>NC_141190.1:27500000-30000000 GCF_055505025.1 Bos grunniens | reverse complement strand
ACTAAGTACATACAATTATAATTAAATAATCTTTTGTTTTCATCCCTCTTTTAGATCAATGCTTCTCTAAGTGGGACCTACAGTTATGTCCCAGATGAGTCAGTAAAAAGGCAGGAGCAAAGAACGCTGCTGCTATTTCCAGCCAGTCCCGGAAGGAGAGAGGAGGACTTATTCTCAGAAACTTACAGAATTCACTTCTGGGAACTTCTCCACTGCAGCTTAGAGGCCAAAGGTCAGCTGGGACAGAATGTGTTCCTAGAAGGTGTCCCAAGAGAGCTCACATCTACTAATTGGCCTGGATTTCTCATTTTCTTGAAACCTGTGCTTCTGCCTCAACCTGAGATGGTGTTTGGCTTAATCACCAGGTGAGCCTTTTTCTGTTTTTGTTACAAGTCGTGATTGGTGAAACTGTGGTCTTTGAAAAGTCTGAAAAACCAGCAGTTTTGCTTTTTGGTTTGGTATGGATTTGAAGAAATGCCCTTCACTGATTTTCTCTTAGGGAAGATTCCTTAACTCCCAGTAGCTTAGATTTTGTTGTCTTGAAGGATCTAAGGTAAATTCATGCAAATCAGTAGGGCCCCAGGTAAGTAGAGATTAGCAGGAAGTTTAGAGAAAAATAAGAAAAAGTTTTGCACCAAAAACTAGGGTAAATTATATGGTAAATTATATGGTAAAAATCCACAATCCTCTCCTTTGCCTTTTAAACATCCACAGCACATATCTAAAAACAAGTAACAACAATAACAACAGTTAAATATTTTTAGGGATACCTTAAAAAAAAGAAGGAAGCTCTTTGGAATTTGCTTGAATAAGCTTTAATCATGAATTGGGAGCCACCAAACAACTAATCAGGAAGTACATTGATGTATTTAAACACATTCCCATCAATGCACTTTCATAAGTTGTTTTGATTTAAGAAGATCATATTTTGACTTGAATTGCAGCTTTAATCTTTGTTAATAGAGTGAACAGTAATGGAGGGGTGTGGAAAAGAAAAAAATGAAAGTAAATGTTTTATGGCAAAGCCTCAAAAATACAAATAAAACATCATCAGTCTTAATTGTGTCAGTAAACTGACAAAATTCAGATTTGTCTAAAAGCTGTCAGGATGGTCCCTACCTGCTCTTCTTGCTAGGCGATGTTTTCAAACTCATCAGTTCCCATTTACCAGGAAAGAATTGCATTTTCGCTGGAATAAAAGCCCTAGAAGCTATAAAGGACTTGGTATGGATATGATATTCTGCTCACAACTGAGTATATGACTCCAGAGTCTCTCTATTATAAACCTGTTTAACTGAATTTGAAGCAAAAAACCATTCGAAAGGAATAATTGTATTTCCATCTTAAATATTTTCAGGGTGGCTGCAGCTGTTTTGTCTCGTACAATCACAGCCACCTCACTTCAGACTCCAAAGAGATCCTATACTATAAATATAGTTTGGGTTTAAATATGAACTTCAACACATTCTAGATATTCTAGGTATTTAGAGGAGTGACTAACAGTGACCCAATACAATTGTCAAAGTTGATAACAAAGCACATATAGTAGAAGTAATTGCCTCTAACATTTATTAAGTATTTAATACATGCGAAACACTGTGCACTGGGGTTTACATACAATATTTTGTTAAATCATTTCTGCTGCACTAAGAGATAAATATTATTATTAACAAAATCTTTATTTTGATTAGAACTGAAACTCTCAAAACTCTATTCTTTTCTTCAAAAGTGTCTTCATCAAAAATATTGACAAATCCTTCCATGGGGCTACCCCCAGGCAGTTGCCAAAAATAACTGACCCAAAGCATTTCCTCCTCAGGCTAAAAAAGCACTAGTCTATCCACAGGGGACCTGGTCTTCATATGCTTGCCTGCTTGCTGCTTGGAGGTTTGTGCCTGCCCTCAATAACAGGAAGCATATCTGAACAGAGAGCTCCTAATCAGTGGGGGGAGGGTTTTCTGAATTCTTAGGACTAGGTGGCTATTGTCTACTATGTCCCTGCTCCTTTACAAATGGCTAGCCTGTCCATAAGAGACAGTTCCAGATTATACAGTCTACTTCCTGGTAGGTACCCAGCAGTGCTTGCCAGTATCACCTGGTACCCATCATCTTGCCTCCATGCCTTTCTGACTCAGAGCTCATGCTCCCAGAGTTTGGCCCACTGAATTCTGGCCCACTGAATTCATGGGGAACTTATTTTCATAGCTTTCAGTTCAGAGGCTCCCCTGTTGCTGAGATCTTTCATGTTCTCAAGAGATCTCAAGATGGCAGACTGAGCCCATGGTTCTACTTTCCTTATCATTCTAAACCCCATGAAAGAAAATATTTGTTTTCAAAAATATTTCAATGGCACTGTAAAATAAAAGAATTGCTACCAGTAGTTGAAAAATGAAAGAATTTCTGAAAATCAGAAACCAAATGACATCATGTCTAGCTTCAATCTCCCCCCACTCTCATCACCAGTCCTCAAAATATAATAAAAAAGAGAAGTGTGCAAAAGAGCATCGTTCAGAAATCATCAAACATCAAGGGAAGTTAGAATCAGTACAGAGAAGTACCAGTAATATCAAACAGAAGAACTATTCCTCAAGGAAACAAACACAGTAGAATCAATGGATGAAGTATATAAATAATATCATTATAGTCTCAGAAAATACTTAAAAGGTAATTAATTGTATCATTTAAAACCAAGTAAAGATCTTGGTAAAACCAAGTAAAGATCTGGGAATCTTGGTATCTACAGTTTTGTGTGCCAAAATTAGTAAGTGAGGAAATTAATAGTGAAAGTACATAAAGTTGGAAAAAATAAGGCAAAATTTGTGATAAGGTTGAAATTAATTTGAAAAGCACATGAAAAAATATTATACACATGCTTAGATTGACCGCATATTGGATTTAGAGCTGCCTGGAAGCCAAAGTGAAGAGGGAAATAAGAGCTATAATTATAAAATGAAATCACTATATGTTCTGGAGAAATAGATGCAAGATTCATAACAAAATTGAAGTGATGTTTCTTTAGTAAATCTTCATAAAGCAAATATGTTCACGAATACTTTTATAGTACATATAACTATTTTAATAGGATTTACTGCTGTCATTTTCCTCAATATTAAACAGTACCCTTTTTCTATTTAGGGATAACATATATAAAGTTCATAAAGTGCATTAATCATAAGTTTGCAGCTCAGCAAATTTTAATATGTAAATACTGAATAATTTTCACTCAGATCAAGAAATAGCATATTTCCAGCAACAAAAACAAGAGCAGGAGCTGACTGTGACTCAGATCATGAACTCCTTATTGCCAAATTCAGACTTAAATTGAAGAAAGTAGGGGAAACCACTAGACCATTCAGGTAAGACCTAAATCAAATCCCTTATGATTATACAGTAGAAGTCAGAAATAGATTTAAGGGCCTAAATCTGATAGATAGAATGCCTGATGAACTATGGACGGAGGTTCGTGACATTGCACAGGAGACAGGGATCAAGACCATCCCCATGGAAAAGAAATGCAAAAAAGCAAAATGGCTGTCTGGGGAGGCCTTACAAATAGCTGTGAAAAGCAGAGAAGTGAAAAGCAAAGGAGAAAAGGAAAGATATAAGCATCTGAATGCAGGGTTCCAAAGAATAGCAAGAAGAGATAAGAAAGCCTTCCTCAGTGATCAATGCAAAGAAATAGAGGAAAACAACAGAATGGGAAAGACTAGAGATCTCTTCAAGAAAATTAGAGATACCAAGGGAACATTTCAGGCAAAGATGGGCTCGATAAAGGACAGAAATGGTATGGACCTAACAGAAGCAGAAGATATTAAGAAGAGGTGGCAAGAATACACAGAAGAACTGTACAAAGAAGATCTTCAAAACCCAGATAATCACAATGGTGTGATCACTGACCTAGAGCCAGACATCCTGGAATGTGAAGTCAAGTGGGCCTTAGAAAGCATCACTGCAAACAAAGCTAGTGGAGGTGATGGAATTCCAGTTGAGCTCTTTCAAATCCTGAAAGATGATGCTGTGAAAGTGCTGCACTCAATATGCCAGCAAATTTGGAAAACTCAGCAGTGGCCACAGGACTGGAAAAGGTCAGTTTTCATTCCAATCCCAAAGAAAGGCAATGCCAAAGAATGCTCAAACTACTGCACAATTGCACTCATCTCACACGCTAGTAAAGTAATGCTCAAAATTCTCCAATCCAGGCTTCAGCAATATGTGAACCGTGAACTTCCTGATGTTCAAGCTGGTTTTAGAAAAGGCAGAGGAACCAGAGATCAAATTGCCAACATCCACTGGATCATGGAAAAAGCAAGAGAGCTCCAGAAAAACATCTATTTCTGCTTTATTGACTATGCCAAAGCCTTTGACTGTGTGGATCACAATAAACTGTGGAAAATTCTGAAAGAGATGGGAATACCAGACCAGGTGGTCTGACCTGTCTCTTGAGAAACCTGTATGCAGGTCAGGAAGCAACAGTTAGAACTGGACATGGAACAACAGACTGGTTCCAAATAGGAAAAGGAGTACGTCAAGGCTGTATATTGTCATCCTGCTTATTTAACTTATATTCAGAGTACATCATGAGAAACGCTGGGCTGGAGGAAGCACAAGCTGGAATCAAGATTGCTGGGAGAAATCTCAATAACCTCAGATATGCAGATGACACCACCCTTATGGCAGAAAGTGAAGAGGAACTGAAAAGCCTCTTGATGAAAGTGAAAGAGGAGAGTGAAAAGTTGGCTTAAAGCTAAACATTCAGAAAACTAAGATCATGGCATCCAGTCCCATCAGTTCATGGGAAACAGATGGGGAAATAGTAGAAACAGTGTCAGACTTTATTTTTTGGGGACTCCAAAATCACTGCAGATGGTGACTGCAGCCATGAAATTAAAAGACGCTTACTTCTTGGAAGAAAATTTATGACCAACCTAGATAGCATATTCAAAAGCAGAGACATTACTTTGCCAACAAAGGTTCGTCTGGTCAAGGCTTTGGTTTTTCCTGTGGTCATGTATGGATGTGAGAGTTGGACTGTGAAGAAGGCTGAGCGCCAAAGAATTGATGCTTTTGAACTGTGGTGTTGGAGAAGACTCTTTAGAGTCCCTTGGACTTCTAGGAGATCCAACCAGTCCATTCTGAAGGAGATCAGCCCTGGGATTTCTTTGGAAGGAATGATGCTAAAGCTGAAATTCCAGTACTTTGGCCACTTCACGCGAAGAGTTGACTCATTGGAAAAGACTCTGATGCTGGGAGGGATTGGGGGCAGGAGGAGAAGGGGACGACAGAAGATGAGATGGCTGGATGGCATCACTGACTCGATGGACGTGAGTCTGAGTGAACTCCGGGAGTTGGTGATGGACAGGGAGGCCTGGCATGCTGCGATTCATGGGGTCGCAAAGAGTTGGACACGACTGAGCGACTGAAATGAACTGAACTGAACTGAGCATCTAAGGAGCTTCCTTGTGCCTCTTTTCAGTTAGTAACCTCCACTGAAATAAAGACATTTCTGACTTCGATCATCAAAAAACATTATTAACAGCAAATGATGATTTAACATCCTTTATTAATTCTGTCACTCAAAGTATAACTAGAAAATATATATGCAGCCCATTATTTACATCAGCACTATTTACAATAGCCAAGACATGGAAGCAACCTAAATGTCTATTGACAGCTGAATGGATAAAGAAGATGTGGTACACACATACAGTGGAATACTACTCAGTTGTAAAAAAAATGATATAATGCCATTTACAGCGACAAGGATGGACTTAAGAGATTGTACTAAGTGAAGTAAGCTGCACAGAAAAAGGTAAATAACATATGATATCACATGATATTGCTTATAAGTGGGATCTTAAAAAAGAATACAAATAAACATATACCAAATAGAAATAGACCCACAGACATAGAAAACAAACTTATGGTTGCCAAAGGGGAAAGGTAAGGATGAGATCAATTAGGAGTTTTGGATTAACATACACACAGTACCATGTATAAAACAGATAACCAGGCTAACAAACACATGAAAAGATGCTCAACATCACTCATTATCAGAGAAATGCAAATCAAAACCACTATGAGATACCATTTCACACCAGTCAGAATGGCTGCGATCCAAAAGTCTACAAATAATAAATGCTGGAGAGGGTGTGGAGAAAAGGGAACCCTCTTACACTGTTGGTGGGAATGCAAACTAGTACAGCCACTATGGAGAACAGTGTGGAGATTCCTTAAAAAACTGGAAATAGAACTGCCTTATGATCCAGCAATCCCACTGCTGGGCATACACACTGAGGAAACCAGAAGGGAAAGAGACACGTGTACCCCAATGTTCATCGCAGCACTGTTTATAATAGCCAGGACATGGAAGCAACCTAGATGTCCATCAGCAGATGAATGGATAAGAAAGCAGTGGTACATATACACAATGGAGTATTACTCAGCCATTAAAAAGAATACATTTGAATCAGTTCTAATGAGGTGGATGAAACTGGAGCCTATTATACAGAGTGAAGTAAGCCGGAAGGACAAACACCAATACAGTATACTAACGCATATATATGGAATTTAGAAAGATGGTAACGATAACCCTGTATATGAGACAGCAAAAGAGACACTGATGTATAGAACAGGCTTATGGACTCTGTGGGAGAGGGAGAGGGTGGGAAGATTTGGGAGAATGGCATTGAAACATGTGAAATGTCATGTATGAAACGAGATGCCAGTCCAGGTTCAATGCACGATGCTGGATGCTTGGGACTGGTGCACTGGGACGACCCAGAGGGATGGTATGGGGAGGGAGGAGGGAGGAGGGTTCAGGATGGACTTTCTTTTAAAAATTTAGAAAAAAAAAAAAAAAGAATTTCATCACTTTTTAAGGTTTAATAAAAAAAATTAAAAAAAAAAAAAACAGATAACCAACAAGGGCCAACTGTACAGCACAGGGAATTATACTTAATAGTTTTTAACCTATCAGGGAAAAGAACCACACACACACACGTGTACACACACATACCACACACACACACATATCAAATTATATATTGCTGTACACCTGTGTACTGTGCTGTACATCTGAAATACAACATTGTATATCAACTATACTTTAATTAAAAATAAAGAAAAAATACACTCATACATACATAAAAAATAATTTAAAAACATTCTGTCACTTGGCTAAGTGCCTGCTGGAGGCTGAATCATTGATCCAAGGAAGGAGAGGAGGTTTAACTCTATACAAAGAAACTGACCAGGCCCTACTGTGTTCCACTGAATGCACTGCTGGCATTCTAGTCCTTTATGTCTAAAGATCTGGCAACAGAGGTCAAAGTTCAGGCATTAGTAAGAGCTAGATAACTAATCCCATATACCACACATCTAAACTGAACTTGTTTCAAATAAATAAATATATTTATTTGATAAATAACTTCTGACTGCAATGATTTATTAACTTAGTGTGGGACAGTTCTACAACAGCAAGGTACTAGCCCTGTTTCACAATTTTAAAAGATTTTCCACTTAGGCTGAAAGGAGAGTTTAAGGGAGTATATTTTATTTCCAAGAAGAGGTTAAGGGAAAAAATGGGTTTGTTTTAAGTGTGTGATTTAAAAAGGTGAACTAAAAATCATAAAAATCAATAAAGACACAACAATTTTACTTAAACTTGAAATTGTGGAAATTAACTCTGTCCAGTGAAGAAATGACAGGAAATCTTTAGAGTTAACTAAGTGCCTTAAACTATAAATCACAAAAGGCTTCTCATATTATAAAGTATTTCTCAATGACCACAAATTAACAGACTTCAGTGGGGTTTGGGAAGTAGGAAAGATAGCTGAAAATAACATGGAGTAATGTATCTGAAACCACAAACAGTAGTAACTAAGTGGTAAAATATAAATCCCATGGTAGACTAGATAAAAGTGGTAAAGGAGAGATCAGGGTTAAGGATGACATCTGGGTTTCTAGTTTGCCAAGTGGAATGTGCCATTCCTCAAGATATGGAAGAGGGACTGTTTGGGGTAAATAACCTTGGTTTTATTTCTCATCCTTCATGGATTTGATAAGCATTTTAAACATTTAAGTAGAAATACTTGGTAGGGGGTTATGCCAGTTTAGAACTTGGAAGAGGGTTTTGGGTTGGGAATATAAATCTCAGAGTCTTATGAAGATAAAATTACCTGCAGAAAAATATAGACTATAAAGATAGCATGGGTTGAACCCTAGAAAGCTCTAGTCTTTAAAAGGCAGATAGGTAAGGACCTCCCTGGTGGCTCAGATGGTAAAGCATCTGCCTACAATGCAGGAGATCCTGGGTTGGGGAGATCCTCTGGAGAAGGCAATAGCAACCCACTCCAGTACTCTTGGCTGGAAAATCCCATGGACGGAGGAGCATGGTAGGCTATAGTCCATGGGGTTGCAAAAAGTCAGACACGACTGAGTGACTTCACTTTCATTTTTCAGGTAAGGAAGAGCTGGAAAACATGTAGAAGGAGCAGCTGTCAAAGGAGAAGATATAGTAAGAGGGGGTAGGTAGGAGAACAGAAGCCAAGGGAGATGAGAGTTTCAGGAAGGAGGGAATTCTCCACAATGTCGAATGTTTCTGAGAAGTCAAGTAAAGCGAGGACCTAGAAGTGCTCACTGGATGTAAAGAGAAGGTCACTGTTGATCTAAGAGCATTCTGATAAAGCAGAACAAGTCAGAGTCATATCAGAGTAAAGGGAGTAATGAACAGTAGGTGAAGAAGTGAAGATAGTTGTGTGTCTTCTTTGGCTGTATAGATGGAAATTTCGTTACCTAAGATGCAGATGTACAGTTTGGATCCTCTTTTGAGATAACTGGTTTGAGCAGTAGCTGGAGGAGAACATGTGATTCATGTAAGTTATTTTAAATTTTATTTGTTTTAAAGATAGAAGTGATTTCGGCATATTTGAATGGTACTGAGAAATGTTGGGGAGAGAAGAAGTTACAGATACAGGAGAGGGGATACTTATATCTCAAGATTTTAATAAGGCAAAGGTTCTAGAATTCAGAGTGCAGGGGAGGAGGACAAATATTGCACAAAGGCACAATAGTATTTTTAATATATTTTTTTAAACTTTGTGTCAGATATGTGTATTGCTTACTCAAAAATACAATAAAATTCATAACATTAAAATACAGTAATGATGAAGATTTGTATAATGACAAAAAGTACAAAGAGAATCCTTCAGGGTAAAGGTGATCAAAAAGAAAATATACGATTAGATGGCTCTTAAAATATAGGATCTATGATGCAAGATGCCTTTATGATGAGGTGGAACAGATAGGTCTCACCTTTCAAGGTCAAGAGATTCTATAACATCCAGATAGTGACTGAGAAAGAGCATGTTATTAAAATATTTTGAATTTAGTTCTAGAATAACTGGAGAGTAGAACCCATGGAAACTTGCAGTGCAGATGGTTTTAAGTGTGGACTTTGGTGTCTCACAGACCTGTGTGTTTAATTAACGTAAATGAATTTGTTATAAAATAATACCATGCTCCATGGGGTCGCAGAGAGTCGGACATGACTGAGCGACTGAGTACTCACACATGCTGGCCCAAAGTGTTATTGTACGGATTCCCTCCTTTGGGTTGTCTATCGGACTTATTGAGTCAGTTCATACTAACAAAATGTGGCAAAAATGATGGGATATTACTTCACAGATTTAGTTACAAAAAGACTGTGATTTCTAGTTTGCTTGACACCTGCCTGCCTCCTTCTCCTATTTCTCTCTCTCTCTGTTTTTCTGTCTCTATGTGGCCCTATGTGTCTTTCTATGTTTGTTTTAAGGAAGCAAGCTGCCATATGGCGAGAAGCTCTATGGAAAAGCCCGTGTGGAAAGGGGTCGATTTCCCTGGTGGCTCAGCTGGTAAAAAATCTACCTGCAATGCGGAAGACCTGGGTTCAATCCCTGGGTCAGGAAGATCCCCTGGAGAAGGGATAGGCTACCCACTTCAGTAATCTTGGACTTCCCTTGTGGCTCAGCTGGTAAAGAATCTACCTGCAATGCGGGAGACCTGGGTTTGATCCCTGGGTTGGGAAGATTCCCTGGAGAAGGGAAAGGCTACCCACTCCAGTATTCTGGCCTGGAGAATTCCATGGACTGTATAGTCCATGGGGTTACAAAGAGTCAGCTAACAACCCAAGTCAGCAAGGACCCAAGGCTGACAATAACCATGGGAATTATTTTGGAAGAGGATCTTCCCAGGTTGAGCCTCGAGGTGACTGCAGCCCTGGCTGATAGCTTATGACTTGTGAAAGACTGTGAACAAGACGCACCCAGATATTTGATCCATAGAATGTGACATAATAAATATTTGTTGTTTTAAAATGTCAAGTTTTAGAGTAATTTGCCATGCAGCAATAGAAAGGCAATATATTGAAGAAGATGTTGAATAAGGAGTAATTGAAGGAAAAGTGCTTGTTAATGAGAGGGTAGCACAATAAGTCTATCAGTATCAAATGATAGCCAGGAGATATAACATATTGACTTTTTTGGTGTTAGTCTAGAACCAAAGTAAGTGATTATATATGAAGACATAGATGTCGCAAGGAAGCTCAGCAAGCTGAATACTTGTTAGAGCAGTGTTTTGCAACTCTGCTTACACATTAAGTCACCTCAGGAAACTTTAAAAATAATACCAATATGAGGACTACACCACAAACCCGTAAAATAATAAATTCAATATATTGGTCCTGGAAATTGGCCAATATTAAAAAAAATCTCTCAAACAATAGTAATGTGTAGCCTGTTTTGCAAAGAACCACTCAATTAACCAATTTCATCCTTCTATCAAGAATCATATATCTGTATCTATTTTCCAAAATTTATAAGAAATGTGGCAATACCCAATTTTTGATAATCAATTTGTGTTTATTATTGTCTGATTATACACTTGAGTCCCTGTCAGATCAGTTGCTCAGTCATGTCCAACTCTTGGCGACCCCATGGACTGCAGCACACCAGGTTTCCCAGTCCATCGTCAACTCCTAGAGCTTGCTCAAACTCATGTCCATCGAGTCAGTGATGCCATCCAACCATCTCATTCTCTGTCATCCCCTTCTCCTCCTGCCCTCAATCTTTCCAAGCATCAGGGTCTTTTCCAATGAATTAGTTCTTCACATCAGGCGGCCAAAGGTTTGGAGTTTCAGCTTCAGCATCAGTCCTTCAAATGAATATTTAGGACTAATTTCCTTTAGGATGGGCTAGTTGGATCTCCTTGCAGTCCAAGGGACTCTCAAGAGTCTTCTCCAACACTGCAGTTCAAAAGGATCCATTCTTCAGCGCTCAGTGCACAGTTGAGTCTCTGTGGATTAGACTAATCAAGATGAGACCTTAGACAGTAATTTAATTTCTTTGGCCTCAGTGTCTTTAGTAATAAAATGAATGTATAGATTAAATTATCTCCTAAATGTCTGCTATATTAGTTTTCTATCCTGCCATAAAAAGTAACCAAAAACTTAGTGGCTTAAAACAACACGCACTTATCATCTTAAAGTTCTGAGAGTCAGTAGTCTGGTACAGCTCTTACCCGACTAAAATAAAGATATTGGCATGGCTGTGTTTCTCTCTAGGGATCAAGGGGAAAATCTATTTCCTTGCTCATTCAGGTGTTAGAATTTAGTTCTATCTGGTTGTAGGACTGAGGTTTCTGTTTCATTGTTGGTTGTCAGTCGGGGGCCACCTCTAATTCCTAGAAACTTTCCTCTAGTCCTTGCACATAACCGTTTACATCTCAGACCCAATAAAGGGATAAAGAATCTTTTTCACACTGCCGTCTTCAGATCTTCTGCCTTCCATCTGGCTGCAGTTGGGAAAAATTCTTCACTTCTGAAGATTCATGTGATTGGGCTGACTTGGATAATTCAGAATAATCTAATATCAAGGTCCTTAACCTTAATTTCTCTGCAAAGTCTCTTGCCATGTAAAGTAATATTCAAAGGTTCTGGGGATTAGGATGTAGTTATCTTTGGAGACCATCCTTCTGCCTTGCATACATTACATATACATCTAAGAACCTTAGACCAGTAGCATCATCTAGGGCAGAAGGCAGGGGTCTATCACCTTCATCTGGAGAATTTTTTCCACTGCCACACACCTATACCCCCCAAAATCATAAAGTGCTACCCTGACCACCTCTGCTACCACCACCATACTCCAGAAACTTCAGAAAAGCACAAGTTGCCCTAAATCAGGAACCACAGTCTATTTTTAATGATTTAATAATACCTGTTACAAGTTTGCTCACAGTGGGTACCCAAGTGAGAATGTTGTCGGTCCCGTAAGCCAAGTTTCCAGAGATGACAGATGACAGATGGATTCATTCACCCAGTACTGTATAGCGATTAAGTCTCTGGAATTTAAAATCAGACAGTTTGAGTTTTAATCTTAGCTTTTTGTGTGTTTTAGGCCAAATTGTGCCCTGGGCAAGCAATCTCCTAAGTCTTAGTTTCCTGATGTGTAAAACAAGGTTGATGATAATCCTTAGAGGGCTATGTGCTATAAATAAGAGAGTTGGTATAAAGCTAATAGCATGTAGCCTGACACAGGGCCAGACCCTCACTGTCGTCCAAAAAATGTTTCTTATGTGTACTGTGCTAAGTGACATGTAGGGGACTGTGAAGGAATATTGGGTGGGGATACCGTGTTCATGAATCATATATTCAATAATTCTGCATGTTCTGCAGTTGAGAAGAGGGAGAATTTCCTTTCTCCTAGACTCATGAAAAGCCTCATGGAGACAAAGCTTTCAAGGTTGGCTGGGTAGTGACAGATGGAGGTGGGGAGATGAATATGGGTGACTTCCTGCCTTTATGGAAAAGTGTGCTGATTTCACCAATAATATGGTTGGTATTGCTTGTCCACATATTAACACCAGGTGGTATACCAAGTATTGAAGAAAAGAAATCAGTATCCTTGTCCTTGGAAGGCTGATAGTCTATTAGTAATGATAGTTGTTAATATTTGTTGAATAATTACCTATTGCCATGTACTATTCTGGGGTTTCCCAGATGGCTCAGCAATAAAGAATCTGCCTGCAATGCAGGAAACTCAAGAGACATGGGTTTGATCCCTGAGTTAGGAAGATCCCTTGCAAGGGGGAAATGGCGACCCACTCCAGTGTTCTTGCCTGGAAAATTCCACGGACAGAGGAGCCTGGTGGGCTGCAGTCCATAGAGTTGCAAAGGATAGGACACAAGTGAGCATGTATGCATGTACTGTTCAAGTCCTTTATATGTATTAACTTTTAAAATATGCCTGATAGCATTATATTATCTCTATTTTATGGTGAATAAAACTAAGACACATTATATGCCCAAGTTCACACAGCTTTAAGTAGCAACTAGATTTAATGCCAATGCAAACTAACTCAAGTGGCTATGCATTTATCTACTACTACACTACACTGTCTCTGCCTATTAAAACTCTAAGAATTGATAGAACCAGGTACAGATTTCATAGAAGGGATGATGTTGAGACAAACTCTGATAGAAGAATGGAAGCTTACCAGCCATAGTATAGAAAATATCAGTGACATTCGCCAATGAATGCATCAATGGAATTATTGATTATTGAACATGTGGCTCAGTTTTCAAGGACCCTGACTTAGTAATTACTCTGGGCTAAAAGAGGCAAATACAAATGGAATTACTGAACATGAAGGAAGTAGGCATTATTTATCAGCTCACCATCATGGCAGGATCCACAGACTATAGCAATGCGATAGACAAAATTCTTTGGCTCTTTGTTTTCTTCTGTGATGGCTTCATTCTTAGCCAGGCTTTTGGGACATTTGTAAAAAACTGACCACCAGGCACCCCAGGACCTCATCCTCTGAGGGTAGCCACCCCATAGAAAAAATGCTGCAGCAGAAGTAATGGCAGGCACGCCTGCATCATTTCTTCTTTCTGGCCTCCTAATAAGACTGCATTTCCCAGCTGCTATTATAGCTGCTGCTGGTGCTGCTTAGGCACTCAGTCATGTCTGACTCTTGGCTACCCCATGGACTGTAGCCTGCCAGGCTCCTCTGTCCGTGGGGATTCTCCAGGCAAGAATATTGGAGTAGGTTGCCATCCCCTCCTCCAGGTTAAGTTGAAGCCAGATGGCTGGGTTTTAGCCAAGAAAAATGAGTTGGAGCGATTACAGACAATTCAAGACCTGGCTCTTGGACACAACTCTCAGTATCTTCTAGATCTCTCTCTTCCCTTTGTCACGGAGCCTGAGAGGTCCCACGTGTCTGATGGAGGAGCTACAACAAAGTGAAGGGCTGCCCAACATGAACTGAACATTTCGTGAAGAAGAAATAAAACTATTACCTTACACCACTGATATGTCAGGTTTTATTTGTTCGCACAGCATGGTCTAGCTTATCCAGATTAATGCGAAGACTGCTTTCCCAACTTCCACTCTCAGTCTACTCATCTGGCTCTTGTACCCGTCTTTAGAATAGCTCCAGCAGAGCTAATCCTGTGTGAAGGTGAGTCATTTTTCATAAGGAGGTGGCAAAAGACAAAAATTGTACTATGTTTTCCCATGACCATTATGGATCTCTTGGAACAAAAATGCTGTATATCACGGCCAATTTCTTGGATCATTGCTACAACATGTGCTACAACACAAGTCCACCAAGAGCTGCAAGGATAATCATTCTGAATGTAAGAATTTGGTCACTTTTGCTAACACACATTCATTGGAACTTTTTTACTCCAGTAACTAAATATTTTTCAGCCTTTGAATTTACCTCTTATTCACTCGTTTTTCATATCTGGGACATCATGCTACTCATTTAGTGTATTTGTTCAAATATAAAATGACTTTATATAAATTCCTTATTTTTCACTAACCTTGTAATCTGACTTTGATTTTATTAAATATTAATACATTTATCTTGGGGAAATTTACTTTTTTTCCCTTGCAAATCCTGCAGAATTGGAAAGTTAAACTCCAGAGATTATGGTTGGTATTGTATTTGGGCAATCTCATCTGTATTAATCCTATTCTGGGAGCAAGTTTCATTATAGAAAATCTTTCTTACACTGAGGAAGTAGGTCAGGGTATGTTAGCATATTCAGAACACAGGCAAACCCATTCACTCTGCATATGAGAGTTTTTATGGTACAAACTGAGAGATCTTTAATGACATAGATTTTATCGACTTATGAATTTCAGATCTCTCTGGAACATTCTACTTCCACTATTGGGCAAAATCTAAAACAGTCTCTGTCTAGATGATTACTTTTGTTAGCAATTATGTATTTTTATTATGGTGTGGGTACCTTACCAGTGCTGCAAAGAATAAAAAAACATGAGACACAAGTGTGCAGAATTAAATGCCGACATTAGTAATATGGGAAATAAGCTAATATTGAAAATATCAAACTCAAGAATTTTAAAAAAGAATATAATAGATACTTGTACACCTCTTATGTAGATTTCCTACACTTAACCTTCCCAAATAGCTCTATCTCTGTGTGTGTGCATGTGTGTGTAAACACAGATACATCTCTGTGTGGATACATATAATTTAATAAATCTCTTTTCTCAAATCTTCTAAAAGTAGCATAAATACATATGGACAGTTCTCCACTACATACTTCTTGGTCATGCATAATCCAAGAACAAGCAACCCCCACCCCCCACGCAATATCATTGCCACACCTGGGAAGATCAACTAACTCAATAACATCATCAAACATGAAGTCCATGTACCATTTTTCAATATTGTCCCCCAAACATCCTTTATGGCTTTATTTTGAAAATAAGAACCCTATTAAGATATATACATAACATTTGCTGTTGGGTCCCTTTCCTCTTACCCTTTTTCTTTGTGATATTGCATCCTTCCTGGCCACACGTCCTGCGTAACATTACACCTTTTGGATTTGTCTGATTGCTATATCTTGGTTAAATTCGGATCACACATTTCCAGCAAGAGCCCAACAAAGGTGATGAGTACATCACAATGTTCATGTCAGGGGACAGAATATCTGGACATCCTCAGTATTGGTGATGGCAAGCTTGATCACTTGGTTATGGTGGCAACTGTCAGATCACTCAGTTTTACAATTTTCCCTTTGTGATTAGCAATCTGTTGGGTGATACTTTGAGATTATGTGAATGTGTCTTCTAATGCCTTTAATCCAGTGGCTTTTACATGTACTGATGATTCTTGCTTGAATCATTATTATAATGGGGGTAACAGAATATTGATTTTCCAATTCCATCATTCCTTCTGCTTTTACTATCTGAATTCTTTTATTTATTTTTTTAAATTTTATTTTATTTTTAAACTTTACAAATTGTATTAGTTTTGCCAAATATCAAAATGAATCTGCCCCAGGTATACATGTGTTCCCCATCCTGAACCCTCCTCCCTCCTCCCTCCCCATACCATCCCTCTGGGTCGTCCCAGTGCACTAGCCCCAAGCATCCAGTATCGTGCATCGAACCTGGACTGGCAACTCGTTTCATACATGATATTATATATGTTTCAATGCCATTCTCCCAAATCTTCCCACCCTCTCCCTCTCCCACAGAGTCCATAAGACTGTTCTATACATCAGTGTCTCTTTTGCTGTCTCGTACACAGGGTTATTGTTAGCATCTTTCTAAATTCCATATATATGCGTTAGTATACTGTATTGATGTTTTTCTTTCTGGCTTACTTCACTCCGTATAATAGGCTCCAGTTTCATCCACCTCATTAGAACTGATTCAAATGTATTCTTTTTAATGGCTGAGTAATACTCCATTGTGTATATGTACCACAGCTTTCTTATCCATTCATCTGCTGATGGACATCTAAGTTGCTTCCATGTCCTGGCTATTATAAACAGTGCTGCGATGAACATTGGGGTACACGTGTCTTTTTCCCTTCTGGTTTCCTCAGTGTGTATGCCCAGCAGTGGGATTGCTGGATCATAAGGCAGTTCCATTTCCAGTTTTTTAAGGAATCTCCACACTGTTCTCCATAGTGGCTGTACTAGTTTGCATTCCCACCAACAGTGTAAGAGGGTTCCCTTTTCTCCACACCCTCTCCAGCATTTATTGCTTGTAGACTTTTGGATTGCAGCCATTCTGACTGGCGTGAAATGGTACCTCAGAGTGGTTTTGATTTGCATTTCTCTGATAATGAGTGATGTTGAGCATCTTTTCATGTGTTTGTTAGCCATCTGTATGTCTTCTTTGGAGAAATGTCTATTTAGTTCTTTGGCCCATTTTTTGATTGGGTCATTTATTTTTCTGGAGTTGAGCTGTAGGAGTTGCTTGTATATTTTTGAGATTAGTTGTTTGTCAGTTGCTTCATTTGCTATTATTTTCTCCCATTCTGAAGGCTGTCTTTTCACCTTGCTAATAGTTTCCTTTGATGTGCAGAAGCTTTTAAGTTTAATTAGGTCCCATTTGTTTATTTTTGCTTTTATTTCCAATATTCTGGGAGGTGGGTCATAGAGGATCCTGCTGTGATGTATGTCAGAGAGTGTTTTGCCTATGTTCTCCTCTAGGAGTTTTATAGTTTCCGGTGTTATGTTTAGATCTTTAATCCATTTTGAGTTTATTTTTGTGTATGGTGTTAGAAAGTGTTCTAGTTTCATTCTTTTGCAAGTGGTTGACCAGATTTCCCAGCACCACTTGTTAAAGAGATTGTCTTTAATCCATTGTATATTCTTGCCTCCTTTGTCGAAGATAAGGTGTCCATATGTGCATGGATTTATCTCTGGGCTTTCTATTTTGTTCCATTGATCTATATTTCTGTCTTTGTGCCAGTACCATACTGTCTTGGTAACTGTGGCTTTGTAGTAGAGCCTGAAGTCAGGTAGGTTGATTCCTCCAGTTCCATTCTTCTTTCTCAAGATCGCTTTGGCTATTCGAGGTTTTTTGTATTTCCATACAAACAGTGAAATTATTTGTTCTAGCTCTGTGAAGAATACCGTTGGTAGCTTGATAGGGATTGCATTGAATCTATAAATTGCTTTGGGTAGTATATTCATTTTCACTATATTGATTCTTCCAATCCATGAACATGGTATATTTCTCCATCTATTAGTGTCTTCTTTGATTTCTTGAATTCTTTTATAAAGAAGAGTTTTTCTTTGATGTATCTTTTCTTTCTATACATTATATATATATATTTATGTAATATTCATGTTTAATATTACTATAGACTTATAGATTGTTTAAATATAGTATTTCCTATTCAGTATGTTTTTATTGTTCTTGTTCGAATTGTTTTAAATTTGGTCAGTGGTCACCCCTTCAAGCCAATTCTGCATTTATTTGATATGAACACATTAATATTTGAGCACTTACTTGTTTTTGGTCCAACAAAATATTCAGTGCTTACAGTTGCCTTCCTGCTAAGCCATGGACTCAGCCATATCTCCCCCAAATTTAAGAAAAACCAAAATCCAAAACAAAAAAACAAAAGCTATTTATTGAGATATAATTCCTATATAATTTACCCATTTAGAAGGCACAATTCAATTAAGGATATTCACAGTGCTACGCAACCATCACCACAATCTAATTATAGAATATTCTTGTCCTCCCCTAAAGAACCCTACTAAAGAACCTACCTGCTAGTGAAGGAGACATAAGATTTGTGGGTTCATTCCCTGGGTCAGGAAGACCCCCTGGAGGAGGACATGGAAACCCACTCCATCATTCTTGCCTGGAGAATCCTATGGACAGAGGAGCCTGATGGGCTACAGTCCATAGTGTTGCAAAGAGTTGGACATGACTGAAGGAACTTAGCAAAAAACCCTGTGCCGGTCAGCAGAGATCTTTTCTCTACTTCAACCCCTAATTCCCTCAGCCCTAGGTCATCACCAATCTAATTTTCTGTCTATACAAGCGTAACCTATTTAGACATTCATGTAAATGAAAGGGTATATGTAGTCTTTCATGGTGGCTTCTTTCACTTAACATTAAGGTTCATGTATGTTGTATCAGTGCTTCATAATATTCATTATACAGATAGTCCACATTTTATTTACTATTCATTTATTAATATAGTGTATTAAATTAACACCTTTTCAGATGTTAAACCAACCTTGCTCTGTTGTTAGGTGTACATATGATAATGATATCCAAGGCATTTCAGTTTTTCCTCTGTGACAGTCCTTCTCATGGAAGAATAAAGCTCTTTTAAAGCCTCTACCCATTTCCCCTATCATATATATAATGCACACTGCTCAGAGTTTAGCCCAACCAGCACATTCCTTTCTCTCCTACCCGGTGATTTCCCTCGCTTCACCACTTAGACATTCTGGCAAATGTCTCCATTACAGGATTATTTTCACATCACCAAATCTCAAGTCTGATTTTTCTCTTGCTGGACAGGGAAAAAATATCATACTTTGAAAAAACTCAAGACTCTTTGTTCTTTAACATGCAAGGGCTTCATTTATATTTCTGAATTCTTTTCTCATTTGAATTAAAAAAAATTGCCAGGCTCATAATGGATACATTTAAGGTGAGAAACAATGTTTAGCTTTAATTCAAACATCTTAACCATCACCTCTCTCTTTCCATTCTCATTTCTCTTGCTGTTTGTTTGTTGTTGTTGTTCAGTCATTCAGTCGTGTCGAACTCTTTGTGACCCCATGACTGCAGCACGCCAGGCATCCCTGTCCTTCACCATTCCCCAGAACTTGCTCAAACTCATGTCCATTGAATTGGTGATGCCATCCAACAATCTTGTCCTCTGTTGTCCCCTTCTCCTGCCTTCAATCTTTCCCAGAATGAGGGTTTTTTTTTAAATGAAAGAGCTCTATGCATCAGGTGGCCAAGTATTGGAATGTCAGCTTCAGCATCAGTCCTACCAATGGATATTCATTTCCTTTAGGATTGACTGGTTTGATCTTCCTGCAGTCCAAGGGACTCTCAAGTGTCTTCTCCAACACCACAGTTTAAAAGCATCAATTCTTCAGTGCTCAGCTTTCATTATAGTTCAACTCTCACATCCATACATGGCTACTGGGAAAACCATAACTGTGACTAGACAGATCTTTATTGGCAAAGTAATATCTCTGCTTTTTTAATATACTGTCTAGGTTGGTCATAGCTTTTCTTCCAAGGAGCAAGTGTCTTTTAATTTCATGGTAATTTCATCACCATCTGCAGTGATTTTGGAGCCCAAGAAATAATGTCTGTCACTGTTTCTATTGTTTCCTCATCTATTTGCCAAGAAGCGATGGGACTGGATGCCATGATCTTCATTTTTTTTGAAGTTGAGGTTTAAGCCAGCTTTTTCACTCTCCTCTTTCACTTTCATCAAGAGGCTCTTCAATTACTCTTCACTTTCTGCAATAAGAGTGGTGTCATCTGCATATCTGAGGTTATTGATATTTTACCAGCTAATTTGATTCCAGCTTGTGCTTCATCCAGCCAGCATTTCACATGATGTGCTCTGCATAGCAGTTAAATAAGCACAGTAACAATATACAGCCTTGACGTACTCCTTTTCCTATTTGAAACCAGTCCATTGTTCCATGTCCAGTTTTAACAGTTGCTTCTTGACCTGCATACAGATTTCTCAGGAGGCAGGTAAGGTGGTCTGGTATTCCCATCTCTTGAAGAATTTTCTATGGTTTGTTGTGCTCCACATAGTCAAAGGCTTTAGCGTAGTCAATGAAGCAAAAGTAGATGTTTTTCTGGAATTCTCTTGCTTTTTCGATGATCCAACAGATGTTGGCAATTTGATCTCTGGTTCCTCTGTGTTTTCTCAATCCAGCTTGAACATCTGGAAGTTCTCAGTTCATGCATTGTTGAAGCCCAGCTTGGAGAATTTTCAGCATTATTTTTCTTGCATATGAAATGAGTGCAATTGTGCAGTAGTTTGAACATTCTTTGGCATTGCCCTTTTTTGGAGCTGGAATGAAAATGGAACTTTTCCAGTCCTGTGGTCACTGCTGAGTTTTCCGTAATTTGCGGCATATTGAGTGCAGCACTTTCACAGCATCATCTTTTAGGATTTGAAATAGTTCAGTTGGAATTCCATTACCACCACTAGCATTGTTCGTAATAATGTGTCCTCAGGCCTACTTGACTTCGCACTCCAAGATGTCTGGCTATAGGGGAGTGATAACACCATCGTGGTTATCTGCGTCATTAAGATCTTTTTTGTATAGCTCTTCTGTGTATTCTTGCCACCTCTTCTTAATATCTTCTGCTTGTGTTAGGTCCATACCATTTCTATCCCTTATTGTGCCCATCGTTTCATGAAATGTTCCCTTGGTATCTAATTTCTTCAAGAGATCTCTAGTCTTTCCCATTCTATTGTTTTCCTCTATTTCTTTGCATTGTTCACTTAGGAAGGCTTTCTTATCTCTCCTTGCTGTTCTTTGGAACTCAACATTCAGATGGGTGTACCTTTCCTTTCTCCTTTGCCTTTCATTTCTCTTCTTTTCTCAGCTATCTGTAAGGCCTCCTCAGACAACCTTTTTGCCTGTTTGCATTTCTTTTCCTTGGGGATGGTTTTGATCACCTCTTGTACAGTGTTACAAACCTCCATCCATAGTTTTTCAGGCACTCTGTCAATCAGATCTAATCCCTTGAATGTATTTGTCACTTATACTGTATAATTGTAAGGGATTTGACATAGGTCTTACCTGAATGACCTAGTGGTTTTCCCCACTTTCTTCAACTTGAGTCTGAATTTTGCTGTTTACACCAATAGAAACCTCTGCTTTCTACCAGAAGAACTTCCTCTAAGGAAACAATTTATTTTGCTTCTTAAGAGCTCAACTCCATGAATGGGGTATATATACAACATGGTTTGTGTAAACATACCAGCTCATAATATTTTAAGATTCTCACTTCTTCTTTTAGAGACAGCTAAGCCCTGCCAGAGTCCACTGAAGATGACACCAGGCAAATTTAATCATTTGTTTTGACAGTGGACATAAATTCCTAAGAGAAGGAACTGCACTGTTTTATAAACCTCTTTAAGAACTAGAAGTTAGGATGAAGCTAATGGGAAATGGAGCTGGGAAGAATAATTAACTTATTATCTGTAGGCTCCATTATACTTTCATCACTTATCCTCATTAGTTGTTTAAGTTGAAGCCTTTTTCTTTATAGTAATTTGAGAGAGCAATGAATGATAATGTTTAGATTGTTCTATTATTTGACAAAAATCCAACAAATCTAGCCTAATTCAGTATTTATAGCTACATTTCTGAAGGTAAATATAAAGAGAAATTATGACCCAAAATTTTCCTAACAGTGTTTACTGTCTGTGGACGGTAACCTCTTTTGTCTATTGCCATAAAATATAGTTCTTTCACTCTTATTGCAAGCTATGCAATTTTCAGTAAGCCATTTACTCTCACTAAATATTAGTCTTTTTATCTGTAGAAGTAGGATAATAATATAATTCAATTGTCAGGATTAGTTAAGCTTGACACATATCAGAGTTGAATGTATGTTAGCTAAAATTATTATCTTTTAATCAATATATGAAGAGTTATTGGACATCCACTTAATGGCTAACATAAAGCTAAGATCATTGGCAGAGAAACAAGAGACATGGTTCCAATTTTCAAGGAGTTAAACCTTCTGTGAAAGAGTAAAGATTAATTGTTAATAGAATAATCTGAGACCAGATATATTGAAGCCCAGAACTCTCTGCTGGTGATTTAGTTTTAGAGAGATGGGACAGATCAGGATGAGCTGGAGTAGAAAGAGTGACAGATGGAGACTTCCACGTACCTCCCATAGAGTGTAAGACTCTAAAACTCCTAGTCCATTTCATAAATTTATAGAAGTAAATTATAGTATATATAGCAGAGAAGGCAGAGCTAATGTTACTGCCAAGACAAGAGAGAAGAAAATATTTAACATGAAGTGATGATCTTTCTATTGATCCTTCACTCACAGTACCTGTCCAGTGTCTTTGCAAGCTCAGTCCTTTCCAACTTGGCTATGAAATTTACATGTAACACTAAATTTTAGAATAACATTAGTGGATATTTTATGGAGAAAGAATTAAGGGAAGCTGCTATTGTAGTTTCTCATTGTATACACTGGAAAATCCACTGCCACTATATTAGAGCTATTTTAATTTTCTAAACCTATCATTTGCACAGTGATTGTAAGCTGTCAATAAGAGCTTTCTAGAAAGATGGTTCTCAGCAGGAAGAAAAGAAGTATGAGTATATTTGTAATTATGGAAACACACACCCTACATTTTTTATACTGAAGAGATGCATGCTTTCAGTCTATGTGGTAAGGGAAATGTTGGTATAATCATGTATTTCTTATGAATAATCACTATTTTTACAAGAAAGACAGAGAAACTTATATGGAAGCTATCAGCTAGATTAAAAGCAGATATGAAATTACATTTGAAGTCTGGATGCAATTGAAGGTGATGTGGCTAGGCTTTTTCTATCATAATAAGATTTTAGAAGTAGTGCAGAAGACTAATAGGCTCCATTACAGACAGGTCACCTGATTCGGTCCTAGAGACAATGTGAAATTGTTCCCTAGAATAATGTCTATACAATCCTTTGTTCAGACCGATCTGAAATGAACACTCAGGAAAATGCACAGATCTTCCCGTCTTAGTTTTAGCTTGAAAAGCTATTTCATAATGGTAGTAATGACCATTACTACCTAGACTAATGACTAATGACTAGTCTTCCAGCCTACTAATCATCCATTAAGATGGAAAAGAAGCAATATCTTGGGACTACCATGCAACAGAGGAGAGTTACTCACTGATCCTAGGTGATAATCAGATGGTAGCTGAGGTTTCAACAATGTTCTGGAGTCTCTGATGCTATAAACATTATTCTAAAAGGGGGCTGGGAAAATAAATCTTTGATTACTTTTTAATGGACAGTTTTGTGAGTGACACAGTTTTCCTGGAGTTGCAGAGGTGTGTATCTCTCCTTGGATGTTACTTGTGGGGAAGACCATTGATCTTTGAGTAGCAAGTGAAATTCTGTTTGCTATATTACCCATTACGACTTCCAGATGTCAAGCAAACTAGTGCTAAGATTCACTGTCATAAATTATAACACACTGTCATAAGCAGAGACAAGTAGATTGATGGAACAAAAATGCCTAGAAATGATCACAAACACATTTAACATGGAAATAAAAGTTTTTTTGACAAATGGTTCTGGAGTATCTAGAAAGCTGGACAGAAAAAAATGAGACAAGGTCTCATTTTTGTCTCCTATCTTACACGAAAATTTAGACTTATGACAGTAAGAATTCTGAAGGGGAAATAGGAGGAATGATAAACAGGGAATTTGAGGGCAAACAAGATACTCTACTAAGTTGTTTCCAGTTCTTAAAAAGAGGGTTTAAAGTCCAGAAAAGTGCATTGAAGAGATTAACCATTCTTAGTCCTTGAATGGTGGTTTAGAGTTAAGTAAGTCCAGGAAAAGTACATTCTGCAGTTTTCAATTTATCAAGAAATCTTTCAATTTAGGTCCATCAATGAAACGCACATTTTCTTGTGTTTTTGCTACACAAGAGTTGCAAACAGTCTAATTCTTCACACTCCTATCAAATTTTAGTTTTTGACTCATTTCTTCTACCTTTTTTCTATCCCAGTGTTTTTCTTTTTTCTTTCTCATATTCTCAAATGAACATTAGAGTCTCTTTTTATGTTCCACAACTTCCAAAGGCTCTGTTTATTTTTTTCAATCTTTTTCTCTGTATTTTAGATTAGAAAATTCCTATTGTTACATCTTAAAGTTCAATAACTCATTCCTCTGTTATCTTCATTATTCAGTTAAGCCCATTCAGTTAATATTTTATGTCAGATACTGTTATTTTCAGTACTGAAATTCCAATTTGGTTCTTTTTTTAGTTTCTGTTTATCTGCAGAGAACTCATCTATCTTTCCATTAATTCCAAGCATTTTTACTTTTATTTCTGAAGCTGATTATAATAACTGCTTTTAAAAGTCTTTGATTATTTCAACATCTGGGGCATCATGGATTAGCATCTGTTGATTGTCTTCTCCCTTGAGAAGTAAGCATTTTGGAGGTTCTTTAAAAAGTAATTTGGATTATATTCTGGACATTGTGAATATCATGTTAGATTCTTGGTATTATATCAATCCACCTGAAGACGGCTGATTTTGTTTATTTCTTTATTTAAGCTGCACTCTGTGACCTTTGGGATTTTAGTTTCCTGACCAGGGATTGAACCTGGGCCAAGGCAGTGAAAGACTGAGTCCTAATGACATGACTACCAGGGAACTCCCTATTTGTTTTATATTCAATTATGGTCAGCCCATGAGTTCTGCTTAATGTTGTGTGTGGAGATTCCAATGTCAGTTCAGTTTTCAAAGCCTTTTCTATGCTCCCTGGGGTCTATCTGAAGCATGTGTATCTGGAATTTGTTCATGACAGAAATAGGGGATCCTCTTTTCCAGTTTCCTCTTCTGGGATTTCCCTCACATTCTCTTGCTCCTAGTTTCCTAGTCATCTCTTTTGTTTCCTAATCATCTTACTAGAAACACAGGATTCATTTTTGGAATTTCACCCACCCTTATTTCTACACTGTTCCATGTGGTTGGGGTTACCCTGGAGTCAAAGCAGAGAGAGAAAAGGGAGAGAAAAAGAATGCGATTCCTCCACACTCTTTGAATCACAGGTCTCTTTTTCTAAATTCTTCTGGATAGAGAGAAATAGGCTTTTCTCTTAGGGTTTTAGGTGACTATTCTGCTTCCAGAGCTCTTGCTGTGTCTAGGGCTGCTTCTGGACACGTGATGGAAAAAAAAAGAGAGAAAGAAAACAAAAATATTAATCCCGCCCACCCCGCCCCCCATACTCTAAGGTTTACAGGGGCTCCTTTTCCTGGTCCTCTGACCAGAAAGACAGAGTTTCTCTCAGAGATTTTGCTTTGCTCCCTTACAACACAGTTAGGCACTGAGGTAGCCCTTAGGCTAACCTAAGAAATAGAGGAAAAACTTGAGAAACTTACCTCTTCCCAGTTGTCCCTAAAGTTTCATCTCCATTCCTCAATTTTCTTATTATTAACTTCTCTGGGTTCTCAAATAGATGCTTTTTGTATTGTCCCAGAATTTTTAGCTGAAATTAGTATGAGATATGGGCTTCCCAGGCGTTACAGTGGTAAAGAATCCACCTGCCAATGCAGGAGACGCAGGAGACGTGGCCTCAGTCCTTGGGTTGGGAAGATCCCCTGGAGCAGGAAATGGCAACCCACTCCAGGATTCTTGCCTGGAAAATCCCATGGACAGAGGAGCCTGGTGGGCTATGCAATTCATAGGGTCGCAAAAGAGTTGGATGCAACTGAGAGACTAGGCACTGACGTGTGCCCAGGAGGCACTGGAAATCTCAAAAGGGATGATAATATATACAAAATTCAATCAAACTTGACATTTGTTGGGGTTCAGTTGCTAAGTCATGTCTGACTCTTTGCGACCCCATGGACTGCAGCATGCCAGGCTTCCCTGTCCTTTATTCACCATTGTCTGGAGTTTGCTCAAACTGTGTCCATTGAATCAGTGATGTCATCCAGCCACTTCATCCTCTGTCATCCTCTTCTCCTCCTGCCCTCAATTGTTCCCATCATCAGAGTCTTTTCCAGTGAGTTGGCCCCTTCACATCAGGTGGTCAAAGTATTGGAACTTCGGCTTCAGCATCAGTCCTTCCAATGAATATTTAGTGTTGATTTCCTTTAGGATTGACTGGTTTGATGCCTGTGCTGTCCAAGGTAGTCCCAAGAGTCTTCTCCAACATCACAAGTTGAAAGCATCAATTCTTTGGTGCTCAGCCTTCTTTATGGTCCAACTCTCACATCCATACATGGTTACTGGAAAAACCATAGCTTTGACTATAAGGACCTTTGTCAGCAAAGTGATTTCTCTGACATTGGTAGACTGTTCCTATTTGAAATGTGTATAGTTCCATAGCAAATGACTCAAGTAATTCTTACTTTACACAAAAGACAACATTTGTAACATTCTCTTCTTTACTTACTGCTTTTCTGAGATTTCAGTCTGACAGGTTTTTCCAAATTCAAAGGAGTAATACACCCCTCCCCACCATTACTCCACTTTTGGAAGTGATCATTATATCTTTGCCCTATAAACCAGTCATGTGTATACACTTCAAAATATTTTGGCTACCAAATACAGATATTCGGACTTCCTCTCCATTCTTTTCTATGTATCAGTGCCTGAAACATTTAGATTCTTGGTATTACTTTTTCATGCCAAAAATTACCTAAAATATCCAACATTAGTCTTATAATTCTGCCTGTCTAAGAAGCCATGTTTTCAAAAGTAAGGCTTTTGGAAGAGAAGGCCTTATTTTAATCATAGTTTCTATAATCCCAGGGTACCTAATACACACTGCTGCTGCTGCTGCTAAGTCACTTCAGTCGTGTCCGACTCTGTGTGACCCCATAGATGGTAGCCCACCAGGCTCCCCCATCCCTGGGATTCTCCAGGCAAGAACACTGGAGTGGGTTGCCATTTCTTTCTCCAATGCATGAAAGTGAAAAGTGAAAGTGAAGTCGCTCAGTCGTGTCCGACTCTTCAAGACCCCTTGAAGAGTCTCTTCAGCCTACCAGGCTCCCCCATCCATGGGATTTTCCAGGCAAGAGTACTGGAGTGGGGTGCCATTGCCTTCTCCAAAGTGAATGAATGATGGAGAGAAACACTAGCAAATCAAAAGGCATGAACTGCCTTACTGACACCTATTTTCTGCAGACCTGTTGGAGGGCAAATCCATACCCAGATTTCTTTTGTGCTAGTTCTAGTACTGCCCAGTGTTTTCCTATAAGGAACAGGAAATAATTAGTTGTGAAACTCCTAAAGGAGAGGATTGAGTTAAGACTCAAAGACTTTTGGAAGCCAGATGCATAAAGTTTCATTTCATGGCAATGACTGAAGACCATCCCATAGTAATTTCCAATGACTGCATTTGAATCTCATACATGAGGTCCTCAGTCGAGGGTATTGATCCCATCTAAGGCAATGGCACCCCACTCCAGTACTCTTGCCTGGAAAATCCCATGGACAGAGGAGCCTGGTAGGCTGCAGTCCATGGGGTCGCTAAGAGGTGGACACGACTGAGCAACTTCACTTTCACTTTTCACTTTCATGCATTGGAGAAGGAAATGGTGACCCACTCCAGTGTTCTTGCCTGGAGAATCCCAGGGATGGCGGAGCCTGGGGGGCTGCCGTCTTTGGGGTTGCACAGAGTCGGGCACGACTGAAGTGACTTAGCAGCTTAGCAGCAGTGACAATGGCAAAGAGCCCACAGGCAAGATCAGCAGTCTGGCTCAGGTAGGAGGAGGTGGCTCAGTGGAGTGCAGTTGGCATAAACACTGCAGTGGAAAGCTGCCAAGTTATTTCATAGCAGCCTGACCTGGCATTCACAGTCATTAATAATGATAATAATAATATCAATAACAATAATGATTAGAAAAGGAAACATCATTAAAACATGGAATTAAGAGGCATGGATAAGATGGCCTAGTGAAGTTTGAAGCAGGAAATGTAAAGATAAATGAATGGCTTGAATTTTATGGACATAGAGGTTTGAGAGCTTAAAGCAAACTTAAGAGTGCAAAATCCATACTCTATATTTGAAGAAATGAAGGCTCAGAGAGAGAAGTAACTTTTCTATTTCTCACTCAGGATTATACACATAAATGATTAAGATCTCATACAAACCTGTAAGAACATTTACCTTTCTCTTTTCTAGAATGTAAGCTCCATGAAGGCATGGTTTTTGTTCCGTTCATTCAGTATATGTTCCCTATTACCTAGAACAATGCCTGATACATATCGGCAGACACTCAATTCTTTGAATGAGTCTTAAAGTATACATAGTGATTAAGATCTTGAGTTTGGAATCACACAGATATGAATTGAAATATTGACTAACACCTACTAGATATGTTACTCTGGACAACTCATTGAACTTTTACAAACCATAAATAAGATATTAAATAAAATAATGCATACAAATCAACTTGATCAGCCTAGTATTACCTAGTAAGCACTCAGTGAATGATAGACATAGTGATAGTATCAGCCATATTTTATGTAACTGTTGATAACTTTATTATTTCTAACAGATACTATTTCATTCAACTTTTTTCCAAAGTACAGGATTTTGACACCTTGCTTTCATAAGAAACCTTGGGCCATTCCCATACTCAGTCATTCTTAACATGCTTTAATCTTCTTCATGATCATACATTAAGAAGTGTGTTGAGAATTAGCATTCCTATTATGACCCAATTTAACTTGCTGAGCAGCCTGTCAATTACTGTTTTCTTTTTTTAATCACAATTACTCCCCAATTGTTCATATGTTTAAACAACCAATGTCATTAAATCAGAGAACATTCTTAGCTGAGGATATCAAGATAAAAATTATCTGATGGGAGAAGCAATATTGAGTACTATTTTCAGTTGTATAATGGGTGTGCAGCTATTTAAAATAGTGTCCCCCAGTGTTTATGTTTATTAACTGAAAGAAAAATAAGAAAGCTCCAGAGTTCTGTTTACCTAGAAATCACTACAGCACTAACAAACAAGGGGAAACAATTCCAGGCCAGGATTGCCAGAAACTACACATGGAATGAATGATGGGAAGATCTGCTGGGATAATTAACAAAAACTGTTAGATCCTTGTAATGCAAGGTGTTGTTCTTCATTCAGCAGCATTGATATCACCTAGGAGGTTGTTTAAATGCAGACTCTGGTCCCAATTCAGACCCTGGACAATCAGTAGAGTCAGAATCTGCATTTTATCAAGGGTTCCAGGTGATTAAGTTTGAGAAAGCGCTAGTGTAGGGCATCTTAAAAGGTACATAGAATAAAAACTGTTTTCTTGTTTTAAAGCATTTTGTTTCATATAACAAATTCTTAGAGGCAATTGAAATGATATTGAATCAAGGACACAGACAAAAGTAAAAAAAAATAATCATAATCCCATCATCTAGCAAAAATCATATTATCTATGAATGTAAGTGTGCAATTTCATGTGTACCAGGCCATGCTATACAAGCCATTTTGCAAATACAGCTTTTTTTCCTCAAATAATGCATCATGCTCCTCAACCTAGGACGATAAACAGAGCTCTATGTTATGATTTTGAATGGCTAGGGAGGATTCATGGTTTTTAAAGTATGCTTTTTTTAAAATCAAGTGTTCTATTGTTTGAAATGTTGATTATTTTCAATTTGATGCTATTATAATCTCTAAGTGGAACACTTTTGTGATATGTCTCCTGTGCTTATGTAGTTATATTCTGAATCCAAGAATATTCATCACTTATCACAAGTTGCACAATGTTTTAACAGAAAAAGCACTGGACTAGGAATCAAAAGATCTAGATTCTAATTCTAGGTTTGGTTTTTACTTCTCCATTGCTATCTCAGTTTGCATATTTGTGCATGAGAAGTTTGAAAATCATCTTTAAGGCAGCCCATCATTTCAAGTTTCAAACTTTCAATATACCTGTGGCAGATTCATTTTGATATTTGGCAAAACTAATACAATTATGTAAAGTTTAAAAAAAAAAAGACAAAACTAAAAAAAAAAAAGAAAATAATGAATTGTATATCAGATTTGGTATCATAATGCATTTGTGAAGCTTGTCTTGTTTTTCAATCAATGATAAACTCGGCTAACTATATTAATTTAATCTAATATCAAATATTATTTGCACTTTTTGAGTTCATATCAACTTGTCAGTGAAAAAAAGATGGCATAGGGAAATCCTAGGAGCAGAGGAGTTTAACCTGGCATTAGATACTGGCATTGGGAAGTTATAGCTTTTTGCTCAGGCTTTGATCCCAAGATACTCACAGTAAGTATGGGTTGGCATCAGAAAACCAAGGTTTTAGGCCTAGTTCTGTTATTTAGTAACCATGGGAATTTTGATAGGTTATGAAAAACTTCTTTAGCCTCACATTTTTCATCTAAAATAATAATGATCTTTAGAGGTTGTAGGAGATGGTGTGTGTTATTTGAAGTCCTGAGCGCAATGCTTGGTGTGTATAAAATTCTCAGTAACTTTTCAGCATTTATTATATTTTCTAGGATTGTAAATCTCTTTCTACTTTGGAAGCTTTGAGGACAAATAAAAATGCCCAGATACCATGGATAAAAAACATGATGAGAATGTGAAAGCAGTTGAGGCTTAAGGAGATCTGGATCGTATACTCATTTCCTCTAAATTCATTCTGTAGATGTAGAATACAGGATTTAGATGAAGATGTGTGTGTGTGTGTGTGTGTGTGCGCGCGATCAGTTGTGTCCAACTCTTTGTGACCCCATGGACTGCAGCCCGCCAGGCTCTGTCCATGGGATTTTCCAGGCAAGAATACTGGAGTGGGTTGCCATTTCTTCCCCCAGGGGATCTTCCTGATCCAGGTATGGAACATGTTTCTTCTTCGTCTCCCACATTGCAGGCAGATTCTTTAACGTTGAGCCACCAAGGAAGCCCTTAGACTAGGATAGGGTCATTCTATCCCATAAGATTACAGAGTACAGGTTTAGGTTATTATTTCTCAGATGGGGAAAATGGGGTACAGGCAAAAATTAACTTGCCCAAATCCTGTAGCAAGCCACTATCGGAGCTGTGGTTGACTTTCTCTTTTCGGCCTAAGTTTCAGTCACCAGTCTCACTACTGATTCAGGAGAAACACAGGAGTCAGCGATGTCTGAGTGCTCTAGCCAAGTGACAAATTATTATTATTCTATGGAGCATGAATGAGCAGCTTAAAAAATGTCCAAATGGACAAATTATATAATCATTCTCACTATTAATCAGAGAAAAACCATATGAAATGTTGTGCTTGACCTATCAAATTTCCATTTTTTTAAAATGTTAATACTCAGTCTTGGCAATAGACCATGGAAATAGCCATTTGGCAGTAAGTATTAAAAGCTAAAACTGTTCATTCTGTTTTATCCAGTATTTCTTCACAAAGGGATTTATCCTAACAAATGAGTCATAGGCACACAAATATTTATGAACAAATATATTGGGAACCATAGGAAACAACATAAAATCTAATAATAGGACACTGACTAAACAAATTGCAGAAATAATGTGGCCATACAACATCAAATTTTAAAGGAATACTTAATGGCGTGAAAAATATTCATCATATATTAAATGAGAAAGTAAATTACAAAATGGTGCAGAATATGCTCCATTCTGCAAAATATAGCTAAATGGAAACATGAAGATATGAAAACTCGGAAGGGTTTACAGGATAATTTATACACTTTGCCTTTGGAATGAGGAATAACTAAGTAACTTTTTCTGCAGCTTAAAAAAAATCTCTACTCAGTTATCCCAATATAATCACCTGCACTGAGACTAAGTACTGAGGTGCTTCTCCTTAGTAAATAATTTCAGGTCCAAGTGTTCTTAAAATTAGCAGTGATAAAAAGATTGCTCTTCCTACTCATCCCCTTTTATGGACCTTCAAATTTAAAAGGCTTCTCCCCCTGGGGAGTTTCTCCATGCAGCAGTGGAATCAGATGATTGGGGAGACAATGTGGAGCATAAGATATCTTATTTTTATCTACACTGAGCACAAGGGAAAATCTATGAAAGATACAACAGATCTGCAATGTCCAAGAAGTTCCCTAACAAAGCTCACGGCAATGAATTTATCACAAACCAAAATCTACTCACTGTGTTAGTACTTCCTTTTGCTACTGCAGGAATCCTTCCCAGACTCTCTCAATGTATTTCTCCAAGGAAGCACACTGAGATTTGGACTCTATCAGCGCATGCTTTCTGTTGTTATATGTTCACATGGTTTTGATCATTATTCTATTATTTTCAGAGGTAAGGTGTCTCTGAGAGTCATGGAGAAGAAAAGTAGTTCAGCTGATAAATCAAAATCTATGACTACTTAATTCGTACCACTCTTTGATGACCCCAGTGCAGGAATTCTGTAACATTTCTCTATGTTGTATGTTTTCCCATAGTATCTTGACCTGTACAGATTTTTTTCTACACTTCTTAAATTCATTTATTTTGTTCTACTTGAAACCCTTTACTTTTTAAAGTACAGTGATTCCTTTACTTACTGATACTGCCCAAGTCTGTCTGCCAGAGTTCTCAATTGCTCATTTCACACGTACTCCATATTTTTGACCAGTTTTCCATTCTCTCTCCACTAAACTAAATCACCACAACCACAAGGTGAAACACATGTTCCCAGCAATCATCTTCCCAAAACAGGTTCCCTAAAATAAGTCTCTGCCTCTCACCATTGAAACTCGCCTGGCTGCTTTCTCCACTAAGAGCCAATATTTTAGATGGAGTTGTGGTTTGATACATCATAAAGGATTCTGAAGTTCTTTACTTTATTGACTAATTAAGTGACAAACTGTAGATATCTGGTCTAGTGAAGAACCTGGACTCCATATCATACAATTATCCTTTGGACTCTATAGGAAGAAAAGCATTTAGATCTACTTCCTGATGTTCAAGCTGGTTTTAGAAAAGGCAGAGGAACCAGAGATCAAATTGCCAACATCCGCTGGATCATGGAAAAAGCAAGAGAGTTCCAGAAAAACATCGATTTCTGCTTTATTGACTATGCCAAAGCCTTTGTGTGGATCACAATCAACTGTGGAAAATTCTGAAAGAGATGGGAATACCAGACCACCTGATCTGCCTCTTGAGAAATTTGTATGCAGGTCAGGAAGCAACAGTTAGAACTGGACATGGAACAACAGACTTGTTCCAAATAGGAAAAGGAGTACGTCAAGGCTGTATATTGTCACCCTGTTTATTTAACTTATATGCAGAGTACATCATGAGAAATGCTGGACTGGAAGAAGCACAAGCTGGAATCAAGATTGCCGAGAGAAATATCAATAACCTCAGATATGCAGATGACACCACCCTTATGGCAGAAAGTGAAGAGGAACTAAAAAGCCTCTTGATGAAAGTGAAAATGGAGAGTGAAAAAGTTGGCTTAAAACTCAACATTCAGAAAACGAAGATCATGGCATCTGGTCCCATCACTTCATGGGAAATAGATGGGGAAACAGTGGAAACAGTGTCAGACTTTATTTTTCTGGGCTCCAAAATCACTGCAGATGGTGACTGCAGCCATGAAATTAAAAGATGCTTACTTCTTGGAAGGAAAGTTATGACCAACCTAGATAGCATATTGAAAAGCAGAGACATTACTTTGCCAACAAAGGTCCATCTAGGCAAGGCTATGGTTTTTCCTGTGGTCATGTATGGATGTGAGAGTTGGACTGTGAAGAAGGCTGAGTGCCGAAGAATTGATGCTTTTGAACTGTGGTGTTGGAGAAGACTCTTGAGAGTCCCTTGGACTGCAAGGAGATCCAACCAGTCCATTCTGAAGGAGATGAGCTCTGGGATTTCTTTGGAAGAAATGATGCTGAAACTGAAACTCCAATACTTTGGCTACCTCATGCGAAGAGTTGACTTATTGGAAAAGACTCTGATGCTGGGAGGGATTGGGGGCAAGAGGAGAAGGGGATGACAGAGGATGAGATGGCTGGATGGCATCACTGACTCGATGGACGTGAGTCTGGGTGAACTCCAGGAGTTGGTGATGGACAGGGAGGCCTGGTGTGCTGCAATTCATGGGTTCGCAAAGAGTCAGATACAACTGAGTGACTGAACTGAACTGAACTGAAGGAAAAAAAATCTGTAGCAGGGATTACATAAAGGAATTTCAAAAGTTGAAGAGTTTTCAAGTAGAACTTTTAGTGCTGGAGTGAATGTTAAAATCACTGGATCTATCATTCTTTCTATATATATATCTTTGCGTAACTTCAGAAGACTGTCCTAAACTGAGGTCAAAGACCAATTTTGACTCACATTAATAAAAAGTGTCTTAGACACTTTCCCAAAGATACAGTTAAACAATTTACCTGCAAAAACAATACGTAAGAGACTGGTGAGAATTTGTCAGAGAAATTTAGGAGATGTTGGGTAGGAGTTGGGTTAATGATCTCTGTTTCATACCAAATCATACATCTGAGAATATTTCAGTGAAAAGGTGTCCCTTGAAGCCAATGAGAGTAAATAAGAAAAAATTCAATGATAAGTATGCCCATCTCTTAAAGATCATTGATTTGGCAACTGAATGTCTATTTTATGCACCTTAAATGTGACTCCTGAATCCAGCGATACAAAGTGGTACTGGTAGAATGAAAAAAGAACTGGCCCTCAGGTAAGAAAGCCTGAGTTCCGTCTTGACTGGAGAGCTGTGTGACCTTGAGTACTATTATCTCTCTAAAGTTGTATCCCAAAGCTGTAAAATATTTTACAAGTATTGAGTAATTTTACTTACATTCATTTTACAGAAGTTGTTTCAATGGCAATTCTTATTTATAGTTAATAAACTCTTCTCCAAATCTCAGTTTTCTAAGTAACAAAAAGACCAATTATGCAGCTCATATGTATGATAGGTAGTTTCTAAGTCCCCAGAAATGCTGGGGTCTTTTTTTTTTTTTTTGCCTGCAGTTGACATATCAAATGTTTGGTTTTACACTGTAAATAATTGCCTGAAATAACTTCCTTTTATTAGCTGCTATTATCCATTGTTGGCTTTCATCTTGATTTCTCTACATCTGCAAAAGTAATAAGCCGATTTTATGTAAATCATCTAGAGTAAGAGCAAACTAGAATAATTATGCAAAGAAAAGCCACTGAATAACTAGTTCTGGCATAGCTGGCATGCATGAAGAAAAACAACATTAACAAGAAAGTCTACTATCTTTAAGGGAATAGGGAACGATTTACATAAAGGAAATTATGGTTGTTCAATACTAGATACAACAGTCAAGTTACATGGCATTTCACTGCTGAAATAGGCTGATCATCCATCTCCACTGTCACAAGCCCGAGGCTTTTAGCTCACTCATTGTGGGAATCAGTGGAGGCTAATGTACTGAGGTGGCTGTGTGGGCTGTTGACTCATTTAGTCACCTTGGGCAAGATACTCATGCCCTTGGAACATATGACTCATTCATGAAATGCAGAGACTCTTTTTGGTTTTTGTTTTTTGTTTTTACCATCAACCAGTCTCAAAGGGTTACAGTTAGACTGTTATCATCCACTTGAGTTTGGAAAATAAAGCAAAATAAAAATCTACATCCTAGAATCTGCCCCCAATCATCTCAGAATATTTTCTAACTATCTGTATTTGTTTGGATGAATAGGAAACAGTGTTGTTTGGTGGTTAAGTGTTTAATTTTTGGAATCAGACTGCCTGGTGTAGATTCCAAATCTGCTATTGCATAGCAGTTTAATGCCAGGAAATTATTTACCCCCTCTGGCCTTAGTCTTTTCACCTGAGAATGAGGATTACCATTGTAAAATAAGCTTGTTTGGAGCAATTAAATGAAACAATTCATTTCATGGGATGTGCCAGTGAATGCTTAACAACCAGCTTTTCCAGTTGAGATGGAAAGGTCAGCATGATTTCCATGGTGTAAATGTTTCTGCCAGGGCCATTTCAAGGTGGGAAGATTTCCATACAATCAGTTTGCTGCCCCAGCACACACCACTGATGTAAATCACTTAGCACTGTGCCTGGAAAATTAAAGTGTGTTATTCGCTCAGTTGTGTGCAACTCTTTGGGACCCTATGGACTGTAGCCCACCAGGCTCCTCTGTCCATAGGATTCTCCAGGCATGAACAGTGGAATGTGTAGCCAGTCCCTTCTCCAGTCTGGAATATTAAAGGGCTCAGTTATTAGTGCTGGAGAAGACTCTTGAGAGTCCCTTGGACTGCAAGGGGATCAAACCAGTCAATCCTAAAGAAAATCAATCCTGAATATTCATTGGAAGGACTGATGCTGAAGCTCCAATCCTTTGGCTATCTAATGGGAAAAGCTGGCTCATTGGAAAAGACCCTGATGCTGGGAAAGACTGAGGGCAGGAGGAGAAGGGGGTGACAAAGCATGAGATGGTTGGATGGCATCACTGACTCAATGGACATGAGTTTGAGCAAGCTCCGGGAGTTGGTGATGAACAGGGAAGCCTGGCGTACTGCAGTCCATGGGTCGCAAAGAGTCAGATAGGACTGAGCAACTGAACAACACAACATAAATTTCCTCATTATCTTCTTTTAAATTTTATTATTACTGAGCTTTACTAAACAAAATTTGCCTTCTCTCCTTCCTTGCTACCTTTCCTCTAAAATATAGCAAAAGAAAGAAAAATTATAAATTTGGGAAATAATAATGACAATTAAAAAATAAATCTCAACAAAAAGTCTCCTGATGTCTCTTGTTTAGAAGGAAAAGCCAAAAATTAGAAGACTTTTGTTTCAGGCCTTATTCTCCCACTGTGATTCATCTGTATTGGGCAAGTCATTTAATCTCTCTTTGGCTCAGTATTTCTGCCTGTAAAACAGGTGAAATAATTTGTGCTTTGCCTACTTTACTGGAAAGTTTGAGTATTAAATTCTGAAACTTAAGAGGGAAATTCTTTATAAACTTAACAAGTCTTTGTTTCATATGCAAAATCATTGATTCAGTAATCCAACTTGTGGGATGTATTCTAAGTCAGCTGTTTCCTGTATCCAGATTCCTCAGCCCTGAGTATGGAAGGCCTACTGTGTTACATCATAATATCCACAGATTCGGGTATCTATGGGGGTCCTGGAACCAATTCTCCGCTGATACAAAAGGATGGCTGTAATTATAAAGTAACAAGCCTCTTGGGCTTCCCAGGTGGCACAGTGGTAAAGAATCTGCCTGTCAACCTGGGAGATGTGGGTTTTCCCTGGGTCAGGAAGATGGCAGTAGAAGTGCCTGGAGTAGAAGATGGCAACCCGTCCAGTATTCTTGCCTGGAAAATCCCATGGACAGAGGAGCTTGGCGGGCTACAGTCCATGAGGTCACAAAGAGTTGGACATGACTGAGCACACACACACACATACACACACAAAGACTTTAAGAAAAAACCAAACAATTGGAAACAACTGAAATGTGCATGAATGTATTTAACCTGTTTTAGGAAGGCAATGGCAACCCACCCCAGTACTCTTGCCTGGAAAATCCCATGGACGGAGGAGCCTGGTGGGCTGCAGTCCATGCGGTGGCTAAGAGTCGGATACGACTGAGCGACTTCACTTTCCCTTTTCACTTTCATGCATTGGAAAAGGAAATGGCAACCCACTCCAGTGTTCTTGCCTGGAGAATCCCAGGGATGGGGGAGCCTGGTGGGCTACCATTTATGGAGTTGCACAGAGTTGGACACGACTGAAACGACTTAGCAGCAGAAGGTAATTTATCTTAGGTAAATGCAATGGAATGTTAGGTTAGTGTAAATGAATTTTATGCAAATGTATATGCATATTATGCTAATATTTTAATGTTAATAAAAGATAACTTTGCCATAGAAAAATATTGTCTTCATAAATATAAAAACAGTACTTTTATAACAGAAACATTTTATGACAGATTATATGCCACAGTCACAACTGTATTATATTGCAGACATAATGCAATATATGGTACATTTGGGAAAAAATGGGAAAGAAATGCAAAAAGGACAAAACTGTGGCATTACAACCATGGATTTCATGCTATAAAAGTCATGAGTAAAAATCAAAATTTTAAAAACCCATTATGAAAATAGTTACAGGGTAATAATATATTAATGAAAATCCAATAAGTAAAAAGACATCAGCCCAGAGAGTCATCTCTTTCAAAATGACCCTCTATATTTTTTCCCATAACAGGCCAAGTTGTTTGGCTAATTACTTCAACAAAGGTGCTTTTCCTGAGACCTGAGAGAGAATGTAAAGACTTTTTAGAACTTTTTAGAACTAGAAATATATTTGATATTTGAGCTGGTGATAGCCGTTCTTTTCTAGATAAAACACATATCAATACACACACTGTTTCATGCCCATGGTCAACCTTACAAAAGAGGATGGTACATTGGAGACTTCTGAGGGAAACAGACCTTGCCTCCCATTCTGGTCCACATCTTGGTGCTCAGAGCACTTGAGTTTTGACTTGATGTACTGTAAGCCACTTCTCTTGCTTTTTTGCATTTCTTTTCCATGGGATGGTCTTGATCCCTGTCTCCTGTACAATGTCACGAACCTCAGTCCATAGTTCATCAGGCACTCTATCTATCAGATCTAGTCTCTTAAATATATTTCTCACTTCCACTGTATAATCATAAGGGATTTGATTTAGGTCCTACCTGAATGGTAAAACTGAAACTCCAGTACTTTGGCCACCTCATGCCAAAGAAGAGTTGACTCATTGGAAAAGACTCTGATGCTGGGAGGGATTGGGGGCAGGAAGAAAAGGGGATGACAGAGGATGAGATGGCTGGATGGCATCACTGACTCGATGGACGTGAGTCTGAGTGAACTCTGGGAGTTGGTGATGGACAGGGAGGCCTGGTGTACTGTGATTCATGGGTTCGCAAAGAGCCGGACACGACTGAGTGACTGAACTGAACTGAACTGAATGGTCTAGTGGTTTTCCCTATTTTCTTCAATTTAAGTCTGAATCTGGCAATAAGGAGTTCATGATCTGAGCCACTGTCAGCTCCTGGTCTTGTTTTTGTTGACTGTATAGAGCTTCTCCATCTTTGGCTGCAAAGAATATAATCAATCTGATTTTGTTGTTGACCATCTGGTGATGTCCATGTGTAGAGTCCTCTCTTGTGTTGTTGGAAGAGGGTGTTTGCTATAACCAGTGCATTTTCTTGGCAAAACTCTATTAGTCTTTGCCCTGCTTCATTCCGTATTCCAAGGCCAAATTTGCCTGTTACTCCAGGTGTTTCTTGACTTCCTACTTTTGCATTCCAGTCCCCTATAATGAATAAGACATCTTTTTTGGGTGTTAGTTCTAAAAGGTCTTGTAGGTCTTCATAGAACCATTCAACTTCAGCTTCTTCAGCATTACTGGTTGGGGCATAGACTTGGATTACTGTGATATTGAATGGTTTGCCTTGGAAACGAACAGAAACCATTCTGTCGTTTTTGAGATTGCATCCAAGTACTGCATTTCGGACTCTTTTGTTGACCAGGATGGCCACTCCATTTCTTCTGAGGGATTCCTGCTCACAGTAGTAGATATAATGGTCATCTGAGTTAAATTCACCCATTCCAGTCCATTTCAGTTCGCTGATTCCTAGAATGTCGACGTTCACTCTTGCCATCTTCTGTTTGACCACTTCCAATTTGCCTTGATTCATGGACCTAACATTCCAGGTTCCTATGCAATATTGCTCTTTACAGCATTGGACCTTGCTTCTATCACCAGTCACATCCACAACTGGGTATTGTTTTTGCTTTGGCTCCATCCCTTCTTTCTTTCTGGAGTTATTTCTCCACTGATATCCAGTAGCATATTGGGCAACTACTGACTTGGGGAGTTCCTCTTTCAGTATCCTATCATTTTGCATTTTCATACTGTTCATGGGGTTCTCAAGGCAAGAATACTGAAGTGGTTTGCCATTCCCTTATCCAGTGGACCACGTTCTGTCAGAAAAGAAATGCAAAAAAGCAAAATGGCTGTCTGGGGAGGCCTTACAAATAGCTGTGAAAAGAAGAGAAGGGAAAAGCAAAGGAGAAAAGGAAAGATATAAGCATCTGAATGCAGAGTTCCAAAGAATAGCAAGAAGAGGTAAGAAAGCCTTCCTCAGTGATCAATGCAAAGAAATAGAGGAAAACAACAGAATGGGAAAGACTAGAGATCTCTTCAAGACTCTTAGAGCTACCAAGGGAACATTTCATGCAAAGATGGGCTCGATAAAGGACAGAAATGGTATGGGCCTAACAGAAGCAGAAGATATTAGGAAGAGATGGCAAGAATACACAGAAGAACTGTACAAAAAAGATCTTCACGACTCAGATAATCATGATGGTGTGATCACTCACCTAGAGCCAGACATCCTGGAATGTGAAGTAAGTGGGCCTTAGAAAGCATCACTACGAACAAAGCTAGTGGAGGTGATGGAATTCCAGTTGAGCTATTTCAAATCCTGAAAGATGATGCTGTGGAAGTGCTGCATTCAATGTGCCAGCAAATTTGGAAAACTCAGCAGTGGCCACAGGACTGGAAAAGATCAATTGTCATTCCAATCCCAAAGAAAGGCAATGCCAAAGAATGCTTTAACTACCGCACAATTGCACTCATCTCACATGCTAGTAAAGTAATGCTCAAAATTCTCCAAGCCAGGCTTCAGCAATATGTGAACCATGAACTTCCTGATGTTCAAGCTGGTTTTAGAAAAGGCAGAGGAACCAGAGATCAAATTGCCAACATCCGCTGGATGATCGAAAAAGCAAGAGAGTTTCAGAAAAGCATCTATTTCTGCATTATTGACTATGCCAAAGGCTTTGACTGTGTGGATCACATTAAACTTGGAAGATTCTGAAAGAGATGGGAGTACCAGAACTCCTGACCTGCCTCTTGAGAAACCTATGTGCAGGTCAGGAAGCAACAGTTAGAACTGGACATGGAACAACAGACTGGTTCCAAATAGAAAAAGGAGTATGTCAAGGCTGTATATTGTCACCATGCTTATTTAACTTATATGCAGAGTACATCATGAGAAACGCTGGGCTGGAAGAAGCACAAGCTGGAATCAAGATTGCCAGGAGAAATATCAATAACCTAAGATATGCAGGTGACACCACCCTTATGGCAGAAAGTGAAGAAGAACTAAAAAGCCTCTTGATGAAAGTGAAAGAGGAGAGTGAAAAAGTTGGCTTAAAGCTCAACATTCAGAAAACTAAGATCATGTCATCCAGTCCCATCATTTCATGGCAAATAGATGGGGAAACAGTGGAAACAGTGTCAGACTTTATTTTTTTGGGCTCCAAAATCACTGCAGATGGTGACTGCAGCTATGAAATTAAAAGACGTTTACTCCTTGGAAGGAAAGTTATGACCAACCCAGATAGCATATTCAAAAGCAGAGACATTACTTTGCCAACTAAGGTCTGTCTAGTTAAGGCTATGGTTTTTCCAGTAGTCATGTATGGATGTGAGAGTTGGACTGTGAAGAAGGCTGAGTGCCAAAGAACTGATGCTTTTGAACTGTGGTGTTGGAGAAGACTCTTTAGAGTCCCATGGACTGCAAGGAGATCCAACCAGTCCATTCTGAAGGAGATCATTCCTGGGTGTTCTTTGGAAGGAATGATGCTAAAGCTGAAACTCCAGTACTTTGGCCACCTCATGCGAAGAGTTGACTTATTGGAAAAGACTCTGATGCTGGGAGGGATTGGGACAGGAGGAGAAGGGGACGACAGAGAATGAGATGGCTGGATGGTATCACCGACTTGATGGATGTGGGTTTGGGTGAACTCTGGGAGTTGGTGATGGACAGGGAGGCCTGGTGTGCTGTGATTCATGGGGTCGCAAAGAGTCGGACACGACTCAGTAACTGAACTGAACTGAATTTAAGCCATGTCTCTGGGTCCTTAGTCTTCCTTGACCTGTAGTTTGCAGCTGATTTCTTTCAACCATATGCTTCAGTAAAATACCCAAGATCCCCAAATCCCAGGAGTACCCATGGCACACATTCCAGAGCTCCATGCAGGGCCTGTAATGAATGATTCAGAATAAGAACCATATCCCTATTCTTTCATAGGTCTTAATCACCATTACCTTGAGGGGATGGGGTGGGGAGAATCTTAAAGAACACCAGAATGAAACTTGGCACGCACAAGAAAATGAAGAGCATTTTGTTGACAATACTTGACAGAAACAACTGTTCTCTGTGGTTATCAACAGGGTTTAACTTGAGTTTGCAAACTCAGAATCATACAGGGGCAGGCAGACGGCACCGAAGGTGATGACGGTGCTGAATTCTGTTACAATCCAGAGTAGCACCTTGCTAGTTGTGTTAGGTTTTAAAACACTGTGTGAACTGAAAACATTGACTGCACAGAACATGCCTAGACTGCTGGTCTGCTCAACCTCATGCCTGCTGCCCAACACAGTGTAGAGAGTAGCAGGGATGCTCCTGTGGTGATGGACCAGATTTAGCTGAGAGAGTGTGACCTCTGCCCTACATCTAAGACAATCTGAGCGTAAGCCAGAAAGGATGTGTAAACAGCTCCTTTCTGCTTTGAAATAGTAATAAATATACTCTGGTTCCCCACCTTTTTCCCAGGGTCTCTGTCCATCCCACCTTCACAAGCCCAATCAATTCCTAGGTCCACGCATCCAAGCACCTGGGCTTTACTGACTGCCTTCCAATTGCTCTGGTCTCTAGAACGTGATACCTACATTAGTTCTTTCAGAAACGAAAGCCAGCTCCTGCCTTCACAACAGATGCAACCTTCTTCCTGTGGCCTTGTGTCAAATGAGATACTTTGGGACAAACCTGACAGTCCTCTAAATATAAAAATTAAGCTGATGCTCTCATTGTTTGATTATAGAAAAGCTTTTGTGGCTTAGATGATCAAATGCCTATGGATTTTATCAAAAGCTGAAGTGAGTTGCTAGAACTAAAGATGATTTTGAGTTTCCTGTCAATAAATTAATCAGAATAGATATTATAGTTGTTATACCTCTTTACTATATGCTCAGTGCTATGCTAGGAGCATAAGGGATTGAGAGGAAAAGTAAACAGCAGTCTTTGTCCTCAAAAAGTTTATGTTTCAGATGTGGACCCCCACAATCCCCTGCAATTACACTCAGGAAAAGAGTACACAATAAAAGTCAGTATATAATAATAACAGCTAAAAACTACTGAGCTGATCAATTCACATAAGGGATCCTGTAACCCTCACAAAACTCTGAAAGTTGTCAGTCCTCCCTTCCCATTCTACAAGTTATAAACTGAGTTTCAGAGCTCTCAACTCAAAGTCACATTGTCAGCAGATTGGTGCAGCCATGTATGTCTGACTCCAGCTTGCTGCTCTTTCCTTTGAATGAATGGTTCTCATTCTTCTCTGTGCATTTGAATCAACTGATGTACTTAAAAATATACAGATGCCTGGGCCATGCCATCAGAAATTCTGATTATTTGAGGCCTGGGTGTGGTATATTTAAAGAATCCTGGGTGACAAATGTACATCAGAAAATGAATAAAGAAGATGTGCTATTAATATATATACACAATGGAATACTACTCAGACAAAAAAATCAAATAATGTCATTTGCAGCAACATGGATGGACCTAGAGATTAAAATGCTAAGTGAAGTAAATCAGACAGAGAAAGACAAATATTATATGATTATCATTCATATGTTGAACCTCAAATATGATACAAATGAACATATTTACAAAACAAACAAACTCACAGACAGGAGCATAAATTAGGAGTTTGGGATTAGCAGATACTACTATACAGCTCAATTGGTAAAGAATCCACCTGCAATGCAGGAGTTCAGTTCAGTAATTCAGTAATGTCCGATTCTTTGCGACCCCATGAACCGCAGCATGCCAGGCCTCCCTGTCCATCACCAACTCCCGGAGTTCACCCAAACCCATGTCCATCGAGTCGGTGATGCTATCCAGCCCCTGGTTCAATTCCCAGGTTGGAAAGATACACTGGAGAAGAGATAGGCTACCCACTCCAGTGTTCTTGGGCTTCCCTTGTGGCTCAGCTGGTAAAGAATTTGCCTGCAGTGCAGGAGGCCTGGGTTTGATCCTTGGGTTGGGAAGATTCCCTGGAGAAGGGAAAGGCTACCCACTCTAGTCCGTGGGGTTGCAAGAGTCAGACATGACTGAGCGATTTTCACTTTTACTATGTATAAAATAGATAAACAAGAAGGTACTACTGTATAGCACAGGGAACTATATTTACTGTCTTGTAATAAACTATATTAGAAAAGAATATATATATACACACACACACACACACATACACACACACATAGGCTTCCCACATGGTCATAGTGGTAAAGAATCCACCTGCAGTGCAGGAGATGTGGTTTTGATCCCTGGATTGGGAAGATTCTCTGGAGGAGGGCATGGCAACCCACTCCAGTATTCTTGCCTGGAGAATCCCATGGACAGAGGAGCCTGGTGGGCTATAGTCCATAGGATCACAAAGAGTCAGACATGGCTGAAGTGCCTGAACAAACATGCATGCATATCTACAAATGAATCAATTTTCTGTACACCAGAAATGAACACAACATTGTAAATTAACTATACTTCAATTAGAAAAAAGAATCCTACGTAGTACTAACACACCACCAAGGTGAAGAATCATTGTGCCAAGTCATACTTCCATTGAGTAGCCAAATGCTAAAACCAAGTATACAGTATTCTGAACAGAGAGTTTGGTGTGGGATGAGACAATTGGTCCCCAAACCACAGACTTACAGGTTAAGCATCTTGCTCCAGAGTTGCAGCAACAGGTACTTTACTTCATTAGAATCTGATCTGTAAAAAAAAGATAAATGGATGAAATTTGGAATATTTGCATATCGCTCATTTCTGAATGCACTATGTCTTGATACTCTTTTCTTATTTGAGCTTCACCACGGCCTGGGGTGTGATAGGTCAGGTAGTTTATGTACCAAAATGAGAAAACAGACCTAGAGTGACCAAGTGACTTACTGAACCTCCCTTGGTTCGTTAATGACTCTGTCCAGGGCTCATTTCATTGTATCACCCAGACTTAGCTGCTCCCACAGCATGGAACTTCGTGGCCCTGCTGTAAACTGAATGGTGGGATCAATCATTGAAGAAGCTGGTAATTGAGTGGGGTGGTATAGCTATATTAAAAGCAATCACTACTCTAGGAAGTACTTTTTAAACTCCTATGACAGATATAGCTCAGCCTGTATTATCATAATCATCCTTCTAAATAAATTATTTAAATTAGGCCATGCATGTTCATGAGCTTGTGAAATGCAGATAAACACATGTTTTCCCAAGCCACTTGCTCCAGGTATTAGTATGCATTTCCCTCCGTCCCCCATTCCTCCAAATACAATGGCTTGAAACACTTCAGACCACGACCAGGGGAAGGCTTCGAAATGCCCATTCAACATGGGGCAAAGCATCGAATTAAGAGCTTTCAGTGAAACTGTGCTATTTGGCCTGTGCTTCCAGAAAACAAGTTGTTATAGAATAATTAATTTGAGAAGGCAGCTACAAAGAGCTTCTATAATATAGCAAGGAGCTGAAATACCAGATGGTACTATCACTGAACAGCAGATGTTTGTCAGTGAGCTGGGATCCTGGCTTTAAATTCCCAGAGTAAAAGAATTTTCTAAAACAGAGAAGAGCCCCTGTTATGGGTCACCTTTGTGGAATCTCTGTACATGTGGAACTTTCCAGAGTTGTAGACCCAGCTCACTATGTGTCAGGTAGCAGACAGAGGCCAGTGCATTCGTCTTGGCCTCTTGTGGCCATTTCACTTTTCTAGAAGATTTAAAGAAAATGAAGCCTTCTGGTCCTAGAAAACTCAAGAAATCTGTTGACTGGTAATTACAGAATAACAAAGGAAAGAAGAAAAACTTACTAAATGATTAAGACGTGAAAAAAAGTGAAAGAGTTAGTCACACAGCTTGCAGTATGTGGGTGTTACCATACTGTTTTTTCCCCCTAGCAGAAATGACAACCATGGAAACCTCCACCATGCATTTGAGCAAGTATCTAGAGAGTCCCTTGGACAGCAAGGAGATCCAACCAGTCCATTCTAAAGGAGATCAGTCCTGGGTGTTCACTGGAAGGATTGATGCTAAAGCTGAAACTCCAATACTTTGGCCACCTCATGCGAAGGGTTGACTCATTGGAAAAGACTGATGCTGGGAGGGATTGGGGGCAGGAGGAGAAGGGGACGACAGAGGATGAGATGGCTGGATGGCATCACTGACTCGATGGACATGAGTTTGAGTGAACTCCAGGAGTTGGTGATGGACAGGGAGGCCTGGTGTGGTGCAATTCATGGGGTCACAAAGAGTCGAACACGACTGAGTGACTGAACTGAACGGAACTGTCAATGAGAGTGGTGTCTACTGAATGTGTGTGTGTGTGTGTGTGTGTGTGTGTGTGTGTGTGTGTGTGTGAATGCTCAGTCGTATCTGGCTCTGTGCGACCTTATGGACTATAGCCCGCCAAGCTCCTTTGTCCATGGAATTCTCCAGGCAAGAATATTGGAGTGCGTATCCATTCCCTTCTCCAGGGGATCTTCCTGACCCAGGGGTCAAACCTGGGTCTCCCTCATTGCAGGCAGATTCTTTACCGTCTGAGCTACCAATATTGTCAATTAAATAAAATGATATTAAAGACATCTAAAAATAAATAACACAATCAATATGAATATTTGCTTCTTTAAAAATGTGCCTACTGCAAATATTTTCTAAAGAATTATTTCTGACTATTTTTTCTTATTGGAGTACAATTGCTTTACAATATTGTGTTAGTTTATGCTGTACAATGAAGTGAATCAGCTGTATGTACACATATATGTACTCCTTTTTGGACCTTCCCTGCAATTTTCTCTCCCATCCCGTCCCTCTAGGTCATCACAGAACACTGGGGTGAGCTCCCTGTGCTATACAGCATGTTCCCATAGTTATCTATTTTACACATTGTAGTGTCTATATATCAATTCTAATTGCCTATTTCATCCTATTCTCCTCTTCCCCTCCTGTGTCCACATGTCTGTTTTCTATGTCTGCACCTCTACTCCAGGCCTGAAAATAGGTTCATCAGCCTGGCGTGCTGCAATTCATGGGGTCGCAAAGAGTCGGACACGACTGAGCGACTAAACTGAACTGCTCCATTTTTATAGATTTCACATATATGCATTGATGTAAGACGTTTGCTTTTCTCTTTCTGACTAACTTCACTCTGTGTGACAGACTCTAGGTCCATCCACATCACTTCAAATGACCCCAGTTTGTTCCTTTATATGGATAAGTAAAATTCCATTGTATAGATGTACCACATCTTCTTTATCCATTCATCAGTCAATGGACATTTAGGTTGCATCCATGTCCTGGTTATTGTAAACAGTTCTACAGTGAACGTTGGGGGTACATGTGTCTTTTAGAATTATGTTTTTTCTCAGCATATAAGCCCAGTAGTGGGATTGCTGGGTCATATGGTAGTTCTATTTTTAGCTTTTTAAGGAGCCTTCATTATTGTTCCCCATAGTGGCCACATCAATTATTACATTCCCACTGAAAGTACAAGTGTGCATGCTCAGTCACTCAGTCATGTCTGACTCTTTGTGACCCCCTGCCTACCAGGCTCCTCTGTCCATGGGATTTCCCAGGCAAGAACACTGGAGTGGGTTGCCATGCCCTTCTCCAGGGGATCTTCCTCATCCAGGGATCAAATCCGCATCTCCTGCACTGGCAGGCAGGTTCTTAACCACTGTGCCACCTGGGTCAGGAACCAGCATTTATTGTTTGTAGATTTTAATAATGGCTATTCTGACTGGTGTGAGGTGATACCTCATTGTAGTTTTGATTTGCATTTTTCTAATAATTAGTGATGCTGAACATCTTTTCATGTGCCTCTTGACCACCTGTATGTCTTCTTTAGAGAAATGTCTGTTTAGGTCTTTTGCCCATTTTTTGATTGGGTTGTTTGCTGTTTTGATATTGAGTTGCATGAACTGTTTGTATATTTTGGAGTTTAACCCCTTGTCAGTTGCTTAGTTCTCAAATATATTTTCCTATTCTGAGGATTGTATTTTCATCTTGTTTATAGTTTTCTTTGCTGTGAAGAAGATTTTAACTAGGTCCCATTTGTTTACTTTTATGTTTATTTTCATTACTATAGGGGGTGGGTCAATGAAAAATTATCATCATTAATATCATTTACATGTGAGAACACAGAGTTCCCATCTTGAGGTTACCAGATCAGGGTTTAAATTCTAGCAGCAATTTGAGGATGCATATTATGCTGTATTGCTTTCAAGTAACAAATAGCGTATTGAATAGGAAATGAATGGATCAAAAAAAGGGCCACATGACTGGGCCTTGAAAAGCAGACATGACAGTCCTTCTTCTCCCAAGGAGTTGGAAGTGACTAGAATGCAACTTGGAAATCCTATTAAGATGGAAGCTGTGTGAAACTCAGGCAGAAGGAGGCTGGCAAGCCTCATGCACTTATGACACAGCATGTGTCCGAAGAGTTTCCCATGGCTCCTCATTACTCAAGAGTGAGCAGATACGCACAACAGTTTATGTCTTTCTGAAGATGTCCTGGTTTGTGAGCTCTATCCTCTCTAGTTATCATCAACCTTGAAGAGTCCCACCACCTTTTATGAAATGTGAGGCATGTCTAACAGACAGCCCCTCCTCAACATGCAGACGAAGGAATGTTAGGAGATAGAATGGGGGGAGCACAGGGATACTTTCCTCTGGCTTATAAAACCACTTCATGTATATCCACAGAGAAAAGTGTGACTAAGGACATACCTTTCCCCGCTTCCAACATATCTTTTCAAAGTGGCAATCACTGACTACAATGTGAAATGTGTCAGAAGAAATATAATTAAAAATTAAAATTACAAATCCAGAAGTTTTGTCTACAAAAATGGTAGAGAAATAAAACAGTTTTCTTATTAAATAAGCATTAAACCAGAAGCACATCGCAGTAAATCCTGAGCCTTCAGGAAAGACTGATAAGCAGGAGAGGCTGGCACCGCCCATCCTGGGACAGGTCAAAGTCATTACATTCACCAAAGAGAAATAAATCAATACTCTGTCCTGTGCCAGTGTCTAGTGAGGATTTGATTGACACTTGTCCTTCTCCCTCTGGAGATAGGAGGCCTCAGGAGAAAATAATTCTTCCAACTCCTCTATCAAGGTATCTCCCTTTTCCGCCCTCACACAGCCTTTAATTGTTTGCCCAGACTCAGACTGTAAGGGCCAGAAAAATCCTTTCTAGAAGTGGTAACCCTTAATCAACTGGCTGCTGCTGCCGCCGCCAAGTTGCTTCAGTCTTGTCCGACTCTGTGTGACCCCACAGATGGCAGCCCACCAGGCTCCCCCGTCCCTGGGATTCTCCAGGCAAGAACACTGGAGTGGGTTGCCATTTCCTTCTCCAATGCAGGAAAGTGAAAAGTGAAAGTGAAGTCGCTCAGTCGTGTCCGACTGTTAGCGACCCCATGGACTGCAGCCTACCAGGCTCCTCCATCCATGGGATTTTCCAGGCGAGAGTACTGGAGTGGGGTGCCATTGCCTTTTCGGTAATCAACTGGCAGATGTCAGTAAATATTAAATAGTCCCAAAATTTCAAGTGTTGGCAAGGCTCATGGGAAATGGGCCCTGTCATGCATACCTAAACATTATCTAAATTTGAAAAACCAGTTTCTCTTTCATTCATGTCTTTGATCCTTTAATGGAAAAGTGCAAGAAAATATGCACACTTAATTCCTAATTTTTGGAATACCGTAATTTCCTAGGCTGTTATTAGGCATGGGTATTGTGGGTATTTCTTGGCTTACAGTAGACATCTGCAATGACACAAGTGACACAATAACGGTCATACATAGATTGCTAATTATCAAAGGTTGGGACTGCAGAAATTACACACAGTACTCAAAATGGCTGTGCGTGGTAGCCTATTAGCTCAGAAATGCAAGCAATATTACTTTCATTCATTTACATCAACATAATTAGCCCCATGTATCATCTAGCTGGACTAGACATAAACTCAGTTTCAGTCCATATGGGGCCTCTTCCATCCACAGAACTAGTCTAACATCTGGAGGTGTAGGTACTGTCCAGAAAAGGGAGGCAGAACCCCTCTTCCTGCACACCGGCTGCTGACATCTTCATTGTCCGTGCCTGTAGGGGGCACTCTCCTTACTGATTCCTTCTGGGGGATGAGAGACTGCGGTGAGGCTAGGTCCCTGGTGCTGGTGGTATTACCCTGGTAATGCTCTCATCTCTTCTCTGGAGCTTGCCTAGGAGCTGTCTCAGCACCTCCTACCCTCACCTGCCCAGGGATCTGGAGTTCTTTCTCCTCCCCAGCATGGGGGTATTGCTTCCTGCCTTCGGAAAAGCTCTGCATTCTTCAAGCCACTCTCCACTTTTCTGTAAAACCCTTTATCTTAACAGACTTGTATTTTCATTTTTAAAATAAGGGAGCCAGACAGATGGGCAGTCTTCCTGCCTTTCAGGACAAATACATGTGCATGTACACTTACCATAGATGGTTCTGAAATCATTTCACATTTTTGCAGTGCTTCAGGGCACACTCACAAACAAATCTGACAGTGATGGTGAAAGGATTCAAGTCATTAGAAATTTTGGAGTGGCCAGTAACTTAGAAATTATCTAAGGAGGGAGGAGGGTTCAGGATGGGGAACACATGTATACCTGTGGCGGATTCATTTTGATATTTGGCAAAACTAATACAATTTGTAAAGTTTAAAAATAAAATAAAATTAAAAAAAAAAGAAATTATCTAAAAGTTAATCTTTCGTGAAGTTTCTGAAGTTCTTTACTTTTTTATTTTGTGCAGACATCTGAGTTACTGACCTTCACAAATCTATATTTAGATATATTTATATCTTTATTTTGGCAATGTGGAAGATTAGTGACTCAGAACAGTTAAGCCATTTAAGTTAGGTTACACGAGGGCTTTCTGATTAAAGGCTAAATGCTATTCAGAAGTGCGTGCGTGCACACACACACACACACACACACACTCTCTCGCTCTCTCAGCCAGCTATCTTTTCACTTAAATGTGAACCACCTTAGGTTAATAACACTCAGAGGGGCAACCAAGTTTATACTTTATCAGAGACAAGGGCTGAAATACAACATAACAAGAAAGACTAATATATTGGCCACACACAGGACCTTTGTTTCTAAGCGAAAAAACCCAACTCAAAAGTTTTTATAAAAAAAAGGAATTTATTAGATAAACCCCAGATTTTCAGAATAGATGGCTCTAGGGACTCCATTTATATTTATCAAAAATACAGAATTAATTCTTCCCCTTCTCTTCTTCCTTTGATTGCTCCATTCTCTGATCATCTCCCTCCTCTTTTTCTGAAAGAGTAAGATCCTGGCTTAATGGTCGTTAACCTCATGTGATCTTGTGAGGAAAGAAACTCTTCCTCACCTAGCATCCAAATCCAATCTCTAAAAATGGCCTTTGATTCGTTTTTGTTGTACCTTTCTACTCTTCTGGTGGAAAAGGTACTGCATGTAATTCCTGATTTTTGTACTACCATACTTTCCTAGACTGGAATGAGACACAGGTATTGTCAACAGTCCCCTACAATTCCCCTCAAAGGGAATCTGAGAGGGGCAGTTTCTAAAAGTAAAGATACAGGGAAAGCAAGTCAGATAACAGAAAGCTGTGACAATTGCTGACATTCTGACTTGATTGTAAATGGATGATTTTGATAGTTTTGGGGAATAGGTTTGAACAGGGCTTCTTTCTTGCTTACAGTTCTTACCTAAACTTCTGTTGACTAAGCGCAGCTTCTAAAAATGAAAATCCACAAACCTCCTGCAAATACCCTTGATACGGGAGAGATTAGGAGCCAGTACAACATTATAATTGATAACATGGGTATAGATGATGAAAATGATCATCAATAATTGTGATCAATAATTAATTACTCATCCTATGATTTAGCCACATCTTTCATATTTTTGTTTTCAAGCTCTTCTGTTTTCTTCACCTTTGCCTCATTTCTATCTTTGCATCATTTCTATCTAGAGACACAGGACTTAGATACATCATTGCCCTTGGGTTTATTTCATAGCCCCCATTCTGTACAAACACATCCCTAAACTCTCTTGGAATTCTGATTTGCAAGTAAGTTGATGTAGGAAGCTCTTGAGGGATAGCCTACCTTGAGGCTTTAAGTCCATATGATTGTCACCTGCCATCAGTACTATCAAGATACAGAGCCTTCTTTATAAAGTAAAAAAAAAAAAAAAAGCAAACAAACAACTTATTCCTCTGAAGATAAAATGACCAGGTAGGGACTGAACTATTTTTCACCATCCTGAACCAAACTGAGGATATCATAACAATGGCAAGGAAGAATGAAGACAGATTTGATGAATAAATGTACACATAAAGAAAAAAGAAAACTCTCAAATAAACAACCTAACTTCACAGCTCAAGGAACTAGTGAAAGTAAAATAAACAAAGCCCAAAGTTGGCAGAGGAAGTAAATATTAAACATCAGAGCAGAAATAAATAAAATAGAGAATTACAAAATAGAGAAGATGAACAACATTGAGTTGGTTATTTGAAAAGATAAATGAAATTAGTATATCTTTAGCTAGACTAACCAAGAAAAAAGAGAGAAGACACCCCTAAATAAAATTTTAAATAGGAGACATTATAACTGATATCACAGTAATATAAAGTTTCATAGAGATTACCATGAAAAATTATGCACCAACAAACTCAATAACCTAGAAGTAATAGATTTCTAGAAACAGAGCATACCAAAATGGAATTATGAAGAAACTGAGAATAATGAGTAAGACCAATGTTGAATAAGGATATTGAATCAGTAATAAGAAAACCTCCCAATATAGAAAAGCCCAGGGTCGGATGTTTTCACTGGTTAATTCTACCAAACATTTAAAAAAGAATTAGTACCAATCTTTCTCAAAGTCTTCCAAAAAACTCAAGAAGAGGGAACATTACTATATGAAAGACAGATAATGACTCTACAAGTAAAGAAAACTATATACCAATATCTCTGATGAATAAAGATGCAAGGATTATCAACAAACGCTAACAAACTGAATTCAATAGCTCTTTGAAAGGATTATACACCATGGTCAAGTAGGATTTATCCCCAGGATGCAAGGATGGTTCAATATACACAATTGATAAATGTGATGTGTATGCTTAGGTGCCCAGTCATGTAAGACTCTTTTTGACCCCATGGATTGTAACCCACTAGGCTACTCTGTCCATAGTATTTTCCCAGACAAGAATACTGGAGTGGGTTACCATTTCCTCCTCCAGGGGAATCTTCCCAACCCGGGGATCAAACCTGTGTCTCCTGTATTGGCAGGTGGATTCTTTACCACTGTGCCACCTGGGAAGCCCCAAGAAATGTGACATATTCTTTTCACAGAATGAAAGAAAAAAATATGATCATTTCCATGATACAAAAAAAAGCATTTGACAAAATTCAACATCCATTCATGGTAAAAACTCTCAACAAATTTGGCACAGAAGGAACATTCCTTAAAAAAATAAAGCTATATAGGACAAGCCCAGATCTAATATTACACATGTGGTGAAAGGAGAAAGATTGAAAACTTTCCTCTGAGATCAAGAACAAGACAGGGATGCCCACACTTAACCACTGCTATTCAACACAGTCCTGGAAGGTATAGCCAGAGAAATCAGGCAAGAAAAAGAAAGGATCCACACCAGAAAGGCAGAAGTAAAGTTGTCTCTGTTTGCAGATGACATGATCTCATACATAGAAAAACCTAAAGAGTGCAAAAAAAAAAAAAACAAAAAAAACCTTTCAGAACTAATAAATAAATTCAGTAAAGTTGTATGACACAAAACAAATGCTGGTGAGGATGTGAGGAAAAGGGAATCGTTGTACACTATGAATGCTAATATAAATTGGTGCAGCCCTTGTGTAAGACAATAAGGGCACATCATTCACATTCTGGCCTCAGTCTCTTCATGTGTAAAATACAGACTTATACCTGTCACACAATTTCACAGAGTTCTTGTGAGATCCAAATAAGAGAACAAAGTGTTTTGAAAAACTAAAAGAACTCTCCAAATGGGAGATCACATCATTATTTCTTATTATGTGCTTCCTCCTAAATGTAAATGAACAGATTCCATTTTTCTGACAGACTTTCTGAAATTAGAGGGAAAGTGAGACTTTGTTGCAATAGCAGTTTTATAAACAGGTAACTGAAGAGGCAAAATTTACAGGAAATAATTTATCCTTCTATTTCTATCTTGTTCTAAAATAAGACTTTTACATTTGGATGCTGTTTTTGCCAACTCTGTAGCATGACAGTTCAGTTCAGTTCAGTTGCTCAGTTGTGTCCGACTCTTTGCAACCCCATGGACTGCAGCACGCCAGGCTTCCCTGTCCATCACCAACTCCCGGAGCTTTCTCAAACTCATGTCCAGTGAGTTGGTGATGCCATCCAACCATCTCATCCTCTGTCGTCCCCTTCCCCTCCTGCCTTCAATCTTTCCCAGCATCAGGGTCTTTTCTAATGAGTCAGCTCTTCGCATCAGGTGGCCAAAGTATTGGAGTTTCAGCTTCAGCATCAGTCCTTCCAATGAATATTCAGGACTGAATGGTTTGATCTCCTTGCAGTTCAAGGGACTCTCAAGAGTCTTCTCTGACACCACAGTTCAAAAGCATCAATTCTTCGACGCTCAGCTTGCATTATAGTCCAACTCTCACATCCATACGTGACTACTGGAAAAACCATAGCTTTGACTAGACAAACATTCATTGACAAAGTAATGTCTCTGCTTTTTAATATGCTGTCTAGGTTCGTCATAGCTTTTCTTCCAAGGAGTGAGTGTCTTTTAATTTCATGGCTGCAGTCACCATCTGCAGTGATTTTGGAATTCCAAAATATAAAGTCTTTCACACTTTCCATTGTTTCCCCATCTATTTACCATAAAGTAATGGGATCAGATGCCATGATCTTAGTTTTCTTAATGTTGAGTTTTAAGCAAACATTTTCACTCTCCTCTTTCACTTTCATCAAGAGGCTCTTTAGTACTTCACTTTCTGTCATAGAGGTGGTGTCATCTGCTTATCTGAGATTATTGATATTTCTCCCAGCAATCTTGATTCCAGTTTGTGCTTCATCCAGCTTGGCATTTTGCATGATGTACTGTGCATAGAATTTAAATAGTCAGGGTGACAATATACAGCCTTGACATACTCCTTTCCCAATTTGGAACCAGTCTGTCATTCCATGTCCAGTTCTAACTGTTGCTTCTTGACCTGCATACAGATTTCTCAGGAGGCAGGTCAGGTGGTCTGGTGTTCCCATCTGTTTCAGAATTTTCCATGGTTTGTTGTAATCCACACAGTCAAAGGCTTTGGCATAGTGAATAAAACAGAAGTAGATGTTTTTCTGGAACTCTCTTGCTTTTTCAATAATTCAACGGATGTTTGCAATTTGGTCTCTGGTTCCTCTGCCTTTTCTAAATCTAGCTTGAACATCTGGAAGTTCACAGTTCACACACTGTTGCAGCCTGGCTTGGAGAATTTTGAGCATTACTTTGCTAGCATGTGAGATGAGTGCAATTATGCAGTAGTTTCAACATTCTTTGGCATTGCCTTTCTTTGGGATTGGAATGTAAACTTACCTTTTCCAGTCCTGTGAAACTGCTGAGTTTTCCAAGTTTGCTGACATACTGAGTGTAGCACTTTCACAGCATCATCTTTTAGAATTTGAAATAGCTCAACTGGAATTCCATCACCTCCACTAGCTTTGTTCGTAGTGATGCTTCCTAAGGCCCACTTGACTTCACATTCCAGGATGTCTGGCTCTAGGTGAGTGTTCACCCCATTGTGCTTATTTGGTTCATGAAGATCTTTTTTGTACAGTTCTTCTGTGTATTCTTGCCACCTCTTCTTAATATCTTCTGCTTCTGTTAGGTCCATACTATTTCTGTCCTTTATTGTGCCAATTTTGCATGAAATGCTCCCTCGGTATCTCTAATTTTCTTGAAGAGATCTCCAACCCTTCCCATTCTATTGTTTTCCTCTATTTTTTTTGCATTGATCACTAAGGAAGTCTTTCTTATCTCTCCTTGCTATTCTTTGGAACTCTGAATTCAAATAAGTATAATTTTCCTTTTCTTCTTTGCATTTCACTTCTCTTCTTTTCACAGCTATTAGTAAGGCCTCCTCAGACAACCATTTTGTCTTTTTTCATTTTGTCCTGTGGCAGGGCAATGTAAGATAGATTGTGTATCCAATAAAAAGTTTTTCTTGCAATCAAATGATAAGTGTCTCCTTATGTTTACCTGTGTTTGGTAAGCAGAGTTGTCTTGTGGATGCCTCCTTCCTCCTACTGAAAAATTAATTCATAGTCTTATGCATTTACCTGAATCTTTTCTTCTGTAAGCTGAGCAGAAACTCCTCCTAGGAAACACTTCAAATATTCTAAGAGGTCCCTTCTTTGTAACTCCAAATGAGATTGAGGTATGGCTTTAAACTAAATTGTCATTCACTGCTCTAAAGAAACAGGTAAAATGTTGCATTTTGTGAATGACTGAATCAAAGAACAAACCCCAAACGTGTCAGGTTAAAGAAATGAAATTCATGCTTTGTCTCATTTATTGTAAGAGGTGAAGTTATGCATGCTTACGTAGGTAAAGTGGCAGGCAGCATATTGGCAAAGAGGAAAGACATTTTCCTTTTTCTGCCAAAGAAAGTCTTGCTATAGCTTGAAAGTTCATCAAATTTTGCCTGAGATGAGCACCAAGCTACTTTGTGTGTTATTACAATTTTTTTTGTAATGCACGGTACTGGCAATCTTTTCTAAATCTCATCCTACAATGAGATTTAGAAAAAGCAGCCACATAGGAAATCCCAGGTTTGGTCCCCTGATGGTGAGGGACTCTGACTTTGGCCTCAGAGCATCTCTCTCTTGGACATCACTGATCCTATGGAGCCCTGGGGCTTGAGAAGAGGAGGCAGAAAGAGCTTCCTTTTATTTTCACTGTGTTTATTTTGGATACAAGGCTGGGACAGAATAACAACTAGGAGAATTGTGAAAAGAAGAGATGCAAAAAAAATACAGAAAGCTAAAGCAAAGTATATATAAAGGGGATAAATGATGATACACTGATATGAATTTAATACTTAAGAACTATGGCTATGGCAATCAGCAGGAAACTGAAACCAGGAAAATGATTAAAATTGATTAATTCTAGCAAGTAGGATTTCAGGTGAGGAGCATTGAGATTGAAAGCTGTTGCTTTTTATGATAAACCCATATGAATTTTTATTTAACCATCAGCATGTATTACTTTGATATAAATAACTATTGAGGCATAGTATAAGTATGGCAAAGATTGAAAAGACAGAAGTTGAGATAGAGTGTGAACTAAATCCCAGAAAACTGGTTGGTATCCATGAATCCCTATTTTAGAAATCTCCTCAGAAGAATAATGATAACCAAATGATATTGAATTCTTATGATGTATCAGGTATCATTTTTAGAGCTTTTTGTATATTAACTTATTTAATCTTTAAGAAACATTGTGAAGTAGACACTATTGTTCCCATTTCACACAGGATGAGACTGAGTAACAGAGTTAAATAAATCGATCATTTGCTCAAGTGGACACCACTAGCTCCAGAGCCAGGATTCGATCCCAGGCACTCTGTTGCCATTCTGCATTTGTCCACTCAGCTACAACCCAGGTGCTTCCCAATGCACAGGGAAGTCTGAAAACACTGAGTGACAGGATGGATTTGTGCGGGTTCCTGACATAGAAGGTCCAAGGCCCAACTTGGGAAACACTGCCCTAAATGTTTAATGGTCTTTACTTTTTCTCCTAAACTGAGACCTCTGGTCCAGATATTTCCATTGAACTCCATACCTCTATATTGTACAATCTATTCCATACATTTCAAATGCACCTCACCATGTCTTAGAACAAATTCACAAAATCCTGAGAGGGGCTTTTCTCTTGGTACTCTTTCTCCCAAGGAAGAATATTACCTTCCACACAGGTGAGCAAGTCAGAAACTTGGGAATCACCCCCATATCTCCATTCCCTCTTACTCTGCTGTCAATAACTGGTGTCTGTCACTGTTACCTACTAAATCACAAAACCACATTTTCTCCTTGGCTATTATAATTGTCCTTCCAATCCATTCCTCACACTATAGGGAATGTGAAGAAGACATGAAGTCTCAAATCTTTAACATTTTCCATTAAACCCTTCCTGAGCTGCCCTGTCTGCCTCCTGGGCCTCAGCTTGGACCACTCTCGTTCATCCACATGCTCCAGTCACATGGCCTTCCTTTAATTCCTCCATCTGCCTATGTTTTTTCGACTTCAGCTTCCACACAAAACAAGCTGGTCCCTTTGCCTGGAAGGCCCCCCTCCACCTGGCTCAGGAAAATTACTTAATCACTCAAAGTCTCAGTCATCTCATCTGTCAAATGGGAGTTAAAGTGCTATAGTTCAGAGTTATTAAAAATAGAAAATAAAAGACATAATATTCCTGGCACAAAACAGATGTTCACTAAATTTGTTTCCCTAAAAATATCCCAGAATCTTAAACTTTCCCCAATAATCTTCATATAAAGATAAATTCATTTAAATTTGTTCTTTAATTGTGATTTATAAAAATCCAAAGTAGGAAAGAAACTTTAAAGGTTTATCTCATTTTAGAAATTTATTAAAATCATAATGCATCTTTCAGTGAAGTATTTGTGGTGTAGTTTTTAATTGTTGTCAAGTTAATAACATGCCCGAGAGTGTGGAGAATTGGTTAAAGGTAGGTATTAGTAGGCTATAATTTTCAAAATTACTGCTTTATTCTATAATCCATCAGCAAAAATAATCCATGAAAAGTATACACCTTTAGAGGTAATGACATGACAAAGGATTTCAAATAATGAGCAAATAAAGAAAATAACTTTGGCCACCTGATGCAAAGAACTGACTCATTTGAAAAGCCCCTGATGCTGGGAAAGATTGAGGGCAGAAGGAGAAGGGGAAGACAGAGGATGAGATGGTTGGATGGCATCACTGACTCAATGGACACAGGTTTGGGTGGACTTTGGGAGTTGGTGATGGACAGGGAGGCCTGGTGTGCTGCGGTTCATGGGGTTGCAAAGAGTCAGCTGAGCAACTGAACTGAACTGAAAGAAAATAAATTAGTATCTAATCTGCAATCATAGATTATATTCCTTGATAACTGGCAAATGAATCTTTTTGTTAATATACAGTTGATCCCTGAACAACGTGGGGTTTAGGGGAGCTAACGCTTCATGAAGTTTAAAATTTGCTTATAATTTATGGTCGGCCCTCCATATGGAGAGGTCCCATAGACAGAGGAGCCTGACAGGCTGTAGTCCACGGGGTTGCAAAGAGTTGGACATGACTGAGCTACACAACATGGGCTTTCTTCATAGCTCAGCTAGTAAAGAATCTGTCTGCAATGCAGGAGACCCCTGTTCAATCCCTGGGTTGGGAAGATCCCCTGGAGAAGGGAATGGATACCCACTCCAGTATTCTTGGGGCTTCCCTGATGGCTCAGTTGGTAAAGAATTCACCTGCAATGCAGGAGACCTGGGTTTGATACCTGGGTTGGGAAGATGCCCTGGAGGAGGCATGGCAACCCACTCCAGTATTCTTGCCCGGAGAATCCTCATTGACAGAGGAGCCTGATGGGCTGCAGTCCATGGGGTTGCAAAGAGTCGGAAATGACTGAGCGACTAAGCACCACATACATGATTTTTCTGCATCCTTAGTTCCAAATTGGCAGATTTAATCAACTGTGGATCATGCAGTACTATAGCATTTAGTACCGAAAAAAATTCTTGTATAAGTGGACCCACATGGTCAAAGCCATGATATTCAAGAGTCAACTGTAGGGTGGGATGGGAGTGAGATGGGAGGGAGGTTCAAGAGAGAGGGGACATATGTATACCTATGGCTGATTCATGTTGATATTCGGCAGAAAACAACAAAATTCTGTAAAGCAATTATCCTTCAATTTAAAAAATAAATGAAAAAAAAAGGGTCAACTGTATAAGGTGGCAGCACAGTCACATTCCCAATTTAATTTTATTGAAATTAAATAATTTCAATAAAAATACTATCAAGTTGGGGGAGGGGAGGGATAAATAGGCTGAACACAGAATGCTTTTAGGGTAGTGAAACTACTCTGTACGATACTATAATGATGGATACCTATCATTATACATTTATCCAAGCCCACAGAATGTACATTACCAAGAGTGAACTGTAATGTCAACTATGGACTTTGGGTGATTATGATGTGTCAGTGTAGGTTTATCAAATGTACCACTCTGCTGGGGGAGACTGATAATGGGCCAAGCTTGTGCAGGAGCAGGAGCAGGGGCAGGGGCTATCTGGGAAATCTCGGTACCTTCAATTTTGTGGTGAACTTAAAACTGCCCTTAAAAAGTTTATTAAAATACTATAAAGAAAGCAGAATTGTTGAAATAACAAAATTATAATTATATAAGGAATATAAAAGAAAACCTCACTTGTTATAGCTACAAAGGGAGTATTTAAAGTACAGTACACATATGCTAGCTTTTGAATATAAAAATTAAGGATATAGAAAAGCAAATTATTTCATTCTTCTCCCCCGACTGTGTCATTGTCTGGTCCTGCTGGGATTCCCACTCTGACTATGAATTTTGTACTGAAGAGAGAGAGAAGGAATATCAGGGAACAGTGATGGGAGTCTGGAAGCTGCTAGGGTAGATGTGATGAGAAGGAGAAAGAGCTGAGATATATTTTTCATGTATGGAGTCTTCAGATTTCTTGTAGGAACCACTCATCTATACCCACTGCCTGGCTCCTGACATCAACTCTCCCCTCCTGTACCCACTGGATAGCTCATCCTTCTAGCATCCCATCAAGGAAATCTGTTCAAAAATCTTAAGGGAAGGCTGTATTAGAAACTACTTAATTAGATTAGTTCACTTCTCTACCTAATTAGGCTATTTCTGTGGTAGTATTATTTAAGGATATGTGTTTGGGGAATTGGTGGGATTTTTCAACCACTCCCTGTTGACAGAGGGCAGATGGGAGCAGAGATCTATGAATTTAAAGGTAATGTGACAGTAGCAACCATAAAAAACTCTCCCCACCAAAGCAAAAAACAACAGACAACAACCAATTTTAGGACCTAATTTAATCTAGATCTTTCTGATTAAATCTTACTTCAAATGGAAAAAAACTAAAATTGGGGATGGAAAAAATAATGAAGCCTCAATAAATTCCTTTCAAGTGGATCTCAAACATCTCCTCTCCAAGCAGATTTTTGGGAGAGGTTAGTACAGGAAGAAAGGAAATGTAACCTTTATGCATAGATAAATCAGCTGTATTTTCACACAGTTTCTGCATGTAGTACTTCATTTTGGAAAAACGATTTAGGGCAGTAATAGTCCTAAGTTAAAATGTAAGCATGCTGTGCTTAGTCACTCAGTCGTGTCCAACTCTTTGTGACCCCATGGACTGCAGCCCGCCAGGCTCCTCTGTCCATGGGGATTCTCCAGGCAAGAATACTTGAGTGGGTTGCCATGTCCTCCTCCAGGGGATCTTCTCAACCCAGGGATCAAACTCAGGTCTCCTGCATTGAAGGTGGATTCTTTACTGTCTGAGCCACCAGGGAAGCCCAAGTGTAAGCATATTAAGGCAAAATAAGTATTGACTCATAGCCTTCAAATATTCTGATTTCTTCTCTCCTACCTTCTTTATATTTGCTTTTCCTAGTCTTATGTTTGGCTAGGGATCTATCTGGGTTCTACTTTTTCATCTGCTTTTCCTCTCTTGGAGGAACACCAGCTTTACTTACTCAGGTTGGAAAGGAGGTAAGGTGTGCATGAAGAGACAGCATTAAGAAAATGATTCTGCAAAGTTTTTCTGAGTACAAGGGAATGGCTGGTCTGGATTTCACAAAGAACACTTATAATCTGGGGTGAGGGAGTATTTCCACTGTCCTCTCTCCAATCTAGAGGCTGCAGCCCACCAGATGTTGCTACCTTTAAGGAAGGGTACAGAGCTAGGTTCCAAGAATGAGCCATTAGTCAAGGGCCACAAAAGGGAAATTTGTTAGGAAATTGCAGGTGGTTTTAATGTCAGACATCCCTCCATTAAATAACAACACATTCAACTTCATTGGCTGAGAAGGCTGCTCTCCTGTTTCTACTTACCTTGGAGTGATCTTAAGAATTACGACTCTGGGAACTTTGTCATAATCCTGCCTTGGTAAAGTCTGTGTAAGACAAATTTTCTTGAACCTATTGGAAATATTGATGAGCATCTATTCTTACACTGTCTTCAAGGTAGGACTGTCACAGACACAAGAGTCAAATTTTCTGTGATGTTACCATGGAAAACACACACACACAATGGAGTTTGTATTATTGTTTTTGTAACAGGCATTAATCATCATGGTATTCATTAATTTAGTCATGATATCTATTGTCTAATTCTTATGTACAAGTAGCATTGTTACAAGTCTGTGAGGACCTAGAAATGTGAAGATATTTTAGCCCATTAAAAAAATATTAACTTTTAAATAAAAACAATAATTTAAAACATATTTTAAAATTCACCCACGAAAGATCTTCATCTGAACTTTTAAAATAACAACCGAGGTTCTGGGCTGACATCATTAAACAATTCAAAATTTTGGATATTGGAGGGGACTTTGGTCATCCAATACAACCCTTTCATTTTAAGGCTTACTTAGGTGAGCGGCAGCTAACAACGAAGTAACAGGATATCCAGTACTGGAACTGAAGCTGGCTTAACTTCATTTAGGCTCATTTGGAGACATAAAAGGCACATATCACCCTCCGCCTGAAGGTGAAAACAAGACCAATGCTGCTGGGTACCTGCGCGAGATATGTCTCATCCCTGGCCTTTCAGTTCAGTTCAGTCGCTCAGTCGTGTCTTACTCTTTGCGACCCCATGAATCACAGCACGCCAGGCCTCCCTGTCCATCACCAACTCCTGGAGTTCACTCAGACTCACGTCCATCGAGTCAGTGATGCCATCCAGCCATCTCATCCTCTGTCGTCCCCTTCTCCTCCTGCCCCCAATCCCTCCCAGCATCAGAGTCTTTTCCAATGAGTCAACTCTTGGCATGAGGTGGCCAAAGTACTGGAGTTTCAGCTTCAGCATCATTCCTTCCAAAGAAATCCCAGGGCTGATCTCCTTCAGAATGGACTGGTTGGATCTCCTTGCAGTCCAAGGGACTCTCAAGAGTCTTCTCCAACACCACAGTTCAAAAGCATCAATTCTTCGGCGCTCAGCCTTCTTCACAGTCCAACTCTCACATCCACACATGACCACAGGAAAAACCGTAGCCTTGACTAGACAGACCTTAGTTGGCAAAGTAATGTCTCTGCTTTTGAATGTGCTATCTAGGTTGGTCATAACTTTTCTTCCAAGGAATAAGCGTCTTTTAATTTCACGGCAGTCACCATCTGCAGTGATTTTGGAGCCCCCAAAAATAAAGTCTGACACTGTTTCCACTGTTTCCCCATCTATTTCCCATGAAGTGATGGGACCAGATGCCATGATCTTAGCACAGTTCTAAGTAGGGCAGCAAAGTTGAGCAAAATTCAACACATGGCTTTCTCTCCTGGAACTAGCGGTTTAGTCTTTCTGTCTTCAAGAAGTTTGCAGTGTTTTGTGGAAGCCAAAACACACACTCATAGATCTGCAGAAGGTGGTCAGTAGGCAAGTGTTCTTTTAAACAGGAAGGTGCAGAATGACGACAGGAGCAGACACAAGATCAGTGATTGACATCATTTTCTACCCACGCCAGGAAACAGTCTGTGCTCCAGGTGAGGTCAAGATGCCCCCAGAGAGCAGGAAGCCTCCACGTGCCAGCTTTGAGATCCTATAGTACACGGCGTTAGAGCAGCCGGCGAGCTGGGTGCCACCTAGCGGAGGGGTGCTCTTGGCGCTAGTGGTGCACCCCGTGTGTCCACAGCTCGCGCAGGCGCAGTGGGCAGAGCAGGCCCTCCAGCAGCGCCTGGCTCTGTGCATGCGCCCCGCAGGTGGCCGCGCTGGGGTTGTCGCGAGACTACAGTTCCAGCCCGCTTGGTGGCGCCGGGCTCCTCGCCGGCTGTCGCCACCTGCATGCTACGCTTCCGTCCGCCCCCCACCGCAGCGTAACTTGTCTGGAATTGGGGTCCTGGAAGCCTCTGCCCCACAGTCCGCCAGTGGAGAGCCCAGCAACGCCACCTACTGTCCGGGATTCCGTCTCCGTTCCTCTCGGCTCCCGCGACAGGAAAATTTGGCGGAGCGGCGGCTCCTCAGCTGGTCTGAGGCGCGGGGCTCTCAGACCTCCAGGTACCGGCGCCTGAAGCGGCGGCTTCTCTTGGGTTCCTCGTTCCTAGGGTCGCCGCCCCAGCGGACCTTCCTCGCTCACCAGAGGCCACGAAACTGGGCTCCTGCCACTTTTTTGCCTTGCTCGCTCCGTACGCTCCCTATACTGATGGGGCCAAGGCGAGGACGCAGTCTGTGATCCTGCCAACCGGAGTGGAGGAACGCGGTGCCCAGGCGGAGCCAACCGCCTGGAGCTGCGGAGCTGTGGCCAGTCAACCTCGCAGGGGCCCTCGACAGGAGACGCCCTGGGCGTTTAAGCCTTGGTGCACTGTTGAGGCCACCACAGCAGCCTGAGGAGAGGCGAGGTGGTGTGGTTGGAGACAGACTCTTGAAGGGTGGGCAGAGTTAAAGCCCGCTAGGGGAGCTCCTGGAGAATGTGAGTAGAAGGGGCTTCTGAACTCCCGAGTTGCTGCAAATTTAGAGCCTTTGCCTATCTTCCACAGAAGTGATAACTCCTGCAAGAACCACCTCCATCACAACCAGTCCCCATGTTCTTTTCCAAAGCCCAGCCCTGACAGAAACTTCACAGTGTGACTTGTCTCCCTGCTCACGGGTGTGAAGGCCAGGCAAAGAATTGGGAGCCATAGAGTGTCAGGGCTGTGTAGACGAAAGAGTTAAAATTCTGCAGGTGGACATTCCTTCCAGGGACTTTACTTGCTAGGCTTTCTTGTGGACTCAGGTTAGACCAAAAAGGCTTTAGTATTTGTAGGGTGATTTAGATAAGGAGTCCCCACCCCTTCTTCCCTCAGAGAAGAGAAGAATGTTGGTGGACAGTCTCAGATTCCCTGTCTGAGTGCCCTCAGAGATTCCCTGTCTGTGGGAACTCACCACAGGCGTTAGTGGGAGGGAACTCTGTGGCATCTTCTCATTGCATGGAACGATTGGTCAGACTGTCCATCCTGTGAGTGAGCCACTGATAGCTGGTGTGATCAGTCCTAGCGAAAGATCCCAGTGACGGCAACTCCCTGTTGTCCCATTGCTTCACCCCTTCTAGGGAAGAGAGCAAATCATAGCCCTGCTTTCTGCTTTTGGAAGGAGAAAGTGGATTGCTAGATTCCTGGAAGCTGAAACTTGGGAGAGTGGCATGAGTGGGCTTAGGCTAGACACAGCAGGCAAGCCAGCGATCTTGAGTCTTTTCAGGGAAGGATTTGTTTTTGAGAAAATTCTGGATCTTTTCAGCCTAAAAGAGCTGTTACAATTTAAGCTGGTCCTAGAAACTTTAACTTCCTGAAAAAGAAATTGTGGGTGCAGTAGCTGAAGACCATTTCAAAGTGTTCTCCAAATAAAGGTATATTTCATTTTGTTTTTTGTTGTCATGTAATTGGCAGAAGCATTCCCAGAGGGGTATCACTTTCAGTTGTGATTTATTGTCAGCTGGTAATGAAATTTGTGAACATTTAAAATATTTTTATGAATCCCTTTGGTGTCTAGGCATAGATTGCATTAAGATAAATCAGGATAATAGCAGTTCTTACACCATCAGTTAATTTTGCCTTTTTTGACCTTCAAGTAAATGTGTACTATTTGAATCTGGCCACTTTAGCTCAACATTATGTTTAAGAGATTCATATGCATCTGTCCTTTTAGCAAGCGCTTGCTAAAGAGTAACATAATCGTATGAATATCTTTGTTTTTAACTTCATGTGGAACAACAAAAATAAAATGTCAAACATTTTATCAGACTCCTACCATGGATCCAGGCTCTGTTGCAGGCACCAGCGAGACTTAGATGACAAAGTTAAGGGAGCTTTTTCCCAAGGGTTATTGGTCTATATGAGTTGTATCGACCCAAGACCATCATGTTGTGACAAAATGCAGAATGTATGTGCAAAAGTGAGCTGATTGAGGGTCACATTCTCCAGGGCATTGTCACAGACGGGGTGAGCATTGTCACAGAGGAGGTGAATATCTGCTAGTTACTGAAGGACAAGTAACAGCTCACCAAGTAGAAACTTGAGATGGAAACTTGAAGGTTGTTATAGAAAAATCTGTCTCAGTTTGGCTTTGTCAGCCTGACTTGAGATATGGTCTCTGAATCCAGATTCCTTCTCTGACATAGTGAGATATTCTGCACTATCCACACTCACAGGCCTCTAGGTGAGATCTAAGGAATTGATCTCATTCATCCTATGATACACTTCTCATGCTAAGAGTGCTGTATAAAGATAGCCATCATCATTAACTACAAATGGATTCATCAATAATTATTGAACACAACCCATGTGTCAGGAACTACTCTGATGATGGAATCAAGAATAGACTTATGTAGGGACTTCCCTGGTGGTCCAGTGGCTAAGACTCTGCACTCTCAAGGCAGGGGGGCCACGGTTTGATCCCTGGCCAGGGAACTGGATCCCATATGCCACAACTAAAAGTTTGCAAGCTAGAACTAAAGATCCTGCGTGCCCTGACTAAGACCCAGTGCAGTCAACTAAATATTTTAAAAAGGAAGGTATAGCTTTCCCACCATGGATATATTTCTGTTATGCTTTTTACAAGATGCCTTGAAAACCTGTTTGTGTGAGGAGTAGCTGCAAAAGTGAGGAAACCACCAAGAAAGGGTGGTGAATAAACTTGTCAACTTCAAAAATAAAATAGCCAGTTATTTTACCAGCAAAATAAGTTTACTTGGGAATGGCAGAGAATTGCAACTTGGAACAGGCAAGCTATGGTGAATCATAGGCAAATCTGAATAGACAAAGAGATTGATCTTGGAGGGAAAAAGGTGAGTGGTCTTGAAGAGAGATCTGAGTTCCCTGACAGGAATTGAACTTGGGCTCCTGGATGAAAACCAGGAATCCTAGCTACCAGACCACCAGGGGCTAGGGGCTAGAAGCAAAATGGTCCCAGCTCTTCACTCCATTTGAAAACAAAGATGTTTCAAGGAGGCAAAGACTATAAAAATTATGTACAAAGTTTATTAGAGGCATAGTACGAAGTATGAGGGAGCACACAGAGAAACAATTTGCTTATTTAAGATTGAAGCAAGGCAAAAGCACATACCCAAACCTGAAGAGAAAGGATATGGGCATTCTCTCTAATGACATGCAATATGTTGGAAACTAGGCAGAAATACACACCCAGAGAGGAGGGTGGGCGTTCTGAATGAGGAGCGCAGTAAGGAGGTGATTTAAATTGCTTATGTATGACAGTCCTTCCCATTCTTCGTTTTCCTTTGGCCAATTATCTTGTTTCTTTCTTGACACTTGACTAGTCCTAAGACCCTCCGCAAGATAGATGTGCAGCTTTTTGCGAAGATGGCTCCTACCACAGAGACCTGTGGGTGCATGTCCACACTTATTATGGGGTGGTGTCTCCTCCCTTTTTGGCCCCCAAAGAGCCTTCTTGTGCATGTGCAGACAGGGAAGTTTTCCTTGACCTTGAAAGTGAAAATGTTAGTCACTCAGTTGTGTCTGACTCTTTTGCGACCCTATGAGCTGTAGCCTGCAGGGCTCCTCTGGCCATGGAATTCTCCAAGCAAGAATACTAGAGTGGGTAGCCATTCCCTTCTCCAGAGGATCTTCCTGACCCAGAGTTCAAACGCAGGTCTCCTGCTTTGCAGACAGATTCTTTACTCTCTGAGCCACGAGGGAAGTGCATTTTTATCTCTTTACTTCAGCAGAGCTTAGCTTCCATCACTAGCTTTGTCCTTGAAGTGTCAGTTTTGCTCTACTTGACAAACACCAGCTGTCCAGCCCAGGGGCCCACCTATTACCTCAGGATGGTCAGCTCATATTAGGGTTTAGGAGGAATATGGAGGGGGGTGTTATTTTGGATAACATTTCCTTAGAGAGAAACAGGCATTTGAAATTGTAGCAGATTCTTACTGGCTGAAACTGGTGGCTAATACATCGTTGCTGAGGCAGGGAGATGCTTAAAAGCAAAAGATGAAATTCCCAAGTGCAAAATGTTCTCCTTTGTACCAGAAGAAAAGTAACATTCTTATCATCATGGATAAGAAGTTGAGCCAGAATTTTGCCCAAAGAATTCTATTCAAAACAGATCTCATTAACATAATTTTTATTGTTCTTCCTGCTGGTGCATGCATGAGAACTTTCCCTTCAGGGCTTCCTGACTCCATTTTAAATGAAGTTTTCTTTTATTATTTTCACATTTTTCTCTCTTGATCAAGATGTTTCCTCCAAAGCATTGCTGATCAAGAATCAGCTTCTCCATATTTAGTGGTTTTGTCCCTTAGTACCAGGAAAGAACTGTCCTGGTTCTCATGTCCCACATCAGAGGGAAAGTGCATAGCAAATGGAAATCATTGAAGTTATATTTACATTTAAGTAAAAAGGAAGGGCATGAGGAAGAACATTCAGGAATTTCTCATTTAAAGTTTATATCCTATCTAGGATGTAAGCATTAGAGATCATTTTGAAGCACTGAGCTAGCATCACTCTATTGGCTATGTCCTTTCTACCAAGATTTGAGAGGCAACAGGTACAGAACTTAATACTAGTTTATGCAAAGCAGAGTTAAAAGTAATATGACAAGTCCAGTTTGTATGATGGTAGCAAGCTAAATAGATCAAAAGACCATGGAGTATCAGGGGAAATTTGTTGTAACCAGTGCGCTTGCTCCCTGATCTTCTATTATTGAATTTCTACCTTCGGAGTTGTTTATCTAAGTGCCACAGGTGGTATTTGCTATTACACAAATGTCTCCTTGCTCAGAAAGTAGAAAATTAAGGACCATGCTATTGTTTAAAACTACTTTAATGAAATGATCATTGTTGGCCTGCTACTGCTTTGGCTGTGAACTGGCTTGCTCTGCTAATGTTAAGTAGAGATTTCTGATCATGTGTTCATTGGTACTTATTCTGGTCCTAAGAAGAAAGGCTCTTTTTACAGAGACAAACTTAGAATCATGTATGCCCCTGGGTAGTACTTGTATAAGGTGGCCATGGCCATCTCCAGCAGGGGATGGCAAGAGTGAACATAGACATTTTAGGAATCAGTGAACAAAAATGGACTGGAATGAGCAAATTTAATTCAGATGGCCATGATATCTACTGTGGGTAAGAATCCCTTAAAAGAAATGGAGTAGCCATCATAGTCAACGAAAGAGTCTGGAATGCAGTACTTGGGTGCAATCTCAAAAATGACAGAATGATCTCTGTTTGTTTCCAAGGCAAACCATTCAATATCACAGAAATCCAAGTCTGTGCCCCAACCAGTAATGGTGAACAAGCTGAAGTTGAACGGTTCCATGAAGACCTATAAGACCTTCTAGAACTAATACCCATAAAAGATGTCTTTTTAATTATAGGGGACTGGAATGCAAAAGTAGGAAGTCAAGAGATACTTGGAGTAACAGGCAAATTTGGCCTTGGAGTAAAAAATGAAGCAGGACAAAGGCTAACAGTGTTTTGCCAAGAGAACACACTGGTCATAGCAAACACCCTCTTCCAAAAACACAAGAAAAGACTATACACATGGACATTACCAGATGGTCAATACAGAAGTCAGATTGATGATAGTCCTTGCAGCCAAAGATGGAGAAGCTCTATACAGTCAGCAAAAACAAGACTGGGAGCTGACTGTGCCTCAGATCATGAATTCCTTATTGCCAAATTCAGACTTAAATTGAAGAAAGTAGGGAAAACCACTAGACCATTCAGGTATGACCTAAATCAAATCCTTTATGATTATACAGTGGAAGTAGATTGTATAGATTCTGAGAAATCTATTCACAGAAATAGATTCAAGGGATTAGATCTGATAGACAGAGTGCCTGAAGAACTATGGATGGTGGTATCTGACATTGTACAGGAGGCAGTGATCCAGATCATCCCCAAGAAAAAGAAATGCAAAAAGGGAAAATGGTTGTCTGAAGAGGCCTTACAAATAGCTGTGAAAAGAAGAGAAGTAAAAGGCAAAGGAGAAAAGGAAAGATATACTTATTTGAATGCAGAGTTCCAAAGAATAGCAAGGGGAGATAAGAAAACCTTCCTCAGTGATCAGTGCAAAGAAATAGAGGAAACAATAGAATGGGAAAGACTAGAGATCTCTTCAAGAAAAGTAGACATATCAAGGGAACATTTCATGCAAAGATGGGCCCAATAAAGGACAGAAATAGTATGGACCTAACAGAAGCAGAAGAAATTAAGAAGAGGTACACACAGAAGAACTATACAAAAAAAGATCTTCATGACCCAGATAACCATAGTGGTGTGATCATTCACCTAGAGCCAGACATCTTGAAATGTGAACTCAGTTGGGCCTTAGGAAGCATCACTACAAACAAAGCTAATGGAGGTGATGGAATTCCTGTTGAGCTATTTCAAATCCTAAAAGATGATGCTGTGCAAGTGCTGCACTCAATATGCCAGCAAATTTGGAAAACTCAGCAGTGGCCACAGGACTGGAAAAGGTCAATTTTCATTCCAATCCCAAAGAAAGGCAATGCCGAAGAATGTTGAAACTACTGCACTCATCTCACACACTAGCAAAGTAATGCTCAAAATTCTCCAAGCCACGCTGCAACAGTATGTGGACTGTGAACTTCCAGATGTTCAAGCTAGATTTAGAAAAGGCAGAGGAAACAGCTATCAAATTGCGAACATCTGTTGGATCATTCGGAGAAGGCGATGGCACCCCATTCCAGTACTCTTGCCTGGAAAATCCCATGGATGGAGGGGCCTGGTGGGCTGCAGTCCATGGGGTCGCTAGGAGTTGGACACGACTGAGCGACTTCACTTTATTTTTTCACTTTCATGCATTGGAGAAGGAAATGGCAACCCACTCCAGTGTTCTTGCCTGGAGAATCCCAGGGACGGGGGAGCCTGGTGGGCTGCCGTCTGTGGGGTCGCACAGAGTCAGACACGACTGAAGTGACTTAGCAGTAGCAGAAGCAGCATTGGATCACTGAAAAAGCAAGAGGGTTACAGAAAAACATCCACTTCTGCTTTATTGACTATGCCAAAGCCTTTGACTGTGTGGATCACAGCAAACTGGAAAATTCTTAAAGAGATGGGAATACAGACCACCTGACCTGCCTCCTGAGCAATCTGTATGCAGGTCAAGGAGCAACAATTAGAACTGGACATGGAACGACAGACTGGTTCCAAATTGGAAAAGGAGTACATCAAGGCTGTATATTATCACCCTGCTTATTTAACTTCTATGCAGGGTATACCATGCAAAGTGCTGGGCTGGAAGAAGCACAAGCTGAAATCAAGATTTCTGGGAGAAATATCGATAACCTCAGATATGCAGATGACACCACCCTTTTGGCAGAAATCGAAGAAGAACTAAAGAGCCTCTTGATGAAAGTGAAAGAGGAGAGTGAAAAAGTTGGCTTAAAGCTCAACATTCAGAAAATGAAGATCATGGCATTTGATCCCATCACTTCAGGCAAATAGATGGGGAAACCATGGAAACAGTGACAGACTTTATATTTTGGGGGCTCCAAAATCACTGCCAATGGTGACTGCAGCCATGAAATTAAAAGACACTTGCTCCTTGGAAGAAAAGCTATGACCAACCTAAACAGCATATTAAAAAACAGAGACATTACTTTGGCAATGAAGGTTCATTAGCTATGGTTTTTCCAGTAGTCATGTATGGATGTGTGAGTTGGACTATAAAGAAAGCTCAGCACCGAAAAATTGATGCTTTTGAACTGTGGTGTCGGAGAAGACGCTTGAGAGTCCCTTGGACTGCAAGGAGATCAAACCACTCTATCCTAAAGGAAATCAGTCCTGAATATTCATTGGAAGAACTGATGCTGAAGCTGAAACTCCAATACTTTGGCCACCTGATGTGAAGTACTGACTCATTGGAAATAACCCTGATGTTGGGAAAGACTGAAGGCAGGAGGAGAAGACAGAGAATGAGATGGTTGGATAGCATCACCAACTCAAGAGACATGAGTTTAAACAATCTCTGAGAGTTGGTGATGGTAGGGAAGCCTGGCATGCTGCAGTCCATGGGGTTGCAAAGAGTTAGATATGACTGAGAGACTGAACTCAACTGAAGGTGGCCAAGGAGACATGGACCATAGGAGGCTTCAAATATCCTACTTTGTATCTGATGTCAGTGGGACATGTGGAATTAGTAATACTTTTGACAAGTGAAAAAAATTGTTACAGCTTGTACTCCACAGTCACCATTGTCAAGAATGGGTCAAAGTTTCTAGTGGCAAGCCCAGCAATTTGGTAAGTTTCCCCTTTTGTAATAGTTGAGAAATGCAGATAAGAATGTTCCTTTCCAGGAAAAAGAAGGAGAGGATAAGGTAAGTAGTAACTGTGGGAAAAAGGTATACAGGCCTGGTCCTCACATCTTGAGAAAGCTGTCTCCTTCATTTGTCTTCTGCTTCCATTCCTGGTGAATTTAATTTGGGAAGTCTCCAGTGCTTATACTGGACTACACATCAGGTGGAACCTTCTTTAATTGGAAGGTGTGCACGTAGGGCTTGAGTCTCTGAAGTTTGGCTGCCATCTGGGTAAAGTGAGGAGGATGTGGTATATGTGTGTCTGTGTGTCAGTTGCTCAGTCATGTCTGACTCCTTGTGACCCCATGGACTGTAACCCGCCAGGCTCCTCTGTCCATGGGATTCTCCAGGCAAAAGTACTGGAGTGGGTTGCCATTTCCTTCACCATACAACTGCCTCTGTGTGTGTGTGTGTGTGTGTGTGTGTGTGTGTAAGTCACTCAGTCGTGTCCGACTCTTTGCGACCCCATGAATTGCAGCATGCCAGGCCTCCCTGTCCATCACCAACTCCCGGAGTTCACTGAGACTCACGTCCATCGAGTCAGTGATGCCATCCAGCCATCTCATCCTCTGTCGTCCCCTTCCCCTCCTGCCCCCAATCCTTCCCAGCATCAGAGTCTTTTCCAATGAGTCAGCTCTTTACATGAGGTGGCCAAAGTACTGGAGTTTCAGCTTTAGCATCATTCCTTCCAAAGAACACCCAGGACTGATCTTTAAAATGTGGTATACTCCCTTCCAAAGAAATTTAAGGGACGTCTTTGTTCTTATTGATTCCAAATCAAAAGGGTGAGAAAAAATTGGAAACATTTAGTTTGGAGATTTCTAGTCAGATATTTAAGGAAACTAGAAGAGTTTCGTGATCAAGTCCAGCTTACAGCTTATACTTTAAGGTATAACAGAACCTTAAAGACAATTAATAGGATGCTGTGCTGTGCTGTGCTGTGCTGTGCTTAGTCTCTCAGTCTTGTCCAACTCTTTGTGACCCCATGGACTGTAGCCCGCCAGGCTCCTCTGTCCATGGGGATTCTCTAGGCAAGAATACTGGAGTGGGTTTGCCATGTCCTCCTCCAGGGGATCTTCCCAACCCAGGGATCAAACCCAGGTCTCCTGCATTGCAGGTGTCTGAGCCACCAGGGAAGCTCAAGAATACTGGAGTAGGTAGCCTATCCCTTCTACAGGAGAACTTTCTAACTCAGGAATTGAACTGGGATCTCCTGCATTGCAGGCAGAATATCAGCTGAGCAAACCAGGAAGCCCAGTTAATAGGATACAAAGTTGCAACACTAAGTTCTCACTCCATAATTACCCCCCACTTTTTTTTTTTTAAATCAAAGACAATCCTAGTAAAACTAATTGGTTTGCATTAGAATGGCCTGATTATTTACATAAATGCATTGAGAATAACGACTGACCGTGTAAGCTCTTTTTAAGATTACTTTGCTGGATCTTTATAAGCAAGATTTATTCTTGTTGTTTACTTGCTAAGTTGTGTCTGACTCTTGTGACCCCACGGACTGCAGCATGCCAGGCTCCTCTGTCCTTGGGATTTCCAAGGCAAGAATACTCTGGGCCAGGGGTGGGGGGAGTGGAGGAGGGGAAGGGGTTGCCATTTCCTTTTCCAGGGGATTTTCCCTATCCAGGGGTTGAATCCATGTCTCCTGCATTGGCAGATGCATTCTTTACCACTGAACTACCAGGGAAGCCCCTTAGAAGCATACTAGGCTGATTTTTCTCAGCACTTCTTTAAAATTGTTTGATCATGTCTGAGTCTTTGTATCTCTCTCCAGTATGACATTCTAGTCAAATTCTTGGTATTGTAACCAATCTATCTGATTGTGTTGTATCCTGTTACACGGAGAACAAGTTCTTATTGAACTCATGCAAATGACTATACTACCATGAAAATAAGAATACTCAATGAGAGTTTCCAAATTCTGGAGAGATCAGACAGAGGGAAAAAGTAAATTCTTTGTTTTTGTTTACAAAGATACATTTTATCAAATTGCTGTGAGTCATAGATAGCCTAAGAGAAAAAGTTTCCTTAAATCTGGAAAACTAAAATGTTAAGAAAAATTCAGCCGTGTTTCAGATTAAAAAGTCACATTATAATTATTCTCCTCAGTTCATTTAGTCCCATCTAATTAGTTCTTGTTGGTTTTGATCTTTTGTTAGAAGTTTTGCAAAACCATCAGTATTTTCATTTGAGTTCTGTGAATTCTTATCTAGTTCAGTGGTATGGTCTGAAAAATTCTCAGAAACCTAAATTCTTTTGTTCTTGTCAGATTTCTTTCCGTGAATTTCTTTGAAGATGAAGCACATTTGCAGGAACACTTTTGTAATGTTTTAATTTAATTTGAGGGGTGAAACTACCCAGCATGGATTCCTACTGTTTTAAGGAAAATTCTGGTTTTCCCATTTTAAAATTTAACTTTGTATCATACGCAAGCTATGCAGTGTTACACATCTCTGGCCTGTTAGAAAAGTTAATGATTTTGAATATATTTGTGCCTATTACTTATTTTTTCCTTGCATTATTTTTTATGTGAAAATTGAAAGAAATATGCACACTGGATCAAAGAGTGTGCATTCTGTATGTCACTGTGTGTTCATGAAAAGTGGTAACCATTTATACTCCTTCCAGTAGTGTGTAAAAGTCCTAATTTGATTACATCTTTATTTACATGGTTGATATTATCAGTGACAAATATTTCTACTCTCTTGCTGGGTGAAAAACAGTACCTTAATGTTTCAATTTTCACATCTCTGATTACTAGTGAGAATAATATTGTCCCCTTATTTTGTTTACTGTTTGAGATTTCCAAATGATTTTTCTGTTCACAAGGCATGTGTGCTAAGTCGCTTCAGTCAAGTCCAACTCTTTGCACCCCTATGAACTGTAGTCTGCCAGGACCCTCTGCCAATAGTATTCTCCAGGCAAGAGTACTGGAGTGGGTTTCCATGCCTTCCTCCAGGGGATCTTCCCGACCCAAGGGTTGGGACCCGTGTCTCTTATATCTCTTGCATTGGCAGGCAGGTTCTTTACCACTAGTGCCACCTGGGAAGTCCATGTTCACACAAAGCAGGAAGGTAAAATAAGCATATATAAAACTGTAATGTTCATCTTAACAGAGTTACAAATCCCAAACTGCTACACCTATTTGAACAGAATGGGCAAACTGATGAAGTAATGAGGGGAGGCAGGGGATTCAAGAGGCTGAGAGGCAATGATGTCTTTCAATCCTGAGATTTTTTTTTTTTTTTAATTCTTGGGAGGAAGAAAATGTGGAGGCATCTGTGCCTACAAGTACTGAATTCATAGTGGAAGATCACCAAGGAAAAATTCTTTCTCTCATAGGTTCTTCCTCAGTGTTCTCATTTCTTTTCTTATATATTTTCTTTTTACTATCCTAGGAAACTAATTATTGGCAACATTTCTCTCATGGTCACTTTCTAATTAGTATCTTTTAATAACTGATAAGTTTTAACCTGACATATTCTTTCCTTCACTTCAAAGGTCCTAAGGTCCAACCTTGTGGTTTCTCCAAGATGATTTCTCACCAGTAGGTGGCAGCCTGTTGCTTTCAAGAGAAGCAGTGACAAACGTGTGTGTGGGGGTGTGTTGGGGGTGCAAGGGGTATGGTGTGTAAGAGATAACTAGAATTTGGGGGCAGATAAAAGGCTGTTGAATCTACTTGATAGTAGAATCAATTTGAACATTTGCTTGAAACTCTTTTAATGATGACCGATTTGTACCAGCACATATTACATAAACTTCAGGGTTACTCTTGGGAAGTTTTGGGAGGCACCCTTCACAGAAAAATGTTTGTTTGATATATATTTTTTCTGCTTCCAAACTCTCACAAAGAGATTTGATTTCATCAAAAAATATAGGCACCTGGCCCTCCCTGCTACCTCCCCAGGGAGTTTACCACCCTGAGTCAGAGGATAAGAAGTAACAGGGAAAACTTCTCTGGCTACAGATAAGGTTTGCATTATGCTGATGACTATTTCATCCATGTGCTAAATAGTGGGCTTGGGAGGAAAATGAGGAGTTTTCCTTAATTCCTAAAGGAGAAGAAATTTTGTTTATTTTATTGGGTGAATCAAGGAAGCAGAAACTCCAGGGCTAACATGGTGCCCACACTGGTTAGTGAGGTCAACCAGTTTGTCTTTGCACCTCCAAACGACTTTGCTCAAGACGTTCTCCAGGGAAGTAAGGAGCTGGAAAGCACGGAAAGAGCAGTAAATGATGATTAACTCAGCTGGGGTTCTTAATTGCAGTCCACCACCAGTTAGCTAAGGGGTTGAATGGACACTTTCATGTCTCTCTCTGGGCACCAGGCTTTCAACTATAGCAAGAGCCGACTGTGCTGGACAGTCTTCAGGGCCAATTCCTGCTCTAAAATTCTGTGAGGCTTCCGTTTATCCTGTCATAAACTTCTTCAAGCAATCCAATCCTGTCTTTTAAAATGAATATTTCCTTAAAATGGACTTTGGATAAATAATGTGTTGAATGTTTTCTTCACATTTCCCACACTGGGAACAGCAGCATATTTCTTACTTCTCTATTGAATATTTTCCACACAGGAAGATTCTCCTAGTGAGAAAGTTCGTGAGCTCAGTATTGTCAACGTTTTGTGCATCCTTTAGTTGGCTTTAGAGCCCTCTGAATTGCCTGTCAGGTCCATTAGATTGCTAAAGAGCAATTCATTCATTCAGTCATTCATTCAACAAATATTCAGTGACACTAAGTTGCAGGTACTCTGCCAGCTGCAGTAGTGCTTCCCAAGGACTCTTTTAAGAGTCTGTCATTCTTTTGCCTAAATATGAGTCTGTCTACATGCCTCTCAGAACTTCTCTAGAGACAGGAGTTCCAAGTGAGGATATAGCCAGTTCCTCCATAGAACCTTCCCTATAGACTCCCACCATCATTGTGTGCCTAGTTGCTTAGTTGTGTCCGACTGTTTGCAACCACACAGGTTATAGCCCACCAGGCTCCTCTGTGGGAGGAATTCTCTGGCAAGAATATTGAGTGGGTAGCCATTCTCTTCTTCAGGGGATCTTCCTGACCTAGGGATCGAACCCCTGTCTCCTGCATTGCAGGTGGATTCTTTACTGTCTGAGCCACCAGGGAAGCACCCCACTATCATTAAGCAAGATTTAAATCATAAGGCACCCTTCTCTGAAAGTGAGTGGGGCTGAATCCTGGGCAAAGGTAAACATTTTCTAATTTATACAAAAGCATCTAATGAAATGTGATGGGTCTACTTCCAGGATCTAAGCATCTGAGGTTTTATTCCTTCCCTTTCTCTTCTTAGATTCTTTTCCATGTTCATCTTTAGATCTCCACTCCCACAAATGAGAGATTTTGTCCCATTATGAAACCCTCCTATTGCCACACTTTTTCTTGGTAAAAAATGCTCAAAAATGTATTTACATTTCTATGAAGTATTTGGTTCATTCTACTAATAAATCCTGTTTTGACTTGTGGAAGATTTACAGTAAACATAATGACTTTATATAGAAATTAAGGTAGTACTACATCTTTTGAAATAAACAGACATATATGTAAAAGGAAACAATTGTCTACTGGAAGGAAAGAAGGATTGGGCTTGGAGGAGAGTTTCTCCTCTGTTATTTTCACATATTAACTTGCAGACTATTGACTCACAGCGTCCATTGTGGTAGTGCCTCCTCCTTAGAAAGAGGGAAGTTCTATTCTTTTCTTCCTCCTTTTCCCCCTGATATTATTGATGTCACAAGCAAGGAAAGCAGTCTGCATCTTTCTAGGGAGAATGGAAGAGGCCTGTCCATTTGCCTGATATAGTCTTTCTGAACCATGTCTGCACATTAGAATTGCCTGGGTGCTTCACAACAAACTCATATTTGAACTCTACTGCAGAGTAATAAATGGCGATTATAATCTCTGCAAGTGGAGATTGGGCATCAGTATTTCTTTAAAAGGCTTCTCAGTTGGCTTGGTAGTAAAGAATCCACCACCAATGCAGGAGATGTGGGTTTAATACCTGGGTTGGGAAGATCTCCTGGAGTAGGAAATGGCAACCCACTCCAGTATTCTTGCCTGGAAAATTCTGTGGACAGAGGAGCCTAGTGGGCTATAGCCCACGGGGTTGCAAAGAGTCGGATATGACTAAGCAACTGAGCACACAGACACATTTGTTTAAAAGCTCCCTAGAAGCTGTGCAGATAGGTTAAGAACCAGTGGCCTGTGTTTCCTAAAAGTTTGACGATAGCACAGACTAATTAAGGAGTTTTGAGGGACCACATTGAAATTGTTCACTTTGGTCTTCTGTTATAGAAACACACGACACAATCCATTTGGTAAGGGATGTAAACTAGAAGTTTCACTGACAGACGCAACACAGGAGAACATAGATACATATACAGCCCTGATGGAAGACTCACACATCACAGAGACATACACATACACACACACACGTGGTCCGTGGTTAGAGAATGTGGCTCTTGACACACATATAGACATATATCTTGGTACAGAGACACAATCCTAGAACTTCATTAAAAAGGACACAGGTGCAGACACATACCCGCATACATTCATAATGTAGATAGAAACATTCACACAAAAATAGGCAGACATATAGTTTCATAGAGACACACCGTTATACACACAAAGACACACATACACACACAGACACACATGGGTTCACATATTGACTATAGATGTAGCCCAAGATACACAAAGAGACACACAGAGACCTGCATTCACAGAGGTATGAAAGGCACATAAAGGCACATTCCAACACCCTGCAATGAAGAGACACATGCTAAGAAATGCATTCTCAGGCAATGTTAAGGCATTTTGTATGTAAGATAAGGAAGCAAAGAAGTGCTTTTGTCTAGATCTGTTTCCAAGTGGACGTGAGGCACAAAAGTTGTGTAGCTTCAGAGGAGTGAACATAGTAACTTTCAATGGAAATAGATCCTGCTGAGAAGTCATCCTTCACAGAAACCTGCAATCTTGGGGCAGGAACAACAACAAAACAGCAATGAAATTACCCCTGTTGGATGATGGCAGCTCTGGAAACTATAACAAAAGATCCTGTGATAATGATTCCTTATAGTATGCCAAGTTTCCTCCCACCTTTGAATGCAAATCTATTATTTGTAGCAAACTTTACAGGTGTAATGTCATTTGATCTTTTGAAGAGCTTAAGTGGGCTAAGTTCTATTTTTTTGCCTTCATTTTGTAGGTAGAAAAACTCAGGCACAGTGAGATTAGTTTAGTAACTTTCCCTGGGTCACAATCAAATTCATGTCTGACTTGAAGCTATGCTCCTTACCACTCCTGACACTTCTTCTTATTCCACAGAGAAGGGGTGGCAATGTAAATTGTTCTTAACTCTTCAGATGAGAAGATAGAGGGTCAGAGAGGCTAGGCACCTTGTCCCTCTTGTGGGACAAACACTGGTTTGATTTGGTTCCTGATCTGAGCCTGCCTTTACTACAGAGACAGACCCTTGGTTCATTTCTGAGGTTTTTTGTGAACTTGATACATTTTGAGGGTGAGGACCCAGAACTATGAATTAACAGTGATGGCCATGTCACAACTTTAGTAAGTGTCAGTATTTTATTTTCCTAAAAGGCAGAGAGATTGCAAGCCTTTTCTATTTCTCTCTACAACTCTATTTGCCTCTCTGAGAACTGGGAATCTTTTCTTTGTACTACACAGACCACTGGAACTTAAAAGCTCTTGAGTTTGAATTTGTCCTGGCAGAAGCATTCAGTATGTGACCTGGCATCCCATCCCTTGTGGAAGGATGACCTTGACTTTGGGAGGATCTGTTTTCTGTGCATATGTGTCTAACTGGATGGGTATCATCTTGGTCATATTGTTCCACTGAGGGATACCCTCTAGTCCTCTCCCTAGGACTCCATTGTGGAGAGGACTGTGACTCAGGGTATACAAATGATGTCACATGTCCATCAATAGTCAATCATTGGTTATTGAACATTTGCTTTCTCTGTGATAGCTTCTGTTGTAGTTGCAAAACGGGTGTTCCTGTGCTCAAGGGGTTTATGATTTATTTAGAAAGAAAATTAAATTGATCAACTGATTAGCAACAATCAAATCAGAGGTTAGAGATTAGAGGTGGGATGATTGAATCTGACTAGGGGATAACTCCCCTTACCTCCCTTCCCCAAACACACATATGTAATGCTTAACAAATATATTTGAACAAGTTGGCAATATTTAAATCTCAGAATATTTCACATAGAAATTTTTGATTCCTGGGTTTTGTTGAAAAAAGAAAGTAGATCTAGCAACTCTGAGCTTTGGTACTACACTGGAGTCATTGGTTAGAGCTGAGTAGCAGCTGCCCTTGAGACAAGACCTGTTCTATTCCATTCCCCACTCTCATGATAGTCTTTTTTATTCTGGCCTTCTTTTATTCATTAAGATGATCTGTCATGCGTATGATCATCTAATCATATTATTTAATCATTTAATCTTGCTAATTCACTGTCATGCATATGGTCAATTGCTATCAAAGTTCAGTGATAAATATCTTAGAAAGCTGAGGAGGGAAAGTCATTAAAGAATGGTGCAGTCAAGGAAGACTTCATGAAGGAAGTGGTAACTAAGCTGGACTACAAGGAAGTTAGAACTTAGAGAAGGGGATAGAGAACTGGAATGTACTTGTGTGTAGGATACATAAAAAGAGGGACAAAAGGGGAGGACAAAGTTAAATTCTGAATGGATAAAAAGCCTAAATGGGAAAAGCAACATTTTTGGACATTAGGAAGAAAATAATAAGACAATTTATTTTATCAGAACTGGGAAGAATTTATTTTAGTGACATAAAAAGCCCAAGCCACAAAAGAAAACATTCAGAAATTTGACTTCACTAAATTAAAAAAAAATGTTTATCTAAAAATGGAAAAAAACAAAGTTAAAAAATGAGTTGATGATAGGAAGAATATTTGCAATGCATAAAATAAAAGATAAATATCCAAAATTCATTAAATAAAAATTCCCACAAATCAACAAGAAAAACAACTCAATGGAGAAATGTAAAAAAAACATATGAATATCTGATTGACAGAAAGGAAACACAATAGCCAATAAATGATGAAGAAAAGCTATGACAAACCTAGACAGTGTATTTAAAAGTAGATGTATCATTTTGCTGACAACAGTTTGTGTAGTCAAAGCTGCGGTTTTTCCAGTAGTCATGTATGGATGTGAGAGTTGGATCATAAAGAAGGCTGAGCGCCAAAGAATTGATGCTTTCAAGCTGTGGTGGTGAAGACTCTTGAGAGTCCCTTGGACAGCAAGGAGATCAAACTAGTCAATCCTAAAGGAAATCAACCCTGAATATTCATTGGAAGGACTGATGCTGAAGTTGGAACTCTAATACTTGGGCCAACTGAAGTGAAGAGCTGACTCATTTGAAAAGACCCTGATCCTGGTAAGGTTGAGGGCAAGAGGAGAAGGGAATGACAGAGGATGAGATAGTTGGATGGCATCAGTGACTCAGTGGACATGAGTCTGAGCAAATTCCAGGAGACGGTGAAGGACAGTTCAGTCTGGAGTGCTGCAGTTCATGGGGTCGAGAAGAGTTGGACCTGATTTAGCAACTGAACAGTGATGAAAAGGTGCTCTATCTCAAACATTTTCTGAGGGAAATGAAAATAATAATGGTATATCATTTAATAAATGTCACACTGGCATAACATTTTAAATATGACATTTCCAACCTATTTGTAAGATGTTGAAAACTGGTACCTTTATGTACTGCTTAGAGGAGATAGCCTTGGTATAAAAACTGAGGAGGATGTAGTTTATATTAAGTTGTTAAAATGTATAAAAACAACAGCATGAAAGACTAAGGAAGAAATGGAGGCATACTGTTCCAAAGTTCTTACATTATACATTATTTGAAGATGGTGATGTTAAAGGTGTATGTTTTAAGCCCAGAGCAATCACTAATGGAACAGAATGTGTATGCATGCTAAATTGCTTCAGTTGTGTCCAGCTCTTTGCAACCCTATGGACCGTAGCCTGTCAGGCTCTTCTATCCATAAGATTCTCGAGGCAAGGATACTGGAATGGGTTGCCATGCCCTCCTTCAGGGAATCTTCCCAACCCAGGGATCGAACTCAGGTCTCTTTATGTTTCCTGCATTGGCAGGCAGGTTCTTTACCACTAGGTAAAGTATGTACATACTTCTATATATAAAATAGATAACTAACAAGAACCTACTGTGTAGCACAGGGAACTCTACTCAATACTCTGTAATGGCCTATATGGAAAAAGAATCTAAAAAGAGAATGGATATATATTTATATATAATATGTATATATACATATATATATATATATATATATATATAGCTGATTCACTTTGTTGTACTCCTAAAACTAACACAGCATTGTAAATCAACTATACTCCAATAAAAATTTTTTTTAAAAGGAGCCAAAATGGAACTAGAATGAAATAATATTCTTTTTTTTATTGGGGGAAAATTTCTCCACAATGTTGCACTGGTTCACTTGAAAACAAAAGGGAAAATGGACTAAGGAAAACTGGGAAGTATAGAAAATAAAAAGCAAGATGATAAATTTAAACATAACACTATTGATAACTAAATGATCTAAAAACATAATTAAAAGTAAAGATTGTAAAACTGGATTTAAAAAGAAGACCCAGTTATATTGACTTTATAAGAAACACATATTAATAAAAAGCCACAGAGAAGTTTAATTGAAAAGGACTAAAATATATTGAATAGAATGAGTAATCTTGAGAGGAAAGCTATGACAAACAAACCTAGACAGTGTATTAAAAAGTAGAGATATCACTGTTTAAAAAGATCTGTATAATCAAAGCTATGGTTTTTCCAATAGTCAGGTACAGTTGTGAGAGTTGAACCATGAGTGCCGAAAAATTTATGCTTTTGAATTGTGCTGCTGGAGGACTTTTGAGAGTCCCTTGAACTGCAGGGAGATCAAACCAGTCAATCCTAAAGGAAATCAGCCCTGAATATTCACTTGAAGGGCTGATGCTAAAGGTGAAGCTCCAATACTTTGGCCACCTGATGTGAAGAGCTTACTCATTGGAAAAGAACCTGTTTCTGGGAAAGATTGAGGGTGGGAGGAGAAGAGGGAAGCAGAGGATGAGATGGTTGGATAGCATCACTGACAGGAGATAGTGAAGGACAGGGAAGCCTGGCATACTTTTGTCGATGGGGTCCCAGAGAGTTGGACACGACTTAGCATCTGAATGACAGCAATCATGGGAGAGAATATCTGTGCAATATCAAAATAGTCTTCATAACAAGGAATGTTTCCAGGTGTAAAGGGAAATTTCATAATAGATGAAAGGGTTAATTTATCAGCAAAACATAACAATCCTAAATGTGTAAGCACAATAACATAGTTTCACAGTGCATAAAGCAAAATTTGGCATACTGAAAGGAGAAATAGATAAACCTATAATTATGATGGGATATTTCAAAACATTCCTCTAAAATTTGATTTAATAATTGCCACAGAAAAACAGTAATGATGTAGAAGACTTGAATAGTGCCATTATCCAGCTTAAGCTAATTGATGTTTATAGAACACAGCACAAATAAGAGCAGAAAACAGTCCTATCATATGGGATATTTAAGACGGACCACATACTGAGTGAGCCACAAACAATTTTCAATAAATTATGAAGACTGAACTCATATAGAGTATGTTCTGTGACCATAACAGAAGTAAATTAGAAACCAATAACAGGATATCTTGGAAATCCATGAAAATTAGAATTAAAGAACATACTTCTAAGTAATAGATTCAAGAGGAAATCATGAGAGAAAATGGTTTTAATTAACTGAAAATGAAACAAAACTTCAAAACTGTGGCATGTGAAGCAGTGATTGTGGGGAATGTATGTATTTACACAGATTGAAAATTTACAAGAATTATATCACAATGTTAACTCAGGCCCATGGGTTTAGATAACAGGGAAATTATAATATATGTCTTGCAACTTGCCATTGTTTCCAGTTTTCCACAAAGACCTTCATTATCTTAATATTCAGAGAAAATAATGGTAAAAAAAAAAAACTGACATTCAAAGATATTTTGTAACTTTCCCAATCTCAAACAGCTGACTAGGCAGTGAGTCATTTCAGATTTGATTCCAGCTGTGTCTCAGTCAGAAAACTCATGTCCTGAAGAAAAGGGAACCCTCTTACACTGTTAGTGGGAATGCAAACTGGTACAGCCATTCTGGAGAACAGTGTGGAAATTCCTTAAAAAACTGGGAATAGAACTGTCATATGACCAAGCAATCTCACTGCAGGGCATAAACCCCATGGAGACCAGAACTGAAAGAGACACATGTACCCCAGTGTTCACTGCAGCACTATTTGCAATAACTATGACATGGAAGCAACCTAGATGTCCATCAGCAGATGAGTGGGCAAGGAGGTTGTGATACATATACACAATAGAGTATTACTCAGCTATAAAAAGGAATGCTTGTGAATAAATTCTAATGTTGTAGATGAACCTGGAGCCTCTTATACAGAGTGAAGTAAGTCAGAAAGAGAAAGACAAATACTTTATTTTAAAGCATATATGTGAAATTTAGAAAGATGGTACCAACAATCCTGATCCTACATGAAGGGCAGCAAAGGAGACACATGTGTAAAAAACAGACTTTTCTCAGTGGGAGAAGGTGAGGGTGGGATGATTTGAGAGAAAACCATTGATACATGTACATTACCATATGTAAAATAGATGACCAGTGCAAGTTTGTTGCATGAAGCAGGGCACCCAAAGCCAGTGCTCTGGGACTACCCAGAGAGATAGGGTGGGGAGGGATGTGGGAGAGGGGTTCAGGGTTGGGGGGACACATGTATACATATGGCTGATTCATGTTGGTGTATGGCAAAAACAATCACAATACTGTAAAGTAATTATTCTCCAATTTCAATTAATTAATTTTACAAAGAACATCTCATGTCCTTATCTCTATGTTGTGCTATTTCCCTGTCATAATCTCTGGGAAAATACTTGTTAAGTATTTGAGTATTTAAATACTTAAGTAGTTAGTATTTAAGATGAAAAAATCTCTGGGAAAATCTTAGTTAAGCACACCCCTAGTACAGTTTTTCTTGTGCTGGAGCACTCAAATATATTATCTCATATTCACCCACTTGGACTTCCCAGGTGGTACTAGTGGTAAAGATCCTGCCTGCCAATGCAGGAGATTTAAGAGACATGAGTTTGATTCCTAGGTCAGGAAGATCCCCTGGAGGAGGGCATGGCAACCCATTCCAGTATTCTCATCTAGAGAATCCCATGGACAGAGAAGCCTGGTGGGCTACAGTTCATAGGTTCACAAAGAGTAAGACACAATTGAAGCGACTTAGCAAGCACACTTGCATGTCCATCCACAATGAGCAGAGCAAGTGAAAGGAAACCTAGAGTAAAACTCTTCTGTTTTAGAATTAGAATTCATGCTCCACATCTTTTGGACATTTGTGAACATGAGTACTTCTGGTTTTGTGAGCCTCACCTGATACTTATCAATAAAACCCATTCAAGTTAGCATGCCTGTATCAAAAAAGTTCAGAGTATGGATGTATGAACTTAACTGAATCTTTCAGCAGAAATCATGTTGCTGTGATGGCAGAGAACAAGAGGAAAGATCTACCAAGTTTATTTGAGGAGGTCTTTGAAGCTGTCCTGATTCTCCCTCTTCCTATGACCTGGTTATTCAACTATTTATTGGATTCAGTAAGTAACTTGGTATCTTTTCCTACTTGCCTAAGTAGGTTTTTGTTACTCCAAAGCAAAAGAATCCAATATTCCTAATCAAGCTTGCCCAGATGTTAAATAGGTATTGGGGATTTAAATAATGATTGGTTGAATTCCAGAAGGAGCAACTGTTTATATTCATGTTCAAATGCAATAGATGATAACTGTTGTCCAAAAATAAATTGTAATCTGTACACATTTGTCTTGAAGAACAAAACCAACACTCATATAACTTTCTCCTCAATCAAATTTGATTTAAATGCTATTTCCTAGATTACATTTAGCTTATTTTTAATGAAAAAAAGAAAACGAAAGAAGCATCCTGCTTATGTAGGAATGCTTCCTTCTCTCCTTCTGCACTCCACAAATCCACATTTCTAGGTTCAAAAATCTTTCTGAAGTTTTCTTGACAAGAATTCCAGTTTTCAGAAATTTTCTGATAAGATCAAAATACAGGTAACAGGACAAGAAGGCAATGTGCTTGTTCCTCACTTTTCCCTCATAAGGAGCGGAGTTGGTTCTCACAGCCAAATAGTTCTGTGGTGTGGTGTTCAGGGATTCTAACAGAGGTGACTGACAACAGTAGGCTTTTTTAAAAAATACATTCCAGAAGCTCATGTATTCTGGAAATTCAAATTGCAGATCCCAGCTGGCCTGCAAACATCTGCTGTTCATTGATAACACGATCAGGCTCTCATTGCAGCTCTTCACTCTGTTGTGAATTCGTTTGTGTAGCTGCCTTCCTGAAACTGTTTATTCTGAAATGGCATGCTAGAAGCATAGGCCAAATAGAGTAAGTTTGCTGAAAGCTACAAGTTAATTTGACGGTTTTTCTGCTGTTGAATGAACTTTCTGATGCCTTCACCTTGTCATAGTCTGAAGCATATCAGTTCATTACATTTGGGGATATACATATTAATGTGTTCAGTAAGTAACTTGGGAAGAAATGTGTTTATCTCATTCCAGCAAAAGCTGATGGGCATGCATTTCCTAATCTGAATAATTTACTTAGAGGAGGGTGATTATGATCATACAGCATGGACTGCTGGATTGCATCTATCACAGGTACTTTTGCAGTGTTTCCTGGAGAAGTGATTATTTTTAGAACATCCATACCCTTTGCCTTATTCAATTAGTCACTCTTTGAATTATTGATTTCACAGTTTAATTTGCAGTGATGCCATCAGGGCCTGCTTCATGGGCATGCCACCTGTGCAGTTATTTAGAAGGGCCCATGCTGCTTTAATACCCTGCAATTGCTCTTTTGAAATTCCTAACACACTTTGAAATTATTAATACACTTTGAACTCTGGGTTCTCATTTTGCATTGGGCCTCACAGATATGTATCCAATCCCGAGTGTCATCAAGCTGCAGGGACTTGAGGGTGGGCTAGTCAGAATCAGGTAATGAGGTGAGCACAGAGCTCGGTTACTGGGTGACCTGAAGCACGTTTGGTCCTTGGTTTTCTCAACAGGAAAGAAAGAAAGAAAATAACTATCCTTACTTACTCCCAAATTCTTTTGATATGTGAAATAATGCTTGTGAAGGTACAATGTAAGCGTCATGAATAATATGTATGTATTAATATATTATATATCCATTTGTTGTTGTTGGTTAGTCACTAAGTCATGTCCGACTCTTTTGCGACCCTATGAACTGGTAGCCCATTAGGCTCATCTGTCCATAGGATTTCTCAGGCAAGAATACTGGAGTGAGTTGTCATTTTCTTCTCCAGGGGATCTTCCCAAACCAGGAATTGAACCCACATCTGTTGCACTGCAAGTGAGTTCTTTACCACTGAGCCTTCAGGGATGTCTAATACCTTCATTTACTTTTTCTTAGACCTGAAGTCAAGCTATGACTATATTGATTAACGTTTAAGTCCCAAATGGCTGGGGAACACCTCTTATAGGGCACATTGTTTCTTCCCAACGTAGCTGTTAGAAATTTTCACTCACTAAACTTTCCTAATATGTATATTCTTTAGACCTTGGGCCATGTAATGAATTATCATTTCAGTTCGATTGTACTCCTTGGCTATATAATACACTGGGTGACATCCTAAAAAGCTAAAAAGCTATTAAATTCCAGATTGCAACTGAGTAAGAGTCTGAAGAGGAACTGAGGGTCTTGCATTTGTTTGTTTTGCTTGATTTCATTTTAAGTGAAAATAGCATCAACTTTGGTATCAGACAGACTTGGCCCGTCTGTTTTGCTGTGAAAATAAGTGAGAACTTTTGGAATTGTTCTGAGGCTGAAAAATCAATTTTGTGAAGTGTCTAGTTTCATAGATCCTATGTGGAAACTATTATTATTTATTTTTATTGTTTACTGTGTACTCTTGTTCATGAATGGTGTGTGTGTGTGTTTATGGATCCACAACTAGACTGTAAAGTCTTTGAGGTCGTAAATTATGGTTTACTTTTCTTTTTAATCCTCTATAGCTTCTAGTATAGTGCTGAGCATTTAACAGATAGGTTCATAAAAACTACTTTTTGATTGATTTTTTGACAGAACTGAAATTAAAAATCAACTGCAGCTTTGTCAAATGCATTTATAAACACCAAAATTGCATTCTGGCAGACTAACCACAAATTTCAATAATATCCTAAGAGCATTTGTGCATTTGTGTCTAGGCTACAGAGACATTTTTCAATAATCAGTGTGAAGCCCATCAGTTTAGAAATTCCATTTGAAGAACTAATAAATCTGTCCCGAGTCATTCTAGGCCATACTGGACTACAAAAAGAAAGCTGTGCCCAAATTTTGAGGACAGTGTCTGCATGTCATTTCTGAAAGGACTAATGCAGATGCCATGTTTTATAAACTGGAGACACGGTAGTATGGCAGAAAGTATCAGGGGAGTGGCGTCTGAGCACAGAGAACAGGACTGGGACACAGCTTGGGAATGGAAGTCATTTGACAGTATCAGAATAACAAAGAATGCCTGCCCCTGGGGAGTGGCGATGTCTAACATCAGCACTGACATCTTATCTTTCTGGAGCTCCCAAAGAAGAATGGTTTGGCCTTAGTTAAGGATCACTGGATTTGGGGGGAGAGTAAGGGGAAAGGATGAAAATACACAAGGCTTTTGTGCTCTAAGCCTGGATTTATCTTAGAAGTAGAGCAGAACTGAACCGCTAGATGGGAGGCCTGTGGCCTCAATGGGCGTGCACTGCAGAGATGAAAAGCAAGGGATGTCAGGCAGAGGGGATGAACTCCTCTCCCCACTGAGCTTACTTCACTCCTGGATGAGCTCCCCTGCTATTATCTCCACTGAGCTGGGAAGCAGGCAGGAGTGAGGGCAGATTGGAGGCTCATAGACATGTGTTATGTTGTTTTTTTAAATAGCACAACAGTGTTTGTGCCAGCTAGATCTTAGGGTGGCCTCATGATTTCTGTCCCGTAATATCTGTGTGCTATATACTCTCTTCCCCTTGAGTGTGAGCATGACTTGTGATTTGCTTCTAGACAAAGTAGCAAGGGATTTTGCAAGTGTATTTAAGGATCCAAACCAGTTGATTTTTATTTTAACAGAGTGATTTATTCTGATCTATCATGCGTGGATCTGGAGTGAAAGCTCTTAAAAAAGAAACTGTGTTCTTCCTGAGGTGAGAGGCTGTCCTCATGAGTTTGACAAAGTAAGTGATCATGTTGGAGAGGTCCACATGGCTAAGAGGTATGGGCAAGCTTGAAGATCTGAGGCTGGTTTCCAGTCAAGAGATGGCAAAAAGCTAGCTTATAGGGTTGCAAGGAAATAAATCTGAATGAACAGACTTTTCCTCAGTTAATCCTGCGCTTAATTCAGCCTTGCTGACATCTCTCCTTAAGCCTTATGAGACTGAGTAGAGGACCCAAATAAACCACGCTCAGACCCTTGACCACAGACACTTTTTATGACATAATACCTGTGTGTTGCTTTAAGATGCTAAATTAGTGGCTGTTTATTATGCAGAGATGGAAAACTAGTGCAGTGCTTTAAATAGCAATGCAACCAGGCAAGAGTTTTTTCAGGTCTTTGTTTTTATTTTATCTTTTTCTAGCTTTACTGAGGTATAAATGACCAAGTAAAATTGTATGTGTTTAACGTATATGAAGCGACTTAGCAGCAGCAGCAGCAGCAAGGTGTATGAGGTGATGATTTGATATACATTGTGAAATGATTGCCACAATCAAGCTAATAATTGGCTTATCCATCAGCTTTCATAGTTATCTTGTGTGTGTCTGTGTGATTACACTTAATGTTAACTCTCATTTCAAGTATACAATACAGGACTACTAACTATAGTTATTGTACTGTATATTACATGCCCTAAACCTATTCATCTTAGAACTGGACGTTTGTACACTTTGGCTGACATCTCTGCATTTCCCTTACTCCTTGGAAACCACAGTTCTACTTTTAGTTTTATGAGTTCAACTTTTTTGAATTTCACATATAAATGATATCATATGGTATTTGTCTTTCTCTGTCTGGCTTACTTCACTTAGCATAATGTCCTCCAAGTTCAAACATGTTGTCACAAAGTGACATATGTATCACATTTCCTATATCTATTTATCTATCATTAGACATTTATATTGTTGCTGTGTCTTGGCTCTTGCAAATAATGATGCAATAGACAGATCAGATCAGTTGCTCAGTCATGTCTGACTCTTTGCGACCCCATGAATTGCAGCACGCCAGGCCTCCCTGTCCATCACCAACTCCTGGAGTTCACCCAGACTCACGTCCATCGAGTCAGTGATGCCATCCAGCCATCTCATCCTCTGTCGTCCCCTTCTCCTCTTGCCCCCAATCCCTCCCAGCATCAGAGTCTTTTCCAATGAGTCAACTCTTCACATGAGGTGGCCAAAGTACTGGAGTTTCAGCTTCAGCATCATTCCTTCCAAAGAAATCCCAGGGCTGATCTCCTTCAGAATGGACTGGTTGGATCTCCTTGCAGTCCAAGGGACTCTCAACAGTCTTCTCCAACACCACAGTTCAAAAGCATCAATTCTTCGGTGCTCAGCCTTCTTCACAGTCCAACTCTCACATCCATACATGACCACAGGAAAAACCATAGCCTTGACCAGATGAACCTTTGTTGGCAAAGTAATGTCTCTGCTTTTGAATATGCTATCTAGGTTGGTCATAACTTTACTTCCAAGGAGTAAGCATCTTTTAATTTCATGGCTGCAGTCACCATCTGTAGTGATTTTGGAGCCCAGAAACATAAAGTCAGCCACTGTTTCCACTGTTTCCCCATCTACTTCCCATGAAGTGCTGGGACCGGATGCCATGATCTTCGTTTTCTGAATGTTGAGCTTTAAGCCAACTTTTTCACTCTCCACTTTTACTTTCATCAAGAAGTTTTTTAGTTCCTCTTCACTTTCTGCCATAAGGGTGGTGTCATCTGCATATCTGAGGTTATTGAGATTTCTCCCGGCAATCTTGATTCCAGTTTGTGTTTCTTCCATTCCAGCGTTTCTGATGATGTACTCTGCATATAAGTTAAATAAACAGGGTGACAATATACAGCCTTGACATACTCCTTTTCCTATTTGGAACCAGTCTGTTGTTCCATGTCCAGTTCTAACTGTTGCTTCCTGACCTGTATACAGGTTTCTCAAGAGACAGGTCAGACCACCTGGTCTGGTATTCCCATCTCTTTCAGAATTTTCCACAGTTTCTTGTGATCCACACAGTCAAAGGCTTTGGCATAGTCAATAAAGCAGAAATAGATGTTTTTCTGGAACTCTCTTGCTTTTTCCATGATCCAGTGGATGTTGGCAATTTGATCTCTGGTTCCTCTGCCTTTTCTAAAACCAGCTTGAACATCTGGAAGTTCATGGTTCATGTATTGTTGAAGCCTGGCTTGAAGAATTTTGATCATTACTTTGCTAGCGTGTGAGATGAGTGCAATTGTGCGGTAGTTTGAGCATTCTTTGGCATTGCCTTTCTTTGGGATTGGAATGAAAACTGACCTTTTCCAGTCCTGTGGCCACTGCTGAGTTTTCCAAATTTGCTGGCATATTGAGTGCAGCACTTTCATGGCATCATCTTTCAGGACTTGAATAGCTCAACTGGAATTCTATCACCTCCACTAGCTTTGTTCAGAGTGATGCTTCCTAGGGCCCACTTGACTTCACATTCCAGGATGTCTGGCTCTAGGTCAGTGATCACACCATCATGATTATCTGGGTCATGAAGATCTTTTTTGTACAGTTCTTCTGTGTATTCTTGCCATCTCTTCTTAATATCTTCTGCTTCTGTTAGGTCCATACCATTTCTGTCTTTTATCGAGCCCATCTTTGCATGAAATGTTCCCTTGGTATCTCTGATTTTCTTGAGGTGATCTCTAGTCCTTCCCATTCTGTTGTTTTCCTCTATTTCTATGCATTGATCACAGAAGAAGGCTTTCTTAGCTCTCCTTGCTATTCTTTGGAACTCCGCATTCAAATGTTTATATCTTTCCTTTTCTCCTTTGCAAAAGCAAAGGAAGTGAAAACACTTCTCTTCTTTTCACAGCTATTTGTAAGGCCTCCCCAGACAGCCATTTTGCTTTTTTGCATTTCTTTTCCACGGGGATGGTCTTGATCCCTGTCTCCTGTGCAATGTCAGGAACCTCATCCCATAGTTCATCAGGCACTCTATCTATCAGATCTAGGCCCTTAAATCTATTTCTGACTTCCACTGTATAATCATAAGGGATTTGATGTAGGTCATACCTGAATGGTCTAGTGGTTTTCCCCACTTTCTTCAATTTAAGTCTGAATTTGGCAATAAGGAGTTCATGGTCTGAGCCACAGTCAGCTCCTGGTCTTGTTTTTGCTGCTTGTATAGAGCTTCTCCATCTTTGGCTGCAAAGAATATAATCAATCTGATTTCGGTGTTGACCATCTGGTGATGTCCATGTATAGAGTCTTTCCTTGTGTTGTTGGAAGAGGGTGTTTGGGGTACAAATATCTGAGATACTGATTTCATTATCTTTGGCTGTATACCTAAAAGTGAGATTGCTGGATCATATGGTAGTTCTATTTTAAATTTTTTGAGGAACCTTCATACTGTCTTCTTAATGGCTGACCAATTTGCATTCATACCAACCATGTACAAGGATATCCTTGTCTCTTACATCTGCCAATACTTGCTGTCTCATCTTTTTGGTAATAGCCATTAAAACAGATGTGAAGTGATATCTCATTGTAGTTTTGATTTTTATGTCCCTGATTAGTGATACTGTCACCTTTTCATATGCCAATTGACCATTTGTATGTCCTCTTTGAAAAATGTCTATTCAGTTCTTTTGCTCGTTTTTAAATTGAGTTTTGTTTTTTTGCTGGAGTTGTATGATTTCATTATGTATTTTGGTTTCTGACTCCTTAGCAAATATAGTTTGCAAAATTTTTCTCCATTCTGTAGATTATCTGTTCATTTTGTTAATTATTTTCTTTGTTGTGCATAAGCTTTTTAGTTTTATGTAGTTCTACTGTACTTGATGAAAGTGAAAGAAGAGAGTAAAAAAGTTGGCTTAAAGCTCAAGATTCAGTAAACTAAGATCATGGCATCCAGTCCCGTCACTTCATGGCAAATAGATGGGGAAACAGTGGAAACAGTGAGAGACTTTATTTTTGGGGGCTCCAAAATCACTGCAGATGGTGACTGCAGCCATGAAATTAAAAGGCGCTTACTCCTTGGAAGGAAAGTTATGACCAATTTAGACAATATTAAAAAGCAGAGACATTACTTTGCCAACAAAGGTCCATCTAGTCAAGGCTATGATTTTTCCAGTGGTCATGTATGGATGTGAAAGTTGGACTATAAAGAAAGCTGAGCACCGAAGAATTGATGCTTTTGAACTGTGGTGTTGGAGAAGACTCTTGAGAGTCCCTTGGACTGCAAGGAGATCCAGCCAGTCCATCCTAAAGGAGATCAGCCCTGGGGTTCATTGGAAGGACTTTTATTGTAGCTGAAACTCCAATACTTTGGCCACCTGATGCAAAGAACTGACTCATTGGAAAACACCCTGATGCTGGGAAAGATTGAGGGCAGGAGGAGAAGGGGACGACAGAGGATGAGATGGTTGGATGGCATCACCAACTCAATGGACATGAGTTTGGGTAAACTCCAGGAATTGGTGATAGACAGGGAGGACTGGCATGCTGCGGTCCATGGGGTCGCAAAGAGTCAGACACGATTGAGCAACTGAACTGAACTGAACTGAACAGGGAACTCTATTCAGTATCTTACAATAACCTATGATGGCAAAGAATCATTAAAGGAATATGCATATAAACGTATGTGTATGTATAAACCAAATCACTTTGCTGTATACCTGAAGCTAACACAATATTATAAATCAACTATGAATGTGAAAGTGAAGGTCACTCAGTCATGTCTGACTCTTTGCAACCCTATGGACTATACAGTCCTTGGAATTCTCCAGGCCAGAATTTTGGAGTGGGTAGCCTTTCCCTTCTCCAGGGGATCTTCCCAACCCAGGGATCGAGCCCAGGTCTCCAGCATTACAGGCAGATTCTTTACCAGATGAGCCACAAGGGAAGCCCAATCAACTATACGTCAATTAAAAAAAAAAAAAAACAACACCTATTTACCATTTTCCAAATATATTTTGAATAGTTAGTTTTTGTTATGATTTTTTATAGAAAAAATTCCCATGAATTTAACATAATTGGCTCATGTTTTTGCAGTTCTTTATCATTCTTGTTCAAATGCATCACAATTATACATTATTATAATAGTTTTTTAAAACCAACTTTCTTTTATTTTGTCTTTAACATCTCTTACAGAGAAACATAATCTATATGACATAATCTTTAATCATAGTATTCAATTGCATATTTACTTAAAAAATAATTAATTTGCTTAAAAAAAGACTAAGTAAAATAAAGAACATATCAGTGGTTTCCTATTGTTTGATATTATAAAGAGGTTTCTTTTTTCTCTTGAATTATTTTTTCATTGTATTACTAGATCAATGGTTAAAAATATGAAATATATTAATTTTTTATGTTTTATGTTTTCATACAGCCTCAGTGAGGTGAGCAAATTATTTCCCCAGTTTTACAGCTAAGAAGCAGGCTAAGGAAGTCAAGTGATTTTTCCAGTTTCAAACAGTCAGTAACTGGCAGAACCATTCTTATAAAAGTGACCACTGATTCTTGATTTTTCCTTTTAAATAAGGGACATCAAAAGCTTTTGCTTGTTCAGCTTTGTTCTATTATGGGTTTAAAATTTTCTTTATGATTTCCCCAATTCATAGTTTTTCCATATTTGGTTACAAGATTTTGGAGAAAGGATTTCAAAGAAAGAGAGGAGAATGAAAATGTAAGGCTCTTTCCCTTCTGGTTTCCTCAGTGTGTATGCCCAGCAGTGGGATTGCTGGATCATAAGGCAGTTCTATTTCCAGTTTTTTAAGGAATCTCCACACTGTTCTCCATAGTGGCTGTACTAGTTTGCATTCCCATCAACAGTGTAAGAGGGTTCCCTTTTCTCCACGCCCTCTCCAGCATTTATTATTTGTAGACTTTTGGATCGCAGCCATTCTGACTGGTGTGAAATGGTACCTCATAGTGGTTTTGATTTGCATTTCTCTGATAATGAGTGATGTTGAGCATCTTTTCATGTGTTTGTTAGCCATCTGTATGTCTTCTTTGGAGAAATGTCTATTTAGTTCTTTGGCCTATTTTTTGATTGGGTCGTTTATTTTTCTGGAGTTGAGCTGTAGGAGTTGCTTGTATATTTTTGAGATTAGTTCCACAAACTGTCAGCCCATTCTCCCATATAATTTCAAAGAACCTAAAGCAAACAGGAATGCTTGAGGTCCTCAGAAAGAGTTTTGAGTACTAAGGGAAAGTCAGTGAAACTCTACAAGCCTTGGTTTTCTAATTTGAAAATACGGGATAGTAATTTACCCTGCCTCACTACATTTTCTGAGGAATAAGGTAGAAAATGCTTTGCCATTTTCTTAATAAAAGTTTCTTTTAATAAAACGTTTCTTAATAAAAGGTGGCCAGTATCACCAATATTTGAGTGCATTTTCTATCTTAAAAACTATTCCAGCACTTGCCTACACTATCTTAATCTTCCTAATATCATTGTGAGACTAATTATTTCCATTCTTATAGATGAGGGAGCTGAAGATTCATAGAAATTGTACTTGTTCAAGGTCACATACTGAGTAAATAACAGAAATTAATTAAATGGTCTGATTACAAAACCTATTTTCTTTGTTTTATTTATTTTTCCATTATATGTTATACTGAATCTAAAATAAAATAAATAAGTCTGTATTTATAACTCAGATTATGCCTACTTTATAAACATAAACTGGTATATTATAGAAATTTGATTATTTAGGAGGAACAAGAATGTGGCAATTGAATAGATTTAGTTTAGTCTCCAAATGTAACATTGTACCGGTGCTTGTGCGTGTGTGCATGCGCGCACACACACAGACACACACACACACACACAAACACACACACACACACACAAACATAGGAAGACTAAATTTTCCAACAGAGTTACTTACATCTCTTCCAATTTTCCGTTTTTAAAGATGCCACAAAGATACTGATAATTCTTGGATTTTGTTTTTGCCTTGATGTTGACAGTCTAAGCCTCTTGGGATAGTTTTCCTACTTTTTTGCCACAAGTAGCTATGTCCATCTAGAAGCTGGATCATTTCTCTTCAAACATTTTAGACATTTGAAAGTAGAGATGGTGACTTTTCATTGTCCGGCCTTTACTACTATAGTACTGGAGAAGATTGGTGTTCAACACCAGCTGAAATGGTGTTGCCTAGGAAAGAAATAGAGGAAAACAACAGAATGGGAAAGACTAGAGATCTCTTCAAGAAAATCAGAGATACCAAAGGAACATTTCATGCAAAGATGAGCTCGATAAAGGACAGAAATGGTGTGGACCTAACAGAAGCAGAAGATATTAAGAAGACATGGCAAGAATACACAGAAGAACTGTACAAAAAAGATCTTCACGACCCAGATAATCACGATGGTGTGATCACTCACCTAGAGCCAGACATCCTGGAATGTAAAGTCAAGTGGGCCTTAGGAAGCATCACTCTGAACAAAGCTAGTGGAGGTGATAGAATTCCAGTTGAGCTATTCAAGTCCTGAAAGATGATGCCATGAAAGTGCTGCACTCAATATGCCAGCAAATTTGGAAAACTCAGCAGTGGCCACAGGACTGGAAAAGGTCAGTTTTCATTCCAATCCCAAAGAAAGGCAATGCCAAAGAATGCTCAAACTACTGCACAATTGCACTCATCTCACACGCTAGTAAAGTCATGCTCAAAATTCTCCAAGCCAGGCTTCAGCAATATGTGAATCATGAACTTCCTGATGTTTAAGCTGGTTTTAGAAAAGGCAGAGGAACCAGAGATCAAATTGCCAACATCCACTGGATCATGGAAAAAGCAAGAGAGTTCCAGAAAAACATCTATTTCTGCTTTATTGACTATGCCAAAGCCTTTGACTGTGTGGATCACAAGAAACTGTGGAAAATTCTGAAAGAGATGGGAATACCAGACCACCTGATCTGCCTCTTGAGAAATCTGTATGTAGGTCAGGAAGCAACAGTTAGAACTGGACATGGAACAACAGACTGGTTCCAAATAGGAAAAGGAGTATGTCAAGGCTGTATATTGTCACCCTGTTTATTTAACTTATATGCAGAGTACATCATGAGAAACACTGGACTGGAAGAAACACAAGATGGAATGAAGATTGCTGGGAGAAATCTCAATAACCTCAGATATGCAGATGACACCACCCTTATGGCAGAAAGTGAAGAGGAACTAAAAAACTTCTTGATGAAAGTAAAAGTGGAGAGTGAAAAAGTTGGCTTAAAGCTCAACATTCAGAAAACGAAGATCATGGCATCCGGTCCCAGCACTTCATGGGAAGTAGATGGGGAAACAGTGGAAACAGTGTCAGACTTTATGTTTCTGGGCTCCAAAATCACTACAGATGGTGACTGCAGCCATGAAATTAAAAGACGCTTACTCCTTGGAAGGAAAGTTATGACCAACCTAGATAGCATATTCAAAAGCAGAGACATTACTTTGCCAACAAAGGTTCATCTGGTCAAGGCTATGGTTTTTCCTGTGGTCATGTATGGATGTGAGAGTTGGACTGTGAAGAAGGCTGAGCACCGAAGAATTGATGCTTTTGAACTGTGGTGTTGGAGAAGACTGTTGAGAGTCCCTTGGACTGCAAGGAGATCCAACCAGTCCATTCTGAAGGAGATCAGCCCTGGGATTTCTTTGGAAGGAATGATGCTGAAGCTGAAACTCCAGTACTTTGGCCACCTCATGTGAAGAGTTGACTCATTGGAAAAGACTCTGATGCTGGGAGGGATTGGGGGCAAGAGGAGAAGGGGATGACAGAGGATGAGATGGCTGGATGGCATCACTGACTCGATGGACGTGAGTCTGAGTGAATTCCGGGAGTTGGTGATGGACAGGGAGGCCTGGCGTGCTGCAGTTCATGGGGTCGCAAAGAGTCGGACACGACTGAGCGACTGATCTGATCTGATCTTCCCTGGAGAAGGAAATGGCAACCCACTCCAGTACTCTTGCCTGGAAAATCCTATGGACGGAGGAGCACTGATCCCATCTCTCAGTGCCTACCGTCTTACTTTGGTTTCTCTTACCTTGGACGTGGGGTCCCTCTTCACGGCTGCTCCAGCAAAGTGCAGTTGCTGCTCCTTACCTCTGATGCGGGGTAGCTCCTCTCGGCTACTGCCCCTGCCCTCTGGTTTGGGGTAGCTCCTCTCGGCCACTGCAGCTACAGTGTTTGTGTGCTGTGCAGTCCCATCACTTCATGGCAGATAGATGGGGGAAACAGTGGAAACAGTGGCTGACTTTATTTTTCTGGGCTCCAAAATCACTGCAGATGATGACTGCAACCATGAAATTAAAAGACTCTTACTCTTTGGAAGGAAAGTTATGACCAACCTAGACAGAATATTAAAAAGCAGAGACATTACTTTGCTAACAAAGGTCCGTCTAGTCAAGGCTATGGTTTTTCCAGTAGTCATGTGTGGATGTGAGAGTTGGACTATAAAGAAAGCTGAGCACTGAAGAATTGATGCTTTTGAACTGTGGTGTTGGAGAAGACTCTTGAGAGTCCCTTGGACTGCAAGGAGATCCAACCAGTCCATCCTAAAGCAGATCAGTCCTGGGTGTTCATTGGAAGGACTGATGTTAAAGCTGAAACTCCAATACTTTGGCCACCTGATGTGAAGAGCTGACTCATTGGAAAAGACCCTGATGCTGGAAAAGATTGACGGCAGGAGGAGAAGGAGACGACAGAGGATGAGATGGTTGGATGGCATCAGCGACTCCATGGACATGGGTTTGGGTGAATCTGGGAGTTGGTGATGGACAGGGAGGCCTGGCGTGCTGCGGTTCATGGGATCGCAAAGAGTCGGACATGACGGAGCGACTGAACTGAACTGAGTGGACAGTCTTTTCCAAATTTTTTCACTCGAAATGCTATGAAGTACTTCCTTGTTTCCAGCCTGAAGTTACTACTGCTCCTCACTTATTTCTGACTTTTATTCTAGCATTTGCTTCTTTACATGATTTCTCAGGAATATACTTTATTTCAGAAATATTGTTTTTCCTTCTTCTACTTTTTAAAGATTGGAGGTATTGAAATCTCCCGTTTTCTGTGCAGTACATTTGGGTCATAGTAGAAACTTGGGTTTACTCAAAAGAGAAATTAAGGCTTGCTTCTGCGGAATAGTATACTTGCTTACACAATCTGCTCTTTAATTCATACATAACACTTGTAATTACTCTCCTCTTGGAGAAGTTTGTCATAGGAGGAAAATAATAACAGAAAATGGAAAGAAAGAATGAAGGCTACTTAACAGCTCCCCACCTCCAAACACACTTTTACTTTACAAGATAGCTTTCTTAGGACTTGTATAAATACGAGGATTTCACACTAAAACTATACTCACTCCATCAACCTATTCCCATTCTCCCTGCAGTTTCCCATCAGAACTTTTTCTGCATGGGCATCTTCTGATCTCTTCTCACCCTTGCCTACAGGTGAGTGTGGAGGAGAATATTCACACTGATAAGATGATGACTTTGTGAATATAATTTGTCATCAAGAACTTCATAACATCTCATCATGACAGTGGAGATTTACTATTGTCTGAGTCTCTGCTGTAGTTTCTGCCCATAAAATAAAAATCATTGCTGTTTAGTTGAATAAAATAGTATATACGCAATGATCTTGAAAGGCCTTGAAGGTGAACAGCCTTCGAAAAAAAGGGAAAAAGTCATTTTGAGTTAATTTGGAGTGTTAAGTACATCACTGCTGAATATAGCAAAAGAAAATTATTTTAGTCAAAGGCAGACTTTGAAGACAGCTTGTTTAACAAGGCAGGTCACGTAGTGTACTGCAAGCTCCTGCTAACAAGGTTAGAGTTAATAGATTATTGATCCATTTAATGTTTAGTAGCAAGCTAATTTTTTCATCAGCTATGGCAATTGGGAATTTGTCTGTTTTAGAGGCCAATTCAATAAAAATCTTTCATTTGATATTACTTTCTAATGTCGAGTAGCATATGCCTTTGATGCATTAAACCCTGTTAATTGCTACAGTCACCCTGGGGCATTGATATTCCTGCCATTGTGAGCATTTTCTTTTCTGAGGTTTACTTTGCTTTGTCTCTCAAGAGACTGGTAAACCTTTTCTAGTGTAAAAAGGCTTGGGCTTGCAGGCACTGAGATAAGGGCAGAATCTGATCATATCACCCGCTGCTAACACCTGCTCCACTTCAGTGAAGTTCCTATTATATGGGACTTTATTCAATATTGCAATGAGGAACTTGAAGTAATGTGTTGCTAGTTATCTCCCTTGTGTCCAAGTAGTTCTAATATTTAAATAATAACAAAAGGAAAATTGTGATAGCATGGAGGCCCTGTAGTCCCTAAGTTTTGAAGAAGAGGCTAGACTTAAGAAAGGACAGACATCAAACTCCAAATTACATGTGAAGTATATGTGTTTGTGTTTACTTTTCCAGGCTTTAACAAAGAAGGGAAAATCTTTTAGTAAATACAATAAAGATATGTACTCTGCTTCTCCTCCTATGGAGATTAAACACATAGGTGAAGTAGCAAAGAGCAGAGGTTGAAAGCCTATATCTTGCAGCCAGGTGGTCTGGGTTCAAACTCCCTTTACCAACAAGTAGCTATGAAACTTTGAAAAAGATACCAAAGATAGCTTTGGCTCTGTGCTCTTTTCTGGGGAAAAAAAAAAAAAAAGGATATTAGTAGCATTTTCTTCATTGAATTTCTAGAGAATTAAATGAGGTAAAGTATGTAAAATGTTTAAAACACTGTCTGGATGAATAGTATTTTGGAAAATGCTTAGCTTTGGTTCTAGGCCTATGTGTTTTCATTATTGCCAGCCTAACATTTACTTTAAAAAATTAATATGCTTTACTTTTAAAGCAGATTTAGTTTCACAGCAAAATTGAATGGAAAGTATAGAGAGTTTCCATATACCCCCTGTCCTCATGTAAGCATAACCTACCCCCAAATTGACAGCCAGCACCACAGTGGTGCATCTGTTACAGTCCTTGAACTTAAACATTGATGCGTCATTACCACACAGAGACAATGACTCCTTTTAGTCATTTTGCTTTTTTCATGTTCTAAACTTACTATTTCCTTGCCTGAGTTCAATGAGCATTGGGAAACAGGTGATTGTTACCCTTAGGATATAGCAGGAAACAATGAAGATGCAGGTACAAATGGAGACTGTCCCTTTAGTTTCTATAATAGGTAGGTGTGCATGCTTTGTATTCATTCAATATTTAGATATTCATCCACTCAGCTAACATGTAATGGATTCCTTCTGTGTGCTAATACTATTTTAGGTTTGGGGATATAATAATGAATGACACAATCTTTAAATCCAGAGTTTATACTCTGGTTTGAGAGATAGTGACTGATTTGTAACTGTTCAACAAGAGGTTTTGGGGACAAATGATATCACACCAATGTTTAGTGTTGAAATCACAATGATTGCCGATACCTATGTCTTGCTAGCTTTTAGTCATTACTCCCTGGTCCTAAAAATCTCTTCAGTTAATTTTAGAAGTCCAAATGGGTATATCACATGTTGTTGCTGTTCAGTCGCCCAGTTGTGTCCGACTCTTTGTGACTCCATGAACAGCAGCACACTAGCCTTCCCTGTCCTTCACTATCTCCTGGAGTTTGCACAAATTCATGACCTTTGAATCAATGATGCCATCCAACCATCTCATCCTCTGATGTCCCCTTCTTGTTCTGCCCTCAATCTTTCTCAGCATCACAGTCTTTTCCAATGAGTTGGCTCTTCACATCAGGTGGCCAAAGTATTGGAACTTCAGATTCAGCATCAGTCCTTCAAAGAATATTCAGGCTTTATGTCTTTTAGAATTGACTAGTTTGATCTCCTTTGCTGTCCAAGGGACTCCCCAGCACCCAATTTGAAAGCATCAATTCTACATTGCTTAACCTTCTTTATGGTCCAACTCTCACATCTGTACATCAGTTCAGTTCAGTTCAGTGGCTCAGTTATGTCCCACTCTTTCTGACCCCATGGAGTGCAGCATGCCAGGCCTCCCTGTCCATCACCAACTCCCGGAGTTCACCCAAACTCATGTCCATCGGGTCGGTGATGACATCCAACCATCTCATCCTCTGTTGTCCCCTTCTCCTCCTGCCCTCAATCTTTCCCAGCATCAGGGTCTTTTCCAGTGAGTCAGATCTTCACATCAGGTGGCCAAAGTATTGGAGTTTCAGCTTCAACATCAGTCCTACCAATGAACATTCAGGACTGATTTCCTTTAGGATGGACTGGTTGGATCTCCATGCTGTCCAAGGGACTCTCAAGAGTCTTCTCCAACACCACAGTTCAAAAGCATCAATTCTTCGGTGCTCAGCTTTCTTTATAGTCCAACTCTCACATCCACACATGACTACTGGAAAAACCATAGACTTGACTAGATGGACCTTTGTTGGCAAAGTAATGTCTGCTTTTATTTTATTTATTTATTTTTTTTAACTTTTTAAAAAAAATTTTATTTTATTTTTAAACTTTACATAATTGTATTAGTTTTGCCAAATATCAAAATGAATCCGCCACAGGTATACATGTGTTCCCCATCCTGAACCCTCCTCCCTCCTCCCTCCCCATACCATCCCTCTGCTTTTAAATATGCTATCTAGGTTGGTCATAACTTTTCTTCCGAGGAGTAAGCGTCTTTTTATTTCATGGCTGGAGTCACCATCTGCAGTGATTTTGGAGCCCAAGAAAATACAGTCTGCCACTGTTTCCACTGTTTCCTCATCTATTTGCCATGAAGTGATGGGATCAGATGCTATGATCTTAGTTTTCTGAATGTTGAGCTTTAAGCCAACTTTTTTACTCTCCTCTTTCACTTTCATCAAGAGGCTTTTTAGTTCTTCTTCACTTTCTGCCATAAGGGTGGTGTCATCTGCATATCTGAGGTTATTGATATTTCTCCCGGCAGTCTTGATTCCAGCTTGTGCTTAATCTAGCACAGTGTTTCTCATGATGTACTCTACATATAAGTTAAACAAGCAGGGTGACAATATACAGCCTTGACGTACTCCTTTTCCTATTTGGAACCAGTCTGTCGTTCCATGTCCAGTTCTAACTGTTGCTTCCTGACCTGCATACAGGTTACTCAAGAGGCAGGTCAGGTGGTCTGATATTCCCATCTCTTTAAGTATATTCCATAGTTTCTTGTGATCCACACAGTCAAAGGCTTTGGCATAGTCAATAAAGCAGAAATAGATGTTTTTCTGGAACTCTCTTGCTTTTTCCATGATCCAGCGGATGTTGGCAATTTGATCTCTGGTTCCTCTGCCTTTTCTAAAACCAGCTTGAACATCTGGAAGTTCATGGTTCATGTATTGTTGAAGCCTGGCTTGAAGAATTTTGAGCATGACTTTACTAGCGTGTGAGATGAGTGCAATTGTGCGGTAGTTTGAACATTCTTTGGCATTGCCTTTTTTGGGGATTGGAATGAAAACTGACCTTTTCCAGTCCTGTGGCCACTGCTGAGTTTTCCAAATTTGCTGGCATATTGAGTGCAGCACTTTCACAATATCATCTTTTAGGATTTGGAATAGCTCAACTGGAATTCTATCACCTCCACTAGCTTTGTTCAGAGTGATGCTTCCTAAGGCCCACTTGACTTCACATTCCAGGATGTCTGACTCTAGGTGAGTGATCACATCATTTTGATTATCTAGGTCATGAAGATCTTTTTTGTACAGTTCTTCTGTGTATTCTTGCCACCTCTTCTTGATATCTTCTGCTTCTGTTAGATCCATACCATTTCTGTCCTTTATTGAGCCCATCTTTGCATGAAATGTTCCCTTTGTATCTCCAATTTTCTTGAAGAGATCTCTAGTTTTCCCCATTCTATTGTTTTCCTCTATTTCTTTGCACTGATCGCTGCGGAAATGTTTCTTACTTCTCATTGCTATTCTTTGGAACTCTGCATTCAAATAGGTATATATTACCTTTTCTCCTTTGCTTTTGGCTTCTCTTCTTTTCACAGCTATTTGTAAGGCCTCCTTAGACAGCTGTTTTGCTTTTTTGCATTTATTTTTCTTGGGGATGATCTTGTTCCCTGTCTCCTATACAATGTCATGAACCTCCGTCCATAGTTCATCAGGCACTCTGTCTATCAGATCTAGTTTCTTAAATATATTTTTCACTTCCACTTATAATCGTTAGAGATTTGATTTATGTCATACCTGAATGGTCTAGTGGTTTTCCCTACTACATGACTACTTTGTACTGGAAAAATCATAGCTTTGACTATACAGACCTTTGTTAGCAAAGTGATGCCTGTGCTCGTTAATATGCTGTCTAGGTTTGTCATAGCTTTTCTTCCAAGGAGCAATCTTTTAATTTCCTGACCACAGCCACCACCTGCATTGATTTTGGAGCCCAAGAAATCATGTGTATCTACATATTTCTACATTTCTAACTACACTCACCACTGAACAAGAGCCCCAATTCAGACAATGCTTTCTTGTTTAATCCAAACAATTTATACTCAGAATGTAGGATACATTGTTTGCAAATAAGGACACTCATGATGGATGCTGTCTAACCTGTTTACTACAGAGATTCTTAGTACTTCTGCCTGCATCTCACTCCTTTCAGATTTGTTTCTGTTTTCCTTAAGTGTCTGATGAAGTGCTGGGGAGGGAAGGGTCTATTTATTTCATACAAAGGGCGGGGGTCCCTGGATTTTTGAAAACACGAGTGTGAAGTCAATAAGAGTCCATGGAATCAAGGAAACCCAGTTAATCTTCCCTGGAGGTGGCGGCACCGAGTGTTAAATAACATAAAAATGTCAAGGAAAACGCCTTGACCATACGGGCCCTGATGGAAGACATTGTATGAGGCCTCAGTTATGGTTTTCATAGTGCCATCTGACTTTCATTTTCCCCATTATTGCCCGTGCAGAAGTGGAACAATTAGGATATGATTTATGACACTGAATATTGACTGATTAATTCATATCTGGATGTCATGGTGCAGAACATGGATTTGTTTCCTGCTCAAGGAGCAGTAGTGTTCTCTATAGATGAGACTCAGTGTCTCTGCAGTTCAATATGCCTTCACCTCCAAACCCCCACCACCTTGAAATAGCCCATGGAATTCTCTCTTATGTTCTTCAGGATCCTCTTTATTTTCTCAGGCTCTCTGTGAGATAAAGTTTATTCTACCAAATGTCAGATGAGTTGGGGCTTAAACAGCACATGATGTAACCACAGCTCCTATCTTTTTATCACCAAGGTCCTGTGAGCAACTCTCCCTTGTGCCTAGGATGTTGCAAAACATTGTTTTCATTTACCTCTTTAATGGAAGATGAATGGGTAGGCAGAGTAGTTATTACTGCCATTAGGAAATAGGCTTTCAAGCTGAAAATTAAAAAGGGGGAGTTTTGGCATTGTGCATTTTCCCCATTATCCATTTCAGACTAATCTGGATAAAGAGCAGGCATTGCTGTATGGAACAATTTCACATTATCGCTAGGGCTGAATCATGTGACCTGTCTGTAATGGGTGCTTTTCTCCCTCTGTAGTCACTTCAGAAATCCTATTGTGATGGAAATGACCTGGCCATTTCTGCTTCAGTTTCATCGAAACTCCAAAAATCATCTCATAACTGCTTTTAATATAGCTATTTAAAGGTATAACCTCCAGATGAATTTCTCCATCTATTTCCCTTATAGAAATAGCAATTATTAATAAGGAAGAGATAATTACTTCAATATATCTCTTATCATTTGGCATTTTGAAGTTATACCTACTTTGGGTTTTTCAAGCACATTGTGCATGTTTCCATAATTGCAAATACACTTCTGCCTCTTTTCTTCCTGCTAAGAAAAAAATCTTTTGGAGAGACTTATTGATGACTTACAGTCAAATGTGCAGATAATGTGCTTAGATAACATTAAACATCTCTAGTAATGTGGAAATTTATTTCTTTTCAATGCATATGATGAAAAGGTTCAAAAGCACATGTTTTTAATGATTTCACCATGAGAATGAAATTCCACTCTAATGTAATTCTAAAATTTAGTGTTGCTGTACATTTCATAAGAAGGATGGATAGGAGAGCAGTAGTTTAAGACACGTGCAATTAGACCATCAGCTTGTATGAAAGCTTTTTTTCTTCTTTTAGAATTTGCAGAGATCAAGATCCTACTTCTCTACTAGAATTAATATATATTATTTCTGTAAAATAGTGAGTCTTTGAAAATATCACTCCACAGCTACCTCTACTGAAGTGTCTGTGAAACTCTTGATTTTGGAGAGAGCCATTTCTCTTTGACCATCTGGGTCACCATGTCAAGTTTCAATGGCCTTGTGTGTGTTAGTCATTCAGTCATGTCTGACTCTTTGTGGCCCCATGGACTGTAGCCTGCAAGACTTCTCTGTCCATGGAATTCCCCAGGCAAGAATACTGGTGTGGATTGCCATTCCCTTCTCCAGTACAATGGCCTTAGAAATATGTTAAGTCAGGTAATGAGGTCTCTGGAGTCCTTGAGGCAATAAATCTGGTTCTGACTCTCAACTGAGCGTGGTCTTCAATGTTGGCAGCATCCAAACTAGCTCTGGTATCATGTAGAGCAGCATGTAGTAGTATGTACAGTATCATGTAGAGTCCTCCCTTTTGATGAAGGGTTATTATTTTATTATTTTACAGAGTAATGAGAACAGGGCAAAGTAGCACTGGGTTCCAAATCTCTTTGATGAAAGCAGTAGAGGAGTCCAGGGAATATTTGGCAAATCTTCATCATGTTTACTTTTGAAACCATAGTTTGATTATCTCTACTGCTTTTCTTGGATGGGAGAGTTTTGTTACACTATGGAATATTGCTGCTAATGAACATTTTAGATGAAAAATGCTAAATAAGAAAAGGCCCTACCCTCTATTAAGAAATCCTTTAAAACCCAGGCTCATATTTTGATAATTAAACCTTAGATCAAATCTGCATAATAGTGACAATTTCTTCATTACATTTTCCAATGACTCTATGAATTATCTGTTGATATCCAGGGGTTGGATTATTCTAGTTAATTACTGTGATTTTATGCTAACATAACACCTTCTATTCCAGGGAATTCCTTAAGCATAGTGAAAACTTCATCCCCATCAGTACTTATGAATCTCTTTATTTGTTAAGTGGGAAGGCAGCCTGAGATAAATTACCCTGGATAATTTTAATCAAGAACTTAATTTTAATGATCACCTGCTGCACAAATAAAATAAGAGAAGCAATGACACCATCATTATCAAGGTAAGTCATATGTATCTCTGAGGGATGTTATTTGTAACAATGTTCATTAAGAGTTTCTGTAAACTCTGAATGGAATAACAGGATGCTAGAACAAAACTACAAAGATAGCATAAATATGTAACTACATAATAGAAAGCATCTTATTTTGCATTTGTTGGTAATTGCTTTGAGAGTGTCCTTTGGTTTACTTCTACAAGTCTAATTCTATAGCCAGGTTGAATATTTCTCTGAAGACTGTGTCCACACTGTCCTAACAATTTGAATTTCTCAGTGAATTACCAGAACCTAATACATGTTCAAAATAAGCTCTTCCCTAAGTAGACATTAAGGGAACAAGCGGATAAAATTAGTTTAGATAAGCAATAAGAGTCAGAAAGGAATAAAATATGAGAAGATAATGATGACTTAATAGTACATCCTTTCCCCAAAAACAGATTTTGGCTTTCTGTATTAGTGTAGAAGAGCACAGGCTAGCATTTCTTTGGACAAAGGAAATAATGCATTAAAAAAAAGTGCATTTATGTATTTTTCTCCTTACTAGTTTTCCTGGATTTCAGTTGTGCTGAGTTTCATGGCAGTGTGATTAAATATAATAAATAGCATTAAGTGGATATTAGAGAGCTAATATTAAATAATTAATAAATAATTATTTTAAAATAATTTTTAAATTTAAATAATTTTAAATTTAAAATAAATATTTTAAAATAATAAAAAATTATTAAAAATTAAATAATTAAATAATAATTAAATTGAGAGCGGTATTTTGGTATCAGATAGGGTCTTTTCCATTGTCTCTATATAATTGTACTGCCCTTCTTTCTTTTCTTCCTTTCCTGGCTCTTTCCCTCCCCTCTTTCTCCTCCCTCCCCTTCCTCTCTCTCTCTGTTTTTTTTTGTATTAGCAGCATAAAGCCATGTTTTTTCATATGATATGAAATTTGTCTAATACTATTAAAATCAAATACTTTATTAGGCCAAATTCAAGTGATGAATTGAGGATAGTCTTCAAAAGATTTGTTGTTGTTGTTCAGTCACACAGTCATGTCTGACTCTTTGAGACCTCATGAACTGAAGCATGCCAGGCTTCCCTGTCCTTCATTATCTCCTGGAGCTTGTTCAAACTCATGTCTGTTGAGTCAGTGATGCCATCCAACCATGTCATCCTCTGTCGTCCCCTTCTCCTTTGTAGCTTAATCATTTATAATTTTTACAAATGTTTCATGACACCTGATATTCATAAGGGCAATGCCTTTACAAATGTTTAATGACACCTGATATTCATAAAGGCAATGCCAAAGAGTGTTCAAACTACTGCACAATTGGACTCATCTCACACGCTAGCAAAGTAATGCTCAAAACTCTCCAAGCCAGGCTTCAACAGTACATGAACCATGAACTTCCAGATGTTCAAGCTGGATTTAGAAAAGGCAGAGGAACCAGAGATCAAATTGCCAACATCTGTTGGATTATCAAAAAAGCAAGAGAGTTTCAGAAAAACATCTTCTTTATTGACTACGCCAAAGCCTTTGACTGTATGGATCACAGCAAACTGTGGAAAATTCTGAAAGAGATAGGAATACCTGGCCACCTTACCTGCTTCCTGAGAAATGTGTATGCAGGTCAAGAAGCAACAGTTAGAATCGGACATGGAAAAATGGACTGGTTCCAAATTGGAAAAGGAGTACATTAAGGCTTTATATTGTCACCCTGCTTATTTAACTGCTATACAGAGTACATCATGCAAAATGCCAGGCTGGATGAAGCACAAGGTGGAATCAAGATTGCCAGGAGAAATACCAATAACCTCAGATGTGCAGATAATACCACCCTTATGGCAGAAAGTGAAGAGGAACTGAAGACCCTCTTGATGAAAGTGAAAGAGGAGAGTAAAGAAGCTGGCTTAAAACTCAACATTTAGAAAACTAAGATCATGGCAGCTGGTCCCATCACTTCATGGGAAATAGATGGGGAAACAGTGGAAACCATGGCTGACTTTATTTTGGGGGGCTCCAAAATCACTGCAGATGGTGACTGCAGCCATGAAATTAAAAGACTCTTGCTCTTTGGAAGAAAATCTATGACCAACCTAGACAGAATATTAAAAAGCAGAGATGTTACTTTGCCAGCAAATGTCCTACTAGTCAAGGCTATGGTTTTTCCAGTAGTCATGTATGGATGTGAGAGTTGGACTATAAAGAAAGCTCAGTGCCAAAGAATTGATGTTTTTAAACTGCAGTGTTGGAGAAGACTCTTGAGAGTCCCTTGGACTGCAAGGAGATCCAACCAGTCCATCCTAAAGGAGATCAGTCCTGGGTGTTCATTGGAAGGACTGATGTTGAAGCTGAAACTCCAATACTTTGGCCACCTGATGCGAAGAGCTGACTCATTTGAAAAAACCCTGATGCTGGGAAAGATTGAGGGCAGGAGGAGAAGGGGACAACAAAGGATGAGATGGTTGGATGGCATCACCAACTAAATGAACATGAGTTTGAGAAAGCTCTTGGAGTTGGTGATGGACAGGGAGGCCTGACGTGCTGCAGTTCATGGGATTGCAAAGAGTTGGACACAACTGAGTGACTGAACTGAACTGATATTCAGAAATGCCACTTTGCTTGGACTTCTTGGACCAAGAAGTGCATATGTTTTTTCCAGACTGTAGGGTGAGAGCAAAACAAAGCCTAGATTTCTAGATCCTCTAAGAATGACATTTTCTGTAATCTTTTGCTAATGTTGGAGCTACATTTCCCTATGATGAAAAAGATTGCTGCACTTGTAGCTCTTTCTAATTGTCTGAATTGACTCAGGCAGACAATTGGTACAGGAAAACCAGAGATTATGAAATTCATGATTAGTTGCTAATAATGTAAGAAAAAACAGCTATAGAGCACTCAGGGTGGACACAGTCCTGGTAATTTTTGTCACCTTGGCCTGAGGGTTCACTGCTGAGAGACTTGGGAACTTATCACCTGGGTTTCAAATCTTGGTATCACCATCATCTACTACAGAGAATGGTGACATAAGATGGTAGGAAAAGTTCTAAAAATTGGGGAGCAGGAGACAACAACTCATCTATCTCTTTCTGTCACCACCACTGAAGGAGCTCTGAAGATTGAGCCAAATCACTCTGTAACAGAAGAATCTAATTTCTGATGCTATAACTGGTCACAACTGCTATTCCTGAGTCCTGATGTGTGTTTGATTGATCAGGCTATAAACACCTATATGTGCTAAGTAAGTGTTGGGACTGAGAGCTGTGAATGGTTTTGGGATTATAGGTAGAAAATGTTTTGTCATTAAACGTTCTGAAGTCAGACAAACTTCTGAATCATCTCAGGCACTGAGTAGCAGTGTGACCTGGGGCAAATTACTTAATGTTTCTCTAACTCAGTTTCCTTCATCCATATATAAACGAGAATAATAATATCTAAGAATGATATAGTAAGTAGTAAATAAAAGATACACTTAAAGCACTTGGTAGAGTCTTCAGTGTTTGGAATTATTCACATATTATTAATGAATGTGAACTGAACTGAACTGAAAGCAAAGTTATAGAGTTAAATAAATATTGGCTTTTGACCTTAAGGACTTCATTATTTAATGAGAGAAAGTGATATGAAGAATGATTTCTATATAACAAGTGCCATGACATAAATGTTTCTGTGTTGTTGTTTATGGAGTGTAACCCTGCCAAACTCCTCTGTCTATGGATTTCCCAGGCAAGAATACTGTAGTGGGTTGCCATTTCCCTCTCCAGGGTATCATCCAGACCCAGGGATCAAGCCCTAGTCTCCTGCACTGGCAGGTGGATTCTTTGCCTCTGAGCCACCAGGGAAGCAAATATTTCTATTGTCAATGGAAACACAGGGAGATAAATACCACAGGGAGATATGGCTTCCCTGGTGACTCAGACTGTAAAGCGTCTGTGTGCAATGTGGAAGACCTGGGTTCAATCCCTGAGTCGGGAAGATCTCCTGGAGAAGGAAATGGCAACCCACACCAGTACTCTTGTCTGGAATATTGAATGTACTGAGGAGCCTGGTAGGCTACAGTCCATGGGGTCGCAAAGAGTCAGACATGACTGAGTGACTTCACTTTTTTTTTTTTTAATGGAAATACAGGGAGATATATAAATAACTTTTAATAGCTTAATCAGTAAAGTACAGGGATGTCTGTGCATCTTTGGTTCAGGAGACAGTGAGTTTTGTTTGGATCAAAGTAGATATTATGGGGGATTAGTGAGGTGCAGGTAAGAAATTAGGTTGTCTGGGCCATGGCAAATTTACAGAATACAGGATCAATGAGGTTTCTCTGCCCAATAAGGTCCTTCATCCTAGGCAACTCAGTCTTAACAGATTGGTCCCTCCCCTGATGTAGAATTTGCTATGTCTCCAAAAGCTTATCAGAGTTGAGGGATTCACCTGACATACAAGAACCTTCAGGGTGTCTCTCTTCAGGGAGCACTGACTTTACTAAGTGAACACAGTGTTACTGAACTCAGGTTCTGCTGCTTGCCCACATGAAAGCCAATACTCTAGAGATGAGTGCTGGTAGAAATGAAAAGCTTCCTGCTTTATTCAGGAAGCTGGCAATCTGGGGAGAAGGGAGACTCATGTCCCAGAACTGACTCTGAAGATTCTTCTCAGCCATGAGAGTTTTTAATGGGAAAAAGGGGGAAATAATCTGAGTTAATCATCAAAGCAGGGGATAGGATCTTTACCATTTCTCACTGTGTGCAGACTTGTTGACTCCTTGTGATCTTTCTTTAGATGCTATTTCATTCACACATTTGCTTGAGAAGTTACTGAAGGGGAAGTAGAGGAAAAGATCTCTTCATCTGTTAATTACTTATTCTTTATTTCTACTTCTTTAATCTAAAAAAAGAATCAACAGGTTAGAGGGGGCATTTTGCGATCAAAAGATTTGAAAGATGTGTTTAGGCCTGAGGTTAGTTAAAATATAGCTTTGCTAATGTGACAAGACAACAGGGCCCATGCAGAGAGCTGCTTCCTGCAAAGATCTATTTTCTGCAAAGAGCTGCCTGCAAAGATTGGCTTACAATTCCCCACTGTCAGACATCATTCTATTTCTATGGAATTATGGGCAAAGGTTCAACTTAATGTAACTTCTTGTTGATATAGAGTGCCATATTCTTAGAGTAGAAGGTGTCGACATGGGTCCATGGCATATTTTTATTGACAGTTTTAGTTGCCTGCTTCTATATATGGGCAGAGCCAGTTACAATTATTTCAATGCCCACAAAGATACAGATTATTATGTGCAATAGTGCTAATCCCTTTCTCTTGAGACCAGTACTTGGCTAGCCATAGATTCAGTACTACTTGAAATGGAGCAGCTTATATCATGGCTACAGTCTGGTCATCATGCAGTTAGCTTTTCTCCTCTGGTGACAGTTATACTATCTGTAAAACAATTCAGGCATGTGCATCAGACACTGAAAGATTCTGTGATTCTCTTGTCCTAATCATTAACTGCCTGAGCCTGATCTTTTGTGACTCTGGGAAGCCTGAAAGACTTTGGCTTTTCTACAAACAAGAGGTAGGGGCCAGGAGGGGCCTTTGTAACTTGGAGGGGCTGGTCTGCATGGTTCTGCTCAGTTTCAATAGGATTCTATCTATCATTTCCTCAGTAACTCTGTTGCTGCTAAGTCCCTTCAGTCGTGTCCGACTCTGTGTGACCCTATAGACGTCAGCCCACCAGGCTCTCCTGCCCCTGGGATTCTCCAGGCAAGAACACTGGAGTGGGTTGCCATTTCCTTCTCCAATGCATGAAAGTGCAAAAGTGAAAGTGAAGTCGCTCAGTCGTGTCTGACTCTTAGCAACCCTATGGACTGCAGCCCACCAGGCTCCTCCATCCATGGGATTTTCCAGGCAAGAGTACTGGAGTGGGGTGCTATTGTTGGGTCAGACTAAAAACAAGAGTTAGAGATCTGCTGAATAAGGCTGCCCAGGACTTGGTGTAGGAGACACAAAAATAAGTACAATGTAGCTACTGATTTCAAGGAACTTATAAGTATCCTATCAGATAGGTATTCATTCTCACAGGACACAGGATTTCAGAAGGCAATGAGTGAGGGGAATAAGGATTCTGAATGCTAGTCTTTAGATCATGTTTCAAAGTGGAGCACTTTGTAAACCCATTCAAGATGATGAAGTTTTGTATCCTGGCTCTGCAATTCACCAGCTATGTGATAGTAGACATTTAAACCCCTCTAAACCTTGGTGTTCTCATCTGTAAAGTGAGAAAAATAGTAGTATACACTCCCAGGGTTATTGTGAGATGCTGAGATTAAATATGTCAACTGTTTATCGCAGAGTCTGATGAGATCTGATGAGTATTCAATAAATGATAGCTTCTTGTTTTTAAGCTTTAATATCTTTATTCTGTAGCCCACATGCTTTGAAGTGCTATCAAGTGCTACATTTTGGTAGCCCAGTGGCACACTGGACTAATTAGCTTGTTGGTTTCAGTTCAAAAAATGACTTGCTCTCGAAACTTATTAGTGTGTTTACTGAATTGCTAAATCAAGAGTATATTAAAACCAACTGTGATTTTCATAGCTTTGCCAAAGCACTTGGGCTATATAGTAAGGTGTTTAAAGTCAGTAAAAGTTAAAATATTCTTATTAAAGTTTAAAAAATATTATTAGAGGAAATCAACTGCTAATCTATGGTAAATATGACAGGGGATTTTATAAAGATTTTTTCTAAGATTGTGAGGGAAGAGGTTAAATAGCAAACACAAGAAACCTCCAAATATTTATGGGATGAAATCTCAGTTCATTTTCAAACTTGTCTGATGATTCCCAATTTTGCATACTAGAGAGTATCCATCTCTGTTGATGATTTTATGGCCAGTTTTTTCAGTAGCTTTCATTCTCTTCTATTGTGGTGTTTTGAAATTAAAGCTGATGTCAGGAATAAAAGTTAGTTGCTTTTTAGTATCAGATCAGATCAGTTGCTCAGTCATGTCCGACTCTTTGCCACCCTATGAATTGCAGCACGCCAGGCTTCCCTGTCCATCACCAACTCCTGGAGTTCTCTGAGACTCACGTCCATTGAATCAGTGATGCCATCCAGCCATCTCATCCTCTGTAGTCCGCTTCTCCTCTTGCCCCCAGTCCCTCCCAGCATCACAGTCTTTTCCAATGAGTCAGCTCTTCACATTAAGTGGCCAAAGTACTGGAGTTTCAGCTTTAGCATCATTCCTTCCAAAGAAATCCCAGGGCTGATCTCCTTCAGAATGGACTGGTTGGATCTCCTTGCAGTCCAAGGGACTCTCAAGAGTCTTCTCCAACACCACAGTTCAAAAGCATCAATTCTTTGGCGCTCAGCCTTCTTCACAGTCCAACTTCACAGTCCAATTCTCCAAGCCAGGCTTCAGCAATATGTGAACCATGAACTTTCTGATGTTCAAGCTGGTTTTAGAAAAGGCAGAGGAACCAGAGATCAAATTGCCAACATCTGCTGGATCATGGAAAAAGCAAGAGAGTTCCAGAAAAACATCTATTTCTGCTTTATTGACTATGCCAAAGCCTTTGACTGTGTGGATCACAATAAACTGTGGAAAATTCTGAAAGAATACCAGACCACCTGATCTGCCTCTTGAGAAATTTGTATGCAGGTCAGGAAGCAACAGTTGGAACTGGACATGGAACAACAGACTGGTTCCAAATAGAAAAAGGAGTACGTCAAGGCTGTATATTGTCACCCTGTTTATTTAACTTATATGCAGAGTACATCATGAGAAATGCTGGACTGGAAGAAACACAAGCTGGAATCAAGATTGCCGGGAGAAATATCAATAACCTCAGATATGCAGATGACACCACCCTTATGGCAGAAAGTGAAGAGGAACTAAAAAGCCTTGATGAAAGTGAAAGTGGAGGGTGAAAAAGTTGGCTTAAAGCTCAACATTCAGAAAACGAAGATCATGGCATCCGGTCCTACCACTTCATGGGAAATAGATGGGGAAACAGTGGAAACAGTGTCAGACTTTATGTTTCTGGGCTCCAAAATCACTACAGATGGTGACTGCAGCCATGAAATTAAAAGACGCTTACTCCTTGGAAGGAAAGTTATGACCAACCTAGATAGCTTATTCAAAAGCAGAGACATTACTTTGCCAACAAAGGTTCGTCTAGTCAAGGCTTTTTAGTATAGTTTCTTTTAACTTTGTCTATAATTTTTACTGCCCTCTTAAGTAAAACAAACCAATTGTTAAAGACCATGATGATTGAATAATGAGAGGCCATTAAATTCACTATAGTTTTTGTTACCATTATCTAGATAGTAAATGCAAACAACGTGAGTGTAAAATTAATGAAAGAAACTCCAATATCTTTCATGGCTATGTAAGTCTAGAACTTTTGCCTCTCCAAAAGCCAGACTGCTTTTGTTCTTTCTCTCCTTCCACAAAATAAAGTCAAAGTGAAGTCCATTGAAAAACTTTTCTTTTCCTCAACAGAAACTCTGCTACAGTTGTTAAAGTATAAACACTGTCACCCATTTTGAAGGTGATTGCTGGGTGGTTGAGAGTCCATGGGTACACCAAGCTAATTAGGCTGTTGGTTTTAGTCCAAAAAATAACTTATTCTTGCAACTTATTAGTAAGTTTATTGGACTGCTAAATTAAGAGTATATTAAAACAAACTATGATTTTCCTCAGTTTTGCTAAAGCACTTGGACTATAGAATAAGGGACTTAAGGTCATTAAAGGTTAAAAAATTCATAGACATAATGCTTATTAAGCAAAACTAATTTAGTTCAAAAATAGCAAAGCATTTGCTTCACACTTGGAATTCTTAGCAAATTAACTTTAATTCTGTATGAAAGAGAGTTCTAGGTTTTGAAAGGAAATTCAGGTCTTGAATTTGGGTGAGAAGATGGAAAATGTGAGGAAATAATTTTGTGTCTACATGGCATAGAAAGTTTCTTGTATCACAGACCCTGGCCCTTTAAGAATTATCTTTGGCAACATCTGTCGTGGGGAAGCTTTTTTACCCCTTGTTTCCTATGAGTTTAAATGACATATACTTTCTAAAAGTTATCATCACCAATGAGAAACAAGCATCCCAGTCTCAATCACTATTTGTTTTTCAAATGTGAAATATTTTTTTCTCTTGTTGAAGACTCACCACTTCTCTTACTTATCCAAATTTTATACATCCCTGAAGAACCTGACCAGTTTCCTTGGCATCTGTGTTCTTCATTGACTATGCCAAATCCCAGTCAATTTTCAAAGCAATATTCAACTCAGTGCTTGATTCTGTGCATTTTCATTGTGCTTGCTTATTTTATCATGAGTGAAAATTTGTCGTCTCAGAAGAATTTCAAACTCTTCAAAGGCAGAGGCAGTGATGCCTCCAGATGGCTTGACTAGGTTTCCATGAAAAAAGTCAGGCATCCTTGGAACTGTTCAAGAAGTCTTTTGGGTACATTACAATACTATGGCTGGATTATTGTTATTACGTAGGCCAAGGGGCCATTGCCTGACTGGGCTGAACCATTTGACAACTGAATTCAAGGCTTTAACATCATTACTGTCCCATAGTGATTAAATGAGCTAACTAGCCCCAGAATTACGATAGCAAAGATAGAGTTAATTGAATAAAACAACAGCAAGGAAAATACAATCGCAGTTTTCATTTTATAGTTTTGAGTGGGGAATGCTGAAGTAGAGAGCCAGGGATGGCACAAGTTTACTTGTGAGTGAAAGCCATATGGCATGCCCTGTCATGAGTTTATCTGCTTAGGGCCTGAAGCAGGGCCTGAGAGAGAACCCTAAGAGAAGAATGGTCTTTTGATGAAGAAAGCTTCTGTTGTTGGAGGTGAATGGCAATTCTGTACTTGGGTGGAGTTTATTACTTAGCTTTATCTCTCGATTCAGCAATCTCCTGAAGGAGTTATTTATAGTATAGCACATGGGTGGTATAAAACAGAAGTAAACTCTGCAAGGGCTTTGTGCATTGGAACATTCTTTGGGTGTCCCTGTAACAAAGCATGACCCAAGGTGAGACAAGATTCCTTCCCTGTATCACAGTAACAGCTTACCACATATCACTTGTCTCTAGTGCTTCTGCTATAGTAGAGAACAGAAGACTTGGTATTTTCCAGTGGACACTCAGCTAAAAGAGAAACCTCAAAAGGGCTTAGAGAGAAATGAGGGTCTTCTTCAGCTTTTCTGTTTACAGTTACCCTGTGAAATACATCTGCAACTGCTAGCTTAAGCAAGGTCACCCCTTTCATGTTTTTATTGAATCACTCAAGATACCTACAAAAACCTAGTACATTATCATTCACTGTTCTCTCAAATTACCATAAAAACAAAAGACTTAAGTTTTAGGCAAATAACCAAAGAGTTAGCAAGGGAAATATAAATAGAATATAGATAATACATATGTTTTTTTTTTTCCTGTTCAATTTCTTTCCCATTTGTTCACTCTAACTTCTTGTCTTTAAAGCTATTTGTGAAATAACAGGCAAGTGTTGTTCCTTCTCTCAGGAATGTATACTTTACAGTCAAAATGAAGGCTTGAGTTTTCCTGGGACCATCCTCACTTTACTCTGGTGGGATTTAGTTAGCTTGGAGAAGACTCTTGAGAGTCCCTTGGACTGCAAGGAGATCCAACCAGTCCATTCTGAAGGAGATCAGCCCTGGGATTTCTTTGGAAGGAATGATGCTCAAGCTGAAACTCCAGTACTTTGGCCACCTCATGCAAAGAGTTGACTCATTGGAAAAGACTCTGATGCTGGGAGGGATTGGGGGCAGGAGGAGAAGGGGACGACAGAAGATGAGATGGCTGGATGGCATCACTGACTCGATGGACGTGAGTCTGAGTGAACTCCGGGAGTTGGTGATGGACAGGGAGGCCTGGCGTGCTGTGATTCATGGGATTGCAAAGAGTTGGACACGACTGAGCGACTGATCTGATCTGATCTGAAGTTAGCTCTAAGAATCTTAAAATATCATGAAAGCTGATATGAACCGTGCTGTGCAAATATGGTATTCATTGAGTCAGGCTCTTAAGAAGCAAAGTAAGTTCTCTTAGAGGAAGCTGCCTCTGGTGAAAGGCAGAAATTTCTTTTGTTGTAAATAGAATGAAAAGAGAGGCCTATAATTGAAATGTTTGAATGAGAACTAAACATTGTTTCTGAATAGGGATTTAACCATTATGAGGCTGAAAATTAAAAACGTCAAATGGGAAAAGAATTCAGGAATAAAAATTAAGACCTTGCATGTTAGTTAAAGAGCAAGGAGACTTGTGCTTTCTCAGAGTATAGTGTTTTCTCCTCCTCTTTCAAAAGAAATTCAGACCTGTGACTTGGTGATAATTGGGAGATAATTGTACAATAAGGCTGTTGCTGAATTTAATGATGAAGAGGGGAAATCACCCCTAGTGAATAAATGGGTATGCTGGTTGGGCTGAATTCTGGTTGAGCAGTGTGAGTTGGTTAGTAGGGTGGAAGGAAGGAGCTCAGGAAGGGGCAGTCACAGAGAAAAAAAAAATGAGATCCTTTGATCCCTGGGTCAGGAAGATCCCCTGCAGAAGGAAATGGCAATCCACTCCAGTATTCTTGCCTGGAGAATACCACGGACAGAGGAGCCTGGTGGGCTATATTCTGTGGGGTTACAAAGAGTTGGGCACAACTGAGTGACTAACACAATTACAACTAGGCCTTCAGTGATTTCTAGTGACCTTCACAGAAGGCTGTCAAAGAAAAATCAGAAAGTGAAAGTGAAAGTCCATGGAATTCTCCAGGTCAGAATACTGGAGTGGGCAGCCTTTCCCTTCTCCAAGGGATCTTCCCAACCCAGGGATTTTTTTTTTTTTTCTAATTTTTATTTTATTTTTAAACTTTACATAATTGTATTAGTTTTGCCAAATATCAAACCCAGGTCTCCCACATTGCAGGAAGATTCTTTACCAGTTGAGCCACCAGGGAAGCCCAAGATTACTGGAGTGGGTAGCCTATTCCTTCTCCAGCTGATCTTCCCAACCCAGGAATCAAACTGGGGTCTCCTGCGTTGTAGGTGGATTTTAACCAACTGAGCTATCAGGGAAGCCAAACCAAACCAAACCAAAACAAATGAAACAAAACCAGAAGTGAATAGTAAAGTGGTAAAAACAGATTTTATTCAGGACATCTGCAACTGGGGAAATAAGACCTCAGTATAGAACCAGCTCACATCCAAATATAGCATGAGCAAGTGGGAATTTATAGCCAAGGAGTAAGATGAGGGTTAGTGAATGGAAAATTGCTAAAAGGAAATATCAAGGGTAAGGAGAGAATTCTGGCTAAAGGGATCTAATAGGATTCTTGCTGAAGAGAGACCAGTATGATCAGATATCACCTGGGGGATGTTGGAGGATGATATACCTGATTAGATATCAAGCATGATCAGACAGAGAGGATTAGGGATTCTTACTAAACTAACTTAGCAAGATTATTGCTAAAACAGAATTTTATGAGTATACAGATGCGTCTGTAAAGGTATGGTCAAGCAAAGAATCTTTGTCAAAGCTTTTTATAAGTGAATACCTGCTTATGGGTGACTCGGCTGGAGAATGGTACTGGCTGTTACGTTTTCATTGTTGGAATTGAAAGACTGAGTTAAAAGGGAATGAAGAATTTAAGAGTTGGCTTGTCATAGCCAAAATTTGTTGTTGCTGATATCTAGCCAGGAGGAGGACTGAGCTATTTCTTCAATAAATACTCTATAGAGAACTTGTGCTTCTCTCCTTTAAATATACCTCACCAAGAACTGCCACCTGACAAGTGCCTCTGAAATATTTTCCAAGGATCTCTTAAGAACAAGAGCAGGGCTGGTTTTGGAGACTGAGAAGTGTAGCCCTATAGCGGCAGAGGTTGATTGCTCTTTGGAATAAAAATCATCAATGTACTGATTCCAAATTGGTTTGTGAAATCTAGGTACTAGGCATGGCTCATCTGACACTGTAGTTTAAGACTCTTGCAATTCATTTATAAGTGTGCTTGACACAGCAAGGTTATTTCTTGAATAACCACAATGCAAGTTGAATCATATTTTTAAAGTTTCCTAATGAGTCTCACTTTTAAAAACATTATGATCATTATATTTGAATAAACCCGAGTATTGCTTGGGCTTGTTGTGTTTAGTCACTCAGTCATGTCCAATTCTTTGTGACCTTTGGACTGTGGCCTGCCAGGCTCATATGTCCATGAGATTTTTCAGACAAGAATACGGAAGTGGGTTGCCATTTCTTCTCCAGGGGATCTTTCTGACCCAGGGATTGAACCCATGTCTCCTGTGCCTCCTGTATTGCAGGTGGATTCTTTACTCGCTGAGCCACTGGGGGAAGCTCCTTAGCTTTAGCTAAAGGAAGAAACACAATATCATATGGAACACAATATCATAATATCATGTCATAATAAAAATTATATTGTCAATACTAGGAGTTAACATAAGTATTTGTAAGTCATTGTGCTAAATAATAAAGTCACATGCATTTTCTCATTATCTTATTTGGTGTCCCAGAATGGTACATTTTTGTAGGTACTTCATCAAACAAATGCCACCTTGTAAAGAGGTTTTATTTTCTCACTAAACTCTCCCCTAAATTAGTTGAAAATTGTAGGTCCTAGGATATAAATAGACTCATGATACCTTGTTATGATGCAATAATTTTAATTTTGGTGAGGGTGATGAGTTTGAAGTATGAGAATGAGTTCAGCCTCTTGAAATATAATTTGGAGGAATGGCTAGGTTAATTGTGTGCAGATAAATAGACCTAGCATGCTAGCCAGTCTTAAGAGTCAAGACTGTATCAAACTATTGCCATAGGAGACAAAGCTTCTTGGCTCTTTATACAGGGCAATCTGAGGCATGAGGACATTCTTTCTGGTCTGTTTTGAAGCTGAAAATCTTTACTTGAATTGTTGACCCTCTTTGATCACATGAAACTGACCAAGCCTCCTTTGATTCCTAGAAGCTTGGAACTCTCTCTTTCGTCTGTCATCCCTCGTGCTTAGCAGTTTGCCAAAGCAATATCTTTCTTTGAGATCCATTGCATTTATAAGTACATTTTAGACTAGATGTCCAATTTTTTAAAAAGCTAAGATTTTGTTGTTGCAGTTGCTTTTCTTTTAGAGATCAATGTGAAATTGGGATGCATTGATAACTTAATGGTATCATGTCCAGAAATTCATGAACTTGGAATCTCATTCTATCTAGATGCTTTAAAATTTCTGTAAGCAATAATTTATAGTAACTTTTTTTTTTGTGCTATGGCCTTTCACATCTTTTGTTAGATTCGTTTTTAGAAATACTAACAGTTTTTGATGCTGTCATCTTGCTTTTCTAATTTAATTTTCAGTTGTTTATTGCAATGTGATTTCAGAGACAATACAGTGCTGATAGCTGTTTGAGGCTGAGCCTAGCCAGAGGGAAGAGGCCTTGTTAACACCCCAAACATTCACTGGACATCCAAGAAAAAGCCCTAAGAGTAAAGAAATTGATTATGGAATATTAATGTTTTATCTAGCACCTTTCTAAATTCATTTATTTTAGATTTTTTACCTCCAGTATCATGTCCTCTGTGATAAAAACTATATTACTTCTTTTCTTGAATTTATTTATTTATTTTTTTGTGGTTTGCTCTGCTATTCTATTTTTAAAATTTGATTTAATTTTTATTTATTTATTTTTACTTTACAATGTTACTTCTTTCCTTCTAATTCTTATGCTCATCTTTTTTTTCATCTTGCTTTATTGCACAGGCTAAAAGTTTCAATAAAAATATTGAATGGTAGTGATTATAGTGGACATCTTTGTCTTATTCCAGACATTAGGGGAAAATGATAGCAAGTTTACCTTTTAGTATGATGTTAATTATAAGTCTATTGTAGATACTCTTTATCGGGTTAAATATTCCTACCTTATTCTAGTGTGCTGAAAGCTTTTATCATAAATGCATGATAATATTTATCAAATAGTCTTTCAACAATAAATATTCTTGTTCCTCTCTTGTAATATTTCTTGCCTTAGAGTCGTTTGCTGATATTAATGGAGATAGAATATTTCATGTAGTGTTTATATGGTAAAATTTATCCTATCATATTTCTTTCAACCTGTCTGTCTTTATATTAAAGTATATTTCTTATAGATAGTAGAGTTGGATCTGATTAATACTAGCCTGACAATCTCTGTCTTTAAATTTGATTGTTTCATTTATACTTTAAATATATTTGGAGTTAATTACCCCATCTTACTATTAGTTTTTTGTTTGTCTCATTGGTTATGTGATCTTTCTTTCCTAACTTCTTTTATGTTGATCGTTATTTTAGTAATCCACTTTATCTCTTTTATAACTTTCCCTAATTTATTTAATAATATTATTTTATTGTTTACTCTAAGCAAAAAGGAAATACATCTTAAATTTTTACTATGTAACATTAAATAATACTGTTGAGTACTTAGTCTCTGTGGTACCTAGATATTTATTTCTATATATTATTCCTCATTAAAATAATTATGTCTCTTTGGAATGGCTTATTACAGGTTTGAGGCAGGGAGTGGAAAACAAGCCTGGAACATCTTGTTGAAACAGAAAAAAAGGAGGTACTTAAAAACTTTATGGGAGTGGAGATTCATATCAATGTATTAAGAATTGGTTGGATCCTCAACAAAATGCTAACAAACCAATGCCAACAGCACATTAAAAGGATCATACACCATCGCCAAATGGGATTTACTCCAGAGATGCAAGAATTTTTCGGTATCCATAAATCAATCAATGTGATATACCCCATTAGCAAATTGCAAAGTAAAAACCATATAATCAACAGACGTAGAAAAAGCTTTTGATAAAATTCAACATCCATTTATGATAAAAACTCTTCAGAGTGTGGGTATAGAGGGAACATACTTCAACATAATAAAGGCCATATATGACAAACCCATAGCTAACATCATTAGTGTTAGCTGAAAACTAACAGTGTAAAACTGAAAGCAATTCCTCAAAGATCAAGGGCAAGACAAGGATGCCCACCCTTTCCACTGTTATTCAATATAGTTTTGGAAGTCCTAGCCATAGTAGTTAGAGAAGAAAAAGAAATAAAAGGAATGCAAATTGGAAAAGAAGTGAAACTGTCACTGTTTGCAGATGACATGATGCTATACATAGAAAATCCTAAATACGCTACCAGAAAACAACTAGAACTCAATCAACAAATTTGGTAAAGTTGCTGGATATAAAATTAATATACAGAAATATGTTGTATCTCTATACACTAATAATGAAATGTCGGAAAGAGAAATTAAGGAAACAATCCAACCCTAATGTTCATAGCAGCACTATTTACAATAGCCAAGACATAGAAGCATGTCCATTGACAGAGGATTGGATAAAGAAAATGTGGTACATGAACACAATAAAATATTAGTCATAAAAAAATGAAATAATGCCATTTGTGGCAATATGGATGAATCTAGAGAGTACTAAGTGAAGTAAGTCTGACAAAGACAAGTATCATATGATATCACTTACATATGGAATCTAAAAAGGTGATACAAATGAACTTATCTATAAAATAAGAAATAGACTCACAGACATAGAAAACAAATGTAGTTACTGAAGAGGGTAGCAGGGGATGGATGGTGGGGGGAGATAAATTAGGAATTTGGGATTAACCTACACACACTACTATGAGAAAAGTGAAGCTGCTCAGTCGTGTACAACTCTGGGATCCCATTGACTGTAGCCTACCAGGCTCTTCCATCCACGGAGTTTTCCAGGCTAGAATACTGGAGTGGGTTGCCATTTCCTTCTCCAGGGAATCTTCCCGACCTGGGGATCGAACCCAGGTCTCCTGCACTGCAGGCAGATGCTTTACTCTCTGAGCCGCCAGGGAAGCCCCATGCACTTCTATATATGAAGATAAACAAGGACCTACTGTATGTCATGAGGTACTATATTCAATATCTGATAATAACAATAATGGAAAGGAATCTGAAAAAGACTCTTAAGATTAAGTATATATATTTAATTTTGTTGTGAACATGAGCAATTTCAGTACTATCTTATCAGCTGTAACACTAATAAGGGCATACAATTCTGCATATCTACCTTCCAGGTCTCATATATATGTATATATATATATTATTTAGGGCACCATAAGAGTCTCCATTCCATAAAATTTAAATCATAAAGAAAATGTGTCTGCAGGCAATTGGAAAAACTGGAGGAATGACAGGAGCTGTTCTTTAAGATTATGCCCAATTATGAAAGCAGAAATTTTCTAAGAAATGTGAAATTTCAAAATGAGAGGAATAATATGCTTTTAAAAATCTCTCTAATATCATTGCAAAATACTTAGTATATGTTTTCTTTGTGGCTTCAGAATAGGAACATTTCTTGCTCTAATTTTACTAAGAGAGAGGAAAAAAAGAGATTTTCTAAAATGAATCAGATCAAATCAGATCAGTCGCTCAGTCGTGTCCGACTCTTTGCGACCCCATGAATTGCAGCACGCTAGGCCTCCCTGTCCATCACCAACTCCCGGAGTTCACCCAGACTCACGTCCATCGAGTCAGTGATGCCATCCAGCCATCTCATCCTCTGTCATCCCCTTCTCCTCCTGCCCCCAATCCCTCCCAGCATCAGAGTCTTTTCCAATGAGTCAACTCTTCGAATGAGGTGGCCAAAGTACTGGAGTTTCAGCTTTAGCATCATTCCTTCCAAAGAAATCCCAGGGCTGATCTCCTTCAGAATGGACTGGTTGGATCTCCTTGCAGTCCAAGGGACTCTCAACAGTCTTCTCCAACACCACAGTTCAAAAGCATCAATTCTTTGGCGCTCAGCCTTCTTCACAGTCCAACTCTCACATCCATACATGACCACAGGAAAAACCATAGCCTTGCCTAGATGAACCTTTGTTGGCAAAGTAATGTCTCTGCTTTTGAATATGCTATCTGGGTTGGTCATAACTTTCCTTCCAAGAAGTAAGCGTCTTTTAATTTCATGGCTGCAGGCACCATCTGTAGTGATTTTGGAGCCCAGAAACATAAAGTCTGACACTGTTTCCACTGTTTCCCCATCTATTTCCCATGAAGTGGTGGGACCAGATGCCATGATCTTCGTTTTCTGAATGTTGAGCTTTAAGCCAACTTTTTCACTCTCCACTTTCACTTTCATTGAGGCTTTTTAGTTCCTCTTCACTTTCTGCCATAAGGGTGGTATCATCTGCATATCTGAGGTTATTGATATTTCTCCCCGCAATCTGAATATTGGCCCTCATATGGGATGAATGGACTTCCCAGGTGGTGATAGTGGTAAAGAATCCAACTTCCAATGTAGGAGATGCAAGAGATGTGAATTCAATCCCTGGGTTGGGAAGATCCCTTGGAGTAGGAAATGGCAACCCACTCCAGTACTCCTGACTGGAAAATTCCATGGGCAGAGGAGCCTGGCAGGCTACAGTCCCTGGGGTTGCAAAGAGTTGGACATGACTTACCAACTGAGCACACTGCACTGAATTGAATAGTGCTAACTCCCAGTCCTGAAAGGTGGTGTGAAGGAGAAAAAAATTTTGATGGAATATGTGGCTACTGAACTACAAAATATTTAGTGATTCTGTGTTAGCAAGAGAACAAACTCTTGTTTTTAGAATGGTTATTCTTGCAGCCACTGATAGACTGTGGACATATGTTATACCAAATAATCCAGGAATTCGGCAGCATTGTATAATAATTTATTTAAGAAAATATCACTAAGGTCGTGGAACATGTAATTCAACCTATTGGTTTTTCCTATGTTGGTCCTCTTGGGGAATGGTTCTGTAGTAAGTACATGATTCAAACCAGTAGAATTAGGATTAAGCCTGAGATTTGTGCTTAAAAGAAAAACAACCAGGGAAGTAGTGTTTACAGCAATCAGAATAGACTGGACTCTGCTGCAGAAACAAATACTCCCTGACAGCTTAATTTCTTGCTCGTATCAAGTCTAATTCAGGTTGCTATATTGTAGATCTTCTGTATGAAACATGGGGCTTCTAACAGGATGCAAGCCTTTTTGTATTTTATGAAATACCCTTCAAACAAGATGAATTATTGAACCGTTTTGCAGGATTTTGTCAGTTATCAACACCCCTGCCAGCTGCAGCATCTTTTTTGATAAGTTCAGTCTGTTCTCTATTTACTGCAGCAAACTCTCAGTCCTGATATTTTCATGCAGATTAGTCTTGTCATATCAGCTAGATTTCATATTAGTTGAAAATAGAGTCCTGGATCCCCCTGGTCATAAGTACAATTTAGAGGACATAATAGTTTTTCAAACATGGTTTCTCAGTTTTTTGATTCATCAGTTCTCAGAGGTATCTGACATTGCAGCTCTTTCCATTTTATATACTCAGACATTTTACACAAAAGGAAAAAACCTCCTGAATTATATCTATAACTCTTTTTATTCTTTTCATCTTTGTTATTCACTAGTAAAGAAACAAGGGACTGAAATATTATGCTTCAAGTCATGGGCCCTCCTTGACCCCACAATCAATCTCTCCCCATAGGTGTCTTCAGAGCTGAACATTCATAACTGAAGGATGCTTCCCATCTTGCTTGTTTGCATTACCCCTGGTAACACAGGTTGTGTTGAACTTTTCTACATTTCCACTCACTGATTTGACACTATTGAAGGCTGAGTGCTGCTGTGCCCAACTGAGTAACTAAGAATGGTTTATTGTTCTGGTTCCAGCTCTTGTTCTAACATCATCACCTAAGATCTGAGGCTTTGGGGAGAAAGCAAACTGTACGTAGGCCTAGTCTGCTAATTGAGAAGCATCAGCCAGCAAATAAATAAAAATGAGCTGTCATGTAAAAAAAAAAAAAATTGTGGGCCTACATAGCATGCCTCCTAGAACCATCTTTCAGCAATGAATTTCTTTTCTTTTTTTTTTTAATTTTATTTTATTTTTAAACTTTACATAATTGTATTAGTTTTGCCAAATATCAAAATGAATCCACCGCAAATTTCTAATCTATGTTAAATTTTGCATTTAAGACAATGAAAATGGAGACCCATGTATCAATATAAAAAAAGAAGAATTGACTCAAAATAATTTTCACTCTTTAACTGAAAATGTGCGCTCAGATTCAGTATTTCATTGGTATTTATTTCATCTTCAAGGAATCTTATCATTAGACATACCAATAGCAAAAAAATAAAGTCAAAGGCCAGTATTTCTCCTGCTGAATCATATAGGTAGCTCTTTGGAGACCTTTATTTTACATTCTGGGCAAAGGAAAACCTGGTTCTGAGAAGCTGTTATGTGAGGCTGAGGTCTCTTTTGCTTGGCACAAATGATGGCCCAAAAGGACAATCAAGAAATCGGTCAAATGGAGCAGCCTTGTCTTTCCAAAGAGAACTATATGAGGAGCAGCCTAAGAGATGAGGCTAGAGAAGCAGACCTCTTTAAAAAGTCAAGATTTCTTGGTGAGTGAAAACTTGGTGAGTCTGCTGAAAAGCTTATGAGTAACAATTCTTAACTTCACCCTTAGTTCAGTTCAGTTCAGTGGCTCAGTTGTGTCCAACTCTTTGTGACCCCATGAACTACAGCATGCCAGGCCTCTCCATCCATCACCAACTCCCGGAGTACATACAAATCCATGTCCATCAAGTCGATGATGCCATCCAACCATCTCATCCTCTGTCGTCCCCTTCTCCTCCTGCCCTCAATCTTTCCCAGCATCAGGGTCTTTCCAAATGAGTCAACTTTTCACATCAGGTGGCCAAAGTATTGGAGTTTCAGCTTCAACATCAGTCCTTCCAATGAACACCCAGGACTGATCTCCTTTAGGACGGACTGGATGTATCTCCATGCAGTCCAAGGGACTCTCAAGAGTCTTCTCTGACACCACAGATCAAAAGCATCAATTCTTCGGCGCTCAGCTTTCTTTATAGTCCAACTCTCACATCCATACATGACCACTGGTAAAACCATAGACTTGACTAGATGGACCTTTGTTGGCAAAGTAATGTCTCTGCTTTTGAATATGCTGTCTAGGTTGGTCATAACTTTCTTTCCAAGGAGTAAGCGTCTTTTAATTTCATGGCTCCAATCTCCATCAGCAGTGATTTTGGAGCCCACCAAAATAAAGTCAGCCACTGTTTCCACTGTTTTCCCATCTGTTTGCCATGAAGTATTGGGACCGGATGCCATGATCTTTGTTTTCTGAATGTTGAGCTTTAAGCCAATTTTTTCACTCTCCTCTTTCACTTTCATCAAGAGGCTCCTTAGTTTCTCTTCACTTTCTGCCATAAGGGTGGTGTCATCTGCATATCTGAGGTTATTGATATTTCTCCCGGCTGTCTTGATTCCAGCTTGTGCTTCATCCAGTCCAGCCTTTCTCATGATGTACTCTGCATATAAGTTAAATAAGCATGGTGACAATATACAGCCTTGACATACTCCTTTTTCTATTTGGAACCAGTCTGTTGTTCCATGTCCAGTTCTAACTGTTGCTTCCTGACCTGCATACAGATTTCTCAAGAGGCAGATCAGGTGGTCTGGTATTCCCATCTCTTTCAGAATTTTCCACAGTTGATTGTGATCCACACAGTCAAAGGCTTTGGCATAGTCAATAAAGCAGAAATAGATCTTTTTCTGGAACTCTCTTGCTTTTTTGATGATCCAGCAGATGTTGGCAATTTGATCTCTGGTTCCTCTGCCTTTTCTAAAACCAGCTTGAACAACTGGAAGTTCACAGTTCACATATTGCTGAAGCCTGGCTTGGAGAATTTTGAGCATTACTTTACTAGCATGTGAGATGAGTGCATTTGTGCGGTAATTTGAGCATTCTTTGGCATTGCCTTTCTTTGGGATTGGAATTAATACTGACCTTTTCCAGTCCTGTGGCCACTGCTGAGTTTTCCATATTTGCTGGCACATTGAGTGCAGCACTTTCACAGTGTTATATTTCAGGATTTGAAATAGCTCAACTGGAATTCCATCACCTCCACTAGCTTTGTTCCTAGTGATGCTTTCTAAGGCCCACTTGACTTCACATTCCAGGATGTCTGGCTCTAGGTGAGTGATCACACCATCGTGTTTATCTGGTTCGTGAAGATCTTTTTTGTACACTAGATATTATCTTTTCATCCCATCCAGATAAAAATGAGTTTACCCAACTAAGATATGGAATCACATCCTAGAGTTCCCAGGACTTCCTAAGTCCTTTGTCCCTTGCCTCAGCCCAGCAGTCTGGTTCTGCTTTCCTTCACTAAGGACATTGTGTGGCAACACTTGCTGCCAGGAGTCCTTGTCAGCACTGCTAAAGGCCTTTAGATCAAGAGAAAGGGCACATTATAATAATCACAATAACAATGGATGAATGTTAAGAAAATTGTGTACAATATTCAGAAAGGAGGAAACCTGTAGTTGCCTGAAGAATTCAGGAAGCTTTTACCTTGTAAATAGATCTTAAAGAATGACTGGGAATTTACTGAGAAAGAGGTATGAAATTTTAGGCAGAGGCAGTAACATCTCTATGGACGCACAATAAACTTTCATTGGTTAAGAATTTGGAGTATATTTGGGGACAGGTTATGGTGTCTGGTATGCTGCTGCTGCTAAGTCACTTCAGTCATGTCCGACTCTGTGCGACCCCATAAACGGCAGCCCACCAGGCTGCCCCATCCCTGGGATTCTCCAGGCAAGAACACTGGAGTGGGTTGCCATTTCCTTTTCCAATGCATGTAAATGAACAGTGAAAGTTAACTCACTCAGTCGTGTCTGACTCTTCGCGACCCCATGGACTGCAGCCTACCAAGCTCCTCCAATGGGATTTTCCAGGCAAGAGTACTGGAGTGGGTTGCCATTGCCTTCTCCCATGATGTCTGGTATAGTTTGTTATAATTTGGCTATCTTAAGAAGGCATCATAAGAGGAAGGATTCTGCAGAAGGTTGTGATCAAGAAGTGAACTCTCAAACTGGAGTTCAATTTCCTGGTACAGAGATCTCATTGTTGGCTATCCAGATATGTTCTTCATCACATTTATTCAATTTCCTATCTGGTTTGCTCTTTCAGTTTAGAGTTTTATTTTTTTTCCCCTTCCTTCCCAGGTTTAATTTTGGTATTTATTTCCTGCTTTGGCTTTAGTCTTCTCTTTCTGGAGTAGAAGTTTCTCAGGTGCATGGCAACTCCCTAGGGCCTGAGTCTAGTACCCACTGTGCCAATATGGCATTCCTAAGGAAAGATCAATAAGAGTCAATTTAAATATGGTCAGTGAAGCTGAGAAGGTATGTATGTGTGATTTGGGAAAGCTTTGGGGTAAAGAGTACATTAGATTTTTTTTTTGCAAAGTTTAAAATATTTATTTGTTTTTATGTTTTGAAATTGTATTCTTTAGAGAACCACAGAATTTTAGAGGTATATCTGAGCTCAGTATCTGGGAAATGGGGAGGTTGAGTGAATGCAGTTTTATTGCTCTCTTTTCTATTGCCTTCTACTTTCTCTTTTTCTACATTCCCTGAGATTTACATAATAGTTCAGTTTTAAAAACTGAAGGTCTACACATTTGCTTTGAAAAAAATTAAAAGATCCCTGCCGCCAGAAAGAGATAAAATTATAACCTTTGGCTAAAGACATGAACCCTAAGTATTTCTGAGGGAAATTAATGATTTAATTTGTGTTTTAGAAGGTAACACTGGTGACGGGATGAAGGATACCCTGGGAGAAGAAAGGAGGAACTAGATGGGCATGAGGGAAGTTGTTGAAAGAGTCTGGCCAGGGAGGATACAGACCTGAACTAAGGCTTTGGAAGTTAGAATGGAGAGTAATATGAGTCAAGAGGCACTTGAGAGGTAGTACAGATATGATTTTATAACAAATTGACTAGATTTAGAGCCCGCAATGGAAGGCTGTCATTAGTAGTTTTGGCTGTCATAACTGGGAAGTCCAATGGGTATATTTGTCTTCAGGCACAGGCTATTTTAGATGATTACTTTAGGTTCTTATCTTTCTCTTGAATTTAGGGAGGACTGAATGCTTCTGTTTCAGAGGAAAATTAGAATCTATTCTCCTTTGGGCATTTCCATGTGATGGTTTCCCTGATAACTCAGTTGGTAAAGAATCTACCTGCAATGCAGAAGACCCTGGTTCGATTTCTGGGTCGGGAAGATCCCCTGGAGAAGGGGTAGGGTATCCAATACTGAAGTAGGCTTCCCTTGTGGCTCAGCTGGTAAATAATCTGCCTGCAATATGGGAGACCTGGGTTCGATCCATGGGTTGGAAAGATCCCTTGGAGAAGGGAAAGGCTACCCACTCCAGTATTCTGGCCTGGAGAATTCCATGGACTGTATAGTCTATGGGGTCATGAAGGGTCGAACATGACTGAGCCACTTTCACTTTCACTTTCATGTGAGAGCTGAAGTGATGACCAGAACCCTTGTTGTTGGGCTGTGGGGGAGGGGAGGGACAGGGTGGAACCACATAGAGGGGTTGGCCTCATGGTTGCCTTCTTATCTCTTGCTGCCCTCAGTCTCACCAAAACAGTCTCTTCTCTGACAGACAGGAGACATGGAGTTTATGGGAAAGTCACTCTGTCATGTCTGACTCTTTGTGACCCCATGGGCTGTAGCCTGCCAGACTCCTCTGTCCATAGAGTTCTCCAGGCAAAAATACTGGAGTGAGTTGCCATTCTCTTCTCCAGGAGATCTTCCCGACCCAGGGATCGAACCTGGGTCTCTTGCATCACAGGCAGATTCTTTACCATCTGAGCTACCAGGGAAGCCTATAGAGTTTATACTAGTGGTTAAATCCTGGGCAGCCACAGACTAATGAGAAAGGAGAGAAGAAAGGAAAGAAATCACAATAGGCAGGAGAGAAGGAAAGAACTGCCTTTCTTCTAGAGATTTTCTGTACTTTAGGATATGGGCTTTCACTCTTTTAAGGGACTTTCCAAAAATGGATGTGAGGTTGAAAGATGAAAGTGAGCAGGGTGGGCCCTGAATATGGATACTAGATCACAGAGAATGATTCAATATAGACAAAAAATGCAAGCAACAATCGAAAATAAAAAAATGATTTTGTAGAATATTTTTTAAAATCCTTCAATCTATATCAGAGTCATTCTTTTGAGACCATCTTCTAGTCCAGTGAATTCAACTCCTAAGCATCTTTTAGAACCATTTGTGGAACTTGATAAAAATACAGATGCCTGGATTCTTTCTGGACCCATTGAATCATAATCTTTGGAATTGGGTTTTTTTTTTTTTACAAATATTGCTCAAGACATTCTGTATCTCAGACAGTTAGGCTCTACAGGGCAGCCCAGGCCCCCCAGTCTACAGGTTGAGTTGGGTTACAATCACAAGTATCACCGTCTCTCACCCCTACTTCTCTCATAAGAATTAACATTTCTGAAAGTTCCCTAATGTATTTTTGGTGTCCCTAAGAGAGTCTCATGTGCTTAAGAACAGGTCTGGGCAGATGCCGTGTAATGTTCACTAAGCCCTGATTCTCCAGAAATCACTACTGTGACTTCCTTGGAAGGATTCAGTCTTATCCCAGTGTTAAAATTACCCCTTGGCATCTTCCCTGGTATCTTGGATCCTCAGAGCTTGGATGGCCTGCACTGTGCCATTTGTGAGTTCTCTCTCTAACCCTCCTTTCATAAGACATACAAAATATCTGTGCTTCCCATTAAAAGACCAAGGCACTTATAAAAGAAGAAACCAAGTGCCAGAGAGCTTGTGGTGCTGGGTGCTCATGAGCCAGGGTGTGAGGGACAGAGCTGAATCAGCACCAAGGGCTTGGATTCAGCACTGCCCTGTACACAGCGTGGCTGCTCAGGTCCGTAACCAGCTTGCTTTGCTTCCTTGTCGTGTGTCCCTCTGGTCCAGGCTTGTTAAAAATTTGGCTACTGGGATAAAAGATGCAAAATATCAAATGCTAAGATTATCAGAGTGAAATTATGCATCTTCTGGAGAAAGGAATTATGCTCCATTCAGGTGTGAACTAAATTTTATTTCAGTCCTAGAGATATTGCTCATTTTCCAGATGTCATTGCCAGTTAAGTTAGGAAAAAGAAAGAATTAGGTTTATTCTAGATGTGAATAAGTAGTACAAATGGGCAGCAAGAGAGGAGAGGTTAATGGAGAGTTTAATGCTTGAAGGCTTACTGAACACTTTCCAGGAGAAACCTGTCAGACCAGGGCCACGAAGGCAGATAACAAATTCACTTACCTTTGTTCTGAGAGCTAGCAGACAGATCATGAAGTGTGTATAGGGCACAGCATGAAATTTTGTCTTCATCCCAAGTCAGGGAAGCTGAGACTACATTACCTGTGGTTTAAAGTTTACTGTGGATGTTATATGGCAGGCTGGGAGACCAGAGTACTCATTGCTGTGAGAGCTCCCTGCCACCATGGACCTTTGGAACCCAGATGTGTGCATGTGTATATCTAGGTGTTTGGGATAGAGAATCTATTTAATGAAAGTGATATTGGAGACCTCACCCTAGCTCCTGGAAAGAAGTGGACTCTAAGAGTGTTGTAGCATTAAAGAATCAGCAATTGGTCGATGTGCCTCTTTTAATTTGATTTAATACCTCATATAACAAGGCAACACCATGCCAAAGGCACTGAGGTGCTACTGTCCCATCAGGCAGATTTGCAAGGGGCTTGAAAAATCCCTAGGATAGAGGAGCCTGGTGGGCTACAGTCCAAAGGGCCACAAAGAGTTGGACATGACTAAGCACAGGACATACAATTGAGGTGACCACCATCAGTAGTATCCTCCTGAAGTGACTAGAAAGAGGATGCAGGACTGTGACATGATCACTCTACTCAGCACTCACATGCCCTCCTCCTTTCCTCCACCAGGTTCTGACTTATAAATCCATACTCTTTACCCATGAGGGCTGCTGGCCCCACTGATGATGCTGCCTTTGGTGCTTTGGCTTCTGAAGATCAGCACAGACACTCATATACATTTCCTTTTATTTACTGTGAACAAATAGCATACCCAGAGGAAATGGGACATGCAGTAACAGAGCCCTTAGAGTGACAAATAGAATTTGGGCTACCTTTAGATGAATGTAGCTGAAGCTCTGGACCTCTTTTCCCTTCAGTGACAGAGGGAGCCACATTTGAATTTTTGCTGTGTTATCTCCTAGCTCATGATCTGAGAGATAGCAAGATGTAAAATAGAAGTGAATGGCTACATCTTTTGGAATAAAGAAACCCTAGACAGAAAGCAAGTGATTTAAAAGAGAACCAACATAGAAAAAAATCACAAAATCACACCTGGGCTAGAGATTTATGGCTTTAGAACAAAAGAACAGTAAATATGTGAGTGATTTTATGTTTTATTTTTAAAGCTGCAAACCAATTTTAATCAGGAAACACAAAATAAAAACATAATGATATGAATTTTACAACCAAATTTGTAATAAATTAAAAGTCTGTTAATGGTGAAGATGAGGAGTAACAAAACTTTTACACTCTGCTGATACATTGATATAAACTCTTTGGAAAAGCTGAATATGCTTATTCTCTATCATCAAGTAACTTCCTCTCCTATACACATACCCTAGAAAAATTCTTGAACATGTTCAAGAAACATCTACAAGAATGTTTCAGGGAGGAAAACTGAAGAGGAAGGAGACATAGGTATACCCATGGCTGCCTCATGTTGGTATATGTCAGAAACCAAGAACAATATTACAAAGAAATTATCCTCTAATTAAAAATTAATGTAAATAAAGAAGGAAAATGTTTCACAGCAGCATTTATAATGCCAAAACCTGAGAACAAACCATTTATTCTTTGATAGGAAAAATTTAAATTATAAAATATGCATACAATGGGATACAATACTGAAAATGAATAAAATACATGCAATGACATAAAAGTATCTCAGAAATATACCATTAATACAATAAAGTCGCAGTATTATTTCATCCCTATGAAGTGAAAAACATGCAAATATAAACAATATCTTTTATAAATATATATATACACATACATATGTATGTGATTTTTAAAACTGAAAAGAGCAAGAGGACGGTGAACACAAAATTCAGTACAGTTCCTTCCTATCATGAGGGTGTAGCAGTTTTCAAGTGCACTGATAATGCTCTATTTTTTAAGCTAGCTGGTAGATATATGGTGCTCATTTATTATTTTTTTTTGATATATGACATGGTTATAAACATTTTATATATCAGTTGAGAAAATATGAATTTGAGAAGTGGTAGTCAAACTGTGCTTCATTGAACTGCCTAAAAGATGACTATAGCAGGGGGCAAAAGGATGCCAGAGGTGCGGGAGTGTTCAGGAGGAAAGACTCAGGACTCCCCAACTCCAGCTTCACTCAGAGCAGCTGCAGCCTTCTGAATATAGAAAAAGGTTTGAAAACCACTTCAAGCAAATTTGCAAAAAGAAGGGTGTGCACTGAGTCACAAGGTCCCCTTGTACACATATATTTGCCTATATGGCATTAGCTATTTGGCAGAAGGCCAAAGAAATCAAAAGCCTGAGTAGCAATTTGGCATATTTGGTCATGGTAGTTCATCACTCCCTTTGCAAAGTTGTTTTGTAAATAAGAATGAGAACACTTATTCTGTACAGTATGAACTGAAGCTCTTATAGGAAGGGTGAGCCTCACTTTACAGCAGACTTGGTTCCCAAAAGGTGGGTACAAATGACATTTCTGTATAACCAGCTGTATCTTTCCACAAACAAATATGACCATTTCTAACATGTTTTGTTGGAGAAGGCAATGGCACCCCACTCCAGTACTCTTGCCTGGAAAATCCCATGGATGGAGGAGCCTGGTGGGCTGCAGTCCATGGGGTCGAGAAGAGTCAGACATGACTGAGCGACTTCACTTTCACTTTCCACTTTCATGCATTGGAGAAGGAAATGGCAACCCACTCCAGTGTTCTTGCCTGGAGAATCCCAGGGATGGGGGAGCCTGGTGGGCTGCCGTCTATGGGGTCGCACAGAGTTGGACACGATTGAAGCAACTTAGCAGCAGCAGCAGCAACATGTTTCGTATCCATCTTTGAGTAGTCATCACTACTGATTATTTACCTCTTAAATTTTTATTTTACTAAGGTCTCTCCCCCAACCCATTAGTACTCTGCTGCTAAGTCACTTCAGTCGTGTCGGACTCTGTGCCACCCCATAGACGGCAGCCCACCAGGCTCCCCCGTCCCTGGGATTCTCCAGGCAAGAACACTGGAGTGGGTTGCCATTTCCTTCTCCAATGCATGAAAGTGAAAAGTGAAAGTGAAGTCGCTCAGTCCTGTCCGACTCCTAGCGATCCCATGGACTGCAGCCTACTAGGCTCCTCTGTTCATGGGATTTACCAGGCAAGAGTACTGGAGTGGGTTGCCATTGCCTTCTCCAGTTAGTACTCTATAAACATACAAATATACCAAGAGAATATAATATTTAAAGAAACAAAATTAGAAATTGAGGGATATGGGAATGCATTTTATAATGTTACTAATCATGTCCCTAATTCATCGAGGGTTTTAACTTTGAAGTTTCTTTTATAAATAAATGCTCTTATATACAAATACCATTATAAAGGATTCTGTATAAAAAGGATTTCCAAGTCCTACTGGATGACCTTGTATTCAGTAAAGGAGCCACTTTATATGGTGCATCACAAACTAGTGTACCAATAGTGGGAGATTCAGCAGTGTGTGACAAGATTTGGCGCATATCCTGGAACTTCACTATTACTCAAAGACATTAAGGGTAGGGAAAGATTCAAGTGACTTAATTAAGTAATATTAAACGTTCTTAAAAGGAAATCTATATTCATATAATATTCTTATAATTTTAAAGTACAACTACTGAAAGAAATACCTTACTTTCAAAAGACTTAGAACTCTGCCCCTCTTACCCTCACAGTTAAAAGTTCACTCTTCTCTCCCATTATGGGTACACTGTCAGAAAAGTTTGAGAAGCTAAATCTACAGCATCTAGGCTTCTGCCTTCAGGTACTACTGCGCTTGTGCATGCTGATTTTATGTTTTGAACTCTCCAAGATGCATGTATATTAAATTCCCTCTCTCTTCTTAGTGTCATGCAAATCTAAGAGCTTCTTGTCAGAGTGGACAAAAAAGCGATAGGGAAGAAATAGAGAAAAAGAGAATAAGTGATGTGGGACACATTTTTCTGCACAAGCAGATGACTTTTTCTGGGTAATATTGATTAGTAGATAGAGAAGACTTGATGTCATAATCAAGTCACAGAAGCTCAGATACTAACTGTGGAACATCCTGAAGCTGGTGATTGAAGTCTGTTAGTTGTGTTTCACATTGCCTTTTGGACACAACTTGTCCCAGGCCACATAGACATATTTATGTTCATAAGGGGTGTGATTGATGGAATAGTTCATGTACTATTATGTGTGTGCAGAGTGGGCTGTCTTAACTCCTATATGAAAGCCCTTTCCAATGATTTTTACAATTAGGTATTATTATGACAATGTATTTTAAAAAATGTAATATTTACTCAATATTATAATTAATATATAAGCCCTCTCCAGATGAAATCAGAGAAGTTTTTATATAGAGACATTTTTATAGATCCTATATAAGGCACACCATCATATAGGTAGTAAATGTTAATATTTTTATGGAAATATTGATCTACATGCTGTAGTCAGTTTTATATTCATAGTTCCTTTTCTTTCCTCATCTCCAAAACAAATTTCTTACACCTTTCCTTCAATGGTATGATTTTTGCTCTTTTGGCCATTTGAAAAGACTGTTTAATTTTTATTCAGTTCATCAAACAGACCAATACCCCTAGGCTGGTCATCCTGAAGTTTCTTTGTGTTGTATAGTCTTACACTTTTTGTGTGGTAAGGAAATTTTAAACACTATTATTTTCTGAATGGGCTCTTATCATAGGGATCACAGAGTAATAGAAATAAAGATGAGTCAGAAAGCAAATGCATCTGTCCATTGGATGGAGGGGTAAGATGAAGAGGCTTCAGGAACATTAGGAAGCTGGTTATGAGCCAGAGGGAGAGTTTCAGGAGGAGGCCACATTAGTCAAATAGCAGGAGACCCTTGCTTCCATTGGGTTTATATCTAGAGCTAAAGGCATTTCTTTGCTTACACAGTGACAAGAGGCAGGGATGGGAGAACAAGAGCATGGACATCCACACATCTATAACTACTGTTTACAAAGCACATGGTGTGTCCCAGGCCCCTTGTTCAAGCCTAGTGTTTTTTTTAATATTCCCACCACTCAAGGAGGTGGGTACTATTATCACTTATGCCCTATAGGTGAAGAAAGCTTAGAGAAATTGTCAGTGCATCAATTTCACATCTCCACAATGGCAGGGGTGAGGTTTGGTTTTATGTGATTAGAAAGACCTTAATTCTTATGATGTATATCTAAGAGATTATTATTATTGAGCTAAAGGCTTGGAGCTGGAACTCCTCAATGCCCTTTGACCTTTATAGGGCAAAGGCTTTCTGCAGGGAGCAAAAGCAATGTTTTAGTCTTTGAGAGCCTCTGCTTACCATCAGCTGAGAGTATCCGCACAATAAACTGAGCATCCTTCAGGTGAACCTTGGCTTTAAAATTTAGAGATGTGTGCAATAGTGAGAGAGCCATGGGTTTTTAAAAAATCAGCAGTTTTGAAAGGGAGAAGAAAGTTTATAAAGATAACTCTATTAAAGACATCAAAATGTCTCTTGCTTATGGTTAAAAAACTTACAGTATGCCAGAACACTATAATATTACAAATGACTCTCAGTAGTCATCCACTTTCTTTTTTTTATATTATGCCTGGGGATTTAATATTTGATCATTTTCCTTTTAATGGCTTTAAATAAATGGATAGGATTGAGAGCCACAATACCTGAAGATGTAAAATTTAAAAAGAGAGGTAAGTTTAGGGTCTAGAGATTTTTTTTCTTTGTTTCCCATGCATACTATATCATCTAAGTCAATCTGGCAGAGAAGAGATTTATAGTTGAGGATGAGGAATACTGTCAAGAAAGTAAATGTGCCCGTGAATCCAAGTTGGAAGATGAAAAGTACAAAAAAGGAGAGGTTTCCAAAGGGAATCCCCTCTCCAGAGTGCGTATTTGTAAGTCAGGAGAGTTTTGGGGTCAGGTTTATCCAGCACTCACTTAATTGAGCTGACAGAGATATCTTCTTCAAAGATAATCATGTGTAAATCTTTGGGTGTTGGAAGAAGGATTATGGGTCATATTTTCTATTCCCCTTTCCTTTCTTGAGATTCTTATCATCAATCACCTCCAAAAACTAGATCATTGAGTCTCAAAATCCTCCAGGTGATTCTGATGGATGGTCTTTGAACCATATTTTGAAGACACTGAAATCAAATCACATCATTTTGATTCCCCCCTTTCCTCCTTAGTCTCAGAGCAGCAGTTATAATTTTATTTGCCCATCTAGGAAAAGTCTGTGCTCAGCAGAGCGACTTCTGCTAGGTGGCTTGGAGAGGTGTCACTCTCCTTCACATGGGGACTCATGAGGAGTGATTTGGGACTGTCACTAAGACCATTATTAGAGGTTGGAAGCTGTCAGAATATTTAAAGAAGTCTCTGCAACCCCAAGAATATAGGGATAGGTCCTTTCTTACTGGCCCGAGAACTCAATCAAACCAAGGTAGAGACAAGATCCTGTGTCCCTGTTGGGAGCACAGGAGACAGGAATTGAGGGAGCAGATGGCGGCGGGCCTAAAACCAGAATTGGGAAAAACCAGTTGCAACACAGTATAAATTATTATTGGGCTCTCATTATAACTGCACAGCTTTGAGTAGGCCCGACAGCTGTTTGAAAGGGACTGCTCCTTCATGTATTTCTAAGTCTGTTCCAAATTTAAATGAATGTTCCCTATATAAATTGTTGGAATTTCTTCAATAAATTATAGTTACTCACTTGACAAGTTCTGCATATATGAGCAAATGCATGACTTAAGTTGCATTTTCTTACATTAAACATACATTAATCAAGACTTTACTCTGTGCCGGGTACTACATTAGGCAAGTTTGTATGCGTCATTTCACTTATTATTGATAGAAATGCTAGGAGGTGTGTGTTCTTTTTATCACTGTTTTACTGATGAGGGAGAATGAGAATCAGAGAAGTTATCTATGTGTTCAGATTCACACAGCTGCTAATTGAGGGAGCTGAGGGCTGGCATTCAGGCCTTTATAGTTGCCTCCATTATAGATCTGAGAGACTGGGGACTCTTGGACCACAGGTGGTCAGCTCTCACTTCCAGGGCCCAGCCTGCTTCTCTAGACATTCAGTAACCAGAGGCTTGGACCAGGCTGAGTGTTGGGCTGTCTGATTAATTTATCAAGCTTGATTCCTCCCTTCTGAATATGTGGAAGGCTCACATAAGGACTAAGCTCTGGATTATTTTCCTGTCCTCCAACCCTATCCCCACATCTTAATAAATTGGGTGTAGTACTCTCATATCCCATCACAAGCATCAGCATCCTCCACTTTGGTATGGCGAGCTTTCCTGGGGGGCCTCAGTTTATCAGAAAACATCAGCACTGCCTACTTAACATCATTTAAATACATAAAAGCATAACCCCTCACCCATCATTCATTCTTTGTGGTGGCCATGCTTCTCCTGGGGGAATCTTGTAACTAGGAAGTGCTGCTACAGGGTTTTCTCAGAGTGGAGTCTGTCAACCACCTGTGTAAATCCTATTAGGGCACTTTATCAAAGTGCAAGTTCCTGGGCCTCACCCACAGAGATTTTGATTCAACAGGTCAGGGGTGAGATGCAGGAATCATTTTAAAATAAGTGCCCCAGGGACTTCTGATTCAGACATTTTGATACTGCATCTTGAGAAACACGGGTACTTACAGATAAATCACCATAAACATGGCCTCTGACCTTTTCATAAATGTTCACATTAAAAAAAATACAGAGAGGATGTTATCATGGTATATAAATTATCAAACTGAATGGACTTATAACCATTCTATTCTTTTTATCTTTTTAAAAGTCTCATTTTACCTTCTAGTTTTGGTCTTATGCTTTGAACATTTTATCCTTGCTGTTGCACCATAAATGGTCTCTTGCGTGGCCTCTGTTTATTATTGGATCCTCACAAGATCCTATCCAGGAGAGCTCATTTTCAGCTGAGGCTGCAGAAACAGAGACATTGGGTAACTTGTCTAAGTGACTTATGGTCAGAGCTATGGACCTCAGTTCTGCTTCCAGATGTACTTTGTGTATCTGCTTTGATACACTGTCTGCCTTAAAGCTTGGTCATATTTGTCCATGGTGGACAGAGACCTTCAGAAGCCACTTGAACTTTGTCCTGCTCCCAGGGCATCTAAAACAATTCAGCTAAAGTAGGATGTAACTTTTAGGCTCCTTGAGATAGGGCCTTACATTCAGGTGGTCTCCAGAGACATGACTCTGCAGGTGACCAGCCTGTTCTCTGACATCTCCAGCCAATCCAAGGCAGCTCAGGTTTAGGTGTCTCTGGGGTCTTTCTAGAGTAACTAGATTTCTTCCCAAGTGGGTAATAAAATTGCTCCTTTCCCCTGTGAAGGTTGGCCTTGATTTTCACCCCTCTGCTGGGTACAAGGTCATACTTGTGGCCAGTTGTTGATAGAGCTGGGTCTAGGATGTACATCTTTTGAGGTACCTTGTGGGTTGGGAAAAAAAAAAACAAAAACCCTAGCAAGAATCAGAAGACCTGGCTTTGCATTCTGCATCGGCTTTTGTGACCTTAGACTTAACCTCTGTGAGCTTTGGTTTCTTCATCTATGAAATGAGGATTATTATAAATAATTCACAGGGCAGTTGTTCATATTAAATATATATGTTATGAAGCAGCAGTGGGCCTTGTTGATCAGAGTGGATGTTCAGGGAATGCTGGTTCCCTCACTCTATCTCCTTTGGGGCATGGCTTTTCCTCAGGTCTTGTCTGGGAGCAAAGATCCTTTCTCTACAACCACTGTTATATAATGTCTCCTTAGAGATGGTAACAGCTGTAAAGTGTCATCTTTAGTCTTTGACATTATCAGGTAATTCTATTTTAATTTTAAGGACATCTATGGAGTCAATAAGAATTCTTCTGAAATACCTTTCTGAACACTCAAATAAATAGTAGATATCGTGTCCAGACACCACCTTTGGTCCTGACCATCTCTCTCACTGTCCCTAATGGTCTAAGCCTCACTTCTCAGAAACCCAGGCCTAGAAACCTTCTGAACTGTCTCCTGGGATGGTGCTCATCTAGGGCCAAGTCCAGCATGGGCCTCAAAGACTGGCTTCTTCCTCCAAGAAAAAAGTCCCTTTACCCAAGAAGGTGCCCCTGATGCAGGAAGAGGCTTTTTGTTTACCAACAAAATCCAAGAGGGTGTTGATGCTGCACCAAAGAAAATTTTTCAGTTGATGAGGGAGATGGTGGTGGTGCCAACTCCGCAAGGCTGGCTTGGGATGTTGAGCCTTTTCATGGCCAAAATCAAAGAAGAAGGGCAAATATTCTTCTAATTGTATTTCAGGAACCCTCTTATGGAACAAATGTCCTTACAATGAAAGTAGAACTGGCTGCTAATATCTAAGATTAAACTCCATCTCTCTTGAATCTGTGATATAAAAGCTATTTGGCTTTGTTTTTAAGATCAGCATAGATTACAGTATTTCTGTGGGTGTTTGCTTTCTTAGGGCTTTTTGAGTCTAAGAAGGTTATTAGTAGAAGCACTTTACAGTTAAATCATTTACTTCCCATCACTCAAAAATAGGGCTGGAGGAAATAAAAACATCATATCATTTGTTCTGTTTCAAAACTGAACTGACAGAAGTTCTGTTTTGGAACAAAAGTTCCAAGACAAGAAAGGCTACTGTGGGATTCAGTTGCAGAAAAACGGCAGGGCCTGAAGATTAGAGGTGGCTCCTCCCACCCTGTAGCTCTGAGGCTGGCATTTCCTGACTGCTCTTTTCTCAGGAAGGGACAATATACAGCCACAAACACCCAAGTCACTCGTCAAAGGGCAGAAATCCCAAGCAAGAGGCTTGTGCTGCTGTATATTCATAGATGCAAATCAGGCCTCAGGATTATAGCTCTTGACTCTGATACTTTGAGCTTCTTTCCAAGTTTCTGCGGGTTATATTAGCTAAGAAGGAGACTGCAAACAGATGGTGAACACCTTTGCATTCTGCATCTGGTTTTGTGACCTTTCTTCCTGCTTATTTGAGAGATGGATATATCTGAGACAAAAGTCCCCACATGCAGCCTTTTTGGTCTGGGTTTCAGCAGTGGAGGGAAGCTGCGTGGTACAGAGTCTCAGTGAGTCACTAGTACCTGTGGATAGTAAGAGCTGGAGTATGCTCATCTTATTCATTAATATATCTTCAGCTACTAAAACAGTGCCTGGCACATACAACATGCTCAGTAAATACATATTGACTGAATATTTCACTAGTTATAGTGCTTAATGGTTTTCTGTTATTTACTGTGGGCTCCTCTATTAGTTTATTAGCTTTGTCCCTACAGCTATACTATAAACTTCTCAAGTGAAAGTGAAGTGTCTCAGTTGTGTCCGACTCTTTGTGACTCCATGGACTATAGCCCACCAGGCTCCTCTGTCCATGGAATTTTCCAGGCAAGAGTACTGGAGTGGGTTACCATTTCCTTCTCCAGGGGATCTTCCCTACACAGGGCTCAAACCCAGGTCTCCCGCATTGCAGGCAGACACTTTACCATCTGAGCCACCAGGGAATGTCTTAAACTTCTCAAAGACAGGGACAAATAGAAATATTAATAACAGGAATTACCATTATTGAATACATATCCCTGGTAACAGGTGCTATGAGAGACACAGCATACATCTAATTTCATTTACTCCTCTCCACAACTCCATGAAACTGATCCTTATCACCATTTGGTGGAAGAATATTCAGGCTCAGAGAGGTTAAGTAACTTGCCCATGTTTACACAGCTCATCCAAGGCAGAACTTGGATTCATATCTGTGGATGATTGAGTTCAAAGTGCAGGTTCCTAATTTCCAAGCCACACTGATGAATCTTTTCTAGCACACGTAGAGGTTTACAGAATTCAGCACATTATAAATTTTAGATGTGAGCCAAACTTGGCATGGCTGACTCAGGCAAAGACATGACTTGGAGGAATTTGCTTACCTCTTCCCCTAGTTTCCATGTCAAATATCTGTAGTGGTATTCTAGGGCAGTCCTGTCTCTCTACTGCCAAACCCCATTCAAGTCTGTCCATCCTGGTAAATGTCCCATCCTTGGACTTCCCCAGACCTCATCATGAAAATCTGCTTATTTTAGTTTAGTAGCTGGTATTTTTGAATGCTTTTGATGAGCAGATGACACGCTGAGCTCTTTTTAATAGGCTGTCTCGTAATCCTGACAATGACCCTATGAGTTAGGTCCTGTTAATATCCTAATTTTAAATGTGTAAACTGAGCCTCAGATGGGTTAAGTAACTGGTAGCATGGCCAAGGTCATGGAAAATGACCTATCCCACTGTGTTCATCCACTTGCTCTGTGCTCTTCAGGCAGTGACTAAATGGGTTACTATCCCACCCAGATCTTCCTGTCATGACTTTCAAAGCCATACTTTCCCCCTCACCACCATTGTCTCTCTTACTGTTCCTCATGTCAACTGTTTGCAGAAAGCAGAACCCTAAGGCTCAAAGAGCTCCAGTGACAACTTTCCGATGCAAGCCTTGATGAAGGGACTTTATCTCCGACTCCTTAGGGCATGCTCTCTTTTTATTACAACAGACCTATCTCTCCAGGCAACATATTTGCTCTGAACCGGAGCCTTTTGCTAACTACGTCAGTAAAGGTGGAAGTGGAAGACCCCATTATGGGACTGTAAGGGGCTTCTGTAAGGCTCACAGACTATCTTTGTGTTCCCCAGGTTTGCTGCCAAGGCTGCCTTCTTACTTTAGCTGGAAACTAACTTCTCTTTTATCCACATTGATTTGATAAGGGATTGGATCTTCCCAGAAGCGGGTTAAATGTGCAGTGTTGTGGGGACCTAGGGAGTTTGAATATAGCAACTCCTTGTTCTTGTAATGAAGTAGTTGTGTGAGGTTTAACATTTTCCTTAGTTTCATTTCACTGTGTGTGTGTGTTTGTGTGTGTGTGCTGTGTAAAATTAAACTCCTTTTATTAAAAGTAGTATAGTATGATTCTTTCTTAATAAAATTATTTTGTCTTTCTACCCAACCTTTCATTTATTTATTCTTCAACTATGAAAGTGTGGGAAAAATGATTGCCATCAAATTATACACTCCCTCCTTCCCCCCACTACATGTACAGTATTTTCAGTAATCTTTTTGCTCTTTTCCTGTACTTTTCTGTTTTGCTTACTTTTCTATTAATAGTTTTAATATATTTTATTTTAAAATGTTATAATTCTTTTTATTTATTTATTGAAAGGGGAAAAAAAGATTAAGATTTTTTCAGAGGGAGAAGGCTAACTAGTAGAGAGGCTTCTTGCTTCTTTAGAGGGTTCCCAAGGTGTGAAACCTAACCTGAATCACTCTCTGACTCAGCAGTCTGTCTCACACTTAGAAAGATCCTGTATCCTTGTTTGCTTAGGACAGTTCCAGTTTATGCCTCTTGTCTCTCTGGTAATTAGTACCAGTGTTTTCTTTCACTCTCAACAAAGTGTTGTCTTGAACAATAAATCACATGGTCATTCTATTTAGACCAAAGCATGTGTCTCCAAAGCAGGGGCTCAGGCCCATATCTTATGTATAAGGAGCCTGAGATCTGAGAGTCTCTCTGGGCATAAGGTGTGGCCCTTGCAGTCAAATCTTGGGCACAAAATAAGAGAGAAGCTGCCTCTAAATGCAGTTGCCTATTGATGCTGAGTAGGAATTCTGCAGTGCTTCCCCCAGAGGTTACGTGTGGGCAGAATGGTGAATGATTGTCTCTCAACTATGTTAGCTCTTTGTTGTAACCTCCCCCTATAACTAGGACTGTAACTGCAGTGTAAGAATGCAGTGGTTCTGCAGAGATGTTCCCTCAGGAACACGACAATAAGATAGACTCATATCTCCCTCTCTTTGTTGTGAGACTTGGACTATAAAGAAAGCCAAACACCAAAGAATTGATGCTTTTGAACTGTGGTGTTGGAGAAGACTCTTGAGAGTCCCTTGGACTGCAAAGAGATCCAATCAGTCCATCCTAAAGGAAATCAGTCCTGAATATTCATTGGATGGACTGATGCTGAAGCTGAAACTCCAGTCCTTTGGCCACCTGATGTGAAGAACTGACTCATTGGAAAAGACCCTGATGCTGGGAAAGATTGAAGGTAGGAGGAGAAGGGGATGAAAGAGGATGAGATGGTTGGATGGCATCACCGACTCAATGGACATGAGTCTGAGTAAACTTCGGGAGTTGGTGATCGACAGGGAGGCCTGGGGTGCTGCAGTCCATGGGGTTGCAAAGAGTTGGACACAACTGAATGACTGAACTGACTGACTGATATCTCCCTCTGTTTGTTTAAACACGCTCACAGCACATACCCCACCACTTGAATTGGAAAACAAGAGCTGTCACTGCTCCTTTGAGGGACCTCAGGTCTGGCTCCTAGAAGCTTTCCTGTTCTTGAAACCTTCAGTGACAGAGAACAAGGATAGATTCTGGGAAGAGGCACCCTGGGCTCTGGGGAGGGGCCCTCTAACCTGTTCTTTCATAGGTCCCTTGAGTAAAACTGTGGCTCTTCACAAAGTCCTCTTTTTGCCTTCCTTCTTCCCTTCCTTCCTTCCTCACACCCTTCCTTCATCCCCTTTTTTCTCCTTTCCTTCTTTATAGTCATTCACTACTAATATTAATAAACAATTGTCCAAATAATCTTAAGAGTACTTCTTCATTTCCCATTTACGTCATTTACTTTAGAGACAGGGAGAACTAGCTTAAGTGATGTTAACTGACCTGGGAACTTCAGATGCTCATAGAGCTGGAATATAAACCAGCTCTGTCTGACCCTGGAGTGCACTAAAACATTTGACTGTTACGTACTTCTATTTCTCATGTGGAGACAGTCACAGACTAAAACTGCATCACCTTGCAGAGTTTAGGGCAAGCACTCATGGTGTGGGGGTCTCTGTCCTGGTTCACTGGCACTCTATAAAAGCTGACTCGGTTTTTGCAGGCTGATGGCAATAAGGATATTCTAGGAGAGAGATGCCAGAGAAGGCAATGGCACCCCACTCCAGTACTCTTGCCTGAAAAATCCCATGGGCGGAGGAGCCTGGTAGGCTGCAGTCCATGGGGTCACTAAGAGTCGGACACGACTGAGTGACTTCACTTTCACTTTTCACTTTCATGCATTGGAGAAGGAAATGGCAACCCACTCCAGTGTTCTTGCCTTGAGAATCTCAGGGATGGGGGAGCCTGGTGAGCTGCCGTCTATGGGGTTGCACAGAGTCAGACATGACTGAAGTGACTTAGCAGTAGCAGCAGGAAAGAGATGCAGTAAAGTACCAGGGTTGCTGTGTGGTCCTACCAATGTTGGGTTGACCATTTGCGAAACTATTGATGTCAGTGTATTAACTATTTCTGGGTAGATTATTCAGTATTCAAAGTAAAGTTCAGGAGCAAAAAAGTGCTCTTTGGCAAAGCAACCTTATAGCTGTAGAGAAAAATGATTCCCCTTTGTCATTAATTCCAGTACGTTTCTTCAGGACCTTAATTTGGACTCAGGGCTTCCCCATTAGCTTATAAATGGGATTAATGACTTGGTTCCAGCAGAGAACATAAGGTACTTAAGGAACTGTTTCGGCCAGATGATGCATTATTATTGCTAGAAAAAGGTGGGAATATTAGCAGTTATATGGCCCTTTATTTGCAGAAATTATTCCAATGGCTTATTCACACATATTATAATCCTAAGGGTCATTTGGTTATCCCTCATTTGTCATGCTTGTATATATTTGAACATTGAAATTTTGTGATACTAAGGACATGTCCATGGAAGTCTGCAACTGCCTGTTCTGTATGCTGCATTAACCCCTTGCCTTCCCTGCTGAGAATCCTCATCAAGTCTCCTCTACCTCCAAAGGTCTCTTAAGGGATATGCGGGTTCAGGGACCCTAGAATCAGTTGTTTTCTGTTGGTGGAGAGTTTAATATGCATTTTCTGGCTAACTAAGGGGCCTTATATGTGGACAGTTTCCCCTCCACACAGCAGGAAATGAGAGCTCAGCAGGAGGTGATCTTTATTTCTTGTTACAAAATTTTATTTTATTTACTTATTTTTTTTACAAAATTTTAAATACTATTTTTGCCCTATTTCTATAGATTTTTAATGCATCAAAATACGTTTAGGCTCTCTTTTGAGTATTTGATTTTTTCAAATTTATTTTATTGAAGTATAGTTGACTTACAATTTGTTAATTTCTACTGTACAAAGTGATTCAGTTATATTGTTTATTGTTTATATTTGTTAATTTAATTTCTACTGTACAAAGTGATTCAGTTATATATATATAATTATTTTTCATATTCTTTTCCATTATGATTTGTCATAGTATATTGAATGTAGTTCCCTGTGCTATACAATGGGACCCTGTTTACCCATTCTATGTATAATAGTTTGCATCTACTAATTCCAAAGTCCCAATCCATCCCTCCCTTAATCCCCTTTCCCCTTGGCAACCACAAGTCTATTCTCTATGTCTTTGACTCTATTTCTGTTTCATAGAAAAGTTCATTTGTCATATTTAATATTTTAGATTCCACATATAAGTGATATCATATGATAGTTGTTTTTTTCTTTCTGACTTACTTCACTTAGTCTGATAATCTCTAGGTCCATCCAAGTTGCTGCAAATGGCATTATTTCATTCTTTTTCATGGATGAATAGTGTTCCATTATATTTATGTACCACATAATCTTTATCTGTTCATCTGTTGATGGACATTTAGGTTGTTTCCATGTCTTGACAGTAGAGAATGGTGCTGCTATGAACATAGGGGTGCACATTTCCTTTTGAATTATAGTTTTGTCCAGATATATGCCCAGGAGTTGGATTACTGGATCATGTGAGTATTTGGTTTTTAACTGACCACAGTCTCAGAGTTCAGCTGGGGCAACTTGGGGTAGATACTGGTTTGCTGTTGATGATGTTTTCCACTCCTTTTCATTGTAAGGTCATAACAAGTTAGAGGAAAATGACAATAACAACAACAATAAGACATTTATGGAGTACTGAAATGTCAAAAACTTAGCTAAATATCATAAATGCATTATCATATTTACCCCTCATGGCAACACTATGAAATAGATCCTATTTTTTTGCCATCTTATACAGGATGGAGTTGACAGAGTGTTAATTGGCTTATTCAGCCAGCAATCAACCCAACATTCAAAACTAGCTAACTCCACTTGTTGCCAAGTGTGTGCATATACACGTGTGCTCAGTCATGTTCAACTCTTTGCGACCCCATGCACTGTAGCCTGCCAGGCTCCTCTGTCCATGGCATTTCCTGGGAAAGAATATTGGAGGGGGTTGCCATTTCCTTCTCCACGGGATCTTTCTGACCCAGGGATTGAACCCACATCTCCTGCATTGCAGGCAGATTCTACTTGTTGGCACACTGCACCTTAAATCTATTGAATGTCACAGTCTAAGAGTAGTTCTGTGCTAGATTGTCTATAGGTTAGTTCAATATATAAGTTCTTTAGGGATCTTCTGTGCTCTCAAATTGCCTATATAAACAGAGCTAAAATCCAGAGAATGTCCTCAAGACCAGCAGGTAAGTCTGGCCCAGGTGTCTATCAAATTCTTGATTTTGTCCTGGGTCCCGGTATGTGTGAGATTTTGTGTGCACTATTTAAGAGTGAAGTCTGTTTCTCCTAGACTCATAGGGTTTCTGAAATTAAGCCCTGCTGGCCTTTAAAGCCAAATGTCTAAGGACTTGTCTTCCTGATGCAGGGCCCCTGGACTGGGGAACCTGAGGTGGGACTCAGAACTCTTACTCCTGTGGGAAAACCTCTGCAATATAATTATTCTCCAGTTTGTGAATTACCCACTGGGGGGTATGGGACTTCATTATATCACAAGTCTGATCCTCTTATCCATCTCATTGTGGTTCCTTATGTCTTTAGTTGTATATATTTTCTGGCAGGTTCTGGTCTTTTTCATCGATGGTTCTGAAAACAGACATGAGTGTGCTCATGAGAGGAGGTGAGTTGCTTTTTACTCTTCCATCTTAGCCAATCTCTAGCTCTGAGTCTTAAGATTCATGCAGCTGCATGAATTGGCTGAATTGGCTGAATAATTGGCTGAATAAATAAATCTGCCTTGCAGTATACTTGTTAGCAGCAAAGATCACACTTGGTCTTCCCACCTCAGTTACCTAACAGTATCCATCTCTTGAGTCTTCAGATTCAAACCTAGTTGGGAGCAAAAAGGCAGCTCTTGAGTATTTTTCTCTGCCTGGACCTTCATTGTACTCCAGTTCTTAGCCACATCAAAGATAAGCTGAAATTTTGTTTCTTTTTCCCCATCTCAGCTCCAGTTTGGTTTTCAAGAAAAAAGAATATTTGGTGTCTTTCTTCTCTACTCTGATCCCTAAATTTCTATTGGAAATGATGGGTAACATGATATGCCTAGCATAAACTCTGAAAAATTGACCCCTTTAGAAGGGTAAAATATAACTATATGACCCATTGTAAATCAACTATAATCCAATAAAAGTTAATTAAAAAGACAACTATATGGCTCACTGGTCTTTTCTGGCAATCAGTTTGCTTGAGGAAATTTGATAAGGGTTAAAAATATAATTAACTTGGCTGACATCTTTACATCCCTGTATTCATACTTACTACTCTCCTGGTCAAAACAGTACTCTGTAGTGAGAAAAAAAATGGTATATTCTATTTACCAAAGTATAAAGTCTGTTCTATTAAAGGTTTTCAATGGAAAAAACCCTCAAAAACAGATTTTCACAACTTTGGCTGAGTAAATTATATGAGGCCCCTTTATTTCTGACTACTTCTTCCCCTTCCTCCCTTCCCAAGTCAGGTCACTCTGTTTCAGTGCTGCCAAAATAGATGACATGAAGAGGGAGATGGCTGATCCCCATTCTGAATACATGAAGCTTCTCTGTCTCTGCACCCACGTGCCATGACTTGGGTTGGGCAGGACCATGAGGCTCATCCACATCTCCCACCTATCACATTCACACAGCTGTGTGCATGCATGCACAAATGTTCATGCTCTTGAAAGGTCCAAATATTTTCTTATCGATATTTGAGTTAGAAAAAGAAATGACTCAGAGAAAGGGGTCAGTATTTTCTGCTTTCTCCAACATACTGTCTTTAATGTGTCTCTTTTCTATATTCCTATTTTTCTAATGTATGGTGGAACAAGCATTTAGAGCAAAAGGTATGAGTGTTGGGTCTGGCTCTGCTAATTACCAGCTAAGCTAAGACCTAAATTATTTTCCTTCTTAATCTCAATTTCTTTGTTTGTAAAATGGAATGGTCATCAAAATGCCAACCCGACATTTTGATGTTACTCAAAAGAATCTTCAGTTCAGTTCAGTTCAGTTCAGTTCAGTCGCTCAGTCGTGTCCGACTCTTTGTGACCCCATGAATCACAGCATGACAGGCCTCCCTGTCCATCACCATCTCCTGGAGTTCAGGTTCATGTAAAATATACAGGAATGTTTTTGGACCAGTGAACTCTTGGTGCAGGTAATGGGATGGTCATTCAACAAGAACCCAGGTTTTCTGACACAAGTTTCCTGGACCCTATTAATCTTGCACTGGTGGATTGATGTAAGGATACATTAACACACACCAGCGTGGGCTTTAGATTCAGGCAATCTTGGTTCTTAGCACCATTGCCATATGGTCTCAAATAATTTTATCACTGTGAGCCTCAGTTTTCTTCACCTGTAAGAAGGTAATGTAGAGTAACATTAATATCATTCCACAAAGTTATTAAGAGATTTTAAATAGGATATAACATGCTACCATGCTTGACATATAGTGCACACCCCAAACTGTAGTTATCAGAGTACTAATACTGCTATCATTATAACAATTTTTGAATTAAAATTGTTGCAAAAAAGTTTTTCACAGGACATTCAGGTGATGCCCATCTTTCAGGCAGCTCCTCATGATCCTTCTCTGCTTTATTTTCTCCCTGGGTGCTGAGATTAAATATAGCCATCAAAGTCAAGATGAGATTTCCCCAGGGTGCACTTTCTCTGCAGTGAGTCAGGCTGAGCACAGGCGATTGTGATGGTATTGGATGGAAACATGGATGAATAAGGGTGAATCTGATCACAGAAAAACTCAGAAAGACTGACCAACAGAGCCACAGCCTGGTTGAGCTCTGCCAGAACATGGCCCATCTCTTTTTCTTCAAATAATAACTTATCATAAATGATAAATTTAAAGAACACCTCCAAAATCTGCCACTTTAATAAAATGACCTGTGGTATCTGAACTGGCTAATGGTGTCAAGGCCTTTCACTTGGGGCAAGCTAATTTCTCCTGAGCATGACTCCCTACTTGGTTTATGGAGAAAATGATACCACAATTAATCAAAGCAGTCAAATCATGGAATTTTAAATGCCAACCTGTCCAGAAAAGATTCTCAGGGAAGCCTTTGCAAAAAGAAATACAGGTGGCTATCAAAGCGTGTGGTCCTTGTTGGAAACCACATCCTCCCAACCTCTTCAGAATGAATGTCTGGCTAAGCACGAATAGGGAAGGGTGAAGTTGTTTACCTACAGCTGACAGACTGGGGAGAGGCAAAATATTATTTATTTAAGAAACCTGGGACAAGAGGTGGTATTGTAAGGCCTTATAGTCATCTCTGATGGGATGGATACTTCTTTTTGGCCAGTTCTCCTGACAAATACAATTTTGGGAATCAGCTAAGGAAATGGATTTTAGATCACTGAGAAATCATTAGAAATTATTAAGTACCATGTGTATTCACTATCTCCCTTATATTTTTCTTTGCATCAAATCAAAAGAAGAAAATTTCTTCTATATATATTATTATTCTTGAAACTAGTATGCAGCTAGAATCTTAATTTAGTGATTGATAGTACCAGTAACAATAAATAATTAATATGATTTTATGTATCAGTGTTCATTATTTTGTTAGCTTCCTACACATAAACCTCTAAGATGCTATTGTGTTTTAATAGTGTGGTCTACAGACCTACCGCAATAAGTTCTGCAGACTGGGGTTGGAGGGGGACTGCATGCCTATTTTAAATACAGATCATGAGTCTCTCTCAGAATCCAAAGTGTTTGGATTGGGAATCCACATTTTTAGCAGTGTAACACATGATTTTATGTACCACTTGTGACGACAGAGTATTGCTGATGATTCTGTTGCTGGAAAGAGCTCATTTGGTATAGGTGCTAACTTTCCCCCACCATTTTACTGACTGCAGTCCAAGAGAGGTGGAATAATAAGTATGATTGGTAAATGTGTAAAGAATAATCTGGGCATGACTAGCTTCCATTCTCCTATCTCTGTATAGGTAACTGCTTTAAGAAAGGAGGCTCTTTACTCCTTCCTGCAATGTAGGGAGGTCAGTACCCCACCTCATTCACTCTAGTTAGAGAAACAGCTATTTTTTGAAACAAGTCTTGTTTTTATTTTATTTTTTTTCTTTTTCAATGATAAAGTGCAAGCTGATATAATTTTTGCTTTCCCATAGGATAGTAAACTTTCTTTCCTCTGTCCATTCTTCCTCTTTATGCCTCAGTTCAGTTCAGTCACTCAGTCCTGTCCAACTCTTTGTGACTCCATGAACTGTAGCACGCCAGGCCTCCCTGTCCATCACCAACTCCCAGAATTCACTCAAACTCATGTCCATCGAGTCAGTGATGCCATCCAGCCATCTCATCCTCTGTCGTCCCCTACTCCCCCTGCCCCCAATCCCTCCCAGCATCAAAGTCTTTTCCAGTGAGTCAACTCTTCGCATGAGGTGGCCAAAGTATTGGAGTTTCAGCTTCAGCATCAGTCCATCCAATGAACACTCAGGACTGATCTCCTTCAGAATGGACTGGTTGCATCTCCTTGCAGTCCAAGGGACTCTCAAGAGTCTTCTCCAACAACACAGTTCAAAAGCATCAATTCTTCAGTGCTCAGCTTTCTTCACAGTCCAACTCTCACATCCATACATGACCACAGGAAAAACCATAGCCTTGACTAGATGGACCTTTGTTGGCAAAGTAATGTCTCTGCTTTTGAATATGCTATCTAGGTTGGTCATAACTCTCCTTCCAAACAGTAAGCGTCTTTTAATTTCATGGCTGCAGTCACCATCTGCAGTGATTTTGGAGCCCCCCAAAATAAAGTCTGACACTGTTTCCACTGTTTCCCCATCTATTTCCCTTGAAGTGATGGGACCAGATGCCATGATCTTCATTTTCTGAATGTTGAGCTTTAAGCCAACTTTTTCACTCTCCACTTCCACTTTCTTCAAGAGGCTTTTTAGTTCGTCTTCACTTTTTGCCATAAGGATGGTGTCATCTGCATATTGAGGTTATTGATATTTCTCCCAGCAATCTTGATTCCAGCTTCTTCCAGCCCAGCATTTCTCATGAATTAATCTGCATATAAGTTAAATAAGCAGGGTGACAATATACAGCCTTGACATACTCCTTTTCCTATTTGGAATCAGTCTGTTGTTCCATGTCCAGTTCTAACTGTTGCTTCCTGACCTGCATATAGATTTCTCAAGAGGCAGGTGCCTACTTGCTTTCAGATCTTTGTCTCCTCAAAGTTAATTTTATTTCCTAGCAGATATAAATATGTGTTGGTGAAGACTCTTGAGAGTCCCTTGGACTGCAAGGGGATCCAACCAGTCCATCCTGAAGGAGATTAGTCCTGAGTGTTCATTGGAAGGACTGATACTGAAGCGGAAACTTCAATGTTTTGGCCACCTGGTGCAAAGAGCTGACTCATTTGAAAAGACCCTGATGCTGGGAAAGATTGAAGGCAGGAGGAGAAGGGGATGACAGAGGATGAGATGGTTGGATGGCATCACCGACTCAATGCACATAAGTTTGGGTAGACTCCAGGAGTTGGTGATGGACAGGGAGGCCTGGCGTGCTGTGGTCCATGGGGTTGCAAACAGTCGGACATGATTGAGTGACTGAACTGAACTGATAAATATGTGTAGTAAGCATGGAGAATGCTTACTTTTGCTACTAACCTTACTTTCCAATGAATACTCGTTTGTTTATTCCAATTAAGGATGTGGCCATGTGCATCAACCTGCAGGTGACTCATTAAAACTCTCTTGCCAACCACTCTTCCTTTGCCCCATCCCTTTGGCCAGTCTTTAATTATTTCCTTCAGCGACCAACACCTGTTATTTGCAACTTGATTGGAAGGTAATTTCATTCTGCCATAGATAAGTAGTTTTTGCATTGTTTCCTACTCTCACTCCATTGTAAGCTTCCTAAGAAAGAGACAACATGCTATTTTTCATTTTGTACAGCTCTAGATTCTATCATGATGCTAAGCACGGAATGTGTGGTAGATAAATGTGTATGTTAAACTAACCTGTCTTGAAATTATTTTTCAATTATGTAGGTAATATGTGCTATTGTAAAAATAGGAAAATTTTGAAGTATGAGAAGTAAATGAAAAGAATTTGTAATGTATTCACCAAAATCCAGCAATTTTAATCTTAAAAAAAAAAGCTTTATGAGGCTGCTGCTGCTACTGCTAAGTCACTTCAGTTGTGTCCGACTCTGTGCAACCCCACAGACGGCAGACCACCAGGCTCTCCCATCCCTGGGATTCTCCAGGCAAGAACACTGGAGTGGGTTGCCATTTCCCAAGAAAGTGAAAAGGGAAAGTGAAGTCGCTCAGTCATGTCCGACTCGTAGCGACCCCATGGACTTCAGCCTTCCAGGTTCCTCAGTCCATGGGGTTTTCCAGGCAAGAGTACTGGAGTGGGGCGCCATTGCCTTCTCCGTTACTAAGCTAACATACAGTGAAAAGACTATGTAAGAACTTGCTGGGATGCTCAGTCGTGTCCAGCTCTTTGTGACCCCATGGCCAGTCCCTGCCAGTTTTCTCTGTCTGTGGAATTTCCCAGGAAAAGATACTGGAGACAGTTGCCTTTTTCTCCTCCAGGGGATCTTCCTGACCCAGGGATCAAACCGGCTTCTCATATCTTCTGTGTTGACAGGTAGATTCTTTACCACTAGTGCCCCCTGGGAAGCCCTTACACAGTAAAAAGAGTATGTGCAGAGTTCAATGAATTTTATTAAATGTATACAGTTTTGCAGCTATCACCACAATTCAGTTTTAGGACACATCCCTCATCCCCTAAGTTCCCTTGTGCTTATTTAAATCATATTGCCATAAATGTATATGTGCTTAGTGGCTCAGTCATGTTTGACTCTTTGCGACCTCATGGACTATAGCCCACCAAGGCTCCTCTGTCCATGTGGACTCTACAGGCAAGAACAGTGGAGTGGGTTGCCAGTCCCTCCTCCAGGGGATCTTTCCAACCTAGGGATTGAACCCAGGTCTCCCACAATGCAGGCAGATTCTGTACTGTCTGAGCCACCAGGGAAGCCTTATTGCAATAAATACACTTGACTAATCAAATTCTATGTAGAATTTCATACTTAAAAAATAAAAACATCCAGTTTCATTAAGATAATGACTATATTTTAGCTGGTAAAAAATTCTAGTATAAACTATTTCTTCCATGGGATTAGGAACATTAGATGTAAACATTTGAATCTCTGTTTTATAATCTATTAACGATATGCCTCAATTACCATATGGATTCTAATTTTATTTCAGTGTAAACTAAAAACATAGTTGTGTATTTTTCTGAAATAAACACAACCTTTAATACTGATTACCATATGAGGAATAACTGAATTTTGGCATATTATGTATCATGTGGTTATTTTACATTTACCAACTTCCCCCTGAAACAGCATAAGAGAGTGATTATTGTCACCTTTTAGGTAATTACTTATAGTAATTAAGTAATGATCTTTGTGCTTGTATAAACTTATGTAAATTTGAAGGGTGATTCCAGCAAATGTGGCTGTCTTGGGAATGGGGCTGGTAGGTACACTTTTAAGAAGTTTGCGTGCTCCTGCTTTTAGAGGTGGTTGGAACTGGGATCAGTCTGGGTTGATTAGCCAAGCTCCACACTTGGAGCTGCATCTACCCAGGGGCCTCCTCTAAATTACAGAAAGGTTTGCTCTGCTCAAGGCTTCCCAGGTGGCACAGTGGTAAAGAACCTACCTGCCAATGCAGGAGACATAAGAGATGCAGGTTCGATCCCTGGGTTGGGAAGATACCCTGGAGGGAGGGCATGGCAGCCCACTCCAGTATTCTTGCCTGGAGAACCCCATGGACAGAGAACCTGGTGGGCTACAGTTCATAGGGTTGCAAAGAGTAAGACAAGGCTGAAGCGATTTAGCATGCATGCACATGGTCTGCTCACCAAGCCACAGGCTCTTCTGTTGAAGGCAGTTTTGCCTAATTAGTTCAAAGGCTCCCAGTAGGCCAGCTGGGGCTATGATTGGGCTCTTAGAACAGCTGGAATTTTTGCTTGCTCTTTAAATGCTGCTTTCTGCAAGCAGCAAAGCTCAACTACAGAGATTAGCCTATAGAGGGTCAGGCAAACAGCTGTCAGTTTGGTGAAGTTGGAAGGATTTAAACTCTGTAGTCAAAATTCTCCACCATTGACCTCCCCATCCTTACCTTTCACTGCTGTTCATCTGGGTTCTTCCCCACTGTCCTCCCACATCTGCTGCCATCTTCGTGCTGAGTTTTCTCACTTTTCTTCTATCATTTTCTCTTCCATCCATCCAAATACTCCTAATATTTTAAGGTTTGGCTCATCATATTCTTATAATTGGAACTGTCTTCATCACTCCAATTAACTATTGTTTGTATATTATCTTCCTGATTAATTATCTGTCTTTCTCTTCTATGAACACATAGGATTCTTTGTTATTATATGCTACAGTAGCTAAGTGTACATGCTCTGAGGTTGACTGGGTTTGAAACCTTGCTGTTAACCACAGAGAGGTCTTCTAATATTTCTGAATCACTCTATGCCTCAGTTTTCTTGTGTGTAAAATAGAAACAATGATAATGCCTACCTCTTTGGATTGTTATGAAGCTCAGCCATATGATACGGCTTTTGGAACAGTTCCTGCTGCTGCTGCTGCTAAGTTGCTTCAGTCGTGTCAGACTCTGTGTGACCCCATAGACGGCAGCCCACCAGGCTCCCCCGTCCCTGAGGTTCTCGAGGCAAGAACACTGGAGTGGGTTGCCATTTCCTTCTCCAATGCATGAAAGTGAAAAGTGAAAGTGAAGTCACTCAGTCATGTCTGACTCTTAGCAACCCCGTGGACTACAGCCTACCAGGCTCCTCCATCCATGGGATTTTCCAGGCAAGAGTACTGGAGTGAGGTGCCATTGCCTTCTCCAGGAATAGTTCCTAACAAGTGGTTATTTTTATCTTTTACATGAATTACTTTGTTTTTTCCAAATGTATTACAAGCTCTTTGAGAACAGCAATTTTGTCTTATATTTTGTTGTATTCTCAGAGGCAGTAACAAAATGAGTATTGTTTCTCTTTTCAGACAGGGAAAAGTAGGTTCAGAAAGATAGTGACTCACTAGGGTTGGAGCTGACATTAAGATACAGGTCTGCTGGTTCTTCAGCTCTGTACTCCTTCAACTTTTACTATTTTGTCTGACATTGATAATACTGTTTTCATAATACAGTAGTAACAATACTGATGGTCATATTAAAGATGTATTCGAAGTGTGTTAAACACAATATTTTTTTTTAAATTGTGCAAATAAGACTTCTCACATAAATGAGAGGTCATACATTTCATATCATAACCTAGGTAATTTTCTTCTCCACTTCCACCCCCACCCCGCCCTAGGTATCCTCTCCCATCCCATGAAATACACTTCAGTGCCATGTTTTCTTTCTTTAAATAAGATATCGGAGGGAGTGTTTAATCAAAACAATTCTAATTGGCTACAAACATAATCATAACCTCATTTTACCCATGTTGTTAGAAGAGTTAATTGGGCCTGCAGAGCCAGCAGCTAAATACATTGGTTTATGCAGACAGTGAATCTAATTGCCTCCAAAATCATCCTTCTGCAGGAGCAGTTGAAGGAGAGAAGATTCCGGGTGCAACTTCAAAAGACCAATTTGGTGTCAATTATCTGCTCTTGCTAGATAAACTTGAAAAAAAAGTCATTGGTCTACTCAAGTGAAAAAATATAATAAATATGCACACATACATAACTCTTTTCAAATTAGAAGAACAAAAACAACAAAAGAAGTAATAAATTTTCCATTGCATTTGAGTTTAGCAAAATTAACAGGGATGGACTCCATACCCTTCCCCAGCCCCACTGCTTTTTCCCCCTGTTCCTTCATAAGTTAGTCTTTAAGAGTTTAGAGAATTAATCCAAAGTGAAAATATTTTTTTCTTTTCTTTTTCTCCTTTGTAATTTTTGCCTTAAGGGAATACATGTCTCTCAGGGATAAAACAAAAACAAAGAAAGTCATACCTATTTAGACTTCACTGATTTAGAATTTGTGCAGTTCAGATTAGTTACTTGATCTACCTTTGGCAAGTCAGCAAATCTTTTTAAAGCCTCATTTTTTAAAACCCATGAAAGAGGTGAAAAGTCATGTAAAGTTTGCCTGAGAATGTGCTGCTGAACTGTTACGTATTGGACAAATGTGAGAAAAGAATGTAGGAAATTAAATTTCAGAAGTAATAATTTAGACAAGTATGAAAGGGGAAATTTGCCTTACTCTTTAATAAAAGGCTGTTTTCAGCCAGTCTGGGACCATTGTTTACAACCTAACAATAAATATGCTAATATAGAATTTTCATAATGAATTCACTAAATAAGGTGCTCTCTGTGGAGTATTTTCCTTTAACATTTAGTTAATCAGATTTCAGTTATTGTGCCTTTCCAATATGCCTCGTAATTTTTACTTTTCACAAAGTTTAAATGATGGCATTTAGTTATATAAATTCGTGAGCCCAGCTTATATTAGTTTCTTCACCTTGGTCAACAAGTATCAGATTTTCGAATAGGAAGAATTATAAACTTCCATTGCCTTATAGACAGAATGTTCCTCTCTGTATATCTTCAAAACTTCCTTTTTATTTGGACTGTTTTTAAGCAGAGAAAAACAAAGGTGGGGTAACTGTGTCCTCACTCCTGGCTCATTGCTGGTATAGCATTTATAGGGTGCTGAGTGGGGTTCCCTGGTAGCTCAGCTGGTAAAGAATACGATCATGTATTTTACAAATACTTGAGATCTCTTCTTTGCATATCGTTTGGTGGCTTGAAATTTTTTGTTGGTATATTATCTAGTGTATGTCTCCGGAAAGAAACTCACCCTGCCCCTCATATGATCTGCTTGCTGTGGCACTACTGGTGTGCTTTGTGTAAGTAATGCTAAATCTCATCTTCCCAAGGTCTGTACCCAGTACTGAGTGCACGAATAAACTGTTAATTTTTTTTGCCTGAAGTCCTTGTAGGATGACACTTTGTTTGACTACGCACATTCAGGAAGCACATTCAATTTAATATAAATGATGTAGAGCCTTCCCTTTTTATGTAGTTTTAATAGGCTTACTGTTGTATTTGACTATCAGTTTGCCTTTCTTTGGGCAAAGTCATTTCATTCCTTCGAAAAGACTTTTCAGAAGGTAAAGGCCACTTCATAAATATGTCTTCTAAATAGTCATCATGAACCTGCCCTCTGACCACACCTGATTGGTCCAGGGATAGATACCATGGCTTTCTGACCAAAGCTGGACCAATAAATCTCCTGCCCAGGAATCTGGACACAGAAACAGAAAGAATATCAGACTTTGTAATTATCCAAGGTCTCTTGGGTTGCTCACCAAGATAATTTATCTTTAAATCAAGCTTTCTGATTCTCAGGAAATGGGTTTTGATCACTTCTGTTCATAATAGCTTCTGTAATAACCCAGAGATGTGCAAACTTTTGTGAGGCATGGGGATAAATGGGAAGGGGTAAAAATTATTTGTAAGGATAAAATAATACTGGTGAAAAGGGAAAGTGGCTGGTTTACATTTTGCCTTGTGATTTGAACAAGAATTTATCTAAAAGAAAATTTAATAAGTAGAGTAAAAAAACCCTGTAAACCAATGTTATTTATGAATATTGATACAAAAGTACTAAATAGAATATTAGCAACAGGATCTTTGAGCTTCCTCGGTGGCTCAGCAGGTAAAGAATCTGCCTGCAATGCAGGAGACACAGGAAATGCAGGTTCAGTTCCTGGGTCAGGAAGATCCTCTGGAGGAGGAAATGGCAACCCATTCCAGTTTTCTTGCCTGAAAAATCATATGGACAGAGGAGCCTGGAAGTCTATAGTCCAAAGGGTCATGAAGAGTCAGACATGACTGAACACACACACAGCACAAACAGAGTCCTACAGCACGTAAGAAAATAGCAAACCATGATCAGTAGAGATTTATTCAATGAGTGCATGGTTTGCTCAGTATCAAAATACAAATAGTATTCATAAAATACCCCTTATAAGTAGAGCTAAGGAAAAAAATCATGTGGTTATCTTCTTGAAAAAAAGCGTTCAATAGTACATACTCCCCTTTTCTGATTAAAAAACTTTGATGGATACTTTCTTAATGTCATAATATATATGTATGTGTGTGTGTATATATATGTATGTATATATATATATATATATATAAAAATTTACAAAGAGCTCAATAAATGGAGGAATATACCATCTTTATGAACTCGAAGATGATACTTCTGATGTCAGTTCTTCCCAAGTTGACCTAATGAGTCAATGTAATTCCAATTAAAATCCCAGTAGCTTTATTGCTGGAAGTTAGAAACTGTTTCTAAAGTGTTTATATTAGAAACAAACAGGACTTTGAATTGCTAAATAATTTGTAAAAAGGAGAAAACAAGAGAACTTAAAACTATTTAATTTCTAGTCTTAATATAAAGCTATAGTAATCAAGAGAATGAGTTATTGGCTTAGGCATGAACATATATAGATCCATGGAATTGAATTAAGGGTCCAGAAGTAGATCCTCACATATATGGTAATTTCGTTTTTTTACAAAGTTGTCCAGGTAATTCGGTTTATTTTTATTTTATTATGGTAAAATTGCTTAACCTGAAAATTATTCTCTTAAATTTTAAGTGCATAATATGCTACTGTTGACTATATGTACAATTTTGTATGACAGATGTCTAAAACTTATTCTATTACTCAACTGAAACTTTATGCTTATTGATTAATATTGCCCATGTCCACCTCCCTGAAATCCCTGGTAAATACCTTTTCATCCTCCTGGTAACTGTCATTCCGGTTTCCTGGTAACCACCATTTCAATCTTCAGGTAATTATTTTTGGCAAATTGTTCTTAAAGTGTTAGTGTATAGGTGACTTCTTAACCCCTTCACCCCTTGTGAGATGACTCTCAAAAAATAATTTTTACTTTGGCTCCAGTGCTTTTCTCTGGGATTTACCACCAGTTACATATGGTGGGAACTTGTTTGAAGAGTCACCTTTTATCAGCCCGCTCCCTTCGTTGCCTCATTTTTCTAGTTCTCACTTTGTATTTTCTGGGCTCACCTCCTAAACAACTGTGCTCACTAGTTTATTCTCTCTTCAGGATCTGTTTCTGGGGGGACCCAAACTAAAGCAACACCTGAGAGGAGCCTGTCACTTCTGAAATAGAAGAGCATGTGCAGGGCCTGGAAGCAGAGAGGAGCTGCTATTCACTGGGAAGGTAAGCTCTCCAGTTGGTGTGTGCATGAAGGTTAAAACTGCTTTTGGATTATTTTCCATTAAAGGATATTGAATACTGTTGCTTGTGTCATACAGTACATCTTTGTTCCTTATCTGTTTTATGTAAAGTAGTATATATCTATTAATCCCATACTCCTAATTTAGCCCTCTCACCCTTCTCCCTTTCCCCTTTGATAACCATTAAAGGTTGATTATAAATAGCTATACTTCAGTTTTAAAAATAAAGCAAACTGCTTTTGGAAACACACCTTAGGAAGACACTCTGGTAGAGACCAACATGCCTTCTTTAATTACTTCAACGTGGACCAATTTTCTTCTCGGGTTGGGATTGATGGCTTTATTTATTTAGTTGTTTTAGAATCCACTGAAATGGCTTAATTTGAGGGACTGTTTTTGAAGAAAAGTTAAATCTTTGAACACTGATCTAGAGTTGCATCTTTGGTGTTCCTACTGCAAGGAAGGGAACAGCACTGCCAGGTCCCTCCTGACGCACGGCCACTGAGCAGGACAGCAGGGAGCAGTCCTTTCGCTGAACACTTACCCGGTTTCTTCTCTTTCTCTCCCTCTCCTACCCCACGCCTCTGCCCCTTTCTCACCATACCCAAATTCCTTAAATGAGTATGGTTTGAAAATGAGGATCAGATGGACTCATACTCTACATATCATGGTTAACAGTCATAATGATTGCGCTTGTATTTAGACACGTGTGACTTACTTGCCACCTAATCAAGCTCCTTAAACTCTCTAAGCTTCAGTTTACTCATATGTCAAAAGGGAATCATGTTACTGAGCATCTCTGTTTATTACAAGAATTAAGTATGAATGTACACTAATTAGCAAGTGCCTATTTATTTAACACCCGATAAAGGCTAGCCATTAATATTTTCTCATAATTGGTGTGGTAGCACCCTTTCCCTGAACTTTTCTCCAGGATTTTCTCTCATTTCTTACATCACTGTAGATATTTGTTTCAGTTATTCACTTTGGCTACCAATGCCTGAGAGTTGGCAGGCTGAGTAATAAATAATTTTCTTTCATTTAGCTTGGATTACTGGGGTCAAGAGGAGAAGGGGATGACAGAGGATGAGACGGTTGGATGGTATCACTGACTAAATGGTTATGAGTTTGAGCAGACTCTGGCAGATAGTGAAGGACAGGGAAGCCTGGTGCGCTGCAGTTCCTGGGTTCCCAAAGAGTTGGACAAAGTTATTAACTGAACAACAGCAACAGCAACTGACAGTCTATTTCATTAACTTTTGCTCCAGTGTCTATTGGCTGGGATTTCAGGTAAATTGTATGTTTCTGTGCTAGGATTTATTTTTAGGTGGACATATTTCTTCCTAACGTGGAAACTTAGGATAAAAATAAAGTGGGTGCTAGGAGAAATGAAAAGTGGCCTGGTGGACTTTTATCATGCTGAGAGCCTCCCTCGCTCAATGCATTTTGACTCAGTTAAGGAGATTTACTTTTTTCTTGTCCCTAAAAAAATAGATCCCCAGAAAAAGTGAAGGTGACAAAACTATACAGTAGATGGTAAATGTACCATGCTTCACTGGGATTCCAGTCACCAGTGACAGGAGACTTTGCCTTTGCAGATAAACAAAGAGAAGCCCCTGCTGTGTTTGGCGTTTAGATTATCTGATTTAAATGCTACTTGACAAAGGTACAGAATAGTCAAGCTTCCTCTCCAGATTTACTTTTAAAACCGTATTCTAGTTGCTGGACAATTTGAGTTACTTTCAGCAAATTTTGATTCAACAGAAAAATTTGATAATTCAGCAAATTATCCATTTCAGTGTTAGTCTGCTGCTTGCAAACTATTGTAGCTAAAGTTGAAATTCTGTCTATAGGAAGGAATGGTATTCAGTAAATTGAGTTGAGGAAGATAAAAATGTATTAATGAATCACATTCTGCTTTGACTTCTGTTGTGAAAGGTAATTAATTCATCTCTGTTTTGGATTAATTATAGAAACATGACCTAAGTGGACTCCTATTGTGAAATGATAAAGTATATGGAGTTAAAGGACAAATGGGAAAATCAACATTTTTAATTTAATATTCTACACTTAAGATTTAATTAAAGCAGTCTATGCACTGATGTTAATGGCTGACTTTGGCCAACTGTGTTGTGACTAATGCATTTGCTCCTAGTTCTCTCTGCTCTAGACTTAAGAGAGTCGTGGGGATTATTGCTGTGACACATATTTGTGATGCATTTGTCACCATTCCTTGTGTTTGAGGATTCAGCTGTTGAGGATGTGTGTAGGTGTGTGAGTATGTTGCTGGATGTCAGACATTTTTTTCCATATTATTGTCATGTGACTATCCTCTTCTGTGGTCAAAGATGCTATTTTAGGGTCTATGATTATAGTTGACATTGATGCTTAGATTCTTGATTGGTATATGATTGTTTAGACGCAATCGCTTCAAACATCTTGACCAGCTTATTGATTAGCTTGTTGCTGTGCACTCCCGCGCCTACCTGTTTTCCCTCATGCTTCTATATTGGCATGCTGCATCAAGGTATTTTTAAGGTATTTATTCTTATTTGGCTGTCATCCACAACCCAACTGTTTGCATTTCAGTGAAATGAGAGAAGAAAGCAAGGCTCATACCATGCTGACAGGTCACCCAACAAGTGTTTTCCCTTCACTACTTAGGAGAAGACTAAAATCAGACTGTAGCCTACCTATCTAGAGTATGTGTTATAAAGATGACAGTTCTGTATGGAATAAAGCTGTGTGTTAAGAATAAATAAATGGATAAGTTCCATGGTCCCATGAATTATATCATCATGCCCTTTATGCCTTTTTGTTATTGCATAGTGTGTTGGCAACACAGTATTTCCCACATGACCCCTGACATATTACAAGTCAACAAGACACAAGTGAATCTGGCAGATGGGGCTTGTCTGCTTTGGTTGAAATTTTAATCACGTACCATTTGGTGGTGACATACCTACCAAAGTGCTGTGGATGCCCAGTAGGTTTTATGGGAATGCCATAAGGTGGTTAACTGCACACAGATATGGCCAAGAACCGGGGAATATGATTCCCATTTTCTCTTCTTTCCCAACTTATATCATGGTCCTTATTCTTTCATTCTCTTTGGCTTTAAGAGAAGCTGGTCTCTCATGAGGATGTGCTTGTTTCCTAACAAAATCTTTCTGTTCTGGCATGTCTTTTGGCCTCCGTCCTAAAACCTTGGCCAGGAAGGTTTATTGGAGACTCAGGACCAGGATAGGACATTTGATTAAGGCAGTTAAATGTTCCTATTGTGTGTGATGCTGATCATGGACATGTATCAGATTGGGACAGATTCTCTGTGAGGCAAACTTGCATCTGTGATACCCACATATCATCATAGCAAAATATCATAGGCAAAGTGGCTTAAACAACAAAAATTTATTTCTTACAGTTCTGGAGGCTGGGAAGTCCAAGATAAAGGTGCCAGCAAGGTAAATTTCATCTTGGGGCCTTCTCTTGGCTTCTCCTGTTCTCTCTAGGTGGTCACCATCTCACTGTGTGCTCATCTGACTTACTGTGTACATGTGAGGAGAGTGAACCAGCTTTTGAATCTCTTCTCATTAGGCTACCAATCCCATCCCGAGGGCCCTACCTTTAAGACTTTATCTAAAGCTAATTACCTCCCAAAGGCTCCAAGCATGATCACATTTTTGGTTCAAGGCTGCAACACAAAAATTTTGGAGAGATATTAACATTCAGTTTGTAGTACCGTTATTTGCTTAGGAAGACTTTATGGACAAGTTCAGGGGCCTACAAGCTAGACTCTGCTCTGGGACTATGTGGTTTAGATAGAGTAGAGATGGAGGAGGGGTGGTAGTGGGACCTGGGTTATCATTCATGTAGCATTAAAACAGTCATCCCAAACTTATTGCACTCTTCTGTGAAACCCTGTTAGGCTAAATACAGAATTCTAGAGAAAATCAGATTTCAATTAGAGAAGGTTAATAACTCCTCCTGCCTCCAAAGTACACAATTCTTACAAATAACACTTTGAAAACTTCACAACCTGATAGTTTGGACAGAGGTTAGTGAAAAGTTTAATTGCGTCATTTGTCACTCATGCCTCCCCTCGTTCCCCTCCACCTTGTCCCATCCATCTCTTCCTCCTAATTTTTCTTTCAGTGATCCTTCCCAATCTCACTTTACCTGGAAGTCCACTTATATTCCGCATTCTTGATTTGTATTTCATGCTTTTGCTTCCCAGGAAGCAATGGCTGGTTTGTGATCTAAAAGGAAACTTTGCTTGACATTTCTAATTGCTGCTGCACCTTCAAAGAAAGTTTTGGCAGACTGAACGTGTCCTACTAAACTTCTCTCTCAAAATTGCTTCTTCTTCCATATTTGTCATTTCAGTGAATGACAACACTTTCTCCTAGATCATTTATGCCAGAGATTTTCTTTTCAATCTCACTGTCTTTTTTCAGCTCCCACATCTTATTGATCATGAAATCACATCAATTTTAGACTTTAATGACACTCTCTCCCTTTTGCAGAGAGTCCCCTCCTCCATTCACTGCTTAAGTCCCCCTCCATTTTTTTTTTTTGTCAGAAATAATATAATGGTTTGCTATAATGGCCTCTCTGCTCCAGCTTTGCCAATTTCTAATTCATCTTCCACAATGTTGGTGATTTTCCTAAAATGCACATGTAATTGTGCCTCTCCTTAAAAAAACTCCTTTAGTAGTTCTTTGATTTTCACAGGCTAAAACTCAAACTCCCTAAGTTGGCCTCCAGTGATCTCTTAATGATCACTGAGATCAATACTTTCCAAGCAGAAAGTCTGCTTTCTGTCTTCATATTATATCACTTTACTTGTATAATTTTCTTTCAAAAGCACTTATTACTTTATTTTCAGTAATCAAATATAAAAACATTCTATGCAAACTCTAGGTGTTCTTGCATCTGGTATACCATTTCTGTTTTGCTTTACAATGTTGTATTGGTTTCTGCCATATAACAACATGAATCAGCTGTTAAGTATATGTCTTTCCCCTCTCTCTTGAGCCTCCCTCCCACCTACTCCCATCCCATACCACTAGGTCATCACAGAGCACTGGGCTGGGCTCCCTGTGTTATACAGCATCTTCCCGTTAGCTGTCAGTTTTATACATGGTGGTATATATATGTCAATGCTACTCTCTTGATTCATCTCACCCTCTTCTTCCCCCACTGTGTCCACAGGACCGTCCTCCACGTCTGCAGCTCTATTTCTGCCCTGCAAATAGGTTTATCAGTAACATTTTTCTAGATTCCATACATATGCATTAACATGTGGCATTTGTTTTGCTTTTCTCTTTCTGACTTCACCCTTTACAACAGGTTCTAGATTTATCCACCTCATTTCAACTAACTCAAATTTGTTCCTTTTTTATGACTGAATAGTATTCCATTGTATATATGTACCACAACTTCATCTATTCATCTGTCAATGGATCCACTTTATAATCTTTGTTTTCACCTTCTTGAGTCACTTATATTTTCCCAGAATAGTATGTTTCACCAAGCTCTATACCTTTGCATGTACTGTTCCTTTGGCCTGGAATGCTTCTTTCTCATTTCTTTATCCAGCAAACCCATATTCAGGCTTAAATATTTACGTCAAGCATCACCTCCTTTTCTTCCTTCTCTTTCCACTCAAGTTTAATTAACTACACCTCCTCTATGCGTTAGTTTTTACTTTCATAATCTGGAATTTTTAACAGCATTTTAATTTAATTTTTAATAGAAGTATAGTTGATTTATGATATTATATTAGTTTCAGATGTACAGCATAGTGATTCAGTGTTTTATAGATTATACTACATTAAAAGTTGCTATAAGATAATTAGAATTTCTTCATATTTGCATAGGACTCTGAGGTCCTCCTTTTTTGCCCTATTTTTCCTGGGGACTAGCTTAGTGTCTGGTACATAGTTGGTATAAAATATGTTTGAGTGGATGAATAAATGAAGAAACATAAAAATATCTTTTAATAAACTGTTACTGAATTGTCAAATATTACTTGTTTTCATTTCTTTTATTTTCATATTTACTCAGCAACTGATTTTTCCATGAACTTTATTACTCAAAGGTTTAGAAGAGTCTAGAATTATTACTTAAAGGTTTAGAAGAGTCTAGAATTCCTCTGAGGCACAAAAGACATTAAAAACTAAGTACTTCCTTAAAGATAAAACAGAATAGAATCGGAGGGTCTAACACTGGTTTTAGTAATTTCCCTTGGAAATCATAGTCTCATGTACCACTGTTCAATCAGAAAAATGTGTCCTATTTCTGGACTTAAGAGGATTGAAGGATGACTGTATTGATAAGAATCATCCACCTCTGAAATTCACTCTCCTCTGTTGGGACTCTTTTTTTCCTCTCACTGTGAAAACAACATTATTTTTTCTATTTATATAATTAGCACATGCTCTTTAGAATAATTTGAATAAGGCACAAAAGTGTAAGGTCCTAAAAACTTGCTTAAAATCCTTCCATCCAGAGATAATCCTAATTGTCATTTGTTGACATTTTTACAACCATTTTAGGTACATATTCATACACATGTATTTTTTGACCTATATGAGATTATTTCAGGCACATTATATTTCTTTGGGGATATTTTAAAATGCATTCTATTGTTATCTTATTTCCATGTTTCAGTTGATCTGTATCAACCATTCTTTCCAGTCCAGATAACCCCTGTTAACCACCTGTGATATAGGTCCTGTTGCAGTACAGGTGGGCAGGAATGAATGAATACAGTGGTATTGTTTCAAAAAATAGTCTATGAATTTCTCCTAGTTTCCTGAAAGTGAAAGTGTTAGTTGCTCAGTTATGTCTGATTTTGTGACCCTATGGACTGCAGCCCTCTGTCTATGGGATTTCCCAAGCAAGAATACTGGAATGGGTAGCCCTTTCCTTCTCCAGGTGATCTTCCCAACCCAGGTTTGAACCTGGGTCTCCTGCATTGCAGGCAGACTCTTTACCATCTGAGCCCCCAGGGAAGCCTAATTCCTTCTTTGTTAGTTTATTCTTTAGTAATTTGTTGTGTTTTTATTTGTTTAGATTTTGGTGGTGATTTTGGTTGACCTCTTGGACTACCACTGCCATGAATACAGCTGAAGATATGACCATTACATTCTTACAACCTATTGCTTCAGTTTCCATCAGATCGATTTCAAGCACAGGTACTGATGGGTAAAACGGTACATGGGCTTTTAATTTTAAAAGACAGGGTAAAGTTGATTTGTTTTTACTTTTAACATTTCTACTTACAATGAAAAATAAAATTTGGGGGGTGCTTTACATTGATATTCTCACAATTAGTAGCTGGTTCCATTCTGTTTAAAATTTTGCCAGTTTGCCAGACCTAAAATTGTACCTCATAAATTTAAGAACTTGCATTTCTCTGATTATTAGTTGTACTGGGCATATTTTCACACATAGTTGGAAAACTGGCAAACTTGTTCTTTTGTAAATTGCTTGTTCATAGCTTTTGCCCTTTCCACCTTTCTTTTTTCAAAAACTTGCTAATTTGAAATAATTTTAGACTACGTAACATATTTTCATGATTTCACTGATAATATTAACTTTTGGAAAGTGAAAAAGTGAAAGTGTTAGTCCGAATCTTTGACCCTATGGACTGTCGCCCACCAGGCTCCTCTGTCCATGGAATTCTCCAGGCAAGAATATTGGAGTGAATAGTCATTCCTTTCTCCAGGAGATCTTCCCAACACAGGGATCCAATTCATGTCTCCTGCATGGCAGGTGGTTTCTTTAATGTCTGAGCTAACAGGGAAGCCCAATATTTATTACTTGGTTAAGACAGTGTCTTCAGATTTACTTACTGCAAAGGTATTGTTTTTCCCCTTGAAATTACTAAATATTTTGGAAAGAAATACTTTGAGATTTCTCAAATATCCTATTTCTTCTCAAACTTTTACTCACTAATTTTAGTAATAATTGGTAGATATTGCCTATAGTAATTATTACTGTGGTGTTCTAGCAGTGAGTTTCTATTTCCCTCATTCCATCTACATTTACAAATTAGGCTTCTGTGAGGAGTCATCCCTTATTTATTTATTCCACAATTTATTTATATCAGTATATACTCATGTAGTAGTATATCATTGTGGTTTGAATTTTCATTTCCCTAATGGCTCATGATGTTAAACATTTTTTCATGTGCTTATTTTCCACCTGTATAGCTTCTCAGTAAAATGTGTCTTCATGTTTGTTTTCTAATTGGATTTTTTCTTTTATTATTGTTGAATTTTGAGAGATTTCAATATAAGCTACATACTTGTTGAATATGTGATTCAAAATATTTTCCAACTTGTCACTTATATTTCACCCTCTTAACAGGATCTTTTTCCTTGTAAAAATGTTTAATTATGATGAACTCTAATTTTTCAATTTTTAACTTTATGGATTGTGCTTTTTTGGTGTCAAGTCTGTAATTTTTTTTCCTTTAAAATCCCCTATCCCTTTTGACTTCTTTTGGATTATTTGGAAAATTTTAAGAATTACATCCTCATAAGCTATTGGTTTTTAAACTCTTTTTACAAAAAAATGCTTTTTGTATTTGTAGTGGTTTTCTTGGGATAAAACTACTGCCATGTCCTTTATTTTAGCAGTATGTTTAGAATTAACATTTTAATGGTCCCTGTAAAATATAAAAATCTTGTCTTTTCCACTTAACAAACTCCTTGTTGAATATGTGATTCAAAAATATTTCCCCCAGAAACCCATAAGAGAATATTATGATTTTATTTTAAGCAGTCATATGCATTTTAAAGAAATTAAAGAAAATAATCTAATAGTTATAAAGATCTTAAACATTCTTCATTCCTGAAGATCTGAGTGTTACTCTACTGTCATTTTTCTTCTGCTTGAAGAAATTTCTTTAGCATTTCTTACAGAATGGATCCACTGGTGACATACTTTCTTGGTTTTATTTATGAAAAACAATCTTCATTTTTTGAAGGCATATATAACTTTAAGTTGACTTTTTATTTTTTCATCATTCAGTACATTAAATGTGTACTTCCAGTGTCTTCTGGTTGCCATGATTGCTGATTTGTTCTTCTCCGTATATCATGTCTTTTTTTCCCTCACTGTCTTAAAGAATTTCTCAATATTTTTGATTATCAAAAGTTTGAATATAGTTTTCCTAGGTGTCACTGTTTCCATTGTTTCCTCATCTATTTGGCATGAAGTGATGGGACCAGATGCCATGATCTTAGTTTTCTGAATGTTGAGTTTTAAGCCAACTTTTTCACTCTCCTCTTTCACTTTCATCAATAGGCTCTTTAGTTCTTTACTTTCTGCCATAAGGGTGGTGTCATATGCATATCTGAGGTTATTGATATTTGTCTCAGCAAACTTGATTTCAGCTTGTGCTTAATCCAGCCCAGCATCATGTACTCTGCATAGAAGTTAAATAAGCAGGGTGATAATGTATAGCCTTGACTACTCCTTTGCCAATTTAGTACCAGTCTGTTGTTCCATGTCTGCTTCTAACTGTTGCTTCTTGACCTGCATACACATTTCTCAAGACGCAGGTAATGTGGTCTGGTATTCCCATCTCTTTAAGTATTTTCCATAGATTGTTGTGATCCACACAGTCAAAGGCTTTGGCATAGTCAATAAAGCAGAAATGGAACTTTCTTGCTTCTTCTCTGATCTGACGGACATTGGCAATTTGATTTCTGGTTCCTCTGACTTTTATAAATCCAACTTGAACATCTGGAAGTTCACGGTTCATGTACTTTTGAAGCCTGGCTTGGAGAATTTTGAGCATTACTTTGCTAGCGTGTGAGATGAGTGCAATTGTGTGGTAGTTTGAACATTCTTTGGCATTACCTTTCTTTGGGATTGGAATGAAAACTGACCTTTTCCAGTCCTGTAGCCACTGCTGAGTTTTCCAAATTTGGCATATTGAGTGCAGCACTTTCACAGCATCATCTTTTAGGATTTGAAATAGCTCAACTGGAATTCTATTACCTTCACTAACTTTGTTTGTAGTGGTGCTTCCTAAGGCCCACTTGACTTCACACTCCAGGATGTCTTGCTCTAGGTAAGTGATTACATCACTGTGGTTATCTGGGTTATGAAGATCTGTTTTGTATAGTTCTTCTGTGTATTCTTGCCAACCCTTCTTAATATCTTCTGCTTCTGTTAGGTCCCTACCATTTCTGTCCTTTATTGTGCCCATTTTTGTATAAAATGTTCCCTTGGTGTCTCTAATTTTCTTAAAGAGATCTCTAGTCTTTCCCATTCTATTATTTTCCTCTATTTCTTTCCACTGATCACCGAGGAATGCTTTCTTATCTCTCCTTGCTATTCTTTGGAACTCTGCATTCAGATGGATATATCTTTCCTGTTCTCTTTTGCCTTTCGCTTCTCTTCTTTTCCCAATTATTTGTAAGGCCTCCTCAGACAACCATTTTGCCTTTTTGCATTTCTTCTTCTTGGGGATGGTTTTGATCTCAGCCTCCTTTACAATACTATGAACCTCTGTCCATATTTCTTCAGGCAGTCTATCCACCAGATCTAATCCCTTGAATGTGTTTGTCACTTCTACTGTATAATAGTAAGTGATTTGATTTGGGTCATACCCAAATGGTCTAGTGATTTTCCCTACTTTCTTCAGTTTAAGTCTGAATTTGGCAATAAGTAGTTCATGATCTGAGCCACAGTCAGCTCCTGCTGACTTTTGCTGACTGTATAGAGCTTCTCCATCTTTGGCTGCAAGGAATATAAGCAATCTGATTTTGGTATTAACCATCTGATGATGTCCAGGTGTAGAGTTGTCTCTTGTGTTCTTGGAAGTGAGTGTTTGCTATGAGCATTGCATTCTCTTGTGTTAGCCATTGCCCAGTTTCATTTTGTACTTCAAGGCTAAACTTGCCTATGACTCCAGGTATCTCTTGACTTTTCATACTGTTCATGGGGTTCTCAATGCAAGAATACTGAAGTGGTTTTCCATTCCCTTTTCCAGTGGACTGTGGTTTTTCAGAACTCTCCACCATGACCCATGAAGAGCTATAGATGTAGGTTTGTGACATTGTACAGGAGGCAGTGATCAAGACCATTCCCATGAAAAAGAAATGCAAAAAGGCAAAATGTTTGTCTGAGGAGACCTTACAAATAGCTGAGAAAAGAAGAGAAGCTAAAGGCAAAGGAGAAAAGGAATTTGAATGCAGATTTCCAAAGAATAGCACAGAGAGATAAGAAAGCCTTCCTAAGTGATCAGTGCAAAGAAATAGAGGAAAACAATAAAATGGGAAAGATTAGAGACCTCTTTAAGAAAAGTAGAGATACCAAGGGAACATTTCATGCAAAGATGGGCTCGATAAAGGACAGAAATGGTATAGACCTAACAGAAGCAGAAGATATTAAGAGGTGGCAACAATACACAGAAGAACTATACAAAATAATCTTCATGACCCAGATAAACATGATGGTGTGATCACTCACCTAGACCCAGACATCCTGGAGTGTGAAGCCAAGTGGGCCTTGGGAAGCATAACTATGAACAAAGCTAGTGGAAGTGAAAGAATTCCAGTTGAGCTATTTCAAATCTTAAAAGGTGATGCTGTTAAAGTGCCACACACAACATGCCAGCAAATTTGGAAAACTCAGCATTGGCAACAGGACTGGAAAAGGTAAGTTTTCTTTCCAATCCCAAAGAAGGGCAATGCCAAAGAATGTTCAAACTACCACACAATTGCACTCATCTCCCACACTAGTAAAGTAATGCTCAAAGTTCTCTAAGCCAGGCTTCAAAAGTACATGAACCGTGAACCTCCAGATGTACAAGTTGGATTTAGAAGAGGCAGAGGAAGTAGAGATCCAATTGCCAACATCCACTGGATCATAGAAAAAGCAAGAGAGTTCCAGAAAAAGATCTATTTATGCTTTATTGACAACACCAAAGCCTTTAAATGTGTAGATCACAACAAACTGTGGAAAATTCAAGAGATGGGAATACGAGACCACCTGACCTGCCTCCTGAGAAATCTGTGTGCAGGTCAAGAAGCAACAGTTTGAATTGGGTATGAAAAAACAGACTGGTTCCAAACTGGGAATGGAATATGTCAAGGCTGTATATTGTCACCCTGCTTATTTAACTTATATGCAGAGTACATCATGCGCAATGCTTGGCTGGATGTAGCACAAGCTGGAATCAAGATTGCTGGGAGAAATATCAATAACCTCCGTTATGCAGATGACACCACTCTTATGGCAGAAAGCAAAGAACTAAAGTGCCTCTTGAAAGTGAAAGAGGAGAGTGAAATGTTGGCTTAAAACTCAACATTCAAAAAAGAATCATGGTATCCAGTCCCATCACTTCATGGCAAATAGATGGGGAAATGATGGAAACAGTGAAAGACTTTATTTTCTTGGGCTCCAAAATCACTGCAGATGGTGAATGTAGTGATACAATTAAAAGATGTTTGCTCCTTGGAAGAAAAGCTATGACCAACCTAGACAGCATATTAAAAAGCAGAGACATTACTTTGCCAACAAAGTTCTGTCTAGTCAAAACTATGGTTTTTCCAGTAGTCATGTATGGATGTGAGAGTTGGACCATAAAGAAAGCTGAGCACTGAAGAATTGGTGCTTTTGAACTGTGGTGTTGGAGAAGACTCTTGAGAGTCCCTTGGACTGCAAGGAGATCCAACCAGTCCATCCTAAAGCAGATCAGTCCTGGGTGTTCATTGGAAGGACTCATGCTGAAGCTGAAGCTCCAATACTTTGGCCACCTGATGCTGACTCATTAGTAAAGACCTGACTCATTAGTAAAGACCCTGATGCTGGGAAGGATTTAAGGCAGGAGGAAAAGGGGATGATCTAGGATGAGATGATTGGATGGCATCACTGACTCAATAGACATGAGTTTGAGCAAGCTCTGGGAGTTGGTGATGGACAGATAGCCTGGCATGCTGCAATCCATGGGGTTGCAAAGAGTTGGATACAACTTAGTGACTGAACTGAACTGATCTCTTGACTTCCTACTTTTTCATTTCAGTCCCCCATGATGAAAAGGACATCTTTTTTTTTTTGGTGTTAGTTCTTGAAGGTCTTGAAAGTCTTCAAAGAGCCATTCAACTTCAGCTTCTTCGGCATTAGTGGTTGGGGCATAGTGTTGAATTACTGTGATGTTGAATGGTTTGCCTGGAAAGCGAACTGAGATCATTTTGTCGTTTTTGAGACTGCACTGAAGTACTGCATTTCAGACTCTTTTCTTGACTATGAAGGCTACTCCATTTCTTCTAAGGAATTCTTGCCCACAGTAGTAGATATAATGGTCATCTGAATTAAATTCACCCATTTTCGTCCATTTTAATTCACTGATTCCTAAAATGTCCATGTTCATGCCATCTCCTGTTTGACCACTTCTACTTTTCCTTGATTCATGGACCTAACATTCCAGGTTCCTATGCAATATTGTTCTTTGTAGCATTGATCTTTACTTCCACCACCAGTCACATCCACAACTGGGCATTGCTTTTGCTTTGGTTCAGCCTCTTCATTCTTTCTGGAGATATTTCTCCACTCTTATCTGTAGCATATGTTCTTTTCATACTGTTCATAGGGCTCTCCAGGCAAGAATAGTGAAGTGGTTTGCCTTTCTCTTCTGTAAGGAGTTATTCCCTCATGTTTACTTCTTTGAAAATTCCCAAGTGATTCATAGGTTACCTAAAATGATGATATGGCTAATAGCTCAGACTTTGGATTCAAGCACACTGGACTTAAATTCCTAGTCTACTAGTTTTAAAAAATATTGGTCTAGGGAAGTTGTTTAATTCCTGACAGCCTCAGATTTTATCACCTATGAAATGTGAATAAACTCAGTACCCCACAGAGCTGTTGAGTGAATTACAAAGCATAAAAATTGTATATGTCACTTATATATTAATACTTAGAGAACACTTGCTTTAACTTTTCTTATTATGTTCTGTACTATCCCAAATCACCTCTTATTAATATTTCAGAATTTGGTACAAAACACTTCTGTTGCATATCCAAAGGAATAAAATACATGATAACTGGTAGTGAGTGGAGGATAATGGAACAGTTTGCTGTTGCAGGGATGTAATGGGAAGAGACCAAAGTGGTACCTGCAGCAGTGGGTTCTAGGCAACACGAAGATATTGGATTCGGGAATCCCAGGGGGAACAAAGATGGTGATGGAAGGAATGAGGGTGGACAGTGAATAGAAAACATACTCCAGTTTTGCTGAGGTCTGAAACTCAAAAGAAGGTGGCTGATGTGATTGCCTAAATGCAACAGTGTTTTCAAGTGAGACAGTGGACTTTTTTTGTTTTTACTGTTGGGTAGCTGGGATGTGGCTGTAAGGGAAGAGGGAAAGAGAAGATACAGAAATTTGAGTTGTGGCTCTCAGTGTTCATCACCTTGAAAATTCACTTATAGACCACTTATAGAGATGCTGCCATTTCCTTAAGGTGATCTGTTCAGGAAATTCCAAAGCCAACATTGTTTTGGAAAGGCCAGGAGGATTATTTGCCTCATCTGTGACAAAGTACTCTTTCGAGCAGTGCTGTCTAGAGATATACCAGATAGGAAGGAGGGAAAGCCTCATCAAATTCACATTCCTTTTTTACTATACACTCTCATCTGGGCCACCATTTTTGATTCTTTAGCATTGCTACCGATCCTGTGAGATTGTAAATTTGCTGTTGAAGTTTAGATCTCTCCTAAAGAGTTTGTGTCCCTTCTCTCTCCCCTTGCAGAATTTACAGAACTTCATATACAAGAGGGATGGACTTGCCCTTAATAATATCTAGAATTTATAAAGCCTTTTATGGCTATCATGTTTATAGTGTATAGTATTTCACATGTCTTATCACATTTAAGTCTCATAATCCTCCTCTCAAATCAGTCTGAGAATGTATTATACAAAACCCTGCTTTGATAAATAATTTCCAAAATCCCAGGTCCTCAAATTCAGCTATTCTCTGCAACCGTTTTGTTCAGTTTTTCCAAGACAGCCTCTTAGTTCTCCCCAAATTCAAAAAGAAAGTTTAGCACATGAATGATAGAGTGAAAATTGATTATGACCCAAAAACCCCAGTGAGTAAGGAAAAGGAGTAAGCAAGAAGTTTCAAGACACTCAACCCAACTTCCATCTCATAATTTTTCTCTGTATTACATTTATTAATATGCTTCTCAAAACTGAGAGTTATGTGAGAGAGAGGAAAGGAAGACAGAATAATAAGTCAGCTTGTCAACTATGCCATTCAATGTGAAAGAGCATGAAGCTAATAGGAGCAGGAACTTGGATGGCTCCCTTCATAAAGCCTTGTTAGTTCTACTTCTGAGCATTACTTACAAGAGAAGAATCATGCCATGTTGGGGCCCAGAGTGAGGCACTCTGCCCGTGGCAAAGGTCATGAGGAAGGAGGCTCGACATACGCAAAGGTGGGATCGAGCCTCAGGAGTCCCCCTGGAAATCCTCGAGCATCTACCCCCATAACCAGAGCCTGCCTACTTTACTACTTTGTGCTCCCACCTACACCTCTGACTTTATGGGGGGCTGTCCCCCACCACCTCTTTTGGAGAAGGAGTTAACCTAGAGCTCCAGTTAATAAAAACTCCTGGGTGTGACAAGAGTCTTTTAACCTACAAACTCCTCTGAAGGTTCTCTAGCCTGACTGACAGGCTTGTCCAGCCACATGTGATTGCTCACAGCCTCCCAACTGTGAGAGGCACGAGATGCTATAAACCTTCTAAAAACAGGTTCCTTAGAAAAGTTAGAAAACTGTTAGTATAAGTATAATGGGCTGATTAGAAATTGTATTGGTGAAGGGTTTTTCGTTTGTTCAGCCAATGTTTGTTGCTAAGTCTCCACATCCCCTGCCCTTACACACATTAATGAATATATAGAAGAAATAAGTATTAACCTTTGATATTAATCATGTTAGACCTTAGGCTGAGTAAATTCTTTCCTTAACTAAAACCCACTACACCCTCACCCTATAGGAATGTAACTTTATTTGGGTGGCGTCTGTTTTAAGAATAATCACCCCTGGAGAAATAAGTGTCCTGGTTGACTGACCACTGTCACAAGGAGAGGGTCATAAATTGTCAGCAGGCCCCCTGGCCAGAAGATGATGTAACACACCTAAGACCTCTGTATACATTTGTATGAAGCACCTGACTTTGATAAAAGTCAGGACTGCTGACCCTGCGTGACTTTTGCATAACATCTCAGTGTATAAAAGTAGACCATGGGAAATAAAAAATTGGGATCAGTTTCTCAAAATACTGGTCTCCCCATGTCGCTCTCTCTCTCACTCTGGCTGAGTCTCCATCTGGAGCGCGGAACCCGCCATGCTTACTAATTATGCCTGGGCTTCTAAGATCCAACTGGGGAGGCCTCAGTGTCTCCTCTCCTTCGGGAGAACGGAAGGACGCCTGCGGCCTACGTAAGTGGTGCAAACTTCTTGTCTTGAAGTTTTATTGGTCTCCCGCGTAAACCAAGCTACTCAGCCTCTTTTCTCCACTGAATTTTCCTGCTGAGCTATCCTCATTCTATTACTCTTTACATCTCTAATTAATATCTAATCGAAGCTATTGTATCCTGATCATTGCCGACGCCGTCCCCGCTTCGAATACCCTGGATCAGCCGGGGCTGCACCCCGGCAATGCCAGGAACATTTTTTCCTCAATGTGCATATGTGTATGTGTGTGTTTGTGTTTCTGTGTTAAATGCTTAACAACTCTACATGTACAAAATCCATTTAGCAAAATGCTGCCTTGGGTTTCCAAATTTGTAACAATGAAAAGCAGCAATTAGGCCTCCTGCGACTCATAAAATAAGTGGTAAGGGATTTTGAGTAAGATGGAAAAATAAGAGGAAATATTTTTGCTTTTTGGAGGGAATATATTGCTGACATATTTAATAATAATGAAGTATAATTCCTACTTGGGGCAAAACTAAAATCCATTGTGCAGTGAAAGAATAGATTCATTTAATTTGTTTAGATTTCTTTGTCTATATTGTGTTTCTTATTAAATCAACTCAAGGTTATAACCAGTGTTACTAGTATCTAAATGGTTGAGGGGAGGCAGGGTACAGAGAACTGATTTTCTCAACCAGATTTTGGAAGGTTTATGTGTTAATGCAAAAAATGATTTTTCCCCTTTGTTGTAAGAATTTAGTTTAATGTTCACAAGCTGTGTGTGTGTGTGCTCAGTTGTGTCCAGCTCTTTGTGATCCCATGGACTGTAGCCCACCAAGCTCCTCTGTCCATAGAATTTTCCAGGCAAGGATACTGGAGAGGGTTGCTGACCCAGGGATTGAATCTGCGTTTCTTGCTCCTCCTGCATTGGCAGGCAGATTCTTTACCACTGTGTCACCCAATTCAATAGCAAAACAACTTCCTCCTGCTACTGCTAAGTTGCTTCAGTCGTGTCCGACTCTGTGCGACCCCATAGACGGCAGCCCACCAGGCTCCCCTGTCCCTGGGTTTCTCCAGGCAAGAACACTGGAGTGGGTTGCCATTTCCTTCTCCAATGCATGAAAGTGAAAAGTGAAAGTGAAGTTGCTCAGTCATGCCTGACTCTTAGCAACCCCACGGACTGTAGCCTACCAGGCTCCTCCGTCAATGGGATTTGCCAGGCGAGAGTACTGGAGTGGGGTGCCATTGCCTTCTCCATATATCATCTCTATTCTGGGAGGTATGCATGAATAATAATAAAGGGATATTTCTGTTTCTGGCCTTAACGTTTTACAGTTTATGTAATGTTCACATTTCTGGCCTTTTCTCAGGGAATAAGTCAGGACATGGATCCCCTAATGTTGAGTACTTTATAGTGTACTCACACATTATTGGTAGGGTTGCTGGTAAAATACAGTATCCAAGTTAAAACTTGAATTTCAGATTAGTTACATATACTTTTTCAGTGTAACTATGTCCCTTGCAATAGTTATCATGCTGTGCTATGCTTAGTCGTTCAGTCGTGTCCGACTCTTTGCAAACCCATGGACTATAGCCCGCCAGGCTCCTCTGTCCATCTAATTCTCCAGGCAAGAATACTGGAGTGGGTTGCCATGTCCTTCTCCAGGGGATCTTCCCGATCCAGGGATCTAATCCGAGTCTCTTACATCTCCTGCACTGGCAGGCAGATTCTTTACCAACTGAGCCACCATGGAAGCCCAAGAACACTGGAGTGAGTAGCGTATCCCTTCTCCAGGGGATTCTCCTGATCCAGGAATCGAACTGGGGTCTCCTACATTGCTGGCTGAGCTACCAGGAAAGCCCCGCTGGGTAATACTTATACTAAAAAATTATTTACTGCTTATTTGAAATTAAAATTTAACTGGGCATCCTGTCTTCTCATTAGCTAAATCTGGTTATCCTAATTGTTGATTATCTTTATTCAGAGAGAGATGCCGAGGCAGGGCTGGGGTTTCTAGTGAAGTCACTCTCCACAGGGCAAGCTTTACACTTGAAGGGACACACCACTGCTTGAACTTAAATTGACCTCAAGATGATGCAGTTTTAATAGTGTTTTTAAAAGCCTTTAAAGTAAAATTTTAAAATTGTCCTCTGTGTATGAACACATAGTGAGGCTGGAAGGGAATGGTGATGGTACAGTGTACTTAGTGCCTGCTGGAGTCTAAAGAATTTCTCTTAATTATTATTACTTATGTTAGGCAGAGAGGGAGGAAAATAAAAGCACATTATTTTAAATTTCATTTCCTGGATTAAAAAAAAAATAGTATTAGAAGATATTTCCCAGAAGCCACCAAGCATTGCTTGTTTCCATAGAAGAGCTACTTAGGTTTAAGATAACACTTATGGGCATATTTTAATCTGGTTGAAAGTTACTGTTTGTCATTTGTCCTTAAAGAATTTGCGTTTTCACTCTAAATCCCATCCAAAAGTTGATGGGCTAAAGTGCAGTACTTGTTGTTTACACTTATTCTCAAATTAAAATTTTATTGGTGTTTGGGAACAGGTACAACAATGTTCAGAAAATCTTAAGTACAAAATACTAAAATATCTACAGAGATGGGTATATGGAACATATTAAAATAGGACCTTTAAAAGACGGAAAAAACAGAGCTTACATCCTGAAGCACCCTCACTGAACTCTCAGAAGCTTCACAGACGGAAGTTGGGATCAGTAATGAGAGTTTGTGATTATACATCTTTACTGGATTTTCATTCTTTTGAAAGAACCTATATGCAGGTCAGGAAGCAGCAGTTAGAACTGGACATGAAACAACAGACCGGTTCCAAATAGGAAAAGGAGTACGTCAAGGCTGTATATTGTCACCCTGCTTATTTAACTTCTATGCAGAGTACATCATGAGAAACGCTGGGCTGGAAGTAGCACAAGCTGGAATCAAGATTGCTGGGAGAAATATCAATCACCTCAGATATGCAGATGACACCACCCTTATGGCAGAAAGTGAAGAGGAACTCAAAAGCCTCTTGATGAAAGTGAAAGTGGAGAGTGAAAAAGTTGGCTTAAAGCTCAACATTCAGAAAACTAAGATCATAGCATCTGGTCCCATCACTTCATGGGAAATAGATGGGGAAACTGTGGAAACAGTGTCAGACTTTATTTTTTGGCGGAGGGGGGGGTGGGGGCTCCAAAATCATTGCAGATGGTGATTGCAGCCATGAAATTAAAAGATGCTTTCTCCTTGGAAGGAAAGTTATGACCAACCTAGATAGCATATTCAAAAGCAGAGACATTACTTTGCCAACAAAGGTTCGTCTAGTCAAGGCTATGGTTTTTCCTGTGGTCATGTATGGATGTGAGAGTTGGACTGTGAAGAAAGCTGAGCACTGCAGAATTGATGCTTTTGAACTGTAGTGTTGGGAAAGACTCTTGAGAGTCCCTTGGACTGCAAAGAGATCCAGCCCCTCCATTCTAAAGGAGATCAGTCCTGGGTGTTCATTGGAAGGACTGATGCTAAAGCTGAAACTCCAATACTTTGGCCACCTCATGCGAAGAGTTGACTCATTGGAAAAGACTCTGATGCTGGGAGGAATTGGGGGCAGGAGGAGAAGGGGATGACAGAGGATGAGATGGCTGGATGGCATCACCAACTTGATGGACATGAGTTTGAGTGAACTCCAGGAGTTAGTGATGGACAGAGAGGCCTGGCATGCTGTGATTCATGGGATTGAAAAGATTCGGACAGGACTGAGTGACTGAACTGAACTGAACTAGGTGGGAATTATGTTATTCCAATATGATATTTTTTGGGCTTCCCTTGTGACTCAGCTGGTAAAGAATCTGCCTGCAATGTGGAAGACCTGTGTTTGATCCCTGGGTTGGGAAGATCCCCTTGAGAAGAGAAAGGCTACCCACTCCAGTATTCTGGCCTGGAGAATTCCATGGACTGTATAGTTTATGGGGTCGCAAAGAGTTGGACATGACTGAGTGACTTTCAATCAATCAGTATGATATTGGGAAAACTAATGTGTTGAGTGGTCAAGTTAATTTCTCCTAAATGTTAGTAACTTAGACACTGAGCCAAAATCTGTGAGATATATCTTATGGGAGATATACCCTTTAAAAATAATTTGAAAGCTATAGATCTTCTTTCTGTAGCAGGCATTGCACAAGTTGGAAGATTTCTGCAGTTCATTTCAGGGGATTCTCAAATCACTCAAGATCTTGGAATCCATGTTAAGCACCCTTTCTCACCTGATGGTCGTTTTCCATGGTCATTTTCTTCACTCCACCAAGCTTCAGGGGGTGATGGTTTCAGAACTCTATCTGCTATTAAAAGGTAGAGAGGGAATTAAATTTATTTATTCTGTATAGGTGTTTGAAGAGCATTTGTAAAATGGCTTATGAACAACTTACTAACAATGACTGACATAGGTAAGCTCTTGAATGTCTGGAGCGTAAATCTGGACTAAGAACTGGAGACCATCATATTGCTGATGTCTTGGTCCTGGGCTCCTGAATGCATGATGTTGGATCCAGCAGTAGTTTTTGACAAAACATCTACCAGTATAGAGTAAATTAAAAAAAAAATAAGCAGACTTTAATTTTTGGGGCTCCAAAATCACTGCAGATGGTGACTGCAGCCATGAAATTAAAAGATGCTTACTCCTTGGAAGAAAAGTTGTGACCAACCTAGACAGCATATTAAAAAGCAGACATTACTTTGCCAATAAAGGTCCATCTAGTCAAGGCTCTGTCTGGTTTTTCTAGTAGTCATGTATGGATGTAAGAGTTGGACTATAAAGAAAGCTGAGCGCTGAAGAACTGATGCTTTTGAACTGTGGTGTTGGAGAAGACTCTTGAGAGTCCCTTGGACAGCATGGAGATCCAACCAGTCCATCCTAAAGGAAATCAGTCCTGAATATTCATTGGAAAGACTGATGTTGAAGCCGAAACTCCAAATCTTTGGCCACCTGATGCTAAAAACTGACTCATTTGAAAAGACCCTGATGCTGGGAAAGACTGAAGGCAGGAGAAGAAGTGGACAACAGAGGATGAGATGACTGGATGGCATCACCAACTCAGTGGACATAAGTTTGAGTAAACTCCAGGAGTTGGTAGTGGACAGGAAGGCCTGGCGTGCTGCAGGCCATGGGGTTGCAGAGTTGGACATGACTGAGCAACTAAACTGAACTGAACTGAAGGTCAGGTGAATTCTTCATAAAAATAACTGTACTCAGATGTTATGTCCTTATGTAAGTTTTCTTTTCAGTAATAATATATATATATATATCTTTTTTTTAATATCATGGTCATGGTGCATAGCAAGGCAGTGTCAGAAATGCAAACTCTGATGCCAGATTCAGGGACTGGTTCTATCACTTATTAACTGAATACACTGGATATTATCTCTTTTAAATTGAGGTTCCTTATCTTTAAAATGGAAATAATAATGGGACCCAGGTTAAGGCTGCTGCTGCTGCTGCTAAGTCGCTTCAGTTGTGTTCAACTCTGTGCAACCCCATAGACGGCAGCCCACCAGGCTCTGCTGTCCCTGGGATTCTCCAGGCAAGAACACTGGAGTGGGTTAGGTTAAGGCTATAGTGCTTATAAAATAAGATATTTAAGACATTCAAAAATTTCTAAATATATTAAGTACCCAGGAAAAGCTAGCTAATAATTACAGTGCTTGACTATATATGCATGATATATAAATATTATTTAATGGCAAAATGGTTTGAAAATCCTGTGTAGATCCCCCAAATTCTCTTAAATCTAAGTATTATTGTTCTACTCTGCCAAAAAAAAAAAAGTGGGAGGGGGAAAAAAGAAAGAGAAGGAGAAAGCAGAATGAGAATAAAAAGAAGTAACCTGGTCTTCCCCCAAAATAGCTTCTTTTCTTTTACAAGGGGTGAAGGGACAGGAACAGGTAATTTTAGTTGCCCTGGACTTCAGATTTAATTTCCTTGGTGTTAATTTTCTGTCTCCCTAACTGGGATACCAGCTTTACAAAAGCTATAGACTAGAATTGGTTTTGCTTGCTGCTTCAACATTTGGAACAGTGCGTGGGACAGAGTAGGTATCCAAATTTGATGAATGAATCAAAGTTAATGAATCATATTAAATGAAAAACACTCTCAGATTTGCGTTAAGCATGGAGGCTCTCTGTCCTCCCTTGGCATCAAGTGTCCCCAAAGGACCCACAAGATTAGCACAGTCTCTGCCCAAGCCAGTCCAAAGCCATCACTGTTTGGGAACAGTTAGAACCCTGCCCTTAACCTGGCTGTAACAGCACAAAGGACAGTTCCAGTCACCTTTCCCTTCTGGTCCTCTCTCAGTAGAAATTCAGCTTCCAGGATGACCTAATCTGATAATTCACCAGCCACAGGTAACTAGCTATGATTGTTTTTTTTAATGTCAAATAGCTGCCAACTAAATATGAAAAGATATTTGTCTTTATTCAAGTGGAGAGAAAAGCTTTACCTTGGATGAATATATAATCGTAAGATGAGAGACACGACTATCGGCCGTGGCTTAAAATAGATTTGTTTATGAAAAAGAATAATATCATGCTCAGTTCAAGGACAAACTGCTTTTTAATGAGAAGTGTGCTGGGTATGTGGAGATTATATTTCTTTTATCATCATGAAGGAAAATACATCTATGTCTTAAGACATTCTCTAGGGTAATGGGCAGTATCCAAACACTATAAACTGAACAAATGTGATGAGTAACAAATATAACGAGTGTCATCAGAGTTGAAGAGCATAGCATGTCAGCTGAGTGCATCCCACAGGACCTGCGTCTAGGAGTTTTTCACACTGATGGAGTTTGTGTCTATTGCTGATTCTTACCTGATGCAAGCTGATTTTAAAGAGCCAAAGCCAAGGTTCACATAAACAGCTACCTAAAACAATATGAAGAAAAGATATTACCTAGATTTTAACCCCAAACCAATAAGATGCTGAACTTCTTAACCACAAGAGCTATTAATCAGAGCCCATAGCTAATTAGCTTGAATCTCTACTGCTTGTACATGTAGGAATAGGAGGGTAGAATATAAATATAGAAGACAAAACAGAAAATACCTACTTTATCTACTGAGTGTGCTAACAAAGGGCACTCCCCCCAGAACAATGTACTTGGTAAACCCTACTATTTTTCCTAGAATAATGACACATTTTGAAATATTGAAATCTGTAAAAACCATTGTTAGCCCTCCCTGCTGGCTTTCAGAATAAGATCTTTTGTCAGTAGGCTGGAGAATAAGAACTTGAAAATCAAAATTCATTTAATTATTACAATAAAATCATATATAAACAGGTACAGATTTTAACTCATTTTCAGGCTTCCATTCAACATCCACTTTATATGTGACAGAGGTTGTTCACAATGGGGAGGGAAGAGGGCAAGTTCATATGCTCAGGGAAGGAGATAGAAAAGCCAATCAGCTTTCTTCTTTCCCTCAGCATATGGTTTTCCCCTTTAAATCAAGTCACTTACCAAGTGCAGAGGTATTTCATTCAGTCTGAAGCTCTTATGTATTATTAATACAGATTGAAATGTATATCTTCTAATATATATAAATTATTTACATATTAATGAATGTTACTCAAATATAATTTCTGCTTTCAATAAGTTTGTTGAGCTTACATATTTTCTTATGTTAAGTAAATGTGGTTCATAGCAGGAGTTTTTGGAATCTTTATTAGCTAAAGCACATTATGACTTTCTAAACTGTGAAGGATTGGCATGTTGATTTATATTTTGGTATTTGTGAGGCAAGAAGTTTTCAGTTTTTTAGCCCAAAGTGGGAAGCCTTGGCCTTTGGCAAGACCAGATGCCAGACCATTAGCAACAGCTCAACAGTTTGTAGAAAAAAAATAACATGGTAAAGATGATGTTTATTGTTGGCCAGTTGTGTACAGTGCTGAATGGCTGGACTAGTGAAACTAGTAAATTTTGACAAGTGGTGCTAACACTTGGCTGCCATCCTTTATTAGGGATGTCATGCTTAGGGGATGAAGATCAGCAACATTTTACTGGGTTCCATGATGTTGGTGGTGATGATATTGTCTACAAAGTGAGTGATCTTCAATTGCTCTTCACCCAGTATATTGCAGGGGGCTTCCCAGGTGTCAAGGGGTCTGAGAGAGGGGAGCGATCTCATCAAGTACCAAGCCATCTGGCAAGGGACCTAAGACAGAGGAGGTCACAGGTGGAACAGAGGGTTCAGATTTGTCTCCATCTTGTAGCAAAGAAGCCTCAGTAGATGTACTAGGTTTTTAGGATGCTGTGTCCATGATCGAAGACGTAATAGGTAGTTGGGTAAGGAAGATTGCAAGTTTAGGGCCTCTCTTCTCTAGATAGCTCTGGCATAATAGAGTTCAACCCTTGAAGACCCTGTTTTAATTTAGATTGGGCCATACTAACTCTTTTAACAGGAGAGATGGCCCATAGGATCTCATTTTGTCAAACCAATTTATAGGTGCCTAAGACTTAATTTAATTTTATTACTCATTGAGTCAGAGTGTCCATGCTCACTATGGAATATAATAGGGTAAGGAGTGATATGTCCATGGGAAATTTAGGCCAGGCAATAGTTCTAATGGTTAGGATAAGCATCTCACTTTATCTATTTTACATTTAGGAAGTCCTATAATATTGTAGGAAGCACCTTCATTAAATTTAATGGAATGTCAAAGTATAATTTGAGCCCCCATATTGATTAAGGCCGCAAATGTTTGCCAATTACTGCATTTCATCAGATGTTAAAGATAGTTCAGAACCTATATTGTAGAGACACAAAACCAGGGGTACCTTTTTGTCTTGTGTGTTATTAATTCTTTTAGGAAATTTTGTGTTTTAAATTGGGTCATATTGTGGACCTTTCCTTCAGTTTTTTGTTGTTATTATTTCCTGTCCTGCTACTCAGATTTTTTTTTCTTTTTTCCATTTTTTTGGTCAATGGGTATACTTTTGTAGGGGTGGGCTACCCAACTCATATTCATAAATTTCTTCTTCCAAAGAACCTCAAATCATTATCCTCTGGCTAGAGACCTCCCTCATGAAATGGTTGATTTATAGGATTTAAGGACCCTTAGCTTACACTGTGTGTGAACTAACCCCTTTGTTGTGCCTCAGGAGTATGTTAGGTAATTTTTTCCTATAACCTTGAGAATCAGAATCTTTGTTGCCACAAAGGTGTAGGCAGCAATTGCAGCAGAGATATTTAGAGATGCAGACGTGGAGAACAGACATGTGGACACAGAGGGGAAGGAGAGGGGGAACAAATTAGGAGAGTAGCACTGGCATATATATACTACCATGCATAAAATAGCTAGCTAGGGGGAAGCTGCCATACAATAGCATGGGTTTCTCAGCCTGGTTCTCTGAGCAGAGAGAGGTGAGAGGGTGAGATGAAAGGGAGGTTCAAGAGGGCAGGGATATATGTATACATACAGTTGATTCACTTTGTTGTACAGTATTGTAAAGAAATTATACTCCAATAATACAATTTTTTAAAGAATGACAAATAAACTGTTGGTATAGTTAAGAAAAAACACGCAATGAGTTCTGGTGAGCAACCTGTTCTTAGGAGTGTGGACCTCAATGTACTACTGAATCTCCCCACCCCTCCCCCTTAGTGATTGCTCTTCAACGGTGACCACTTTGTAGGCCCATATTTCTCACAGGATGTAATATTTCCCCTGTTGAGGATCTGCTCCATTCTGAGATGCACAGATAAGGGTCACATTAAGGAAGGTCTTGATTCCATCCTCCAGTCCTTAAAAGGCACATACTGGAATGTAGGAGGGTACAAACTTTCATCTATAAGACGAATAATTTCTGGGAAGTTAATGTATGGCATACTGACTGTAGATAATAATGCTGAACTGTATAGTTGAAAATTCCTACAGGAGAAAAAATATTCAGTTCAGTTCAGTTCAGTCGCTCAGTCGTGTCCGACTCTTTGCGACTCCATGAATTGCAGCACGCCAGGCCTCCCTGTCCATCACCGACTCCTGGAGTTCGTGTTTGCAATACATACACACACACACAATGGTGACTAAGTTGAGAGATGTGTTAATTTAGCTTGTTAATCACTTTGCAATATATATGTATATAAAATATCATGTTATATGTCTCAAATATATACAATTTTTATTTGTCAATTATATCTCAATACGCTGGGAAAAATAAAATGGCTATTTGATACCTTTCAAAACAAAATAATCAAAAAAGGTCATTATGTTTTGAAAAGAAATCTGAAATTATACAGTACAAAATATTAGCAGCAATTACTTCTGGATGATAGGAATCCTAAAAGATGATGCTGTGAAAGTGCTGCACTCATATGTCAGCAAATTTGGAAAACTCAGCAGTGGCCACAGGACTGGAAAAGGTCAGTTTTCATTCCAATCCCAAAGAAAGGCAATGCCAAAGAATGCTCAAACTACTTCAAAATTGCACTCATCTCACACGCTAGTAAAGTAATGCTCAAAATTCTCCAAGCCAATACGTGAACTGTCAACTTCCAGATGTTCAAGCTGGTTTTAGAAAAGGCAGAGGAACCAGAGATCAAATTGCCAATATCCGCTGGATCATTGAAAAGCAAGAGAGTTCCAGGAAAAGATCTATTTCTGCTTTATTGACTATGCCAAAGCCTTTGACTGTGTGGATCACAATAAATTGTGGAAAACTGTGAAAGAGATGGAAATACCAGACCACCTGACCTGCCTCTTGAGAAACCTATATGCAGGTCAGGAAGCAACAGTTAGAACTGGACATGGAACAACAGTCTGGTTCCAAATAGGAAAAGGAGTATATCAAGGCTGTATATTGTCACCCAGTTTATTTAACTTCTATGCAGAGTACATCATGAGAAACACTGGGCTGGAAGAAGCACAAGCTGGAATCAAGATTGCCATCAGAAACATCAATAACCTCAGATATGCAGATAACACTACTCTTATGGCAGAAAGCATAGAAGAACTAAAGAGCCTCTTGATGAAATTGAAAGAGGAGAGTGAAAAAGTTGGCTTAAAGCTCAACATTCAGAAAATGAAGATCATGGCATCTTGTCCCATCACTTCATGGCAAATAGATGGGGAAACAGTGGAAATAGTGGCTGACTTTATTTTTTTGGGCTCCAAAACCACTGTAGATGATGATTGCAGCCATGAAATTAAAAGACGCTTGCTCCTTGGAAGACAAGCTATGACCAACCTAGACAGCATATTAAAAAGTAGAGACATTACTTTGCCAACAAAGGTCCGTCTAGTCAAGGCTATGGTTTTTCCAGTAGTCATGTATGGATGTGAGAGTTGGACTATAAAGAAAGCTGAGCCCCAAGGAATTGATGCTTTTGAGCTCTGGTATTGGAGAAGACTCTTGAGAGTCTCTTGGACTGCAAGGAGATCCAACCAGTCCATCCTAAAGGAGATCAATCCTGTGTGTTCATTGGAAGGAACTGATGCTAAAGCTGAAACTCCAATACTTTGGCCACCTGATGTGAAGAACGGACTCATTTGAAAAGACCCTGCTGTTGGGAAAGATTGAAGGCAGGAGGAGAAGGGGACAACAGGGGATGAGATGGCTGGATGGCATCACTGACTCGATGGACATGAGTTTGGGGGAGCTCTAGAAGTTGGTGATAGACAGGGAGGCCTGGCGTGCTGTGGTTCCTGGGGTTGCAAAGACTTGGACACAACTGAGACTGAAATGAACTGACTGAAATGTAGATGTTTTCTTTTTTGATTATTTCGTATTTGATTTTCTTTAATTTTTCAATGACTGATAATTAATTATGTAAATCTAAATAATTAAATCTTACTAATAAAAATGTCTAAATGAAGAATCATATTCCCTATCTCTCTGCAAATATTTTAATATTTTATTAACCTGATTCATGGATGGGCCAAGATATTAAAAAAAAACTGAAAGTTTCAGAGTGGGGAAGGAGTAAAACTAAAATATTTGCAAGCATAAATGAAATTACTGTGACTTCTCTGTAGTGACATATGCTATATCATTTTAGGATTATTAAAACATGTGTTGGAGAAAAACAAATTGTAACAATTATGTTTAAATGTTTCCAGCGTCTGTTGGTTATTTCAGCCTTCACCCCTGAATACCATTAGCAGGAAAAATTAGTCTCATGATATAATTTACATGAAATAGTTTCTTACCCCACTTCACATCTGGGAATCACCATTTAGAACACAGATTAGATTATTTCCTTTATTATATGATGCATCACTTTCATCATTGCCTGTAGGACTCTAATAGCGAGAAATCTAAATAGTATCGACATGGTAAAGCAAAAACTGCTAATATGTAGATATAGTTCTATTTAGTCATTAGATTTGAGTTCATTGGAAGAGCCACAATATGTTGTGTTGTCAAAACTGTATTACAAGACTAATCAATTTCCGTGTGGAGTTTTGTGAGTCTATTATATAATTAGTGTAAGTAATATTGACTGCTCTTGAATACCATAAGTACACAAGAAGATCAAGGGATAGATGATGGGAGAAGATGGATTGTTTAATTTACTTCTCAATTAAAGCTGACACTTTGGGTAGAGAAATCTGCAGCTCATTAGTTTTTTTTTTATGGTTCATTTTGCAACTGCATTTATTGTTTTAATAAGTAAATATATTATCTCATTAGGGCAGCAGTTTCATAGCTATAACAACACAAGTTTTTCATATCCATTCACAACATGCATTCCCCAAATGGAACCCCGAGAAGATTTATTAAATCCAATGAAACTGAAGGAGAGGCCTTGTGGGGTGGAGACTGTGGGCATTATGAGGTCATAGCAAAAAGCAAAATGTTTTTAACTCAGGGGCTAAAAATGATTGCAAAGATTTTTTTGTTTTGTTTTGTTTTCCTGAGTCCTTCTAATAATAAAGCTATTTAGAAATGTGTGGTGGTTTCCCAGCAACAAATGTGTTGACAAACTACCTTTCAGATTGGGTATGAGTAATATGTTTATTGCATCCCTTTTACACACTCGCCTCAATTCATAGTGCCATAGAGGCCATGGAGGAGAGATCTAAGCCAACCTCTGGTGCTATTATTAAGATCTTAAAAGCTCTAGCCTCTGGGTCAGAGAAAAGTGACCCTGATTCTCAAGCAAACACCTGCCTTGATTAAGTTCTAATAACTCTGTTAGTATGCATGCTGGTGGACCTAGATTGGGTCAATCAATCAATTAGCATGTATTAATTTAATATGTACTATTTTCCCTGGGATTCCCTGGTGGTTCAATGGTAAAGAATCCGCTTGCAATGCAATAGACACAGGTTCAATCCCTGGATCAGGAAGATCCCGTGGAGTATGAAGTGGCAACACTCTCCAGGATACTTTCCTGGGAAATTCCATGGACAGAGGAGCTTGGTGGGGCTACAGTCCATGGGGTCGCAAGAGTTGGATAAGACTTAGCGACTAAACAGCAACAACAATTTTCCCTAGCTTGTTACCTGTATGACACTGGCAAAGAGTCCGAAAAAAAAAAAGAAAAAAGATATTGATTATAAGCGAAATAGGAAGGAAACAAGTGTCACTGACCACATATAACAGGCTGCTGATAGAAAATTTGAATCTGTTCTATTTTGTTTAAAAGAATTTCAAAGAAAGCAAGAAAGATTTAGTTCAGTTAAATAACAGGCTTTTGGGTACTAGAATTTTAAATTATTTTTCTTGCAAATGAATAACTGTGTGTGAGGGAAGGATGCACAGAAGATTCAGTGTATGTACTGACTCATTCCCCATGTGGCTTCTCTTTGTGACAACTGCCATTTATTGAACATTTACTAAATTATTATCTCATTTTGAACCTGTGGGATGAGATACATTAGCCTCATTGTATAAAGTAGGAAGAATCAAACCATTTACTTGAGGATCCTTAGTAAGCAAATGAATAATTTGCAATTGAACCCAGATCTGTCTGACTCTAAAACATATGTCAGATTTAGATATTTGAATAACCCAGTTGCTGGATTTCAGTGGTTTGAACATGGTTTTCCACTCATTTGTATCTGTTCCAGGAATGTTTGCACGACTCCATCTATGCGTGTTCACACATCCCTAGTCTCTCAGAGTTTGAAGAAAAGCAACCAGTCACTTCCCTGTGTCACCATTTATCACTATAACACTGGTGACTCTTTGAGTGGAGGGTAGGCACTGCTGTGAAAGTATGAGACTCTGAAGTTGCAATTCATCCTGGGCTAAGATCAGGTCCCTGCTTGTGTGTAACGAGGCATACACAAGGATGACTCAGGTCTTGCTGTGCCTCTACTGTGGCAAATCCATGCTTCAATCAGGGGTGAAGGTGGCAAATTCAGTTTGAAATGATCACAGGGGCTGTGGAGTGGTTCCTTAGCCCCTCTCTGAACCTGTGCTGGTGTTTGGGGAACATGCTTTATTCTAACAACAGGGACTGGGATTCCATTTAGGGAGGGAAATACATATATAAAAAATCAAGTGTTTGGTACAAAGTAGGGGACATGAGGTCTTCAGAAGTAAGGTCCAATGCTTCTGTTTTCACACAGAGAGGACTTGAGGCTCTAGGGAGGAACAAAAGAAGAAATATAAGAGATTAGAGGGAAGAATGGATTTTGGGTGGGTCCTGGGTGATGAGATTGCCAGAAAGCTCTTTGGAAAGGAAAAATAGACCACTTTGTTCACTCTTTGATGTGTGATATCCACTTTTATGAAGTCATATATATGTCATGTGAGTTGGGAATATGGGTGAAAAGTGGATGAGAAGTCACTGAAGGGATTGAATTTTAAGTCTGGGTCAGTGTGATGAGCAACAAGAACCTTGAGTGAGGAATCTGGAGCTCAAGAGGAAAAGGAGGCTACAGAAACAACAGTACCTGGGCATTCTCAGAAATATCAAGGAGAGCTTTGTACTCCTGCAAGGGCCAGTTAATTATGCAGAGAGAAAATCCTCTCACTCTAAGATTCTTAGAAGTACAGCCTATACAAGCCTTGGGCTCAGAGATCAACTTATTGGTGAGTTTGCGTAGTCCATCAGGGCCTGGATCTGTGCTCAGTGAGTGATTGGGTGAGTGATGGTGGTAGAAGGAAAGACTGGTTGGAGGACAGTGAAGGGGTGTGTAAATTCCTTTGAAGATGTCCCAGTGGTATTGTTAGAGCAATATCATCCTTGGTAGGCAGTGAGTGTGTTGGTCAATTCAGGCTGCTCTGACAGAGTACCATTGACTGGGTAGCTTATAAATAGCAGAATTTTATTTGTCCTAGTCTTAGAGACTGAAAATCTAAGATAAGAGTGCTAGCATCGTCAAGCTTTGATGAGAGCCCTCTTCCAGGTGGCAGACTGCTAACTTTTCTTTGTAACCTCACCTGCTGCTGCTAAGTCACTTCAGTCGTGTCTAACTCTCTGTGACCCCGTAGACGGCAGCCTACCAGGCTCCCCGGTCCCTGGGATTCTCCAGGCAAGAACACTGGAGTGGGTTGCCATTCCCTTCTCCAATGCATGAAAGTGAAAAGTGAAAGTGAAGTCGCTCAGTCGTATCCGACCTTCAGCGACCCCATGGACTGCAGCCTTCCTACATCCATGGGATTTTCCAGGCAAGAGTACCGGAGTGGGTTGCCATTGCCTTCTCCTAGCAGAGATCAAAGGAAGCAAGCTCTCTTGTGATTGTTATAAGGGCATTAATTCCATTCGTGAGGGTTATACTCTCAGAAGGGCTTCCCTGGTGGCTCAGTGGAAAAGAATCCACCTTCCAGTGCCAAGAGAAATGGGTTTGATCCCCGGGTCAGGAAGATTCTCTGAAGAAGGAAATAGCAACCAATTCCAGTATTCTTGCCTGGGAAATCCCATGGACAGAGGAGCCTGGTGGGCTACATCCATGGGGTGGCAAAAGAGTTGGACATGATTTTATGACTGAACGACAACAACATACCCTTATAATCACATATAATCTTTATTACCTTCCCAAGACCCAAACTTCTAATATGATCACATTGATGGGTAGGGTTTCAATCCATGAATTTGGAGGGACACCAAAATTCAGTTCATAACAGGCAATAATGGACAAGATAAATGCAGAGAGAAATTTAAATTTACAAACTTAAGTCACAGAGATTGCAACAGAGAGTAGATTTCAGGCTGTTGTTACTTCCCTTCAATGTTTGTGTCTCTGAGACAGCTGCTGGTATAAAACAACCTACCTCAACCAGGACAGGAAGATCAGACTTGTTTCCCACCTATACTTCTGATCATAGTACTTGTCATACTTTAGAAAGGTGTGCTGTTTCTATAGGTATTTAATAGTGTCTATTTTCCCTGTTAGATATCCATGTACCATAAAGGCAGCACTGGATTTTCATTTCTCCCTGTTATATTCCAAATGTTTTTCTTATCACTTAATGACTATGTACTGAGTGACTGAAATGAAGAGAACCCTGTAATCTGAATGAGTGGCTGGTAGAAACTACATTTGAATTATTTCTAAGAGTAGCAGTGTTATGCTTTACAGTTTACAATGTGCTTGACTACCCTTCTTCAGCGTTAGTGGTTGGGGCATAGACTTGGATTATTGTGATATTAAATAGTTTGCCTTGAAAGTGAACAGAGATCATTCTGTCATTTTTGAGACTGCATCCAAGTACTGCATTTGTCTTTTGTTGACTATGAGGGGTACTCCATTTCTTCTAAGGAATTCTTGCCCACAGTAGTAGATATAATGGTCATCTGAATTAAATTTGCCCATTCCAGTCCATTTTAGTTCACTGATTCCTAAAATGTCAATGTTCACTCTTCCCACCCCCTGTTTGACCACTTGCAGTTTTCCTTGATTCACGGACTTAACATTCCAGGTTCCTCTGCAATATTGTTCTTTATAGCATTGGATTTTACTCCCATCACCAGTCACATCAACAACTGGTGTTGTTTTTGCTTTGGCTCAGCCTCTTCATTCTTTCTGGAGCTGTTTCTCCAGTCTTCTCCAGTAGCATGTTGGGTACCTACTGACCTGGGGAGTTTACCTTTCGGTGTCATATCTTTTTGCCTTTTCATACTGTTCATGGGGTTTTCAAGGCAAGAATACTGAAGTGGTTTGCCATTCCCTTCTCCAGTGGACCACATTTTGTCAGAACTCTCCACCATGACCCTTCTGTCTTGGGTGGCCCTAATCAGCATGGGTCATTGTTTCATTTAGTTAGACAAGGTTGTATCCTTGTGATCAGTTTGGTTAGTTTTCTATAATTGTGGTTTTCATTCTGTCTGCTCTCTGATGAATAAGGATAAGAGGTTTATGGAAGCTTCCTGATGGGAGAGACTGACTGTGGGGGAAATTGGGTCTTGTTCTGATGGGTGGGTCCATGCTCAGTAAATTTTTAATCCAATTTTCTGTTGATGAGAGGGGCTGTGTTCCCTCCCTGTTGTTTGGCCGGAGGCCAAACTGTCCACCACGCCTCCACCAGAGATTCCTGGACACTCACAGGCAAGTCTGACTCAGTCTCTTGTGGGGACACTGCTCCTGGCTCCTGGTGCACACAAAGTTTTGTTTGTGCTCTCCAAGAGTCTGTTTCCCCAGTCCTGTGGAAGTTCTGTAATCAAATCCCACTGGCCCCCAAAGTCAAATTTTCTGGGAATTCTCAGTTCCTTTGCTGGATCCCAGGTTGGGGGAAATCTGTTGTGGGTCCTAGAACTTTCTTAACAGTGAGAGAATTTCATTGGTATAATTGTTCTGCAGTTTGTGGGTCATTTGCTTGATGGTTCTATGGTGCCCAACCACTAATGCTGAAGAAGCTGAAGTTGAATGGTTCGATGATGACCTACAAGATCTTGTAGAACTAACACCAAAAAAAAAAAAAAAAAAAAGATGTTATTTTCATCATAGGGCACTGGAATGCAATAGTTGGAAGTCAAGAGATATCTGAAGTAATAGGCAAGTTTGACCTTGAAGTACAAAATGAAACTGGGCAAAGGCTAACAGAGTTTTGCCAAGAGAATGCACTGGTCATAGCAAACACCCTCTTCCAACAACATAAGAGATGACTGTACACATGGACTTCACCAGATGGTCAGTACCAAAATCACATTGATTATATTCTTTGCAGCTGAAGAAGGAGATGCTCTATACAGTCAGCAAAAATAAGACCAGGAGCTGACTGTGGCTCAGATCATGAGCTCCTTATTGCCAAATTCAGACTTAAATTGAAGAGAGTAGGGAAAACCACTAGCCCATTCAGGTATGACCTAAATAAAATCCCTTACAATTATACAGTGGAAGTGACAAATAGATTCAAGGGATTAGACCTGATAGACTGAGTGCCTGAAGAGCTATGGACAGAGGTAACTATGTATAAGAGGCAGTGATTAAGACCATCCACAAAAAAAAGAAATGCAAAAAGGCAAAATGGTTGTCTGAGGAAGCCTTACAAATAGCTGAAAAAAGAATAGAAGCTAAAGGCAAAGGAGAAAAGTAAAGCTATACACCCCTGAATGCAGAGTTCCAAAGAAAAGCAAGAAGAGATAAGAAAGCATTTCTCTGAGATCAATGGAAAAAAATAGAGGAAAACAATAGAATGGGGAAGACTGGAGACCTCTTCAAGAAAATTAGAGATACCAAGGGAATATTTCATGCAAAGATGGGCACAATAAAGGACAGAAACAGTATGCACCTAACAGAAGCAGAAGATATTAAGAAAGGGTGGCAAGAATACCCAGAAGAACTATACAAAGATCTCATTAAAGAGATCTTAATGACCCAGATAACCACAATGGTGTGATCACTCACTAGAGCCAGACGTCCTGGAGTGCAAAGTCAAGTGGGCCTTAGGAAGCTTCACAACAAACAAAGCTAGTGGAGGTGATGGATTTCTGGCTGAACTATTTCAGGTCCTTAAAGATGATGCTATAAAAGTTCTGCACTCAATATGCCAGCAAATTTGGAAAACTCAGCAATGGCCACAGGACTGAAAAAGATCAGTTTTCATTCCAATATCAAAGGCAATGCCAAAGAATGTTCAAACTACCACACAATTACACTCATCTCACACGCTAGCAAGTAATGCTCAAAATTATCCAAGCCAGGCTTCAACAGTACGTGAACTGGGAATTTCCAGATGTTCAAGCTGGATTTAAAAAAGGCATTGGAACCAGAGATCCAATTGCCAACATCCATTGGATCATAGATAAAGCAAGAGAGTTCTAGAAAAGCATCTACTTGTGCTTTATTGACTACACCAAAGCCTTTGAGTGTGTAGATCACAACATATTGTGGAAAATTCTGAAAGAGATGGGAATGCCATACCACCTTACCTGCCTCCTGAAAAATCTGTATGCAGGTTAAGAAACAACAGTTAGAACCAAATATGGAACAATGGACTGGTTCCAAACTGGGAAAGGAGTACATCAAGGCTGTATATTGTCACCCTGCTTATTTAACTTATATGCAGAGTACATCATGAGGAATGCTGGACTGGATGAAGCACAAGCTGGAATCAAGATTGCTGGGAGAAATATCAGTAACCTGAGATATGCAGATGACACAACACTTATGGCAGAAAGTGAAGAAGAACTAAAAAGCCGGAGAGTGAAAAAGCTGGCTTAAAACTCAACATTAAAAAAACTAAAATCATGCATCCGGTCTCATCACTTCATGGCAAATAGATGTGGAAACAGTGGCTGACCTTATTTTTCTAGGCTCCAGAATCATTGCAGATGGTGACTGCAGTGATGAAATTAAAAGACACTTGCTCCTTGGAAGTAAAGCTATGACCAACCTAGACAGCATATTAAAAAGTAGAGACATTACTTTGCTGTCAAATGTTTATCTAGTCAAAACTATGGTTTTTTCAGAAGTCATGTATGGATATGAGAGTTGGACCATAAAGAAAGCTGAACACCAAAGAATCGATGCTTTTGAACTGTGGTGTTGGAGAAGACTCTTGAGAGTCCCTTGGACTGCAAGGAGATCCAACCAGTCCATCCTAAAGGAAATCAGTCCAGAATATTCATTGGAAGGACTAATGCTGAAGCTGAAACTGCAATTCTTTGGCCACCTGATGCGAAGAACTGACTCCTTGGAAAAGACCCCGATGCTGGGAAAGGTTGAAGGTGGGAGCAGAATTGGATGACAGAGGATGGGATAATGGGATGGCATCACCGAGTCGATGGACGTGAGTTTGAGAAAGCTCTGAGAGTTGGTGATAGACAGAGAAGCCTGGCGTGCTGTGGTCCATGGGGTCGCAAAGAGTCAGAAATGACTGAGTGACTGAACTGAAATGAACTGACTACCCTTGAGTATCTCAAGCTCCCTCTTGACTTTGGCAGGAAAGACTGGGGTGATGACATGTTGGTCCAGAAAGGGAATACCATTACAGGTGTTAACCTCCAAATCAGATGGTATGTAAACCTGTCTGGAATAGTTATTAAATGTGAGGAATGTTGTTTTTTGAGAAGTGGGACTAAGATCTGAAGGCTGGAAGTGATGAAGTAATAATATTATTAAGTGTAAGACACAATGTCAAGACCAACTAAACTGGTGATTTGGAAGAATGTAAAATTAGCTTATTTCAGAAATCTATCCTCTTGAATCAGGTAACAGCCAGTCCACTGTGGCCAAATGTTCAGAGTAATAAACAGTGAACCAGTGTCAGTGAGGAGACTGAAATTAAAAGGAACTTAAAAGCTACATATTGGGCCATAAGCTGCAGTAGCCCCAGCCTCCTTTTAATTGTTCAAAGGACTTGAGTACCACTCACAAAATTTCCCACTTATCATCTTAGATCACTGAAATGGACATACTGTTTGCTACCTAGGGTTGCTGGGAGAATCTCTTCTCATGTAGTGAACTCTCCCTGCATATTGTATCAATTCCCAATGTATCTTCTACCATCTCTGTGCAGATACTCCAAGATATCCCTACCTTTCTGGAAAGTACAATGAGATCATTATGTTGCACATTTTCACTTACTGTGAATTTTTGTGACTAGTAGGTATGAGTATTAATTGGAGAAATAAGGTGGCCTCTAGGCATGCAGTAATAATTCTCACTTTTTCAAGCCTTAGGTTTTTCCAAAATGCTTGGAGTCTATGAAGTCAATATAGTTTTTAATTCTACCTCTCACACAATTGAATTTTGAGTGTGCTTTTTAGTGAATTAAAATCTTTTAGGAATATATAGAAGATGAAAGCTTTCCTTTACTCTGTCCATCAGTTGAGCTAAGGGTTTAAAGGCTTGAGCTAGTCACTTGTTTCCACATGTTCTCCTGCACAGTGAGAAGATATCCTATCCAACACACATCAACAGCAGGCACTTGGTTCCACGAGTGTCTTTAAGATACTTTATCACAATTAACCATAGATGACAATTTAATTAATCACAAGGCACAGCATGCTAAGAATTACTGATTTCTTTTTTTCCCCTTGGCAAGGAGCTCAGCACATTATTCAAGGTCAAGGATACAAGGAAATCTATCCATGAATCTCATTTGGCAGTTTTGTAGCCTGGAACTATGTTTGGTACCAATATAGTGTCAGGCTCAGGGTCCAGTTAGGAACAGAGAAGTCATATTAAATATGGCAACAGAAACAATTTAATATATTGAGCTGGAGAAAGAAGTGTTAGCAAATGAAAAGATCAAATAGTGCAGTAAAGTACAACAGAGTTATATGTCTAAGGCTTGGGGCATGAAGAAAAGGGGTTGGGATTTCCACAGTCTGGAAACTTAGAGAAGATGCCCTGGAGAAATGAGATTCAGTGTTCTGAAAAAAGAGTGCTATGTAGCCACAGCTAACAGCACAAGAGCTTGGAGAAGGGGTATTGGAGAGCTAGGCTCCAGAATCTGGAGAGGAGGCAATGCTTGGCTACTCTTGGGCCATCAGGAGATCAGAGGTTGAACATCACAGAGTCTGGGTCCAGATCTCTGCGAATGGGCTATCTCCCAGTAAGTGTTAGTCCCCCTGAAGAAACACAGTGATGTTGGTTCCTAGAGGACCAAACGGAGAAGGCAATGGGAACCCACTCCAGTACTCTTGCCTGGAGAATCCCAGGGACGGGGGAGCCTGGTGGGCTGCCATCTCTGGGGTTGCACAGAGTAGGACACGACTGAAGCAACTTAGCAGAGGACCAAAATTACTGGAGACTGAGACTCATTGCTGGAGTGAAGCTGAAGTGATGCTGGCAGGAAAGTAGGAAGGGACCAGCCTTTTCATTTTCTTCCAGCTTTCCAGTTCAATATAGCACCCTATATTAGTGGAACTTAAGAGGAAGCCATAAAAAATATAAGAAATAGAGGTTTCAGGATTCCAACCATATCATTGCAAAGGCAAGTGTAGATGGGTTGATTTAAATATGAGTGATATAGTTTAAAATAAACTTAATTTAGCTGTTAAGTAATATTTGCATATTAAAAAGGAGTCAGTTCAAGCTCAGGAAAAGGCATAAAGAATGAATAAAGTTGGGATGTGAAGAAGAGAAAGGATGACCATAAAACATTAATATACTATATTTATCTGCAAGATAGAGGCAAAATTATGTGTCAGAACATTCTATGAACCTTATTAAGGAAAATGTTTGTGTGTGTATAAGTGTGTAGTATGTGTCTAGGCTTTCATTACTTTCAATAATTAGGACTTGAGTTTAAATAGAAAAGTCAATCTACAGTTACCTTAAATTACTTCTATCCCAGATTTTTTGAAAGTCACTTTTATTAAGTTCACTGTAATATAATACAGCAAGTCACCATAAAAAGAAGATATCAAATCCAATATAGACATAAAACATAAACTATGAGGTAATGAGAGCTTATAGAGAAACTCTTATGGCAGCTTTAGCTTTTCTTAGGAGGATTCATTATTTATAATAAAACAGTATATTAGAACCAAAATGTAATAAGCCTTTCTATTTGCCTTTGCAAGAATAAGAGAGGAGAGGTATTTGGAATTTCTAACATGAAGTATTTACACATGGAGTGTGGGATCATAAAAAAATTCCAGGTAAAGGTAAAAGATTTTTGCATAAACAGTGGTTCCATTCTCTCTGAAGAGAAATGGAAGGAAACAGAGAAGTCTTGCTTGAGTGGTGTTGTATATCATCGGTGTCTCTAAAATCAAGTAAACGGTGGTAGAGGGTCATTTTGGACATGATTTAAGAAAGATGAATGGAAGCAAGGAATGAAGAAAGCTAGGTTGAGATTTAACTGAAAATCAACAGAACCAATTCTGAGTTGTGGTGTCTGGTGATAAATAATTGCTCCTATTATTGCCAAGTAGTCCTGAGTAGTCGGGAGAAAAGGACAGCATTTTATCTGTGTGTAAAAGCACAGCATTTTGCAAATGATCGTTTGTAGACTGAAATTTTTCTGCTAGAACATTTGGAGGCTATGTACATCTTTTAAAATTTAGCCCTTCAAGAGAAGTCTCTGAATGATGATCAAGGTCAGGGCATCCTGACAAGACATAACAGAGAAAGGAAAACAATCTTCTGTATAAGAGAACTGAACTTTAAAATTGCAGTAGTTTTTTTGAGGTTAAATAGCATATTTTTAACCCTGGAGATAATGATCTTTCTAGAAAGAACAAAGTGGCCAAAATGGTGAAAATTTATTTTGAAATTCTAGATGGAAAGATGGGAAATGAGCCCCACTTTATGTTTGTCATTCTTGAAAATTTGAAAAACTGGTAGATTCAAAACCAAACAAACTAGCTAAAAGGAGTCTTCATATTTTTATCTTGACTTTAGTGTGAGTACTTCTCAGATTAGCCCTGAATGCCAGTTTCTTGGTGGCAAGATTTTTTTAAAATTAATTTCATTGGAGTATAGTTAATTTACAATGTTGTATATGCATAAATCCATACTTAAAAAAATTATGTTCCCATATAGGTCATTACAGAGTGTTAAGTAGAGTTCCCTGTGCTATATGGTAGGTTCTTATTAATTACCTATTTTACAGTATGACATATATACACTGCTATATATAAGATTTTTTTAAATGAACAAGTCAGCAGTTGGCACTTTTCTGCCCATTTATGATTCATTGAGAAAGAATGGATGTGAAACCACACAAAGGAATTAAAATCAAAGTCAGCTGCTGATGGTGTGATTTGGGGCTTGGGTGCATCACACATATCACACTTATTAGCATCCAGAGTCCTCAGTGGGCATCTCCTTTATGAGTTCTCATGCTGATAAGAGCGTAGTTGCCAAAATATAACTTCCAGCTACTGATTTGGGAGTCAGTTTAGTGAGTGACCTCCATCAAGCCCCAAATGCCAATTCCTGGCAACCTCCCTGTTTATGAATACACATCCTCTGGATGTTGACATTCTGTAACCTCTCCTGAGGGACTCACATGCACTGAAGGACTGCAGTGGACAGGACCCTGAGTCTATTGATTCCAAATTAGTGAAGCACAGCCCCTGCCTTTCAGGACATGCACGGTCTTCTGATGACAGGCAGAAGGCTGTGTAATGAAGTAAGAGCTAAGGTAAATGTATCCTCGGTGATGGGGGAGCCCAGTGGAGGACTGAGGAGGGAATGGGATGGGGAAGGCAAGTTAGAGAATATTCTTTTTGTCCCCTCCCTCTTGAGCCTCCTTCCTACCTCCCACCCCATCAGAGGATATTCTTGAAGACATGTGATCTGAGTCTTAAAATATGACTAGGAGCTTGGGAGGTAGACAGAGGGGGAGGAATAGGATTAATATGAAGGTGAAACACCAACAAATGTGAGTGCTTATTATGTTCCAGGAAGCTGCTAAGTGGTTTGTGAACAGTACCATATTTAATATCTTATCATTATGAGGTGACATTATTATTATTACCCCATTTTATGGATAAGAAAATGGAAATTGAGGGTGTAAGTTGTGAGCAGATTATTCAAACTTTTCTTGTGAAAGGCCAGGTGATAACTATATATTATACTTTGGGGGTCATATGACCTCTAAGACAATTACTTAGTTCTGCCATTGTATCATGAAAGCAGTCCTGGGACAATATGTAAATGAGTGAATGGGGTTGTACTCTAATAAAATTTTTCTTTTTACAAAAACAAGCCAAACCAGATTTGGCAGGGCTGCAAATAGAGATCCCCAACAGAGTACATGGGCTGGAATTCAAGTGAGAGAGAAAATGGAGTTTACAGGAAATAGTAAAGTTTTTGACTTTAACCGTATTTTTTTGTTAGAAATATTGGGGAGGGGATTCTGTCATCAGTTGGGTTTCTATCTTAGAGGCTATAAATGTTTCCTGTGTATATTCTAAGGTTTCAGTAGTGTGTTAGAATAATAGAGCTTATTATTATTTTACATTGTGATAGTGATAATACATGAGAAAGTGAACAATGCTTATTTTTTCAAATCCATGCTGTGTTGAGAGTGCCAAAAGAATTCAGAGAACAAAAAATCACAGGAAAATAAGATGTTAGACATTTTTAGGATTTTAAATAATATATTAATTTTAAAACCTAGCGGTTTTAGGTATTATTATGCATATAAATATTTTTGAAGTACATATTAATTATTCTGGTTTTGACTTAGAAAATCAAATCAAATTCTTGATTTGAAAATTCTTAAAGAGATGGGAATACCAGATCTCCTTACATATCTTCTGAGAAACCTATATACAAGTCAAGGAGCAAAAGTTATAACCTTACATGGAACAACTGATGGTTCAAAACTGGGAAAGAAGTATGTCAAGGCTGTATATTGTCAACCTACTTATTTAATTTATGTGCAGAGTACATCATGTGAAATGCCAGGCTGGATGAATCACAAGCTGAAATCAAGATTGCCAGGAGAAATATCAACAACCTCATATATGTAGATTATACCACTCTAATGGCTAAGAGTGAAGAGAAATTAAAGAGCCTCTTGATGAAGGTGAAAGAGGAGAGTGAAAAAGCTGGCTTAAAATTCAACATGAAAAAACTAACATCATGGCCCCTGGTCCCATCACTTTCATGGCAAATAGATAAGGAAAAAGTTGAAGAGGTGACAGAGTTTATTTTCTTGGGCTCTAAAATCACTGTGGACAGTGACCGCAGCCATGAAATTAAAAGGCATTTAATTTTTGAACGAAAGCCATGACAAAACTAGACAGTGTATAAAAAGCAAAGACATCACTTTGCCGACAAAGGTCCATATAGTCAAAGCTGTGGTTTTTCCAGTAGTCAAGTACAGATGTGAGAGTTGGACCATAAAGTGCCAATGAATTGATGCCTTTGAACTGTGATGCTGGAGAAGACTCTTGGGAGTCCTTTGGACTGCAAGGAGATCAAACCAATCAATCGTAAAGGAAGTCAACCCTGAATATTTATTGAAAGGACTGATGCTGAAGCTGAAGCTCCAATACTTTGGCCACCTGATGCAAAGAACTGACTCATTGGAAAAGACCCTGATGCTGGGAAAGATCAGAGGCAAAAGGAGAAGAGGGTTTCTGAAGATGAGATGGTTAGATAGCATCACCAACTCAATGGACATGAATCTGAGGAAACTCTGGGAGATAGTGAAGGACAGGGAATCCTGGCATTTCACATGATGTACTCTGCACATAAATTAAATAAGTAGGTTGACAATATACAGCCTTGACATACTCCTTTCCCAGTTTTGAACCATCAGTTGTTCCATGTAAGGTTATAACTTTTGCTCCTTGACTTGCTCAAACTTATGTCCACTGAGTCAGTGATGCCATCCAACCATCTCATCCTTTGTCATCCCCTTCTCCTCCTGCATTCAATCTTTCCCAGCATCAGGTTCTTTTCCAGTGTCAGTTCTTCGCATCAGGTGGCCAAAGTATTGGAGTTTCAGCCTTAGCATCAGTCCTTCCAATGAATATTCTGGACTGATTTCCTTTAGGATTGACTGGTTTGATCTCCTTGCAGTCCAAAGGACTCTCAAGAGTCTTCTCCAACACCACAGTTCAAAAGCATTAATTCTTTGGCAGTCAGCATTCTTTATGGTCCAACTCTCCCATGCATACATGACTACTGGAAAAACCCTAGCTTTGACTAGATGGACCTTTGTTGGCAAAGTAATGTCTCTGCTTTTTAATATGCTGTTTAGGTTGGTCATAGCTTTTCTTCTAAAGAGCAAGCATCTTTTATTTTCATTTTTTAAATTAATTAGTTAATTATTTTTAATTGAAGGCTAATTACTTTACAGTTTTGTAGTGGTTTTTGCCATACACTGACATGAATCACCCATGGGTGTACATGTGTCCCGCATCCTGAACCCCCTCCCAAATCCCTCCCCTTCCCATCCCTCAAGGTTGTCCTAGTGCGCCGGCTTTGAATGTCCTGTTTCATGCATTGAACTTGGACTGGTGATCTATTTCACATGTGGTAATATACATGTTTCAATACTATCCCCTCAAATTATCCCTCACCTTCTCCCACAGAGTACAAAAGTCTGTTCTTTATATCTGTGTCTCTTTGCTGTCTCACATATAGGGTTGTCGATACCATCTTTCTAAATTCCATATATATGCATTAATATACTGTGTTGGTGTTTTTCTTTCTGACTTACTTCATTCTGTATAATAGGCTCCAGTTTCATCCACCTCATTAGAACTGATTCAAATGCATTCTTTTTAACAGCTTAGTAATATTCCATTGTGTATATGTACCACAGCTTATCCATTTATCTGCCGATGGACATCTAGGTGGCTTCCATGTCCTGGCTATTGTAAACAGTGCTGCACTGAACAGTGGGGTACACATGTCTCTTTCAATTCTGGTTTCCTCAGTGTGTATGCCCAGCAGTGGGATTGCTGGGTCGTATGACATTTCTGTTTCCAGTTTTCAAAGGAATCTCTACATTGTTCTCATAGTGGCTGTACTAGTTTGCATTCCCACCAACAGTGTTAGAGGGTTCCCTTTATCCAAACCCTCTCCAGAATTTATTGTTTATAGACTTTTTGATAGCAGCCATTCTGACCAGCATGAGATGGTATCTCATTGTGGTTTTTGTGTGCATTTCACTGATAATGAGTGATGTTGAGCATCTTTTCATGTGTTTGTTAGCCATCTGTATGTCTTCTTTGGAGAAATGTCTGTTTAGTTCTTTGGCCCATTTTTTGATTGGGTCATTTATTTTTTTGGTATTGAGCTGCATGAGCTGCTTGTATATTTTTGAGATTAATTCTTTGTCAGTTGCTTTGTTTGCTATTATTTTCTCCCATTCTGAAGGCTGTCTTTTCACCTTGCCTAGAGTTTCCTTCATTGTGCAAAAGCTTTTAAGTTTAGTTAGATCCCATTTGTTTATTTTTTGCTTTTATTTCCATTACTCTGGGAGGTGGGTCATAGAGGATCCTGCTGTGATTTTATCAGAGAGTGTGTTGCCTATGTTTTCCTATAGGAGTTGAATAGTTTCTGGTCTTACGTTTAGATCTTTAACCATTTTGAGTTTATTTTTGTGTATGGTGTTAGAAAGTGTTCTAGTTTCATTCTTTTACAGGTGACTGACCAGTTTTCCCAGCACTTGTTAAAGAGATTGTCTTTTCTTCATTGTATATTCTTGCCTCCTTTGTCAGAGATAAGGTATCCAAAGGTGCGTGGATCTCTGAGGTTTTTATTTTGTTCCACTTATATATATTTTTGTCTTTGTGCCAGTACCATACTGTCCTGATGACTGTAGCTTTGTAGTATAGTCTGAAATCAGGCAGATTGATTCCTCCAGTTCCATTCTTTCTAGAGATTCCTTTGGGTATTAGAGGTTTTTTGTATTTCCATACAAATTGTGGAATTATTTGTTCTAGTTCTGTGAAAAATACCATTGGTAGCTTGAAAGGGGTTGTATTGAATCTATAGATTGCTTGGGTAGTATACTCATTTTCACTATACTGATTCTTCTGATCCATGAACATGGTATATTTCTCCATCTATTTGTGTCATCTTTGATTTCTTTCATCAGTATTTTATAGTTTTCTATATATAGGTCTTTTATTTCTTTAGGTAGATTTATTCCTAAGTATTTTGTTCTTTTTGCTGCAATGGTGAATGGAATTTTTTCCTTAATTTCTTTGTTTTCTCATTGTTAGTGTATAGAAATGCAAGGGATTTCCACGTATTAATTTTATGTCCTGCCACTTTACTATATTCATTGATTAGCTCTAGTAATTTTCTGGTGGGGTCTTTAGAGTTTTCTATGTAGAGGATCATGTCATCTGCAAACAGTGAGAGTTTTACTTCTTTTTTTCCAGTCTGGATTCCTTTTATTTCTTTTTCTTTCTGATTGCTGTGGCTAAAACTTCCAAAACTATGTTGAATAGTAGTGGTGAGAGTGGGCAGCCTTATCTTGTTCCTGACTTTAGAGGAAATGCTTTCAATTTTTCACCATTGAGGATAATGTTTGCTGTGGGTTTGTCATATATGGCTTTTATTATGTTGAGGTATGTTCCTCCTATGCCTGCTTTCTGGAGGTTTTTTTCTTTTTTTAATCATAAATGGGTGTTGAATTTTGTCAAGGGCTTTCTCTGCTTCTGTTGAGATAATCATATGGTTTTTATCTTTCAATTTGTTAATGTGGTGTGTTGCAATGATTGATTTGTGAATATTGAAGAATCCTTGCATCCCTGGGATAAAGCCCACTTAGTCATGATGTATATGTTGTTTTTAATATGTTGTTGGATTCTGTTTGCTAGAATTTTGTTGATGATTTTTGCATCTATGTTCATCAGTGATATTGACCTGTAGTTTTCTTTTTTTGTGGCATGTTTGTCTGGTGCAGTTTACCTTCCTCTGCAATTTTCTAGAAGAGTTTGAGTAGGATATGTGTTAAGCAAGCTTCTTTTAATTTCATGGCTGCAGTCACCATCTGCAGTGATTTTGGAGCCCAAGAAAATAAAGTCTGTTACTGTTTTCATTGTTTCCCCATCCATTTGCCATGGAGTGATGGGACCAGATTCCACAATCTTCATTTGTTGAATGTTGAGTTTTAAGCCAGCTTTTTCACTTTCCTCTTTTGCTGTCATCAAGAGTCTCTTTAAGCAAGTTACAGGATGACTAAAATATATAACCCTTCATTTAGTTACATGGAGATTGCTGATGACTTTGAGGAGAGAGTTAGTGTGGAGTGATGGAGTGGTAGCATGAGTGGTCTGAGAAGTGATGAAGAGGCAAGGAAGGGAAAAACTCTTTTTTTGCAAAAACTCTTTTTTTGCAAAGTTTTGGGTGTGAAGAGATGGGGTGACAGAGGGAATAGCTGTATGAAGTTCCCACTACCAAAACAAGCATTCTCACTTTTGACAATGAGATTCTAGATTTCTACTCCTATATTCCCTGCTTCACAAAATCACACACTTCAGGTTGTTAGAGACATCTTTGGGTTCAGCTCAGAGCATAATCTCTAGTTCTAAAAAGCCAGTGAAAACCACATAAACCATCTCATGAAATAAGCCATTGAAAGGGCTTCAAAGAGGAAAAGATAAAATTCTACAACCTACATAGAGCTTTATTTTTATAAACAAAAATAGAGCTCTGGGAAATCTCTTAATATGAACAATTTTTTTTTCTAATATAGCTGCATTTAAAAGTAATAAGTTCACTCCCTTATGTGGAGAGTGATGAGAACAGTTCAATTCTGCTAATAGCCTGTGTAATAACTAAATATATTTATTTCTTAGTATTAACTCACTGCTCCTGACATTAGGATAAACAAAGCCTGTCTTAAAAGCATACTTATTTATGATTCTTCCAAATCCTTATTCTCCAAGGCTTATTTTATTTTTATTGAGTGAGCCTTAGGTCAGTGAAATGTTGTAGTCATCTGTTCCTTTCTGGAAGCAGTAATTTAGCATCTAATGAATAAAGTTCACAGGTTGCTAATAAGTGTAGATCAGCAGCTGATGCTAGGTTTACAAATGGGTCCTGATCTGGCTGAGAAAACACTCTTCAGTGTGTCCTGGGTAAGAAAATAAAAGTAGAGACTTTTCAAGGAAAAATATTTATGGGTGTTGAATACACTGCTGAGAGACATTTGTTATGGTAGAAGAGTTAATTTGATAAATAATCTTAAATTGATTTAAAACCCTTATTTATCAACTGATGCACAATTACGATATCATATGCTACACTAGTTGTTTTGCAGACTTACCTCATTATTTCTTATCATGCAGTAACTCTGTGAATTGGGCAAATTAGCTTATCTGAATGTTAGTTTATAAACCAGCAACATGGAAACAATGATGATGACTAAGTTCATAAAGCCAGTTTAGAGTGGAAAAAAAAAATTGGAAATTATATGCAGACTTTCAGTTACATAAAGTAGCCAGAACCTATTCACTCTCTGACCTGAAATGACCAAATACAGCAGGTAACCGAGGTAAAACAATGGTTTTCAAGAGACTGGTAGGGTGACAAACTAAAAAGATACAGTTAAAAAGATATGTCATAAAGAAAGGATATTGTTTTCAACAAAGAAAGGTGGAGCAATTGGATATCCACTTGCAAAAAAGTAGATATATACACTTCCAATGAATCTTTCTAGAATGTGACTTTCTAGAAGATTCTAAAGGGCAAACTTCAGTGGATTAAGAAATGTCTGGTGAAAATGTGGCCAAACTTAATTTGATTCAGAGAGAGTTTAAAATAAAGGTGGGTGGTAGGTGTTATAGTTATGAATATAAATAATCTATGATTCCTGAAAAGATGGAAATGATGGAATATAATTTGGAAGACAAGGAGAAGACAAAAAATCAAAGGTAGATAGAAACCAATATAGATGAAAATAAAAGTTTTTTTTTTTCAAGTTGGTGGATCAAGTAATATAGCTATAATATAAGCATATTTACATGTTTCAGTGTGATTAACCTGTAGTCAAGCCCCACAGACTCCTCTTGTGATTCCTGTGAGATAAGACCTGAGTGGACCACCTGGCAATGTTAGGAGAGTTTGATGTCTACCTTGGGTCTCTTTTTCACACTGGAGAGATGGTAGGCCCAGGGAACCCTCTTGGTGTGTTGCTGTGCCAGCCTGGGGGAAAGGCAAAGTGGTCAGTGTGTAGCCTGCTCCTCTTACTCTTCTAATGCCAACCTTCTCAATACCTGTGGTCCAGGAATCCTTCAGCTTCATCCTCAGCACCTGAGATTTCCCCAGTAGTGTCTCATCTATGGAGAGTTGCTAGTTGGTCTTCTTGTGAAGGGGAATGAAATTGAGAATAGCCCATGTCCCTGGATTCCTGATATCACTTCTCTGAATAACAATTTTCAACTCAGTGTGCCTTAGGACAGAGGAGCCTGGCAGGCTACAGTCCATGTGGTCACAAAAGAGTCAGACACAACTTAGCAATTAAGCAACAGCAATACTTCAGGAAAATGTAGGACTTAATTAAAGCATATGAATCAGGTGCATGTCTATTGCCAATAAATTTATATATGTGTTTATGCCTGTATGAATGTATTATAAACTATATTTTGTCAAAAAAAAGTTGTTGTTGTTCAGTCACTCAGTCATTTCTGACTCTTTGTGGCCCATGGACTGCAGCATGCCAAGCTTACCTGTCCTTCAATATCTTCCAGAATTTGCTCAAGCTCATGTCCATTGATTCGATGATGCCATCCAACCATCTTATCCTCTGTCGCCCCCTTCTCTTCTTTCCTTCACTCTTTCCCAGCATCAGGGTCTTTTCCAGTGAGTCAGCTCTTCGTATCAGGTGGCCAAAGTATTGGAGTTTCAGCTTCAACATCAGTCTTTCCAATATTGACTGGTTTGATCTCCTTGCTGTCCAAGAAATTCTCAAGTCTTCTCTAGTACCATAGTATGAAAGCATCAATTTTTCAGTGCTCAAGCCTTCTTTATGGTCCAACTCTATGTTCTAATTTATGGTCTAGTAGTAGGAGGGAAACTACTGAATAATTTTTAATACTTTTTGAATTCTGTACTATCTGTGCATGTATTAATTTAAAAATAATAGATTTAAAATTTAGTTTGTGGTTAGATGACATTCATATAACATAAAGCCAACAATTTAAAAGTGTACAATTAAGTGACAATGAGCATATTCACAGTGTTGTACAACTATCTATCTAGTTCTTAAACATTTTCATCACCCCCAAAGGATATCCTGTACCCATTAAGCAGTCATTCCCCATCAGTAGTTTTCAAGGGGAAAAAAGAAAACCAGCAAACAAACCCTGAATATGCTTGCAAAGCCATCCACAATCTATGGCCCCAATTCCAGCTATACTTGTACTTCTTATGTTTATTCTTAAGTCTCTTTTCTGTGCTCTTTGCCACATCCTCTTTCTCTCCTTACTATCTTTTCAGATGCTTCTCTCTCTGCTCCCCACTTTTCATCTATCAGACTTCTCATCCATTTTTAAGTTTCTTTGAATGCCTGGACCAGGTTTTCTATTCAGGTTTGCTGTCCAAACTAGGATACAGACTCACAGCTACAGAGCTCATACAGCTGGTTTGTAGTAGTTGGGATTCAGACCTAGAAAAGCCGATGCTAAAGCCTGTGCTTATAGTAACCCATCTCTTCTGGCCATTCACCAGCATATATAATTATATTTAATTCATACCTGATAGTACGGAGTTACTTTTTCACAAATGCAAGCCATAGTTTTCAAATGCATGCACTCTGAGTACTGGGGCATGTGATGTGCTTCCTGCACAAGGCTTCAGGGCATAAAACAAGATACCACTCAGGGAACATGATTTTGAGCATAAATGATTATTTGAGGAGTTAGAGTAAATGAAAACCAACCAGCTAGTCCTACGGTGACACTAGTGGCAGAAGGAGAAAAGCCAGTACTGTATATAATTTCTCTTCCTGAACTCGAGACCAGTATTCACCTCTAATGAATTATGTGTGAATTGGGAGAGGTTTCCAGGGGAAGTCAAACAAAGGTCTTGAAACAGACATGAAGGATTTTTAATGCATGCTCCATATTTCAGTGCACAAGAAAGCGAACTATAGAAAATTGCACAAAGAAAGTCGAACTTGCACTGTGCGATGGGCAGTTCCTTTGGCATTGAGGTCATAAGCAAACTATTTTGGATCTTCCCCTGAAAAGATAAGTCACTGGTTGTTATACCTTTTTACACATTTGAATTGCACCCCAAGTTTCTTCTATAAGCCTTTAGTTGGGTTTCTTTAGCATTCCCTTCATCATGCATGTAACTCCCTATATAAGAAAGAATGCCATGGATTTTGCACTCTTGCAAAAGTGGATGTATATCCTATAAAACTATATATAGCTATATATCCTATAAAACTGGCTGCCACAGTGCAATTAGAGAAGAAATAAATCCCAGCATCTTGATAAAAACTTGTATAACTGAAACCAGGGCATATAGATAGCTTTGAGAAAATGAAACTTTGTGGTCTTTGACACTGATTATTACCCTCTGTCAACTTGTATTTTTTCCCCACACATACGATCACTTCTTACAGTTCATGCAGACATTAATCTTGCCACCAAATATCACTTAGGAAAACATTAACAATTTAGGATCTTATATTAAAATTGGCTAAAATGACTATTTCAACAAATACAAGAGATGCCATTACTGTATAGTCTTCTCATTCTGAGAGATTTATATGACTGATTCAGTCTCAATGTAGGGCATCAAAGAAAATATGGGATCCAACTAATAAGGCAGTGTCTGGGGTTTGGAGGCCAGGATATAAACAGCAGCTTTGGAAATGGTTTATGAGGGCACTGTGACTTTTCTCTGAAAGAGAGAATTTTTATCTCAGCAATAGTTTTAACTTCTGCTTCCTGTCTTTTAAAAGCTTAAATCAAAAATCTTATTTTGCAGAGACTCAGGTATTTGACTGATATGCCCTGATAAGGGAAAAATGTATTTTTGATGCGATGATGATGATGATGATATAACAATAACTGACATTGACTGAATGCTCACAATGCACCAGGCACTACCCTAGGTATTTTACTTATACTGCCTAGTTTAATTCCAGTAACTACCATGTGAGATAAGCAGTAGTATTCTTATTTTGCACATGTGAAAACTAAGGCATAGGTTGGTCAAGGCAAATAACTTGACTAAAGTCACATAGCTATAAGACATAAAACCTCTGTGACCACTGCATTTTACCACTTCCCATTTAGAGCTACCAGTTAATGAGTACTTGCCCTTGCATGTCATGTAAGTTTTTATTTTTTATTTGACTTTTACAACAATTGAGCTAGATCTCTTATTTTTATAGATAACATAACTGAGGTTTATAGAAATTAAACACATTTCCTGTAGTCATCCTTTTAATGTTACCTAATTTTCAATCTACTGGTAAAATCTAAGTCTCAGTTTAACAAAGTATTTAGTTTTGGTCATTTCTCTGGTTGTCAAATTTTTCTTAATGTCTCTAATGACACAGCATTTCCAAATTATCTTAGCATGCACAATGCCTTGTGCAGTTAAAAGAGTTTTCTAGACTCTGGTGGAGAATTTTCCAATCTTTAGGATTAAAGACATAAATTTGATACAGAAAAGACTTTGTGTGTATCTTGGCTTATCTTTATAATGAAAAAAATCTCTTGCCCTGAATCTAATTGCATAGAATTGATGTGTTAAGTGCAATTTTTTATGCATTTCATCTTCAATCTGTTTTTCAAGAGTTTAAATCTTTGTTCCAATAGTAGATAGAAATAAATTTTGGTGCTAGATGGCTTATGTTAATGCCTTATCTTGATCACTGTAGAATTATAAACTTTTCTTCCAGCAGAGATGTCTATGAGAAAGAGTTGGTTGTATTTTTCAAGTGTATTTATAGTAATAATGTTCTTGTCTCATTCATTAGCACTTTATGTAAGTATTTTCATTAACTCTCACTGTGCTCAGAACATAGATATTGTATCCATTTTATTAAGGCTCAGATGGTGAGAAGCAATCAAGAGGCCATATGATCTGAAATACAATTGCCGAATGTCAAACAGTAAGGGACAAAACCACTGATACAATAGGCACTGCTTACTGGGCATAGCAATGACATCATTAAAATTAAAATGATCTGGGAGGGGTAACACAAAGGACATGCTGGGAAGGGAAGCGGTAGGTAGAAGACTGACCGTTTTCTAGTTGTTCTATGAGGACGTGATGTTAATAGAAACAAGGTAGTTGTGTGTGTGTGTGTGTGTGTGTGTGTATGTAGAAAGAAAGGGGATATCTTAGAAAGCAAATGGTAAGACAGGGCAGGAACCATGGAAAAGGAGAGCTTTTAAAGGTATAAAATGTGGTTTGCCAAATGAATAGCTCATGAGACAAATCAACCTGTTGTTTGCCATAACGGAAAACCATGTGAAGCTCAGCTTTATCACTTACCAGTGTGAGTTTGGACTGGAAAAGTTGTCTAGTATGGTTGACAATATGGTCCTCATAGTGCCACTGTGAGATGTTAATGAGAAAATGTGGATAAGACCTTTGATAAATCTGTTACAATTTTTACATTGCTCCAAGTAAAATTTGTTTTAAAAATGTCAGGAAAGCAGAGTAGCGATTGTCAAATATGTAAATGCACTAATGTGGGAGAGGAATTAAATATTCTTTTGAGGTACTGGTGAAGGAACAAATTTTAACTTAATGACATGCCTGGTTTCAGTGAGGACTGGCCAAAAGGAGACAGTTTTCTCTGAGAACTGGTGAGTTTTCTGTCACTAGAAACTTCAAAAGCATTGTGGTAACTTACTGTGAAGGAGATTCAAGTGTTAGATCACCATAAGGTAAACTGTAAGATTACTTATAACCTTAAGGGTCTATGATAATAACAAAAGTCAATGCTAGGAGAAAATAAGCTTCTCCATTAATTTTCCCATTTCTAGGCTAATTAAAAAAGTACCTCTTCTTTTAAGACAAATTTAATAAAGAGGGACCTCCTTGTTTAAGACAAATTTATAACAAATAAAAGAAAATCTCATTTCATATAGCAAGTAGCATGTCCATGGAATTATGTCATATGATACACATTTTTTGAAAGCCTCTAGGATCCCTTACCATAAAATTTGCCACTTTAAGAGATGGTACAAGTAAAACTATGGATCATTTCAAAACAGGTCTTAATAAAATCTTGAAAGATATAATATTACAATTAAATTTTATTTTCATATGTTGCTTTCTAGGGCAGGTAGGTATCTGTATATTCTTTCTGTAAAGGGCTAAAGAGCAAATATTGTTTTTGTGTCAGCTACTCAACTCTGCTATTGTAACTCCAAAGCCACCATAGACCATGTGAAATGAATGGGCCTAGTGGTGTTCCAATAAAATTTTAAGACAGGAGGCCCACAGGCAGTAGTTAATCTATTGTTCTAGAATGTGAGCTCTATAAGGGCAGCATGCCTGTTAAGGTCTCAGTTGCAAAGGATGGTAATTGCCTTTGCTTAATCTGAGCAGGAAAAGAATTTATTCAAGAATATTGCTGTTTCAGAATATCTAGGACACTAGAGAACCAGAATTGAATGCCACAACAAGAAAAATCACTCCAATCTTTCTTCAGAACAGATCCCATGAAAATATCTCTTCTCCCAGGCATGTAGCATTCCCAGGTGGCACTAGTGGTAAAGAACCAGATTGCCAATGCAGGAGACGTAAGACACCCAGGTTCAATCCCTGGGTCGGGAAGATCTCCTGAAGAAGGAAATGGCAAGCCACGCCAGTATTCTTGCCTAGAGAATCCTAAGGACAGAGGAGTCTGGTGGGCTATATTCATAGGGTTGTAAAGAGTCGGACACGACTGAAGCAACTTCACACAGGCACGGCCAGACATGGAACTCTCCAGGCAAGAATACTTTAGTAATTAGGTAAATACAAATTAAAAGAAAAATCACAGTGAGAAACTACTTCATACTCACTAGGATGGCAATACCTAACCAGTTGGTGAAGATGAGAAGAAATTGGAACAATTGTTCATTGCTGTTGAGAATATAGAATGGTGCAGTAGCTGTTTAAAACCATCTGGTAGCTCCTCAAGAAGGTAAACATAGAGTTACCAGGTGACTTAGCAATTCTTGTTGTTGTTCAGTTGCTAAGTCATGTCTGACTCTTTGCAACCCCGTGAACTACAGCACACTAGGCTTCTCTGTCCTTCACTATCTCCCAGAGGCTGCTCAGACTCATGTCCATTGAGTCAGTGATGCTATCTAGCCATCCCGTCCTCTGCTGCCACCTTCTCCTCTTGCCCTCAATCTTTCCCAGCATCAGTGTCCTTTCCAGTGAATGGGCTCTTCACATCAAGTGACCAAAGTATTGGAGCTTCAGCTTCAGCAGTAGTTCTTCCAGTGAATATTCAAGGATGATTTCCTTTAGGATAGACTGGTTTGATCTCTTTGCTGTCCAAGGGACTCTCAAGAGTCTTCTCCAGCACCACAATTAAAAAGCATCAATTCTTTGTTCCTCAACCTTCTTTATGGTCCCATTCTCACATCCATACATGACTACTGGAAAAAACATAGCCTTGACTAGACAGACCTTGTTGGCAAAGGACTCTGCTTTTTATTTTTTTAAATTAATTTATTTTTATTTTATTTTATTTTTTAATTTAATTTAATTTTTTAATTTTATTTTATTTTTAAACTTTACAATATTGTATTGGTTTTGCCAAATATTGAAATGAATCTGCCACAGGTATACATTGTTCCCCATCCTGAACCCTCCTCCCTCCTCCCTCCCCATACCATCCCTCTGGGTTGTCCCAGTGCACCAGCCCCAAGCATCCAGTATTGTGCATCGAACCTGGACTGGCGACTCATTTCATACATGATAGTATACATGTTTCAATGCCATTCTCCCAAATCTTCCCACCCTCTCCCTCTCCCACAGAGTCCATAAGACTGTTCTATACATCTGCTTTTTAATATGCTGTCTAGGTTGGTCATAACTTTTCTTCCAAGGAGTAAGCTTCTTTTAATTTCATGGCTGCAGTCACCATCTGCAGTGATTTTGGAGCCCAGAAAAATAAAGTCTGTCACTGTTTCCACTGTTTCCCCATCTATTTGCCATGAAGTGATGGAACCAGATGCCATGATCTTAGTTTTCTTAATGTTGAGCTTTAAGCCAACTTTTTCACTCTCCTCTTTAACTTTCATCAAGAGGCTCGTTAGTTCTTCTATGCTTTCTGCCATAAGGGTGGTGTCATTTGCATGTCTGAGGTTATTTATATTTCTGCCGGCAATCTTGATTCCAGCTTGTGTTTCATCCAGCCCAGCGTTTCTCATGGTGTACTCTGCATATAAGTTAATTAAGCAGGGTAAGAATATACAGCCTTGACACACTCCTTTTCCCATTTGGAACCAGTGTGTTGTTCCATATCCATTTCTAACTGTTGCTTCCTGACTTGCATACAGATTTCTCAAGAGGCAGGTCAGGTGATCTGATATTTCCATCACTTAAAGAATTTTCCACAGTTTGTGGTGATCCACACAGTCGAAGACTTTGGCATAGTCAATAAAGAAGAAATAGATGTTTTTCTGGAGCTCTCTTGCTTTTTCCATGATCCAGCAGATGTTGGCAATTTGATCTCTAGTTCCTCTGCCTTTTCTAAGACCAGTTTGAACATCTGGAAGTTCACGGTTCACATATTGCTGAAGCCTGGCTTGGAGAATTTTGAGCATTACTTTACTAGTGTGTGATATGAGTGTAATTGTGTGGTAGTTTGAACATTCTTTGACATTGTCTTTCTTTGTAATTGGAATGAAAACTGACCTTTTCCAGTCCTGTGGCCACTGCTGAGTTTTCCAAATTTGCTGGCATATTGAGTGCAGCCCTTTCACAACATCATCTTTTAGGATTTGAAGTAGCTCAATGGAAATTTCATCACCTCCACTAGCTTTGTTCATAGTGATGCTTCCTAAGGCCCACTTGACTTTGCACTCCAGGATGTCTGACTCTAGGTGACTGATCATACCATCATGATTATCTGGGTCATGAAGATCTTTTTTGTATGGTTCTTCTGTGTATTCTTGCCACCTCTTCTTAATATCTTCTGCTTCTGTTAGGTCCATACAGTTTCTGTCCTTTATCGAGCCCATTTTTGTATGAAATGTTCCTTTGGTATCTCTCATTTTCCTGAAGAGATCTCAAGTCTTTCCCATTCTATTGTTTTCCTCTATTTCTTTATTTCCCATTCCTCTATTTCCTCTATTTCTTCTGATTACTGAGGAAGGCTTTCTTATCTCTCCTTCCTATTCTTTGGAATTCTGCATTCAAATGGTATATCTTTCCTTTTCTCCTTTGCTTTTTGTTTCTCTTCTCAGCTATTTGTAAGTCCTCCTCAGACAGCCATTTTGCTTTTTTGCATTTCTTTTTCTTGGGGATGGTCTCGATCCCTGTCTCCTGTACAATGTCATGAACCACCATCCATAGTTCATCAGGCACTCTGTCTATCAGATCTAGTCCCCTGAATCTATTTCTCACTTCTACTGTATAATTGTAAGGAATTTGATTTAGGTCATACCTGAATGGTCTAATGGTTTTCCCTACTTTGTTTAATTTAAGTCTGAATTTCACAATAAGGAGTTCATGATCTGAGCCACAGTCAGCTCCCAGTCTTTTTTTTTGTTGTTGACTGTATAAAGTTTCTCCATCTTTGGTTGCAAATAATATAATCAATCTGATTTCAGTATTGACCATCTGGTGATGTCTATGTATAGAGTCTTCTCTTATATTGTTGGAATAGGGTGTTTGCTATGACCAGTGCCTTCTCTTGGGAAAACTATGTCAAGCCAAGGAGGGAACACAGCTCCACCCATCAACAGAAAATTGGATTAAAGATTTACTGAGCATGGCCCTGCCCATCAGAACAAGACCCAGTTTCCCCCTCAGTCAGTTTCTTCCATCAGGAAGCTTCCATAAGCCTCTTATCTTTCTCCATCAGAGGACAGACAGACTGAAAACCACAATCACAGAAAACTAACCAATCTGATCACATGGACCACAGCTTTGTCTAACTCAATGAAACTATGAGCCATGCCCCCTGTAGGGCCACCCACAACGGATGGGTCATAGTGGAGCATTCTGACAAACATGGTCCACTGGAGCAGGAAATGGCAAACCACTTCAGTAGTCTTGCCTTGAGAACCCCATGAACAGGCAAAAAGATAGGGCACTCAAAGATGAACTCCCCATATCAGTATGTCCCATTATGCTACTGGAGATCAGTGGAGAAATAACTCCAGTAATAATGAAAAGATGGAGCCAAAGCAAAGACAACACCCAGATTGTGCATGTGACTGGTGATAGAATCAAAGTCTGATGCTGTAAAGAACAATATTGTATAGGAATCTGGAATGTTAGATTTATGAATCAAGGCAAATCGGAAGTGGTCAAGCAGGAGATGGCAAGAGTAAATGTTGACATTTTAGGAATCAGCAAAGTAAAATGGACTGGAATGGGTGAATTTAACTCAGATGACCATTATATCTACTACTGTGGGAAAGAATCCCTTAGAAGAAATGGAATAGCCATCATAGTCAATAAAAGAGTCTGAAATGCAGTACTTGGATGTAATTTCAAAAACAGCAGAATGATCTCTGTTGGTTTCCAGGGCAAACCATTCAATATCATGGTAATGCAAGTCTATGACCCGAACATTATTTCTGAAGAAGCTGAAGTTGAACGGTTCTATGAAGACTTACAAGACCTTCTAGAACTAAAACCCAAAAAAGATGTCCTTTGCATTATAGGGGACTGGAATGCAAAAGTAGGAAGTCAAGAGACATCTGGAGTAACAGGCAAATATGACCTTGGAGTACAGAATGAAGCAGGGCAAAGGCTAATAGGTTTTTGCCAAGAGAATGCACTTGTCATAGCAGACCATTGTCAGCAGAGTGATGTCTCTGTTTTTAATACACTGTCTAGATTTGTTATACCTTCCTTCCAAAGAGAAAGTGTCTTTTAATTTTGGCTGCTATTACCATTCACAGTGATTTTGGAGCCCAAGAAAATCCTAGGTATATGTACAAAAGAATTGAAAACACATATTCAAGCAAGTACATGTATATGAATGCTCATAGAAGCACTATTTATAATAGTCAGAATGTGGTACCCTTGCAACCCAAATGTCCATCAACAGATTAATGGGTAAATCAGTTTTGGTATATACATAGTACAGAACATTCTTCACCCATAAAAATAAATGGAGTACTTAAATGTGCTATGACATAGATAAGCTTGAATGTGTTATATTAAATAAAGAATCTAGACACCAAAAGTCATATATTGTATGATTCCATTTATATTCCATATCCAGAATAGGTAAATCCATAGAGACAGAAAGCAGATCGGTAGTTGCCAGAGAATGGGACTAACTGCTTAATGGGTATGGGGTTTTTGTTTGGAGTGATGAAAATGTTCTGGAACTTGCTGCAGGTGGTAGTTTTTCAGTATTATAAGTGGCCCAATGCTACTTCTGAATTGTGCCCTTTAAAATGGTTTGTTTTATGTTATGTAAATTTAACTGCACAATTGCACTCATCTCACATGCTAGCAAAGTAATGCAAAAATTCTCAAAGGTAGGCTTCAACAGTACATGAACCAAGAACTTCCAGATGTTCAAGTTGGATTTAGAAAAGGCAGAAGAACCAGAGATCAAATTGCCTACATCTGTAGGATCATAGAGAAAGCAAGGAAATTCCAGAAAAACATCTGTTTCATTGACTACGCTAAAGCCTTTCACTGTGTGGATTGCAACAAACTGTGGAAAATTCTTAAAGAGATGGAAATACCATACCACGTTACCTGCCTCCTGAGAATCTGTACGCAGGTCAAGAAACAACAGTTAGAAGCAGACATGGAACAACAGACTGGTTCTAGTTTTGGAAAGGAGAACATCAAGGCTGTATATTGTCACTCTGCTTATTTAAGTTATATGCAGAGTACATCATGTGAAATACTGGGCTGAATGAAGCACAAGTTGGAATTAAGATTGCTGGGAAAAATGTCAATAACCTCAGATATGCAGATGACACCACCCTTGTGCAGAAAGTGAAGAGGAACTAATTAGCCTCTTGATGAAAGTGAAAGAGGAGAGTGAAAAAGCTGGCTTAAAACTGAGGTGGATGAAACTGGAGCCTATTATACAGAGTGAAGTAAACCAGAAGGAAAAACATAAATACAGTATACTAACGCATATATATGGAATTTAGAAAGATGGTAACAATAACCCGGTGTACGAGACAGCAAAAGAGACACTGATGTATAAAACAGTCTTATGGACTCTGTGGGAGAGGGAGAGGGTGGGAAGATTTGGGAGAATGACATTGAAACATGTAGAATATCATGTAAGAAACGAGTTGCCAGTCCAGGTTCAATGCACAATACTGGATGTTTGGGGCTAGTGCACTGGGATGACCCAGAGGGATGGTATGGGGAGGGAGGAGGGAGAAGGGTTCAGGATGGGGAACACATGTATACCTGTGGCAGATTCATTTTGATATTTGGCAAAACTAATACAATTATGTAAAGTTTAAAAAAAAAAAAAACCAAACTCAGCATTCAAAAAACTAAGATCATGGCATCCAGTCCCATCACTTCATGGAAAATAGATGGGGAAATAATGGAAACAGTGACAGACTGTTTTCTTGGGCTCCAAAATCAGTGCAGATGGTGACTGCAGTCATGAAATTAAAAGATGCTTGGTCCCTGGAAGGACAACTATGAACATATTAAACATATTAAAAAACAGAGACATTACTTTGCCAATAAAGGTCCGTCTAGTCAAGGCTATGGTTCCAGTAGTCATGTATGGATGTGAGAGTTGGACCATAAAGAAAGTGAGCACCAAAGAATTGATGCTTTTGAACTATGGTGTTGGAGAAGACTCTTGCGAGTCCCTTGGACAGCAAGAAGATCCAACCAGGCCATCCTAAAGGAACTCAGTCCTGAATATTCATTGGAAGGACTGATGCTGAAACTCCAATACTTTGGCCACCTGATGCAAAGAACTGACTCATTGGAAAAGACCCTGATGCCGGGAAAGATTGAAGGCAGGAGGAAAAGGGGATGACAGAGGATGAGATGCTTGGATGGCATCACCAACTCAATGGATATGAGTTTGAGCAAACTCTGGGCATTGGTGATGGACAGGGAAGCATGGCATGCTGCAGTCCATGGGGTTGCGAAGAGTTGGACATGACTGAGCAATTGAACTTAACTGAACTGAAAAGGCAAATGAAGTAAACATGCAAAAAGATGGATGAGGGAACTGTCTAGGAGGCTACAGGAGATAGTATCTTTGACTAGCACAGAGGTGCAGATGCAGAGAGGCAAAATATCAATTGACAAACTGAAACTAGGGTTAATATCAGAGGAAGGAGGGGAGGAGGACAGACACCAAGAGGCATGGGCTTTGATATGGTTTGTGGCCAACCTAATGCTGCAAAGGTATATTAATGAAAATTCAGCCAGATCAGACTTTCCCCCAAACTCATTGTCTGACCCTTTTAAAAATGGACTTAAAGACTCATAAAACCTGTTCTGGTTAGGGCCATTTATTCCTTTCCAATAAAACTTGAAGCTTTCATTTGATCCAGTAAAATTCTTAATACCACCTTTTAATCTCTCTCTTTAAAAAGCCATTTTTACATGTTCTAAGCATAATAATTATCTACTTAAAAAATTCATTCCTAATTACACAATTACTTTATTATATAGTATCAACTTATAAATGTCTGAAGTCTGAGATCTGTCTGGGAAGAAATTATTTTATTTAAAGTGTAATGTAATTTCCTCTCAAATAATTACTTAAGGTTTGTGAGAGAAAATGAGTTGGGCTGAAAAGCTCTAGTATGTAAATTTAGAACTGATATGCCTGACAGAAATCAGGTAGGATAATGAAAAGAGGTGGAATTGATTAGAGTCCCTGGCTGGGTTCTTACTTGCTGTCAAATGCGAATGTACATCTACATGTGTGCAGGTGTTCACATGTGTGCATGAGTGTGCATATGTGTGTAGGAATATGAGTGTATATGTGCCTAATGCAGCAAGAGAAAGTGCCATTGCCACTGAATAACTTTGTTTTGCATCTAAGTGTTGAGAACTTGAAAATGTTTTTCTGTGATGTATGAATACCTTCCCAACCCAACCTCTAAAATATTCCTCTCAACATCTTTATGTGCTCAGTCACTTCAGTCATGTCCAATTCTGTGTTACCCTATGGACTGTAGTTCACTAGGCTCCTCAGTCCATGGAATTCTCCAGGCAAGAATCCTGGAATGGGTTGCTATGCCTTTCTCCAGGGGATCTTCCTGACCCAGGGATTGAACCTGATTCTCTTATGTCTCCTGCATTGGCAGGTGGGTTCTTTACCACTAGCGCCACCTGGGAAGCCCAACATTTTTAGAACAGGGGCTATTATCCCTAAATGTTAAAGACAAATATAGAGAGGCGAGGAAGGACACTCTCATCAGCTATTAAAAACCCAATACAATGATTATCAGACCTTTTACATTCTCCAGTAGCTGAGAGTAAATTATTGGGACCATAGAGGTTTTGATAGAAAGTATGTTGAAGTCATAAATTGAGGGCAGAAGGCACTTTGGAGAATTTCTGAAGAACCAATGAGTTTGGTGGTTGGGGAAACAATAATCAAAGACCAGCTTTCTAATTTGACAGTTTTGCAGTGGTCATTATCAACTTATCTAATGAGTTTTGCTTATATGGAATGTAATGGCATGTTAATGTAATCAGGACACAGGGAAACCAGGTTTTTATGAATAGAATCACAGTCATTCTTACTAACACAGATCACATTTAGACAAATGCATCTTTTCCTTTGCCATTAAAGGTAACTTTTGATTATTGTCAGGATCAGTGTTTAACATAAAAGGGCTCAAGCAATTGAGGGTTAGAAAGAAAAAATTCTTATACCTTGAAGACTGTGGCTTGTAGTCAAGAAGCTGTGATGGAGCAATGGGATCAGTTTACAGCCCAGTAGGTTGGTATCCTTGCCTTTGAACAAAAATCCTTTTATCTCAGAAGCCTTAAGACACAGTTCTTGGCAAGCTCAGGGGCAGAGTATCTTCTCTTGAACTCAGTGCCCAAATGGCCAGAAGCTGGTGTTAGAAAACTTAAATCTTACAAAATGAAAATTGGTGAGAGATTAAATTGGTATAGTCCTTTTGGAAGTTTATCCAGTGATTCCTAGTACAGTTGAGAATGTGTATTTTCTATAACCCCCAAACTCTACCCCAAAGATGTGCCCAGTAAAATCTACTCATATGTGCTCACAGAGACATGGGTAAGAATGTTCATAACAGTTTAGTATATAAGAGTGAAAAATTTGAAACAAATCAACTTCCATCAATGGAGAATAAACTAATTATGGATATTCATACAATGAAATACAATCCAGCACTGAGAATAATTGAACTAGAATAATTTATATCAACATGAATTTATCTCTTTATATTCTTGATTATAAATGCAATTTTCAGAGGAAACAGAATACAATATAATATTTTATAAATTACAAACATGCGAAAATAAGATAAAAAAATACTTAGGTACCTATACGTAATTAGTAAAGGTGTAAGAGATGCATGGAAATGAGAAATGACAAGTTTACCTCTGAGGAATGAGGGGGATGTGAACAGGGAGGGGTTCACTGGAATTCATTATTGGATGTTTGTAGCGGTTTCATAGTTATTCCTTATATTAGCAATTAAGCTTTTCAAATGACTGAAATAACTTATAATACAACTCCAGAAAATTAATCTGAAAATAAAATTGTTGTTGTTCAGTTGTTCAGTTGTGTCTGACTCTTTGCGGCCCCTAAACTTAGAATTCATTTGCTCATCTATGTATGAATCTATTTTGCACCTAGTAAATAGTAACTGAAATGCTTTAGGTAGATGCTCACCTAGGAGCTGAGAGAGAAAGCTGGGACATAAAAGGCATAGCTTATGCCCCACAAAGTGCTGATAGTCTAGTAGGGAAATTTAGGCGATACTGGAATAAGCTGTTGCTGCTGCTGCTAAGTTGCTTCAGTCGTGTCCGACTCTGTGAGACCCCAGAGACGGCAGCCCACCAGGCTCCCCTGTCCCTGGGATTCTCCAGGCAAGAACACTAGAGTGGGTTGCCATTTCCTTTTCCAATGCATGAAAGTGAAAAGTGAAAGTGAAGTCGCTCAGTCGTGTCTGACTCTGTGCTACCCCATGGACTGCAGCCTACCGGGCTCCTCCGTCCATGGGATTTTCCAGGCAAGAGTATTGGAGTGGGGTGCCATTGCCTTCTCCAACTGGGATAAGGGAGGAATCTAAAAGGAAGACACAACTTGAAGCGTTGGTACACACAGAGCCTGTTCCCAGGAATGTGGTGAAAGATAAGGAATATCATGAATTGAGACAAAATCATTTAATAGGATAAAAATCCATTCATTGGACTCCTGGCTTTTGCCAGGGCAGTAGAATCTGTTTACTTTGCAAATGCTTCCACTCAGCCCTTTGTTGTTTCAAACTTACAGTTGCTGAAGCTCTGCACCAAGGATAGTTTTCCTTCTATGTTGTGTGTGGTTTGTCAATGTAAGTGTCACAGCTCTCCTCCTGGAGGTGGAACAATGGCAGGGCTATATCCATTAGTCATTTAGATGTCTTGTATCAACAGAACTCTCTGTGACTCTGTTTCACCCAAAGAACATAAAAGAACACATTGTATTAGATCAGAGCAGCTTCATACCCCTCTTATAAGAGATCCAAGGGATGCAGTATAGGAGGGCCCAGTTGTCCTTGCTGACAACCATTTTATGTGGGACTGGGTGAGAGATATTATGGGAAAAGATAGATCTTCTGGAAGGTTCTTATCAGCTGTGATATTTCCTGCTTCAGTTTCCCAAGTATGGGATCCTTGAGGACATAGATGCCTCTAAACCTCCTTTTTAAGTTGCATTTCTTTAGTTACTATACTAATGGTCTTGAAAATAGCAAACTCCATAAAGTTATTTTCCTTGATGGCTTATTTTTATCTCTCCCTGAAATTCTCTTTTGAGATTTGAAGGGAACCTCAAGTATTTCATAAATAGTGAACCAAATTAAGCTTGCCTCATTTCAATTTTACATGCTTTTTATAGACTTGAAACTTAGCTCTTCATTCTTACTTTACTTTTCTAGAATGAGAAGCTATTAACTTTCTTCCATATTTTTCATATTTTATTTTAAAAATTTATAGTATCCTTAAAATTAAACAGGGACATATTCTATTGATTTGTTTGTGTTTATGTAGGAACATTAGGGGATTTAGATTGTATGATGTACCACTTAGGTTTTATCTTGTCATGGATTATGGCAGAGGGATTGGAGAAGAAAACCAAAATCAGGATTTACTAATTCTGAGTCATAACTTAGAAAGCCATTTATTGCATCTTCACCATATTCTTAATCCATGGGAATATCTGTCTGCCAAGATTTCATAAAATACCTAAGGTAAAAAGAAATCTTGGAGTATCATGTTGAGGTTTCCTAAAGTGAGTCCAGGGATTGTTACTACTGAGATGCTATTATAAATTGCTTTTATTTAGAAATAAAGGATTCCATGATTAATTGTTTCAAGGACCTTGCTTGCCTGCGCGGTTGCACCCAACTCTTTGCGATCCTGTGGACTATAGCCCACCAGGATCCTCCGTCCATGGAATTTTCCAGGCAAGAATACTGGAGTGGGTTGCCATTTCCTTCTCTAGGGGATCTTCCTGATCCAGGGATCAAGCCTGCATCTCTAGGATCTCCTGTATTGGTAGGCAGATTCTTTACCACTCAGCCACCTGGGAATGGAGAAGGCAATGGCACCCCACTCCAGTACTCTTGCCTGGCAAATCCCATGGACGGAGGAGCCTGGTAGGCTGCAGTCCATGGGGTTGCACAGAGTCAGACATGACTGAGCGACTGCACTTTGACTTTTCACTTTCATGCATTGGAGAAGGAAATGGCAACCCACTCCAGTGTTCTTGCCTGGAGAATCCCAGGGACGGGGGAGCCTGGTGGGCTGCCGTCTATGGGGTTGCACAGAATCGGACACGACTGAAGCAACTTAGCAGCAGAAGCAGCAGAACCTGGGAAGCCTATTGAAAGGATAAACTGGGTGAAAACAGTCAGGCTTCTGTTCTGTAGGACTTATCAGAGCCTTCATGATGCTAATGTGATGACGAGTTTCTGAGAGGGGATAGAGTTTGCAGCATTTTGTGAACATTCTTGTTTGCAGAATTATTTTTTGTCATTGTTTGTAATCTGCTGTTTATGGAAAATGTTTCAGGGAACACAGATCTAACCTGATGTTATTAGTTCACCCAACAAAAATGAAGACATAAAAATAGAGCAATTTACTAAAATCATACAATTGCTTAGTGTTGAAATTGAGCAGGGGAAGAGGGAGGGGAGACTTCACTATACAACATTTTTCCAAATAGATGTGGACAGTAGGCATTGAATGCTTACAGTATGTATAATGCTAATGACAGAGATGTACTTGCCTTTGAACTAAACAAGGAGTGCTGTACCATACATGTTATTGAGTCATGTTACCAAAGCTGTCTCTCATTATTAAGTGCATACGGACAACCAGAAATAGTTTACAGCAGTGACAAATATTCTTGTATTAAATACTTATTATGACATCCAGGATAATGAGAGTAGGCAGTTTAACAAAACTAACATCATTATCCACCCACATCTAAATGCTTTCGAGATAAACACACATGTACTAATGTATATTTTTATAGCTTAATGGTTTAGTAAAAGAAGGATGAACCTTCAAGACTGTTAAACTAAATTTATCCTTTCAGCTTTTAGATAAGGAAAATGACGACCAAATGGATTAAACAATACGGTTATGCAGTTTGTTTGTGAAAGACCTGGGATGGGAATCTGGTTCTCCCTATTCTCATAGCACAGTGTTTCCAATGCTACTGTTCGCTGCAGTGCCGAATTATTGGAGGTCATGTACTACTATACTTTATTCTCATTTAGACTTTCATTTGTTTTTGCAGACTAAAGTATAATAGTGAAATAAAATCATTTGCTATTCCCAGGAGACTATATCTCTTGTTCACTTAAGCCAGAGAATGGGGACTATTAGCCCTATAAGCAGCCTGATGGATGAGAAGTAACTGTTTGTGGAATGCAGGCTTCATTAGTCATGAATTCCCTTGTTTAGAGATATTTCATGTCCACTCATCATTACCCATTCCAGTCCATCTTAGTTCACTGATTCCTAGAATGTCGATGTTCACTCTTATCATCTCCTGTTTGACCGCTTCCAATTTGCCTTGATTCATGGACCTAACATTCCAGGTTCCTATACAATATTGCTCTTTACAGCATTGAACCTTGCTTCTATCACCAGTCCCATTCACAACTGGGTGTTGTTTTTGCTTTGGCTCCATCCCTTCATTCTTTCTGGAGTTATTTCTCCACTGATCTCCAGTAGCATATTGGGTATCTACCGACCTGAGGAGTTCATCTTTCAGTGTCCTTTCTTTCTGCATTTTCATACTGTTCATGGGGTTCTCAAGGCAAGAATACTGAAATGGGTTGCCATTCCCTTCTCCAGTGGACCAAATTCTGTCATGGGTGAATTTAACTCAGATGATCATTATATCTACTACTGTGGGCAGGAATCCCTTAGAAGAAATGGAGTAGCCATCATGGTCAACAAAAGAGTCTGATATGTAGTACTTGGATGCAATCTCAAAATGACAGAATGGTCTTTGTTCATTTCCAAGGCAAACCATTCAATATCACGGTAATCCAAGTCTATGCCCCGGCCAGTAATGCTAAAGTAGGTGAAGTTGAACAGTTCTATGAAGACCTACAAGACCTTCTAGAACTAACACCCAAAAAAGATGTCCTTTACATTATAGGGGACTGGAATGCAAAAGTAGGAGGTCAAGAAACACCTGGAGTAACAGGCAAATTTGGCCTTAGAGTACAGATTGAAGCAGGGCAAAGGCTAATAGAGTTCTGCCAAGGGAATGCACTGGTCATAGCAAACACCTCTTCCAACAACAAAAGAGAAGACTCTACATATGGACATCACCAGATGATCGACACTGAAATCAGATTGATTATATTCTTTGCAGCCAAAGATGGAGAAGCTCTATAGAGTCAACAAAAACAAGACCGGGAGCTGACTGTGGCTTGGATCATGAACTCCTTATTGCCAAATTCAGACTTAAATTGAAGAAAGTGGAGAAAACCACTAGACCATTCAGGTATGACCTAAATCAAATCCCTTATGACTATACAGTGGAAGTGAGAAATAGACTTAAGGCACTAGATCTGATAGAGTGCCAGATGAACTATGGATGGAGATTCATGACATTGTATAGGAGACAGGAATCAAGACCATCCCCAAGAAAAAGAAATGCAAAAAATCAAAATGGCTGTCTGAGGAGGCCTTACAAATAGCTGTGAAAAGAAGGGAAGTGCAAAGCAAAGGAGGAAAGGGAAGATATACCCATTTGAATGCAGAGTTCCAAAGAATAGCAAGGAGAGATAAGAAAGCCTTCCTCAGCGATCAGTGCAAAGAAATAGAGGAAAACAACGGAATGGGAAAGACTAGAGATCTCTTCAAGAAAATTAGAGATACAAAGGGAACATTTCATGCAAAGATGGGCTCAATAAAGGACAGAAATTGTAGGGACCTAACAGAAGCAGAAGATATTAAGAAGAGATGGCAAGAATACGCAGAAGAACTGTACAAAAAAGATCTTCACGACCCAGATAATCACGATGATGTGATCACTCACCTAGAGCCAGACATCCTGGAATGTGAAGTCAAGTGGGCCTTAGGAAGCATCTCTACAAACAAAGCTATGAAGGTGATGGAATTCCAGTTGAGCTATTTCAAATCCTGAAATACGATGTTGTGAAAGTGCTGCACTCAATATGCCAGCAAATTTGGAAAACTCAGCAGTGGCCACAGGACTGGAAAAGGTCAGTTTTCATTCCAATCCCAAAGAAAGGCAATGCCAAAGAATACTCATACTACCTCACAGTTGCACTTACTTCACACACTAATAAAGTAATGCTAAAAGTTCTCCAGACCAGGCTTCAGCAATATGTGAACCATGAACTTCCAGATGTTCAAGCTGGTTTTAGAAAAGGCAGAGGAACCAGAGACCAAATTGCCAACATCTGCTGGATCATTGAAAAAGCAAGAGAATTCCAGAAAAACATCTATTTCTGCTTTATTGACTATGCCAAAGCCTTTGACTGTGTGGATCACAGTAAACTGTGGAAAATTCTGAAAGAGATGGGAATATCAGACCACCTGACCTGCCTCTTGAGAAACCTATAAGCAGGTCAGGAAGCAACAGTTAGAACTGGACATGGAACAACAACCTGGTTCCAAATAGGAAAAGGAGTACGTCAAGGATGTATATTGTCACCCTGCTTATTTAACTTATATGCAGAGTACATCATGAGAAATGCTGGCTGGAGGAGCACAAGCTGGAATCAAGGTTGCCGGGAGAAACATCAATAACCTCAGATAACACCACCCTTTTGGTAGAAAGTGAAGAAGCACTAAAGAGCCTCTTGATGAAAGTGAAAGAGGAGAGTGAAAAATTTGGCTTAAAGCTCAAAATTCAGAAAATGAAGATCATGGCATCCAGTCCCATCACTTCATGGCAAATAGATGGGGAAACAGTGGAAACAGTGGCTGACTTTATTTTTTGGGGCTCCAAAATCACTGCAGATGGTGATTGCAGCCACGAAATTAGAAGACGCTTACTCCTTGGAAGAAAAGTTATGACCAACCTAGATATTAAAAAGCAGAGACATTACTTTGCCAACAAATGTCCATCTACTCAAGGCTATTATTTTTCCAGTGGTCATGTATGGATGTGAGAGTTGGACTGTAAAGAAAGCAGAGCACCGAAGAACTGAATCTTTTGAACTGTGGTGTTGGAGAAGACTCTTGAGAGTCCCTGGACAGCAAGGAGATCCAACCAGTCTAACCTAAAGGAGATCAGTCTTGGGTGTTCAATGGAAGGACTGATGCTAAAGCTGAAACTCCAATACTTTGGCCACTTGATGCAAAGAGCTGACTCATTTGAAAAAACCCTGATGCTGGGTAAGATTGAGGGCAGGAGGAGCAGGGGATGACAGAGGATGAGATGGCTGGATGGTATCACAGACTCAATGGACATGGGTTTGGGTGGACTCCAGGTGTTGGTGATGGACAGGGAGGCCTGGCGTGCTGCGGTTCATGGGGTGGCAAAGGGTCAGACATGACTGAACGACTGAACTGAACTGAACTGATTCATCGTCAAAGGGGAGGGAAGGTTCTTCTTTTTCATATATAAATGCCATATTTCCTGCAAAACATAAAAAAGAGCAAAGAGGAAACATGAAGTTTGTGTCGCTCAGAACAAAAGAGCAATGGCTCTTCATAATACATAGTAGAGACAATCACTGGGATGTGTTTGTGATTCCTTTTTTGACCGTAGAGGAAAAGGTCTAAGCTCTCTCTTCCCCAGACCTGGAGCATATTTCTCCAAGCATGTTTCATGTCATCACAAGTGCTTTGCCATCACGTCCTCACTCTCCCTGGAAGCAGATCCTTTAGTTGGTCCTTGTTATATCTGAGCACTAGTGCTGATGTTTGAACTGCTCTGGTGTGTCTGACTTCCTGGAATCTAAGCCACCCCTACTCAGTCAGAAATGCTTGCTCCCTGCCTGTCAGACCCAAGTTCTCTGTGTGAGGACTTCCTAGGGGCCCGCCATTTCTGCCTTGTCACAGTATGCATAGTTTCCCTTACAGGTATCTGACTGCCTGTCTGGCTCTAAAAACAGGTCATTTTACTTAGTAGGCATTAATCACAGGTCTGACTCCACAGCCTCTGATTATGGCCCCAGTTAGCGTAGAGTGTTCTCCTTTGACTTGGGCTGGGCTTGTTTATATGAGACACTGATCCCCAGACTTTAGGTCCTCTTGTTTGGATCATCAAAATTAGTCTGTGCTTTCTTCCTTATTTTGTTTCTTTAGAGCTAGTTCCTTTCCTATCTCCTACTCTTGGCCTCTATTTTTCCTAGACACTTGTAATAAGTACCAGCTACCTGCTGGCTCATTCAACTCTATGTCTTCCCATACTTGGCCAGCCTCATTCTGTTATAGTTAAAATTCTGAAGCAATGTTCTGTGTGGAAGCCTGGAGGATTTCAGGTGATTAGGGGCATACTCTAAGGACTTAAGTACTTGATTGTCAATTGTGATGCTGTCCCTGGAGGTGCTGATTCTTGGTACTTATAATATTCCTAAGCAGAGATTTTGTCTCTGTTCACTGTAGAGATGGATGCTTCTTCTCTCCTGAATAAATGGAAGCAGCATTTTATGTGTTCTGTGGTAAGATTAGTGTCAGAGGCAGTAGTAAGTTTTGAAGTATCTAGGGTACTTGACAGCTTAGGTCCAAATTGTTACAGCAGCCATGCTTTTACAGATTTCTGCATCTCCATATGTGAGTCTGAATAGATACTTTAACATAATACAAATCCATCTGAATATCCCCCTGTTTCTCTAAAAAACTTTGTCTTTGGCTGAGAAAGTATGGTGTGGCTCCCTGTGCATTGAGGATCTGTATCTCCTAGGGATGCCCCTCATGTTTATGTCCCAATGAGATGAGCATTATGGGATCCTGATGGAGAGGTTGGCTGGGAAGCTTTGGGGGAACTGGCCAGATTTATTCAATATTTAATTGATAGACCAAGGCATCAGATTTTCATCAGAATATTTGGCTGTTTTTCCTTGACAGCCCTGATGATTCCAGAGTTAGACCACTTGTGGTTGATGGGCCCAGAGCACCCTCAAGAACTTGGAGCTTATGGGTTATAATAGCTTGGGTTATGGCAGATGCCTCTGTGTATTCCAAATCAATTCATGGTAGTATTCTCTTTCCTTTTCAACTTGAAGAAAGAAAGAATGGGAAAGAGAGTATGTAGTTATGGCCTAAAGGGAAGTTTAATTTCAATTTTAAAGTAATGTTTATTATCAGAATATAATCATTAATTTGGTGGATATTTAGTATATAATATTCACAAAGTACGGAAAGAAAAGGACTCAGGTAAAAATAAATACCCACAAAATTGCACCAGAAAAGGATGAATAAATTCCCATGTTATCTTTTTGGTTCTTCACATATGCATATATAAAACAGTTATTATATGTAATATGTATATTTTACATGACATAAAATAAATTGTGAGTTTTCTAGCTAGCTAAATGACTGGATTTTTAATAACAAAAATGGAGTTTATATGGTTTCATAATTTTGTTTGGCCTTTTTTTTTTTTTTTTACTACAAGATCCACTGGGCACTTTTTTCTGTACTGAAATACAGCAATTACTATTGTTTTGAGAATACTTTAGCTATTTCTTCTCTTGTATCCTACAAAACTTCTTCCAGTTTTTTGTTTACTTTTTACTTTGCTTAAAGATGATGTGTATTTTTGTTTAAGTAACTATTTTACAAGTAAGAAGAAAAAGAAAAGAAGTATTTTTTTTTCTAAAATAGCTATTTGCAGCTTGAAATTTCAAAGTTCACATGCTGACATAAAATGTAAAAAAAAAAAATGTGTTATTACAAAATGGGTTTCCACAGAATAATGTGTATGGCATTTGATTCTTTATCTTTGCCATGTTTCTGGACAAGAGGCACACCTAATTCACAGCCTATGTTCTCTCTGCCCAGCAGTTAAGAAGATTGATGTTCTTGCATACAAACAATAAATCTACAGGGAAACTGCCCATAAAGTCTCTTTCAAGATGTTTAGTGGTGTAGACTTTGGCGTAAAGAGAAAATTTCAGCTATATTGTTTTGAAATTCTTTGAGAAATCAGCAGTTGAGTTTTGATTGATGGACATTTCCCACATCATTTATACCCAATGTCTCTGCAGTTTACTTCTGAAAACTCTAATACATTTTCCCAGAGGAAATGCATAAAGTTCTTTTTCAGGTTGTGAGATCTTTTTACTTCTTGTATCTAATGCAGACAGCAGACAGGTTGGAAAAATGACCAAAAGAATTATCAGGCATAGAGACAAACAAGAAACATAAACAACCATAAAATTAACACAAATTAAAAAAAAATGTTTTGGCATGTAGCCCACAGATATCTCTAAATGTCTTTTAAGTTCTTTTTCTTGTATCTCTACTGTACCATATGACTTGATTCTTGTCTATTCAAAAAATAAGAGTACCATCAGTTGGAGGTGACCAATCTGGGATACAAGGAGAAATATTTAATCCTATTGCAAATTTAAGGTTGAATCCATTCCTTGGCTATCATTAAAAAGTCTATAAAAAACAAAAGCTAAAGAATATGTGAAGAAAAGGCAGTCCTCCTGCACTTTTGGTGAGAATGTAGATTGCTGCAGCCACTATGAAAAACAGTATGGAGGTTCCTTTAAAAACTAAAAACAGAGTTTCCATATGATCCAGCAATTCCACTCCTGGGCATATATCTGGAGAAAACTCTAATTTGAAAAGGTACCACTTGTTCATAGCAGCACTAAATAGTGCAACAACTAAGACATGAAAGCAACTTAACTGTCCATTGACAAATGAATGGGTTAAGATTTTGTGGTACATATATACAATGGAAGCTACTCAGTCATAAAAGAATGAAAGAATTCCATTTGCAGCAACATGGATTGACTTAGAAATGATCATACTAAGTGAAGTAAGCCAGACAAAGAAATATACCATATGGTAGGTATACTTATATGTGGAATCAAAAATATGATACAAAGGAACCTATTTACCAAACAGAAACAGACTCATAGATCTAGGAAACAAACTTATGGTTACCAATGGGGGAAGCAGGGGGAGAAACAAATGACGAATTTGTGATTAGCAGATACAACCTATTATATATAAAACAGATAAACAACAAGGTGCTACTGTATAGCACAAGGAGCTATACTCAATATCCAATAATAAACCAAAATGGAAAAGATATGAAAAATAATATACATTATATTATGTATTATATATATAAATATATGTGTGTATATATATATATATATATATATATAAGTGACTTACTTTTCTGTACATGAGAAACTAACATAACGTTGTAAATCAACTAAACTTCAATTAAAAACAAGATTAAGTCCATTTTTGCATAACATCTTTCCTTAATATCTTGCACTTATGTTTTAAATCATACAGTCTCGGCAATATAGGAGGCCTTATAGTCTTCTAATTAAGCAGTCGTAACAAAGAAGATTGATACTATAGCTGTGTGCCCTTATCTATGCCAAGTAAACGTAAAATCCTATCATCTTGGGAATAGAAAACAATGGATTTGCCAGATCAGTGGCCACATACTGTGTACCTAAATATTATGTTAATTTGCTTGAGCAAAGGAATCATATTTGACATAGCAGCTGCAATTGAAGCTGTTATCAGATTGAGTTTGTATTAGTTCACTGTCAACTTTTTGCTTTCAGCTGATTTTGCTAGTGACTAGACTGGTATTCTAAATGGGAATATGATCAGAACTACCAACCGACACGTCATCATGTAGGTCTTTCAGTTCAGTTCAGTTCAGTCGCTCAGTCGTGTCCACCTCTTTGCGACCCCATGAATCGCAGCACGCCAGGCTTCCCTGTCCATCACCAACTCCCGGAGTTCACTCAGACTCACGTCCATCGAGTCAGTGATGCCATCCAGCCATCTCATCCTCTGTCGTCCCCTTCTCCTCCTGCCCCAATCCCTCCCAGCATCAGAGTCTTTTCCAATGAGTCAACTCTTCGCATGAGATGGCCAAAGTACTGGAGTTTCAGCTTTAGCATCATTCCTTCCAAAGAAATCCCAGGGCTGATCTCCTTCAGAATGGACTGGTTGGATCTCCTTGCAGTCCAAGGGACTCTCAGGAGTCTTCCCCAACACCACAGTTCAAAAGCATCAATTCTTCGGCACTCAGCCTTCTTCACAGTCCAGCTCTCAAATCCATACCTGACCACAGGAAAAACCATAGCCTTGACTAGACGGACCTTTGTTGGCAAAGTAATTTTGAATATGCTATCTAGGTTGGTCATAACTTTACTTCCAAGGAATAAGCGTCTTTTAATTTCAAGGTGATACTAATCTCTGATCTTCTCCCTAATAGAGTTTCATATGCTTTCACTTGGTTTTCTCCATTTGATAACTCTTTGATTCCATCACTTGATGGGAAATAGATGGGGAAACAGTGGAAACAGTGTCAGACTTTATTTTTTTGGGCTCCAAAATCACTGCAGATGGTGACTGCAGCCATGAAATTAAAAGACGCTTACTCCTTGGAAGAAAAGTTATGTCCAACCTAGATAGCATATTCAAAAGCAGAGACATTACTTTGCCAACAAAGGTCCATCTAGTCAAGGCTATGGTTTTTCCTGTGGTCATGTATGGATGTGAGAGTTGGACTGTGAAGAAAGCTGAGTGCCGAAGAATTGATGCTTTTGAACTGTGGTGTTGGGGAAGACTCCTGAGAGTCCCTTGGACTGCAAGGAGATCCAACCAGTCCATTCTGAAGGAGATCAGCCCTGGGATTTCTTTGGAAGGAATGATGCTAAAGCTATAACTCCAGTACTTTGGCCACCTCATGCGAAGAGTTGACTTATTGGAAAAGACTCTGATGCTGGGAGGGATTGGGAGCAAGAGGAGAAGGGGACGACAGAGGATGAGATGGCTGGATGGCATCACTGACTCGATGGACGTGAGTCTGAGTGAACTCCGGGAGTTGGTGATGGACAGGGAAGCCTGGCGTGCTGCGATTCATGGGGTCGCAAAGAGTTGGACACGACTGATCGACTGAACTGAACTGAACTGAACTGAACTACATAGACCAATGAATTAGTGTAGGGATTCTGCATACATCAAACATGTGCATTCTAATTATAAACTCTGAGTCTAGGGAAATGACCTTTGGTATCTCTGGACCAAGTGAATTCTCTATGAGATGGACCTGGGTCATGAATCCATTTATTAATTGTAGCTTCCTCTAATTAGATGATGCATAATAACACTGCATGTCCCTAGTTACTAATGTCAATTAGGCCATGTATCCAAGAGTTTTTGAAGTAGTTAAATCGTCTCCTTTTCCCAGTATATGGTGACATAATTGGACAGTAATAGGTCCTTTTGGGGAAGAAGTAGGAATATTGTCATCATAATACTTATTGTCATGTTGTAGGTCATTTCTTGTGGATTGTAGGCCTCTTCTTCAGTCAGTTTATTCTGGTTCTGAGAACTAGCTCAGGTCTGGAAATTTTCTTTAGCCTCATAGATATTCATCCATGGTTTCTTGGGAGCATATCTATCTACCTTGATATTACAGATACTATGTTATAAGAACTATCTACAAAACTCTCTGCAGGTCAAACTCAGTTGGCTTCTATTCTTATGTTGCTACTAAGCTCATTATAATCATTCCCACTTTATTCTCATAGTTAAATACCATAAACTGACCTTTACTCTTTTAGAACCTTACATTCTCAATGACATAAGTGAAATTATTTCTGTAATAACATCTCCTGTCCTTAGCTCTGGCCTCCAGAAGACAGCTACTACTGACCTTAATGTCTCTCCATTTCCCCCTTCATAGCTTTTGACTTCCATATGGTTTCACATTCAGGTCATGGTCAAATAGGTATTAAACAATTGTTGGCAAAATATAGGTAGGTCTATGCAGAGCTGGGGTTGGCACCTGAATACAGTGGAAGATAGGGTGGTGTTTGCCAGTGAGTGAATGTGAGGAACCGTGGAATCGAACAGGGTAAGAAGGGAAAGCTGTCTCTTTAAGATCTTGATTCCAATTCCTTCAGATGTGTACTCAGAAGTGAGACTGGTGGATCATATGATAGTTCTATTTTTAATCTTTTAAGAACCTCCGTACTGTTTTCCACAGAGGATGTACCAATATACATTTTCACCAACAGTTAAATCTTGTGGCACCTCTACTGAGTCTTCCTGGTGTGAGGAAAGGATTAGAAAGCATCCATGACTGTTAAATTTACCCCCCAAAGGAAGGGACTGCCTATAACATAGTGACCCTTAAGAGAATTATATTGTGGTAGCCATGATCTTGTGTGGATCATAAGCCAAGATTCAGAGTAAGAGTACAGAAGCAAAGTGGGGTCAGAATTCAAGAAGGGCAATAGCAGGAAAGAATGAATCTGGGAAAATTTTTTACAAGTAGCTCTGGAACACATACAGTGCTTTTTAAAAGTTTCATGCACATAAACTCCATAGGGTTATCCCACCAGCAGTGCACAAGGATTCCCTTTAATCCTGTTTAGCTTGAATGGTAAACCATTGTTTCAGGATGGTAAATCATTTATAACAAAGCTTTTGGGTCCTGACTCAGAAGACCTAAGGTGTAACTCCATTTCCCTGCTATAATGACAGTGGCTGAGGTTCTGTGAGCTGAATTGTAATACATCTTCAGTACAAAGTAACATTTGGAACTTCTTCAATACTCATCCAAATTATAGCAAATATATCAGAGGAAATGAATGAAAGGGTGATATCTGTGAGTTTTATATTATTTTTTATCCATGTCACATGAAGTAAAGGTTTGTATGTGCATACAGAATTTTTAAAAATAATTTAATAGTATCTTAAAACTAAGTCACAATCACTATTCCATGTCACCATTGACCTTCTAGAATAGTGTTAACCCACCATTTTAAGTTCTGCTCTCTCATCAAAGTTTTGAATGAGTGAGAATTATTTTAGTTAGGTCATTGGATGTTGTGACACAGGTCAAAGGATTATTAAGAGAGGTTGTTATTGTTCAGTTGCTACGTCATGTCTGACTCTTTGTGACTCCATGGACTGCAGCATGCCAGGCTTCCCTGTCCTTCACTGTCTCTTGGAGATTGTTCAAATTCATGTCCATTGAGTCAGTGATGCTATCTAACCGTCTCATAGCTCAGTATTTCCTAAGAAACTGGTGTGAACAGAATCTTTTAGAATTCCTAATTATGGTATCGTCTCCATAAGGCAGTGGTTGTGTTGGTATATTTTTTGATTCCTCACTGTTGTAGATGAAGACTAAGTCCTATGATAGTTTACAGAAAAACCTTTCTGAGAACTTCATTGCTTGTGCCAGGCACCATCCTTGATCTGAAAATAGAAAGATGATAAATATTCAGTTCTTGCACTTAATTTCTCACATATGTATTTGAGCATTTTGTGGCTAGCCTTAAATTTACTTTTGAAAGTAGGTGAAATATCAGTAACTGTTCATAGGTAATTAACATATGTGTGATTATGGTAGAGCCTTTACTAAAAACCCTGTGAAGACGTTGATGGATCTTACTAAACTCTCCATCTCTGGAAGTGCCTGGTCTCCAAAAGATCTTTATAAATATGTGTTGTTAAAGAACTGTCTTGTTTTGAAGATAGAGCATACATATGTGAACAGTTAAAGAACATTACAGATACATAATGGTTAAATATAACAATAAGTAATACTTAGACACAAATACATACTTAAATAAAAGTAATCACAAAAATTTATTGAATTGAATCTTTAAGGTTTATGAAAAATAGAGTGCTCAATATTTTCCCATATATCATCTAGATATATATTAAGAATCAAACATAAGCCCAGAAAATATTCTGGAATATTTATAAAGAAGCATACAAATGTGTGGTGATGCAAAATATATGTTATAGTAAAGATTTGGGGTGAAGGCTACTTTTTCTTCAGGTATTTTGGAATTGTATAATTTATGCCTAGGGAAGTAAACACCTACCTTCTGCCAAATGGTTAATGAAGGAACAGTGTGAGGTAGATCTGGGTACAAGTCAATTGTAGATGAAGGAGTCAGTAGTGGTCTGCAGTGGATACTTGCTTTGAGTTCAATCATTTTTATGGAAAGCTTGATTAAGATGAAACATTTTGAGGAAGATATGCTTCCAACATAAATAATCACAACATCTCACTAGACATCAGAAAGCTATTCCTCCCTTGTCTTATCACTTAAAATAGGTTAACTTTGCCTTCAAATTTCCCCCTTGGAGTTCCCTGTGGTTTGGGTATTTTGCTAGCTGTTCTTTTAAGATTGCTTTCTTAAATAAAGAAAGGTTTTTAGTGGAAGAGAGTGTCTATGTGGTCGATTGCTTTGCTGAGAAAGATGCAATGGAAACCATATTGTCTCCCTCCAAAGAACTCTCAGGTTTCCCCTTAAAAAGTTGACTATGGGATCAATTACTCACTAATGTTTGGAAGGTGCCTTATTTTGTATTTAAATTGACATTCAAAAAGGCCAAGCACTGGCAACAAAGCAAGTTTCATGGCCAGAATAAAACATGAGATAGTGAGTGATAGGTAATGAAGTGATTAGAAGAGGAAAAAGGGGGAAAATAACTTACGTGTATAAATATTAATGTATTTTGTTTTACTGGTAATTATTAGAATGGGAAAGGCTAGAGATATTTTCAATAAAATGAGAGATACCAAGGGAAAATTTCATGCAAAGATGGGCACAATAAAGGACTGAAACAGTGTGGACCTAATGGAAGCAGAAGATATTAAGAAAAGGTGGCAAGAACACACAGAGGAACTATACAAAAAAGATCTTAATGATCCGGATAATCACAATGGTATGATCACTCACTTAGAGCCAGACATCCTAGAGAGTGAAGTCAAGTGGGCCTTAGGAAGCATCACTATGAACAAAGCTAGTGGAGGTGATGGAATTCCAGTTGAGCTATTCCAAATCCTAAAAGATGATGCTGTGAAAGTGTTCCACTCAATATGTGAGCAAATTTGGAAAACTCAGCAGTGGCTACAGGACTGGAATAGGTCAGTTTTCATTCTAATCCCAAAGAAGGGCAATGCCAAAGAATGTTTAAATCACTGCACAATAGCACTCATTTCACATGCTAGCAAGGTGATGGGCAAAATCATCCAAGCTAGGCTTCAAGAGTACATGGACCAAGAGCTTCCAGATGTTCAAGCTGGATTTCAAAAAGGCAGAGAAACCAGAGATCAAATTGCTAACATCCATTGGATCATAGAAAAAGCAAGAGAATTCCAGAAAAAAAATCTGCTTCTGCTTCATTGACTACGCTGAAGTCTTTGACTGTGGGGATCACAACAAACTGTCAAAATTCTTAAAGAGATGAGAATACCAAACCACCTTACCAGTCTCCTGAGAAACCTGTTTGTAGGTAAAGAAGGAACAGTTAGAACTGGACATGGAACAATGGACTGGTTCCAAATGGGGAAAGGAGTATGTCAAGGCTGTATATTGTCACCTTGCTTATTTAACTTCTATACAGAGTACATCATGTGAAATGCTGGGCTGGATGAAGCACAAGCTGGAATCAAGATTTCCAGGAAAAATATCAGTATCCTCAGATGTGCAGATGATACCACTCTTATGACAGTAAGTGAAGAGAAGTTAAAGAGCCTCTTGGTGAAAGTGAAATAAGAGAGTGAAAAAGCTGGCTTAAAACTCAACATTCAGAAAATAAAGATCATGGCATCTGGTCCCATCACTTCATGGGAAATAGATGGGGAAACATGGACAAAGTGACAGACTTTATTTTCTTGGGTTCCAAAATCACTGGGATGGTGACTGTAGCCACTAAATTAAAAGATACTTGCTCTTTGGAAGAAAAGCTATGACACACCTAGACAGCATTTTAAAAAGCAGAGACATTACTTTGCCAACAAAGTCTGTCTAGTCAAAGGTATGATTTTTCCAGTAGTCATGTATGTATGTGAGAGTTGGACCACAAAGAAGGCTGAGGAATGAAGAATTGATGCTTTTAAACTGTGGCGTTGGAGAAGACTCTTGAGAGGAGAGTCTCTTGGACTGTAAGGAGATACAACTAGTCCATCCTGAAGGAGATCAGTCCTGGGTGTTCATTGGAAGGACTGATGCTGAAGCTGGAGCTCTAACACTTTGGCCACATGATGCGAAGAGCTGACTCGCTGGAAAAGACCCCGATGTTGGGAAAGATAGAAGGTAGGAGGAGAAGGCTATGCCAGAGGATAAGATGGTTGGATGATATCACTGACTCAATGGACATGAGTTTGAGCAAGCTCAGGCAATGGTGAAGGACAGAGAAGCCTGGTATGCTGCAGAATATGAGGTTGCAAAGAGTCAGACACAACTGAGCGACTGACAACAACAAATTTCTTATTTAAGAGATGAGGGATAACAACAATAAAACTAAGGACTTATGACTAAATCAAATATATCAGTATATCAGACACATATCTTGCCAGGTGGTCAAGGGAATTCTCCACTGAATATCCATCAGACTCTACCACTTCCTGGAAAATATGCAGTGTCCCATAGTCTACTGTCTCCTGGGGATGGTGAGGATTTTTATAGTTTAGCTTTTGTGCTCTTTCTGAAGAGACTAGACCCAATGTAGGGATGTGAAGTCAATGTCAGCTATAGAAAGCACCTCTGGCAAAATTGCTGGGCATCAGTGGGAGCATATGTGCTTTCTTAGAATAAAAGGAACCATATTTTTTACTTGATTTCATCTAAACTGAGGCTCCTATCATAGTCTTTTCATAATTCATTGAAAACTCTTGTCCCAGAACTAAATGTCAGAAGGTTAGTGTTATCTGTATTTGCCAAAGAATCAAAGGGAGGCAACTTTATAGCATGCAGGTCACCTGTGCTCATATACCTACTTTACATGTGACGATGAGGAGGAGGAAGAGCTTATCCCAAAGGAAGGTAAAATCTTCAGTGAGAATGAGGCAGGCATTCCAGGAAGACTAGAAAAACACTCTTTAAAAAAGTTGTCTCTACAAATCTTCCCTACCTCAAATATGGGGCGACAGTTCTCTTCCTTTGCCCTTCTTTAATAATTCTTTGCAGAAGCATTTGTATGTTTGTAGTAAAGCTAAGTGGTTTTTTTTTTTTTTGGGGGGGGGGGCGGTTTATTATTTGTCTTTGTTTTGGTGGAGTCTGCATAGCTGTAGGAACCATGAAATCAGAAAGATTTGGATTTAATCTGAGATACACAATTACTAGTCATATAACTAGCAATTTATTTACATCTCTGCTGCTACTGCTGATGCAAAGTCACTTCATTTGTGTCCGACTCTGTGTGACCCCATGGATTGCAGCCTACCAGGCTCCTCTGTCCATGGGATTTTCCAGGCAAGAGTACTGGAGTGGGTTGCCATTTACATCTCTAGGTATCAGTTTTCTCAGCTGTTAAGTGGAGATAAAGCTTATGGTAGAGATGTCCTGAGGATTACAGTAAGATGATAGTGCAGAGTGCTTAAAACGACTTAGTAGGAAATAAGGGCATTACTTCATGACTTTCCAATTTGATTTTTGTATTAGTCATGTCTACATCTCCCACTAGATTAGAGCAGTGAGTTACATTGCTTTCTAAGCCTTTGAAATGAGTGTGCCATGTTTTCATAGGATGTTTGAGCTACAGAATCCTTTCAGGTGGTTCATTTGATGTAATTTCTTTATTTTATAGAAGAAATTGTGATCTCAAAAGGTGAGATAATTGTTCAAGGTCATTTTGGCTGAGTGGTAATAGAGCAATAATTCAAATCTATTCCAAGTCATCTTCCATTCTGTAATCCTACTTAACAGCTGAAATTGAAAACATCATGGCTTTTTTCTGGGATTATCTTACTGCTAACTTTTTAATTAACAAAATATAAAAGGACCTGATTTTTCTTTCCCACTTCATCTTGGTGCAGTATCATACACTCAAGTTTTAAGTCACAGGAGAGCAGAACAGGTCAAATTATGTTCGTATTTTAGAGACCAGCAAGAGCTAACCAATACCATATGACCCAAACATTCTTTAAAAAACAACCTTCTTTGAAGAGTCCACCCAGGTTCCAGTAAAGAAATATAAGAGCCCTCCCAGTCCACTCACATGGCCAGGAACGCACAGCAGGAGGCTGACAACAGGAACTAGAAAGGAGGCTAATTAAAGCACACAGGAGCGAATGAAGCTGGGCTACCTGCATTGCCAATATATAGTGAGTGCTTGTTTAAATCAGAGAAAAGAACAAGGAGAGAAAATTTCATGATTGTAGCTGGTTCTAAAAGAAGCCTGGTTTTATCTCTTTGATGTCCCACCAGAGGAGATCTGCAACAAGAAGCCAGGCCTTGAAATGCAGACCTATTCAGTTGGCGGTCAGCATTAGGACTAAATGATATCAGGAGATGTGGGCCTGATGATTTCTACATGTGTGACTTGAATGCAGAGAAAGATTGTTTTCAAGCGTTCAGCAACCATCTCTGCACCGTGCACTGAAGTGGCCAAGACAGATGGCAGAAGATGGATCCTGGTCTCCTTGATCTAGCTAGAGAGGCAAGACTATTCCACACTGATGATACTGGCCACTAGAAACATCAGAACTCAGTGCCCTGTGACTGAAACAGCCGTGAAAACAGGAAGAGTCCAGTTGAGAAGAGATTTCTGGAGGTGGAGGTGAAGGAGACATTACTTGGTAGAAAAGATCCTGACTCTCTTTCCTTCCTGATCACTTCTTATTTGGCTTACGGGTCTTATTAGCCTTAAGAAATTATTTGGGACCATTACAGTATCATCCAGTACTGGCTTCATCATGTTCCTGTTCAGACTTCTGAAATTTTAGGAACCATGAGCTCCTGCTTCTGTGCCACCATCTTATGTTCCCAACATTGGCCAAGGCTGCATGTTCAGTTCAGTTCAGCTCACTTGCTCAGTCATGCCTGACTCTTTGCGACCCCATGAACTGCATGCAGCACACCAAGCCTCCCTGTCCATCACCAACTCCTGGAATTTACCCAAACCCATGTCCATTGAGTTGGTGATGCCATCCAACCATCTCATCCTCTGTCGTCCCCTTCTCCTTCTGCCCTCAATCTTTCCCAGCATTAGGGTCTCTTCAAATGAGTCCGCTCTTCACATCAGGTGGCCAAAGTACTGGAGTTTCAGTTTCAACATCAGTCCTTCCAATGAACACCCAGGACTGATCTCCTTTAGGATGGACTGGTTGGATCTCCTTGCAGTCCAAGGGACTCTCAAGAGTCTTCTCCAGACCACAGTTCAAAAGCATTAATTCTTCAGCACTCAGCTTTCTTTATAGTCCAACTTTAACATCCATACATAACTATTGGAAAAACAATAGCCTTGACTAGATGGACCTTTGTTGACAAAGTAATGTCTCTGCTTTTTAATATTGTGTCTAGGTTGGTCATAACTCCCTACCAAGGAGTAAGCGTCTTTTAATTTCATGACTACAGTCACCATCTGCAGTGATTTTGGAGCCCAAAACAATAAAGTCAGCCATGGTTTCCACTGTTTACCCATCTATTTGCCATGAAGTGATGGGACCAGATGCCATGATCTTCATTTTCTGAATGTTGAGCTTTAAGCCAACTTTTTCACTCTCCTCTTTCACTTTCATCAAGAGGCTCTTTAGTTCTTCTTCACTTTCTGCCATAAGGGTGGTGTCATCTGCATATCTGAGGTTATTGATATTTCTGCCTGCAATCTTGATTCCAGCTTGTGCTTCATCCAGCCCAGCATTTCTCATGATGTACTCTTCATATAAGTTAAATAAGCAGGGTGACAATATACAGCCTTGACATACTCCTTTTCCTATTTGGAACCAGTCTGTTGTTCCATGTCCAGTTCCAACTGTTGCTTCCTGACCTGCATATAGGTTTCTCAAGAGGCAGGTCAGATGGTCTGTTATTCCCATCTCTTGAAGAATTTTCCACAGTTTGTGGTGATCCACACAGTCAAAGGCTTTGGCATAGTCAATAAAAGAGAAATAGATGTTTTTCTGGAACTCACTTGCTTTTTCTATGATCCAGCAGATGTTTCCAATTTGACCTCTAGTTCCTCTGCCTTTTGTAAGATCAGCTTGAACATCTGGAAGTTCATGGTTCACGTATTGCTGAAGCCTGGCTTGGAGAATTTTGAGTGTTACTTTACTAGCGTGTGAGATGAGTGCAATTGTGCAGTAGTTTGAGTATTCTTCAGAGAAGGCAATGGCACCCCACTCCAGTACTCTTGCCTGGAAAATCCCTGGACGGAGGAGCCTGGTAGGCTGCTGTCCATGGGGTTGCTAAGAGTCAGGTACGACTGATCGACTTCACTTTCAGTTTCACTTGAGCATTCTTTGGCATTGCCTTTCTTTGGGATTGGAATGAAAACTGACCTTTTCCAGTCCTGTGGCCACTCTGAGTTTTCCAAATTTGCTGGCATATTGAGTGCAGCACTTTCACAGCATCATCTTTTAGGATTTGAAATAGCTCAACTGGAATTCCATCACCTCCACTAGCTTTGATTGTAGTGATGCTTGCTAAGGCCCACTTGACTTCACATTCCAGGATGTCTGGCTCTAGGTGAGTGTGAGTGATCACACCATCATAATTATCTGGGTCATAAAGATCTTTTTTTGTACCGTTCTGTGTATTCTTGCCACCTCTTCTTAATATCTTCTGCTTCTGTTAGGTCCATACCATTTCTGTCCTTTATTGAGCCCATCTTTGAATGAAATGTTCCCTTGGTATCTCTAATTTTCCTGAAGAGATCTCTAGTCTTTCCCATTCTATTGTTTTCCTCTGTTTCTTTGCACTGGGACACTATTAACTCAACCTTAACACAAGAAGATGACATTGTGTCATGATCTTGCTTTTACACTCTTCAGGATCTGTATCTTTCTCTCAGTGAACACAATTTACTCTCATTTCTCTAAATCTTCATGATTTCTTTACCCAACAACACAGCTAGAGCCTCTATTTCCATAAAATGACTGGCTTATTTATGTGCTTAGGGACTCCTGCAATGACTGGGATTTCTATTCACCAGTTCCCTTTACTTGTATCTTTAAATAATACAGCTTATGTGTTATCAATGACTTGTTCCTGTTAGGAACACTGTTGCACCTCTTTACCTTTATTATCCATATGTACCTTGGATTCAAAATCACAGTACTATCTTCTGTGTAAGATCAAAAAGATACTTTAAGTACCTCTTAATTTTCCCAAGACATGTGTTGTGTTTATTATGCTTAAGTATTATTCTAATGTTATTTAACACTGTACTGTCTCCAGTGAAAAACAAAGATGTGTTCTTTTCTCAGTAGATCAACAATTTGAATCAGAAAAATAACATATTCTAGAAATCAAAGAAAGTATAGGAATTGGACAAAATACCTAGGAGATGGGTAATTATTTTGGAGAGGTATACGTCTCTGACCGTGAGGTTAATTAACCTAGGAACCCACTGAAAGGGACTTGTGGGACCCGTTTAGTGATGCTTTGATGATTTAAACTGTCAACAAACTAGTTTTCAGTTGAAAAAGGTTTCTTTCACTCAGTTAAATAGCTGCAGTTAATTGTTCTAATCGTTTTGAGAAACCACTCACAGGTCTCTGGATTCTTGTGGTTAATCTCTGACCATCCAGACAGGACATACATTGCTATATGGTTTCTGGGCATAGGCTGTGACCTATACAGCCAAATTTCCTACAGAAAGGAGTAAATTTACAGTGTACAAAAGCCATTAGCAGGCCCCAAAGATAAAGTGGTTAGTAAAGCAGACAAAGTCTCTGTCCTCATGGAGTTTACATTCTAATGTAGTGGACACACTTACATGTATACATATGTGATTTTGTGTCTAATTATACCTGCTTTAGAGGCAAAATCATCACAGGGATCCAAGCTAGTCTGGGAAGAGAGATGATTAAAGAACACTTCCTTAAGTGGAAAGTTAAAGTCACTCAGTTGTGTCCGACTCTTTGCAACCCCATGACTGTACAGTCCACAGGATTCTCCAGGCCAGAATACTGGAGTGGGTAGCCTTTGCCTTCTCCAGGGGATCTTCCCTACCTAGGGATCGAACCCAAGTCTCCCGCATTGCAGGTGGATTCTTTACCAGCTGAGTCACAAGAGAAGCCCATGTTTCCCTAAAGATGGACTAATTAAGCAATGGAATGAGAGATGTGAAGCGTGGAGGTATGCAATGTTTTACGAAGCTGATGACAGCCAGTGAAGACAGAATGCAGGGAAGACTAGCCAGAGACAAGGCAGGAGAGAAACAGAAACCAAATCAGACAGGATCTAATGTATGGTACTGAGGATTTTGAATTTTGCCCCAAGAACTAGAATAGTAATTTTGGGGAGTGTGGAGTTAAACAGGAGATTGCCATGATTAGAGGTGTTGTTGGGCATCTGGAAATTATGACATTAAATCTATACTAAATAAAGCAGGATTTATTTTGATGAAAGCATACCCACTTTTGGCAAAATGAAGGAAAACCTATATGAATACTGATCATTTTTTTTTTTTTTTTTTAACAACAAAACTCTAAGACATTAGAGCTTTATGGCATTAATCTGGAAACTAATCTTAACCACTCAGACAAGTAGGATGGAAAGAGTCTGGCTGTACTTTAGCTCTAGAGACTGTAGAACCTGTTGATTTGTTTACATATTTACTTCTTTGAGAACCCAAAGTTCAGAAATGGATAGATGTGGGTGATGGGGAAGAATGTGAACTTCGAATATGGCAGCTAGTAAGGGTCTATGGGGGCTTCCCTGGTGGCTCAGATGGTAAAGAATCCACCTGCAATGCAGGAGATCTGGGTTTGATCCCTGGATTGGGAAGATCCTGGAGAAGGGCACGGCAACCCACTCCAGTATTATTGCTGGAGAATTCCTATGGAGAAAGGAGCCTAGTGGGCTACAGTCCATGGGGTCGCAAAGACTCGGACATGACTGATTGACTAAGCACAGCATAGCACAGGAGTCTGTGGAAAAGCAACAGCTATTTTACATGTCGGGGGAAGTTAAGCTGCCCCTCTCCTCCCCTCCCCATCTCTTCTCAGGACTGGTGTTCTCACTTTCCTACACAGGTTAACACGGGTAGCTATGGATGGAGTTTTAAATGGATTAAACATCAATTTGATGGTAACAACCAGAGAACTGACCAAATCCATAGTGATTCTTGAGGTTAGTGTCTTGAGGCACAGAAAGAAGGAGGGGTTAGGAAAGGAATTTACTGCTGCCACCTCCTTAAGTCCATTCTGAGGGGATAGATTTCCCAACTCAAACTTCCCCACCTAGAACTTAGCCCTCCCCTGACACTTACACCCACAACTACTCTTTTTCTTCAGTGTGCCACCCAGTGATGTTTGTCCTCTTCTAGTTTGCTAAATCATACTCATTGTCTTAGATTCTTTATTTCCATAGTTAGATGTAGTGTGGAATGAAATAGGATTTGGGATTTGATGACACTTGACCTTTGTTATTCCAGCATGTCATGTGATCTTAAGCAAGGCACTTCACTTCCTATCTGGCAATTTCCTTATATTACACACAATGGAGCTAGAAGATCTCTAAGATTCTTGTCTGCTATAGAATTATGTATTTCTATAAACACAGTTGATATAATTTGAGCCTGTTTGAACTAAGCTAGAGCCAAGGTTATGAAGGATGATGTAATTATAATTACATTCAAACCATTTCCCCTGGTGGGCCCAGACTGGATTTTTGTAAATCAGCTTCATGCTGCAATTAACCCAGCAACTTAGTCCTTTTATGCCTCTCCTGAGGCTAGACTTCCAAGGTGGTGCTATTGGTAAAGAACTGGTCTGCCAGTGCAGGAGACATGAGACGTGGGTTCAGTCTCTGGGTCCAGAAGATCCCCTGGTGAAGGGCGTGGCAACCCACTCCAGTATCTTGGCCTGGAGAATCCCATGGACTGAGGAGCCTAGTGGGCTGCAGTCCATGGGGAGTCACAAAGAGTCTGATATGATTGAAGTGACTTAGCATGCATGTAGTTGGTCTCATTCTGGCAAGTTGGGTAACATTCATACTCTTGGATGGAAATATTATCTACCACTGATTCTGTGTATAGGAATCTTGTCATCTGGTTGGAAGTCGAAGATATCAAATTTGTTTTGAAGCTCCTCTTTTAAGGAGTCAATGACTCAGTAAATCTAACTCTGTTATTCACACTTCCAGGTGAATAAGTACAGTCAGATTGCTTTCCTCTAAAATCACAATTTTAGAGGATATGTTAACAAGTATCAAAATCACAAAGAGCAGGGGTCCCCAACCTCCAGGTCATGGACTGGTACCTCCTGTCAGATCAGCAGCAGCATTAGATCAGAAATAAAGTATACAATAAATGCAATGCACTTGAATCATCCAGAAACCATTCTCCCCACCCATCCATGGAAAAACTATCTTCCATGAAATCAGTCTCTGATGCCAAAAAGGTTGGGGACTGATGGACTTTAGGGTTGTGCCATTTCAGAGTATTTGATTCAAAAGGTCTGAACTGGGGCCTGAAAATCTATATTTCTAGAAAACCCTCAGATGCTGCTGGAAAACAAAAATACAAAACAAAACAAAAAACTACATTTTGAGAACAACTGCACCGACTCTTATATGATTATGTGAAGAAATGAATGACTGGCAGCTATAGCATTCCTGGGTACACTCGGAAAAGTTTTGTGGTGAGGAAGTGGAATAATGTGGGATTAGAGAAGACCTAGAAATGCAGATAGGAATTCCTCAGTGACAAACTTGCTCACTGGTGACAAACGAGTTAGATGAGTAGTCATTTGGATTGCAGAATTAAATGGAAAGCAAGTATCAATGCTAAGTGTGTCTGTGATGCTGCTGTTATGTTTGGAAAATGTCATTGACTGAAAGGCTATGTAATTGAAATTCATCCTTTTGAATTTTACCTTTAGAAATTCATAAACATTTAGAGGCAAGGCCCTTGTTTGGGCAGCATTTGCTACTCCTGTATCTGCTTGCTCCTTTAGCCCATGCATGAGTGCGTGCTTAGTCACTTAATCAGTGTTCAGCTCTTTGCTCACCAGGCTCCTGTGTCCATGGAATTCTCCAGGGAAGAATACTGGGGTGGGTAGCCATTCTGTTCTCCTGGAGATCTTCCTAACCCAGGGATTGATCTTGGGTCTCCGTATTTTAGGCAGCTTCTTAGTCCAAACACTGTCCAAAAGCCTGTTTCAGTGATCTGTGTTTGAGATCCAGGACTTGTAACCTGATACTTGTCAATACATTTGCTTCTTGAATGCAAATCCCAGTTGTTTTTTTTTTCCATGTCCCTTTCTTTGCATGTCAGTTTGCAAGTTTTTGTTCAAAAAATTTACACAGTTTACAGAACATTTGCTGAGTGCTCATTATATGCAAGTGGTGGTGGTTTAGATGTTAAGTCGTGTCTGACTCTTGTGACCGCATTGACTGTAACCCACCAGACTACTCTGTCTATGGGATTTTCCAGGCAAGAATACTGGAGTGAGTTGCCATTTCCTTCTCCAGGGGATCTTCCCAATCTAGGGATCGATCTGGGTCTCCTGCACTGCAGGCAGATTTTTTACTGACTGAGCTACGAGGGAAGCCCATATGCAAGGCACTGAGCTAAATGTTCTTATATACATTATCTTATTGAATTGAAGCTATACAACTGCCCCACAGAAAGATACTTTTATCTCCGTTTAATAGATATGGAAGCCACAGCTTAAAGTGGACAAGTAATTTGCTCAAGACATTACAGAATTTAAAATACAGAGCCCAGTGTATTTAAAGGCTGACTCCTTTCCATTCTAGTTTTGGGAGATGGAGCCTATTATCCTGTCAAGGCATCCCCTGTCCCCAAAGTAAGGTTTAGTGCACATGTATTTGTGTGTTCCTCATCTGTATCATGGAGATAATACCCCATTAGATTTTAGGAGTGATTAAGTGTAATAAGTATATAAAGTGCCCATGGCATACAATCAAACTCTATAAAGAACAGAATCTGATACATAAATAAAAATCCCCTCTATTTATTTATCTCTTTAAAATTACAGAGCATACTCATAGCACATCATTTCATCCTCACAACAACCACTTTAGCTAGCAGATATTCTTATCTCTTTTGCCTATGTGGTTCATGAATAGAATGTTCATTTAGCTGATTTATCTAGATTTGCAATCCAGAGCTTGATAGAGGTTCCCCAAGTCCTGTGAGACACAGGAAAGCTACTCAAATCTGTTCACATGGCAAAGCCCATAGAACAAGATGGTCCCTACAGAATGCCTTGAGGCTAAATAAGTTCTCTTATTTAGTTTCTAATGTATATAGGTTAAAGCAGCCTTTGAAGTTAAACATCTGTGAAAGAAAAATAAATCATTGCAAATAATTCAATCTGTTATCTTAATTTCTCAATGAAAATTTGGAAAGCACATTATTTTTCAATGTTTAAATGTGAAACATTTTGATCATGCTCCTGAATGAATGACACTTTCAAACTTCCTGGTGTAAGATGAGGTCACACTGGGAGAAGTTGCCTTCCAGCAAGAGAAGATTCCTCCATGAAGAGGAAGGGAAAGGTTGAGACCTATTACAGTAGTCACTTGGTCTGTTCATAAATATTATGTTATTCTTCCATTCAGCACAGGCCAGGATTATACTTTCTTCCTGCCTCTAAAATGAGTGTAGCCTTGTAAATTGCTTTGACTAATGAGATATAAGTTAAATGATATGTGATAGCCAAGTGCTCATAATTGCTCATAACTTACCATTGACTGGAATTGACCAAATTTTAGTTAGGGTTCTCTCATCCCACAACCCCTGAACTGTGATTTGATCATAAGCTTAAGCAAGTTCTAAGGTACTGAAGGTAGAGAATGCACTGGTCATGACAAACACCCTCTTCCAACAACAATAGAGATGACTACACATGGACATCACCAGATGGTCAATACTAAAATCAGATTAATTGTATTCTTTGTTTCTGGAGATGGAAAAGCTCTATACAGTCAGCAAAAACAATACCAGGAGCTGACTGTGGCTCAGATCATGAACTCCTTATTACCAAATTCAGACTTAAATTGAAGAAAGTAGGGAAAACCACTAGACCATTCAGGTATGACCTAGATCAAATCCCTTATGATTATACAGTGAAAGTGACAAATAGATTCAAGGGATTAGATCTGATAGAGTGCCTGAAGAACTATGGATGGAGGTTTGTAATGTACAGGAGGTGGTGATCAAAAAAATCCCCAAGAAAAAGAAATGCAAAAAGGCAAAATTGTTGTCTGAGGAGGCTTGACAAATAGCTGAGAGAAAAAGAGACGTCAAAGGCAAAGGAGAAAAGGAAAGATATATCCATGTGAATGAAGAGTTCCAAAGAATAGCAAGGAGACATAAGAAAGCCTTCCTCAGTGATCAATGCAAAGAAATAGAGGGAAACAATAGAATGGTAAACACTAGAGATTTCTTCAAGAAAACAAGAGCTACTGGGTGCAATTCCAAGATGGCAGAGGAATAGGACGAGGAGACCACTTTCTCCCCTACAAATTCATCAAAAGATCATTTGAATGCTGAGCAACATCCACAAAACAACTTCTGAAGGCTGGCAGAGGACACCAGACACCAGAAAGGCAGCCCATTCTCTTCGGAAGGAGGTCACCTCTATCTCCTCTCTCCCCCTTCTCTACTTAACTCTGTGAATCTCTGAGTATTCTGGGCTGTGGAGAACACTTAGGGAACTGATTACTGGCTAGATTGGTCTCTCCCCTTTTGACTCCTCCTCTTCTCCTCCTTGTCACCTCTACCTCCCTTCTCCCTCTTCTCTTCTCCATGTAACTCTGTGAACCTCTCTGGGTGTCCCTCACTGTGGAGAATTGTTTCACCATTAACCTAGATGTTTTATCATTTGTCCTGTATGGATGGAGACGTCTTGAGGCTACTGTAAGAATAAGACTGAAATCTAGAGGCAGGAGGCTTAACTGCAAACTTGAGAACATCAGAGAACTCCTGATTCCAGGGAACAATAATAGACAAGAGCTCACCAAAAACCCTCCATACCTACACTGAAACCAAGCTCCACCCAAGAGCCAACAAGTTTCAGAGCAAGACATACCATGCTAATTCTCCAGCAAAGCAGGGACACAGCCCTGAGCATTAAAAGGCTTCCCAAAGCCAGGCTGAACCCATAGACATCCTAAAACTCACTACTGGACATTTCATTGCACTCCAGAGAGAAGAGATCCAGCTCCACCCACCAGAACACAGATGCAAGCTCCCCTAACCAGGAAACCTTGACAAGCCACTAGTCCAACCCCACCCACAGGAAGCAGGCTCCACAATAAAGAGGAATCATGAACTTCCAGCCTACAGAAAGGGCACCCCGAATACAGCAATATAAACAAAATGAAAAGGCAAAGAAATACTCTACAGGTAAAGGAACATGATAAATGCCCATCAAACCAAACCAAAGAGGAGGAGATAGGAAGTCTACCTGAAAAAGAATTCAGAATAATGATAGTACAGATGATCCAAAATCTTGAAAGCAAAATGGAGTTACAGATAAATAGACTAGAGACAAGGGTTGAGAAGATGCAAGAAATGTTTAACAAGGACCTATAAGAAATAAAGAAGGGTCAATCAATAATGAGTAATGCAATAAATGAAATCAAAAGTACTCTGGAGGGAACCAACAGTAGAGTAACTGAGGTACAAGATAGGATAAGTGAGGTGGAAGATAGAATGGTGGAGATAAATGAAGCAGAAAGGAAAAAAGAAAAAAGAATGCAAAGAAATGAGGACAACCTCAGAGACCTCTGGGACAATGTTAAACACCGCAACATTCAATTCCTAAGAGTCCCAGAAGAAGACAAAAAGAAAGGGCATGAGAAAATACTTGAGGAGATAACAGTTGAAACCTTCCCTAAAATTGGTAAGGAAATAGCCACCAAAGTCCAAGAAACCCAGAGAGTCCCAAACAGGATAAACCCAAGGCGAAACACCCCAAGACACATATTAATCATACTAAGGAAGATCAAACACAAAGAGCAAATATTAAATGCAGCAAGGGAAAAGCAACAAATAACACACAAGGGGATCCCCATAAGGACAACAGCTGATCTTTCAATAGAAACTCTTCAGGCCAGAAGGGAATGGCAGGGCATACTTAAAGTGATGAAAGAGAAAAACCTACAACCCAGATTACTATACCTAGCAAGGATCTCATTCAAATATGAAGGAGAAATCAAAAGCTTTACAGACAAGCAAAAGCTGAGAAGATTCAGCACCACCAAACAACCAGCTCTTAAACAAAAGCTAAAAGATCTTCCCTAGATAAGAAACACAGAAAAGGTTTATAAACTTGAACCCAAAACAACAAAGTAAATGGCAATGGGATCATACTTATCAATAATTACCTTAACTGTAAATGGGTTGAATGCACCAACCAAAAGACAAAGACTGGCTGAGTGGATACAAAACAAGACCCCTAAATATGCTGTCTACAAGAGACCCAACTCAAACCAAGGGACTGAAACAAACAGACTGAAAGTGATGGGCTGGAAAAAGATATTTCATGCAAATGGAGATCAAAAGAAAGCTGGAATAGCAATACTTATAATAGATAATAGACTTTGAAATAGAGGCTGTGAAACAAAGAAGGACACTATATAATGATCAAAGGGTCAGTTCAAGAAGAAGATATAACAATTATAATTATATATGTACCCAACACAGGAGCACCTCAATATGTAAGGCAAAAGCTAACAAATATGAAAGGGGAAATTAACAGTAGCACAATAATAGTGGGAGACTTTAATACTCCACTCACACCTATGGATAGATCAACCAAACAGAAAATTAGCAAGGAAACACAAACTTTAAATGATACAATGGACCAAGTAGACCTAATTGATATCTATAGGACATTTCACCCCAAAACAATGAATTTCACATTTTTCTCAAATGTACATGGAACCTTCTCCAGGATAGATCACATTCTGGATCATAAATCTAGCCTTGGTAAATTAAAAAAATCGAAATCATTTCAAGCATATTTTCTGATCACAATGCAGTGAGATTAGATGTCAACTAGAGGGGGAAAAACTCTATTAAAAATACAAACATATGGAGGCTAAACCACACGCTTATGAATAACCAACAAATAATGAAGGAAATCAAAATATGCACAGAAACATATGAAAATGAACACATGACAACCCAAAACCTATGGGATTCAGTAAAATCAGTGCTGAAAGGGCAGGGTTCATAGCGATACAAGCTTACCTCAAGACACAAGAGAAAAATCAAATAAATAACCTAACTTTACACCTAAAGCAATTAGAAAAAGAAGAAATGAAGAAGCCTAGGGTTAGTAGAAGGAAAGAAATCATAAAAATTGGAGCAGAAATAAATGAAAAAGAAACAAAGGAGACTATAGCAAAAATCAACAAAACTAAAAGCTGGTTCTTTGGGAAGATATATAAAATAGACAAACCATTAGCCAGACTCATCAAGAAAAAAAGGGAGAATCAAATCAACAAAATTAGAAATGAAAATGGAGAAATCACAACAGACAACACACAAATACAAAGGATCATAAAAGACTACTATCAGCAGCTGTATGCCAATAAAACGGACAACTTGGGGAAAATGGATGAATTCTTAGAAAAGTATAACTTTCCAAAAGTGAATCAGGAAAAAATAGAAAATCTTAACAGACCCATTACAAGCACAGAAATTGGAACTGTAATAAAAATTTTTTTCAACAAACAAAAGACCAGGACCAGATGGCTTCACAGGTGAATTCTACCAAAAATTTAGAGAAGAGCTAACACCTATCCTACTCAAACTCTTCCAGAAATTTGCAGAGGAAGGGGAACTCCCAAACTCATTCTATGAGGCCAACATCACCCTAATACCAAAACTAGACAAAGAAGCCACAACAAAGAAAACAACAGGCCAATATCACTGATGAACATAGATGCAAAAATCATCAACAAAATCCTAGCAAACAGTATCCAACAACATACTAAAAAGATCATGCATCATGACCAAGTGGGCTTTATCACAGGGATGCAAGGATTCTTCAATACTCACAAATCAATCATTGCAACACACCACATTAACAAATTGAAAGATAAAAACCATATAATTATCTCAACAGATGCAGAGAGAGCCTTTGACAAAATTCAACAGCCATATATGATGAAAACTCTCCAGAAAGCAGGCATAGAAGAATCATCAGTTCATTCAGTTCAGTCGCTCAGTCGTGTCCGACTCTTTGCGACCCCATGAATCGCAGCACGCCAGGCTTCCCTGTCCATCACCAACTCCCGGAGTTCACTCAGACTCACGTCCATTGAGTCAGTGATGCCATCTAGCCATCTCATCCTCTGTTATCCCCTTCTCCTCCAGCCCCCAATCTCTCCCAGCATCAGAGTCTTTTCCAATGAGTCAACTCTTCGAGTGAGGTGGCCAAAGTACTGGAGTTTCAGCTTTAACATCATTCCTTCCAAAGAAATCCCAGGGCTGATCTCCTTCAGAATGGACTGGTTGGATCTCGTTGCAGTCCAAGGGACTCTCAAGAGTCTTCTCCAACACCACAGTTCAAAAGCATCAATTCTTTGGTGCTCAGCTTTCTTCACAGTCCAACTCTCACATCCATACTTGACCACAGGAAAAACCATAGCCTTGAGTAGACGGACCTTTGTTGGCAAAGTAATGTCTCTGCTTTTGAATATGCTATCTAGGTTGGTCATAATTTTCTTCCAAGTAGTAAGTGTCTTTTAATTTCATGGCTGCAGTCACCATCTGCAGTGATTTTGGAGCCTAGAAAAATAAAGTCTGACACTGTTTCCACTGTTTCCTCATCTATTTCCCATGAAGTGATGGGACCAGATGCAATGATCTTCATTTTCTGAATGTTGAGCTTTAAGCCAAATTTTTCACTCTCCTCTTTCACTTTCATCAAGAGGCTTTTTAGTTCCTCTTCACTTTCTGCCATGAGGGTGGTGTCATCTGCATATCTGAGATTATTGATATTTCTCTTGGCAATGTTGATTCCAGCTTGTGCTTCTTCCAGCCCGGCGTTTCTCATGATGTACTCTGCATATAAGTTAAATAAGCACAGTGACAACATACAGCCTTGACGTACTCCTTTTCCTATTTGGAACCAGTCTGTTGTTCCATGTCCAGTTCTAACTGTTGCTTCCTGGCTTACATACAGGTTTCTCAAGAGGCAGGTCAGGTGGTCTGGTATTCCGATCTCTTGAAGAATTTTCCACAGTTTATTGTGATCCACACAGTCAAAGGCTTTGGCTTAGTCAATAAAGCAGAAACAGATGTTTTTCTGGAACTCTATTGCTTTTTTGATGATCCAGTGGTTGTTGGCAATTTGATCTCTGGTTCCTCTGCCTCTTCCAACAACACAAGAGAAGACTCTACACATGGACATCACCAGATGATCAACACCAAAATCAGATTGATTATATTCTTTGCAGCCAAAGATAGAAAAGCTCTATACAGTCAACAAAAACAAGACCAGGAGCTGACTATGGCTCAGAGCTCCTAATTGCCGAATTCAGACTTAAAATAAAGAAAGTAGGGAAAACCACTAGACCATTCAGGTATGACCTACATCAAATCCCTTATGATTATACAGTGGAAGTGAGAAATAGATTTAAGAGACTAGATTTGATAGAGTGCCTGATGAACTATGGACAGAGGTTCGTGACATTGTACAGGAGACAGGGATCAAGACCATCCCCATGTAAAAGAAATGCAAACAGGCAAAATGGCTGTCTGAGGAGGCCTTACAAATAGCTGTGAAAAGAAGAGAAGTGAAAAGCAAAGGAGAAAAGGAAAGATATAAGCATCTGAATGCAGAGTTCCAAATAATAGCAAGAAGAGATAAAAAAGCCTTCCTCAGCAACCAGTGCAAAGAAATAGAGGAAAACAACAAAATGGGAAAGACTAGAGATCTCTTCAAGAAAATTAGAGATACCAAGGGACCATTTCTTGCAAAGATGGGCTCGATAAAGGACAGAAATGGTATGCACCTAACAGAAGCAGTAGATATTAAGAAGAGGTGGCAGGAATACACAGAATTGTACAAAAAAGATCTTCAAGACCAAGATAATCACGATGGTGTGATCACTGACCTAGAGCCAGACATCCTGGAATGTGAAGTCAAGTGGGCCTTAGGAAGCATCACTACTAACAAAGCTAGTGGAGGTGGTGGAATTCCAGTTGAGCTCTTTCAAATCCTGAAAGATGATGCTGTGAAAGTGCTGCACTCAATATGCCAGAAAATTTGGAAAACTCAGCAGTGGCCACAGGACTGGAAAAGAAGAATCATACCTCAACATAATAAAAGCCATATATGACAAACCCACAGCAAAAGTATCCTCAATGGCGAAAAATTGAAAGAATTTTCCCTAAAGTCAGGAACAAGACAAGGGTGCTGACTGTCACCACTACTATTCAACATAGTTTTGGAAGTTTTAGCCACAGCAATCAGAAAGAAAAAGAAATAAAATTAATCCAGACTAGAAAAGAAGAAGTAAAACTCCCACTGTTTGCAGATGACATGATCCTCTACATAGAAAACCCTAAAGACACCACCAGAACATTACTAGAGCTAATCAATGAATATAGTAAAGTTGCAGGATATAAAATTAACACACAGAAATCTCTTGCTTTCCTATACACTAACAATGAGAAAACAGAAAGAGAAATTAAGGAAACAATCCTATTCACCATTTTGATGAAAAGAATAAAATACTTAGGAATAAATCTGTCTAAATAAACAAAAGACCTATATATAGAAAACTATAAAACACTGATGGAAGAAATCAAAGATGACACAAATAGATGGAGAAATATACCATGTTCAAAGATCGGAAGAATCAATATAGTGAAAATGAGTATACTTTCCAAAGCAATCTACAGATGCAGTGCAATCCTGATAAAGCTACCAACAGCATTTTTCATAGAACTAGAACAAAGAATTTCACAATTCATATGGAAATACAAAAAAAAACCCTCAAATAGCCAAAGCAATCTTGAGAAAGAAGAATGGAACTGGAGAAATAAACGTGCCTGATTTCAGACTATACTACAAAGTTACAGTCATCAAGACAGTATGATATTGGCACAAAGGCAGAAATACAGATCAATGGAACAAAATAGAAATAAATAGATAAAAAAATAAAGATAAATAAATAAATAAATAGAGATAAATCCACACACCCATGGACACCTTATCTTTGACAAAGGAGGCAAAAATATACAATGCAGAAAAGACAATCTCTTTAGCAAGTGGTGCTGGGAAAACTGGTCTACCACTTGTAAGAGAATGAAACTAGAACAGTTTCTAACAACATACACAAAAATATATTCAAAATGGATTAAATAATTAAATGTAAAACCAGAAACTATAAATCTCCTAGAGGAAATCATAGGCAAAACACCCTCTGACATAAATTACAGCAAGATCCTCTATGATCCACCTCACAGAGTAATGGAAATAAAAGCAAAAATAAGCAAATGGGACCTAATTAAACTTAAAAGGTTTTGCACAATGAAGGAAACTCTAAGGAAGGTGGAAAGACAGCCTTCAGAATGGGAGAAAATTATAGTAAATGAAGCAACTGACAGAGAATTAATCTCAAAAAATATACAAGCAGCTCATGCAGCTCAATACCAGAAAAATAAATAACCAAATAAAAAAAATGGCCAAAGAACTAACAGACATTTCTCCAAAGCAGGCATGCAGATGGCTAACAAACATATGAAAAGATTCTCAGCATCACTCATTATCAGAGAAATGCAAATCAAAACCACAAAGAGGTACCATCTCATGCCAGTCAGAATGTCTGCTATCAAAAAGTTTACAAAAGTAAATGCTGGAGGGGGTGTGGAAAAAAGGGAACCCTCTTACACTGTTGGTGGGAATGCAAACTAGTGCAGCCACTATCAATATCAATATCACAGAAATATCAATAACCTCAGATATGCAATGACACCACCCTTATGGCAGAAAGTGAAGAGGAACTTAAGAACCTCTTGATGAAATTGAAAGAGGAGAGTGAAAAATCTGGCTTAAAGCTCAGCATTCAGAAAACTAAGATCATGGCATCTGGTCCCATCACTTCATGGCAAATAGATGGGGAAACAGTGGAAACAGAGACAGGCTTTATTTTGGGGGGCTCCAAAATCACTGCAGATGGTGACTGCAGCCATGAAATTAAAAGACACTTGCTCCTTGGAAGAAAAGTTATGACCAACCTAGACAGCATATTAAAAAGCAGAGACGTTACTTCGCCAACAAACATCCATCTTGTCAAAGCTATGGTTTTCCAGTAGTCATGTGTGGATGTGAGAGTTGGACTATAAATAAAGCTGAGAGCCGAAGAATTGATGCTTTTGATCTGTGGTGTTGGAGAAGACTCTTGAGAGTCCCTTGGACAACAAGGATATCCACCCAGTCCATCCTAAAGGAAATCAGTCCTGAATATCATTGGAAGGACTGATGCTGAAGCTGAAACTCCAATACTTTGGGCACCTTAAGTGAAGAACTGACTCATTTGAAAATACCTTGATCCTGGGCAAGATTGAAGGCAGGAGGAGAAAGGTACAAAAGGGGATGAGATGGTTGAATAGCATCACTGACTCAATGGACATGAGTTTGAGTAAATTCTGGGGGTTGGTGATGGATAGAGAGGCCTGGTGTGCTGCAGTCCATGGAGTTGCACAAGTCGGACATGACTGATCTACTGAAAAACTGAACTGAATAGCCACTATGGAGAACAGTATGGAGATTCCTTAAAAAACTGGAAATACACTGCCATACAAACCAGGAGTCCCACTGCTGGGCATACACACCAAGGAAACCAGAATTGAAAGAGACACGTGTACCCCAGTGTTCATCTCAGCACTGTTTACAGTAGCTAGGACATGGAAACAACCTAGATGTCCATTGGCAGATGAATGGATAATAAATTTGTAGTACATATACACAATGGAATATTACTGAGCTATTGAAAAGAACACATTTGAATCAGTTGTAATGAGGCAGATAAAACTGGAGCTTATTATACAGAGTGAAGTAAGTCAGAAAGAAAAACACCAGTACAGTATATTAACGCATACATATGGGATTTAGAAAGATGGTAACAATGACCCTATATGCGAGATATTAAAAGAGACATAGATATAAAAAACAGACTTTTGGACTCTGTGGGAGAAGGCGAGGGTGGGATGATTTGAGAGAATAGCATTGAAACATGTATATTACCATATGTGAAATAGATGACCAGTCCAAGTTCAATGCATGAAAAAAAAAAAAAAACAAGAAAATGAGAACTACCAAGGGAACATTTAATGTAATGATGGGCACAATAAAGGACAGAAATGTTATGGACAGAAAAGAAGCAAAAGAAAAAAAAAGAAAAGAAAAGAAGCAAAAGATATTAAGAAGAGTTGGCAAGAATACACAGAAGAACTACACAAAAAAGATCTTAATGACCCAGATAACCACAATAGTGTGATCACTCATCTAGAGCCAAATATCCTGGAATGTGAAGTCAACTGGGCCTTAGTTCAAAGTTAGTGGAGGTGATGGAATTCCAGCTGAGCTATTTCAAAAACTAAAAGATGATGCTGTGAAAGTGCTGCACTCAATATGTCAGTATATTTGGAAAACTCAGCAGTGGCCACAGGACTGAAAAAGTTCAATTTTCATTCCAATTCCAAATAAAGGCAATGATAAAGAATGTTCAAACTACCACACAATTGCACTCATTTTACACACTGGCAAAGTAATTCTTAAAATTCTCCTAGTGAGACTTCAACAGTACTTGAACTGTGAACTTCCAGATGTTTAAGCTGGATTTAGAAAAGTCAGAGGAACCAGAGATCAAATTGCCAACATCTGTTGGATCATAGAAAAAGCAAGAGGGTTCCAGAAAAAAAATCTACTTCTGCTTTATTGACTATGCCAAAATGTTTGACTGTGTTCATTTCAGTTCAGTCACTCAGTCGTGTCCAACCCTTTTAACCCCACAAACTACAGCATGCCAGGCTTCCCTGTCCATCAGCAACTCATGGAGCTTGCTCAAATTCATGTCCATCGAGTCAGTGATGCCATCCAACTGTGTCATCCTCTGTTGTCCCCTTCTCCTCTTGCCTTCAATCTTTCCCAGCATCAGGGTCTTTTCCAATGACCCTGTGGATCATTTTTTACTGTGTGGATCACAACAAACTGTGGAAAATTCTTAAAGAGATGGGAATACCAGACCACCTGACCTGCCTCCTGAGAAATCTGTACGCAGGTCAAGAAGCAACAGTTAGAATTGGACAAGGAACAATGGACCGATTCCTTATTTTGAAAAGAGTATGTCAAGGCTGTATGTTGTCACCTTGCTTATTTAACTTATATGCAGAGTACATCACGAGAAATACTGGGCTGGATGAAGCAAAGCTGGAATCAGGATTGCAGGGAGAAATATCAGTAACCTCAGATATGCAGATGACACCACCCTAATGCAGGAAACAAAGAGGAAGTAAAGAGCCTCTTGATGAAAGTGAAAGAAGAGAGTGTAAAACCTGGCTTAAAACTCAACTTACAGAAAAGTAAGATCATGGCATCTGGTCCCATCATTCATGGCAAATAGATGGGGAAACAATGGAAACAGTGAGAGACTTTCTTTCCTTGGGCTCCAAAATCACTGCAGATGGTGGCTGTAGCCATGAAATTAAAAGATGTTTGCTCCTTGGAACAAAAGCTATGACCAACCTAGACAGTGTATTAAAAAGCAGAGGTGTTACTTTCCCGACAAATGTCCATCTAGTCAAAGCTATGGTTTTTCCAGTAGTCATGTTTGGATGTGAGAATTGGACCATAAAGAAAGCTCAGTACTGAAGAATTGATGCTTTTGAATTGGTGGTGTTGGACTCTTGAGAGTCCAAGACTCTCCAAGGCTCTTGAGAGTCCTTTGGACAGCAATGAGATCAAACCAGTCAATCCTAAAGGAAATGAGTCCTGAATTTTCATTGGAAGGACTGATGCTAAAGCTGAAGCTCCAATACTTTGGCCACCTAAAGGGAAGAACTGACTCACTGGAAAAGACCCTGATGCTGGAAAGGTGGAAGGCAGGAGGAGAAGGGGATGACAAAGGATGAGATGGTTGGATGGCATCACCGACTTGATGGACTTGAGTTTGAGCATGCTTTGGGAGTTGCTGATAGACAGGGAAGCTTGGCATGTTGCAGTCCATGGTGTCGAAAGAGTATGAAACGACTGAGCAACTGAACTGAACTGAGGGTACTGAATACCCCCACCGCTCTCCTCTACCCTCTTAATGGCTCAATTCAAGAATCAATCCACAAGAGGGAAGAACATTTCCTGTTGAACCACCATAATCATGCTGTTTGCTGGTCCCCACTGGTTGCTGCCTTCCCCAGTGATGTTCCTGTCCACTCTGCTTTACCTCTCCATAAAAGAAAAGCCTTTTCTGCTTGATTCTGAAACACAGATTCTGAGGTTGGAGCAGAGAATACTCTACTGCAACAGTCATCTTGAAAAAATTCTCTCCTCAGTTAAGCCTGGATTTTTTTTTTTTTTTTTTTTACAGCAACTTCCAGGTAGATGTTTTCAGTCAAGGAATGATACAATACAAGTGATAATTTATCCTTTGGTAACACTATGTTATTTTTATTGATGGTGGTGTGTGTTCTCAGTCATTTTTGACTCTTTACGACTTCATGGGTTGTAGCCTGCCAGGTTTCTCTGTCCATGGGATTTTCCAGGCAAGAAAACTAGAGTGGGTTGTCATTTCCTTCTTCAGGGGATCTTCTGGACCCAGGGATCAAACCTGCATCTCTTTCATTAGCAGGCAGATTCTTTACCACTGAACCACCTTGGAAGCCATATTTTGAGAGTGAGAGAAAGAAAGAGAGAGAGGGAGAGAGAGACAGAAAAAGAATATATCTTGTATGTCTTGGTACTTTCTAAACTGAGAAATAATAGCAACATTTGTTAGCTATTTACTACAATGAAGTGCTTAAAGGGCATCATCTAATTGAATTCTGATAAAAACTCTATGATGCATGCCCCAGAAATATCTTCATTGTATAGGTCTAAAGAAACCAAGACCTAGAATATTTAAATTCTTTTAGCAAGTTTTCACAGTTAGTAAGTTGAGTTCAGTTGGTAAAGAATCTGCTTGTAATGCAGGAGATCCGGGTTCAATTCCTGGGTCAGGAAGATCCCCCGGAGAAGGAAATGGCAACCCACTCCAGTATTCTTGCATGGAGAATCCCATGGACAGAGGAGCCTGGCAGGTTACAGTCCATAGGGCCACAAGAATCAGACTTGACTTAGCAACTAAACCACCATCACCAAGTTGCAAAAGTGTTTCATAATAAATTTCATGCTTTTAATACTCATTCCAAATTGCTTTTCTCTAATTCTCTGTACCCTTGTTGCTAAATTACTGTTTTTTTAAAACATAAGTTTGTTTATCAGGAAGGATTGAATTAGTTTTATATACATTGGTCTAGACACAAGGGAGTTCAAAAAGATGACTGAAACTCAGAATGTTTTTTAAGGAGTTTACAGTTTGTAGAGGAGATGAGATATTTATAAGTAAGTAACTCTAAATGAGGCAGATTATTAATAATGTGGAAAAAGAAAGACAAAGAACTATGAGAGTCTAGAATAGGAAAGGGTTCTTCCTGGTAGTGGAAGAGAAACTTCTAATTGAGCTTGTATAGTGCATGGGATTTGAAATGAGGAAAAAAAGGCAACAGTGTAATTGTGAAACAGACTCCAGGCAGAATCTTCAATATAATACTTTGCAATTAGGTTTGGTCCATAAGACTGTCATTAAAAATGAACTCAGGGTAATTTATAAAATTTAATTTTTAGGTGCACGATAGTTAAAAGCATTGTGAAGATGAAATGAGCTGATGCTGGAGAGATGACAAGAAATTAAGTACAGGGCAAAGTGTTACCATGCTAGATCGATGTCCTATGGGGTGACTAAATTAGATGGCTGTGACAGATCTGAATCCCTGATGACATTTTTGAGGAAGATGTTTAAGTTCTCCTGTTAGCTATTTTCAATACATAGATATAGAATTTAGCACCCTTTGATAGTACACAGGGAGGCAACTGGCCTCTGTAGTATATGGTTTAAAATGTGATCTCACCCTAGTTAGGTGCCTAATGACTTCAACACCTTCCCCCTCCCCTGCAACACACACAGGAAAGGACCTGGATTTCCCTTAGACAGGGCACTTCTATAAGCTGGTGTCTTCTAGAAAATAACCAGCTCCTGTTAAGAATCTATAATTATTCAGAATGCTAAGTAAGAGAATCTGGCATTTCTATGAAGATGAGATTTTATATTTTGATGAAGATAGTACTTTTGACTCATGATTGAGCTTTGGATATAATTTGCTAGTACTCTCTTGCCTGGGCAAGTCTGAGATATAGGTTTGGAACTGCCAGTGAAGCCACTGGTTGGCCTTCTCTCTGATGAAAATGTTACTCCTTGGTGTCCCAATTGTATTATTTGTTTCCATTTCTTCTCTAGTGACCCTTCTCTCACCGTATTACATTTTAATACTCTAAGTCTAAAAAAGGGTGATTGTGTTTCAGTGGATGTGATTTTTCTCCAGTCCTTGAGTAATATTAGTGAGACTCTGAGCTCAAAATACCTGGGTTAAAAACCCCATATCACCTCTTACAAGAGTGAACCACACTGTTATTTGAGATGGCGAAAGGGATAAGTTGGCTTTGGAGTCAGGCAGAGAAGTTTGTGTTCAAACCTCAGTTCTCTTGAAATGGGAAAATCGAGTTCTGTTCGAGGAACTGAGAAATGAACTCTGCAAACTCAAAAACACTCACACAGGCAAAGTTTATTTTAAAAGAGAGAGACACAAAGCTCTCAGCAAAGACACAGCGTGGGTAAAGAGTCCCCAAAGGTGGGAATAACAGCTATTTATATTTTTATTAGAATTGATCTGTTTGTCTTTGGTTGGTCTGGTACCAGGTACGTGTAATTTCTGACCAATCAGTTTAAAAGTTACAATGTTTAGTTTGTCCTTTTTATGGCTTTCATTTGGTTCCCAGTTTCTCTGTTTCCCCAGACACTGCAACCATTCTTTGACCCTTTCTCAAGACCCCAGAGCATTATTTAAGGACCAAATGTATGTTTAAGAGTTAATGGTCCACCTGGAGTTTTTCTCCTTGATAAACTGAACAGCAGTTAATGATTGTCTTGTGCAGAGTCTGAATGTTCTATGACCCTCCAGACCAGGGAGGCAATCCTCTGAATGCCTAGAAACTGGAGCAACAAATATAGCTTTAGGATAATGGAGCAAAATGTTTATATGAGGGAATAAGTTGAAATTGAAATTAGAAAAAGAACTGAGGCCTACATTGACTCTACTTTGACTGCCTAACAATTTCTACCTATCTCTCACTTAATATATGGGTACTCATGTTTGATCATCAATGTATAGATGAATTTGGTTGATTGATATTCTAGGAGAGTGGATATCATGTGGGATAACTGATCACTTTGGCAGTGAGAACCAAATTCTTATATTTCTAGTGTTTCCACTTCTGACATGTGTCCACTGGACCACTTCCAGACTCAAAAACTTCTGTATCTAATACACCCCTTCACTTTGCTGTCTTTCTCCAAACGCACACTTCAGTGCACCTTCCTCAAGGGGAGAGATGTCCTTTCTAAAGGTTTTGAACAGCATCTGAACATATCTTTTTACTGATAATAGAAAAACGAACATTTTTTATAGCATGTGAAGTGGACCTAAGTTGGTTTTTGTTTTTGTTTGTTTGTTTAAAGCAACAACAACAAACCCTAATAGTATAAAATATACACATATAGGTGTCTTAGCTTGGGCTGCTATAATGAAATCCCGTAGACTTGGTGGCTTAAGCAGCAGTTAATTTCTCACATTTATGGAGTCTGAAAAACCTGACTTGGGGCTGGCAGGCAGATTCAGTTCCTATTGAGAAGTCCCTTACTGACTTGTAGATGGCTGCCTTCTTGCTGCATCTTTACACAGAGAAGAGAGGACAGGCTGGTATCTTTCTCTCTTCTTATTAGGGAGCTAATCCCATTAGAGACCCCACCCTCATGCCCTCATCTAAACCTAAGTACCTCACCAAAGTCCCACTTGCTACTGCCATCACTTTGAGAATTAGGACTTAAACATGTGAATTTTGGGGAGACACAGGCATTCAGTTTATAATGATAGGTTAAAAAAAATAGGGCCACTATTCATTTATCCAAAAGTAATTACTGCTGGGTTAAACTGATCATCCTGGGAGCATTTCAGATAGAATTTTAGCCATAAAAACAAGGTAGCCCACAGCCATTGAGGCACACATCAGTTAAACTGATTGTCTCTTTCTGTATCATTTATCAAATATTTATTAAATGCTTAATATCTACTGAGATCTACTTAAGGTGCTATAAGAGAAGGTATATTCATATTCCAAAGAAGAACACATCCTGACATGAGAAAATTAATGTTGCACTCAACAGAAAAAAAAATACACCCCCAAATTTTGTATATTTTAATAGCATCTAGAAAAAATATACAATATTGGTAAAGAGGAAATAACTCACCCAAACTTCAATGTACAAACCTAAGTACTATTCAACGTGTGAACCCAGGACTGAATTCCTTCCAGCCCTTCTCCAGTGATAATAGTTTTACTAGTTGTTACCATAGCAAAATGTAATTTTGCATCTCTGGTGGATTTTTGTCATAGTTTTTGGACGTAAGATATCCAACGCTTGTCTTACTTTGATGAATTTTATAACAGATAGGATCCTCCTCCCATTATTGTAGTTGAAATTGCCACATCCTTGCTTTCATAACATCCTCTGAACCCAAAGCACTGCCCAGGAACAATCAGACACCCTTACCTCAGACTGAATCAGAAACTGGTGACTTGAGGATACAGGGGGTGGGGGAGGGGCTGGAAGTGGCACACAGTTACATCTAGCTTCCAGAAGAGCAGCAGAAGTGATTCCAGGCTCTGCCAAGACTCCAGCGTTAGTACTGCCAGCGCTACAGGTGAGAAGTTTGTGCCCAGTGAAAACAGCATAGCGTCTTCCTTGGGACTAGACCTGTCATATTCCTGACTGTATAGTATCCAACCTTGTTTTCCCAGTCCCCAGTGACTAAAGTTGTTCATATTGCAGAAACTAGCCAGACTTTGTATTACTGATTGCAGATAACATCCTGACTAATACAGTGTTCTGATCTTTTACATTAATATTATATTATCAGCAAACTCCTTGATGCTACATATTTCTGACCATGGTTTAGAATTACTGTATCATAAACAATGTGTTAACATATATCGATAAATGTAGCTATTATCCTACTGTTAGAAAAGTAACTCATTTAAAAACAATCATGTACTTGGTATTGTGTTTATAACTTTAAAAAATTATTAATAATAAGAAATGTCATATTATGTGCCTTATTATAGTGTCTTCTTGAAAGTTAATAATTTATTATGTTGTTAACAGTGTATGGGAATTGCAGTTTTATTGCATTTTTATGTACTTTGGGTATCATCAATGAAAAAAATAGTTTTGTTAATATTCTAGGTGAAAAATTATAACTGTGTTGGTTGAGATCTATCTATCTGTCTATCTCTGCCTGTCTAATTACATGTATCTATATATCAACATCTCTGGAATTATTCATCTGGTAGAATAAATGCACAGTGATTTGATAGATGAATTTCAAGAGAGTTAGTTGGAGTATATATCCATTAAGTTTTTAAACTCTGAGATTTCTATGAATCTAGCTGGAGATAAAGAAAACATTGAAACATGCTATTTATGCAAGTGCTAAATTCAGAGTAGAAGAATCAGTGATGTAATTTAAGTTTTTTGAAAGTGTTTCCTCAAATTGATTCATTTGATTTTTTTTCTTATCCTTTTTTTTTCCTCCCCTCCCCGAAGATTAGATCTTGATAACATTTCTCTACTGGTCACTTTCCAATTACCACTTTTTAAGGACGACCAAATTTTAAACTGGCCTTTGCTTTTTTCCCTGTCTAAAGTCTCAAGATCCAACTTTGTGGTTCCCAGAACTGAATTTTCATCAGTGAGTGGAACCCTGTTTCTTTTGAAGGCAGGTAGCACAAGAAGAGATAAGTGTGTATCTGAGAAATAGGTTGTGTGAGAGATAACCCAAACTGGGGCAGATGAAGGCACTGGAAACTACTGGAAGGCAGGATGATTTTTGCAGTTTACTTGACTAACAGCCTGTGACGACCTGATAAGAAAGACCACATACTGCATGGGAACTCTAACATTATAATTATTTCTGGGAAATATTTGGGCCATCACAAAAAGAAAAATACTTTGATTTTCTCTCTAACTTCTCATATATATTTGATAGCATCAAGGAAGAGAGGCATTTAATATGTTTTCTGTTGTTGTTGTTGTTTGTTTGTTTATTTCCAGGAAGCCATTGCTCTGAACCAAATGTCAAGCTAATAACAGGATTCAATCTAAAATCTTTCACACGAAGAACTAGGCTGTATGATGCCGCAAATCACTTTCCCCATGTTATTAATTATTGAATTTAGATAATTGAGGACATATCCCTCTTAGTCCTCATAGGAAAAGATACTTGGATTTTTCTGTCAAAAAACATTAGAAGATCAAACAGAATTTTTATGTGTGCACATGTCCATCCAGCAGTCATCAAGGGTATTCTACTTCAAATAGGCTTTGGTTAAGCCATTCTAAATGGAAATCTAGTAGCCTGATATCATGAAGCGAACAGAAGATAAAGAGTATAAATATACCTGAGCTCCCATTCTGTATCTACTACTGGCTTGCTGAGTGACTATACATACTTCTTTATGTCTGGGCACCAGTTTTCTTGACTGAAAGATGAAAGAGCTCAATTGGATAGTCTATAGAAAAAAAAATGCCCTCTCTAAAATTCAGCAAGGCAGCCATTTTCCTGTCTTAAATTCTTTAGGAATAGGAATCTCACATTTTCCTCATTAAATCTTTCCTTAGACTTGGCTAAAGATACATTTTTGTTGTACTCAAGCAAGCAGCTCATGTTATGGGGTGCAAAAGACGGGGATCTGAAGGTTTTAAAGCATAAACTATCTCTGATTCTCTACCATTGTTCGTAGTTGTTATGTTTTCCTCGTCCTTAATGAGTAGGTGGACAGGTGGTAACTAATTCTCTTGTTAATAATAAATTAATACCTACATGTTGTACTGTTTAGGCTGAATCATATGACCTGAATTGGGTTCTTAATCATGTGACCTGAGATGGACTTTTTTTCTTTAACTTATTATAAATTAATTAACCCCTCGAGACTTCTTTCCTGTTGATGATAAAGCAGGGATTATGATAATATCAACCTCATCAATTAGTTTAGAAAATCAAATATGACAAGCCACATATATAATATATAGTGGGAATGCAGAACCGTCAGTATAGCTCTCCATAAAAACCCATAAGGAGCTGCACTTATAGAAACATCAAGAAGAATGGAAATATTAAGAAATTAAAATTTTTTTTCTTTCTACTAGGGTGATTTTCAGCAAGTCTGGCTAACACACAAAGACTGATGTTTCCTACCTATATCTTACTTTGTTTCCCAAGAATATTTCTTTGATGAGAAAACTATTGACATACATAAACTTTTTACACCTGCAGCCAATGTGAGAAATTTATATGGAAATTGTCAGCTACATCTTTTTTTTTTTGATGCATATGTGTGTGACACACACATAAGCAATCATATACACACATATGCACATATTTATAACATGTATAATTTTAATAACATGTATAAATATGTTTAGCATATTAGTATATATTGCATATATACATATATGTCCATTTATACAGTAACTTTTAGGTCTCTGTTGGGTTCAGAAATTAGCCTGCCATTGTGGTTATTTGTTGCCTCTTCATAGATGTGACTTTGCCTAGACTCAACTCTTAGTGGGCAGAATGGGTGGCAAGATGGCTATGGTAGTCTAGGAGGAGGGTACTATGTCCCTTTTCAGTAGAATATAGATCCTACTTTCTAGGATCATGAAATTTTCTTCATGTGATCCTGTAACCTTGGAGGAAACAAAAGTGGCAGAGTACCATAATCAAATAATCATATTTAATTAAAATATGTACACACATTTACCAGAAGTTTTCATATCTACTAATTCATTTCTCATATCTATAATTTAGGGGGAGGGGGCTTTTGTAAGGGTGATAAAGGTGGAAGACAGCTATGTTCACCACTGTGCTACCAACATGCACTAGGGTGGTAAGGACGAATGAAAGAGAAAGAAACCATTTTCCTCCCTTCTCCTTCTTAGAATGTCTCTTGGGGCCATTTTGGGTCTGAGTTGAGTCCTTTCTCTAAGCTTTGCAACAAAGAATAATTTCTCCAGGGACCAAAAGAGTCCAGCCTTCAGTTTCATAATGCAGAGTAGTGTTCAAGGTCATGAGCTTCATTCCCTCTTGAAATGTGGAAACATGTCTCTGGGAGCCACTCTCAAGGTGTAATCATTTATTTTTTCCAGGAGGTAAGAGAAATTTTATTATTCTTACAAATGAGGTCAATTAACTAAACAAATAGCTACCTCAAACCCCAAGTGAATTTTATATTGCTTTGCTGTTTAAATTGTATAAAGTTTTATTCTGGCTTTGTAGCTTCTTGCAAGATACATATATGCATGTATCCTGTAATGCTGACTAAAAATACATTGGGTTTTTTTTTTTTTTGATTTCCATATTGATGTGATGGTGTTTTTCTTTGTAGGTAGAAGTTTTATTTCTGTAGTATTTTAAAAGTGTGATCTCATGAGAATCCTCTGAACAACCCAAGAGATAGGAGCTATTGTTATCCCCAGTTTTTATAGGTGCAGAATCTAAATTTCAGCAAACGTAACTTCTAATAGACTATGAAAGTGAAAATGTTAGTTACTTCAGTCGTGTCTGATTCTTTGCGACCCCATGGACTACAGCCCACAAGGCTCCTGTGTCCACGGAATTTTCCAGGCAAGAATACTGGAAAGGGTTGTTATTTCCTACTCCAGGGAATCTTCCCGACTCAGGGATTGAACCCATGTCTCCTGTGTCTCCCGCACTGCGGGCAGATTCTTTATAGTCAGAGCCATTAGGGAAGTCTAACAGGCCAGTAGAGTGTAAACATGACTTTTATATACACTGGGAAATAAACAAAAAATCACGTGACTCATTTTGTTGTGATACTTGCTTTATTGTGGTGGTTGGAACCTAGCCCTCAATATCCCTGAAGTATGCCTGTACTTGATTAATGGATGCAATTGCATATGAAAATGAAGCCTTGGTGGGAAATTCTCTCCGGAGGAGGATGGCTGATTTGTATTGAGCATATTTTCCTTGGGATTCAAGCTGCTTGTTTATGAAAAACACTCTAGTGAGCATTACTATACCAAATCTGGATGTGATAAATGCATTATGACATTTTCACATCACTTTATAGTTATCAACACCTTATAAATTATTATGCTGTTTTCCCTTGGTGAGCATGTTGGGCACATTTTATTCCATCCATTTTCAAGACGAAAAACTGAGTGTCAGAGGATTAAATGACTTGCATTCCATTTCTAATCATCCTCCTTACAGCTGCTAGTTTGAAGTACATATAATACGAAGCTTACTCTGTCCCACCCTTACTTAAAACTTTGGAATTAGTATAAAAATCCTTAATGTGACCCATGAGTACTTCTGTGCTCTGGTCATTTGCCCTCCCTCAGCCCAAACTCTTACCACTTCATACTGTGAACTCTTACTACTTCATACTGTGAACTCTTACTATACTTATTACTTAATAGTAATAACTGACTTTGATGAACATTCACTGGGTACCACATGTTGTGTTAAGTGCTTTACACATTGCATGACTTCTATGACAAGACATGAAAAAGCTAATATTATTCTCCCCACTTTGTATTTAATTAATTTATTCATTCACTCTTTCTTTCAATAAATAGCAATTATTCTAGATGACTGTGATTCAACAGAAAACAAGGATGACACACTTCTGCCCTTGAGGAAGAGGAAAAATAATTTTCCCTCTACCATTCTAGGACACAGAGACCACCCTATAATAAATGACAGATTAACAGTAGTAAAACAGAAGTTTGATAACATATATACCTCCTGAATACATGGGAGAGACCTGTAAAACTGAATATTTCTCTGAAATGGCCTAAGTAACCACCTTAAATATAATCTCCAGCTAAAAATAAAAGAAGTTGTTGTAGGGATAGGGGAGCCAGTTATGGGATGCTACCAGGAAAAGTGCAGTGAACAAAGGTATGGTTGTTATGTGGTATTTGCCTTCTATACTGCTAAGGGTTTCTAGAGAAGTAGTCATCCTTCCAGAGAGAGAGACATCCTCACAAATGGGTATTTATCTTATAAATGTAAATGTCTCTTACAAAAGAGTAACTTCTACTTGGTTTTCAGAGTTTCTCCTGTGTCTGCTGCTTCTTAAAAATAATCAGTCTAAAATTCTTCTTCTACCAAAGAGGCATTTTGGGGGGCAGATAATTCTGCTCTCCTTTATCTTACATACTGGTGGGAATAAGATACATAAATAAGTAATATAGGTGGTAGATTAGAAAGTGATAGAAAAATAAAGCCGTGGAGGGGATTAAAGTGTGCTATGAAGTGGACTGTTGGCAATTTTAAAAGCAGATCTAAGCTCCAAAGGGGTGAATTTGCTGGTTCTGTTCACACAGCTAGTAAGTGGTGAAGCCAGGTCTGTCTGAAATGAAAACTCTGCTCTAGGGTCCCACTGAGGAACGTGAGAAAACTGAGGATCAGAGGAATCACATACGTTTCTAGTTGTTTCATGCCATCCTATTTCCCTCAGCTTAAAGGGTCATACCTTTCCATTTGCTGAGAAGCACACACTATTTAGCTTAACACTATTTCAAGTGTTAAGAGAGATAAATCAAGGCGTATTAATATTTTTAAGAGTTAATTTGAGCAAAATTCTATTTGAATCAGGCAGCATCCAGTTTAGAAGTAGAAAGAACTCTGCAAAATGAGAGACTTTTATAGTTACTTCCAAATTTTTTTTAAGTAGATGATAGTTTAGCTCTGTCTTTTCTTCATATAGTACTAGGCAGGAAATCTACTATTAATATCTATAAAATAACGAGCCCTTGTTCTTTCAACAAACCAGTTTCCTTAACAGTATTCACATTAGGGTGACACTAATTTTTTATATATCATACATAAATATGCTTCCACCTTGTATAACATGTAAAGGTCACAGTACAATTACTGAGTGTTTCATGCTGCTCTTACAAATTAAATGCTAATTAATGCTCTTTGATCTGCTCATTTATTTGAATTCTTTTTCACATGTTACAGTTTATGAAAGTGTGTAAATTTTATTATTCATTTTTCCTTGTTCATTAGATGCTTTAAAGAAAAAAGCAGCAGTTGTGACAGTTATAACAGTCCAATACCTATAAGATGCTATCTTCTAAGGGATATTACTAACTTGACAGTAATTAAAAATTGACTTCAGTGAGATTATGATTTTCATGAATTTATGAACTGAGATAGAGAATTCTTTTACAGGTTCTATTTAATTTGACATTCTTTGAAAAATAGCTAGAAAAATAATGGACATGGTTACTTCATTTTGATATGAAGATTAATAGGATACACTTAAAATGTAGGCTTATATTAAGTTCAGTTCAGTTCAGTCACTCAGTCATGTCTGACTCTTTGCAACCCCATGAACTGTAGCATGCCAGGCCTCCCTGTCCATCACCAACTCCTGGAGTTTACCCAAACCCATGTCCATTGAGTCGGTGATGCCATCCAACCATCTCATCCTCTGTTGTCCCCTTCTCCTCCTGCCTTCAATCTTTCCCAGCATCAGGGTCTTTTCAAATGAGTCAGCTCTTCGCATCAGGTGGCCAAAATATTGGAGTTTCAGCTTCAGCATCAGTCCTTCCAATGAATATTCAGGACTAATTCCTTTAGGATGGACTAATTGGATCTCCTTCCAGTCAAGAGTCTTCTCCAACACCACAGTTCAAAAGCATCAATTCTTCAGTGCTCAACTTTATAGTCCAACTCTCACATCCATACATGACCACTGGAAAAACGATAGCCTTGACTAGATGGACTTTTGTTGACAAAGTAATGTCTCTGCTTTTGAATATGCTGTCTAGGTTGGTCATAACTTTCCTTCCAAGGAGTAAGCATCTTTTAATTTCATGGCTGCAATCACCATCTGCAATGATTTTGGAGCCCAAAAAAATAAAGTCAGCCACTGTTTCTCCATCTATTTGCCATGAAGTGATGGGACCGGATGCCATGATCTGAGTTTCTTAATGTTGAGCTTTAAGCCAATTTTTTCATTCTCCTCTTTCACTTTCATCAAGAGGCTCTTTAGTTCTTCTTCACTGTCTGCCATAAGGGTGGTGTCATCTGCATATCTGAGGTTATTTATATTTCTGCCTGCAATCTTGATTCCAGTTTGTGCTTCATCCAGTCCAGTGTTTCTCAGGATGTACTCTGCATATAAGTTAAATATTATATTTATATTATATATACTATAATTATATATATCATATACAATAACTACATATAATATATAGGCTTATATTAAGGAAATAAAGGTTTTGAACACCTATGAAATAGGTACATATATTTAATTGATTTTATGTTTTAAGCATCATTATCTGTGATGCCTTTTATTTCCATTTTATAGGTGAGGCATTTTTTAGAGTGATCAAGTAACTTATCTGAGACAGGTCAAGGGGAGCAATTCAGTCAGAAAGTCCAGGGTGAATGAAGGAATAATGCCAAGGAACAAGGTAAAAACCAAAAAAAAAAAAAAAAAAAAAGACGCATGGCTATAGCATGGATAGGGGAAGAGGGGTCTGCATCAGGACCATGAGGCAGGCAGGTGACACATGCTAGGTTGTCTGGGAAATGTTAAGAGTCCTGGGTTTTCCCATTGAGCTTCAGAAATACCACTGAGAAATGCATTGGAGAGATTATCCTGTCCTTCTGAGGAGATGATGACTCAGGTGTTGATGGGAGGTAGACAGTAGAGGGTCTGCAGAGGTATCAGGCAGGCAAGACCTGTAGAACGCACACATTATATAGTAGTTGAGGAAGGAAAAGTTTGGTGCTGGAGATGACTCCTACATTTAGCGCTTGCATGACCAAGGGACAGTGGCTTTATTCATTAAGACAGGAGCCCACGTTGAAGAGCAAATGGCAGGACAAATTTCAAGTCCATTTGTGAAGTATCTGCAAGGCATCCATCATAGATGATTCGTATCTGGAGTTCAGAAAATACTTCTACTGGAGATTTAAATTTGAGAGCAACATCAAGAACCTCATTTACTGTAGAGTTCTTAAAGTTTGCTTGGAGTTCTTACATCAGAAACCCCTGAATATCTCTCCTGTATCTCAATGGCCCATAGACGTTTTTGCATCAAGTTCTCCTGGTTGTAGTCCAGAGGGGAAGATGGAAGCCTTTCTGTGTTTGAATCCCAGATCTGCCATTTACTATTATAAATGTAAGCAATTTATTTAACCCTACTGTGTCTCAGTTTCTTCCTCTGTAAAATAGAAATACCCGTACCAAGCTAACAGGCTTGTAAAAAAGTTAAATAAGTCCACTCATATCTTAAGATCTAATAACCCAATAGAAGTTATCTATCATTATTATCTCCAGAACTTGCTAAAATACAAGTTTGTGGATCCTGCTCCAAGATTCTTAGGCACGTTGTATTATAGGACAGATAAGCCTTTGAGTGTGGGTTTGACTGAGTTCATCTGCAGATGAAGAATGAAACATAATCCATGATTCTGGACAGGGAGAATCAGAATCCTGGTAGACTCCTTAAAAATACTTATTAGATCTTAACACAGACCTCAGAAGGACAATATCTGTGTTCAGGGCTAGTAAATCTCTATTTTTAAAAATCAATTCCCCAGGGTTTGGTAGTGCTGATCACCTACCAGGTCTGGGAGCACAGCATTAGGTGGTGTTATGACTCTTTTTATGTCCAAGGTAACTATATATCCACCAAAGTCTGTTTCCCTTTCAAAGTAGAGCTTTTATGCTTGGAATTGGCTGCCATCTTTCAATGGACATTTCCAGGCAGGTACACGGGTGACTGGTTTAGGATAATGGAGTATAAGCAAATCCAGAGCTTTTAAGGAGTCCAGTAGTTTCCACAGGGTACTTATCTTTCAGCTCTGAGGATGGTGTTTTCATAAGATGGAAGGGATTTAGGATTCCTTGAAATGTATAAAAAGAGAGTGGTCTATTACATGAACAAGAAGGGAATGTCTACTGTAATAAGTCACAGATCTCTGGGGGTTATTTATTACAGCAACTAGTTCAGTTCAATTCAGTTGCTCAGTTGTGTCCAACTCTTTGCAACCCCATGGATCACAGCATGCCAGGCCTCTCTGTCCATCACCAACTCCCGGAGTTTACCCAAACTCATGTCCATTGAGTCGTGATGCCATCCAACAATCTCATCCTCTGTTGTCCCCTTTTCTTCCTGCCTTCAATCTTTCCCAGCATCAGGGTCTTTTCAAATGAGTCAGTTCTTCGCATCAGGTGGCCAAAGTATTGGAGTTTCAGCTTCAACATCAGTCCCTCCAATGAACACTCAGGACTAATCTCCTTTAGGATGGACTGGTTGGATCTCCTTGCAGTCCAAGGGACTCTTAAGAGTCTTCTCCAACACCACAGGGAAAAAGTATCAATTCTTCTGTGCTCAGTTTTCTTTCTAGTCCAACTCTCACATCCATACCTGACTACCGAAAAAACCATAGCCTTGACAATACGGACCTTTATTGGCGAAGTAATGTCTCTGCTTTTTAGTATGTTGTCTAGGTTGGTCATAACTTTTCTTCCAAGGAGTAAGTGTCTTTTAATTTCATGGCTGCAGCCAACATCTGCAGTGATTTTGGAGCCCAAAACAATAAAGTCTGTTGCTGTTTCCACTGTTTCTCCATCTATTTGCCAAGAAGTGATGGGACCGGATGCCATGATCTTCGTTTTCTGAATGTTGACCTTTAAGCCAACTTTTTCACTCTCCACTTTCACTTTCATCAAGAGGCTTTTTAGTTCCTCTTCATTTTCTGCCATAAGGGTGGTGTCATCTGCATATCTGAGGTTATTGATATTTCTGCCTGCAATCTTGATTCCAGCTTGTGCTTCATCCAGCCCAGCATTTCTCATGATGTACTCTTCCTATAAGTTAAATAAGCAGGGTGACAGTATACAGCCTTGACGTACTCCTTTTCCTATGTGGAACCGGTCTGTTGTTCCATGTCCAGTTCTAACTGTTGCTTCCTGACCTGCATATACGTTTCTCAAGAGGCAGGTCAGGTGGTCTGGTATTCCCATCTCTTTCAGAATTTTCCACAGTTTATTGTGATCCACACAGTCAAAGGCTTTGGCATAGTCAATAAAGCAAAAATATATGTTTTTCTGGAAACTTCTTGCTTTTTCGATGATCCAGCAGATGTTGGTGATTTGATCTCTGGTTCCTCTGCCTTTTCTAAAACCAGCTTGAACATCTGGTAAGGTTGCCCTAATTGCTCTTCTACATGAATTTTCCTCTAAGTGATTAGCATACGAAGCCTTGTGAGGAAATGCAACACCTTCAGCATCAATGTGCTAGATAGACCCTGAGGATACAAACAATAAGTGTCTATCATCTGGTTCTTATAACATAAAACCATGTCTAAATAATGCCAACATTTGAGTTGCTATTCCTCTTTTATGTTTTATGTTGATTGAGTACTTAGTAATTAGAAAATTATGTGTTTGGAAGACATCTCTTGATTTCCAAATACCCTTTGAATATAAATTATTGAAAATCGCAGCTTTCAGATCAGCCTCACCTCCTTCTCTATTAGCTTAGATGTGGTTTAGTGGTTTTGTTTATCTCTAAATAGGAGATGGGTCTGTATTCTGTATCTTTTCAGACAATCACCTAGATTTATAAAATACAAAAATTCTGCTTCCTAACCATTAATTAAAAGCGTGAACCTCTCACAGATTAACAGTGTAAGCATAAATATTCACAAATTATTTATTTTTAAGGAAAGCTGGTTAAATTTACATATAGATTACATTTGAAATGTATGAAGTATTATTTTCTTTCATCCTGATGGGTTAACACCACTTATTTTTAATGGTTGCAGTTTCAGGGACAAAGTATCCCTGGTCTTTCCATTTAACTGGAGATGTGAGAGCCCTAGCCCTGGGCAGAACCAACAGGGTTAGTCTGCCAATTGCGTCTAAGAAGGCAGGGAAAGAGTGTGTTGTAGAGAGATTGATGAGTGAGAATCAAAATGAGGTGAATTGATTTATGGGGCTTGAGGAACTCACGATAACCCTGTCCCCTAGCTCCTCTCAGAAAGAAGTTTATAGATGGGTTGGGGAGACAGTTGGTAATAATCAACCCTTTATGTTTGGTACCAACTTTTGATTAGCATGACATGATCTCATCTTGATCTTTGCCTGGGAAAGACAAGTATTTCTTGAAATTTGTCAGCCTCCGTTATTCCACAGGAATTGTCATGGTCCAAATCCTTACAATAAAGAGCCTCTATTACAGTGGAAGAGGAGAGTGAAAAAGTTGGCCTAAAACTTAACATTCAGAAAACTAAGATCATGGCATCCAGTCCCATCACTTCACAGCAAATAGATGGGGAAGCAATGGAAACAGTGACAGACTTTATTTTGGGGGAGGGGGCTCCATAATCACTGCAGATGGTGACTGCAGCCATGAAATTGAAAGGAGCTTTCTCCTTGGAATAAAAGCTATGACCAACCTAGATAGCATATTGAAAAGCAGAGATGTTACTTTGCCAACAAAGGTTCATCTAGTCAAAGCTATAGTTTTTCCAGTAGTCATGTATGAATGTGAGAGTTGGACTATAAAGAAAGCTGAGCGCCAAAGAATTGGTGCTTTTGAACTGTGGTGTTGGAGAAGACTCTTGAGAGTCCCCTGGACTGCAAGGAGATCCAACCAGTCCGTCCTAAAAGAAATCAGTCCTGAATATTCATTGGAAGGACTAATGCTGAAGCTGAAACTCCAGTACTTTGTCCGTCTGATGTGAAGAACAGACTCATTTGAAAAGACCCTGATGCTGGGAAAGATTGAGGGCAGGAGAAGAAGGGGATGACAGAGGATGGGATAGTTGGATGGCATCACTGACTCAATGGATATGAGTTTGAGCAAGCTTAGGGGGTTGCTGATGGACAGAGAAGCCTGGCTTGCTGCAGTCCATGGGGTCGCAAAGAGTCAGACAAGACTGAGTGACTGAACTGAACTGATATATGTATATATATATGTGTGTGTGTGTGTATGCTGTTTCTCTGAAGAGCCCTGACTAATGTATAGAATAGCCTGTCTGTTGTTAGGGGTTGTATATTTGGCCAATCCCCTTGACTCATTCTTGGAGTGGGGTCTGCAAAGCTGCTATTTCAATAAAATTCTCAAATGATCCTGAGAATTCCTGGTTGAGTATGTGTGCAGCTTTAGATAGCTTTGAAAGACTGATAATAAGCAGAAAACTCAATAATTACCTGTAATGAGTTTTTAGTTTTGAAATAGCACGGAAACTTACCATCCTTGTTCCCCACCTGCCATCCCACCCTCCTGCCTCAGCCCCATAGCTGCAGTGGGATAGAATGAACAGACCAGCTCCAATGCTCCCTGCCTGGGACATTTGTAGAACACAGCCATGGTACTGAAGCAAGTGTGCTTAAATAACTTCAGATTCTTCTTTGTAAGAAGGCAGGTACTAGCTTACAAATAAACATTTGAAAAGGGGAAACAACAAAAGCACTTTACAGTCAGCTATAGGACTCAAGTCTTCAAATCCAAGAGTAGTCAATGGGGAAACTCACAAATCATAAATATGTAGCCAACCTTGCAAATAGCCCCTGGAATAGTGCCAATGCCACAGAGCAAGTGTGAAATAAAATCTTTTTGTTGGCCAGTGATATAATCTCCTTATTAGTTCCAAGCCAATAGCCATAATTGAAGAACTTGTTTATGTTTATATGGGAAACATAAACAGGGAACATAAACAAGTACTTTAATATACATGTTTTAGCACAAATCCATCTTAGCATTATAGTTCCATTGACTCCTACATTTTGAACTTTTGATTTTGCACTGGCTGAGAAACATGCAACAAACAAGCTCATAAGTGTGTACTTTTCAGATCATTCATTCATGAATCTAATAATTAATGTTATTTTGTACCTTCATTAGAGATTGTTAGCACATTAGTATGGTGTTTGTTGAAACTGACAAAGTAATAAATTATACTCATGTTTACTATTTTTTGCCCATGGTTATTGGATATACTAATGAAAATGGATAAATATTTGCATTATTAAATTAAATGCTGAGTTTTCACATGTACAGTCAATAACTATTCCTAATGCTAGAATACTGACATTGGACTCAGAATGATCAGAATTAAAGGTAAGTAAAATTTAGGCCTTCTTATAGAAGGAAAAGGGGTTGCAATCCCTAATACATGGGAGCCTTTTCCAAACTCTGTTTCACTAGAATCTTGGAATCCTGATGAGATTCCTCTAAGGGTGTCTTGTCTAACAACCACCTGCATCCATGGAGACTCACTGCCAGCAATTCATCTGTTCTGAGATATGAATTTTCAATCATGTAGTGATATTTTTGCCAGAAAAATGGTTGAGAACCATAAACTTTGAGCCCAGTTTTCTCATCTGAAGAATGAACATCTTAGTGTGATGGTGAGGACAATTCTCAATGCCCAGCATCTAGAACTCAGTTGATTACATTTGCTTTTTTGAACCAACGATTATCCCAGTTTACTTATTCTTTAAAACTATCTCGGCTCTCAATAGCTGTCATTTCTAATCTTCCTATCTAAACCTATTCTTGTAAAGGACTAGAATCATTCTCTTAACATTATATCTAAATGTCTGATTAATTTTCCGAGACTTTTTCCCCTTTCCTGATTTTTCACTTCCCTGCATTAGAAGGAATGCATATATTATATTTTAATATGTGGTGCCAGACTGTGCTCCTCTGTAGTATTTCCAGTATGTGCTTTCACCAGGGTTTATGAGCTAATTTACTTCCCATTGTTTTCTTCAATACTTAAGACTTTTTAAAGTGGTTCTTCCCCCACCTCCGAATTAATGTCTACGTTTTAAAACACCATCACCTATGAAAAAAGCAATGTTTTCCTGAGTTGTTAGCAGTTTGAGTCTAGTCAAGCAGGTAAATGTGTGCATAGTAGTGGAGGTTCAGCTGGTGAGCGGAGTGTGGGAACAAAATAATTTTCTGCTCAGTAGTCAGATCACAAGGAGGGAAATAAGATCAAGTGCCAATTGGTCCTCTGACCAAGGGCAGAATGCAGGGGTGCAGCACAATGGTTTATTCTCATTTGGTGGCTATAATGGCTTTGCTCTGTTTAGGACAGAGGCAGCCAGTCTCTGAGCTTGTCAGGTCAGTCAGTTTTCTTTGCAACCTACAGTGAACCCCACATGATTCTGGGGCTGTAGGAAAAGACAAAGCAGAAGACAATCTCCTGTTTTCAAAAGTCTATGGCTCATTGAAGCAAAACCTAAAAGAACTTGGATATATTTGACTGATAGCTTTTTTTTTTGGCCTGGGTAGTGTTTGCTGCTAAGTCACTTCAGTTGTGTCCAACTCTGTGCAACCCCATAGACAGCAGCCCACTAGGCTCCCGCGTCCCTGGGATTCTCCAGGCAAGAACACTGGAGTGGGTTGCCATTTCCTTCTCCAATGCATGAAAGTGAAAAGTGAAAGTGAAGTCACTCAGTTGTGTCTGACTCTTAGCTACCCCATGGACTGCAGCCTACCAGGCTCCTCCATCCATGGGATTTTCCAGGCAAGAGTACTGGAGTGGGGTGCCATCGCCTTCTCCGTGGGTAGTATTTGCATTATTGTAATTAGCTACTCATTAAAAAAAAATCAGCATTTTATTAAAAATGTAGATTACTATCATACCTTGGAGAATCGAAGATTTGGCATTATTGGGCTTAATTTAAATTCCTTTAATGTTTACCTCGGAGAAGGCAATGGCTCCCCACTCTAGTACTCTTGCCTGGAAAATCCCATGGACAGAGGAACCCGGTAGGCTGCAGTCCATGGGGTCGCTAAGAGTCAGACATGACTGAGTGACTTCACGTTGACTTTTCACTTTCATGCATTGGAGAAGGAAACGGCAACCCACTCCAGTGTTCTTGCCTGGAGAATCCCAGGGACGGGGGAGCCTGGTGGGCTGCCGTCTATGGGGTCGCACAGAGTCGGACACGACTAAGGCGACTTAGCAGTAGCAGCAGCAATGTTTACCTGGAGCTAAAAAGCTCGCATGGGTATGAACTTCTCAGTTTTCTACAGTCCTCTCCCACCACCCCTACCCCCAAGTATAATATTCAGCTTGTCTCATTCTTATTCAGTATCTGTGAGGGCTGAAGTTTCAGTATATTGGCTTGGACACTTGAGTCAGAGTGCTGATAGGGGGGTCAGTGATAACAAGAAGGAAAAGATAAAACTGACCCGAATTCTAATTGACTTGTAGGTCTTTCGAATCAAAATGATGTTAATGAAACTTTTAAAAGCCTGGCATTTAAATGGGATCATATTATATACAATACATGTTTTTTTCATTTAAAAATAAACAGTAACAACATGTACTGTTCTTTCAATCTTTTTTTCTTGAAAGAAATGAAGTCTGATGCTTATTCTAATATGTTTCCTACTGTCTTTAAAAAAGTCTTGTAATTTTGGTTATAGAATCTCCCCTTTTCTACACTAAAAGTTTCACTGATTATGTGTTGTCTTTCCTTTTTCCATCTACTTCCTATGATCTGGGACTTGGGAAAGCAGTATAGTCCCAGATCTAGACTATGTGATTTAAATTCCAGCATTGCCACTTAGTAGTTGAGTGACTTTGGGAAAATTATGGAGCTGAAATTTCCTCATTTATGCAGTAGCGGTAATTAAAATAATAGTTTGCCTACCACATGAGGTTGTAGTGGAGATTCATGAGTTAATTCATATAATGTATTTTGAACAGTGCATGATATAAAATAGATTTTGTTATTCAATTACTCAATTCAATTATTCAGTCATCATCATGCTCAGTTGCTCAGTTGTGTCCAACTCTTTGTGCCCCAGGTACTGTAGCCTGCCAGGATCCTCTGTCCATGAAATTTTCCAGGCAAGAATACTGGAATGGGTTGCCATTTCCTACTTCATGGGGGTCTTCCGGACCCAGGGATTGAACCCATAACTCTTGCTTATCCTGCATTGGCAGGCAAATTCTTTACCACTGCACCACCCGGGAAGCCCCGATTATTCAATAAGATCTATTATAACTTATAACAAGTTAACCATTTTTGCTATTTTCAGGGGTATAAGAGCTTGGGAAATGTTAAATGTAAGAATTTTAATAACCACTATTTATTGCTCATCCCATGTAATGGCAAATACATTGCTTAGTTTATTTCATTTTGTTCTCAAAGCACTAAGTCACTCCATTGTCATTCAGTATATTTACTGAGCATCTATTTTATAACAGACATCCCTCAAGGCACTAGAAATGCAGCAGTGAAGTCATCAGACAAAAAGCTGTCCTCTCACAAAGCTTACATTTCATTGGAGAAAAATAAAATTTTGTTTTATTAAAATAAAATATCTATCATATTAAGAGGCTATGAAAAAATAAGAAGGCAGAAATGGTTGGTGACAGATCAGATTTTCTCCATTTCTATAGGGAAACTAGCACACAGAGAGAAAGTTATTAATTATAATCATGCTTCTTTTTAGGGCATTTGCCCAGGTCCTAATAATCTCTCTTGTTTTCTATTACTAGAATATTCAAGGAAAGACAGGACAGAAGCTGTAATTGTAGTCTATGTATTACACCTGGCTACTGTGGATTGGGGCAGAAGAGGATGTTTGTTTCTAGCTAGGCCAAGGATATAGTTTCTCTTGAGAGTTTTGTAATTTGAGTCAAAACTCTCAGGTACTGCAAGTTGGTAGTGGTTATGGACACTGCCTATCTGAGAGTGAATGCAGATGTTTGAGCTCACACACATTAGCTTAAGTGAAGACATTATAATTGAAAGAATATGTTAACAGAGGTATAGAAGATATTGACACATCTACTACAGCCCAAGTGTCCTGCAAACCCATGGAACTAGCAAATGCCCCAAGGCACTGAAGTTGTCCATTTACCACTTCTAGGTGTGTGAGCCTCACACACATCAGCTCAAATCTGTCCTCAGGGAGCTGAGCATGTAAGTATGCCCTTCATATAAATTCTGCTGAGTCCATCAGTAAAAGCTAACACACCTTGAACCACATCTCCAGTTGGGAAGAACTTTTCCTATTTGTTTGAAATGATTACTATTACTTGAGAACAAAAGAACCTTTTAATAAATATACATATATTTATATGCACATATACATGTATTCATACACGGACACACATACATATATACATATACATGTATATGCATACACACAACTATTGAGTATCTATAGGAATTTGATCTCATATCTGTATATTATCTGTAAATAGGTGGCTCCAGTGATAAAGAATCCACCTGCCAATACAGGAAACAAAAGAGACGTGGGTTTGATCCCTGGGTTGGGAAGATCCCCTGGAGAAGGGCATGGCAATCCACTGCAGTATTCTTGCCTAGAGAATCCCATGGCCAGAATGGTGGGTTATATGCATGGAGTTGCAAAGTGTCAGACATGACTGAAACAACTTAGCTCACAGCACATATGTATTTTGAAGAGTGAGATACATAAAACTGCTTTGAAGAATAAAATGCAGTTTATCTAATTAATATTTTAGGAGGTTAAAGCTTTTTTCATTTCACATTTTTTTTTCAGTTCAGTTCAGTCACTCAGTCGAGTCCAACTCTTTGCCACACCATAAACTGCAGCATGCCAGGCCTCCCTGTCCATCACCAACTCTCGGAGTTCATGGAAACCCATGTCCATTGAGTCGGTGAGGCCATCCAGCCATCTCATCCTCTGTCATCCCCTTCTCCAGCCCTCAATCTTTCCCAGCATCTGGGTCTTTTCAAATGAGTCAGCTCTTTGCATCAGGTGGCCAAAGTATTGGAGTTTCAGCTTCAATATCAGTCCTTCCAATGAACACCCAGGATTGATTTCCTTTAGGATGGACTAGTTGGATTTCCTTGCAGTCCAAGGGACTCACAAGAGTCTTCTCCAACATCATAATTCCAAAGCACCAATTCTTCAACTCTCACATCCATACATGAATATTGGAAAAACTATTGGAAAAATAATAGCCTTGACTAGATGGACCATTGTTGACAAAGTAGTGTCTCTGCTTTTTAATATGCTGTCTAGGTTGGTCATAACTTTGTTTCCAAGGAGTAAGTGTCTTTTAATTTCGTGGCTTCAATCACCATCTGCAGTGATTTTGGAGTCCAAAGAAATAAAATCTGACACTGTTTCCACTGTTTCTCCATCTATTTGCCATGAAGTGATGGGACCGAATGCCATGATCTTTGTTTTTCTGAATGTTGACCTTGAAGCAACTTTTTCAACTCTCCTCTTTCACTTTCATCAAGAGGCTCTTTAGTTCTTCTTCACTTTCTACCATAAGGGTGGTGTCACCTGCATATCTGAGGTTATTGATATTTCTGCCTGCAATCTTGATTCCAGCTTGTGCTTCATCCACTCCAGCATTTCTCATGATGTACTCTGCATATAAGTTAAATAAGCACGGTGACAACATACAGCCTTGACGTACTCCTTTTCCTATTTGGAACCAGTCTATTGTTCCATGTCCAGTTCTAACTGTTGCTTCCTGACCTGCATACAGGTTTCTCAAGAGGCAGGTCAGGGGGTCTGGTATTCCCATCTTTTGAAGAATTTTCCACAGTTTATTGTGATCATGCAGTCATAGGCTTTGGCATTGTCAATAAAGCAGAAATAGATGTTTTTCTGGAACTCTATTGCTTTTTTGATGATCCGGCAGATGTTGGCAATTTGATCTATGGTTCCTCTGCCTTAAAACCAGCTTGAACAACTGGAAATTCACGGTTCATGTATTGCTGAAGTCTGGCTTGGAGAATTTTGAACATTATCTTACTAGCGTGTGAGATGAGTGCAATTGTGCAGTAGTTTGAGCATTCTTTGACATTGCCTTTCTTTGGGATTGGAATGAAAACTGACCTTTTCCAGTCCTGTGGCCACTGCTGAGTTTTCCAAATATGCTGACATATTGAGTGCAGCACTTTCACAGCATCATCTTTTAGGATTTGAAATAGCTCAACTGGAATTCCATCACCTGCACTAGCTTTGTTCATAGTGATGCTTCCTAAGGCCCATTTGACTTCACATTCCAGGATGTCTGGCTCTAGATGAGTGATCACACCATTGTGATTATCTGGGTCGTGAAGATCTTTTTTGTACAGTTCTTTTGTGTATCCTTGCCACCTTTTCTTAATATCTTCTGCTTCTGTTAGGTCCATACCATTTCTGTCCTTTATTGAGCCCATCTTTGGATGAAATGTTCCCTTGGTATCTCTAATTTTCTTGAAGAGATCTCTAGTCTTTCCCATTCTGTTGTTTTTCTCTATTTCTTTGCACTGATCACTGAAGAAGGCCTTTTTTTTTCTCTCCTTGCTATTCTTTGAAACTCTGCATTAAGACGCTTATAGCTTTCCTTTTCTCCTTTGCATTTCACTTCTCTTCTTCTCACAGCTATTTATAAGGCCTCTTTTGACAGCCATTTTGCCTTTTGCATTTCTTTTTCTTGGGGATGGTTTTGATCCCTGTGTCCTGTACTATGTCACAAACCTCTGTCCATAGTTCATCAGGCACTCTGTCTATCTATCAGATCTAGTCCCTTAAATCTGTTTCTCACTTCCACTGTATAATCATAAGGGATTTGACTTAGGTCATACCTAATTGGTCTAGTGGTTTTCCCCACTTTCTTTAATTTAAGTCTGAATTTGGCAATAAGGAGTTCATGATCTGAGCCGCAATCAGCTCCTGGTCTTGTTTTTGCTGACTGAGATAGAGCTTCTCCATCTTTGGCTGCAAAGAATATACTCAGTCTGATTTCAGTGCTGGTCATTCTGTGATGTCCATGTGTAAAGTCTTCTCTTGCATTATTGGAAGAGGGTGTTTGCTATGACCAGTGCGTTCTCTTGACAAAACTCTATTAGCCTTTGCCCTGTTTCATTCCGTATTCCAAGGCCAAATTTACCTGTTAGTCCAGGTGTTTCTTGACTTCCTACTTTTGCATTCCAGTCCCCTATAATGAAAAGGACATCTTTTTTGGATGTTAGTTCTAAAAGGTCTTGTAGGTCTTCATGCTATGCTATGGTATGCTATGCTAAGTCACTTAAGTCGTGTCTGACTCTGTGCGACCCCATAGACGGCAGCCCACCAGGCTCCCCCGTCCCTGGGATTCTCCAGGCAAGAACACTGGAGTGGGCTGCCATTTCCTTCTCCAATTGTAGGTCTTCATAAAACTGTTCAACTTCCGCTTCTTCAGTGTTATGGTTGGGGCATAGACTCAGATTACTGTGATATTGAATCATTTGCTTTGGAAACAAATAGAGATCATTCTGTCGTTTTTGAGACTGCATCCACGTACTGCATTTCAGACTCTTTGTTGACTACGATGGCTACTCCATTTCTTCTAAGGGATTCCTGCCCACATTACAGTAGTAGCCATAATGGTCATCTGAGTTAAATTCATCCATTCCAGTCCATTTTAGTTCTTTGATTCCTAGAATGTCGATGTTCAGTCTTGCCATCTCCTGTTTGACCACTTCCAATTTGCCTTGATTCATTTTTTAGTGTTTAAAAATCCATCTTAAAATTTAGAAACAAGTTCTTTTCCTCTTCCTCACTCCCTAGTTACCACTGTCCACATTCCCCAGTTCAAAAGACTTTCTTGAGTATCCGTAGATTCCATCCATATTTTCTAGAAGATTTTTAGAAAGAGTAAGTTAGCAATGAAAGGCCAATAAGAGCAATGAGCTTCTCTGCCTCCCCACTCAAAGAGGAACTGGCCTTCACACCCAATTGGTTTCTTGGATATTACAGTGATTCTATAAGAGTGACTGTTAGTACTGGGCTTCTTTCATTTCAAAAGACCATTTTCCTCTGCAAATTAAAGCCAAGAACCCCAGCTCACCAGTAAAATTCTGCTGTTCCTTGAAAGGACTGCCAGGCACTTATTTTTGACTCTTCACTCTGCTCTGTTATCTTCTGTATAGTTGCCTCACTGAAGTCGTTGGTTCTGAAAATACATGCTGAAATCTACACCATATAGTTAAGATATGTCAAAAGCTGCTAGCTAATTCATTGGTTTCCTGCACTTGAATGGCTTCTATTGATGTCTTCACCTGCTAATGGTCTATGTCACTCATTACATTTGGGGAAAATGCATATTAAGGTGCTTTGGAAGTAGCTTGGGAAGAAATGTGTTTATCCATATTATACAAGAAACTAATGGACATACATTTCAAGTCTGAATATTTTATTTGGAGGATGACTGTCATGGTACTGGTTGTGTTGCATCTCTCTTAAGAGCTTTAGGAGTACTTCCTAGAAAGTGATTGGTTTTCACTCTTTGCCCTACATAACTAGATGCTCTGTGAATTGTTGATTTTCCATTTTAACTCACAGAGAAGCCACAAAGTTACAGTGGTTTCAGAGCAGTCATATCAGAGTAGTGCAATGATGTGAATACTGGATGGAGGTGCTAACAGCTGTGTGATCTCTGCTGCTGCTGCCTCTTGGTCACTTCAGTCATGTCTGACTCTTTACAACACTATGGACTGCACCCCAACAGGCTCCTCTGTCCATGAGATTCTCTAGGCAAGAGTACTGGAGAGGGTTGCCATGTGCTCTTCCATGATCTTCCCAATCCAGGGATTGAACCCAGGTCTCCTGCACTGCAGGCAGATTCTTTACCATTGAGCCACCAGAGAAGCCTGTGATCTTCTATAAGTCACACAGTCACTCTAAGACTCAGTGTTCTCATTGGTAAATAAAATACCTACCCTCATTTCCCTCCAGGTTGTTGTGATTCTAAAGTATATGATGTATGTGAAAACACAACTTTATTTAAGGGATTAATAAAATTATTATATATTTTGTTTGATTATAATTATTTTTTTTTATTTTTTATTTTTTTTAAATTTTATTTTATTTTTAAACTTTACATAATTGTATTAGTTTTGCCAAATATCAAAATGAATCCGCCACAGGTATAGTCACTGTATATCCTTCAATTCATGGCTTCATGCTTTTATTTTTAATAACATTAGGGTAAATTCCTTTAAAAAAAAATCCTTAGGGTAAAAAAAGATTTCTGTTTCAAAGATTATGAACATAAACAAAACATGTTAAATTGACAAAGAATGTTCTCTAAGTTTTAGAGTTAACACTCAAAATGTCCTGAAGGTGAAAAACACATAGTTCCTTCAGTTTATAGATAGAAAAACTGAGGCTAAGATGATTCAATGGCTGTTTAAGATCAGACAGAATACAAGAAGCAGAGTCAGTTGTATAACTTTTTGCTGGCCTAGGGATTTTCTCAGCCTGGGGAAAATAAGGAGCTTGTTTCTGTTTTTTTTATTTTTTCACTTGTACTGATTACTTTGTATTTTATATTATTAATAATTCAGTATTTATTTCCTCATATTAGAGGAAAGAGAGCAAAGGAGGAATGATTGATACTTTTGTTTCAGTGAATTTAGGTGAACATCATCAGACAACAACAGAACAAACTTACTAAGTAGTAATACTATTGTTCATTTATAAGGAGAAGGAGGGAAAAAAAGAAGGGTGCCTCTAGCTTTGTTCTTAATTTTTAAGACCAAGCTGGCTATTTGGGGATATATTTTAGGATTGTTTTTTTCTATTTCTGTGAAAGATACTATTGAAATTTTGATAAGGATTGCTTGGAATCTATAGGTAACTTTAGGAAGATTGGATATTTTAACAATATTAATTCTCCTGAGCCATTAATACATCTGTGGGGGAGTTGGACCCAAGAATAGGGCCCGTTCAGAATCTCTGGGGCACAGACAGGAGAGTTTGGAGGGTCCTATTCAAATCCTGAAAGATGATGCTGTGAAAGTGCTGCACTCAATATGCCAGCAAATTTGGAAAACTCAGCAGTGGTCACAGGACTGGAAAAGGTCAGTTTTCATTCCAATCCCAAAGAAAGGCAATGCCAAAGAATGCTCAAACTACCTCACAATTGCACTCATCTCACACGCTAGTAAAGTCATGCTCAAAATTCTCCAAGCCGGGCTTCAGCAATATGTGAATCATGAACTTCCTGATGTTCAAGCTGGTTTTAGAAAAGACAGAGGAACCAGAGATCAAATTGCCAACATCTGCTGGATCATGGCAAAAGCAATAGAGTTCCAGAAAAACATCTATTTCTGCTTTATTGACTATGCCAAAGCCTTTGACTGTGTGGATCACAATAAACTGTGCAAAATTCTGAAAGAGATGGGAATACCAGACCACCTGATCTGTCTCTTGAGAAATTTGTATGCAGGTCAGGAAGCAACAGTTAGAACTGGACATGGAACAACAGACTGGTTCCAAATAGGAAAAGGAGTTCATCAAGGCTGTATATTGTCACCCTGCTTATATAACTTATATGCAGAGTACATCATGAGAAACGCTGGACTGGAAGAAACAAGCTGGAATCAAGATTGCCGGGAGAAATATCAATAACCTCAGATATGCAGATGACACCACCCTTATGGCAGAAAGTGAAGAGGAACTCAAAAGCCTCTTGATGAAAGTGAAAGTGGAGAGTGAAAAATTTGGCTTAAAGCTCAACATTCAGAAAATGAAGATCATGGCATCCAGTCCCACCACTTCATGGGAAATAGATGGGGAAACAGTGGAAACAGTGTCAGACTTTATTTTTCTGGGGTCCAAAATCACTGCAGATGGTGGCTGCAGCCATGAAATTAAAAGACGCTTACTCCTTGGAAGGAAAGTTATGACCAACCTAGACAGCATATTGAAAAGCAGAGACATTCTTTGCCAACAAAGGTTCATCTAGGCAAGGCTACGGTTTTTCCTGTGGTCATGTATGGATGTGAGAGTTGGACTGTGAAGAAGGCTGAGCGCCAAAGAATTGATGATTTTGAACTGTGGTGTTGGAGAAGACTCTTGAGAGTCTCTTGGACTGCAAGGAGGTCCAACCAGTCCATTCTGAAGGAGATCAGCCCTGGGATTTCTTTGGAAGGAATGATGCTAAAGCTGAAACTCCAGTACTTTGGCCACCTCATGAGAAGAATTGACTCATTGGAAAAGACTCTGATGCTGGGAGGGATTGGGGGCAGGAGGAGAAGGGGACGACAGAGGATGAGGTGGCTGGATGGCATCACTGACTTGATGGACGTGAGTCTTGGTGAACTCCGGGAGTTGGTGATGGACAGGGAGGTCTGGCGTGCTGCGATTCATGGGGTCGCAAAGTCGGACACGACTGAGCGACTGAACTGAACTGAACTATGTCAGGAAGCACGGCGGCGGCTTCGATGGACCGCGCAGGAAGTTCGGCGGCCTAGAGGAGGTACCCCACATCCATGGTCAGAGGCAGCGAAGGAGAGGAGCAACCCCACGTCCAAGGAGCGGTGGCTGCGCGGGCGCAGGAGGGCCGAGAGGATCTAGTCCACATTCACGGTCAGGAGGGGGACTCATCCAAGGTAAGGAGCAGTGGCTGCACTTTGCTAGATCAGCTGTGAAGAGATACCCCACGTCCAAGTAAGAGAAACCCAAGAAGGACGGTAGGTGTTGTGAAAGGGCATCAGAAGCAGACACACTGAAACCATAATCACAGATAACTACCGAATCTGATCACATGGACCACAGCCTTGTCTAACTCAATGAAACTAAGCCATGCCATGAGGGGCCACCCAAGACAGATGGGTCATGGTGGAGAGGTCTGACAGAATGTGGTCCACTGGAGAAGAGAATGGCAAACCACTTCAGTATTCTTGCCTTGAGAACCCCATGAATAGTATGAAAAGGCAAAATGATAGGATGCTGAAAGAGGAATTACCCAGGTGGCTAAGTGCCCAATATACTACTGGAAATCAGTGGAGAGATAACTCCAGAAAGAATGAAGGGATGGAGCCAAAGAAAAAACAAGACCCAGTTGTGATATGACTGGTGATAGAAGCAAAGTCTAATGCTATAAAGAGCAATATTGCATAGGGACGTGGAATGTTAGGTCTGTGAATCAAGGCAAATTGGAAGTGGTCAAACAGGAGATGGCAAGAGTGAACGTCGACATTCTAGGAATCAGCAAACTAAGATAGACTGGAATGGGTGAATTTAACTCGGATGACCATTATATCTACTACTGTGGGCAGGAATCCCTTAGAAGAAATGGAGTAGCCATCATAGTCAACAAAAGAGCCTGAAATACAGTCCTTGGATGTAATCTCAAAAACGACAGAATGATCTCTGTTCATTTCCAAGGCAAACCATTCAATATCACAGTGATCCAAGCCTATGCCCCAACCACAACACTGAAGAGGTGGAAGTTGAATGGTTCTATGAACATCTACAAGACCTTTTAGAACTAACACTTACAGATCAGATCAGATTAGTCGCTCAGTTGTGTCCAACTCTTTGCGACCCCATGAATCAAAGCACGCCAGGCCTCCTTGTCCATCACCAACTCCCGGAGTTCACTGAGACTCACGTCCATCGAGTCAGTGATGCCATCCAGCCATCTCATCCTCTGCCGTCCCCTTCTCCCCTTGCCCCCAATCCCTCCCAGCATCAGAGTCTTTTCCAATGAGTCAACTCTTCGCATGAGGTGGCCAAAGTACTGGAGTTTCAGCTTTAGCATCATTCCTTCCAAAGAAATCCCAGGGCTGATCTCCTTCAGAATGGACTGATTGGATCTCCTTGCAGTCCAAGGGACTCTCAAGAGTCTTCTCCAACACGATAGTTCAAAGGCATCAATTCTTCGGCACTCAGACTTCTTCACAGCCCAACTCTTACATCCATACATGACCACAGAAAAAACCATAGCCTTGACAAAACGAACCTTTGTTGGCAAAGTAATGTCTCTGCTTTTCAATATGCTATCTGGGTTGGTCATAACTTTCCTTCCAAGGAGTAAGCGTCTTTTAATTTCATGGCTGCAGCCACCATCTGCAGTGATTTTGGACCCCAGAAAAATAAAGTCTGACACTGTTTCCACTGTTTCCCCATCTATTTCCCATGAAGTGGTGGGACCGGATGCCATGACCTTCATTTTCTGAATGTTGAACTTTTAGCCTACTTTTTCACTCTCCACTTTCACTTTCATCAAGAGGCTTTTGAGTTCCTCTTCACTTTCTGCTATAAGGGTGGTGTCATCTGCATATCTGATGTTATTGATATTTCCCCTGGCAATCTTGATTCCAGCCTGTGCTTCTTCCATCCCAGCGTTTCTCATGATGTACTCTGCATATAAGTTAAATAAGCAGGGTGACAATATACAGGCTTGACCAACTCCTTTTCCTATTTGGAACCAGTCTGTTGTTTCATCTCCAGTTCTAACTGTTGCTTCCTGACCTGCATACAAATTTCTCAAGAGACAGATCAGGTGGTCTGGTATTCCCATCTCTTTCAGAATTTTGCACAGTTTATTGTGATCCACACAGTCAAAGGCTTTGGCATAGTCAATAAAGCAGAAATAGATGTTTTTCTGGAACTCTCTTGCTTTTTCCATGATCCAGTGGATGTTGGCAATTTGATCTCTGGTTCCTCTGCCTTTTCTAAAACCAGCTTGAACATCAGGAAGTTCATGATTCACATATTGCTGAAGCCCGGCTTGGAGAATTTTGAGCATGACTTTACTAGCGTGTGAGATGAGTGCAATTGTGAGGTAGTTTGAGCATTCTTTGGCATTGCCTTTCTTTGGAATTGGAATGAAAGCTGACCTTTTCCAGTCCTGTGGCCCCTGCTGAGTTTCCAAATTTGCTGGCATATTGCAGTACTTTTACAGCATCATCTTTCAGGATTTGGAATAGCTCAACTGATATTCCATCACCTCCACTAGCTTTGAACTAAGGCCCACTTGACTTCACATTCCAGGATGTCTGGCTCTAGGTCAGTGATCACACCATCATGATAATCTGGGTCATGAAGATTTTTTTGTACAGTTCTTCTGTGTATTCTTCCCATCTCTTCTTAATATCTTCTGCTTCTGTTAGGTCCATAGCATTTCTGTCCTTTATCGAGCCCATCTTTGGATGAAATGTTTCTTTGGTATCTCTGATTTTCTTGAGATCCCTAGTTTTTCCCAGTCTGTTGTTTTCCTCTATTTCTTCTCATTAATCGCTGAGGAAGTATTTCCTATCTCTTCTTGCTATTCTTTGGAACTCTGCATTCAGATGTTTATATCTTTCCTTTCCTCCTTTGCTTTTCACTTCTCTTCTTTTCACAGCTATTTGTAAGGCCTCCCCAGACAGCCATTTTGCTTTTTTGCATTTCTTTTCCATAGGGATGGTCTTGATTCCTGTCTCCTGTACAATGTCACGAACCTCATTACATAGTTCATCAGGCACTCTGTCTATCAGATCTAGGCCCTTAAATCTATTTCTCACTTCCACTGTATAATCATAAGAGATTTGATTTAGGTCATACCTGAATGGTCTAGTGGTTTTCCCTACTTTCTTCAATTTCAGTCTGAATTTTTCAATGAGGAGTTCATAGTCTGAGCCACAGCCAGCTCCTGGTCTTGTTTTTGCTGACTGTATAGAGCTTCTCCATCTTTGGCTGCAAAGAATATAATCAATCTGATTTCGGTGTTTACCATCTGGTGATGTCCATGTATAGAGTCTTCTCTTGTGTTGTTGGAAGAGGGTGTTATGACCAGTGCATTTTCTTGGCAAAACTCTATTAGCCTTTGCCCTGCTTCACTCCGTATTCCAAGGCCAAATTTGCCTGTTACTCCAGGTGTTTCTTGTCTTCCTACTTCTGCATTCTAGTCCCCTATAATGAAAAGGACATCTTTTTTGGGTGGGCGCAGGAGGACCTAGAGGAGCTATCCCATGTTGAAGGTCAGGAAGGGTGGCGGTGAGGAGATATCCCTCGTCCAAGGTAAGGAGCAATGGCTGTGCTTTGCTGGAGCAGGCATGAAGAGATACCCCCATGCCCAAGGTAAGAGAAACCCAAGTAAGATGGTAGGTGTTGCAAGAGGGCATCAGAGGGCAAACACACTGAAACCATACTCACAGAAAACTAGTCAATCTAATCACACTAGGACCACAGCCTTGTCTAACTCAATGAAACTAAGCCATGCCCGTGGGGCAACCCAAGATGGTCAGGTCATGGTGGAGAGATCTGACAGAATGTGGCCCACTGGAGAAGGGAATGGCAAACCACTTCAGTATTCTTGCCTTGAGAACCCCATAAACAGTATGAAAAGGTAAAATGATAGGATACTGAAAGAGAAACTCCCCAGGTCAGTAGGTGCCCAATATGCTACTGGAGATCAATGGAGAAATAACTCCAGAAAGAATGAAGAGATGGAGCCAAAGCAAAAACAATACCCAGCTGTGGATGTGACTGGTGATAGAAGCAAGGTCCGATGCTGTAAAGAGCAGTATTGCATAGGAACCTGGAATGTCAGGTCCATGAATCAAGGCAAATTGGAAGTGGTCAAACAAGAGATGGCAAGAGTGAATGTCAACATTCTAGGAGTCAGCGAACTGAAATGGACTGGAATGGGTGAATTTAACTCAGATGACCATTATATCTACTACCGTGGGCAGGAATCCCTCAGAAGAAATGGAGTGGCCATCATGGTAATTAAAAGAGTCCGAAATGCAGTCCTTGGATGCAATCTCAAAAACGACAGAATGATCTCTGTTCATTTCCAAGGCAAACCATTCAATATCACAGTAATCCAAGTCTATGCCCCAACCAGTAATGCTGAAGAAGCTGAAGTTGAACGGTTCTATGAAGACCTACAAGACCTTTTAGAACTAATACCAACACCCACAAAAGATGTCCTTTTCATTATAGGGGACTGGAATGCAAAAGTAGGAAGTCAAGAAACACTTGGACTAACAGGCAAATTTGGCCTTGGAGTACAGAATGAAGCAGGGCAAAGGCTAACACAGTTTTGCCAAGAGAACACACTGGTCATAGCAAACACGCTTTTCCAACAACACAAGAGAAGACTCTATACACAACATCACCAGATGGTCAACAACTGAAATCAGATTGATTATACTCTTTGCAGCCAAAGATGGAGAACTCTATACAGTCAGAAAAAACAAGACCTGAAGCCAACTGTGGCTCAGATCATGAAATCCTTATTGCCAAATTCAGACTTGAAGAAAATACGGAAAACCACTAGACCATTCAGGTATTCCTAAGTCAAATCCCTTGTGATTTTATAGTGGAAGTGAGAAATAGATTTGAGGGACTAGATCTGATAGACAGAATGCCTGATGAACTATGGACAGAGGTTCATGACATTGTACAGGAGACAGGGATCAAGACTGTCCCCATGGAAAAGAATGCAAAAAAGAAAATGGCTGTCTGAGGAGCACTTACAAATAGCTGTGAAAAGAAGAGAAGGGAAAAGCAAAGGAGGAAAGGAAATATATAAGCATATGAATGCAGAGTTTCAAAGAATAGCAAGGAGAGATAAGAAAGCCTTCCTCAGCGATCAAGACAAAGAAATAGAGGAATATAACAGAATGGGAAAGACTAGAGATCTCTTCAAGAAAATTAGAGATACCAAGGGAACATTTCATGCAGAGATGGGCTCGATAAAGGACAGAAATGGTATGGACCTAACAGAAGCAGAAGATATTAAGAAGAGGTGGCAAGAATACACAGAAGAACTGTACAAAAAAGATCTTCACGACCCAGATAATCATGATGGTGTTATCACTCACCTAGAGCCAGACATACTAGAATGTGAAGTCAAGTGGGCCTTAGGAAGCATCACTATGAATAAGATAGTGGAGGTGATGAAATTCCAGTTGAGCCATTTCAAATCCTGAAAGACGATGCTGTGAAAATGCTGCACTCAATATGTCGGCAAATTTGGAAAACTCAGCAGTGATCTCAAGACTGGAAAAGGTCAGTTTTCATTCCAATCCCAAAGAAAGGCAATGCCAAAGAATGTTCAAACTATTGCACAATTGCACTCATCTCACACACTAGTAAAGTAATGCTCAAAATTCTCCAAGCCAGGCTTCAGCAATACGTTAACCGTGAACTTCCAGATGTTCAAGCTGGTTTTAGAAAAGGCAGAGGAAACAGAGATCAAATTTCCAACATCCACTGGATTGAGGGAAAAGCAAGAGAGTTCCAGAAAAACATCTATTTCTGCTTTATAGACTAAGCCAAAGACTTTGACTGTGTGGATCATAGTAAACTGTGGAAAATTCTGAAAGAGATGGGAATACCAGACCACCAGTCCTGCCTCTTGAGAAAGCTGTATGCAGGTCAGGAAGCAATGCAAAAATAGGAAAAGGAGTACGTCAAAGCTGTATGTTGTCACCCCGCTAATTTAACTTATATGCAGAGTACATCATGAGAAACGCTGGGCTGGAAGAAGCACAAGCTGGAATCAAGATTGCCAGGAGAAATATCACTAACGTCAGATATGCAGATGACACCACTCTTATGGCAGAAAGTGAAGAAGAACTAAGAAGCCTCTTGAAGAAAGTGAAAGAGGAGAGTGAAAAAGTTGGCTTAAAGCTCAACATTCAGAAAACTAAGATTATGGCATCTGGTCCCATAACTTCATGGGAAATAGATGGGGAAATGGTGGAAACAGTGTCAGACTTTATTTTTTGGGGCTCCAAAATCACTGTAGATGGTAATTGCATCCATGAAATTAAAAGACACTTACTCCTTGGAAGGAATGTTATGACCAACCCAGATAACATATTAAAAAGCAGAGACATTACTTTGTCAACAAAGGTCCATCTAGTCAAGGCTGTGGTTTTTCCTGTGGTCATGTATGGATGTGAGAGTTGGACTGTGAAGAAAGCTGAGCGCTGAAGAAATGATGCTTTTGAACTGTGGTGTTGGAGAAGACTCTTGAGAGTCCCTTGGACTTCGAGGAGATCCAACCAGTCCATCCTAAAGGAGATCAGCCCTGGGTGTTCATTGGAAGGACTGATGCTAAAGCTGAAACTCCAATACTTTGGCCACCTCATGCGAAGAGTTGACTCATTGGAAAAGACCCTGATGCTGGGAGGGACTGGGGACACGATGAGAGGTGGGTAACAAAGGATGGGATGGCTGGATGGCATCACCAACTCGATGGACGTGAGTCTGGGTGAACTCTGGGAGTTGGTGATGGACAGGGAGGCCTGGCATGCTGCAATTCATGGGGTTGCAAAGAGTCAGACACGACTGAGTGAATGAACTGAACTGAACTGAACTGAACTTTATCAGTAGAACTGTTCGTGGACTGTGGCTTGGATAGGCTAGAGCCCAGTTAATGGGCCCTTTCAGAATCATTCCTCAGTTTGGCAGGCCTACCTCCATGGGCTCATAGACTACATTTAAAGGATGCAGTCGGAGAAGGCAATGGCACCCCACTCCAGTACTCTTGCCTGGAAAATCCCATGAATGGAGGAGCCTGGTAGGCTGCAGTCCATGGGGTCGTGAGGAGTTGGACATGACTGAGCAACTTCACTTTCACTTTCACTTTCATGCATTGGAGAAGGCAATGGCAACCCACTCCAGTGTTCTTGCCTGGAGAATCCCAGGGACGGGGGAGGCTGATGGGCTGCCATCTGTGGAGTCGCACAGAGTCGGACATGAGTGAGGCAACTTAGCAGCAGCAGCAACAGTTTGTTCACAGGCCCCTCCAGCATTCCTAGGTGGGACAGAGGTCTGTACACATATTACCCAATACACATGTAGCAGTGACTGTTCCCAGAAAGCCTGGCATATGGTGCTGGTGACAGAACCAAAGCCAAACTGGGCTGTAGCTGAGTCCTCAGGAGTACAGAGTTGTTTATGTATCTGAAGCCAGGATCCCATTTGACTAGTCAGTTACTGGAGTGCAAGTCTGCCTCCTCAGACATCTCTCTACAGTCTTAGAGTCCACTGGTTTTCATACTCTCCTACCAGGATTTCAAAGCTCCCATGGAGGCACTTCTGCCTATGAAAGGGTGCCAAACTATTGCTGTTAATATGAACAAGTGATGTCTTAATCTGCCATCTTGCTGACATCGCTCCAAAACAAGCATTACATCTTGATTGAAAAAAAAAAAAACAGTACATAAGGCTAGAGACAGCCAAGAAATTAAAGAGGGCAGACTCTGAGTTGTAGATTTTACATTTATTTTACTTTTCTCAACCTCAGGGGGATGATGAGGTTCAGCTTTGAGTCTTGTTTCTTTCCTGGATCAGTTGTGCCTCTGGATATGTGAGGTTAGGTTGGAATTGGCTGGGGTTAGTTGGTTCAGCCCTGAAGCAATCCTCTTACTATGCTCCTTCCATAATCTGTGGCCCTGTGGTGTGAGTTGATGGTAAAAATCCCTATTTTTATTAATGATTCCAGTGTCTCAAGGGCAGATGTATTTTGCCCAAGGTGTCTGAATAAGCCTGCTGGCTCTACTCAGGCCATTACAGTTACCAGTTTCCTAGGATGAATGAACTGAGAGCCCTGGCTTGTGGCTCAGGAAGCTATGGAGATGGATGCTCAGCCTGTTTTATCAGTGAGATTGTCATGTGACTCCATCATATTTGGTAATGAGCAATCATGATTTTCTTTATGAAAATCTCTCTCCTCTCTCCCTTAATGATTATGAGCTTCTTAATATCTTTGTTCTTCTCATGTGTTATCAATTAAGTGCCAGTTATTCAGAGTAGAATCTTCTAAAGATAAATCTTCCTCTCTGCTTTGTTCCAGATGGCTTCCATAATTGGCTTATTACTTTTGCAGCTGTTATAGAGAAATACAGAAAATAAGCCAACAATGGATTGTGGCAGCTAGTGAAAGTGGCCTTTTGCTGTTGATTATTCTCTGTTTGGAAACAAATATAGTCTGTATATCAACTGAGGCATTTTGCTCCCTAAACTCAAAAAGTATGAGTTTTTGGAAGTACAGACCAATCATCTGGTATGGGAAGGTGGTTTTGTTGCTTCTGGGAAGACTGGCTTTCTGAAAATAAATTTAGTAGGAAAAATCATATTTTTCATTGAACTGACTTTTGAATAAATTATGAAATTATAGTCTTTTATACTTTAAAATCTGCCTATATAGTTTTAAAAGTGTTTCAGCAATAATATTGAAAAGAAAGCCAGGCAGGTTTAATTATAACTATTGTGATTATTCCCATATTCCTGAGGGACAGTTGAGGTACACAGATGTGAGATGGCTACTGAAGGTCATATAGCTCTCCAGTGGTAGAATAATTCAGGTCTTCTGGTTCTTGGCCTAGTCCTCTTTGCTTTTCACTATTGCCATATCATCCTAGTATTCAGGAGCCTTAATTGAATATCATAAGATAGATATTGTACCTCCAATAGGAGATGGTTCTTACACTTCTAAGTTTCAGGGAAGGAAGCAGGAGGAAACTCAGCTTTTCACTACAGTATTCTCCCTTCTATGATATGAAATAGTCTAAAATGTCACTGTCCATCTAGCAGAGGAATCTTTCCTATAGCTTCTGTTACTGAAGCCTTCCAGTCTCTGATGAAGTGTTTCTAGTGATAAACTGATTTGTTTCACTTGGGGATAATTCTCAGTTATTAGAATGAATGAAAATAGGTCTCTCGTGGCCTTAAATTCGTCTTAGGATAGACATCTGTGTTTTCATTTCATATGCTTGCAGGTGTCAAAACATTTTTTATTAGATGATTTAAAGTTTATCTAAAAAATTTTAACTAAAAATCGTTCATATATTAGAAATTTGTCATTTTATTTTTGCTATTTTCACATAAACCTTTAACACTCTATTATATCATCATACACTATTTACTGTCATGTTGGTCAATTTTGCTTGTCAGCATCTTTAATATTTTTCAAAATGTGCAATCAAAAGATCTTCTCAATATATCTGCTAAGTGAAGAAATGTTTCAGTGTTATGATGAAGAGATGTAAACATGTTTAAAGCATCTATTTGGAAAATTATTACAAAGTTCTTCATGCTTTAGAGGTTAAATTGAAAGATCATTTGGGTGATCAAAGTAGAACTTAAAGTAGGTACATAGATGTGGAGGACATGTAAAAAGAATGATGAGAAATTTTGTTTTACCTCTCAAAAAAAAATTTCATAGGCTATACGGATCAGAAATAAAATGTATTATCCCAGTTGAGAGAAAAAGGTCAAAGTTGATAACTGCTGCTGCTGCTGCTAAGTCACTTCAGTCATGTCCGACTCTGTGCTACCCCATAGACGGCAGCCCACCTGGCTGCCCTGTCCCTGGGACTCTCCAGGCAAGAACACTGGAGTGGGTTGCCATTTCCTTCTCCAATGCATGAAAGAGAAAAAAAAGTGAAGTCGCTCAGTCATGTCCGACCCTCAGCGACCCCATGGACTGCAGCCTACTAGGCTCCTCCATCCATGGGATTTTCCAGGCAAGAGTACTGGAGTGGGGTGCCATTGCCTTCTCCGAAGTTGATAACTAGAAAGAAATAAAATTATACTATTAAATTTAGGGGAAAAGTCACATAAACTGTATAATGATCATATAAGAAATTGACAAAATAAGATTTCATAATTAACCCTTCTTGGTACCATAAGAGTGGAACAAAAAAGAGCTCAGCTGGAGCACAACCAAATAATCTAAGATCTGATTTATGGTAAACTGCATATGTCCCACTCTCTGTTATGCTCAGTTATCTCTGAGTATATTTATCTCTGAGTTATCTCTTTGCTTATTTAAGCAAAGCCATGTCCAAACATCAATAACATGACTTGGGTTAGTAAAATTGTTATTCTAGCTAGCTTCATATTGGGGGAAGACTGGAAAGAAATTTGAGAGAGTTGAAAAGAACCAGCAATATTGACAAACCTTTACCTAGACAGACAAAGGAAAACAGGGAGAACGTAAAAAAAAAAAAAAAAAGCTCAAATCAATAAAGAGACGTCCTTACCAATACCATAAACATTAAAAAAATAATAAGGAAATTGTTTGAACAACCTCATACCAAAAATTAGACAACTTAGATGAAATAAACAATTGTTTAAGCAGATATAAATTGCCAAAAGAAGCAAAAAAGAAGATCTGAGTTGACCTACAACAAGTACATGAATTAGTAATTATATACCCTCCCACAAAGCAAAGCCCAGGTTTAGAGGACTTCTCTGATTGAATTCTATCAAATATTTAAAGAAAAAATAATATGAACATTTTATAAGCTCTGTCAGAAAAAAAGAGTAAGAGAACATGTTTAAATTCATGAATTGTTGAATAAAGCCAATTAGGTTTTCAAATTCACTCATCAAATTCTGTTTTTTAACAGCGCTTAGTGTAGATTTTAATGTCAAAACAAACATTTCCTAGCATAAGATTTCAAATATAAATTACAGCATATAAAGTAATGAAATATTATGAATCCATTAAAATAATTCAGAATTTTATTTATTGATCTGGAAAGATATTCATGGATAATTGGTACTTTACAAAGCAGATAGAATAAATAGCATGTACTATATAATGTTCCATTTGTACTTCTAAGTACAGAGAACTGTCTAAGGATATTCAGAGTTAACAATAATTACCACTGAGTTGTGGTATTGAGTATCAGGTTTTTTCTTTTTCTTTATATTCTGGGACAAGGGATTATGGTTTGAATTCTTTAAATAAGTATATATTGATATTAAAAAACCCAAAGCAATGTACTTTAAAAGATAAAGAGTTTGCTTCTATGTGTTTCCTTTGACTATATAAATTGGTTTTGTTTGTTTTTGGAATACTCCGCCTGGTCTTTCTCTCTCTCAGACCTCTGTGTATAGTTTCTGGCAGTTCCGGCCTGGTATTCTTTGACTTCATTTGTTAGTTCTACATCTTATCTTAGTTTCTAGGTAAGTGGAACCCTGGAGTTTTCTTATCCATCATTACAGTTAAACATAAGTTTAGTGGATATTTTCTTAATTTCACAGCATACCAGCTGTACAACAGGGAATCAAATTTGGCATTTTATACTCCCTTTAGATAAACTTAAAGTTTATATTCTTGACTGAGTTGCTCTCTGATTTAGTGGCACTGATTGCCTGTTTAAATGTATGAATGAAGGGGGAGTAATCATGCTTTCCAAGAAACAACCACAATTGACAGGGTATTCAGCAAGGAAAATGATGTCTTAATGTGAATGTTAATTTCCCACACATTTCCACTGTGTATATGTTTAGGAAGAAGATGTAAATCTTAAGAAACATTTTATTTTTTAATTAACTTTTAATTTGAGAGTAGTTCTAGATTTACAGAAAATTTATAAGGAGAGTGCAGACTTCTCATATACCCATACCAAGTTTCCCCTGTTACAACTCATATTAGTATGGTAAATTTGTCACAATTAATGAACCAATATTTTTACATTATTATAATTAAACTCTGTATGTTATTCAGAGTTCCTTAGTTTTTAATTAATGTTCTTTTTCTTTTCAGGATCAACGTAGGACCCCATATTGCATTTAGTCATGTTTCCTGAGTGAGGTTCCTCTTGGCTCTAATACATGTTCAGGCTTTTTAAGGCTTTGAAAAGTTTGAGGCATACTGGTCAGGTGTTTTGTCAAAATAGAGCTTCCCTGGTGGCTCAGTAGTAAGAATCTGCCTGACAACGCAGGAGACATGGATTCAATCTCTAGGTCAGGAAGATCCCCTGGAGAAGGAAAGGGCAACTATTGGGCAACAGTCCATTATTTTTGCTTGGGAAATCCCATGGAAAGAGGAGTCTGGAAAGCTACAGTCCATGGCATTGCAAAAGGATCACACACAAGATAGTGACTAAACAACAACGTTTTGTAAAATGTCCCTCAACTAAGGCTGGTCTGATATTCTTCTTAGGATAAACTTATGGATGTGGATTTGGGGAGGAAACCACAAATGTAAAATGCCACTCTCACTGTGTACATGCATGCAAAGTCGCTTCAGTTGTATCTGACTCTTTGTGACCCCAAGGACTGTAGCCCACCAGGCTCCTCTGTCCATAGGATTTTCCAGGCAAGAAGACTGGAGTGGGTTGCCATGCCCTCCTCCAGGGGATCTTCCTGACCCAGGGATTGAACCCACATCTCCTATGTCTCCTGCATTGGCAGGAGGGTTCTTTACCACTGGTGCCACCCGGGAAGCCTGCCACTCTCATTATATCACATCAAAGACGTATTCCATTAGCATACCTTCACTCTTGATGTTAGTCATGATCACCTAACAAAGCAGTATTTATTAGGTTTCTCCACTGTCAAGTAATTTTTCCCTCCTTTCTCCATGTTGCACTCTTTAGAAGGCAGTTGCTATATACTGCCCACATTTAAGGAGATGGGAATTATGTTCTGTCTTCTTTAGGGTAAAGTGTCTGGAAGAATTATTTGGCATTTTCTGATGGGAGATTTGTCTCTTTTATCCATTGTTTATTTAAGCATTCATTTATGTAAGTATGGACTTAAGAGTATTTATTTTATACTTTATAATCCAATGCTACTTAATTTTGTGCTTAAATTGTTTGAACTTTGACCATTGGGAGCTTTATTAGTTGGTTCTTTGTCTCTTTGAAATGTCCCTGTCCTGTGTGTTCCTTACTTTTTACACAATGCTTCAGGCTTATCCCATGTATTTCCTTCCCCAGCTCTAGAATCAGCCAATTTTCCAAGGAATCCTTGTTTCAGTGGTGGCCTTGGCATCATTACACATATGCAAACTCCTTAAGTATTGTCCAAAGTTCTCGCATGTTTTGTTTTCTTTTTTTCTTTCCTTTTTACATTTCAGATTGTTAAGTTTCTATCGACCTAGCTGCAAGCTCACTGATCCTTTCCTTGGCTGTGTTGAATATACTGACAATGTCGACTTCAAAGTGTGTTATTTCTTACTTTTTGCGTGGCTTGTGCTTTTTGTTGATATCCAAACACATTGTCTTTGGTAACACAGTATGATGTAAATAGACCTCTAATGTGAGGTCTTTACTTTAATCTGGCTATGAGTATTTAATGCTTCTTGAAACTGTAATTGCCAGAGGCTTTACATTCTTCTGGATAGAGAATATACATTCTTTTGTATAGAGAAGCTCTATACAGTCAGCAAAAACAAGACCAGGAGCTGACTGTGGTTCAGATCATGAAGTCCTTATTGCCAAATTCACATTTAAATTGAAGAAAGTAGAGAAAACCACTAGACTATTCAGGTATGACCTATATCAAATCCCTTATGATTATACAGTGAAAGTGACAAATAGATTCAAGGGTTTAGATCTGATAGAGTGTTTGAAAAATTATGGACAGAGGTTTGTGACATTGTACAGGAGTCAGGGACCAAGGCCATCCTCAAGAAAAAGAAATGCAGAAAGGAAAATTCCTCATCTGAGGAGATCTTAAAATAGCTGAGAAAAGAAGACAAGCTAAAGGCAAAGGAGAAAAGGAAAGATATACACATTTAAATGCAAAGTTCCAAAGAATAGCAAGGAGAGAAAAGAAAGCCTTCTTCAGTGATCAATGAAAAGAAATAGAGGAAAACAATAGAATGGGAAAGACTAGAGATCTTTTCAGGAAAATTAGAGATACCAGGGGAACATTTCATGCAAAGACGGGCTCAGTAAAGGACAGAAATGATATGGACCTAACATAAGCAGAAGATATTAAGAAGAGGTGGCAAGAATACACAGAAGAACTGTACAAAAAAGATCTTCACGACCCAGATAATCACGATGGTGTGATCACTCACCTAGAGCCAGACATCCTGGAATGTGAAGTTAAGTGGGCCTTAGGAAGCATTACTATGAACAAAGCTAGTGGAGGTGATGGAATTCCAGTTGAGGTATTTAAATTCCTAAAAGATGATACTGTGAAATTGTTCCACTCAATATGTCAGCAAATTTGGAAAACTCAGCAGTGGCCACAGGACTAGAAAAGGTCAGTTTTCATTCCAAACCCAAAGAAAGGCAATGCCAAAGAATGCTCAAACTACTGCACAGTTGCACTCATCTCATACGCTGGTAAAGTAATGCTCAAAATTCTCAAAGCCAGACTTTAGCAATACATGAGATTGCTGAAATGGATGTGAGAGTTGGACTATAAAGAAAGCTGAGAGCCGAAGAATTGATGCTTTTGAGCTGTGTTGTTGGAGAAGACTCTTGAGAGTCCCTTGGACTGCAAGGAGATCCAGCCAGTCCATCCTAAAGGAGATCAGTCCTGGGTGTTCATTGAAAGTACTGATGTTGAAGCTGAACCTCCAATACTTTGGCCACCTGATGCAAAGAGCTGACTCATTTGAAAAGATCCTGATGCTGAGAAAGATTGAGAGCAGGAGGAGAAGGAGATGACAGGATGAATTGGTTGGATGGCATCACCAACTCAATGGACATGGATTTGGGTAGACTCCAGGAGTTGGTGATGGGCAGGGAGGCCTGGTGTGCTGCGGTTCATGGGGTCTCAGAGTGGGACAGAACTGAGTGACTGAACTTAACTGAACTGATAGTGTATAGCCTCAGGTTAATTCTCAGCCTTTTAGTGGGTGGGTGTCTCAGGGCTGTGCACTTCCAAAGGCTTCTATGCTGGTATTCAGTGGTATAGCCTCTGGCTGCAGTGTTTCTGTACTTATTTAAATGTATTTTTCCTGTTGATTGAGTTTTTTCCTCTTTTATATGAGATAAGAAGAGTGTAAGAAAGTTACAGTAGGAGGGATTCCTTTTCCCTACTTGAGATTAGGTTTCAGAGTTGCACACTGTGGGAAAATCTTTTTTTCTTGACATTAAGTCTTCTTATGAAGGAGGTCCTGCATGTATTGCATAAGGGGTTACACTTTTCTGTCTCTTGCCTGAGTCAAGAAGGAATCTTTCTTAGATTCTCACCATGAGAACTCCATGAGGTTCCTGGTAGAAAAGCCTATGAACTCCCCTAAGACTGAATCCCCAAGGAGTTTCTCATTTTCAAATTAGTCCATTCTTCAGTTCCAGCATTTTGTCAAAGTTACCGCTTACATGTTCTTACCAGTTTATGGCTCCACAAGTTTGTACTCCAGCTAAGTGGATCCCAGAAGCTGTGTCTCTCCAGATTTTCTCTGGGGGCCATTTGCCTTGTGACTTCAGTATTTTGCTAGAGCTAAGACAACTGGTTGATTTTGTTTGTTCACCACCTGACAAGTATGAGAGTGATAGCTTCCAAACTCTTTACATGTCAAAGCTGAAGCCAGAAGCCAAATTTTGTTTTTCAAAGGTAAGGGGAAGAGTTGAGCTATTTAAATGTTGTTTTAAGAAGATCCTGTAGAATGACTAGGCACAGAAATGGTTTAAATTTTCTTTAATGGAGACAAGATGAATCAAATCCAGAAATTAGGGGGGAAAATTTTTTTTTTTCTTTTTTTGGTTCTAGTCTGTGCTTACTAGATATGTATCATTCATCTACGTTCAATCCCCTTGACTCTTAACCTCTACATATCAAAATGTTAATGAGATGACAAAAATTTTATTCTTAATATGCTCCACATCAGTTCAGTTCAGTTCAGTCGCTCAGTCGTGTCTGACTCTTTGCGACCCCATGAATCGCAGCATGCCATGCCTCCCTGTCCATCACCAACTCCCGGAGTTCACGCAGACTCACGTCCATCGAGTCAGTGATGCCATCCAGCCATCTCATCCTCTGTCATCCCCTTCTCCTACTGCTCCCAATCCCTCCCAGCATCAGAGTCTTTTCCAATGAGTCAACTCTTCGCATGAGGTGGCCAAAGTATTGGAGTTTCAGCTTTACCATCATTCCTTCCAAAGAAATCCCAGGGCTGATCTCCTTCAGAATGGACTGGTTGGATCTCCTTGCAGTCCATGGGACTCTCAAGAATCTTCTCCAACACCACAGTTCAAAAGCATCAATTTTTCAGCGCTCAGCTTTCTTCACAGTCCAACTTTCACATCCATACATGACCACAGGAAAAACCATAGCCTTGACTAGATGAACCTTTGTTGGCAAAGTAATGTCTCTGCTTTTGAATATGCTGTCTAAGTTGGTCATAACTTTCCTTCCAAGGAGTAAGCGTCTTTTAATTTCATGGCTGCAGTCACCATCTGCAGTGATTTTGGAGCCCAGAAAAATAAAGTCTGACACTGTTTCCCCATCTATTTCCCATGAAGTGATGGGACCAGATGCTATGATCTTCGTTTTCTGAATGTTGAGCTTTAAGCCAACTTTTTCGCTCTCCACTTTCACTTTCATCAAGAGGCTTTTGAGTTCCTCTTCACTTTCTGCCATAAGTATGGTGTCATCTGCATATCTTAGGTTATTGATATTTCTCCCAACAATCTTGATTGTCTTGTGCTTCTTGACACACAGAAGAAGCTTGTGCTTCTTCCAGTCCAGCGTTTCTCATGATGTACTCTGCATATAAGTTGAATAAGCAGGGTGACAATATACAGCCTTGATGTACTCCTTTTCCTATTTGGAACCAGTCTGTTGTTCCATGTCCAGTTCTAACTGTTGCTTCCTGACCTGCATACAAATTTCTCAGGTGGTCTGTTATTCCCATCTCTTTCAGAATTTTCCACAGTTTATTGTGATCCACACAGTCAAAGGCTTTGGCATAGTCAATAAAGCAGAAATAGATGTTTTTCTGGAACTCTCTTGCTTTTTCCATGATCCAGCAGATGTTGGCAATTTGATCTCTGGTTCCTCTATCTTTTCTAAAACCAGCTTGAACATCAGGAAGTTCACGGTTCACATATTGTTGAAGCCTGGCTTGGAGAATTTTGAGCATTACTTTACTAGTGTGTGAGATGAGTGCAATTGTGTGGTAGTTTGAGCATTCTTTGGCATTGCCTTTCTTTGGGATTGGAATGAAAACTGCCCTTTTCCAGTCCTGTGGCCACTGCTGAGTTTTCCAAATTTGCTGACATATTGAGTGTAGCACTTTCACAGCATCATCTTTCAGGATTTGGAATAGCTCCACTGGAATTCCATCACCTCCACTAGCTTTGTTCGTAGTGATGCTTTCTAAGGCCTACTTGACTTCACATTCCAGGATGTCTGGCTCTAGGTGAGTGATCACATCATCGTGATTATCTGGGTTGTGAAGATCTTTTTTGTACAGTTCTTCTGTGTGTTCTTGCCATCTTGTCTTATTATCTTCTGCTTCTGTTAGGTCCATACCATTCTGTCCTTTATCAAGCCCATCTTTGCATGAAATGTTCCCTTGGTATCTCTAATTTTCTTGAAGAGATCTCTAGTCTTTCCCATTCTGTTGTTTTCCTTTATTTCTTTTCACTGATCACTGAGGAAGGCTTTCTTATCTCTTCTTGCTATTATTTGGAACTCTGCATTTAGATGCTTAAATCTTTCCTTTTCTCCTTTGCTTTTCGCTTCTTTTCTTTTCACAGGTATTTGTAAGGCCTCCAAAGACAGCCATTTTGCTTTTTTGCATTTCTTTTCCATGGGGATGGCCTTGATCCCTGTCTCCTGTACAATGTCACGAACCTCAGTCCATAGTTCATCAGGCACTCTGTCTATCAGATTTAGGCCCCTTAAATCTATTTCTCACTTATACTGTGCTAAATTGTTTTCACTCAGTATCTGGCTTAGTCCTCACTATAAAAAATTGTTATTTCACTCTTTTAAGAATATTTTGCCAATTGTTACAGAAGTTTAGTGATTTTTTTCAGTATCATTCAGCTTGGGAAGGGTTGATATTCTACTTTGAACTTGGATTCTCTGACTCCAAAAAAACAAATTCTTAACCATTATACCATCATTATTATTTAATAGATCATAATAATGAAAGCTATTTTAGAATTCTCTGGAATGACATAGATACATTTTAAGAAATGAGGATAAGATTGTGTATGTCCCTTGATTACTTTGGGATAGAATTTATGCTTTGCTTTACATTTGACCATTAAGAGCCTCTCCTAAACAGCTGTTTTATCCACTCATGAATCCCAACATTATCTTTGATTTCACAGACAACTGATCTTCTAATTTGTCTTCCATGGCAATGGAAGACAACTTGTCTCTCCCTATGTTTGGATTAGTACCAGTGTACTGGGTCTGCCAGAAGAAGTCTCTAATATTGGCAAATAATTAAAGTGTAAAGAAGGGAAGGTATTGGGAAATAGAATTTCCCTGAATTTGTGTGTTTCTCTCTAAGGCCTCCTGAGTGACAGAAACATATATACTATGAAATTAGAAAATGTTTGCTTTCACTTTTCCTTTAAACATTTTATTATATCACAGTGATTACATCTGTAGCTATTCATTTAAAACTTTTCTTATGGAGCCAAAATCCAGAAGATTTCATTCCCATATAGGCACCTAGGTTATCTCTGCAGGTACAGGGTAAGCTGGAGACCTTTCTTCCTAGATACTACATTTTAAGAAAGTCTGAGGCCTGGGGATTTCGTGACATCTTTAGTTGACAAAATCCAACAGTTTTGTGGCTGTCTGTCTCCTAGAGAGTTTTTCTTTACATTAGAAAGAGTTAAAGTTAGAAATCAAACCCATTACATTTCCAAGTAGACCCTTTCAGGAGGGGAAGGTTACAACTTCATCCTCTCTCATAAATCAAGAAAAAACAGTTTGTTTCTTCTCCTTCTCCTGTGGAGTGTCTGACTACTTATGTAAGAAAAAACATTCACTGGCTTCCATTTTGTCACCCCAGGTAGGATGACTGGCGTAAGAAGTGGGGAAGGGAGAGGCAGTACACATTACTTACTGTGAAGTAATTAATAAAAAGTCTGTCTTCAACCAAGAATGCCTTGTGTGTGCATTCAGGGTAAAGTTAATGAAGATAAATATTAAAAACCCAACAGGAGGAAAGGAAGATGGCTGTCATAGAGTGACAGTGAATCCAACTAAGACAATTTTAACTGGATAAAGTTTCTTTCAGCCAAGCTGTGAGACCACCAAGAACTCTAAGGCTTGTTGAGGGGTCTAGTGCCCCATCCAGGGCTGGACTTGGCAAAGATGGGGATAAAAAATTGATTGTACATTATTCCCAGGCTCGCCCTCTCCTGTGCTTCCTTCCCAGTTCTATGTCCCTCTTCCCCTCAGCCCTCAGGATCCCACTGGTTTCTCCCAGGAGTTATCATCACTATACGCCTTGAACTCTACTGGATGCATTGTAATCATTCTCTCTTCCCAGCGAGGAAAACTTTAATAGACTTCCCTAGATTACATAGGTAATTTGGAGCCAGCACCAAATCTCTATTATTTTCTGCCTAATCATAAAGTCTGTGTTTTGTCCACATTGTATACTTTCTTTTTTCATGACACTCCCACAATTAAAATTTATATTCAGAAGAGACATTGTCTCAGATGTTTATATCCAATCATGCAATTGTGAAAGTCAAAATGGAGTTGATATTGATAAGAGAGCTCTCCAAAATGGAGCTGGAAGCCATGGAGGAAGTGTGGCATAAATGTCTCAGCTCTGATAAAAATCTGACTTTTAACCATTTACTGTCTTAACACAGGCTCCAGAAGGAGCATATGCACAATATTCCAGACTCTTAAGATGCTTACTGGACCCTTACCCTAAGTGACTGGTGTTAGGCTACTCCATAAGGACAAATAATTCTTTTCTTGTGTTAAAGTCAATCATAATTCTTGCCAGGCAACTCTAACAAATTTGTGGCTTTTGTCTTTATAAGTCACTGCATCTTTCTTTTCCCTAGAACACTTTTTTGGTTTGACATGAATCTGTGTCTTCTGAACTGGAGTTCTTAAGATCCCAAGTAAAGATATTTATTCTTTGCAGCCATGATAGAGATTATTATTTGACAAAATTCAGTAAATGTTTTCCTCTTCTTAGGGGTATTCATTTTAAGTCTTCTATCTCAAAGTTGAATGAAAGCTTTGACTCCTTGGTGTAGATATTTTAAATATCAGACAAATATGACTTAGGTGCTTCGGGTCAGTGGGTCTTTTCCATGCGTCTGAAGTATGCTCACATAAGTAACCCACTTCTTTCATTTTTTATGCACAGTTCTTAGATTATTAAAACAATCAAAGAGATGGGAAAGCTTGCACTGGGGTTACCTTTTTTCATAAAGAAAGATCTTTTACATATTTTTGTCAATAGTGCAGGGTTGGAAGGATTTGAGTCAACTACAATGGCTATTTTAAAATTATTATTCAAATAATACACAGACACCCAGAGTTTGCTCCAGATTTGAGTAATCATTTTCTTTTGAGCAAACTAAAGGTCTCAAATAATGTTGCCCAGATGAATTCTAACATCTTTCATTTGGCTGAAAACTCTTAATGTTTCATTAGAGGCAAAATTACCAGTAACCAGCATGACAAAAATTTTTGTTTATCCAGGAAATTACTAGTTTAATTCTTCTTTGACCCAACCTGTCCTAATAGCATCCCCTTTCTCTATCAGAAGGGTTCCAATTTGGCTGAATTGTATAACTAATCAACAGATCTTTTTTTCTTTTTTGCATTCTCCAATAATTCCAAAAAGCCACAAACAATCATTGTTTTCCAACCCATTCTAGGGAGAGATTTGGAGTCGTCACAGAAAATGTCTTTTTCTCTGCTTGCTCTAGTTAGATTCTCTTGCCAACAAAGACATTTTCCTATACTCAGAAGCTTACTAAATATGATATTTGCCTTATTACTTTATAATGCAGGGTGTGCTGATGGGGCCAGCAGAAGTAAAATAAAAATAAAGCTCCATTGCATATTTAAATGGATTCCCAGTTCCGGGAATCATGGTAGCTAAACATTATGAGGCTATAAAGAGCAAAGTGGTTGAAAACAACTCACTGGACTATTCATGCTTTCCAGGTTGCTGCCTGTGGCTGCCTCTCCCTGCAGTGGGAGCCGTCCTTTCTCCCATCAGACTTGGGAGGCTCAAGCAATAATTCCAAGAAAGAAGCAGGGTCACAAATGTTTCTTAAGAAGGCAACAGTGTGTTTGAAAGAAAGGGTTTATTTAGACCCAGGTTTAAATCCTGTGACTAGAAATAATGTAGAAGAAATAGTTTGCACAATAATTTTCTAATCTCTATGAAGTGGACAATAATTCCTGTCAACTACAAACTGGCACTTACCAAGAGCATTGCGAATGACTGAACAACAAAGGCATTTGCCATCTGCCTCTATGGAGACTGAACCCCATGCTGCCATAGCTGTTGACCTTCAACAGTCCCTGAGGGAGTTCAGGGTGGAGTGAAGCACTCTGTGCTCCAGGGAATCTGGTGGGACAGGTCTTTAGATAGTTGGATGTTTTTAGAAACAGATTTTATGATCCCAATCCTTGCACCTCCTTATATCTAGAGAACCACTAAATGCCTTCATGGTGATGTCAGACCCTCATGACTGACAAAAAAACCTTTTGTAAATTGAGTGCTTCATGGTATTGAACTCCCCCTTCACTAAAACCTTATATATTGGCTTTCCCTGACTGCCCTTTTGGAGTAGTCTCTCTAAGGGTATCTGAGATGCTGCCTCCTGGGCTGCAGTCCTCATTTGCCCCAAATAAAACTTAACTCACAACTCTCAAGTTGTACATCCTTTTTTAGTCAACATTCCTCTCTTAGAGAGTTGTTTTAAGATAATGAACACAGAGTGTCAACTGTTCTGCCGGCTTTGTTGTCTGACTCTTTGCGACCTCATGAACTGTAGCTTGCCAGTCTCCTCTGTCCATGGGATTTCCCAGGCAAGTGGGTTGTCATATCCTTCTCCAGAGAATCTTCCAGACCCAGTAATCAAACCTGTTTGGCAGGAAGATTCTTTACCACTGAGCCCCCTAGGAAGCGCATCTGACAGCTAGTAGGAGCTTAATTAGCTCTGTACTTAGGACGTTCTTTGGTTTGGGGCTATGTCCCTCTGTTACCCCTGTCCTTCCTCTTAGCTTTTCCATTTTCTTTCTGATTTTAACCATGTCTGGGCTACCTATAGTTTTTGTTGTTGTTGTTGTTGTTGTCGTGTGTAGTTTCAAAGAACATATGGAGCTCTTTGAAAAAGACAGCGTTTATACACTGTGTGCTAACACAGCCTCTCTGCTTTTTTTTTTTCATTTGGTGTTTCATTTTGAATGCTCACAATTTTTTTGGTATTTTCAGCTTTATGGATTTATGTGAGGGGAATGTGTGTATATGTATTTTCTATCCAACAGTCATGATTCAAATATTTGTCATCTGCAGCTAATAATGGGAGTGTTAGATATCTGCAGCCTTTTGGTTTGTTTGTTCTTTGCTTCTCATCTGAAAAATGCCTCAGGCCCTCTCCTTATCCCACTTTGTTTGAAGTGCAAGCAAGCTTACATTTGTGATCATCACTATAACTACTGAACTGAGTTTTAGAACATTTTGCTCCTGTTGTGGAAAGCACCAGGAGGCCGGATTTAGAAATCAGTGGCTATGCTTGGGTGGAAATGGAGGTTCTATGGGCTTCTCTTTAGAACAGAACTTTATATCTGAGCATCCTAGTACCTGGAAGCTGTCAACAAATGGAGTGAAAACTGACTAAGGAAGGAGGAAACAAAATGATGTACCAGGTCAGAGGGGTGACCCCTCTGGGTAAAACCATTAAATATTGATGGCTTGGGGAAAAGGATGGTAAAGAAAAATTGGGATAAGAAAGAGCTCTCTGAATATCTTACCCTGTCCCCTACTCCACCAAAAAAGAAAACAGAAAAGGTGCCAAAGGCCTGAGAGAAATTGTTTAGTGAGAATGATTAGGAGAAATTTGAAAATGCAGTAAGCTGCTGCTGCTGCTGCTAAGTCGCTTCAGTTGTGTCTGACTCTGTGTGACCCGATAGACGGCAGCCCACCAGGCTCCTCCGTCCCTGGGATTCTCCAGGCAAGAACACTGGAGTGGGTTGCCATTTCCCTCTCCAGTGCATGGAAGTGAAAAGTGAAAGTGAAGTTGCTCAGTCGTGTCCGACTCCTAGCGACCCCATGGACTGCAGCCCACCAGGCTCCTCTGCCCATGGGATGTTCCGGGCAAGAGTACTGGAGTGGGTTGCCATTGCCTTCTTCTCTGCTAGCAGCAAGCTAGCAGATGGGTAATATTCTGGAGTCTTACTGTAACAAAATCTCTTATGGAACAAATTCAAGACAGAGTAAGTTTTTCTTAAATCCAAAGGTAAGGGAATTAGTATACTAGTGTATGGAATATAGAATACATTTGTGTTTATATTTTCTATTTCTGGACTCAGAAAGACTAGAGATGACATCTTAACTCTGCTGCTTTCTACCTGAGTAACCTGTGGGCAAGTTAATCCTAACTAGAGTTGGTTTTCTCATCTATGAAATGGGGATCCTAATAGTTTCTATCTCACAGGATTGTGATGAAAGGAGATTATGCACAGAGGGCACTTGTCACCTGAGTGCTTAGATTATAGAGCATCTTTAATTAATTGTGGTTATTATTGTTTTAATGACCTTCTGTCCCAAATACTCTGACAATGCTTTACATACATTAGCTTATTTAATTCCCACCACATGAAAGTAGACGTTATTGCTAGCCTTCCCCATTTTATAGAAAGGAAAATGGAAGACATAAAGAAGTTCAAGGATTTTTTCATTCAATACCAGATGAACAATAAATAGTAGAGCTGAAACTTCATCTCTAGTCTGTAGGCCTCCAAATCCTGTTTTTTCTTTTCTACTACATCATACTGACCTCAATATAAGATAATTAAGTTTATATTATACTGATAACTCCAATTATGCCTGTTTTCTAAATAGAATATGTCATTAATATAGGTAGAAAATTTAAATAATGCAAGAAAACAGCATAGCATTGTAAGTGTTGGACATGTACAAGTGAAACATCTCTAATGACATCTCTTTGCATGCTAATGCACAAAGATACCCTCTTCAAAAAGTATAATCACTAAAGTATTCAATATCCACTTCTTTTGCAATTGTCCTTTCTTGTAAGGCTGGAGAAGGAAATGGCAGCCCACTCCAGTATTCTTGCCTGGAAAATTCCATGGACAGAGGAACTTGGCTGTCTATAGTCCATGGGGTCACAAAGAGTTGAACACTACTGAGCACACACGAATTTCTCTTAAGGCAGAAGAATAGTGAAAGGATCCTAAAAATTCTCTGTGTATGCTTTTTATAGGCAGATGCTCATCTATACGACTTGGAACAGCCTATATTCTTCTTATCTCTGTAAATCTTTAAGGGTAAAGTATCACTTAACTCTTATAAATGGTGTTTACTTAGGATACAAATTATAATTCGTCTCTCAATGTGAAATACCTTAAAAGGACTTTTTATATGTATCGATTCTTTTCATGTTCATTCATTGTTTCAACAAATGTTTAGTAAATGCATAATCTGTTTCAGTAACTGTTCTAAGTGCTGCAGATAGAACAGTGAATAAAAAATAAAACACACAAAAACTCCCCTGCTCTCCTGCAGGTTATGTTCCAGTGACAGGAGACAGATGATGAATGATGGGAACACAATAAATACGTGCATTGCACAATGTGTATAATGCAAAATGGAAACGTGAAAAGGAGGGATCAGCAATGCTGCTTTGTGAAGAAGGTGTCACATTTATTATGGGTGATTCAGGAAATGCCATGTTGAGATGTGATATTTAAACTAAGACCTGAGGAAGGCCAAGGAGTGAGCTTCAAGGATGTCTGTAGGAGGAACATTCTAGCCAGAGGGAACAGGTGGCAGCGATGTGTATTCTGTCCAGCTTGGTTGGAACTGAATGAGCAGAGAGAAAACTAGTAACAGCTGCCACCAGGAGCTAACAGAAGATCAGATTGTGTAGAGCACTGTTGCTCATTTTAAAGACTTCAAGGACATTCTTTTTCTCTGAGAAATTGGGGAGCCCATTGGAGATTTTGGAGCAGAGAAATGATATGATTTGATTTATTCCTCAGAGGACCTTCTGAGCAACTATATTCACAATGGACTTTGTTATGCAGCTTTTTCTCACCTCATTGTTTTTCCTACCTCTTTTCAGTATTTAACTGAACCATCTAGATACAGAAAATTCTGTGTTTTATAAGGACAACCTTTTCGAAGAGAAAAATTTTTTTCTCTATTATATATTCTTTGTGTGTGTGGGTCTTTTTATGTATTTGTTTGTTTTTTATTTTTAATTGGAGAAAACTTGCTTTACAATGTTGTGTTGGTTTCTGCCATACAACACCACCAGTCAGCCATATCTCCTCTTGAGCTTCCTTCCCTTCCCTCCACCCTATCCCTTCTAAGTCATCACAGATTGCCAGGTAGGTTCCCTCTGTTGTATAGCAACTTCTCATCAGCTATCTGTTTTACACATGGTAATGTATATATGTTGATGTGACTTTCTCTGTTTGTCCCACTCTATCCTTCTCCCACTGTGTCCACAAATCCATTTTGTATATCTGAGTCTCCATTCCATTATATGTTCTTGCTTCCCTTGTTGGAGATTAATTGACCTTAGTAGTGTTGATTTATTTCTGACCTCTCTATTCTGTTCCATTGATCCATATGTCTGTTTCTGTGCCAATATCATGCTGTTCTGATTACTGCAGCTTTATAGTATTGTCTCAAGTCTGGGAGGGTTATGCCTCTAGCTTTGTTCTTTTTCCTCAGGATTACTTTGGCAATTCTGAGTCTTTTACATTTCTGTATAAATTCTGGAATTATTTTTCTAGCACATTTTAAAATTAATGTATATTTGCTATAAATATAATTTATTGTAAAAATTTTTCTCTTTTCATTTGCTGACATCTGAAGACTAGAGACTCATGTAATGTTTTCCTCCTTCCTTCCCTCCTTTTCTCCCTCTTTTTTTCTCTCGCTCCCTCCCTTCCTTCTTTGCTTCTTTCCTTCCTTTCTTCAAATAGATTTAAATGCCAATGGAGTTACTTTGATAAGAACTCCAAGCTATGATAATACAACCTGAGTGTGTAGTTTCCTTGGATTCTGTGCAAGGAATAAACTTCCTGTACAAGTCATCAGTTTTCTCCTTCAAAAATGAGGTCTTTTCTTGCTCCCCATCCTGTAGAAGTTATTCCTATGTGTGAAACAATATTAGAGAGATAAAAATCAAGGTTACTTTGCAACTGTTCTTCTCTTTTTTGGTGCTAGATAAACTTTATATAATCTCATATTAAAATGCAGCTTTCAACATAATACTGTCCTCCATCATTCTATCTCCATCTGTACTGCAGTTTTCTAACATTTATTTTCTAAACATTTGCTGACTCTGCCTTCCAAGACTCATAGAGGTGGTTGTAAGTGAAAAGATTTACATGGATATGGAAATGACTTTGAGAAGATCTTTTAGCACTAAGAGTTTTTAAAATATTTCATCTCAAACTGATTACTTAAGGTCTTTGGAGATTTTACTTTCATTCTATTATAAAGGAAATCATTATAAAATAAGTTGAATATAATGATGCATTATATAATGACTTGAAATGCCATGAAGATAAACAGCTTTCAAAGAAAAGAACAATTATTAAGCTTTGGGATCAGGGGTAAGAGTATAATTGCTATCCACATGTAAATACAACTTTTAATTTGAATAGCATTTACAAAATTAAGGTCATAATTATAATGAATACTTGCTGCTAGAAAGATAAGAGATTACTGTTTATATTTTTGTATCAGCTCTGCTGTTGCACATCTGCCTAATAAGGCCAACCCAATAAAATTTTCTAATTTGACTGTTTTTTTTTGCATGTATGTCCTTGGCACATGCTGTAGGTGGAATGAACCCTGACTAATGTGGCACACCCTCAAGGGTACTGACATCCCAGCTATTGCAGACACACAGGCACACTGTCTGAGACTTCTTTTTCTTCTTCCCGCTTGAGACTGATGAAAACAATTCTAGCATGAAATGCCTGGGTTTGCAGGCACTGAGAAAATGGTAGTATTTCGTTTTACTGTCACTGTCTAATGCTTATTCTGCTTTGCTAAGACCCCAATTATGTGACTGTATTCAACATTTTCATGAGAGACTTCAATTGACACAATGTTACTGATCTTACCGATTTCAACCTGTTTAATAAAAAGAGAAGAAATCTTTTGATAGCACCAGCATCAAAGTCTCGGAATTTTGGAGAAGATTGTGGAGTTTTAGAAATCAGACTTCAAAATTCCAATTTCATTTTCTGAATCATTAAAGAATATTGTGTTTCGGTTTGTACATATATGTGGGTTTATCTTCAAGCCTTCAGTAAAAGTGAGACCATATATTTTCTTCTGATGTGTCAAATAATGATTTGAAAACCTTAGTATATAAAATAAAACAGTAAAGTGAAAGAACTTAGTGCATTGAGGTCTTTTCCTCTCTGTTTTAAATTATCTGATTTACTTCTCCATTGAGCATGGACTCCAGACTTAAAAATCAATAAGAGTTTAAATCAATAGAGTTTAAGGATGAAGACCCTGGTGCCAAGTGACCTGGGTTCAAGTCTCAGTTCTGTCATTTAGTTGTTCTATGACCTTGAGTAAGTCAGTTGTTTCTCTGTGCTTTTATTTAGCTGTAAAAAATGGATAACAATATTACTTCCCTCATAATGTTATTTTGAAGGCAAAATGACTTAATATGCAAGAACAAGATACAGCTGTTTAGAACAATGCCAGGCACAAGATGAGTACCATATAAATGTTAACTATTATTATTATAAATAATCATCTGTAGTAAATGTGTATTGTTTATGATAGCCCAGACATGTATAGCAGATCAGAATTGTGAAGCACACAACTTGCATGAATCTTGAAGGCATTGTACTGAGTGAAAGAACCTGGTATCCAAAGGTTACTGCTGAGGGATTACACTTACATAATATCCAAAAATGATAAAGCTGTAGGTATGGAAAATATACCAGTTGTTTCTAGGAGTTATTACTGAGAAAATAGGGTGAATATAAAGAACTTTCTATGCATGAACTTTCCATGCACTGATTATTGTGGTTTTTACATGGACCTATAAACATGTTAGGAGAAGGCAGTGGCGACCCCCTCCAGTACTCTTGCCTGGAAAATCCCATGGACGGAGGAGCCTGGTAGGCTGCAGTTCATGGGGTCGCTAAGAGTCGGGCACGACTGAGCAACTTCACTTTCACTTTTCACTTTCATGCACTGGAGAAGGAAATGGCAACCCACTCCAGTGTTCTTGCCTAGAGAATCCCAGGGACAGGGGTGCCTAGTGGGCTGCCGTCTATGGGGTCGCACAGAGTCGGACACGACTGAAGCGGCTTAGCAGCAGGAGCATAAACATGTTAAAATTCACTGAACTGTATGCAGTCAAGTCAATTTTCTTATATAAATTTTAAAAACAAAATAAACAGATTGTTAAAGAAAGATAAGACAAGGCATAAACTGAAGGAAAACATTTTCAAAACACATGCCTAATAATGAGTATGTACCTAGAATGTATAACACTTCTCAAAATTTATAATATGAAAATATTCTACCCAATTTAAAAATAAGATTGAACAATGTTTCAACAAAGAATACAAATATGCACATGAAAATGTACTCAACATCATTCATGATTATAAAATTACTATTTGAATGGCTTAATAAAAACTCACAGTACTGAGTACTTATGACAATGCAGAGAATTTAGACCTCTCATACACTGCTGGTGGGAATATAAAATGTTTTAGTCATCCTGGAAAATAGGTTTGTAATTTTTTAATAAAGATAAATATATGTAACCAATATAACCCAGTAATTCCATTCCTAAATTTTTAATCTGAAAAATATGTTCTGATAAAAATGAAATTAAATATGAAAACTTATGTTCCCAAGAACACTTGAGCATCAATGTTTCATTCAGGTATGTTAATAACCACCTCAAATTTCAACTTGTGAATGGGTAAATAAGCTCAGGCACACCCTTGCAAATGGATACTGTTCAGCAATAAAAAGGAGCATGCTACTGATACAAATAATTATATGGATAAATCTCAAATGTATTAGGCTAAATGCAAAAGTCAGATTCAAAGGGCTACTACATTCTGTATGATTGCATTTATATGATATTCTGGAAAAAGCAAACACATAGGGGAAAAATATGCCAGTGCTTGCTAGGCACTAGGGGTGAGGTTGGTAAAGAATCTACCTGCAATTCAGGAGACACCGGTTTGATACCTGGGTCAGGAAGATCTGCTGGAAAAGGGATAGGCTACCCACTCCAGTATTCTTGGTCTTCCTCTGTGGCTCATCTGGTAAAGAATCCACTTGCAATGTGGGAGCCCTGGGTTCCATCTCTGGGTTGGGAAGATCCCCTAGAGAAGGGAAAGGCTACCCACTCCAGTATTCTGCCCTGGAGAATTTCATGGACTGTATAAGTCCATGGGGTCTCAAAGAGCCAGACAGGACTAAGTGACTTTCACCTTCATTTTCTTTCAGGGTGTAAGGGCATGTTTGATTATAGAAGAGCAAAGGGAACTTGGCAATGTGATGGAAAACTCTGTGTGTGACTGTGCTGATGGTTCCGCAATATTCATTCATTAAGGTTTATAGAACTGTACACTAAAACAGATGCATTTTCTAGATATAAATGATATATCAATAATTTGAATTAACATATAAGGTTACAGAGGTGGTATGATATTCCCAGTCGATGAAACAGAGCAATGGGCATTTGAGGACTTGTTACATAATCTTCTTTGTTTTGCATATATTCGAAAAGTAGAAAGCAAACGAAATCAAGGAGGCCAACACCTATTGCTGGCAGGAATTTGAGTAAAAAAAGATGCTCCTAAATTGCTGATAAACATATAAATTGTCATGGAGTTTTCTATTTGTTTTTTTTTTTTTTTAAACAATCTTGTAACAGCTGTTAGAAATTGAATCTACATAAACCCTTTCTCCCAGAAGACCCACTATTTGAATCTCTTCCAGAAAAATAAGAGCTTCAGGTTTTTGAAGGTATCTGTACTAGGATGTTTATCAAAGCATTGTAGTTAGTGGTAAATGACTGAACACAGTGTCTGTAAATGCAGTTCTCCCAAAACACTCCCTTGTGATACCCACTTTATAGTCAGCCACTTGTCCCAATGGCATAACAACTTAATTATAGAACAGCTGCACTCTAAAATAATGTGCAGATACTAAAAAATTATGAATCAGAGTATTAGTTTACAAACTGAATAAACGATGAAGTAATTTTTCATATCTAATTCTGCCTTAACTCCAGGGTTTGTATACTTGACCTCTATGTGCTACTACATTTAAAATTTTCCCATTTTCCCCCCATGGTATGTTCTTCCTGGCCTTCACCTTATCTCATTTAGGTAGTAAGGAACTGAGATTAGGGTTTTGGGCAAAAATGAAGGGCAGTTGAGATTGCTGAGCTTTTCTTGAAAACGGCAGTCTCACTTCTCACTTGGGCAATACCCACTCACTAGCACAGTGCACAAAATATTTGGCATTCTGAGGATAATTTGTGGCTGTGTGAAACAGGCAGGGTGGGAGGCACCCATCATTCCTCATTGGAATCCTTGACTTAAATGCTGAGGCCAGGTTCTGAGACTCTAATGTACTTGTCAGGTACTTCCATATATCTTACACTTGATTTTTAACCAAAATATATAAGTGACTTTCAAAATTCAAAGTGCAATATAGATAAATCTATACAATGAGCAGCACAGCAACATCACTACTAGGTAGAAATTGATGTATTTATCCCCCATTTTCCAGAGGACCACTTAAAATTAAATTAAAAATGTGGGGGTTGAAAGTTGGGGTTGCCTCTGTTGTACTTAGGTGCCAATCAACTTTTCCTATCAGAAATGTAATCATCTTTTGTATAACATTGTTTCAGACAAGTGTGTTTACTTATCTGATTTAAGAGTGTATTGCTTTATATCTTCCTCCATTCAAGATATTTTCTGATGGCTTCAGCATGTCTTGTGTTCTTTTCCACTATTTTGAGTCTTTTTTTTCTGTCTTGCATATATTATAGTCTTGCCTTCTCTGCTAGACTATTCCTCTTTGAAAACAGTTTTGTCTTGTTACACTAAGCACGGTGTGGGAGGCAAATAATTGTAAAAAAATGAAGACATTTTGGTTCCTTGATTCATTGGTCTTGGAAAATAACTGGCATTATCGTTTCTTTTTCTTTTCGTAATTTCTTTTATCAGATTTTATACAAGAACAACAAAACATCAGTATCATAAATTTAAATCTTCATATCCATTTCCTCTTTGCATTTAGTCAGTGAGAAAGCCAAAGGCTAGGTTGCAGTGTTTACCATCATGAAGCTACACTGGTTTCTCATCTTGTGAGGTGAGGTATAGAGTTAAATTTTATGAAATGGAGGATGCCTCCCACCCTCCCTGTTTCACATGGCCACAACTAATCCACAATATGCTGAATATTTTGTGCTGTTATGCATTATCCATTGAATGCTCTCCCACATTTACTGGTTGGAGCCATGTGCCTGTATGGGCTTCAAGTTCTGGTGCTATCACTTTGAAGACTTAAGGCAGTTTGGTGTAAGTGTGATTATTTCCTGGGATCTCTATTGCCAAGTTGGAATCTTAGACAAGCAAAGAAGTAGCAATAAAATGCCACATAAAAACCAATACATATCCAATTAGCATATTTCCAAGAAGAGTTTCTCAACAAAATGTTTAATTGGCATTTTAGGTTAACTGGTGATTCTGTTAAATAGATCAATTCAATGAGAGAAAAACAGAACAAACCAATTTTTGCTTTCTACCGTGAAACATGATCTCTCTATGGATGTGAATAATTTGGTTTTCATTCCCATTATCTTCAAATTATTGCATCATTAGCCATCTTGGCAATAACAATAGCAAACATGGAAAGGCTATGTTTTCCCTGCTGAGTCATCCCGGTTCCTCACTGGAATCCTTGACTTAAACGCTGGGGCTAGGTTCTGAGACTCTGGTGTACTTGTCAGGTACTTCCATGTATCTTACAGTAGATTTCTAACCAAAATATGTGAATAACTTTTGAAAACTGAAAAACTGAATACAAGATCAGATCAGATCAGTCCCTCAGTCATGTCCGACTCTTTGCGACCCCATGAATCAAAGCACACCAGGCCTCCCTGTCCATCACCAACTCCCAGAGTTCACTGAGACTCACATCCATCGAGTCAGTGATGCCATCCAGCCATCTCATCCTCTGTTGTCCCCTTCTCCTCCTGCCCCCAATCCCTCCCAGCATCAGAGTCTTTTCCAATGAGTCAACTCTTCACATGAGGTGGCCAAAGTACTGGAGTTTCAGCTTCAGCATCATTCCCTCCAAAAAATCCCAGGGCTGATCTCCTTCAGAATGGACTGGTTGGATCTCCTTGCAGTCCATGGGACTCTCAAGAGTCTTCTCCAACACCACAGTTCAAAAGCATCAATTCTAAAAAAAAAAAAAAAAAGCATCAATTCTTTGGTGCTCAGCCTTCTTCACAGTCCAACTCTCACATCCATACATGACCACAGGAAAAACCATAGCCTTGACTAGACGAACCTTTGTTGGCAAAGTAATGTCTCTGCTTTTGAATATGCTATCTAGGTTGGTCATAACTTTCCTTCCAAGGAGTAAGCGTCTTTTAATTTCATGGCTGCAGTCACCATCTGTAGTGATTTTGGAGCCCAGAAAAATAAAGTCTGACACTGTTTCCACTGTTTCCCCATCTATTTCCCATGAAGTGGTGGGACCAGATGCCATGATCTTAGTTTTCTGAATGTTGAGCTTTAAGCCAACTTTTTCACTCTCCACTTTCACTTTCAACAAGAGGCTTTTGAGTTCCTCTTCACTTTCTGCCATAACGGTGGTGTCATCTGCATATCTGAGGTGATTGATATTTCTCCCAGCAATCTTGATTCCAGTTTGTGTTTCTTCCAGTCCAGCATTTCTCATGATGTACTCTGCATATAAGTTAAATAAGCAGGGTGACAATATACAGCCTTGACGATCTCCTTTTCCTATTTGGAACCGGTCTGTTGTTCCATGTCCAGTTCTAACTGTTGCTTCCTGACCTGCATACAAATTTCTCAAGAGGCAGATCAGGTGGTCTGGTATTCCCATCTCTTTCAGAATTTTCCACAGTTTCTTGTGATCCACACAGTCAAAGGCTTTGGCATAGTCAGTAAAGCAGAAATAGATGTTTTTCTGGAACTCTCTTGCTTTTTCCACGATCCAGCGGATGTTGGCAATTTGATCTCTGTTTCCTCTGTCTTTTCTAAAACCAGCTTGAACATCAGGAAGTTCACGGTTCACATATTGCTGAAACCTGGCTTGGAGAATTTTGAGCATGACTTTACTAGCATGTGAGATGAGTGCAATTGTGGGGTAGTTTGAGCATTCTTTGGCATTGCCTTTCTTTGGGATTGGAATGAAAACTGCCCTTTTCCAGTCCTGTGGCCACTGCTGAGTTTTCCAAATTTGCTGGCATATTGAGTGCAGCATCTGAATTAGGATGGCTTCCCAGGTGGCACTACGGGTAAAGAATCTACCTGCCAGTGTAGGAGGTGCAAGAGATGACATTTCGATCCCTGGATCAGGAAAATCCTCTGGAAGAGGAATGGCAACCCACTCTAGTATTTTTGCCTGGAGAATCCCATGGAAGAGGTGTCTGGTGGGCTACAGTCCATGAAGTTGCAAAGAGTTGGACATGACTGAGCATACACTCCACACTCCATAATTTAAGTATACCCAGGTCTCCTGCATTGCAGGCAGATTCTTTACCAGCTCAGCCCCAAGGGAAGACCAATAATACTGAAGTGGGCAGCCTATCCCTTCTCCAGTGAATCTTCCTGACTCAGGAATCAATCTGGGGACTCCATCATTACAGGCGGGTTCTTTACCAACTGAGCTATCAGGGAAGCCTTAATTAAGCATAACATTCATAATTACAGCTCAGGCCCTCCTATGATTAAGAACAAGGACAGAACACCCAAGGAATGGTTTTAACGTGTTAAATGTGGACATTCTTGACTTTTCAAACAACAACAAAAAAATATAGGTTGTTTTCCCAACCCTTTCAGGTAAGACTAATGACAAACCTTAGAGTCTTGTGGGAATTTTGAAAGTTCAAGCTTTCTGTTTCCAGTTTGCTCAGTACTGGAAATGCCCAGGATAATTTCCCCTGAAAACACACTGGTCTTTTCATTCTTTCTTACATGAATCAGAAATTAATGGATGTCTAAGGCACTTGATGAAGAAGGAAACGGCAACCCACTCCAGTATTCTTGCTTAGGAAGTCTCGTGGACAAAGGAGTCTGGTGGGCTACAGTCCATGGGCTTGCAAAAGAGTCAGGTATGACTTAACAACTGATCAAAGACATTTGAAATCATGCCTCAAAAATTCTACAGGTACCCAAGACTCTTGGGGGTTATGAGCCTTGAATATTCTGCTTTGCCATTCTCTACACTTTAAGAAAGCCTGATCATCCCAGCCTTGTTGCCACCAGAAGGCTTTGTTACTTTTGCTTTCTAACAGGACTTTCAAGTTGCTGGAGATAATCCCATTAATTTTCAGATTGTGGGTAACTGGCAATATCCATTAGTTTTGGATTCCACATCTCTCTGGTTTCTTCATTAGTGAAAGTGAAGTTGCTCAGTTGTGTTTGACTCTTTTTGACCCCATGGACTGTAGCTTACCAGGCTCCTCCATCCATGGGATTTTCCAGGCAAGAGTACTGGAGTGGGTTGCCATTTCTTCATTCAGTTCAGTTCAGTTGCTCAGTCGTGTCCAATTCTTTGTGACCCCATGAATCCTAGCATGCCAGGCTTCTCTGTCCATCACCAACTCCCAGAGTTCACTCAGACTCACGTCCATCGAGTCAGTGATGCCATCCAGCCATCTCATCATCTGCCGTCCCCTTCTCCTCCTGCCCCCAATCCCTCCCAGCATCAGACTCTTTTCCAATGAGTCAACACTTCGCCTGAGGTGGCCAAAGTACTGGAGTTTCAGCTTTAGCATCATTCCTTCCAAAGAAATCCCAGGGCTGATCTCCTTCAGAATGGACAAATCCAAAGAAATCCAAAGAAATCCCAGGGCTGATCTCCTTCAGAATGGACAAATCCAAAGAAATCCAAAGAAATCCCAGGGCTGATCTCCTTCAGGATGGACAAAATCACTGCAGATGGTGACTGCAGCCATGAAATTAAAAGACGCTTACTCCTTGGAAGAAAAGTTATGACCAACCTAGATAGCATATTGTGGAGAAGGCAATGGCACCCCTCTCCAGTACTTTTGCCTAGAAAATCCCATGGATGGAGGAGCCTGGTAGGCTGCAGTCCATGGGGTCACTAGAGTTGGACACGACTGAGCGACTTCACTTTCACTTTTCACTTTCATGCACTGGAGAAGGAAATGGCAACCCACTCCAGTGTTCTTGCCTGGAGAATCCCAGGGATGGGGAAGCCTGGTGGGCTGCCGTCTCTGGGGTCGCACAGAGTCGGACATGACTTAGCAGCATAGTTACTTTGTGTGTGTGTGTATTGAGACCATTTAAGAGATACTCTGGAGAAGGCAATGGCGCCCCACTCCAGTACTCTTGCCTGGAAAATCCCATGGAAGGAGGAGCCTGGTGCGCTGCAGTCCATGGCATTGCACAGAGTTGGAAACGACTGAAGTGACTTAGCAGCAGCAGCAGCAGCAGCAGATGGCATATTGAAAAGTAGAGACATTACTTTGCCAACAAAGATCCGTCTAGTCAAGGCTATGGTTTTTCCTATGGTCATGTATGGATGTGAGAGTTGGGCTGTGAAGAAAGCTGAGCACCGAAGAATTGATGCTTTTGGACTGTGGTGTTGGAGAAGACTCTTGAGAGTCCCTTGGACTGCAAGGAGATCCAACCAGTCCATCCTAAAGGAGATCAGCCCTGGGACTTCTTTGGAAGGAATTTTTTCATTAGTTGTGTTCGATTATGATTTCTTGTAGCCTTCCATTAAAGTGGGCCCATTTATGGTGTCAAGTTTAGACTAATACCAAAACATAATTGTCTTTGTTTAGATTCCCCAGAAGTAGGCACAAAGACAAGGATTTGTGTGTTATTTCTTAAGGGGATGCTCCCAGGAGAATCCAAGAAGGGAGTTACAGAAGCAGGAAGGAGAAGGGGAAGAAGCCAAGCTGGGTTTTAAGCTTTGCGTTAGCCTTTGATCTGGTGCTACAGGAGCACTGGTGCACAATTAACCTGCAAAGTTTGTAGCTTGGCTTCATACCCGATCGGGAGAGCCTCATGATTCTCCCTTTGGAATTAAACTCCCAGGTATTTCTGACTTCTTGTGTGATCAAAGTAAATCTAAAAGCCCAAAGAGGAGCCTCTAAACAGTTTGCAGGTGCAAATGCTTAGGAGAAGCTCACAGAAATGCAGGATTTACCTGCAGGGTTGATAAAGGAGATCTGGGGGACATCAGCAGCATTTGCTACAGTATTTTTTAAAAAGAAATGAATGAAAGCACCTACTATGTTATCAGACAAAGCTGAATTTAAGTCTTATCTGAGCACTTCCTGTGTTACATTAGGCAAGTTACTACATCTCCTTGATCCTTGGTTTCCCTCATATATAAAATGTTCATGATAGTAATGTCTATACTATCTTTATAGGACTAAATTTGAAAACCTATGCAAAGCTTTTTTTTTTTTCTCTTAGTATCACTTAAGTGTTGAATCTGAAATAAAATCAAACTCAGAAACAGAAAGTAGAGAATGTTTGCCAGGGGATGGTATGTGGGGGAAATAGGAAAAGCTTGGTGAAAATTCTAGAAATGAGAGGCAAGGGAAGGGAATAGATTCCCAAATAAAAAAAGACATGTTATCAGAAGTTTGTACAGAAAATAGGTCTTGGGGAGAGAAGAGAACTAGAGACAAGAGGCTGTTACAATTGTCCAGTCAAGGGACAATAAAAAATATAAACTATGGAAGTCAAACTGAGATGAAGAGGAAATAGTGATAGTCAAGAGGTATTTTGGAAGTATACTTGAAATGATTTTTATGTTTGGTTGATTAGAACTAGGAGTATCAAAGAAAGAGCTCTGTTTCCAGTTTTAGCTCTCATATCTGCATGTTCAGTATTTAACTTTAGATGTACCTAGACTCCATTTCCCCTGTAATGTTGTGAGGGTTTTTCTCTATACTTTGACTTGATTCCCTTTGAGCCAGATTCCTTCTTAATAGGCACCCCATCAGGCAGCAGGTCCAGGTTCACAGGATTCTTAAAACTTATCATTCTAGTGTCAGAGTTCAAATATTTGTTTCCCAGCGTGGCTCAGAGGGTAAATCATCTGCCTGCAATGCGGGATACCCAGGTTTGATCTCTGGGTTGGGAAGATCCCCTGGAGAAGGAAATGGCAACCCACTCCAATATTCTAGCCTGGAAAATTCCATGGATGGAGCAGCCTGGTGGGCTACAGTCCATGGGGTCGCAAAGAGTCAGACACAACTGAGCAACTTCACTTTCACCCACGCACAGGACAAGAGAGAATTCTGATTGGTCCTCATTTGGAATACTGCCTATTATGTGCTGCATTATATTTCCCTCTCTCCCAAGTCACACATTGAAGTCCTAGCTACCAGTACCTCAAAATGTGACTGTATTTTGAGATAGGGCCATTAAAGACATAATTAAAGTTAAATGAGGTCATAGATAAGGGCCTCTTTTAGTCAGGGTTCGCCAGAGAAACAGAAGCAATAGGATCTGTATATGTAGAAAGAGATTTGTTTTAAGACATTGGTTCATGTGATTGTGGAGGTTTGGAAAGTAAAAGGGAGGTTTGCAGTTTGGAGACTCAGGAAAGAGTTGCAGTTTGAGATTGAAGGCAGAGTGCTGGCAAACCAGGAAGAACAGATGCTGCAGATGGAGACTGCAGGCTCTCTGCTGGCAGGACTTGCTCTTGTGTGAGGGAAGGTAATCTTTTGCTCTATGTAGACATTTAACTGATTGGATGAGCTTTCAACTCATGACCAATCCCTGGTCCAGCTCTATGTGATCACAGTTGTAGAGATGGTTTTATTTACTTAGAACATGAAACATACACCATAGCAAAACATCTAGGAAATAACATTAGCGCTACTTTTCTGAGTCATTAAGGATTCCTCACCATGAAATCAAACTGAATAGCTCAGAATCCATAGATGATGATGAATGATCATTACAATGATAATGGTGGTTATGATGATGATAATGTGATAGTTATCACTAAAATTTCTCTTTAAGTGTGTATTTTATTTACTTATTTAATCTCCAAAACTACTCTACCAAGAAAGAAGTAGTATCAACAAATTCCAAGGACATGGAAAATAAGCAGAGTTTAAATAGGTTGCCCTACTCTTCAAAATTAGTAAGTATTGAAGAAGGCAAAACAGTAATGTAATCAGAAGCCTAGTTCTAAAAAGTCCTTTAGCTTTGATGAATAGGCTTAATGGACCATGATAATTTCTTTGGTGTTTTCCCCAAAAGTACTTCAGAAGTTGCCCAAGGATTATTTTTTAGGAAGCACAACATTTTGAATTCAAGAAGGGATTTCATCCAGCAGAGAGAGGGAGTTGTCCTGAGTCCCAGAGCTGAAGGCTGAGATTCCAGAACTCTCCTGCTTCTGTGGTTGTGCTGAGTGGCTTTCACCATTCACTTAAGATGAAACATTTCAAACTCAGACTGTAGTGACCACTAGCTTAGCTATAGGGTGATGAATTTGGGGTTTCCTTTCTCTTATGAAAGTGCTCATTTTCTTACTTTTGCTGGAAAAGTGTATAAGAACTCCCACCTTCCTTACTCAGCACTATAAATTGCTCATTTGTTGACACTGCATGTGTATCTGAGAAGTTATAGTTTTTAAAAAAATATAGTTTCAAAGTTTTTGTTCTTCTGCAATGAAATAAGAATTATGCTTGAACAACATCTCCCTTCAGGTATAGAAGTTTCCATCAACTTGTGTTTCCAAAACTATTGAAATCACTATCTCCATCACTTATTTCATAGCTAGGTTAATCACACAACAATACATGTAATACCTTCATATTACTATAGATAGTGTGTCAGTGAGATCTGGCAATATTGATACCATCCAACATATCTGATGAATCTGATAAAGTATCTTTATTTTGCTAGCTTTGAAAATGTTAACTGACTGAAAGATGACTTTTCACAGGAGTCAGAAGGAGAATAATTCAAGTTCTCATATATCAATTAATAACTAATTACAATATTACATATTTTTAAATAATCACAAATAATTCTACACAACAGAGCTAGAGTACCTGGTGTTCTGTAGCTGAATGAATCACTAACTTTGTCCATATCTTTGCTATTTGGTGAGTAAATAACTAAGAAAGGGTAGAAGCTTCCGTAGGAATCTGTGAGGATCTTGGAGAGCAGTGTTCCTGGTCATTGGGCTTCATCTTTGCTCCTTACATCTTCTTTCTTGTGTTTGGACTCTGAGTAGCAGCTCCAACTCCTTCAGTTTCATTGTAACCACTACTGTTTTTGAACAAGGTCCTCCCTTTCCTGAATTTCCTGTGGAACACAAAGGATTCTCATAGATTCTCTTATCTCCCAGTTCCTAATATAAGTATAGTAACTATGGAGGGTTTCTAAGATTTTCACTCTGTTGGTTACCATAGGAATCCGATGGGGAGTAAAACAGTGCCAGTTTTACCTGCTCACCATACACACTAAGACATGTTTGCCCCTCTGCAGTGGAAATAGGCACTTACAGATAAGGAACTGAGAGCAAGAAAACTTGTGGTGATTGCAGCAAATGAACTGTTCCCTCTACACTAAGTGCGTTACTTAGGCACATAGAGAGCTTTCCTCTGCTTCCTATTATGTGCCTCTAATGGGCCAGGCTCATTTTGAATGTTGGCACAGGCTGTCCATTTCTGCTACCAAATTAAGAGCTACAAAAGGATCAAACGCAAGGATCATTAGAATGAAAATTATACTTTTCCCAAAAGTCTCAGATGGAAGTTCCACTTCAGTTCCTTAGTCTTAGTTCTTAGTCCAGTGCCAAAGACAAATTGTTACAAGCAATAGGCTTATCTAAAATATGGGGCAGAAGCATATGGGCAGAAAGGGGAGTGATTCAAGAGGGATGGGAGAGATGTGCTGGGAGAGCTGACAGTCTCTTAGCTCATAATCATGTAGATAAATGTCAGCTTCACTTTCTTTTAGTTGTTCTCCCAGAACTTTGACAAAGTTGTCCCAGTCTAAGAGCTCAAATCAGATCATAAGTATCACTAAGGACACGGTGTGTGCTAAGTCACTTCAGTTGTGTCTGACTCTTTGCGACCCTATGGACTATAACCCACCCTGGGATTCTCCAGGCTAAAATATCGGAGAGGATTGCCATGCCTTCCTCCAGGGGATCTTCCTGACCCAGGGATTGAACCCAGAATTCTTATGTCTCTCCTGCATTGGCAGGCAGATTCTTTACCACTAGTGCCATATGGGAAACCCCTAAGGACATGGGTTTGATTTTAAATCAGGAGAAGCCACTGAAACAATTTAAGCAGAGAAATGTCAAGATCTAATTTATGCTAAGTAACCTCACTCTGGCTATAGAGAGTCAATTAAAAAGAGCCAAAAGGAGAAGCAGGAAGATGAGTGGGGAGCTGTGGCAATAGTCTTGGTGAAAGCTCCTGGCCAGCACACTGGAAGGTGATTTAAGTAGAACTCAGACATACATGTGACTCTGCCTCGGTCGCTGAGCCAGGCTCAGTCAGATTAGAGACTCCTCCCTAGGCTGCAGTAACAGACCACTCCATTTTCTGGTCAGTTTTTGGGCAACTTGCCTCTGAAAATAACTTCTTGAGAAATTTCTATCTTTTAAACAGAAAGAGAACAGAAAAGAAGAATTTGGCACACTTGTGGGCAAAAGTAATAAGAGGACAGTCTTTCAGCATAAAAATAATTACCCCAAATCAAAGACATGAAAGTGCTGGCTGGCTCTCATAAATGCATTTTGCATCATGTAAATCACATTAAATTTGAACGTGAGAAATGACATTTCAGCAGAAAGGTTATATGTAGTTTTCGCCAAATTAATTCATTTTCTCTCAGGCGCTAGGCAGGGGTCACCTCAACCTATGATCTAACGTGAGAAGCATGAGCCAGGTCAATGGATCTATGAAATGCATTGGGTGAGGTGCTGTCTCCTATGTCTGTAGGTATCTTAGCTATATTAGGCTGACACTATTTAATAGCAGACATTATACAGCTAATGCTGCATCTGCTTTTTGATTATTAGAAAATTGGTGGCTTTCATCTAGGGAAATGAATTTCTGACATTTTTTTCCAACCCTGCAAAGCTTTAAAGACTAGTGCAAAAAGCATTTTTACTGTTACATTCATTATGAGATATTAAAGGACTAAGTTCCAGAATCACATTTTCTCTTGGTATTCTTCACCATCTTTTACTATAAGCCTTTTGGCCTTTTTTCAGAAAACATGTATAATAAAAGCTGAAGCAACTTGAGCAACTTCTAAGGACCTATCTTGTGTTTTAGAGAAGAAAGATCTGTACGATTCCTTTTATATGCCTCTTCTATATCTGTCTTTGGGCTTCCCTGGTGGCTCAGAGGTTAAAGCGTCTGCCTCCAATGTGGGAGACCCAGGTTCGATCCCGGGTCGGGAAGATCCTCTGGAGAAGGAAATGGTAACCCACTCCAGTATTCTTGCCTGGAGAATCCCATGGACAGAGGAGCCTAGCGGGCTACAGTCCATGGGATCGAAAAGAGTCGGACATGACTGAGCAACTTCACTTTACTTCACTTCATATCTGTCTTTAGAGTCAATCCAGCTCATTATGTATATTCACTCATTCATTTTATAATTAGATTATTTGATTATTATAAAAAGCATCTTCACTGCTATACTTATTATGGAATATTAAAAGACTAAGTTCAAGGATTAACTAAACATAATTACAGTATTATGTGATATGCACAATAAAAATTCACAGAGAGTGCTTTGGGTCTTTGAGGGGGTGGAAACTAATTCTGCCTGAGACAAAGGTCTTTACAATGAAAGTGATGTTGAGTAGACTCTTAAGGGTGTCCTAGGTACGTGGATGAGGGAGTTGGGGTAGAACTGGATGTCACCTATATGGCCACACATGGCACATAGAAAAGTTTTGTTTGTTTTTTTCATTAACAGAAAAAGAAGAAACAAATTTGTGAACTCAAATAAAACACCTCTTCATATTGATAGCTTATGGTGAATGATGTCGGATTTGTGATCTCCAAAGAAGATTTAGCTTCAGGACCAGGGACCAGGCTTGATCACTCAAGAGCTTTTCAGTAGCAGAGTTTTATTAAAGTGAGAAAAGAGACAGAGAAAGATTCTGACATGGACATCAGAAGGGGGACGGAGAGTGCCCCCCTGGTTAGTCTTATCAAGTCTTATATACTTTTTTCAGACCCACTGCCACAACATACATCTTAAATTAACAAAATTAGAATGAACAATAGAAAGATTTTACCAGACCCACTCCCATAATATACTTTTTAAGATGATAGGATTAGTCAGAAGGTTCTTGTTAAGGAGAAACATGTCCTCAAGCAATATACATTGTTATATTGACTCAGTTCAGTTCAGTCCAGTTCAGTCACTCAGTTGTGTCCGACTCTTTGTGACCCCATGGACTACAGCACGCCAGGCCTCCTTGTCCATTGCCAACTCCTGGAGCTTACCCAAACTCATGTCCATTGAGTTGGTGATGCCATCCAACAATCTCATCCTCTGTCATCCCCTTCTCCTCCTGCCCTCAATTTTTCCCAGCATCAGGGTCTTTTCAAATGAGTCAGCTCTTTGCATCAGGTGGCCAAAGTATTGGAGTTTCAGCTTCAACATCAGTCCTTCCAATGAACACCTAGGACTGATCTCCTTTAGGATGGACTGGTAGAAGTAGAAGGTTGGAGGATTTCTCTGAGGTCAGATCATCAGTGTTCCCCTGCTGTAGGGCTGGGCCTTGATTGTACCCCATCTACCATCTTGGTGGTGGAACTCTGAGGCTGCTATTGGGAATAGGGGAGAGGTTGCCCTAGCAGCTGCCCAGGCTTTCTTTGTCTTCAGGACACCTTTGTTTTTCCTTCTCCACATTGGTCCTGACTTCCACTCTGAGAAGACATTACTTTTGCAGGATAAGAAAGAGGGCATTTGGTACCTTGAAACATACCCGCCAGCAATTTGTAACAAGGCTGTGCAGTACAGAAGTGGCCAAGAGGAGATACCCCATGTCCAAGGTCAGGAACAGCAGCTGTGACTCAGTTCAGTTCAGTTCAGTTCAATCTCTCAGTCGTATCTGACTCTTTGTGATCCCATGGACTGCAGCACGCCAGGCCTCCCTGTCCATCACCAACTCCCGGAGTTTACTCAGACTCATGTCCATTGAGTTGGTGATGCCATCCAACCATCTCATCCTCTGTTGTCCCCTTCTCCTCCCACCTTCAATCTTTCCCAGCATTAGGATCTTTTCAAATGAGTCAGCTCTTCACATCAGGTGGCCAAAGTATTGGAGTTTCAGCTTCAACATCAGTCCTTCCAAAAAACACCCAGGACTGATCTCCTTTAGGATGGGCTGGTTGGATCTCCTTGCAGTCCAAGGGACCCTCAAGAGTCTTCTCCAACACAGTTGGAGAAGCATCAGTTCTTTGGCACTCAGCTTTCTCTATAGTCCAACTCTCACATCCATACATGATTATTGGAAAAACAATAGCCTTGACTAGATGGACCTTTGTTGGCAAAGTAATATCTCTGCTTTTTAATATGCTACCTAGGTTGGTCATAACTTTTCTTCCAAGGAGTAAGGGTCTTTTAATTTCATTGCTGCAGTCACCATCTGCAGTGATTTTAGAGCCCCCAAAATAAAGTCAGTTACTGTTTCCACTGTTTGTCCATCTATTTGCCATGAAGTTGGACTGGATGCCATGATCTTAGTTTTCTGAATGTTGAGCTTTAAGCCAACTTTTTCATTCCACTTTCACTTTCATCAAGAAGCTCTTTAGTTCTTCACTTTCTGCCATAAGGGTGGTGTCATCTGCATATCTGAGGTTATTGATATTTCTCCCAGCAATCTTGATTCCAGCTCATGCTTCATCCAGCCCAGCGTTTCTCATGACGTACTCTGTATATAAGTTAAATAAACATGGTGACAATATACAGCCTTGACATAGTTCTTTTCCTATTTGGAACCAGTCTGTTGTTCCATGTCCAGTTCTAACTGTTGCTTCCTGACCTTCATACAGATTTCTCAAGAGGCAGGTCAGGTGGTCTGGTGTTCCCATCTCTTTCAGAATTTTCCACAGTTTATTGTGTTACATTGACTAAGACAAAGCAATGTAGAAAAGAAGATTTGTCCTTTTCTCCTTGAGAGCCCCAGACCCCTTTCTCCTCCTCTTGAAGCCTGGACTTCTTATCACCCTACCTAGGAATTGACTCTCTCAATATTGGGGAAGTAAATGCATATCTCCTTTAAAGGGTGAGCACCTCTATATCCATCTCCTCCACTTCATTTTGCAACACCCTCACCAGTCTTTGCTTCATGAGGCTTCCTCTGAACATCCAAGTCAAAAAGTAAATTTTCCTTCCTCTCAACTTCTGAGCACTCACATTTATTGAATGTAAATATTTTTCTCATAGGTTCCTGATATAAAGCATCATTGCAGCATCCCCTAACAGCAAACAGAAGTCCTTATACCTAATAATCACATTATCGCTTTCATCTTTGTGCCAGATACTGTGCAATTTTCACTTCAAAAATCCTCACCTTTAATTCTCAGGTAAACTATGAGGTACTCAATATTTAACCTCATTTTATAGATCCAGAATCTAAAGCTCTGTTCAGAGAATAACTTGTGTAATTGAATCAGAGCAGGCCCATGACCATTAGCACACCACTGTTAGCATGGGACCCTTAGCAGGAAACCTATAGCATGGTGGTTAGAGGTCTTGATCCCTGAGGTGACAGGTGTACTGCAACCTCTCACCTCCAGGTCCTGCATCCTAGGGCTGATGGGTGAGCTGGGGGCCCAGGGACAGGCTGTGCTCTGCAGATCTCCAGAGGCTTTGCTACAGCTGCCCACTGGCCAGGAAACAAAGTACTTAATTGTGTGATTTCTGATTCAAATATTTTGTATATTTATATTATTTTTTAAAATAACTTTTTGATTGATTCACATTCTCTTAACATCTACTCACCTTTAACATGTACTTAACATGCATTTACTACAAACTTTTCTTTTTAATCTTAATCTCTCAAAAAAGAATAATATATTTTGCCATCCTCTTTCAGCCTTCAATGAAAAACCCAAATCCAAAACAAGTCTAGTAGCTGGCCATTGTAAGCTACTACATTTCACACTCAGTTGCTAAATTATTCAAGCAGGAGTCATTTGTCTACCATATATATACTTGAATAAATTAGACTAAAGTGTATGGTAGATTTATTAGCTAGTGTTTATTAGTAACTTATCACACTCTCATTTGTTTGAAATATTATTAAAAAATAATCCTTAATTCGATTAAATAAAAGTGTCTACTAGTATTAATGCACTGGAGGAAGCAAAAATACAGCTCATTGCCATACCATAATAAACATTATGGTGATTCTTATTGACTAATGTTGCTATTTTATTTCAAAACAGGCATAATACAGACCATTCAATAACACTTTTGTTTCCAAATATGAGCTTTTAAATGGTCAAACCATTAGGAGAAACTGGGTAAAGGACAGACAGGATCTCTCTGTATTGTTACTTACAATTGCTTGTGGAACTATAATTATCTCAAAAAATGTTTTAAAAGAACAGTTGACATTCTCCATTGCTATACATCATACTCCCATCCATAGTTTTTTTTTTTTTTTTTCCTGCTTCTGAGAGTGAATAGAAAAAAATAATACTTTCAGAAGTGTGTTGATTCTAAAGAGTCTTTGCTTTTTTTCTGAGATCTTCACCAAATTCCAACATCATAGAAGCCACTACATCTTCAGAGGACATCTCTGAAATGCTGCAGTACTCAAACAAAAATATAGTATCTGCTACTATAAAACTCTTAGAAGACCTTAGAAGAAATGAAGTAGCCTTCACAGCTAATGAAGGAGTCCAAGATGCAGTACTTAGGTGCAGTCTCAAAAATGAGAGAATAATCTTGGTTCATTTCCAAGGCAAACCATTCAATATCACAGTAACCCAAGTCTATGCCTCAATCACTAATGCCGAAGAAGCTGAAATTGAATGGTTCTATCCAACCAGTCCATTCTGAAGGAGATCAGCCCTGGAATTTCTTTGGAAGGAATGATGCTAAAGCTGAAACTCCAGTACTTTGGCCACCTCAGGCGAAGAGTCTACTCACTGGAAAAGACTCTGATGCTGGGAGGGATTGGGGGCAGGAGGAGAAGGGGATGACAGAGGATGAGATGGCTGGATGGCATCACTGACTCGATGGACATGAGTCTGAGTGAACTCCGGGAGTTGGTGATGGACAGGGAGGCCTGGTGTGCTGCGATTCATGGGGTCGCAAAGAGTTGGACACAATGAGCGACTGAACTGAACTACTGAACTGAACTGATGAAGACCTACAAGTCCTAGAACTAACACCAAAAAAAGATGCTCTTTTAATCATAGGGGATTGGAATGCAAAAGTAGAAAGTCAAGAGATACCTGGAGTAACAGGAAAGTTTGGCTATGGAGTACAAAATGAAGCAGGGAAAGTCTAACCAAGTTTTGTCAGGAGAACACACTGGACATAGCAAACACCATCTTCCAACAAGAGACAGCTCTGCACATGAACATCACCAGATAATCAGTACTGAAATCATATTGATTAAATTCTTTGCAGCTGAAGATGAAGATGCTCTATACAGTCAGCAAAAACAAGACTGGGAGCTGACTGTGGCTCAGATCATGAACTCCTTATTGCCAAATTCAGACTTAAATTAGTAGGAAAACCACTAGACCATTCAGGTATGACCTAAATCAAACCCCTTATGACTGATGTTGAAGCTGAAGCTCCAATACTTTGGCCACCTGATGCGAAGAGCTGACTCATTTGAAAAGACCCTGATACTGGGAAAGATTGAAGGCGGGAGGAGAAGGGGACAACAGAGGATGAGATGGTTGGATGGCATCACCAACTCAATGGACATGAGTTTGGGTAAACTGCGGGAGTTGGAGATGGACATGTACCGGGAGCCAGTGTGAGGAACTCCACCTGTGGCAAAGGTCATGAGTAAGGAGGCTCAGCAAAGGTGGGATCGAGCCTCAGGAGTCCCCCTGGAAATTCTCGAGCATCTACCCCCCAAACCAGAGTCTTCCTACTTTACTGCTTTGTTCTCTCACCTACACCTCTGACTTCACGGGGGGCTGTCCCCCACCACCATCTCTCTCTCTTTCTCTGAAAAAGAGTTAACTTACAGCTCCAGTTAATAAAGTTCCTGGGCGTGACAAGAGTGTTTTAGTTCACAAACTCCTTTGGGAGTTCTGTAGCCTGCCTGAACAGGTTCTTCCGGCCACATGTGATTGTTCAGAGCCTCCCAACCGTGAGAGGCATGAAATGTTCTAAACTGTCTAAATACAGATTCCTTTGAGCAGTTAAAAGATTAATTAGAAATTGTATTGGTGAAGGGTTTTTCACTTGTTGGGCCAATGTTTGCTGCTAAGTTTCCATATCCCTTACCTACTGTGTCCCTGGGAGTATATTGATTAATATAATTGGTGTATAGGAATGTAAGTAATAGCTTTAATGTTTGTAACCTTGGACCCTTGAGTTAATTCTTTTCTTGTTATAGCCCACCACACTTTTGCCCTATAGAAATGCAACTTTATCTAATGCTTTCGGAGGGTGGCGCCTGACTTTAGAATAATCACCTTTAGAGAAAAATAAGTTTTCTGAAGAAAGGGTAATAAAATGTTAACAGGCCTCCTGGCCAGAAGATGATGTAAATCACCTAAACTTTTTTATATGGTAAGTTTGAAAGCCTGGCTTTGATAGGGATCAAGGACTGCTGTCCTTGCATGACTCTACCCCTTCCCCCATTATCCTCTATGCACAACTTAAGGTATAAAAACTACTTTGGGAAATAAAGTGCAGGCCTTGTTCACTGAAGCTTGGTCTCCCCATGTCGTTCTTTCTCTCACCTTCTGGCTGAATTCCCATCTGGAGCGTGGAGGCTCATCAAGCCTACTAATTTTTCCTGGGCTTCTAACATCTGACTGGGGAGGCCTTAGTGTCTCCTCTTCTTCGGGAGAACGGGAGGATGCCTGAGCCTACGTAGGTGATACCAACTCCTTGTCTTGGAGTATTTATTGGCTTTCCACGTAAACCAAGTTATTCAGCCTCTTTTCTTCACTGAATTTCTTCGCTGAGCCATCCCTATTTAACCACTCTTTATATCTTTAATTCTATCATATCCTGATCACCAAAGCCGTCTCCTCTTCGAATTCCCTGGATCCACCGGGGCTGGACCCCAGCAGACATGGAGGCCTGGCATGCTGCAGTCCATGGGGTCGCAAAGAGTCGGACATGACTGAGCGACTGAACTGAACTGAAAACCCCTTATAATTATACAGTGGAGGTGACAAATAGATTCAAGGGGTTAGATCTGGTAGACAGAGTGCTTGAAGAATGAAGGACAGATGTTCATAACATTCTACAGGAGGTGGTAACTAAAACCATCCCCAAGAAAAAGAAATGCAATAAGGCAAAATGATTGTCTGAAGAGGCCTTACAAATAGCTGAGAAAAGAAAAGAAGCAGAAGGTAAAGGAGAAAGGGAAAGATATACCCAACTGAATGCAGAGTTCCAGAGAAGAGCAAGGAGAGATAAGAAAGCCTTCTTAAGTGAATAATGCAAAGAAATAGAGGGAAACAATCAAATGGGAAAACTAGAGATGTCTTCAAGAAAATTGGAGATATCAAGGGAAAATTTCTTGCAAAGGTGTGCACAATAAAGGACAGAAATGGAAAGGACCTAACAGATGCAGATGAAATTAAGTGGCAAGAATATGCAGAACTATATAAAAAAGGTCCTAATGACCCAAATAACCACAATGGTGTGGTTTTTCAAGTAGTCATGTACAGCTGTGAAAGTTGGACCATAAACAAGGCTGAGCATCAAAGAATTGATGCTTTTGAACTGTAGTGCTGGAGAAGACTCTTGAAAGTCACTTGGGCAGCAAGGAGATCAAAACAGTCAATCCTAAAGGAAATCAGTCCTGAATATTCATTGGAAGTACTGGTGCTGAAGCTGAAGCTCCAATACTTTGGCCACCTGATGCAAAGAGCTGATTCATTAGAAAAGACCCTGATGCTGGGAAACATTGAGGGCAGGGCAGAAGGAGGAACAGAGGATGACATGGTTGGATGGCATCACAGACTCAGTGGACATAAGTTTGGGCAAACTGTGAGAAATAGTGAAGAACAGGAACATTTGGCATGCTTCAGTTTATGGGGTTGCAAAGAGTCAGACAAGACTTAGTCACTAAACAACACTATAAAACTCAAGGGCAAAGATATATTTTGATTTGACACATTGGGTAGTTTCCATGATATTTTTGCATTGGGGCCAGTAGGTTGGTTTTTGCTCATGTGGTCCAGAAAAATAGAAAAGTGGTTAAGTGTGTAGTCTCTAGAGTCAGGCTGTTGACTTGAAACCTTGTTCTGTCACTTCCTATCTATGTGACCACAGACACGTTTATTCATCCTCTTTTGCCTTAGTTGTCTATTTTAAAATAGAATTAGTTGTAGTGCTCACTGCTTAGAATTCCTGAGATAATTGAATTACAGAATACATATGTCTGATATTCAACGAGCTCTCAGTGTAGGGGTGCTGAGGTTATGATTCTACTACCTCAAAATATTTAGTCAAGAGAAACAGCTGAAGTTAGATGCTTTCTACTTTCAAGATCTGTTATATCTAATTCCTAAGTCAGTCCTGACCAGGTGGTGGAGTTCATCAGCAGCCTCCACCCTCCAGGTCATGCCTGCCTTGATCTGGCATGAATTAACTGCACCTGTTTTGTAGTTTGGGCCCCTCCCCCCCCACCCGCCTCCCCACTGAGTACCCAAAAAGTCTCAACCTTTTCAAACCCAGCTTGTTGCTATGTTGATTCTTTTTTGCTTTGCTTCTTCTTCTGTACCTGGATTTTCTTTGCCTTATACCTGGTTTCCTGTTGAAAGCAAATTTTGTCTCTGGATCCCTGACCCTCTCCTCTGACCTTACCATCATTCTCTTTTATGGAATTGAATCCTGCCCCTTAATTGCCGGCCACAGAATGGCGTATTGATGCAAATAGACCAATTACTCAGAGCTATAGGACTTCTGACTACATGGACTAGACCACTATGAACAGGGTTGGCAAGCATCACAGAGGGCACTTCACTTCAGTTCAGTTCAGTTCAATCGCTCAGTCGTGTCTGACTCTTTGCGACCCCATGGACTGCAGCACGCCAGGCCTCCCTGTCTATCACCATCCCCCGGAGTTTACCCAAACTCATGTCCACTGAGTCAGTGATGCCATCCAACCATCTCATCCTCTGTCATCCCCTTCTCCTCCCACCTTCAATCTTTCCCAGCATCAGGGTTTTTTCAAATGAGTCAGCTCTTCACATCAAGTGGCCAAAGTATTGGAGTTTCAGCTTCAACATCAGTCCTTCCAATGAACATTCAGGACTGATTTCCTTTAGGATGGGCTGGTTGGATCTCCTTGAAGTCCAAGGGACTCTCAAGAGTCTTCTCCAACACCACAGTTTTTCGGCGCTCAGCTCTCTTTATAGTCCAACTCTCACATTCATATATGACTATTGGAAAAACAATAGCCTTGACTAGAAGGACCTTTGTTGGCAAAGTAACGTCTCTGCTTTTTAACATGCTGTCTAGGTTGGTCATAACTTTTCTTCCAAGGAGTAAGTGTCTTTTAATTTCATGGCTGAAGTCACCATCTGCAGTGATTTTGGAGCCCCCCAAAATAAAGTCTCTTATTTTTCTCCATTGTTTTCCCATCTGTTTGCCACGAAGTGATAGGACCAGATGTCATGATCTTAGTTTTCTGAATGTTGAGTTTTAAGCCAACTTTTCACTCCCCTCTTTCACTTTCATCAAGAGGCTCTTTAGTTCTTCACTTTCTGCCATAAGCGGGGCACTTAAAGAAATATTATCTGGGTTATGTGAGGTATCCTGTGAAGAGGGACTAGATGATCATAGAGAGCCAGGCCCCAGCATAAATTGTAGCTTCCTGGTCCAGGAGATCAGCCTTGAGTACCCAGAAAAATTCATCCCTATACTCCTCACTCCACCTCCCTAGGATGGAAAGAACTCTGATCAGATATCAGATATGTCTGATTCACATGAATAATGGCATAAATTGATGATTTTTGTTTGTGATTGAGGAAGGAAACCACAGGGCTGTTATTGCTAAGATTTCCCTGGTGTTTCCTCCATGGAGAATTTTTCAGTTTGTAGTAGAGTTAATCTGAAGAGAGGATAGGAACTTGAGAGCTCTGGTTAGTCAAAAAAAAAAAAAAAAAAAGATATTGTTAGAGATAAAATTAAACCATATTTTTAACACACATTGAAATGCTTCAATAAATCTATACAAAGCCCAAAGAACAGAGCCAGACACACTTTGTTCAAGAGATATAAGGAAGTATTATTTTTGTTATCCATAATTTGTTAGCTGATTTAAATATCATAATGGGTCACTCACCTCTCCATAATATCTGAGGTATTTTGGAGTTAAAATAAAATCAGACACATCAGCCAGGTGAGGAATTTCATAAAACATAGAAATATAATTACCAACAACATTAGAATATTAGTATAGAAATATAGTATAGAAAGAATATTAGTATAGAAATATAGTCTTCCTTTCAAAACATGCTTCAGCCTTAAACTCAGACATGATTAAGTAGAAGAGAACTTGAATTCCTATATGTATTCATCCAAAAGTTAATGTGATCTGGTAAAGCCCTTTGCAGCTTTTCAGGCTTTTGTACTAAATCAATTCCTTCTTGATAAATGCAAGTTGAAGAGCTTGTAAACATCTCCCAGTTGGAGTCAAGCAAGAGATCATCTTTCAGCAGTTTCAGAGCTCAGAGTAGCATCAATCAACTGACTCAGTTGAGATAGACAAGCATTAAATTTGTATTTTTCAAAACTTTGATACATTTACTTTCACTTCTTTCCTGTTTAACACCTCTATTTTTGTTCATTCCTTGTGCATAAAGTTCTTTTACAGAATTTAAAAGATTCTGTTCAAGAAACACCATCTATGAAAGCACATTGATAGGAATGTACCTAAACAAGCATATACTTTCTAATTAGCTCTTTTCAGTTGCTCATATTGCATAATTAAAGCTCATTGAAGCCTATTCAAATGAAGAACTGTCTTCTTTATTTTTTAAAGCATCATTTAAAGTGGTTTTGAAATTGACATTATCCTAATTACCTTTTCTTAGAAATGAGCTTATGAGCTTTCATCATGAACGAGGAGAAAATGAGATCAGCCTGGTGGTTGATGTAGGTTTGCTGTTGCTCTTTTGTTTGCTTTTGATCCTAGGACTTATTGGTTGTCCTTTATTGTACCAAAGCCCTGACTTCCAGTGTGTGTGTGTGTGTGTGTTGGAGTGTAATAGGGAAGAGCCAATTTTGACTCCATGTCCTTTACTTTGAACCAAAGCCCTGGCTTCCAGTGTGTGTGTGTGTGTGTGTGTGTGAGTTGGAGTGTAACAGGGAAGAGGCAATTTTGACTGCATGTTGGATCTGTTTTTTTTTTTTTTTTTTTTTACTTTAATCTTTGCTTTTGTTATAATCATACATAAGGGCCTGCCTTAGGGAACCCTGCCCTCTGACTGTTAAGCTAAAGTGGCTTTATTCAGCTCACAGGGAGACAATCTGACCCTGTGTACCTGTGAATGGCTGCAGAAAAGAAGAAATTAACACATCCGCTTTTATTTTACAAGATAAAGTCCTTTTTATTTCGCTTCCTTACCTCCTCTCCCTCAGTATAAAAGAAAATGGCATCCAGACCCCAATAAGATTTTTTTTTTTGCCTACTCTAGCCAGCTTCTCCATTAGCCAGTTTTCTGAACAAAGTCATTATTCCTTGCCTCAACATCAAGTCTCCTGATTCATTGGCCTGGCCTGTCATGCTGCAAGCAAAGCGAGCTTGGACTCAGTAACAGAAGGAGAGGTGCTTGGCATGTCCACAACCACCTGCCTCGTCGCTTTGAACTTGTTTTGGGAATTGGATGGGAAGGGATGTTGATAGTTTTTCAGGTAAAAACAAGAAGTGCATGCTGAGTTGTCTGGACCCTTGCCTAGCTTTCTCTTTCTGAAACATGGATGATCTATGACCACTAATGTGTTGATGAAAAATATGTTAAATTAATAGACTGAATAAACAAAAATAAGTGAATGTGGTAAAAACATGAATAAATGACCCAGCCACATTTTAATCAGCTTTTTAAAATGATTATAATTAATTAATAGGAGGGTAGAGCACAGGAGTTAAATGCTTTCTATATCCTGTCCAGTGACCACAGACTTTCTCTTCATTCCAGGGGTTGTAATTTATAAATGTGCCTCCTTCCCCATTAATCGTAGCTGTCTTTGACTACTCTGATCTTCAAAGGTCAGAGTTGACATTTTAATGTAGCACCTGGGCATCTCTACTAATTTCTTTCTACATTATTCACTAGAATAGCATTCCTAAGGAAATGGGGCATGTGTTTTCTTAGCCCTTTAAGTAACAGTTGGTGTTAGCCCTTCCTTTAGTTCTGACCCTATTCAGCCATTGAGAAAGGGAACAACATTTCATAAATAAAGACACACACACACACAAAATAGACTACATTTATCCCAATAGAGTAAACTGAGAAAGGATGCAGTTCATTTAAAATCAATCTAATTTAAAAACTTTCAGGCTCCTCTGTCCATGGGATTTTACAGTCAAGGATACTGGGGTGGGTTGCCATTTCCTTCTCCAGGGGATCTTCCCCATTGAGGGATCGAACCTGGGTCTCCTGCAATGCAGGCAGATTCTTTACTGACTGAGCTATGAGGGAAGCTCAGTTTTAAAACTTTCATTAAAATTGGAAATTTTGAAAATTTAGGGAATTAAATTTCCAACACCTTTTGGGTATAATACAAATTTCAATACTTTCCTATGCAGAGGAATAAAAAATGATAAGGAATGTCTTCAGACAGGGGGACTGGTATGTGTGTGTGGGAATGGTATCTGTATATAGGGTGCTGGGTTTTTGGTTTGAAACCTTGGGATTTTATTGGGTGAAAACTGAAACTGGCCTTCTTACACAGAGGGCAAGGAGAAACTAAGAAAGAGGTAGGCCACCCAGATGGGTATGTGGCAGGTTTAATAGGCAAGGGAACTTACATCCAAAGCTTGCTTTGGGCAGCCACAATATGAGTTGCTCTCTGCCCTGCCTGCCAGAGTCACAATAGTTCAAATAGATGCCTTACTTAGGTTAAATCATGTGTACTATCCAGATGGTCACAACAACACTTTGCTCTCTCGAGGCTGTGTCCTTGAAAATGGTCCCCACTATGGGAATGGTGAGCAGAATGTACATTTCAAAGGCAAGAGAAGAGGTAAGGAATTTTGAATTGCCTGTGTCTGGCTTGCTGGTCAACCAATATTTACATCCTCTAAATGACCATCTCTAACACGAGTGCCCTTGTGTACTTGGAAAGTAGACTTTATCATGCCCTGTTATGTTTATTTGAGCAGATAGAGGAGGATTTAAGTTAGAATCAAGTCACAGAAGAATAGAAACTGAAAACTGCTGAACCTCTTGAAGCAGGTGATTGAAGTCAAGGGTTAGCATAACATGCCTTCCCTCTCTTCTTTCTTTCTTTGCTTTCTCTTTCTTTTCATCTCTTTCCTTTCCTTTTCATTTCTTCACACATATACCTTTCATATATATATATATATATATATATATATATATATGAAAAAGTGAAAGTGTTAGTTGCTCAGTCATGTCTGACTCTTTGTGACCCGGGACTGTAGCCCACCAGGCTCCTCTGTCCACAAAATTCTCTAGGCAAGAATACTGGAGTGGGTAAGCCAGGGGATCTTCTCTGACCCAGGGATCAAACTTGGGTCTCCCACATTGCAGGCAGATTCTTTACCATCTGAGCCATCAGGAAAGCCAATATATATATATATATATATATATATATATATATATATATATATAAATATTATGTTTGAAACTCCAATACTTTGGCGCCTGATGCAAAGAGCTGACTCATTTGAAAGGACCCTAATGCTGGGAAAGATTGAGGGCAGGAGGAGAAGGGGATGACAGAGAATGAGATGGTTGGTTGGATGGCATCACCGACTCAATGGACATGAGTTTGGGTAAACTCCAGGAGTTGGTGATGGACAGGGAGGCCTGGCATGCTGCGGTTCATGGGGTCACAAAGAGTCAGACACGACTGAGTAACTGAACTGAACTATTATGTTATATATATAAATATTATGTTAATGTTATTAACATAACATTAATTATCATGTTATATATATATATATATATACACACAAGTATAAAATCATGATCACAATCAAGTTAGTTAACACATCCTGTACCTTACCTAGTTATCATTTAGCATAGCCTTTCAATGATCCTGATTACTTTCTAACACACTATGGTAGACTCAAAGGGGAAGGTATTATTGGAAAATTTGATGACTGTTGGGTGTGGAGTGAGGCAATTGGATTAGTTGACATCTCAGGGCATTTTTATGACTTTGAGATTAATTAAATCACTATTATATATACAGTATTTATCAAATGTTTTATAGACTTCTGGTTTTAAAGAACACATGCAAACTTTTCCAGATAGAATTAAAGACTATTTTTTTCCAGAAACAATGGGTTTTAAATCCTGACAGAGTTCTATCCTAGAGTTGGGAAAACACATGTGTTTTTATGAAAATAGTTAACAGTATGTCTATAATAATTTTCTACTTTCTCATCATTTTCATTTTCACCATCACAAAATGAAAATCAGGCACATCTTTTTGTAAACATTATTTGTTTGATCCCTTTGACTTGTGAAAAGGATTTGTTTATTTTTATTCCTCAGTCCTCTTCTGCTGCAACTAACATTACACCAAAAAGACTCTAGCTCTGGTTCTTAGAGAAATTAAGTTTTTCTCTCTGGACAATAATGACCATTTCTCTACTTTAATCTTAAAATGATGCAAAGACTGCTTCAGAAGCATGGTATGCATCTTGAATCTTAGATAGAAAATAAACTGATATTTGTGATGCAGTGACTCCCAATTTTTATTGTGAAAACCAGCATTTTTATTTTTGGTGAGATAAAGGATTTTAAAAATTATATTGTCCAGGATTCAAAAAAGTGGGTGGACGAAGGCTGTGTTTGATTGGACTATGAGTAGAAAAGAGAGGACACCAGCGAAGCTTATTAAGTAGCTGAAATGGGAAACTGGGTTAGAAAGCAACAGCAATATCCTGAAGGTGTGGGGAGAGATCCCAGCAACACACGAAGGCTGTTTATGCACTAGGCTGATCAAGTGCAAGGGCCTAGATAACAAATTGATCACATCGTATCTTTTAACTTATTTTCATTTATTTTTAATTTTTATTTTATATTGGACTAAGTTGATTTACAATGTTGTATTAGTTTCAGGTGTACAGCAAAGTGATTCAGTTAAACATACGCATATATTTTTTTTTTGTAAAATTCTCTTCCCACTCAGGTTATTGCATAATATTGAGCAGAGTTCCCCGTGTTATACAGTAATTCCTTCTTGGTTATCTATTTTAAATACAGTAGGTTTATATTTCAGTTCCAAACTTCCAATCTACCCCTCACCTCTACCTTTCCCCCTCTGGTAAACACAAGTTTGCTTTCTAAGTCTGTGAGTCTGTTTTTATTTTGTAAATAAGTTCATTTGTATCACTTTTCTTTAGATTCTGCACATAAATGATATCATATGATATTTGTCTTTCTCTTACTTCACTTAGTATGATAATTTTCAGGTCCATTCATGTTGCTGCAAAAGGCAGTATTTCATTCTTTTTAATGGCTGAGTAGCATCTCATTGCATATATGTACCACTTCTTTATCCATTCATCTGTCAATAGACATTTAGCTAGCTTCCATGTCTAGGCTACTGTAAATAGCATTGCTATGAACACTGGGGTGCGTGTATGCTTTTGAATGATTTTCTCTGGGTATATGCCCAGGAGTGGGATTACTGCATCTTTGACCTGGGTTCAAAACCTGGGTTGAGAGGATCTCCTGGAGGAGGGCAGGGCAACCCACTCCAGTATTCTTGCTTGAAGAATCCCATGGACAGAGGAGCCTGGGGGGCTACTGTCCATGGGCTTGCAAAGAGTTGGACATGATTGAGCAACTAAGCACAGCACAGCACATGATAACTTCATTTTTAGTTTCTTAAGAAACGTTTCTACAGTCTTCCATAGTGGCTGCACCAATTTACATTCTCACCAACAGTGTAGGAGGGTTTCCTTTTCTCTATACCCTCCCAAGCATTTATTATTTGTAGACATTTTGATGATGGCCTTCCTGAATGTGCCCAATCTCATCTGATCATATATCTTAAACAACAAGATTTTTTTGTCTTTTATTTGGGTCACTTCTAAGATCAAAAGTCTAAAAAAGTCAGGTATAAAGGGGACAGCAAGAATGTCCATGCCATACTTCACACAACCATGGCTTATACCTATCTTGTTTCTAAGTACCATAGACAAATTTGTGAAGTTTTTATTATATATGTCCTATACAGTACCTGAAGATCTATCTTGAAAACTTCACCATAACCCTATGAGGTATGTACATTACTTCATTTTAAAGGTAAGGGCATCCAGGCTTAAAGAATTTAAGTAACACAAACAAAGTCTCATGATTAAAAATGGGAGTGATAGTGATGGAGTTTGAATCTAGATATGTAAGACCAGAAAGCTCTTAATTATTGTTCTGAATTACTAGGATACTGTTGGTGTGAAATGATTTATTTTTAGGTAATTGAAATTAAAGAAGTACCATTTTATTTTGAAATAAGATTTTATTGAGAGGAGTAATATCATTCAAATGCTGTATTTTTTACAATTAATAATTTGTGTCTTTTTCTTATCACCAAGTGCCCATACAATTAACCAAGCATTATTGAGGCAGCTTTGCAATTTAGAGATGTGTGTTGGCAAGTAATTGTATGAGAGCCTGCGGTAAACGTTGGCAGTTTTTAAGCAGAAAGGAAAAAATTTAGAAAGAAAACTATATTACAAAATCATCAACTTCTTCCTTAAGGTAAAAATCTTACAACATGCTGGAAAAATATATTACAAATGAGTGCAAACCATCATCTAGATTTTTGCTCCTGTTTGTTTATGCCTGAGGCCTTTTTATTTGCTCATTGTTTTATTAATGGACTTGAACCAATGAACAAGCTGGTGAAAGCTGCAGTACCTGTGGTATAAAGTATATTGTCTGAAGAATGACTTTTTTTTCACATCCAGGTGTAATACATCATGGAAACCAATTTAGCATGGGTAGTGTTAATATATGGTTGAGGGCTAGAAAAGTTTTCAGGGAAGTAAGCACAGCCAAATCAATCCGCATTGGAAGAGGAAATTCACCAGAGAGAACAGCTCTTCTTCAGTGTATATTTAGTTGTATTATTATGTCCAAAGTTCTATTCTTAAAAGATTATATTATAGGGAGATAAGTCTGTCATCTACATAACATGTAATAGGCTGTGTATTCAAGATCAGGAAATATTTACCTAGTTAATGCTATAATGTTAGGCTTTGAAACTTCTAAAAAGGCAAATACTATGCCCTCAGAGAAGGCAATGGCCCCCCACTCCAGCACTCTTGCCTGGAAAATCCCACGCACAGAGGAGCCTGGTGGGCTGCAGTCCATGGGGTCGCGAAGAGTCGGACACAACTGAGCGACTTCCCTATGGCCCTGGAGTAAAGTCTGTTACTGAAGATAGGAATAGAGAAATTGGATTCATTTTTAAAATCTCCTATAGAGCTGGTGCATACAGAGAAAGTTCAGTAACTAGTGAATACAGGAAAGAATCTAAAGAAAGTGAAGACGAGGAAAGTATACAATGCATGGTATCAGGTGTCAGGACTCATACACGTGATCTACAACTCAGAGCAATTATTTTACATTAGGATTTGGTATGTGAAATGGCTGTTTCAGGACTCATACTTTGTTCTGCTACATATGAAGCCAACATAATTTTATCCGAATGGGATTTTGAGGATCACCCCCTTTAGTTCCCCATATGTTGCAAATGAGAAAATAAAGCTTCAGAGAAATTAATCATGTAAAGTCACCCTTTCAGATAATAGAAGAGTGCATTAGAACAAAGATTTTCTGAAATTCCCTTCAACACAACAGATGATTTTTTTCTCCCAATACAGATTTTCCTGCTTTCCAAAAGTTCACACTTTAATGCTGCTTCACTCTTAGGAATATATACTTTACTACTTGTTTTGACTACCTGAAATAAAGCCAAGGAGGATTTTCAATTTTATGAAAAAAGCCATTACTATACTAAGGCAGATCTTCTGTAAAAGCAAAGTGGTAAATTTTCAGAATGTAGAGTATACTTTTCATTTTATTCATTTCTGCTTATGAAAAGTTCCACAGGAATGCTCTATTTTCTGATGGTGCATAAAACTGTAATTTGAGCCTATGGATAGAGATTAATAGAATAGACTAATATATAGAATTTACTTATTCTCCAATTTTATTGATAAAATATGAAAGGACAAGCAACAGTGTGGGGAGAAAATATTTAGGCATTATACGCATGATAAAGTACTTGAATCCAGAATATACAAAGAACACTTTATAACTCAATGATGAAAAAACACAGAACACAATATAAAAATGGAAAATAAACAATGGATTTGAATAGATGTACCTTCGTGTGTGATTCCAAAGAAAGGCAATGCCAAAGAATGTTGAAACTACCACACAATTGCACTCATTTCACACACTAGCACAGTAATGCTCAAAATTCTCCAAGCTATGCTTCAACAGTATAAGAACTGAGAACTTCCAGATGTTCAATCTGGATTTAGAACAGGCAGAGGAACCAGAGATTAAATGGCCTAACATCCGTTGAATCATAGAAAAAGCAAGACAGTTCCAGAAAATCATCTACTTCTGCTTCAGTGAATATGCTAAAGCCTTTGACTCTGTGGATCACAACAAACGGTGGAAAATTCTTAAAGAGATGGGAATGCCAGACCACCTTACCTGCCTGAGAAACATGTATGCAGATCAAGAAGCGGCAGTTAAAATTAGACATGGAACAATAGACTGGTTCCAAATTGGGAAAGGAGTATGTCAAGGATGTATATTGTCACCCTGCTTATTTAACTTCTATGCAGAGTACATCATGTGAAATGGTGGGCTGGAAGAAGCACAAGCTGGAATCAAGACTGCTGGGAGAAATGTCAATAACCTCAGGTATGCAGATGACACCACCCTTATGGCAGAAAGCGAACAACTAAAGAGCCTCTTGATGATGGTGAAAAAGGAGAATGAAAAAGCTGGCTTAAAACTCAACATTCAGAAAACTAAGATTATGGAATCTGGTCCCATCACTTCATGGCAAATGGATGGGGAAACAATGAAAACAGGGACAGACTTTATTTTCTTGGGCTCCAAAATCACTGCAGATGGTGACTGCAGCCATGAAATTAAAAGACGCTTACTCCTTGGAAGAAAAGTTATGACCAACCTAGACAGCAGAGAACAGAGACATTACTTTTCCAACAAAGGTCTGTATAGTCAAAGCTATGGTTTTTCCAGTAGTCATTATCGATGTGAGAGTTGGATCATAAAGAAGGCTGAGCACCAAAGAATTGATGCTTTTGACCTGTGGTGTTAGAGAAGACTCTTGAGAGTCCCCTGGACTGCAAGGAGATCCAACCAGTCCATTCTGAAGGAGATCAGCCCTGGGATTTTTTTGGAAGGAATGATGCTAAAGCTGAAACTCCAGTACTTTGGCCACCTCATGCGAAGAGTTGACTCATTGGAAAAGACTCTAATGCTGGGAAAGATTGAAGGCAGAAGGAGGAGGGGACAACAGAGGATGAGATGGTTGGATGGCATCACCGACTCGATGAACATGAGTTTGAGCAAGCTCTGGGAGACGGTGAAGGACAGAGAAGACTGGCATGCTGCAGTCTATGGAGTCTCAAAGAGCTAGGCACAACTGAGTGACTGAACAAGAGCACCATGCTAGATATACAAATAGCCAAAAAACTTGTGAGAAGATGCTCAATTAAATTATTTGTCATTATGCTGTGGTTATTCACTTAGTCGTGTTCAACTCTTTGCTATCCCATATACTGTAGCCCACCAGGCTCCTCTTTCCATGGGGGTTCTCCAGGCAAGAATATTGGAGTGGGTTGCCATGCCCTCCTCGAGGGGATCTTCCCAACCCAGAGATCAAACCTAGGTCTCACGCATTGCAGGCAGATTCTTTACCATTTAAGCCACCAGGGAAACACATTCAGATGAGATCAGATCAGTCGCTCAGTCGTGTCCGACTCTTTGCGACCCCATGAATCACCGCACGCCAGGCCTCCCTGTCCATCATCAACTCCCAGAGTTCACTGAGACTCACATCCATCGAGTCAGTGATGCCATCCAGCCATCTCATCCTCTGTCGTCCCCTTCTCCTCCTGCCCCCAATCCCTCCCAGCATCAGAGTCTTTTCCAATGAGTCAACTCTTCGCATGAGGCGGCCAAAGTACTGGAGTTTCAGCTTTAGCATCATTCCTTCCAAAGAAATCCCAGGGCTGATCTCCTTCAGAATGGACTGGTTGGATCTCCTTGCAGTCCAAGGGACTCTCAAGAGTCTTCTCCAACACCACAGTTCAAAAGCATCAATTCTTTGGTGCTCAGCCTTCTTCACAGTCCAACTCTCACATCCATACATGACCACAGGAAAAACCATAGCCTTGACTAGACGAACTTTGTTGGCAAAGTAATGTCTCTGCTTTTGAATATGCTATCTAGGTTGGTCATAACTTTCCTTCCAAGGAGTAAGCGTCTTTTAATTTCATGGCTGCAGTCACCATCTGTAGTGATTTTGGAGCCCAGAAAAATAAAGTCTGACACTGTTTCCACTGTTTCCCCATCTACTTCCCATGAAGTGATGGGACCGGATGCCATGATCTTTGTTTTCTGAATGTTGAGCTTTAAGCCAACTTTTTCACTCTCCACTTTCACTTTCATCAAGAGGCTTTTGAGTTCCTCTTCACTTTCTGCCATAAGGGTGGTGTCATCTGCATATCTGAGGTGATTGATATTTCTCCCGGCAATCTTGATTCCAGTTTGTGTTTCTTCCAGTCCAGTGTTTCTCATGATGTAATGCAAATAAAAAACACAAACCACTTCACACGTACAAGGATGGCTAAAATAGAAAAATGACAGACAATAAAAAGTGCTGGCAATGATATAAAGATATTTAAATTCTCATATATTGCTATGGGAATTTTAAAATGGTACAGACATTTTGGAAATCTGTTAGTTTTATAAAATGTTAAATATAAACTTATATGACTCATCAATATCACTCCTTAGTATATATCCAGGACGAATATAAACATATGTCTGCATAAACACTTGTACAGAAATTTTCATAGAAGTATTATTTACATTAGCAAAAAATGTCCGTGAACTGTTGTACAGAGAAATAAAATATGAAATATGCATACAATAGGATGTCATTTGGCCATTGTAAGGAATGAAATACTATATAGTCTACAATGTGGACGAACCTTGAAACATTATGCTAAGTGTAAAAACTTCACAAAAGGCCATATTTGGTATGATTCTGTAGACTATAAATGAAGTCAATCCTAATGGGAACAAGCTGAGGTGATTTATTCAGAGCTGTCTATATTGGAGGAGGCACCCACCAACCCTCACTTTTCAAAGAGACTCAAAGGCAGGGAGAGAAGTAGGAAAGAAGGTCAGCTTCAATTATGCCCTGTTTGGATGGTGTTGACATAGGAGAGTTGTAGGATGGGCCAACTAGAAGCAGGTTATCCTAAGTAATTGATTAAGGGTACATATTTGGTTTTTTCCAGGTGACCCTAATTTGGAAATGGGTGAAAAACTTCGAAAGCTGTAAGTCATTAATCAAGTCCTGGCCATGTGGGGCCTGTTGTTACATGGGTTTATTATCCAACTTCCTGGACTGGTTACTTTAAAACATAGGTTGACTTCAAGGCTTTATTACTACAGGTTGTGGATCAGAATTCTATTTTTGTGTGTAATCTGTCCACCTTTGTTTTTGTGAGCATTCAGTCTCTCAATTCATTATACGAAATGTACAGAATAGGTAAACATATAAACACAGATAGTACATGAAGAATTATCTGAAACTGGAGGGATAGGATGGAAAGTGCTAATGGGTATAAGGTTTCTTTTCAGGTTGATGAAAATATTCTAATATTAGGTTATGGTGATTTTGTAAAACTGCTGCTGCTGCTGCTAAGTCGCTTCAGTCGTGTCCGACTCTGTGCAACCCCATGGACTGAAGCCTACCAGGCTCCTCGGTCCACGGGATTTTCCAGGCAAGAGTACTGGAGTGGGGTGCCATTGCTTTCTCCGTCTAAAACTGCAAACACACTAAAAACGACTTCATTGCACACTTTATTTGAGTACACATTTGTTACTTTAGGCTCCCCTCGTAGCTCAGTTGGTAAAGAATTTGCGTGCAATGCAGAAGACCCAGGTTTGATTCCTGGGTCAAGAAGCTCCCCTGGAGAATGAAATGGCAACCCACTCCAGTATTCTTGCCTAGAGAATCCCATTGACAAAGGAGCCTGGCAGGATATAGTCCATGGGTTTGCAAGAGTTGGACACAGCTTAGCGACTAAACCACCACCACCTTGTTACTTTATGTGTCAGTGAAGCTTTAAAAATAGTTCACTGATACTCATGTTTATTTGAAATGATAACAGTTTGAATATAGTTGTTTAAATGCCTTTATAATTAAAATTAATTTCAATTTCCTTTCATTTTTCTTAATCTACTAGAAATTTTAAAATGACATATATGGCTAACATTTAATTATTGGTATAAAAAGAAGTCATTAAAAAAGTGATTACAAGTGTAAAGAATGCTATCATGGGATCTTTGAGGTTTTTCTTTATATTTTTTATAAATATAGATGAGGGAAATGAAATTTCTAAGGGTTTATTAGGAAGATGTAGGAGCTACAAAGTGTACCTTCTATATCCTGGTTTAAATACTTCTTTTCTATTTCACAACTGCCTTCATTGTAGATAAGGAAATAGGGGCTTCTATCAATTATTAGCAGCTTCAGAGGTTTTTGACAACTTTGACAATCTGATAAAAGCCATGCACACTCTTCTCGGGGCGGGGGGGGGGCGGAAATTAACACACTTATGAACCATGGTGAAACCTTTTATTTTGCCTGTATAATATCCATTCACACTTCTGGCAAGAGCAGGTAGACTTTGTCTGGAGTAGGGGGCAGGTGATATCCTTCCCGCCTTGGGGGGGGACAATCCTTGGGACTTGGTGTGTGCAGTAAGTCACCCTTACTAGTCACGGTGATTAATTCAGGAGTGAATGCTTTACTTTAATTGGCTCAGCCTGGAGATTTTAGGAAGCTGAAACTCCCTCTTTTGCTGCAGTCAAAGCAGGAAAAGTCTAAGATTTTGAGTGCTATCACATGGAGACAGAGAGATGGAAAATAACAGAAAATCTTTAATATCACTTCAGCCTCTGGATTCAGCCCTACCTTAAACTAATTTGTCATGTAAGGAATCTGATACATTTATATTTTGGTGAAGGTGATTTGAGATGTATTCTTTGACACTTAAAACACAAAGAAACCTGGATGTTACCTGTGGTAAACACAAGAGGGCTTTATGGATGTCACTGGGCACATCCACAGGTTCATCATAAGGATCTATGAACTATACCGTAGGTAAGGTAGGAGGGCTGCTTTGTGGACTTTGAACAGTGGGTAATTAACCAACTTAAACTTTATATATATATATATATATATATGTATATAAAATAGGTATATAATTTTTATAACCATTCTGTGTGCTTGTTAGTGGAAGGTGATATTTATGAAATTGAAAGCCCTGCATCTTCTCTTTTTCTTGTGTGATCACCAATTACATCTAATCATTAGTTAAGTGGTTTTCAACTTAGATTTTGTCAAAATAGCCCATATATTTATAATGTGATAAACCCTGGATCACAGTTTGAGAATACTGAAATAGAAATGTATAGTTTTGGTTTTCTCCAATGCCATCCCTCCAACCTCAGTCCTCATATAATCTCAGAGCCACTATTAGAGTCTTATATATTCAATTAAATTATATGTGCAAGAAAATGACTTCTGGAATTTGATTAGCAAATGGTGCTCATGAATAATATTGGGAATTTTGAGGAAGATTTGGATCTGAGGTTAAATCTGTCATCTGAGTTTGGAAACTGAGAATTTCCTACCTCATGAATCAAAAAGCCTTTTGTGGCATGAGAGTTCACCTAAACCAAACTGGATTCATAGGCATTTGGCTGCCTTGGGGGACAGGAGAGGACATCTAATGGACAGCGGGGCAGTGCACCTGTAAATTCAAAGGCCAGTTGCAGCATGACATCCATTATGAATGGATTTGCGTTATGGCTATGCTTTAGCTGCTTTCTGGAAGCAAGTCCACTGAAACTGTTCAGATTCAGAGGAACCTAATAGTGTTTTGAAGGTGTGGGGGGATAAAAACACTCAGGACTTCACAGGACAGTTACTGGTAGTAATCACTGGAGGAAGCTGCTGCTACAGTTGCTTGGTATAAGAAAAAGAAAGTTACAGTTAAAATCTCATGGGAGCAGTTGCTGAGAGTGATCACAGATATTTTTTATTAAGTACTTTCTCTGTGCACAGCTTCTGCTGACTGAGAGGGCAGTCAAAGAAGCTCCATGGCTCCTGGTCTAGGAGATCTTGCAATCTGGAGCAATTATAAGTATCTCACCTATCAGTGGGGATCATAATATCTGTCTGACAGGGATTCTTATGAAAAATACACACTGTAATCTCTTATAATATAAAACAATCCTGAAACATGATAAAGAATCTCAATAAGTGTGTAGTTAATTATCAGTCTCATTTCCTCATTGTGAATCAAGATATAGAATAATATGCATACTCTTGGTAGGAAAAAATTGGACAGTCTTAATCCAGATGTGTGATTTAGTTTCAATAAAGGGAGAGAGAACCACTGCCTTATTTCTGGGAATATCTCTGTTTTTTGTGGATTACCCCAACTAGAATTTAGGTGTGATGGCTCCTTCATGGACTTCCAAATATTGTCTCAGTTCAAACAAGTGTGTGCATGTGTTAACATTCATCCTAGAAATTATAATTGCTTACTTGGCAAGTTTCCCAAATAAGAAAGATCAAAATGCATGACTTATATGATCCATTTTCCTAGGAAACTGACATTTATCAAGTCTTCATTCTGTGCAAAGTACTGTGTTAGGAATATGCCATTTTATATTTACATGTACTAGGCAACATAGACTGTTATTATCCCAGTTTTGCAGATGAGGTGAATGAAACTGACTTCCCTGATCACATAGCTAATAATCAATAGAGTTGGGATTTCATCATAGTTGTTCCTATATTGGAGGCCACGGTCTTAACCACTATACTTATGTAATTCCTTGGTGGATGGTCTGAGGTTCTCAGAGCATTAGGATTATTGATTCTAGTCCAAGTGTCAGCTGTTAGCTCTTGGGACATTCCTAGTTCTATTGCTATATAATAATAGAAATGCTGTTCATTGGAAAGATTTTGGGTACCCTGATTAAACTGATCCCCCATTCCTTGAAATATAAGAAAGGTCCATCCACACCTGCCACCAGCTGCTGCCAGGTACCCATTATTATCTGCTTAATTAATCCCAGAAAAAATGTTTCATTGTTAACCTCCATCAAAAGCTTTCAGCTTACTCTCTGTCCTCAGAATCCTGTGGGTCATCCATATGTGATTCAGTTGATAAAGTAGGTAATTAGTTAACATATAGATCCCTAGGTCCTACTCCTGAAAATTCTGAGGCAATTGATCTTATTGGTGCCACAAGCATCTTCTTTTATACGTGTTCCCAGCATTTTTGACTTATGTTTTTTGGATCATGATGATGAATATAGATGACTTTGTCAGAAAACATGCTTTCTGTACTTAAAATTAGTCATTAAAATGTACAGAATATTAATATTAGCAGATATGAATGATCAAATTTAACATATTTTAATATATAAATTTAAATATATTTATTCCTTTTATGATATCAGCCTTATGGTCTCTCCTAGTTATCTAAATTGCCTACTGAGAATATTTTATCATTTTCCAAGCTTTTCCACATCTCATTTTTGTTATTTGAAATTCAAGGGATCCAAATGAGAATATGTATCATCCTCCCATTTTACAAGTGCAGAAACTGAGGCTTAGCAAGTTTAGATGAGCTTTCTAGATTAATCAGGTTTGTAACTATTGATTTTGGCTCTGTTTATGCCAGACATAGCCTTAAATTGCAATCAGAACTATCTCAAGTAGATAGAGACCTCTTTAAAGGCCATTCTTTAACTCCCAGAACAGACAGCATCAACAATTTCTTGGATTAAAGAAAGGGTCATTTAAAGCCATCTTGAGTACTAGACTCACCATGACACCATATCCAGAGAAATTCTTCTACAAGTAGCACACACTGCTTTTGATGTCCCCAGCTCTGTCTTTGATGTTCCTGGTCAAGTCCTATCCAGAAGGTTAGGAAGAGAGCATGAACAGGGCTCAGATATCCTCTAGTCCAAAACACTCATTTATTCATAAACACAGAGCCCAAGAGGCAATGCATTATCTATCTGTAGCAGCTCAATGAGTTAGTGACAGAGCTACAGCCAGTGTGTCTGTCCCCTGAGGCTCCATAATAGGGTAGAATGAGCTCTTGGGTGGGAATCAAATAGACTAGGCTTTGAAATTTACTCTGCCCTTCACTGGCTTTGTGACCTTGGCCAAGTCACTTAACACCTCTGAGCCTCAAGCTCCTTACCTGTGAAATGGGGATAATCATACAAACCTGACAGACCAGTTTTTCAAAATATTGGTATCATTCCAAGGCATCTGGCTTGATTCAGGGTAGATTTTCAATGAATGATGGTTTGCTTCCTTGCCCAGTTTCCATAATGGTTCGAAGATCAGTTTTCAGGTCAAGCCCAGCACCAGATAACTTGCTCTATAACCATTAAGATGTATATTGTTTCTTAGCCACTGCCATGTTTGTAAAGCAATATCCTGCTATTCATGAATGCAAATCAGGCTCCATAGCAGCAATTTGATTCTTCAAATTTAGATTTGGTTATTAACAGGAATTTCTGTACTGGCCTCTGGATATATTAGTCAGAAACAAGAAGAAAAACAACTCCTGCAGAGTCACCAACACCAGGGAAGGAGTGTTGCAACTTTATTCACTTCTGTTTCTGTAGCTTATAGTACAGTGCCTGGCACATAGGAACGCACAATTACTAGTACAGTACATAGTTAGTATATATTAATGAAAGCAATCTCTAATTTTACTTCTTAATGGTTTCCTAAGTTCTACTGTTGGCTCAAAATTTCATTTTGATTAGTCTGGTCCCTCTAGTTATGCTGTAACCTCCTCAAAGGTAGGTTCCACTAAAACTCAGTTCAGTTCAGTTCAGTTCAGTCTGTTGCTCAGTTGCGTCTGACTGTGCAGTCTCATGGACTGCAGCATGCTGGGCTTGCCTGTCCATCACCAACTCCCAGAGCTTGCTCAAACTCATGTCCAAAGAGTTGGTGATGCCATCCAACCATCTCATCTTCTGTTGTCCCCTTCTCCTTCTGCCTTCAATATTTCCCAGCATCAGAGGCTTTTTCAGTGAGTCAGTTCTTCACATCAGGTGGCCAAAGTATTGGAGCTTCAGTTTCAGCATCAGTCCTTCCAATGAATATTCAGGACTGATTTCCTTTAGGATTGACTGGTTTGATCTCCTTGCAGTCCAAGAGACTCTCAAGAGTCTTCTCCAACACTACAATTCAAAAGCATCAATTCCACTAAAATTAGTCATGAAATTAGCTGCAGTTTCTGAAGTATCTGCTTCTGGTAGCAGGGCCTATCAGACATATATTGCAAACAGAATACTGTGCACATTTTAAATTAAGTCAATTATTACTTCCATATGACAGATGAAGAAATAGGGAGGTTAAATAATTTGCCTTTGATCACACAGTCTGTGCAAGGTACAGCCGATGGTTGAATCCAAGGCCTATATTCTTCCCATGTTGTTCAGTCTCTAAATCATGTCCAACTCCGCCACCCCATGAATTGCAGCATGCCGGACTTCCCTGTCCTTCATTATCTCCCAGAGTTTCCTCAAACTTTTATGTCCACTGAGTCAGTGATACCATCCAACCATCTCATCCTCTGTCTTCCCCTTCTCTTCTTGATTTCAATCTTTCCCAGCATCAGGGTCTTGTCCAATAAGTCAGCTTTTCGCATCAGGTGGCCAAAATATTAGCACTTCAGCTTTAGATCAGTCCTTCCAATGAATATTCAGGACTGATTTCCTTTAAGATTGACTGGTTTGATCTCCTTGCTGTCTGAGGGACTCTCAAGAATCTTCTCCAGCAACACAGATGTTCAGCCTGCTTTATGGTCTAACTCTTACACCCATACATGACTACTGGAGAAACCGTAGCTTTGACTATACGGACCTTTGTCAGCAAAGCGATATGTCTGCTTTTGAATATGCTGTCTAGGTTTGTCATAGCTTTTCTTCCAAGGAACAAGTGTCTTTTTAATTTCATGTCTGCAGTCACCATCCACAGTGATTTTGGAGCCCAAGAAAATAAAATCTGTCACTGTTTCCACTTTTTCCCCATGTATTTGCCATGAAGTGTTGGGACCAGATGCTATGATCTTAGTTTTTTGAATGTTGAGTTTTATTCTTCTCATACTTCCTCTCTATTCCATTCAGTGTTTTGCAGAGAGTTTATACATTGCAGGCATTAACTGTAAATCATATTAGCAGAACTGGGTAAGATTAAAAAAATATGACAAGGGAAAAATGGCTTTTTCTGCTTGTTTTCATTATGGGTTGCCATTATGCTCCTCTGGAGCTGTTCATGGTCATGAATCCCTATTGCCATATTCTATTCAGTTCTGTCTGTCCCAGAAAGGACCTTTTCCTTGCAGTTTCCCTGACCAGTCCTCATGAATGTTTGTTTTGTTGTATTTTGCTAGCTGAATCCACTCTATGATCATTTTATAAGGTATATAGTGTATTTTTCACAATAACCCTACAAGGCAAGTTTTATTATTCTGATTTAATGATGTGAAAACTGAGGTTCAAGGAAATTAAGAAACTGGATCATCAAGTCCATAGAAATGAGGTTCATTTGCTTTTCTATTTGTTCTTTACTCCTAAATCAAAATCTTAAATGCAGTGAATTTAAGCATACAGCAACTATTTAACCCATACGGCAACTGAATGGGTTACTGTACTGGCTATACCTTAGAGTTTTATGTTTCAGGGATATCAAGCAATATCTCACTTTCGATCTTCACAATAGCATTAAAGGATCAAAATCTTAAGTGATAATTAGCAGCAAGTGAAACTAGCAAGGATGGAAGGCCTTGGTCCTGTCTTTATTAAACATTCTTCCTGTTGCAATGCACCTTCCAAGACACACTTACATATTATGTCAGAGGACTTTCAAAAGGCAGTGTCTGAAGTGGACATTACAGACCCCAGGACCACAGGGAGGATATTGTGGCACAGGGAATATCTTTGGTGTTCTTTTGGCTTCACCACCAGGCTATTGCCCTACTAGTGGCTAACCTTCTCTTTAACCTAAATTAAACTGACACTGGACTTGGGTAAATCAGGAGATTAAGGTGTGTAGTCTGTAGAGTCCTGGAGAGTTTGGGACTAAAAACTGAACATCCTTGTGAAGAAGCATTTACTTCAAGTTCAATACTTCCTTTTATTTCTTCCATTTTCCTTTCCTTTGTCATGCCAAATTAAATTAAAAACTTTTAATTAATAATATTGAATATATTATGATTCTGTTTAATTAGAGTTCTTCAATACAGCTATTTTTCTATCCATCTATTTATTCTTAATGAATAGAAAGACAGTGGAGCCAATGTCTAACAAATGGTAATACTGTTTCAGCCTCCCTGAGATGTGAAACATCTAGTGATTTTATTTTAACTCTCCTTTTTGTATGGTTCTATATTATTTATTTGTTAAAACTTTACAGTATACTTTATTTTCAGAAATCATTGCTAGAGAATAACGTTAACTGGCATATTAGTTTCTTGTGGCTGCTGTAAACAATTACCACAAATGTGGTGACCTAAATAACTGTTAGTATTTATTTTCTTGTAGTTCTGAATCCAGAAGTCTGAAATCAGTATTACTGGTCCAAAGTGCAGCTATCAGCAGGGCCATGCCCTCTCTGAAGGCTTTCATGGAGAATCTGTTCCTTGCCTCTTTAGCTCTGATGACTGCTAATACTTCTTGGCTTATGGCTGCATCAGTTCCATCTTCAAGGTCAGTATCTTTAAATTCTCTCCGCTCCATCTTCACACTTTCTTTTCCTCTATGTGTAGTCAAATTTCCCTCTTTCTTCCACTTATAATGATGCATGTTATTGTACCTAGGGTAAAGACAGATAATCCAGGGTGATTTCCTCATCACAAAATCCTTAGCTTAAAGTATTTGCTGTCTTTTCCATTCAAAATGATACTTACAGGTGCTAGGGATTAGGTCCTGATCTTTTTGGGGACCATTAATCAGTTCATTCTAAGTAGTTTCCAAAGGGAGAATGATGACCAATTAATATCTCATAGCTGCTTTTTAAAATGGATTTATGCAGCAGGAAGCACTAAATTCTTGTCCTGCATCGGGCTTGTGTCTATATTTAGATAAACTCTTGGTAGTTTACCTGGGATATCTCTAATTTAGATCCATTGCCTAGAGACTTGTTAATACACCAGGTTCACTCTTAATACCCCTCTTAGTCTGTGTGATATATTACATGGTTACCCTCCATATGCAACAGCATATGTTCACAAATCCAGACTCTTTTAGGTTTATGAGAATCATGATCTTGGGGCCAGAGACTCTTGTTAGGAACAAATTATGGTCACTATATTCCACTGTACATCTCCTATAAAATCAGCTGCCCAGTGATAATGAGAAGGCATCTCAGCAGACTGGGGCTGGAGCACAAGTACCTCCCCAGTAAGTCTGAGGATGTGTACAGGCAGAAGGCCCGACAACAGATATTTAAGTTACCGTAGGTGCTTTTGCTTTCACTTACTCTTCTAATGGTATCTGTAATTGCATAACAAGAGCAAGGACATTTTCTGCTGATATTCTTTGTTAGGCCACATGGCCACAGGGGAACTCAGCATCTTCTCACTCCCCGCTCCTCACCACCAAATGTGCTTGACACTTGGATGGCCTCTACACATGCTCCTGATGACTAATGTTTCTTCCATGTTTATATTCTCCTTTACTTTCTAATTCATGTGGCTTATAATTATATCGGTGAAGTTCAAGAACAAGAACAGGCTTTGGTAGAAATGCTTCAAAAAGGATGTCTCCAACCTGTCCTATTATAGACAGTCATATAAATTATATATAGCTGACTTTGGACAGTTTTCTTTGGTTTCTTCTCTTTTTTTTCCCATTTTTCCTTTCTTCTGTTAAATATTCTTTCTCATAAGCCTAATGTGGGCACTAGTATTATATCCTTTTGTAAGTAGGAAATTCTACACTTAAAAATGTTAAATAATTTACCCAAATTATTGGGTAAGGTTACTCAGCTACAGACTGAGCTGAGATTCAAACCTGATCTATGTGACTCTGGAATCCTCACTGCTAGATATTATATTCTATACCTTACCTTCTGAATAGGATATCAATTTTAAAATGGACAAATTATGAAGCTATAGGCCCAGGATTGTACCTATGTAATCTGAAAGCTACAGAAATAGAAGGATGGAACTAGACCCACTGACAGCAATAGGATGAGAGAACTCTCAGTAATATAGGCTACTTGGTAGCATTTAACCCCAAATAAATAGCATATGTAACAGCATTTGAGGAAGAAAATGATGTTACAGAAAATTCCCAGGAGATAAAGAGGCAATTGAAATAAAAGCCTGAAAGTCAGAAGGGAAGAATCCTTGGTAACTTATGGAGAGGCTCTCATCTTTGGGAACAGGAGTACTGAAAAATCCGAGGACCATGTACTGAGCCAGAGTGGCTAAGCTCCAGAGAAGATTATAAACTGAACTAAGGGAGGTCTGCTTTGCTGAGAACTTGTGAAATGAGACCCTTTCAAGGGAGGTCTTGCTGCCAGCTTCCAACAAACAGATTTCAGTTGTCAGCTCATTTAGGATTCACTTCACTGCAGACAGCCACCACCCCTGAGGACATGACCAAAAGCCTGGACTTTTCGGCTCAACATGGAACAACTCAGACAAGGCATACATACTGTAACACCTCCAATGGGATTGGCCAAGGTCTTGCATGACCTGCTTTGCAATTAGACTTCTCCCTTTACCAATCTCACTTCCTCTAATACATTCTCACAGATATTGATCTGTAATAGATATCTAGCATGCCAAATTCAATCTTATTATCTGTTTGTGATATACTGATTTTCAATAAACCCTGAGAATCCTCATATGCAGCTCTCCTTTGGACAGAATTAATATTCTTCCTTCCCCTGTGCTAAGAAGAAATCCCCTAGTCAGAAGGGTAGGTGCCCTGGATAGGTGAGAGAAGAAGACCCTTTAACAGACATCTGTTGTGCACTAGGCTTTTGCCTGGCACCATCTGACTTTCCACCCAGAGATCTCATTTCTATTTTTCTTGACTAGGTTCTGGTGCCTAAGCATTGTTCTCTGGAAGCAGACAAATGGAATACATGCTGTAGAGAACTCAGTATGCTAAAGCATTATTATGCTTGGACTTTTGATGGTTTATTCACACAACAGAGTGTGTTAGAATGAAATTTTCCCAAATCTGACACTAGAATGCTTCAACATCCATAGCTGGCAGCTGACAGCTTTGAGTACAAAACCACCACCACTTACCCGTCTTTTGGATAGTATTCATTAACCAGTTCTAGAAAAATCACATGGCTCTGTGTTCTTTCATCTAACCACCCACCCACTGACCCGAGAACGAAGCTTAGTCCTGCAGTACAGTTATCACAGCTGCCCAGGGTTGGAGTCTGGGTTGTTTTATAAGATGGACCCCTCTAAGAAGGACAGGAATTGCAAATGCTCCATCCCATTTCTATCTTGGAGATCCTAACAACCTCTGCCATAAAGTGCCACATGTGGAGGTGTGTGTCATCTTTAGAGCTGCTACAACTCAGGGCCTCAGGCTGCTACCATTTATAGCATCGAGTTAGATTTAATAGGTCTCTATGTGACAGATTTAATGTCCAACAACTCATGGGGAAAATTTATCCAAAGGGCCTGAAGATGAAAGAGTTTGCCTGTCTACAAAGAGGACTGAGTGATACATTTCCACGCAGAATCTTCAGTAGGTTATAACCCATAAATCTGTCAGCAGTCTTTACCCACCGTGTATGTGAAATTATGCAAGTTTCTTTTTTTCTTTATTGTCATTTTGAATTATGCACTCTGTGTTATAAATGGATCAACTTTCCCTAGGCAGCTAACTGAACCTTGGAAGACAGGGATGTGTTTTATTTTCATGTCAATCTGCTCTGATTCAGTGTTTAGAGTGACATATAATCAGGCATTGAGTTAAAAAAAAAATCTGTATTAGGTGTAAACTGCTTTACATCATGACCGATGGGATGTAATTGGTGCTATTGACAGCAGTCTAGGCTGCATTGATTTTCCCATCAGGCTGAAACCTTGACGACAACATTTTTTCCCACCCCCAACTACTTGATTAGTTATGAACCATCACGAAGGAAAAATTATATAAAATACAAGTTGTATACAGCCATGCTACTTTTCCAAAAGAAGCAAACTTGAACATAAATTACTGGTGCAACAAGATAATAATTACCACGTAGTGACTGTTAAGCAGAGCTGCCATAAACTGCTCTTCAGAGATCTACTCTACTTGCCAGTTGTTTGCCCAGAAGAAAAAGCACAACTTTCTTATTCCTATAAATGTTATATGGATTTGTGGAAAGCCCACTACTGTGGGTCCACAAACTGAAGGTTTAATGCACATTTAATTTATGTGGAACTCACATAAACTAGATATTATTGTCCCTGATTTATAGCTTCAGAGGGTGAGCCTTATAAAGGTGATGTTACCCATCCAAGGTCAGACAATCAGTAAATGGAGGACTCAAGTCCTGCTCTGTGCAACATCCCCCACCCCCCACCCCCCTACCTATCCCCCCCGCCACCCCCCTATGAGGTCTACAGTGCATCACAGAGATGCCTTTCCAAGGAAAGGAGATGCATCTTTATTAGTCAGATTGGATAGCAGTTGGTTCTCCTACAACTCTCTGAAGCTATTGTTGTGGGTAGTTTTGCTTAAGGTTTTTCTGGATAATCCCAAAAGCATTAGCCAGCATGAAGTGAAACTCTAGGAAAAGAAAACTTTGCTTAATTGGTTCCTTCAAATCTTTGCTTTTAGAATTAATATAGGGGTTCTGATCTATTTGGAAAGAAAGGAAAATAAGTAGGTACAGATGAAGAGGATGGAGTGGGAACCATGGAACAACTGCTATGAGAATTCATGAGAGCTGAGCACAAGCCTCAAGAACACCAGCAACTAAGCCTCCAGGAGGACAGATGAAACTGGCTGCTCTCTCCATCTACTATATTTCTTGTGATCTCTCTGCTTCTCTCTAAACATTCACTCTGTTTAATTTCGCCTGATCGGCCCCTCTGGGATTTTCCTTCTTTATGACAGAACTGTCTACGTGGGCTGGTAACCTCCACTTTCAAGGATCTCTCTCTCTGCTCTACATCTGGAATTGGAATTTCACTCTATTCAAACTCCCAGTGGAAGGAGAGGGTGAACAGTGATGTGGTCATGTGGTGTACCACACTCTCCAGGTACAGTGCTGCAGCCTTAGAAGGGCTGCAGCCGGAAAAGTTGACTTGGAACTTACTCCGTGCTCTAGTTCCCACTCTTTGCTTTAGATATATTTCTCTATTCCTTTCGGTGGTAGAGTCCATGGTCATCACTCTTTTTTCTGATGAGCCTATTGGACTGGCAACAGCACTGTTAGTGATCTCTAAACTCTGATGTGACACTCCTTGCAATGCTGTTTCCTATATACATTCTTGAGCCGCATTCAAGCATATCCAGTTTTGATCTTTTCCTTTAAGGTTTTGCTTGTTACTGCTATTATTACTGTAACTACTGCTACTATTACTATTCCCTCTAGCTAACAAGCGTGAGAATGTACAAAACATCAGTGTTCCTTTTTTATGTGTTAGCTCATTTAATTTCGTGAAAATGTTATGAGATAGCTAGTATCACCGTCTGTTTTATAGATAATAATATGAAGTTCTGGTGAGAAGAACTGCCTTATCCAAGCCAGCACACCATCTAAAGTATGTCCCAGGTGTATCTGACTGGAGCTTATTCTCTTAAGCACAACGTTCAGGGAAGAATAGAAAATGGTAAAGACAGAATACAATCAATATTGACAGATTTCTCCATCAACTGCCCTCTGACCCTCTGAAATCTTTATTTTTAATGTCAACCAGTCTCTGAGCTGCAGTAGAAGAGATCTTTGAAGCTGAAGACCCAGGGTTGGTGCTGGCTCTGCTAATTACTAACCAAGTGTATGCGTGCCTGCTAAGTCACTTAGTTATGTCCAACCCTTGGCAAACCTATGGACTGTAGCCCACTAGGCTTTCTGTTTATGGGATTCTCCAGGCATGAATACTGGAGTGGGTTGCCATGCCCTCATGCAGGTGATCTTCCTGACCCAGGGATCAAACCTGGGTCTCCCTCATTGCTGGAAGATTCTTTACCATCTGAGGGAAGTCTGTAGAATAGGAGATAAATACTTTCCATCCTATTTTCTTACATGGCTGTTGTAAGGATCTAAGAGGGTAATAAACACTAAAGCCTTCTGATTTGAGATTATAAATCTCAAGTAAGTATTACTATTATCATTTATTATTTCAATTTACTGTGCTGGTAAGTGAATAGATTAGGAATATAGAAATACATTTTTTCCTTTTGGTAACTATGGCAAACCTTACCTTTTTTCTAGGACTTTTTTTTATCTTAGAAAACAACATTTTTAAAAAGGAAGATTATACCTGTGGCAGATTCATTTCGGTGTTGGGTAAAACTAATACAATATTGTAAAGTTTAAAAAGAAAATAAAATTAAAAAGGAAGATAAATCGTCCTATCATTATTCTGACATCTTCTTAAATTACTTGGTATCTGGGCTCTCTCTTCCTTTATGCTGTTCTTTATCCTGTTTCCATTTCCTCAAGTCACACAAGATGCCTAAATATCATCCAAAGAATCTTGATACATTCCTATTCCTGTATACACAAGATATTTAGAATTAAAAGAAGACTTTGCTGATGACCAAGAATAATCTATGGCCTACTGCATATATGGGTTTTTGAACATGTAAAGTTTGATGCCCCCCCCCCAATCTTATCAGTAAATGGGGGCTCATTGTACTTGTACCTGACAAAGCACTCATGTCATCAGAGTTTTCTGTCTCCCATTAATCTGAATTGGCTGATAAGAATACTGGTGGGCTATAACATTGTGGGTCAGAACATAGGCTTCAGTATATTATTAATCTGGGCTTTAATCCTAAAACCACCAATCATTAGCCACATAGCTTTGGACAAAAATCTTAAATATGTTGAACCACATTTTCCTCATCCCCCTAAAAAATGGTGTTAGTAATAAAATCTATCTCACAAGATTGTTGAATGAGGTATAGTGCTTACCACAATATCTTACACTTATATATTCCCATGGGGCTTCTCAGGTGGTACTAGTGGTAAAGAACCCATCTGCCAATGTAGGAGACATAAGAGATGCAGGTTTAATCCCTGAGTCAGGAAGATACCCTGGAGGAGGGCATGGCAATCAACTCCAGTATTCTTGCCTGGAGAATCCCATGGACAGAGGAGCCTGGCAGGCACTGTCGATAGGGTCACAAAGAGTTGGACACAACTGAAGTGACTTAGCATGAAAGGAGGCATATATCCCCATGAGTTATAGCTATTATCATCTTATTACTGCAATTATTAGTTGAATTAGTAAACACAAAGTTGAAATGATTAAAAATCTTTATACATGTATAAATCTTTATATACGAGAACACCCACGTAACTCCCATTTTCATTCTAAGAACATCTCCATCATTCACCACCTAATATAAATGAAATACTTTGTTAACTAAAACAGTGATGCCTGAAATGTCTATTGATTCTAAAGGCTATCAAATGGACCAAGTGTAGCACCACAATTAGTTAAATAAGTCAGACATAGACAAAGAAAGCACTCTCAGTGAAGCCTTTGCAAGAGCAAAATAGACAGCTCTCAAAGCCTGTGTCTCCTTGCTTCATCTCACAACCTCCATTCTTCTGCAGGTTTACTGTCCTGTCTTAGCATGGAAAAGGAAGGATAGTGTTTAATTACTTGTTGCTGCTGCTACTGCTGCTAAGTCGCTTCAGTCGTGTCCTGGGATTCTCCAGGCAAGAACACTGGAGTGGGTTGCCATTTCCTTCTCCAATGCATGAAAGTGAAAGTGAAGTCGCTCAGTCATGTCCGACTCCTAGCGACCCCATGGACTGCAGCCTACCAGGCTCCTCTGTCCATGGGATTTTCCAGGCAAGAGTATTGGAGTGGGGTGCCATTGCCTTCTCTGTAATTACTTGATATTGGTCCTTTATTTGAAATAGCACCTAAAACACCTGAGGAGTAGAAAGATGTGATTGTTTCAATGGGTACCCATCCAAGAAAGCTGGGATTATATTCGTGTGAATGCCGGGGGCCTTAGGACATTTCTGCTGGGATGGAGAGCTCTTGGAAAAAGATTGTCAGAAGAATTTGAAGGCTGTTTCTCACAACTGGTTTGGAGAATCATTTGGCAGAGTGCTCTTCAACACACTTGAAGAGTCATCAAACAATTCTTCACTTCACAATAATCTTTGACTTTCTTGGGACCAACAAGATAAAGAGAATTTATTTAAAATATATATATGTAATTGGAAAAATAAAATGAAAACAGAATAACTATTCAATGAATAGTTATTGAGGTGGGTAGTGTATTGCTCCTCAGAGCATTTACAGACAAACTGCAAGAAAATCACTAACAGTAGGGGGCAGGCTTGGAGTAGGGAGGGAAGGACAATGAGACAGGAGTGGTAGCTGCTTGTTAGAAATGAAGAATTATGAAACCCCTTTGGAATGACCTATTGGACTGGTAAATTTGCAAATAACATGTCAGTCTTCCTTGGCTTTTCCTCTCAGGTGTCAACTGCCTGCAGGTAAGTGGTGTTCTCTGCTGTTCTTTTTTTTTTAATATAAATGTATTTATTTTAATTGAAGGCTAATTACTTCACAATATTGTATTTGTTTTGCATACATCAACATGAATCCGCCACAGGTATACCCGTGTTCCCCATCCTGAACCCTCCTCCCTCCTCCTTCCCCATACCATCCCTCTGGGTCATCCCGGTGAACCAGCCCCGAGCATCCTGTATCATGCATCGAAACTGGACTGGCGATTCATTTAACATATGATATTATACATGTTTCAATGCCATTCTACCAAATCATCCCACCCTTGCCCTCTCCCACAGAGTCCAAAAACTGTTCTATACATCTGTGCCTCTTTTGCTATCTCGCTTACAGGGTTATCTTTACCATCTTTCTAAATTCCATATATATGCATTAGTATACTGTATTGGTGTTTTTCTTTCTGGCTTACTTCACTTTGTATAATTGGCTCCAGTTTCATCCACCTCATTAGAACTGATTCAAATTCATTTTAATGGCTGAATAATACTCCATTGTGTATATGTACCACAGCTTTCTTATCCATTCGTCTGCTGATGGACATCTAGGTTGCTTCAATGTCCTGGCTATTATAAACAGTGCTGTGATGAACACTGGGGTACACGTGTCTCTTTCAATTCTGGTTTCCTCGGTGTGTATGCCCAGCAGTGGGATTGCTGGGTCGTATGGCAGTTCTATTTCCAGTTTTTAAAGGACTCTCCACACTATTCACTCCAGTACTCTTGCCTGGAAAATCCCATGGATGGAGGAGCTTGCTAAGTGCACTCCATGGGGTCGCTAAGAGTTGGACATGACTGAGTAACTTCACTTTCACTTTTCACTTTCATGCATCGGAGAAGGAAATGGCAACCCACTCCAGTGTTCTTGCCTGGAGAATCCCAGGGACAGGGGAGCCTGGTGGGCTGCCGTCTATGGGGTCGCACAGAGTTGGACACGACTGAAGCGACTTAGCAGCAGAAGCACACTATTCTCCATAGTGGCTGTACTAGTTTGCATTCCCACCAACAGTGTAAGAGGGTTCCCTTTTCTCCACACCCTCTTCAGAATTTATTGCTTGTAGACTTTTGGATAGCAGTCATTCTGACTGGTGTGAAATGGTACCTCATTGTGGATTTGATTTGCATTTCTCTGATATGAGTGATGTTGAGCATCTTTTCATGTGTTTGTTAGCCATCTGTATGTCTTCTTTGGAGAAATGTCTGTTTATGTCTTTGGCCCATTTTTTGATTGGGTCATTTATTTTTCTGGAATTGAGCTGCAGGAGTTCACAATTTGTATGGAAATACAAAGAACCTCGAATAGCCAAAGCAATCTTGAGAAAGAAGAATGGAACTGGAGGAATCAACCTGCCTGACTTCAGGCTCTACTACAAAGCCACAGTTATCAAGACAGTATGGTACTGGCACAAAGACAGAAATATAGATCAATGGAACAAAATAGAAAGCCCAGAGATAAATCCACGCACCTATGGACACCTTATCTTTGACAAAGGAGGCAAGAATATAAAATGGAGAAAAGACAATCTCTTTAACAAGTGGTGCTGATAAAACTGGTCAACCACTTGTAAAAGAATGAAACTAGAACACTTTCTAACACCATACACAAAAATAAACTCAAAGTGGATTAGAGATCTAAACGTAAGACCAGAAACTATAAAACTCCTAGAGGAGAACATAGGCAAAACACTCTCTGACATACATCACAGCAGGATCCTCTATGACCCACCTCCCAGAATATTGGAAATAAAAGCAAAAATAAACAAATGGGACCTAATTAAACTTAAGAGCTTCTGCACAACAAAGGAAACTATAAGCAAGGTGAAAAGACAGCCTTCAGAATGGGAGAAAATAATAGCAAATGAAGCAACTGACAAAGAATTGATCTCAAAAATATACAAGCAACTCCTACAGCTCAATTCCAGAAAAATAAACGACCCAATCTTCTGTTCTTTCAAAGGTGGCTTTTCCCTTTGCTTCCTCCTTGAGTGTGTGGGGGTACTTGCCCTGGTCCAATACTTCTGAGTGCACTGATAGTCTTTCTGATTTGGGAGTTTAATTGGCAAACTTATTCTGCTTTGTTTTGCTTATGTTTGTTATTATACTAAGCTCTCTCTCCCCTACCCCTTTGATTTTTATCACAGTACAGGTAATATTTTGAACTCCCATTGACCTTACTATTTTGTTCAGAATCCAGGATGGGACAGAGGGCTGTTATTGATTTGATCTCCTGAGAACATAATCCATTTAGCTAAGCCTTTTCCTACTTAAATTTACCTACAATTGACTCATTAGTACAAATCAATGCACTGAATCTGCAAACTTCCTTTGATCTGTCTATCTTCAGGCCCTTCACTCTACTTGGAAAATCCAATGTTTTATTTGATAGTGACTTTTTTCTAATCACAGTCCCTCTTTTGTGCTAAATCATCTTTATCTTGCAACTCCTCTGGCCCCCAACACTTCTCTAAAAATATTTTCCTGCCCTCAATCCAGAATTTATTTGTTTAAAAATTTGTTTGGTTTTCCTTAGTATAGATAAGGTTGTTTGTTCTTCAAGCAGAATAGATTTCCCTCCTTCATTGAATGCTACTTTGAAAAGTCCTTTAATTTATGTAAAAAGATATATAACTCAAAGTTGGGTTCCCCTGCTTTCTGCTGAAAACCCAATAAAGAGGCAAAGTTGGTGGAAAAGAAAGTTTGCTTTATTTCTGATGCCTGCTGGGGGTGGGGTGGGTAAGTGGGTGTGGCAGGGTGGACTCCTGCCCAAAGGCCGACTCCCCTTCAATAACAATCAGTGAGCAAGAGCTTTCATAGACACAAGGTGGGGGGCTATACGTAGAAACAGCACAGTTAGCGCTCAGAGTCATCTCAAAATTGGTCATGTGGTGATCTGGCCAGCATTATCTTGTTTTAACTACAGTTAATTTTGAGTTCTGGGGGCTTCTCAGGTGGCACTAGTGGTAAAGAATCCTCTTGCCAATGCAGGAGATATGAGGTGCCAGTCCAGTCCCTGGGTTGGGAAGATCCTGTGGAGGATGGCATAGCAACCCACTCCGGGATTCTTGTCTGAATGAATCCCATGGACAGAGGAACCTGGAGGGATACAGACTGTAGGGCTGCAAAGAGTTGGACAGGACTGAAACGACTTAGTACACACACCCACAATCTTTAGTTCCAGGGTCAGTCCCATTCCTTGAGGCCAATTCTTGGAATTGCAGCACTTTGTAACACGGCTACAGTCTGGTCATCACGTTCTTTCACCTGGTATGGTGTCAGTATGTATAACACAGCTTACAAGATATGGCTCAATATTATCTATAGCCCTTGAGGATGAACTAAAGGTCTTTGACTATGCTTAATGACTAAACTATTTTATTTGGTCTCCTTTGACTGTATCCCTTTGTTTCTGTGTTTTCTCATTTCTTTGATTAAACTGATTTTTTGGCTAAAGTTTTTTCACAGACAAAAGACAGGTGGAGGACATGGGGGAAGGACCATAGGGTTCTGCTCCATTTCAGAGACACACGCAAGAAATCCTTGGCAGAAGTTTCTTCCTTAAAGTCTCAGGGCAAAGAAATGTTACTTCCATGAACTTTCCTATTCAGTTCAGTTCAGCTCAGTTCAGTCGCTCAGTCGTGTCCGACTCTTTGCGACCCCATGAATCGCAGCACGCCAGGCCTCCATGTCCATCACCAACTCCCGGAGTTCACTCAAACTCATGTCCATTGAGTCGGTGATGCCATCCAGCCATCTCATCCTCTGTCTTCCCCTTCTCCTCCTGCCCCTAATCCCTCCCAGCATCAGAGTCTTTTCCAATGAGTCAACTCTTTGCATGAGGTGGCCAAAGTACAGCAATTTCAGCTTTAGCATCATTCCTTCCAAAGAAACCCCAGGGCTGATCTCCTTCAGAATGGACTGGTTGGATCTCCTTGCAGTCCAAGGGACTCTCAAGAATCTTCTCCAACACCACAGTTCAAAAGCATCAATTCTTTGGCACTCAGCCTTCTTCACAGTCCAACTCTCACATCCATACATGACCACTGGAAAAACCATAGCCTTGACTAGACGAACCTTTGTTGGCAAAGTAATGTCTCTCTTTTGAATATGCTATCTAGGTTGGTCATAACTTTCCTTCCAAGAAGTAAGTGTCTTTTAATTTCATGGCTGTGGTCACCATCTTCAGTGATTGACCTTTCCTATTATTCGCCAGCTAATTAGTTGCTCTTTCCACTCACCTTCCAGAAATTGCTTCTTGTAACGTTGTTGAGGGAGAAGGCAATGGCACCCCACTCCAATACTCTTGCCTGGAAAATCCCACGGACAGAGGAATCTGTTGGGCTGCAGTCCATGGGGTTGCTAGGAGTCGGATACGACTGAGCAAATTCACTTTCACTTTTCACTTTCATGCACTGGAGAAGGAAATGGCAGCCCACTCCAGTGTTCTTGCCTGGAGAATCCCAGGGACGGGGGAGCCTGGTGGGCTGCTGTCTATGGGGTCGCACAGAGTCAGACACGACTGAAGCGACTTAGCAGCAGCAGCAGCAACATTGTTGAAAGCTAATGTTACTGTGCCTTACATAAGTAGTTTGTAAGTTATTATTCCTCTTGCCAAACTGAAGCCTCTTAAATGCAGGGGAAGGGACTTCCCTTGTAGCTCAGTTGGTAAAGAGTCTGCCCGCTTATGCAGGAGACCCAGGTTTGATCCCTGGGTTGGGAAGATTCCCTGGAGGAGGAAATGGCAACACACTCCAGTACTTTTGCCTGGAAAATCTCATGGATAGAGGAACCTGGTGGGCTGCAGTCCATGGGGGTGCAAAGAGTCGGGCATGACTGAGTGACTAACAGTTACTTACTTACTTAAATGCAGGGGATGTGGAGTTTTCATTTCCTTTGTATACTTCTGGGTTCGAACTCAATTCCAGAAAGAGTATGTCATCTAGAACATCAAAGCCCTCATGCTTTTGTGCTCAGGACCAACATAGACAGCCCTGTGAGTGGATGCTTACAATGTGCTTTACACAGTGCCAAGACAGAACTACACACAGCAGTGCAGAGGAAGTGCCCCTGGCTCGGATAGAAGGGGGAGGGAGGAGATGGGGCATTACATACCACTGTAGCCAATCTCATAGTTCCCATGGCACTTCCGACCAGAGTGCCTTCTATCCAGTGGTATGGAATAGATGAATGATAAAATTGGAGGGCTTAAAATTTTCCTTAACTTGGAAATGATTTTCCTTAACTTGGAAATGATTTTCCTTAATTGAAAACAATTGGAAATAGTCTTTGGGGGGAGTACTGAGTCAGAATTGACGATGTTTGTATGTTTAACGAATTTATGATAATCTGATTTTGCATATGGATGTTCATCTGACAAAATAGCTTATATAAAAAGTTTGGGTGTTTGCTTAGAACTACTGTAGCTGAGAAAAATATTTGTATTTGTTGCTGATCAGGCAGTAACTAGGCAGCAAGCTTCTTACACCTTAATTACAAGATCGTATTAAAACAAGGCAATTTAATTGCAATCAGTGTAGAATAATTTATTTATAAACTGCCATTATATGTATTTATATCCTGTAATACCTATTACTCCAGCCTCATACTGTATGTGCCTCATTATATTGTGAAGTACAAGGTCATTAACCTACAATTTCATTTGACATCTTATTTATTATATTCTGTTCTGTGTTTAGTATGAAATTGTTAAATTCTCTTCAGTTATTTTTTACTACTTAATTTCTGTGTGAATCTCATAAGGCTCTGATTACAGCTATTTAAGCAAGTATGACTTGTGTTGTAAGCAGTTGGCTTTCCTTAAACATCTTGAGTGGATCTGGAATGGGTTCTGCTCTTCAATTGTCTCTCCTTCCTCATGTTTGGCCCTGGTTGGTAGTGATTCTGGAAGCCCAATACATTTTCCCAAGTACTGAAATGGTTCTTGGCATCTTTCAGAGAATATTTGGAACACAGCAAAATGAATTGCAGATAAACTCCATAAGCAAAATACTACTCCTGATTCTGAAGCTAGCAGATTTCTAAGCTTTGAGTGGTCTGGTTTGGTGAATTGAGCTTGGTTAATATATGTAACAAGTCAAGGGATGTAGAGTTGAAATCCCGTGTTGATACTTTCTCTCAGTGTGTGTGTGTGTGTGTGTGTGTGTGTGCACGCGCACACATGCTCAGTCCTGTTCAACTCTGCGACTCCATAGCCTGTCGCCCACTAGATAAAGCCAACTTAACAAAATATATGTATAAACATAGTCAAGAGTAGACATCACTGGGCGCTTTTGGGCTCCAAGATGAGGCTAGATCAACACAAATCTGTCTCCACTGCTAGCAGAGTGGGCTGAATGTACTATGAATAGAGGGGAGCTACTCCGTATTAAGTCTGTACTATCAATGTGCCAAGGGCTTCCCTTGTGGCTCAGTGGTAAAGATTCTGCCTGTCAATGCAGGAGACATGGGTTTGATAGTTGGGAATATACCCTGGATGAAGGAAATGGCAACCCACTCCGGTATTCTTGCCTGAGAAATCCCGTGGACAGATGAACCTGGCAGGTTACAGTCCATGGGGAAACAAAGAGTCATCAGATATGACTCAGCGACTAAACAGCAACAATCAATATGTTTTAATTTGATGTTTCAACCCAGTTTCCCAACTTTCAAAGCCAGGTATTATTAAAATATTCATTTTATATCCCCCGAAACTGAGGTTCAGAGAGAAAATTCCTTGTTCAAGATTACACAGTCACTAGAGAGCTGAGCTAAGCTTCAAACCCAGCTATCCTGGTCTCTGAAACTCTCTACAGTATACTGTACTCCACTCGTCCTTTTCACATCGCTATGTACAGTTTTCCAAGGGTTAGCTATTCTTTCTGAGAATTAATTCTGTAAGCCGTCCATCCTTCTGCATAGCCCTATATTTACTACATAATTGTTTGCCGAAGCCTTTCACACAGGAGGCATACAGAAAGGGGAGAAAGCATAAGGCAGTTACTATATATAAAAGTCCAGTTATTGGTTACTCCTGGGGAATGAATACTTCAGAATAACCAAGGTTTCTTTATTTATTCATAAAGTGTGCCCATACTTATTCTCTTAAGATTAAAAATAAGGTTCTATTTGATGCTTTTTTCTAAGAGGTATTTTATTTCTTACATTTTAAAACATAACCACTTTATAAATGTATTAATTTTTTTTATAAATTACCCTCACCATAGGATTGTAACTCCATAACGGCTGTGACACTGATGGCAATATTGATTATACATTCCCTGCATCTACAGCAATGCAAATAACATGCTAATGTGCTTAGTAACTGTTGGATTAATCAATGCCTATTATGGTCATTATGCATTATCCTGAACTTAATGTAATGTGCCTTTAAGGATATCAGAAAGTGTAAGATTACTTGCAACTCATCCTAAAGATCTGAGTTCATTGTTCACTTACTCGTTTTCTACAGCTCCCAGTCTTCTTCACTGTCGGCTCTTAAAACTCCACTGTTGCTTATTGTGTTTTCAGCAGACGTCTGACATTGGGAAGCATCTGCTGCATCTAATATGAAAGCTACGGTGAATTAGGGAACCAGATGCCCTTTGTTATTCAAATTTTGTAAAGGTTTGAATCCTCTGCTAGGAGTGAGCAAATATGTTTAAGTGGGAATCTGTGGCATTTTCCAAAGGAAAGGAGCTTTGAATATTCAACAACTTCAAGGTGATTAAAATAATATCAGGCACCTTTTTTTTTTTTACCATGATGATATGAAACTAGAAGTCAATTACAAGATGAACTAGAAAAACTACAAAAATGTGGAGATTAAACTGCATGCTGTTGAACAATGGATCATTAAAGACATCAGAGGAGAAATAAAAAAAATACCTAGAGCCAAATTAGAGCATAAATACATCATACCAAAATATATGAGATGCAGCAAAATTGTCTCTAAAAGGGAAGTTTAAAGCAATACAGGCCTTCCTCAAGAAACGAGAAAAATCTTAAACAATCTAAAGTTATACCTAAAGAATCTAGAAAAAGAACAAAGTTCACATTTAGTAGAAGAAATAAAGGTCAAATCAGAAATAAATGACATAGATGCATAGAAACTAAAATGACTAATGAAACTAAGAGTGGGTTCTTTGAAAAACAAACAAACAACAAAATTGACAAATGGACAAGTAGACTCACTGAGAAAGAGAGGGCTCAAATAAGCCAGAAATGAAAGAGAAGATGTTACAGCTGATACCACAGAGATACAATGAATTTTATACTTTAAATGTGTGAATTATAACTCAATTAACATGCTAAAATGCTCACCAAATGTCTAAATACAAATAGTAGCAATGTATTCTATAGTTTATAACTTTTGTGTTAGTAAAAATGTGTGCTCAGTCACTCAGTCGCGTCCGACTCTTTGCGACCCCATGAACTGTAGCCTGCCAGTTCCTCTGTCTATGGGATTTTCCAGGCAAGAACAGTGGAGTGGGTTGCCATTTTATTCTCCAGCGGATCTTCCAGACCTAGAGACTGAACCTGCATCTCTTACATTCATGGCATATTCTCTATCACTGAGCCACCTGGGAGCCCTCCTTTAGGTTACTCACTTTCAATGCTGCTACCAGAAAAGCCGTATTCCATTTCTGTATTCCGTGTTAGTAAAATATATGACAATAAAATCACAGAGTTTGGGAGTCTAGAAAGCAAAATGTACAATTATGTCTATCCACTACATATTAGAATATTGTTTTAGCATTATTATCATTCTGGATGGGGTATTTCTCGCTCTCTGTGTGGTCTCCCCTTTGCATTGTTTAGCAGCATCTCTGGCCTCTGTCTTCTATCCAGTTGATTCCAGCAGCCTCTTTCCTTTTCCCACCTAAGGGAATGGCAACCCACTCCAGTATCCTTGCCTGGAGAATTCCATGGACAGAGAAGCTTGGTGGGCCACAGTCTCTGGTATCTCAAAGAGTTGGACACGACTGAACAACTAACACACACTTCCTTTGACTGCTTCCTTCTGTGCTAACAAAAAATGTCTCCAGATTTTGTTAATTGTCTTCTAGGGGGAAAAATAATTCCCAGTTAAGAATACCTGCTACATATGAAGTGGTACAATATGATTTGAATATAATGTGTTAGTTTCCTATGTCTACCCTAACAAATTACTACAACTTAATGATGTAAAACAACACAATTTTATTACTTTTGTTCTAGAGCTTAAAAATTAAAAATGTTCTAACTGTACTACAATTTAAAGTGTCATCAGGATTCATGCTGGAGGCTCTCAGGAAGAGTGCATTGCCTTGACTTTTCCAGTTTTTATAGGCATTCCCTGGCCATTGTTCCTTCCTCTATCTCAAAGCCAGAGTGTAACATCTTTAAGTTTCTCTCTTTAGCTTTCCTCTGCTTTGTCATCATATCTCCTTCCCTCTGACTCTGACCTTCTACCTTTCTCTCATAAAACTTCTTGTAATTACTTTGGGATCACCTGATTAAGACAGGATTATTTCCTTATCTCAAGATCCCCAACTTAGATACATCTGTGGAGTGCCTGTTAAGGACACATATTTACAAATTCCAGGGATTAGGACATGGACATATTTAGGGAGAATTATTCAGCCCATCACAGTAGACTTTGATAAGTTAAAGATGTACACTATAACACCTAAAGCAACAATTAAAATAATAATAAGCTAAATATTTAACAATATACTACAGGTCTCTGAGGCTGTTTATTTTGCATTGTCTGTCTATTCTCTGGATTAGGTAATTTCTCTTGTTCTATCACAGAGATTTTAGCCCTTTCCGATTGTTTATCACTAAGACCTCTGTTGTCCTTAACAGAGTTCCTGGATATGTTTTTTTCCCCCACATTCTGCTTCAAATAATGCTAACATCCTCAAGGCAGGGTCACGTAGCTGATGACCCTCACTTTCTACTCACCTATCTGTAGTGGAATGTCTGTGCCTTGGGGCTAGATGTGGAGCAGGGAGGGAACTGGAGCTGCTAGTTCTCACAGCCTGACTTGCCTGTTCAGAATAAAACTTCTGCAACATGGAGTTCGGGGAAATGATGCAGCCTCTGATTTATTAACAAACTCCATATAGTTCCACTCTTCTTACTGAGATTCATTATATGTTGTTGAATAATTATTTCCTAATTTGTTGCATGCTGGAGAATTGTCAGAATTTTTAAATGATTGTTTTTGAAATTTTGTCTAGATTTATTGCTACTGTTTTGGAGAAAGGATTTGTTAAGCTCCTTACACAGTCGTTCTAAAAGTCTCACCTCTGTGCTGTCTCTTGATGCTTCTGTCTCTTTTTTCATGAGGTTGATGAGGCAAAGACACTGAACTTTGCTTTTGCTGGAAATGCTCACTGTTTCAGAAGGGACTTAGGCGTTGTATTGAACTAGGTCTGCTCTATGTATTGAGGGAATCTCTTTTGTTTGTCTCCCTTAGAGATTTTTACTGAGGTTTTCAATCTATCACCACTGTATATTTTAACATTTCAAAGCATATATTTCAGTGAGGATATAGTTATATGTCCAATGAGGATACTCACACTTTTTTGTGTGTCTGGAGTTACATCTTATAGGGATCAGGATGAAAGAATTCAGGGAGTCCCAGTGTTCCAATCCAGTTCACAAATAAACTAAATACATCCTTTGGAGCAAAAATCTATGACTATAAAAGCCATGCATCTTTGGTTTACAGGAAAAAAAAAAAAAAAGAAAGAAACCTACTTAAGCAAATTTATGTAAATAGAAGAACAAAGTTGTTTTAAGATTTTAGAACTCTCACAGATTTTAGGGGAATTAAATTTTATAACTGAAAACAATTACAGATTTTACTCTTCATCAAAGTGTGTTTCTGACTCTATCAGATTATGTCTCAATGTCTATTTCTGTCTCTGTGTGTCTCTCTCTGAGACCATATTATCCCTCATTTCAGCTTTTGTCTATTCATGTGTCCCATTATTCTCTCTGCAGATAAGCACCATTTGCTTTAACCCATCTGCTTTACTTCTTCTACTTCCTTCTTTGCTAAACAAACCTTGGTTTTTTAATTGGGGCATAAGCTTTAGCTCTAACACTACCTAAACTGTTAGGTCAGACATATATACCAATATAAAATATTAAGGAAGCGATGCTTTCTACATAAAAAAAGATGGTATGAGACTTAAGGATTAATAACTGCTACAAGTAAGAGAATTTCAGACAAGTTATTTCACGATTGGTTTTAGAAGCCCCCCAGCAGCTTTGAGTCTGTTCATACTATACTGTATCACTTTGAGTCTGTTCATACTCATGACCAAGGATTTTCCTGGTTAAAAATAGTTTCTAAGCAGTTTAGATAGAGACTTCTTTGTGATTAATGATAAATTTGTCCTTGTTGGTTTGAGCTGTGTAAAACGGAAAACAAACAGTCCTTTGTGTTGATAGGCTGGTTAGTGGATCACAGACAATGATAGGGTTGACATATGACCCTTAACCCTACCATCTCATGGCAGCCATGTGGATGTTCTGAGCAATTTAATGCTCTCATTATCTAGTTCTGCCTTCTCACTCTGTTGGGGAATGGAGGAGCCCAATCTGTCACTTGCTCTTGCCATCATCTGATTCCTCCAGGAACTGTCTGTATTTGTCTCTTCACTATGTAATCAAGAACATTTGGTGTTTTGATGATAAGTAAGAGAAGGAAAATGAGTTAGGAGTACATAGGTTACAAAAATGAAAGCAGACTTGTCACTTCAGAAGAAATACCTGACTTCTTTGCTTAGAGTAAAGGAATAAAAAATATATGAGCTTTGGAGTTCTCAGGCAAAGCTTAAATAACTCTTCACTTATTTGCTGTGTGACTTTGAGGAGATTACATAATCTCTTGGAGTCTCAGTTTTCTTATTTTTGAACTGTGGATACAAATACCAAGCAAGAAGTATTCTTGGGAGAATTATCTATTAATGTTGTCGTTGTTGAATCAGGGCTAAACTGTGGCTGTAGAGGGTAAGAACTGGTGATGGGAGATTGAAAACTGAGGTGAAATTTTTGGTCCTCGTGCTCAGAACTGCTCACTTGTTTGGCTTTTAGTTTCTCAAAAGATCCCTTTCTATTGCTGGTCTGCCCACTCATGGTGACTTTTTGCTTTTCTGGCATATGCTCTTCAATTTTTCTGTGGTATATTGCAATCTCCATTCTCATTGGCAAATATTTATACCAGGGGAGTGAGAAAAGAGGTCTACTGATTTGTCTTTAGCACAATTAAAGTGAAGTTTGATTCTCAAATTTTTTAAATAAATATTTCCTTGTGTGCATTTCTAATGTATGAAGTAAGATTTGCTTGCATCAAACAAAGTTTAACATAATTTCAGAAGAATTACATATTATTCTAATTTTATTTTATGTATTATATCTTATGATGAATACTTTTCAAAGCACATCACATATACTATTTCATTTAATTTTGATGATAGCAAAATTATTTATTCCACTTTTCAAATGTGAAAGATTATGGAGCAGGGAGGAGCAGCAGAAATAAAACTGGGACTTGAGTCTATTGATTTCTTAACACAGTATTCCATCCATTTTACATGTTGTCTACCATCAATATTAATATTTCAATTTGGTAGTAATGATATTATTAATTATAATCAAGAGACTTCTTTCTGCTAATTTATGCACTGGATATTTCTGATTCTTACATAAAAAAATCCTTCTTTACTCCTAAACATATGTAAGAGCTTATAATTTTCATATCATGATCTAAAGAATTGTTTCCTCCCAAATTTTGTCTCCTACTCCATGAAATATTTCTCAGAACTAGGATTTCATAATTTTAGATAATGTTACAAGAATGAGTATTCAGTAATTTTCTAATAGGCTACAAACATAATCCAATATCCTAATTTTATTGTATTGTCAGAGAAGTTAATTGGATTGGTATAGCCACTAGCAAAATATATTGGTTCAAGCAAATAGTGAATCTAATTTTCTCCATAAATATTCCTGCACAGGAACAGTGCAGACAGAGGATCAAGGGGAAAGGGTGCTTGTGTAACTTTAAAAGATCAATTTAGCTTCAATATTTTACTCATGGAAGAAATAGAAAGGGATGAAATTAATTTATTTTAGCATACATTATTATTTTTAAATTGGACTAGAACAACAATGAAATAATAAACTTTATAGTGCAGTTCAATTTCCCACAAAGCAGGGGAGATGGGCCCCTCCGTCCCACTTTCCAACACTTCATACACCAAGTCCCTAGGAACTTTAAGAATTGACACAGAGAGGTGATTTTTATTTTTGGGAATCAATATATATCTCTTTAAAAATCATTCAGACTTTAATGATTTACATGAGTAGATTTTGGTCAATGTTTACCTGAGTTATGAGTTGGAACTTGGTTCTACTGATTTCTAGCTTCACCTACCACACACACCTGTCCTCAGGAAAGTCACAAAATACCTTTCTGTCTCATTATTTTGTCCAGAAAATGAATCCACTGCATCAATGAAAGCAGCCTTTTCTTTGAAAGGTTAAATTCTTTTTGCACCCGTCTACTTTATTGTTTGTTGAGTTTTATATTTTTTTTCTTAAATAGATGCAATAGGTTAAAGTTTAAAACTTAAATGAGGATGTCAAATAAGAAACTTGACATTCTCATTTAATAATTGCTTATCTTCAAGAGGTAAGTAAAGCCATTTTCATGGTTGAATAAATAAGATGAAGGGAAGAGATAGGAGCTTGAATATGAACAGAAAAGAACTCTAGTGTGTATTTGAAGTTTATATTTATCTATTCTAAGAACAAGCCTGATTTGATAATCTCCCCTGTGCACTACCTGAAGATGAAAAAAGCTCCTATTTTTATAAGGCGCTTACTGCAGACATTCATCTCCCTTGTCCTTTGTATTATTATTTTCCTTGGATTTCATTTTAGGCGGAATTTTAGGGATGCAAGACGCAGTTCGAGTTACAAATGATAAATTTTATGTTGAGGCCATGACCATCTGCAATCCACAGAAACACACCAAAGAAACGCAGTAGATGCCTCTTTCAGTGATTTACCTCTCCTGACCTTTCAAAATATTTAATTAATTATAATTAATGGGTGACAAATCCAATTATGCTCTGGTAGAGAAATCACAGGCTTCCCTGGTAGCTTGGTCAGTAAATAATCTGCCTGCAATGTAGAAAATTGGGATTCAATCCCTGGGTCAGGAAGATCTCCTGGAGAAGGAAATGGCAACCCACTTCAGTAATCTTGCCTGGAAAATCCCATAGACAGAGGATCCTGGTGGGCTACAGTTCCATGGGGTCGCAAGAGTCAGACACAATATAGCGACTAAATCACAGAGAAGTCAGGTCATTTTGTATCACTTCGAATAGCCTGATCCATCAGATCAGATCAGATCAGTCGCTCAGTCGTGTCCGACTCTTTGCGACCCCAGGAATCCCAGCACGCCAGGCCTCCCTGTCCATCATCAACTCACGGAGTTCGCTCAGACTCACGACCATCGAGTCAGTGATGCCATCCAGCCATCTCATCCTTTGTCGTCCCCTTCTCCTCTTGCCCCCAGTCTCTCCCAGCATCAGAGTCTTTTCCAATGAGTCAACTGTTCGCATGAGGTGGCCAAAGTACTAGAGTTTCAGCTTTAGCATCATTCCTTCCAAAGAAATCCCAGGGCTGATCTCCTTCAGAATGGACTGATTGGATCTCCTTGCAGTCCAAGGGACTCTTAAGAGTCTTCTCCAACATCACAGTTCAAAAGCATCAATTCTTTGGTGCTCAGCCTTCTTCCCAGTCCAACTCTCACATCCATACATGACCACAGGAAAAACCATAGCCTTGACTAGATGGACCTTTGTTGGCAAAGTAATGTCTCTGCTTTTGAATATGCTATCTAGGTTGGTCATAACTTTCCTTCCAAGGAGTAAGCGTCTTTTAATTTCATGGCTGCAGTTACCATCTGTAGTGATTTTGGAGCCCAGAAAAATAAAGTCTGACACTGTTTCCACTGTTTCCCCATCTATTTCCCATGAAGTGGTGGGACTGGATGCCATGATCTAGTTTTCTGAATGTTGAACTTTAAGCCAACTTTTTCACTCTCCACTTTCACTTTCATCAAGAGGCTTTTGAGTTCCTCTTCACTTTCTGCCATAACGGTGGTGTCATCTGCATATCTGAAGTGATTGACATTTCTCCCAGCAATCTTGATTCCAGCTTGTGTTTCTTCCAGTCCAGCGTTTCTCATGATGTACTCTGCATATAAGTTAAATAAACAGGGTGACAATATACAGCCTTGACGTACTCCTTTTCCTATTTGGAACCAGTCTGTTGTTCCATGTCCAGTTCTAACTCTTGCTTCCTGACCTGCATACAAATTTCTCAAGAGGCAGATCAGGTGGTCTGGTATTCCCATCTCTTTCAGAATTTTCCACAGTTTATTGTGATCCACACAGTCAAAGGCTTTGGCATAGTCAATAACGCAGAAATAGATGTTTTTCTGGAACTCTGTTGCTTTTTCAGTGATCCAGCGGATGTTGGCATTTTGATCTCTGGTTTCCCTGACTTTTCTAAAACCAGCTTGAACATCAGGAAGTTCACGGTTCACATATTGCTGAAGCCTGGCTTGGAGAATTTTGAGCATGACTTTATTAGCGTGTGAGATGAGTGCAATTGTGCAGTGGTTTGAGCATTCTTTGGCATTGCCTTTCTTTGGGATTGGAATGAAAACTGACCTTTTCCAGTCCTGTGGCCACTGCTGAGTTTTCCAAACTTGCTGGCATATTGAGTGCAGCACTTTCACAGCATCATCTTTCAGGATTTGAAATAGCTTAACTGGAATTCCATCACCTCCACTAGCTTTGTTCGTAGTGATGCTTTCTAAGGCCCACTTGACTTCACATTCCAGGATTTCTGGCTCTAGGTCAGTGATCACACCATCGTGATTATCTGCGTCATGAAGATTTTTTTTTGTACAGTTCTTCTGTGAATTCTTCCCATCTCTTCTTAATATCTTCTGCTTCTGTTAGGTCCATACCATTTCTGTCCTTTATCAAGCCCATCTTTGCAAGAAATGTTCCTTTGGTATCTCTGATTTTCTTGAAGAGATCCCTAGTCTTTCCCATTCTGTTGTTTTCCTCTATTTCTTTGCGTTAATCGCTGAAGAAGGCTTTTTTATCTCTTATTGCTATTTTTTGGAACTCTGCATTCAGATGTTTATATCTTTCTTTTTCTCCTTTGCTTTTCATTTCTCTTCTTTTCACAGCTATTTGTAAGGCCTCCCCAGACAGCCATTTTGCTTTTTTGCATTTCTTTTCCATGGGGATGGTCTTGATCCCTCTCTCCTGTACAATGTGACGAACCTCATTCCATAGTTCATCAGGCACTTTATCTATCAGATCTAGGCCCTTAAATCTATTTGCTACTTCCACTGTATAATCATAAGGGATTTGATTTAGGTCATACCTGAATGGTCTAGTGGTTTTCCCCACTTTCTTCAATTTCAGTCTGAATTTGGCAATAAGGAGTTCATGGTCTGAGCCACAGTCAGCTCCTGCTGACTTTTGCTGACTGTATAGAGCTTCTCCAACTTCGGCTGCAAAGAATATAATCAATCTGATTTTGGTGTTGACCATCTGGTGATGTCCATGTATAGAGTCTTCTCTTATGTTGTTGGAAGAGGGTGTTTGTTATGACCAGTGCATTTTCTTGGCAAAACTCTATTAGTCTTTGCCCTGCTTCATTCTGTATTCCAAGGCCAAATTTGCCTGTTACTCCAGGTGTTTCTTGACGTCCTACTTTCCTACTGCAGTCCCCTATAATGTAAAGGACGTCTTTTTTGGGTGTTAGTTCTAAAAGGTCTTGTAGGTCTTCATAGACCCGTTCAACTTCAGCTTCTTCAGTGTTACTGGCTGGGGCATAGACTTGGATTACTGTGATATTAAATGGTTTGCCTTGGAAACGAACAGAGATCATTCTGTTGTTTTTGAGATTGCATCCAAGTACTGCATTCCAGACTCTTTTAATGACCATGATGGCCACTCCATTTCTTCTGAGGTATTCCTGCTCGCAGTAGTAGATATAATGGTCATCTGAGTTCAATTCACCCATTCCAGTCCATTTCAGTTCGCTGATTCCTAGAATGTTGACATTCACTCTTGCCATCTCTTGTTTGACCACTTCCAATTTGCCTTGATTCATGGACCTGGCATTCCAGGTTCCTATGCAATATTGCTCTTTACAGCATTGGACCTTGCTTCTATCACCAGTCACATCCACACCTGGGTATTCTTTTTGCTTTGGCTCCATCCCTTCATTCTTTCTGGAGTTATTTCTCCATTGATCTCCAGTAGCATATTGGGCACCTACTGACCTGGGGAGTTCCTCTTTCAGTATCCTATCATTTTGCCTTTTTATACTGTTCATGGGGTTTTCAAGGCAAGAATACTGAAGTGGTTTGCCATTCCCTTCTCCAGTGGGCCACATTCTGTCAGATCTCTCCACCATGACCCGCCCATCTTGGGTTGCCCCACGGGCATGGCTTAGTTTCATTGAGTTAGACAAGGCTGTGGTCCAGTGTGATTAGATTGACTAGTTTTCTGTGAGTATGGTTTCAGTGTGTTTGCCCTCTGATGCCCTCTTGCAACACCTACCGTCTTACTTGGGTTTCTCTTACCTTGGGCGTGGGGTATCTCTTCACGGCTGCTCCAGCAGAGCGCAGCCATTGCTCCTTACCTTGGACGAGGGGTATCTCCTCACTGCCGCCCTTCCTGACCTTCAAAGTGGGATAGCTCCTCTAGGCCCTCCTGGGCCCACGCAGCCACAGCTCCTTGGACGTGGGGTTGCTCCTCCCGGTCGCCAGCCTTGGCCTCAGGCATCGGGGCGTGGGGCAGCTCTTCCTGCCCGTGGCCCCTGGCCTCGGGCTTAGGGGCTTGGGGTATCTCCTCCTGGCTGCCCCCCTTGACCTCAGACGCAGGGTAACTCCTCTCGTTGCCGCCCCTGACCTTGGATGCGGGGTAACTCCTCTCGTCCCCGCCCCTGACCTCGGACGCAGGGTAACTCCTCTTGGCTGCCGCCCTTCGGGCATGGGGTCCTCCTGGCTTCTGCCCCTGACCTCGGACGTGGGGTGGCTCCTCTGGAAAAGTAAGCTCCATGATTAAAAGTCAAGTTTTTAAGTTCCCACCCAAGAAAGTTGTCTCCAATAAAAGTTTTTTCCCACCAATGTCTTCTTGATGTGTTGACATTTCTTGACATCTCATGACATCATTATCGTCATCATCTTCAATGTCATTATAATATTTGATTTTCCATATATGATAAAGCACTTTATGTACATTTAAAAAATTATACAAAAATTGTATAAAGTAAGAGGTATTCCTATTATTCCCATTTTACCTTAAAGGATTTGAGTAACTTCCCAGTTGGCTATAATGACAGAGTAATAACGCCTGTCTTCTGGAGGGAGAATCTGATTTTATGACCATTTTGCACTCTTACCTCTCATCTAAAGCATCTTCAATGAAAGTTTCTCAGTGCCTAACACAGTCATAAATTAACTTCTTTCTCAGTCCTACAGAGACACTGAGCCTGGTAAAGGGAATATGAATCATATTTCCCATATTTAGTTCCTCTAAGAAGCATAGTAGTGAACAAAATAGAAGGAGGCTCTGTTTCTCACTGATTGTCTAGTATTCTCTCTCTCTCATATGAACTTTCCTCTTTCCTTATGTAGGTACATTTGCAAATTTCCATAGGATGCAAATCTATTGTTGCACTCATAATGGTTGAGAGTCTTACTGCCTACATTTGAATTCAGGCTCCAGGACTTAGTTTTCACCTTAGGTACACAACTTAAACTCTATAAGCCTCAATTTCCTCACTTGTAAAATGGGGATAATAATAGTTCTAATACCACTGAGTCATTTAAGAGAGATAACAGATGTGAACAGCACAGTGCCCACTGCTTGACAATTTCTCAATAGTAATTGCCTGCTAGTGCTCTCTTGCTGTGTGTGTCCACTGCTGAATGCTCTGATGCCCACTGTGGCCACCTCTTCTCTGTTATGTCTCCTTAAACTGTGTTTTAGTGATTTCCCATTTCTGCAAGAGCCCGGAATCTAGTATAGGTTACCCAAAGAATGATTCTTTTTCATTTAGCTTTAGCACTGCTGTAGCACTTTACAGCTGTTTAGAGAATCAAATTCTAGGTAAATATTTAGTGATCTGTGCTGGGTTTTGTATTCTAGGTTGGCATTTTCTTCTCTAAACTTGCAAGATGTGGTAAAAAATGAACCAGTAATTTAGAAGAATTAGTGGAGTTGGGGGGGGGCAAGAGGAGCTTTATCTTTCTAGGTGATCCTCTCTCTTTTCATTTTTCCTTTTTACACAAATATATCTAGTCTTCATCTTTCTTGTCTATTGCCTTTCTCAGCTCATTTAAACAGAGGGGTTCTTGTGACACAGAACCTGAGAAAACTCAGCTGAGTGGGTTGCAGCATTTATGACACCATGCTGTGTGCTAAAAAATAAATAAAAATCTGGTAGCTATTATTATTTTGAAAATAAGATTTGGAAGATAAATATTTGAAAAATGAGTATGTTAAAAATATGAGCGGCCAAATTAAATTTAGATGTAACAGAAAATTAAAGAGGAACACACACATCAGTGGCTGGGAAACAGGTTGTATCTATTAAGTGATAGTGTCATCCATCTTAGTATATTGAACAGAAGTTTAAATACTGAAAGATTCACAAAGGAAAATGAAAGCAGGAAGCTGTTACAATGTCGAGCTCTAGTTTGATGTACACTGTTCTGACAGGATAAGGGGAGAAGAGTAAGAGAGTAAGACCAAGGGAAAACCTCCATGCTTGTTTTTCTTTCTTTTCTGATCTTATTTATATACTTTTGCTTATGCAATGGGAATGCCAGAAAAAAATAAACATACATGCTTCCAGGAAGAAATCTTTTGTGTATCTTTCTAGAATTTCTTCTAGGAATATTTAGATACAACATCTATATGCAAAGCAATGTGGGTCTTCGTGGTGGTGAATTTGGTTAGGATAAAGTAGAGTGGTCTCTAGGCTGATGGTGGATTTAACCCACAACATAGTCTCACTGTCTGATGTCTCTTGTGCTTGCAAGTAAGCCTGACTCCAGTTAATATGCAATACAATACACTTGGACAGAAGTGGCTTAATTATTAAAAAAGAGGTAAGAAATTTCACTGTCAGAAGATGTGCAAATAATGACATTGAGGAAAACCCAGTGAAGGTCAAGTGCAAGTGGTACTGGGGACTGAAGAGCTTTGTTTACCAAGATCTCAGTGACCCTCAGACCTGCTGAAATTTGCCTACTGCTATGATTAAACTAAAGATATTTACTTGTCTTCAGAAAAGAGAGAGAGAGCACAAAGGTGGCAGAAACTATATATAAGATAATTAATGCATACAAAAGAAACCAACCAACAGTATTTTTGGATTTTTTCTTCTAAAGATATATGAAGAAAGGAATTACTTCTTCATGTGTTTGGTTGTATAAGTTGCCAGGAATGCTAAAACTGAACATTAAATGATATAGAAGAAATGCAAGATCTTCTCTACAAGATGTACTTTGTTTTGCATTATAGGATGGGGAAATTTCACTTACTTGCAAAAATTTTAACTCAAGAACAGATCATTCAGTTCAACATTAAGCTGGGGCTCCAAGACACCACAGGTAGAGATGTGGTTAAGATGTATATGCAGAATGAACACTCAGTAATTTTATGATTGAAAACTCAGTAATTTTCTGATTGAAAACTATTCTGCAAACTAAAGAACTGCAATCTGTTTGGATTCTATTGTGGAAGAAAATTCACTTTTTTATGTTTAGAGTTATACATAGAAATATAATCTAAGTGGATTCCTGATGTCAAATGGAACAAGATATATGAAATAAAAACAGAAGTATCAAAACACATATCAAGTTACTCATGGACACTAACAGCTTTGACTAGATTTTCCACTGATAATGAATGACTGACCCCAGCCAATAGAACTGTGACTAATAGATTTGATTATTGTTCTTTTTTAATTCTAAACATTAGGTAATCATTGGTCTCTGACCACGACTCACATACTTCATGCCTCTGTCACTGGTCTCTGGCATTTGAGGATTATGCTGCTGAGAATGCTTACCACCTACATGTGCAGTTGCAGCTACAAATTCTGGTAGGTCTTCTACTGTTCTTTCTTTATTATTGAGTGACTGTTTTTCAGGCTTGGGTGAGAATTTCTGCTTTGGAATTTGTTGCTATAATCAACTTTGACACTTACCTTCCTAGATGGACCAACTCAACTGTCCTAAAACTCTTAATTTTATGTTACAGAAGTTTGGTTACTTTATCCTTTAAACCATCCTTGGCTATGCCTTGATACTGATATATAGGTATTAGAATGTATTTAAGGTGTTTAGTTCTGGTCTGCTCCTGGCACCACAGTGGTTTTGTCTGGGAGGCAATAAGAATTGCAATTATGGTGCATATATTACAGTACATTATAAAACTCACAAGTTTCTCTCTTTGCACTGATGGAAGGAAACTGAGACACAAAGTCAGGTTCCCACAAGTGTTTAGCACTTTGTGGCAGTTCTTTCTAGAAAAGGTGGAGTAGGAACTAGCCAATTAGGTAAGATTTGTGGTGTCATGGGCTGCCGTTTTGTTCTTTATTCTTTGTGATCATTGCTGATCTCTTTAACAATATTCTCTCTCCTATCCCAATAAACCATGTGTGCATGCTCCAGTTGAGGCAAATGTGGGTGGAGATAGCTGCTGTGATTTGTCTAGTTTGAAAGTCTAAGTCTGCAATTTGATCAGAGTCCATTTTGGTAGTTGCTTACCTACTTGGTATATTTTACTCTGCGAGGCTTGGGGGTAATTCACAAGATGTCTGATAGCACTTCTTTGTAATTTAGAGTACAGTCATCTATTTCCTGTTTCCACTCCTCTCCATCATTTTGAATCATGACAACTTTCTTTCATCACTGTCCTTGACCTTAGGAGCAGCTCATGTTTATTTGCCTGTAAAAACTCTATTCTGGCATTCCTTCTTGTTTTGCTCTCAATAACTCACCCAGGAAAAGATTTATGGTGGGAGGGAATCCTAAATGGTGACAGATGCTAAAGCATCCGCATTTTCTTGTTGAGCTATAATGCTAGCCATAAAAATGAATCAGATTTGGGAGTACATTCTTTGTCTGACACTCTTGCCTGTAGTGGTAGTGGCTATTGTTTACTAAAGAGAGACTTTATAAGCAACTGTACAGGTCATTCTGGAGGTGCCTATGCTGGTCACTGCTTGGCTTGTCATGGAGAATGGACCATGGAGCCCAGGATTACCAAAGATTGACCCAAGGGGCTATGATAAATGTCACCACAAACATTATACTTTATTGGAAAATCTGAAATTCAGTGGTACAGAGAAAACTAGCTTTAAATTTGTTATTGTTGTTGTTTAGTTGCTAAATCATGTCCCACTCTTTTGCTAACCTATGGATTGTAGGCCACCAGGTTTCTCTGTCTATGGAATTCTCCAGGCAATAATACTGGAGTGGATTGCCATTTCCTTCTCCAGGGGATCTTCCCGACCCAGGGATCAAACCCACGTCTCCTGCACTGGCAGTGGAGTCCTTACCATTGAGCCACTAAGGAAGCCGAGTTTTAAATTCAGTTCAGTTCAGTTGCTCAGTCGTGTCCGACTCTTTGTGACCCCATGAATCACAGCACACCAGCCTTCCCTGTCCAACACCAGCTCCCAGAGTTCACTCAAACTCATGTCCATCGAGTCGGTGATGCCATCCAGCCATCTCATTCTCTGTCGTCCCCTTCTTCTCCTGCCTGCAATTCCTCCCAGCATCAGGGTCTTTTCCAATGAGTCAACTATTCCCATGAGGTAGTCAAAGTATAGGAGTTTCAGCCTCAGCATCATTCCTTCCAATGAACACCCAGGACTGATCTCCTTTAGGATGGACTGGTTGGATCTCCTTGCAGTCCAAGGGACTCTCAGGAGTATTCTCCAACACCACAGTTTAAAGACATCAGTTTTTCGGTGCTCAGCTGTCTTCACAGTCCAACTCAAACATCCATACATGACCACTGGAAAAACCATAGCCTTGACTAGATGGACCTTTGTTGGCAAAGTAATATCTCTGCTTTTTAATATGCTATCTAGGTTGGTCATAACTTTCCTTCCAAGGAGTAAGCGTCTTTTAATTTCATGGCTGCAGTCACCATCTGCAGTGATTTTGGAGCCCAAAAAATAAAGTCTGACACTGCTTCCACTGTTTCCCCATCTATTTCCCATGAAGTGATGGGACCAGATGCCATAATCTTTGTTTTCTGAATGTTGAGCTTTAAGCAAACTTTTTCATTCTTCTCTTTCACTTTCATCAAGAGGGTTTTTAGTTCTTCTTCACTTTCTGCCATAAGGGTGGTGTCATCTGCATATCTGAGGTTATTGATATTTCTCCTGGCAATCTTGATTCTAGCTTGTGCTTCATCCAGGCCAGCATTTCTCATGATGTACTCTTCCTATAAGTTAAATAAGCAGGGTGACAATATACAGCCTTGACATACTCCTTTCCCAATCTGGAACCAGTCTGTTGTTCCATGTCCAGTTCTAACTGTTGCTTCCTGACCTGCATACAGATTGCTCAAGAAGACATACAGATGGCTAACAAACACATGAAAAGATGCTCAACATCACTCATTATCAGAGAAATGCAAATCAAAACCACTATGAGGTACCATTTCACACCAGTCAGAATGGCTGCGATCCAAAAGTCTACAAATAATAAATGCTGGAGAGGGTGTGGAGAAAAGGGAACCCTCTTACACTGTTGGTGGGAATGCAACCTAGTACAGCCACTATGGAGAACAGTGTGGAGATTCCTTAAAAAACTGGAAATAGAACTGCCTTATGATCCAGCAATCCCACTGCTGGGCATACACACTGAGGAAACCAGAAGGGAAAGAGACACATGTACCCCAATGTTCATCGCAGCACTGTTTATAATAGCCAGGACATGGAAGCAACCTAGATGTCCATCAGCAGATGAATGGATAAGAAAGCAGTGGTACATATACACAATGGAGTATTACTCAGCCATTAAAAAGAATACATTTGAATCAGTTCTAATGAGGTGGATGAAACTGGAGCCTATTATACAGAGTGAAGTAAGCCAGAAGGAAAAACATAAATACAGTATACTAATGCATATATATGGAATTTAGAAAGATGGTAACAATAACCTGGTGTACGAGATAGCAAAAGAGACACTGATGTATAGAACAGTCTTATGGACTCTGTGGGAGAGGGAGAGGGTGGGAAGATTTGGGAGAGTGACATTGAAACATGTAGAATATCATGTAAGAAACGAGTTGCCAGTACAGGTTCGATGCGCGATACTGGATGCTTGGGGCTGGTGCACTGGGACGACCCAGAGGGATGGTGTGGGGAGGGAGGAGGGAGGAGGGTTCAGGATGGGGAACACCATGTATGCCTGTGGCGGATTCATTTTGATATTTGGAAAAACTAATACAATTATGTAAAGTTTAAAAATAAAATAAAATTTAAAAGAAAAAAAAAAAAAGAGGCAGGTCAGGTATTCCCATCTCTTTCAGAATTTTCTACAGTTTATTGTGATCCACACAGTCAAAGGCTTTGGCATAGTTAATAAAGCAGAAATAGATGTTTTTCTGGAACTCTCTTGCTTTTTCAGTGATCCAGCAGATGTTGGCAATTTGATCTCTGGTTCCTCTGCCTTTTCTAAATCCAGCTTGAACATCTGGAAGTTCACGTTACATGTATTGCTGAAGCCTGGCTTGGAGAATTTTGAGCGTTATTTTACTAGTGTGTGAGATAAGTGCACTTGTGCGGTAGTTTGAGCATTCTTTGGCATTGCCTTTCTTTGGGATTGGAATGAAAACTGACTTTTTCCACTCCTGTGGCCACTGCTGAGTTTTCCAAATTTTCTGGCATATTGAGTGCAGCACTTTCACAGCATCATCTTTCAGGATTTGAAATAGCTCAACTGGAATGCCATCACCTCCACTAGGTTTGTTTGTAGTGATGCTTTCTAAGGCCCACTTGACTTCACATTCCAGGATGTCTGGCTCTAGGTGAGTGATCACACCATCATGATTATCTTGGTTGTGAAGATCTTTTTTGTACAGTTCTTCTGTGTATTCTTGCCACCTCTTCTTAATATCTTCTGCTTCTGTTAGGTCCATACCATTTCTGTCCTTTATCGAGCCCATCTTTGCATGAAATGTTCCCTTGGTATCTCTCATTTTCTTGAAGAGATCCCTAGTCTTTCCCATTCTGTTGTTTTCCTCTATTTCTTTGCATTGATTGTTGAGAAAGGCTTTCTTATGTGTCCTTGCTATTCTTTGGAACTCTGCATTCAGATGCTTATATCTTTCCTTTTCTCCTTTGCTTTTCACTTCTCTCCTTTTTATAGCTGTTTGTAAGGCCTCCAAAGACAGCCATTTTGCTTTTTTGCATTTCTTTTCCATGGGGATGGTCTTGATCCCTGTCTCCTGTACAATGTCACGAACCTGCGTCCATAGTTCATCAGGCACTCTATCTATCAGATCCAGTCCCTTAAATCTATTTCTCACTTCCACTGTATAATCATAAGGGATTTGATTTAGGTCATACCTGAATGGTCTAGTGGTTTTCCCTACTTTCTTCAATTTAAGTCTAAATTTGGCAATAAGGAGTTCAGGATCTGAGCCACAGTCAGTTCCCAGTCTTGCTTTTGCTGACTGTATAGAGCTTCTACATCTTTGGCTGCAAAGAGTATAATCAATCTGATTTCGGTGCTGACCATCTGGTGATGTCTATGTGTAGAGTCTTCTCTTGTGTTGTTGGAAGAGGGTGTTTGCTATGACCAGTGTGTTCTCTTGGAAAAACTCTATTAGCCTTTGCCCTGCTTCATTCTGTACTCCAAGGCCAAATTTGCCTGTTACTCCAGGTGTTTCTTGACTTCCTACTTTTGCATTCCAGTCCCCTATAATGAAAAGGACATCATTTTTGGGTGTTAGTTCTAAAATGTCTTTTAGGTCTTCATAGAACTGTTCAACTTCAGCTTCTTCAGCATTACTGGTTGGGGCATAGACTTGGATTACTGTGATATTGAATGGTTTGCCTTGGAAACGAACAGAGATCATTCTGTCGTTTTTGAGATTGCATCCAAGGACTGCATTTTGGACTCTTTTGTTGACCATGATGGCTACTCCATTTCTTCCAAGGGATTCCTGCCCACAATAGTAGATATAATGGTCATCTGAGTTAATTTACCCATTCCAGTCCATTTGAGTTCGCTGATTCCTAGAATGTCGATGTTCACTCTTGCCACTTCCTGTTTGACCACTTCCAATTTGCCTTGATTCATGGACCTGACATTCCAGGTTCCTATGCAATACTGCTCTTTACAGCATCAGACCTTGCTTCTATCACCAGTCACATCCACAACTGTGTTTTGTTTCTGCTTTGGCTCCATCCCTTCATTCTTTCTGGAGTTATTTCTCCACTGATCTCCAGTAGCATATTGGGCACCTACTGACCCGGGGAGTTCCTCTTTCAGTATCCTATCATTTTGCCTTCTCATACTGTTCATGGGGTTCTCAAGGCAAGAATACTGAAGTGGTTTGCCATTCCCTTCTCCAGTGGGCCACATTCTTTCAGACCTCTCCACCATGACCCGCCAGTCCTGGGTAGCCCCACACGGCATGGCATAGTTTCATTGAGTCTTACCTTGGACGAGGGGTATCTCCTCATGGCTGCCCCTCCTGACCTTGAAAGTGGAGTAGCTCCTTTTGGCCCTCCTGCGCCCACGCAGCCACCACTCCGTGGACTTGGGGAGCTCCTCTCCGCCGCTCCTGTGCCGTCGCAGCCTGGCACTCTCGCGACTGACGGCAGGGAAGTGCGCTGGCTGCGATACCATGTAGAGGAGTTCAAATGCATATATTGCTGAAGTAGAACATGACAGTTTCCAAGAATAGTTGTTGAGTTGATGAGAGTGGAAGAAGGTGAGAATATGAGGGTAACTTGAACGTTCAAGTTTGAAATAAAGGGTTGATATCTTGGAGGGATATATTTAGAGGAAGACATCAAGAGCTCTATTTTGTTTGTATTAAGTTAGACCTGCCTGAGCAGTATCCATGGGGAAATATGTATTAAGCAGCTAAATGTATTGACCTGGAATTAAAAGTTAAAGTATGATGAGAGACATACAGTTATTATGTGATTAGATGATATTATCTAAGGGGAGTGAGTAGACAGAGAAGCAGATTCCAGTCAGAGAAAAGGAGAAGAACCAGCAAGAAAAACTGAGAAGTATTTAGTGAGGTAGCAGGAAACAATTAGAATTCAATTAGTCTCTGTATTAACCCTGAAGACATTACAAGGAAATCCCATTATGTTAAAGATGATATTATTATATAGTATTTGGTGGACTCTGTGGGAGAGGGAGAGGGAGAGGGTGGGGAGATTTGGGAGAATGGCATTGAAACATGTATAATATCATGTATGAAACGAGTCGCCAGTCCAGGTTCGATGCACGATACTGGATGCTGGGGCTGGTGCACTGGGACGACCCAGAGGGAGGGTATGGGGAGGGAGGAGGGAGGAGGGTTCAGGATGGGGAGCACAGATATACCTGTGGAGGATTCATTTTGATGTTTGGCAAAACTAATACGATATTGTAAAGTTTAAAAATAAAATAAAATTAAAAAAAGAAAAAAAAAGAGAGGAAAAAAAATGTACTGTAAAAAAAAAAAAAATTAACTGAGAATTTTTTCCTGAAGTCTAGAATTGTAAATAAGCATCATACCGTAATCAAATGCCTGTCCTCTTCTGCTGCAAATATCTAACCTAAACACATTCTGTAGAAATCCTACAGAAGTGCATGTGTCCAAATTCTAGACTTTCAAAGAGATAGTGAAGGACAGAGAAGCTTGGTTTGCTCTAGACCATGGAGTTGCAAAGAGTTGGACATGACTTAGAGACTCAACAACAACAACAACAAAAGAGAAAATAGAATAAGCTTAGTGATTTAGCATCCAATTTATTACTTTCATTTAATTGATAAAAATATCATGTGTTTCATTAGCTATTGTCAGAGAAACATCAGATAGGCTCTGACTGATATACATATTTGTAACATATAAGTAAATTCTGAGTACAGCCACTTGGCCTAGAATGATTGATATATATATATATATATATTTTTTTTTTTTTTTTCTGAGATGAACCACTATTAAAGATACATATTCTGGTCTTCTGGGTTCAATCAGTTTTTATTCAATGTTGCTATCTGTGCATCATGTACCAGTTGGGGATATAGCGGTAAAAAAGAGGAGCAGGGCCTCTCCTCCTACAGTTTATAGCAAGTTCGGAGTAGGGTTAATATGGATAATGTATGAACTATAAACAAACTGAAATAGATGAATATATTAATTTAATACTGTAGAAAATGGTATGAAGTAAAAAAATAAGGTAGTATGGAAGAGTGCTGTGGCTGCTACTATAGTTTGGGTGGGCCAGGAGGACCTTGCTGAGGAGCTGACTGTGTATCTGTGCTCATCTGTTAGATGATTCTGATCTGTCCTTCATCTCCAAACCCTACCTCAGGGATGAGGGTTAGCAGTGGATGGCAGGGGAGAGCCACAAGAATAGAGTGGCATGGACTTATTCCTTAAGTGTTAATTTAAAAAGCTGAAATTTAAGTTTTTCTTTCTTAGGCCATGTTAATATATCTTCGTTTAAAATTGGTTATATGAAAGAGGGCTTCCCTGGTGGCTCAGCTGGTAAAGAATCTGCCTGCAATGTGGGGGACCTGGGTTCGATCCCTGGGTTGGGAAGATCCCCTGGAGAAGGGAAAGGCTACCCACTCCAGTATTCTGGCCTGGAGAATTCCATGAACTCTGTAGTCCATGGGGTTACAAAGAGTCGGACAGGACTGAGCAACTTTCACTGTATTAAAGTAATCCATCAAAGAAACATGGCAATGTTTGGAGTACCCAATGGATAAACGACAGAGAGGCTTTTGGGGAACTCAATAGTGAAAGTCAGAGATTCAGGCCAAGAAAGTAAAGGAGATTAAAGAAGATCATAACCAGTATTAAGATGTTCCTCATCCCTCTGGACATATTGGAGGTAGATTAAACAGTGTGTAGTGTTTTGGTGGAAAGAAGACAAACAACAGTTGTATTCTCTGTCTGTCCTAAAGGCAGGAGTTAGAGACTGAAGCCAGAGGAGTCTGTGATGCAGAACTGACCCTAGAGCATTTGCTGAGAGTGTTTTCCTAGCAAGTTCCAAGTTTTATTGTTTCTGTATGGCCTCAAAATGTTGGGTGGTGCATTGCAGGATAAACTGAAGCCCTAAGTCTTAGAAAATAATCCAGGAAAAGGAATAAAGCGTAAATTACCATTGATTGGGTCAGTGGGTTTTGTGGATTTAGTAATCTTCAAATACTACGCATAATTTCTACACTAAAATCTCAGTATTTGACATTCATTTTATGCTGTTTTTAATAAATGTAAACATCACTGTATTGTTACTTTCACATATATTTAGATACCCTGGATAGTGATGGAAAAGGGAAATAGACTAACCAGGTATATTCTATATATCTAATTCAGTGAATTCATGATGAATGAGGTGAATGAAGTAACTACACTTGTTCTATCACAGGCCTGTATGTTTCTTGATGCCAGAGATGTGTCACTTAGTTCTGTGCCTAAATCAGTCTTTAGCACAATGCTTCCCTGGTGGCTTAGATGGTAAAGAATCTGTCTGCAGTGCAGGAGACGTGTTCAATTCCTGGGTCAGGAAGATCCCCTGGAGAAAAAAATGACAATCCACTCCAGTATTCATGCCTGGAGAATTTCATGGACAGAGGGGCCTGGTGTGCAACAGTCCATAGGGTCACAAAGAGTTGGACACAACTGAGTGGCTAACTTGCACTTTCACTTTATTTAGAGGGGAGGACTTAAAACAACTATAAGAAAAGGAGGGATGACTACTTGAATTGTAGGCGTTGTGTTAATACATAATTTGCTGTATCTCCACATCATGGCACATAGTAGATGCTCAAAAAAAAAAAATGACTGGATTAGGGATTTTTCACTTACAAAGCTGTGATAGTCTTCAAATACCTAACAGATGTGTCTCTGGGATATAATTAAACTTGTTATATGTATTGCAAAGAGATTAATCCAGAACAATAAGTGAGATTTACATATAATAATGTTTAGTTAAAAGTAACAAGATGTGCTATAATGTAATTTCTAATCTAATTGTCTCTCTACTAAATCCATAGCTCCCTGTAGTAGAGACTCTTTTCCACTGCTGTGCTCCTTGTTCATAGCACAGGGCCAGCAGATCGTAGAAATTTAATCAATTTTTGAGGTAATGGATAAATGAATGATGATTAAAGCTTTCTACATGGAGGTAGTTAGCTACCTGTTAGAGGTGTTGTAGTATGGACTACATGACTATATATCATAAAGTGAAAGGCAGTGAAAGTCGACTGCTCAGTCATGTCAAACTCTTTGTGACCCCATGGACTATACAGTCCATGGAATTCTCCAGGCCAGAATACTGGAGTGGGTAGCTAGTCCCTTCTCCAGGGGATCTTCCCAACCCAGGGATAGAACCCAGGTCTCCTTGGCAGGCAGATTCTTTACCACTGAGCTGCATAAGCCTTATAGCAAAGATTCAAGAAAAAAAGACTGAACTAGGAAACACAAATTGATTGTTCTAATTGTGGAAACTGTGTTAGGGTTCTCTAGGAAAACAGAACCAATATGACATATATTAATATTAAGCTCTCCCTGTTTCCTGGTTACCTGGATTTCAGAAGCGGCACGTTTCCCCCAGCCACTGTTAGAAGCATCCCACTCACCCATAGGAGGGTAACACAATACAACCTTGGTCCTAAATGTCACCTAATTACAGATTTTCTGCAGGGAATTCAAGATAGATGATAATCCTAAGAACTCAAGCTATCAGATGTACCATCAATGCCTCTAGGTGCCATTTGTGGCTTTGGGGTGTGTGTGTGTGAGCATATGATGCTTCTCACGGACAAAGAAGCAGAACCATGAGAGAAATCATGGCAATGTCATTGGTGCTTGCTGGAGCCTTCTTTTTAGGGACAAAATTGCTTCCTTAGGGGCAAAATTCTTTTTCTTCTGGAGATGTCCTGATATTGGAGTACAGTGCTGAAGCACAACTACAAAGCACTGCTTATTTCCTTAGAAAAGCTGCTGTGCTTTTAAAATAACCTCCTACTGGGGTTTGAAAATCAGCCTGGAATGATGCTGTGTAATTTGATGTTTACGTGTTCACTTCATCTTCTATTTCTAGAGTTGATGGGCATACTTACTGTTTTCACTTATCCTTAATTTAACTTTTTCTTGGCTATTGGGACAAATTGGAATAATTTTCCATCGACAGCGAGCACAGAATACTAAAATATCTTCAAAACTAAAAATACAGAAATCATTGCACAGATGAAATTTAGTCATTTGCCCAAAAGAATTTTCATAACTAGTTTTTCACAAAATCTCTCTAAAGAGAAAGACTAAAGAAAGAATAATAGCTAATGTACAGGTGGCTCAGTGGTAAAGATTCCACCTCCCAATGCAGGAGACACCGGAGAGACAGATTTGATCCCTGGTTTGGGAAGATCCCCTGGAGGAGGAAATGGCAACCACTCCAGAATTGTTGCCTGGGAAATCCCACAGAAGAGAAGCCTAGTGGGCTGCAGTCCATGGGGATACAGAGAGTCAGACATGTCTTAGTGGCTGAGCTTGCATGCAATGTATATACAGCACTTTATATCATTCAGTCTTCACCCTTCAAAATATTGGTCAGAGTAGAATTAATTGTGATTTGACAAGGATGGAAACTGAGGTACAGTGTGGCAAAATTACTTCCATAAAGTCACATGGTAAATTAGTCCTCAGGCCTAGAGCAATAGTTCTTACATTCTTTTGGCTTAAGGATATTTTTCAGAAATCCTCTGAAACCTGTGATCTTTGCCCTAGAGCATGTGTATGTGTGTGTGTGAGAGAGAGAAAGAGAGAGAGAGAGAGATTGTGAGTGTGTGTGCATGTTTGTGTGTGCACGTGCGTGCATGCTGAGTTACTGACATTTAAATTCATTTGAATTCAGGTGATTCCTAGGCATCTCAAGTCCATCTGTGGGCTCTGTGATAAGAACTTTTCATCACCTGAGGGTCATTTCTCAGTTTCCTGACAACCAGGTTAATAATGTATTATTAAAAGAGGTGGCACAGTGGTAAAGAATCTGTCTGCCTGAGCAGGAGATGCAGGTTCTATCCTTTGGTCTGGAAGATTCCCTGGAGAAGGAAATTGCAACCCACTCCAATATTCTTGCCTGGAAAATCCCATGGACAGAGGAGCCTGGTGGGCTACAGTCCATGGGGTCACAAGAGTCAGACATGACTTAGTGACTAAATAATATCAACAAAAGCCAGGGAGGGTATTCAAAATCAGGTAGTATATATAGTTTTTGAAAGCCATTTGGCAAAATAATTATAAACAGCATCTTATAAACACAGTTAAGCTCTTTTCCTACAACATCTGTAACATAAATCTGGGATGAGAATTATAAACTATCCTAAGGCTGATATCATGCGACTGGGATTTCTGGACACAGGTTAGTGAGTCAAAGCAGAGCTTTGACAAAATTTTCAACAGTCTTCAGGGAAATTGACAAAATAAAAAGGACAAGTGAGTTTTTTACCCTAATAATATTAGGGTCCACCTTACATGGAATGGGCAGGAGAACAAGTTCTGGGGCCAAACTTCCTGAGGACACAGCCTGGCTCTGCTATGGGGTTGGACTTGATAGTACACCCAACCGCTTTGAGTTCCAGTTCCCATATAAAATGGGAATAATAGCAGTACCTATCTTATAAGGTGTTATGTGGATTGCATGAGTTAGTAGACAAAAAAACAGAAGATTAAGTGATTAGGAAATTTTAATATTAAGAGTGAATGGCAATGAAAATGTATACATCTTAATATTGTAAAAGTATATTACTTAATATTGCAAAATATTTTGCAACCCTATGTCAATTTTCCAAATTATTATTGTCATATTGAAATAATACCAGTTATGAACATTCATATGTGTAGTATGTGAAAGGGAGAAAAAGGGGGAGAGGAATAGGGAGAGAAAGAACAAGGGGCACTGAAGATAAAAATAGCGCTTTAGTTCTTTCTGAGAAATACTTTCTTTGTCTAGAAGGGGGTGGGAGGAAGAGGGTTAAGTAAATTGGGTTCCATTAGAAACCCTTTTATTTGAGGCCCTCATATTAAATTCACTCTGTGTTTGTTCCCCCTTCCAGTGTCAACTTTGAAATCATCACTCTTGTCTTTCTTGTTTGCTGCTGTTTCCTAACACATAGTCATGAAACTCAATAATTATGTATTGAATGAAAAAGGGACAATTCACTGAAACCATTACTGCCACAGGCTCTGACATGAAACTATTTTGATAGTGCAAGTGCTCTGTCCTCCTGTGGCCCATGCATGCCACTGGCTAAAGTACAACCACTGTCCGACCCAGTCCAGGAGCCATTACTGGAGGAGTGGCTGAAAATTTCCCTTTGTAAATTTTGTATTGTATATGGTACATTTCATACACATTGAACCCACGTCTCCCTCATTGCAGGCGGATTCTTTACCATCTGAGCCACCAGGAAAGTGCAAGCATACTGGAGTGGGTAGCCTATCCCTTCTCCAGGGGATGTTCCCAATCCAGGAATCAAACTGGGGTCTCCTGCATCGCAGGTGTTTTCTTTACCAGCTGAGCTACCAGGGAAGCCATATATATGTATATACATATACATATATATAGCTCATCTAAAGGTCAGTTTTCATTCCAATCCCAAAAAGGGCAATACCAATGAATGTTCAGACTACTACAAAATGCTAGCAAAGTAATGCTCAAGATGCTCCAAGCCAGGCTTTAACAGTATGTGAACCATGAAATTCCAGATGTTCAAGCTGGGTTCAGAAAAGGCAGAGGAAACAGAGATCAAATTGCCAACATCCATTGGATCATTGAAAAAGCAAAAGAGTTCCAGAAAAACTTCTGCTTCATTGACTACACCAAAGCCCTTGACTGCGTGGATCATAACAAAATGTAGAAAATTCTTAAAGAGATGAGAATACCAGACCACCTTACCTGCCTCCTGAGAAATCTGCATGCAGGTCAAGAAGCAACAGTTAGAACTGGACATGGAACAACAGACTGTTCCAAATAGGGAAAGGAGTATGTCAAGGCTGTATATTGTTACCCTGCTTATTTAACTTATATGCAGAGTACATCATGCAAAATGGCAGGCTGTTTGAAGTACAAGCTGGAATCAAGATTGCTGGGAGAAATATCAATAACCTCATATATGCAGATGACACCTTTATGGCAGAAAGTGAAGAAGAACTAAAGAGCCTCTTGATGAAAGTTAAAGAGGAAAGTGAAAAAGTTGGCTTAAAACTCAACATTCAAAAAATGAAGATTATGGCATCTTCATTGGGACCATGAAGTGGTCCCATCGCTTCATGGAAAGTAGATGGGGTAACCGTGGAAATAGTGTGAGACTTTATTTTTTTGGGCTCCAAAATCACTGCAGATGGTGACTGCAGCCATGAAATTAAAAGATGCTTGCTCCTTGGAAGAAAAGCTATGATCAACCTAGACAGTATATTAAAAAGCAGAGACATTATTTTGCCAACAGAGGTCCATCTAATCAAAGCTATGATTTTTCCAGTAGTCATGTATGGATGTGAGAGTTGGACTATGAAGAAAGCTGAGCACCAAAGAATTGATGCTTTTGAACTGTGGTGTTGGAAAAGACTCTTGAGAGTCCCTTGGACTGCAAGGAGATTAAATGAGTCAATCCTGAAGGATTCATTGGAATTCATCGGAAGGACTGATGCTGAAACTCCAATACTTTGGCCACCTGATGTGAAGAGCTGGCTCATTGGAAACGACTCTGTTGTTGGGAAAGATTGAAGGCAGGAGAAGAAGGGGACAAGAGAGGATGAGATGGTTGGATGGCATCACCACTTCGACAGACATGAGTTTGAGCAAGCTCTGAGAGTTGGTGATGGACAGGGAAGCCTGTTGTGCTGCAGTCCATGGGGTCACAAAGAGTTGGACATGACTGAGCAACTGAATTTAACTGAGATATATATATATATGCATGTTCTTTTTATATATCTATATAATCATCCATTTAATATTTCTGTTTGTTGCTGTTTTCTCAGTCTCACCAGTAAATTAACTGTGTGCAATTAGCTAATTGACTTTTTAACGACAGGGTGTTTCTATCAGTAAGATTAAAAGGCGTTTGTCTTACTTAAGACAGAGGAGGGATGAACATGCTTTGGTAGTGTGAGAGCCACAGCAGTCCGTATGATTTAAATCTCTCTGCTTATGAACAAGAATAACTGATTATTTTCTCTTCCAGAAATGAACATTTCTTTTTTTATCAGGAGAATAAATAAATGTCTTATATTCAGTATAAAACAGAGAATCAATAAATATCTTATATTCACTAATGTCAAAAGGAAGACCTTTAAAGGCAGCAACACAGACAAGTTGACAACTACTCTGGTGTGGCTTGGAAACCTTTGCAGTGTGAAGGACCCATCTATGGTGCTCTTCAAAATCACAGGATTTGTGCCAGTTATATCTTACCTGGTTCAAGCTTATATTTGACAGCTAATAAAAATATTAATTCAAATAAACTTTAGCTTTAAAAAAGAAGGAAGGGTGGATAGAAAAAAGAAGGAATAAATCACCTTGGCCTATTGCCCGAGCAGCATCCTGAGCTTCTTAACAATGTGTAGTTATTTATCTCAGCACACAGTAAATTTATCTGCCTTGGACAGCAAGGAGCTCAAACTAGTCAATCCTGAAGGAAATCAACCCTGAATATTCATTGAAAGGACTGATCCTGAAACTGAAACTCCAATACTTTGGCCACCTGATGCAAAGAGCTGACTCATTAGAAAAGACCCTGATATTGGGGAACATTGAGGGCAAGAGGAGAAAGGGTCAGCAGAAGAAAAGATGGTTAGATAACATCACTGCCTCAAATGACATGAATTTAAGCAAACTCCAGGAGACAGTGAAGGACCAGGAAGCCTGGTGTGCTGGAGTCCATGGGGTCACAAAGAGTTAAACACAACTGAGCAACTGAACAGTGACTACTATTTATATTTGAGCTGAGGAACAAGCAAACTTCCAATTCATTTATTTAATGAGGCTTGTTGGAAAGGATAAAGTTTGGAAAATCAATCTTCCCTTGTTCTGTACATGCTTCTATTCTTCTACACAATGACAATAACTTTAGATTATCATTGATGCAAATATTCTAATTATTAAGGGATCCCATCCCCCCTCACTTCTTAAACAGAATGTCTTAAAATGAACAGAAACTGGAGAGTAAGGACTTGAGAATAAAAATTCATACTTTATTACTGCAAAAAGACATAGTTTAGAGACAGAAATGCTTCTGTGGTTGTCCATTTACCATCCGTTTAATAGCTGACACCATGGATTCATTAAGCAGACAGGATGAGGAAGGCAGTTAAAGCAAGAGAGTGGGTTAAGTGAGCAAGACAACATGCACCATTATTTAGAGTATGTCTCCAGTATAAAATCCTTCTTACGGTAGTCACTTATTACAACCAGCATAAGCACATTCTATTTTATCTGAAACTTTTAATATAGTTTATATATATATAATATGTCTTTCTATCTCTACAGATAAGAATTCCTAGGCAGTTTTTGGCTTATGTTAATTCTTCATAGCATTAAGAGATATTAATTGGCAGGGGAGAAAGCTTCATTTCTTTAAATAATGGTCTCTATTCAGATTCTCCCAATGTTAAATAAATGGGGTATCTTGTGCATTGTGAATCCTCAAGGGTGCTAGTTCATATAATTCTTCCAAAATTATTTGAACATAAGACCCACTCCCTTTTTTTTTCTCTATGGAGTGTTCCATGGTGGGGGTGGGGTTGTATAGCCCACAGAATATATTTGGGGAGATGCTGGTATAGATTTTGGCTCTTTTAATTTGAAAGTTAAAGCCTTGCTGGCAAAGAGTCACTAGTCAATAATGTCTAAATTCCAAATACCCTCCTCAAAAAAGGCACACTACTCTTGCATGGGAGAGTGTGTATTCATTATTGGAAGGCAGTGACCTCTTCTCAACTCCCTCCCTCTGGGTCTAACAGGATTGTTACAAATCAAACTTTACAGTAATAGGAACACTTTCTCTAATCACCCCAACTAATTACAGGGAAGAGTGAATCAATCGTTAAGCATCACTAGCACTGCTAATAAATCACAAAATCATTTAAACAGGGTTTTAAATCCCAGGGGAAAAAAAAGAGTAAAGAATGAAGGACATTTAAATGAGTGTCCCTGTTGCCAGAGACTTAGTAGGTTATGACTTCTGGGGCACCACTTCCATCCTCTGACTCAGGGTGCTATTTATCGAGCATCTCTTACATGGTGGGCAATGTGCTAGACATCTTTGGGGTGTCTTATTTAACAATCCTGACAGCCCTCTAAGGTCAGTCTTGGTACTCTGTCTTTGTGAGACTTGTGAAGCTCAGAGTAGTTAATGTTACCAAGTCCTAGAGTTTATAAATGGGGAAGCTGGGATGTGAAAGAAGGCACTGGGTCCAAACCACCCTTCTTCAGCTACCTCAACCACTCCCTGACCAAAGCCAGATGACCTTCTTAGTGGCTAGGAGAGGGGACATCAGAGTGACACAGAGTATGGAGGAGAAAAGTATGAGATTAAAAGTAATCATTATAATAACCAGTAATATATGTTTTATTGTGGGGTGGGCACTTAGGAAAGTGCTTTTACAAATTATGTCATTTAATCTCCATGATGACCATGTGAATAAGTTTCTTTTATTGTCATCCCATTTTATACGTGCACACTTATGAGTCCACTGAGGCCACTGATGATTTAAATAACATGTCTGAGATCACAAAACTTAGGACTTGAACCCAAGGAGCCGAGTCTTTATGTAATCCTTAGTGGGAATAGGAGGTCTGACCTCTTGTTCTAGAGACACCAAAGACACAGGTTTGGGAACTCAGTCTCAACTAAAATTCACTTGATTTTTTGATGGTTAATTCAAAGAGTTTGACTAAAATAGATGATGTCTAGACAGACTCTGCCCTTGAAAATGCATACAATAAGTTCCCTGTATATGGAACTTCAAGTTGTCAACTTTCAAAGATGTGAATGTGCATTTGCACGTCCAGTCACATAAGTTAGTTCACGTGCTGGGCTGCATTGCCATGTGCATGCATCCTCTGTAGGCGGGTGTGCTTTTGTGTACTTTATTGTATAATACTACACAGAGTGCAGTAGCATAATATCTTCATTTCAAGCCCAGGATGACCAGAAGCAAGCGTGAAAGCAGCAGCAATGAAGCTGCTACTATTGTACTTTTCAAGGTGCTGTACTGTAGGATTAATTTTTACATTTTTTTGTTTTTTTTTTGTATCATTTGTGTGAAAAGTATAATGAACCTATTACATATATCTGATTGTGTTAGTTGGGTACCTAAGCTAATTTTGTTGGATTTAACAAATATATTAGACTTATGAGCACACTCTTGGAATGGAAATAATTTGTCTATGGTGGACTTATGTATTTATAGTCTGGATTATCTTTAAAAATATCAGTTAGGTTCTTGAATGGAGTGTAAATGACATCATCACAGGCACATTAGAAGGATCCTCTGCTTGTTATTGCGTGAGTATCTAGTCACTCTCTCCCAGGTCTCATCTTACGGAGTCAAGGTTTAAAAACAAAAAGATGTATTTGTTGAAGGAAAAAAAAAAATGATTAAACACAATGAGAAAAGAAGAAATTAAACAAAATTGAAAGAAATTGAGATAATTTTATATTCTTTGATTTACTTTATCTTGTATTATTCAAATTTTTGACAATAGCTTTCAATTACTTTCAGTATTATAAAATAGATATAAAAGGAAAATTCACAGATTAGTCTGTTATTTTACTTTGCTTTTCTGTAACATCCAATTTTTGCTTTTTATATTATTCTCAAGTTTTTATTAAATACTATATCACATTGTTGTCAAGACTTTTCCGGTATGTGCTTTGTCCCCTTCAATTATATTGCAGACTCCCAAAGGACAGGGACCACAGGGAAATTCTTGATACACCACTTCATATTTTCTCCTTGTGTTTAGCTATTGTTTTAAAATTGTAGATTACTATGTGTCAGTTTTTAAAATTCAAACATCTCCTTTAAGTATTTTGGACAAAAAGAACATATTTGGATGTTTGCATGTAGAGCTTATTCTGGGCTTTGTACTGTTTTTACAGGGTAGACCCTCATAATTGACATTATGAACTCTGTCTTTTGACATTTTTAAAGTTCAGATATACATTTTCTAAAACATTATCTATAGCATTGTATACTCTTAACACAAATATATGAGTGCCTGCTGAATTTTTCTAATCATTGATGATTTTCATTAAAAAAATATGGTCAGTGTGATAAGTGAGAAAAGCATCTCATGTTTCTTTTAATTAACATCTTTGAAAGTTGGACACATGTACTTAATTTCCTGATGCATTTCCTCTTGTGATTGCTTCTTCTTTATGTGTGCTATCTGTTTAGTTTGGCCTTGGGTATTGTTTATTTGCTTCTCTTAGTCCTTATAGAAAAACATTTTGCCCCTTTGATGTACTTCCTAGAAATACTTGTTTCAGTCTGTGTTCGGTTAGATAAAATAGGATTTTAAAATTTTACTTAGCAAAATATTTGCCGTTTCTTCTCTTGCTTTCTTATTTATTTCATGCTTTTAATATTATACTTTTCAAGGACAGGTCTGTGTTTACTCTAGAATGTTAAAATGTAAAACAATTTATAGTCAAGAAATAAAATAAAACTTTAATTGCCTGGAATAAATAGCAAGTGCTTAAGTTATGCAAGTGATTTACATGTGTTTCACTTTCCCCAAGGCTAACAAGACATCCCTTTTCCCCCCATTCTTGTTAGTTGAAGTCAAACCAATCAAGACTTTACAAAAACAAGACTATACAAAAATATGTGTGTCCCTGTACTTTTTGGAGAAAAAAAATCTGTTGATCATTGACTCTTTGTCAGGTATTGTGCTAAAAATTTATATAGATATTGTTTAGTTTTTTACAGCAACTGTTTAAAGTCAGTCTTATTTCCATTTTATGGCAACATAGGCATTAAATGCTTAGATAACTTATTTAAACACACACAGTTAGTAAGAAGAGCCAGGACTGAATCCCAGATATTCTTACTCCAAATTTTATCAGTATTAGCCACTTGCAAAACTGCCCTCTGGATGCTTCCAGGTACTGTGTGCTCCACCACTTCCTATTTTCTCACATTGCTGGTTTACATTCCCTATCTGGCCTTGGAAACCTTTAACTTCCAACACTTACTGTAGCTTCTCCCCTGTATTCTCAGAGAACAGTGGAGATGGATGGGGTGTATCCCTATTCACTCTCAGGGAACTAACTTGATGACATTTTCTTCCATTTATCTCTGATAAGCAGTTTGTAAGACGAAAACATCAAGAATATAGAGTTTTGCAGTCACACAGCTGGTGACAGTGATGCACAGTGCAGCTATTTGAATGTTTTGGTAAATGTGATCAAACTGATGAAAAAGAGCACTAAAAATCGAATCTTGTGTTTTGTGTGTGTGTGTGTGTGTGTGTGTGTGTGAGGGGGTGTCCTCTTCTTCCTGAGGGTTGCAGTAACACTTACTGAGAGGCCTGATGGCTGCTTTGTACTTTGCTTTGTATTTCCCAGTAACTTGGGAAGTTGATATAAGAAAAAGAATGTTAGACTGTACTTTCTTTTTAAAGTTACTTCTTTCTAACCCAGAGTACTCAAAAACTAGAGCATCAGGCATAAAGACTGGTGTCTCTTTTTCCTTTAAAGAAAAGGCTATCTGGACTAATTTTCACACCAAAAATAAAATTTCTAGCAAAACAAACATACCAACACATAAAATGTATTTTAAATATAATTCGTTTAAAAAATAAACCTTATGTATTCATTGATGGAATGAATTTCTGGTTTGACATAATTTAAAATCATATAGTGGGAGTGAATGTGTGATGTGATGCAGTCACATTTAAAACTCCATTTAGATATATATATATATATATAGATAAACATATAAGAGATTTACAATTTCTGGTTTTTGAAAATGTGAAAAGTTGGGGCATGCTATAGTGTTCTGAACCTCGCTTCTCTTATTTGCTAAAATAAGGATGATACCATCTGTCACAAAAAGGTTGCACACACTGCCATGTGATTGAGAAAGACAAGGCTTAGGAACACCTGTCTGTGACAGTTTTCAACAGATGCTAATTTATTTCCTTCATTGAAGCACCACTTCCTCAATTTCTGGCACGTAGTTGCTCTAGGAAAATTCAGTGATGAGAACTAGTGGTTTGACCATTTGACTGCCAAGCTCTTTATCCTAACACTAGCTCCAGGGTCTTAGTTATGATTCAGATTTAAAACTTGCCCTGAGAAACAAGGATCTACTCAAAGGGTCTGTCCAGAGCGATCAAGTTCTCACCCTGACTCAGTCCGTTTCTCAGAATAGCTCACTTTTCTGGACCTCATCCTTCCCAGCTCTGTTGCATTCCTGTGGTCAAGAAGAATAACATATTTCAGAGTAATCATTTATTTATTTATTAATTACAGCTGTAGGGAGCAATTGCTGATCTCTCTACCACAATTGACTGTTTTTCCACATCCCTGGAATTTGCTGGGAACCTATATAACTATCTTAGACTCTAAACAGAATTGTGTGTTGATCTCCATATCAGTAGAATCAAGTAGGCAAGCTCTTAAAAAAAAAAAAAAAAAAGTAGGCAAGCTCTTCATTGACCCTATCTAAAAGATCTTCAATTCAGTTGCTCAGCCGCGTCCTATTCTTTGCAACCCCATGGACTGCTGCACGCCAGGCTTCTCTGTCCATCATCAACTCCCAGAGCTTGCTCAAGCTCATGTCCATCGAGTCAGTGACGCCATCCAACCATCTCACCCTCTGTCATCCCCTTCTCCTCCTGCCTTCACTCTTTCCTAGCATCGGGGTCTTTTCTGATGAGTCAATTCTTCACATTAGGTGGCCAAAATATTGGCATTTCAGTTTCAGCATCCAATATACCAATGAATATTCAGGACTGATTTCCTTTAGGATGGACTGGTTGGATCTCCTTGCAGTCTAAGGGACTCTCAAGAGTCTTCTCCAACACCATAGTTCAAAAGCGTCAACTCTTCAGCACTCAGTTTTCTTTATAGTCCAACTCTCATATTCATACACGAGTACTGGAAAAACCATAGCTTTGACTATACAAACATTTGTCAACAAAGTGATATGAAATGGGAAAAAAAAAAGTCTGACAGTCAAATTAAAAGACCCTTCATTGCCTTGGCTTCATTTCTGTTCTCTTTGAGATTTAGCTTATTGAAGTGTACATGGTGATGTCTGACACTGAAGGTAAATGTCAGTTCCTGAGAGTGCAAAGTGTTGACAGCTATTGATAATAAGATATTGCAGAAACCTTCCTAGTGCCAGAGAAATATTACTACTTCTACACATGATTTTTCAGATCTATGCATTTATTTACTAAATCAATTTTAGAAGCAACAGAAAAAATAAGTTCCATAACATGCAACTATCTGAACTCAGTTGTCATTATCCTGGTGAATTTGTTCCCTTCCTCCATTTAATCCAAATAGCATTTGTGCTTCTCATGTGGACTTTATTTTAATGTGCTTTTTCTTACTTAGATAAGTGTGAACATTTGTCTTAACTAAAAGCTCATGAAGGGCAGAGACTGTATCTCATCATCATATAATTCTTTAAAGCAACCAATACAGTGACTTATAATCAGGAGATATAGTAAATACTTCCTGAATTAGATTCCAATTCTATGCTTCTAAAATGCTAATTATATTTCCACTAGAGCATTAAACAAAACAAAACAAAAACTGAGCTCCACTCTATTCCTTTGGCAGAAACTGTTCTAAAATTTGGATTTGAAATCTTGTGAAGCCTGTCTCAGAAACTGGAAGCAATTTGAATATAGAGATATGAGTTAGTGTGGTAGATAAATGAGGAGCATCTCTTCAATTATAAAGCAGGAACTATTACATGTAATTGCCTTCCAAATCACTATCTTAGCATGGTGATTTTTAAAAATGTGAACTGAATAGACTCTTAAATCAAGAAGGAGATAAGAGACTGGGGAGAAACATGTTTGAATAAAAATAATGTTTTTGTGTGAATGTTTGGGCTACTTAGAGTTTTTATGTGATTCGTAAACCGGGGGAGTAATTGGAAATAATATTTTAGTCTAGAGGTTTGTGTGCTACAGACAATAACAACAGCAGCAACAAAGCAGGCCCATTCTCTTCATTTGGAACCTTATTTTGCTTGTGATATAAATTAATTCACAGTGGAATCAATCCTCATATATAATAGAAATGAACAAGTGAGGTTGAACTGTTATTTAACTTCCACAGTTTTTAACGTGTGATTTGTTTCTGAGGGGTAAAATGAAGTTTAGAATTGGGAATTCACTGCTTTTGTGAGTTGACATTAAGATATTATAAATTGACAAGTATTAATGTGTGTTATATATTTTTCTATTTTGTGATAAAAATTAAGTCATTTGTTAAATATTTATTTAGTATGTACTATGTTCTATGAATTGAGTTGGATACAAAGAAAAGAAGTTATATTTTACTTAGGAAACATACAATTTTATCAGGGAAGTTAATTTTATGTATGATGCACAGAAGCTAAATGCAAAAAGTATAGGTAAAGAGAAACTTTAAGAAACGTAATGCTTATATATAGCTGTGGATTAAAAAAAAAAAAGGCTTTCTTGAGGTAGAGGGTTAAGCGGCTTCAAATGTAAGATTTGGAGATGGGATAATAATAACAACTGACATTTATTTAATATTTGCTAAGTAATGGGGTACCTTTCTAAGTGCTAGTTTTTTAATTGTCATATTTACCTCATGAGTTAGGTGCTAGTATAAGTCCTGAAAAATAGATAGGCAAATTGAGGCACACAGAGCCTAAGTAACTTGATGAAGAACACACAGCTAGTAAGTATCAAAATCAGGATCTGAATGCAAGCAGCCTGACTTTGGAGTCTGTTTTTAATCACTACTATGGGAAATTCCAAATATAAGTAATAGTATGAGCATTAAAGTGAGGACTGGAGAATATGACGCAGATGCAGGAAAGAAGACAGGGCTGAATCTGGTTGTAATAAATTTTACCCTGCAGAATGTGTTCAGAAAGAACATTAGAAATGACAATTAGGGTAAATGTCCAAAGGCCATGTAAACTAAGAAATTTGGGTTTTATTCTTAAAGTAATTGAAAGGTTAACAGAGTTTGAGCAAGTCAGTTATCCATTGGGCTCTTGATAGTAAACCCTAAAACACGCATTTTAATCAGGTATTTAATTTGATAAATGATTCCAGGAAAGACCTAACATGTGTAGTGAAGTTATAAAGTGAAGAAAAGGATGTATGATCAACTAGACAGTGTATTAAAAAGCAGAGACATTACTTTGCCAACAAAGGTCTATATAGTCAAAGCTATGATTCTTTCTAGTAGTCATGTATGGATGTCAGATTTGGACCCTAATGAAGGCTGAGCACTGAAGAATTGATGCTTTTGAACAGTGGTGTTGGAGAAGACTCCCTTGGACTGCAAGGAGATCAAAACAGTCAATTCTAAAGGAAATCAAACCTGAATATTCATTGGAAGGACTAATGCTGATGCTGAAGCTCCAACACTTTGGTCACCTGATGTGAAGAACTGACTCATTAGAAAAGACCCTGATGATGGGAAAGATTTAGGGCAGGAGGAGACGGGGACGACAGAGGTTGGATGGCATCACCAACTCAACAGACATCAGTTTAAGCAAGCTGTAGGAGATGGTGAAGAACCTGGATGCCTGGCATGATGCAGCCCATGAGCCACAAAGAGTCAAACATGACTGAGTGACTCAACCACAAGAAGAAGAACGTGAATTCCACTTTGAACCAGATACCAACATAGCCCCAGATTGAAATGTAGAGCAAAGAGCAAGTACGCTTCTGCTTCTTTATTATGCTTTACAGATATTACATTTTTTTCCTACAGATTGAAAGTTTGTGACCACCGTGTCATGTCCTTAAGTACAATTTTTCCAACAGCATTTCCTCACATTGTGTCTCAGTGTGATATTTTGGTAATTCTCACAATAGTTTGAAATCTTCCACTAGCAAAAAGATTATAACTCACTGGAAGCTCATATGTTAGTCAGCTCAAAAGGTTAGCATTTTTTAGCAATAAAATATTTTTAATTAAGGTATATACATTTTTTTTTACATATATCATATTACGCACTTAATAGATTGCATTGTACTGTATACATAACTTACATTTGTTCTGGGAAGCCCAAAAAGTTATTGTGCTCTGGCCAGTCAGGACCACCATATTTTTTACCTTCTTCTTCACTGTCCTTCAGTGAAGATACTTTTCTTTGCCCATCTTCAAGATTCTTGCTCTTTACATGCACAGGTTAGCATATGGCCAGAAACCTAGTGGGTCATCTTTAAATTTGGAAACTCCTTTTTCTGTGTGCAAGGCTTCCCTGCAAAGCTTAGATGGTAAACAATCCACCTGCATGGCTTTGATCCCTGGGTCAGGAAGATCCCCTGGAGAAGGGAGTGGCTACCTACTCCAGTATTTTTGCCTGGAGAATTCCATGGACAGAGGAACCTGGCAGGCTACAGAACATGGGGTCACAACCGAGTGACTAACTCAGTTGTCAAACTCTCTGTCCTCTTTCGGCAAGATGGTCATGTTCTGCCTAAACTCTTAGCTCTCTCAGGCCATAGATATTTGAAAGTAATCTAAGTCAGAAAGTTTGAGGAGTTGAGGGGCTCACTTTACACATTTCTCTGCCATCAAGAAGGGAAGTTCTATGCCATCTGTAGTCCAGTGTCTGAAAACAATTGCTTTATATAATTTATCCAGTTTTGTATTTGTTTTTGGTGGGAAGGCCAGGGCTAGTTTCTCTATTATGGGCAGAAGCAGATGTCATACTTAAGTAGTCATACTAGTTATACTAGTATGCACTTCACTGATCCCAGTGGCCAATGGTTATACCTACATTACCCCTTGAATAATGTTATCAGTGAGATTTAATCTTACATTGTTACTTGTAATATTAGTTTTTCACCCTCCCCTTAGGAATTATAGCCAGGATAATAGATTATTGGTCTGCTTGTTATCTGTAATTTTTTCACTGTCTGTAAGACACAGATAAAGATAAAATTCAATGTTATTGACATGATAAAATGAAAATGATTAATAAGGAGAAGAGGTTGATCATACTCATATATGAATGGATTGGAAAAACAACAATATATTAGATTAAATATTTCATAAGACTAATCAATTTCTATTTGCAATTATGTCATAAAGAATTAATATAAATTATAATGACAGTTTTTAAATAACATGGACACTGAAGAAAATAGAAAGTGAGTGAGTGTTAGTCACTCATCCTGTCCGACTCTTTGTGACCCCATGGTCTGTAGCTGCCAAACTTCTCTGTCCATGGAATTCTCCAAACAAGAATACTGAAGCGAGTAGCCATTCTCTTCTCCAGGGGATCTTCCCTGACCCAGGGATCGAACTTGGGTCTCCTGCATTGCTGGCAGATTCTTTATCTTTTGAGCTACCAGGGAAGCCCAAAAGTAAGAGGTGTGAAACAAAGAGATAATGTATATTTCAGTTGAGATAAAATATTGAGTATGGGAATATGCACATTATACAGTTTATGATACATTTTAGAGTTATGTTTATTTGTATAAAATATATTATCTCATTAGGGCAGTGATGGAGAACTTTGCAAGCAACAATAAATTCTTATGCTAACCCATGATATGCATGCTTTAAACAGCACCATGTGAGGGGATGTTTACTCAGACAGGAACAGCTGAGTATAAGGATAGAAGATGTGGTCACAGAAATGAGCAATGTTGTCATTTTAATAGGGGTTATTATAATTTGGTAAATTCCTTTGCCAGATAAACATTCTTATAAATCTGTGTATGTTTTGCAGCAATGAATGTGTATTTCAACCTTATCCAGGATGTATGTAAATGATAAAGAAAAATCTGAATGGAAATTACTTTCAATCAAAGCATATATATGATTGTACATTTCAGAGAAGGATTTATAATATTTAGCTTCTCTCAGTCAGTAGAATGAAGATTTATATGAAATTTAAATGATCCAATATAAAAATGCATTTTACAAATTACCTTGCAAACAATCATAATTTAACGAATCTTGATTCAGTGAACAATTGCATATAAGTACTATCATTATCTTCATATTATAGGTGTGAATATATTGCTGCTGCTGCTGCTGCTGCTAAGTCGCTTCAGTCGTGTCTGATTCTGTGCGACCCCTTTGACAGCAGCCCACTAGGCTCCTCTGTCCCCGGGATTCTCCAGGCAAGAACACTGGAGTAGGTTGCCATTTCCTTCTCCAATGCATGAAAGTGAAAAGTGAGAGTGAAGTCATTCAGTCGTGCCCTACTCTTAGTGACCCCATGTACTGGAGCCTACCAGGCTCCTCCGTCCATGGGATTTTCCAGGCAAGAGTACTGGAGTGGGGTGCCATTGCCTTCTCCGGAATATGTTGCTAAGCGAGGTTAAACAACTGGACAAAGGCCTTACAGGCAGGCAATTATAGATTTAAGATTCTAACAGAGCCACCTGACTCCAAAATTTCATCTGGCCTTGAATTTTAAAATATTCAAGTAGTAAAACATAGAATTCTATATTCCAATACTAAAAAATGAAGTAAGAAACATTTGACCTTTTCTTTCCTGGTATCCTGGATCCCAGAACAGAAAAAGGACACTAAGGAAATCTCAATAACTATGTCCTTATTTAATAATAATTTATCTATATCAGTTTATTAATATACAGATATATCATAATTATATAAAATCTTAATAATAAGGGAAACTGGGTATTGGAAACTTTCTGTATTATCTTTATAACTTTTCTGTGAGTCTAAATCTGTTATAAAATAACATTTTCTCAGAAGAAAACCCACAAAATAGGAGAATACATTTGCAAAATACATATCTGTTAACATCTAGGTTATATAAAAAACACTGAAGAATCAATTTTAAAAAGGAAAAATGGATAAGATTTGAATAGTCACTTCATAAAAGGTTACAAATGATCAATGAATATATAAAACTTGTCTCAGCTCCATCAGTCATCAAGATGATATAAACGAAGTCGTAAACCACCCCCCATCCCAACCCTTGAGAATGTATACCAGCTACTCTGTAACTCCAGCTCTGGAGCCCTGTAAGAAAGCACAGGCAGCCTTCTCCTGCTATATATGAATCCTATTTGGCCTTTAAGTCACATTTCTTCCATGTTGACACCCTTGACCATTAACTCACAGGACAGTTTGTCTTATTTGTTTTAGGATTAACTATGACCAACCTCGGAGAAGGCAATGGCACCCCACTCCAGTACTCTTGCCTGGAAAATCCCATGGACAGAGGAGCCTGGTGGGCTGCAGTCCATGGGGTCACTAAGAGTCGGGCATGACTGAGCGACTTCACTTTGGCTTTTCACTTTCTTGCATTGGGGAAAGAAATGGCAACCCACTCCAGTGTTCTTGCCTGGAGAATCCCAGGGATGAGGGAGCCTGATGGGCTGCCATCTATGGGGTTGCACAGAGTTGGACACGACTGAAGCAACTTAGCAGCAGCGGCAGCATGACCAACCTAGACAGCATATTCAAAAGCAGAGATATTACTATGCCAACAAAGGTCCGTCTAGTCAAGGCTATGGTTTTTCCAGTGGTCATATATGGATGTGAGAGTTGGACTGTGAAGAAGGCTGAGTGCCGAAGAATTGATGCTTTTGAACTGTGGTGTTGGAGAAGACTCTTGAGAGTCCCTTGGACTGCAAGGAGATCCAACCAGTCCATTCTGAAGATCAGCCCTGGGATTTCTTTGGAAGGAATGATGCTAAAGCTGAAACTCCAGTACTTTGGCCACCTCATGTGAAGAGTTGACTCATTGGAAAAGACTCTGATGCTGGGAGGGATTGAGGGCAGGAAGAGAAGGGAACAACAGAGGATGAGATGGCTGGATGGCATCACTGACTCGATGAAGGTGAGTCTCAGTGAACTCTGGGGGTTGGTGTTGGACAGGGAGGCCTGGCATGCTGCGATTCATGGGGTCGCAAAGAGTCAGACACGACTGAGCGACTGAACTGAACTGAACTGAATCACATCATTACACATAATTTTTCTTGAATTGCAGTCATTATCTGAATATTGATATGATGTTTGATAAGTATATTTTTCTATGTGAATTGAATTCTGTGTATTACATTTATATGGTATCATGTTATATTGCAGCAGGCCCACATAGATGTGTCAGATCAGACGCCTATTCCTCAGCCCAGTGTTCCAAGACATGCAAATAAGCCTTTCCCACACAAAATGTGGGCACTGAGTTTCCTACCAACTCTGGGTCACAGTGCTAGGGGTGGGGATTATGGTGAGATTGTATCTATCTGCTTCTCTCTTTTGCCCAATGTGAAATCCCTCAGCCAGTTTTTACATTTTTTTTTTTCCCCAGAGAACACTGTTTCATATATAGCTGTGAATTTGGTATGTTTCTGGGAGGTCAGCATCCTGTTGCATCACCACCTGCAACCAGAACTTGTCATTATTTCTGTGCATTTGCACAGAAATATAGACAATATTTCTCATTGTCTGTATAGACAAATATAGTTTTCTATGTGTGTTTTTATTTGGTTTTTCTATGTGTTAAATTCTACCCTTCATAAAGGTATAAGATGGTGTATTAAAAACAACTAATAACTGAGTTAAGTTTTAGGGTTTCATAACCACAATCTCATTTCATTTGTATGCCCCACATATCTCCTAAATCTGTAATAATTAATGCCTTCATAGTAAAGATGAAGCAACTGACTCTCAGACGGGGAATTTCTTCATGCTTATAAAGCCAATAATAATTCAGAGCTTCTGAGTCTAAATAACTTATCTCTATTCCAGCCAGTGCTTTTTCTATGTGTAATTTCTATCTTTGACTCAAACATAGGGAATCACTCACATAGGTGCTTAAAAATGTTTGTGACTGTAGAGATAAGCATAAATGTACATTTGGTCCTAATAGATGATTTGGAGCTTTCCAAGTGAATAAATAGGGATAGCCATTACATACAGAGAGATCAGTATGTGCAGAAGCCATGGAATTGGAGATATACAGGGAGGTGAGAATGGTGGTGTCCCTGAAGTGCAGAGACAGGGTGAGGAAGTGGTGTTATTAGCAGAGCAGGCTGGAGAGACATGCATGGCCTCTCTCTGGAATAATTTCTGTCTCCAAGAACAGAGTTAATTCTCTACAATCCTGCTTATCGGAGGACTTATACAATCTATTTTTTATAATGGAATATAAAAAACAAACTATAGGAGCCACTACTTATTATGTTCTTCTTATATATTTTAGTCCTACAGTAGGTACTTATGGATGTCATAAAGTTAATGGACTAGAATAACCCTACAAACTAGACACCATTATTCTCATTTCACTGATGATGGATTTGAAGGCAAGAGAGGATAACTAACTCACCTATGGCCACAAAGCTTATAGGCAATGCATCCAGGATTTTACTCCAGATCAACCCTGAAACTTCTTATGATTTTGCTGGTGATCAGAAGAAAGGGATACACATGCACATCACATGTATTAGAAGCTGGGAGACCAGTTATGAAAGAGAGAAATCATAGACCAGATACTTGACGTGTCAAGATGTTATAGAGCCTGAGTTAAGGCAAACTCAATGGGTTTGGAAACAAAGATGGAATTTGAAGGATGTTTCTGGGGTTGACAAACTCTTGCCCTTTTCCAGTCTATCATGTTACACAGTATTAAAAATCACAATATTTTCCTTCGGTCTCTTTGTGTAGAATTAAGTTTAAAAATTAATATAGAAAACAAGTATCTGTCAATTTTTCCAGCCTCCTGTCCTCTATTCCAAGAATATCAATCTTCCTCAAATTCTTCCAGTGTAATGAGGTCTCTCTGATCTCAGGGCCTTTGCACATGCTCCTTTCAATTAGCTAATTTAGCACAAAAACTTTTAATTAGCTAATATATCCTATACTCAGCTTACAGAAAGATATTTTTTTTTTAAATCAAGAATTACTCCTTAATTATAAAATCTGGTCAAAACACTTAAAATAGACTTAATATGCAGTAGAGCTACAGGTCATAGGAGTATTTGTAGAGGCTGCTGCTAAGTCACTTCAGTTGTGTCCGACTCTGTGCGACCTCATAGACGGCAGCCCACCAGGCTCCCCCGTCCCTGGGATTCTCCAGGCAAGAACACTGGAGTGGGTTGCCATTTCCGCTCAGTCGTATCCGACTCGGCTCCTCCATCCATGGGATTTTCCAGGCAAGAGTACTGGAGTGGGGTGCCATTGCCGAACTATCAAAAATTTATAGGCTACAATAGACTGCAACAAAAAATAACAAAGGGCTTAAAATATATTGACATATAAGGATATCCTCATTGAAGAAGTGAAATTTTAGCTGAAGGCTTAGGACAAGCCAGTTTAATAAAAGAAGAGGGCTTGGTGGTGAAATGAGGGAAATTGAGAGAAAGATCATTCAGGAAAAATGAGAGTGGGCAGAGGACCCAGGCTGCAATGAACTTGATTACATTCAAGTACCAGAAAGAGTAACTGTGTAGCTGGACTACAGTCAGGGCAGGGAGGTTAAGGTTGGATTGGCAGGCGGGATTATTGTGCAGAAATGGGCCTTGATGCCTATACTGAGAGGCTCCCTCAATGCCACCGGGTACAGAAGCTCAAGTAAGCTTCATCCTGAGATGCAAGTGTAAAACTGTTTTTTCTTGGAGGAAACTTGGAGTTCAGCAATGACCTGTGGTTCTGGCCAATTTCATCAACCACTAAATTACCATCTTCTCATCTGGATGGAGAATTCAAACAAGTTTCTTACACAGAGTAGAAAACAGATAAATCAAAATGCTTCTGAGGAAAAGGTCAACAATGAGCTGGTAAATCTTCCCACACTTCCCACATGAAAAGAACACTTCAAATCTGGTCCTGTCAAGTACTCTTGTTCACTTCAATATTGTTCTTGGCCGAAGGAAAGGCCTATGGGGTTTGTGAAAGTTGGCTCTTTCAATATAGAATTTTTCATGCTCCTTATAAAAATGTCAGTGGGTTGATCCAAAAATATTTTTATTGGCACCTGAACCAGTGAGTCTGCAAAAGACTCTGTACAAGTTGATTCTTTAGAACACACCATGCTCCCTCCAGGGAAGAACAAATAAAGTCCTTGGATCTGAATCTAGAGAAATTTCCTCTCAAAGTTCTTTGCAAACACATTATTTTACAACAAACCTGAGACAACTAAAACTGCCCTAGCCTGCCAGGAAATATCCATTTTATTCCTCTTCTTTTTCTTTTGACTTAAAAAATATCAGCTTCAAATAGTTTTATATGTTTTATTTTGTAATGATTTTTGTTTTAGGGTGACAGAGGCATCACCAACTTGCACCCGTAAAGTAGTCTATTTTTTTTTAATTCCAAAGCGTTCATTTATAAAATAACAATAACTCCTGTATAGTCCTCTTAACAGTGTAACATGTGTTGCTTCTTTGATAAGAGGTAGAGAAAGCACTCGGAGAAGGCAATGGCACCCCACTCCAGCACTTTTGCCTGGAAAATCCCATGGACGGAGGGGCCTGGTAGGCTGCAGTCCATGGGGTCGCTAGGAGTTGGACACGACTGAGCGACTTCACTTTCACTTTTCACTTTCATGCATTGGAGAAGGAAATGGCAACCCACTCCAGTGTTCTTGCCTGGAGAATCCCAGGGATGGGGGAGCCTGGTAGGCTGCCGTCTATGGGGTCGCACAGAGTCGGACACGACTGAAGCAACTTAGCAGCAGCAGTAGCAGCAGAGAAAGCACTGATCTTTCAACTTAGTCTGCAGCCTGGAGACCAGACCATTGAACAAAGCCACTGATGAAGCCACACCAATCACTTCACTCAGACTTCCCTGAAGGGTCAGACCTTTCACCAGTGTTCAGTTGAGGTTATTTCCAAGCCAATTCTAGTTTTCCCTGTGGAGGGAAGGGTGAGGACAAGCTGGGCTATGGCAGTTAAATGAGGATAGAAGCCATGATATCTATGTCATGAATGGTCTTTTGCAGGTGTTTCTCATGAGAAAGAATAATAGCAGTTACTGTTTGTTGAGCATCTACTCCTCATGAGACACTGTGCTAAACACCATAGATGGATTATTTTATTTACTATTCTAATCATGGATATTATTACTGCCTCTACTTTGCAGATATGGAAAGTAAGGCTTAAAGTTAGTGTGGGATAAAGCCAGTCCTGGAGTTCCATTAAGCTTTTTAACACATTCATAGATAGGTTGGTGACGTTGAGTGGGCTCAAGAGTGATCCCCTAGAGGTTTGGTTTGTCTGTTAAACAGTGATCATTTTAAGATCGTGATGAAAATTAAATAAACCAGAGTTAGTGAGTGGGCCTGGCACATTGCCTGATACCATGCAGCTGACTTTGCTCGACTCTGAACTTTGGAATCGTTTCAAAAGCAGACAGTGAGTGACTGTTTTGGCTCATTTAAAGGCATTTGTTTTACTAAAAAGCATTTTTATAAGTGGTTGGCTATTCACATCTTTGAAGTACTTGAATAATCTTATCCATGAAGATACAGAAAAAGTGAAGATACAGCCATTGGGCAGCTGATCAGATGCAATCATCTGTGATATTCAAAGACAGTAAGAAGGAATTCACAGAAAGCTTCAATCAATAGATATTTATTTCTTCGATTGCAAGATATATATACAGGTGTTCACAGTGTGTGTTGATACTCTCTTTATACCTGAACTATTTCATTATTACAAACAAAAATGTAATGCTAGCAAAGAGAGCCCTCTCAATGCCTCCAGTTTTCAGACTGAACACTGTTTTATTTAATATTTCCATTTTTGCTTCTCTTTCAAAGAGGCTACACAGAGGCAACATGCTCTCAGTTTTGGGTTGATTTATCTTCGGACCTTTGTATTTAAGGGTCAATATTTTTATCATTAAGTAACTCTCTAATTGTGCCTTCTGTGACTCTTACGTCTCTAGAATGTTTGCCAGAGAATAGGCACTATATCTCAGTCTCTTATTTTTACTCTGGGCATGAAGCACACTTAAGAACCAGCAAGATGGAAAGTTCAGTGATGGCGAGGAACCCATTTGTATTTTCCTATAGAATCTTTAATGTCTAGAATAGCATCTGGCACATAGGTCGTGCTTACGAATATTTGCACATTAACTGACTTGCTTGGTGCTACGCACTAGGACTTTATAAACTGTCATAATTAAGGATGGGTTAACTCCTACAGCTCAACTCTAGAAAAATAAATGACCCAATCAAAAAATGGGCCAAAGATCTAAATAGACATTTCTCCAAAGAAGACATACAGATGGCTAACAAACACATGAAAAGATGCTCAACATCACTCATTATCAGAGAAATGCAAATCAAAACCACTATGAGATACCATTTCACACCAGTCAGAATGGCTGCGATCCAAAAGTCTACAAATAATAAATGCTGGAGAGGGTGTGGAGAAAAGGGAACCCTCTTACACTGTTGGTGGGAATGCAAACTAGTACAGCCACTATGGAGAACAGTGTGGAGATTCCTTAAAAAACTGGAAATAGAACTGCCTTATGATCCAGCAACCCCACTGCTGGGCATACACACTGAGGAAACCAGAAGGGAAAGAGACACGTGTACCCCAATGTTCATCGCAGCACTGTTTATAATAGCCAGGACATGGAAACAACCTAGATGTCCATCAGCAGATGAATGGATAAGAAAGCTGTGGTACATATACACAATGGAGTATTACTCAGCCATTAAAAAGAATACATTTGAATCAGTTCTAATGAGGTGGATGAAACTGGAGCCTATTATACAGAGTGAAGTAAGCCAGAAGGACAAACACCAATACAGTATATTAACGCATATATATGGAATTTAGAAAGATGGTAACGATAACCCTGTATAAGAGACAGCAAAAGAGACACTGATGTATAGAACAGGCTTATGGACTCTGTGGGAGAGGGAGAGGGTGGGGAGATTTGGGAGAATGGCATTGAAACATGTGAAATGTCATGTATGAAACGAGATGCCAGTCCAGGTTCAATGCACGATGCTGGATGCTTGGGGCTGGTGCACTGGGACGACCCAGAGGGATGGTATGGGGAGGGAAGAGGGAGGAGGGTTCAGGATGGGAAACACATGTATAATTTTTTTTTAATTAAAAAAAAAAAAAAAGGATGAGTTAGTCTTGTCAAGGATTGTCATTCCTCAAATTTCAGCCTTTAACCCTGATGAAATTAATCTTAGGAAATAAGCAGTAGATGTAAAAGCATGGCTGGAGGTTATGAATTAACAATACCATCATCAATTGCAATAATAGCAATAAAAATGAATTATGTTTACCACGTGCCAGGTACTACATTTAGTGCTTTATGCATTATTTCATTTGGTCCTAAGAAAACAGATTCTTTTTTTTTTTTTTTTTTTTTTTACCATTTATGAGTGAAAAAAAGTGAGGCACAGGGAAGTTAAATAACTTGCTCTAGGCCCTAAGAAGTTGCAGGTTGGGCTTTCAGCCTTTCAGTCTAACATCTCCAGATCCTGTTTGCTTTCTCAAAATAAAAGTGGATATTGTAGAAGACTTCATGTGGAGGGCTTGTTTTCCTTCCTCTAGTGCATGCTCCTACTGGCATCAAATATTTATAAATTCCATATCATCTTCTTTTGGCAGCATGGTGAGGTAGTATTTAACAGGTATACTGATGTCAAAAGGGCCAGATTAAGAATTCCTGTTCTGTGTTTAAAAGTTGTTCTCTTAAAAAATTCTACATAAGTGACTAAATCAGTTTCTTATTTTATAAGTGGGTATGGATTTGTATTCTACAGCTATGTACTGCTTGATCCTGTAATATGCAAAATACTTTAGCACAAAGTCTAATATAGATTATCATTATCTTGTAATACTAAAAATGATTGTTATGGAAGTAGCATGGATTCTTGGTGTTTCTGTCATGAGATGAATATAGAGCAGTGAGTGAGATTTTGATGTGGACGCTAAGTAATTTAGAAGACCCTGGATCATTAGAATCCCCCCATGTTCATATAATCTTTTTTAAAAGCCAATTGTCAAATCAAAATTATGTGGTTAGAATGATCATATTTTCCTCTAAAATAGGATCTTGTGAACTAACATAAGATTTTGTTCTGATATATAAACACACACACACACAGGCTTACCAATCCCTTACAGTAGATTTAGTTCTACTTGTATGAACAAGACTGAATAAGAAGATAAAATTATCTACAATTGTGACTGACTTAGAAAATCTGAGATGCACAACCACACTATCTATAATGCAGAGTTTTAATAAAGGAGATACTTCTCTCTGTATTAGAAGATATCAAAGACCTCATTCATAGAAGACATATTTTTCTTTCTCCCAAATCCAGAAATTTTTTTCTTCCCTACCGTCTCTTCACTTTTAGTGAATATTTGTCAACAACACAGCCATGTTATTATCTTTCTAGGTTAATTTTTCTGACATTTCACATTTTCTCAACTCTTGGACATGTTCTATAGAATGTTATATTCCATGAGCATATTACTCTATTCTCTCTTCCCAACTTCACATTATGCTGCTGCTGCTAAGTCGCTTCAGTTGTGTCTGACTCTGTGCGACCCCATAGACTGCAGCCCCCCAGGCTCCTCTGTCCCTGGGATTCTCCAGGCAAGAACACTGGAGTGAGTTGCCATTTCCTTCTCCAACGCATGAAAGTGAAAAGTGAAAGTGAAGTCCCTCAGTCGTGTCCAACTCTTCGAGACCCCATGGACTGCAGCCCACTAGGCTCCTCTGTCCATGGGATTTTCCAGGCAAGAGTACTGGAGTGGGTTGCATTGTGCTGGGTGGTATTAAATTTTGTGATTGATTGATTCTTCCCAATTTTTTCCTTTCCCTATTTTTTCCCTCATGGATGATTAAGTTCTAAAGCCATTATGTTGGGCAGAGTGACAGAAAACCTGTGCCAAAAGGTAAGGAAGCCACAGTGACCCTGGCACAGGGAGTCAGAAGTGAAGCAGGGCAGAAAGGTCTGGCTCCATGTGGTGGGTGGTGGGAGAAGCCCAGCTTGGTGTGTTGGATACAAATAGATAAGGACTAAAGGCTCTCCTGTTAGGGATGGCCCCACATTAATTGTTGTAGACCAATAACCTCAGATATGCAGATGACACCACCCTTATGGCAGAAAGTGAAGAGGAACCAAAAACCCTCCTGATGAGAGTGAAAGAGGAGAGTGAAAAAGTTGGTTTAAAGCTCAACATTCAGAAAACTAAGATCATGGCATCCAGTCCCATCACTTCATGGCAAATATATGGGGAAATAGTGTCAGACTTTATTTTTTGGGGCTCCAAAATCACTGTAGATGGTGATTGCAGCCATGAAATTAAAAGATGCTTACTCCTTGGAAGAAAAGTGACCAACCTAGATAGCATATTGAAAAGCAGAGACATTACTTTGCCGACAAAGGTCCGTCTAGTCAAGTGGACCATGTGGTCATGTAAGGATGTGAGAGTTGGACTGTGAAGAAAGCTGAGTGCCGAGGAATTGATGCTTTTGAACTGTGGTGTTGGAGAAGACTCTTGAGAGTCCCTTGGGCTGCAAGGAGATCCAACCAGTCCATTCTGAAGGAGATCAGCCCTGGGATTTCTTTGGAAGGAATGATGCTAAAGCTGAAACTCCAGTACTTTGGCCACCTCATGCGAAGAGTTGACTCATTGGAAAAGACTCTGATGCTGGGAGGGATTGGGGGCAGGAGGAAAAGGGGACGACAGAGGATGAGATGGCTGGATGGCATCACCAACTCAATGGATATGAGTCTGAGTGAACTCCGAGAGTTGGTGATGGACAGGGAGGCCTGGTGTGCTGTGATTCATGGGGTTGCAAAGAGTCAGACATGACTGAGCGACTGAACTGAACTGAACTGAACTGAAGATGGGTAAGATGGGGATTGGAAGAGGTGAAAGATTGGTTATGAACAGGGGGATTAATAGAGAAACAAGAAGATTAAGGACAATGGGAGCTTTCTTGCACACTGTCAGAGAAGGGAGTTCAAATATCAAAAGAGAGAAAACTGAAAGGAATACCTTCAGTTTTGGTAGATTGGAATTTGAAGTATCAGTATGACTTCATGGAAGTGTGTGTGTGTGTGTGTGTTGTTTAATTTCATTCATTCCCTTTTTTTGTCCACTGAAAAGGTCTGGGAAAGGTGAGATATCAATAAAAATGAGCACACATTATGCTCATACCTTATTTTCTGAATGTATTATTATCCATTAATAGGAACCAGTGATATCTTTTGTGTCAGAAAATAAGACAATGCACAAAGAGTGATGATGCATGTCAAAACAACATAAAAGTCAGTTGGGAGGGGACTCTCTTTGACAAATTAAATGTAATTTGAGCATTAAAATAAATAATGGGAGAAGGCAATGGCACCCCACTCCAGTACTCTTGCCTGGAGAGTCCCATGGATGGAGGAGCCTGGTGGGCTGCAGTCCATGGGGTCGCGCGACAAGTCGGACACAACTGAGCGACTTTACTTTCACTTTTCACTTTCATGCATTGGAGAAGGAAATGGTAACCCACTCCAGCATTCTTGCCTGGAGAATCCCGGGGACGGCGAAGCCTGGTGGGCTGCTGTCTGTGGGGTCGCACAGGGTCGACACAACTGAAGCGACTTGGCGGCAGCAGCGGCGGCAGTGTACTTGTGTACTAGGTCACTTCAGTTGGGTCTAACTCTGTGACCGTATGGACCAGGCTCCTCTATCCATGGGATTTTCTAGGCAAGAATACTGGAGTGGGTAGCCACGCCCTCCTTTAGAGGATCTCTTATGTCTCCTACATTGGCAGGTGGGTTTTTTACCACTAGCACCACCTGGGAAGCCTCAATAATGCTAGTAACAGATTAATCATTATTAATCATTATTATTAATAATAATTATTATTAATCATTGCATAAAACAGGAAACCATGAATCTAACCATATATAAGTAAATGAATAATTTTGAAGAAAAAAATAAACTTTGTATCCTTTCAAAGTAAATCATTACCAAACAATTCCTGGAGAAAAAAAAGAGTTATTTTTGCAGTGGAGAAGCACCAATTAACATGGTCATTTATAATAACATGAGCACTACCAGTAATGGGGCAAATTTAAATCATTAAGATGACAAAAAAAGAAAGCAGAAGAAAATGTGTATATAATCTAACCATGAGGTAATAGCAGACAAACCCATGAGGGACATTTAGCAAAATACCTCACCTGCGATCTTCAAATATGTCAAAGTTTGAAAGTCAAGGAAAGACAGGAAATAGGCCATAGCTAAAAAGGACATGACAGAAAAATACAGTGAATGGTTCTGAGTAGGATATTTTTGTTATAAATTCATTCTTGGGACAATTGGTATATGAGTATTATAGGGCAGAAATATATCAATATTAATTTCTGGCTTTAATGATGATCATTGTAGCTATGTGGGAGAATGTCCTTGTTTCATGAAATCACATGAAAGCGTTGTGGGGATCTGAGATCAGCAACTCACTCTCAAGTGGTTCAAGGGGAGAAAATGTTCTTTTGTAGTCATTTTATGGCTGTAGAGAGTATTTTGAAGTGCCAGTGCTCTTTTGTAAGCTGTAATCTACTAGCTTTGTCTCTCCTTCTCTCTTGTTGGGAAAACAGGCAGCTTTCTGTTTAGCTCTGCCACTTCAAGTTGTGTTACTTGATTCAGAATATATACAATCTTTCCAAACCTCAATATTGTAGCTTATAAATTGAAGATAACACTATATGTAAAGGGCATAGCACAGTAGCTGATCCGGGTTAATTACATAGCGAAAGTTAGGTGTGGCATGAGCGTTGTTGTTTAAGCATTTCTGTCTCACATCAAATCTCACCCTTCTCAACCATTTTTAATGGTCAATATTTTGGTATACTTTCTGAATATATATGTCTTTTTATTATATATACATTTATAAGTTATCTTTTGTGTACTTCAGATTGTTTTTAAACTTCTTGCTATTTTGCACACCATTACAGTGGATGTCCCTGCCTGCATCTTTATTTGTTCACTTGTTCCCTTAAGATACAATCTTAGAATGAGCTGGAACTCCTGGATAAAAGGCACACTTGTCAATTTAAAATAGGGGTAAGCAAGTTTTTTTCTCTAAGGAGACAGATATTTTAGATTTTCATGCCATATAATTGTAGTGTTACATATTTCTTTGTTATTAAAATCATGAAAGAAAGAATTCCTCTGGTATTTTTAGTTTCAAAATACTGAAAACACAGGAGGAAATAAAATTTTATTTTATAATAACCTGTATATAGAAATTTTACATGATCATGGGGAGAGGTCAGTTGCCAAGGATGGAAACTTGTTTATCTCCTCTGGCAGCCTTGACTCTTGTCATATGAGGTCCACCATCCAATGTATCTCCTGAAATCACTGACTTTTAGGCAGAGAAGAGCTTGAAAATACGTTATAGTGGTGTTTTGGTCTCTAATGTAGAAGTGATTAGCTTATTATAATGGATTTTACACATCATTTTAAAGCAGGAGAAAGGAGCACATAGGTCATGAAGAACTGGCAGTGTGGCTTTTAAAAAAGAGAGGGCGGTGTATTTAGCTACTTCTGAAATGGCAGAGATGAAAGGCTCTAGTTTCTTCAAGGTTAAGCCTTACTCTGATACCTTCTTGTTTATTTATTTGCTCAGTCGTGTCCGACTCTTTGCGACCCAATGGACTGTCCATGGAATTCTCTAGGCCAGAATACTGGAGTGGATAGCTTTTCCCTTCTCCAGAGGATCTTCCTGACCCAGGAATAGAATAGAACCGGGATCTCCTGCATTACAGGCCGTTTCTTTACCAACTGAGCTATCAGGGAAGCCCTTATTTATTTGCACCATCTGATAATTACCTCCCTTTTTTTGCCTTAGGATGGTTTGCATTTCCCCAGCTGATATCTTCTCTTTAAGAGGATCTGGGCACTTTTCCTGATCTAAACCTCCTGGTTATGGAGCAGGAATCTAGGCAGCAACATGTCTGATATAAGTGTTAAGTGCTAGTCACTCAGTCGTGCCCGACTCTTTGCGACCCCATGGACTGCAGCCCACCAGGCTCCTCTGTCCATGAGATTTTCCAGTCAAGGATACTGGAGTGGGTTGCCATTTCCTTCTCCAGGGGATCTTCCCAACCCAGGGATTGAACCCAGGTCTCCTACACTGCAGGCAGATTCTTTACCAAGTGAGCTACAAGGGAAGCATGTCTGATATAACCAGGACTCAAGAGTGCTTTTGGGGAGAAAGTCAAAGTTCCTGATAAGGGCATTTCACAGGACAGATTTTGCTGTTTTACCACTTTCCCTTATCACACAATGTGTATTGTTGTGGGAACTGGAGGCTCCTAGAACTAGGAAGGATTACACTTCAGGAAAGAAAAAATAATAGAAACTATGTTCAGAATGTCTGTTCTGGAGGTAGGCTGAAGATGTCATGAGATGGTTTCACAACTAATTGTGATATTAACCACATAAGCACCTCTACAGGACCCACTATTTTCCAAGTACTGTTCTAAGATCTTCACAAATATTAACTAATTTAATTCCCACAACAACCTTGTAAGATAGATGCTTTTATAATATGTAACTGCATAACCTGAGGCCAAAGAGGAGTTACATGCCTGCTCAAAGTGACTTGCATGTATTATGAAAATAAAATGGCAGCACTGATGTTGGAACCTAGTGATCTAGCAATGGTCAAATTCTTACACTGGGCCACATTATTTAAATAAAATGATTTTATATTAAATTATAGAGGCACTAAATTCCCACAGAAACCCCAAGGGCCATATACATCTCTGAAAATAGGGTTATGGCACAGCTAATGATTAAATAACATTTGGAAGCACTCTACATGTGGGTTTCCAACACTATACTTTTATTTTCTTAAATTTCTTTACCACTAGTGCCACCTGGGCAGCCCTAAATTTCCTGCAAGATAGTTTCTATTTCTATTATCATTTGACACATGATGGTGCCAAGGCTTAGAGCTACTGAGCTTTTCTTTCTAGATCAAACCATTTCTAAGTGGCTGGGTTGGTATTCATATGCAAGTCTATCTCCCAAATCCAAAATCTTAACATATATCCTATACAATTTCAGAGATAAAATAATAGGAAAAGCACTGGATTGGAATTCAGGTACCTAAATCTTAGACCCAGGTCTTCTGTTGTATCATTAGGAGGCATTGGGCAAGTCATTACTTGTCTCTGGGCCTATGTTTCCTCTTATATTAAGTGAGGAAACTTAGCTTAATTACTCTTCTTTCCATTCAAAATGATACTGTATGATTTTGTGATTTTTTTTTTTAAATCTAAAAACATGCATGGATACATTTTCAAATTCTAAATTATTCCAAGATATGTCTCAGTCCCTAGAGCTTAATCTAAATAAGTAAAATAAATTTATATAAACATTAAATTTAGTCATTGGGATAAAAATCTAAAATCTTAAAATATAGAACACAGACTTTGAAAAAATAAGTTAATGCCAATCTTTAATAGAAATCATGCTGTTTCTTCAGGCCTTGGTTTTCACATCCACACTTTGGCTACCTGAGTGCCAGTGCTCAAAGCCTCTCTTTTTAGACTACCCACATGTGACACACACAGTAGAAAACAAGAGGGGTCCAGAACTCTCTTGTGCCAAGCCTTCTTGCAAAGCCCAATCTGCATTTCAAGGCATTCTTCAGTGCTGAGTTCCTGATCACTTTAATCAGGGCATACCAATGAGAAATGGAGAGTGAGTAGACTATCTTATGGTTGCTCCCTCTGCATTTTGCAGGCTCTCATTAACTCAAGTCCTCTGAGTCCTTCAGCATGCATGCATGCTCAGTCACTTCAGTCATGTGTGACCCTTTCTGGCCCCGTGAACTGTATAGCCCTCCAGGCTACTCTGTCCATGGGTATTCACCAGGCAAGAATACTGGAGTGGGTTGCCATGACTTCCTCCAGGGGATCTTCCTGACCTGGAGATCGAACTTGCATCTGCATTGCAGGCAGATTCTTTACCCACTGGCCACCTGGGAAGCCCTGAATCCTTCAGGGTCATTTCCAATTCCTAGCTAAATGTAACATTGCAGTGTCTATTGTAATCATAGAAGAGCTCTCACTGGGATCTTTCTAGGCCTACTTATTTACAGTCTCTTTCTTTTTTCCTTAATGCCTTCATTCCCCAGGGTATATATACCCTGTTCATATGTCTAGGCTTCCTTCTATAGATTGTTAGAATCTGAAAAACAGAGCTCATTTCTTGTACCATTTAAGCTGAAACAGTTCCTTAAACTATTTTTTCTCTCTCATTTCTAATGATTTATTTCCGACTTTGTTGATTTATGACTGATTCTACAAAAAGTCTATGATATAAAAGCTGAAAATGACAGATAGTACATGTGATCTGTTCCATGCAATGGGTCCTGAGAGAAGGTATATAATTGTGGGGGATGAGAAGGTGTCTTGAAAAGTTATACACAGAAGATTTTACACTTTCTTTGCACATACATAGTTAGGCAACTATATGATGCATGGAATGGTGGCAGTCATTTTGTGATCAAGAGGACCTGAGGATTAAGACCAGCATGCTAAAGATACTGAATAGTAAGATGGAAGCACTTGGGTCATAGATTACATCACTGTGCTTCCTAAATAACCAAATCTGAAGCAGTCTGGATCGTTTAGTTAAATGATAAAAGCACTGATCTTAAAACACTTTGATCATTCTATGAGTTTTAACTAGAGCTTTTTGATACATTATGCAAATCCAAATTACCTACTTGCAAAAATTGTACATTCTCTTTGTCTAATTTAACATACTTTATTTCGAGATCCTGGTAGAAGTGTTATTTCAGAAGGACACTAGATGGCAATATATGCTCCTTAATTTATGGTGGGGGAAGGGAATTTGAATTTAAGATTGAACTGTCAAAAGTACACAAAATGCTCAGCAATGTAAAAGATACATCAGTGTTTTATTTATTCTGTAACTCTGTAATAATTATTCTTTTAATTAAGTAGAAATAAGTCAAGGGAAATAGTTAAGCACTGGGAGCCATTGTACTAGAAATCTAATACCCTGCCATTTTCAGGGAACAGAGAACACTCTATCTCAGAAGACTATGAATAGAGAAAGGGTAGAGATGTGCAACCTCATCTATCCCTACTTTTTATGTCAAGCAGGCTACTTATGATTTCTGTGGCACAGATGGTCATGTAGGAGTGCAGTGGGTAAGGTAGATATGCCTCAATATGGAAAGCATTATACTTTCATAAAGAAAAAATATTTAAGAAATATTAGCCACATGTTCAAAATTTGCCCAAATATCATCTTTTGTATAAATTGTTTTTAATTCTTAGAGATAGTCTTAAGGGTTGTAGTTGTTTTCATTCTTGACAGTAATTTGCATATGACTTTACCTCCTTACTCTATCAATAAAACACTGTTGTATAAAATATATCTTTCTACAAATAAGTTTATGTATGGTATCAGCTGTTGCTTTCATCATCTGATGTTTACAAGTGGTACACTGGATGCCACTTTCTATTCTCAGGAGATTTTTGTGTGTGTGTTCATGGGATAATATCTATGTATTTATATTCAGAATTTGCCTCATATACCCATCACCCTCTGCACCATCTGTGAATTCTTTATAGTTGCAGTTAACCTTTTTAGACACACTGCTGTACATTAATAGCATGATCACTCTTTGATCCCAATTGGTGATTTATTTTAATGAAATATGGGATACATATACATACATATATATATATATATATATATATATATATAGCTGTTGCTTTACTTTTTTATAAGAACAAGGGCTTGAAAAACAGAATAGAAAGTTAGTCAGTTGATTATTTGCTATTATGTTCCACTGACTGGGCTGCTGATTTTTGGTGGCAGCTCTAGTTTAATTGTTTTCATTGGCACATCACTCTCCTGCTGAAAAATAAACAACTTGTTTCAAAGTGTCTTCTTGCATAACTAATGAGGAATTAATTGGCTTTAAATCTTGTAAGTAAAAACTAGATTATCTTTATCTTAAATATTTATAAAATAACAATGTTTAAAGTTATGGAATAAGTGTGTGTCATTGAAAATATTTAAGACACAGAACTCTTCTTTTTACTTTTCTCTCGAGGCAGAAATAAAAATTTTTTTGAAAATAATATGTGCTCATTTTCTCATTAAGAGATTGTGGAAAATCAAGACCAGAGGCTAAAATTACTTGCAATTTGAATGTCCTCCCCAGAAAGATTTATGAAAGGCAAAGTGTCAGTATAAGACATTTTAATTGAGTATCTGCCTAAAAGGATCAGTCTCTAATGGAGACATATTTACACTTTTCATCTGTAATTGAATAATTGGACTCATTTCTGAGTTTGAGATTACTGAAGGGTTTCTTACACAGCAACTTGGTACAACATATTCAGTTCAATGAATAGTCAATAGGAGTGAACTTTCCCACACCCAACTCAATGGATAAGCAACAGAATTGAAGTCAGAGAACATTTCTCATCAAAGGTTGAAATAGCTAACATTTCATGAGTGCCTGACCATTAGGTGACAAGAATTTAAAGTGAATTATCTCTAACCATTGCAATACTTTAAGATGACTGTTTTCTCCAGTTTACAGGGGTGAAAATGAAATCTGGTAAATTAAATAGCTTGCTATTAATGGAAGTTGTCTTATTCCACACAGACAAGCCAATTCATGTTAATTCTCCAAAGTACAATGCACATACACACCCACCCACCCACATACACACACAGTACACAAAAGATTGTGGGGTTGGACCCGTTTAAAATTATATATTTTATAATTATTTGTGATGAAGAGCTATGCATAATTATGTTTGGAGAACTAAATAGTGTATATGCCATGTTGCCTAGAAGATGGCTATTGTGTTTAGCTGCTAAGTAATGTCAGACTCTTTTGCGACCCCATGGACTTGTAGCCCACCAGGTTCCTCCATCCATGGGATTATCCAGGCAAGAATACTGGAGTGGGTTGCCGTTTCCTTCTCCAGGGTATCTTCCTGACCCAAGGATCAAACCCACATCTCCTGCATGCATCTCCTGCATTGCAGGCAGATTCTTTACCACTGAGCCACCAGGGAAGCCCAATGCCTAAAACATACCAGATGTTTAATAAAATTTGACAAAAGATTGAATGAATGCAGTGGCATTGCAGTAAGCTTTTATTTGTGGCAATGTAAAACATTTATTAATACTGTACAAAAACAGTATGTCAATGTTTTGAGATAATATTAAAAATACGGTTTACTGAGATGAGTCTCACTGATGAGGATAGAGAGGAAGAAATAATCTCGTATTTTTTAATCTCCAACAGAGATTAAAATTATTCCCAAAGACACATTCAGCTTTAGATATGATTCACAAATGAAATTCATCATGAAAAAATTTTGAAAAAGGTTGTTACTTTCTAATCCTCAAAATGGATTTTTTTGAAGACATTATAACATTTCTTTGTCCCTAAGTCTCTTTGGAGAATTTTTATTTTATGAAACTACGGTAAGAAAAAAAAAAAACAAACTATTCAATGGGACAATACTTATGTTCCAAAATTAGAAGAATTCTGAAGTCTCTAAGGCTCTCCAAGTGAATTATCCAAGGCACCATGGTTTCATTGAAAGTGAAAGTTGTTCAGTCATGTCTGACTCTTTGTGACCCCATAGACTATACAGTCCATGGCATTCTCCAGGCCAGAATATTGGAGTGGGTAGCCTTTCCCTTCTCCAGGGGATCTTCCCAACCCAGGGATCAAACCCAGGTCTCCCGCATTGCAGGCAGATTCTTTACCAGCTGAGCTGCAAGGGGAGCTAAAGAATACTGAAGCGGGTAGCCTATCCCTTATCCAGAGGATCTTCCTGACCCAGGAATCCAACCAAGGTCTCCTGTACTGCAAGCAGATTCTTTACCAACTGAGCTATCAGGGAAGCCCATGGTTTTATTAATACCAATAAAATTAAAAAAGAGTTTCCTTGAGAGAAATTTAAAATCAGTACATGTGGCAACTACTCACTAGTTTCTATAAATAAATAAGATTAGTTGTATTTTGAAAAAATAGGAAACATATAATGAAGTACCTGCTTTAAATGAATTCTTAAGTCATACAAAAAGAAATAGTGAAAGGAAATATTTGGCTTATTTTTGATAAATATTAATCTAGTGCTTCTTTATGAAATTGTTAATGATTGTCACAGAAAGGTTAATATTTGTGATTTTTGTTTTCAGCAGTGTGGTTGAAGAGTAAAATTACTTTGCTAAAGAATGCAGTTATTTGCATTTGCTGGTCATACACACAAATAATTTATATTTTAAGACTGATAGATTTTTAAAAAATATGAACTACAAAAAAGGGTTTTAAAACTCAGCATTCTCTCCTTTACCTTCATAATTATCAAGTTTTCACTTTTCTTTTGTATGAATCAAATTATATTAAATAAGTTAATGTTTTATTCCTTTTGCATCATCTTTAATAACAATTGTTTTCTGAGTATAAACCACATCTAAGAAAAGTATGACAAGGGATTCGAAAGAGATGGAAGCCTGTTCTCGAGGGACTTCTACCTAGGGTTGGCAAAGTCTTACAAAGTGGGGCTTATTCTTCCTGTCTGGCAGGAGACCAGTCCACTGCTCTCTGCTCTGGGAAACTGGAACTTGTCTTGTGCAGCAAATCTTGGGCTGTTCTCAGTCTCCAGTTTGAAAAACATTACCAGTATTCTTGATTGTGTTTCTTGCTCTTGAGTATTTAGTTTTGTAATCCTTCCTAGAAGTTTATGTAGGTATCTTAGGATTTCCCCCAAGAAATCAGGAGTCTGAATTTTTACTTCTGAGATTCTTACAAGCTTGTATCAAAAAGCCCATTTACATTCTTTATCAAATTAAAGATCCAAAAGGCCTTGTGATGGGAAAGGATCTTTACTCAGAGAAATGATAGATCGAACACTAAACTGGTTCATGAACACCCCACAGAAGATTGTTATCATCCTTAAGGGATGTTCCTCCTCTCATCTTTGCCACCAAGTGAGGATTCTCCTCCCTGAACAGCCTCTAAGGTTGGAGTTTGATTTTATTTAAAGATATGGCAGAGTCCTTACACTTTTGAGCTTTTTTTTAGAGATAGGAACAGTGCAACACCAAGAAGCGAACCCATAAGACAAGAAAGAACAAAAAAGGGAAGTGCATCTTTTTTCTAGTGTAAATAGATTTGATTTTTTTTTAACTCATTAACAGCTCTTTTTGAATATGAGAAAAATCACCTTAATGTCAGAGAGTAGGTTGAAAGTGAAAAGTAAAAGTGAAAGTTACCCAGTTGTGTCCGACTCTTTGCGACTCCACGGACTGTAGCCTGCCAGGCTCCTCTGTCCATGGAATTCTCCAGGACAGAATACTGGAGTGGGTAAGCCGTTCCCTTCTCCGTGGGATCTTCTCAGGGGATCTTCCCAACCCAGGGATCGAAGCCAGGTCTCCTGCACTGCAGGCGGATTCTTTACTGTCTGAAGCATCAGGGAAGCCCAAGAATACTGGAGTGTGTAGCCTATCCCTTCTGCAGCAGATCTTCCTGACCCAGGAATAGAACTGGGGTCTTCTGCATTGCAGGCAGATTCTTTACCAGCTGAGGTGAGAGTAGGTTATAGCACCTTAAAGGTTACACTGGTTAGGAATCATTTTGAGTCCAAGAAACAGAAATCTTCACTGTTCCTAAAATGGCTTGAACATTTAAAATATTCTTCTCTCAGAAAGGATTCCAGATATCAGCAGTACAGAGCTGGTAGAGCCTCTTAGTGATCCCATCAAGGAACTTTCTCACTGTCCACTGTATCCTACTTAGTGTATTTTTTTTTTTTTTAATCCTCACGGTTGTTGCCTCATTGCTCCCAATGGCTATTTTGTCTCCAGTCTTCACATTCCAGCAAAAGGGGGAGTAAGAGAAAGAGGCAGAAGCAGTAAGTTTTTTCTGTCCCATTGGCCAGAACGGTCACCTCTACCCCTGTTCCCAATCTATTAAGAAGGCTAAAAATGTGCTTCTATTTTAGAGGTATTGAGCAGAGAAGGTGATTGGGAAATGAATGATGGATCAGCCACCTAAAGTGTCTGCCAGAGAGAGAGATGTGTGTGTACTCCTTAGCCCATTTTTGGCACATTGGCAACATTAAGTCAGCATTGAACACTTGGATGAATGCCATACACCTTGGGGCTTTCCCCCTCTTTAAGAAGTTTCCTAATAACATTTTGGAGAGACTATTCATTAAGAATCTCAAATCATTTCAAAAGTGTAATCAGTTGTTAATGCTTCTGCAAATATGTACTTATCAGATCAGATCAGATCAGATCAGTTGCTCAGTCGTGTCCGACTCTTTGTGACCCCATGAATCGCAGCACGCCAGGCCTCCCTGTCCATCACCAACTCCCGGAGTTCACTCAGACTCACGTCCATAGAGTCAGTGATGCCATCCAGCCATCTCATCCTCTGTCGTCCCCTTCTCCTCCTGCCCCCAATCCCTCCCAGCATCAGAGTCTTTTCCAATGAGTCAACTCTTCACATAAGGTGCCCAAAGTACTGGAGTTTCAGCTTTAGCATCATTCCTTCCAAAGAAATCCCAGGGCTGATCTCCTTCAGAATGAACTGGTTGGATCTCCTTGCAGTCCAGGGGACTCTCAAGAGTCTTCTCCACACCACCATTAAAAAACATCAATTCTTCGGCGCTCAGCCTTCTTCACAGTCCAACTCTCACATCCATACACGACCACGGGAAAAACCGTAGCCTTGACTAGACGAACCTTTGTTGGCAAAGTAATGTCTCTACTTTTGAATATGCTATCTAGGTTGGTCATAACTTTTCTTCCAAGGAGTAAGCGTCTTTTAATTTCATGGCTGCAGTCACCATCTGCAGTAATTTTGGAGCCCAGAAAAATAAAGTCTGACACTGTTTCCACTGTTTCCCCATCTATTTCCCATGAAGTGATGGGACCAGATGCTATGATCTTCGTTTTCTGAATGTTGAGCTTTAAGCCAACTTTTTCACTCTCCACTTTCACTTTCATCAAGAGGCTTTTTAGTTCCTCTTCACTTTCTGCCATAAGGATGGTGTCATCTGCATATCTGAGGTGACTGATATTTCTCCCTGCAATCTTGATTCCAGCTTGTGTTTCTTCCAGTCCAGTGTTTCTCATGATGTACTCTGCATATAGGTTAAATAAACAGGGTGACAATATACAGCCTTGACGTACTCCTTTTCCTATTTGGAACCAGTCTGTTGTTCCATGTCCAGTTCTAACTGTTGCTTCCTGACCTGCATACAAATTTCTCAAGAGGCAGATCAGGTCATCTGGTATTCCCATCTCCCTCAGAATTTTCCACAGTTTTTGTGATCCACACAGTCAAAGGCTTTGGCATAGTCAAAAAAGGAGAGATAGATGTTTTTCTGGAACTCTCTTGATTTTTCCATGATCCAGTGGGTGTTGGCCATTTGATCTCTGGTTCCTCTGCCTTTTCTAAAACCAGCTTGAACATCAGGAAGTTCACGGTTCACATATTGCTGAAGCCTGGCTTGGAGAATTTTGAGCATTACTTTACTAGCGTGTGAGATGAGTGCGATTGTGAGGTAGTTTGAGCATTCTTTGGCATTGCCTTTCTTTGGGATTGGAATGAAAACTGACCTTTTCCAGTCCTGTGGCCACTGCTGAGTTTTCCAAATTTTCTGGCATATTGAGGGCAGCGCTTTCACAGCATCATCTTTCAGGATTTGGAATAGCTCAACTGGAATTTCATCGTCTCCACTAGCTTTGTTTGTAGTGATGCTTTCTAAGGCCCACTTGACTTCACATTCCAGGATGTCTGGCTCTAGGTTGAGTGATCACACCATTGTGATTATCTGGGTCATGAAGATCTTTTTTATACTGTTCTTCTGTGTATTCTTGCCATCTCTTCTTAATATTTTCTGCTTCTGATAGCTCCATACCATTTCTGTCCTTTATCGAGCCCATCTTTGCATGAAATGTTTCTTTGGTATCTCTAATTTTCTTGAAGAGATCTCTAGTCTTTCCCATTCTGTTGTTTTCCTCTGTTTCTTTGCACTGATCGCTGAGGAAGGCTTTCTTATCTCTTCTTGCTATTCTTTGGAACTCTGCATTCAGATGTTTATATCTTTCTTTTTCTCCTTTGCTTTTCGCTTCTCTTCTTTTCACAGCTATTTGTAAGGCCTCCCCAGACAGCCATTCTGCTTTTTTGCATTTCTTTTCCATGGGAATGTTCTTGATCCCTGTCTCCTGTACAATGTCACGAACCTCATTCCATAGTTCATCATGCACTCTATCTATCAGATCTAGTCCCTTAAATCTATTTCTCACTTCCACTGTATAATCATAAGGGATTTGATTTAGGTCACACCTGAATGGTCTAGTGGTTTTCCCCACTTTCTTCAATTTAAGTCTGAATTTGGCAATAAGGAGTTCATGATCTGAGCCACAGTCAGCTCCTGGTCTTGTTTTTGCTGACTGTATAGAGCTTCTCCATCTTTGGCTGCAAAGAATATAATCAGTCTGATTTCGGTGTTGACCATCTGGTGATGTCCATGTATAGAGTCTTCTCTTGTGTTGTTGGAAGAGGGTGTTATGACCAGTGCATTTTCTTGGCAAAACTCTATTAGTCTTTGCCCTGCTTCATTCTGTATTCCAAGGCCAAATTTGCCTGTTACTCCAGGTGTTTCTTGACTTCCTACTTTACTACTGCAGTCCCCTATAATGTAAAGGACATCTTTTTTGGCTGTTAGTTCTAAAAGATCTTGTAGGTCTTCATAGAACCGTTCAACTTCAGCTTCTTCAGCGTTACTGGTTGGGGCATAGACTTGGATTACTGTGATATTGAATAGTTTGCCTTGGAAATGAACAGAGATCATTTTGTCGTTTTTGAGATTGCATCCAAGGACTGCATTTCGGACTCTTTTGTTGACCATGATGGCCACTCCATTTCTTCTGAGGGATTCCTGCCCTCAGTAGTAGCTGTAATGGTCATCTGAGTTAAATTCACCCATTCCAGTCCATTTCAGCTCGCTGATTTCTAGAATGTCAGTGTTCACTCTTGCCGTCTCTTGTTTGACCACTTCCAATTTGCCTTGATTCACGGACCTGACATTCCAGATTCCTATGCAATATTGCTCTTTACAGCATTGGACCTCGCTTCTATCATCAGTCACATCCACAGCTGGGTATTCTTTTTGCTTTGGCTCCATCCCTTCATTCTTTCTGGAGTTATTTCTCCACTGATCTCCAGTAGCATATTGGGCACCTACTGACCTGGGGAGTTTCTCTTTCAGTATCCTGTCATTTTGCCTTTTCATACTGTTCATGGGGTTCTCAAGGCAATAACTTATACAATCACCTATACATAAAAAATAAAAATTTCAAAGACTTTATCACTGTTGTTTCCTTTCTATATGGTTTATGATTCTTCATCCAAAGTCCAATTCAGTCAATTTGGTGAAAGTTATCTCAATGATCCTTTTGCTATTTTGTACTCTTTGTTTCTCTGATGGTCTGTTTCTACCTGTCTTTGTCTGAAGTTCTCATTTGAGTGTTTCTAAGTTACTAGTGTCCTACCTTGGGTAGCAAAGTGGTTATTGACTTGAGATGGACTCAAATGTCTGGATTACTTAGGAGGGCAGCTCCCCCTTGTCCACTAAATTGTCTTCCTGGGATGGATCTCTCTGATCAGCAAAGGTGTGTGATATCATAGTTGACAGGTAAACCATAACTGTGGTGTAGAGTCAGGAAATGAATCTGTCCCTTCAATTAACTGAAATATCTTCCTCCCACCTGTGTGTGTGTACACTTCGTTCTATAGCAACCTCCTCCTCTGCCTCATTCTTCTTCTAAAGCCTGTGTTCGTTGCTGTGTGGCTGGGCTTTGATTGAGTAGATCACACCTGTTGCCTCTCCTCTCTTTAATTTGAATATCAATGACTAACAGAGAGCACCCACCACTGCCACCACCACCAGAGGGCACAGGGAAGATAGTAGCAGTAGGATTTCTTTCATTGGTTTGGTTCCTGGGGACTCCAGACTTCTCTGTGTCCAAGATACAATGAGAAGACATCCTCGAATTTAACAACAAACTTCAGAACTATGGTAAAATCTCTCCCCAAATGAAAAACAATCCAGAACCTCTGAAAGATCAAGGAATCCCTTTTGTGTGAATTAAAACTGCCAACGTGCTGAGCAAAAGCAGTTTTGTAGATAGAAGCTTTTCTTATGGAAGGTTTGAATCAGTTTTTAAAAACCAAGTCCAAAGGCCATTACTCATGGAGGTGTGTGCACATCATGCCCACAGTGACAGAAGAGATGGATCAGCAGTCAGGGTGCCGGCAGACTCAGCTGGTCCTGTCCTACCCGCAGACTGCTCCATCACCTACTTCTTGCCTCAACACCACCCTACTCTGTTCCTCTTCCACAACTCCAGATCCAGAGAGGCCAGATGTCAAGAAGCCCTGTCTTCAGGATGTGGTTTATTGTCAACTGTTTACTTAAAGCTGTAGGCCTTTGAAGTATATCTTTGAGAATCTAGAAGGTGGGTTAGGGAAGCACTGTAAATACCATTGAGGCTGGGGCTGTAAGGAAGGCAGCAGGAGGTGGTTTTGGCATCAGTGTTATTAAGGGTCAAGTCCAGACTCCACCACTGGCTGCTGAGACCATGAGCACATGGTCTAAACTCTCTGAGTATCAGTTCCTCATATCTTTCTAGAAATCAAATGGAGGAAATACTACCTCCTGCAGAATTTCTAAGAGGATCTAATGATTTAAGAAAATATGTACAAAGTATTTAATATACATCATCTCAAAACGGTAGCAGTTGTTATGAAATATCAAAACTATGAACAAGCCACTCACGACTTAGACATTTTGCATAAATAATGGAATTAGCCAGACAGGCGTGATTTTCACTTCTGTGTCTACTTGCTCCACAAAGTGATTTCTCTGCATTGAGTGAGGAAATCAGTTGTTTGGTAAATGCATTCTGGAGACATCCTTATTCCTGCTGTGAAAATTAACAGTGTGAAGACTTTCTATGAATGCCATCATTTTTGAAGTGTGTAATTAATTATTCATTAAGTAATATTTTCATTGATGAAGTATCCAAGTTACTTCCTTTATCTCATTTTTTTCTCATAAATTTAATTGTTGAGTTTAATTATAATCACCTTATAATTACTGTATTTGGCATTAATTATATTATATTAAGCCACTAGCAATATTATTCATCATAAAAATAATCAAATAATGAACAAACATAGCACATGGCTTACCTGTAATACCTTCTTTCTTCCCATTTCCCTCCTTTCCTTTGTAACATATTTGAAAATACTTCTCAACGAATTAGTTTTTTTTCAGTCCTATTTTCTCAGAAGCATACAGCTCCCACAGATGTCTTATGGAGCCTTATTTTATAAGTACAACCTTCTCTTCTCACTTACCAGTCTCCTAGATATTGGTCTCTTTAGCAAAAGGGACATTGAAGTTATCAGAGATGTTTGTTAGGATTGAATTCTTGCTACAAAATATAACTCTCCATGTCTGTAATTCCACATACAAATTTTACTAAGTCTGGAGTTTAAAAAGCTGTTACTTTGTGAGTCTGAGTCCTGTAAGAGGAGCATTATGTATAGAAATCTACCACATTCTTTGGGTTAGGTGACATATTAAATCATTTATGAGGCGATTTCTAGCAAAACCTTCTGTTTTTCAATTTCTAGTTTTTTCCAATATGTCAAAAAAATGTTTAAAACCTAAAACAGAAAAACAAACTATAGATTCAGTGTGTCTCTCATTTTCCCATTTGTGTGTGTGGGTTTGTGTGTGTATTTAAAATAAAAATGCTCATAACAAAATACAGGAAAATTCTTCCACACTACTTTTTACTACCCAGTTATCCTTCCCAGAAGTAATCTCTTTTTTATTTATTTTAGTTGTTTATTTAAGTTTTTATTTTTAAATAATATATTTGTATTGATTTTTAAAATTTTTCTTGTCTTTTCAGTAATGTACAGTATCTGCTGATATGCTGTAGTAATAAAGCTGTACATTCTTATACAACACCATATCCTCAGTTTTTCCCGTTCTGCCAGTACATTTATTCTGAATATTCTTGGGATAAATATTCACTGCGTATATTATTATGACTATTACACTAATCATTGAAGATACAGAATCATTTTTTCTTTATGGAATATTTTATTTTTCCCTTAATTTGTATCTGTTATTTTGATCAGTTTCTTGAGTTTCAATATGCCTATTTTAATGTTTCATTGAATATATCAAATGCTTCTTGATCAAAATTTTCCCTGAAACACTCAAACATGTCTAATATTTAATCTTTTAAAAAGTTTCCATGGAACTCTCTCGCTAGAAATCTTAATTCACCTGTTGCAACCTAAACTGGTTGATTTTTAGGTTTTTTACAGTTGATGTTTCCTAGATTCTATATCTTTTTCTTTATTTATAGGCTTTGTTTCAGTAGATAATAGTTCTTAGTAGATGCCTTAGAAAAGTCTTCAAGCAAAACACCATGGTATTGAATGTATGAAATGTCTATTTCACACTTGATTGGAGCTAAGATAAATATATAATTCTAAGGTAAAAATAATTTTCTTGACAATGGCATGTTAAATACAATTGTGAATTCTTTTCTAATCCTTCTGTTGAGAGGAACAGGCTTCCCAGGTGATGAAGTGGTAAAGAATTCACCTGCCAATGCAGGAGACACAAGAGATGTGGGTTGATCCCTGGGTTGGAAAGATCCCTTGGAGTAGGAAATGACAGCCCACTCCAGTATTCTTGCCTGGAAAATCTCATGGACAGAGGAGCCTGGCAGGCTACAGTCCACGGGGTTGCAAAGAGTTGGACATGACTGAGAGATTGAATATTGAGAGGTACAGTCCAATTCCCTCTCCTTGAATCTGGGTTGGCCTTAGTGACTTACTTGAAAAACTTGTCATTGTTTAGTCGCTAAGTCATGTCTGACTCTTTGTTACCCATGAACTGTAATCCACCAAGCTCCTCTGTCCAAGGGACTCTCCAGGCAAGAATACTGAAGTGGGTTGTCATTTCCTTAACCAGGGGATCTTCCTAACCCAGGGATTGAACCTGGGTCTTCTGCGTTGCAGGCAGATTCTTTACCATCTGAGCCACCATGAGACTGGCAAAAAATATTTTGGGAATTGTGGAGGTAGATCATGAAAACCATTGTGGCTTCCACCCAGTCATCTTGAAAAACTTGTGCTAGGGAAGCTGTCCCCTGGGACCACCATGTCATGAAGAAGCCCAGGATAACCATGTGAAGAGGCTGCCTGGAATGAGAGATGCTTGTGCAGCCTTCAGATGGTTAACCATCCCAGCCCATGCCCCAGCTATTGAGTGAAGAAGCCATTGTGGGGATTTCAAACCCAGTAGACGTTACTGGAGAAATAAAATGATCCATCTAGCAACAAAAACTGAGACCCTAGACTTATGACCCCAGTCAGCCTATCTCAGCTATTTTTGGCTGTTTGAGTCCCTTGGTTGAGGCTTCTTGGGGAAGACAAGGACTGTCACCACTGTTCCTGGCCACAAATTTGTAGGTGTAATCAAGTCGTTATTTATGTCACTAAATTTTAGGGATAATTATTTGTTACTTAGAAGTTGATTGAAAGTCTACCTCTGTCTTCAATAATGTGATTGAAAAAGAATGAACTGGGAGTTCCTACATTTTTGGCTTCTCTGAAAGCTTTTAGGATTTCTCATTATTCTGAGATTCTGAAATTACACAAAGAGGGACATTGGTTTTCTCATTCCGTTTATTATGCTAAGCACTTGGTGGATTCTTTGAAACTGGAAAGAGGTATTTTTTGTCTTTCATTGTGTGGATGTGGTATTTCACATTAATTGATATTCATGTGTTGAATCATCCTTGCATCTCAGGAATAAATCCCATTTGGTCATAGTGTATGTTCCTATGAATATGTTGTTAAATTTATTTTGCTAGTATTTTGTGGAGGAATTTTCCATCTATTTTCATCAACAATATTGGCCTATAGTGTTCTTTTCTTGTAGTGTTTTGCTTGGCTTTGATATCAGAGTAATTCTGTTTTCATAAAATATATTTGGAAGTACTCCGTGTTCTTTGATTTTTCTGGGGGGAGGTGAGAGTATATGAAGTTTTGAAATTCATTCTTTGGGTGAAATGGTGTATGACAAAGCTATAGTAATGAAAATAATATGTTGTTGGCACTAAAAATAGACATATAGATGATAGAACAGAATTGAGAACCCGGAAAGAAAATAGACACATTTGTGGTCAATTAATATTTCAAAATGGAAGCAAGAATATTCACTGGGGAAAGGATAGTCTCTTCAATAAGCAGTGCTGAGAAAACTGGATACTCGCATACAAAAGAATGAATTTAAATTTCTATCTAATTCATTCTATCTCACACCACTCACGAAAACTAACTTGAAATTAAAAATTAACATGATTAAGGACTTAAATGTAAGACTTGGAATCATAAAACTCCTAGATGAAAACAGAGTGACAAAGCTCCTTGATGTCAATCTTGGCAATGATGTCATGTCTATGACCCTAAAAGCACAGTGACAAAATTAAATTTAGGCAAGTGTTAGTACATCAGACTAAGAAGCTTCTGCACAGCAAATAAAAACAATCAACTGATTGAAAAGGCAACCTATGGAACAGGAGAAGACATTTTCATATCATATATCTGATAAGGGATGAATTTCCAAAATTATATAAGTAATGCCTACAGCTCAATAGCAAAAGTCTAGTAATTTAAAAATAGGATAAAGTCTTACACAAGACTGGGAGATGACTGGCTCAGATCACGAACTCCTTATTGCCAAATTCAGACTTAAATTGAAGAAAGTAGGGGAAACTGCTAGACCATTCAGGTATGACCTAAATTAAATCCCTTATGATTATACAGTGGAAGTGAGAAATAGATTTAAGGAACTAGATCTGATAGGCACAGGGCCTGATGAACTATGGATGGAGGTTTGTGGCATTGTACAGGAGACAGGGATCAAGACCATCTCCATGGAAAAGAAATGCAAAAAAGCAAAATGGCTGTCTGAGGAGGCCTTACAAATAGCTGTGAAAAGAAGAGAAGTGAAAAGTAAAGGAGAAAAGGAAAGATATAAGAATCTGAATGCAGAGTTTCAACGAATAGCAAGGAGAGATAAGAAAGACTTCCTCAGTGATCAATGCAAAGAAATAGAGGAAAACAACAGAATGGGAAAGACTAGAAATCTCTTCAAGAAAATTAGAAATACCAAGGGAACATTTCATGCAAAGATGGGCTCAATAAAGGACAGAAATGCTAGGGACCTAACAGAAGCAGAAGATATTAAGAAGAGGTGGCAAGAATACACAGAAGAACTGTACAAAAAAGATCTTCATGACCCAGATAATCACGACAGTGTGATCACTCACCTAGAGCCAGACATCCTGGAATGTGAAGTCAAGTGGGCCTTAGAAAGCATCACTACAAACAAAGCTAGTGGAGGTGATGGAATTCCAGTGGAGCTATTTCAAATCCTGGAAGATGATGCTGTGAAAGTGCTGCACTCAATATGTCAGCAAATTTGGAAAACTCAGCAGTGGCCACAGGACTGGAAAAGGTCAGTTTTTGTTCCAATCCCAAAGAAAGGCAATGCCAAAGAATGCTCAAACTACTGCACAATTTCACTCATCTCACACGCTAGTAAAGTAATGCTCAAAATTCTCCAAGCCAGGCTTCAGCAATACATAAACCATGAACTTCCAGATGTTCAAGCTGGATTTAGAAAAGGCAGAGGAATCAGAGATCAAATTGCCAACACCTGCTGGATCATGGAAAAAGCAAGAGAGCTCCAGAAAAACATCTATTTCTGCTTTATTGACTATGCCAAAGCCTTTGACTGTGTGGATCTCAATAAACTGTGGAAAATTCTTAAAGAGATAGGAATACCAGACCACCTTACCTGCCTCTTAAGAAACCTGTATGCAGGTCAGGAAGCAACAGTTAGAACTGGACATGGAACAAAAGACTGGTTCCAAATAGGGAAAGGAGTACGTCAAGGCTGTATATTGTCACCCTGCTTATTTAACTTATATGCAGAGTACATCATGAGAAATGCTGGGCTGGAAGAAGCACAAGCTAGAATCAAGATTGCCGGGAGAAATATCAATCACCTCAGATATGCAGATGACACCACCCTTATGGCAGAAAGTGAAGAACTAAAGAGCCTCTTGATGAAAGTGAAAAAGGAGAGTGAAAAAGTTGGCTTAAAGCTCAACATTCAGAAAATGAAGATCATGGCATCTGGTCCCATCACTTCATGGGAAATAGATGGGGAAACAGTGGAAACAGTGTCAGACTTTATTTTTCTGGGCTCCAAAATTACTGCAGATGGTGACTGCAGCCATGAAATTAAAAGACGTTTACTGTTTGGAAGGAAAGTTATGACCAACCTAGATAGCATATTGAAAAGCAGAGACAGTACTTTGCCAACAAAGGTCCGTCTAGTCAAGGCTATGGTTTTTCCAGTGGTCATGTATGGATGTTAGAGTTGGACTGTGAAGAAAGCTGAGTGCTGAAGAATTGATGTTTTTGAACTGTGGTGTTGGAGAAGACTCTTGAGAGTCCGTTGGACTGCAAGGAGATCCAACCAGTCCATTCTAAAGGAGATTGGTCCTGGGTGTTCATTGGAAGGACTGATGCTAAAGCTGAAACTGCAATACTTTGGCCACCTCATGCGAAGAGTTGACTCATCGTTAAGACCCTGATGTTGGGAAAGATTGAGAGCAGGAGGAGAAGGGGACAACAGAAGATGAGATGGCTGGATGGCGTCACCAACTCAATGGATATGAGTTTTAGTAAACTCCAGGAGTTGGTGATGGACAGGGAGGCCTGGCGTGCTGTGATTCATGGGGTCACAAAGAGTTGGACACGACTGAGCGACTGAACTGAACTGAAAGACTTACACAAACATTTCTCCAAAAATTTTAAAAATGGCCAACAGTAAGTTAAAAGTGCTCAACATCAGTAATTATCAGAAAAATGCAAATCAAAGCCACAATGATATTACATCAAACCTTTTAGAATTGCTTTTTCCAAAACACAAAAGACAAGTTTTGGTGAAGTGTTGGTTATATATTTTTGGTAGGATTGCAAAATGCATCTAATGTGCAAAATAGTATAGTTGCTAAGTCACGTCAGTCGTGTCCGACTCTGTGCGACCCCATAGATGGCAGCCCACCAGGCTCTGCCGTCCCTGGGATTCCCCAGGCAAGAACACTGGAGTGGGTTGCCATTTCCTTCTCCAGTGCATGAAAGTGAAAAGTGAAAGTGAAGTCCTCAGTCGTGTCCAACTCTTTGCGGCCCAATGGACTATAGTAGTTCCTCAACAAATGTACACTAGAATTGCCAACAACCTAACTTCTCAGTGTCTAGCCAAAAAAAAAAAAAAAAATCTGCATCTCAAAGAGATATTACCATTCCAATGTTTATTTCAAGGCTATTAATAACAGCCTAGATATAGAAACAACCTAAATTTTCATTGTTAGATGAATGGATAAATAAAATGTGGCACATGCACACAACGTAATATTATTCATCATTGAAGAAGAAGGGAGTTCTGCCCTATGTGACAATTTTAGATTAACCTGGAGGACATTATGCTAAGTGAAATAAGCCAGTCACAGAAGGATTAAAACTGCATGATTACACTTGTATGAAGCATCTAAGGTAATAAAATTCATTGAAATAAAGAACAGAATAGTTGTCAGGGGCTAGAGGGAGAGGAAAGTGAGGACTTGCTAATCAACATATATAAAATTTCAAATGATGAATTAGCTCTCAGTTCAGTTCAGTCACTCAGTCGTGTCTGACTCTTTGCGACCCCATGAACCACAGCACACCAGGCCTCCCTGTCCATCACCAACTCCCGGAGTTTACCCAAACCCAAGTCCATTGAGTCGGTGATGCCATCCAACCATCTCATCCTCTGTTGTTCCCTTCTCCTCCTGCTCTCAGTCTTTCCCAGCATCAGGGTCTTTTCTAATGAGTCGGCTCTTCGCATGAGGTGGCCAAAGTATTGGAGTTTCAGCTTCTTCAGCTCCTTCCAATGAACACCCAGGACTGATCTCCTTTAGGATGGACTGATTGGATCTCCATGCAGTCCAAGGGACTCTGAAGAGTCTTCTCCAGCACCACAATTCAAAAACATCAATTCTTCAGCGCTCAGCTTTCTTCATAGTCCAACTCTCACATCCATACATGACCACTGGAAAAATCATAGTTTTGACTAGATGGACCTTTGTTGACAAAGTAATGTCTCTGCTTTTTAATATGCTATCTAGGTTGGTCATAACTTTCCTTCCAAGGAGTAAATGTCTTTAAATTTCATGGCTGTAATCACCATCTGCAGTGATTTTGGAGCCCAGAAAAATAAAGTCAGCCACTGTTTCCACTGTTTCCCCATCTATTTGCCATGAAGTGATGGGACTGGATGCCATGATCTTCATTTTCTGAATGTTGAGCTTTAAGCCAACTTTTTCACTCTCCACTTTCACTTTCATCAAGAGGCTCTTTAGTTCTTCTTCACTTTCAGCCATAAGGTTGGTGCCATCGGCTTATCTGAGATTATTGGTACTTCTTCAAGCAATCTTGATTCCAGCTTGTGCTTCTTCCAGCCCAGCATTTCTCATGATGTATTCTGCACATAAGGTAAATAAGCAGGGTGACAATATACAGCCTTGACGTACTCCTTTCCCTATTTGGAACCAGTCTGTTGTTCCATGTCCAGTTCTAACTGTTGCTTCCTGACCTGTATTGTATATAGGTTTCTCAGGAGGCAGGTTGAGTGGTCTGGTATTCCCATCTCTTTCAGAATTTTCCACAGTTATTGTGATCCACACAAAGGCTTTGGTATAGTCAATAAAGCAGAAATAGATGTTTTTCTGGAACCCTCTTGCTTTTTCGATGATCCTCTACAGGTGTGATATACAACATTGTGCCGATAATTAACAATACCATGTTAGATACTTAAAAATCTGTTTATAGGGTAAATCTCATTCTAAGTGTTCTTACTTTAATAAATACATGAATAGAACTTCCAAACAAACTGTGAACAGAAGTTGGTCAGTTCAGAAAAATTCTCTGTAAATGTTGGTTGATCATTTATCATTTTAAATTAGAAATTTTCATTACGTTTTCATTCCATTATGCCCGTTTGGAAAATAAAATTATTCAAACCCATTCTTCCTTGCTTGATTATCTGCAGATATTGTTTGGCATCACCATAATTGTGACTAATTAGTCATCACTTGCTGTTAAACTCATTTCCATGTTCATGTTTTGGCTCAATTTTTTGTCCCATGTTTTCCCTTCTCTTTATCCAAATATTACTAGTCAACAGGGTCCAAGTCAAGTTTCATGTCCTTAGGAGGATTTCTTACTTTTTTATCTGTATTATTATCTCTCTCTTTTCCTCCCAAATTGCTAAAGGTTAGCACTTAATTTTTGTCTCTATTATACGGATGGAAGCAAGCAGTTCCAGATGAGTGCTGCCCCACAGAAATCTAATGCAAACCAAATAATTTTACTAGTAGTCACCATAAAAAAGATTAGTTGAAAATAATTTAAATAATGTTTTTATTTAACTCAAAATATCTTTAAAAATTATCATTCAACCTGTGAGCAATATAAAAAACATTAACTGGACATTTTATATTCATTTTTGGTATGTACTCTTCAAAATATATTATGTGTTTCATACTTGCAGAACATCACATAATGTGTTCTAGATAGTACTCTTTTGAATTATTTATAATTTTCTCTAACTTTATTTGTATAAGAATTTTTATGATGAGATTTGTCATATTCTAATGTTTAAATGAACTTTCCTGGTAAGTTGATGTAATCAGAGTTTAAATACTGCTTCTCCTGTTCTTTTGCTAAATGGCAGCTCAGGAGTTACAAGCTCTTTAGGACATAATGGCATGTATTATGTCAGACTCATTAGTTTTATTTTTACAACCACATTATGACATTTTTGTTTCTCTTTATCCCTTACTACCCGGCATGATGTTGAGAACATTTTGAGTGTTCGATATCCTTGATTCCCTCCTTCCCCCTCTCTTTTTCTCACTTTCCCATTATTTTCCCTCTGTTCCAAAAAACTTCAAATTGCTTAAACAGCATAAGATAAAATGATGTTAATCCTATTGGTAATTAGGTAATCAGAATGTTTTAGAATCTTCATTTAGAACTTTAGCTTCATAAATAATATGATATTTAGCAAGGTACTTTCAGGTGACATGCTCAGTGGTCATTTCTCCTCTAGGAAAAACAGTACTGGTTGCTTCGACTTTTCCTGTGAAATGTTTGTATACATTCCAAACTAAGGAAGTTTCCTTTGTGATTGATTAAAAAGCAAGCAAACAAACAAACAAAAAAAACTCACCTAATATTATGTCCCTATATGCTTATGGTGATTGTAACAATTTAACTTCATGAAAATACTTTTTAATCAATTTCAGTGTTCTTATTGAGCCACAATCTTTGTTATATTCTTTGAGAACAATATGGATGCCATTAAACATGTCTAAGTAGAGAGAAGACATTTATTTCCATTGGGTTTTTGAGTCAAATGAGATTTTGTGATTTTGTTTTAGCTTTTAACTACATTTTTAACTTAAATGTACTTCTAAGTATAGCTTTAAAATATCTCCTACTAAGTAACCACAATGTTTTAATTTTTAAAGTAATCATATTATAAAAATGTATCCACAATGGTCTGGGACCTACTTATATGCTTTTTTTCCCCCTTAAATCCTTTTTTAAACTTATTTAACTGTACTTTAATGTTATGGAGTTTTAGAGTAGTCAGATACAAGATGTTATTCCAAATTGTCCAGGTTCCATTTTCAAGACCTTCAACAGAGAATTTTCAGAAGTAAAGCAAATTTACAAAATGTATATAATTTCAATAAATTATCTAATGAAGAGTCATGGGTACAAACTGTTGAAAGCTAAAAAAAAGAGAAGTTGATGTAATCAATGAAGTAATTGGGGGTGTGGGCTGGAGGAAACAAGGAAATGCTAATTTATACCCAGCTGTTTGGATGATTTCTGTTAAGATAAAGTATCAACTTCCTAGTATTCCTATTTCTGGCAAATTGTCCCTTCCAATTACTATATTTTGAAGGACAGCTGAAGGTGAAAGAAAATTTTTTTGTTGTACAAAAATAAAATGAATCATCAGCTTTCTAGACGTATATTATCTCAAGAAGAAACCTGACTGATTCCCTCCCACAGACTATGCAGAGTAAGAATGTGCCTAATACCACAGGGAAACAATCATCTCCTGTGGACACTTCTTGGGTGAAGATAGGATCCCTCTTCTAGTGCCTCAAGATGACATTATTAGTGTTCACTAGGTACCACCAGAAAATGCAGTGGGAAAATTAACTGCAGGAAAATACATGATAATTAATGAGGATTGATCTGGAATGAGCACTGAGCCCAGGTTAGGCTCAGAGAGGAAGCAAACAGAACGGTGATGACACCTGATACATGCAGAGCACTTAGGCGCTAGATGATGTTCTCAGTCACTTATGTCATCCACTTCAACCTACCTGCTGGAGAGCTAGGACTAATTTTGTTATGCACTCACGCTCGGAGATATTGTGGATTTGCTTCCAGACCTCCTCAATAAAACAAATATCACAATAAAGTGAGTCACAGGACATATTTTGTTTTCAGTGTATATAAGCATTATGTTTACACTACACAGCAGTCTATTAAGTGTGAAATAGCATTATGTCTAAAAAAAGTACATACCTTAATTAGAAAATATTCATTGCTAGAAAATGCTAACCACCATCTGAGTATTCAGTGCATTGTAGTAGTGAAATCAAAGATCACTAATCACAGATTTCCATAACAAATAAGACGATGAAAAAGTTGGAAACACTGTGAGGATTATCAAAACCTCACCCAGAGATATGAAGTGAGCAAATGCTGTTGGAAAAATGATGCTGACAGACTTGATGACCCTGGGTCACCACAACCTTTAATTTGTAAAAAAAAAAAATGCAATACCCATGAAGAGCAATACAGCAAAGCACAATAAAATGAAGTATGCCTACTTTTACAAATGAGGAAATGGATGCACAGAGATGTTATGTGACTTTCTAAAAGCTACACATATGGTAAACTGCAAATTTGAGATTTGAACCCAGAAGGTCTGATGGCAGAGTTTAAACTATTAGCCTTCTGTGATGTGCTGAGTTACAGGTAAAATTTCACTAATTATGGTTTGAAAAGTGAAGTCGATATTGTGTGTTTGATTCAAAGCTGTCTCTGTCCATTGACCTGCATTCTGATATATATTTCTAGACATTATATTTACAATGAAGAATAAAATGAGTTGAAATGAAGCTGGCTTTTTGTGGAGACTCAACATAGGTGTCAGTTATTAGGAATAGTATTTCTCAAGTTTCCTTAGCAGTAAGATTACCTCACATTTTTGTTAAAATTGCAGGTTTTGGAGCCCTGACTTCAGAAATTCTGATTTAAAAAGTCTAGTTTACAGTCCTGCAATAGGTATTTTTTTAAATAAACAATGCAAGGTGTTCTGGTACAGTTTAGAAAACTGTTTTATTAGATATATTTCCCGGCACCAAGACTGCTTAGCTGGCCCACATATTGCCCTCAAAAACAGCACACTTAACTTATTAGAATGCTTTCCACATTCTGGGGTCATTGTGCATTTACTTCTCTTTCTCTGATCATGGACTTTGAGATCTTTAAGGGCAAGGATTACATTACACCACTGATGTATCTCTAATACACTGACCTTCCCCCAGATAGGTGCTTAACTGTGGAATGGATAGGAATAAGGAGTGAATAAATGATTATGAGGCAATCTTAGGCTATGCAAAGTGATGAATCATTTTCAGATGACTGGGTTTAAAATGCTTCATTGTCTCACTTGGTTGAATATGTGTGGACACAAAGATACATATTTTTTGTTTGTTTCAGTGATCTATTCTTCATAACAAACTATCCCAACCTTATTGATTTATGCTTGTCTTTACTTCTCTCTCTGCTTGTATTGTCCAGTTTTAACCTTTCCTTTCAAATTCAAATTCATTTTATAGAATTTTTCAGAACTCACTCATGGACTAAACTATAGTACTCACTGAAAATGGATACATTTCTCTGGCAGTTCTTGTGAATGAGTCCAGGTTCCAGAATGTGGCATTTGCATCACTTTCTTCTTGGAAGGGAGACAGAGCCTTGAGCTTTTGCATTAATGTCTTCTGCCCTAGCAAGGACCTTGATCAATGATCAACTCACATCATTCATTTTAACAAGTATTTATGTTAGCATGATATTAAATACTAGAGAACAATTTAGTATGCAGAGGGATTTTCAAATTTTTACATTTCCCCACACATAATTCCACTTTATTTTTGAAGTAACCATTTGAGCTACACAGACCACTTAATATAATTCTTATTTTTTCAAAAACTACTGAGTCTCATAAGCAGAGTGATTGCCCAAGGTTAAACACCTGCTTAGTAACTCGGTTGGGACTGGAACCCATTTCATAAAATTGGAGAGAGAGTACAATCCAGATTCTCTCTCAAAGAACTCATTCAATTAAATCAACAAACATTTGCTGAGCCAACCTCCAGTGATGGCTAGTGAGCTAGGAACTGAGAACTCAAAGATGAATAAGAAATTCTACTTGCCTTGAGTAGCTGAGATATGACAGGTAATAGACTTGTAAGCAAGTACACTAAAATCAACATAGCAAGTGATATTATAAAGGTATGAACTAAGTGTAGGTTGCAGAGGAAGGAGTAAAACTCACTGAGGGTCAGCAGAAAAAGCTTTTGTTTTCTTAAGTTCAGTATTGAGCATGAGAAAGATAATTTAGATTTGGGTACCAGCAAGATGGGAGAGGGCAATGGCACCCCACTCCAGTACTCTTGCCTGGAAAATCCCATGGACAGAGGAGCCTGGTAGGCTGAAGTCCATGGGGTTGCTAAGAGTCGGACACAACTGAGCGACTTCACTTTCACTTTTCACTTTCACGCGTTGGAGAAGGAAATGGCAACCCACTCCAGTACTCTTGCCTGGAGAATCCCAGGGACAGCGGAACCGGTGGGCTGCTGTCTGTGGGGTCGCACAGAGTTGGACACGACTGAAGTGACTTAGCAGTAGCAGCAAGATGGGTGTTAGGGGATATGAGAGCTCAAATGCTTCCAGAAAAAAGGAACAGCTTGGCAGAAGCATAGCATGATAAAAAACTCAGCCTGTTTAGGGCAAGTGCTGGCTTATAAAGTGGTGCCCTTATACAGAGGTCAAGGAGAGACTGAAGAAAGGGAAAAGTCAGATTGCTAGGTGGCAAAATTAATAAGCAAAGGGACTTACATAGGAGGCTTGTCTTGTGTGGCCATGAGATGTGTGGATCTTTGCTTTTGTCCACTAGAATCTTAAAATTTATATACAAGTCTTATCTAGATCATGTATACCACTGAGATGGTCTTAACACACATTGCTCCCTCAGGGTTGCATCAGTTAAAATGGCTCTCACAGTGGAACAGAATGTACATCTCCCAAACAGGGGAGGAGGCAAGGGGCCTCCAATTGTCTAGATCCAGCTGTTAGGTCAACTACTGATCATGTCCTCTTGATGACGTCCTCCAAAGTCAAGTGAAATTTGCAGTGCCCTGAACCAGGACTTGACAGGATAGGAGTATGTCAGGAAGGGTAAAGATCTTGGTGTTTCTTTTCACCAACATGAATTTTATTTATTTATTTAAAGAGATTCACTGATAATCTTTTAAGAGAATGGTAGAGAGAGAGGGGACTGTTATGGGAATGCTTGATCTCTGTTATTCCTCACAATTTGTTTGAATCTTATGTGTAGATATATGTCTCAGCACAGCAGATCTTAAGAAGGAAGTTTAGTTACCATGTTTGATAACTCAGCTTGCCTTTTGGAAGTGTTACCATCCCAAATAGCTTAGGAAAATATGCTTTTGAATCACATGTAGCACTCCTTTTTTTAAAATTTAAAATATATTTTTGTGTTCTTTACAGATCAGTATTCTGGAAACTTAGTCCTCTCTGGATAAGTAACTGAAGAGGAGGGTACAGGGAAGGTGTGAACAGCCTCAAGTAACAGATTAAAATATCTGGACTTATTCAGGCACTGGGAAACCAAGATAGCTTCTATGCAGGGAACTGTGAGGACTAGGTTTTACTTTTAAGAAGCTGTTTCTGGGGGGGATTTCACCTTACTAGTTACATGAATTAGAACAGAGAGAGTCACTGAAACTGGGGAGACCAGAAAGAGGACTATTGGGAAAGCATAAGAGACCAGGGCCTGCTTTGGTGATGTTGCAATATCATAGTATTGCATCCAGAAACACTATGAGCTACAACCAGCTTCATTTACAGATTGAGCTATTATGAGAAGTAAAAGAGGAGCAGGGATTTAAGGGCAAGTCCAAGGTTTCTAACTATGAAGACTGATTTTCCTGTATTCAACATTGAGAAAGAAAAGAAAAAATAAACTAATGGAGAGAGAGGCTAATGCTTTCTCTTGTGGCAATGTTAGATTTGAGGGGGCCCTTAGATAGCAAAGTGAATGGATCCAGGATGTAGCTCCTGACTCCAAGTTCAATTTCTGTTGATATTTTGTTTTACTTTAATTTTATTTTATACTGGTGTATAGTTGATTCACAATGTTGTATTGGTTGCATGTGTGCAGAAAAGTGGTTTAGTTATACATGTTTGTATATTCTTTTTCAGATTCTTCCTTTTCCCATATAGGTTATTGGAGAGTATTGCCTATGGTTCCTTGTGTTTTAGAGTAGGTGCTTGTTGTTCATCTATTTTACATATAGTGCTGTGCATGTTTTAAAATTAAGTCATTTCTGTGAATTGCCCACTACAGGTTAACAACATGTGTCAAAACAGAATGCTTGAATTGGGAAATGCTTAAATTTGATGATCTGAAACTAATATGCTAAATATCTTTCAATAAAAAAATAAAAATTGAAAAAAGACTATCATTTATTTACAAGCTTAGACCAATGAAGACTCTGTGTCTTTTCTTTAAATACGTCACAAATCTGAGTACTGCCATGATAGACTTGCATTTCATTTTTTTTTTAATTTTACCCAAAATTTAGTAATTTTCTGTCCAGAGCTTATAAATACTTCTTGCTTATTTCTGAGATTTGATATTAGCTCACATTCTAATCTACTGGCTGTGGGATAAGGTACAAATCTTTACTTTTGACCATGATTATCCCCAAGACCATGACCATCATCTCTGATGGTGTGGCTCATTTTAATGATACAAAATACATAATTGCAGGATGTGATTATTTGGATAATCATTTCCATAGCTTTAACAAGATCATGTAATTTCCTAGTGCCTCATAACATCTGTAGCCGTTCTCCATGAGACAGCTAAGAAAATATTCAAATATTCTCGCATCAGTGCATAAAACAAGTGCCCGGAGCACCAGAAAGTAATTTCCTTTCCCATGGTACATTGTTGTTTTATTTCCTGGTTGTTCTAATCTTAGAATTTTGAGATATTGTTAATTCTAAGGGCAGAGGTTCTGGATTTGGCAAGGTGGCTTTTAATTCCAAACATGTCATAGCTAAGGCTCCAGAAAAACTGGGAAAACACACCCTCATCTCAGCCTCAGGATATTTAGGGGCTAGACTTGGAAATATCCTTACCTATTGCTTATTTCCCCAATTTTCAACCTATTTAATCAGCTAATTAAAAACATTCTAGGGAGCATTTGCCAATGTAAACTGCACAAAACTAAATTAGCTGAGAAAGATTAAATTTTTACTCCAATATGTCCTTCATTTACTAAATATAAGAAATTCAATGTTTATTAAATTTCTCTGCTCTTCAATATCTTTTAATCTTAAAATGATGATAATCCCTCCTTTGTCTACATCATAGATAAGTTAGCTTATATAAAACTATATTTTATAAAATATCATATTTTATGCCCGCACACTTAATAGTTTTGCTCCATCAAAAGAGAAGCACTAGGGACTTCCCCTGGTAGTCCAGTGGTTTGTGTTCCTAAGGCGGACTGCATCCCTGGCTGGGAAACTAAGATCCCATATGTCACATGGCCAACAAAAAAAAAAAAAAAAAAAATCACTTATGATAGTACATGGTAAAGTGATAACTAGGTGGTTTAAACAATACGTGTTCTGGAAGAGACAAAATATTCTAAGTATTTTATACAAAAGTCAATTTCTACTCACTCCCTAATCACCAAATGACTAGGACAAATCGTATGAGGACATATCACTCTATTAGGTTACGTCAGTGAGTATTCTAACACTGCTGCTGCTGCTGCTGCTAAGTCACTTCAGTCGTGTCCAACTCTGTGCGACCCCATAGATGGCAGCCCACGAGGCTCCCCCGTCCCTGGGATTCTCTAGGCAAGAACACTGGAGTGGGTTGCCATTTCCTTCTCCAATGCATGAAAGTGAAAAGTGAAAGTGAAGTTGCTCAGTCGTGCCCGACTCTTAGCGACCCCATGGACTGCAGCCCACCAGGCTTCTCTGCCCATGGGATTTTCCAGGCAAGAGTACTGGAGTGGGTCGCCAGTGCCTTCTCCATTCTAACACTAGACATTGTCAAAGGCTATAGATAACAAATGTGTTTCTTGTTGAAAATTTGGGAGTGGCTTCTTTGATGGCTGTACTCTTAAGCCTGGCCTCTTAAGGAATTAAAGCTTCCTAATTCCTTAACAGAGAGGGATTTTGTGCTAAATTAGAGTTTGTGTAAGTGTCCACATTTTTTGAACCTTGTCACTTTCATATTTAGAGCCTAATTCTCCAATCCTTAAATATGGGCTGCTTTGAAATATGATTCAGTGAGCAGAATGTGGTGAAAGCAATTTTGTTCTGAGTTCTGAACCTAGATATCAGGAGGCTTTCTATTATTCTGCTTTTGCTTCTAGAATTTTCACCACTACCTTAATTTGAACAAATTCATACTATCCCTTTGCAGAATGAGGGTATGTACCTGCAAAGACCAGCTCTCCCAACGGAGCCAGCTTAGAACATTCATCCCTGAGCCAGCACTGGGGCTGACTATAAAATGTGTGAGTAAGAATGAGCTGGAGTAGATGAACCCAGCCCAGACCAGGAGAATTTCCCAGCTCACATGCACAATTGTGAACTAGTAAATGCTTCAGGCTACTGAGTTTTGTGGCGGCTTGTTACATAGCGATAAATCCATAATTGTTTTAATTAGTGAGGTCTGCCAAGGGTGGAAGATAAGATTGATGTACATTTTCTAGCACTGTCATAGTTATCTTCATTCCTTTGATTCTTTCCCCTGCCTTTTCCTCTTTCCTAAGTTCACAATTCCGGTCCAATAACGCTGAAAGTCACAGCATTTCTTTGGACGGTTAGTAGGGATGGGAGTTGAATGATCAGGCCTTCTGTTAGTACAGCATGTGTGTGTTTTCTGAGCCTTATAGTTTGAAACCGTGACAGTCTGTCAGCCTATCAGTGCCTGTTCCTATATGTTTTTTCTCTCCTGTATAATGTGACACTATTAGAAAATCCTTCATGATGGGATCCATTGGAACCACATTAACTTGTGGGCTGACAAATTTAATACAGTATATTCCAAATGATTCCTACCTCTGGTATATTCTGAATATAAATCCCAGTGCCCTGCTGGGGAAATAGAAAATTGTGTGAAAGTGTTAGTCGCTCAGTTGTGTATGACTCCTTGTGACCCCATCGATTGTAGCCCCCCTGACTCCTCTATCCTTGGACTTCTCCAGGCAAGAATACTGGAGTGGGTTGCCATTTAGTCTTAATAAATGATCACCCAACAGAACAGGGCTGTGGGTGGAGTGCAACAAGAAATAATGCATATAACTTCCTTTGCTGGTTCTTCATTTAAATATTTTTAAGCCTGTCCTAGTTCTTGGCAAATAAATACTGAAATTACCACTGAAAGAAGGAACAGAGGAAGATGAGCAATTCCGGTTGACGAGAAATGAACTCTTTGTACCCTAGAGGCAGAATTGTGTATCTTACTGTATTTCTGAGTGTTTCTGATTTTTCTGTGTGTGGTTTCTCCGCTTGGCAATGGCCCTACTCACGCCAAGGAAGACATAGTGACAACGGCAGTCCTGTTCCTAGATCTTGACTCTATAACTATGATGAAGGATGAAAGTATTTGCCTTAAGTCTAGATTTAGAATCCATAGAAAATAGCCTCTTTCCTTTCTGAAACAGACTGAATGATTGAAGTAAATTAAAAAAAAATCACTTTCTACATGATATTTTGTAGATTAATGAATGTATTGAACCATTCTAATGATAGATAGGGAAATTATTTCCACTCTAACTTAAAGAACTAAAACTGCTCTATCTTAAATTAAAAAGGTCTAAAATTTGTCAAGCTTATCAAAAGTGCATGAGCAATGAAGAAGTATAAGTTTATTACCCATAATGGAGCACATTAATTTCTTAACATGGATAATTTTTCTGCTTCATTACTATTGATGTGATCCTTGTGGGAAACAGTAAATTTTGAAAAAAAATAAATATGGGTCAGAATAATAGCTTTTAAGGGGAATATTAAGCTTTCTCCACTTGATTAATATGTTGCAAATTAATTTTATTTCTCTGGCATTGCCCTTTTTCAGCCTCTGTTTTCCAAAATAGAAACATGATCCACTTTGTTTAGTAATGAAATCCAGATTTGAACTAAATCCAGTGAAAATTTTGGCCAAGTCTGAAAAATTGGTGAACAAATGACTTAATAAAGTCAAGAAAGGCAGTTAGGAAAAGGTGATATCAAGCTAGGGAAGAATCTCCTCAAACCATGTAAGGGAAACTAGCTTTTGTGGTTACCTGGAAGCTAGGAAATTTACATGATGAACTTGTGAGCCTTGGAAAGATGCTTTTCATCCAGAATGTTACAAATACCAGTTGGTTTTGTTTTATTCCATATGAAAAGTTAGAAGGAAAGAGAAAGGAACTAAAGAAGGAACTGTTTTGTTTTAAGCAACATTTTGGAGCTATACAAAGAATAGAGCTTACCTGGTTAGTAATGTATTTCTTTGCTTTAGATGTTCCAGACATTAAACAATTTTTCAAGTGAAATGAGTCTGGATCAAAGTGCACATCAAGGGTATAGCTATAACACATTTCATCAAAACCTTTGAAAGGTTTAAGTTGCTCTCCTGGTAGCTCCTCTCAAATGAAAGGGCTTGTGTGTTTTCTAGGAGAAACTTACTCCACATAACTCCACAGCAGGCTGACACAACCTATGTAGAGTCCTGTCTCAGATTTTCCAGTTATTTCTCTTAATACAATTTTTTTTTCATGTCTCTGCTTCCCAGAAAAGTTTTACTTACATTAAGCAGAAAGAGATGTTCTGTTTCCCAAGAGCTGCAAATAAAAATCTAGAATTGTATATCAATGATTCAAGTGGTTCAGGCTTGGGTCATGTGACTAACTCTAAATCAATCACTGTGGCCAGGTGTACATGCCATTTTCATTGGTCATTCCTAAATGACATTTCAATGCCTGATATTCACCTTTCTTTCTGGTTTATTTTTCATACTGGCAGCTTGTGAATTGTAGTCTTCTCTACCATCCTGTCAGCCTCCAAATAACACAGATAGTCCTTCTACCTGGCTTCTCACTGTATTTCCTACCTCCCTTTTCTGGGCAAATGCACATCTCTTTACAAACACTCCATTAGTTTTGATGTTTATCTGAGTGCTGTGGTGTGTTTAAAGGGTTTCTCTAAGCTCTGCTGACATTTCCTGATTGCCTGCTATGTGTGATTTCTATTTTTTTCCTGGGTCATCATTCTTGGAGAGGCATCCACTTCATCAATATCCTTAAACACTGTTTGGATTTGTGGGTGTGCTTTCAAGCAGGAAGGGAGGCCTATGAGGTGAGCGGAATCTCACTGATATGTTTTGTCAAGTACCAGGCAAATTTCATGATAAACAGAGGAGCCGACTTAGGCAGGCAGGCTGCTCCTGTCATCTCAGGGCTAATAGGACAAAACAGGTAGGGTATTGGAGGAGACGCTCAGGTGAAAAGGAGGGACAAGTTGTTGACTATATGTAGGTTAGAGTCTTAACATTTTATCTCTCTGGCAGAACATAAAGTCTTGAGTATTTTAAACTGAGAGTAAGAAACTGTGGCCACCACTCTAGCTAGAGTCTCAGGAAAAGACAGTATTGGCGTGTATTTCAGAGCTTCCCAGCTGTTCATTGTGAAAATTCTCAGGTGCCCTTGACTGGTAAGGGCATTTCTACCCAGACTCATAAGAATGGCAAAATTCATCTTGAAGATGCTCTTGTAAATGCAGTTTTCCTTGGCTAATGTACACATCTTAGAGCATGCTAAGTAATGTTCATGTCTTAGTGACCCCCATGGACTGTAGCTCGCCAGGCTCCTCTGTCTATGGGATTCTCCAGGCAGAAATACTGGAGCGGGTTGCTGTTGAGACCGGCTCGACAAGCAGGGTTTCCAAAAGTGTGATATGGAGAGAGAGTGAGAAACAAGACACAAGAATTCAGTGAAAAGCGAGGATCGGGAGACCAACACCACTCCAAGGTGAAGGTGCCGAAACTGAACCCAAGCCGGCTTTATTATACTTTCAGCTGTGGAGGAAAGAATGTGCAGGGAATCCAAGCCAGCTTTATTAGACTCTCAGCCGTGGAGGAAAGAATGTGCAGGGAGTTAAGCTATAACTCATGTGGCCTTCAGGGCCAAAGAACAAAGTGATCATTAATCACTGAGTAACTAAGAAACAGTAATCAATAACAAATCAGTAACTCAGACTAATATTCTTATCTATAGATTTTCCACCAGATATGTAAAACACGTGACTCTGAGATGCCAGTTTAGAAACAGCCTGGGGTCGGTTTTCCACCCCCAGGATCATATCTTGTTTTCAAGACTATGAAGTGTTCCCTCTGGACTTGTCCCAAGAGTCTCATGCCTTGTAGCATCCAGTTTATCAATAATTATAAATTTCTTTTGCGGCCTTTGCCAGTGCCTTTTCTTTTATTCTTCCTGTCTCCTGCTGCTGCTGCTGCTGCTAAGTCGCTTCAGTCGTGTCCGACTCTGGGCGACCCCATAGACAGCAGCCCACCAGGCTCCTCTGTCCATGGGATTCTCCAGGCAAGAACACTGGAGTGGGTTGCCATTTCCTCCTCCAATGCATGAAAGTGAAAAGTCAAAGTGAAGTCGCTCAGTCATGTCCGACTCCTAGTGACTCCATGGACTGCAGCCCACCAGGCTCCTCTGTCCATGGGATTCTCCAGGCAATAACAGGTTGCCATTTCCTCCTCCAGGGGGTCTCCCAACCCAGGGATGGAACGCTTATGTCTCTTATGTCTTCTGCATTGGCAGGTGGATTCTTTACGACTTGCACCACCTGGAAAGCCCTCTGAGACCGTAGTAGTGAATTTAAATTTCTGGATAGCTCTAGGCTATTCTCAGATCCTCAACAGTCAGCTTTGTAACCCTTGTCACTTGATCACAGTGAGGACTGTAAAAGAAAGGGTATGTGATTCTGTACAACAGACGCTTTTTATTCCTTCCAAACTTTCACCATCAACTTCTTTCACTATCCTAAAAAGATCCTTGCCTGATTTACCTTTTTCATTGGTGATTAAAGTATTAGTTTTCTAATTTACCATTCCCTGATAGCTCAGTTGGTAAAGAATCCACCTGCAATGCGGGAGGTCTGGGTTCGACCCCTGGGCTGGGAAACTCCCCTGGAGAAGGGAAAGGCTGCCCACTCCATTATTCTGTCCTGGAGAATTCCATGGACTGTATAGTCCATTGGGTCACAAGTAGATGGACATGACTGAGCAACTTTCACTTTCACTTCTTTATAGCAGAGAATTGACTTGGGAAGGTCAGTTTTAAAATTGTACATTGTGAGATATGTTGTCATGTATATAAGCATGTCATGAAATATTTGTCATGCTTCATAAATAACCAAGAAAACCTACGTGCTCTACAGGCCTGTGGCAAATGTGTACAGCTGAGTGCTGCTTATTTTTGAGCCAGACAGAGAACATACTCAAATTCTTTTTGCCAATTCAATTATGGTCATTTTTCACCATATTTCTATCACTGCTTTTTCTATATGTATCCTTATGATGCTTACTTTACTAAACTCATCTCTTAAAGTGTTTGTCAAGGGAGTGTGGTGGGCCATTGTATAGGTTTCATTATATTATAGTTCAAAGAATATTGAACTCAGAGCCTAGAATTACAGATGCTGCTAACCAGATTGTGACCCTCAACGTCCATACTCACAAAAAGATGACTGGCTTTTTCCCCTAGAGATTTATAATATTTTTATTGAGATATAATTAATACAGCACATTGTGAAAGTTTAAAGTGTATAACATATTGAATTGGTACATTTACATACTGCAATATAGTTACTAATATAGTGAAGCTGGGGCTTCCCAGGTAGCTCGGTGGTAAAGAATAAGCCTGCCAAGCAGGAGATGTGGGTTCAATCCCGGGGTTGGGAAAATTCCCTGGAGACAAACTGGCAATCCACTCCAATATCCTTGCCTGGGAAATCCCACAGACAGAGGAACCTGGCAGGCTTACAGTCCATGAGGTTGCAAAGAGTTGGGTATAACTTAGTGACTAAAGAGCAAACAGTATAGTGTTAGCTAACACTTCTTTTATTCCTAACATTGGTTGGTTCTGGAATTCTGTGCCTCTAAAACTTTTTATGAATGATTTGATGGATTCCAGAGGGCTTTATACAAAAGTCTTCACTATTTATTAAAGAACATCTCTAAAAGTTTCTCAGTCTCTAAATTTTTTTAAGAGCATAGGCCTTACTCTATGTCCAAAATTCAGTATCACCATCACCATCATCATAATTATCATTATCACTATGACCGTCACCATCATTTACGTTACCACTGACATCTCTTCAATGTGTTTTATGTTCTAAGCCTAATGCTAAAGACATTATGTGTATTTTCACTTGTAATCTTATAATAAGAGGTACTAGTATTATTCTTATTTCACATATGAGAAAAATGAGATTTAAAGGGAACTTTCCCAAGGATGTAGAAGAAGGAAAGGATGGAACTCAGTTCTCAAAATCAGTTTGGTCTGACTTTGAAGTGTATGTCCTTCGCTGCTACTTTATCACTCCTGAATGGACACAATTAATGAGATAAATTATTGAACTCTTTATGAGGCCCATTATCAAATTAAGCAGTAGAACAAGGACATGTTATTCCATTTTATACATTGGTCCCCTATAACTGTATATGCTCATAGATTCATTAATACCCATTCTTAAATTTTACCTCTATCCAATGAAAACAAGAACCGGATTTGCCCACTATAAGGTTCCCAAAGTCAGGCTTCAACTTCAAAATGCTTCCCTTTGGTCCTCCTTTAAGTCTCTTTTATTGACAGACTTCGTTGCTCCATTTTTTAGTTTCTAAGTAAAGCTTCTAGTTTCTAAGAAGTTTACTAAAACTAAAGTTTACTTTAGTTTCTAAGTAAAACTTTCTTCTTCTAACTATTCCCATGTATTATCAGCATTGAATCTTCCAGTGACTCATTACATTTTAAAAATATTTTTTTCACAGTAATACTAAAATTTAAAGTCTAAAATGTAGAGAGATTTCTGTGCTGATGTCCAAGGAAAATTTGCTATTATTTTCTTCCTGCCAAATTTTCAACAACGGAAGCAGTTATTCTAGTGTCTTAGTTTTATGTCTTTACCAAATAATGAATTTTTTATTTATCCACATTACCACTCATAGAGAAAGAAGGCAAATTCTCAATCACCCAGGAATCTCAAACTATATGGCCCCAACTCTTTTTTTTCCCACTGTAGTCTACCCTTTGAGTCAACTTTTAAGGATTTTTCAGAGGCCAGAAGTGGAGAGAGGACTGTGGAGAAAATTTGCATATTTATGCTATTTGCATATGTTTATTTAATGTGATTCCAAACATTTCCCTGTGACCTTCAGTTGCAAGTTTAAAAATTAAAACCTTAACATTTCCACTCAATTTAAAGAAGGAAATTTTGCATAGAAGGAGAGAAAGAGAGAGGAGAAATAGAAAGAAGAAGGATTAATGAGCAAGGGAGAGGCATGATAAGCAGAAATATGTGGGTATTGAGCACAGTCTGTAAACCTCAGTGTCCACTGTATTATGAGGGGATCACAGTAACATTAGATTCTGATTTAAGGGTTCTGATTTGGGGCTAATATTCTGTGTTTCTCTCAAGTTCCCTGGTGATGCTGCTGTTCTGAGGATTCCACCTAGAACAGGAGAGAGAAGAGAACAGGTGTGTATGCAGGTGAGATGTAGTAAACATTGTTTGAAGGAGAAAATGAAATACACACTCTAAAGTGGAAACCTGCAGCCTGAGGTCAGGAATGAAGTGAAACTGAGAGTCAGTATTTCCTAAAACTTTGTCTGTTATCCTCCTTAAAGTCAGGGGCATGGCTGAGAGCTAGTAAGTGCCTACCAGTTACATTAGCTGGCTTTGGCAACAGTTGGATAAGGCATCACCTTATCTTTCCTCTTTCCTCCTTTCTCAGCTTTGTTAAGTTCATGTGGAGTGAGCTTGCTGTGCCTTGGAGAGTAAACGCTTCACTGAGCAGGATCATGCTGCTGCTGCTGCTGCTAAGTCGCTTCAATCGTGTCCGACTCTGTGTGACCCCATAGACGGCTGCCCACCAGGCTCCCCCGTCCCTGGGATTCTCCAGGCAAGAACACTGGAGTGGGTTGCCATTTCCTTCTCCAATGCATGAAGGTGAAAAGAGAAAGTGAAGTCGCTCAGTCACGTCTGACTCTTAGCGACCCCATGGACTGCAGCCTACCAGGCTCCTTCGTCCATGGGATTTTCCAGGCAAGAGTACTGGAGTGGGGTGCCATTGCCTTCTCTGGAGTAGGATCATAGAAAGGGTATAATCCAGCTCTGTTTTCAGGATAACATAGACCCTTCCACCACTCATTTCATACTTTCATTTCATACTTCAAACATGCTGGTTTTAACTTGGAGTCTAAAACTAAATTAATTTGTTTTCTTAATTGATTAAGATTAATTTATTAATGTGTTCTCTTAGAAGAACATATGGAGAGAACGTTCTCTTTAACTCTTCACATAAAGGGCCTGATGCTGAGATCATATGAAAATTTCCAGTTATCTCAACATAAATTCTACATTGATCTATTTTTCTTTCTCCCTGTAATTTCCACATTTAAAATTAATTGACCTTCCCATAAGTGAAAGCAGACACATAGCAATATTTCTCCACACATTAAAAGAAAGTGTTGGCTATCTTTCTCTGTATTCTTCCCTTCCCAGCCATTTGGGAAATAAATGATGTTGTCATGTTTACAGGAGTACCTACATGAATCTGGATATTTTATTATTGGTGTCTCATACCGACAAATTTGCGAAATGTGCTGATTTATGTTTCTGTAAATCACCACACTAGAGTAATGAAGAATAAGTATTCAGGAAAAGGAATGGGCTTAGCAGATACTAAAAGAAACATTAGTCATTGTCCTTTTCCTGAAACTTTAGCGATCTTGTACATTTTAACTCCTTTCTCAAACTACAGCTTAGAATGATGGTATTAAGCTGTGTTTCTAGGAAAGGAATGGCAAATGGGTTTCATCTCATATACTGAATGGAATCATTTAATAAGTGGCTGATCAGAGTATGTATGAAAAAGGATAATGAAACCTGTATAGCCCAGAAACTTCTGGCTTGATTACAGCTGACCATCACGGACACAGACAAGAGTGACAGGATACAAGCCACACAATTTCCCAGCTTGATATTTAAAAACATACCACGACTGAAAGACTATGTCCACACAAAAACCTTCGCACAAATATTTATAGCAGCTTTATCTATAATGGCCGAAACTTAGAAGCAACCAAGATGTCTTTTAGCGGCTGAATGAATAACTGTGGTACCTGCAGACAATGGAATATTATTCAGCACTTAAATGAACTATTAAGCTGAAAAGACATAGAGGAACCCTAAATGCAAATTTTTACATGCAAGAAGCCAACATGAAAAAGCTATATATGTATGATTCCAAGTATATGTCATTCTGAAAAAAGCAAATCCATGGAGACAGTAAAAAGATTGTTGTTGTTCAGTCGCTAAGTCATGTCTGATTCTTTGTAACCCAATGGACTGCAGTACACAAGGCTCTTCTGAACTCTACTATCTCCTGGAGTTTACTCAAATTCACATCCATTGAGTTGCTAATGCTGTTTAACCATTTCATCCTCTGCCACCCACTTCTTCTTTTGCCTTCAGTCTTTCCCTGCAGTAGGGTCTTTTCCAAAGGCCAAAGTACTGGAACTTTGGTTTCAATATCAGTCCTTCCAATGAATATTTAGGACTGATTTCCTCACTTTATATTATCTAAAACTGCTCTAATAATTAAAGCCTTAAAAAAAAGAAAATATAGGCCAAAGAACAGATTTTAAAAACTGTGATAGAATTCAGGTGCCATAGAGCCTGGAGACTGGGAGAGTCCTGTCACATCAGTTTAGTTCAGTTGCTCAGTCATGTCCGATTCTTTGCAACCCTAGGATGGCAGCACGTCAGGCCTCCCTGTCCATCACCAACTCCCGGAGTTTACTCAAACTTAAGTCCATTGAGTCGGTGATGCCATCCAACCATCTCATCCTCTGTTGAACCCTTCTCCTGACTTCAATCTTTCCCAGCATCAGGGTCTTTTCTAATGAGTCAGTTCTTTGCAACAGGTGGCCAAGTATTGGAGTTTCAGCTTCAACATCAGTCCTTCCAATGAATATTTAGTACTTATTTCCTTTAGGATGGACTCATTGTATCTCCTTGCAGTCCAAGGGACACTCAACAGTCTCCTCCAGCACCACAGTTCAAAAGTATCACTTCTTTTTCTTTAAGGTCCAACTCTCACATCCATACACGACTACTGGAAAAACCACAGCTTTGGCTAGACAGACATTTGTTGACAGAGTATTGTCTCTGCTTTTTAATATGTTATCTAGGTTGGTCATAGCATATCTTCCCATGAGAAAGTGTCTTTTAATTTCATGGCTACAGTCACCATCTGCAGTGATTTTGGAGCCCCCAAAATAATGTCTATCACTGTTTCCATTGTTTCTCCATCTATTTGCCATGAAGTGATGGGAACAGATGGCATGGTCTTCATTTTCTGAATGTTGAGCTTTAAGCTAACTTTTTACTCTCCTCTTTCACTTTCATCCAGAGGCTCTTTAGTTCTTCCTCACTTTCTGGCATAAGGGTGGTGTCATCTACATATATGAGGTTATTGATATTTCTCCTGTCAAACTTGATTCCAGCTTGTGCTTCATCCAGCCCAGCGTTTCTCATGATGTACTCTGTATATAAGCAGAGCGAAGATATACAGCCTTGACGTACTCCTTTCCCTATTTGGAACCAGTCTGTTGTTCCATGTCCAGTACTAACTGTTGCTTCCTGACCTGCATACAGATTTCTCAAGAGGCAGGTCAGGTGGTCTGGTACTCTTATCTCTTTCAGAATTTTCCATAGTTTGTTGTGATCCACACAGTCAAAGGCTTTGACATAGTCAATAACACACAAATAGATGGTTGTCTGGAACTCTCTTGCTTTTTTGATGATCCAATGGATGTTGGCAATTTGATCTCTGGTTTCTCTGCCTTTTCTAAGTCCAGCATGAACATCTGGAAGTTCACGGTTCACATACTGTTGAAGGCTGGCTTGGAGAATTTTGAGCATTACTTTGCTAGTGTGTGAGATGAGTGCAATTGTGGAGTAGTTTGAACATTCTTTGGCATTGCCTTTCTTTGGGATTGGAATGAAAACTGCCCTTTTCCAGTCCTGTGGCCACTGCTGAGTTTTCCAAATTTGCTGGCATATTGAGTGCAGCACTTTCACAGCATCATCTTCCAGGATTTGAAATAGCTCAACTGGAATTCCATTACCTCCACTAGCTTTGTTCATAGTGATGCTTCTTAAGGCCCATTTGACTTCACATTCCAGGATGTCTGGCTCTAGGTCAGTGATTACACCATCATGATTATCTGGGACATGACAATCTTTTTAATATAGTTCTTCTGTGTATTTTTGTCACCTCTTCTTAATATCTTCTGCTTCCATTAGGTCCATACCATTTCTGTCCTTTATTGAGCCCATCTTTGCATGAAAATTTCCCTTGGTATCTCTAATTTTCTTGAAGAGATCTCTAGTCTTTTCCATTCTATTGTTTTCCTCTGTTTGCACTGATCACTGAGGAAGGCTTTCTTTTCTCTCCTTGCTATTCTTTGGAAATCTGCATTCAAATGGGTATATCTTTCCTTTTCTCCTTTGCCTTTCACTTCTCTTCTTCTCACAGCCATTTGTAAGGCCTCCTCAGACAACCATTTTGCCTTTTTGCACGTCTTTTTCTTGTGGATGGTCTTGATCCCTTCCTCCTGTACAATGTCACGGACCTCCATCCATAGTTCATCAGGCACTCTATCAGGTCTAATCCCTTGAATCTATTTCTCACTTCCACTGTATAGTTGTAAGGGATTTGATTTAGGTCATACCTGAATGGTCTAGCGGTTTTCCCTACTTTCTTCAATTTAAGTCTGAATTTGGCAATAAGGAGCTCATGATCTGAACCACAGTCAGCTCCTGGTCTTGTTTTTGCTGACTGTATTGAGCTTCTCCATCTTTGGCTGCAAAGAATATAATCAGTCTGATTTTGGTGTTGACCATCTGGTGATGTCTGTGTGTAGAGTCTTCTCTTGTGTTGTTGGAAGAGGGTGCTTCCTATGATCAGTGCGTTCTCTTGGCAAAACTCGATTAGCCTTTGCCCTTCTTCATTCTGTACTCCAGGGGCAAATTTGCCTGTTACTCCAGGTATTTCTTGACTTCCTACTTTTGCATTCTTGTCCCCTGTAATGAAAAGGACATCTTTTTTTGGGAATTAGTTCTAGAAAGTCTTGTAGGTCTTCATAGAACTGTTCAACTTCAGCTTCTTCAGCATTATCGGTCAGGGCATAGACTTGGATTACTGTGATAATGAATGGTTTGCCTTGGAAATGAACAGAGATCATTCTGTCACATATTGGCCTTATATTATGAAGACCATAGTTGGTACATTCTTTCAAAAATTCTGCAACTCTTGATCATGGAAATAATGCTCAACATTTACTAATCACTTACTATGTGATGATGATGATTATTCCTTTCTGTCCTTACCAGAGCCACTGGATAGGTGCTATAGATTTCTTGACTTATTTATTCTTCATGATAGTCCTGCTTGGGAAATGTTATTATTCATACAAATCAACCTTGCAATCATTAGTGAGTTATCAGAATGATGAATATCAGATGCATAAACACGAAATTACTGTATAGTGCTAAGTACCTGTCATCACTATATCTTGAAATTTAGCTTTTGGAAAACTGAACAGGAGAAAAAAATGTACAGACCTTTTTATGATGTTTTCATTATTCATGTTAAGATCTTTAAATAAAAATGTAAAAAAATCATATTGTAGAAATATCTGTGTTCAATGGAATGCCCTGTTTATGTTTCTTTACATTCAGATATGATCAAATCCCACTTCACTACAGATAAATATTTTATTGAACTCTTTTGTGTTCCTAATTTATTATGAATCTCATTTCCTTTCTGCCAGTATTTGTAATGCATTGTAAGAGCTAACAATAAAATTAAAATTTTAATTTAATTAAAATTATAGTTGAAAATTAAAATTATAGTTGTGGTGGGGGCTTCTTTTGTCTCCCACTTGTTTCCTCCACCAAGGAAATATTACCTGCAGAATATGGGTTGAGTTCATTTATTTTTATTAAAATTTGCTTTGCAAAATTCCCCTCTTTATTATGACACTTGTGGTAAAATTATATGTCCACTTTCAACCCATTCCTTGAAAACTAATATACAGATGGTCAACAGTTCACATGAGTAGGCTTAGGTCATGTAAACAAATCTTCAAATTCAGACATTATTATAACCAGAACATCTTGGAAATAAAGCCAAAATGTGAGTAATAGCCAACTACTTCTGTACATCTTCGCATAAGTCCTGTTTGGAAAAGCAGCAACATTGCTTTTATCCCCCGTGGGTCTGTTCAACTATAGCCGTACTGTTACTTCATGTAAAACAGTGATGTTCAGGGATGAAGTGTCAGATGGCAGAAAATGAAGTAATTTTCAGTTAATTTTTTCTTTTATAATTGAGAAGTTTTATATAAAAGAAATGGTAAAAGTGATGTCTAGATGCACATATATAAAGCGTATAAAACCTTTAGCTATAACTGCAAAAATACTGCAGGTGTGTGCCTGTGCGCTCGTCATGTCCAGCTCTTTGCAACCCCATGGACTAGCCTTCCCAGATCCCTCTGTCCATGGAAATTTCCAGGCAAGAATACTGGAGAGGGTTGTCATTTCCTCCTCCAGAGGATCTTCCTGGCCCAGGATTCGAACCCTCATCTCCTGCATCTCCTACATTGGCAGGTAGATTCTTTACCACTGAGCCACCTGAGAAGTCCTTGCAAAAATACTAGAATATAGATATAAAGAGCTATGATAGAATTGGTAGGAACAAGAACTTCAAACTCACAAAGGCCTACTCAAATCTTGTATCTACTTCTCAGTTATTTGAGATGAAGCATGGTGATGAATCAGAGAAGGCAATGGCGCCCCACTCCAGTACTCTTGCTTGGAAAATCCCATGGACGGAGGAGCCTGGTGGGCTGCAGTCCATGGGGTCGCTAAGAGTAGGACACGACTGAGTGACTTCACTTTCACTTTTCACTTTCATGCATTGGAGAAGGAAATGGCAACCCACTCCAGTGTTCTTGCCTGGAGAATCCCAGGGACGGGAGAGCCTGGTGGGCTGCCGTCTATGGGGTCGCACAGAGTCGGACACAACTGAAGTGACTTAGCATAGCATATGGTGATGAATGTCGCAGAAACTGTTTTCTCACCTTTGAAATGGAGAACTAAGAAAATGCCCAAAGCTGGTCTTATGAGGCAAGGTTTGTGCCAAGTACAGATGGGGACCAGAGTAGGATCGATATTGATTTATTTACAGAATGGCTTATTGTTTCTTCTGGCAGCAAAGTGGAATGAGGTAGAATTTCAAAAGAGAAAGGAGGCTTGCACTGAATATTAATATTTGATGTTAAATTTTAAGATTATATCTCCATTAATAAACTATTTTGGTTAAAAATTTACAAATCAGAGTTGATCAATCTTGCATTTTACATTTTAAAACAGTACTTTTAATTAGACGTGAGTAGGTATAATTTGTTATTATATTCTGATACTCTTAAAATTAGCCATCTTAAAATATGCTTTTTCTTTTTTGATGCAGTGTGTGAAGTGATGAAAAGGAAGGTCAATTGATGCTGTGAATCTACTACCTTTTTTGATAGGTGTGTGATTTAGGACAAGCTCATTAACTTCTTTAAGCCTCAGTTTCTTCACCTAAAAACAAGTATAAGAATGCTAATTCTATAATCCGATAGGCTCCTTAGGACACTATGCACATTTTATGAGTTATTTTTCCCTGTCTTGGAACAAACCCTACCCCCAAATCATCTTCTTCCATTTCTTCCATGTCATAGGTTACCTTTTCCCCTGTTGTCTTATTTGCTTTATTAGAACCTACAGTCCTTGAGGACAGGGAAGTGTCTTATTTATTGTATTCCTAACAGTACTTCTTACATAGTAGGTGCTCAAAAATATCTATAAGGAGGGATTGAGAAAGGAAGGTAACGAGAATATACTTGCTGATTCAATCACCCATCCATACTTTCATTCATCTTAGAAAATGCCATAAAATTGTCATATTATTATCATATTTAGCAAAAAGAAATTGAACTTCTGACTCCAGCTCTTTATATTAAAAGCATTTTGTTTTCGCTACTGTTATTATGTTTGCTCTTTTCCTGGACAAGTAGCCCGTGAGTATTTTGCCTGCCATTTTGCTTAGAAAATGTGTGAGGATCTAAAGCAATGGGATCCACCAATAGGTTGTCTGGAAAGGTTGAGAAAAGATAGAACAAAAATAGATTAGTGTAGCTGACTTTATAGTGATATGGCTCCTTCATAGACATGACATCTCTCTCTGTGCTTCCTCTTATGCTTTTCTTTGTAGAGCAACAATTTATTTCTTTACTTGCTTCTTTTCTTTTTTTTTCTTTTTTTTAATTAATTTTATTTTATTTTTAAACTTTACATAATTGTATTAGTTTTGCCAAATATCAAAATGAATCCGCCACAGGTATACATGTGTTCCCCATCCTGAACCCTCCTCCCTCCTCCCTCCCCATACCATCCCTCTGGGTCGTCCCAGTGCACTAGCCCCAAGCATCCAGTATCGTGCATCGAACCTGGGCTGGCATCTCGTTTCATACATGACATTTTACATGTTTCAATGCCATTCTCCCAAATCTTCCCACCCTCTCCCTCTCCCACAGAGTGCATAAGACTGTTCTATACATCAGTGTCTCTTTTGCTGTCTCATACACAGGGTTATTGTTACCATCTTTCTAAATTCCATATATATGCGTTAGTATACTGTATTTATGTTTTTCCTTCTGGCTTACTTCACTCTGTATAATAGGCTCCAGTTTCATCCACCTCATTAGAACTGATGCCACTAATTACGTAAGATTTTGAAAATCAATTCCCTTGAGCAAAAAGACAGGTTTTCCTGAAGCCTGATGTTTTCAGACCCAATTTTTGTAACTTCACAGCATGACCAGAGATAAATCTATAGACTCAATGAATCCCTATCCAAATGCCAGTGGCATGCTTTTAAAAAACTGGGGGAAAAATCAGAAATTTCCTATGGAACCAAAAAGAAACCTAATAGGCCCTGAATTTTTGAGAAATAAGAATATACCTGAAGGCGTCACACTTCCTGGTTTCAAAATATATTACAAAGCCATTGTAACAAAAACAGTATTGGCCTAGCCCAGAGCAATGGAATAGAACAGAGTCAGGAAACAGATACAGACATTTATAGTCAACAGATCTTCAAATAGGGTGCCAAGAACACAAAACTGGGAAAAGATAGTTTCTTTAACAAATGATGTTGGGGAAACTTGATATCCACGTGAAGAAGAATGAAACTTTACCCTTATCTCAACATCTCAACACCAGATACAAAATTAACTCAAAATGAATTAATAAATGTATAATAATTAAATGTAGGACCCAAAATTGTAAAACTACTAGAAAATAATACAGGGAAAAACTTCTTGACACTGTTTTTGGCTTTTTTTTTTTTTTTTTTTAGTCATGGCACCAAAATCATTAAAACTATTAATAGATTAGGTATTAAAAGTAAAAATAGATAAGTGGGATTGCATCAAACTAAAAAGCTTCTGCACAGCAAAAGAATTAAGCAACAAAGTGAAAAGGCAACTTATAGAATGGGAGAAAATATTTGCAAGCCATATGGCAAGAAGTTCATGTACACAAGCACATAGGGAACTCAAATAACTCAATAGCCCCAAACCAAATAGCCCACTTAAAAAATGGGCAAAGGACCCGAATCGGCATTTTTCAAATGAAGACATTCAGATGGTTAACAGATATATGAAGAGGTTTTCAATATCACTAATCATCAGGGGAATGCTAATCAAAATCAGTAAGATATCATCTCATACCTGTGAGAAGTGCTATTAGCAAAGACATAGATGGTTACAAGTATTGGTGAGGGTGTGTAAAAAGGGAACTTTTATTCTTTGTTGATAAGAATATAAACTGGTACTATGTAGAGATCCATCAAAAAAGTAGAGAGACGTACTATACGATTTAAAAATCCCATTTCTGGGTCTATATCCAAAGTAAATGAAGTCTTGAAAGCATATCTGTTCTTCCACATTCATTGCTATTTATTCAAATTAACCAAGATATGGAAATAACCTAAATGTCCATCAACAGTTAAATGAATAACAAAAAAGTGATTATATGTGTATATATACATTATTCAGTCTTATAAAAGAAGGGAATCCTGCCATTTGTAGCCACATAGATGAATACAGAGTGAAGCGAGTGAAAGTTGCTTAGTCGTGTCCGACTCTTTCTGCCCCCTGTGAACTATACAGTCCACGGAATTCTCCAGGCCAGAATACTGGAGTGGGTAGCCTTTTTCTTCTCCAGGGGAAAATAGAAGGCACTGTGAAAAGTGAAATAAGTCAGATACAGAAAGACCAAAACTGTGAGTTTCCACTTTTGTTAGGAATCTAAAATAGTCAAAAGCAGAGAGTAAAATGGTAGTTGCCTGGGATACAAGAGAGAAATGAAGAGATACTTTCTCAAATGGTACAAAGGGGCAGGGTTTTGGAGATCCAATGCACAGAGTGATGACAAAAGTTAGCAATACTGTATGGTATTCTTGAAATTTGCCAAGATGATAGATATTAAAGTTTTCTCACAACACAACACACACACACACACACAAATCCAGTTCTATCTACTGTATCCTTAAATGTGGTTCTGATCTGCCCCTCTCTGTTCTTTGGAGGTGGGGAAAGGGTTGTATACATTCAGAACCATGACCAAAATGATATTGCTTTTCATAAGCCATCATATCAGTATCACTTCTCTCAGGAGCCCATTGTTATTTTCAGCAAGGTCTCACAGCTACAATGGAGGGAGCTCTGTAAGACACTATCAGTGGGAGGTTCATTTTTATCCTCAAATTAGTGACATGTCCTCCAGAGTTGCATATTTACTCCTGAGATTCTCTAAACGCCCAGCTTCTTCCTTCCCTAGAATTAATTTTTGACTAGATAATACTGATTATTACAGCTAAATTCTCCTTGTGGTCATGGATATTATATTGAATAAAAACTAACTTCAGACAGAGAAAATATAAAGAGAATAGGATAGTAGCCCTAAAGTACTGAGCAAATAGGGTCATGGGTGGGAACTAAACTAATTGGCTTTTTGAACAGAACCCTCCTCAAGGGGCTCCAGTGACCTTTCATTTTAATGAGTATTTGCCAAAAATTAGAGACCTCTGTAAGTGACAGTCACCTAGCTATAGTGCAGAATTGTTAAAGTCTAAACTAGAAACATTTCAATGAGTCTGACAGAGAATGGAGTATTAAGAAGATGCACTGTTATTAAGAGTCCATTAGCATTATTTTAACTTCCTTCATTCCCACAAAGCTCAGGAAAAGTGATTTTATTTATATCCTATGAATAGTATAAACTGAAGTTCCAGGTAGCTATAATTAGTTATTCAATCAGTTTGTGAATTAGAACTCATAATTTCTGGACTCCACACTGGAACTTTTACCCATTAGCCCAGTCATTAATAACTGCTTCTATTGTATTATTTGCCTTTAACACTTATGACACTTAAATTCCCTATTATTCTTTTATTCTTACAATAAATATTTCCCTAATTACCTGTATTGGAGGAGATTAGTTGAGAACATTTGAAGACCCTTCTATTTAATTAAGATCTGGACACATAATATAATTAACATTGTATGTGTTAAATTTGTCTTCAGAATACCTGCTTTAAAATTATCACCAGAGGTGCTATGAGAAGTCTTCCTAATGGGAGTAATGGTTAAGAAAGTTGATATAAATGATGAAGGAATATAAAGGTGTTGTTTATAATAGCCAAGACATGGAAATAACCTAAACGTCCATCAACAGAAGAATGGATAAAGAAGATGTGGCACATACATTCAATAGAATATTACTCAGCCATTAAAAATAATAAAATAATGCCATTTGCAGCAGCATGGACTGACCTAGGGCTTCCCTAGTGGCACAGTGGTAAAGAATCTGCCTGCAATGCAGGAGACGTAAGAGACGTGGATTTGATCCCTGGGTCAGGAAGATCCCCTGGAGGATGGCATGGCAACCCACTCCGGTGTTCTTGCCTGGAGAATCCTGTGGACTGAGGAGCCTGGCAGGCTACAGTCCATGGGGTCACAAAAAGCCAGACAAGATTGAAGCACCTGAGCACAAGAAAGGACTGAGCTAGAGATTTTGGTATACTGAGTGAAGTAAGTAAGGTACAGAGAGAGAAATGTCATATGATATCACTTATATACAGAACCTAAAAGGAAATGATACAAATGAAATTATAAAACAGAAAGAGATGCACGTAGACAATTTTATATTTACCAGAGGGGAAGATGGAGGGAAGGATAGTTAGGGTGTTTGGGACTGACATGTACATACTGCTATATTTAAAATGAATAACCATCAGGGACCTACCGTATAGCACAGGAAATGCAGCTCAATATTGTATAACAACCTAAATGGGAAAATAATTTAAAGAAGAATAGATACATGCGTATGTACAATTGAATAACTTTGCTGTACACTTGAAATTATCACAAAACTGTTAATCAACTGTATTCCAATAAAAAGTTTAATAACTTTCAAGCCTGGTTATTATTATTTCCCTAGCAACTAGTCAACTAGGACTGGTGAAGGCCTGTGCCTCTTCCTTGCTTTGCTCTCTCTGTATAGCTTATATGGGCACATGGGAGACGCTCAAGGCTTCTCAGGTGGCGCTAGTGGTAAAGAACCCACCTGCCAATGCAGGAGACACAGAGACATGGTTTAATCTCGGGGTTGGGAAGATCCCCTGGAGGAGGAAATGGCAACCCACTCCAGTATTGCCTCGAGAATCCCATGGGCAGAGGAGCCTGACAGGCTATGGTCCTTAGGGTTGCAAAGAGTTGGACACGACTGAAGTGACAGCATACACGCAAGAGACACTCAGCAAACGCTTAACCTGAGGCATGGCATAGCTTATTGAAAAGATTTAAAATCAAATAGATTTTTGACGTGATCACTGACCATGTGTCAAAGATAAAATTAAATGCAGCCTGGGACTGATTTTCCTCTGTTGATGGGGACACACAATCTGCCTCATTGTACTTTTCTGAGCATCTCTTCTCACTTTAAAAATCTCCCTGAGCAAATGCATGCACAGGGTTGCTTCTGCTCCCATCTGTACGCTGAGAACCTCCATGCCTGAATTTCCAACATCTGAGTCTCTGCTTGTTTGCCTGACATAGCCTACATGATATCCACCAGATACCTAAAAAAAAAAAAAAAAAAAAAGTGAAAAAAAAGAGAGGAAAAAAGAAGATATTCTTTCTTCTTGTTCCCTCCTTCTCCACAGTCTCCTATTGCTCTGATACTCTTCATAGCAGTGGAGAGTAACCTGTCCATCTCAAAAATTCAGTTTCAGAAAAAAGTCTCAAATAACTGAAAGAAAAAAAAAACCATAAATCTGATCCAGCAAACAAAGGATAGTTAACTCTATCATGTTGCCTCTGGGGTATTTTTTTTTTACCAGACATATATAAATAATTCTATTTGTATATTCTAGAGAATTCTATATATATTCAGAGGAATTAATACTTATATATTTTAATTATCAAAGGTTTTGGAGGGACAGTAGACATAATTTTAACCAGAAAAGTGGTCTGGCTTCAATTACTTTTCACATACCACTTAACCAGTATCTTTTCTAGTAACTTGGGCTTGCCTGGGTTTCTCCTACACTCACACTTCGCAGATGTTAGTATGATTTTTATTTTATTGTATTTTGTTTTGGCTACACGGTGTGGCTTGTGGGATCTTAGTTCCCCCTCACAGTGATTGAACTTGCACCTTTGGCAGTGAAAAGAGTCCTACCCACTGGACAGCCAGGGAATTCTCCAGTGAAAATTTTAAAATCGATGCATACATGAATTATTGAATGTGGATCCACTAAAAGTGGACATAAGCACATGGCTAGCTGGAGTAGCAGTCTCCTAAACCACAAAACTGAATTCTACCTCGTTTGGCACTTAACTCAGGAGACTGAAAATAAATTTCACTTAAACTGTAGACAACTGTTTTGATACCTATTGCTTATGAATTTCAGATCATTAGCAGTGAACTCTTACTCCACAGTTGCTTAGAAATGATATAACAAAAACTCCAAAAGTGAGGATTCAGAATTTTGAGAGATAACATAAATTTGAGCTTAATTTTTAAATTAATTAATTAATTAATTTTAATTGAAGGCTAATTACTTTACAACATTGTGGTGGTTTTTTTCATACATTGACAGGAATCAGCCACAGGTGTACATGGTCCCCTATCCTGAACCGCCTTCCCCATCTCATCCCTCTGGGTTGTCCCAGTACATCAGATTTGAGTGCCCTGTTTCATGCATCAAACTTGGACTGGTCATCTATTTCACATATGGTAATATACGTGTTTCAATGCTATTCTCTCAAATCATCCTACCCTTGCCTTCTCCCACAGAGTCCCAAAGTCTGTTTTTTTTTATATGTGTCTTTTACTGTCTCGCATATAGGGTTATCTTTACCATCTTTGTAAATTCCATATGTATGCATTAATATACTGTATTGGTGTTTTTCTTTCTGACTTACTTCACTTTGTATAATAGGCTCCAGTTTCATCCACCTTATTAGAACTAATTCAAATGCATTCTTTTTAATAGCTGAGTAATATTCCATTGTGTATATGTACCACAGCTTTCTTATCCATTTGTCTGTTGATTGACATCTAGGTTGCCTCCATGTCCGAGCTATTGTAAACAGTGCTGCAATGAATATCGCAGAAGTCAGCCTTTCTTCTGTGTTTGGATGTGCTGCATACATTCTTAGGACCTGAATTATTAACTTTGTATTCTGACAAAGATGATATAAAAGACCCAAGTTCTCATAAAAGAACTGAGAACTCTTGGTTAGATTCTAAACTAAACTACCCTCCTAATTTCGATAAATAGACCTTAGGACTTTTGCTCATTTTTGAGTTGATAATATATATGCTTATATACAGTATACTATATATTTATATAAAACATTATATAGATACTATGTATATATAACATAGACTATACAGTTCATGGTTCACAGTTCACTTATTATAAATATATACTATACTGTATATAAAAAGCCTCTTGATGAAAAAGAGGAGAGTGAAAAAGTTGGCTTAAAGCTCAACATTCAGAAAACTAAGATCATGGCATCTGGTCCCATCACTTTATGGGAAATAGATGGGGAAACAGTAGAAACAGTGTCAGACTTTATTTTTTTGGGCTCCAAAGTCACTGAAGATGGTGATTGCAGCCATGAAATTAAAAGATGCTTACTCCTTGGAAGGAAAGTTATGACCAACTTAGATAGCATGTTTAAAAGCAGAGACATTACTTTGCCAACAAAGGTCCGTCTAGTCAAGGCTATGGTTTTTCCAATGGTTATGTATGGATGTAAGAATTGGACTGTGAAGAAAGCTGAGCGCCAAAGAATTGACGCTTTTGAACTGTGGTGTTGGAGAAGACTCTTGAGAGTCCCTTGGACTGCAATGAGATCCAACCAGTCCATTCTAAAGAAGATCAGTCCTGGGTGTTCTTTGGAGGGAATGATGCTAAAGGTGAAATCCAGTACTTTGGCCACCTCATGCAAAGAGCTGACTCATTGGAAAAGACTCTGATGCTGGGAGGGATTGGGGGCAGGAGGAGAAGGGGACGACAGAGGATAAGAGGCCTGAATGGCATCACCGGCTCAATGCCCATGAGTTTGGGTGGACTCCGGGAGTTGGTGGACAGGGAGGCCTGGCGTGCTGTGATTCATGGGGTCGCAAAGAGTCGGACATGACTGAGCGACTGAACTAAACTGAACTGAACTGAACCAATATAGTTCACGGAATTCTCCAGGCCAGAATACTAGAGTGAGCAGTTGTTCCCTTCTCCAGGGGATCTTCCCAACCCAGGGGTCAAACTCAGGTCTCCCACATTGCAGGTGGATTCTTTACAAGCTGAGTTACCAGGGAATCCCTTACATAACATACATGTAACATATTAACATATGTTATATGTTTAAAAGTATGCTTATGTATATATATTTAAAATTTTTTGAAATGTTTTTTTAATTGAAGGATAATTGCTTTAAAGAATTTTGTTCTTTTCTGTCAACCCTCAACATGAATCAGCCATAGGTATACATATATCCTTTCCCTCTTGAACCTCCCTCCTTTTTAAATAAAAAGTAAAGTGGGAAAAACGGCACTGTGCCTCTGGAATTTTTGCTCTAGGTGTCTCTTGAATCTCTGAGCCAGAGGTTTTTGAAGAATTTCTTCTGCTGTTACGTTTGGGTGCTGTTACATTGGTGTGTGTGTTTGTGTGCTTAGCAGTCTACACCTTAGCTGATTTGGGCGTGCCATTATTGGCAGTAGTTGTGGCAGAGCTCAGCTTTACTGAAGAACAACTGAGATGGCTTAGGTTGATGGGTAAGTGGTTGCCAATCATTAATCATCTCACAAGGAAGGGAGGCTCAACTCTTAACAAAATTGGCACTTGTTTTAAGGGAGACCCACCCTAATTTAATCTTGCTTTTTTTTTTCAGGTTAGTAATTATGTACACGTCTTACTGGTGCTAAATTTGTAATAATAAGTCATAAATAGGTGATAATATGAGCCTGCTCTATACTCTGGAAATACCAGAAGTTTGATGAAAATCTTTCTCAAATTCCTTAAGAAACTCAATCAAAAGTAGTTGGTTAATAAGGATATGTACAGATTGTTTCTAGCGAAAGGAGAGGGCAAGTGTAGATAACAATGCAAAATTTTTAAAGGATATTGTTTTGTGCAATTAGAGGAAAATCCTTACAAGAAATGAAACCACATTCTTGGGAAAGGGTATGAATTGAAGATAAATGTCTGCTTGAAGTGTACATTTGGGATTGATTCAATACAGAGAACCAAGCATAAAATACAGCCGTCTTCATTTACTCCAAATCCTTTGAAATGCTAGAAAGGATATTCAGAAAATCTATAAGTATTTTTGAATATAGAGGGATATCTTTCAACAGATGAGTAGCTGTGAAGAATCCTAAGCAGATGAAAAGCAAAATGGGATAAACTGCAAATGGGAACTGCAGCTCTGGCATGCACAGCAGAGGACTGCTAAGGAAGGAGAGGGTGGGTATCTGTTCTAGGCATCCTCCAAGCGTAGTGTCTTACCCATTTGATAAACATGAAATATGAGGCTCAGTGTAAGTAGTTTGTCCAAGTCAGTTAAGTTTCAAACCCAGAAGTGTTTCACCCCCAAGCCTTTGACTTAGTTGTTCTTCTAATTGCCTCTCTCTGTCTCACACTTGACCTCATATTTCTCATTGATTCCTTACAAAAATTCTATGAGTCTTCTCTTATTTTACAGTGAGAAAACTGTATGTGGACATTGAACTAGTTATCCCAGTAGGACCATGTTTTCTAAGAGTCTGTTTTTAAAATCCACTCTTTCTGCATCTTTTTCCCTGTAGTAATATTAGTAAAGAGCCCAATAAAGATTTAAGGCCTTCTAAATCTACACTCTCTACTTGTTTAATTGGAGAAGTTAATCTTTATTCTGGATTTAACACATTATTACAGATGTGTGTTTCACATTGTCATATTGTAACCTCATTTCATTGTTGGAGAAAAGATTATTGTTGTGAGCATTTATCTGTATCCCCATTTTATATCCTAGCCTTTGGCCCTGGCCATTGGGTTCAGAAGTTATAAAGCTTGATTTGATATAGCTTGACATAACAAAAGTCAAATGAAGTATAATTGTTATGATTTTGCTACTATCACAGAAGATTTTGGAAATGAGTTTTATGTATTTAATTTTGGAGAGTAAAATGATGACTGAGTGACCAGGAGAATCAGCATCTAAAGATCAGAGATGCAAAATTCTTACAGGAGATTCCTTGTTTGAGGAATCCTAGATACAGAGAGCAGAGTCACAAAGCTGAGGCATTAGTGAGTGGCTATCAATTTTTACAAAGATCTGATGTACAATGGAGTTAAACTGGGAGGCTCTTTAAGTGATAACTTCAACTTTTTAAGTGTTGGTTCATAGCCCATGGTCAAAGGGAGGATCCAATGGAGATGTAAAAAGCATTGAGCTAAAATGAAATAAACTATTGCATACAGAATATAAATTTCAAAGATGTGGTATTTTAAAAATAATTGATAAAAAGCAAGGTAGAAATGCTTTTGATTCATAACAACTTCAGCATATCAATTGAGGCCATCTTAGTCAATGACAAAGCAATGAGTTAAGCATTTTCAGCTTTTTTCTGATACCTCCATACTGTTTTCAGTGGCAACATCACTAACTCAATGGACATGAATTTGAGCAAACTCTGGGAGATAATGAAGGGATAGAGGAGCATGGTGTGCTACTGTCCATGGGATCACAAAGAATCGGACATGATTTCATGACGAACAATAACAACAAGCACCATTTTATATTTGCATTAACAGAGTACAGGCGTTCCAGTTTCTCAGCATTTTTACTAACACTTGTCTCCCTCTGTCTCTCCATTTCTCTTTCTCTTTTCCTCCCTCTTCCCCTCCCACCCTCCCTCTATTTTTTTTTAAATTATATCAGTTCCAAAAGGTGTGAGGTCCCATATGACCCAGAAATCCCACTTCTGGGTATATATCCAAAATAACTGCAATTAGCATCTTGAAGAGGTTAGATTTTATCTTTATTGCAACGTTATTCTCAATAGCCAAAATATGGAAAGACTGCAAGTGTCAGACTAATACATGAAGACATTGTAGAATATATGCAATGGAATATTGATTAGCCTTAATCCTGCCTTTTGTGACAGCACGGAGAAATCTGGGGGACATGCTAAGTGAAGTGCTAAGTGAAATAAGTGCTATGTGAAATGAAATGCTATGTGAAATAAGCATGCTAAGTGAAATAAGCCAGTTATAGAACGTAAAAAACTACATGAGTCTACTTGTATGAGAAATCTAAAGTAGCCAAATTCATAGAAGCAGAGAATATAGTAGTAGTTGCCAGGGTCTGGAGTGGGTGAGAGAAAATGGGAATTGTTGTTCAATGAATTTAAAGTTCCAGTTTTATTAGATGAGTAAGTTCTAAAGAGCTGCTTACAATATAGTTCCTACAGTTACCAAGAGTGGTGGTATGCACTTCAAAATTTGTTAAAAGGATAGATAATGTGTTAAGTGCTCTTACCAAAAAGTAAGCAAATACATACCAAACAACACAAGGAAACTTTAGGAGGTGCTGGGTGTATCTATCACTTTGGCTTTAATGATGCTATCACAGTGTTTACTTGTGTCCAAAATCATCAAACTGTACACAGTAGATCTGCATAGTTTTTGTATATCAACTATACATCAATAAAACTGTTAAAATGGGTTAAGCATAAAGTGGCACTTTTCTTATAGACTAGAAAGTGGAAAAGTCTAGGATTAGATTGGCTTCTAAAATGGAGATTAAATGATGCTCTCTGTACTTTCTATATTGGGGTCTACCTTTGTATTGGTCTCACTCTTGGAAGGTTGAACGTGTAATGAGTCTGCAGTGGCAGGTCTGACCCATATACGGATTCAATCCAGGAGAAAGTAAAATCATGTCTTTCTTCTGGCCCATTCAACCAAGTTCTGAAATCAACTCCAATTGCCTTCATTTGAGTTCCATTACAAGCCATGAACAATTTTTTTGTACATGTCTAAAGGGATGCACTATGCTGATTGCCTTAGGCCTACTTCTAATGCTCATTTCTGAAGCTAGAGGAAGGATCACCTAAAAGATGTGATTTGAGAACCCAGTGGTGAAACATAAAAAGAGTAATACAAGTTTCCACTATGGCTCCACTATGGTCAGCTAGAACAATGCTCAGCTTTGGGATAAAGTATGAGCTTTTAGATAATTAGGTGATATGCAGTATACAGAAGAATGCTGATAGTATCTTTACACTAGAGGTGGGATGGGATCTTGGTCTTGCTTCAAAGTCTAGATAGAACACAGACACTGGCACAAGCTTTTCTACCAACATGATAAAAAGCTTCTCGTTTCCTCTGAAATATTCTGTAAGGATTCTCAACACAATCCTTATTACTTTCAGCAGTCACGCAGGAGTCTCATGCATTGTCTCAACCCCTAATGCAGTCCTAGAACCTGGAGTGGTATGAAAGATGAGATCAATTAGATTGAGGATTGGAAAGAGAATATTCCTTTTTTCTTTCTTATATTACAAGATAAAAAATGCAGACGAAGTGTTTAGTTTGCTGTGGGTTTCCTAAGTCATCTGGGCTGTAGTTTAAGAATTATTAAATGCAATCCAAAACCCTGAGAAACAATGTAATTATATTTTAGAATACTATTAAATCAGTGAGGCTGCTTGTTCCCATTTAGCTATGATAGTATTTAAAAATAAGCTGTGTAGTTGATCCTACTGCACATACAGATAACTGAAGAGAACCCACTCAGGCTTCTGTTGTTGGGTTGTAGCCCAGTGAGACCAGCTGGAAAGACAAGGTAAAATAGGCAAGTCTCTGAACTTCAACGTGTTTCTTTGTATTTTTTTCCTTTACATTCAAGCTTTTGGCAGGATTTCTAAGGATCTTGGTTGCTGCCTCAAATGATATTCTTTCTTTGCTCAGTTGTCATCTCCTTATAGAAACCAATTTAAACATTTCCAGCTGAGTCTGTGGTAAGATGACAAGGATTCTGAGAGTGCTGAGCTAAATTCATGATGTTCTAGAATTACATAGAAGCATTTTAATACGGATCCAGCCATTTCTTTGGACCTAGTGCACCACGATGAATCTTTTTTTTTTTTTCATTCATTTTATTTATAGAAGCTTTATTTTGTCATATATCATTTAACCAGACAACAAGCCCACAAAATACACTCAAAACTCTCAGGTTCACCAAAAGCCTCTGGAGAGCAAGGTAGGACATGCTTCTCCCCGGTTTCCCCATGCAAAGCAGACAAATTGTCACCTTGCCTCATCTTCTTGGAGAGAGCTGCTCGATGAATCTTTGAAATCCTGTGTATAGATGTTGCCATGCTGCTTTTTGTAGACTGTGAGTGTGTGTGTGTGAATGCATGCCCAGTTGTGTCTGGCTCTTTGTGACCCCATCAACAGTAGCCTGCCAGGTTTCTCTGTCCTTGGGATTCTCCAGGCAAGAATACTGGAGTGGGTTGCCATTCCCTTCTCCAGGGGACCTTCCTGATCTAGTTATCAAACCTGCATCTCCTGTGTCTCCTGCATTACAGGTGGATTCTTTACCACTGAGCCACTGCGGAAGCCCTTTGAAGACTTTACGAAATTTTTATTCTCAATTTGTCTATCTAATTTTTCATTAGCCATATACATTGCATTCATTACCACCTCCTCAGATTCACCTATTTGCCTTACCTCAGATATAAAACTTTTCCTCACCTACACATTCATCTATATTTCAAGTCCTATCAAGTTACTCTTCTCAGATAATTTAGTTTGACTCGTGTCTCACCGATCCTTGAAATGCTTTGAGTAATTGTCATTAGAATTACTCAGGTTAATCCTTAAATATATTTAACTTGTTTCATACTTACAAGTATTTAATATGCTTAAGGCCTTAGTCAACAACTCATAACACGAGGCTAGGAATAATACTCTAAATTCTTCATGGTACCCAGTTGCTGGAATTAATCTCATTCTTCCCTTATCACTATGGCCATTTCTCCAGTTCTTACTTGTATCTTACCATTGATTTCTTAATGCAGCTGAGAAATACATATACAATTTCAGTGTGTAGGGAAAAAGTTTCCTGGGCCCCAAATCAAGACATGTGATTCAGTTGATTTGGGGAGAATTCATAAATGAATCTTTGTGATTCTAAGGAAGGTGAGTCGAATACTGAACTTGGAAAAATGTTTTCATAGATCCTTAGACATCTTCTGTTTACAGAACTTTACGAACTTTAACTTTACAGTCTCTTTAATCCAGAGACCTTGGATTACAGCAGGCTCTTGATACAAGTGAGTGGGACAACTAGTGTTTGGTCATGACATTCACTTTGAGAAATTTCAAAAACTGGGAATTAAGGAGTCACACGGGACAAAGTGGGTGTAAGTTTTATACAATGAGAGGATCCCTGCATTAGATGGTGGAAGTCTAGGTTCTAGTGCTCAAGTAATAAGAATGTCAGAGGCAAATGTTTGTCAAGTACTTCCCATATATTCTAATTTAGTCTTCCCTGAAATGTCTTCAGACTGGTATTATCTCATCTTTATTTTATGGATGTAAGACACAAAGCCTAAAAAATATCAAATGAAATGACTTGTCCATGTTAATAGCTGCTGCTGCTAAGTCACTTCAGTCGTGTCCAACTCTGTGCGACCCCATAGCCAGCAGCCCACCAGGCTCCCCTGTCCCTGGGATTCTCCAGGCAAGAACACTGGAATGGGTTGCCATTTCCTTCTCCAATGCATGAAAGTGAAAAGTGAAAGGGAAGTCGCTCAGTCATGTCTGACCCTCAGCGACCCCATGAACTGCAGCCTACCAGGCTCCTCCATCCATGGGATTTTCCAGGCAAGAGTACTGGAGTGGGGTGCCATTGCCTTCTCCTGTTAATAGCTAGTAAGTGGCAAAATTGGGATTTTTAAACTTCCAATAATGTTAAACTATTACATTCTCCTTACATTCTCCTGGCAGAGGTTGACTTAGATATATCTTTACACATATCAAAAATACATATATATATAATTGTGTCAGTTTGTTTTTATTTCATAAGATTGGCGACATTTTATGTTAAATGGTAGATATGAAAGTGCTTGTAAAAGTATATAATGCTATTCCACGGAGAGTATGGAAAACTTAAGTGTCTGCGGAGACCAGGCAGAAAATACGAGCCCAAACTAAAGGGAGGCCTGGCACATTGCTGCTGTGTTGGAATGTAGGCCCAGAATTGTGAGATTTTGAATTTTTAAGGAAAATCCAAGATTCCTTAGTTCAACTGGTAACTTTTAACTATTAAATATAGGCTTAAAATAACAACAATGAAAAAGAGCTGAGGTTATGAAGGTCAACAAAACCTACCTAGAAACAACTGGATTGAGATATCTGTACCATATAAGTAGGAAATCTTGTTTTTCCACAAATAGTTATTGTACTAGAAAACAAATGCACATACACACACAAGTTATATAAACTTTGGTAAGGCATAAGACCTCCTAGGGCCTCAATTGCCTCAGCTATATTCTCCCAACACCCTGTACACTTCTCCTGTCCCAACTCTAAAATCTCAGGTATTTACAAGAAAATTCAGGATACTTAATTTGCATTATTCATAGGATGGTTGAGGAGATGTAAAATACTTAGATTAAAAAAAAATGTTTTGAAGATTCTTTTGTAGCAGAAGACAGATAACTTCAAATGGGCTCTTACACGCATCTTTGGTCTCTTCTTGTCAATTGAAGATAATTAGATTAAGTAAATATAAAATTTCAAAGGTATCTGAGTGGTCAGAGCCTAGAAACTATTTAGACACCTGGAACTCTAGCAGTAGAATATATTTGGCAAAGATTAGGTCAAAATGAATTTGGGAAATGAAGACTGGCAATTTGGTGAGCAATATATGAGTCTATAATATGGCATATGCCAATTGGTAATATGGTGAGCAATATATGATTTCAAATAGATTAATGGCTATCAGACACAAAGAGGTGTTGATTTTTATTTTTCTGCATGACTCTAGGTTTGCATTTGTATCAGCAAATGAGGAATGCTGGAGAGAAACTTCGCTTGGGTGGAATTAATAGCATTTTAAAGCTGTTATATATAGACAGATGATTCAAGAGGGATTTTGAGTTCATTATTTAAAATTTTTAAGCCAAAGTTACAGAAACACTTGGCAACAATATTGCAAAAGGGAATTGAGTGATGGAATTTATGGGGAGATTAATAAAATGGTGATTTGCAAGTATGACTGCTATCAGTCTCATTTAGAAGGAGTATTCAGTTTTGTTCAGTTCAGTTGCTCAGTTGTGTCCAACTCTTTGAGGCCCAATGGACTGCAGCATACCAGGCTTCCCTGTCCATTGTCAACTCCTGGAGTTTACTCAAACTCATGTCCATTGAGTTGGTGATGCCATCTCATCCTCTATCATCCCCTTCTCCTCCCACCTTAAATCTTTCCCAGCATTAGGGTCTTTTCCAATGAGTCAGTTCTTCACATCAAGTGGCCAAAGTATTGGAGTTTCAGCTTCAACATCAGTCTTTCCAATGAATACTCAAGACTGATTTCCTTTAGGACTGACTGGTTTGATCTCCTTACTATCTAAGGGACTTTCAAGAGTCTTCTCCAACACCACAGTTCAAAAGCATCAATTCTTCAGCACTCAGCTTTCTTTATGACTTTCCTGGTGGCTCAGATGGTAAAGCGTCTGTCTACAATGTGGGAGACCTGGGTTCAATCCCTGGGTTGGGAAGATCCCCTGGAAAGGAAATGGCAATCCACTCCAGTACTATTGCCTGGAAAATCCCGTGGACAGAGGAGCCTGGTAGGCTACAGTCCATGGGGTCGCAAAGAGTCAGACACAACTGAGCAACTTCACTTTCACTTTCAGCTTTCTTTATTGTCCAACTCTCACATCCATACCTGACATGTATGGATGTGAGAGGGAGTATTAGGCATATGTTAAGCAGAGTGGGTTTCCCTCATGGCTCAGATGGTAAAGAATCTGCCTGCAATGCAGAAGACCCAGGTTTAGTCCCTGAATCTGGAGGATCCCCTGGAGAAGGAAATGGCAACCCACTCCAGTATTCTTGCCTGGAGAATACCATGGACAGAGGATTCTGGTTGGCTACTGTCCATGGGGTCCCAAAGAATTGGACACGACTGAGCAACTAACACTTTCACTTTCAATCATAGTATTGAATTCATTATCTATGGAGTCAAGAATGAAAAAAAAGAAAAAGCAAATGTACATTTATTATTTTTTTTAATCAAGCAGCTCCAAATGATTCTGTTGAATCCACCTGTCTGCAGAAACACTTGGGTAGATTTTCTTAAGCTTCTCATATCCCCAGCATTATCAAAAAAGAAGAAAAAAGTGATTATTAACATCCATAGAGCAAATGCTTTGTCCCAGGTATCGGCTACTTGCATTATATTATTTCATTGTAAGCTCACTCATCCTTACTGGTTTATGGGTAATAAAAGTGGGCCTTCAAATGTTAAATTAAATGGTAATCATGAAGTTGTGGGGTAATTGAAGCAGCAGAAATTTGAAATTGGAGATTTACTGCAAGACTTTTTAACTCTTAGCTATATTGTCCATGGTTTTTACTGTGCCGTAGAATCTGCTCTTGGAGACAGGGTCAGGCAGTGAGTAGGGTGATACTTTTAGGAAGAGATTAGTAGCTTTGCTGAGAATCAGCATCTGTAATCTTCTTCCCAGAACAGATAGATTGCAACTGCTACCTTACCCCTAATCACTGAGGTGGTATCTATGATTATATATGAATAAATTAAGTCAAGGGGCAAGGGCAAAGATAAAATGAAATGAGGCAACAAATAAAACATTATTTTTTTAAGTGGAATACTATTTATCTGATTGATGCTCTAGGCTTACTGCTCACATTTAATGAACTCTTTGAGCCACACAGAACACTGTAATGAATATGAAAAAACAAAATAATACAAACACAAGCAAGAGGGTCTGTTTCAGAGGGGAGCAGGGGCAGTGCCTACAGTGTTATATATTTTAATTTTCAATATCTCCACAGTTGGAGCAAGGCAGAGCAATGTCTGTATGATTAAGCAGAAAATTTTGTTCATTTCTGTAATTTATTCATTCCTCCAAGATAGGACAAGGCAAATGTGAAGGCATTTCTGTTCATAACAAGAAGACCAGATTTTGCCAAATTAAAATAGTCTCCAGGTTGTAAAATTTGGCCTTAGCCTTGACTGGTTTTATTTATTCTCAACAAGTCAATGTCCAGTTTTTGTTGCTTTCAACTCTTTCAACAGAGGTACTTGAAGATGCCATGAGAAATGGCCAGTGATGCATATAATATGTTACAGAATTATAAATAGCTGAGGAAGTTTCAGCACACATATATACTCACAGACACATACACATACCACAGTCACATTGACTAAGGACACTAAACATATATTACGTATGATATAATATTAAATTTAAATATTATGATCTTTATAGAAAAAAACAATGGGACCATTGTGTTGTGCAGTTCTGCTACTTGATGGTTGATTGCTTAGAGCCTGCAGTTATAGAGGTGTTATTAACAAAGAAATCAAGTGACTGCTGAAACACAGCATATTTCTTTTTTTCTTTACTGAGATCTTGGGATATATTGATATCTTCTTTATGATGCAAAACAGACAGTAGCTTCCCAAATAGACTGACAAAAGTCCCTGCTAACAAGTATAATATATAAAGGAAGAGAGCAAGAATAGAGAACAACTGTGGGAATGATGTCATAGGGTAGTAGAAACATCAAGTGTGAATAGGATTTGAGGCTCAATTCAGAGACAGAATTTCTGCCTGTCACCATGCAAGACACTTAATAAGTTCCCAATAAATGTTGCTCCTTTTGAAACTGAATTAAACCTGGCAACTGATTGGATGAAGGACAAGTTAATGCCAACTGTAAGTTGAAAGCCAACACGTTCATGATAGAGGACCCAGGAAGATTCGGAATTTGAAAGTATATGAAAGCTAGTGATTTGGATTTTCACTGAATGGTTTCGCAACATTTGTAAATGCTTCAAAACTTCAGATAAAAACATAAAATGAAATAATAAGCAACAAATTGTGAGATGTGAGTTTTTCAACAAAAAGATGATCTCCACATCTAAGGAATATGGATTTTTAACAATTGGCCCTCTGGCTGGCACTTGTATACAAAGGACTGGAATTTGGAGCTACTCTGCTTTAGTATTAATAGTTTTAGTTTCCACAAGTCACTTTTGCTTGTAACAACCCATTGGATAATGCACCAGTTTGAGGGAAATGCTCTGTCCTTAAAAAAGACTGACGTAGGAGTCAGAGTTGGAAAGCATATATGTGCATCTTAAAGTCGGGGTCAATTGTACTGCAGTGACGTCCGTCACCTGAGTGAGCATTTCATTCTATCAGGTCTTTGACATGTTATCTACTTCATAGTCATCATCCCTTTAAAAAGTCTCAAATTTCCCAAATGTACAAACTCAGAAATGTTATCATTGGATAGATTTACATAAAGGTGGCTAAAATATTTGATTTACTTCTTATTTATTTAAAGTCCTTTGCATCTTGAATTTCAATAATTTTAATGAGAAAATAGAGACACATTGATACTTGTGATCATCAGGACTTAATGCTCCCTTTTAAATAACTAATATCTTAAATAGTTATTTCAGATTTCTAAGCCTAAATGTATAATCCTACCTCAGTCACAAATGTGGTGGTTGTAGGTTACCATGTCTGTTTCTGTCTCTCAGCATGGTTTCGTCTCTTGCCTTCACTTTCTACTTAAAGAAACTAGATTACTTACCAGTAATTACTTACCAGCCTATTTCATGGATGCTGAGGGGAAAGATACATTTGACCTTCTTTCAATGATGCAAACTGGTCTCATTGAAAATCACATTAATGTTTTCTCTGGACTTAGTTTCTGTTCCCCCACCCCACCACCCCAAGAAAAAGTCTAAAAAAAGAGAATAATATTCAAGTCTTGAAGACAGGATTCATATTTCTTTTAAATCATTTATCTATTATTCCTGGTTAGTTTATTTCTTTGGGTGTATAGTGGTATCCATTCTATTGTTCATTGTATTGATCCAGAAAGGAGATATTTTTGATTCCTGCCAACATAGACAGCCTTCCTAAATTCTCAATTTATGGCTCCACATTCACAGTTAGGCCACCTCTTTGCATAGTTTCTCATGCTGTTCTCAAAAGCCAGTGTATGCTTTCTATTTTGGGCATGGAGAACATTCTTATCCTAAGCTTAGTCATCCGGTGTCTCCTAATTATTAGATCACATTATGAAATAAATTTCATACCCTTCTTGCTAGCCATGCATCACAGGACATAACCACAATTGCAAAGATACTAAGCAGTGCAGGTTATTTGATGCAAGGAATATATATGGATCAAAGAGAATTAGGAGCACTGTTCATAAAGGAGCTCCCCATAGCAGGTGTTTTCCTTATTTCTCCAGAGATAGCATTCAGTCTTCTCTGAGGATGTCCATTGAAGTTGAGCATCTGGGAACATCCCTCAATACTGTCTGTTTTTAGTCAACTAGACAATGGATATCAACTATCTAATGTTTTTAAGACCTTTGATTTAACATTATTTCATACTGAGCAGATGTTCTACATTCCTATTCTATACTATTTTTTAATCCTTGCATGATAGAATAGTTCCACGTTCTCAAATACCTAATTGGAAGCAGGCACTTCTATTACCAGTAAGTCTCATTATAACACATTACAAAACAAAATCACAACATTACATGGAATGGTGAATTACTGGGAGTTAATTGAATTTATAACTATCTTTTCTTTCCAAATGTTTTTATTTTTTATACTACATGATGTTTGAAATTCAAATGGATAAAGCATCCAATTTACCTATGAGTCAGTGAATATAGCAATTTGGAATTTGTTACTTTGATATCTTACACTTTTATCATGTAGGATCATCAAAATATCCTAGGGGAAGTGATAAACCTTTGAATAAACAGTAATTCAATTATCTCTGCCCAAGAAATGAAAGATTTTGCAGAAGTTAATTATTATATATTACCTATCCTCCAAATCAAAGCAACTTGGGAAAGGGCATTATTCTGGAAGAGGTTTAAGTCAGATAAAAAGGGAAGAAAAGACTGAGAAAGAGCTGGCGTACACTAATCAAACTGCAAACTGACTGAAAATATCTGAGTTTCACTTGTGTCCACAAAAATTGCACTAGTTATTGCTAGGTAATCCTGGAGAATCCAAAGAGAAATACCATTCCCTAGATGCAAAGGCAGGGATTTATGAAGAGAATTTTGCTGAGAATCTGAGAAAATTATTTATTATCTACCTATCTATATGAATCTGTGTGTGTGTTAGAATCTCCCCTATGTATGTACCAGCGGAGCTATCAGGGAAGCCCATGCATTTTCTAATTGATTCTTAATTTTATCGTATACTGAGAAAAAATTGTAAAGAAGGGAAATGAATCTCTTTTACAGTGGAAGCTGGGCTTAAAGTGGAAGAAGTTCCCTCAAGGATAAGACGATCATTTTCCTAATTCTGGATGCAATAATCTCTCTTCAGAGAAATGTGGATAAACTAATGAAAGATAGCTTTGAAATTCCAGATGGGAAAAATCATAATATGTATCATTTTCAGATTTGTTGCCTTTGGAAAGGTAGAAAAACTGGCATCTTCATCAAAATGAGGTCTTCTACTTACCATCATGATTTTGATGAAGGCAGGTTCTCATATTCATTCCAAATTTTGGCTTCTCAGAGACAGTTTTTTCCCACAATAAATGATAAATTAGCATTTTAAAGCAAAGAGCTATATAAATTTTTTTAGGGAAACTGAGCTGGTAACTACATAAAAAAATCAGCTGTTTCTGTTATGAGCCACCCCTTGGCTAGATCACAGTTATTTAGACCCAGGATCCTGGTAGGATGCCTAGGTTACCTACCTGGTAGGATGTCTGGGTTATGTTTGAACTCAGCTGGCTGGCAATATATTCCTTCTAGTCATTGATGTAGAAGACACTAAATACATAACCATAACTGAGCCAAGAGCTCTTTATGCTTGACAGCCTTTCCCACTATGACTATTCATTCTCTTCTCTGCTAAAGCTGAGCCTTGATGTTTCCAAAATTCACAAAAGGAAACATGTTCACAGAAAACCTTCAATGGATTAGGTGCAGGTACCTGTAATTTACAAGTAAACTAGGTCCTGTCCCTGCCTTCAAGAAGCTTACAGTTCTCTGAGGGGAGACAAACAGATCAGCTATTATGTTATTGGTAAGAGCTACTATATTGCATGTCCAGGGTATAAGAGGAACAAAGTTGAGGAATGAGCATGGGAGTGGAAGCAGTGCAGCAAGGAATGTCAGCCAAGGGTCTTTGAGAACCTGTGGTCTGTATGTTGAAAAATTAATAGGGGATTCTAAGAGGTAATGGAGAAGGAAATGGCAACCCACTCCAGCACTCTTGCCTGGAAAATCCCATGGATGGAGGAGCCTGATAGGCTACAGTCCATGGGGTCGCAAAGAGTCGGACACGACTGAGCGACACCACTTCACTTCTAAGAGGAAAAAAAAGAGTATTTATAATAGTAGTCAACACTTGTGGAGTGCTTACCAGGCATAAGTTACTGACATCCTCTATCATCCTATATGTAGGGCTTCCCTTGTGGCTCAGATGGTAAAGAATCTGCCTGCAATGCAGGAGACCCAGGTTTGATCCCTGCATTGGGAAGATCCCCTGGAGAAGGAAATGACAACCCACTCCAGTATTCTTGCCTGGAGAATTCCATGGACAGAGGAGCCTAGCAGGCCACAGTCCATGGGGGTTACAAAGAGTCGGACATGACTAAGCGACTAACACACACCCTATGTATAAATTGCTGTTAGTATTTCCATTTTACAGATAAAATAAAGTAAAAACTTTTGGGAGGTTTTAAGTGATGAACATGATACTTAAACCCATCTTCTTTACAGAGACTATGCTTTTGGCCAAGGTTCATATATGGCAACAGAAGGAGGGGAATCAAATAAAGGTGACACATTATAACTGTTTTTCACATTTTTGTAATATGGATATATAGGAAAGTAGAGAAAATAAGAAGATACTAACTATACTGAAGAGGTAGGAAGGAAATACATCAGGTGGAATCATCTCAGCTATAGAGTATGGGTTTTATCTGGAAAGCAATCAAGTATCACTGAGAAGTTTTGAGTAGTATATCCCACTGGGGTCAACTGGAGTTCAGCTATATTATTCTGCTGTTCATGGAGACACCTTTAAATCTTTGTGTGTAGACAGATTGGCTGTTGGCTAATTTACGGTAACTTTGGCTGGGACAAACTGCCTCCTGCCTGCCAAACTTACCTGACTGCCTCCATTTACTTACTCTCCAGCACCTAATCTAAGCATCAGTTCAATCGCTCAGTTGTATTGGACTGCGTTCTGCATTACAATCCATTTTGGACTCACTTCAGTTAGTTCAGTCGCTCAGTCTTGTCCGACTCTTCGTGACCCCATGAATCGCAGCACGCCAGGCCTCCCTGTCCATCACCAACTCCTGGAGTTCACCCATTCCACGTCCATCGAGTCAGTGATGCCATCCAGCCACCTCATCCTCTGTCGTCCCATTCTCCTCTTGCTCCCAATCCCTCCTAGCATCAGAGTCTTTTTCAATGAGTCAACTCTTCGAATGAGGTGGCCAAAGTACTGGAGTTTCAACTTCAGCATCATTCCTTCCAAAAAAATCCCGGGACTGATCTCCTTCAGAATGGACTGGTTGGATCTCCTTGCAGTCCAAGGGACTCTCAAGAGTCTTCTCCAACACCACAGTTCAAAAGCATCAATTCTTCGGCGCTCAGCCTTCTTCACAGTCCAACTCTTACATCCATACATGACCACAGGAAAAACCATAGCCTTGACTAGACAGACCTTTGCTGGCAAAGTAATGTCTCTCTCTGCTTTTGAATATGCTATCTAGGTTGGTCATAACTTTCCTTCCAAGGAGTAAGCATCTTTTAATTTCATGGCTACAGTCACCATCTGTAGTGATTTTGGAGCCCCCAAAATAAAGTCTGCCACTGTTTCCACTATTTCCCCATCTATTTCCCGTGAAGTGATGGGACCAGATGCCATGATCTTAGTTTTCTGAATGTTGAGCTTTAAGCCAACTTTTTCACTCTCCACTTTCACTTTCATCAAGAGGCACTTTAGTTCCTCTTCACTTTCTGCCATAAGGGTGGTGTCATCTGCATATCTGAGGTTATTGAGATTTCTCCCAGCATCTTGATTCCAGCTTGTGTTTCTTCCAGTCCAGCGTTTCTCATGATGTACTCTGCATATAAGTTAAATAAGCAGGGTGATACTATATAGCCTTGACATATTCCTTTTCCTATTTGGAACCAGTCTGTTGTTCCATGTCCAGTTCTAACTGTTGCTTCCTGACCTGCATACAGGTTTCTCAAGAGACAGGTCAGGTGGTCTGGTATTCCCGTCTCTTTCAGAATTTTCTACATTTTGTATTACATAGTTATTATTTTGCTCAGCACTGTACTAGTAGATACATGTGATTCTGAATGGAAGAGGGTATCCTTCCTTCTATAAAGATTTTGAGGCCTAGGTTAAGAGTCAAGCATAACACTCTGAGTAGAAATGACATAAAACAAAATATAATTTTGAACTATTGGGGCATTTAAAAGCATAATTTAGAATTCTAGTTTTTGTGCAAGCTGCTCAAATGTGTCTAACTCACTCATCTTCTTTGAGTTTCAAATTCCTCAAAGAGGGCATTTTGTTCATTCCTCAGACCTAGAACCTTGTCAAAAAAAAAAAAAAAAAAAAGTGATAGTTCACCTGTTAATGCCATGTCCCAGCTTGGGGGGAAATTTCTCCATCTTAAAAAATGCTAGAGTGAGAGAGTAATATTATTTATATTATTCAGTAGTAGTTCAGAAAGAAATATGCTGCATGCATATTACGTATTTCCCAAGAAGTGACATTTAATCTGTTACAAAAGTACTGAGTTTTTGATGAATATCTATACATCTGTTTTATCTTGCAGAGAAGGGAGAGAAAAACCTCCAGGGGAATGCTATGGAGAATTTCACACAGGGGCAATGTATCAGGAAAGGCCAGTCCACATTAAGAATGGAACTTGAGAAGAATTGTTGGAAGTCACTTCACAAAGGTAAGTTGCTATGCACAGAGGAGAGAATTTGAAACCAAGAACTCCTAGAAAGAAGAACATTCTAAATATATGTGCAGCCATCTCACCCTCAGGTATGAGGTTTTTCCTCCAAGGTCAATTTCAAAGTGTTATTTTAAATGAAAGTTTTATTCCATCTCTAATGCATTGAGATTTCAGCAGGTAGATCTCATAGAGAGAAAGTCTTCCTGTAATAACATAGGATTTATTCAACCATATCTCTGAAATATTAAAAGGAAATTGTCCATGGGGTTTTGTCATTAAAGCTGCTCCAAATTGTGTGTGTGTTTGGTCAGTATGTTTTAAAGTAATGAAATAGTCTGATAAAAATATATTTGAAAAGGTGTGCAATCATTTTCATTTGTTGAAATTTGGACTTCAGAGAAATTTATCTCTTCATATGTATGGTAGACTGAATAATGACCCTAAAGATGGCCATGTTCTAATTCCCCAAACCTGAGACTATGTGACCATGGGCTTCCCAGGTGGCACTAGTGGTAATTAACCTGCCTGCCAATACAAGAGACACAGGAGACACAGGTTCCACCCCTGGGTCGGGAAGATCCCCTGGAGGAGGGCATGGCAACCCACTCCAGTATTCTCACCGAGAATCCCATGGACTGAGGAGTCTGGTGGGCTAGGTCCATAGAGTTGCAAAGAGTCAGACATGACTCAAGTGACTTGGCACGCACGCAAGAATATGTGACCATAAATATAAAGGAGAGTTTGCTGATGTATGTAAATGCAGGGTTTTGAGGTGAGGAGATTATATAGTTGTCCCCATGTAGTTAGAAGGGTTCTTATAAATAGGAAGCAATAGGTAAGAGAGACAAGGAGGCAGTGTGAGGATGCAAACAGAGATAGGAAAGATGTGGCTACATGGTGAGGAAAGCCAGCAGCCTCTAGGAGCTGGAAGAGACAAGGAAGGAATCCTGCCCTGGAGCCTTCAAAAGGAAGCAGTCCTGATAACACTTCAGTCCTATAGAAGTCCTCTGTCCTTTGATTTTCAAATGTGTGATGTTTTAAGCCACTAAATTTGCAGTAATTAGTTAACAGGAATATGAAATTAACATAATATATAAAAAGCTTAAATAAATGAGATAAAGAACAGAGTCAATCCACTCTTCAGATCAGATCAGATCAAATCAGACGCTCAGTCGTGTCCGACTCTTTGCGACCCCATGAAAGCAGCATGCCAGACCTCCCTGTCCATCACCAACTCCCGAAGTTCACTCAGACTCACGTCCATAGTGTCAGTGATGCCATCCAGCCACCTCATCCTCTGTCGTCCCCTTCTCCTCTTGCCCCCAATCCCGCCCAGCATCAGAGTCTTTTGCAATGAGTCAACTCTTCACATGAGGTGGCCAAAGTACTGGAGTTTCAGCTTTAGCATCATTCCTTCCAAAGAAATCCCAGGGCTGATCTCCTTCAGAATGGACTGGTTGGATCTCCTTGCAGTCCAAGCGACTCTCAAGAGTCTTCTCCAACACCACAGTTCAAAAGCGTCAATTCTTTGGCACTCAGCCTTCTTCACAGTCCAACTCTCACATCCATACATGACCACAGGAAAAACCATAGCCTTGACTAGACGAACATTTGTTGGCAAAGTAATGTCTCTGCTTTTGAATATTCTATCTAGGTTGGTCATAACTTTCCTTCCAAGGAGAAAGCATCTTTTAATTTCATGGCTGCAGTCACCATCTGCAGTGATTTTGGAGCCCCCCAAAATAAAGTCTGGCACTGTTTCCACTGTTTCCCCATCTATTTGCCATGAAGTGATGGGACCGGATGCCGTGATCTTCGTTTTCTGAATGTTGAGGTTTAAGCCAACTTTTTCACTCTCCACTTTCACTTTCATCAAGAGACTTTTTAGTTCCTCTTCACTTTCTGCCATAAGGGTGGTGTCATCTGCATATCTGAGGTTATTGAGATTTCTCCCGGCATCTTGATTCCAACTTGTGTTTCTTCCAGTCCAGCGTTTCTCATGATGTACTCTGCATATAGGTTAAATAAGCAGGGTGACAATATACAGCCTTGACGTACTCCTTTTCCTATTTGGAACCAGTCTGTTGTTCCATGTCCAGTTCTAACTGTTGCTTCCTGACCTGCATACAGGTTTCTGAAGAGGCAGATCAGGTGGTCTGGTATTCCCATCTTTTTCAGAATTTTCCGCATTTTATTGTGATCCACACAGTCAAAGGCTTTGGTATAGTCAATAAAGCAGAAATAGATGTTTTTCTGGAACTCTCTTGCTTTTTTGATGATCCAGTGGGTGTTGGCAATTGGATCTCTGGTTCCTCTGCCTTTTCTAAATCCAGCTTGAACATCAGGAAGCTCACGGTTCACATATTGCTGAAGCCTGGCTTGGAGAATTTTGAGCATTACTTTACTATCATGTGAGGTGAGTGCAATTGTGCGGTAGTTTGAGCATTCTTTGGCATTGCCTTTCTTTGAGATTGGAATGAAAACTGACCTTTTCCAGTCCTGTGGCCACTGCTGACTTTTCCAAATGTGGTGGCATATTGAGTGCAGCACTTTCACAGCATCATCTTTCAGGATTTGCAATAGCTCAACTGGAATTCCATCACCTCCACTAGCTTTGTTTGTAGTGATGCTTTCTAAGGCCCACTTGACTTCACATTCCAGGATGTCTGGCTCTAGGCCAGTGATCACACCATCGTGATTATCTGGGTTGTGAAGATCTTTTTTGTACAGTTCTTCTGTGTATTCTTGCCATCTCTTCTTAATATCTTCTACTTCTTAGGTCCATACCATTTCTGTCCTTTATTGAGCCCAATCCACTCTTAGATTTGCCAAAATCTGTAATTCTCCAACCTAAATCCCCTAGTGGAAATAGAAACCAGCTCTAATCAGAGAACCTTGAGCCATCAGTTCAGTTCAGTTCAGTTGCTCAGTTGTGTCTGACTCTGCAATGCATGAACCGCAGCACGCCAGGCCTCCCCGTTCATCACCAACTCCCGGAGTTTACCCAAACTCATGTCCATTGAGTCAGTGATGCCATCCAGCCATCTCATCCTCTGTCGTCCCCTTTTCATCCTGCCCCCAATCCCTCCCAGCATCAGGGTCTTTTCCAATGAGTCAACCCTTCACATCAGGTGGCCAAAGTTTTGGAGTTTCAGCTTCAGCATCAGTCCTTCGGATGAACACCCAGGACTTATCTCCTTTAGGATGGACTGGTTGGATCTCCTTGCAGTCCAAGGGACTCTCAAGAGTCTTCTCCAACACCACAGTTCAAAAGCATCAATTCTTCGGCGCTCAGCTTTCTGTATAGTCCAACTCTCACATCCACACATGGCCACTGGAAAAACCATAGCCTTGACTAGATGGACCTTTGTGGACAAAGTAATGTCTCTGCTTTTTAATATGCTGCCTAGGTTGGTATTAACTTTCCTTCCAAGGAGTAAGCATCTTTTAATTTCATGGCTGCAGTCACCATTTTCAGTGATTTTGGAGCCCAGAAAAATAAAATCAGCCACAGTTTCCCCATCTATTTGCCATGAAGTGATGGGGCTGGATGCCATGATCTTAGTTTTCTGAATGTTGAGCTTTAAGCCAACCTTTCACTCTTCTCTCAACTTTGTGTAACTGGTCATAGTGAGAAAGGAAAGGGCTCCAACACCCATGCTAACAGCTGCTCTATAACTGGTCACCTGCTAGGAAACTCTGTTAAGAAATTCATTTACCCTTCAAATAATGAACAGAACTCGAGGCACTCCTCTAAATAATATTTGAGTCTTTTCCTATTAAGATATGAGCACTTGGCTTTCTTGTTCTGAGAACGATGGAGTGATGGTTATCAGAATTAACCTCTGGCTGAAGTAAATATGACACTGTATTTAATTCATGAAAAACTTGCTTTCAGGCATTGGATGACAAACAGCCCAAACATATGATCTTTGAATGAAGAGAAACATGTGAGGTGAGTTCCATATTTGTGTGAAATTTGTGCCAGGAGGAATCTCTAACCATGGAGAGGTAAAGTGAAAACACAGAGTAGTGGTTTTTCTGGGCAGAGAAAACAGAAATTTGGACTGAGATCCTAGCTGACTTTTGCAGGGAAAGAAATTGGAACAGAGGAGGTTGTACAGAGGAGTAGCCTCATTTTCTGTGTTAGGGTCCCCTTGCATTTCTAGCTGTGTACTGAGTTTTGCATGCATAAAACAGGGTCCTGTGGGGCCGGATAGAGAAGAACTGCCAAGAAGCTTTGAACTTATTGAAAATTCTGTAATTTGCAGTCTTGGGTAATATTAAAATTCCAACTAGCCAGGATGGATAGACATCACTAAGTAACTGAGGCATTTGTTCGAAATTACAGAAAAGCTACATTTTAGAAGTAAATTTTCTTTAGCCCTAGATTAGCCCTACATTAGACCCACCCCAACAAAGTCTAAAATAAAACCTCAACAGTGCCAAAATAAGCCAGTATTTAACTGTCCATCAGAACACCACTCAAAAATCTTTAGGTGTACAGCTTAATTCAGATTCTCAACAACACTAGCATTCACAGAGTTCAGAATGATAGTCAGACAAGTTCACCATCAAGGTTTCTCTTCAAGAAATAACTTGCTGTCCAGCTGCAACCAGGCCAGTTAGCTGGGAACCTCTGGCTGCAGAGATTTCATGATTCAGGTCAACTTACGAGACATAGCTTTTGAGATCAGCCCTTTGCTGCTGTAAGGCTCTCAAATAAGAGCTTGGGTTTTTAAGTGCTATCTTTTCACTGTAGCTAGTTGGAATTCTATTATCTGCTAGCATTGTGTGACCTCTACATCCTCCAGAATCTCCATTCTGCTAAAACCATCTAATCATAATTAAATTCTTACTTTCCATCACTCTGGCTATCAGATTATTTCCAAATATGGTTGCTTATGCTTCCCTGGTATCTTGTCTTTGTGGCTGCTTTTCTTGACACACAAATCTTCCATTCATATAATCTTTCCAGTCTGCTCCCTCGTTATTTCTTCCCTAGATTATTATAAGCACATCATACCTGATCTCTAAAAATGCCTGCTGCTGTTTTCATTCTAGGAATCTGGGGCTCTTCTAGTTCCCTTTATCCAACACTTTCTAAGAAAATTTCAAGCGTAAAAAAATTAAAGAATTTTGCAGTGAATACCAAACTATCTGCCACCAATATTATACAATTAATATTTTTAGGTTCTGTTTGTAGATCTATTCATCTGCTGATCGATCATTTTGTGTTAAATTTCAAACTTCTAGCTATCAGTAATTATAGCTGAATGTATTTAACTAGAGGTTAGTATTTCGCAGTACCTTATTTTCTTATGAGATAAAATTTATGTACAATAAGGTGCATGTATTTTGTACTTTTTCTTTACATCACAGAATAACAATAGTTTTGGCAGGTCATGGGGACCACCTGACCTGCCTCTTGAGAAACCTGTATGCAGGTCAGGAAGCAACAGTTAGAACTGGACATGGAACAACAGACTGGTTCCAAATAGGAAAAGGAGTACGTCAAGGCTGTATATTGTCACCCTGCTTATTTAACTTCTATGCAGAGTACATCATGAGAAACGCTGGGCTGGAAGAAGCACAAGCTGGAATCAAGATTGCTGGGAGAAATCTCAATAACCTCAGATATGCAGATGACACCACCCTTATGGCAGAAAGTGAAGAACTAAACTGCCTCTTGATGAAGTGAAAGTGGAGAGTGAAAAAGTTGGCTTCAAGGTCAACATTCAGAAAACAAAGATCATGGCATCCAGTCCCATCACTTCATGGCAAATAGATGGGGAAACAGTGGCTGACTTTATTTTGGGGGGCTCCAAAATCACTGCAGATGGTGACTGCAGCCATGAAATTAAAAGACGCTTACTCCTTGGAAGGAAAGTTAATACCAACCTCAAGTCAAGTCGAGTCTCTCACTCAGTTGTGTCCGACTCTTTGCAACCCCGTGGACTGTAGCCCACCAGGCTCCTTCATCCATGGGATTCTCCAGGCAAGAATACTGGAGTGGGTTGCCATTTCCTTCTCCAGGGCATCTTCCCGACCCAGGGATCGAACCCAGGTCTCCTGCATTGCAGGCAGACGCTTTAACCTCTGAGCCACCAGGGAAGCCTTAATACCAACCTGCTTTTTTTTTTTTTTTTAATACCAAGTTAGGCAGCATATTAAAAAGCAGAGACATTACTTTGTCCACAAAGGTCCGTCTAGTCAAGGCTATGGTTTTTCCAGTGGTCATGTGTGGATGTGAAAGTTGGACTATAAAGAAAGCTGAGCACTGAAGAATTGATGCTTTTCAACCGTGTTGTTGGAGAAGACTCTTGAGAGTCCCTTGGACTGCAAGGAGATCCAACCAGTCCATTCTGAAGGAGATCAGTCCTGGGTGTTCATTGGAAGGACTGATGCTGAAGCTGAAACTCCAATACTTTGGCCACCTGATGTGAAGGGTTGACTCATTGGAAAATACCGTGATGCTGGGAAAGATTGAGGGCAGGAGGAGAAGGGGATGGCAGAGGATGAGATGGTTGAATGGCATCACCGACTCAATGGACATACGTTTTGGTATACTCTGGGAGTCGGTGATGAACAGGGAGGCCTGGTGTGCTGCAGTTCATGGGGTTGCAAAGAGTTGGACACGATTGAGAGACTGAACTGAATTGAACTGAACTGGGGGAAATAATGGTAGAAAAAATGAGCAAAAATAATGTTTTTTCCTTTATATAAAAAACATGCCTACACATATAAGTATCTACATGAAATTGTTTGAAATAGATATGAAAATATTAGTTATAATATTTGTGTAGTAGATGGGAGGATTTTAAGAAAGTTAAGTTATTTAGGTTACTATTTTATGTTTTTTTTTTCCCCCAGAGTCTAACTCATAATATTTTTATCAATAAATTAAAATAAGTGGTGTTGATAAGAGTTACTTGAAGAAAATGAACATGAAGACTGAAAATACAGAAACTAGGAATTTTACCGAGACCTTATGATGAGAGATACAGGATGGGAGAAACGCTTTGCTTATAAATGCCAGGAAATCTTCTTCAAGGCCAATTAATTCATGCTAATTTAGCTTTATTAATTTAGCTCAGTGTATTTACTTTGGCACTGCATATTGAATATTTGGAAGATGATATAAGCAAAAATCACACATATTATAAATATATGGAGGTAAAATAGAGGGTTTTCTCAACTATATTTAATTAATTAGTACTATTAACAATATCCCCACTGCTATTACTATTGCTAGAACTTTTATTTGTCAATATTGAGTGACTCTTCCAATTTGCCAGTCCCTCTAAGTATTATCTATGGTTAATATGTACAGATAAGAGATGGTTCTATATATCCTGCAAGTTTTGCCTTTTCCAGAATGTCGTATAGTTAGAATCATAGTATGTAGCCTTTTCATATTGTCTTCTTTCATTCAATAATAAACATTTAAGTTTCCTCCATGTTTTTCATAGCTTGATAATTAACATCTTTGTAACACTGACTAATATTACTTCCAATATGTTTGTATCTTTAGGGAAAAATTCAACAACAATGTTTTTTTCTAATAAAACATGTCAATAATAATTGTGGATATTTAAGTTAACATGTCTTATTAGTGGAAATTCATATTAAATTTGGCTTCTTAGGTGGCTTATATGGTAAAAAAATCTGCTTACAATGGGAGAAACCTATGTTCGATATCTGGGTTGGGAAGATCCCCTGGAGGAGGACATGGAAACCCACTCCAGTATTCTTGCCTGGAGAATCCCCATGAACTGGCTGGCTACAGTCCATGGGGTTGCAAAAATTTGCACACGACTGCACGACTAAGCATAGCATAACATATATTAAATATATATGCTTTTCATATATTTTGAATATTAATCTATCAATGCATAAGGTTTATTTTCTTACTGATAGTAGGAACTTTTTGTGTATTTAGTAGATTAACTCTTTTCTGATATATTTCAAATATTTTTATATGATTATTTTAACATGTGTTGGTAAAAGATATTGTTTCTATTTGTTTATATATTTGTTTTAGGGGTGGAAAGTGATAGAACAATTCTTTCAAAAATCAATATTTACAACATGAAAATTCAAAATTCATTTGCCCATATCACTATCTTATTACAGACTGCATTTCTATAGAACGGAATCAGTGTTTGATTGTTTTTACCCTTCACTCAGACATACTTGTTTCACAGTTTGAAGTTCTCTCTGCCCAACATTTAAAGAGGTTGATGTTCTTGCATTGCAAATACTAAATCTATAGGAAAACTGCCCATAAAGTCTTTTTCAAGGTGCTTAGTGAGGTAGGCTGTGGAGAAATAGAAAATTTGGCCTATATTGATTCTATGTCCTTTGAGAAACAGGCAGCTTGGGCTTGATTAATGAGCATTTCCCATCTCATTTATGTCCAAAATTCCTGAAATTGACATCCAAAAATTCTCATGGATTGTGCTGATTGCCTTCTCTGGTTGTGCATCTCTTTGCCTCCAAATGGCCAACTGCTCTATTCCTAGCCATGTAAACTGCAACCAGTTTGGGAAGAAGCAAAAAAGACAAAATCAAAACAAAGCAAATCAAACAAAAAAATTGAAATATGATAAATATGCTCTGAATCATAGACTATAGCTATATTGAAATAATTTTGAGATGATTTTTCTTGCATCCCTGGACTCTAAAAGGACATTTTTGTTTGTTTTTATATTTAAAATAGAGTAACAATATCAGTATGAGTTAACCAGTGGGAGACTAGAGATTTTTGTGTCATTATTCTGAGATTAAAATTGCATCTTCTATTTCATGAATTTATAATCTGACATCTACAGTGAAAGACTCAGAAACATAATGGATCTTATAGATATGTTAATAGAGTTTTTCTGTAAAACGGTAAGAGAGGGAGAGGGTGGGGTGATTTGGGAGAATGGCACTGAAACATGTATAATATCATATATGAAACGAGTCACCAGTCTAGGTTCAATGCACGATACTGGATGCTTGGGGCTGGTGCACTGGGATGACCCAGAGAGATGGTACGGGGAGGGAGGAGGGTTCAGGATGGGGAACACGTGTATACCTGTGGCGGATTCATGTTGATATATGGCAAAACCAATACAATATTGTAAAATTAAAAAATAAAAAATTAAAAAAAATCATCTAGGAATATTCTTTTTATTTGTTTTCAAAACACACATGTCAGGCTTATCTCCTAGAAGAGGCTTTGGTAAAAACTCTCTATAAAGGGCCAGATACTAAATATTATAGGCTTTTTAGTCTAGTCAGTGTTCATAGAAATGACTCAATCTCTGCTATTATAGCCTGAAAGCAGCTGTAGATAATAAGCAAATGGGTTTAGCTGTGTTACAATAAAACTTTATTTCTAAAAATAGATGGTTTTCCAGATTTGGCCCAGGGCTATAGTTGTTGACCTCTGCTCTACAAGAGTAAGCAGATATGTTTGTGGGTTAATTGGCTAATAGAAAAACAATAGCATTTGTCTTCAGAGAAGAATTGTAGAAACCAGAGTATCTCTGATGTGTCACCCACAGTGTCTTGAAAAACTTAAAAAATGCTGGACATGACAATAAAACAGAAAATATCAGGCACAGTGAAGAGCAGTAATACTTGAAAGTAAGAGTTTCACAAATTGCTCAAACATTGAAATTAGCAAAGCCTTTAAAATAAGGTTATAAAGTATATCAAAGAGGATCAAGCTTAATTAGAACTTAAGAACACAAAAATGGAAAATAATAAACATGAAGACCAGACAATAGGGAGCTAAGTGGATCTTGGGTAAAAGGAAGATGGGCGTTCCCAGCAGAAGACAACTCTAGTAAACTCATGGCAGCATTAGAAAGAAGTACATGTGATAAAAACTGCACAGAGGTGGAATGACTTGTCCAATATCATGCAAGAATTCAGTGACACAGCTTGTTTTTGGGTTTAGTATTCTTCTTCCCTGGTTGTTAAGTATCCAGGTTCTGCCTAACACAGTGGTTCAAGCTTCTTGAATGGGATACTTGCCTGATTAATAGCCCTCCAAATATGTGCTCAGAGCAAATTATTATCTTCACTACTTATTGGCAACCACCATTGTTTTTTTAAGGGAAGCCATTTATCCATACTGGCAAATTAAAACAGTTATGATCATAGTAATAATATAATTTGAATAATCAAATGAAATTGAAATGTAAATGCACCTATTTAGGCTGGACATGAGCTATTGTGATGTGTATTTATATTTAATGTCCTTTATGTTTCCCTGGATGCTGTGATGGTCTGAGCTCTGCAATTTAGTTGTATAGGCAAATTTTCTTTCAACAGTCTCTCTCTGTACATTTGAAAGGGAGGGAGAACAATCAACTTGCTGTAGCCTGATTACAAACAAATTACACTAGGGCTCAGGTAATAAAGGATGGGCAATTATAATTGCATTCAAATTATTATCACTGGCAGAGCTATACTGTACTAAAGTTAGTAGATATGAAATAAATTGGATTTAACAAAGCACATCTGTTCTTCTGTGCATTTTCTGTAGCCTTGTTGAACACTACAGTATATTGTAAAGTGTGGATGTTTCTATTTGGCTGCTCAATAAATTCTAATATTAGTTGAAGACAGTGTCTGCTAAAATGTTCAGTTTTCTATATAGGAAAAGCACAATGTGTTTGGCAACTGGAACACCATGATGTATATTAAATAAAATTTGCATATCAAAGACACTGATTTTATCTACATGATGTTGTGTATTCACTTGAGATAATTTGGGACCGAAGCACAGGAGAGGGGGTGACCTGTTACAATTATAGCTCTCCCAGGTTACCCTGTAGGGGTCACATGTTTTGGAGACCAGCTTGCCCTCCATCATATAGCAATTGAGTTGAATGTATAAACATACTCCAAATGATCAAGCCAGGGTTGGCACCTCTTCTGTGACAATTTATACCAATAAATAAGGACCCAACACCCCCTTTCCAGCTTTATTGCTCTGAATAGAAAACAATCAGTCCAATTCATCTACATTTCTTTTCCACGTATGACCTACTAGACATTTCAAAATGTGTTCGGCAGTAACTAGCATCCTGTCTAACCACTTAACACAGTGAAGATACACAACTTGAGGCTATTACAGTAACAATTCTGAATTTGTCAATTGAATTTACTTACGTTTAACTGCTAAAAGTATTAAGATGGTATTGTGCTGTGCTTAGTCGATCAACTGTGTCCAGCTCTTTGTGACCCCATGGACTGTAGCCCACTAGGTTCCTGTTTCCTGGAGCTTCTCCAGGCAAGAGTACTGGAGTGGGTTGCCATGCCCTTCTTCGGGGGTCTTCCCAACCCAGGGATTGAACCCAAGTCTCCCACATTTCAGGTGGATTCCTTACCAACTTAGCTATAAGAGAAACCCATTGAGATGGTCTTAGCTAAAGCTAATAGGCCTCTGAGACAGCATATTAAAAAGCAGAGACATTACTTTGCCAACAAAGGTCTGTCTAGTTAAGGCTATGGTTTTTCCAGTAGTCATGTATGGATGTGAGAGTTGGACTATAAAGAAAGCTGAGTGCCAAAGAATTGATGTATTTGAACTGTGGTGTTGGAGAAGACTCTTGAGAGTCCCTTGGACTGCAAGGAGATTCAACCAGTCCATCCTAAAGGAAATCAGTCTTGAATAGTCATTGGAAGGACTGATACTGAAGCTGAAGCTCCAATACTTTGGCCACTTGATGTGAAGAACTCACTCATTGGAAAAGACCCTGATGCTGGGAAAGATTTAAGGTGGGAGGAGAAGGGGATGATAGAGGATGAGATGGCATCGCCAACTCAATGGACATGAGTTTGAGTAAACTCCATGAGTTGGCGATGGACAGGGAGGGCTAGCGTGCTGCAGTCCATGGGGTCACAAAGAGTCGGACACAACTGAGCAGCTGAACTGAACTGAACTGAACTGAGGCCTCTGAGAAAGGATGTGTCCTCTGACATAACCAAGCCATCCCTGTGGGTGGAAAGGATGGACCACTCTAGACTTCCCACCCTGTAGACTCATGATATAAATAAGAAAGTGAAACAATTATATGTTGTCCACAAATATGTCCTTGTATGCCCTATTTCCATCAACTTTAGGCAAGTCTTGTCCCTATATGTTAACTAATAGAGATTAGTTATAATAATTGAAATAGCTATTTTAGTTATAATAAATATATTATGTACCTATAATTGTAATATATAATCAATAGTTATTTCAGTGGTAATAATTGAAATAATAATTGAGATTTAAATATTTGACATTTCATTCTTCTAGAAGATCCCTCAGAATAAAAACATATTTGTGCTTGGGCTTAGCAATGGCCAACAGAGAAACCAAAATTAATGATTACTTTCAATGTATGTTATTATGTGTCTGGCACCAAGCTGAGCATCTTCAAGCATAAGCTTATTTGATTCTTTTCCATGGCCCTACAACAAAGTTATTACTATTATCCTAATTTCATCAGTGAGGAAACTGGAGCTTACATATAGCTTCCCTGGTAGCTCAGCTGGTAAAGAATTCACCTGCAATGGAGGAGACACCAGTTTGATTTCTGGGTCGAGAAGATCCCCTGGGGAAGGGATAGGCTACCCACTCTAGTATTCTTGAGCTTTCCTGGTGGCTCAGCTGGTAAAAGATCCACCTGCAATGTGAGACAGCTGAGTTCTTTCCCTGGGTTGGGAATATCCCCTGGAAAAAGGAACGGCTAGCCTCTCCAGTATTCTGGCTTGGAGAATTCCATGGACTGTATAGGTCATGGGGTTGCAAAGAGTCAGAGCTTATATGTATTGTTCAAGAATTTGGTTGTTCAAGAAAGTAATGGAAACAAGAGTACCAGCATTAAAATCCATACTCTGAACCAGAGATCTGCAAACTAAAATGAAGGTCAAATGTGGCCCACTACCTATTTTCTTATGGCTTGTCAGCTATTTTTAAATAGTTAAAAAAAAAACAAAAAAAAACAACAAAAAAACCCACTAACGATACACATTATTTTCCCAGCCATGAAAGCTATACTAAATTTGAATGTAAATGTCCACATGTAAAGTTTTATTGTACTACAGCTATGCTCAAATGTATTCTCCATGTCTATTTTCCAGCTACAGTGGCAGAGTTGAACAGAGACCACATATGGTGCAGCCATGACTTTGCACTGCTGCTTAGCACACCACAACATGAGAGATGCAGTTGTAACCTGACAATTTTTTGATGCCTCATAAATGGCACTCAAATATGGCATAAAGTATCAAGCTATTTTATTTATTACTAGTGCATAATAAACAATGTCAACATAACAAGTAGAAGAAAAAAATCGTGTGATTTAAAGGCACAATAGTGTAGATTACTTTGTTATTGAATAGAAGTCAAAGTATTCCACTTATTATGTGATGGCATTATAACTATTCTAAAAAACTGTATTTACATTGCCTTTAGCAAACTAAGCAACCATCACAATATCCTTATTGTGGAATACTGGAAAGCAATGTTAAGAAAAACTAGAAAGTCTAAAACAATGTCTTACCACAACACAATTTCTTCACAAAAATATAAATAAGACTACAACTAAAGTGTCTAAGTGACTCATTTGTTAGCCAAGCAAAGAAAACAGTTTACCAATTGTGGATTAATTATACCATTTTTGATTACAATAGAAAAAGAAATGTGTCTGGAAAGAAACAAAATTGTTAAAAGCTATTTGCCTTTCTGTGGAAAAAAAAATTTGAAGGGCTGTGAATATTAGGAGCAAATCAGTAGTCAATTAAAGATAAGCTGGAACATTTTGAGTTGTCTTCCATGACTATTGATGAGTTAACAAATTTTGCTTTTTTCCAGGAGTCAATACTGAATTTGAAGTGATTGAAGGATTAGCCATTATTAATAGACTGCATGGAATAACCACAGGTAAGAATATTTTCAAAGAAGTTGAGAAAACACTAATTCATTGAAATCTGAAGTGGAACCTACTGTGATGTGTTATAACTGATGGTGGTAAAAGTATGTGTGACGCATAAAAAGACTCACTGGGAAAGTGTAAGTTATTTACAGGTGTGTTTATTTATTATATTATTATCAGCATGAACTATGTGGAAACTATTTTAGTCTATTGTGCACTGCTGAATCAGTAGTATCAATTGTAATATCATCAGCTTTAGTGGATTTAACATTGTCATTTCATGATTTTTCATCAGAAAAATGAAATATAAATTTTTTTTTTCACTTGGTATATAGTTTGACTGTTTGTTCCTCTGTTTGGATATAACTCCAGTCTCCTTATCTCCTTCTGACCCGTCTTGGGGGCATGTGTGCGAGTTCTCGTTCTGATTGTGAGAAATTTCTTTTCCACTGTGTGGGCAGGAGACAGCTTGTTCCCCCTACAACTGTCTCCCCTCTCCTTTATTTATTTTATCCTCCATTTCTCTCCTTTCCCTTCTTCTGCCTCCCACCTCTTCCCCCCACCCTCCAATACCTCCTTCTTCCCCTTTCAATTTCACTGTCTATCCTGCCTGCTCTTCCTGTGCCCCTCTCGTTACCTTTGTGCCCTTTTAAAAATAATTCAGTGATGTCTTGGGAATATTAGCACACTCTCCTCATTCAGCTGAGCACGGGATTCGGCGTTAACTCAAGCTTAGAATAAGGAAGAAACAGCGTCCTAATAGAGCTGTCATCCAAGGTAAGGAGCAGCGGCTGCGCTTTGCTGGAGAAGCTGTGAAGAGATACCCCACGTCCAAGGTAAGAGAAACCCAAGTAGGGTGGTAGGTGTTGCGAGAGACATCAGAGGGCAGACACACAAACCAAACTCACAGAAAACTAGTCAATCTAATCACATGGACCACAGCCTGGTCTAACTCAATGAAACTAAGCCATACCCTGTGGGGCCACCCAAGACAGAAAGGTCATGGTGGAGAGATGTGACAGAATGTGGTCCACTGGAGAAGGGAATGGAAAACCACTTCAGTATTCTTGCCTTGAGAACCCCAAGAACAGTATGAAAAGGCAAAATGATAGGATACTGAAAGAGGAACTCCCCAAGTAGGTAGGTGCCCAATATGCTACTGGAGATCAGTGGAGAAATAATTCCAGAAAAAATGAAGGGATGGAGCCAAAACAAAAACAATACCCAGTTGTGGATGTGACTGGTGATAGAAGCAAGGTCCGATGCTGTAAAGAACAGTATTGCATAGGAACCTAGAATGTTAGGTCCGTGAATCAAGGCAAATTGGAAGTGGTCAAACAGAAGATGGCAAGAGTGAACGTCAACATTCTAGGAATCAGCGAACTAAAATGGACTGGAATGGGTGAATTTAACTCAGATGACCGTTACATCTACTATTGTGGGCAGGAATCACTTAGAAGAAATGGAGTAGCCATCATGGTCAACAAAAGAATCCAAAATGCTGTACTTGGATGCAGTCTCAAAAATGACAGAATGATCTCTGTTCGTTTCCAAGGCAAACCATTCAATATCTCACTAATCCAAGTCTATGCCCCAACCAGAAACACTGAAGAAGCTGAAGTTGAACAGTTCTATGGAGACCTACAAGACCTTTTAGAACTAACACCCCAAAAATATGTCCTTTTCATTATAGGGGATTGGAATGCAAAATTAGGAAGTCAAGAAACACCTGGACTAACAGGCAAATTTGGCATTGGAATATGGAATAAAGCAGGGCAAAGGCTAATAGAGTTTTGCCAAGAGAACGCACTGGTCATAGCAAACACCCTCTTCCAACAACACAAGAGAATACTCTACACATGGACATCACCAGATGGTCAACACTGATTTCAGATTGATTATATTCTTTGCAGCCAAAGATGGAGAAGCTCTATACAGTCAGCAAAAACAAGACCAGGAGCTGACTGTGGCTCAGATCATGAACTCCTTATTGCCAAATTCAGACTTAAATTGAAGAAAGTGGGGAAAACCACTAGACCATTCAGGTGTGACCTAAATCAAATCCCTTATGATTATACAGTGGAAGTGATAAATAGATTTAAGGGACTAGATCTGATAGAGTGCCTGATGAACTATGGAATGAGGTTCGTGACACTGTACAGGAGACAGGGATCAAGACCATCCCCATGGAAAAGAAATGCAAAAAAGCAAATGGCTGTCTGGGGAGGCCTTACAAATAGCTGTGAAAAGAAGAGAAGTGAAAAGCAAAGGAGAAAAGGAAAGATATAAGCATCTGAATGCAGAGTTCCAAAAAATAGCAAGGAGGGATAAGAAAGCCTTCCTCAGCAACCAATGCAAAGAAATAGAGGAAAGCAATGGAATGGGAAAGACTAGAGGTCTCTTCAAGAAAATTAGAGATACCAAGGGAACATTTCATGCAAAGATGGGCTCGAAAAAGGACAGAAATGGTATGGACCTAACAGAAGCAGAAGACATTAAGAAGAGGTGGCAAAATACACAAAAAACTGTACAATAAAGATCTTTATGACCCAGATAATCACAATGGTGTGATCACTGACCTAGAGCCAGACATCCTGGAATGTGAAGTCAAGTGGGCCTTAGAAAGCATCACTACGAACAAAGCTAGTGGAGGTGGTGGAATTCCAGTTGAGCTATTTCAAATCCTGGAAGACAATGCTGTGAAAGTGCTGCACTCAATATGCCAGAAAATTTGGAAAAGTCAGCAGTGGCCACAGGACTGGAAAAGGTCAGTTTTCATTCCAATCCCAAAGAAAGGCAATGCTAAAGAATGTTCAAACTACCGCACAATTGCACTCATCGCACACACTAGTAAAGTAATGCTCAAAATTCTCCAAGCCAGGCTTCAGCAATATGTGAACCGTGAACTTCCAGATGTTCGAGCTGATTTTGGAAAAGGCAGAGGAACCAGGGATCAAATTGCCAACATCCACTGGATCATCGAAAAAGCAAGAGAGTTCCAGAAAAACATCTGTTTCTGCTTTATTGACTATGCCAAAGCCTTTGACTGTGTGGCTCACAATAAACTGTGGAAAATTCTGAAAGAGATGGGAATACCAGACCACCTGACCTGCCTCTTGAGAAACCTAGATGCAGGTCAGGAAGCAACAGTTAGAACTGGACATGGAAGAACATATTGGTTTCAAATAGGAAAACGAGTATGTCAAGACTGTATATTGTCACCCTGCTTATTTAACTTATATGCAGAATACATCATGAGAAATGCTAGGCTGGAAGAAGCACAAGCTGGAATCAAGATTGCCAGGGGAAATATCAATAACCTCAGATATGCAGATGACACCACCCTTGTGGCACAAAGTGAAGAGGAACTAAAAAGGCTCTTGTTGAAAGTGAAAGAGGAGAGCTAAAATTTTGCTTAAAGCTCAACATTCAGAACTAAGATCATGGCATCTGGTCCCATCACTTCATGGGAAATACATGGGGAAACAGTGGAAACAGTGTCAGACTTTATTTTTTGGGGCTCTAAAATCACTACAGATGGTGATTGCAGCCACGAAATTAAAAGCCGCTCTCTCCTTTGAAGGACAGTTATGACCAACCTAGATAGCATATTGAAAAGCAGAAACATTACTTTGCCAACATAGGTCTGCCTAGTCAAAGCTATGGTTTTTCCAATGGTCATATATGGATGTGAGTGGACTGTGAAGAAAGCTGAGCACCGAAGAATGGATGCTTTTGAACTGTGGTGTTGGAGAAGACTCCTGAGAGTCCCTTGGACTGCAAGGAGATTCAACCAGTTCATTCTAAAGGAGATCAGTCCTGGGTTTTCTTTGGAAGGACTGATACTAATCTGAAACTCCAAAACTTTGGCCACCTCATGCGAAGAGTTGACTCATTGGAAAAGACTCTGATGCTGGGAGGGATTGGGGGCAGGAGGAGAAGGGGAAGACAGGGGATGAGATGGCTGAATGGCATCACTGACTCGATGGACAAGAGTTTGGATGAATTCCGGGAGTTGGTAATGGACAGGAAGGCCTGGCATGCTGCAATTCATGGGGTCGCAAATTGTCGCACATGACTGAGTGACTGAAATGAACTGATCTAGTTTGAAGCACACTGTCAAAACTATTAATGTAGTTTAAAGTGGAAATTTGTAGATTGAGTACTGAAAATTTGTGTGATAATGATACTTTTACTTTCTGTTTTAATTCTTGTAAGCATGGGAAAGTTATAAGTCTATTGACATCACTTGTATTTCAAACATTAGTTTTTATGGAAATGACATTAAACCAATATAAATTTCATATATAAGTTATGTTTTACCTTGAAATTTTAGATTAATTCACTAAGTATTATCATGTGCAACAGAAACTTCTTTCTAAACCAGTCAGTGTTTAATGAATAAGGGTAGTTCTTCTTATTCAAGAAAAGTTCAAAAATCTGTCCTGATATCAGAACTAACAACAGAACTTCACCAATGGTAAACCATCAACCTGCTATGTGGTAAATCCAAGTAATGATAATCAATTCTTTTTTTCTGATGAGCTCTGGAAGAGCTCAACAGAAACTTCAGCAGCATTTTTGCTGTTCAGTCGCCAACTTGTGTCCGACTCTTTTGCAGCCCCATGAATTGCAGCACTCCAGGCCTCCCTGTCCTTCACCATCTCTGGAGTGTGCCCCTGATGCCATTAAACCATCTCATTCTCTATCATCCTCTTCTCTTCCTGCCTTCAATCTTTCCCAGCATCAGGGTCTTTTCCAAAGAGTCAGATGTTTGTATCAGGTGGCCAAAGTATTGGAACTTCAACTTCAGTCCTTCCAATGAATATTCAGAGTTGATTTCCTTTAGGATTGACTTGTTTGATCTCCTCACTGTCCAAGGGATCCTGAAGTGTCTTCTTTAGCATCACAGTTTGAAAGCACCAATTCTTCAGCACCTGCCTTCTTTATGGTCCAACTCTCATATCCGTACATGATTACTGGAAAGACCATAGCCTTAACTATATGGACCTTTGTCAGTGAAGTGATGTCTTTGCTTTTTAATACACTGTTTAGGTTTGTCATAGCTTTCCTTCCAAGAAGCAATCGTCTTCTAGTTTCATGGCTGCAGTCACCATCTGTGATGATTTTAGAGCCCAAGAAGAGGATATCTGTCACTGCTTCCACTTTTTCCCTTTCTATTTGCCATGTAATGATGGGACCAGATGCCATGATCTTAGTTTTTTTTTTTTTTTTTTAATATTGAGTTTTAAGCCAGCTTTTCACTCTCCTCTTTCACCCTCATCATGAGGTTCTTTAGTTTCTCTTCACTTTCTGCCATTAAAAAGCATATCTGAAACTGGAGCCTATTATACAGAGTGAAGTAAGCCAGAAGGAAAAACATAAATACAGTATACTAACGCATATATATGGAATTTAGAAAGATGGTAACAATAACCCGGTGTACGAGACAGCAAAAGAGACACTGATGTATAGAACAGTCTTATGGACTCTGTGGGAGAGGGAGAGGGTGGGAAGATTTGGGAGAATGGCAATGAAACATGTAAAATATCATGTAGGAAACGAGTTGCCAGTCCAGGTTCGATGCATGATGCTGGATGCTTGGGGCTGGTGCACTGGGACGGCCCAGAGGGATGGTATGGGGAGGGAGGAGGGAGGAGGGTTCGGGATGGGGAACACATGTATACCTGTGGTGGATTCATTTTGATATTTGGCAAAACTAATACAATTATGTAAAGTTTAAAAATAAAATAAAATTAGAGAAAAAAAAATAATAAAAAGCATATCTGCATATCCTTTCTGCATATCTGAGGTTGTTGCATATTAGAAAAAAAACTCTGAGAATAATCAAGCAAAAAGTGAAAGAAGAATAGCTTCTTTTTGTCTGCCCCATCTCATTTCTCAGGCCAGCACGGCTCAATGCCAAAAGGAAACTCCCTATCCAGAAAGAGTTCTTCTGACCTGGAAAGAGAAAGGAGTGAGTGACCAGCTTCCCAATATTTTGGGATAGCAAACAAAGGACCTGATTTGGTTTCAGCCCACTCAGAGACCAGCACATTGGTCATATATAGAGAGATGTCTAGAAGCAAAAAAGAAGAGCAGGGGCTACCAGTATCAGCCATATAGCAGGAGTAGCTGTAGTGAGGAGCTCCACAGGTGGTTTTAGAAGCTTTTTCTACTGAAGAAACCAATGGACAGCAAGCCATAGTGGCCTCCCTGTGGATTTCACCATGCTTTGCCTTAGATGTATTCATGTTTACCAACACCAGCTATCCAATTCCCTCCTCACCCCCTTCTTGCCACCACCATCAGAGCCAGTGAATCTCTGGCTTCTGTGGCTGCGTGGGTACAAGATGCCAGCCTAGATTCCCATGTCTGACCCCCACCTCTATGTGTACTTGAGGTGTGCCTCTCCAGCTGTGCACCTGTACAATGCCAGCTTGACCGTATCACCAGCCTCTGCCATGGTATGCATACCTATGCCAAGATCCTGCTACCATAAAGGATAGCATTTAAACTAGCCTCTATTTTAATAATATAAATAAACTTTAATAATGATATATTTGAAAACCATGTTATATTTATAATGCAGTTTCTAAAACAGATGCACATGGCATATTCATTTTGCAGTCCAATAAATTATAGATACAGCAATTCATATTAATGCTTTCAAGTTATCATCTCAGTGTAAACAAATTTTCCTTTAAAAAGATTATTTTTAAAAGTTTTATTTTGAAAGATACTATTTCTACAAATTTTTTAGAATACATAAATATATCAAGACCATAGCATGTCCTGGCAAGCATTCATGTACTCTCCACTTTTACCTGTATCATTTCTGTATAGATAAGGCCATTCCAGCTCTTTCTTAAGTGAAATGAATAATTAGTCTGTGAGATGATATATTTAATTACATATTTATTAAATAAAGGAGATATTTTAAACTACAACATTAATAGCATTGTGAACAACTTTCCACTTTTCTTTCAGCATCTAAAAGAAAATACTGGCAACATTATTGAACAGTAAAACCTGTGCAATCAAAAGAACACGGTAGGGAGAAAATGTCAGAATGATGGAGTAAGGACTTTCAAAATTTCTCTACTTCATGAAATCAGAGAACATTGGCAAAAATTGTAAATATCAACTTTTTGAGAAATCTGAAAATCAGTCATATACTTACAAGAATACATGAAACAGTTAATCCAGAAAAAATGGCTGTGTATTTGTAAGAATAACAAGCATTGTGGTGTTTTAACTTTCTCTATTCACATCTTCTATTACCTGACTCAGGAGTAGCCTTGAAAACTAATAGCTCCATAATTACAGAAGATCAGCAGCCTAAAACCCCATCTGGGAAAACTGAGTTGAAGCTCCTCTAAAAAATTGGGTTGAGACTCTTATAGAGCTCTGTTTCTAGGGACATGTCATTATTTGACCTATTTAGAATTTCCCCAGAAAGCTCCATCTGCAAGAGTGTCCTTTACTTGACCAGATATACAGCCTACCTAATGTGAACAGCTTTTTCTCCTAGAATAATTGTCAAAAACAGCAGCAATGGTTTAACTTTGCAGGACAACAACAAAAAGAAAGAGAGAGAGAGAGAGAAGAAAATCTGAGAAATGAGATGGCCATAGAGGCTTTATAAAGTTCTGACTTTGTAAATATTTCCAAGAATTTAATAGTCCATGAACATAAAAAGGTATAGGCACAAGCTCAAGAAAGACCTGAGAAGGCCCTAAGTTCTCACCTCTGGCTGAACTTAAAGTTCTGTATAAGCAAGAAGGCAGAGTTATAAACTGTCTCCTGGAGCATTCATGGTATGTCCCAACATGCACACAGAGCCCCCTGGCAAATAATCTTATGGACTTATTCATCCTAGGCATTTAGGGAAATATCTGGTGATCACTGGGAGATGGCAATGGCAACCCACTCCAGTACTCTTGCCTGGAAAACCCCATGGACAGAGGAGCCTGGTAGGCTGCAGTCCATGGGGTTGTGAAGAGTCGGACATGACTGAGCAACTTCACTTTCACTTTTTACTTTCATGCATTGGAGAAGGAAATGGCAACCCACTCCAGTGTTCTTGCCTGGAGAATCCCAGGGACAGGGGAGTCTGGTGGGCTGCCGTTTATGGGGTCGCACAGAGTTGGCCATGACTGAAGCGACTTAGCGGCGGCAGCAGCTGGCGATCATTAACTGACACTAAGTTACCCGACCTCACAGGCGGCAAAGTGGTGAAGAATCCATCTGCCAATGCAGGAGATGCAGATTCAATCCCTGAGTCAGGAAGATCCCCTGGAGAAGGAAATGGGAACCTACTCTGGTATTCTTTCCTGAAAAACTTCATGGACAGGGGAGTCTGGTAGTCTTCAGTCCATGGGGTAGTAAAGAGTCAAACATGACTTAGTGACTGAGCAGGCATGCAGGCTATCTGACCGGAAACTATAGTGGGCACAGAAGACGGAGTACATAGACTTTACAAAGTTAAATCAGAAAAGTCATTAAGCAAATAAACAGGAACAAAAATAAAAATAACAAGCAGCCAAAACAGCACATTTAAAGGAAGGGGGAAAATCTGATATCCAGAGTATTCACATTATATTATTTAAAACATTCAGTTTTCAACAACAACAACAAATAATTGTAAGACATACAAAGAAACAAGAAAGCATGGCCCATACACAGGAAAAAATAACCAATCACTAGAAATTATCCTTAAGAAAGCTAAGACACATAATTTATTGGTATTTGTTGCCTACCTATTCTGATTTTATCTCAAAAAGTCAGGAATGCAACAGTAAAAGACTTAATAAGAATCATTTCTTATTTCCCAAATGTATGTATTCTCTCCGTATTTTAAATATATTGAAAGAACTAAAGTAATCCATGAGTGATTTGCTATAAAAATATGAGAACAATCTATGACTGAGGAAAGAACATCAAAAGTTGGAAGCTTTAAGGCTTCATCTTCAATAAGGATAGCAAAATAAAACGGAAGATCAAGAAGGTAATAGGACAAGAAAGACACTAAAAACCAACTAGACTGAGTAAATATCTATAGAGTACAGCTATGATCTGAATGTTTGTTCCCTCTAAAGTCATATCCTCAAATTATAAGCCCCAAAGATGAAGGTGTTATGAGACGGACTTTTAGGAAATGCTTAAATTTGAGGATATAACCCTGATGAATGAGATTTGTACCTTGTAAAAGAAACTCACAGGGATTCCTAACCCTTCCACATTCGTGAGGACAGAGAAAGAAGGAGCATGCTCTGCACTAAAAATGAACGCTCACCCAAAACTCACCCATGCTGGTGCCTTGATCTTGGACTGTCTAGCCTCCAGAACTATGAGTGATAAATTTTTGTAATTTATAAGCTATTAATACCAAATGTGTGGCATTTTGTTACAGCCACCTGAAAAAACTAAGACAAGCACAACAATTGTCGAATACCTATCCTCTTCAAGTTCAGAAGAGTCATTCCCCAGGGTAGACCATATGCTGAACCATAAAACAAGTTTCAGTATAATTAAATGCATTGTAATCATACATATTATATTCTTTAAGCAAATGAAATTCATAATTTATTGTAGAAGGAAAGTTTGGAAATTCACAATGTGGGACCATTAAACACATATTCTCACTAATACTCAATGGTTTAAAGAAGATAAATTAGAAAATACTCTTACATATAAATGAAAACAAACACAATATACCAGAGCTTTTGGAATGCAGCTGACACAATGTTTCAAGGGAAATTTGTAGTATAAGAGGACATATTAAAAAAGGAAGATCTCAAATTTATAATCTAACATTCCACTGTAAGAAACCAAAAGAAAAATAAGTGGATACTTTGTTACAGTAGCTCTGAGAAAGTAACACAGATTTTGGCACCGAAAGTGAATATGCGGCTATGTGGCAAGAGAATTGAATAATGTATTGAGGCTGGAAGACTTTTGAAGAGAAAGCCTAGATAGTGTTGAAGAGACTTTTGGTAAAAATGTGGAGGTTAAAGCTTTTTCTTGAGATCTCAGGTGGAAATGAGGAATATATTACTGGAAACTAGAAGAAAGATGATTCTTGTTACAAGTGGCAGGCAGCTTGACCAAACTATGTTCTAATGTTGGACAGAAAATATAACTTGTAAACAATGAACTTTGATGTTTATAAGCAGTGTGTGGTACAGCCTAGTGTCTCCTTGCTACTAATAGTAAAATGTGAGAGGAAAGAGATGGAGGGACAATTACCTAAAAAGGAACCAGAACTAAGTGGTTTGGAAAATTCTGTATATCCATATTACTATAGATACTAAAGCATGCTCTGGAGAGAAAACCAAGGATAGGATCAGAAAATATTTTGCTGAAGATTTTTATCATTTCCTACTAATCAACCATCCCAGCAGAAGCCAGCATAGTGCTGGTGTGAATCCTTTTGACTTTACATCCACATTAGACTCACAGAGTTTTTGAGAAGGATATATATGTCAACAGAAACACTGCAGACTTGGACTGAAGGATACAGAGACAAAACAAAATGAAGGAATGCTATCAAACTTCCAAAACTCTATAATAAAAAAGCAGGTTGAGAGGATTAAGTCCTGTCTGCCTCTGTAAATCCCAAGAACAGGGCTCCAGTTGTTTCCATATGCAAAGACATGGGGCAACCAACACCTTCACAGTGGAGAGGGCAGTACCGTCTCAGAGTGTTGAAGTGGGTGGGCTGCTACCATTGCCAGAGCATGGGGCTACTCCTTGGGACCCAAAGAGAATTATTCTCAGGGCTTGAAATCTAATGGAATTTCCTCTGCTGATTTTCAGACTTGTTTGAGACATGTTACCCTTTATTCCTTCCAATTTCCTCCTTTCAGAATGTGAATGTCTGTTCTATCTATGCATGTTTCACCATTGCTTTTGTAAACAGATAACTTGTTTCTGAATTTCATTGGTCCAAAAATGGAGAGGAATTTTGCTTCAGGATGAATGGATCATACCCAAAATCTCACCCACACTTGATTTAGATGATGACAACTTAGATTCTGATTTTATCATAATCAGGTGAGACTTTAGACTTAGAGTTGATGTTACAATGCAGTAAGGCTTTGGGGAATGCTAGGGTGTGGTGAATGTATTTTGTACATGTATACTGGAAGGATGTGAATTTAGGGAGGCTAGAGGCAAACTTGGTTGAACTGTGTCCATCCCACGATTTATATCCACCTGTAAATATGAACTGAGTTAGAAACAGAATCTTTGCAGATGGAATCAAAGTTAAGATGTGGTCATAATGGATTAGGATGAAACCTAAATCCAATAAACAGTGTCCACATAGGTAGAAGGAGAACACTGAGACACAAGGAGTGTGAACACTGAGACACAAGGAGGGAGGAAGGTCATGTGAAGATGGAGGCAGACCTTAGAGAGATGAAGCTATAAGTGGAGGAACACCAAGGACTGCCAGTAACCAACCTCTAGAAGTGAGAAAGAGACAAGGAAGAATGGCCCTGCCTACAGCATGCTTTTAAACATCTAGACTTCAGGAATGGGAAGAAATACATTTCTGTTGTTTAAGTATACAGAATTCGTACTACTTCATTACAGCACCTGTAGGAAACTGTTAGTCTGTAACCCCTCCTCACCAGCACCAAAAAACACAAACTGAATTGGTCATCAAAATTTTCCCAAAAAGAAAAGAATTAAATGGATTTATTGATGAATGCCACAGAATGTTTGAAGGGGAATTAACTCTAACCCTTCACAAAGTCTTCCAAAATTCTTCCCAACTTATTTTATGAGGCCAGTTACATTTGAGCAAACAAAGGTGTTACAAGAAAATAAAACTACAGGTTCCCTTAGGAATGTAAACTCAAAACTCCTCAATAAAATCTGTGCAAACCAAATCCAGCCAGATATACAAAGGACTATGTACCATAACCAACTGATCAGTAGCACAAGGATGCTTTGGCAAACAAGATTAAATAATGCAATATACTGCATTTATAGAATGAAAGACAAAATTCAAAATCCTCCCAATCGATTCAGAAAAAAAGTGTTTGGAAAAAACCAAACTCTCTTCTATGTTAAAAACAACCTCAACAAAACTTTAAATAGAAGGAAACTTTCTCAAGCTAATAAAAGGAATTTATGAGGAACCCATAGCCAGATAAGGCGATGGCACCCCACTCCAGTACTCTTGCCTGGAAAATCCCATGGATGGAGGAGCCCGGTAGGCTGAAGTCCATGGGGTCGCTCAGAGTCGGACAGGACTGAGCGACTTCACTTTCACTTTTCACCTTCATGCATTGGAGAAGGAAATGGCAACCCACTCCAGTGTTCTTGCCTGGAGAATCCCAGGGACAGGGCAGTCTGGTGGGCTGCTGTCTATGGGGTCGCACAGAGTCGGACACGACTGAAGTGACTTAGCAGCATAGCCAAGATCATCCTTAATGGTGAAAGACTGAAAGCTTTTCTCTGAAGGATGGATACAACACCAGAATATCGACTTTATTTAACATCATATTGGAAGTTCTAAGTAGGGCAATTAGGCAGGAAAAGTAAATAAAAGTCATCAGATTGAAAAAGAAGTAAAAATTTCTTTGTTCACAAATAAATGATCTTGTATACAGAAATCCTAAGAAATTCACACACAAAACTCTTAAAGCTGATAAACTACCTCAACAAGGTTTCATGGTATCAGATAATGTATGTATATTATCACATACTCAGTTGTCTTTCTACACATAAATATCAGTTGTCTTTCTAAACATAAGCGCTGATTACTCAAACAAAAAAGTAAAATATATTTACAATGCATCAAAAACAATAAAATACTTAGGAATAAGTTTAACAAATTTGTAAAAATTGTGCATCTAAAACTATAAAGTGTCATTAAAATAAGTTAAAAAAACCTAAATAAATGGAGAAATACATCATGTTCATGAATTGGAAAATTTAATATTAATATAGCGCTACTCCCCATATTGACCAACACATCCTACATCACAATCCAGTTTTCTTTTTTGTGTGTGCAAAAATTGACATGATCCTAAAATTGTATGCAATTTCAAAAGAACCAAGATATCTATAACTATCTTGGAAAAAAAGAGTAAAATTGAGGGACTACTATTATCTAATTTCAAAAATTACTACAAAAAAGCAATGATTAAGAGTGTGGGGCAATAGCATAAGCACAGACACACAGATAAATGAAGTAACACTTAGAGTTCAGAAATAAACTTTTGCATTTAAGATCAAGTGATTTTTGTCAAAAATGCCAATATAGCTTAATCATAACTTAAGGAAAGAATTGTTTATTCAGCAAGTAGTGCCGAGACAACTCGATATTCACATGCAAAATAATATATCAGTTTCACCCTATTCAAAATGCATTGAAAACAATGCAATCACTAAAAATATGAACTATAGATTTTAATTTTTATGATCATAGATTAGGCAAAGGTTTCCTAGATATAACCCCAAAATGCCCAAGGAAAAAACAAAGATATATTGGATTTCATAAAAATGCAAGCCATGTGTCCTTCAAATGATACTATCAAGAAAATTTTTCAAACAACAGATAATGGGATAAAATATATGCAGGGGACTACAATCTATACTATATAAAGAACTCATACAACTCAATTATAAAAAGACTACTCAATTAAATAATAGGCACAGTATTTGAAAATATCAGTTACCTAAAGAAGTTATCCAAGTGACCAATAATTGTATGAAAAATGCTCAACATTATTAATCATTGGGGAAATGCAAATTAACATCACAAAGTATCACTGGCTCAAGGTTCGATCTCTGAGTTGAGAAGATCCCCTGAGGAAAGGAATGGTTACCAACTCCAGTATTCTTGCACGGAGAATTCCATGGATAGAGGAGCCTGGCGGGCTACAGGCCATGGGGTTGCAAAGAGTCAGACATGACTGAGTGATTAACATTTTAGGACAGGAAAAGCAGAAATTGGGACCAATACTTTGGTAATAGGAATTTAAAATAGATCAGCCACTTTGGAAATTGGTTTGGAAATGCTTAAAAAAATATAAACATGAGATTACCATATTTCCCTGCAGTTCCACTCATAGGTATATAGTCAAAAGAAATAAAAACAAATTGTTCACACAAAAACTTGTACATGAGTGTTTATAGAAGTGTTATTCATAAGAGCCAAAAAGTAGAAACAAGTCAAATGTTCAGTTGATGAGTAGATAAAATGCTGTATATCAATATGATGGAATATTGTTTAGCCATAAAAATGAAATACTGATACATGCTATAACATGGAAAACCTAAAACTTAAAGTGAAAGAAGCTAGGCACAAAAGGCCAATTATTGTATGGTTCTATTTATATGAAATACCCAAAATAGATAAACCATAGAAGCAGAAAGTAGATTAGCAATTACTTGAGGTTGAAGTTAAAAAAGTTCATGAAGAGTGACTGCTAATTCACAAGAGAGTTTTGGGTAGGTGATAAGATATTCTGGGACTATACACTGTTGGAGTTTATATAAGTTTGTGAATATTAAAAACTACTGAATTTTACTTTTAAACTTTAAAAGAATGAATTTTATGGTATAGGAATTATATCTCAAATGTAGTTAAAAATTCTGTAGGTATTAGGTATGGCTTAAAGTAGGCACAGAATGGGAGTCTTCTATTTTTAGATTGCTGTATTTTTTTTGTTCTAATCATATGACTCTGAAAACACTGATACTTGTGCCATGATTTCTCTGAGGTGATTCTTTTTTCTTGTGAGTTCACTATCATTTCTTCGCTTTCTTTTCCTCCCATTGAAATACTGGAAATAAATTCATTTTTTAGAAGTTCATTTCTATTAAAGTCTATTGAATATTTAGAAATTTACCTATGAGACTATGTGTTACATATTTTACCAGGAACCAAAGCTAAAACATTGAAAGAAAATTAGATATATTCCCTGACAGGACTGAATTTTCAGTCTAGATAGGACTGCCGAAATTAAATCAGTAAGCAAAATCAGTGCAGTGATTTTGAAGGACGTATTACACAGGATTGAAACAAGTAGATGTAATCTTGATTAGAGCATAATGATAATGCATTTTCCTTTGTTTATCTCTTATTATATGCCTTTCAGCCACCATATTCAATTGAGATGTCAATTTCTAAATAGTCCATTTAATACCCAGTTGATCCTAGACAGTCAACCACTTTCACTAGGTTTTAGACCTTCAGAAATACTGTTTGTGGTAAAAATAATGAAAAAAATGGAGAAAAGCTTTTTGATAGCTGTTCAGTTGATCTTAGTTAAATGTATGATATATTTTCTGATGGCTAATAAATTCACTCAGCTGTAGTTTAGAGATCTAGAGATGGTCTAGTGGCCAGATCCATTCCCATCTGAGCTAGTTACTACTGTTTCACTCAGTTTCCAGACAATGCTTTGTGTCACAGATAACCATTACTAGAACATTGCTTCCACTCTAAAATATTACACATATATGCAAAATATATGTATGTATACATATATATGTAATCCTACACACATGATTTTATGAATATAATTTATTTACATTTAAGCACATATATATTTACATATATATATAGAGAGAGAGAGATAAAGAGAAAGAAAGTAATTTTTAAATTCTAAGCCAATAGCACAATTATTAATATTACATATAATAATAGATGAGCAGCTATTTCCTTAACATCAAGGGTGTTTTAACAACAATGAGATCTCACTGTTTCATACTGTAGGATTATGTGATATCCTCATATGTGATACAGAGAAGGCAATGGCACCCCACTCCAGTACTCTTGCCTGGAAAATCCCATGGACAGAGGAGCCTGGTGGGCTGCAGTCCATGGGGTCGCTAAGAGTCGGACATGACTGAGCAACTTCCCTTTCACTTTTCACTTTCATGCACTGGAGCAGGAAACGGCAACCCACTGCAGTGTTCTTGCCTGGAGAATCCCAGGGACAGGGGAGACTGGTGGGCTGCTGTCTATGGGGTCGCACAGAGTCGGACATGACTGAAGTGACTTAGCAGTAGCAGCATATGTGATAAAACATTGTAAATAAGAATCTTATCAAATTTGTGCTTTTAATCTTCATTTCATGGGTTACAAAACAAATATTTGAGCTATCATTTATTTATGAGCACTATTCAGTACCAAGGACATTCTAGTGAAAACTCTGAATCTATTATACTTTAAATTATACTCTTTCTAATTAAACCTAATAAACCATCTCCTGAGGAAGTACGGGCAGTCCTCAGTTTAGGATGGTTTGACTTATGAGGCGATATGTGTTCAGTTTAAACTGCACTTCAAGTTTCGACTTTGATTTTTCCCATGCTAGCCATAAGCCATAGTATACCCTCTCTACTGATACTCTGTTGGGGTGCTGGGAGCCACGGAAAGCTGCATCTTCCAGTCAGCAACATGATCATCAGGGTAAACAACCAACACACTTGTAACCATTCTGCAGCCAAACAACAGTTCTGTTTCTCACTTTCAGTCATCAATAAATTACGTGAGGTATTCAGCAGTTTATTATAAAAGAGTCCCTATGTTAGACAGTTTTGCTCAAAATCAGACTAAGGTAAGTGTTCTGAGCACATTTAAGGTAGGATATATGTATACCTATGGTTGATTCATGTTGATATTTGACAGAAAACAAGAAAATTCTGTAAAGCAATTATCATTCAAAAAAAAAAAAAGAGGTAGGCAAGGCTGATCTATGATGTTTGGTGGGTTAGGTGTTAAATTAACCTACCAATTATAACATTTTCAACTTACCATTGCTAATCCTATCATAAGTTGAGAAAGATTCGTAGTTTAATTTTTTGCTAGATCTATCATACTAAAGAATACATACAAAACTCATTAGTGATAAATCCAAACAAAATCATTTTCCTTTTTCCTAGTTGAAATCCAATATAATCTTCATAGTATACATCTCTAACAAACCCCCTTCCACTGTACTTTTCAGTTACTGTCCCTAAATTGCCGTTGATCTTCTTGTCTTCCCTGAGTCCCCCACATGTTCTGTATCTCATTGGTGAGACACTTTGTCTTCAATAATATCATCCTGTCTCTCCTGGGCTGTACCTTCCTTATAGGCAGAAATCCTTTTGCCATCCGTCCCTAAATCTTTAAATTACTGACCTTCAATTTGAATCCTAGGTCTCTCAGTCAGCCTCAGCAATGCAGTCAATTGTCTCCTCCAAGGCTTTCTTTTTATCATAGTCTTAGGAATGGTTATATCAAGAAATAACCTTGAAAACATTTGAAAAGGAATTACTTCGGGGGAATGTGTTAGGGGCAGATGACTGTTTTCCTTGAAGACTTCCAAGATGCCTCTAGAATAAACAGAGGCATGGAAATGAAGGAACTGTTGTTTTGCATACTATGTACAGCGAGAATAGAAGGAAGCAAAAATTCTGGCCTGGGTTGGTCAGAATCTAGCGTTCAAACTCTTTTAAACATTCTGTCCTTGACAGTAAGGTATGGAGATAATTTTTAAATCCTGCTCATTGTCTCTGCTATTAGATCAAGTTCTGGTTCTTAGTAACTATGATATCTTCAATAAAACTAGTTCACAATTTCATTTTCCCACTTTTTATTGAGATGCATACATCAGAACTTCTCAATCATTCATACACTTCCAGTAATTTCAACAAAGAAAAAGAACTTTATGTGCAAAGTGAGAAAAATTACTTTCTTAGATTACATGCCTGTCTCTGGCTGGTTTGCTTTTTAACACAGCTTTTTTTTTCATGTATATATTTTACAATTACAACTTTTACTATTAGTGATTAGATTACAACCCACTCAAAACTGAAGGTAACACACCTTATGACATTAGGATTGATGTTGACCAAGAGATAAAATAATTTTTCCCTCCTAATATTACTAAAGGCAGATCACAATGAACAATCAAACAATGACCAGTTTGGCATTAAACTCAAAGAAGCGGTTCTCTTTGTCCACTATTTGGGTGTTAGAATAACACAGCTATTTTTAAAGTAGCATCTTATATTTTACAAAAGTCCTTTTCCTTGCCCTGAAGACAAGTCTAGAAAAAAAAAAAAAATATATATATATATATATATGTATTTAGGAAGGAGTGTGGTTCAGTTTCACACCTTCTTCTTTAAAAGTGAAGACTTGAGACAGGGGTATGTGTGTGTGTTAGTTTCTCAGTCGTGTCCAACTCTTTGCAACCCCATGAACTGTAGCTTGCTAGGCTCCTTTGTCCATGGAATTCTCCAGGCAAGAATACTGGAAGGGGGTTGCTATTTCCTTCTCCAGGGGATCTTCCCAACCCTGGGATTGAACCTGGGTCTCCTGCATTGCAGGCTGATTCTTTACTGTCTGAACTACTAGGGAAGCCCACAGATTTACTTATTAACACTGTTAAAATGTCCACACTGCCCAAAGTGATCTACAGATTGAATTCAATCCTTATGAAAATCCTAATGCACTTTTTGCATCCATAGGAAAAACCATCTTAAAATTCTACAGAATCTCAAGGACCCCAAATAGCCAAAATAATCTTGAGAAAAAAGAACAAAGCTAGAGGCCTCTAACTTCCTGATTTAAAAACATATTACAAAGCTATTGTAATAATAATAATAAAAATACTATGGTGCCATCATATATACAGATCAAATGTAAAGGCAAATGTACAGATCTATGGAATAGAACTGATATCCAAGAAGTAAACCCTTGCATATCGATCAGGTAATCTTCAACAAGGGTGCCAATACTGCACAATGAGAAGAGACAGTCTCTTAAACAAATACTGCTAGGAAAACTGGATATCCACATTCAACAGAATGAAGGAGGATCCTTATCTACACCACACACAAAAATTAACTCAAAATGGATGAAAGATTTAAACATAAGATGAGAAACAATAAAATTCTAGAAGAAAATATGGGGGAAAACTTCACGACATTGTAATAAAAAATGATTTCTTGAATATGACATCAAAAGCACAGGCAACAAAAACGCAAACCTCTGGCTAGCCTCAGAAGGAGAAAAGAGAAAACACCCAAATATATGCAATAAGAAATCAAAGAGGAAAAGTAACAACCAATACACAGATATAACACAGAAACACAAAAAACCATAGGAGAATATTATGAACAGTTATATGCCAATAAACTGGACAACCTAGAAGAAATGGACATATTTCTAGAAACATACACCCTGCTAAACCTGAATTAAGAAGAAACAGATTATTTGAACAGACCAATCACTAGAAGTGAAACAGAATCTATAATCAAAATAAATAGATAATAACATTTTTTAAAAATCTTCCTTCAAACAAAAATTCAGAATCAGATGGCCTCACTGAGGAATTCTACCACACATACAAAAAAATTACACCTATCTTTCTCATACTATACTGAAAAATTGAAGAGGAGGAAACACTCCCAAATTCATTTTATGAAGCTACCATCATGGTAATATCAAAACCACACAAAGACACTATCAAGAGACAGGTACAAGACACACACTGTCTCTGTGTGTGAGAATAATTTCTTGCTTCACCAAACTTTGTTTGGTCAGGGTCCTCAATCTTCTCCTAGGCCCATCTGTGCATTTCCTTGTAAACTTAGTTTTAGTAAACCCCCTACCCACTCTAAGTCATTTTAACTAGAATCCTCTGGCCACCCTTGATAACTGATCATCCTCAGTTGCTGATCAGGTTCCTTACTCTCTCCTGTTCCCCAGGTGATGTCTGATTCCCCTGGCCTGCCTTCAGCAAGAATCCTATTTAGGTCAGTTTAGCCAGAACACCGGAGAAGGCAATGGCAGCCCACTCCAGTACTCTTGCCTGGAAAATCCCATGGACGGAGGAGCCTGGTAGGCTGCAGTCCATGGGGTCACGAAGAGTTGGACATGACTAAGTGACTTCACTTTCACTTTTCACTTTCATGCATTGGAGAAGGAAATGGCAACCCACTCCAGTGTTCTTGCCTGGAGAATCCCAGGGACGGGGGAGCCTGGTGGGCTGCTGTCTATGGAGTCGCACAGAGTCGGACACAACTGAAGTGACTTAGCAACAGCAGCAGCAGCAGCCAGAACTCTCCTTACTCTTAACATTTCCTCTTAATAGTTTTCCATCCACCAACTCCCAACCTGCTCCCTGGCTATGAATTTCCACTTACCCTGACTGTATTTGTAGTTGAACCCAGTGTATCTCCTCCACTGCAAAATCTCAAGGCAGTGGTCCCCTTTACCTCTCACAGTGGTCCTGAATCAAATTTGCCTCACCACGTTTTTAACAAGTGTCACGGAATGTTTTTTTTTTTTGTTTGTCTGTTTGTTTTTCTTTAACACATGCCACATTTTAGTTCTGGGAATTGCAGCCGGAGTCATTATTGCTTGTAGGAAAGAGAGAAGTGAACCCAGTGATCTTCTTATTCTTAGCATGGGAGGCCTAGCCCCTGGGTCAAGACCACAGGAGATATGGCAGTTCTGCCAACTCAAGCATTTTATGGATTGCATTAAGTCTCTTCACAGGGGACAAGATTTACAGGAGAATGGAGGAAGGTGAACCATAGGAAACAACCAATAAACTTCAAATATATCAAAGCTTACAATATTGAGAGTATTAGACAATAATTCCAGTAATAGCAGGCAACATAAATATGCCAAATGCCTCCTCCAGAACTAATTAAAATATTGACCAATTATTAAATAACACAGCTCTCCCAAAAGACTGTACTATTCTTGGAATAGTAATAAGTATCAACAACTTCCAGAGAGAGCTGACCTAAATCACAGAAAAGAAATACATCTCACAAACTTATTTTATAAGCTACAAGAGGAGGAATTAGATGAGAGAAAAATTAGTTTATTGGTTCAAATAATTTTTCATTTCACAGATACAAGGAAAATATGAGACCCAGATCTGTCAAAATTCTGAAGAAATAATATGTAAATTTCCTATCTTATTAAGAATCTTTTATTAGAAAGTGAAAAAAAATCAGATAAAAATGTAATTGAGTTTGTGAGCCACTGTAGGGATTTTGAACTTGCAAATAGGTCAATTGACAAGAGAAAATTATATATGAAAGAAAAATCTAGAAGATTACTATTTAATAAGTCAAGTGAGAAAACTTTTTTCATGTAATACTATGTTAATCCCACACCCACTCTGGAAACTGAATTATTCAATTTTATTCTTTAAATACATTTTCTTGTTTTGATTTCTGTATAAGCAGTGATCAAAATCCACTAACAAAATAAACTTTACAATGTATTTTAGCTTCATATATTATGATTATTCCAGAAAATAGCTGATGTCACTTAAAAAAACCAGAGTAATTAAAATATAACAACACTTGGGCAACAGTTTCTAACTTAAGATGAAATTGTCTCCCTTTCAACATTTATAGCAAATATTTTCTTTTTGTTAGTACTTTTTGTTAGTTAACAATCAAAAATACTAACATCTGTTTTTATATTAACCTGGGTAGATTAAATGAAATCAACAAACCATTATAAGAACTGTGAAATTGTAGAATTGCTGGCAAAGGCTTTTTGTTGAACCTCTGTACAGGATATGGCATCTGGATAAAGAGAGAAATGAAGTGTGGGAGTGGTGTATGACTAGTTTTAAACTTCTCTCTCCAGTGTTGGTTGTTTTCTGGAAAATTTAAATAAATCAGTGTTTATCATGATTTTATAATAGCCATCTTAATTCCCATATTTTCCCAGTGTTTGCATAAAGTTTTGAAATTTTCTAAAATGCCTTATTTTTATTTTTATATCTGCACATTCACCTTATAGGAGTGCAAAGAAGATACACACATATACAGAGAGATAAGTGAACTAAGATTAGACAACTAAGATTAGATAGAAAGATTAGGACACTTGAAAGGGTCACACTGCAAGCTAATGTCAGGACCCAGGACTAAATCTACCATATACTCATTAATTCTTTTCGATAAGCATTTATGTCCGACTCTGCGACTCCACGGACTATAGCTCCTCTGTCCATGGAATTCTCTAGGCAGAAATACTGGAGTGGGTTGCCATTCCTTTCTCCAGGCGATCTTCTTGATCCAGAGATCAAACTTGGGTCTCCTGTAATGCAGGCAGATACTTTACCATCTGGGCCACAGGGGAGCCCTAATAAACTCATAACCAACATTATTTATAGATAGGTTAATCCAGCCTGTAATTACACAGATGTTACAGCTGAATTCTATGGAAAAGGTAACAGACTGGTAGCTTTAAGAAAAGATGAGGTCAAATACAGAAAATCTAAATTCAATACTTCCTTAATTTTACAAATGATTTTGTAGTTCAATTCAGTCAGTGTTTCCAGCCACATCTGTACTTGCTGTGGAACAGACTTCAGTGCGTAGACCTGGTTTCACTCTGCTTCTCTAGACAGCTTGGAATTGAAGCATATTTCTTAAGTGGCAATGCATGTGAAACCAGTATGATGACAGAGGGCAAAAACTGACATCATCAAAATACAGCGTTATATCTATTTTTCCAGTATCCCTTTCAAATGTATTCAAGTTAGGGTGATTTTCTCTGTCCTTGGATGAAAACTTGCACACCAATGCCTTTATGCTCACTTTTTCACAGAGATTAGAATGTCCAATCCAAGATATAAAAGGGAACTCTGAATTTTATTGAGCATTATAACTTCTCCTTCTTCCCTGAGAACTTCAGGGAGAATGGAAGCTGGCAGTAGGAAAGATAGGCTAAGGAGCTTGTATAATTCTCTATTGGTTCTTTTCTACACTTACCTGACCATGTTGGGCACATTCTGATACCTACAGAGCTGGGGAAAGGCGAGTGTAAAGCAGCAAAGGAAAGTGAAATCTTACATTTAAATGGTACAGTTGTAAGTTGTTTTTATGGTCTTTGGGCCTCAAAGATGTTTAAAGTTGATTTTTGTGTGAGTGTGTGTGATGCTGCCAGGGACCCCTAAATAGTTTGTGGATTTTCTTTCCAACTAAAGTTCATGTGACCTGGGTCAGCAGATGCATCATTTTATGGATGACAGTTTTCTCTAAATTAAGCAGTTCCTAGAAATGCAAGCCTCTCCCCACTTAGTCTTTTGCTCCAGGGATCTGTGCATCCCTTGTGGTGACACAGCTGGACAAGATCCATTATGAACCCAGGCTGTTTCTTCCCTTTTACAGATGGTCTCCAACTATTTATAGGAAATACCTGTACATCCCTTGTTCTCTCCAACTCTTAGAAGCAGGCTGATTGCAAAGTAGCAGCCCTCTCCTCTTTGTCCAACAAAGTAGCATGTCTTGGACCTTCCTTCTGTCCTTTGTGGCGGTACCCCTACTAGGACTGAGATGAGAACTTGCTTCAAGGTGGTGAGAGAGTACAACAGCTCTTTCTGAAAAAAATTCCTCTCAAATATTTAATACCAAAGCCTATCTTATTTAACTTGCCAATCCCTTTTTATAAATTTTACGTAGCTGAGGAATCCAAAGGCTCTAGAATTGATTCAAAGAGTTGCCTTTTAACATCTGCTTATAAAGATCTGAAAACACATTTTGGAAATTCTCATGTATTGTCTATTGGTGCCTGGTTGAATTTTACTTTTAATATCTTGCATTATGATTCATAGTCAAGGGTATAGGTTTATGAGTCTTAGAGAGGCAGTTCTGCAGCCAAATAGATGTTTATTAGATGTTGAGATGATAAACAGATGGATAAAACCTAATTAAGCCATGCTGTTGATCCTCTGTGAACTGAAATGGAGGATCTCACCATCAATCTAGCATTTATAATGGGGATGATTAGGAGAGGGAACATATTCACAAAATCTTCTATAGGGATTGTTCGGTCATGGTTTTGACTTACCTCCCCAAATTTATATAATTAAATTTTTCTAATCAGGTGACCTCTTCCAAAGCAAACTAAATTTTAAGGCATTTATGGTTGGTCTTTACAATTTTCAAAATAAAATTTTAAAAAGCAATATTTATTTTGGCTAACTTGGGATGTCTTCAAATTAGTATGTAATTTACATATTACTTGCCATTTGAAAAAAGTGTTTTTTTTTAAGCCACCATTTGATACTACCATTATTGATCAGATCAGATCAGATCAGTCACTCAGTCATGTCCGACTCTTTGCGACCCCATGAATTGCAGCACGCCAGGTCTCCCTGTCCATCACTAACTCCCGGAGTTCACTCAGACTCACGTCCATCGAGTCAGTGATGCCATCCAGCCATCTCATCCTCTGTCGTCCCCTTCTCCTCCTGCCTCCAATCCCTCCCAGCATCAGAGTCAACTCTTCGTATGAGGTGGCCAAAGTACTGGAGTTTCAGCTTTAGCATCATTCCTTCCAAAGAAATCCCAGGGCTGATCTCCTTCAGAATGGACTGGTTGGATCTCCTTGCAGTCCAAGGGACTCTCAAGAGTCTTCTCCAACACCACAGTTCAAAAGCATCAATTCTTCGGCGCTCAGCCTTCTTCACAGTCCAACGCTCACATCCATACATGACCACTGGAAAAACCATAGCCTTGACTAGACGAACATTTGTTGGCAAAGTAATGTCTCTGCTTTTGAATATGCTATCTAGGTTGGTCATAACTTTCCTTCCAAGGAGTAAGCGTCTTTTAATTTCATGGCTGCAGTCACCATCTGTAGTGATTTTGGAGCCCCAAATAATAAAGTCTGGCACTGTTTCCACTGTTTCCCCATCTATTTCCCATGAAGTGATGGGACCGGATGCCATGATCTTGATAAGAACTGCAAATACAATTTACAGATCCTTGTATTTACACTCTTTTTCCATCATTATTCCTCTTATTCCATTATGCTTTTCCAGACTCAAGTAAAGGGCTATCGTGACAGCGATGGACAAGCATATTTTGTGCTTCGTTGGTTCAAATAAAATTCAAGCTAGGAATGACAAGCTGTTTTTTAAAGCAAGGATTAAAATCAAGTAATTTATATTTATAAAAGGACCTGTGGATACACAGTCAGAAGTAGGGCTGATAATATTTTAAAGAGAATTCTTTTTTTTTTTTTTGATTCATCATTTCTTCAACATGATGTGTAACATGTCTCGTATTTTTGTTCTCCTCACTTTTCTATCATTGGTTGTATTTAAAACTGATTTGAAATACAAGACACTTTGTAAGATTTATTACGTGATGGGGTGCAAGACAAAGTCAACTTATCCATCAAGAATGGGGAGACCTACAGGGGAGAAGGGGGAGCAAAATGAGAAGGATGCCACCTGTGCTCACACTGGAGCAGTATACTATCAGTGGGCATTTTCCCTCCAAGATGATAGCAGATGGAAATGGCAAACACATTTTTCCTTCAAATACTTTGTGTAGTCAGATTTATTTATACAAAACAATTAAAAATTACTGAGCATACTTAAGGGGGCTGGAAATAGTAACTGCCCAATTGTTGTAGTGAAGCATGGATGGTGGGAAGGACTGCCTGAGTTGTAACTCTGCTTTCTCCATTAAGTAGTTGTGTGACCAGAGCAATTACTTAAATCACCTGAGTAGTATTCTTACTGAAGTAATAGTATTGGGTTGGCTAAAACATTCATTTGGGATAAGATGCTACTGAAAAACCCGAGTGAACGTTTTGGCCAGCCCAATCCTTACCTCAGGCTGTTTTTGTAAAAATCAATGAGATAGTATATGTAGAACATGTGGCAAGTGTTACATATCCTGGCACATAGTGAACTTTTGATTATATAGGGTAGTGATATTTTTTGGAAATTGAACTGCTATACAGGCCACTCAGTCAGTCCATCATTATTTAATGTCCATCACAGGGGGCCAGATGCTGAGAGAAGCATTGGGATCAGAGAAGACTGACAGGTAGCGACTCATAGTCTCTGTTCTAAAGAGCTTTCCATCTGGTATAGAACACAGACAAAACACACAGTCAAAGGAAATGATCGCAAATTTCAATACATTTTATAAACAACAGACTGGTTCCAAATAGGAAAAGGAGTATGTCAAGGCTGTATATTGTCACCCTGCTTATTTAACTTATATGCAGAGTACATCATGAGAAACGCTGGGCTGGATGAAGCACAAGCTGGAATCAAGATTGCCAGGAGAAATATCAATAACCTCAGATATGCAGATGACACCACCCTTATGGTGGAAAGTGAAGAAGAACTAAAGAGCTTCTTGATGAAAGTGAAAGAGGAGAGTGAAAAAGTTGGCTTAAAGCTCAACATTCAGATAATGAAGATCATGGCATCTGGTCCCATCACTTCATGACAAATAGATACGGAAACAGTGGAAACAGTGGCTAACTTTATATTTTGGGGCTCCAAAATCACTGCAGATGGTAACTGCAGCCATGAAATTAAAAGACGCTTACTCCTTGGAAGGAAAGTTATGACCAACCTGGACAGCATATTAAAAAGCAGAGACATTACTTTGCCAACAAAGGTCCATCTTGTCAAGGCTATGGTTTTTCCAGTGGTCATGTATGGATGTGAGAGTTGGACTATAAAGAAAGCTGAGTCCCAAAGAATTGATGCTTTTGAACTGTGGTGTTGAAGAAGACTCTTGAGAGTCCCTTGGACTGCAAGGAGACCAACCAGTCCATCCTAAAGGAGATCAGTCCTGAGTGTTCATTGGAAGGACTGATGTTGAAGCTGAAACTCCAATACTTTGGCCACCTGATGTTGAGAAAGATTGACTTATTTGAAAAGTCCCTGATGCTGGGAAAGATTAAGGGCAGGAGGAGAAGGGGATGGCAAAGGATGAGATGGTTGGATGGCATCACTGACTCAATGGACATGAGTTTGAGTAAACTCCCAGAGTTGGTGATGGACAGGGAGGCCTGGCGTGCTGTGGTCCATGGAGTTGCGAAGAGTCGGACACAAGAGTCGGACACGACTGAGCGACTGAACTGAACTGAATAGACAATAATGAGATGAAACTAGTGAGGGATCTATGTTAGCTACAGTGTTAGAAATGGTATCATTAATAAGGGAACTACTCCCTTATTAATATTATTATTAATAATAATAAGGGAACTACTCCCAGTTTAAACCATGAGGGGCAGCTGTGTGAAGAATGTGAGGTCAAGAATTCAAACAGGCAAAAGGCAAATACAATGATAAGGGAAAACTGTTTGGAACAATGTAAGAACTGATAGACCTGGGAGCACAGGTGTGAGTCAGGGGCTGGGGGGCAGGGAGGAGAATGCCTTGAATATGCAGCCAGAGTTCATCTCCTTCAAGATCCCACAGACCATTGTAAGGTTTTGGGATTCCATTGTGTGGAGTGGGAACCCATTGAAAGGTTTTAAGCAATGGTTCAACATGCCATAGTTTGTATTTAGATCTCTCTTCTGATGCTTTGTGGACAAGTATCTCCAAATCTTTGTATGCTAATCAATTAATGGAGGAGGCAGAATTTGAAGGCAAGTAGTCATCCCCACAACCATATGCTTAACTACTGTGCAATGCTACTTCTGATTCTATAATCCTTATGTCTATGTTAACTGATGAACACTTTGTGTCATTTTGAGTTACTTTGTAGAAACAAATTTGACACTACAGAGAATTTGAAGAAAAAAAAAATGTATTATACCATTTCAATTGGCTGTTATGCTGTAAAGAAATGACATGCTACCTAACCATGTATTTCAGTGATGTGGACATTAGGTAAAATTATTTTTGCTCTGTAGCCCCTCTCCCTCTGTCCTAGCCATAGGATTATAGGCTGTCCTAGTCATAACGTGGCTTCTTGCTCTTGCAATAAACCACATATGCATTGTAACTGCAACAATGTTTTTATAATAATTAGCAAAATGGTTCCCAACGGGTATCAGTCAGAGAAAATGTCTTGCATTTTACATCAGTTTCAAATAGAACAAATGATAGAAAACTTGGGAGAATAAAGATACTGGATGTGCTCAGACTATACCAAAGTAATGGCATTTTTTTTTTTTTTTTGGAAAGAATACTGTTTAAAATACTATCAGCACTGCCTATGACTGTATATATAGGTCATTTTTCAGACATCGTTCATTGTTAATCTTTGCTAACAAAATAGCTTGTCATTTACTGCTTGGGGTTTATTTGAATTGAGAAAGCACAAAACATTTTGCCCATCACTGTCACCAGAGCGGAGAAGGCGATGGAACCCCACTCCAGTACTGTTGCTTGGAAAATCCCATGGATGGAGGAGCCTGGTAGGCTGCAGTCCATGGGGTCTCGAAGAGTAGGACACGACTGAGCGACTTCACTTTCACTTTTCACTTTCATGCATTGGAGAAGGAAATGGCAACCCACTCCAGTGTTCTTGCCTGGAGAATCCCAGGGACGGGGGAGCCTGGTGAGCTGGCATCCATGGGGTCACACGGAGTCGGACACGACTGAAGGGACTTAGCAGCAGCAGTCACCAGAGCACTCATTTGGATATTGAAGAGCTCGATGCAGGAAAAAGAAAAATGGTGATGGGTAAGTAATTACAAATGTAATGATCTATAAACTATATTTGCAGTTTTTCAACAATAATGATGTTATGATCTGAATGATTAAAAAAATTTTTTTTACCAATTGGCAATAATAGCAAATATATTCATAAGAAGACATCACAAGTTACAGAAAATATTTTAAAAATTTATTTTGAAAACTATAGAGTTAGCAAAAATGTTAGAAACTTCAATTTTGTTCAGTGGGGATCATCCAATTAGAGAAATAACTGTGTAAGTTTTGAGAAGTAAGTCAAAATTATGACTGAGCAATCCCTATAAAAATGTCAGGAGGTATGTTTCTTCTTCCAATCATCTCCACTCCAAATGCTAGATTGGGAATTTGAATCTTCCAATTTTAAGTTATAGAGGTGCTGAAATCATCAAATGAAGTAATTAAGTAATTAGAGGTTAATAAAAGTAAATGTCTATCTTTTATACATAAAATTAGGATTATCTAAAATTTATTTTATATTTATCCTGAGTCCACTGCCCTGGGGTGCTGCTAAGACAATGTAATCTGCACTGGAGACAATTGTACTGAAGAGAGGATTGGAGCAAAACAGTGGTGGAAGCAGGAAGTTATCAGTGTAGCTGCTATGGTCCAGTGATAACTGAGCACAGCTTCAACTAGGGTGGTGACTATACCTATAAAGAAAAGACAATGCCTTTAAGATATATTTTTTCTCATACCTAATTGATGGATCACCATAATTACCATGATCATTATGACAGTCATAATACCCATAACAATACCCAGTTCTTGGGTAACAGCATCAATGATTTTCCCATTAAATACTTATTCATTTTAAATCCACCAATGAAATCTATTGAGGAAATATAGTGGGCTAATGTATTAAAAGCTCCTCTAATTAGACTAGTTCATTTTCTGACGTGATATTCAAAAGGGGGTTGATTTGTAGAGTTTGTGGTATTTTTATTCTGTTTATTAACACAGGTCAATGGGTGGTTAGAGATGCATAAAATTGAACGTATCAATGTCAAAAAATTGAAGTCAAATTAATCTACATCTGATTAGCCTTTTTCTCAAATGGATAACTAACATAAGGCTTTAAAAACCTTCTAGTTCTGGAGGAGCCAAGATGGCGGAGGAGTAGGACGGGGAGAACACTTTCTCCCCCACAAATTCATCAAAAGAGCATTTAAACGTCGAGTAAATTCCACAAAACAACTTCTGAATGCCGGCAGAGGACATCAGGCACCCAGAAAAGCAATCCAACTCTTCGAAAGGAGGTAGGAAAAAATATAAAAGACAAAAAAAGAGACAAAAGAGGGAGGGACGGAGTTCCGTCCCGGGAAGGTAGTCTTAAAAAGAGAGAAGTTTCCAAACACCAGGAAACCTTCTCACTGCCGAATCTGTGCCGAGCTTTGGAAGCACAGAGGGCAACATAACGGGGAGAAAAAATAAACAAACAATTAAAACTCGAAGATTGCGAGTCCTACGGTAACTCCCCCAGCGGAGAAGCAGTGCAGACGCCTGCATCAGCCATTAGCAAGCGGGGGCTGGGCAGGGAGGCGCAGCGTGGGCTGCATCACTTAGAGTAAGGACCTGGCCTGAATACCCTGAGCACTAACTGAGCGAAATAATTTGGGCTAGCAAACCAGACTGTGGGATATCTACCACGCGAAAAGCCAGCCCCAACCTAAGACACCGCCAGGCCCGTGCACGGAACAAAGAACTGAACAGAGATAGCTGGCTGCAGACCTTCCCCCTCCGGTGACAGGCAGCCAGAGCTGGAAGGGGGCAATCGCAGCCCCAGAGAGACATTATCTATAAAACTGTAAGCAGGCTTCTTTGCTAACTAAAACTTCTTGGGGGTCTGGATGGTTAACATCTGCCTGAGAAGGTGCGCCGGTTTTACACCCAGATAACCGAGTGGCGGGGAGGCGATAAGTCGCAGCATTGGCGCTCGCCCAACACCTCATCACTTGAGCTGCTCGGACCTGGGAAGAGCACAAAACTCAGGCCCAACTGAGTCTGCGCCTCTGAGGACTGCCCGAGTGCCTGAACCTGAACGGCTTGGACCTGGGAGGTACATGCAGCCCAGGGCCAGCCTCGGATTGTTCTCGGCGGAACAACCTAGAGCCCGAGCAGTGTGGGCAGGGAGGCTACACGCGCCGTGAGCGGGGGCAGACCCAGTGTGGCTGAGGCACTGCGAGCGCACGCCAGTGTTATTTGTTTGCAGCATCCCTTCCTCCCTCCCCACAGCGCGACTGAACAAAGAGAAGAAATAGAGCTCCACCCATCAGAACACCGACACAAGCTTCCCTAACCAGGAAACCTTGACAAGCCACCTGTACAAACCCACACACAGCGAGGAAAAGCCACAATAAAGAGAACTCCACAAACTGCCAGAATACAGAAAGGACACCCCAAACTCAGCAATTTAAACAAAATGAAGAGACAGAGGAATAGCCAGCAGATAAAGGAACAGGATAAATGCCCACCAAACCAAACAAAAGAGGAAGAGATAGGGAATCTACCTGATAAAGAATTCCGAATAATGATAGTGAAATTGATCCAAAATCTTGAAATTAAAATGGAATCACAGATAAATAGCGTGGAGACAAGGATTGAGAAGATGCAAGAAAGGTTTAACAAGGACCTAGAAGAAATAAAAAAGAGTCAATATATAATGAATAATGCAATAAATGAAATTAAAAACACTCTGGAGGCAACAAATAGTAGAATAACAGAGGCAGAAGATAGGATTAGTGAATTAGAAGATAGAATGGTAGAAATAAATGAATCAGAGAGAATAAAAGAAAAACGAATTAAAAGAAATGAGGACAATCTCAGAGACCTCCAGGACAATATTAAACGCTACAACATTCGAATCATAGGGGTTCCAGAAGAAGAAGACAAAAAGAAAGACCATGAGAAAATACTTGAGGAGATAATAGTTGAAAACTTCCCTAAACTGGGGAAGGAAATAATCACCCAAGTCCAAGAAACCCAGAGAATCCCAAACAGGATAAACCCAAGGCGAAACACCCCAAGACACATATTAATCAAATTAACAAAGATCAAACACAAAGAACAAATATTAAAAGCAGCAAGGGAAAAACAACAAATAACACACAAGGGAATTCCCATAAGGCTAACAGCTGATCTTTCAATAGAAACTCTTCAAGCCAGGAGGGAATGGCAAGACATACTTAAAATGATGAAAGAAAATAACCTACAGCCCAGATTATTGTACCCAGCAAGGATTTCATTCAAGTATGAAGGAGAAATCAAAAGCTTCTCAGACAAGCAAAAGCTGAGAGAATTCTGCACCACCAAACCAGCTCTCCAACAAATACTAAAGGATATTCTCTAGACAGGAAACACAAAAACGGTGTATAAATTCGAACCCAAAACAATAAAGTAAATGGCAACGGGATCATATTTATCAGTAATTACCTTAAACGTAAATGGGTTGAATGCCCCAACCAAAAGACAAAGACTGGCTGAATGGATACAAAAACAAGACCCCTACATATGTTGTCTACAAGAGACCCACCTCAAAACAGGGGACACATACAGACTGAAAGTGAAGGGCTGGAAAAAGATTTTCCATGCAAATAGGGACCAAAAGAAAGCAGGAGTAGCAATACTCATATCAGATAAAATAGACTTTAAAACAAAGGCTGTGAAAAGAGACAAAGAAGGTCACTACATAATGATCAAAGGATCAATCCAAGAGGAAGCTATAACAATTATAAATATATATGCACCCAACACAGGAGCACCGCAGTATGTAAGACAAATGCTAACAAGTATGAAAGGAGAAATTAACAATAACACAATAATAGTGGGAGACTTTAATACCCCACTCACACCTATGGATAGATCAACTAAACAGAAAATTAACAAGGAAACACAAACTTTAAACGATACAATAGACCAGTTAGACCTAATTGATATCTATAGGACATTTCATCCCAAAACAATGAATTTCACCTTTTTCTCAAGCGCACATGGAACCTTCTCCAGGATAGATCACATCCTGGGCCATAAAGCTAGCCTTGGTAAATTCAAAAAAATAGAAATCATTCCAAGCATCTTTTCTGACCATAATGCAGTAAGATTAGATCTCAATTACAGGAGAAAAACTATTAAAAATTCCAACATATGGAGGCTGAACAACATGCTGCTGAATAACCAACAAATCACAGAAGAAATCAAAAAAGAAATCAAAATTTGCATAGAAACGAATGAAAATGAAAACACAACAACCCAAAACCTGTGGGACACAGTAAAAGCAGTCCTAAGGGGAAAGTTCATAGCAATACAGGCACACCTCAAGAAACAAGAAAAAAGTCAAATAAATAACCTAACTCTACACCTAAAGCAACTAGAAAAGGAAGAAATGAAGAACCCCAGGGTTAGTAGAAGGAAAGAAATCTTAAAAATTAGAGCAGAAATAAATGCAAAAGAAACAAAAGAGACCATAGCAAAAATCAACAAAGCCAAAAGCTGGTTCTTTGAAAGGATAAATAAAATTGACAAACCATTAGCCAGACTCATCAAGAAACAAAGGGAGAAAAATCAAATCAATAAAATTAGAAACGAAAATGGAGAGATCACAACAGACAACACAGAAATACAAAGGATCATAAGAGACTATTATCAACAATTATATGCCAATAAAATGGACAACGAGGAAGAAATGGACAAATTCTTAGAAAAGTACAACTTTCCAAAACTCGACCAGGAAGAAATAGAAAACCTTAACAGACCCATCACAAGCATGGAAATTGAAACTGTAATCAAAAATCTTCCAGCAAACAAAAGCCCAGGTCCAGACGGCTTCACAGCTGAATTCTACCAAAAATTTAGAGAAGAGCTAACACTTATCCTGCTCAAACTCTTCCAGAAAATTGCAGAGGAAGGTAAACTTCCAAACTCATTCTATGAGGCCACCATCACCCTAATACCAAAACCTGACAAAGATCCCACAAAAAAAGAAAACTACAGGCCAATATCACTGATGAACATAGATGCAAAAATCCTAAACAAAATTCTAGCAATCAGAATCCAACAACACATTAAAAAGATCATACACCATGACCAAGTGGGCTTTATCCCAGGGATGCAAGGATTCTTCAATATCTGCAAATCAATCAATGTAATACACCACATTAACAAATTGAAAAATAAAAACCATATGATTATCTCAATAGATGCAGAGAAAGCCTTTGACAAAATTCAACACCCATTTATGATAAAAACTCTACAGAAAGCAGGAATAGAAGGAACATACCTCAACATAATAAAAGCTATATATGACAAACCCACAGCGAACATTATCCTCAATGGTGAAAAATTGAAAGCATTTCCTCTAAAGTCAGGAACAAGACAAGGGTGCTCACTTTCACCATTACTATTCAACATAGTTTTGGAAGTTTTGGCCACAGCAATCAGAGCAGAAAAAGAAATAAAAGGAATCCAAATTGGAAAAGAAGAAGTAAAACTCTCACTATTTGCAGATGACATGATCCTCTACATAGAAAACCCTAAAGACTCCACCAGAAAATTACTAGAACTAATCAATGATTATAGTAAAGTTGCAGGATATAAAATCAACACACAGAAATCCCTTGCATTCCTATACACTAAAAATGAGAAAACAGAAAGAGAAATTAAGGAAACAATTTCATTCACCATTGCAACGAAAAGAATAAAATACTTAGGAATATATCTACCTAAAGAAACTAAAGACCTATATATAGAAAACTATAAAACACTGGTGAAAGAAATCAAAGAGGACACTAATAGATGGAGAAATATACCATGTTCATGGATTGGAAGAGTCAATATAGTGAAAATGAGTATACTACCCAAAGCAATTTATAGATTCAATGCAATCCCTATCAAGCTACCAACAGTATTCTTCACAGAGCTAGAACAAATAATTTCACAATTTGTATGGAAATACAAAAAACCTCGAATAGCCAAAGCGATCTTGAGAAAGAAAAATGGAACTGGAGGAATCAACCTACCTGACTTCAGGCTCTACTACAAAGCCACAGTTATCAAGACAGTATGGTACTGGCACAAAGACAGAAATATAGATCAATGGAACAAAATAGAAAGCCCAGAGATAAATCCACGCACATATGGACACCTTTTCTTTGACAAAGGAGGCAAGAATATACAATGGATTAAAGACAATCTCTTTAACAAGTGGTGCTGGGAAATCTGGTCAACCACTTGTAAAAGAATGAAACTAGAACACTTTCTAACACCATATACAAAAATAAACTCAAAATGGATTAAAGATCTCAACGTAAGACCAGAAACTATAAAACTCCTAGAGGAGAACATAGGCAAAACACTCTCTGACATACATCACAGCAGGATCCTCTATGACCCACCTCCCAGAATATTGGAAATAAAAGCAAAAATAAACAAATGGGACCTAATTAAACTTAAAACCTTCTGCACATCAAAGGAAACTATTAGCAAGGTGAAAAGACAGCCTTCAGAATGGGAGAAAATAATAGCAAATGAAGCAACCGACAAACAACTAATCTCAAAAATATACAAGCAACTCCTACAGCTCAACTCCAGAAAAATAAATGACCCAATCAAAAAATGGGCCAAAGATCTAAATAGACATTTCTCCAAAGAAGACATACAGATGGCTAACAAACACATGAAAAGATGCTCAACATCACTCATTATCAGAGAAATGCAAATCAAAATCACTATGAGGTACCATTTCACACCAGTCAGAATGGCTGCAATCCAAAAGTCTACAAATAATAAATGCTGGAGAGGGTGTGGAGAAAAGGGAACCCTCTTACACTGTTGGTGGGAATGCAAACTAGTACAGCCACTATGGAGAACAGTGTGGAGATTCCTTAAAAAACTGGAAATAGAACTGCCTTATGATCCAGCAATCCCACTGCTGGGCATACACACTGAGGAAACCAGAAGGGAAAGAGACACGTGTACCCCAATGTTCATCGCAGCACTGTTTATAATAGCCAGGACATGGAAGCAACCTAGATGTCCATCAGCAGATGAATGGATAAGAAAGCAGTGGTACATATACACAATGGAGTATTACTCAGCCATTAAAAAGAATACATTTGAATCAGTTCTAATGAGGTGGATGAAACTGGAGCCTATTATACAGAGTGAAGTAAGCCAGAAGGACAAACACCAATACAGTATACTAACGCGTATATATGGAATTTAGAAAGATGGTAACGATAACCCTGTATACGAGACAGCAAAAGAGACACTGACGTATAGAACAGTCTTATGGACTTTGTGGGAGAGGGAGAGGGTGGGAAGATTTGGGAGAATGGCATTGAAACATGCATGCCAGTCCAGGTTCAATGCACGATACTGGATGCTTGGGGCTAGAGCACTGGGACGACCCAGAGGGATGGTATGGGGAGCGAGGAGGGAGGAGGGTTCAGGATGGGGAACACATGTATACCTGTGGTGGATTCATTTTGATATTTGGCAAAACTAATACAATTATGTAAAGTTTAAAAATAAAATAAAATTAATTAAAAAAGAAAAAAAAAAAAACCTTCTAGTTCTCAGTAAATTGACATCTAATTGATCTCAAAGGCTCCTCTTTAAGAAAATTGGGGCCAGTGTGCTTGGGAAGATGGGAAGTTTAATCTTTATGGAGAGACAAAAAAAATCAACTATATTTTCACCAAGATTCTGCAGGAAGTATTTCACATTAATAAATGATGTATCTTATGAGAGGTTAATAATAATCTAGGATCAGATAATTAAGTCTATTCATTCAAAATCAGCTTTGTCTCTTAGCCTGTAAATCCACTGATATTTTTTTCCCCTCTTGTCATTTTCAGTCCTGTATTTAGATAGAGCTCTGTTTATATTTTAACTTCTTCTTGTTTAAGGAACTCCCATTCATTTACTCAGACTGAGAAAGAAAATTAGCAAAAAATCGAGGGAACACTTTAAGCAAATGGGCCTACAAACCTCTGAAAACTATTCAGAGAGATAGGAGCAATGGTTCTGGGCTCCTACAAAGAACCTTTGTTGGCCCTGATGGCGTGAGGCTCTTGTTTCTCTTTTCTACCTGGAGACCATAGCTAGTCAGGAGGTGCCAATTTTATATTAGGGTACCATCCTGAGTTCCAAGAATAAGCCATTTATCGAGGGTAGCACACTCACCTATGAACTTCCCAGGGTCCTCTGATGGACAATGAGGACACTTTCTCATTCTTCCTTCCACCCATTACACCCATTATCAAAGGCTGTGACCCCCATTTTTTTTTCCATTTGCAATAGTTTTGGGTAAGCCGATTGTTGGACACCACCACTTGTGAAGGCCTGTAAAACAATTAAGTGTATCAATTTTCTATAAGTATTACATACCAGCTCTAAACTTAGTGGCTTAAAACAGCAATCATTCTTGTGGCTTAGGATTTTGCCTTTGGGTAGAGCCTGGCAGGATCAGCTCTTCTCTGTTTCTCTTGACATCTGTTGTGCAGCTTCACGCGGATGAGCATCCCTGTTTGACACAGCTTATTACAGGGTTCAATCACCGGCCAAGTTGGCCCTGGCTGTCAGCTGGGAGCTCAGCTGGAGCTAGGTTCTAGGGGCCTGTGTTCCTCTTCCTTATGGCGAGGTGGCTGAGCCCCAGAGCAAGTGTCTGAAGAGAACCAGTACGGAACTTGTGTAGTCTTCTGGCATCTAACCTCAGAGGTCTTGCATAACGTCACTTCCCTCATAGCCACGCTCTGCTTTGACAGAAGGAGCTGTCACAGTCAAATGAGAGGTAGAGCATGTGGGGTGAATGAAATTGTTGCAGTCATTTGCAGAAAATACAACCCGTCATAACAAATTTTTCTTAAATATTACCTAAAAGTTTTCACTTTTTTGGATTAACAATTACTCTGTCTCTCTCAAGATGTTACCATCAGAGGCAAAGGAACTAGCTTTTGTGTAAGGCAACAAAATTATATCAGAATATAAAAGTAGTATTACTTTATTGTAATTGTTATTTGTTCAGGGGCAAAATTCTTTACTGATTAAGTGGAGATATTAATATATTAGGATATTAAGAACTGCAGACATTCAAAGGCATTTCAGTTTCCTACAGGCAAACATACATACACCGGACCTCACATTACCCTCCCCCCACCACATGCGTGCGCACGCACACACACACCCTGATGCTTCTTGTCCTCCAAGCTGGGACACTCAGATTGTGCTCTGAGCATCCCAGAGACCAAGAGCAGGCAGGACACCATCCCATCATCGCCGTACAGACGTCCAGCCCACACACTCATAACACTGACAAAGTTCCTGTCCTCCTCCCCGCAGGGACAGGAGGCAGCAAAGAAAGAAGAGGTGGGGGAGGGTGTGGGACTGAGTGGGGCAGCCACGGAAAGCCGCGAGGAAGGGTCGTTGGGGGCTGCGGCACCTGCAGTCCCTGTGCAGCTGGGGTCGGCAGCTCCCTCACTTCGGCCGCCCAGCTCTCAGCCCCTCCTCTGCTGCTTCGGTCCACCTCCACCCCTCTTGGAGGCGGAGGGTCGTCCCCCTCAGGGGGCGCTACAGGCCCCCAAACTGCCTGCGTTGGTGCCCCCTTCAACTTAAATGGAGTAGGGGTCCCCAGCGGCCTCCCCTAGGGCCGCTCATGGGAGATCTCTGCTTTGCCACTCAGGTTTGGGACCTCTCTCCGTTTCAACGATGGGGAAAGGTGGGAAAAGTTGGAGGCGGCGGCGCCACCTGTCCAGGTGGGCTGTGCGTCTTCCATCACCGCCGGGCTCGAGTTCCTCTGCGCGGCCGGGGGTGTAGCTTCTTCGCCCTCAGCCTTACCCGGCTGGGAGCTGCTCTGTCCCCGACTCCAGGGAGTGGCGATGGGATTTCTACTTGCGGAGGGCTCCTACCAACCACACCTCTGTTTCGCCGAGGGCGCCCGAAGGGAGGGAGCGAGTTGGGAAGGGAAGGGAGCCTGAGCCGGGGTAAAAACCCTGCACTGAGACAGCAGGGCGCGGACGAAGCTTCCAGCTTCCAGGCAGAGAGCTAAGACTGATCGGCAGTGGTTTGCTCCAACAGGAGATTCACCACCACAACGGCCATGGTCCACATGGTCTGCTTTAAAAAAAAAAAAAAAACAAAACAACAACAACAACAACAAAAAACATGCATCATGAATAGAGACATGATGGGCTGGGAGCCACGAGATGAAGAATGGAAAGGGTTCAAGTCGGTGAGGGATCAAAAGGAAAATAGTCAGATGAGGGCTTCTGGATTTGGGAGAAGCTGTGGAATAGATCTCACTCCCATATTCCTTGGAAAATAATAAAATCTGTTGAAAAAACTATCTCCATCCTGTATCATCCACATCTCCTTCAAAATTAAGTGTCCAGGAAACTTCTAAGCAAGAAGACCAATTTATTTGTATTTCCTGGAAAATGCACAGATTATCCAGCCTGGTACTTTCCCTGTTTTTAGTTGTAATTGTCAGAAACCTTTACAGGAAAGTTCTACTTTATTTGTACTCATCTTTAGTTTTTTTTTTTTTTTTAATTTAAAGGTTATTATTTAAGTTGTACACATGCATTTAAGATAATAGTCTGCTCTTTATTTTTTGGTATGTAGGTATATATTATATTAAGGCAAATCACGATAATAACATTTAGTATAATATTATCCACAGGGTTTACCCGATTCAACCTTTATGTCAGAGGTTATGATTTTATATCATTCCCAGGATTGGTTTAATCAAATAATTGAATCAGATATTTCCATTAGGGTTTGAGAGACTTTTGCCTTCACTTCATAACTTAATCACCATATCTTTCATATCATAACTCTGAAAATTAATCCTCCAATTTGAACTTGAATCTTTTTATACTAATTGAATAACTTTCCTGCTGCTTTAAATAATTAATCAAAGTTCTATATTTAAGCAGAAAGTTTAATTCTTAAAACATGTAAGACTTGTTAAGCCAAAATTCAAAGAACTTTGGGCTTGAATTCCTTCTGTCTTTTAATACTGTCCATGTTGGAAAATATTATTTTGACTTGTATATTTGCTCATATTTTGAAATAAAAATCTTGGAAAGATCCGTTGGCAAATCAGAAGCTTCAGGTAAGAAATGGAACAAATCCTGTCTAAATATGTGCTCTAAATGTGTGCTCTAAATCCTAGTGGTGCTTATTTGGTTCAGGACATAGGAAGAGAGTGATAGAATGAAATTCCTGAAATAAACAGTAAATTATATTTGCTATAAAATTTCAAAACATGTTTATTAGTGGAATTTCTCTTCTTTGAAGCCTTAATATAGCTTAGTTCGTAAAGAATCTGCCTGCAATATGGGAGACCTGAGTTCGATCCCTGGGTTGGGAAGCTCCCCTGGAGAAGGGAAAGGCTACCCTCTCTAGTATTCTGGCCTGGAGAATTCCACGGACTGTACGTATAGTCCATGGGGTCACAAAGAGTCAGACACGATTTGAGTGACTTTCACTTTCTGTTCAATAATGACAACCCAAACACATTAAGAGGTAGTAGTTTTTTCAGTATTTGTATACTCATTGAAAAGAGATAACTTATTTTGTTCCCCTAAAATAATATGAAAATACTGTTCTACTTGTTTGTATATCTTAATTTCTGTGTTATTTATCTACTTACACAAAGATTTTGTCTTTCCAGAAAGGTAAACACTGGACAAATAGCCTTCCTACTGCAAGCAAAAGTCATGGTGAACAGGAGTGTAAGGATGAAACAAACCTGAGAAAAATTAATGGCCATCTTTGAGAAATATGCTTCTCTTTACTTTGGATGGAAAGATACTCAAAAGATGTGAATGAGACAAAGAAGAACTTACTATGTAATTTTTTTTTTTTTTTATGAAAGAATAGGCTCCTTGCTGAGGGATCATCATTCCATCTCTTAGTTTCATGTCTTCCTTAATGTAACATAAATGCAGTCATGCAATATACAGCCTTTTGGGTCTGACTTCTTTCACTTAGAAAAATGCTTTCGAGGTTCATCTATGTTTTTGTATGAATTAATAGTCCATTCCTTTTTATTGCTGACTATATTCCATTGTATGGATATACGACAATTTGTTTATACATTACCCTGTTCAAGGCCAAAGGTGTTTCCAGGTTTTATGAATAAATCTACTATAAACTCTCTTCAGGGGATAGTTACAGAGATGGTAAATCTGTGTTGGATCTAGGAGACTAAATTGCAGCTCACCAAATAGAAATGATAAATGAGAGACTTAGAGGTTGGAAAACTAATGAATAAAAATAAAAGAAAAAGTTGAGTTTCAGCCCAGATTCTACCCCTTATTGTTGGGAAGGACATAGACTCAATCTCTTCGTCTGTGCAGGGCATTTGCAATAATCAAGGGGGATCAGCACATGAAACATCCTGTATGTGGAGACACTGTGCTGCGCTGGCCATCATAGTGACTGCAGCTGAATTCATCAAGCACTTTTGGAGCACACCCGGTATGCCAAGCACTGTGTTGGTAGATGTAATAAGAACAGACGACCCATTCCCAGATATAAGCCCAGTATTTTATGGGAGACAAAACTGCAAAAGGAAGAACACAGAGAGTATGATAGGAAGACAGCATATAGATATAAAGGACAGCCTCTATTGTGCACACTGGGCTGACTATGAGATGGAGATGTGTGCTGCAATACGTAGGTATCAATCCTTAGAGTTAGTGTGAGATACTAGAAAAAGAATAGACTTTGGGGTTAAAGAGAATAAGTCCACTACTATCATTTATGTGGCTAATAAATAAGTCAATAGTTTTGGGCAAGTCTCTTCACTTCTCAGAGCACAGGGATTTGCAATTATTAATCAATGTATAAAAATACTTGATACATTCACCCATTCATTCAACAAATATTAACATTATTTTTCATGCAATAGACTAGATAGACAAGGGGGAAATAAAACCATAAATACATGAAATGAATAATGAATTTTGGATGATGATAAATCATAAATGATGTAAATTTAATAGAGTGATGTGATAATGAGTGACAGAAGAAGAGACATTACAGTGGGTGGATGAAGAAATGTATTCAAAGAAGGGAATATTTTAGCTGAAATGTGAATGATGAAAAGGATCTGGTTGTGTTCAATGGACTGTTCCATAAACATAACAAAGGAACATTACAGAACCTGTGTTTTTAATTTTAAAAAGTAGGTTATCAATTGTCAGATCTGGGAGAGGTTAGAGATAATTACAACCTGTGATTATTTTATCTTTAAATCTGAGGCATGTATTAAAATGTGAATCCCAGGACTTTCCTGATGGTGTAGTGGATGAGAATCTTCCTGCCAATTAGGGGACATGGGTTCAATCCCTGATCTGGGAAGAGTCCACATGCAGCAGAGCAGCTAAGCCCTGTGCTCCATATAACTACTGAGTCGGAACTCTAGAGGTCGCAAGCTGCAAATTCCAAGCCTGAGTGCTGCCACTGCTGAAGCTCAGGTGCCTGGAGCCTGTGCTGTGCAACAAGAGAAGCCACCATAATGAGAAGCCTGTGAACCACGATGAAACAAGAGTAGCCCCTGCTCGCTGCATCTAGAGAAGGCCCAGGCAAAGCAATGAAGACTCAGTGCAACCAAAAATTAAATTAAAAATTTTTTTAAAAAAATGTGAATCCCAGGACTCCAACTCTACATTGCTCTCTTGCCCAACACAGAGCCAAATTCTAATTTCTAAGCTTGGCAAAAATATCCAAATCCAGCTTTCTATCTAAGGCATCATCCTGTTTGGATTCTAAAGAGTCAAATGCAGCCTTTATTTCTCTGCTGGCTTCCCTACTATCTAAAAAGACAAATCCTAAGAAAACACCATGGATTATTATTGATTGGATAGTTTAAAATAATCTCATCTTGAACCCTAGTTGAACCCTGCTTTGTGTCAATAATGTTACTATTAATATCATCAATTTAATCAAAGGGATTTGATTGATATGGTCCTTGTTATCTTATTATCAGATTGCTGCCCTAAAAGACTTGAGTCAGTTTATATTATTGCCAGCATTGGCTCTGGGTTCCAATAAACCCCAACCAGGAGTGAAAAAAAGTTTTCAGTCAAATTTTTAGCTTGAAAGAACAGATGCTTACCTTATTTGCATACTTCTACTTAATATCCAACTTCATTCTTTCATCTTCAAGACACTTAACAAAATCTTGAGATTTTGTTCTAATTGTCTTTTCTTAGGCTAAATTCTCCACTATCTTCCTCCCAGTGAGTGGGTTATAGAATTTTACCTGCAAATCTTTAATTCAGTGGCATGAAAAATTGTGAAGCTATATACTGAGAGGGTTAAATGCAGGTTTGAAGAGGGTTCCTACACTGTGGGCTTTTTCCTGGGCTGTGAGAGGGACTGTCCTTACGAAAATGCTCTCTGAGCGATCTCTCTGTCATCCTTTCCATCTTATTTCCATAAGTATGGAAAATGCTGTCATGTCAATATTCAGAGCAAGTTAACAAAAATGAAAAAGCCCCTAAAAGTTTTCAGCCCAAGGCAGCCAGTAGGGATGGAGGAGGATCCATTATCTCCCTTTTGCCTAGGGAATATAGGTGCTCTTTCAGGTCTTATATGAACTTTACTCGAGAGATGGGAAGGGGGAACCGAAATAAATGTTTTATTATGTTTAAAATTATAAAAAGGAATACACTGGTATGTAAAAAGTAAAACTTATTCCCCTTCCAAACAGTATCCAGGTTAAGTTTAATGTGTTTCTAACAGATTTACATTACATTCTTTAAAAAATGAAATAATACTATCATAAATTATTATAAGGTAATATAATGAACCAGTGCACTCAAGAACCTATCTTTGAAACATTTTGTTATATTTCAATTTTTTATTTGCTCATTAAAAATAAACTTACAATTAAGTTGGTTGAATTTTATAACAAAATTGGATCATACTGTTCATATTGTTCTTAATGTGGGTTTTGTTCAATAGTAACTCACTTTTTTGAATATATAGGATATTTTAAAAGAGAAATTTCCTTTATTTTTTAAAATTTATTTTTAATTGGCGGAAAATTGCTTTACAGTGTTTTGTTGGCTTCTGCTGTGTGTGTGTATGTGCCTGTGTGCATGTGTGAGTTGCTCAGTCATGTCTGACCCTTTGCGACCCCATGGACTGTAGCCCACTAAGCTCCTTTCCATGGAATTCTCCAGGCAAGAATACTGGAGTGGGTTGCCAGGCCCTTCTCCAGGGGATCTTCCCCACCCAGAGATCGAACCCAGTTCTCCTACCTTGCAGGCAGTTTCTTTACCATCCGAGCTACCAGGGAAGCCTGGCTTCTGCTGTACAACAGTGCAAATCAGCCATAATTATACATATATCACCTTGCCCTATTCTACTGCTCTAGGTCATCACAGAGTGCCAGGCTGAACTCCCAGTGTTACCCAGCAACTTCTCACTAAGTATCTATTTTACACATGGTAACATATATATATCGATGCTACTTTCTCCATCCGTTTCCCTCCCCTGCTGTGTCCACAAATCTATTCTCTGTGTCTGAGTCTCAAGTTTCTCAACCTAGGAGGCACATCATAAGCATTTTTTAGGAGCTTCAAAAGCAATACCTACACCCACACCTGGTAAGATTCTGATTCAATTAGCTGGGGAGGGTTAAAAGTCTCCAGATAAATCTAATGAGTTGCCGGGCTTGGAAACTATTGATGTGACTATGCCTCCTTTTTTTAAAAAAAAAATTACTGTTGAGTGTGCATGAGATACTATACTTTTCTACAACCTATTGATGGATATTTAGGTTAGGTTCAGTTTAACAGCATCTGGCATATTTATCTTTTCTCCCACAAGAACATATGTACACTGAGTCCTAATGCAACTATCTGACCAACAGCTTCTGACTGACAGGAGAAATGCTCCTCAAATTGTAGGACAATACATTTATTGACCCTGTTCACCTTGACTGGAAGCTAGTTTTGATCATTAGGAATCATGGTAGATTGTGTGAGCTTAGAGTTGATCCCAGGAGAAGGCAATGGCAACCCACTCCAGTACTCTTGCCTGGAAAAGCCCATGTACTGAGGAGCCTGGTAGGCTGCAGTCCATGGCGTTGCTAGAAGCCGGACACGACTGAGCGAATTCACTTTCACTTTTCACTTTCATGTGTTGGAGAAGGAAATGGCAACCCACTCCAGTGTTCTTGCCTGGAGAATCCCAGGGACGGGGGAGCCTGGTGGGCTGCCGTCTCCGGGGTCGCAGAGTCAGACACGACTGAAGCGACTTAGAAGCAGCAGCAGCAGCAGAGTTGATCCCAGAAAAGGCAAGTACCCACTGCAGGTGTGTCTACTCAGGGCCAAACTGCAGGTTACTTTACAGCAGGCCAGCACTCTCTGATGATTTGCGCTCATTTAAGCTCAGTACCACTGCACCTGGGTGCTCAGACTTTTCTAATAGCTCAATTGACTATTTGACTTGAGTGATAGCATCACCAGCTTTACTGCCTCGTGGATTTGATGTTTGGTTGCCTGCTTATGGCAGAGACATCTCATGGAAGATCGCAAGGAAGTAAGACGTGGGACAAAGAAATACTAGCTTCCTCAGTGTGCCCCTAGACATACGGTAAGAGAAAATACTGAATTTAACTGTTCATCCTTACCAAACTTCACACTGCATGCAAATGTGACCTGATGTGACCTTATTCTTTAAAATGTTTGCTGGTGCTCTAAAAACAAACAAAACCTCTGAAAGAAATGCAAAGGAAGGATGTTAAATTCAAATTTAGAAGAATGGAATTTGTATCTAGACTTTAGGTTTCTTGAAAGGCTAGTGCATGTAAATGATTTACTTGAAATGGAATATCAGTTGTATAAAGATAGGCTGAAAATGGTGGTGTTTTTTGAGTTTCTTTATTCTCTCTGTGCCCAGGGTCTTTCCTCTGCTGAGACTGCCTGGCACCAGGACTCTGGCTTTAAATTCCAGTCTGAGCTTCTTTTTGAGAAGGAAAGTAGTACTTCCTAGTACCATGGTCACAATTGCTGTGAAATATGTATTTGAGGCAAAATTCATCTGTCTCAATCCTGGGGAAGGCTTGAATCTGTTTGACTTTATTTTTTAACATGCATTTACTGAGTGCCTGATGTTAAACAAAGCAAGTATGATCGCCTCTTTCATAAAGCTAGCGGTCTGGAGGGAAAATGGATGGAAGCATTACAGAATATAATTCAGAAAAAAAAAAACAAACAAACCCAAAGACCTCCCCCCTTCTCCCTGTTTTTACTGTCCTCTCTCTGCTTCCTCCTCTGGCTTCCCTTGATTCCTTCCTCCCTCTCCCCACCCTACCCCCACCCTACCCCACCCTACCCAACCCCCACCCTATGAGGATGCAACTGGGGCTCCTAGAGAGAAAGTAACTGAGTCTGTGATAAAATGATGCATGTGTCCCTTTATATAACTGGACCAGGAAGTCTCACAAAACTTGCAAGAAAGAGGAAATATAATTGTCCTGAGTGGGAGACCAGCAACAAGGACAGGGGAATGAATGGTGGGTGAAGGAATGGACTAAACTAAGATGCAGGCTGGGAAGATGGCTGTGTGGGATGAGTGTGGAAGAATGCCAGATTCAGAGATGTGAAATAACAGGTCATGTACTTCATATAAAAAGTATACTTTTCAGTTCAGTTCAGTCACTCAGTTGTGTCCGACTTTGCGACCCCATGAACTGCAGCACGGCAGGCCTCCCTGTCCATCCCCAACTCCCAGAGTTCACCCGAACTCACGTCCATTGAGTTGATGATGCCATCCAATCATCTCATCCTCTGTCGTCCCCTTCTCCTCCTGCCCTCAATCTTTCCCAGCATCAGGGTCTTTTCAAATGAGTCAGCTCTTAGCATCAGGTGGCCAAAGTATTGGAGTTTCGGCTTCAACATCAGTCCTTCCAATGAATATTCAGGGCTGATTTCCTTTAGGATGGACTGGTTGGATCTCCTTGCAGTCCAAGGAACCCTCAAGAGTCTTTTCCAACAACACAGTTCAAAAGCATCAATTCTTCAGCACTCAGTATACTTTTAGGGTCCTAATTTTTTATTGAAGAAATGGAATGCAAGTTCATAATACAAACTGTCCTTGGTTATAGTGAGTACATGGCTCAATTCATGAGCTGAGGCTAAAAAAGAACCTTGAAGACAAATGAGTTGGCAAATGAGTCACTTCACAAAGGCCATCTGGGGTCACGACAGATGTTTTAAATTGTTGTAACAGCAAATTGTTCTGTCTCAGTCTCTCCTTGAGGCATTATTAGCAGTGGACCTCTGGTTAAAAGGGACATGTAGTGACCCTAGAGGGAGTGGATGGGTGCACAGGAGGAAGCAAACTTTTTTGTAAAGTGCTAGTTAATAAATATTTTAGGCTCTGTGGGCCAGATTGTCTCTGTCACAATTATTCAACTCTGCTGTTGTAGCCTGGAAGCAGCTATCATCTGGATGGCTGTGTTCCAATAAAGCTTTATTTATAAATACAGGTTAGGGGCCAGATCTGCCACAGGGCTGTCCTTTGTCACCTCTAACCTGGGAAGCACACACAGATCTGGGAAGCAAGAGAAGCACGTGTTAATTCCAGCTTTGCCACTATCTCTCTGAGGTGTGACTCCGGCATGTGACAGTGTGTCTCCATGTGTACTGCCTTTTCAAGGAAAATCATGAAAGTTTTTCCAGCTCTCTGGGTTATGGTGAGAATGATATGAAATCATTACTATGGATATTTTTTTTTGGGGGGGGGAGGTTTAAAAGCTGTATGCAATCCTAAGAAGATGATTTTTTATTGTTTGACTTCAGCATTAATGAGTAAGATTTCATACTAAATGGGAAAAACTGCTCCCTGTCTTCATCACCTCCCTGCCCCCCGCGAAGTCAGCAGCACACTTCCTTTCCTCCCGAGACTCTGTGCTCATGTCCCAACTTAGCTATGAAAGCACTAGCTTTTCCTTAAAGTCCCACAGCCGGTACTTAAATTCTCCTGCAGCTGAGCAAGGGGAGAACTAAGGTGTGGCCATGTGGCTCGCATGTGTGCCTCCCACCCACAGCCCATCTTTCCTGTTGACAGGAGCAGGCATTTTATCTGCTTTGATTGCAGCCATTGGGGTGGAGTGGTCAAACTGTGTTTAGAAATAAATGGTAAAAATAGCAGTTTATAGGGAAGCTTTTTAAAGATTCCATTTTCTTTGTTCTTAACGCTTCTCCAGCTCTGAGGGAGCAGCAAGGGGTCCATTATGTCTTGGAGAACTGGGCTGGGAGCTGCTGCTTCCAGACCCCAGCAAGCATTTGAAGTCAGGAGTCCTCTGCTCCTGGGGAGGTAGAGGGCTGTGTCTGAAAGGGTCCATGTTTCCAGCATGGTTCCATCACTTGCTCGTCATGGGGGAGAGGATGGGGAGTGCATTACTAGGATATAGGTAGGAGCCATTGTTTGCTGGAGAGCAAGCCTTTTCCCCTCTCAGGCCTCTGTTCCTAAAGAGAGGTTTGGAACCATAACATTGCTCCTCACTGCTCATGTTCCATTGCTGCTGCTTCTGGCCTCTGTGGGGAAGGAACTAAGATTCCATCTCTACTTCCTGGCAGAGACTGACCCCATCTCAAGGCCCCTGTGTGCAGGGGGAGAGAAAGGCAAGGTTGATGTGCCAACTCACCAGGACAAGGAACCCTGATGTACTCTTGAGGATCTGACAGGGTGGTCTTAGTCCCTCAGCCTCTCCTGGCTGGAGGCCTGAGTGGACAGGGGGCTGTCGGGGTGACCAAGCACTTGTCAGGGTCCTGACAAACTGTGAAAGGGCCTGAACATCTCATAGTTTCCCAGGACCTTGGCAAGCACTCAGGCCAGCGTCTGTTCCACAGTGGGTGTTCAATAAATATTTGCTGGTGGAAAAAGATGAATTCCCCTTTCAACAATCCTCACCTCAGTGGGAGGAGACCAAACTGTGCGGCCTGAAGTCCTGCAGAGGGCCATTCCCTGCCGGCCACAGAGTGCTGGCTAGGGCTGGGCCCTACTCTGTAGAAGTCCACATCTGCCGGGTAGCCACAGTCAGCTGCATTTCATCCATGATTTATGTCTTTCACTTATTCCTTCATTTGGAATTTGTTGAGTATTCATTGTTTCAGTGCTGGAGATTCATTAATTCATGAAATGGTTAACAGTCTGTACCCTCCTGGAATTTACATTCTAGTTCAACCAATCTGGACTCTTCCAAATTATGTGACCTCCATAAAGGCCGGCCTACAGGAAAGGATTTCTCCCTGTGCTGTGAGAGATTACCATTGGTTTTTTTTATCATTGAGGGTAACACAGCAAGTGATAATTCTCATTTCTAGTATGGGCGTGATACTGCTTTGCTTCATATAGCCCATTAGATTCAAATGGGACAAAATTCTATCCCATTAGATGTTTAAGATCAAAAAAAAAAATTATGCAAATTTAAAATATAGACATCACCCCATATATTTGTATTTAATCTTTGTTTCAAATAAATATTTCCCTCACACTCCCAGCCTCATTTAATACCTCCACCCATGGTTTTAAAACACCCTTAAGGCAACACCAGTGTCTAATTTTTTTTTTTGTTTGTTTGTTTTGTTTCTTTGTTTCCTCCAACAGCAAATAGTGCTGAAAGAGAGAAAAGGCCACCCAATCCAGGTTCTGTCATGAGTGGATGTCCCATCTTGGTAGAATCTGACATTATTCACCCTTGGGTTGCCTAGATTCCTGGTTCTCCTGGTAATTTTTCACTGGGAAATGTTTTTATTTTCTCCCACACCTCTGCTTACTTTTGTTTCCTACTCTTGATTTTCAGTTCCATTATAGTTCCTTTTTATTTTGATAAGGATGCTGCTTCATGAACATCATAGATTTTAGCCGACAGATCACTCTTTGCCCTCCCCTATTTGAGTACAAACCTATTTCCCAGTTAAATTAATTAGGTTCAACTTACAAAAGTTCATGAGGTCATAAGCTGTGTTACTGTGCCTAGTTAAATAGTCAGTTTTAAACAAAAAATGGCATCATACTCCAAAAGTATTTTATGTCTTCTTCCTACTCTATCCCCACTTACCAAAATATCATGGCCATTTTGTGGAATCACTAAAGCATATTTTATGTGGTTTTAAATTTATTTCATGAATTTGTTATGCCAAAACTAATATTGCAGCCTTTGAGTATGTAGGGTCTGTAATTTACTATTTTACATAAAGCAGTAATGAGAAATTTTAGTGCTGCAACATTGACTCTTGCCTAATATTTTTCTTAGGATGAAATGTGTAATTTGAATCTCTGGATCAAAAGGGGGACATAATTTTATTGAACTTTATTTTGGATACCTCTTGCTGAATTCTTTCTTCGAGTATCAATATTTAGAATCTTTTTTTTTTTCATGACATGATGGTTTAGCTTAGTTTTTAAATTATCTTAGTGGGAAAAAAAGCTTGTTGCATTTTGAAGTTGCTGAAAAAGTGTTGTACCAGACATGGTTAAGTGAAGAAACTTAGAGTAAACCTTAAAAACAGTTTTTATGGCTGCCGTAATTTGAGTTAACTCAAATGTGGACCATCCAATAGAGTAATTGTCTTGTCACCAATATTGTCCAAAGCAATCATTATTTCTTTTGAATCACATCAGATTCATTGACTGGATTGGGATCTTTTCTCTAATTTTTGAAAAACTAGCACCAGTATATATTTTAAAAGGCAGTGTGTTTGTCTGTGTATATAATTATATATGATGGATATTGATATTGTTATAGCTATAGCTACATACGGTGTTTCTCTTCCTGAATCTTCCTCTTTCTCTTGCAGTTCAATAGTCTTAGGAGGCAAGGGAAATTGAGTGTGTGTGTGTATTTCTTAAGAACTCATTCCATGATGACTTCTAGGAACTTCCCAATATCTTATTTGCCAGTGCTCCCCCTTTCCTTTTCTCTTCTTCCCTCCCTCCTGAGCTTTTTTTCATCCCCACTCCACTTCCTCCCTGCCTTGCTTAAGAAGTTGAATACCTCAGCTTAGTAGTTGACAGTAGATTTTGGCATGAACTTTGAAACAATCTGCACTCATAATTTTATGATTAGAGAACAATTGATTACAACTGATTGCTATGCATAACAGTGATATGTTGGGAAAAAAGAGCAAATTTAGGTTCTTGGAACATAATAAAGATAAAAAGATAAAGACAGGGATCTGAGAGAAACTTGGTTAACTTGAGCCTCATTCCTTAATATTGTAAAGTTGAAAAACATGGAAAGTTTAGTTTTTTTTTCTTTTGCTACAAGTGGGCATTGTAACCCTTTCTGTGCCCATTAGCCTTCGGTTGTTTACCCAATCCTGGGTTAGTAGGGGAGCAGAACTCTGTAAAATCCTGGTGCCATGGTAACTGTGGTCCCTTTTGAATCATCCAGCAATAGCATGCGGATCCTTTACAGAGCCAGGCAGACAAGCTACAGCAGTTAGGAGTAGGTCACTTTGTTCTGTTTATCTTTCATTTTTCAAACAGGGATTTGCATTGGCTAAGAATAAGAGTCAGGGAAGAAACAGCTTCCTCCATATCAAAGTCCCTTATTTAGAGGGGCAGACAAGGTCCCGGCAGGTCTTCTTTCTCCACTTACACTGAAGTGTAGGATTGCTTGCTCCTTGTTTAACTTTGGAGGCTACCCAGAGGAAGTCTACCCTGACACTGAGAATCATGTTGGCTAGAGCCCCAGCTGGTGGACAGGAAATGAGAGGGAGAGCTAAGTCTTTTGAGCCACCTCGATTTGCGAGTCTTCATTGTAGAATAACCTAGACTGTCCTTATTTTCAGAGACACACAGGGATGGGTGTGTGGGTGCGTGTGTGTAAGGGAGAAGAAAGATGGAAGGAGACATAGACAGGAGGGAGGAAGAGGGCTAGAGTCCCTCTTTTGGGTCTTTTGTTTTGAACTGAAGAAAAAATAAGCAACTTTAAATCTGTATTCTAAGATATTGGAAAATTTCAGCTGCATCACATTATTTAATTTATACAAAAACTAATTTATCATATCCTATGCAGAGCCTCATTTTGCAAAATAAGATTCTGAGACATGGTTTGGTTAAAGCACTCAATTAAGGTCTCACAGTAAGTAAGCAAAAACCCAAACCTAAGGCTACCAGTAAGGTTTACATTTTAATGGTTTGCATTTAAAACTGTATAACTTTTCTATGGCTTGAAGTTGTTTAAGTGATAATTGATCACCAACCTGATATTGGCTATTAAATCTTTGTATTTGGGGATTCTGATTGACCTGGAATAGAAACATTAGTTCTACTTGTCAGGCTCTGCTCTAGATATGGTAAAAACTAAGCAGATAAACAATTCCCAATGTATTTTCAAAGAGGGTGTATCTTTTCTCTGACAGAAAAGAGAAGATAAAAAGATAACAAAAAAAACTCTACAGTGGGATAAATTATAAATACCATAAGAAAAGAATATACAAAAGCCTATGAAAATCTAGAGCCATGAGGGATTTCTGCTGGAGAGTATGAACCGAAGTCCTTTTACATAGTATGAGTGTGAACAGTAAAAAATGCTCAGGAAAACTGAAACTCAGCATTAAAGAGTCTATAATATGACCTTAAGAATATATATTTTATCCAAAATGTTGTCATTAAATAAATGAATTTGGAGCACTTTGTTTGGAAGGCAAATTTCTAGATACATTGGTAGTAGAGGTTTGTGAAGATGAAATGAGGTGATGCTGGGAGATGAAAAGGGATAACGTTTTCAAAGAGTTCACTGCTAGGTCAATAAATTAGCAATGGCAGTACCAAAGCCCTGATGGCATTTCTCTGGAAACTTTTAAAATCCTGCCTACAGTTCTTTTTAATCACAGACGTGAAAATTAGCATCACTAGAAACTACAAACAGATGAAAGTGGACAGTACAGCTATGACTTAAAATATGGTCTGATCCTGGATTCTCTCCAAGTGCCTTCAAGAAGAAAAGGGGTTATCTTTTATCAGGAGCTATTTATGATTTCCAGAACATAATTGGCAATAATTTGAACCTTTTTCCAGAATCAAAAGCAAGAGGAACTCTTTATTTGACAGTTTGTCCTGTGAACGTAGCACAGTGAAGACAAATGATCACTTTTCAGTGCGGCAAAACTTTTGACGTTTATATTTGACTGGTGTTTGAATTTAACTTTCTGGTACTTCCCGGCCTAAGGCTTGTTCCGAACCTGGGTTGTCACTGCCAGGTAAGCCTTCTCCCTGGTGGACTTGTGGCATGCTGATTGTACTGATTCTCTCCTTTGTCCCCTTAATCCCCCTGTCTGCCCCTCACCAACATCTCAGACAAATCTGAAGAAAAGGAATTTTCTGAGTGGCTATGATTTTACCAGTCAGTCTGACAACTCTAGTGGGTTCCTGGAGACCACAATGGTGAGGTGGCTAAGGATGCCATAGAAAAGAATAAAAGCATCTGAAATAAAGCGTATGAAAACATTCACTGAAATTAACAGGGGAATTGGCTGTCTCCACTTATATAAATCATCTAAGTCTTGGCAAATAGTATTTGTTTTCTATTAAATAGTACTTACTTGTTCCATATTATAATTCTTGAGGTCAGTACCTTTACATTCTGCTTTGCCTTTGTGTGATTGCACTCATGTTTCTGTTACTTCTTTGTTAAATGAGAGTTATATGATGTCTGACTCATTCCTGATTTATATGTTCAAAGAAAAAAAGTATTTCAAATATTTTGGACATCACAGTGAGCAGGAATAAAGATATTAATAATTTAAGATTCTCTATTTTGGGGGGCTCCAAAATCATTGCAGATGGTGATTGCAGCCATGAAATTAAAAGACACTTATTCCTTGGAAGGAAAGTTATGAACAACCTAGACAGCATATTCAAAAGCAGAGACATTACTTTGCCAACAAGGGTCCATCTAGTAAAGGCTATGGTTTTTCCAGTGGTCATGTATGGATGTGAGAATTGGACTGTGAAGAAAGCTGAGTGCCGAAGAATTGATGCTTTTGAACTGTGGTGTTGGAAAAGACTCTTGAGAGTCCCTTGGACTGCAAGGAGATTCAACCAGTCCATTCTGAAGGAGATCAGTCCTGGGTGTTCATTGGAAGGACTGATGCTGAGGCTGAAACTCTAATACTTTGGCCACCTCATGCGAAGAGTTGACTCATTGGAAAAGACCCTGATACTGGGAGGGATTGGGGGCAGGAGGAGAAGGGGATGACAGAGGATGAGATGGCTGAATGGCACATGAGTTTAAGTAAAAACCAGGAGTTGGTGATGGACAGGGAGGCCTGGTGTGCTGTGATTCATGGGGTTGCAAAGAGTCTGACACGACTGAGTGACTGAACTGAACTGATCCTAGGGAAATACCAATATCCAACCAAAAACCATTCTATAGTTTGTGTTAATGGGAAAACAAATGTATCCCAGAGTGGGTTCCATAGGGGTTCCATATAGAAATAGATCCCATAAACAAATTATAAATAAATAAATTACATTTGGGAAACATTGGATTAAGACCTTTTTTGTTAATACTGTAGGATTACCAAAGGCTTTAATATGGTAATTTGCATTAAAATCCTCTGATTAATTTTTTCTAGGTCATCTTACAGGATGATTGTTCTGTGAAACCCACTGGAAATAGCTTGTTCAGATGGAATTTTTCTTACTGTTACATTAATATTAAAAAATAAGATCAAACATTATAGTTTGAAAATGACAGTTTTATCTTAATGGTTCCATCAGAGAGATTTTTGAATCAAAGGTAGCTTACTGCCCAACAGTCATTCTTTATTTTTTCCCCAAAATTATTTTCTAACAGACTTTGGCTTTTTTTAGGGGATGTGGTTTTAATTCTCTTACCTTTTGCTGGATATTTATTTTCTAAGTTTCTTACATTTAAGCCTATCCAAGTAACTAATTCTGGAGAAAGAAAAATGAGAAACTTATTAAGAGGTTTCTGGGAAATATTGCAATTTCTAGTAGGAAGGAAAATATGAAGGAAGACCTCTTAGACGTCAATACTTCCCCCACCTTCTTGCCTTGAATGTCTTTGGCATTGTGTGAAGTGTTATCTTGGGAAGGTAAAAAAAAAAATCCAATGAGTAGAAAACTGAATTTTAGTTTGTTGATAGTCACAACACTACTGCACTAATTCTGGAATCACCTTCCTCCAAATGGTATGTTGTACAAATGATCAATGTCCTTAGGTTTATGGAGCTACTCAACTACTTTCCTGTGACTTTTAGTTGAAAACACCCTAATACTAATTTTCTTTTGTTCTTAATTGTAACTACTACTCTCTAGTTCATTTCTTAAATTTATGCTCCTCAGGTTGAAAGTGTTTCAAAGAAGCAAAGATCTTTCCTTGAAAATGTTTTTATAAGTGCCTGAGTTTGGTTTGTTTTCATTTTTCAATTCAAACTGAAGAGTGTTTTAAGAGTATTCTCCTTCCACCCTATGTTCCCTAAGATTTTTCAGGTTGGTGTTTGTCCCATTCCCTCACAAGAAACAGACAAAAGAAAAAATTTTGATGGCATACACTATACGGGTCTAGCTAATTAACCAGAGCAAATATTCATTTTATAATATTATAATAGTACAGTAATTACTGCTACATTAAGTTGTAAGCATCTTCCTGCACTTCACATAGAATTTGAGTAGCAAAGACTACGGAGAAGGCAATGGCACCCCACTCCAGTACTCTTTCCTGGAAAGTCCCATGGACGGAGGAGCCTGGTGGGCCACAGTCCATGGGGTCGCTAAGAGTCGGACCACACTCAGCGACTTCACTTTCACTTTTCACTTTCATGCATTGGAGAAGGAAATGGTAACCCACTCCAGTGTTCTTGCCTGGAGAATCCCAGGGATGGGGGAGCCTTGTGGGCTGCCGTCCATGGGGTCGCACAGAGTTGGACACGACTGAAGTGACTTAGCAGCAGCAGCAAAGACTAAGCTTGCATGGAGCTTTTGAGGAACACATCCACTGAATTGGTTGAGGTTTGCCCTTTATTCTCTGTGCTGTTGCTGTCTTTCCTAATAGCTGGGCAGCCAGTTTGCAAGAGGGTTGTCAGGAACTGGGTTGTACTTTCCCCAGGTCTTGAGGGAATCACTACATAATGATGTATAATTTAGGATTCAGGGAATGCAAACTGAGATAAACTAAAAAGCAATTGTAGACGACTTAGGATCTCTTAATTTATGGCCCTTTTGTGCATAGTGGATAATGCATCCTTTGTCACCTCCTACTCAAATTAAGTAACATTCATATTCCCAACACTACACCTGGCACAAGATTGTCTTATCCTAATTAATACACCTTGAAAGAACCTGGAGTGGCCATATTTGCTTTATAAGAATATGAAAAGCTAGGAAAATATAAGCAGAAACATGGGTAAATTTTTTCTACCAATCTACCTGCTATGCAGTGGTATATCTATTGTTTTTGACAACAGAATGCATCATTTTTGATAGGCCCCTCATCTATGTAACAAAATTATTTTATTAATGATTATATAAAATGAGCAATAAAAATAGTGACCCAAATACAGAGTGAATTTCTTCATTTATCAAGTTTTATATGTATAATCATAATAGTAAAAAAAAATTATACTACAGAAAGTAAGTAGCTCAGACAGTAAAGAATCTACCTGCAATGCAGGAGACCCGGGTGCAATCCCTGGGTCCAGAAGATCCTCTGGAGAAGGGAATGGCAATCCTCTCCAGTATTCTTGCCTGGAGAATCCCATGGACAGAGGAGCCTGGCAGTTTACAGCCCATGGGGTCACAAAGAGTCGGACACAACTGAGTGACTACCACTACCACTACTACTACAGAAAGTAAAAAGAAATTAATGCTTTGCAATGACATTAATGTATTTTTTTAAAAAGCTTTCATCTGTGTATGAATGTGTGATAACACTGAATAAAAACATTAGTTTGTTTTTTCAAGATTTGACTTCTGCAGATTTGTTAATGACCATATAAAGTTATTTTTCCTTTGTATATCCTTGTTCAATAGTCTATAATTCCATTTGGTACTTGACTTTGCTGCGCGTGTGTGCTCAGTCACGTCCAACTCTTTGTGACTTCATGGACTATAGCCCACCAGGCTCTTCTGTCCATGGGGATTTTTTTGGGCAAGAATACTGTAGTGGGTTGTCATTTCCTTCTCCAGGGGATCTTCCCCATCCCGGGATCCAACCTGCATTTCTGCAGTCTCCTGTGTTGGTAGGTGGATTCTTTACCACTCAGCCACCTCGGAATCACCTTTACTCCGTAACTGGGTTCAGTCACACATGTTGTGCAGATAATTTTAACAACACATTGCTCTCTCAAGGCTGTATTCTGGAAAAGAGCTCCCTCTCTGGGAACAACGGGCAGGCTGTATATTCCTAGGACAGAGGAGAGGCTGAGGAGCCTCTAATTGTCCAGGTCTAGCCCTTTGGTCAGAGAAGGCAATGGCACCCCACTCCAGTACTCTTGCCTGGAAAATCCCATGGACGGAGGAGCCTGGTGGGCTGCAGTCCATGGGGTCGGGAAGAGTCAGACACAGCTGAGAGACTTCACTTTCACTTTTCACTTTCATGCATTGGAGAAAGAAATGGCAACCCACTCCAGTGTTCTTGTCTGGAGAATCCCAGGGACGGGGGAGCTTGGTGGGTTGCCGTCTCTGGGGTCGCACAGAGTCGGACATGACTGAAGCGACTTAGCAGCAGCAGCAGCCCTTCGGTCAACTAGAGATCACATCGTCTTGATCCTTTTTGTTGTTCAGTCAAGTCGAACTCTTTGCGAACCCATTGATGATCTCCTTTAAAATGTGACATTTGCTTTCCTTCATCTCTGCAAATCCTACACCATTGCTTCTCAAAGCTAGTTTTCCGATACTAAGTCATAGCTTGTTCTTTCTTATTGCCAATAGCCACATGTGGAAATGCATGTGGTGATGATGGTGAGTGTGAAGAGTACAAGAAATAAACAAGACCATGGGTCAGATAAAAAGCTGTTGAATACATGTGCTAGCAGAATTGCTTTAGCAGTTTATGATGCTAACTTTTAGTGACAACATTATTTAAGTAATCCAATATTATTCGAACTTCTATAACTTTGAATTGTTTTTTGAGAAGCTTATTTATTTTTGGCTTGTTTCATTTTCTTCCTAATTCTTAGCAAAGATTCAACTTCACCATAAGATAAGGGCCTCTGCCATTTATTAACCCTTAGACTTCCCTGGTGGCTCAGACGGTAAAGCGTCTGCCTACAAGGCGGGAGACCGGGGTTTGATCCCTGGGTCGGGAAGATCTCCTGGAGAAGGAAATGGCAACCCATTTCAGTATTCTTGCCTGGAAAATTCCATGGATGGAGGAGCCTGGTAGGCTACAGTCCATGGGGTTGCAAGGAGTCGGACATGACTGAGCGACTTCAATGTCAATGTCCACCACATAAACCCATCACTAAGTTGAAAGTCAATGCAGTGCTGTAGGCTAGAACACAATTTCTTTTTAGTGACTGGATTTGCATAATAATACCAATAAACATTTACAGGTTATAAATTATGAAATGAGAGAAAAAGGGAAGAGGAGTCCTTCTTATTTCCCAAGGGAGAAGAAAATTATTTTGATCCTTTTATTGATAAATCTATTGTAGATCTAGAAGCAGAGTTTATTCAGCAAAAGGTACACAAAGGCAATAAGTTTCTTTTTTTATGTTGCCAAATAGGCTTTGTCAAGACATTTTAGAAAATTGAGAGCAGCTTGCTATACTAAAAAGAATAACAGATAAGGGAATTATTCCTGACCTCTTCTTGTGGCTCCATCATTGATGAGTTCAGTTCAGTTGCTCAGTCGTGTCCAACTCTTTGTGACCCATGAATCCCAGCATGCCAGGCCTCCCTGTCAATCATCATCTCCCAGAGTTCACTCAAACTCATGTCCATCGAGTCAGTGATGCCATCCAGCCATCTCATCCTTTGTCGTCCCCTTCTCCTCCTGCCCCCAATCCCTCCCAGCATCAGAGTCTTTTCCAATGAGTCAACTCTTCACATGAGGTGGCCAAAGTACTGGAGTTTCAGCTTTAGCATCATTCCTTCCAAAGAACACCTAGGGATGATCTCCTTTAGGATGGACTGGTTGGATCTCCTTGCAGTCCAAGGGACTCTCAAGAGTCTTCTCCAACACCACAGTTCAAAAGCATCAACTCTTTGGTGCTCAGCTTTCTTCATAGTCCAACTCTCACATCCATACATGACCACTGGAAAAACCATAGCCTTGACTAGACGGACCTTTGTTGGCAAAGTAATGTCTCTGCTTTTGAATATGCTGTCTAGGTTGTTCATAACTTTCCTTCCAAGGAGTAAGCGTCTTTTAATTTCATGGCTGCAGTCACCATCTGCAGTGATTTTGGAGCCCCCCCAAAAAAGTCTGACACTATTTCCACTGTTTCCCCATCTATTTGTCATGAAGTGATGGGACCAGATGCCATGATCTTAGTTTTCTGAATGTTGAGCTTTAAGCCAACTTTTTCACTCTCCATTTTCACTTTCCTCAAGAGGCTTTTTAGTTCTTCTTCACTTTCTGCCATAAGGGTGGTGTCATCTGCATATCTGAGGTTATTGATATTTCTCCCAGCAATCTTGATTCCAGCTTGTGCTTCTTCCAGCCCAGCGTTTCTCATGATGTACTCTGCATAGAAATTAAATAAGCAGGGTGACAATATACAGCCTTGACGTACTCCTTTTCCTATTTGGAACCAGTCTGTTGTTCCATGTCCAGTTCTAACTGTTGGCTTCCTGATCTGCATATAGGTTTCTCAAGGGGCAGGTCAGGTGGTCTGGTATTCCCATCTCTTTCAGAATTTTCCACAGTTTATTGTGATCCACCCAGTCAAAGGCTTTGGCATAGTCAATAAAGGAGAGATAGATGTTTTTCTGGAACTCTCTTGTTTTTTCGACGATCCAGCGGATGTTGGCAATTTGATCTCTGGTTCCTCTGCCTTTTCTAAAACCAACTTGAACATCTGGAAGTTCACGGTTCACATATTGCTGAAGCCTGCCTGGAGAATTTTGAGCATTACTTTACTAGTGTGTGAGATGAGTACAATTGTGGGGTAGTTTGAGTGTTCTTTGGCATTGCCCTTCTTTGGGATTGGAATGAAAACTGACCTTTTCCAGTCCTGTGGCCACTGCTGAGTTTTCCAAATTTGCTGGCATATTGAGTGCAGCACTTTCACAGCAGCATCTTTCAGGATTTGAAATAGCTCAACTGGAATGCCATCACCTCCACTAGCTTTGTTCATAGTGATGCTTCCTAAGGCCAACTTGACTTCACATTCCAGGATGTCTGGCTCTAGGTGAGTGATCATAACATCGTGATTATCTTGGTTGTGAAGATCTTTTTTGTACAGTTCTTCTGTGTATTCTTGCCACCTCTTCTTAATATCTTCTGCTTCTGTTAGGTCCATACCTTTTTTGTCCTTTATCGAGCCCATCTTTGCATGAAATGTTCCCTTGGTATCTCTAATTTCCTTGAAGAGGTCTCTAGTCTTTCCCATTCTGTTTTTTTCCTCTCTTTCTTTGCATTGATCGCTGAGGAAGGCTTTCTTATCTCTCCTTGCTATTCTTTGGAACTTTGCATTCAGATGCTTATATCTTTCCTTTTCTCTTTTGCTTTTTGCTTCTCTTCTTTTCACAGCTATTTGTAAGGCCTCCCCAGACAGCCATTTTGCTTTTTTGCATTTCCTTTCCATGGGGATGGTCTTGATCCCTGTCTCCTGTATAATGTCACGAACCTCAGTCCATAGTTCTGTGACCAAATCACCTTCTATCACTGAAAACTAGTTTCTCAGGATTATATGTGAGATCCAGACTGGAAAGTTTTCAATCTTTTTCAGATCAACATTCTATGATATGTCTGTCTTGTCTTAAAAATCCCCAAACAAGGCATACTTCAATTTTTGTAGTTTGTGAGAAGCTTGTGTATTCCTAAGTAGCTTAGGATATGAGCTAAAAGGGAGATGCTAGATAAGGGAGAATTTGAAGGAACCCCCATCTGTGCTACTTACTCAGCTGCTCTATCATGTCCTTGGTGTATGGAGAATGGGTGGTATATTGGTTAAGCACACGGGTGCTGGAATCCTACGTCTAAGCTGGAATTCAGGTTTTTCATTTACACATCATCTGACCTTGGATGTGTTATTTGACCTCTTGGGCTTAGGTTTTCTCAGTGAAATTGGGATAACTAATATACCTGTCACATGAGGTAGTTGATATAAATGGAGAGAATCCATAGGAATAGCATGTTTCTCATGCTTTTCATGAATATTTTGTTTTCAGAACATCTTGTGGTGCTAACTGTGCTTATGCCACAAAGCTTCCCTTTGATTCTTTGTGTTGACTTCAGTCAAGAGAGCTCTATGAGTTACTCTTTCAGTTTGACAAGTTGTTAAACACAGTAATATATTCCTTTATGGTACGAATACTTATGCAGCATTTTAAGCTGTGATCCTCACAGCTTAAAGCAATAGTGGAACTGAGGAATGTCTATAAATCCAGTTTCCTTTTGCCTAATTAAAGCAAATCTGTCTGTGTGATTTCATGTTTGTGGGTGGCATAAATCAAATGTTCAGTACCATGTGAGATTCAGAGATGATAGAAGGGATATGTGGACAAGTGGACACTAGACAGGCTGTCCCTCTCTTACAGGGATTCTGGGATGTTCACTGAAAAAAAGGATACAACCTGAACATGTAAACAGGGCTGAATCCTAGAAGAAAGCAGATTTTGATTTGTGCAAAAGTATTTTTTAGGTTGAAAGGGTCCCTGCCTCCTAGGGTTAAACATCTGCCGGGCTTTCCCCCCACCCCTATTTTAAAATACTATTTTAAATCCCTATTTTTCCCCCCAATTTTTAAATCTTATCTCTCTCCTGTCCTTAAATCCCCATTCTTCAAGGCTATCAATTCTGTTTCATTTACTGCCCTTCCTCTTTTCATTACTATGTAAAGAATGCTCCAAAACATGCATTTAAATTTTTATGTACTACTTGTTTTATTATACTAATAAATTCTCTTTTTGTTTGCCAATGGCCTGTAGTGGATATGAGAGTTTGTATGTAAATTAAGAAAACACTTTGTCATTTTCATGATACAGAGCTGTATATATAAGAGCTAACAATTGCTGGTTGAAAGAGAAGGCGAGCTGGGAAGTGAGTTTCTCTTCAGTTATTTTTGTAGGTCAGTCCTCCAGGGTTGCTGTCTCCTAGGCTCCAGTGTGGTGGAGTACCTCAGCGCTCCAGCAGAAAGAGGGGCATCTCTTCCTTTCTACACGGTTCCTCTTTCCTACCCAACCATGATACAGATAAAGACTCATATAGTTGAAGCAGTTCAGGTTCTGTGAAGAAATGCAGCCTTTTCACAGGTAGGGTGGTTTTGAAACCTGGTTTGAAACCTATTGATTTTAATAAGGTCAGGTTAAAAATTATTGTCTGGGCCTCATACAAGAAAAGAATGATTAATAAAAAAAAGTGGTAGAAATAGGGTTTTCTCATCAGAATGGTTTTAAAAGTATACACGTTATCTGCTTTGCATTCAAGTCCTAAGAAACTTGCTTTCCTAAGGATTTGTTTGATAGCAACACAGCAATTTAGGAGCACTGCTGCACTGAGTAGAAATTTCTCAATCCTTTCCTTTGTTAAACACACAAAAAGTCAGACATATGCATAGAGTTTCAAAGATAGTTTCACTGACAGACAGACTTACTTGGAGACATGCATGTATAGCCCCAGAAATACCGTGAGATACACAGTCATATTCCAGGATGCCCACTGGCACAGGCACGGAGAATAGACATACATATTCACAACACAAGTGCGCAGATACACATACACACTCACAACATAGGTGCACACACACAGACATAAAGGTATACACAGATAGATATAGGAATGCAGATACACACAGCACAAAGACAAACACAGGTACAGATGCACACACGAAGACTTGTGTAAACACAGCTGTAAGCACGTAGAGTTGCCCATAATAAAAATATCCAAGGGTTCACATATAGAATCATCTTTATAGTGATACAGAGAGACCAGTCAGGAAGCCATAAACTCACATAAATAGAGAGAGACAGCCAAACTGACCTTGGAAGATTTTTCCTGTTGGCTCTGAACAAGGTCATGGAATATCATGGGATCATCTGCTGCCTCTCTCTGGAAATGATTTGGCCCAACTCAATGCAAGCTCATGGATCCCTCACTGAGATGGGTGTCATAGAAGCTAGGGTGGCAACTGTAGCCTCAAAGGAGGAAAATACTCAACATATCAATAAAAAATGAAATTGCATTATTTTATTTTTTTTTATTTTATAACTTTATAATATTGTATTGGTTTTTCCATATATCAAAATGAATTGTCCCACACAGGATTGAGTGCGAAGGGACATATGAATAGCAGACTAAGAAACCCCCAAAATGATAATTAACAATATCTTTGAGTGGCATCATACATTACCCATTTGTTTTCATTCCTTAAGCTCATTTTATTGTACCTATATTTATAGGTAGCTTTATAGGTTTGATTTTTAATCTTACCTACTCTTCTGAGCAACTCAATTAGATAGGTGGATTTATTATCTTCATATTATACTTTGAGATTGAAACTGACATTATGATTATTCTTAACTTATAGATTAAAAAAAAAATCATTCAGAGAGATGAAGTACCCTATTCAAGGATATCCCAGGAAAAACTCAATTCCTAGTTCAGAGTCAGTTTCACCATTACAATGAGCTGTATACAACTTGATAAGTTATAATAGGAGAGAGATAACTTAGATACTAAACCTAGCTCTAGACATAAAACATCAGTATGCATGCTTCGGTGACTTAAAATCAAGTTTTAAACCCCTAGAAGACAATAGCATGCTTAGTTACTCAGTCATGTCCAACTCTTTGTGACCTCAAGGACAGTAGCCCACTAGGTTCCTCTATTCATGGAATTCTCCAGGCAAGAATACTGGAGTGGGTAGCCATTCTCTTCTTCAGAGGATCTTCCTGACCCAGGAATCTAACCTGAGTCTCCTGCATTGCAGGCAGATTCTTTACCATCTGAACCACCAGGGAAGCCCAAGAAAACAATAGGTGAGCGCATACCAAAATATGTGCAACTACGTTTGGTCACATGGATATTTGGAATTGTCTTTTAAATCTCTCCTTTATGTTGGACTCTAGGGGATAGCTGTGTGCTCAAAGGCTTGGTTGTAAGAACTTCTGCCAACCAGCCTGCGAGTATGGATTTATTGAGCCATTATCGTGTGCTTTTCTCAGAGGCTGAATCTGTGGTAGATACAAATGAGAATCTCTCTACTTGAATAGCTTCAGTTTTTATTTAAGAGACAAGTAGTGATTAGAAATTATAGAATGATTAGACAAAGATAAATCAAAGATGACAGGTTGAGGCTAAAGAGATTAATTCAGAATACAGATAAATTTTATTGATTTTAATTTAAGTGAATTGCTTTAAATTAAATGGAATCACTTTATAACATATAAAAATAAAGATTTTTAGAACAGAAATACAGATTCCTAATGATATTTTTATTTTTGTACTTTCAAATGATTAGCACATCTGGGTTTATGTTCCCATGTGGCTAAGATTGTTAGGAACTGCTCTGGTCTCCATATTTTCTATTGACCTAGTTTGGTTCCACTTCACCCATTTGGGTTACCTTTCTGGCACTACTGGTCTATGGGTTTACCATCTCTAATTAAGAAGTAATGAAGTCCAGACCCAGTGACTGATGTCTTGGGAGTTGAGGGAAGAGAAGGTCAGTGAGGTCTGAAATAGTCAAGGGAGGTCTCACAAGGAAGTGGGAACTAAATCCTCTTGTAGAAGATTGAGGACTTAGACAAGGGAAGGGGTATATGCAGGGTCCTTGAGAGCAGAGTTCCTGAGAACATGCAGAAAAAACTGAATGAAATTTAAGTTCCAGATGGATTAAAGTTTTCCAAATGGAAATCAACATTTGAAACTTTAAGGAGACAATATTAGAATTTGGAAAGATGTTTTCCCTCTACTCAGAAAAATCACAAATAAAAAATTATGTTTGATGTTTCCTAAAAGTAAAAAAAAAAAAAACTGATCCAGTGTATTATGTGGGTTTTTATGTGTTGGATATAAATTTACATAATAGACCTAAATTATATTTTCACATAATATTCGATATTAAATTTCATATACACATCGTATGGCCCTTAAAAAAACTGTAAGGGGCACAATATTAAAATGTCTTTCAGAAAAGCTGATTCTGTGATGGGCAAAACTAATGTAATTCAAATACATATCCTTATGTAGTAGCTGATTTTGATCTATAATGAAATGTAAGTGCTGAGGAAAAAATATTTTGATCCAAAAATAAATCACAGATTTAGAATACAGTGGATTCCTTATATTGAATGAAATTGGCAAATAATTATATGATGTACAGAGAATTCCTACATATCAATATGAAAAAGGCAGGTTGATGAAGAGGCACAAAGTAGTGAAAATACCATTCAAGGAAAAGGAAACAAATAGTAAAGTTATGAAAGCATACTCATCTCAAACTAATGTTGCTGTTGTTCAGTCACTAAGTTGTGTCCAACTCTTTGTGACACCAGGCTTCCCTGTCCTTTACTATCTCCAGGAGTTTGCTCAAACTCATGTCCATTGAGTCAGTGATGCCATTCAACCATCTCAGAATTTGCCTGCAGTGTAAGAGCTCTGGGTTAGATCCCTGGGTTGGGAAGATCCCCTGGAGAAGGGAATGGCTACACATTCCAGTATTCTTGCTAGAGAATTCTATGGACAAAGGAGCCTGGCAGGCTACAGTCTATGGGCTGCAAAGAGTCAGAGATGACTGAGTGACTAACTTAAACTAATAGGATTATATAAATTGAAACACCAGTGAAATGTCATTCTGTAATAATTGTCGTTTTAAAATTCCAGACAGTTAGCAAGGATAGGATGTGAAAAGACGGTAACTCTTACAGGCTGCTGGTAGGAATGTAAATTGGTAAAATCCTTTTGAACTTTTGCATGTTTTATAAAGTTGGACATTCATTATAAACATTTGCACAAGGAATCATGTATGTGTGTGTGTATACACAAATCTCCTAGAGAAATTAGTTCATATTTACACAAGGAATCATTTGGATTCAATGTAGAACTGCATGTAAAACCCAAAATAATTAGAATTTAATGTTCCTCAGCAAGACAATAGCTAAATAATTGGTGGCAGACACATTCGAGGGGAAAAAAAAAACAACCTATACCATAGTGAAACTGAATGGGCTAGTACTACATAGCTTAACTTACCAAATGAAAATCAAGGTTAGGAGAAAAAAATCAGTTCCAAACAATATATATTGTGTGTACTATTTATACCAAATATTAAAACATGCAATACACAGCAAAGAATCCTATAAAAGACTGAATAAATGTAGCCTGTTGGGAGGAGATATTTTAGCCTAGAAATATTTTTTTGTTACATAAGATAAGACTGGCCTGATCTGATTCAGAGACTCAGGAAGTCCTAGAATGGGGCAGCCTGTGAAATACAGGCTTTTTTTTTTTTTTTTAATTGGCGGTATAGTTGCTTTACAATGATGTGTTAGTTTCTGCTGTACAAAAATTGAATCTGCTTTATGTATACATATATCCCCTCCCTCTTGGACCTCCCTCCCTTCCTGATCCCACCCCTCTAGGTCATCACAGAGCAGTGGGCTAAGCTCCCTTCGCTATACAGCAGGTTCCCACTAGCTCTCTATTTTATATATAGTAGTGTATATATGGGCTTCCCTTGAGTCTCAGCTGGTAAAGAATCTGCGTGCAATGCAGGAGACCTGGGTTCCATTCCTGAGTTGGGAAGATCCCCTGGAGAAGGGAAAGGCTACCCACTTCAGTGTTCTGGCCTGGAGAATGCCATGGACTGTATAATCCATGGGGTTGCAAAGAGTCAGACATGACTGAGCAACTTTCACTCACTCAGTGTATATATGTCAGTCTTCCAATTCATCCCTTCCCACCCTCTGCCGCCCCATGTTTAAAATGCAGGACTAGAGACACAGATAGGCTCTTTTGTGGAATTTTGAAAACCACTCTACTTTCATTTTCTGCTCAAGCAGCCATTGCCACTGTCTTCTTTTCAAAGCTGTTACCTGGGGGGAAATAGCTGTTATAGATTCATGTGTAAGACACCATTCATGTATGGTTACAAAACATTATCTGAAGAAAGATGAAAGTCTTTGTAGAGCAGTCAGCTCTGAGGGATAAAGGAGGAGGAACGAGCCATTTTTCATTCTTCTCTCACCTGGGGGGAAGGTTTAAAAACTCACTCAAGATCATTCACTCAATCAGATAAACACTCCCTATCGCTTGGATGTTTTCAGCGGCCTCTTCAGTTGCTCTTCCTGCCTTTGTGGCTGACCACGGTCTGCTGCCTTCATAGCAGATGAGTCTCTTAACAGCACAGCTCTCAGTTTATACCCAGAACCTGCCCTGTCCCACATCTGGCTTCACAGTCTCTTGCTGGTCTTACTACCTGCTCGCTCCACAGGTGTGCGCTAAGAGCCAGTGTTGTGCCAGCTTCTTTGTGTGCAGAGGACTTGAGACAAAAGTGGGCAAAGATGCTTTCCTCAGAGCACTTTCATTCCAGATGGGCTACAGACAGCAAACAATGAAACCACAAATGGGTGACCACGCACGACACAAAAGCTAGGCATTTAATAAAGTAAGTGTGACAGTGAGTGATGGGGACATGACTATGTGTGGTCAGGGAGGACTTTTTGAGAAGATGACATCTGAGCTGAATTCACAGAGGAAGCAGGAGCCATGCAGACATCGGTGGGATTGATGTCTCAATTTTCTTTCTTTCACTCTGACCTAACTGGCCACTGTATCCTAATTGTGTTCTATTCCTCCCGACAGCTATTTTTTGGCCCATGCTGTTTCCTCTTTCTAGAATATTTCCTCCAATCTCTGCCTGTGGTCACTCCACAGCCCACTTTTGAGATGCCACTTCCTCCCTGAAGAAGAAGAAAAAGAAGGAAGATCCTTACTGATCCCCTGCACCAACCCAAGTACCATCTGTCTTATCCCTCAGAATTCAGCATTAATGGTGGTATCTTCTCTCGTTCAGTTAGGATTACATGTGATAGAAGCTCAACTGATTTAAGGATAAGTGTATAATTGCAAAATGTATTGACTGTAGGGTGAGCAGGGGTGGAGCCAGTTCCAGGAATACCTGTGTGTTGCCATCTGTCGAAACGAAAGTGATTCTGTGAGTTGCCCCTTGCCTGCTGTAATTCTTAAAGCATCACCCCAAAGGTGCTTCTTTGCCCCAGTAGCAGCAGTTTCTTGCCATTTTGGCAGCTCCTGGATCCTGTCTGCAAGTTTTTCGACACATAAAGAATCCACTTCTTGATTCTTGCCTTACTCACTTTGACCCTCATGGCCCTGCTGGACACCAGTACCAGCTGCCTGGACCCATCTAAAGTCTGAGTCCCAGATCCATGTAATCAGTCTTCCAGGTTCTAAGATCCTTCATCAGGTGGCAAGCAGCCTCTCCTCAGATGTCTGGGTCTTGTCCCACCATGTGCCTCTGGATTGAGTTTCAGCTCTCTTCTTCATTTCTAAATTGTAATAATTCCAATTTCCACTCCTTGCTTCCTCATCCTTAGGGGTGAAGTGCTTCCTCATTTGCTATCTCATTAAAATTGAATGTCTTTTTTAACACTGTGAGTTACCTAGTTATAACCCTATACTTGGGCTTCCCTGCTGGCTCAGCAGTCAAGAATCTGCCTGTAATGCAGGAGCCGCAGGAGACATGGGTTCAATCCCTGAGTCAGGAAGATTCCCCGGAGTAGGGCATGGTAGCCCACTCCAGTATTCTTGCCTGGAGAATCCCAAGGACAGAGGAGCCTGGCGGGCTACAGTCCATAGGGTCACAAAGAGTTAGACACGACTGAAGCAACTTAGCACACACACACAACCCTATACTTAGTTAATAAGATTGTATACCAGACTGTCTCTGTTGAAATAACAAATGTAGTAATTTCTGCCTCCTGACAGGGCCTCACAAATCGTAAGGAGCAGATCCAAAAGTTCTCAGAGCTAGACAGTATCATGCAAAAAACACAACACTGAGTCTTCTAAATTTCTAATAAAGCCTTAATACCACCTATGCTACATGTATAATACATAAAAATAAAATAATGAATAGTTAAACTCATTTATTCTCATGACCTGTCAGGTGTCTGGGATGTGGTGGTCCCTAAAGTTACCTGGAAAATTGCATTAAAAACACCCTTGTTATCCTTTGGCATTCCTGTGCCTACCGCTATGAGTTCTGCCATCAATTAAATGGGCAGTGTGCATCCTTGTCTTCAGCCTCTTTCTTAGACTCTTTTGATCCATCCAAACGTATTCTGTTTTGAAATTCAGAAGCCTTGCCTTTCTTGAGGGGGAGTGCCCTTCATCTTTTTTTTTTAACTGACACAAAAATTTAACCTTACACCTTTTATCCCATCCCCAAACCAAACCAATACAGCTGCCCTAACACTGCCTCAGCACATAGCATTTAGTTTCTACCTTTAAGGCATTTATTATATCTAGCACTTCTCTGTATCTAGGACAGGGATAAAGAGAATGATATTAATTCCTAAGTGTTTGCAATTGTCCTCCCTCCCTGCTGTTTTTATGGAGGAGTAACTGCTGATTTCTATGTCAGCTCCTAGGTCTTTCTTTATGGTGTAGAATCCAAGTAAAGAGGATTAGAAATTTTGAAAAGGGCCATAGGCTTAAGTTTATATGAATGACAAATAACTAAGTCAGAGAAGGCAGAGGTGGGAGGATAACATAAAAGCCTGTTGGGGCTTATGGCTGATTTAGAAAAAAGATGGTTTTTATTTGTATTTTTAAGGTGATTTTGGGATGGAGGAGTAGAGAGATGAATTTTGAAGTCCTACAGCCATACATGAGTGAGGGAGGCTGAGTGTGAGAGAATTTAAGGAGGTTTGCTGAGAGTTACATATGGGACCCTCATGTGGCATATACTACTAGGCTTCAAGGAAAATAAATAGTAAATTTCAATGATTTGCAGTTGTTACACTGAGGTTTCTTAAAATATGACTCTGTGGTAGGATTGGACCAAAAGTTGTTTGATTTGCTATGTTTCATTTTTTTTTTTTTTGGTATTTTCCTAGCTCAGCTCCCCACTCCCCAATACAGAAGATATTTCTGAAAGGCAGAGGCTTGACCTCTCCCCCAGTGTCTAGATCCATGCCTTGAACATACTGCTCATTTCATGATTACTGAAAAGTGATTTTATCATCATCATCATCATCTACTAGTATATATGTGGGCCACCTCTTGTCTATCAATAGGTGATCCACATACATACTAAATGTGTTGAGATTTAATTTCAAAGCCGCAATGCATGGGCATGATTACCATTTCAACTTTTCAAGAGAAAACAAAGGATTCTAGTTGTTAAGTAATTGGCCCAAAGTCATGCATCTTAAAAAAATATATTGTTAGCAAAAATAATCAGCCAAGAAACCTGTAGTACTCAGGCCATTTCGTTCATCAGAACATTATTACAAAGTGCAGCTCTCTGAAAATCATTGTGCTTGTCTGCTATTTACTATTTTCTACCAGTTGAATAGGTGACATCAGAAACTGCCAGGATGGCCTTGTTAGTTTTCAATAGGTGAGCCTGTGGTCATTCCCCAGGATATTTCAGACTGGAGGTTGGAGATATTAGAGCCCCTTCCATTTTATTTATTGGCAAGTCCTTCATCCAACTGTCCCTCTCCCTATGATCCCCAAACTGCTAGAAGATGGCCCAGAGGAAGTGGGCTTATCTCACTCTTTTTGTGGAAGAATTTTCTACTGTGTTTGGCTGGTTTTCTTTCCTAGTCATTAGGAAATTTACTTTTGTGAAGAACTGGAAAAAGGACTATGTGAACTTGTGTGGAGAAGCTTTTCATGGTAAGGGATGTAGCATTTTTGCTGAATAAATGGCTGAAAAAAAAAGTGATGGAAAAATAAGATATAAGAAATAGCCTCTTTCCTGGATATAATGGTGTATCTTGGTGGAGGGAGGCCATGGGAGCTAGGTTTCTCTGTGAGACACAGGCAGTTATTATTCCAGAGCACCTGCTCTGCTCTTTAGCACACCTGCTGCCAGCACAGAGATTCAGCTTTGCATTCCTTTGGCAAAGGGAGAGGCATTGCAAGCTATCTGGTTCTCAATATCTGGAAGAGAACAAACTCTTAATATGTGGCAATTCAAAGAACAAAAGAATCTAGTAGTGAATTCATAGAGATAGGGTTAGACCAAAAGGAGTATTACCAGAAATAACAGTCACATTGCTACCGCCACTATAACTTATGAAAATATACTATGTACTAGAGCCTGTGGATGGAGAAGGCAATGGCACCCTACTCCAGTACTCTTGCCTGGAAAATCCCATGGACGGAAGAGCCTGGTAGGCTGCAGTCCATGGGGTCGCTTAGAGTCGAACATGACTGAGCGACTTCACATTCATTTTTCACTTTCATGCATTGGAGAAGGAAATGGCAACCCACTCCAGTGTTCTTGCCTGGAGAATCCCAGGGACGGGGGAGCCTGGTGGGCTGCCGTCTATGGGGTCACACAGAGTCAGACACGACTGAAGTGACTTAGCAGCAGCAGCAGCAGAGCCTGTGGAACTTATGAAAGTATACTACATGCCAGAGCCTGTGCTAAGAGGTTACCTATTTCCTCATTCATGCATTACAGTAACCACAAAGGTAAATAATACTGCCATATTGTGTCACTGATGAAGCTATGGAGGTTCAAGAGGGTCAGGTTTGATAGGGTGGTAAGTAGGAGGTCTGAGATTTGAACTCAGGTCTGTCTGCGTAAATGTCAGACTCTGGAGAAATCTAGTAAGGGCTTTGTTGTTATTATTTCACTTACACAGGTGAGCAAACTGAGCTTCAAGGAGATTGACTATCTTTCCAATCAGGGATGTAGGTTGTTGAAATCACTTTGACTCAGATTTGACTCCCAAATTTGCCTTTTAAAAGTTGCATAACCTTGGACATTTCTTTAGTGCCCCAAAGTAGGCTTTCGAAACCTGTGTGCTGGGCTTAGTCACTCAGTCGTGTCTGACTGTGACTTCATGGACTGTAGCCCTCCAGGCTCCTCTATCCGTGGGGATTCTCCGGGCATGAATACTGGAGTGGGCAGCCATGCCTAACTTAGAGTTTCTAGAAAATGGGGTAAAAATAATACCTAACTTATGGGATCATTGAGATCATTTGAATGACATAATGTATGCAATCTCCTTAAGACAGGCTCTGCTTGGCTCCTACTTAGAAAGCTCGATAAATTTTTCACTTTCTGTTTCTCAGTGTATTCACACATTCAATCACATGTAGCAAAAAAGGGTTTGATAGTGGCTGTATAAAGTAGGCTAAGGGCTCAGAAAGGGTGCTGTCAGGGTGGCAGTATAATTCCCAATTTCCCTGTGAATTGACACTGTATTTATATTTATCTCATCATCCATTCAGCATGGTCCTGGGTGGCAGCAGGGGCTAAATAAATCCATGGTAAATGGAGTAGAGGCTTCCCTAGTGGCTCGGTGGTAGACTCTACCTGCCAATGCAGGAGACATGGGTTTGATCCCTGGGTTGGGAAGGTCCCCTGGAGGAGGAAAGAGCAACTCACTCTAATATTCTTGCTACTGAGAGATCCCAAGGACAGAGGAGCCTGGTGGGCTACAGTCCTTGGGATTGTAAAAGAGTGCGACATGATTTAGCAACTAAATAATAACCACAAAAGGAGTAGAGTTGAGATCAAAACCAAAGTTGAATTTAAATAAAATAAAGCCCGGAGTGGTTAAACCCTTACCAGAAGGCACTGCAGATTTTCCTGCAGAGGTCACATTGAGGGACATGATCAAATTTTTGTCTAGGGTAGTATCTGGAGAAAAAGAGACTGAAGACTTCTTAATACTATTTCTAGCCCTTAAAGTACAGATTTTCCCTAAAAGGAGGGGAGAGCTAACTGACTTTTGCAATGTGTACCAAGTGCCATGTCCTCTGCATCTACCGACACTGTCTCATTTTATCCCAGTTCTTGTATAACAAACCACCCATTGTGGATCTTAAAATGATGATGTTTATTTTGTTCAGAAATCTGAGGGGACTGGGCACAGCAGGCACAGGATTTCTGATTAGGCTAGAGTTGGAGGCTGGCTCTGGGGTCATAAAAAAAGCTTCTTCAATTATATATATGGCATCTTAGTTGCAAAGTTCAGATAACTGGGGGCTATTCTTCTTCCCCTCTCCTGTCTTCCTTCCTTCCCTTCGAAGTAGACTTTCCACACAAGAGCCTCAGGGTAAACTGAATTGCATGGCGGATGAACACTCCCAGAGTGAGTGGACCAGCAGCAGTAACAACAGGAAATTTTCCTATTCTAGCCTCAAATCATGCAACATCACTTCTGCCACATTCTGTTAATCAAAGGAGTCACAAAAGCCACTCAGATTTCAGGGACTTCATCTTTGATGGTAAGAGTTATGTAGTTTACAGATATGTTTTAATTTAAAAGGAACCAGAAGCCACCCTCTTTTCAAAATTATTTACATTCTTCCCAAATACAAAATGCACTCAGTACCTTCTAGGATCTCTGGGAAGTGTCATGTATTGTGGCATCAGACTCAGGGTCAAAGTCTAGTATCTCTTCATCTAAACCACTTTTATGAATCATGGGTGAACTTCTCAAGCATGGTTTCCTGAATTCTTGAGTATGGCTTTTCAAGAAACACACTCCTCAATCTGAAGCCTTCTGAATGAAAGAAACAAGCTACCTGGAAATGTTTTGTCTTATTTTGCTTTTACATTCATGTGCTTTGTACTTAAGCCTCCAAAATTTAAAAAAAGAAAAAATGTCCTCAACAATACAACGTGGTTTATCCCAAAGGTTTCTTTACTCACATATCTGTACCTGGGTGGGGGCTGAAATCCTCAGGTGTTGGGACAGCTGAATCTTGAGTCTGTCTCCCTCCCTTCTTTGTTATCTCTATATGGTATTTCCACATGACAGCCTCAGGTAGGCTGACTTCTTAAATACATGATGCTACATTCATGTAATGGATCATTGTACAGCTGTCAGAAATTGTGCTTTTAGAGTCTTAATTATATATGAAAATACCTGGTACATAAAATATATGGAATAAATCAAGGTATAGATTATGTATAAAGGATCATTCCATGAGGGTACTAGACAGAAATATATAAAATGTAATGGTAATCTTTAGGGTGTCTTCTGGACTATTTAAAATGTATTTCTATTAATTTTCTGTATTTCCACATTCTCTACAAAATACTTTGTATTAATATTCAGGAAATGTATGAAAATAATATAAGGCTTATTGATACTAAGGAACTTCCACAAGATTCAAGTTGCCCTGAGTTTTCAAACTGAAGATTAAGCCCTGGTCTCTCTTAATTCCCAACCTTATAACTCTCCCTTCAATGCTATGCTTTCTCCCTATAGGAAGAACTGAGATCACATCTGCCTTAGCTAATAGCACTTACTCTACATATATTCTTCGTTTAAATATTCAAGCCTGTCTTGTCCAATCACACTTATTCAGCAGAACATAAGGAAGGCATGGTGAGTAAAGTGTCAGTGCCTTAGGGTGAATATTCATGTTCTATGTCTCTTGGCCTTTAGAGAGCACAGGATTCGCTGTCCATCAGATGTTACCTATGTGAACTGAATGTGTACATTTAGCTCGTATCTCTTAACCGAGCTCCCTGGACTCCCTTCTCTGGGACAGCTTCTTCAGTAGCTGCCAGCTGCCTCCTACAGTACTGCTGTCTCAGTTGTAATGTCTTCTTTCTTTTGTGTCTTGCTCGACCCACACCAGCCTCAAACATCCATCTCTAAATGGAACCAGCCTCCATATGACCCTACATCTTGGTACCAATTAATTCTCTTCCTTTTCTGGTAGTTTTAAACAACTCAGTTTTGCAAGGTCATAATTCAGGTTAAAAGTTAATCAGCATTCAACCTAGAAATTAAATGTTAGCAAGTTTTTCTTAAAATGATCAACTATTGGACTTCTGTTAACAACTTTTATCAGGTGCTAAAAACTTTGGCAAGGGGGAAGTTTTCCATTAGTTTACTTGACTAAAGACGGAGATTAAACTGTGTCATCTATTCAGGCTATCTCAGGCTATCATTTCACCCTCGTTAATTTTTTTTTTAATTGAAATGTCCTGGGGCTCAAAGAAACTTGTTAAGAAAATAAGACATCTATAGAAGTCAAGACCAGGGCCAGCAAGATATTTTTAAGTATCTTTCTCTCCTTGGAGCAGGTTCTCTTCCTTCTTTGAGATTTATGTCCTCCTTTCTCTTGAGAAAATGCTAATTTGTCTGTAGAAATTGAAGAAAGTGGAGAAAAACACTAGACCATTCAGGTATGACCTAAATCAAATCCCTTATGATTATACAGTGGAAGTGAGAAATAAATTTAAGGGACTAGATCTGATAGACAGAGTGCCCAATGAACAATGGATGGAGGTTTGTGACATTGTACAGGAGACAGGAATCAAGACCATCCCCAAGAAAAAGAAATGCAAAAAAAGCAGAAAGGCTGTCTGAGGAGGCCTTACAAATAACTGAAAAGAAGGGAAGTGAAGAGCAAAGGAGAAAAGGAAAGATATACCCATTTGATTGCAGAGGTCCAAAGAATAAGAAGGAGAGATAAGAAAGCCTTCCTCAGTGATCAATGCAAAGAAATAGAGGAAAACATTGTTTCCCATTTCTGATAGACAGAGTGCCTGAATGGGAATGGGAAAGACTAGAGATCTCTTCAAGAAAATTAGAGATACCAAGGGAACATTTCATGCTAAGATGGGCTCAATAAAGGACAGAAATGGTAAGGACCTAACAGAAGCAGGAGATATTAAGAAGAGGTGGCAAGAATACACAGAAGAACTGTACAATAAAGATCTTCATGACCAAGATAATCATGATGGTGTGATCACTGACCTAGAGCCAGACATCCTGGAATGTGAAGTCAAGTGGGCCTTAGGAAGCATCATTATGAACAAAGCTAGTGGAGGTGATGGAATTCCAGTTGAGCTATTTCAAATCCTGAAAGATGATGCTGTGAAAGTGCTGCACTCAATATGCCAGCAAATTTGGAAAACTCAGCAGTGGCCATAGGACTGGAAAAGGTCAGTTTTCATTCCAATCCCAAAGAAAGGCAATACCAAAGAATGCTCAAACTACCGCACAATTGCACTCATCTCACACGCTAGTAAAGTAATGCTCAAAATTCTCCAAGCCAGACCTCAGCAATATGTGAACTGTGAACTTCCAGATGTTCAAGCTGAATTTAGAAAAGGCAGAGGAACCAGAGATCAAATTGCCAACATCTGCTGGATCATCGAAAAAACAAGAGCATTCCAGAAAAACATCTATTTCTACTTTATTGACTATGCCAAAGCCTGTGACTATGTGGATCACAATAAACTGTGGAAAATTCTGAAAGAGATGGGCATACCAGGCCACCTGACCAGCCTCTTGAGAAATCTATATGCAGTTCAGGAAGCAACAGTTAGAACTGGACATGGAATAACAGACTGGTTCCAAATAGGAAAAGGAATACATCAAGGCTGTATATTGCCACCCTGCTTATTTAACTTCTATGTAGAGTACATCATGAGAAACGCTGGGCTGGAAGAAGCACAGGCTGGAATCAAGATTGCCAGGAAAAATATCAGTAACCTCAGATATGCAGATGACACCACCTTTATGACAGAAAGTGAAGAGGAACTAAAGGGCCTCTTGATGAAGTGAAAGAGGAGAGTGAAAAAGTTGGCTTAAAGCTCAACATTCAGAAAACTAAGATCATGGAATCCAGTCCCATCACTTCATGGCAAATAGATGGGGAAACAGTGTCAGACTTTATTTTTTGGGGCTCCAAAATCACTGCAGATGGTGATTGCAGCCATGAAATTAAAAGACGCTTACTCCTTGGAAGGAAAGTTATGACCAACCTAGATAGCATATTAAAAAGCAGAGACATTACTTTGTCAACAAAGGTCCATCTAGTCAAGGTTATGGTTTTTCCAGTAGTCATGTATGGGTATGAGAGTTGGACTATAAAGAAATCTGAGTCCTGAAGAATTGATGCTTTTTTTTTTTAATTTTATTTTATTTTTAAACTTTACATAATTGTATTAGTTTTGCCAAATATCAAAATGAATCCATCGAACTGTGTGTTGGAAAAGACTCTTGAGGGTCCCTTGAACTGCAAGGAGATCCAACCAGTCCATCCTAAAGGAGATCAGTCCTGGGTGTTCTTTGGAAGGACTGATGTTGAAGCTGAAACTGCAATACTTTGGCCATCTAATGTGAAGAGCTGACTCACTGGAAAAGACCCTGATGCTGGGAAAGATTGAAGGCAGGAGGAGAAGGGGATGACAGAGGATGAGATGGTTGGATGGCATCACTGACTCGATGGGCATGGGTTTTGGTGGACTCTGGGAGTTGGTGATGGACAGGGAGGCCTGGTGTGCTGTGGTTCATGGGGTCGCAAAGAGTCAGACACGACTGAGCAACTGAACTGAACTGAGGAACAAGAATATGGACATATCTGTTGGGAGTGTGTAATTGCCTTGATTCTGTCTTGCCACAGCAAAGAGTTGAAACAGCAGACTAGTGTTACAGATCCGTTAAAGCTCAGTTTTATTTGGCAAGCAAAGGATAGTACACCCTGGAGGCATGACGGCAGGTTGACCCCAGAGGAGAAGCCTCAATCAGTCTTGGCTTCTTCCTTTTATATGTTTGTCTCCTCCCCCACCTTGAACCTGCCCTATGCAAATTGGGCTAGTCAAGAATGGGGCATGTTTGTTTCACCTGAAGTTCTCATTCCAGCCTGCGTATTTTCTTTTATTCTGTTTTCACTGACTTTTCCCTTTCTTTATCTTTAAGTCACCACCACTTTGGACTCCTTTTTCCTATTCTAACTACCTAACATACCTATGCTATGCTATGCTATGCTAAGTCACTTCAGTCATGTCTGACTCTGTGTGACCCCATAGACAGCAGCCCACCAGGCTCCCCCGTCCCTGGGATTCTCCAGGCAAGAACACTGGAGTGGGTTGCCATTTCCTTCTCCACTACATGAAAGTGAAAAGTGAAAGCGAAGTCGCTCAGTTGTGTCCGACTCTCAGCGACCCCATGGACTGCAGCCTACCAGGCTCCTCTGTCCATGGGATTTTCCAGGCAAGAGTACTGGAGTGGGGTGCCATTGCCTTCTCTGACCTAACATACCTAACATATCTTTTTAAGACGTTGGATAAAATTTTAACAGTTGGAACTTTTCTTAGAAGAAAAAGTTAAATGCTTTATGTGCCAATGACTTGTTTTATTTCATCTTTTAATCACTGCCAATCACTGGTATTTTAGTCTCATTTTATAGCTAAGATAAGGCTGGGAGTGGTTAAATGACCACTCTGAGGCATCAAAGTCCATATGTGCAAAGGCTTAACCTAGAAAGGAGCTGGCTGAAAGTTGGAAAGATGCAAAACGTGGTCTGAGCAGAGGCCTGTGAGATAGATGGGGCTAGTAATATGGAGAATTTTCTAGAAAATGCTGAGTATTTGGCACTTCAGGCATTACATTTTGGAAACTTCACTCTTGATGCCCAAAACTCAGCCTCTGTGCACTGGTGCCAGACCGAATCTCAGAGACAGAGTTTTGGAGAAGTAGGAAATAAAAACTGTATTGCTTTGCTAGGCACAGGGGAACACAATGAGCTCATACCCTTCAAAATTCTGTGTCCCAACCTGGGGAGAGGGGATTTGGTGAGTTTAATAGCAATGGTTCAAAGGTGGAGTTGTTCTTGATTAGGATCAGAGTTATACAAGCCTAGCATACACCATTAAGCTGGCTTCTGGTGGTCTCCTGATGAGTTTCTCTCTGGAATAAGGACTGCTTCATCAAGCAGTTAACATCTTTCACTTGTTGGGGGCTTACTTCTGCAGAAGAGTTCGAAGATATTGTTATGTACATCCCTTGAGGCACAACCAGGATCTTTCCCAAGGCTGCACTATTGTGTCTTGACCCACTCCTCACTTGTCTCTGCATTAGCAACTGTTGAATCTGCCCTTTGGAACTGAGGGAAAGTCATGGAGGCTGAAGCCTATGCCCTACAAACAAGAAATGGATGACACAGAAAGTCTTCTGTGCCCAGAAGCCCTGTAAGGTCATAACTCAGCTTCACTCTTGCCACTGTATAATAGATACATCAGAGGCCGCAAGTGCCAGAGCCTATTTCTTAGGTTCTTGGAGTTACCAAAGCAACGTGGTGGTAGGGCAGACTTGGGGATTTAGTGGAAGTGGAGAATACTTGGTTGGAGAGGGATTTGGGGGATAAAATGATAGAACTAATTTATAGACATAAGGAGGTGGTAGGAAATGTTTGTGAAGAATGTATTGAGCATAATTCCCAGGTACAGGATTGCAATACTGTCAACATTGGTTGAGATTTATAACAGCAAGAAAGAACCAAATTTTCAGAAAAAGATTATCAATTTATTTTAGGGCATAATATTTTGACTGCCTTTGAATCATTCAGAATAAGTAGTTGGATGTACAGCCTTGGAGTTTAGAGAAGTTGTTTGGATGGAGATGTGAGAGAGGAATAGTAAAGAACATGTATTATTTGTTGTGAGATTCTCAAACTCTGCTCAAGCTCAAGTGTTGCAGACACCAGTACTTGAGAAACCAAACAACACACTTGGAGAGTTAGAGAACTCAGGTTTATTATGCCGGCAGGCCCAGAGGGGTTAACACTCCAAGCTCCGAATCCCGAACAAAGGAATTGCAGAGGTTTTATAGACAGACTAGAGTGGGCAACACTAGCTGTTAATGCTAATGCTACACTAAGTTGCTTCAGTCATGTCCGACTCTGTGTGACCCCATGGACAGCAGCCCACCAGGCTCCTCCATCCACAGGATTCTCCAGGCAAGAATACTGGAGTGGGGTGCCATTTCCTTCTCCATGCTGTTAATAGGCTGGTTTAAACTAAGGGGTTTCATGTGTATGGGAACAGCAGTGAAGATGGCCAGGGGATGCCTAACTTGGACAGGCATGATTAAACAGGTTTGCAGGGGCTGGGTGATTGCAAAGAGCAGGACAAGGGGGAGTGAGATAAACTCCAGTTCCAAGTATTGCAAATTCCCACTTTCTGAGACTATGTGACCTACGTGATCTAGACTTCACAAGGGGCAAGCCGAGTTACAGAGGCAGAAGGAGAAGGAGGTTATGTAAAATTTTAACTTTTCCTCTTCATTCTCCCCTCTTGATGCGTCTATCACTCATTGTAGAAAGCATCATCTCATGTTTTTGGTAGGACATCCAGAGCTCCCCATCATTTAGGGAGCTATATTGAACTATTAATTTGTAACTTTATGGATTCAATTCTAGAGGTTATGAACTGGGTAATTGCATTGAGAATACAACGGTCAAACAAGAGGACTGCAAAGAGTACAAAGAGAGGACCTGTTAAGGGAGAAGTCACGATGCCCAGATCCAGATATTGTTCTAGTTACCCTAGGAATTAGCTAGTTTCTCTCTCCTTTTTATGATTTGTTCCCTTAGCTATTGGGCCATGTCTCTGACTATTCCTGATTGGTTTACATAAAAGCATTTTTCATTCAAGAAGAGGCAGAGTCTTCCCTTTTCAGCTGTCAGTAGGTCTGCTAAGTCGCTTCAGTTGTGTCCGACTCTGTGTGACCCCATAGATGGCAGCCCACCAGGCTCCCCTGTTCCTGGGATTCTCCAGGCAAGAACACTGGATTGGGTTGCCATTTCCTTCTCCAATGCATGAAAGCGAAGAGTGAAAGGGAAGTCGATCAGTCGTGTTCTACCCTCAGCGACCCCATGGACTGCAGCCCACCAGGCTCCTCCATCCATGGGATTTTCCAGGCAAGAGTACTGGAGTGGGGTGCCATTGCCTTCTCCGTCAGTAGGTCTAGCCCTCTCCTATTCTGTAAAACTACCTCAGCCAGGGAGTATAGTTGGTCCTGTAAGGCCACTAAAAATTTGGCTACTCTCTCAATGTAATCTGTGAAGTCTTTAGATAGTGTATGGTAAAAGGTGATTGATGAAGCAATTCCTCCTATTCCCATACCTATCCCAGACGTGATTCCCAGACCAACTAGTAGGGGTAGAAACTGGATGGCTCCTTTTGACCGCGTATGTGCTGCCAGAAGTATGGTGAGAGTCTGCTTGTTAGGGACAGTATTCATCTGGGGAGTCAGGAAAGCTTAGGTGCAGATACCCATCTAATTGATTGGTAGACATAAGTAAGCATCTGTCCCACAAACAAAAGGCCTTGATGGGGGTGGCACCATCTGTTACAGCAAGGGACACCCAAAGGCTGCAAAGCAGCCTGCACATAACAGATAAATGAACACTAGCAAAAGGTTTCCTCCCCATCTTTGGGTTGTCACGGCTATAGCAACTGAGCCTATCATGAAGAGGGGTCAGCTATACTGTGGAGCAATTTAGTTAGTAGGGAGAATTGATCATAAGAGACGTCTAATAAGTGTTGGGGGCCAGAGTGAGGTACTCCGCCCGTGACAAAGGTCATGAGGAAGGAGGCTCGACATACGCAAAGGCGGGATCGAGCCTCAGGAGTCCCCCTGGAACTCCTCGAGCATCTACCCCCATTACCAGAGCCTGCCTATTTTACTACTTTGTGCTCTCACCTACATCTCTGACTTTAAGGGGGGCTGTCCCCCACCACCTCTTTTGGAGAAGGAGTTAACCTAGAGCTCCAGTTAATAATAATTCCTGGGCGTGATAAGAGTGTTTTAACCTACAAACTCCTCTGAAGGTTCTCTAGCCTGCCTGACAGGCTTGTCCGGCCACATGTGATTGCTCACAGCCTCCCAACCGTGAAAGGCATGAGATGCTTTAAACCTTCTAAAAACAGGTTCCTTAGAAAAGCTAGAAAACTATTAGTATAAGTATAGTGGGCTAATTAGAAATTGTGTTGGTGAAGGGTTTTTCATTTGTTGAGCCAATGTTTGTTGCTAAGTCTCCATATCCCCTGCCCTTATACACATTAATGAATATATAGAATTAACCTTTGATATTAATCACGTTAGACCTTAGGCTAAGTAAATTCTTTCCTTAACTAAAACCCACTACACCCTCACCCTGTAGGAATGTAACTTTATTTGGGTGGCGTCTGTTTTAAGAATAATCACCCCTGGAGAAATAAGTGTCCTGGTTGACTGACCGTTGTCACAAGGAGAGGGTCATAAATTGTCAGCAGGCCCCCCTGGCCAGAAGATGATGTAACACCCCTAAGACCTCTGTATACATTTGTATGAAGCACCTGACTTTGATAAAAGTCAGGACTGCTGACCCCACGTGACTTTTGCATAACATCTCAGTGTATAAAAGTAGGCCATGGAAAATAAAGAATTGGGATCAGTTTCTCGAAATACTGGTCTCCCCATGTCGCTCTCTCTCTCACTCTGGTTGAGTCTCCATCTGGAGCGCGGAACCCACCATGCTTACTAATTATGCCTGGGCTTCTAAGATCCGACCGGGGAGGCCTCAGTGTCTCCTCTCCTTCGGGAGAACGGAAGGATGCCTGTGGCCTACGTAAGTGGTGCAAACTTCTTGTCTTGAAGTTTTATTGGTCTCCTGCGTAAACCAAGCCACTCAGCCTCTTTTCTCCACTGAATTTTCCTACTGAGCTATCCTCATCCTATTACTCTGTATATCTTTGATAAAATATTTAAATAAATAGGTCGCCGACGCCGTCCCCGCTTCAAATACCCTGGATCAGCCGGGGCAGGACCCCGGCAGGTGGCGCCACTACAGTGAGATAACAGACAGCTAACTGCAGCTTCTGAATCCCAGCTTCAAATCCCAGTCCTGGGGTACAACTGGAGCTAGTCCTGTAGTGAAAAGCACAGCAATAATACCAATCAGGGATAGAGGCCAGGGTTGACAATGAAAATTCACTGATATTTTGATAGCCGGATCCTCAAGCTTCCACCTTGTGTTGACTAGCCTGCTGCCAGAGTGTGGCTGAAGTAAGGCTGAAGAATCCTCAAGCTTATGCCCAGTGTTGACTAGTCAGATTCTGGAGTGACTAAAGCAGGGCTCAGCATCCTTCATGGGTGAGGTTCATTGTTTTTGGAACCAGACATTGAGGGGTTTTGGGGTCCCAAACTGTTTTCCAGGTGTCTTCATCACAGGAAGCCACTGTCTTCTTGACTCTGGTGTGGTGTATCCAGGGATGATGCCTGTAACTCATCTCCTGGCTGATAGGGATGAACCCAATTTCCCAGAGTAACGGGGTCCTTTCTAAGGTTTCTTGAGCGATATGGCAGAAGACTTTTCCAGGGCCTGGAGGTATCGGGACATCTCCAGGTCAGCTAGTTGTTGGTGGTTTCCCATGTAAGATCTCAAAGGGAGACTAGCCTGAGGACCCTGGGGTGCATTTACAGAGGGAGATGAGAGTCCACAGAATGATAAGGCAGCTTGTTCCGGCATTGTCTGGGTATTGGCCAGGGGATATTCTTGTTGTACTACTACTTGGAGAAACAAACTTAACAAGAAAGTTAAAGATATTTGGCTCAAAGATTAATAGAAGTAGGAAAGCTGCTGAGGGGATAGCCAGGAAACATTGATAAGCCAGGTCCAGACATTGATTCTTGACATTAGTATTTCTCTAGGTATGAGAAGATGCAAGAATTTGGACTCATAAAAATCTTTACCTGAAAACATCTATCTGAAGGCCTGCTTTTCTGTTTTTTTTTCCAGGGCACAGAGTGCCTTAGTTTTTGTCTCCCCACTGAACTGCTTTCAAGGGGATATTGAAGGTCAGCATCTTATAGTGGTCATGATTTAATCTTTGTAGAGGCAGCTGGCAAGGGCCAACTTCCCGTCAGCAGGGCCCCTTCATAGCCACATATTTGACCATGCTTTGTGGGCATTTCATGGTCATTGTGTCCTGCGGTGCTGGGAAGGCTCATTCCCGGGTCTAACAAAGATTCCACTGACGGGCCACTCACCGTGTTGTCACTAGGCCAGGCCTTTTAAGAAGCAAAAGTCTCTGGACCATACCTGTCTTACTAGCCTCTTGGTCCAGGAAAATATTTCCTCTTGTTGCTTCTTCCCATATCTAGAGCTACATTACTACAATTTTTTATTTCATATGGAACTGCATATCAGCATTTTATCACAGGTTCGGTCACACATTTGGTAACATAAGAAATAATGTTCTGAAACAAGCTACATAGACAATAATATAGCCAACAGTTATTAGTAAGGTCAAAAGCAAGAATTTAAATCAAGAGGGTTCACTGGGTATAGCCTGGTATACCCCAGGTCATCTGACTCAGTTAAATGACTATAGCCAAGTGTTCATCTCCTGGTTGTACATCATGGAGCATCTGACCTTTTTCCAAAGATTGGTTACTGAGATAAGCTTTAGAAACAATCTCAGAGTGTCTTTTTTAATAACTTAATTAAACCTTTTAGCAATATAACATAACAAGGAACTGTTTCAGAAGTGAGTCTTAGTAAGCACAGACCTGAATTAACAAAGGAGAAGGCAATGGCACCCCACTCCAGTACTCTTGCCTGGAAAATCCCATGGGCGGAGGAGCTTGGAAGGCTGCAGTGCATGGGGTCACTGAGGGTCAGACACGACTGAGCGACTTCACTTTCACTTTTCACTTTCATGCATTGGAGAAGGAAATGGCAACCCACTCCAGTATTCTTGCCTGGAGAATCCCAGGGACGGTGGAGCCTGGTGGGCTGCCATCTATGGGGTTGCACAGAGTCAGACACGACTGAAGCAACTTAGCAGCAGCAGCAGAACTTAATATTCCAGAGAAGGCAATGGCAACCCACTCCAGCACTCTTGCTTGGAATATCCCATGGGCAGAGGAACCTGGTAGGCTGCAGTCCATGGGGTTGCTATGAGTCAGACACGACTGAGCGACTTCACTTTCACTTTTCACTTTCATGCATTGGAGAAGGAAATGGCAACCCACTCCAATGTTCTTGCCTGGAGAATCCCAGGGATGGGGGAGACTGGTGGGCTGCCGTCTATGGGGTCACACAGAGTCGGACACGACTGAAGCGACTTAGCAGCAGCAGTAGCAGCAGAACATAATATTCAGTGAAACTTTTTTTTTTTTTTAAGAACTCATTGTGAGGGTATTAACACTGTAGCTAGGTAAGGCTATAAACCATCAAATAAAAATGAGGTCTGCCAGGGAACCAGAAAAATCTAAGTGGCCATCTTGGATTTCCCATAGCCCTGGCTCTTTGATTTTCATCTGTTGTTTATCCATTTTTAATTTCCTGACTTAGGAGCAGACTATTGCCATGTTTTAAGGACATCACGATAGCAAAAGTCTAACTGTGAGGGGTTATTTATTTATTTATTTTTTGAAGCAGAATGAGCTTTGTCTAAATGTACCATAATCTTAAATAATGTTTATTTACTTTACCAAAGTAACAAAAAGATTTTAAAAACAAATATAAATCACTTAAAGGCAAAGAAATGCACAATCTGTTATCAAAAGCTGCATCTTAAGAAAACTTTGTTCTCTAAACAGAGAGAAGACCAAATTCCAGTCTGGTACCAGCTTACTATTAATAACAAAATTTGTTTATCTGCTTAATCTTGGAAAGTCTTTTCCACAAATCTTGAAGAACTAGCAGTATTTTTTAAAGATGTGAGAGTAAAACCATAGAAGGCATGTTTAAAATCTGATTCTATTGCAATTGACAAAGAAACCTGGTCATTACACTTTAATATGATAACTAGAATTATAATTGACCATATTTTATCAGGGCATATCAGATCTAGATGAATTTCGCATAATTTTATGACATCTATATTAGTAACATCAACCATACAGTATAACCTGAAAAGATTGATCATCCCTTTAACAGTATTTCCCATGTAATTTAACATGTCCAATGAACCAAGGTAACTTAGTAACTCTTTGGGTTGTCCCAGGGGCCCTCTGAAGCATCCCAAAGTTAGCTAGAAGTCAAGTTATTCAGGAAGTTTTGTCAATAAATATCAAAAGGGTTTATAATGCTCAGTCAGGTAGGATCATATAAGTCACTGTGAAGTAATAGTTATTTACTTAGCCAAAGTTAACAAAAGATTTCAAAGGTAAACATAGAACAGATCAATTAAGAGATAAAGAAATTTAAATCTATTATTAAAAGCAGTTTAGTATCTGAAGAAAGTATGTCTTCTTAACAGAGAGAAAGGCCAAATTCAACTTTTGTACTAGCTTACTTTAAACTCATTCAGTTCAATTCAGTTCAGTCTCTCAGTCATGTCCGACTCCTTGCGACCCCATGAATCGCAGCACACCGGGCCTCCCTGTCCATCACCATCTTCCGGAGTTCACTCAAACTCATGTCCATTGAGTCGGTGATGCCATCCAGCCATCTCATCCTCTGTCGTCCCCTTCTCCTCCTGCCCCCAATCCCTCCCAGAATCAGAGTTTTTTCCAGTGAGTCAACTCTTCACATGAGGTGGCCAAAGTACTTGAGCTTCAGCTTTAGCATCAGTCCTTCCAAAGAACACCCAAGGCTGATCTCCTTCAGAATGGACTGGTTGGATCTCCTTGCAGTCCAAGGGACTCTCAAGAGTCTTCTCCAACACCACAGTTCAAAAGCATCAATTCTTTGGCGCTCAGCCTTCTTCACAGTCCAACGCTCACATCCATACGTGACCACAGGAAACAAACATTAGCAAACAAACATTAATACTAGATATTTAATATTGAATATTTCCCAGTTCACATGAATCTTAAATTTATTTAGGTTAATTTTTCTTATATTTAGAATTGTTTGATTTGTAAGGACTTACATTTCTTTAGTCCAATTAAATTAGAACTGATTTACAGCTTCAACAATATTATATATATATAAAAGACATATTCTGAGACATACATAAATCCAGGCAGACAGACTGACAGAGACTTTATAGTTTTCGGTTTTAGATTTAAAATATCTCTTTGACTACTCTACCCCCCTTTTTTTCTTCCTTTGAAGTTCTAACTTGCACAAGGCTGAGGTCTCAGGCAAAGCTGGCTGTGTATTTCAAGGACATGAAAAGGGTTAACTTCAAGCTTTTTCCCTGGGCAGACCTTTTAACAAGCTGCTGCTACTGCTGCTAAGTTGCTTCAGTTGTGTCCGACTCTGCGACCCCAGAGATGGCAACCCACCTGGCTCCCCCATCCCTGGGATTCTCCAGGCAAGAACACTGGAGTGGGTTGCCATTTCCTTCTCCAATGCATGAAAGTGAAAAGTGAAAGTGAAGTTGCTCAGTCATGTCTGACTTCACGACCCCATGGACTGCAGCCTACCAGGCTCCTCCATTCATGGGATTTTCTAGGCAAGAGTACTGGAGTGGGGTGCCATTGCCTTCTCCATTTAACAAGCTAGTTGTTGTTAATTGCATATGCAAAAAGAATTGGTTTTGCAGTTTCCAAAAAGAAAAATTTCTCTCCATTCAATCAGCAATCACACACTCACAATCATTCAGAGGCTATCACAGTGCCTCCCTTCTTCTGAGTCCCCAGGTTTCCTTAACTGTTGCCCCCTTCCTGGGAGCCCCAAGGAGGTTATCAGTCATGATGCCTCCCTTCCTCCCGAGTCTGCAGGTTTCCTTAACTGTTCCTCCTTCCTTGGAGCTCCAGGAGGTAATCAGTCTCCTCTTCTACCTGTTGGGGTAGGTTCTGCCTGGGGACCAGCCCGGGGCCATACCTTATCCTGTGGCCATTTCTGGTGAGTTGGTCCATCCCTCCAATGAGTCTAGTGGGGCTCGGCCATCTGGAGCGTTGGAACACCAGTCCGAAAGAGAATCCATATACCATCAGGTGGCGCGCCTCCTCATTTGTCTTGGGGTTCCTTTGCTCCAGCCCAGCCAAGCCACCAGTCCAGCGGCTCAAGGGTTCAGCGTGGTTGGAATCTCACTGGGGCCTCCAGAAATGTTGCAGAAACCAGTACTCGAGAAACCAAGCACCACACTTGGAGAGTTGGAGAACTCAGATTTATTACACTGACAGGCCCGGAGGAATTAACACTCCAAGCTCTGAAACCTGAACAAAGGGATTACAGAGTTTTTATAGACAGACTATAGTGGGCAACACCAGCTGTTAATTGACTGGTTTAAACGAAGGGGTTTTGCACATGGAACATCAGTCAAGATGGGGAGGGGGATGCCTGACCTGGACAGGCATGATTAAGCAGGTTTGCAGGAGCTGGATGATTTCAAAGAGCAGGACAAGGGTGAGTAAGATAAACTCCAGTTCCTAGTATTGCAAGTCCCCGTTTTCTGAGACTACGTGACCTACCTGATCTAGACTTTGCAAGAGGCAAGCTGAGTTACAGAGGCAGAAGAAAGAGGCTATGTAAAATTTTAACTCTTCCTCTTCACAATAAGAAGCCTCTTCATGTTTATCCTTAAGTTGATTCATTTTGGAATGTAAAGTGTATCAGAATCACCTGGATAATAAATAATACAGTGAGAAAGATTGAGAATCACACTGCTTAGATTTAAATCCCATCTCTGTCATCATCTATTATGTTTATACTTTAATTTTTTTTCTGTGCCTCAGTTTTCTCATCTCTAAAGTTGGCTATAATAGCTAATTTTTTAATGTTTCTGTGCAATCATTGATGCAATGCTTCCATAACAGTTCTTCATACATCTTGGAAAGATTAGCTAATATTATCAGCCTAAGAATTGTTATAGAGAAGGAAATGGCAACCCACTCCAGTGCTCTTGCCTGGAGAATCCCAGGGACTGAGGAGCCTGGTGGGCTGCTGTCTATGGGGTTGCACAGAATCGGACACGACTGAAGCGACTTAGCAGCAAGAATTGTTAACATGTGTATACCTGGAGCTCAGACTAGGATTTACATGCTCACTAATTTTGAGAACCACTGAATTCCAAGATAAGTATTCATTTATAACTTAGTCTAACTGTGGCCCTGCTTAGAAGTAGATAACAGATTTGAATTAATTTATTCTGGTTAGAGTATATTTCTAACCTGGGGCACAATCTGAGGGAATTTTTAAAATATCCATTTCTGGATACTATTGAAGACTTTTTAAAGCATAATATATGAATCAAGAGCCATGGAAATATGTATTTGAGAATAAATGTTCTATGTACTTAGTGATATGCTGACCCACAGCCTAATCTTTAAACAATTAAATGACTTTATTTAGATGATGTCTTGAGATTCCTTTTGCACTTTAGATGTCTAGATGGCCAACAAATTGTGTGTTCCTCCTTTCAGAGTAGAGAATTTTTGCTGACAAGAGGCTATGTATGTAGAAATCATATTTCCAAGCCTCTGTGCTTATAAGTATGGCTACGTGACTGTTTCTTGCCATTGAAATGTGAGTAGAAACAGTGTAACTTCTGGGGCAAAGCTATGAAGAAGTAACTGTTCATATTCAATATTTTTCTGTCTTGCTGACTGGCTGCAGAGGATGCTGAGGCCCTAGGCAATATTGGATGCAAACCATGGAAGAAACCTGAGTTTATGAACAACCATGTGCAGGAAGAGTGCTTACAGTATCACATCAAGCTATCCTAAGGATAAAAATTAAGCATCTGTTTCATTAAATCATGGGGGCATGTTTGTTACAGAAACTTGATATACTCAATGGTTTTCAACATGAGACTTTCCCTCCCTTTAAGACTGTGATGGTTAAATTTTTGTGTCAATTTGGTTAGACTATGGTACCCAGTCCTTTGGTCAAAATTAGTCTATATATTGTTGTGAAGATATAGTATGTTATATATATTATAGATATATTATACATGTGTTTAATATCTGTATCCATTTACTTTAAGTAAGATCATGGCCTATGATATGGATGAGCCTCATCCAATCAGCTGAAGGACTTAGGAGTGAAACTGAGATTTCCTGAAGAAGGAATTCTGCCTCAAGACTGTAGCACAAATCTGCCAGAGTTTCAAATCCATTGGCCTGACCTATAGACTTCAGAATTCCCAGCTCCCTTAATTATCCATACACACATGTATATCATATTGATTATGTGTCTCTGGAGAACCCAGAGTAATACAAAGTCTGTACTCTTCAGAAGATGCTTAATAAAATGTGTCTTTGCCATCCTAAATATATACATGTAGATCATACACTGTATACTGGACGTCATACTAGACCCTGAGGGAGAAAGGAAAAATAAGACTATCATTTGTTTGGTGTTTAGAATATATCCCATATTATGAATAAATTTTAACATTTCAGTCATTGTTGGTTTTATATCTTACACAGTTCAAATATGCAGTCTTTTAAAAATATGTGCATTTTATGTGTGTGTATATGTTAGTCGTTCACTCGTGTCTGACTCTTTATGACCCCATGGACTATAGCCTGCCAGGCTCCTCTGTCCATGGGATTTCCCAGGCAAGAATAATGGAGTGGGTTGCCATTGCCTTCTCTATGCATTTTATAGACTCATTTAAATATTTCAAGATACTTATTATTGGTACTTTTATACTTGGCATCGCTGCTTTTTTAGAGTTTGGTTGAAAGTGAAAGTCACTCAGTTGTGTCTGACTCTTTGTGACCCCATGGACTATACTGTCCATGAATTCTCCAGGCCCAAATACTGGAGTGGGTAGCCTTTCCTGTCTCCAGTCTTCCTGACCCAGAGATTGAACTCGGGTCTCATGTATTGCAGGCAGATTCTTTACAAGGGAAGTCCAAGAATACTGGAGTGGGTAGCCTATCCCTTCTCCAGTGTATCTTCCCAACCAAGGAATTGAACCAGAGTCTCTTGCATTGCAGGTGAATTCTTGGTTAGTTTTCTATAAGTAGGAGATAGATCAGATCTCTATTTTGTAGCTCCACAGACAGACGGTTACTGGGTTTTATAAAATGAAATAATGTGCTTATAAACCATTTAAAAACTTCTCAAATAGTATAAATATAAATATTCATAAATTATTACTCTTTTAAATACATTAGTTCAGTTTATACAGAGTTAAGGGTTAAAATTTATGAAATGCTATTTTCTATTCATGCATTCTGTTTAATGCCAATCATTTATGGCTGAGGACCTGGGCCAAAGTGACCTGCATTGCTCCATTTGACCGAGAGCACATGATTCTTATCCTCATATTAACAACAAAGAGTTAAATTAAAACTAACTTCCCAATGACATTCAAAGATGGGTAGGAGAGGGGCTGGAGCTTGGAAATTAGAATGAAGTTAATTCATTTGACTTGAGAAACTTATAATCAACCTGTCTCCCCTTAAAAGATAGGCTATAAATGGAAGTTTTAATTATTGAGGTTGCATGCCTGGTGCCAGCTTTTGATCAGTACCATCTGAGCTGCTCTGTCTTAGGAAAAGACAGTATCTCTTTGCCCAAACGTTTATCACACAGGCATTGGTATACACTCACACACATGCACACACACCCCCTTTGGCAAGGCTCTTTCACTCATGGCTTGATTACAAGTAGATATAAGACCCTACTCTTTTATATTACTTTTTAATTGCTTTCATTTGGGATTGGGTAACAGGAGATATCTGGAGAAGGAAATGGAAACACCCTCCAGTATTTTTGCCTGGGAAATCCCAAGGACAGAGGTGCCTGGCGGGCTACAGTCCATGAGGTCACAAAAGAACTGGACACGACTCAGGGACTTAAGAGCAACCACAACCCTCCCTCTCTACTGTCTCCTCCCGTATCCCTCACACACAGGTGCACTTGGGTAGGATGAACAGAACTACCTCCAGCTTCCTCCAAAGACCTGGGACAGTGTAAGACATAGCCTTAGTATAAAACAAGTGTCCTTTAGATCTTTTTGGTGAATAGGCCATTGCTTATGAACAAATATGCTAGATAAGCAGAAAAATCAAGGGCATTCTAGAAGCTTCAGACCTCCAACTTTCTGATGTTTGGGCCATCAGGAATCTCAGTAGCCTTAGAAATATCTCTAGTTCTGCAAAGTAGGTGAAAAATAAGGTTTTTACAGGTGGATAATAGGGATAATATAATATCTTTACTACTTAAAAGCAGATACCTACATTTGATGTACCATAATAACTATTCACACTTTTATATATTTAACACATGCAAGACATGTTTTCTTCTTTTAGTACTTGAGCCCCATTGAGGAGAGCTGCATTATTGATTTTTGTTTTTACATTGGCTAGAATCATGCAATAAATCTATGAATTCAACCCAAACTCCTCAGAGTCAGGATTGAAATCCTTTTGCAAAACAAAAACAAGGGTGTTCTCATTTTTGCATGATTCTGATTTTACACAGAGATCACATAAAGGCAAATGGGTACATATTTTGTCTTGTGAATATCTCTGAACCTGGTGATTAGAAATGAGCTCTAGTGTGCGACTCAAGCAATAAGTTGTCTCCTGGTTATTCTATCCTCACCTTGATGGGTGACTTTGGGAGAGATCTCTAAATTTTTGAACTTCAAGATCTTTATCTGAACAGTGAGACAATAAACCTGGTTGATGTAACTCAGGGAATCATTAAACCTGATTATGTTATTATGATTCCTCAGTAGACTAATATTGTGAAAGATAATTACTTCGTGGGCATGAATGCTGTTTCACCTCAACTTTCATCCGTTTAGTCCATGTGCTGTGCTTAGTTGCTCAGTTGTGTCCAACTCTTTGTGACTCCGTGGATGATAGCCCACCAGGGTCCTCTGTCCATGGGGACTCTCCAGGGAAGAATACTGGAGTGGGTTGCCATGCCCTCTTCCAGGGGATCTTTCCAACCCAGGGATCAAACCCAGGTCTCCCACATTGCGGGTAGATTCTTTACCATCTGAGCCACCAGGGAAGTCTATAGTCATAGTCTATAGCCATATTTATATTATCATCAATGATATTGTCATTATTGTTATCATCATGAAAACTAATATGTGAATAATAAAACAAATCCAATAATATCAAGGTGAAAGTCTCTGAGTCATGTCCGACTCTGCGACCCCATGAACTATACAGTCCATGGAATTCTCCAGGCCAGGATACTGGAGTGGGTAGCCTTTCCCTTCTGCAGGGGATCTTCCCAACCCAGGTTTCCTGCATTGCAGGTGGATTCTTTACCAGCTGAGCCACAAAGGTACATTATACAAAGTCCCCCCACCTCACTGAACTGCAGCTGTAATTTCACGACCTAAACACAATTTTAATCATTTTCTTTGTTAATATTTATCATATTACTATAATTTTTCTATATCTCTGTCTTGATTAACTTTATTCATTCATTCTATTCATATTTTATATTTTCCCATATACCTTTTTGAAAATATCATTTTCTTCCTATTGAAGGAAATAGTGACATTTTCTTTTATTTCTGAGATCCAGGGATCCTGTCCAGGAAAAGCATTGCTCTGAAACCAAAGGGCAGTCTGCTGCTCTCAGTAACTTTGGGCACTTGAGAGAGTGCCTCCAATGGGCTGTCTATCCTATTATGAGACGAAATATGAAAAACCAGTCAGAACCTTCTGAAAAGTATATACCAAAGTCATTTAAGAAATGTGTTACTCGTTAAATTAGTCACAGTTTAGTGGGTTTTGAGCTTCAGTGAATCTGAGTCTTCTTTGAATTTCTTTTTTTCATTTTTGTACCTTTAGTTATCAATATTAACACACATATTTGGACACGAACTTCTGCAACTGTCAGAACAAATGAGACAAAACACAAATCTATTGCTTTTCCTGTTGCCTCTGGTTTGTTTTTAAAACCTAATTATTCACAAAACATGGCATTTTTCTGTTTTCCTTGGGGCTGTGAATAAGGACTTGGCATAAATCAATGTCTTATTTTTATCTGGAATTGCATAAGAAGAGGGTCCCTAAAAGAACTGGAAGAATTAGAGGAAACAAACATTTCTCATAAGGAGAAAAGAAAGAAATGTTTAAGCAAGAAAAGATTCAGGGAAAATTAATTACTCTGTGGAGAAAAATATTCACTGAATATTACACAATAAAAATAAATTTTTACCTGGATGCAACCAAAACAATTATTGAGCCACATATTTTAATTTATAAGAATTCTGATACAGAGAAAAGATTAACAAAAATAGTTTCCTAAAATTGAAATAAATGTTTTGGATAAAATATTGATTGATACATTAGCAGGTATAAAAATTGTCCCTTTAGCTATATTTTTAAAATCTGCTCTTGTATTAGGGGCTTAATTTCTCTAGAATTTTATAAAGAATGTGACTAGAGTTTTATGCACAGGAACAAGCATTCAGTTCAGTTTAGTTCAGTTGCACAGTCATGTCCGGCTCTTTGCAACCTCATGAACTGCAGCACTGCAGGCCTCCCTGTCCATCACCAACTCCCGGAGTTCACTCAAACTCACGTCCATCGAGTTGGTGATGCCATCCAGCCATCTCATCCTCTGTCGTCCCCTTCTCCTCCTGCCCCCAATCCCTCCCAGAATCAGAGTTTTTTCCAGTGAGTCAACTCTTCACATGAGGTGGCCAAAGCATTGGAGTTTCAGCTTTAGCATCATTCCTTCCAAAGAACACCCAGGGCTGATCTCCTTTAGAATGAACTGGTGGGATCTCCTTGCAGTCCAAGGGACTCTCAAGGGTCTTCTCCAACACCACAGGTCAAAAGCGTCAATTCTTTGGCGCTCAGCTTTCTTCATAGTCCAACTCTCACATCCATACATGACCACAGGAAAAACCATAACCTTGACTAGACGGACCTTAGTTGGCAAAGTAATGTCTCTGCTTTTTAATATGCTATCTAGGTTGGTCATAACTTTCCTTCCAAACAGTAAGCATCTTTTAATTTCATGGCTGCAATCACCATCTACAGTGATTTTGGAGCCCCAAAAGAAAGTCTGACACTGTTTCCCCATCTATTTCCCATGAAGTGATGGGACCAGATGCCACGATCTTCGTTTTCTGAATGTTGAGCTTTAAGCCAACTTTTTCACTCTCCACTTTCACTTTCATCAAGATGCCCTTTAGTTCCTCTTCGCTTTCTGCCATAAGGGTGGTGTCATCTGCATATCTGAGGTTATTGATACTTCTCCCGGCAATCTTGATTCCAGCTTGTGCTTCTTCCAGCCCAGCATTTCTCATGATGTACTCTGCATATAAGTTAAATAAGCACGGTGACAATATACAGCCTTGATGAACTCCTTTTCCTATTTGGAACCAGACTGTTGTTCCATGTCCAGTTCTAACTGTTGCTTCCTGACCTGCATACAGGTTTCTCAAGAGGCAGGTCAGGTGGTCTGGTATTCCCATCTCTTTCAGAATTTTCCACAGTTTATTGTGATCCACACAGTCAAAGGCTTTGACATAGTCCAAAAAGCAGAAGTAGATGTTTTTCTGGAACTCTCTTGCATTTTCCATGATCCAGCGGATGTTGGAAATTTGATCTCTGGTTCCTCTGCCTTTTCTAAAACCAGCTCGAACATCTGGAAGTTCATGGTTCACATATTGCTGAAGCCTGGCTTGGAGAATTTTGAGCATTACTTTACTAGTGTGTGAGATGAGTACAATTGTACAGTTTTTGAGCATTCCTTGGCATTGCCTTTCTTTGGGATTGGAATGAAAACTGACCTTTTCCAGTCCTGTGGCCACTGCTGAGTTTTCCAAATGTGCTGACATATCGAGTGCAGCACTTTCACAGCATCATCTTTCAGGATTTGAAATAGCTCAACTGGAATTTCATCACCTTCACTAAGCTTTGTTCATAGTGATGCTTTCTAAGGCCCACTTGACTTCACATTCCAGGATGTCTGGCTCTAGGTCAGTGATCACACCATTGTGATTATCTTGGTCATGAAGATCTTTATTGTACAGTTCTTCTGTGTATTCTTGCCATCTCTTCTTAATATCTTCTGCTTCTGTTAGGTCCATACCATTTCTGTCCTTTATCGAGCCCATCTTTGCATGAAATGTTCCCTTGGTATCTCTAATTTTCTGAAGAGATCTCTAGTCTTTCCCACTCTGTTGTTTTCCTCTATTTCTTTGCACTGATCACTGAGGCAGTCTTTCTTGTCTCTCCTTGCTATTTTTTGGAACTCTACATTCAGATGCTTATACCTTTTCTTTTCTCCTTTGCTTTTCACTTCTCTTCTTTTCACAGCTATTTGTAAGGCCTCCACAGACAGCCATTTTGCTTTTTTGCATTTCTTTTCCATGGGGATGGTCTTGATCCTTGTCTCCTGTACAAACAGTGCTGTTTTACTTGTATAGTTCTTTTTTAAAACTATTTTCAACATGACTTCATAATTACTCTCCAATCTGAATCTCATGAAAACTCCATGAAATGGGGCAAGTATGTTTGTCTGTATTTTGTAGATGAGTAATCTGAGTTTCACAAACTGAATGACTTGATCATGGTCACAAAAGCATCAGCAGCTAAGCCTAGACTTAAATCCACTTGTCTTTATCTCTAATTTCTATGATGTTTTAATAAGAAATAAAGCTCCATTTGTGGCTGAAAAAACAGCATCACATTTCTTTTGTCCTTAGCCAATCCTTTAACCTTCTGTAAAGTTGCCTGCCATGTCATTTCTCCAAGTTCTTTATAAATTCTTACTGCATGATATCATCTGTAATTGATATCTGGGAGCACCTTGTTTTCCATATTGATCATCTAGTTTTGTTTTCTTCTCCTCCCACCTCACACTCTCCTTCCTCCTGCAACCCTCTCCCCTGTTTTTCTCCGTAACTGTTAGCACCACAAAGCAAGGACAGAGAAAGCAATGTATTGATAGCTTAGATATATAATTCAATTAGACCTAGAATTAAATCCCATTCTGATCATTTAAATGGATGATATTTTATAGGTTGTATAAACTCTAAGCTTTATATGCCTCATCTGTAAAACAATACCTGCCTGTAATTAACATAACATTTTGAAAATTTCCCATTTACCACTCATTTCTGGTGGGTTGTCAATCATGACTCACTTTTTGATCCTTGGAGGTAGGCAGCAAGGAAGCTTCACTTTCACAGTTATGAGAATTGGCTAAAGGATAGACATGTGAGCCAAGCAACTTTGATCAAGTCACTTCCTTGGAACTTAGCTTAAAAATTCAAGGGAGGTTCTCCTTACAGTTTTAAGTGTCTATCTTCTCTGTCATATGGAGGAATACGCATCTTACGATGAAACAATGAGGTCAAAACATAAAGAGAAGTAAGGAGAGATAAAAGAGTGTGTAGGGACTGTAGGTAAAAGCCTAATCCATTTTCACCCACCCTTCCTAACACATTGACATGCTAAAGCCACCTTATTGCCTTTATTATGATATTATTTTACTTAATATAGCTATGATTCGGCTTCTTTTGGTTGCATTTCAGGGACTATTTTTAAAATTTGTATTTTATATTATAATATAGTTGATTTACAATGTTTTAGTTTTAGATATACAGCAAAGTGATTCAGACATATATTTCCATTTTTCAGATTCTTTTCCCATATAGGTTATTACAGAATACTGAATAGAGTTCCTTGTGCTATACAGTAGGTCCTTGTTGGTTATCTAAACTCCTTATTTATCCCTCCCAGCTTTCCCTTTGGTAACCATGAATTTATTTTCAAAGTCGGTAGATCTGTTTCTGTTTTATAAATACGTTCATTTGTATCATTTTTAATTTCCACATTGTAAGTGATATCATAGACACTTTTTCACTGTCTGACTTACTTCACTTAATATGATAATCTCTAGGTCCATCCATTTTCACAAATGACATTTTCACATTAATTTTTATGGCTGAGTAATATTCCATTGAGTGTATGTACCACACTTATTTACCCTTTCCCCCTCTGATGGACATTGAGGTTCTGTCCATGTCTTAGCTATTGTTAAGTAGTGCCTCAGAGAACATTGTGTTCGTGTATCTTTTCAAATTTTGATTTTCTATAGATATATCTCCAGGAGTGAGATTGCTGGATCATGTCGTAGTTCTGTTTTTAGTTTTTTAAGGACTGTCTATACTGTTCTCCCGGAGAAGGCAATGTCACCCCACTCCAGTACTCTTGCCTGGAAAATCCCATGGACGGAGGAGCATGGTCGGCTGCAGTCCATGGGGTTGCTAAGAGTCAGACACGACTGAGCGACTTCACTTTCACTTTTCACTTTCATGCATTGGAGAAGGAAATGGCAACCCACTCCAGTGTTCTTGCCTGGAGAATCCTGGAGAACCCTGGAGAATCCCAGGGACGGGGAGTCTGGTGGACTGCCATCTATGGGGTCGCACAGAGTTGGGGTCTATGGGGTCGCACGACTGAAGTGACTTAGCAGCAGCAGCAGCATACTGTTCTCCATAGTGATTGCACCAATTTACATTCCCACCAACACTGTAGGAGAGTTCCCTTTTCTCCAGACCCTCTCCAGCATTTATTGTCTGTAGTCATTCTGATTGGTGTAAGGTGACACCTCATTGTAGTTTCAATTTGTGGTAGTTTAGTTGCTAAGTCATGGCCAACTCTTGCAACCCCATGGACTGTAGCCTGCCAGGGTCCTCTGTCCATGAGATTCTCCAGGAAAGAAGACTGGAGTGGGTTGCCATTTCTTTCTCCAGGGGATCTTCCTGAGCCTGAAATGAACCCAGGTCTTCTGCATTGCAGGCAGATTCTTTACTGACTGAGTCACCTTCAATGGCAGTTTTAATTTGCATATCTCTAATCAGCAGTTTTGAGCATTTTTTCACGTACTTCTTGGCCATCTGTATATCTTCTTTGAAGAAATGTCTATTTAGATCTTCTGCAATTTTTTTTGATTGTATATTTTATTTGTTTCTTTGATATTGAGCTTCATGAGCTATTCATAAATTTTGGAGATTAATCCCTTGTTGGTTGGGTAGCTTTGTTTGCCAATATTTTCTCCCATTCTCTGAGCTATCTTTTTGTTTATGGTTTCCTTTTCTGTGCAAATCTTTTAACTTTAATTTTGTCGCACCTGTTTATTTTATTTTTGTTACTCAAGCAGGTGGATCCATAAAGATATTCCTGAAATTTATGTCAAAGAATGTTCTGCCTGTTTCCCTCCTAGAGTTTTATAGTACCTGGCCTTACATTTAGGCATTTTAACCATTTTAACAACTTACTGATCAGAGATGTATTAATACATTGTTTATTACCTCAAAATAATTGACTGGGGTGTTTCAATATTCACTTACATAAGAAATTACCAGCCACATGCATTAGTTTCTGCAAAGAGTCCCCTGGTCAATAATGTGATTTTTTTGATATTATGTTAAAGAATGTTGTAATTACATTCTTTTACATGTAGCTGTCCAGTTTCCCAGCATAATTTATTGAAGAGACTGTCTTTTCTCCATTGTATAGAGTTGCCTCCCTTGTTGTAGACTAATTGACCTTAGGTGTATGGGTTTATTTCTGTGTGTGTGTTTTTTTTTTAATCCTGTTCTATTTATCTATATTTCTAATTTTATGCCAGTACCATACTGCTTTGATGACTGTAGCTTTGTAGTATAGTCTGAAGTCAGGGAACCAGATTTGTCCAGCTCAGTTCTTTTCAAGATTACTTTGGCTATTTGGGGTCTTTTGTATCACAACACAAATTTATTATTATTATTTTTTGTTGTTCTAGTTCTGTGAAAAATAACACTGGTAATTTATAGAGATTATATTGACTCTGTATACTGCCTTGGGTAGGACAGTCATTTTGGTAATATATATTCTTCTAATTCAAGAACATATTAGGGTCATCTTCAGTTCCTTTCCTCTACATCTTACAGTTCTTTGAATAATGCATTATGTTGTAAGGTTGTGGTAAAAAGTGAACTCAGTAACATGTACTATCTTTGATGCCTGGCATGGGGCAGTATAAATAATGAAATAATTGAAAAATTCTTGAAAATATTGATGAGAATATTTTGTTTATTTTTATTCCTACAAAATTTTCTGAACATGTCAAGCAACTTTGCAGAAGGTTAAAGGATTGGCTAATGTAAAAAGAGGATATGATACTATGATCTGTCAATTTAGTAAAAATGAATTAATCTTTAATTCATATTGCTAAAAGAAAGACTACCCTGAAATGGCAAAAGAAAACTATAGAGGCAGTAAAAATGTCACTGGTTTGTAGTGGTTCAGGGAAATGGTGAGGCTGAATGTTGAAACACAATGGATTTCTTAGGATGGTGAAACACATTTTGTCAAAATGCATTGAATTTTTTTAACTCAAGAGTGAAACTTAAGGTACGAAAATGAAAAAAAATCATTTAATAGAATTCCAAGATAGAATTCAGAATGAGCAAAGACAATCTAACTCTATTACAAATGTATAAAACTACTGTATTGAAGGTGATGATGAAGGAACTGATCTAAGTAGCTTTGGAATCCAGTGGGATCTATAGGAAAAAGTGAAGCATATAAAATATTATATTTTAGGTGGTTTTCTACAAGCATTCAGTTCAGATCACTTGCTCAGTCATGTCCAACTCTTTGGGACCCCATGGACTGCAGCATGCCAGGCTTCCCTGTCCATCACCAACTCCTGGAGCTTGCTTAAACTCATGTCCATCGAGTCAGTGATGCCAACCAACCGTCTCGTCCTCTGTCGTCCCCTTCTCCTCCCACCTTCAATCTTTTCCGGCATCAGGGTCTTTTCCAGTGAGTCAGTTCTTCCCATCAGGTGGCCAAAGTATTAGAGCTTCAGCATCAGTCCTTCCAATGGATATTCAGGACTGATTTCCTTCAGGATTGATTGGTTTGATATCCTTCCTGTCTGAGGGACTCTCAAGAGTCTTCTCTAACACAGTTCAAAAGCATAAATTCTTCAGTGCTCAGCTTTCTTTATGGTCCAACTCTCACATCCATACATGACTACTGGAAAAACCAAAGCTTTGACTAGATGGACCTTTGTTGGCAAAGTAATGTCTCTGCTTTTTAATATGCGGTCTGGGTTGGTCATAGCTTTTCTTCCAAGGAGTAAGCGTCTTTTAATTTCATGGCTGCAATCACCATCTGCAGTGATTTTGGAGCCCCCCAAAAATAAAGTCTGTCACTGTTTTCACTATTTCCCCATCTATTTGCCTTAAAATAATGGGACCAGAGGCCATTATCTTAGTTTTCTGAATGTTGAGTTTTAAGCCAACTTTTTCACTCTCCTCTTTCACTTTCATCAAGAGGCTATTTAGTTCTTCACTTTCTGCCACAAGGGTGGTGTCATCTGCATGTCTGTGGTTATTGATATTTCTCCTGGCAATCTTGATTCTAGCTTGTGCTTCATCCAGCCTGGCATTTCTCATGACGTACTCTGCATTTAAGTAAAATAAGCAGGGTGACAATATACAGGCTCTTTTTTCCTATTTGGAACCAGTCTGTTGTTCCATGTCCAGTTCTAACTGTTGCTTCTTGACCTGCATACAGATTTCTCAGGAGGCAGGTCAGATTGTCTGGTATTCCCATCTCTTTCAGAATTTTCCAGTTTGTTATCCACACAGTCAAAGGCTTTGGCATAGTCAATAAAGCAGAAGTAGATGTTTTCCTGGAACTCTTGGGCTTTTTTGATGATCCAGTGGATGCTGGCAATTTGATCTCTGGTTTCTCTGCCTTTTCTAAATCCAGCTTGAACATGTGGAAGTTCATGATTCATGTACTGTTGAAGCCTGACTTGGAGAATTTTGAACATTACTTTTCTAGTTTGTACTGGATAACAATTCTGTATTGTTATATTTCTGCATTGTTATTTTCAGTAAGCATGAAAATTAAGTAAATAAATAGTGGATGGTAGAAACCAATTTTCTTAGTATTGGGTAAAAGTTTACATATATAGTCTTACAAGAGGCTGGAATAATCCTTAAAGCAATGAATTAGGGTTGGAGATATCAGTATGAGTTAATGTTTAGCTTAATATAGAGATAATTACATATATATATTTATAGAGGTGTATATCTAGATGGTTAATATACACAAGTAAATGTTTTCTTACTGTGTCAGTTACAGAGCCTAGAAACAATAAGCACACACAAAACCAGTATTTTACTTTCAATACCATTATTCATTAAAAACAAACAGCGTCCTTTAAAGAAAGACTTGATTCTAGGATTGAAGCAGGAAATATACAAGATAAAGTTGAATCATCTCATAGTGCCAGAAAGTACTAAATTGTTCAGAAACAAAGCAAACAAAAGGTATCCATGAGTCTGTAACAATATAAATAAATGAATAAATAAATATTTGAGGGAGAATAAGCAAATTTCTCATGCTGAAAACTTGCAACTGATGAGTGGATAAGCAATCAGTTGTAACTGGTTCATTCATAGTATAAGATATTATGAACACAACCCACCTAGGAAAGCACTGTAACAACTGAGGTGAATTTCAAAAGAATTTTGCTTAACATAAAAAAAGGGCATATTTAAAAATTGACTCACTTATGTTCTGCTTATAAGAAGCCCATCTTTTTGGACATTTGAAATAATTATTTGTTTTTAATTGGAGGTTATTTGCGTTACAATATTGTGTTGATTTCTGCCATACATCAACATGATCAACCATAGGTATACATCTGTCTCCTCCCTCTTGAACCTCCCTCTCTCCTCCCACCGCATCCCACCCTTTAGGTGGTCACAGAAGAATGGTTTGAGTTCCCTGTGTCATACAGAAAATTCCCACTGGCTGTCTCTAAATGTTTATATTTCCATGCTATTCTCTCAATCCATCCCACCCTCTCTTCCCCCGCTGTGTCTGCAAGTGCTGTTCTATATCTGCATCTCCACTGCTGCCATGCAAATAGGTTCATGAGGGCCATCTTTCTAGATTCCATATATTTGTGTTAATATATATTTGTTTTTTATTTTTTCTGACTTACTTCACTCTGTATAATAGCCTGCAGGCTCATCCACCTCTTTAGCACTGACCCAAATCCATTTTTTTTATGGTTGATATCCATGGTATATATATCCATTGTATATATGTATGTGTATATATACATTGTATAAATATCCATTGCATATATGTACCACAGCTTCTTGATCTATTCATCTGTTGACAGACGTCTAGGTTGCTTCCATGTCCTAGCTGTTGTAAATAGTGCTGCAATGAACGTTGGGGTACATGTGTCTTTTTTGATTTCAGTTTACTCAGGGTATATGCACAGTAGTGGGATTGTTGGGTCATGTGATATTTTGTTCTTAGTTTTTTAAGGAAACTCCATACATTTCTCCATAATGGCTTTGTTAATTTATATTCCCACCAACACACTTCCCTTTTATTCACACCCTCCCCAGCAAATACTGTTTATAGATTTTTTTTTGATGATGGCCGTTCTTACTGGTGTGAGGTGATACCTCACTGTTCTTTTGATTGGCATTTCTCTAATAATTAGTGATGTTGAACATCTTTTCATGTGTTTATATATGTAGAAGCCTACTTTAAATATAAATACACCAATAACTTAAAAGTAGATGGGAAATGATAACCATGCTAACACTAATCATAATATATCTGTGGTAGCTATATTAACATCAGATAATTAGTGATAATATAATTAATATCAATATTATAATTAATATCAGATAATGTGAGATATTAATATCAGCTATTAAGTATTAGAAGAATATTACCATGAATAAATAGGGTCATATAGATAATGTATCATAACCACTGGAGTTCATACCAGGAAGTCAATATTGGTGTAACATTTGAGAACTAATTATTGTAATTCACCATGTTATCAGATTTACAATAAAAGCCACATGATTGCTTCAATAAGTGTAAAAAAAAAAGCTTTGGACAAATTCATAGATGTATTTATTAAAAGCTATCAGCAAACTAGGTATAGAAAATGTAATCAAAGTAATGAAAAGTGTGGATGAAAACTATAGCTAACCTAATGTGAAATGATAACTATCTCATAGTTTTCCTATAAAACTGAATTACAGCAAGAGTTTCCATCTTGCCCTCAGAATGGAGGTATAGTGAAAGTAATTCAAGAAAATTAAATGAAAGCTACTTAGATTAGAAAGGAAGAATTGAAACTTTCCTTATTTATAGAACATTATACAGAATCTCAAAAATTAAAATCTCCCAGAATTAATACATAAATTTAGCAAGGTTATAAAATCAATGTACAAAAATCTTATATGTTTCTACAAATGTAATAACAAATGTTAGTTTTTTTTAATTAAGAAATACTGTGAAATAAACCTGATAAAAACATTTGAAAGTGCTATGCATTTGTTTAGAGAATTAGAGAACACCTAAATAAATATAGATGGATGGATACTGTGTTCATGGGTCAGAAAACTCAGTGTTAAGATATCAATTTTTTCAAGCTGATCAAAACTCAATAAATGTTAATTGAAAAAAATGTCAATTGACTTTTTTTTTCCCCTTTGGGATTTCCTCCCCAGAGATAGTAGAAAATCCAACCATGTAGGGAATAAAATTGGGTTATAACCCTGAATTATCACTCTTGTTTTAAAAATAAAAGTATTGGTCACTATGTTTTTGCATAAAGATTGAAAGCAAAGATATTGTGCAGAAATATATGAGATTAAAGCAAACAGCAGTTCAGAATTCAGTCAAAATGAGTTTTGGAAAAGGCTCTGAAGACAGATGCCAATGCATATTAAATATTTAAAGTCTTGGCAGACAGTAAGTCAAGGCAAAACTCTAGACATCTAAGCACTGTGATTTGAAACAGATTTAATTTTAAGGTATACATCAGACAGAAATTTCTTATTTAGAGAAATTTATCAAATTAGAGGTGACTGACTCTAGAAAAAAAGCTGAGCACTGAAGAATTGTTGCTTTTGAACTGTGGTGTTGGAGAAGACTCTTGAGAGTCCCTTGGACTGCAGGGAGATCCAACCAGTCCATCCTAAAGGAAATCAGTCCTGAATATTCATTGGAAGGACTGATGTTGAAGCTGAAGCTCCAATACTTTGGCCACCTGATGCGAAGAGCTGACTCATCTGAAAAGTACTGATGCTGGGAAAGATTGAAGGAAAGAGGAGAAGGGGACGACAAAGGATGAGATGGTTGGATGGCATCATGGACTCCATGGACATGAGTTTGAGTAAACTCCGGGAGTTGGTGATGGACAGGAAGGCCTGGTGTGCTGACGTCCATGGGGTTGCAAAGATTCCAACACGAGTGAGCAACTGAACTGAACTGACTCTAGGAGTAAAGTGGTGTAAGCTGCAGCCTTGATGACTTACTGAGTTTACCTGACGGATTTGTCACCAGCTCAAATTCAATTATACTCTTATTTATAATTTGACATTCACTTATGGTATTTAGAAATATCACCTTTGTGGAGCAATAAACTGTGTTTTGTAAGAAGATAATATGAAAGACTTCTTTGAAAAGATCTTTGAAAAGATCTCTACTTATTGGGATTTAGTATAGTTATTTCCCAATATTACCTTAATTTTTACTATTTTGTCAATGACTAAAAATTGTAATATATATATATTTTAATATTTTATAGCATAAAACTCAACATCCCTAATGCTTATCCTTGGGACAGAGGACTATATGAAAGTTTCCTAGATATGCATAATCCCTCAAATTAAAAAAAATGATAAATTGGACTTCATCAAAATTAAACATTTTTTTAATTGAAAAAGACCTTATTAAGAAGATGAAAAGTGTACACTAGGGTAAATTATCTACAAAACCACATATCTAACAAAATTCTTATGTGTAAAATAAGGAAGTCTTAAAACTCAACATTAAAAAAAAATTCCGATTATAAATGGACAAAAGACATGAACAGTCATTTTACCAAAGAGAAGCAATACATGCATTATTGAAGTCCCAACAGGAGAGGGCAAAAGGGGAAGTGAATTTATTCAAATAAAAAAAAATGACTGACCAGTAAGTCACATAAATACAAATATTGCATTTTATAACTTATAGGTGAAACATAAAAAGTAAATGAATATAACAAAACAGAAACATAATCAGATACAGAGAAGAAACTCACGTTTACCAATGTGGAGGAGAGATGAGGGGAGAGGCAACACAGGGGTAGCAGACAGTTTGTATGTTTTATACATACGACTATTATAAAATAAATATGATACAAGAGTGTACTGTACAGCACAGGGGATGCAGCAATATAGCCAATATTTTATAGCAATTTTAAATGGAGTATTGTGTCACTATGTTATACACCTGAAATTAATGTATTGTAAATCAATTACACTTAAAATGAAAAGAATAATTGAAAACTTCCAACATCTAGGGCAAACCTTAGACATTCAAAACTCACATGTCCCCCAGCAAAGACAATTTAAAAATATGTTCTCCAAGACATACTATCAGATCAGATCAGATCAGTCGCTCAGTTGTGTCCGACTCTTTGCGACCCCATGAATCGCAGCACGCCAGGCCTCCCTGTCCATCACCAACTCCCAGAGTTCACTGAGACTCACGTCCATCGAGTCAGTGATGAGGAGAGGATGACGAGGCGGTGAGGAGATACCCCTCATCCAAGGTAAGGAGCAATGGCTGCGCTTTGCTGGAGCAGCCGTGAAGAGATACCCCACGCCCAAGGTAAAAGAAACCCAAGTAAGACGGTAGATGTTGCAAGAGGGCATCAGAGGGCAGACACACTGAAACCATACTCACAGAAAACTAGTCAATCTAATCACACTAGGACCACAGCCTTGTCTAACTCAATGAAACTAAGCCATGCCCGTGGGGCAACACAAGATGGGCGGGTCATGGTGGAGAGATCTGACAGAATGTGGCCCACTGGAGAAGGGAATGGCAAACCACTTCAGTATTCTTGCCTTGAGAACCCCATGGACAGTATGAAAAGACATACTATATGGCTGCTTAAAATCAAACACACAAATATTTTTTTAAATAATCAGAGAAAAATATCCTCACCTACAAAGGAACTACTATAATGCCATCAGCAGATTACCTAGCACACAATTGGCAGGTCAGGAGAGAGTGGGATGCTATAGTCAAACTGATGAAAGAGAAAAAACCCTGCCAACCAACAAAAATGTACTCAGAAGAGTGGTCTGTTACAAATGAAGGTGAGGGAAAGACTTTTCCAAAAAAGCTGAGGGAGTTTATTACTACTAGACTGGCATTATAAGAAATGCTAATGGTAGTTGCTCATGTTGAAACAAAAGAACATGAACACAAAAATATAAAAATTTCAAAACTCACTATAACGGTAAGAATGTAGTCAAATTCAGAATATTTTAATACAGAAATGGTGGTATGTAAATCGCTTTTAACTCTGGTATAAGTGTTAAAGGATAAGAGTATAAAAAATAACTACAGCTACAATAATGTGTTAATGGATATAAGATGTAAATTGCAACAAACATCAAATGTGCTGGGAGAAGTTAAAGTGTAGAGTTTTTATGTGGTTGAAGTTATCAGCTTAAATTAGACTATTGCATCTATAAGATGTCTTATATAGACCTTCTGTAACTACAAATATAAAACTTGTAGCAGAACACAAAATGATAAAGGAGCCAAAGATTATCACTATAAAATATCATCTAATAACAAAAGGAAGACAGCACAAGAGAAAGAAAGGAACTACAAAACAGTCAGAAAACAGTAAATACAATGACAATAATAATTACTTTAAGTGTAAATGATCAATTCTCAAATCAAAAGACCTACAGTGGCTGAATAGATTAAAAAATCAAGACCTATCTATATTCTATCTCTAAGACAGTCACATTAGATTGAAGGACACACATAGGCTGAACGTAAGAGGGATGGAAAAATTATTTCATGCATTTGGTGACCAAAAGTGAACAGGAGTGGCTATACTTAAATTAGACAAAACTTAAGTAAAAAAGGTTAAAAGAGACCAAGGTCACTATCTAATGGTAAGAGTTAACTCAGCAAGAGGATATAACAATTATAAATGCATATGTACCCAACACTGAAACATGTAAATATGTAAAGCATATGTTAACAGAAATGAAGGGAAACTTGGTCAACCTTAAGGTAATAAGGGATTGCAATACCCCATTTTCAATACTGAATAGATGATCTAGACAGAAAAATCAGTAAGGAGGCACTGAAAGTGAACAAAACTATAGATCAAATAAACCCAACAGACATATATCAAACATTCTATCCAACAGCAATAGAGTACATATTTATTTCTAATACACACAGAATATTCTCCTGTTTGGATTATATTTTAGGTCACAAGACAAGTCCTAGCAAATTTAAGAAGATTGATATCATTTCAACTGTCTTTTCTTACAGTAATAGTATGCAGCCATGAAATTAAAAGATGCTTGCTCCTTGGAAGAAAATATGACCAACCTAGACAGCATATTAAAAAGCAGAGACATTACTTTGTCTGTCTAGTCAAAGCTTGTAGTAGCTTTCCAGAAGTCATGTATGGATGTGAGAGTTGGAGTGTAAAGAAAGCTGAGCACCAAAGAATTGATGCTTTTGAACTGTGGTGTTGGAGAAGACTCTTGAGAGTCCCTTGGACTGCAAGGAGATTCAACCAGTCCATCCTAAAGGAAATCAGTCCTGAATATTCATTAGAAGGACTGATGTTGAAGCTGAAGCTCCAATACTTTGGCCACCTGATGCAAAGAACTGACTCATTTGAAAAGACCCTGATGGCTGGGAATGACTGAAGGAGGGAGAAGGGGACGACAGAGGATGAGATGGTTGGATGGCATCACCGACTCAATGGACATGAGTTTAAGTAAGCTCTTGGAGTTGGTGATGGACAGGGAAGCCTGGCATGCTGCAGTCCATGGGGTCACAAAGGGTTGGACATGACTGAGTGACTGGATTGAACTGAGAATGAATATTAGGAAAAATAGAAAATTCATAAATATGTGGAAATTTAGAAACTCACTTCTAAACAACCAGTAGGGCAAAAGAGGTAATCAAAAAATAATTTGAGACAAATGAAAATGGAACTAATCATATAAAAGCTTAAGGCATGCAGCAAAAAACAGTCTGAACTGGGAAATTTACAGTAATAAGGTACCTGTGCGCGTGCTCAATGGCTTCAGTCGTGTCTGACCTTTTGTGGCCCTATGGACTGTAGCCCGCCAGCCTCATCTGTCCATTCAATTTTCCAGGCAAGGATACTGGAGTGGGTTGCCATTCCCTCCTCCAGGGGATTTTCCCTACCCAGGAATCAAACCCAAACCCATCTCCTTCACTGTAGGCAGATTCGTTACTGCTGAGGCAATGGGGTAGCCATTAAGGGAAAACAAAAAAACAAAAAACAAAGAACTCAACCTGACTTCAGACATCAAGAAATTAGAAAAAGAGCAAGCTAAACCTAAATTTAGAAGAAGGCAAGGAATAATAAATATCAGAGCAGAAATAAATGAAATAGGCTAAAAAGCAATAAAACAGACAAAGAAACTTGAGGTTTTTTTCTTTTTAAAGATGAACAGAATTACCAAATTATTAGCTCTACTAACAAAAAGAGAACTGAAATAAAATTAAAAATGAAAGACAACACATTACAACTGATGTCATAGAAATACAAAGATCATAAGAGACTATTACGAATTCATAATGCCAAATAATTGGACAACCTATAAGAAATAAATCCCCAGAAAAATAAAACCTACCAACAATGACATAAAGAAAAAGCAAATATAAACATACAAATAATGAGAAAGGATATTGAATCAGTAGTGAAAGCCTCCCCCCAGAATACAAGTTCAGGACTTGATGACTTCACTGTTGAATCCTAACAAACATTTAAAGACAAGGCCAGCATTGCTCTCATACCAAGTCAGATAAAGAATTAGAAGAAAAAAAATGGATAGACCAATTACTTATACACATAAAATTCCTAAAAAACAACCCTAAACCCTAGTAAATTGAAGTTAACAGTATATTAAATAGGTTAAGTACCATGATGAAATGTGATTAATTCCTGGGTGCCAAGATGGAACACATACAACTCACTAAATGTGATATACCACGTTAAAGAATGAAAGATAAGAATCATATGGTCATCTCAATAAATGCAGAAAAATTATTTGACAAAATTCAATAGACTTTCATTTTAAAAATGAATAAATAAGATTTAGGAAAATTGTACCTCAAGATAATACAGGCCATGTGTGAAACGCCTACTGTTAACATTATATACAATGATGAAAAATTAAAAGTTTTTTCTCTAATATGAGGAACAAGTTAAGGTTTCCCATTTCTACATTATAACATACAAAAATCAATTCAGTTGATTAAAAACTTAATTATAACATCTGAAACCATAAAACTCTGAGAAGTAAACATAGAGGGCAACCTTCAGGACATTTGTCTTAGTAATGATTTTCTGGGGGGATCTGACATTCAAAGCAAAGGCAGCAAAAGTAAAATTAAATAAATGAGGCTACACAAAACTAAAAGGCTTCTGTACAACAAAGAAAATCAACAAAGCAAAAGGCAACCTCTGGGGTACATGTGTGTGCACTCAGTTGCTCAGTTATGTCCTACTCTTTGCAACCTCATGGCCTTTAGCCCACCAGGCTCTTCTGTCCATGAGATTTTTCCAGGCAAAAACCCACTGGAGTGGGTTGCCATTTTCTCCTCCAGGGAACTTACACAGTAGGGAACAATATTTGAAAAGCATACATCTAATAAGGGGTTAATACCCAAAATATATTGGGAACTCAATAGCACGAAAGCAAATAACCTAATTAAAAATTTGCATAACTCCTGAATAGACATTTTTCCAAAGAAGATGTAAAGATGGCACACAGATATGTGGAAAAGTGCTCAGTGTCAGTTAATCATTTGGAAAATGCACATCAACATCATAATGAGATATCACCTCATGGCTGTTAGAGAAAATATTAAAAAAATGATGAATGTTAATAAGGATATAGATAAAAGGAGCCCTTGTACATTGTTGTAAGAAATGTAAGTTGATACAGCTTTTACTGAAAGCAATATGGATACTCCTCAAAGAATTAAAAATAGAGTTACTATGATCCAGCAATCTTATTTCTGCATGAATATCCAAATAAAATGAAATCAGGATCTCCAAGTGACATCTACACTCTCAGGTTCAATTATAGCGTTCACAATACCCAAGATATGGAAACAATCCAGGTATCTGTCAATGCCCTTCAAGAACCGAAAGATTAAATAAATTCTAGTACATTGATACAATGGCATCTCAGAACAAAAGAAATTAACTATTGATACATGTAAAATCATGTATCTCAAAAACATTATGTCTTTTGTAAAAGGTTTGCCTCAAAAATTTTCATAGTGCATGATGCCATCTCTATAACATTCAGGCATGACAACAGAGACAGGCAGGGCACGGAGCAGGAGTGTGCTACGGGGTGTGCTAATATGTAGTGATGGCCCAACAGTTTTTGTGTGTGTGTGTGTGTGTGTGATATTGGAGCCATCTGTATTTTGGGTGTGGTGTTGATTACACAAGTTTGTTCATAGGATGAAACTGTGTATAATGATACACATATTAATAATATCTGAAAAGTCATGAAAATTGGGGAATATCTGTGGCTTAGTTAACAGTGTTCTACCAATGTTAATTTTCTGTTTTGGGTATTGTATTTCAGTTATATAAGATTTCACCGTTGAGGAAATCTGGGAAGTACACTGTACTATTTTTGCAAAATCTGGTCTATAGTTACTTAAAATAAAAAAGTTAAAAGGGAACTCATTCTATAATAAAAATATCTTTATAGATTAAAATTTTGAGAGTCCCTTGGACTGCAAGGAGATCCAACCAGTCCATTCTGAAGGAAATCAGCCCTGGGATTTCTTCGGAAGGAATGATGCTAAAGCTGAAACTCCAGTACTTTGGCCACCTCATGCGAAGAGTTGACTCATTGGAAAAGACTCTGATGCTGGGAGGGATTGGGGGCAGGAGGAGAAGGGGATGACAGAGGATGAGATGGCTGGATGGCATCACTGACTCGATGGATGTGAGTCTGAGTGGACTCTGGGAATTGGTTATGAACAGGGAGGCCTGGCGTGCTGCGATTCATGGGGTCGCAAAGAGTCGGACATGACTGAGCGACTGAACTGAACTGAACTGAACTGAATGCACTTGGGTTATTTTTTATACCTTTTCCAGACAATGCACATGTATTTTATGTTGTTATAATTGATTATAAAGTAGTCAATGTTTTTATCTTATAATTGCATTGTATTTTTAAAATCTCTTCAGAAAGTAATATTTATGAGTTTGCTTTTAATGGAAACCCAATATGTGGTTACATTTATACAACCCAAAAATAAATTTGACAAACCATTGAATATTTTATTTCCAATTGATTGAGGGCAGGAGGAGAAGGGGACGACAGAGGATGAGATGGTTGAATGGCATCACCAACTCAATGGACATGGGTTTGGGTGGACTCTGGGAGCTGGTGATGGACAGGGAGGCCTGGTGTGCTGCAGTTCATGGGGTCGCAAAGAGCTGGACACGACTGAGTGACTGAACTGAACTAATTGAGTCTTTGAAAAGTCACCTTAACTATCTTTGAATAAATGTTTTCTTTTTAAATTAAAATTAATAGACTGTATATTTTAGGGCAATATTAGATTTATGGAAAAATTGAGCAGTGAGTATAACAGAGTTCCCAGTATACCCTTGTCACTCCCAGTTTCCTCTGTTATTAACATCTTGCATTATTTTGGTACATTTGTTAAAAATGCTGAATCAAAATTGACATATTATTATAAAGTGACACTCCAGTTTTATTGGAGTTAATCTTGATGTGGTACAGTTGTATGGGATTTGAGAAATGCTTGATATCATGTATTGACATTATATTATCATACAGAATACGGGCTTCACTGATAGCTCAGTTGGTTAAGAATCTACCTGCAATGCAGGGGACCCTGGTTCGATCCTTGGGTCGGGAAGATCTGCTGGAGAAGAGATACGGTACCCACTCCAGTGTTCTTGGGCTTCCCTTGTGGCTCTGCTGGTAAAGAATCCGCCTGCAATGCTGGAAGACCTGGGTTTGCTCCCTGGGTTGGGAAGATCCCCTCGGAGAAAGGAAAGGTTACCCACTGCAGTATTCTGGCTTGGAGAATTCCATGGACTGTATTGTCATGTCAGTCCATGGGGTCGCAAAGAGTCAGACACAACTGAGCAATTTCACTCACTATCATATGGGATAGTTTACTGACCTGAATACTCTTGCTCAACCTACAGATCCCCCCTTCCTTTCCCTTGAACCCTAATAAACAGTGATATTTTTACTGTCTCTACATTTTGCCTTTTCCAAAACGTCATATAGTTGGAATGGTACAGTGTATGCTCTTCTCAGACTGGCTTCCTTCACTTAGCAACTCGTATTTAAGTTTCTCCTTTCTGTGCCTTGTTAACCAATTTCTTTGAATTACTGAATAATATTACATTGTATAGATGTACCATAGTTTATTCATTCACCTATTAAGGACATTTTGGTTGCTTCTAAGTTTTGAACAAAGCTGCTACAAACATTAGTGTGGAGGTTTTTGTGTAGATATATTTTCAACTTATTTGGGTAAATATCACTGAGTGAAATTTCTAGATCATATGATAAGACTGTTTAGCTTTGTAAGAAATGGCCAGACTGTCTTCCAAACTGGTCATAACATTTTGCATTACCACTGACAATGGAAGAGAATTCCCACTTTTCCACATCCTGCCTGCATTTGTTGTTGTCAGTGTTTTGCATTTTAGCCCATTCTAATGGATATGTTAGGATGTCTCATTTTTTTTTTTTAATATGACCTGTGATATTGAGTGGCTTTCCAGGTGACTCAGTGGTAAAGAATCTGCCTGCCAATACAGGAGATGCAGAAGACGCGGGTTTAATCCCTGGGTAGAGAAGATCCCCTAGAGGACGAAATGGCAACCCACTCCACTATTCCTACCTGGACAATCCCATGAACAGAGAAGCCTGGAGAGCTACAGTCCATGGGGTGGCAAAGATTTGGATGTGACTGAGCATGCATGCATGGTATTATTGGGCATTATGTCATATTTTCTTTGGCATCTATATATCTTCTTTAGTGATGTGTCCAGATCTTGTGCTTATTTTTAATTTGGTTGTTTGATATCTTATTGTTGAATTTTAAGAGTTCTTTGTATATTTTGTTTATAAGTCTTTTATCAGATATGTATTTTGAAAAAAATTTTTAATAGTCCATGACTTTTCATTCTCTCAACAATGCCTTCTGTAGAGCAGTTTTATATTTTAAAGAAGTCTGATTTATCAGTTTTTTTTTTTTTTTCCATTCATGGATGCCTTGCTGTTGTGTTCTTGTTTTTTAATTTAATTATTCCTAGGGATTTTTTTTCTTTAGGAATAATTTTACTAGCTGAGAGTTTTGGAACACTAAATAGGACTAGTTAAATTGATAAGAATTATTCCTGTAGATCTTAGATTCCAGTGGGTGTCATTTGAGGACAACAAGGGATATATGATTTTCTACCATTTAAAATGAGTGAACCTAAAAAAATGTAAGTAAATCATACTAGGATTAAGTCATTCAGTGGCATAGCCAGGTTTACAAAAATCAAAAATTTATGTCCTGAGATTTTCACACTAACCAGAGAAAATAAGTAGATCTTTTAGTGTTTGCTCATTTTATGTTGCTTGCAATTGATTATTGATTACTTTCTAATGCTTATAAAATTTCTAAATTCAGTTACCCAGACTTTGAGGGAGGATGTCAGAAGAGGAGAGAGGAGAAATTTTGTCACCATGCTGAGGAATTATTTGTATTCATTTGTATTTATTTTCCCAAACTAGGTGGATGATTTGGTTAAAGCCTCAGACATTGGTTCTATGGCACAGGTCAATGATTAAAAATCTGTATTTTTATTAGAGAGGGTGATGTTCTACACCCCAGCTCCTGTTTGAAATATTTATGGGAATGAATTCTCAGTGTATTTCAGTTCTGATCAATATGTGACCCCACTATGTCTGATAATAAGTAGTCATGCTTTTCTTTATGCCAATCTCTTCCTTCCTTCCTTAATGAGAATGGCTTTGTTAATGGTGTAGTTCTGACATGCCATCTATTCCAGTGCCAGGAGAGTTTTCAAAAATAGTATTTTCTCTTCACTCTCTTCCAGATGGTTTCATAATTGATTTATTTTTGCAGATGTTGTAAGGGAAATTTCAGGGTACAAGCCAACAAAACATCAAAGAAAGAAATAAAAGTGGACTTTTTCATCAAGTATTCATTATGTAAAAATGTTTGATATCAAACTGCAGGTACAGTAGATTATCAGCCAAGCATATTATGATTTTATAAATTGCATGCCAGTTATTTGGGATATAGATTGATCTTTTTGCTTTATGGGAGGTGGGGATCTTTGAAATTAATTTAGTAATAGCCATAAATCAAGTATTCCTTTAACTTCATTTTCAAAAAAAGTCATGTAATTATATTTTCTTGCCTTTTTATATGTTTCTATGGTTTTAAAGTGTTTGACTATCATACTGGGAAGACAGCCAGCCACAAACTATTATTTTGAGAAACATGTTGAGGAAACCGAAGTTCAGAGATGTAAAGTGATTTATTATAGTGTCATTCAGTCGTATGACTCCTAATCCTCTATGCATTATTCCAATACCAGAGAATCTCTTCTATACAGAACCCCTGCTACAGATGCAAGTTAAAGATGTTTCAGTTCTTTCCAGGACCATTTTCAACGCTGAAGTCTGTAGGAATACAAAAGATTGACTTGTACGAATTTTTTTTTTTTTTTTTCATTTGGCTCCAAAATACTTTGTTTTAATGAAAGAAATTATTGAAAGTTTTACTGGAAAATAAATTCTTAGTTTTAGGGTTTGAAAAAAGTCACAGAAGTCATGAAGTGCAAGGTTCCTTCCTAGCTAAAAGTCTTTCCTACATTCATCTTGACGGATAAATTTCCTACCTTTGACAGAAAGTTTATCTAAAGATGGGATGATAAATTTCCATTTTTTGAAATTTCTGAGTTTAAGACATTTTCTTCTTAAGCAAGTCAGTATTTGTTTCCTTCTAATTGTGATGGTCTCAGTTTTGTCATAACATGAGTATGAATAAATGTGTTGGTTCTGTGACAGGGCAATTTTTTAATTGATTTAATATTTCATTTTGACTCAAAAAATCTTCCTTTAAACCTTCATTTTTGATAATATTATACTATTTCTGCTAGCTCATATTTTCGCTAAAAGTATCTTGACCCTATAATAAACTGCTGTATGGAAAGTTATCCATATTTCTCATCAAGATGATCATTTTCAGCCTTTACTAAACTTAAAATTCTTTGACATATTTCAGGCCATGTGTGTGTGTTAGTCGCTCAGTCATGTCCAACTCCTTGCGACCCCATGGACTGTAGCCTGTCAGGCTTCTCCATGCATAGGATTTTCCAAGCAAGAATACTGGAGTGGGTTGCCATTTCCTTCTCCAGGATTTCAAGCCATAATTTCTTCTCAAAGTTCAGCAAATGGCCTAGAAGGAGGTGTGAGACTTTACAGTGGGAGGGGATGAAACTTGCTTAAGGTGGCCATTTGGGGAACGGCTGCCCAGGAATTCATATTTCATCATGCTCTTAGTTGTTCTGCTGTTTTGTGCAATAGAAAGAGATGGAAAAACCGGTACAATATTTGTACCTTCTCTTTGTGCAATAGAAGGACATGGAATGAATATAGAGAGAGTGATTTGGAACTCTGATCCTCCTCAAACAAAATGATTAACTAGAATGTTTCAGTCAAATAAAATTTATTGTACCAGCAAAGGACAAATTGTGGTGTTAGTTAATAACACAATTGTAATGTATCTAGGAAAATTATATTTAGCACATTAAATAATTATGGTGAAATAGACACAAAAGTAGCACTGCAAAATAACTGCATTCTTAGGGCCACAAGAACCCAGCAGGAATCCAATCAAGTATATCTGCAGAATCAACTCCCAGTGACTTGAATATGTCCTTACTCTGCCTCTCTAATGAATCTCCTGTCCCTGCTATTGATATTATAATGATAAAAGCCATAAGAAATGTGACAGATCATAATTAGGAGTGCTATGATCTGAAGTCAAGCTAACTTCACTTTTGGGTAAAGTCTGGGAGGGTGAGTACACGTTTAATTAACAGATAAAGATGAGCCCACAAGAAGGAAATTTGGATTGTACTGAGCACAAAGCCTAGAGAGCTTCCAGAGTGTTGAAGACCTGTTAAGACCTCTGCTGAATTTAGTACATAAATTACAATTGTTAAAATCTCTCATCTCAGTATTTTTGCATGATGTCATTGTTCCATGGAAGGAAATCTTTGAAAGAACAGCTATTTTAATGTAAGGATCTGTGACTAGAAAAGATGACTAAGATGGGTAATTTCGGTGACAGAAAACAAATCTTGAATCTGGATACTTACTTGGAGCACCTGACTATGCCATAATATAAAGAACAGATTTAGGAAACCAATATTATAAACATTTGAGAAACCAGGGTTTGGAATATATTCTTACTGACTTTTCTGACAAAAGAAGAATCAGTAATTTATTGTAAAATGTAGAAAATAAAGAAGGGAAAAATGAAGAAAATATATATGATATAGATATATGTGTAACTGAAGAAAAACAATTTTTTTTCTGTAGACCCATACAGTTTTTTAAAAATGCATATGCATGTGTACTTTATCTGGAGCTAAGTTTTATAAAATTGATGCTTCATAGTTTCCACTCTTTTCTAAACTGATTTTTCTCTTAAAACTTCATGCATTTTATGTTATTAAATATAATTTCAGATATTGATTTTTAATTGAGGTATAATTGATATATAGCATTACATTTGGAGAAGGCAATGGCACCCCACTCCAGTACTCCTGCCTGGAAAATCCTGTGGATGGACGAGCCTGGTGGGCTGCAGTCCATGGGGTCGCTGAAGGTCGGACACGACTGAACGACTTCACTTTCACTTTTCACTTTCATGCATTGGAGAAGGAAATGGCAACCCACTCCAGTGTTCTTGCCTGGAGAATCCCAGGGATGGGGGAGCCTGGTGGGCTGCCGTCCAAGGGGTCGCACAGAGTCGGACAAGACTGAAGCAACTTAGCAGCAGCAGCAGAAGCGTTACATTGGTTTCAGGTATACAACAATTAAATATTTGTATGTACTGCAAAATGATCACCACAATAACTCTAGTTAACATCTATCAACTTACATAGTTACAAATTTATTTTTTTTTATGATGAGAATTTTTAAGATTACTCTCTTAGCGGCTTTCAAATGTGCAATCAAGTATTATTAACTATAGTCACTATGCTGTGTATTACATCCTCTCAACATTTATTTTATAATTGGAAATTTGTGTCTTTTGGCTCTCTTAACCCATCCCAACCTCTACTCTTCTGTATCTGAAAACCACCAATCTACTCTGTATCTAAAAACTTGTTTTCTTTGAATTTTGCTTTTGTTTTGTTTAGATTCCACACATAAGTGAGATCATATGGTATTTGCCTTTCTCTCTCTGAATTGTTTCATTTAGCATGATGCCCTATATATGTATATTTATTTATTTTTCTTTATCCATTAATCAACCAGTGTATACTTAGGTGGTTATGTATCATGGTTATTGTAAATAGTGATGCAATGAACATGGGGTCCATATTTATTTTCAAGTTTGTCTTTTCATTTCCTTCAGATACCTAAAAGTAGAATTACTGAGTCATATGGTAGTTCTATTTTTCATTTTTTAAGGAAGCTGCATACTGTTTTCCATGGTGCCTGCACCAATTTACATTCCCATCAGTAGTGCACAAGGATTTCCTTTCCTCCTTATTCTCACCAACACTTTTTATTTCTTGCCTTTTTTGTTAATAGCCCATTCTGATAGATATGAGATGATACCTTACTGTGGATCTGATCTGCATTTCTTTGATTAGTTGAGCATCTTTTTGTGTCTATTGGCCATCTGTCTGTCATCTTTGGAAACCTGTCTATTTAAATGTATTGTTCATCTTTAATTGGACTCTTTGGGTTTTTTTTTTTTTTTTTTGCAATTGAGTTGTTTGAGTTCTTTATATATTTTGAGTATTAACCCCTTATCAGATATATAATTTGAAAATATTTCCCCCTATTCAGTAGGTTGTATTTTCATGTTGTTGATGGTTTCCTTTGCTGTTCAGAAGGTGTTTAGTTTAATATAGTCCCATTTATTTATTTTTGCTTTATTTTCTTTTGCTTTTGGTGTCAGATTCAAGAAATCATCTTTGCAGTTGAAAATCTGAGTATAATTCTACAGATGATCCTTTGCATCCATGAGACTGCACCCACTGATTCAACCAACCATAAATCAGATAGTATTATATATTTTATTGAAAAATGTCTGTGTATAAGTGCAACATCACAGTTCAAACTCATATTGTTCAAGGGTCAGCTGTATATTGCAAAGCTGTAGTAATCAAAACAGTATGGTAATTCCATAAAAACATGCACTTAGATCAATGGAACAGAATAGAGAACCCAAAAATGAACCCATGCCTATGTAGTCAATTAATTTTCAGTAAATGAAATAAGGGTGTAAATGGTATTGGAGAAACTAGCCCCCTATGTTACAGCATGCACAAAAATCAATCCAAATGTATTAAAGACTTAAATGTAGGACCTGCCTGAAATTAAAAACCCCCAGCAGGAAGTGGAGGAAAGTGGTGGATAATCTCACTGACTTTGGTCTTCCCAATTATTTTTTTTTTTGTATTTGACACTCAAAGACAACAATTTTAAAATAATTACAATGAAATTATATCAAAGGAAATCTTCCACATAGCAAAAGAAAGCATCAACAAAATGAAAATTAGTTTGTGGAATTGGAGGAAGTATTTGCAAGCCACATATTCAATAAGGTGTTAATATTCAAAATATACAGTGAGCCATATGACTCAATAGCTAAAAAGCAAAGGATACAATAAAAACAAGGGCAAAAGACTTGCATAGACAATTCTCAAAAGACATACAAATGGACAACATGTATAAGAAAAGGTGCTCAACATTACTAATCATCAGAGAAATGCAAGTCAAAACTATAATGAGATCTTATCTCACACTTATTAGGATGGCTATTTTTGAAATGCCAAGAGATAACAATGCTAGTGAGGGTGTGGAAGAAATGAAAGTCTAGTATACTATCAGTGGGAATGTAAACTGATATAGTCATGTTGGAAAACAGGATGGAAATTCTTCAAGAAGTTAAAATATTCTTACAACAATCTAGCAATACCACATCTGGATAAGTGGATAATATTTAGATGATCAAGAATTTTCAGCATGTGAGAATTCTTGGCTGGAATTTTTCACATAGACTCAAATTGAATCACTAATCCAAGATTTTAGCTTGAGCCCAATAGTTATTTCCTCAAAATGAAAGTTTCCTTGATGTCTTTTTCTACCTACCACTCTTGATATGTTCCAAGGGGATCTTACCCCTTGAGAAGAGATTGTTTTACATTGGTCATTGACATTTTTATGTTGTTTGAACTATTTATAATAAACAGATATCCTTTGGATACGTAGTAAAGTGCTATAAAACAGTACTGAAATTTAGATGTGGTATGTTTCTCCACCGTTCAAAGTGTTTGGTTAAGTGATCCATCTGGCTTTACTGACCAGGACATCTTTTCCCTCATCTATTAGTTTTATAATCTTTAATTTGCAATTTTTCATAGGTAAGTAGAACAACACATTTTAATTTCCATCTTTCCTTCTTCCTTCACTTTTAAAAATTTCATACAGTTATTGAATGTAATGTCTGACATTTTTATCTCTTTTAATCATCATTGCAGCAAACCCACTATGTAGAGAATAATAGGGCTTAAAATTTGCCTCTTTTATAAATGTTTTCTATCAACATCTTTGACTGAAAATACTTTCTGACTTAATGGCAGTTACTATATTTTTGATATAGTATTGTTTGAGAGTAACAATGCTTCTGAATAAAGAATTGCCTAATAAGTAAAATGAGATGTCAATATTGGTATTAATTTTAAAACTACTTTTTGTGTATTTTTGCTGAATAAAGTGTCAAAATTAGAGAAACACTTTATTTTCCAATGAAAGAGATAAGAAAATATTTGTTTTAATAGGCTTATAAGAGTCAGTGTGTATAGGGATAGTCCAGTTGTTGTTTAATGGATGGAAGAAATTGTGGAAGGAGGGGTAACTGCTGTCCCTTCTGGTTTTGTTCTTGACTCACTTGAGGAATTAATTTAACATCTTTAACACAGCTCCTCTCCCACCCCATACCAAGTGTTAGATGAAACTAGCAATGACTGACCATTATTGAGTATCATTCACATGCTTTATCACTTTTCCCTCAGCTTCACTGAAATATAATTGACATATAATGTTTTGCAAATTTAAGATGTATACCTAATGATTTGATATGTGTATATATTGTGAAATGATTACCATAATAATGTTAGCTAACACATCCATCACCTCACATAGTTAGAACTTTATATTTTTGGTGAGAACTTTTAAGATCTATTTACTTTCTTAGCAACTTTTAAATATACAATAAATATATAATACAGTATTGTTAACTATGGTCAGCATGTTGTACATTACATGCCAAGAACTTGCTATTGATTTTTTTTTTCCAATGGATGAAAATTTTACAAAATTGAAAGTGAAAGGCATAGAAAAGAATTATATAGTTCAGTAAGTTCTGATAAATGTATGAGCTTACAACCTTTACCCACTCAAGATATATGACACTTCCATCATGCTAGAAAGCTCCCTCAAACCCCTTTTCAGTTATTCCCCATATCACAAGCAAAGCCTGTTCTGACTTTCTATCACTTTATATTAGATTTTCCTTATTCGTGTGAATAGAATCATATATTGTACATCATCATCTTTCACCAAAAATAATGTTTGCTGTGGTTTACCTTTATTGTAGAATTTGTCACTTGTTCTTTTTTAGCTGCTACAATAATGTTTCACAGTGCAAATGTACTACAATTGATATAGCAATTCTCTTGTTGATATGCATTTCTTTAGAGGTTTGGGCTTCTATAAATAAAACTACTATAGAATTATTTCACAATTCTTTTCATGAGCAAATGTTTTCACTTCTCTTAGGTAAAATATTTAGGAATTCAAATGAAAGGTCTTAGGGTAGCAGTATATTTTACCTCATAAAGAAACTTCCCAACATAAAAAAAGTCTAGTTATTCCACATCAACAATAATATTTGGTATTTTCCATCTTTTAAATTTTAACCATCCTTCTGCTGCTGCTGCTGCTGCTGCTAACTCACTTCTGTCATGTCCAACTCTGTGTGACCCCCTTAGACGGCAGCCCACCAGGCTTCCCCGTCCCTGGGATTCTCCAGGCAAGAACACTGGAGCGGGTTGCCATTTCCTTCTCCAATGCATGAAAGTGAAAAATGAAAGTGAAGTCCCTCAGTCGTGTAGGACCCTTTGCGACCCCATGGACTGCAGCCTTCCAGGCTCCTCCATCCATGGGATTTTCCAGGCAAGAGTACTGGAGTGGGGTGCCATTGCCTTCTCCATAACCACCCTATTGGGTATGCAACTGTATTGCACCATGACTATAAGTAGCATTTCCCAAATGAATAATGATCTAGGGCTTGGTATAGAACAGTCTATAACTCATTTTCTTTATCTGAACGTGTGTTTAAAATGTCATGTCTTATACTGTTGTGAGGATTAGATAAGATAATATGTATATAAGCAATGCCTGATACCTAATCAGACCTTAGTAAATTATAGATTGAAGGATACCTCTTCAGACTGGACTACAGCTCTGTTACTCCTCCTCTTCTTTTATTTGCCATTGTTTATGATTTTTTTTTTTAATGCTCAGCCTGCCCAGAAGAGAGTTGGTTATTTTTGTGTCATCTGTAGGTTCAAAGCATTTGAAAAGAGTATGATTTTACATTGCATTGTGTGCCAGGGCTGCTTTTTTTTGCTTTCTTATTCACTCAAAATTCACTTTAGGAAATGCAGATGAATTGAGACAGCTACCTTGGGCATCATTATTAACATTTTTATTATTTTTTTTCAACCAGAAACTTTTATTTAAATATTTCTGAATATAAGTTGTACAATATTTCTATTTCCACTGCATTTCAGTCTGTCCTGTTACTTTTGCCTCCTGAGATGTGCTATCGGTTGCAAATATCACTACCTTTGCATTCATGCTGCTGTATATACAATAAGGTTACTGCTTTAACCACTGTGACACCATAGTTATTCAAAGTTTTGTTTCTTATTTGGGCAAATTGGGTATTATGAATTCAGAAATCGTTAGTTAGCTCTCTGTCCTTGAGACTAAGTGAAGATTTCAGTGAATCTTTTGCTAGAATGAGGCTTTCTCTTCAGACAGTGCTGTAGATACAAACTGACAGCTGACGAGAAGGAAATAATCAAAAGAGGAGGTAAAATTATGAGCCAAGACAGAGAGGTGACTTTTGTTAAAAGGGCCAAGGAGATGATGAAGAAAGTACTGAAGAACAGGAAAGAAGGAGCTCTCTGATCATTAGAGGGGTACAAGAAAAAGGTAGGGAATAATTGTTTAGTGACAGAACAGGGGAAAATTTCATAGTCATATGCTAGAATCTTCCTCTAATGATACAAAACTGTTTAGAGTAGAATTCAGGTCAGAGCAAGTCCATCTTACTTCAGAGAACAATAAAAGAGACAGACTGTAATAACATTATATACAGCACAATAAAGAACTGTGATTACAAGTCCATCCTGGAGTTATTTGTTTTGCTGTATTTTCCTGCTACGTCACCTGAAGGCAAGTGACCTCTGAGAGTGTTGGTTTCCTCAATAATACTGAAAAAGTTATTAGTTTCTACCCACAGGGTTGTTCTGCTGAACAGAGGAAATAAGGCATGTAAGTCACCAAGCATGTGGAATGTAATAATTGTGTGATACACTGAAGTTAATGCGCTTAAAGATTTTATTGTTGTTCATTTGCTAAGTAATGCCCAACTCTTTGCAAGCGCGGCCTCCTCTGTCCTCCATTATCTCCTGCAGTTTGTTCAAGTTCACGTTCATTGAGTTGGTAATGCTAACTAAGCATCTCAACCTCTCTCACCCTCTTTTGCCTTCAATCTTTACCAGCATCCATCTCCTTTTGCCTTCAATCTGTACCAGCATCAGTGTCTTTTTCAATGAGTCGGCACTTCACATCAGGTGGCCAAAGTATTGGAGCTTCAGCAACAGTTCCTCCAGTGAATATTCAGGACTGATTTCTTTTAGGATTGACTGGTTTGATCTCCTTCCTGTCTGAGGGACTCTTAATAAGAGTCTTCTTCCGCACCACAATTCGAAACCATCAATTCTTTGGTGCTCAGCTTTCTTTTTGATCCAAATTTCACAACCATACGTGACTCCTGGAAAAACCATAGGTTTGACTATATGGATCTTTGTCAGCAAAGTAATGTGTCTTCTTTTTAACATGCTATCTATGTTTGTCATAGTTTTTCTTCCAAGGAGTAAGCATCTTTTAACTTCATGGCTGCAGTCACCATCTGTAGTGATTTTGGAGCCCAAGAAAATAAAACTTGTCACTGCTTCCACTTTTTTCCCTTCTGTTTTTCATGAGGTGATGGGACCAGGTGCCATGATCTTAGTTTTTTGAATGTTGAGTTTTAAGACATCTATTTCACTCTTCTTTTTCACCCTCATCAAGAGTCTGTTTAAATTCTCTTCCCTTTCTGCCATTAGAGTGGTGTCATCTACATATATGAAGTTGTTAATATTTCTTCCAGCCATCTTGATTCCAACTTGTGATTCACCCAGATTGGCATTTCACATGATGTACTCTGTATAGAAGTTAAACAGACTGACAATATACAGCCTTTTCATACTCCTTTCCCAGTTTTAGACCAGTCTGTTTTTTCATGTCCAGTTCTGTTGCTTTTGACTCTTCTCTCGGTTTCTCAGGAGACAGGTAAGGTCTGGTACTCCCATCTCTTTAAGAATTTTCCACAGTTTGTTGTGATCCACACAGTCAAAAGTTTTAGCACAGTCAATGAAGCAGAAGGAGATGTTTTTCTGGAACTCCCTTGCTTTCATCATAATTCAATGAATATTTGCGATTTGATTTCTGGTTGTTCTGCCTCTTTGAAACCCATCTTGTACATCTGAAAGTTCTTGATTTACATACTGCTGAAGCCTGGCTTGAAGGATTTTGAGCATAACCTTGCTGGCATGTGAAATGAGCACAGCTGTATGTGAGTTTGAACATTCTTTGGCGTTGCCCTTCTTTAGGATTGGCATGAAATCTGACCTTTTCCAGTCCTGTGGTAACTGCTAAGTTTTCCAAATTGGCTGACCTACTGAGTGCAGCACTCTAAGAGCATCATATTTTAGCATTTTAAATAGCTCAACTGGAGTTCGGACTCAGTTGACATGAATTTCAGCAAACTCAAGAAGACAGTGAAGGACAGGGAAGCCTGGCTTGCTGCAGTTAACGGGGTTGCAAAGAGTCAGACATGACTTAGCAACTGAACAACATCAAATCACTACCTTTGGTTGTAGTAATGCTTCCTAAGGCCCACCCCATCCTTGCATGAAATGTTTCCTTGATGTCTCTGATTTTCTTGAAGAGAACTCTACTCTTTCTCATTCTATTTTTTTTTGCTCTATAACTTTGCACTGTTCATTTAGGAAGGACTTCTTATCTCTCCTTGCTATTCTCTGGAATTCTGCATTCAGTTGGATATATCTTTCCCTTTCTTTCTCACCTTTCACTTCTCATCTTTTCTCAGCTATTTCTAAAGTCTCCTCAGACAATTGCTTTTCCTTCTTGCATTTCTTTTTTTGGGGATGGTTTGGGTCACTGCTTCCTGTATAATGTTACATAATTTCATCCATAGTTCTTCAGGCACTCTGTCTACCATATCAAATCCCTTGAATCTATTGATCACCTCCACTGTATAATCATAAGGAATTTGATTTAGGTCATACCTGAATGTCCTTGTGGTTTTACATACTTTCTTCCATTTAAGCATGAATTTTGCAATAAGGCTCAATATCTGAGACACAGTCAACACCAGGTCTTATATTTACTGACTGTATAGAACCTCTCTATGTTTAGCTGCAAAGAATATAATCAGTCTGATGTAGATATTGACCATCTGGTGATATCTACATGTAGAGTCATCTCTTGGTTTGTTGGAAAAGGGCCTCTGCTATGACCAGCAGGTTCTCTTGACATGCTATTAAAATCTGTTAGCCTTTGCCCTGCCTCATTTTGTATCCAAAGGCCAAACTTGCCTGTTACTCCACGTATCTCTTGACTTCTTACTTTTGCCTTCAAGTCCCCTATGATGAAAAGGACATCTTTTTTTTGGTGTTAGATCTAGAAGGTCTTGTAGGTCTTCATAGAACCACTGAACATCCGTTTCTTTGGCATTAATATTTGGGGCATAGACTTGGATTACTGTGATATTGAATGGTTTGCCTTGGAAACTAATCAAGACCATTCTGTTGTTTTTGAGGTTGTACCCAAGTACTGCTTTTCAGACTCTTTTGTTGACTGTGATGGCTATTCCATTTCTTCTAAGGGATTCTTGCTCACAGTAGTAGATATAATGGTCATCTAAATTAAAGTATCCCATTTCTATCCATTTTACTTCACTGGTTCCAAAGATTTTGATGTTTAATCTTTCCATTTCCTGCTTGACCATGCCCAATTTACCTTGATGTATGGACCTAATATTCCACGTTCCTATGCAGTATTGTTCTTAACAGCATTGTACTTTACTTTCACCACCATATGTCCACAACTGACCATCATTTCTGCTTTGATGCAGTTACTTTATTCTTTCTGGAGCAGTTAGTAATGGCCCTCTACTCTTCCCCAGTAGCATATTGGACACCTTCTGACATGAGGGCTCATCTTCTGGTGTCATAACTTTTTGTCTTTTCATACAGTTCATGAGGTTCTCATGGCAAGAATACTGGAGTAGATTGCCATGTCATTCTCCAGTGAACCACATTTTGCCAGAACTCTTCACTGTGACCTGCCCTTGTTGGATGGCCCTGTGTGGCATGGCTCATAGCTAAATTGAGTTACACATGCTGTTTCACCACAGTAAAATTGTGATCCACTAAGGAGGTTTAAGGGTCTGCTGCTGCTGCTGATGCTAAGTCATATCAGTTGGGTCCAACTCTGTGACCCCATAGATGGCAGCCCACCAAGGCTCCCATCCCTGGGATTCTCCAGGCAAGAATACTGGAGTGGGTTGCCATTTCCTTCTCCAGTGCATGAAAGTGAAAAGTGAAAGTGAAGTTGCTCAGTCGTGTCTGACTGTTTGCTACCCCATAGACTACCAGGCTCCTCCGTCCATGGGATTTCCCAGGCAAGAGTACTGGAGTGGAGTGCCAGATTTTACTCTGAATGTGACACCAGGTATTTTTATACATTATTTTATATAATTTTTCTTTTTATTCTCTAATAGGTGTTATTTCTTCCATTTTGCAGATAATTAAGTTGAAAGAAATTAAAAACTCCATGTCAGGTCTTGCATGTCTTTCCCTATATTCCATGTTGCATCAAATATTAAATATGACTGTTAAATATTCATAACTACTTGCCTATGTTGTGGATAGCAGCATCTGATCAATTAAGGTGAGAAAATTGAAGAAAAGTGAAAGAATAAGGGGAAAGTATACTGTGAGATTTCCACATATTTAATTTTTTTTAATTTTATTTTATTTTTAAACTTTACATAATTGTATTAGTTTTGCCAAATATCAAAATGAATCTGCCACAGGTATACATGTGTTCCCCATTCTGAACCCTCCTCCCTCCTCCCTCCCCATACCACCCCTCTGGGTCGTCCCTGTGCACTAGCCCCAAGCATCCAGTATCGTGCATCGAACCTGGACTGGCATCTCGTTTCATACATGATATTTTACATGTTTCAATGCCATTCTCCCAAATCTTCCCACCCTCTCCCTCTCCCTCTCCCACAGAGTCCATAAGACTGTTCTATACATCAGTGTCTCTTTTGCTGTCTCGCACACAGGGTTATTGTTACCATCTTTCTAAATTCCATATATATGCGTTAGTATACTGTATTGGTGTTTTTCATTCTGGCCTACTTCACTCTGTATAATAGGCTCCAGTTTCATCCACCTCATTAGAACTGATTCAAATGTATTCTTTTTAATGGCTGAGTAATGTCCATCAGCAGATGAATGGATGAGAAAGCTATGGTACATATACACAATGGAGTATTACTCAGCCACATATTTAAAATATCTATCAAAGATGTAGATGGATATTTGGTCTGCAGAAGCTATCAAATACCATAATAATTTCAAGAAGAGGAAGCCATCTAAATCAATGAACTGGTGAAGGATCCAATGTTTAGTTCTTAATCTGTTGTCCTTTCATTTAGTACAAGTGAGAAATAAAAGGAATCCTCAGAGGTTATCTATTTCAGCTTTTAGTTTAGACTTCTATCTGAGGCATTCAAAAAAGTTGCTTTAATCTACCTGTGAATGTCTCTAGTGATGAAAATATCAGTTAAAAGTGTAAATGTGGCTTCTGATCGGTTTAGGATGTTTGAAGTCACAAGAAACTTAACAATGATTGCTTGTCAGATAAGCTTCAAAAACATGTGCTTAGTTGCTAAGTCGGGTCCGACTGTGTGACCCTGTGGACTGTAGCCCACCAGGCTCCTCTGTCCATGGGGATTCTCCAGGCAAGAATACTTGAGTGGGTTGCCATGTCCTCCTCAATGGGATCTTCCCAACCCAGGGATCAAACCCAGGTCTCCTGCATTGCAGGCAGATTCTTTACTGATTGAGCCAGATAGATTTTGAAAAACCCACCAGAAAGACAAGGATGTAAATAAAACCAAACGAAAGTAACTCCATTAAAGAATGAAACTTTTTTTTTTTTAATCTGAGAACTCCTTTTGGGAGAATGGCATTGAAACATGTATAATATCATATAAGAAAAGAATGAAACTTTTCTAGAGAAATGAATCCTGTGGTTATTTTCATCTGTGGGCACATAGCAGGGGGCTGCAAGATCCCAGCATAAAAGATGCTAAGGAAAATCCATCCAATATTTAATGTTTATATATATTTATTTATATATAAACATTAATTGCTTTTAACCTTAAAAATAGACCTTTAATTTTATGATGGTTTTAGATTTACTGAAAATGCAAAATGTCAGTACAGAATTCCTATATTTCCCTTAATCTGTCTGTTAGATTGTTAGCTTCTAACTTCTTATGGGATGTTTATCATGACTAAGGAAAAAACTTTATTCAAACTTCACTAGTTTCTTATTATTCTTTTTCTGTTGCAGAGTCTCATCCAGAATAATATATTTTGCTTTCTGCTGCTGCTGCTAAGTCGCTTCAGTCATGTCCGACTCTTTGCGACCCCATAGATGGGCCCACCAGGCTCCACCATCCCTGGGATTTTGCTTTCATGTCACCTTAAATTCTTCTTGATTGTTACAGTTTCTCAGATTGTCTTTGTTTTGATGACTTTGGCAGTTTTCAGGTGTAGTTGTCAGGTATTTTATAGAATGTCCCTTAACTGGGGTTTGTCTGATATTTTTCTGATAATTTAATCTGGGTCATGGGTTTCTGGGAGATAGACAGTAGTAGTAAGATAGCATTCTTTTTGTATATCAAGAGTAAATGTTATCAACATGTCTTATCACTGATTATGCTGACCTTGATCATATTGTTGAGGCAAGTGTTTGCTAGATTTTTCTAAAAAATAAAGTTACTCCTGTTTTTTCCATTATTTACCCCTTGAAAGTAAATTGCAAGTGTAGCCCTTATCAGCCCTTGCGTGGGTTTGGGAGTTAAAAAACACCTATTGGAGAGAAAAGCATTTATATAAATTGTTAGGGAGTCTTCTGCATGGGAAAATTTCCTCTTTTTTCCCATCTATTTATGATTTAATAGTTAACAATATGGATTCATGGATATTTATTTTTTACATTGGTTTATGATCCATCACTGCATTATGTATATGTTGGTGCTCACAGTTCCAGCTGTGCCCATGGATACTCTTCCAGCTAGGCACCTGTAATCCTTTGATATGCTCCTAACCTTTTGCCCCTTGATCACTTCTTTACTTTCTGACATTACAAAGCTTTTAACATCTTACTTTGAATTATTTTTAGATGTGTTAAAAACTGCACATATAGCTTGGACCTTACACCCTTCACCCAGCTTCCCCCATTGTTAATATTTTACATCGTATGTTACATTTACCAAAACTAAGACATGGACATTAGTATAATGCTATTAACTGGGAACTAAAAACTCCTTATGCAAGCTTCCTGATGGGAGAGACTGACTGAGGGGGAAACTGGGTCTTGTGCTGATGCGTGGGGCCATGCTCAGTAAATCTTTAATCCAGTTTTCTGTGTTGTGTTCCCTCCCTGCTATTTACCTGGGACCAAACTATGGTGGAGATAATGAAGATAATGGTGACCTCCTTCAAAAGATCCCATGCATGCACTGCTACACTCAGTGCCCCTAACCACGCAGCAGGCCACCACTGACCCACGTCTCCACTGGAGACTCCTGGACACTCACAGGCAAGTCTGGGTCAGTCTCTTGTGGAGTCACTGTTCCTTTCTCCTGGGTCCTGGTACATAAGGTTTTGTTTGTGTCCTCCAAGAGTCTGTTTCCCTGTCCTGTGTAAGTTCTGGCAGCTCTATGGTGGGATTAATGGCGACCTCCTCCAAAAGGGCTTATGCCATACCCAAATCTGTTGTACCCAGAGCCCCTGTCCCCGTGGTAGTCTACTGCTGACCTGTACCTCCACAGGAGATGCACACAGTTCTGTCTCAGTCTCTGTGGGATCTCTGGGTCCTGGTGTGCACAAGATTTGTTTGAACCCTCTGAGCATCTCTAGTAGGAATGGGATTTGATTCTAAATGTGAATTTCCCCTCCTACCATCTTGCTGAGGCTTCTTCTTTGCCCTTGGATGTGGGATATCTCCTCACAGCTGCTCCAGAGCCTACCATCTTACTGGTGTTTCTCTGACCTTGGACTTGGGGTATCTCCTCTTGGCTGTTCGTTGCTCTAGTGCCATGCAGCCACCACTCACCAATTTAATCACATGAACCACAGCCTTGTCTAACTCAACGAAATTATGAGCCATGCCATATAGGGCCACCCACGATGGACGGGTCATGGTGGAGAGTTCTGATAAAATGTGGTCCACTGGAGAAGGGAATGGCAAAACACTTCAGTATTCTTGCCTTGAGAACCCCATGAACAGTGTGAAAAGCCAAAAAAATAGGACACTGAAAGATGAACTCTCCAGGTCAGTAGGTGCCCAATATGCTACAAGAGATCAGTGGAGAAATCACTCCAGAAGGAAAGAAGAGACAGAGCAAAAGCAACACAACACCCAGTTGTGGATGTGACTGGAGATGGAAGCAAGGTCCAATGCTGTAAAGAGCAATATTGCATAGGAACCTGGAATGTTAGGTCCATGAATCAAGGCAAATTGGAAGTGGTTAAACAGGAGATAGCAAGAGTGAACATCAATATTTTAGGAATCAGCAAACTAAAATGGCCTGGAATGGGTGAATTTAATTCAGATGACCATTATATCTACTACTCTGGGCAAGAATTCCTTAGAAGAAATGGAGTAGCCATCATAGTCAACAAGAGAGTCCGAAATGCAGTACTTGGATGCAATCTCAAAAATGACACAATGACCTCTGTTCATTTTCAAGGAAAACCATTCAATATTACATTAATCCAAGTCTATGACCCTACCAGTAATGCTGAAGAAGCTGAAGTTGAATAGTTCTATGAAGACGTACAAGACCGTCTAGAACTGACACTCAGAAAAGATGTCCTTTTCGTTATAGGGCATTTGAATGCAAAAGTAGGAAGTCAAGAAACACCTGGAGTAACAGGCAAATTTGGCCTTGTAGTACAGAATAAAGCAGGGCAAAGGCTAATAGGTTTTGCCAAGAGAATGCACTGGTCACAGCAAACACCCTTTTCCAACAACACAAGAGAAGACTCTACACATGGACATCACCAGATAGTCAACACTGAAATTAGATTGATTATATTCTTTGCAGCCAAAGATGGAGAAGCTCTATAGAGTCAACAAGACCGGGAGCTGACTGTGGCTCAGATCATGAACTTCTTATTGCCAAACTCAGACTTAAAAAGTGAAAGAGGAGAATGAAAAAGCTGTCCTAAAACTCAACATTCAGAAAACTAAGATCATGGCATCTGGTCCCATCACTTCATGGCAAATAGATGGGAAAACAGTGGAAACAGTGACAAAATTTATTTTTTTGTGCTCCAAAATCAGTGCAGATGGTGACTGCAGCCATGAAATTAAAAGACACTTGCTCCTTGGAAGAAAAGTGATGACCAACCTAGACAGCATATTGAAAAGCAGAGACATTACTTTGTCAACAAAGGTCCATCTAGTCAAGGCTATGGTTTTTCCAGTAGTCATGTATGGATGTGAGAGTTGGACTACAAAGAAAGCTGAGGGCCAAAGAATTGATGCCTTTGAACTTTGGTCTTGGAGAAGACTCTTGAAAGTTCCCCAGACTGCAAGGAGATCCAACCAGTCCATCCTAAAGGAATCAGTCCTGAATATTCATTCAAGGACTGATGTTGAAGCTGAAACTCCGGCCACCTGATGGTGAGAAAGATTGACTCATATGAAAAGACCCTGATGCTGGGAAAGATTGAAAGCAGGAGGAGAAGGGGATGACAGAGGATGAGATGGTTGGATGGCATCATCGACTCAATGGACATGAGTTTGAGTAAACTCCAGGAGTTGGTGATGGACAGGGAGGCCTGGCGTGCTGCAGTCCATGGGGTCACAAAGAGTAGGACACGACTGAGTGACTGAACTGAACTGACTAAAAAACTCCTTTGAGATTTCTCCAGATTTTCTCCTGGTGCTTTTCTTCTTTTCCAGAATCCAAACCAGGATACCCCGTGATATTTAGTCCTTGTGTCTCCATTCATTGACACCTTTTATGTCTTTTCTTGTCTTTCATGGTCTTGACACTATTGAAGCCTGCATATTTTTGTAGGGTGTCCCTCAAATGTGGTCTTTTGGTTTTTGCTCATGAGTAGACTGAGGTTATAGAAGTGGGGGATGAATACCACATAAGTGAAGTGCCCTACGTATATCACATCAGGGAATATCTCACATCAGCATTACTTAACATGAGTGTTGTTGCCCTTTGTCATTTGGCAAATGGTGTACCTGCTGGGTATCTCACTGTAAAGTTACAATTTTTCTCTTTCCATGCTTTACTTATTAGAAGCAAGTTACTAAGCCTAGCCCAAACTCTAGAAGAAGGAAACTAAGTTCCAAATCATGAGTGTAGAAGTATCAAATAACAACCAATATAGAAATCAGGAGTTTTGAGGAAGACTTTTATTCTTCCTTTCTCCTGCCTTCTCAAAAATGAGACCCACTGTAATCTCTTGCATAAAGATTCTGATGACTAACTGGGTATGTTGGCAGGAAATTTGATGTGTGAATACAGTGGTGAAGTTTACCTCTGAACAATGAACTGAAAACGCACGTGGTTGAGTGGTGCCCTTGACATTTATCAGATCAGTGGAATCTTTTACCTGCCTAAAAAATCATCTTTCTCCTTTGTAAACAAGATCTGTTCTGAATCCTCACCCTAGAGATGTTTATCCATAAAGGAAATAACTACATAGAATGAATTCACATATTTTGTAATCTTTCCCTCAGTTTAATTGAACCAGACAAGTTTACTTTGAAATTGTACTATAATTAACTTTTCACTAAAGTATCTCTCTTCCTCCATTGTCCCTTCTCCTTTGCAATTCCTGTTCAGACCTCTCTTTGCATTGACATTTGCTGACTCTGAATATGAGTGTGTGTAGAAAGGCACCTTTAGTTTATACAGCAATTATTTTAATAGTGTGTTTTGCCACAAATGGTTTTCTAAGATTTCTGCTAACTCTGGATCTTCTAAGTCTCCAGTATAGTTTCTTCCCATTAATGAATATCATAGTTGAAAAATCTAATAAGTGTACAAAGCCATGATACTGAACAGTCTTTGAGAAAAAGAACAAATCTGTTTTGAATTAATGTTAGATGGTGGCATCAGCATGTAGCACTGTGTTGTATAAAGGCAACACTTAATTTAAAGTCTGATCCCTTGGAGAAGGGAATGGCAACCCACTCCAGGATTCTTGCCTGGAGAAACACAGGTCTCACAGTATAACAGAATTTCATTGCTACTAAATTAGAATTAATAGAATACTGATGTTTTTAATGTTTAGTGGTTAGTTGCAAATTATTTTTTATAAGCTCTGATATTTTCTATTTGCCTGGTTTGGAGGGCAATCCAGTAAAAGCTTCATATTTATCATCTTCTGCTTTTTTTTTTGGTATAGCATGGGCCCTGGGTGAACTAAACTCTGCTTTATCTCTTCAGTCTCTGGACGGTATTGGTATCTCTTGCTTTGTGAACACTCTTTTCAGAGGTTTTTTTCTTTGTCCTTCTTCAGACTCTAAATGCTTTCTAGTGTGAAATGGCCTGGGTTTGCAAGCAAGATTTAAGGGTGGTATCAGATTGTACCATCACCTGTTAATGCCTGTTATGCTTGACTAAGCTTCCAATTATGTGACTCGATTCAATTATTGTGATGAGACCCAAAATGACATGGTGTTAGTGAACCTTACCTGCTTTGAGAAAGAAGTTCTAATCTTTGAATATGTAACAAAAGGAATCTTTTGATAACGTTTAGGCACTGAAGTCTCTGAATTTTGAAGAAGATAGCGGACTTTTGAAAAGCTCCATCTCCAAACCTCAATTATAAGCACTGAATCGTTAAGAAGTTAACTTTCATGTGTGAAAGTGAGGTTTTTCTTTTTTCTTTTTTAATCTTTCAAGCTTTAGTGAAATTGAGTCTGGGAATTGGATTCTGGTTTATAAAATAAAAGTTCAAATACTCTTTCAATAAATGCAATAAAATGGCATAATGAAATAGTTTAGCAAATTTATGTTTTTCCTTTTTACCTTTATACACTGTATCTCTTAGCTCAAAACTGGCTGCTCTGTTTCACAGGCAGCACACTTTTGAGGAGCAATATAGTGTAGAGGGTGAACTCTGGAGTCAGGTAACATGGGCTCATGTCTAACTTTAGATCAGCTCTTATGTTCCCTATACATATGTTTCTTTATCTTCAAGGTAGGGATAATGAGGGTTGTTGTGAGGGTTATGAGTTAATACCAGTAAGTCTTAGAACAGGCTCTGGCACAAAATGCTTTTAACATGTGAATAAGATCAGTGTTGTTTTCCCATGACTACCATATATAGTGGACTTCTGATGTTTTATCTGCATAACATCCCTTTTTGAGATGGTTGAGTGGCATCACCAACTCGATGGACATGAGTTTGAGCAAGCTCAGGGTGTTGGCGATGGACAGGGAAGCCTGGCATGCTGCAGCCCACTGGGTCGCAGAGTCAAGCCCAACACAAAGGGTAGGATGTGACTGAGCAGCTGAACTGAACCGACTGATCCCTTTCTTTATTGCTAGTGAGTATTTAAATTTTCCTTCTGAGAAACAGTTTTCTTCTATTAGTGTCTTGGTTATACTGTCAGTTGGAGTACCATGTCCTCCCCAACCCACAGGGCATGTCATGCCTTTTTCTTTTATTTTTTCCATTGTTTTGGGTCTTCATTCCTTTGAAAGGGCTTTCTCTAGCTGAGAAAGGCTACTCTTCATCACCGTGCATGGGCTTCTCACTGTGGTGTCTTCTCTTATTGCTGAGCAGCCTCTAGGCGAGCAGGCTTCAGTCGTTCTGAACTCCAGCTCAGTAGTTACAGCTCACGGGCTCTAGAGTACGGGCTCAGTAGTTGTCGTGCGTGGGGTTAGTTCCACCCCAGCATGCGGAATCTTCCCAGACCAGGGATGGAATCCATGACCCCTGCTTTGGCAGGAAAATCCTTATCCATTGCACTACCAGGGAAGTCCCAGAACTTACCATATTTAAATATTAAAGTCACTCTTAATAGTCATATTTGAAATAAAGCAACACATCAGGCCCCATATTTTAAGAATATAATTAACTGCCATCACTTACTTGATTTAATCCTTAAATTCTCTGTTATGGTATCTATGGTGACATTCAAACAATCTACAGTGTAGGACATGAACTTCATGCAAGTTGGCAACAGTTCTGATACTAACAATTGTGGTTTCTTATGTCATTGTTTACCCTTAACATTTGCAACTTGTGACATTAGATTTTTAAAAGGGCTCTATGTGAACTGCAATATTGAGTTTTGCTAGTCATTTTGAAAATGATAAGAAAATTATATGTTCATGTATTCTGTGCAGAAATGTAAGCCAGGGAAAATTGACAATATTTGTTAGATTTTAACTGAGTGGAACTCTCTTATAATATCAGGTGTATAGTAAGGAAATAAAACAATAACAATGTGTATTCAATTTAAATGCTTACATGTTTTTAAGTCACTAAGAAAAGTAAACGACTTGGTACATTTGGGGGAGGGGGGAAATCTAAGGTTTTCTGGCTCTCTCCTAGAAATTTGAATCGTTGGCAGGTTGAAAACAGAAATAGCCAGAGTTGATGCATGTCAAGGGTAGTAACCTGAAGGGGCTTTCTCATTGTCTCTGTTATCTGTGTCCCCACAGTTGCCTTGTCTCTGTCCTGTTAATTCTTCAGACCACTCCACTCTCCCTGCACATACATTTATCCTGTAGAGATGTTTAGAAACATCTGCTGTCGCTTGTACATGCTTCTTGGAAGTCTCAAATCCCACTTATCTAAATGGACCTTCCAATACAGTATCTCCTTGAAGTACATACTTACTTTTATGTTGGCCTTTTCAAGACATTTTAATACCCCAAGGATGTATTAGAGCTTTTTATATGAGACACAATAGGGAATGTGCCTGAATTTCTTGTAGGATATGAACCTAAATCCTAACATATTTTCATTTGTGCTAGTCTCATTTTCCCCTCCCCTTTTATGTAAATTATTTTACCTCTCCATCTTCCTAACTTAAGATTTTTTCCTTGAGTTCAATGAGCAGGGAGTAGAGATACTATTTCTCCAACAACTATAAGCAGAATAGAATGAAGGTAGTTATAAGTAAGATCTTGACCATATTTTTTGCCTATGACAATATCACTGAAAAGAGGAATCAGTCTTTGATACTCTGAAGTATATGTGAATACGTGTGTGATGACTAATTTAATATTTAGAATATTATGCACTCAGCTAGTCTTTTTCAAGTGCTTCATGTATGATAATCACTGTGTTAGGATTGGTTCAGTGATATAAATGACATAATCCTTGCTATTAAAGGATTTTTTTATTTGTTTCATTTGAAGCAAAATTATTTCTGGATTCTCCCAGTTATACCCCTAATACATTTATAATTACTGTTTTATAAATTCTTAAGAGCTACTTTAAGATTTAATCCCATAGTTGTTGAAATGTTCTGAGCTATTGCAACCCTCCTAAGTGTATTGAGGCTTGTATGATGATCCAGAATATAATTTATTCGGGTAAATGTTTATGTATTGCTGCTGCTGCTGCTGCTAAGTCGCTTTAGTCATGTCCGACTCTATGCGACCCCATAGACGGCAGCCCACCAGGCTCTGCTGTCCCTGGGATTCTCCAGGCAAGAACACTGGAGTGGGTTGCCATTTCCTTCTCCAATGCATGAAAATGAAAAGTGAAAATGAAGTCGCTCAGTCATGTCTGACTCTTCTCGACCCCCTGGACTGCAGCCTACCAGGCTCCTCCTGAATGTGTGTTCTGCTGTAGTTGGGAAGACTGTTCTATGAACATATCAAGTTGGTTGACAGTGTTGTCTTAAGACAACACTTTTATCTTGTCCAGTTATTCATTGGTTGCTGAGAGGAATTTTGAAATATCTGGATATAATTGCAAATTCTTTATTCCTCCTTTTATTTCAATCATGTTTGTTCTTGTATTTTGGAACACATATATTCAGGATTTTTATAACTTTTTAAGGAATTTATTAATTTACTATCAAATATTATTAAATGTTCTTTGTATTTTAATAATTATAATGTATAGCTGATTTATATTAGTTTCAGGTGTACAATTTAATAATTCAATATTTTTATAGATTATACTCCACTTAGTTACTACAACATAATTGCTATTTTCCTTGTGCTGTACAATATGCCCTTGTTGCTTATTTATTTATACATAGTAGTTTTTAATCTCTTAACCCTATAATCCTATCTTGCCCCTTCTTTTTTCTTTCTCCCAACTGGTAAACACTAGTTTGTTCTCTATGAGTTTATTTCTGTTTGATGATACATATATGTTTGTTTTACTTTTTAGATTCCACGTATGTGATAATATAGAGTATTTCCAGTAATCTTACCTAGAGAATCCCAGGGACAGAGGAGCCTGGTGGGCTGCCATCTATGGGGTCGCACAGAGTCGGACACGACTGAAGCGACTTAGCAGCAGCAGCACAGAGTATTTGTCTTTGTCTGACATATTTCACTAATTAAGCATGATACTCTCTAGGTACATCTAGGTACATTGTTGCAAATGGCAGAATTTCATTATTTTTCATGTAATTTTAAAAAGTAATATTCTTTAAAGTAATTATCTTTTTTTAAAGTAATATTCTATTGTGTATATATGCCATATTTTCTTTATCTGTTCATCTATTGATGGACACTTAGGTTACATGCATATCTTGTCTATTGTCAATAATGCTGCTATGACCATTGAGGTGCATATATCTTTTAACATTTTTTTTTCTTTGAATATACAACCAAAGGTGGAATTTCTGGATCATAAGATAGTTCAAATTTTAGTTATTTAGGGAACTATTGATAATTATGCACTTAGTATCATTTTATTACTTGTTTTCTGGCTATTTTTGTAATAATTCTCCATTCTGTTATTCTTTTTGTTTATTCCACTGTGGTTTGATTGTTTGCTTGTATTTTTTCTCTGTAGTTTTTATGTATCTACAATAGGTTTTTGATAGGTGGTTACCACAAAGTTCATATCTGTTGACCTATAAATATATATATTGGGCAGGCCAAAAGGTTTGTTCAGGTTTTTCATAAGATGTTGTAGAAAAACCCAAATGAATCTTTTGGCCAACTCCAATGCTTGTTTTAAACTGGTAGTCTTTTCAGTTCAAACACATTCTAAAAGATCTGCATCTATTTATTCCCCTGCTCACGATTTATGCATCTTATGTCCTGTTTCACATTTTCATGCTTATCTCTGCACTTTTTATGATAGTTATAGTTAACTTTACAATGTTTTTGTCTTTTAATTATTGCACTAGCTTATTTAAGTAGCTGATACAGAGCCTTTCCTATATATTTGCTTTTACTAGTGGGATTTTTCCTTTCCTATAGATTATCCCTTCTTATTGTAGACTTTTCCTTTGCACTCAGAGAAGACCTAACATTTCTTTTAGGGTCAGTTGGGCTTCCCTGGTGGCTCAGATGGTAAAGCACCTGTCTGCAATGCAGGAGACCTGGGTTTGATCCCTGTGTTGGGAAGATCCCCTGGAGAAGGAAATGGCAGCTCAATCCAGTACTCTTGCCTGGAAAATCCCATGGATGGAGGAGCCTGATAGGCTACAGTCCATGGCCTCGCAAAGAGTCAGACACGATTCACTTTCACTTTTAATGTTGATGAGCTCTTTCAGCTTTTGCTTGTTCAAGGAGTTCTTTATCATTTGATAATCTTGCTGGGCAGAGTATCCTAGGTTGCTGGTTGTTTGTGTCACTTCTTTCTAACCTGCAAAGTTTCTGTGGAAAAAAAAATAGCTGATAGTCTTATGGAGTCTTCATGTACATGACTCTTTGTTTTATTTTTGTTTGTTTTAGAATTTTTCTTCTATATTTAACTTTTTTTATTTTAATTATGATATACCTTGGTCAAGGTTCATCTTTTTGGGGACCATCTGTGCTTCCCGTATTGGGATAGTTGTTTCCTTCTTCAGATTGGCAAGTTTTAACCATCATTTAATCAAACATATTTTTGGACCCCTTATCTGTCTCTCTCCTTTTATTCAGTTCAGTTGCTCAGTCATGTCTGACTCTTTGCAACCCCATGAATTGCAGCACACCAGGCCTCCCTATCCATCACCAAATCCCGGAGTTTACTCATACTCATGTCCATCGAGTCGGTGATGCCATCCAGCCATCTCATCCTCTGTAGTCCCCTTTTCCTCCTGCCCCCAATCCCTCCCAGAATCAGGGTCTTTTCCAATGAGTCAACTTTTTGCATGAGGTGGCCAAAGTATTGGAGTTTCAGCTTTAGCATCAGTCCTTTCAATGAACTCCCAGGACTGATCTCCTTTAGACTGGACTGGTTGGATCTCCTTGCAGTCCAAGGGACACTCAAGAGTCTTCTCCAACACCACAGTTCAAAAGTACCATTCTTCAGTGCTCAGCTCTCTTCACAGTCCAGCGCTCACATCCATACATGACCACTGGAAAAACCATAGCCTTGACTAGACGGACCTTTGTTTGCAAAGTAATGTCTCTGCTTTTTAATATGCTATCTAGGTTAATGAACATTGCTGTGCTTGATGTTTTCCCAAAGAGCCCTTAAACTGTTCTTTTTAAATTTATCTTTCTCTTTATTGTTCAAATTAGGTGATTTCCATGATTCTATCTTCCAGATTACTTATACTTCTGCATCAGCTAGTCTGCTATTAATTATTCTAGTGTGTTTTCATTTCAATTATTATATTCTTCAGTTCTGGCTGGTTATTTTTTATATTTTCTGTCTCCTTGCTAAAATGTTTGCTGTGTTCATCTCATCTTGACCACAATTCAGTTATTCTTTAAAAAAATGTTAATTCACTTATTTTTAATTGGAGGATGGTTGCTTTGCAATGTTATATTGGTTTCTGTCGTGCAACAATGTGACTCAGCCATATATGCATATGTATGTATATATGTATACATATACATATATATGTATATATATATACCCTCCCTCTTGAGCCTTCCTCCCACCCCACCCCACTATCCTACCCCTCTAAGTCATCACAGAGCACCAGGCTAAGCTCTCTGTATTATAACAGAAGCTTCCTACCAGCTATCTATTTTTCACATAGTAATGTATATTATTTAAATGCTACTCTCTCAATCCATCCCGCCCTCTCCTCCCCCCTCTATGTCCACAAGTCTGTTTTCTACATCTGTATCTCTATTGCTGTCTTACAAATAGGTTCATCAGAATCATTTTTCTAAATTCCATATATATGCATTGATATATGATATTGTTTTTCCTCTTTTAGACTTCATTCTGTATGACAGGCTAATGGTTTGATTTCTTTATCTGACAAATTGTTTCTGTTTCATTATTTGCTTTTTCAGGGATATTCTCTTGCTCTTTCAATTGAGACAAATTTCCTTGTCTTCTCATTTTGCTCAATTTTCTCTGTATGAAATTAGGTGGAACAGTTACTTACTGTGCTATTATAGGGGCATCTTTATATATGTGGGGATGTGGGAGCATTCCCTACACAGTCTGCATGTGTCCAGTGCCTTTGGTGAGAAAGCTGGACTGACATGAACACAAATGATGTCTTTTCTCAGGATGGGCCTGCAGCCATCACCTTGGTGGGAGGAGGGGCTAGGTGTAGGTAGGCAGTGACTGAGCTGGGTGTGATCCAGGGATTTTCCTCACCTCAGTGTTGGTCACTGCCCTGTTTTGTGTGGTGTCTGTTCCACATTGCTGGCAGAACCTCTGAGGTATATGTCCAAGCTGGCTCCATCTCTTTAAGTGTGTGCTATCCCTGCTCACACCACCAGCACCCTTTCCCTAGAGGGGAGCAGCGCTGGAACAAGAAGGGCCCTGTGGGCACTCAGCACGGGTTGGGCTGCAAGCTATGGTAATCCAGTAATCTGGATAATCTGGTAATCTGGGTCAGTGACCCTCACTGTTTCTGATGCATTGCATATATAAATATCAGGGGAAAAAAAAAAAAAAAAAAAGGCTGCCTCTGCCCTGCTCAGATGCTGCTTTGGGTCTCAGTTACTTCTGTGTCTCACAGCCACGCCCTTGCACCTTGCAGTGTGGCACTGCAGGGGGGCTGGAGCATTCACTAGCTCAAGCTGGGGCATGTGCCTGGGTGATTGCAGCAAACTGGTCAGCATCTGATTCAGTTTCAGGACATCTTCTTTATCCTGCTTTGGGATTAAGCAAACATGCATATTAAGAAGAGCCAGACTTTCCACAGCCTTCTTATTATTCCCACTGGTCCTCCATCCAGGCAAGGAGGTTTGTCTCCCCTTTGTCAAACCCCAGGGCTGCAGTGTCCAATATTTGGGTCAAACCACTCACTCCCCAGGAAAGATCTCTACCCACTCTACATGTGTTATGTTCCCTTTCTCTGAGGCCTCTTCCAGAGTCACAGGTCCCAACCCAACAATTGCTTCTCTTATCTTTCTACCTGATTCTATGTGGATCTTACTTACAGCCTTGTTTGTAAGGGAGTCTTTCTGCCAATTTCCAGTTAGTTTTCAGTGAAAGCTGTTCCGCACATAGATGCATTTTTGATGTGTTTCTGGGATAAAATGAGTTCTGTTTCCTCCTACTCTGCTGTCTTGATCTCCACCAAAGGGCTTTTAATGATTTAGGGGAGAGATATAATCTGATACGCTGCCAGATATGGTAACCCTCAAGTTAAAAAAAAAAATAACCAAAACTCTCAATGTTGGGTTCACAGTATCTGTCAGATCTCACTACTTTTCATTCGAGAAATCAATACTCCCTTGTTTTTATTTAAAATCGCCATATTTTATTTAATTTTTGTAGAAGTATTCAACTTGTTCCATCATTTATGTCATCTGTGCATTTCTAATAGTTCTTTTCTTTGTGATATTGATTCACACAGGATTTGATTTATGAAATCAATTGTTTATACTCAGAATATTAGAATGTAGCTATTAAAACAGGAAGTCCTGCTCTTGGAACAGCTCCTCTAATATATTAGTGGAGGAGGACTCAGTGATCTCTGATGGTTCTGCCCAGATCATCTCCTCATCTCTTTGTCTCCCTGTGCCTTCTGCAATGCTTTGGTGAGTGGGGATCTATCGGCAAGTATAGAGGGTAGTATTTGCTTGAGTTCTGAGAAAATGGTAGTGTGAAATTAAAAGGCATCTGTAGAACCTGGAAGGCGCTTCTCAGGGGATGGATGAAGCAACTAACAAATGACATATAAAATAACAATCACAGAAGATGGTTTAGGCATAGCTTACCATTATGGAGAAATAATGGATGCATCATATTAAGCCTTATTATTTTACTAGTTATTTTCTGCACTTTTATTTTATGTATAATTATTAGTTAAAAAGCTGAAAAATTTTGATATGTAGTAGTGAAATCTAGAACTAGATGATATTTCATTTTGAAGTCATGGTTTAAAACATGACAAATATGAGTCCGGTCTCCTCTCAAGGAGAAGTGGTTTACTCCACATTTTCACAGCTAAATACAGCAGAGTGAAGCAGGAGCCTGTAATTCCAAGGTAACTTCAGCACTGCCTGACTGGCCCAAGCAGCACACTTTCCAGTTTCCTTAATCTCCACCTTCTTTTCTTCATTCCTTTGAAATAATGCTTGTCTCAGGGAGTACGGGCCCCAGGAATAGTTGTGCAACTTCAACTATTCACTTATTGTCACCTAGAAACTGTAAGCCAATTCTGCTCTTTGCCCAGAATACCAAGAAGTCTCTTTTATTTCCATCTTTAAAGGAAGATGAATGTGTTGGCAGGCTAATCATTACTGCCATTAGGAAATAGGTATTCAAGCTAAAAATAATGGGGAAGGTGAAATCTGCACATATTTCAAATGAGTCTGGACAAAGCCCTGAAGCCAGTGTTGAAGGGAACAATACAGTATTGTCACTAGGGCCATATCAGGTGACCTCTCTGTAATGGGCCCTTTTTATACCTGTGCTCACTTCTAAGATCCTATTATGATGGAAATAGGCTTGGCAAATGATTTCTGAGTGCACCCACACTTTAAAAGTCATCTCATAACTACTTCTAATCTGGGCATTTAAAAGTATAACCTTCAGAAAAGTTTTGCCATCTATCTCCATTATAGAACTTGCATTTATGATAAAGAAAGAGTATTTCTTGCATATTTCCCCTTATTGCATGATATCACAAAGTCATGCCAATATTATGAGCTTAAGTTGTAGTCTGCATGTTTCTCTAATGAAGAATGCACTCTTGGTTTGGTTTTGTTTTTTTCATGATAAAAAAGAAAAAAAAAAAAAGAATCTTACCAAGGAAGTCATCTATGGTTTGAGGTCAAATGTGCAAATACATTTTTGAGAAACATTTGCTTTTCTTTAATTGCTAAATCAAGTCCAACTATTTGTGACCCTGTGGACTGTAGCCACCCCCAGGCTCCTCTGTCCATGGGCTCTCCCAGCCAAGAATACTGGACTGGGTTGCTATTTCTTTGTCCAGGGGATCTTCTGGACCCAGGGATCAAACTCGCATCTCCTGCATTGGCAGGCAGTTTCTTTTCCACTGTACCACCTAGGAAGCCTGAGAAACATTGAAATAGTTAAATAGGAGGGCAATAAAATTTCTTTTTATTATATATGTAAGAAATACCAATAGCAGCCAAATATCAATATATATCAAATATACATATTCTGGATTTTCATGAGCCAGATAACCATGATGGTGTGATCACTCACCTAGAGCCAGATATTCTGGAATGTGAAGTCAAGTGGGCCTTGGAAAGCATCACAAGGAACAAAGCTAGGGGAGGTAATGGAATTCCAGTTGAGCCATTTCAAATCCTAAAAGACGATGCTGTGAAAGTGCTGCACTCAATATGCCAGCAAATTTGCAAAACTCAGCAGTGGCCACAGGACTGGAAAAGGTCAGTTTTCATTCCAATACCAAAGAAGGGCAATGCTAAAGAATGCTCAAACTATGCACAATTGCACTCATCTCACACGCTAGTAAATTAATGCTCAAAATTCTCCAAGGCAGGCTTCAGAAATATGTGAACCATGAACTTCCAGATAGTCAAGCTGGATTTAGACAAGGCAGAGATCAAATTGCCAACATCCATTGGACCATCAAAAAGCACAAGAGTTCCAGAAAACGTCTACCACTGGTTTACTGACTATGTCAAAGCCTTTGATCACAACAAACTGGAAAATTCTGAAAGAGATGGGAATACCAGATCACCTGAGCTGCCTCCTGAGAAATCTGTATGCAGGTCAGGAAGAAACAGTTAGAACTGGACATGGAACAACAGACTGGTTCCAAATTGGGAAAGGAGTACGTCAAGGCTGTATATTGTCTCCCTGCTTATTTAGCTTATATGCAGAGTACATCATATGAAATACTGGGCTGGGTGAAGCACAAGCTGGAATCAAGATTGCTGGGAGAATTATCAATAACCTCAGATATGCAGATGACACCACCCTATGGCAAAAAGCCAAGAGGAACTAAAGAGCCTCTTGATGAAAGTGAAAGAGGAGAGTGAAAAAGTTGGCTTAAAACTCAACATTCAGAAAACAAAGATCATGGCATCTGATCCCATCACTTCATGGGAAATAGATGGGGAAACAGTGGAAACAGTGCCAGACTTTATTTTTGGGGGGCTCCAAAATCACTGCAGATGGTGACTGCAGCCATGAAATTAAAAGATGCTTACTCCTTGGAAGGAAAGTTATGACCAACTTAGATAGCATATTCGAAAGCAGAGACATTACTTTGCCAACAAAGGTCCATCTAGTCCAGGCTATGGTTTTTCCAGTGGTCATGTATGGATGTGAGCGCTGGACTTTGAAGAGAGCTGAGCACCGAAGAATTGATGCTTTTGAACTGTGGTGTTGGAGAAGAATCTTGAGAGTCCCTTGGACTGCAAGGAGATCCAACCAGTCCATCCTAAAGGAAATCAGTCCTGAATATTCATTGGAAGGACTGATGTTGAAGCTACTGCTCCAATACTTTGGCCACGTGATGCGAAGAGCCAACCCATTAGGAAAGACCCTGTTGCTGGGAAAGATTGACGGTGGGAGGAAAAGGGGATGAAAGAGGATGAGATGGTTGGATAGCATCACTGACTCAATGGACATGAGTTTGAGTAAGCTCTGGGAGTTAGTGATGGACATGGAATCCTGGTTTGCTGCAGTTCATGGGGTTGCAAAGAGTTGGACACAACTGAGTGACTGAGCTGAACTAATCAAATATATATTCATTATAAGGCTTAGACATACCCTCAAATGAAATTCTAAAATCCAGTTATACCTGTATATTTTATGGGAAAGCTGGAAAAGAGCAGAGCTATACAGCAGAGGTACCTAATAACACTTTCAGTGAGACGTTGGTGACTATTTGGAGTCCCATCAAGAACATCCTTATAACACACTGCTATATTTAAAATGGATAACCAACAAAGACCTATTGCATAGCACATGGAACTCTGCTCAATGCTATTTGGCAGCCTGGCTGGGAGTGGGGTTCGGGGGAGACTGGATACCTGTATATATATGGCTGAGTCCCTTCACTGTTCACCTGAAAGTAAACAATCACAACATATTGTTAACTGGCTATACCTCAAAACAAAATGTTTTTGATGTTAAAGGGGGAGGTCCTTGAGCTAATCAAAATGCAAAATACCCATGTGTCCTCTTTTTCCTCCCTCCTTCATTTTGATATTTGTAATAAAGTATGTTCATCTCAACACATACTCACAAAGAACATCCTCCTAGTTTTGTCTTGATGACATCTCCTTGTACTTTCCTCTGTATTGTTCAACGTAAGTTATTTCTGTAACATCAGATATGTTACAAAATTACCAGCCAAGCCCATGGAATGGTCAGTTTTGGTGTTTTTTTTTTTTTTTTTTAATTTGAGGTAATTCCTGTAATATTGAGTTTACCATTTTTTAAAATTTTATTTTATTTTTAAACTTTACAATATTGTATTAGTTTTGCCAAATATTGAAATGAATCCGCCACAGGTATACCTGTGTTCCCCATCCTGAACCCTCCTCCCTCCTCCCTCCCCATACCCTCCCTCTGGGTCGTCCCAGTGCACCAGCCCCAAGCATCCAGTATCGTGCATCGAACCTGGACTGGCGATTCGTTTCATACATGATATTATACATGTTTCAATGCCATTCTCCGAAATTTACCCCCCTCTCCCTCTCCCACAGAGTCCATAAGACTGATCTATACATCAGTGTCTCTTTTGCTGTCTCGCACACAGGGTTATTGTTACCATCTTTCTAAATTCCATATATATGCGTTAGTATACTGTATTGGTGTAATGCACTTTCAGTTATTTCTCCAGTAGTCGTGTTTTAGATGTGAGAGTTGGATTATAAAGAAAGCTGAGCGCCGAAGAATTCATGCTTTTGAACTGTGGTGTTGAAGAAGACTCTTGAGATTCCCTTGGACTGCACGGAGATCCAACCAGTCCATCCTAAAGGATATCAGTCCTGAATATTCATTGAAAGGAATGATGCTGAAGCCAAAACTCCAATCCTTTGGCTACCTGATGCAAAGAACTGACTCATTGGAAAAGACCCTGATGCTGTGAAAGACTGAAGGCAGGAGGAGAAGGGGACAACAGAGGATGGGATGGTTAGATGGCATCACCAATTTCACATAAGTTTGAGCACACTCTGGGCTGGGAGTTGGGGATGGATAGGGAATCTTGGCATGCTGTGGTCCATGGGATCACAAAGAGTTGGACACGACTGAATGACTGAACTGAACTGACCCAGTTATTTTTACCATGTTCATGGATTTGTGCAGCCATCACCACTATCTAATCTTATAACATTTTCTTGTTTTCAAAAAGGAAATTTGACATCCATTAAAGACACTTCCCATTTCTCTATTCTCCAGCCTTTAACAAACACAAGCTTACTATCTGTCTCTGTGCTTTTGTCTTTCTAGGGCATTTCTTGTGTACTCTCCTGTGAAACAATGTTTTCACATGTGTTCAAGTTACAGTTGTCTTATGGTGTGTATCCATACTTTGTTCATTTTTATTGCTGAATAATATTCCATTTATAGATGCATCACATTTTATTTATTCATCAGTTGGTGGAAATTTGGGTTGTTTACTGTTTGTTGTTGTAGTCACTTTATGGGTAATTCTCAGGAATATTTGTATACAACTGACCATATGGAGAGATGTTTTTATTTTTGTTTGGGAATATGCCTAGGAATAGAATTGTTCAGTTATGTGGAAATTCTCTATATAACATTGGGAGGTCCTATCAAAGTGATTGTACTATTTTACAATCCCATCAGCAATATGTGAGTTTTCACTTGTCATTTTCCTTGTCAACACTGGTTAGTGTTGGTATTTTTATTTTTAGCCATCCTGGTGTGTGTGACATGGTATCTTAGTTTGTTTTTGATTTACATTTCCTTATAGAATAATGATGTAGATGGTCCTTTCACATGCTTAGTGACTATTTGTATATCTTCTTGGCAAAAATGAGTATTCAAATACTTTGCTCATTTTACATTTTATTATTTGGGTTTTGAATTTAAATTATAAGACTTTTTGGGTGTTATAAAACATAGGTTCTTTATTAAATTATGATTATAAATACTTTTTTCTATTGTGTTTTGATTTTCCACTTTTCTTTGAAACACAAAGCTTTTTAAATTTGGTGAAGTCCAACTTATCTATGTTTTTCTTTTTTCACTTGTTTTCAAGATTCTACCTTTGTCTGTGGTTTTTGACAGTTTATGTTGTGTCTAGAGGTAGATCTCCTTGAGTTTTTCCTGTAGCTTGTTAAACTTCTTGCAGATGTAGACTAATTTTTTAAATTAAATTTGGGAAAATTGAGGCCATTATTATTTTGGGTATTATTTTTGCACACTTTGTTTCTTCTTTCCTTCTAGGACTACCATTAAGTATGTTGGTACATTTGATGTTGTTGCACAGGTATTTGAGGCTATTTTCATTTTCCTTCTCTTTGTTTCTCTCTTTTTGTTTCAAAGACTAGCTAATCTCAATGGACTTGTCCTTAATTATGCTCTTTCTTCTGCCAAATCAAATCTGCTGTTGATTCCTTATGGTGAATTTTTCATTTCAGTTACTGTAGTTTTAAATCCAAAATTTCTATTTGCTTCTTTTAAGAACAATTTCTCTTTATTGGCTTAGTCTATTTTCTGATACTTGGTTCTCTTATATTCTTTAATTATGTAGATAGGGTTTTCTTTAATTTTTAAACATACTTGCAATAGCCAAATTAAAGCCTTTTAATTCCACATCTGGTCTTCCTCTTTTTTTCCTCTATATTTCATTTAAATTAAAAAAAAATGTTTTTACAATGTTATGTTGATTTCTGCTATATAACAATTGACTTCTTTTCTTCCCTGTGCTGTTACCAACCTTTCCTATTTCTTTATGTGTCTTACAATTTCCTTTTGAAACTGGATAATTTAAATAATACAGTGTTGCGATATTGGAAATCAGACCTCCCCCCTCAGAGTTAATTGTTGTTGCTTCTTGCCATTATGTCTGTTTCTGCTAATCTTTTATTTAGGGAGTTCCCTGGCCTAGTTATATATACAGTTTGTTTTTCCTTAAGCATCTCATCAGTTTCTTTAGTATTCAGCTGATAATTAGACAGAAAATTCTCTAAATGATTTAACCAGAAAGTTTCTAGCACTTTTCAAGTGGCTGTGGGCTGTGTGCTATGTTGGGCTAGAGCTTCAATGCTCCAGCAGTTCCCATCTCTGTCTTGGCCTTGACATCCTGTTTGTGCAGAACTTCAAATCAGATATAAATGATAGATTAGGGCTTTCTTAGTCTTTCCTTAAGAACACACATATTCAAATACATGTATATAGGCTTCAAAATTTGAATATTTTAAAGCTTTTCAAATTTCCTATTAACATTCGATGTCCCAGATCTTTCTTTTAACATTTTTGGCAAACCAATTATTTTCCCCAGCTTATATCACCACTTCAGACAACTATGATGTTAAAAAAAGTTTCTATTATTTTTTTTGAACAAATTCTGAATATAAGCCTTTTCCTACTGAGTGATCACTGAGTAATGTCAAATAATGACCAGCCCTTTCAATGGGGCTTTTTCAAGCATCTAACTCAGTTCAGTTCAGTCCTTCAGTCATGTCTGACTCTTTGCGACCCCATGGACTGAAGCACACCAGGTTTCCCTGTCTATCAACGACTCCTGGAGCGTATTCAAACTCATGTCCATCGAGTCAGTGATGCCATCCAACCATCTCATCTTCTGTCCACCCCTTCTCCTCCTGCCTTCAATCTTTCCCAGCATCAGGGTCTTTTCCAATGATTCTGTTCTCTGCATCAGGTGGCCAAAGTATTGGAGTTTCAGCTTCAGCGTCAGTCCTTCCAATGTGGCAATACTTTGGGGAGGAGGACTTTTTATAAAACTTCAACCCAGATATGCTCCTAATGCTTTAAGACTAATTTTCACATTTTCATGGCTGCCGGTGTGTTGCTGTTGTTGTTATTTTAAGGCAAGTATACAGTTAGAGAGAGAGTGTTTGGAACAGGGCAAGTTAAAACATGAAATTTTGCAGTTTTTAGTTTAATTCAGCCTTTTCTTGAATAAATGCGACTCTAATTCCTGCAAGCATTTATTAATTCTTATAATCCTGAAACATTTGATACAGTATTCACCAGTACTTTTATAGAGGAGCGAGTTTTTCACAGGTTCTTTATTCACTATTTTGGAAGTACTTCCCAGACAGGGGGACCTTAGAGTCGCAACATCATTTGACTGTATTGCATACTGAGTCAAAACGAACGGGCCCAGAGGTCTGTTAGTCTCCCTGATGAGCTCTCTGAAATTCTCACAGCAAGAAAACCATTTCTGGCTCTTTTTTATTAAACATAAAAGCATGCGATTTTGCCCTAGGTATTATTGCAGTTATTCTGCATCCTCCCATATTTGGGGGGCTCAGCAAAATGTGAACATTTTATAGTCCTGTGAGAAGAGAGCACACTACCAGCAGGAAAAAAATGTGGTTAAGGATACTATAATTACTTTAAATATAGTCTACAAAAATATTGATTCACTGTATTGTACACCTGAAACTAACATAGTATTGTAAATCTATATTGTAAACTATACTTCAATTAAAACAAAGAATACTATAGCATCTTAATGGGAAAATTACAAACACTGCCATTTGTACTCTGGGTATTATAGTTTAGCTAGCCCTGTCACATTTCTTCCTTAGATAAATTTTGTTACACTAGGGAATGTGATTGCTAATGAGCTTTTGAGATGAATAATTCTAAATTATAAAAGCATCCTGCTCCTCATTAAAATATCATCAAGGTCCAGGCTCCTACTTTGAAAATTATATCCTAATACATACTATTCATTATAGCCACAGTCCTTTCATTACCTTGGCTTATCAGTATATGAATATCTGTTGATACCCAGAGCTTGACTCTCAGTTAATTATTAGAAGCTTATGTGAACATAACACATTATATTCTAAGGTGTCACTAAGTATGGTGAATTTTTTTTCAACAGTCTCTTTATCTGGAAGTGAGATGCAACCTGAAATGAAGAATGATAGGAGTTTATCCTAATAATAGCTTGATTTTAATGAATGCACACTACAGAAAATAAGAGAAGCAATGAAGTTATAATTATTAAAAAATGATACATGTATCTCTCTGAAGCAGGTATTATTCTAATTTTGAAATCCTCATTGAATATCTTTATTTGTTGTTGTTTTGTCGCTCAGTCATGTTGGACTCTTTGTGACCTCATGGACTTCAGTACACCAGGGTTCCCTGTCCTTCACTGTTCCTGGAGCTTGCTAAAACTCATGTTCATTGAGTCCGTGATGCCATCCAACCATCTCATCCTCTATCATCCCCTTCTCCTCCCACCTTTAATCTTTCCCAGCATCAGGGTCTTTTCTAATGGGTTGGCTCTTCATATCACGTGGCCAAAGTATTGGAGCGTCAGCTTCAACATCAGTCCTTCCTATGAATATTCAGGGTTGATTTCCTATGGGATTGACTGAGTCTGATCTCCTTACAGTCCAAGGGACTCTCAAGAGTCTTCTCCAACACCACAGTTAAAAATCAATTCTTCTATTCTCAGCTTTTTTTATGGCCCAACTGTCACATCCATACATGACTACCAGAAAAACCATAGCTTTGACTAGACGGACTTTTGTTCCCAAAGTAGTACCTCTGCTTTTTAATATGCTGTTTAGGTTGGCCATAGCTTTTCTTCCAAGGAGCAAACATCTTTTAATTTCATGGCTTTAGTCATCATCTGCAGTGATTTTGGAGCCCAAGAAAATAATTCTGTCACTGTTTCCATTGTTTCCCCATCTATTTGCCATGAAATGATTGGACAGGATGCCATGATCTTCACTTCTTGAATGCTGAACTTTAGGACAGCTTTTTCATTCTCCTCTTTCACCTTCACCAAGAGGCTCTTTAGTTCCTCTTCACTTTCTGCCATAAAGGTGGTATCATCTGCATATCTGAGGTTATTGATATTTCTCCCAGAAATCTTGATTCCGGCTTATACTTCATCCAGCCCAGCATTTCTTATGATGTACTCTGCATATAAGTTAAATAAGCAGGGTGACAATATACAGCCTTTCCCATTTTTGAACCATTCCATTGTTCCAACGGTTCCAAGAAACTGTTGTTTCTTGACCTCCATACAGGTTTCCCAGTAGGCAGGTAAGGTGTTGTGGTATTCCCATGACTTTAAGAATTTTCCACAGTTTGTTGTGACCCATACAGTCAAAGGCTTTAGTGTAGTAAATAAAGCAGAAGTAGATGCTTTTCTGGAAATTTCTTGCTCTTTCTAGGATCCAAAAGATGTTGGCAACTTGATCTCTGGATTCTCTGCCTTTTCTAAATCCAGCTTGAACATCAGGGAGTACTTGTTTCACTCGGTTGAAGCCTAGCATGGAGAATTTTGAGCATTACTTTCCTAGCATGTTAAATGAGTGAAAGTGTGCAGTAGTTTGAACATTTTTTGGCATTGCCCTTCTTTGGGACTGGAATGAAAACTGACCTTTTCCAGTCCTGTGGCCACTCCTGAATTTTCCAAATTTACTGGCGTATTGAGTGCAGCACTTTCACAGCATGATCTTTCAGGATTTGAAATAGCTTAACTGGAATTCCATCACCTCCACTAGCTTTGTTCATAGTGATGCTTTGTAAGGCCCACTTGACTTCACATTCCAAGATGTCTGGCTTGAGGTGAGTGATCACACCATGGTGTTTATCTGGGTCATGAGGATCTTTTTTGTATAGTTCTGTGTTTTCTTGCCACCTCTTCTTAATACCTTCTGCTTCTGTTAGGTCCATACCATTTCTGTCCTTTAGAGCCCAACTTGGCATGAAATGTTCCCTTGGTATCTCTAATTTTCTTGAAGAGGTCTCTAGTCTTTCCCATTCTATTGTTCTCTTCTATTTCTTTGCATTGTTCACATAGGAAGGTTTTCTTATCTCTCCTTGCTATTCTTTGGAACTTTACATTCAAAGAGAATCAATTAGATTCTCTTCTTTTCTCAGCTATTTGTAAGGCTTCCTCAGACAACCATTTTGCCTTTTTGCATTTCTTTTTCTTTGGGATTATCTTGATCACTGCCTCCTTACAATGTCATGAACCTCCATCCATAGTTCTTCAGGCACTCTATCAGATCTAATCTCTTGAATCTATTTGTCACTTCCACTGTATAATCATAAGGGATTTTATTTAGATTGTACCTGAATGGCCTAGTGATTTTCCCTACTTTCCTCAATTTAAGTCTTAATTTTGCAATAAGGAGTTCATGATCTGAGCTCCAGTCAACTCCTGGTTTTGTTTTTGCTGACTGTATATAGCTTCTCCATATTTGGGTGCCAAGAATATAATCTTTATAACTTTTAGTAAAATAAAAATATAGTAAAACATAGTTTCAATGAGAATATGATAAAAATTAAGTGGCTTCCTTATGTAATTTGTAGTGTCTTCTTTAGAACTTGCCAGCAGTTATCTTTAAAATATTTTTTTTGTTGTGTAACATGTGTCTAAGTTTTATAAGCATATTTCAAATTTATTAAAGGACCTCTTTAGGTTCTTCAGTGTTTAAATTTCTTTAATAGTAATCATAACATCATATAGTTTCAAACCTAGTTTCTTCATTAATTAGAACTTTAGGAAAATCAGATAAAGGTAAATATGGTTTGAGCTAGTTATATAATTATACATATATCTTCTCTGAAACCAAGGTTCTGAATTAACTTTAAATTATGCTAAGACATACCAATTGGCAAATCTTTTTGGTATAATCAGTATTAAAGCTCACATTACTATTATGCATAGAGATTACAAATAAATTCAAATAATATAGTTTCTACTTTGTTTCATTGCTAAGACTTGCCTGACTTTTGCCCACCAGACTCCTCTGTCAATGGGATTCTCCAGGCAAGAATATTGGAGTGGGTTGCCATTTGCTTCCTTTGGAGAGTTACCAAGCATAAAACAGCTATGCCTTATTTTAAACATCAGAACCATCGTCTTGTCTAATTTTCCCATAGCAATAGCATTAATTGCAGTAAAACAGTTCATAGTAGGCACAGTCACTCTCATCCAATGAGTAATAGATTAAAGTTAAAATTTTGGCACTTACATCACCTTAAAATTTGACTCCATAGACTTGTTCCCTTTGTTAAAATAGTTGATACAGCACAATATAAACTAAAATAGGACCTTAGAGAATCAATACCCATTATATTAGACCTTACGGCATCCCCTGTGTGGTAGTGGTAAAGAATCTTCTTCTCAATGCTGGAGACACAGGTTCAGTCCCTGGGTTGGGAAGATCTTCTGGAGAAGGAAATGACATTCTATCATTTTTTCCTGGAAAACTCCATGGACAGCAGAGCCTGGCAGGCTATAGTCCGTAGTGTCACAAAGAGCTGGAGAGAGCTAAGCATGCATGTAGGCACATATCAGACATATTTAGGAAAGGAGGGATTTTGACTACTCTTTTGACAAGTATAATCCAAATCTGTTCTGTAGCTCACTTGTGTCTGACTCTTTTCAACCCCATGAACTGCAGTACACCAGGCCTCCCTGTCTATCACCAAGTAACGGAGTCCACCCAAACCCATATCCATTGTATCAGTGATGCCATCCAACCATCTCATCCTCTGTCATCCCCTTCTCCTCCTGCCCTCAATCTTTCCCAGCATCAGGGTCTTTTCAAATGAGTCAGCTCTTCGCATCAGGTGGCCAAAGTATTGGAATTTTGGCTTCAATATCAGTCCTACCAATGAACACCCAGGACTGATCTCCTTTAGGATGGACTGGTTGGATTTCCTTGCAGTCCAAAGGACCCTCAAGAGTCTTCACCAACACCACAGTTCAAAACCATCAATTCTTCGGTGCTCAGCTTTCTTTACAGTCCAACTCTCACATCCATCCATGACTACTGGAAAAACCATAGCCTTGACTAGACGGAACTTTGTTGACAAATTAATGTCTCTGCTTTTTAGTATGCTGTCTAGGTTGGTCATATCTTTCCTTCCAAGGAGTAAGTGTCTTTTAATTTCATGGCTGCAATCACCATCTGCAGTGATTTTGGAGTCCAGAAAAATAAAGTCAGCCATTGTTTCTACTGTTTCCCCATCTATCTGCTATGAAGTGATGGGACTGGATGCCATGATATTAGTTTTCTGAATGTTGAACTTTAAGCCAACTTTTTCACTCTCCTGTTTCACTTTCATCAAAAGGCCCTTTTGTTCCTCTTCACTTGCTGCCATAAGGGTGGTGTCATCTGCATATCTGTGGTTATTGATATTTCTCCCGGCAATCTTGATTCCAGCTTATGCTTCCTCCAGCCCAGCATTTCTCATGATGTACTCCGTATATAAGTTAAATAAGCAGGGTGGCAATATACAGCCTTGACGTACTCCTTTTTCTATTTGAAACCAGTCTGTTGTTCCATGTCCAGTTCTAACTGTTGCTTCCAGACCTGCATATAAGAGGCAGGTCAGGTGGTCTAGTATTGCCGCCTCTTTCAGAATTTTCCACAGTTTATTGTGATCCACACAGTCAAAGGCTTTGGCATAGCCTACCGGTTAGAGCCTATATATTCAATATTATTATAATAATCGAATGCTTGCAATCTTAAAATGGTAAAATGCTTCTGTTCAGTATCAGTTCCAGCAACTTCTCAGCTGCAGTCTGCTTTCTCCTTCAAAGGGGCATAATAAGCCTTTAAACCAGCTATCCTAAGGCTATCAATTAAGTTAGTACAGGGAAATTTAAAAACATGTAATGTCCATGAAGTTGATAGAATATTTAGGTTCAATTCTATGCTACATATGCTTGGTAGGAAACATTTAGTGAATTCTGCTCCCCCCCCCACCCCCTTTTTCCAGATCTTTTCAGAACTTCACTTCTGAGTGCCATCAGGACTGGTTTAAATCATTGGCCACATTCTAACTGAGGGAAATGGTGAAGTGAGAGGGTAAAGAAGGTGTCATAATAAGGGGTTCATAGAGGAAGAGTCCCAGATCTCTATTTGTCTGCATCATTTAAATGTCTGTGAATACACAAACATATCTCCTTATAACAGTTCATTTAGTTTTTAGCAGCAAGCAGAATCACTGATAATGATTATTATCTCTAAATCTTGCTCAGTGATCAAGTCTTACTCTATGATCTGCCACCATAGAGTTTTATATTCAGTTCGGCAAAAATACTGAAAAGGAGAAAAGTAGCATTTCTGTGAGTATGATATTTATGAAAGATTTCTAGAGAAGATAGTAGAGCTACAGCTTGAACAATGAGTTGTAGTGCACCTGATTTGGAAGAGAGGGATTTGGAGCTTCAGAAGGGTTTGAGAGAAACATAGCTAATAGGTAAATAGCAGGGAATTTAATATGTCTGAGCATGTGTCTATGATTTTGGAACCAATGAGCAATGGGTGGTTAGAAAGGATACAATGGGGGTGAGAACAACACAGTTTACCAGAGGTTATGACCAAGGTAAAAATCCAGCATCAGTGGTTGCTCCTGGTATAGTCTTTAACACTGCATATCTCAGAAATAACAGGTTAGTGCATCCCCTTAGGAGAGAAATCTCTAATAAGACCTGTAAAGGGTTAAAACCCTTTGGTGAACAATTTTTCTGTCTACCTGAAAGTCTTCACTGTTGTTCTCTCATGGAGAGTCCTGTCTACCACATGGCATTTTCTCAGCATCTCTGTTGGGTCAGACTATTGGTGGAGTCCTAGGTCCATTAAATTATGTCCCATTCCCCACAGTCTAATTCTACAAAAGGCAAAAGAAAAAAAAATAAAATGATTTCAAGAGGTTTAAAATATTATGGTCTCAGTTCAGTTTAGTTCAGTTGCTCAGTTGTGTCTGACTCTTTGCGACCCCATGGACTGGAGCATGTCAGGCTTCCCTGTCCATCACCAACTCCCAGAATTTACTCAAACTTATGTCCATTGAGTCGTTGATGCCATCCAACCACCTCATTCTATGTCATCCCCTTCTCCTCTTGCCTTCCATCTTTCCCAGCATCAGGGTCTTTTCAAATGACTCAGTTCTTCACATTAGGTGGCCAAAGTACTGGAGCTTCAGATTTCAGGCAAATTTAATCAAGAGATTTTCTAAGGGTAGTATTGACAAGTCTTGATGACCACTTAGGAAAGTGAATAGGAAAAAGGGGTCCTAGAAGATGCCTCTAAGTTATCTCACATAGGTGACCAGCCAATAGTATTACTAACTGAGATTTAGAACGCAAAGACATGGAAATTAAGGTGGTTTGAGACACATTTTATAGCCAGTATATGGTGGTTTGCTTGTTCTGACTCTTTCTTGATGGTTGTCATTCTGAGTCATCTGGCATTCTTTCTATGTTGAAACTTGTGATTCTTTGGCTATAAAATATTTTAAGTACTGATCTTGACCCAATGTTATAAATTAGATTTGGACATGGTAAAGTTTAGGATGTCTATTAAATATGGAAGTGAAGAAATCTAGAGAGAAGCTGAAGATATTATTTTAGAGTTTGGGATGTAACTCAAAATTAATTTTACTGTATAAGATTAAGTGTCATAGTTATCAATTTATTGATTGTGGTTGGTGTCCATGTTGTAGATGAGCCATACAGAGGAAATATGTTCCATTCTGTAGAGAAGAGATCTCCTTGCCTTTTACCATCTCCACTCCCTAATCTCCCCTTGTTCTGTTCTTTGAGCCACGTTGGCTTCCAGCCCCTTTGCCTCCCCTAGCTGCTGCTGAATTCATTTCCCAGAATCTAACATCATCAGTTCAGTTAAGCCACTCAGTTGTGTCCGACTCTTTGTGACCCCATGGACTGCTGCATGCGAGGCTTCCCTGTTCATCACCAGCTGCTGGAACTTGCTCAAACTCTTGTCCATCTAGTTGGTGGACTCATCCTCTGTCATCCCCTTCTCCTCCTGCCCTCAATCTTTCCCAGCATCAGGGTCTTTTCAAATGAGTCAGCTCTTCGCATCAGGTGGCCAAAGTATTGGAATTTTGGCTTCAATATCAGTCCTACCAATGAACACCCAGGACTGATCTCCTTTAGGATGGACTGGTTGGATTTCCTTGCAGTCCAAAGGACCCTCAAGAGTCTTCACCAACACCACAGTTCAAAACCATCAATTCTTCGGTGCTCAGCTTTCTTTACAGTCCAACTCTCACATCCATCCATGACTACTGGAAAAACCATAGCCTTGACTAGACGGAACTTTGTTGACAAATTAATGTCTCTGCTTTTTAGTATGCTGTCTAGGTTGGTCATATCTTTCCTTCCAAGGAGTAAGTGTCTTTTAATTTCATGGCTGCAATCACCATCTGCAGTGATTTTGGAGTCCAGAAAAATAAAGTCAGCCACTGTTTCTACTGTTTCCCCATCTATCTGCTATGAAGTGATGGGACTGGATGCCATGATATTAGTTTTCTGAATGTTGAACTTTAAGCCAACTTTTTCACTCTCCTGTTTCACTTTCATCAAAAGGCCCTTTTGTTCCTCTTCACTTGCTGCCATAAGGGTGGTGTCATCTGCATATCTGTGGTTATTGATATTTCTCCCGGCAATCTTGATTCCAGCTTATGCTTCCTCCAGCCCAGCATTTCTCATGATGTACTCCGTATATAAGTTAAATAAGCAGGGTGGCAATATACAGCCTTGACGTACTCCTTTTTCTATTTGAAACCAGTCTGTTGTTCCATGTCCAGTTCTAACTGTTGCTTCCAGACCTGCATATAAGAGGCAGGTCAGGTGGTCTAGTATTGCCGCCTCTTTCAGAATTTTCCACAGTTTATTGTGATCCACACAGTCAAAGGCTTTGGCATAGCCTACCGGTTAGAGCCTATATATTCAATATTATTATAATAATCGAATGCTTGCAATCTTAAAATGGTAAAATGCTTCTGTTCAGTATCAGTTCCAGCAACTTCTCAGCTGCAGTCTGCTTTCTCCTTCAAAGGGGCATAATAAGCCTTTAAACCAGCTATCCTAAGGCTATCAATTAAGTTAGTACAGGGAAATTTAAAAACATGTAATGTCCATGAAGTTGATAGAATATTTAGGTTCAATTCTATGCTACATATGCTTGGTAGGAAACATTTAGTGAATTCTGCTCCCCCCCCCACCCCCTTTTTCCAGATCTTTTCAGAACTTCACTTCTGAGTGCCATCAGGACTGGTTTAAATCATTGGCCACATTCTAACTGAGGGAAATGGTGAAGTGAGAGGGTAAAGAAGGTGTCATAATAAGGGGTTCATAGAGGAAGAGTCCCAGATCTCTATTTGTCTGCATCATTTAAATGTCTGTGAATACACAAACATATCTCCTTATAACAGTTCATTTAGTTTTTAGCAGCAAGCAGAATCACTGATAATGATTATTATCTCTAAATCTTGCTCAGTGATCAAGTCTTACTCTATGATCTGCCACCATAGAGTTTTATATTCAGTTCGGCAAAAATACTGAAAAGGAGAAAAGTAGCATTTCTGTGAGTATGATATTTATGAAAGATTTCTAGAGAAGATAGTAGAGCTACAGCTTGAACAATGAGTTGTAGTGCACCTGATTTGGAAGAGAGGGATTTGGAGCTTCAGAAGGGTTTGAGAGAAACATAGCTAATAGGTAAATAGCAGGGAATTTAATATGTCTGAGCATGTGTCTATGATTTTGGAACCAATGAGCAATGGGTGGTTAGAAAGGATACAATGGGGGTGAGAACAACACAGTTTACCAGAGGTTATGACCAAGGTAAAAATCCAGCATCAGTGGTTGCTCCTGGTATAGTCTTTAACACTGCATATCTCAGAAATAACAGGTTAGTGCATCCCCTTAGGAGAGAAATCTCTAATAAGACCTGTAAAGGGTTAAAACCCTTTGGTGAACAATTTTTCTGTCTACCTGAAAGTCTTCACTGTTGTTCTCTCATGGAGAGTCCTGTCTACCACATGGCATTTTCTCAGCATCTCTGTTGGGTCAGACTATTGGTGGAGTCCTAGGTCCATTAAATTATGTCCCATTCCCCACAGTCTAATTCTACAAAAGGCAAAAGAAAAAAAAATAAAATGATTTCAAGAGGTTTAAAATATTATGGTCTCAGTTCAGTTTAGTTCAGTTGCTCAGTTGTGTCTGACTCTTTGCGACCCCATGGACTGGAGCATGTCAGGCTTCCCTGTCCATCACCAACTCCCAGAATTTACTCAAACTTATGTCCATTGAGTCGTTGATGCCATCCAACCACCTCATTCTATGTCATCCCCTTCTCCTCTTGCCTTCCATCTTTCCCAGCATCAGGGTCTTTTCAAATGACTCAGTTCTTCACATTAGGTGGCCAAAGTACTGGAGCTTCAGATTTCAGGCAAATTTAATCAAGAGATTTTCTAAGGGTAGTATTGACAAGTCTTGATGACCACTTAGGAAAGTGAATAGGAAAAAGGGGTCCTAGAAGATGCCTCTAAGTTATCTCACATAGGTGACCAGCCAATAGTATTACTAACTGAGATTTAGAACGCAAAGACATGGAAATTAAGGTGGTTTGAGACACATTTTATAGCCAGTATATGGTGGTTTGCTTGTTCTGACTCTTTCTTGATGGTTGTCATTCTGAGTCATCTGGCATTCTTTCTATGTTGAAACTTGTGATTCTTTGGCTATAAAATATTTTAAGTACTGATCTTGACCCAATGTTATAAATTAGATTTGGACATGGTAAAGTTTAGGATGTCTATTAAATATGGAAGTGAAGAAATCTAGAGAGAAGCTGAAGATATTATTTTAGAGTTTGGGATGTAACTCAAAATTAATTTTACTGTATAAGATTAAGTGTCATAGTTATCAATTTATTGATTGTGGTTGGTGTCCATGTTGTAGATGAGCCATACAGAGGAAATATGTTCCATTCTGTAGAGAAGAGATCTCCTTGCCTTTTACCATCTCCACTCCCTAATCTCCCCTTGTTCTGTTCTTTGAGCCACGTTGGCTTCCAGCCCCTTTGCCTCCCCTAGCTGCTGCTGAATTCATTTCCCAGAATCTAACATCATCAGTTCAGTTAAGCCACTCAGTTGTGTCCGACTCTTTGTGACCCCATGGACTGCTGCATGCGAGGCTTCCCTGTTCATCACCAGCTGCTGGAACTTGCTCAAACTCTTGTCCATCTAGTTGGTGGACTCATCCTCTGTCATCCCCTTCTCCTCCTGCCTTCAGTATTCCCCAGCATCAGGGTCTTTTCCAATGGGTCAGTTCTTCACATCATAGGCTTCCATTTCAAATATGTGCCTACTTTCACCATGAAATCATTAGCCTGGCTATACCCTAAACATAGTTTACCTCCCTAACCTGATTCTTAAAGACACTATTCTCTGCTCAAAGAATGGCCCTATCCTCTAACTCCCTGACCCAAAGAATGCTACTATAAATGAGCCATCACCTTCCTTATTTTGTCCATTCTGTAAATGGCATAGGTTGCCTCTCTATCAAGCCTTGTGTGGATTACTGAAATTCTCTATAAATTTCCCTAGCAGTCTCCTTCTTTAATTCATTCTCTACATTGCTTGCAGTAGAGTGGTCTTTCTAAAATGTTAATGAAATCACGTGGTTCACTTGTTTAAAATCTTTCAAAAGATCCTCGTCTCCTTCATTAGGTCTCTGTCAGCAGGTCCTGCATGTCCATCCAGCCTCTTCTCTTACAAATGTTATAGACACACTATTCCAGTCATGTCAGCTGTATGAATATCCCTTAACTCAAAAGGCTTAGACATTCATGCCTGTGTATCTCTGCCCACACAGTTCTATTTGCATGAAATCCCTACCCTAAATCCCTGTGAAAACTGCTATTTTATCATTTAATCTATGTTCTATAATTATGCATTTGTTTTTATTCTGTGTCCTCTAAATTTTTAAGTGTGCATTTTCTTAATACATTTTCAATGCACAGATGTTTTTAGTTCTGATGAGTTGCATTTGTGATCTTTTTAAGAACCCTTTGTTGACAAGCCCCCAGTCATACAGTTGGTCTTCTGTGTCTTTACTATTAAAAGCTTCTTGGTTTTAGTATCTACATTTAGGTCTATAATCTCACTCAAATTAATTTTTGTGTATGATGTGAGGTAGAATTCAAGTTTCATTTTTTCCCCATATGTCTATACAGTTATTTCAGCATCATTTGTAAAGAGAATTTGTTTCCAAATTTACTTTGATTGATGTTTTGATGTTATATTGTCTTCTATATTTGTTTTATTTTTTTCAATTTGCTTTTGAAAAATGGTCATGCAGTTTGTTCATTTCCATAAAAATTTATATTTGATTTTTCAATCTCTGAAAAAATCCCCTTTCAGAACATCATTAGATTTATGTTGAATCAATACAATAATTATTTTTATCACCCTAATAAACACAGACTTTTCTTAGCTTGTTTTTTGCATGACCTCCCTTCTCTGTTCTCTTGTGGATCTTGTTTAATGCCATTATTCATAATCATATTTCTCTGACTACTCATCCTGATTAATTCCCATCATTCCTTGCCTATTTTTAAAGGTCAGCTTACTTTTCATTTCTCATTTTTAGCATTTCCTAAATTTCCTTTAAACTTTCTATTATTTTTATCTATTCCAGTGTTCTAAGATAACTTTGCAAATAACTACAATGTAAATACCTAATTACTCATCTCTCCTGTGGGCTTCCCTGATGGCTCAGATGGTTAAGAATCCACCTGCAATGCAGGAGACTTGGCTTTGACCCCTGGGTTGGGAAGATCCCCTGCAGGAGGGCATGGCAACCCACTCCAGTATTCTTGCCTGGAGAATCACTATAAACAGAGAAGCCTGGTGGGCTGCAGTCCACGGGGTCACAAAGAGTCAGACACGACTGAGATATTAAGCACACATGCATCTCTCCCGTAACTGCATTTCCAACTGAACATGGGGACCTCTATCAAGAATACGCTGCTAACCCTTCAAACTTAAATTTTGAGGATTTCCATTCTTCATTAATTGTGAATTACTATAGGTTTCACCTTTACCATTTGCTCTCACATTTACATCTATGCTTCCAATCCCACTTGGCCCTCTCTAGAGGCAGGATTTCAACTTCCCCCTCTTATTAACTTTGCCTAATGCCAACTTACTTTTTCTAAAGCCTACCTCTCACCATATGACCCTTCTTGAGTAACATCTTTTGATGGCTCCCATTGCTCGCCCAAAGAAGACACAAATGCCTGAGTTTTATATTGCAAACAAACTAAGCGTGTATAATCTCATTTAACCATTATGGCAACTGTATAATTATTCTCGATTTACAGATGTGAACATTACAATGTAGACATGATAAATTTCTAAAGTTCCACAGCTACTAAGTGACAGTTATTCCCACCCACTCTAATAATGACATCACTATACTCTCTTTTAAGGGAAAAGTCATAAAAAACTTATGTTCACATTAGGAAAAACATAGAAATATACGAGTTGGATTTCTCTTCATGTTTACATTGTGAAATGTAACTACAATTAGTAGCTAATGAAATACTTTTTCCTCTGATTCTTTAGTTAGTTTTTTTTTCTTTGTCATGAAAATTAAATCCACTGTTTCTCTAGTCTCTCCTGTTTCAATAAAGACAAAGGAGGCTAGTGCAAATGACCAATACAATAATAAGCAAAGCTACTGGCATAAATGTTTATGTAGCTCATGAATGATCAATAAATTCATTGTTCTCTTGACTTCTCTTCCTATTAGCTTTTTTCAATTCATTGTCTTAAGATATTTATAAATTGTCAAACAGTGTATTTTCTCTGGGATATATATTTTGTAGTCAAAGTGAAAAGATTTATGCTTTCCTGCTATGATCCTTAGCTCATTTTAACAGGGATGAGTCAGACCTGAAAGCAGAAACAGGGAGTCTTCAAAAGATCATGGGTTGATATATTTAGATAAACCTGTGCTGTGTAATGTGACATTAACGGAGTTGAGCTCCAAAGAAGCAAAATGAATTATTCCCTTGGAGTATGCCACCTCTAGGAAAAGGCAGAGGTTTCTTTTGTTGTAAATAACAAGAGAGATGAAAATGAATAAAGTCAGTTGAAAGTGACAGATTTGAAATAGAGAAGACTCAGAGTTTTTGAAAATGGATCTATCCTTTGTAAGTGGAGACAATAAAATATATTCAAGTAAGGAAGCAATCGAGAATAGAAACTGCTTATTAGAGAGGAACAAGGAGATGTACACTCTCTCAGACTATGGTGTTTTCTTTTGCTCTCACAGGAAGGTCAGTCCTGAGACTTGGAAAAATAGGGATAATTGTGCAATACAGATACCTTTGTAAGAATTTGTAACAGAAAATAACCAGGTAGTAATAAAATGGAATAAGATGTGAGGCTTAATTCTGGGCAGTGGTCTTTGCATGGGTGGATTTGGAGTGCCTTACAAATGAGGAGCTACAGAAAAAAGACAGTGAGTTTCCAGCATCAGTCACAAATGGCCTTGAGTGACCAATATAGAAGGCGTTCAGTTCAGTTCAGTCGCTCAGTCGTGTCCGACTCTTTGTGACCCCATGGACTGCAGCATGCCAGGCTTCCCTGTCCATCACCAACTCCTGGAGCCTACTCAAACTCATGTGCATTAAGTCGGTGATGCCATCCAACCATCTTATCCTCTGTTGTCCCCTTCTCCTCCCACCTTCAGTCTTTCCCAGGATCAGGGTCTTTTCCAACAGTCAGTTCTTTGCATCAGGTGGCCAAAGTATTGGAGTTTTAGCTTCAGCATCAGTCCTTCCAAAGATTACATTAAGGCATTAGTGAGTGTATAAATACTGTAGTAGTAGATTCACTACCACCATTGTGGAGATTGAAATGCTGAAAGAGGAAAGAGACTACCCCAAAGAGTCCTCTGTAATGCATAAAACAATATTGTCCTGATATTTTCTCCCAGGAGGAAGGTTATAGGTTTCCTCTAATTAGTAGTAACTGGTATATTTCTGAGACTTGTTTTGTCCCTCCTATAGTCATGCATCTGGAGGGTTTGCTGATATTAGCATGAATGACTGGTTGTAACTTTTCATATTTTCAGGTAAAGAGCAAGGATGGTTGTGGGAACTGAGAGTTACAGGTAAAAGTGGTAATTGAGTTTTCTTTACTTTTCCCATGTCACACTCAGTATTGTTACATTCTCCACTGCTGCTGCTGCTGCTAAGTCGCTTCAGTTGTGTCTGACTCTGTGCAATCCCACAGACAGCAGCCCACCAGGCTCCCCCGTCCCTGAGATTCTCCAGGCAAGAACACTGGACTGGGTTGCCACTTCCTTCTCCAATGCACAAAAGCGGAAAGTGAAAGTGAAGTTGCTCAGTCGTGTCCCGTGTCTGACTCTTTGCGACCCCATGGACTGCAGCCTACCATGCTCCTCTGTCCATGGGATTTTCCAGGCAAGAGTACTGGAGTGGGGTGCCATTGCCTTCTCCACATTCTCCACTAGACAGCTTCAAAAATAAAGGTAGTTGTAGCATTTAGTCTAACCATAAGTCTCTCTAAAATATTCCTGATAAGTCAATGCTGAACACATGCTTGGATGCTTCAAAAACACAGGAAACTCATTATCTGTTGGAGCAATATGGTCATCTTTGACCTAGACAATTTGGATTACTGAAAATAGGCTTATATAAAACAAAAATCCATTTCCCTGTGACTCTGGCTTATTGGTTTAGCTCTAGCCAGACAGAGGGCTGCTAGGTCCCTTTTCTTTTCTTTTTTTACTTGTGTTCTAATCCATTGTCTGTCTTACTTTCTTCAATTACAATGTCAATGATATGTTATTATAATTCTTTGTCATGCTTGTTTTAATGATATGAACCCTAGCTAAGATGTCTATTCCTCTAATATGGAAGCATAACTAGTACTTTATGCCATTTTAAGTTTCATGCCTTTTATAAGATTTCTCAAAACCATTTTAATTTTCACTGGGAATTTTTCATTGAACCACAAAAGTTTGGTATAAGACCTAAATAATATACGCCTTGTGATTTATAGTATTGATAGTACTTAGTACTAGTTCCCATAAAATATTCAGTAGCTTTCTGTAAATGAGTTTGAATGAAGGAGTTTATTTACTCATTCAAAATCCAGAGTGGAAGTTGCTTTTTCATTGCTTCTTATGAGAGTCACTTCCTCATTTAGGAATGTAGGCTCATTCTACCTGGGTCACCACATTTATAGCTTCAGAGCTTTCATAGCTTTGATAGAAAGTCAACAGAACAAAGGAAAAGTTTTACAAGGCAACTTTGAAAGTGTCAGTAGGATGTGTCATTTCCATGCATATTACATTGATCAAAGTTAATCAAATGACCACACTTACAAAGAGCTTGAATGGAGTCTTCAGGTGTGTTTAAATTAGATGATTTGGTGAATACTTAGTGTTGTCTCTGCCACACATTGCTCCTTTCTCTCCAAACACACATGATTCAGTTTGGAGACACAAGGTGACCATTGGAAATGTGAATGAGCAATGAATAATATTGTTTTGAAAGTTTTCTGGAGGCAGTAGACTTTGATTTAGCCATTGAATGATGAGAAAGATTTTGAAAAGTAGTGGGAAACGATGACGGCGTTTGTAGTGAAGTATCTCACCTAGGTAAATGTGCAAAGCACTCATGTGTCACATGCTCTCTTGTAGGTAGGTTGAATATTGGGGGACCCTTAAACTTAGCTTAAACAAATTGACCTGTTGTCAAGCAAAGCACATACTCATCCTCATTAGACAGCAGTTAATGTCTCTCCAGAAGCCCCTTGAGAATTAGAAGTAAGACATACTGGTAGCTGGTAGTTGGTGTCATGGTTGGATGTAACTGCTTGCCATTTGAACTTCTCAGGTATCTTTCATGATGTTGCAGTATCTTCACTTGCATAAACTTTAGGTTGGATACTTTCCTTACCTGGATTAATATAATTTTGGCAGGTAATCCTCTCCAAATACTTTTATATATTTTAGCTTTCAATGTCATTACACCCTCTTGAATCCTGATTTTTTCCAATTTAACCTTACCTTCTGTAGATTTTATACTCTTTGAAAACAGAATTTTGGATATCCTAATGTCCTCAGCATAGTGAAGGAAACTTAATAATTGTTAAAATATTGTTTGAATCACTTAATAGTGGTTCAAGCAAGAAGTTTTGGTTCTATGATTCTTTGAATTTTTTAACTCTATAATATTACAGTTCTTTTCCTTTCTTGGGAAAAACCAGAAGATTGACACAACCTCTACATTTTGTCTATAAAGCTTCTAATTCTTTCATCTTTGCTATTAGACGATGAAGGAACAAAGAGAAAAACTGAAGTGATAAGCACCCTAGTTCAGCTCTAATCCCGGTAATAAATCTTCTGAGGTGCACTGTAGAACTGAACATGAGTAAATGGCTTGCCCATACCACCATACAACAAGCTAGGTATTTTGAATTCTGGTACTTTCTTCACACATTGCCTTGCCACACTGGATAGCTTTGATTGACTTCAAGTTCTATTACCATGCCTCATTGCCCAAGTTGTAGTGGAAGTATGATTGCTACTTAGGATCTTGTTTGCCAAGTAGGAAGCTTCAAGAGCAAAAAGAAAGCAATGGAATATCACCTCAAGGACAATGCATGGCCAATAAATGTGACTCTTAGAAACATATTCTAATAGGGAATTTTAAATCTACATTAAATCAGATGTTAAAATTGAATGATGATGGAGAGGAATTACAAAATAATCAGATCAAATTGATTCTTACTCCATAAGAATATTCCAAATAGTCCAGTTTGCTCCCCTTTCATCTTCATAGGGTTGTATCAAGAATCTTGAGAAATTTGAAAAAAGTGCCAGTGAGCTCCTATCTTACATTGAGTCAGGGCTTCCCAGGTGGCTCAGTGATAAAGAACCCACCTACAATGCAGGAGTTGTGGGTTCAGTCCCTGGGTTAGGAAGATCCCTTGGAGATGGAAACACAACCCATTCCAGTATTCTTGCCTGGGAAATCTCATGGACAGAGGAGCCTGGCAGGCTACAGTCTATGGGGTAGCAAAAGAGTCAGACACGATTTAGTGACTAAAGAACAACAACTTACATTAAGTCACTGAGGCATCCTGTTGAAAGACCTTGCCTTGATTTTAGGGTCAGATTCTGATAAGCTGTTGTATGAGGTTGTCGTGTGAAGTTAGGCCTCTGTTTTTTCCTGCCCTGGTGAAAAGCAAGAATGGGAAAGTCATGAGAATGACTTTCTCAAATAAAGTCTCAAATAAAGACAAATAAAATGGTCAAAACAGCAACCTTGCCAATTCAAAGAACTACTATTTTTCCAGGCAGATGGAGGCAATGAAACACCTGTGAAGACAGGGGGCCCTTGTGGGAAGGAAAAGGTCTTTTAAAATCTACACTTTTTTCCCAGGAAAAAACTTTTGAGACAGCTAGAGGAGGTTAGGGAAGGATTTCAATTGAAATATTCCTAAGGGTTTACCTGTTATTTTTATCCCACCTCACAGAGAAGACAAACAGACTTACCCAGCCAAGGCATGTGACTACAAGGAGATCCAACCAGTCCATCCTAAAGGAAATCAGTCCTGACTATTCACCGGAAGGACTGATGCTGAAGCTGAAACTCCAATACTTTGGCCACCTGATGTGAAGAACTGACTCATTGGAAAAGACCATGATGCTGGGAAAGATTGAAGATAGGAGGAGAAGGGGATGACAGAGGATGAGATGGTTGGATGGCATTACCAATGCGATGGACATGAGTTTGAGAAGGCTTTGGGAGTTGGTGACAGACAGGGAAGACTGGCATGCTGCAGTCCATGGGGTTGCAAACAGTCAGACACGACTGAGGGACTGAACTGAACTGAAGGCATATGAAATCACATCTTGAAATCTCAGTGAATTTTTAAGCCCAGTTCTTTTGCTTCAGCTCAGTAGATCTGTTCTTTAGTCAGTCAACTAATGTTCTTCAAAAAGTTCTGAATATTACAGCAATGTCGCAGCCAAGAGTCTTTGCCACGACTGTTTCTTGGCAGGCATTTTGAGGAAGTGGCAATATACTCATTAATTTAAGAATGTAGATAATGGATAGAATCAATTATTTTAAGTGTTGAGCTCTGCTCTGGGCATGTTGGGTGGTACAATGAAATGACTTTCTCCAAAATCAGAGTTAGGAAAAAAACAGGCTTAATAAATAGAGGAATATAAATAGAGAATTACTAGATAAAGAGGGAATAAATAGAAGAAGGAACAAAGATATTTCCTAAACCTGGTGAGAAAATAGAGCATTCTAACACCTGGAGAAACTGTTAACAGCCAGAAATGTAAGGTTTAAGAAACTTCAATAATTAAAAGCTTGTCAGATGTTTAATTAAAAAAAGAAAACAGATTCTAGCCAAGTCAGTGATAAAGATGATAATACAAATGGTCAATATTGATAGAATTGTTAATCCAGAAGAGGCACATGTGTTTGCATATATTAACTAATTTAGCCCTCACAGTGTTTGTAAGTGGGATATTGTTGGCATATCTATTTTACATATGAGGAAACTAAGTCTTAAGGAGGTGCAGCAACTTCCTCCAGATAACTCAAGTCATATGTTAGTGCAGAGTTGAGATTTGAGCTCACAGTAGGTTAATTCAGAAAGATTTGAGTCACAGTAGGTTAATTCAAAACCTTATATATCACGGCCAACCAACCACCTAGTGTAATTCTGTAAAGTAAATTGGGAGATCAGAGAAGCAAAAAGGATAATGTAGCTATTAAGAAAGAAAGAAAAGAAATATGGTGGGATCAGCATGTCTCCTGGCCTGGTGTCTTTCCCTTGCTCCAATTTCATTTTCTGTCCTTATCCCAGAAGTTGAAGTTAAAATTACAATTTGGAAGAGAGAAACCCTAAACCTAGGTCTTTTATTCTGGTAACAGCTCAAATCTTGTTATCAATAGGCTTTACTGTTGCACAGATACTTCCCTTATACACTTGCTTCTTCTAACCTAACTTTTATTTCCTCCATATACGAAAACCTGGGTGGTCCATAGGTTGTTCTAGCTCTAATCAATCTGTCATTCACTGAGTCTCATCTTTCTTTTCATATCCATAGGACATATTTTAGCTGTTCAATTCTTCTTAGTAAAATCTTTCATTTTTTCTTTTCTTTCATTAACACTGATGTCAGATTGTATTACTTTTAGCTAAAGTGTACAATGACACATATATTTAGAACAGAAAAGTTTAAGTTTCAAAGCACTTTTGAATATTTTTGAATGTGAAAATATGCAAATATTCACCAACAATCTCAAAGAAGGCATTAAAAAACAGAACATTATATGTTGATTTAAATTCAGTACCTAAAATAAATTTAACATATTTTGTCACCAATTCAAAGAAAGGAGGTACAAATTTATATTCACTTCCCTATGTAAGATAACATATAACTCATCTTTTAAAAAACTGATCTTGCATAGATATTTTTAAATACTACACAAAAATATCTCACTTAAAATCAAGCACATATGACAGGAAAAATATTGTATGGTAAACTGTTCAGAAAGGCTACAATTCAAATAAACAGGGATCTCACAGTGAAAGGGAAAGTTAACAGAAGAAACATGCTGGTGAGTCAGTAAAGTCACAGAAATCTCTCACGATATTCTAAAGGGTCATTTGTAGAACACCTAAATGAAAGTTACCTGTATCTCTTAAAAATCAGAATCCAGGTCTCCTTATCAGACTACTTCTTTCATACTGTTTGAGATGAGTTTGTGTCCAGTAGAATAAAAAGGCTCAAAGATGTTTTCTGTGTCTGTGTGTGTGTGTGTGTTTTTTTTTTTTTTTTTCTTCCTCTCTCTCTGTACTTTCTAGTATTGATATTGTTAACATTTTTTTCCAGGTAAATTCTACCTGGAATACTCTCTTTCTTGGTCACAAGTTGGCTATCAGGTATGCCTAAGGCTATATGCTCTTGGATTTATATCTAACAGAAAAAGTGAATCTTCTCTCTCCATAGCCTAAATAAAAGCCCCAGCCTTTATAAAAAAAATCACTGTAAGAGACAAGGATCTCTTTTAGATATATCAAAAACTTAATCATATTTTGTGATACAGAAGGATGATTGAGGAGATTTTTGAGAATAAAGTTGGGAGAGGGATAAAAATCTGGACGTTTGAGACTATTGAAATAAGTAGGTGAGAAGTGAAGGGAATCTGAGCTAAGTGGAATTGAGAAAAGAGCAGACAATAGAATCAAGAGACATTTCAAAAGTACAGTTGACAGTTCTGTGGCTGATTGATTGGATTTAGATGTAGCAATAGAAAGCACAACTTCCTAGGTGCCTCTAGTGGTAAAGAAATCACCTGCCAATGTAGGAGATCCAGGAGACCCAGGCTTGATCCCTGGGTCGGGAAGAACCCCTGGAGAAGGAACTGGCAACCCACTCCAGTATTCTTGCCTGGAAAATCCTATGGACAGCAAAGCCTGGCAGGCTACGGTCTGTGGGGTTGCAAAGAGTCGGACATGACTGAACACATACGCACTCACACACATAGAAGGCACATCTCTAGATTTGGTAAGAGGTGGTGGATTTCATGTTAGACAGACATAGGTCTAGTAGTTCAGATTATGTCATCAGACTTTGTCTCTTGCATCTCTTAGCCATGCTTTCCATTATTTTCTATCTAGGGAAGGTTCCTTATCTAACAGAAACCTGCAGATCAGATTCCTTAAACTAATGTTCTGATATAGCTGTTATATCCTAAATTATTCAGTGAAAATATTTATTTCTATTATCACAATTCCTTAAAATGACTGTAAAAGCCACCTTTGAACAAAACACTGTTGAGGGAGGGGGTGGTTACTGATTGTAAGATGAATGCCATATGATTGATACATCCACCCAATCACAAAGAATAGAGGTAGATAACTTCACTAAAGAGATTGTAAATTCCAGCACAAACCCATCCAAACCTATTTCAGGCTTTCATTCTAATAATTGTCTTTATCTATGTGCTGGAGTAGGAGAACTGGGGATTAGGCAGAGTTGGTCAATGAACTAGAAAAATAGCATGGATGGGATAAGAATGTAATGAAGGCTTCTCTATGAAATATGGAAGCCAAAATGGAATGCTGAAATTAGATGTCATGATGATCTTAGGAATAAATATTTGTGTAGAATAGCACTAAGGTTTTTCAAGGAATAACTGATCTTTAATAACGAAGGAGGAGCTACTTAAGTCATGCAGAAATAAAGAGTATAAAAGAAAGTTATTTTAACAGAAAATTTGCCTTCTAGTGGCTTCAAGACCTCAAATAGAACTTGTAGAGATAGCAGTATCATTTATAATATAATAACTCATACCAAGTAAAATTCTTCACATTGGTTTCTTTAGTGAGATTATTTTTTGACAGTTTTGGTGCCTCTTAAAATTGAGTAGGGTTTCCTTGGTGGCTCAGACAGTAAAGAATCTGCCTGCTATGTGGGAGGCCTGGATTCAATCCCTGGGTTGGGAAGATCCCCTGGAGAAAGGATAGGTTACCCACTCCAGTATTCTTGGGCTTCCCTGGTAGCTCAGATGGTAAAAAGTCCACCTGTAATGCAGAAGACCTGGGTTTGATTCCTGAGTTGGAAAGATCCCCTGGAGGGGAAGGCATGGCAACCCACTCCAGTATTCTTGCCTGGAGAATCCCCATGGACAGAGGAGCCTGGCAGACTGCAGTCCATGGGGTTGCAAAGAGTTGGATATGACTGAGCAGCTAATCACACACACACAGCATAAAATTAAGTATGGACTCATTGGTCAGATTTTCATACCATGCCACTCTTGAGTGCAGTTGGATACCTTCACGTGCAATCCATGTGTGATGTCCTTTAGTTCATGCTTCAGTTTCTGGATCAACTATTTGTAAAAAATGGAAGGAGTGACTTCATTCTTTGAAACTATGAAGTGTATGCTATAGGAAAGACCAATTAGGGCTAATGTTCTGGGGTGTCAAGGTTTCCTCCTACAGAAAAATCAATCCTGTGTAGATTAGAAACCACAGTAGATAATCAGTGTTGATCATGACAGAGAACATTAACATTTACATTTCACTTCCTATCCATCAAGTTATGAGTTTGTGTTACTTGCTTCACATGTTTTACCTCATTTCTTATTCACAACAGACCCATGAAATGCTACTATTAGCTCCAATTTAGAGATGATGTACTTGAGACTCTGAGAGAATTAAAAAAGAGCCCAAGTAGACGCAACTAAGACAGTATTAAAGATAACAAAGTTATGCTGAGGTAAATTGTGCTGTTTAGTCAATCAGTCGTGTCTGACCCATTTCGACCCCATGGACTGAACCAAACCTCAAGTAAATGTTTCAGCAACTGAAGATTCTGAGACTTGAAGAGCAGCCACATGACTTGCAAATCACAAGGCAGTTTTCCCCCAAAGTAGCTTATATCTTCCCAGGTGATATTTTTAAGATGTCTGACTGTCACAAATTCAAAAGGAATCACATCTTGTATGGCAATGGAACCCAAGGAATCCCAGTGCCTCCAGCTATGTGTGATTCCAGCACTCTTTTCATGTAGCTTGGTCACATTCATGAGTAACTGAAAGATGAAACATTTCCAGCTTGGAATAGGATTCTTATTAAATTCATTTAAATAGTATGCTAGTTGCAATTAATATTCATTGATTATAGTGCCACCTATTTTCCAAGTTTGTTAAGAAAATCTCCCCACCTTCTATTCTGTATCTTTTAATCACACATTTGATAACACTAATTAAGGTACTCATAAAGTCATTCAAGGAAATTTAAGTTTTCTAAGTTCTACATGAGTTTCCACTCTCTGAAACCACAGGATACAAGTTTCTGAAAAGCAGCATCTTTTAGGTGACATGTAGCTAAAAATTATACTCCCAAATATTTATATTTCTGTAGGAAAGGCTTTTAATCAAATATACAGATAGCCTCCTGAGTACTTAAATGAACTCAGAGTTTTGACCTCTCCAGAGACACATTTCATTGATATTTCTGTAGTTTTGAATTTTCTCTATCTTATCCCATGCTTTTCTTTTAATTTTAGTTTCAATGTACTATTTTTTTTTGTCAATCTTATTTTGAGGTAAAGATTCACATATATTTGTAAGAAATAAAACAGAGAAATTCCAAGCAATACTTTGTTCAATTTTTCCAGTGGTAATAGCCTGCAAAACCATAGTACAATAAAGTACAGGACATCACCCTCTCCTTAAAATCTAGTAACTAGTAATCTGGTTTGCACTTCTATAATTTTGTCATCTCAAGAAAGCTATATAAGTGGAACTCTACAGTGGAGGATATTTTGATTACACTGGTGTTTTTCACTCAGCATAGTTATCTGGAGATTCACCTACCTTGTTGTGTTTATCAACAATGTATTCCCCTTTGTTTCTGAGTAGTATTCCATAGTGTAGATGTACATTTGTTTAACCATTCGCCCACTGAGGGACCCTTGGGCTTTTTCCAGATTTTGGCTATTACAAATAAAACCAGTTTGTTTTTTAAAACTCATTCTGGCTGTTGAATGGAGAACTAATTACAGTGAGCAAGAGGGAGGTCATAGCAGTTAAGTTCTGTGATAACTCCAAGCCCCCATGCTTAGGGAGATTCTTTAGTCTGGACCTGGACTTCCCCTGTAGCTCAGCTGGTAAAGAATCTGCCTGCAATGCAGGAGACCTGGGTTCCGTCCCTGAGTTGGGAAGATCCCCTGGAGAAGGGAAAGGCTACCCACTCCAGTATTCTGGCCTGGAAAATCCCATATAGTCCATGGGATCACAAAGAGTCAGACATGACTGAGTGGCTTTCACTTTAGTCTGGACTTGGAGGACACCAGTGACCAGTCAGCCTTTGTGGTGTGTGTAGTCTGTATAGTAATTAACCATTCATTTTCATTCTTTTCTTTGTGCAGTTATTTCTCCTGAGGGAAAAAACATGGGCAGAACAGCCTCTAAATGTCCTGTTTCAAGGCAGACAGAGAAGTGATAATCAAAATGTCTTATGAGTAATGGCCAAAATTAATGTGAAAGGCAACAGCAATAAAATGTTTAGCAATAAAAATAATTCCCCAAGTCAAAGACATGGAAATGCCAACTGGCTTTCATAAATATGATTTGGATCATATATATCATGCTAAAAGACTAAATTAGACTTGGGATTTTTCCCAAGGAAGGCTGGAGTAATTACCAGTCACAGAAGTTTATTTTTTGTCTGGAGCTCCAGGCAACCATCACTGCAAACTGTACTCTGGTCTTTCTTATATTACTTGGGAAGAGTGTTAAGTCAATGTCTTAGTGAAATAAATTTTAGCAGAGGCTGTCTCTTCTATATAGTACATGCCTTTTGTTAGCAATATTAATGCTAAACTAGTTTAATAACAGTTATTATGGAAATGATTCCATACATCTCTTTTCTGGGTTCTAGAAAATTGGTGTCTACCATCTTTAGAAAACTATTTTCTGATATAATTTTGTTCTTTGCCTCACCTATGGAGTTTAAAAACTATTTAAAAATGTATATATGTAGTTACAATCATCACAGAATATGAAAAGTCTATATTTTAGACTTATTTTCACCTCCTCCACCCCCTGTAGAATTTCTCGTGGTTCTTAATTGTAATCCTTTGGGTTTAATCTTATTTGTGAAATAAACTTTGGAGCAACTTAAACAGCTTCTAAGATTCCATCTGGTATTTTGTTGGAAAAAAGAAATCTTTCCTGTATTTTCTTATATATCCTCAAGGCAAAGATAAGTGAAGTGTGAACATTAATTGATTAAATATTGAAAATCTGCTATATGCCAGGCACAGTTCCATGTTCCAGACATGTCAGTGGTGAACAAAACTGACTTTAAAAAGTTTGTGCCTTTTATTTCCTTATACTGCTTTCAATCTCAGAGGAAGTGCTCAATATTTTACCACTGGATATAATGCTTTGTGTACAACTTTTGTAGTTTCCTTCACAATATGAAGGAAATTTCCTCTACTCTTAGTACATCAAACATTTTCATATAAGTGAGTGTTGAATTTCACTAAGTAACTCCTGGTATTTTTTGTTGTTGTTAGTATCATACTCTTTAGCCTTAATTTTGGGAATGTAGTTAATTAAATGGAATGATTTTTCAAATTGCAAAATAATCCTGCTGCTGCTACTGCTGCTGCTAAGTCGCTTCAGTCGTGTCCGACTCTGTGTGACCCCATAGATGGCAGCCCATCAGGCTCCCCCGTCCCTGAGATTCTCCAGGCAAGAACACTGGAGTGGGTGGAAAATAACCCTAAATATATAGAATAAAAACGACCATAATGCAGGATGACTGTTTTTAATTGGTATTATTTATTTTAGCATTTTTGCACGTGTGTTTATTGGATTCACTGCCTTTAAATGTCTGTTCTCATAACATTGCCAGATTTTGAATTCAGTGGTATTTCACCTTATAAGATAAGTTGAAAAGTGTTCTCTCTCTATTCTAGAAAGAGTAAGTGTAACATAGGTGATTTTTCTTCTTTTAAAAATAATCATTAACATTTCCCTGTAAATCCATCTTGCCTAGGAATTTACTTTTGTATTGTTTTTACTGTTGGTGTTGGTGTTTTACTTTTAAGTTTTTGAATTATGAATTTAATTTCTTTACTAGGCATAGAGTTATTCCATTTAAAAATATTTATTTGTAAATTTTCACAAATTTTGTTAAGAAATATGACTTTGTATAGAATGTCAGCTTTATTAACACCAAGCTATTATTTCCTTTTACTATCTTTTTAATGTCAGTAGAATCTACATTGATGTACCTTTTCATTCCTCTTACACTTTTTCATTATTATTTTTGTGCTTCAAATTATGATTTTTATGTTACCCAGATTATATTTGTTGCACAATGAATAATGAATGACTTCAGTGGCCTGGAAGCAAATTCAAATTTGAACCCAGATTATATTTGCTGCACAATTCAAATTCGAATTTGCTTCCAGGCCACTGAAGTCATTCATTATTCATTGTGCAACAAATATAATCTGGGTAACATAAAAATCATAATTTGAAGCACAAAAATAATAATGAAAAAGTGTAAGAGGAATGAAAAGGTACATCAATGTAGATTCTACTGACATTAAAAAGATAGTAAAAGGAAATAATAGCTTGGTGCTAATAAAGCTGACATTCTATACAAAGTCAAATTCTTAACAAAATTTGTGAAAATTTACAAATAAATTTTGTACAACTTCCCTGTTGGCTCAGACGGTAAAGCATCTGCCTGCAATGCAGGAGACCTGGGTTCGGTACCTGGGTTGGGAAGATCCCCTGGAGAAGGAAATGGCAACCCACTCCAGTACTCTTGCCTGGAAAATCCCATGGACAGAGGAGCCTGTAGGCTACAGTCATGGGATCGCAGAGTTGGACACAACTGAACGACTTCACTTTCATACCTAGGCCCTCTTTGTATTCATTAGTGTTTCTCTCGTGTCATCTTCTTGGGACTCTTAAATTTGTATTTCCAACTTAGATGTCTTTTTTAATGTTAAAGACTGTTGTAGAAAACCTTTTACTTTTATTTTTAACTTGCATGCTATAAAAGCACCTCAATTTTTCTAAGCCTAGAATAGACCTCATGAATCAGTTCAGTTCAGTTCAGTCGCTCAGTCCCCTCAAATATATCCTTTACAATAGTCTGAAGAATGATACCAGCATTAAATTGTGTGAATTAGAATCATAGACGTCTCCTTGCTATCTTTCTTTCCAGTTCTCTCTACCTAGTTGCCAATTACTTATCATTTTACCATCTAACTAACTTGAATCATTTTACTGTATCTTTATTTCTGTCACTATTATCACTCACTTGGAGTGATGCAGAAGACTCATCATTCTTGTGTTCCTCCAGTCTCTTAGGAGATTGACTGTTCTTTCACAAAACAAAATGTAATTTTGTCACTTCCCTACTTACACATGCTGATGACTTCCCATTTATTATGAGCATGCCTCAAATCCTTAAGATTGTTATATAAGAATATATACAACAATGCTATATATATTAGGGATGTTAATATAACCAGCTTCTTAAGAATGTTATATAACCAGCTTCTTCTTACAAGTCCCTTTCTTTTATACTGTATTTGCCATCTAGACTAGAACTCAGCTTTTAAGTTTTAAGAGACCTGCATAATTACCCCCAATATACCCATCACCCAGCATTAACAATTGTCAGCTTGTCAATCTTAATTCACTAACACTCACCTTTAACCCTGAGCCCCAGACTATTCTGAAACAAATTCAAGACATCATATTATTTCACTTATCTACATATCAATATGTATCTCTAATAAACATCTTTTTTAAAAAAGTGCACAACCATCTTTAAATCTAAAATTATTAGCAATATTCAGTATTTTTTTTGTAGAATCAAATATGTAGTTTATTTCTCTCTTGTTTTAATCAGGATCAAGATATGGTCCATGCATGCTAACTTTTAATATATTGAAAATCTATAATGTATTTATTAATTTTAAAAAGATCTAGCTTTTTTGCTCTGTAAAATCTCCAGCAGTCTGAACCTTTCTGAATGCATACCCTTAGTGTTTAACATATTCTTCATCTGTATTATATTTAGTTTTAGAGTTTTTTTCAGATTCACATTCAATTTTTTTTTTGGCAAAAAATATAGACGGTCTGAAGTATTTCTAGGCACTCTATTTTTGGAAGCACAATATTTGTTAATTATATGTACAACTATTGCTTTAGTGCTAGTTTTACCCATTAGATTAAAATTCAACATGTGCATGAAATAGTTCTGTATTGTTTGCCATTGTAACCCTTATGACTGTCATAGTGTCAGGCAAAAATAATATTTTCAGTACATATTTAATTAAATTGATAATTATGTATCCTATAGCTTGCATTGTTATATATTTAGGATTCTAAACTACTCTTGGTATGCTGCCTTAAAAGGCCTGTGCTCATCCCTTCCTTAGCTAGGTGTGAATTGCAGAATCCTTGGTATATCTCCTTCCAAACCTCTGCATGAAGAGAGGCCAAACTCTAGCATGGCTTCTGGCAGTGTAAAGCTATGTCCCTAGGGTGACCCTAGTCCCCCTCATTAAAATACCTGCCTGAGAAAGCTCAAGGCAGCCAGTGGAATTTACTGTTCTCTCTAGCCAACACTTGACAGTAGGTGTTGATCCCCTTTTCTTAGAACATTTACTAAAAACAACTTACAATTACAAGTACTACTTCCGCTTCTCAGAGATGTACATGTATTTCCTACCTCTCTGGAGTATCTTTCTCAAGGACCTGAAAGTCATTCCTTTGAAATATAATCATCAGGAAGGATAGTGCCTCTGTTTCCAGTCACTATAGGAGGACAGGATCCTAGCTTCCATAATTGCCAGCTAGCAGAATTGCGTTTACACTGAGCAATTCTTTGTCATTCCTCACTTCACTGACTTGAGTCCCTGGTCCCTGCCACGCCATCCCTCACTCTCTGTTTAAAAGGCCCAGTCACCCCTGCACAGGTTTAATGGAGCCTGGCTCTTTCCCCTACTCTCAGTTACTGAATAAAGTCTGTTTCACCACTTTAACTAACATCTGACTGCGTTTATCTTTGACATAAGCTAAAATTATGTCACAGTCTATGCTGATGAACTTCTGATATAAGTCATTATAATTCACCCCACCGCTTCATGTGTCACAGAAACCTATGAGTCAATAGGCCTCTTAAAGGTTATAAACCGCTGCACTTGGGTCTTCTCAAAGCTGATTGTGGGGATATACTTAATGTGCTTCTTAGCTATAGCTTTCTCTATCCATTCAAACTATATCAAAAGTCTTTTTATTTTTCAACTCTGCTTAATGTTAAGCTGAGTAAATATAAGCAGACTGTGTTCCCTTAGAGAAAAGTTTATGATGTGAGATTTAGTTAAGCAAGCTCAGTTAAATCTAATGGAGTTTTTCCCCTTTATTCAGCACACATGGATCACTTCCATAAATATGGATTTAGGTAAACTTTCTGTATCTTTACTCCTTTTACTTTATTTTCTGTTATTTGAGCCACACACTGTCAACGTACACAAATCTAACTCTTTCCTAACCTCCAGCTGGAAATAGCTTATACTTTTGCCTTCATTTTCTCAGCTTGCAATAAAAGGTTCAGATAGAAAAACAGGCCTAATACTATACAATTGTAGGGCAATTCCACATTAAGTTGATAAATCATTCAGGCAGAACTCATTTATCAAAAATACATTTACTTAAATCACAAATGCTTTGTGTGCAGAGGTACTAGATTGGTTATCCAGGGCTTGCTAAATAATTTATTGAACCGAGATTTGTTTGAATTTAGCAAAAAACCGCACATAGTAAAATCAAATCAAAGTCCCTGTTTCTGGGAACAGTACATTGGAGGAAACATGATTGTAGCTTATTATCATATCATAAATGTTTAGCTCAACAGTTAAATATTTCCTTGTGTATTTTTCAAAATAGATATTATAAACATTTTAAAACATATCTTGTTAAAACTCTTGATTTAAAAGTTGTTGGTTTTATCTACTACTGTCCACACACCCTCCCTAGGTCTTACCTATACTGATAAATAGAAAGGAACAATCTCATATGATGGAAATGGAACTTTTGTTTTTGACCTGAGTTCCTAACTGAATTCCAGTACCTAAGACAGCTCTACTTTTCCTCTTGATTCAAAGTGCTCTAATATTCTAAGGAAAAACAATTACTGTAATTCATGAATCAGAGTTGTTATTAATATTTAAGAGATAAAATATGTCCTGACTTGAAGTAATGGATAGTAGTAGGGATAATTCTGAATTTGAAACTGTGGGGTGGTTCTTTCTTCTATCCCCTGAAGATGATGTCCCAACAAGTGAGGTGAGCATTTTTCAGAACAATGGTTAGAAAAATAGGCTCCAGAGCTGGGCTGCTCTGCCCAATGTGCTAACTTCCTAGCTGGGTAAAGCTGAATTTGGAAATTTTATGCCTGTGTCTTACCATCTTAAAATAGAGATTATATATAATCTCTCTATACTGCCCAATATGAGGCTTTCCAGGCAGCCCTAGTGGTGAAGAACCCGCCTGCCAATGCAAGAGATGTAAGAGATGCTGGTTCTATTCCTGGGTTGGGAAGATACCCTGGAGAAGGAAATGGCAACCCCCTCCAGCCTTCTTGCCTGGGAAATCCCATGAAAAGAGGAACCTGGCAGGCTTCTGTCCATGGGGCTGCAGAGTCAGACACACTAAGCACAAATGTATTCCTGTATATACAGCCCAATAATGAATCAAATTGATTCCTGATGCAAAGAACTGACTCATTTGAAAAGACCCTGATGCTGGGAAAGACTGAAGGTAGGAGAAGGGGACAACAGAGGATGAGATGGTTGGATGGCATCAACGACTCAATGGACATGAGTTTGAGTAAACTCTAGGAGTTGGTGATGGACAGGGAGGCCTGGCATGCTGCAGTCCATGGGGTTGCAAAGAGTCGGACATGACTGAGCAACTGAACTGAACTGAATGACTCCAACTTGCTAGATGTTAGGCAAGACTGGCTGATGTTGCATTAGCTTAAAACATATAATGAAAACCAATGTTGTTTCAGCCTATATATCAGCCATAAGAATGATCCCTAAAGATTTCCTAGTACTGACAACATAATTAGACAAGGACCCTGGCTGCTGCCCCTGAAATCCATCCCTCTGTGCTGAGGCTACATTGACAGAACACAGTAGATACACTTAGCAGATTCACTCCTGTGGGACACAGGACCCTCTGACTGATGACAGTTGGCTCAAAAAGTCACAGATGGCCTTGGGCATTCCTAGGACTCTCCAGAACACTTCCACATAAACTTCTCTTGCCTTTATTCAGGGATAAAGTTACAACTCCAGGCTTACCTTGTTTCCTCCACATTTCCCATATTTTTCCCCTTTAAAATGCTGGTATGCCTATTCTGGTCTTAGAGTTTGCCATATGGCAGGGTAACAAGCAGGCCGTACTTTCTATTCTCTTGGAGCTGGAATTATTGGACTTCCCACCTTCAGGTGATGCCCTGCCTACTTTCCCCCCGAGAGCAGAATATTTTCCAGCATTTTCCAAGCACACAAAACCATGGGCTCTGGGATGAATCTTGGTCCCATATCTGATATTAGTCTTGTTTGTTGTGTGGTAGATGCATACATTAGAGCTAAGCCCACATGTAGTGATTAAGATGTGGCTTCCCTGATGGCTCAGTGATAAAGAATCTACCTGTCAACACAGGAGATGTGGGTTCAACCCCTGGGTTGGGAAGATACCCTGGAGAAGGAAGTACAACTCACTCCAGTATTCTTGCCTGGGAAAACCCACGCACACAGGACCCTGGTGGGCTAAAGACCATGGATTTGCAAAAGACTTGGACACGATTTAGAGACTAAACAAAAGGACAAAGTGATTAAGACAACACAGAATTTTGAAATATCTTCTTATTATCAATAAGACTTTGCAGATAGAATCAGAGGGAGAAACAGGAAGTTGGCATCTATAAAACAGCTATTGAGATTAAAACAAACAATACCAATATACCTATATCTTTGACTAGCTGGAATCAAGATTGCCAGGAGAAATCTCAATCACCTCAGATATGCAGATGACACCACCCTTATGGCAGAAAGTGAAGAGGAACTCAAAAGCCTCTTGATGAAAGTGAAAGTGGAGAGTGAAAATGTTGGCTTAAAGCTCAACATTCAGAAAACAAAGATCATGGCATCTGGTCCCACCACTTCATGGGAAATAGATGGGGAAACAGTGGAAACAATGTCAGACTTTATTTTTCTGGGCTCCAAAATCACTACAGATGGTGACTGCAGCCATGAAGTTAAAAGACGCTTACTCCTTGGAAGGAAAGTTATGACCAACCTAGATAGCATATTCAAAAGCAGAGACATTGCTTTGTCAACAAAGGTTCGTCTAGTCAAGGCTATGGTTTTTCCTGTGGTCATGTATGGATGTGAGAGTTGGACTGTGAAGAAGGCTGAGCACCGAAGAATTGATGCTTTTGAACTGTGGTGTTGGAGAAGACTCTTGAGAGTCCCTTGGACTGCAAGGAGATCCAACCAGTCCATTCTGAAGGAGATCAGCCCTGGGATTTCTTTGGAAGGACTGATGCTAAAGCTGAAACTCCAATACTTTGGCCACCTCATGTGAAGAGTTGACTCATTGGAAAAGACTCTGATGCTGGGAGGGATTGGGGGCAGAAGGAAAAGAGGACGACAGAGGATGAGATGGCTGGATGGCATCACTGACTCAATGGACGTGAGTCTGAGTGAACTCCGGGAGTTGGTGAGGGACAGGGAGGCCTGGTGTGCTGCGATTCATGGGGTCGCAAAGAGTCAGACACGACTGAATAACTGATCTGATCTGATCTGATCTGATATCTGGTCTCGATCATAACAAACTGTGGAAAATTCTTAAATATCAGACCACCTGACCTGCCTCCTGAGAAATCCATATACAGGTCAAGAAGCAACAGTTAGAACTGAACATGGAACAACAGACTGGTTCCAAGTTGTGAAAGGAGTACGTCAAGGCTGTGTTTTGTTACCCTGCTTATTTAACTTATATGAAGAATACATCATGAGAAATGCTGGACTGGATGAAGCACAAGCTGGAAAAAAGATTTCCAGGAGAAATATCAATAACCTCAGATATGCAGATGACACCACTCTTATGGCTGAAAGCAAAGATGAACTAAAGAGCCTCTTGATGAAAAGAGGAGATTTGAAAAAAGTTGGCTTAAAAGTCAACATTCAGAAAATTAAGATCATGGCATCTGGTCCCATCACTTCGTGGCAAATAGATGGGGAAACAAACAGTGAGAGACTTTATTTTAGGGGACTCCAAAATCACTGCAGATAGTGACTGCAGCTATGAAATTAGAAGACACTTGCTCCATGGAAGAAAAGCTATGACCAACCTAGACAGCATGTTAAAAAGCAGAGACATTACTTTGTCAACAAAGGTCCATCAAGTCAAAGCTATGGTTTTTTCAGTAGTCATGTATGGATGTGAGAGTTGGACTGTAAAGAAAGCTGACTGCCAAAGAATTGATGCTTTTGAACTGTGGTGTTGGAGAAGACTCTTGAGGTTCCCTTGGACCGCAAGGAGATCCAACCAGTCCATCCTAAAGAAAATCAGTCCTGAATATTCATTGGAAGGACTGATGATGAAACTGAAACTCCAGTATTTTCGCCCCATGATTCAGTGAACTCACACATTGGAAAAGACCCTGATGCTGGGAAAGATTGAAAGCAGGAGGAGAAGGGGATGATAGAGGGTGAGATGGTTGGATGGCATCACTGACTCAATGGACATGAGTTTGAGTAAACTCTGGGAGTAGGTGATGGACAGGGAAGCCTGGGGTGCTGCAGTCCATGGGGTTGCAAAGAGTTGGACTCGACTGAGCGACTGAACTGAACTGATTGAGACTCTCCCTAGCAATGAGCTAAAATGTTATCATTGTTTAATTTTGATTTTTTATTGGAATATATTTGCTTTATAATACGTTAGTTTCTGCTCTACAATACTGTTGATCAGCCATATATATACATGTAGTCCCATCCCTCTTGGGCCTCACTGCCCACTCCCCAGCCCCCAATTCCACACTTCTAGGTCATCACAAAGCATTGAGCTGAGGTCCCTGTGCTGTACATCAGCTTCCTGCTGGCTATTTATTTTACACACGGTAGTGTATATATCGGAGAAGGCAATGGCATCCCACTCCAGTACTCTTGCCTGGAAAATCCCATGGACGGAGGATCCTCGTGGGCGGCAGTCCATGGGGTCGCTGGGAGTCAGACACGACTGAGCGACTTCGCTTTCACTTTTCACTTGCATGCATTGGAGAAGGAAATAGCAACCCATTCCATTGTTCTTGCCTGGAGAATCCCAGGGACGGGGGAGCCTGATGGGCTGTCGTCTGTGGGGTTGCACAGAGTCGGACACAAATGAAGCGACTTAGCAGCAGCAGCAGCAGCAGTGTATATATATCAATGCTAGTCTCTCAGTTTGTTCCCCCCTCCTCCCCTCTGTGTCCAAAAGTCTGTTCTCTGTGTCTGTGATAATTTTGTTTTTAGTAAAAGCTTTCAGCATTCAAAGGAAAATGTAGCAGGGGTGTATTGTGTTTCTTTACCTGATTTTCCTCTTATTTGTAAATAAATTGTGTATAATTTGATAGCAAATTTTTTATCATAACAAGGTCAATTACATTTTATTATGTTACCACAACGTTGAAAACAACCCATCTATTGTCTAAATAATTCTAGGTAAGAGGCCATGGGATTCACTTGCTGTGCTACTATTTCTCTCTCTCTCTTGTCTACATCAATACTCCTTGTTTCTATTATAGACTGGAGGCGACCTCTCTTCTGGTTAGTTTTCTGGGGACATCATCTCAGATCAGGAATCCATGGTGACAGTTAAAGGGTTCTCATGTTTTCTGTAGGAAGCCTGGGGCGAATCAGGATCTGATGTGCTGACCTCAGAGCCAATGAGGCTTTTAAGTGGAGTTACCCTCTACCTTCCCAGGGAAGCCAGTGGAATCTCCCTCTAAGCAACTATCATAAAATCAAGAATAACAAACCACCTGAAAATTAAAGGACAAGGAAGATGCTTTCAAAAATAATAATAGTGTTTGACCTGAAGAATGTATTAACAAATGTTCCTATGAATACAGTTATTATATTCATTACAGGATGTTGATGAACATATTATATTTATGAAAGCCATTGAAGAGTTTTCTCTCAGCTTCTGAGAACTCCTACTATTTCTCCCTATCAACTGTTGTTTTATTATGTTATAAACTCTATAACTTTTGTAATCAATCATATTTTACTCTCCATTTTGTCTTTTTAGCAACTCTAAGACGTACAAAAAACACAGATTGTGAATACCAACCAGTCATATCTTGAACTTTGGCTTATTATTGTTTTAAATGTTTATGTCTTTTATTGATCTTCCAGTTTCTTACTTATGATCATCAGAAATATATGCTCTAAGATCTAATCTTACTTAATTAGATGCAATCAATATCGTATTTTTATGCTATTGATTTTATTCTGTCTGACAATTTGTTCTCTGTACTCTTTTGGAGCAAATCATTGTGCTTTCTATTAATTTTTCCTCTTTACTGGTATTCACTGTCCTCAGTGGTTGCTAATTCTTGGTTCTTTTGATCACTTCCAGGGAAATCTTCTTTTGCATGATTTCCTCAGTTCCTTTTTGGATTTCTTTTGTTATTATGTGTCTTTCACAATTCTTATTTTCTGATCTAGAAATGAAGGTTATTTTTCAGCATTTTTAGTGTTTTTTTTTTTCCTGAAATACCATGTAAATTTTGGAAGGATGAATGAGACTCTTAGGTTTAGATTTAGCTTCTCACCTTGATTCAGTCTCTTTTACTCACTGATTTCATGACTCATTCAAGGGGAGGGAGTCTATCATTTGGAAGTCTATGATCACATCTAAGGACAATGAAAGAAGCAAAGATAAAGAATCCCAGTAAGATCATCAAACCAATGGGTTGACCTCTGGACGTGCAAAACTATTAAAAGAAAACTTGGGGAGCAACAGCAGGGGCAGCAGGTGCGATTGGTACTCAACATGAGGTCACTTCCTAGAAATAGATTTGGTTAGCTGCATATGACTTTTAGGGGTCAGTATAATACCTCACTTGAATGGTTTGCCCAGCTGTTTTTAAGGATGATACCAGTCAATAGCTACTGAGATCTGCTTGTCACTCTGAGAACTTGGGAGAAAAATTCTGTTGTATGACCTTTCTTCTCCTCTCAGATGCTGTATCAGTTACTTTCATCAGATATGCTTTCTATGCTGGTTTGAAGTGTAGACTCTCCTAGAGGGCAGGAAGGCACTTAGACACTGGATCCTAGACAGGGCATAGTGATGATTTTTGCCATTTCTATGCTAGTGAGGGAATGAAGGGTGTTTGACATTACTAGAAATTAACTGAGATCTGGCCACTAAAGGATTTTTTTTTTTTAGTATGTAAATGGAAGACAGTTTAAAGAGGCCAAGTATTTTCAGAGTGTTCAGACTGTAAAAATGAAGCTTTTCCTAGGCATAAAATAATGTTTCATACATGGACTATTTCATAAAAATATCTGTTTGAAACCCAAAGCTCAGTTTATAGTGACTTCTCAACCATTTTACTTATTTTTCTTTTAAAAGTAATGTTCTGTTTCTTGCTTTGAACATTCAAGCCACTCACTTTTTCCTCTCCCTAGTAATTAGGATTTTGTGAGGCAAGTACTTAAGCTCAGACACATATTTATAATGAGGCAATTGCAATTTTGTATGAGATAAAGTAAAAGCATCACACTTTCCTTTAAGAATGTTTAGATGAAGATAAAATTATTCCTTTCAAATGACTCTCTGGCTTTGATCCAAGTCAGGAGTAGTTAAAGTAGAATAAATTTGCAACTAAGTTCTTCATCATTGAAATAATTAACTTAATCTTGATAGAGTCCTTTATAACATTTAAAACTTCAATACATGTGAGAAATCAATTATTTTATGAGAAGTGGAAATGAAAGAGTTTAAGAAAATCTCTTGGTAGAAGTGAAATTAGGAGAGCATCCTTTAAGTCTTCCGAAATCTGAATTATGTCAATTTTCTGACACAAATAAGACAGACAAATAAGTGTATTATTTGTTTCCTTTTTAGAGCTGACAGAATGCCATTTCTTTTCACTTTTAACTTTTTAAAATATTCATGCAACTTCATTTCTGTTTCTTTGAACTGACAAAGATTAAGGCTTTAGTTAAAGGAAAAGTATCTTAAAAAATCTATCAGTGAACCATGCATAAAACAGGTAGCTAGTGGGAAGCTGCTGTATTGCACAGGGGGCTCAGTTTTGTCCTCTGTAATGATCTAGAGGAGCTGGGTGGCAGGGGGGTGGGAGAGAGGCTCAAGAGGGAGGGGATATATATATGTATAGATATAGCTGATCTACCTGCCAAAGCAGGAGATGCAGTTTCAATTCCTGGGGTGAGAAGATCCCCTTGAAAAGGAAATGGAAACCCACTCCAGTATTCTTGCCTGGAAGAGCCCATGGATGGAGGAGCCTGGTGGGCTACAGTCCATAGGGTCGCAAAGAGTTGGACAAGACTGAACACACATGCATAGCTGATTCACTTTGTTTTTACAGCAGAAATCAATACAATATTATAGAGCCATTATACCACAATTAAAAAAAAAAACTTTCTTAACAGTTTTTCACTGGCTCTTCTAGCATAATTAAAGTATCTTTGAAGGAATAAAAGAAAGACAATTTTTTTAAAAGCATAGTTTAAATGAAATTTCACACTGCCTTTATCTTCATTATTTCTTATTTGACATGAAGTATTATTAAGAATCTGCCTGCAATGGAGGAGACCCCAGTTTGATTCGTGGGTTGGGAAGTTCCCCTGGAGAAAGGATAGGCTACCCACTCCAGTATTCTTGGGCTTCCCTGGTAGCTCAGACAGTAAAGAATCCACCGGCAATGCAGGAGACCTGGGTTCCATCCCTGGATTGGGAAGATCCCCTGGCAGGGAGGGCACGGCAACCCACTCCAGTATTCTTACCTGGAAAATCTCCATGGACAGAGGAGCCTGGCAGGCTACAGTCCATGGGGTTTTAAACAGCTGGACATGACTGAGCGACTAAGTACAGCACAGCACAGCACACATGACGGAAAAATATTCTTGCCTGGAGAATCCCATGGACAGAAGAGCCTGGCAGGCTACAGCCTCAAAGAGTCTGATGTGACTGAAGCGACTTAGCACAACAACACAGATGGTTAAAAATGGGTGTGGCTACAGAGTAACTTTCTGGTGCCTTCCAGTAGATCCCTTCATGATAATCTGTCTGATTTATGCTCCTCACTATCAAGGGAAGCCAATTGTTTTCCCCCAAGTGAACTCATGCCTCCAGTGAGTATTTGACAGTGGTGAAATGGGATGTGCTTACTTGACCAAGATGTCATTTCATGATCATGCCCAGCCCTCCTAGATCAAGGGAGCAGACAGTCCTATGTCAGACAGTGCCCAGAGCTCAGCAGGCTCTCTCATTTCTCGTCAAAGAACTTCCTGTTCTTTGTGTTCTAGTGGAACCACTGAGAAGAGAGACATCATCATTTAGCACTGTCAAAGATTCAAAAGTCACCTCCTTAATCTATCTTTTATAGACTGCTCTTGATGGGTATTTGCTTTCTCTTTTTTTCAACTGGCTCATATTGGAGGTACAAATGTGTGATAATGTTTATTAAGTATCGCATGATAGTTAAATAACTATTTTCAAATTTCAATTTGATACGTACTAGTTAAATGCCTGGAGAATTTATCTACCTAAACCTCATTTTCTCACCTATAAAAATGGATAATGATGTCTGTCTAATAGAGGTCGTTGATATAGATTAGTTAATGTCAAGGAAGTATCTTCTTTTGTCTTGGATTAGTTTGCCTAAATACAGGCGTTGATGTAAATTGCATGCTCTGTGTACATAAGCTTTGGGTCATGCATTTAGTTCCCAGTCACATTAAAGGAACTTGTTATATCACTGATTATACTTTATTGGGTACATATTTGGAAAGAAAAGAAATGCTCAGATTAGGATAAAGGTGACATCACTGCTTTGTTGACATCTTTGGTCTAAGACACCTAATCCTATTAATATAAATAAGAGAGAACACTTGCATGAAACTCATGGGGGTGTCACTGTCTCCCCTCATTGCAGCTAAATATGTTGATAAGGGTTGTCCACCACTTACTTTTCATATTAAATAATCTAAATTACATTATGGGCTTCCTTTGTGGCTCAGGTGGTAAAGAATCTTCCTGCAGTGCGGGAGACCTGGATTTGATACTGCGGTAGGGAAGATCCCCTGGAGAAGGGAAAGGCTACCCACTCCAGTATTCTGGCCTGGAGAATTCCATGGACTACAGTCCATGGGGTCACAAAGAGTCAGACATGACTGAGCAACTTATAATTTGTAAAGACTCTATCGAACATTTGTTATTTTCTCTATTTTAAGGAGAAGGACAGGTTCATTGGCCTATAGTCACTCAGCTAATTCTAAACTGATTCTAAAGTCCTTGTTCTTAACTACTATATTTCGCAAATACTTCTAGAGAAGATCTAGCATTCTAAAGACTCCAGTAATATTGAATCCAAACAAATTATTTTGTTCTCATCTTCTGGGTTAATCCTGGCTCTGTAGATACTGAATAATGGGGAAGTTATTACTAGGCCATGTACTGGGGCTCCCTAATTAACTTGACCCCTGCTAATGGTATAAGGGAGGCATCATCCTTCCTACCCTGAGTTCAGCCTAAGAAAGTATATTGGGGAAAGTATGGAAACTGTATTAGATGCATTCAGATTATTCTTTGACTCTGGGATTTTATTTGCAGCATAAAATGGGAGAGGACATTTCATTGTTAGAAACTGATATGAGAATAAGAAGAATTAATGGTACTTGAGGCTTTATTTTTTAAAATTTATTCTTATTTTTTAGTATTCATTTTGAACAGTTATTCCTAAAATGAAGAGATAGCTTTATACTTAATGAGACCCAGAGGAAAGAGAGAATCCATAAAAATTCTGGCTTAGTTTCCCATTCTCTACCGTATCTAGCTAACCAAAGCATGTGAGAGAGAAATAAACGTCAACTACCACCACTATCTCTATAATTACGCATTATAAACATGCATTCCAGCACAAGGGCAACATCTACTAATCCTAATATGACAGATCTCAGAAGGTTTTTTGTTTGTTTTTTAACAATTTTTAAATTCAAGTATAGTTAATTTGTAATGTGTTAGTTTCATGTGTAAGCAAAGAGATTCAGTTTTATATATGTGTGTATGTGTGTGTGTGTATCATGTGTATGTATATGTGTATATATATACTTTTTCATATTTTTCTCCATTATAGGTTATTATAAGATATTTTTGAATGTAGTTCCATTTGCTATATAATAGGTCCTTGCTGTTTATTTTACATATATTAATGTGTATATGTTAATCCCAATCTCCTAATTTATCTCACCATCAACCCCAACTTTTTCTTTTTCTTCTTTCCCAAAGAAAGGCAATGCCAAAGAATGCTCAAACTACTGCACAATTGCACTCATCTCACACATTAGCAAAGTAATGCTCAAAATTCTCCAAGTCAGGCTTCTATAATATGTGAACCGTGAACTTCCAGAAGTTCAACCTGGTTTTAGAAAAGGCAGAGGAACCAGAGATCAAATTGCCAACATCCATTGGATCATCAAAAAGTCAAGGGAGTTCCTAAAAAACATCAATTTCTGCTTTATTGACTATGCCAAGGCCTTTGACTGTGTGGATCACAATAAACTGTGGAAAATTCTGAAAGACATGGGAATACCAGACCACCTGACCTACATTCTGAGAAATCTGTATGCAGGTCAGGAAGCAACAGTTAGAACTGGACGTGGAACAACAGACTGGTTCCAAATAGGAAAAGGAGTACATCAAGGCTGTATATTGTCACCCTGCTTATTTAAGTTATATGTAGAGTGCATCATGAGAAATGCTGGGCTGGATGAAGCACAAGCTGGAATCAAGATTGCTGAGAGAAATATCAATAACCTCAGATATGCAGATGACACCACCTTTATGGTAGAAAGTGAAGAGGAACTCAAAAGCCTCTTGATGAAAGTGAAAGAAGAGAGTGAAAAAGTTGGCTTAAAGCTCAACATGCAGAAAACTAAGATCATGGCATCCAGTCCCATCACTTCATGGCAGATAGATGGGGAAACAGTGGAAACAGTGTCAGACTTTATTTTTTTGGGCTCCAAAATCACTGCAGATGGTGACTGCAGCCATGAAATTAAAAGATGCTTGCTGCTTAGAAGGAAAGTTATGACCAAATTAGACTGTATATTAAAAAGCAGAGACATTACTTTGTCCACAAAGGTCCATCTAGTCAAGGCTATGTTTTTTCCAATGGTCATGTATGGATGTGAGAGTTGGACTATAAGGAAAGCTAGATGCCAAAGAATTGATGGTTTCTGAACTGTGGTATTGGAGAAGACTCTTGAGAGTTCCTTGGACAGCAAGGAGATCCAACTAGTCCATCCTAAAGAAGATCAGTCCTGAGTGTTCATTGGAAGGATTGATGTTGAAGCTGAAATTCCAATACTTTGGCCATCTGATGTGAAGAACTGACTCAGTTGAAAAGACCCTGATGTTGGGAAAGATTGAAGGTGGGAGAAGGGGACGACAGAGGATGAGATGGTTGGATGGAGTCACTGACTCAATGGACATGAGTTTGAGTAAATTCCCAGAGTGGTGATGGACAGGGAGGTCTGGTGTGTTGCAGTCCATGGGGTTGCCAAGAGTTGGACACGACTGAGCGACTGAACTGAGCTGAAGGACCCCAACTAACCCCTTTGTAACTCCTTTGGTTTTCTATGTCTGTGTCTATTTCTGTTTTGTAAACAAGTTCATTTGTATCATATTTTTAAATTCTGCACACAAGTCATACCATATGACATTTGTCTTTTCCCTCTACTTACTTCACTTAATATGATCATCTCTAGGTCCATCCATGTTGTTGCAAATGGCATTATTTCATTTCTTTTATGGCTGAGTAACAGTCCATTTCCCAGGTGGCTCAGTCATAAAGAATCCACCTGGCAATGCAGGAAATGCAGGTTTGGTCCCTGAGTTGGGAAGATCCCTTGAAGTAGGAAATGACAACCGACTACAGTATTCTTGCCCAGAAAACTCTATGGAAGAGTAACAGAGAAGCCTACTGGACTAAAGTCCACGGGGTCACAAAGAATCAGACAGGACTGAGCACACATATAAGTGGTGATTTATCCATCCATCTATCAGTGGACAGTGAAGTTGCTTCCGTGTCTAGGGCATTGTAAACAGTGCTGCTATGAACATTGAGGCACATATATCTTTCTGGATTTTTTTTTCTCTGTATATATGCTCAGGAATGAGGTTGCTGGATCACATGGTAGCTGTATTTTTAGTTTTTGAGGAACCTGAATACTATTCTCCAGAGTCACTGTACCAATTTATATTCCCACCAACTATGGAGGAGAATCCCCTCTCTCCACATTCTCTCTAGCATTCAACATTTGTAAACTTTTTAATGATGGCCATCTGAGTGGTGTGAGGTGATAACCTCATTGTAATTTTGATTTCATTTTCTAATAGTAAGAGATGTTGAACATCTCTTCTTGTGCCTATTGGCTATCTGTACATCTTTGGAGAAATATCTAGGTCTTCTTCCCATTTTTTATTGTTTCTTTTTAACATTAAGCTGTATGCACTATTTATATATTTAGGAAACTAATCCCTCTGTAGAATCATTTGCAAAGATTTTCTCCCAGTTGTAGGTTTTCTAGGTTGTCTTTTCATTTTATTTGCATTTCCTTTGCTGTTCAAAAGGTTTTAAGTTTAATTAGGTCCCATTTGTTGATTTTTGTTTTTATTTCCATTACTCTAGGAGACAGATCCAATAAAATATTGCAGCAGTTTATGTCAAAGAGTATTCTACTTGTGTTTTCCTTTAGGAGTTTCATAGTATATTATCTTACATTTAGGTCTTATGTCCCCTTTGAGTTTATTTTTGTATATGGTATTGGAAAATTCAAATTGATATCAGAGTTTTTAAAAGGGCCCAAATTAAATGGAAACATCAAAATTGCCTAGCTATAGCTTAGAACTTCAATATGTATAGTAGGAGATACTGTACTATTTCTTACAATTTGGTTTGAAGACCAAATAATCCCCCAGGGAATAAGTTGGAAACTAATTTTTCTATGAATTCTTCACCATGAAATTCTGATTCTAATTAAGTTAGTCTGAGGTGGGCCTGAGTAATTATGTTTTAAAAATAAGTTCAATGGGTGTTTCTGTAGTATTTAATGCTTGAGGCAGGGTTTTGTGAGCCTCTTATTATTCTTTTTGGAGTTAAAGACTCTTCTAAAGAAAACTGGAATTATTCCCCCAGTGTAATTATTATATCTTCCCATCTTTCAGGCCTAGTTTTGACCCCTCTAGAGACAGAGCCAAGGCCAAGGTGCACATCTCTTGTGTATCAGGGTAGGGTGGAGAGAGTCCAGAAGTGAAAAGCAAGCAGACATGACCGGATTCTGCATCTCCAATGTTCTATTTTTGTGACTTTAGCAAGTCACTTTACCCTCTAGGCCTGAGTTTCTTTGACTATGAAATGGGAATAATAACAAATATTTCCCTGGAAACTGACTGAATTCAAGATACATTTGTGAAAAGTGGGTGCTCTATGAATGCTGTTTCTCTTTCCCCCTTTCACACCATTTTTGGGCTGAGTCTTTCTCTGGTCATCCAGTCTAATAGAAGCGATCCTCTTGTTTACCTAATGATACACTGTCTTGTTAAAGGTACTGTGATATTTTAAAAGCAATGACTCACTGTAAATTTAGTTCTGAGCATCTAAAGTAGCTGAGATGTAATGCCCAGCTTACCTTCTCAGCCAGTTGCAGACATAGTAGAGGCAGTCGCACTTTGAGAGCTAGAGCCTGTAATAGATCTTCAGTTCAGTTCAGTTCAGTCACTCAGTCGTGTCTGAGTCTTTACGACCCCATGAATTGCAGCATGCCAGGCCTCACCTGCATACAGATTTCTCAAGAGGCAGGCCAGGTGGTCTGGTATTCCCATCTCTTTCAGAATTTCCCACAGTTTATTGTGATCCACACAGTCAAAGGCTTTGGCATAGTCTGTAAAGCAGAAATAGATGTTTTTCTGTAACTCTCTTGCTTTTTCCATGATCCAGCGGATGTTGGCAATTTGATCTCTGGTTCCTCTGCCTTTTCTAAAACCAGCTTGAACATCAGGAAGTTCACAGTTCATGTACTGCTGAAGCCTGGCTTTGAGAATTTTGAGCATTATCTTACTAGCATGTGAGATGAGTGCAATTGTGCGGTAGTTTGAGCATTCTTTGGCATTGCCTTTCTTTGGGATTGGAATGAAAACTGACCTTTTCCAGTCCTGTGGCCACCGCTGAGTTTTCCAAATGTGCTGGCATATTGAGTGCAGCACTTTCACAGCATCATCTTTCAGGGTTTGAAATAGCTCAACTGGAATTCCATCACCTCCACTAGCTTTGTTCGTGGTGATCCTTTCTAAGGCCGACTTGACTTCACATTCCAGGATGTCTGGCTCTAGGTCAGTGATCACTCCATCATGATTATCTTGGTCATGAAGATCTTTTTTTGTACAGTTCTTCTGTGTATTCTTGCCACCTCTTCTTGATATCTTCTGCTTCTGTTAGGTCCATACAATTTCTGTCCTTTATCGAGCCCATCTTTGCATGAAATGTTCCCTTGGTATGTCTAATTTTCTCTAATAGGTCTTAGCCAGCATCAAATTTAGCATGAGAATTAGTTCTACCTCTTTCTCCAAGGAGTCACCTATTATACTCTGGAGGTCATTTGTGCCCCAAGAAAGAAATCCAAGAGGAATATGAAGATACTGATAATGAGGAAGATAATTATGATTCCAATAGATCTATTTTGATCAATACATTTTTTGAAAGAGTGAGAAGAGTTTTTCTTACATAAACCAAAATGGTCCCCAGAATTCTTAGTTTATCTAAAAGAATTCTCATCTATAAGTGCCCATCAAATTAAATTAATATTACTTGAAATATCAGATGTTATACTCTTTCTCTCTCTCTCTTGAATCTCTGCAAGTGAGCTATTTACCTTTTAAAGATCATCATATATTCATACTTATGCTTATTCTTATGTATTTGTTTTTCTTTTCCTATGTAGTATATTTGAAGAGCAGCTGACTACAATTGGGGGTTCCCAGGTGGCTCAGTGGTAAAGAATCCACCTACCAATGCAGGAGATGCAGGTTCAATCCCTGGGTCAGGAAGATCCCCTGGATAAGGAAATGACAACCCACTGCAGTATTCTTACCTGGAAAATCCCATGGACAGAGAAGCCTGGTTGACTACAGTCCATGGGGTCACAAAGAGTTGGACAGGGTTGAGCACACACACATGACTACAATAGCTTACTCACCATGTTTCTAACCTTAGAGCTAGAGGAAGAAGCAAAATCACATCAGTATTCTCTGAACTTAAAAGCAAAAACAGTTCAGGGACTGGTGAGGCCAATGTGAAATTTTGTGGTAGAAAGAATGGAAAGGGACTTCTGTTCTGTGCTCTGCAGCTCTGACTTCATTTCCTGAGTTCAGTTCAGGAAGGAAAAATTCACAGCCTTACACACAACACTGATGCCCAAGGTAGGCCAGAAATCCCAAGCAAGGAGCTCATGCTGCTGCATATTCATGAATGCAAATGAGGCCTCACTGCTATAGCACTTGGCTCTGAGATTGCAAATCTGGGTATTAACAGTGATTCCTGCAAGTTTCTATGAATATAAACCAGGAGGGAAATGTCAATTAGGCAGTGAATGCATGTAGAAAGTTATTCTAGCCCATTTGAAAAACATAAACTTTTGGTAAGAAGATACCCCATCCTTCCATTTAATTTTTTTGTGATTTGGGGGCAGTTCAGGGTCTCATTGTTAAAGAAAACTGGGGACCTCTGGGCCATGGAGTCCTTCAGAGTCACTAGCAACCCTGTACTGCAAGTGCCATGAGGGCAGGGGCCCTGGCAATCACTACTGTGTCCCCAGTTGTTAGCACAGTACATGGCTCCCTGTACTGTTTTTCTACCTACTATTGCATAAACTTAGGGGCTGAAGACAACATTTATCATCTCACATTTTCTGTGGATCAAGATCTGGGTGTGGTTTGCTGAGTTCTGTATCTCTGGTTCTTTAATGAAGCTACTGTAGGGTCAAGGCCTGACTGGGAAGGCTTCTTGCTAGTTCACACAAATGACTGCTGGAAGGATTCAGTTTCGCAGGAGGTATTAGCCATGGTATTTGTGGACCTCTGCATAGAAATTTCACAAGGTGGCAATGTGCTTCATCAGAGTGAGGAAGCAAGAGGAAATGGGAGTGTGTCAGCAAGAGACAGTGCTAGTACAATGAAAGCCATAGTTATCTGGATGATTTGCAATTATGTATTTTGTCTACAGTTGTCCAAATTCATCAAAGTGAAAACTCAAGGTCAATATTTTAAAAGGCTTATATGAGAAATAGCTGGAATATCTTCATAAATATTCTGTAAATATAAAACTGCTGCTGCTGTTGCTAAGTCCCTTCAGTCCAACTCTGTGCAACCCCATAGACGGCAGCTCACCAGGCTCCTCTGTCCCTGGGATTCTCCAGGAAAGGAGTGGGTTGCCATTTCCTTCTCCAGTGCGTGAAAGTCAATACTGAAAATGAAAGTGAAGTCACTCAGTCGTGTCTGACTCATAGCAACCCCATGGACTGCAGCCTACCAGGCTCCTCCATCCATGGGATTTTCTAGGCAAGACTACTGGAGTGGCTTGCCATTGCATTCTCTGAAATATAAAACTACTCTAAGCTAAAATTTGTATTAAAATTTATTAAAAATTTTATTTTAGTTATAAAATATTTTTAAAAAATACATTTTAACAGCATTAATTTAAAATGTGAGAGGGAGGAAGGAGGAGCTAAGATGGCGGAGGAGTAGGACGGGGAGAACACTTTCTCCCCTACAAATTCTTCAAAAGAACATTTAAACGCTGAGTAAATTCCACAAAACAACTTCTGAATGCCGGCAGAGGACATCAGGCACCCAGAAAAGCAACCCAAGTCTTCGAAAGGAGGTAGGAAAAAATATAAAAGACAAAAAAAAGAGACAAAAGAGGGAGGGACGGAGTTCCATGCCAGGAAGGGAGTCTTAAAAAGAGAGAAGTTTCCAACACCAGGAAACCTTCTCACTGCTGAATCTGTGCCGAGCCTTGGAAGCACAGAGGGCAACATAACAGGGAGGAAAAATAAATAAACAATTAAAACCCGCAGATTGCGAGCCCTACGGTAACTCCCCCAGCGGAGAAGCAGCGCAGACGCCTGCACACGCCACTAGCAAGCGGGGGCTGGGCAGGGAGGCATGGCGCAGGCTGCATTGCTTAGAGTAAAGATCTGGCCTGAATACCCTGAGCACTATCTGAGCGAAATAATTTGGGCTAGCAAACCAGACTGTGGGATATCTACCAAGCGAAAAGCCAGCCCTAACCTAAGACACTGCCAGGCCTGCGCACGGAACAAAGGACTAAACAGAGATAGCCAGCTGCAGACCATCCCCCTCCAGTGACAGGCAGCCAGAGCCGGAAGGGGACAATCGCAGCCCCAGAGAGACATTATCTATAAAACTGTAAGCAGGCTTCTTTGCTAACTAAAACTTCTTGGGGGTCTGGATGGTCAACATCTGCCTGAGAAGATGTTGTATACCTAGATAACCGAGTGGCGGGGAGGCGATAAGTCACAGCAATTGCACGCACCAAACACCTCATCACCTGAGCTTCTCGGATCTGGGAAGGGCACAAAACGCAGGCCCAACCGAGTCTGGGCCTCTGAGGACTACCCGAGTGCCTGAACCTGAGCGGCTTGGACCTGGGAGGTGCAGGCAGCCCAGGGCCGGCCATGGATGGTTCCCGGCGGACCAACCTAGAGCCTGAGCAGTGTGGGCAGGGAGGCTACATGCGCTGTGAGCAGGGGCAGACCCAGTGTGGCTGAGGCACCGCGAGCACACGCCAGTGTTATTTGTTTGCAGCATCCCTCCCTCCCTCCCCACAGCGTGACTGAACAAGTGAGCCTAAAAAAAAAAAAGTGTCCTCCACCGTCCCCTTTGTGTCAGGGCAGAAACCAGATACTGAAGAGACCAGCAAACAGAAGAAGCTATAACAGAAGGAACTGCCTTGGAAGCTACAAGCAATAGATTAAAACCCTGTGGTTAGTACCAACTACATAGGAAGGGGCCTATAGATCTTGAGAAATATAAGTCGGACTAAGGAACTAGCCAAAAATGAACTGAACTCACAATACTCACAATGAAACCAGAGAAAGTCCTAGATATATTTTTATTATTTTTACGATCATTCTTTCTTTCTTTTTTTTTAATTAAAAAAAATTTTAAGTCCTCTATTATTCCTTTAATTTTCACTTTTATAACCTATTACTTTGCAAAAAAAAAGACCCTATTTTTTTAAAAGCAAACTTCATATATATTTTTTTTATAATTTTTTTGACCTTTTTTTTTTCTTCTTTTCTTTAACATTGTACTTTTGAAATTCCAAACTCTGCTCTAGATTTTTAATTTTAGCTTTTTGGTATTTGTTATCAATTTTGTACCTATAGTTTTTTTAATAATTTCTATGACTTTTTTTTTTCTTTTTCTCTGTTTCTTTATTTTCTTCTTTTATATAACATTGTATATCTGAAATTCCAAACTTTACTCTAGATTTTTAATTTATGCTTTTTGGTATTTGTTATCAATTTTGTACCTGTATTTTCTTTATAATTTTTGTGACTTTGTTTGTTTTTGTTTGTTTGTTTGTTTTCCCTCTCTTTCTTTTTCTTCTTCTTTTTTTTAACATTGTATTTTTGAAATTCCATACTCTACTCTAGATTTTTAACTTTTGCTTTTTGGTATTAGTTATCAATTTTGTACCTATATTTTCTTTATAATTTTCGTGACCTTGTTTGTTTTTGTTTGTTTGCTTTTTCTCTCTTTCTTTTCCTTCTTCTTACCTTTAACATCATATTTTTGAAATTCCAAACTCTACTCTAGACTTAATTTTTGCTTTTATGTATTTGTTACCAATTTTGTACCTTTAAGAACCCAATCTTCAGTACCCATTTTTCACTAGGGAGCGAGATTACTGGCTTGACTGCTCTCTCTCCCTTTGGACTCTCCTTTTTCTCCACCAGGTCGCCTGTGTCACCTCCCTAACCCCTCTCTACTCTACCCAACTCTGTGAATTTCTGTGTGTTCCAGACGGTGGAGAACACTTAGGGAACTGATTACTGGCTGGATCTGTCTCCCTCCTTTTCATTCCTCCCTTTTATCCTCCTGGCCACCTCTGTCACCTTGCTTCTTCTTCTCTTCTCTGTATAACTCCGTGAACATCTCTGAATGGTCCAGTTGTGGAGTGCACATAAGGAAGTAATTACTGGCTAGCCCACTCTCTCCTCTATTGATTCCACCTCATCTTATTCGGGTCACCTCTAACTCCCTCCTCCCTTTTCTCTTCTCCATGTAACGCTGTGAACCTCTCTGGGTGACCCTCACGGTAGAGAAACTTTTCATCTTTAACGTAGATGTTTTATCAATGGTGCTGTATAGAAGGAGAAGCTTTGAAACTACTGTAAACATAAGACCGATAACTGGAAGCAGAAGACTTAAGTCCAAACCCTGACTCCAGGGAACTCCTGACTCCAAGGAACATTAATTGACAGGAGCTCATCAAACGCCTCCATACCTACACTGAAACCAAGCACCACACAAGGGCCAACAAGTTCCAGGGCAAGACATACCAAGCAAATTCTCCAGCAACAAAGGAACACAGCCCTGAGCTCCAAGATACAGGCTGCCCAAAGTCACCCCAAAGCCATAGACATCTCATAACTCATTACTGGACACTTCATTGCACTCCAGAGAGAAGAAATACAGCTCCACCCACCAGAACACCGACACAAGCTTCCCTAACCAAGAAACCTTGACAAGCCACCTGTACAAACCCACACACAGCGAGGAAATGCCACAATAAAGAGAAATCCACAAACTGCCAGAATACAGAAAGGACACCCCAAACTCAGCAATTTAACAAGATGAAGAGACAGAGGAATACCCAGCAGATAAAGGAACAGGATAAATGCCCACCAAACCAAACAAAAAAGGAAGAGATAGGGAATCTACCTGATAAAGAATTCCAAATAATGATAGTGAAATTGATCCAAAATCTTGAAATCAAAATGGAATCACAGATAAATAGCCTGGAGACAAGGATTGAGAAGATGCAAGAAAGAGAAGATGCAAGAAAGATTTAACAAGGACCTAGAAGAAATAAAAAAGAGTCAATATATAATGAATAATGCAATAAATGAAATTAAAAACACTCTGGAGGCAACAAATAGTAGAATAACAGAGGCAGAAGATAGGATTAGTGAATTAGAAGATAGAATGGTAGAAATAAATGAATCAGAGAGGATAAAAGAAAAACAAATTAAAAGAAATGAGGACAATCTCAGAGACCTCCAGGACAATATTAAATGCTACAACATTTGAATCATAGGGGTCCCAGAAGAAGAAGACAAAAAGAAAGACCATGAGAAAATACTTGAGGAGATAATAGTTGAAAACTTCCCTAAAATGGGGAAGGAAATAATCACCCAAATCCAAGAAACCCAGAGAGTCCCAAACAGGATAAACCCAAGGCGAAACACCCCAAGGCACATATTAATCAAATTAACAAAGATCAAACACAAAGAACAAATATTAAAAGCAGCAAGGGAAAAACAACAAATAACACACAAGGGAATTCCCATAAGGATAACAGCTGATCTTTCAATAGAAACTCTTCAAGCCAGGAGGGAATGGCAAGACATACTTAAAATGATGAAAGAAAATAACCTACAGCCCAGATTATTGTACCCAGCAAGGATCTCATTCAAATATGAAGGAGAAATCAAAAGCTTTTCAGACAAGCAAAAGCTGAGAGAATTCAGCACCACCAAACCAGCTCTCCAACAAATACTAAAGGATATTCTCTAGACAGGAAACACAAAAACGGTGTATAAATTCGAACCCAAAACAATAAAGTAAATGGCAACAGGATCATACTTATCAGTAATTACCTTAAACATAAATGGGTTGAATGCCCCAACCAAAAGACAAAGACTGGCTGAATGGATACAAAAACAAGACCCCTACATATGTTGTCTACAAGAGACCCACCTCAAAACAGGGGACACATACAGACTGAAAGTGAAGGGCTGGAAAAAGATTTTCCATGCAAATAGGGACCAAAAGAAAGCAGGAGTAGCAATACTCATATCAGGTAAAATAGACTTTAAAACAAAGGCTGTGAAAAGAGACAAAGATGGTCACTACATAATTATCAAAGGATAAATCCAAGAAGAAGATATAACAATTATAAATATATATGCACCCAATACGGGAGCGCCGCAATATGTAAGACAAATGCTAACAAGTATGAAAGGAGAAATTAAAATAACACAATAATAGTGGGAGACTTTAATACCCCACTCATACCTATGGATAGATCAACTAAACAGAAAATTAACAAGGAAACACAAACTTTAAATGATACAATAGACCAGTTAGACCTAATTGATATCTATAGGACATTTCATCCCCAAACAATGAATTTCACCTTTTTCTCAAGTGCACACGGAACCTTCTCCAGGATAGATCACATCCTGGGCCATAAATCTAGCCTTGGTAAATTCAAAAAAATTGAGATCATTCCAAGCATCTTTTCTGACCACAATGCAGTAAGATTAGATCTCAATTACAGGAGAAAAACTATTAAAAATTCCAACATATGGAGGCTGAACAACACGCTGCTGAATAACCAAGAAATCACAGAAGAAATCAAAAAAGAAATCAAAATTTGCATAGAAACGAATGAAAATGAAAACACAACAACCCAAAAAAAAGCAGTGCTAAGGGGAAAGTTCATAGCAATACAGGCATACCTCAAGAAACAAGAAAAAAGTTAAATAAATAACCTAACTCTACTCCTAAAGCAACTAGAAAAGGAAGAAATGAAGAACCCCGGGGTTAGTAGAAGGAAAGAAATCTTAAAAATTAGGGCAGAAATACATGCAAAAGAAACAAAAGAGACTATAGCAAAAATCAACAAAGCTAAATACTTGTTTTTTGAAAGGATAAATAAAATCGACAAACCATTAGCCAGACTCATCAAGAAACAAAGGGAGAAAAATCAAATCAATAAAATTAGAAATGAAAATGGAGAGATCACAACAGACAACACAGAAATACAAAGGATCATAAGAGACTACGATCAACAATTATATGCCAATAAAATGGACAACGTGGAAGACATGGACAAATTCTTAGAAAAGTACAACTTTCCCAAACTGGACCAGGAAGAAATAGAAAATCTTAACAGACCCATCACAAGCACGGAAATTGAAACTGTAATCAAAAATCTTCCAGCAAACAAAAGCCCAGGTCCAGACGACTTCCCAGCTGAATTCTACCAAAAATTTAGAGAAGAGCTAACACCTATCCTGCTCAAACTCTTCCAGAAAATTGCAGAGGAAGGTAAACTTCCAAACTCATTCTATGAGGCCACCATCACCCTAATACCAAAACCTGACAAAGATGCCACAAAAAAAGAAAACTACAGGCCAATATCACTGATGAATATTGATGCAAAAATCCTTAACAAAATTCTAGCAATCAGAATCCAACAACACATTAAAAAGATCATACACCATGACCAAGTGGGTTTTATCCCAGGGATGCAAGGATTCTTCAATATCTGCAAATCAATCAATGTAATACACCACATTAACAAATTGAAAAATAAAAACCATATGATTATTTCAATAGATGCAGAGAAAGCCTTTGACAAAATTCAACATCCATTTATGATAAGAACTCTCCAAAAAGCAGGAATAGAGGAACATACCTCAACATAATAAAATCTATATATGACAAACCCACAGCAAACATTATCCTCAATGGTGAAAAATTGAAAGCATTTCCTCTAAAGTCAGGAACAAGACAAGGGTGCCCACTTTCACCATTACTATTCAACATAGTTTTGGAAGTTTTGGCCACAGCAATCAGAGCAGAAAAAGAAATAAAAGGAATCCAAATTGGAAAAGAAGAAGTAAAACTCTCACTGTTTGCAGATGACATGATCCTCTACATAGAAAACCCTAAAGACTCCACCAGAAAATTACTAGAATTAATCAATGATTATAGTAAAGTTGCAGGATATAAAATCAACACACAGAAATCCCTTGCATTCCTATACACTAATCATGAGAAAACAGAAAGAGAAATTAAGGAAACAATTCCATTCACCATTGCAACGGAAAGAATAAAATACTTAGGAATATATCTACCTAAAGAAACTAAAGACCTATATATAGAAAACTATAAAACACTGGTGAAAGAAATCAAAGAGGACACTAATAGATGGAGAAATATACCATGTTCATGGATTGGAAGAATCAATATAGTGAAAATGAGTATACTACCCAAAGCAAATTATAGATTCAATGCAATCCCCATCAAGCTACCAATGGTATTCTTCACAGAGCTAGAACAAATAATTTCACAATTTGTATGGAAATACAAAAAACCTCAAATAGCCAAAGCTATCTTGAGAAAGAAGAATGGAACTGGAGGAATCAACCTGCCTGGCTTCAGGCTCTACTACAAAGCCACAGTTATCAAGACAGTATGGTACTGGCACAAAGACAGAAATATAGATCAATGGAATAAAATAGAAAGCCCAGAGATAAATCCACGCACATATGGACACCTTATCTTTGACAAAGGAGGCAAGAATATACAATGGATTAAAGACAATCTCCTTAACAAGTGGTGCTGGGAAAACTGGTCAACCACTTGTAAAAGAATGAAACTAGAACACTTTCTAACACCATACACAAAAATAAACTCAAAATGGATTAAGGATCTCAACGTAAGACCAGAAACTATAAAACTCCTAGAGGAGAACATAGGCAAAACACTCTCTGACATACATCACAGCAGGATCCTCTATGACCCACCTTCCAGAATATTGGAAATAAAAGCATAAATAAACAAATGGGACCTAATTAAACTTAAAAGCTTCTGCACAACAAAGGAAACTATTAGCAAGGTGAAAAGGCAGCCTTCAGAATGGGAGAAAATAATAGCAAATGAAGCAACAGACAAACAACTAATCTCAAAAATATACAAGCAACTCCTACAGCTCAACTCCAGAAAAATAAATGACCCAATCAAAAAATGGGCCAAAGAACTAAATAGACATTTCTCCAAAGAAGACATACAGATGGCTAACAAACACATGAAAAGATGCTCAACATCACTCATTATCAGAGAAATGCAAATCAAAACCACTATGAGGTACCATTTCACGCCAGTCAGAATGGCTGTGATCCAAAAGTCTACAAGCAATAAATGCTGGAGAGGGTGTGGAGAAAAGGGAACCCTCTTACACTGTTGGTGGGAATGCAAACTAGTACAGCCACTATGGAGAACAGTGTGGAGATTCCTTAAAAACATTGGAAATAGAACTGCCTTATGATCCAGCAATCCCACTGCTGGGCATACACACTGAGGAAACCAGAAGGGAAAGAGACACGTGTACCCCAATGTTCATCAGAGCACTGTTTATAATAGCCAGGACATGGAAGCAACCTAGATGTCCATCAGCAGACGAATGGATAAGAAAGCAGTGGTACATATACACAATGGAGTATTTCTCAGCCATTAAAAAGAATACATTTGAATCAGTTCTAATGAGGTGGATGAAACTGGAGCCTATTATACAGAGTGAAGTAAGCCAGAAAGAAAAACACCAATACAGTATACTAACGCATATATATGGAATTTAGAAAGATGGTAACAATAACCCTGTCTACGAGACACCAAAAGAGACACTGATGTATAGATCAGTCTTATGGACTCTGTGGGAGAGGGAGAGGGTGGGAAAATTTGGGAGAATGGCATTGAAAATGTATAATACCATGTATAAAACGAGTCACCAGTCCAGGTTCGATGCATGATACAGGATGCTTGGGGCTGGTGCACTGGGACGACCCAGAGAGATGGTATGGGGAGGGAGGAGGGTTCAGGATGGGGAACACAGGTATACCTGTTGTGGATTCATTTCAATATTTTGCAAAACTAATACAATATTGTAAAGTTTAAAAAATAAAATAAAATTAAAAAATAAAAATAAAAAGAGTCAAGAAAAAAATATGAGAGGGAGAAGCAGTAAAAGTAGAGTTTACTAATCATATCAAATTTAAGTTGTCAGTATAAAATAGGGTGTTATAAGGAAAAGGAGTATGTCAAGGTTGTATATTGTCACCCTGCTTATTTAACTTATATGCAGAGTACATCATGAGAAATGCTGGGCTGGAAGAAGCACAAGCTGGAATCAAGATTGCTGAGAGAAATATCAGTAACCTCAGATATGCAGATGACACCACCCTTATGGCAGAAAGTGAAGAGGAACTCAAAAGCCTCTTGATGAAAGTGAAAGTGGAGAGTGAAAAAGTTCGCTTAAAAGCTCAACATTCAGAAAATGAAGATCATGGCATCTGGTCCCATCACTTCATGACAAATAGATGGGGAAACAGTGGAAACAGTATCAGACTTTATTTTCTTGGGCTCCAAAATCACTGCCGATGGTGATTGCAGCCGTGAAATTAAAAGACACTTACTCCTTGGAAGGAAAGTTATGACCAATCTAGATAGCATATTCAAAAGCAGAGATATTACTTTGTCAACAAAGGTTCATCTAGTCAAGGCTATGGTTTTTCCTGTGGTCATGTATGGATGTGAGAGTTGGACTGTGAAGAAAGCTGAGTGCTGAAGAATTGAAGCTTTTGAACTGTGGTGTTGGAGAAGACTCTTGAGAGTCCCTTGGACTGCAAGGAGATCCAACCAGTCAGTCCATCCTAAAGGCATCAGTCCTGGGTGTTCATTGGAGGTATTGATGCTGAAGCTGAAACTCCAATACTTTGGCCATCTCATGCAAAGAGTAGACTCATTGGAAAAGACCCTGATGCTGGGAGGGATTGGGGGCAGGAGAAGAAGGGGCCAACAGAGGATGAGATGGCTGGATGGTGTCACTGACTCAATGGACATGAGTTTGCGTGAACCCCGGGAGTTGGTGATGGACAGGGAGGCCTGGCTTGCTGTGATTCATGGGGTCACAAAGAGTTGGACACGACTGAGTGACTGAACTGAACTAAATTAAAGTTTAAATTATTTTATCTAAATCTCATGATAGCCACAAGAGAAAATTCTATTGTAATTACACAAAAGGACGCATAAAAAAGGCAAAGCAAGAAAGACCCACCCCCAAAGGGAAACTATCTCTGTACCTTAAGGAATGACAAAAAGAAGAATAAATTAATTTTGTGGAAATAATAAAAATTAGAATAAAATTAAAGGAAAGAGAATAGAAAAAAATAGAAAGATTAACCAAACTAAGAGTTGGTTCCTTAAAAAATTGGCAAACCTTTAACTAGACTAATAAGGAAAAAAGAAAAAGGACTCAAATCAACAAAATTATTACTGAGAAAAGACATTGCAATGAATATCAAAGAAATTCAAAGATTGTGAGGCTATTGTAAATAGCAATATGTGAATAAACTGAACAACTTAAATGAAATGGAAAAAAATCTCAGGAAGATACAACTAAGACTGAATCAGGAAGAAATAAAAAATCTGAATGGACCAGTTACTAGTAAGGAGATTGATAATTAAAATTTCACAATGAAGAAAAGTCCAGATGATTTCACTGATTAATTGCATCAAACTTGGAAAGAACTAACTCCAGTCCTTCTCAACTCTTCTAAAAATTGATGAGGAGGAAACATTTCCAGTTCATTTCACGAGGCCAGGATTACTCTGATGCCAAAACCTTCATTTTATTAGGCAAGCAATACCCTGATACCAAAATTGACACCACTAGGAAAGCACAGGCCAATATCCATGATTAATATAGATGCAAAAGTTTTCAAAAAATACTAATAAATGGAATTATGAAGCACATTAAAAGGATCATTCACCATGGCCAAGTAAGATTTACACCTGGGATACAAGGATGGTTCAATGTGCATGAATCAATTAATGTGATAATCAGGCAAGAAAAAGAAACAAAAGACATCAGAATTGAAAAGGAGGAAGTATTATATTTTCTATTTGCAGATGACATGATTTTACATATATAAAATCCTTAAGACTCAGTTGGAAAACTGTTCAATTCAGTTCAGTTCAGTTCAATTCACTCAGTCGTGTCCGACTCTTTGTGACCCCATGAATCGCAGCACGCCAGGCCTCCCTGTCCATCACCAACTCCCAGAGTTCACCCAAACTCATGTCCATCGAGTCAGTGATGCCATCCAGCCATCTCATCTTCTGTCGTCCCCTTCTCCTCCTGCCCCCAATCCCTCACAGCATCAGAGTCTTTTCCAATGAGTCAACTCTTCGCATGAGGTGGCCAAAGTACTGGAGTTTCAGCTTCAGCATCATTCTCTCCAAAGAAATCCCAGGGCTGATCTCCTTCAGAATGGACTGGTTGCATCTCCTTGCAGTCCAAGGGACTCTGAAGAGTCTTCTCCAACACCACAGTTCAAAAGCATCAATTCTTTGGCACTCAGCCTTCTTCACAGTCCAACTCTCACATCCATACATGACCACAGGAAAAACCATAGCCTTGACTAGATGAACCTTTGTTGGCAAAGTAATGTCTCTGCTCTTGAACATGCTATCTAGGCTCTTTCCTTCCAAGGAGTAAGCGTCTTTTAATTTCATGGCTGCAGTCACCATTTGCAGTGATTTTGGAGCCCAAGAAAATAAAGTCTGACACTGTTTCCACTGTTTCCCCATCTATTTCCCATGAAGTGATGGGACTGGATGCCATGATCTTTGTTTTCTGAATGTTGAGCTTTAAGCCAACTTTTTCACTCTTCTCTTTCACTTTCATCAAGAGGCTTTTTAGTTAGGTTTAATCAATGCATTCAGTAAATAAACAGGGTAAAAAACATATAAAACTTAATAGCATTTCTATAAGCTAACAAATTTTCTGAAAAATAAGTTGGAAGATTGATCCCATTTATGATAGCATCAAAAACACTAAAACAGAAATACATATAACTAAGGTGGTAAAAGATATCTACTCTGAAAACTATATTGTTGAAATAAGTATAAGAAATAAATAAATGGTATCTTGTGCTCATAGGTTAGAAGAGTTAGTTACTAAAAAAGTCAATGCTACCACTATACTATATAACTTTGTAGCATATAAAAATGTCAAATTATAATTCTGTGTACCTGTAAATATATATTATTCTGTATATGTGTGTGTGTGTTTGTGTGTGTGTGTGTGTGTGTGTGCGTGCATGCATGCTTAGTTGTGTCTGACTCTTTGTGACCCTATGGACTATAGTTGCCAAACTCCTCTGTCCATGGGATTTCCCAAGCAAGAATACTGGAATGGGTTGCCATTTCCTTCTTCAGGGAATTGTCCGGACCCAGGAATCAAATCCACATCTCCTGCATTGCAGGTGGATTCTATACCACTGAGACACCAGGGAAGCCCGTGTATGTGTGTGCGTGTGTGTGATTATTCAGTTCAGTTCGGTTACTCAGTTGTGTCCGACTCTTTGTGACCCCCATGGCCTAGAGCATGCCACGCTTTCCTGTCCATCATTAACTCCTGGAGCTTACTCAAACTCATGTCGCATGAGTTGGTGATGCCATCCAACCGTCTCACCCTGTCATCCTCCTCCCGCCTTCAATCTTTCCCAGCATCAGGGTCTTTTCAAATGGGTCCGTTCTTCACATTAGGTGGCCAAAGTAGGGGAGTTTCAGCTTCAACATCAGTCCTTCCAATGAATATTCAGGACTGATTTCCTTGAGGATGGACTGGTTGGATCTCCTTGCAGTCTAAGGGACTCTCAAGAGTCTTTTCCCACACCACAGTTCAAAACCATCAATTCTTCGGTGCTCAGCTTTCTTTATAGTCCAACTCTCATATCCCCACATGACTACTGGAAAAACCATAGCTTTGACTAGATGGACCTTTTTTGGCAAAATAATGTAGATAGACAGAAAATACAAAGCTGAGGTAACTCAGTTTAGTGGAACTTTAAAAGGTCTTGGTTTTTTTAATTTCCATGACTGTCAGTGCTAAATTGAACTTTTTTTCCTTAACTTGGTAACTTTTAAACATAGATATGGGATCTGCCAAACCAGGAAATAAAAGCATTTTCTCTAACTTGTCTTTGGATGATGCTTTTTAACAAATTTTCAGTATTTATTCAAGGTATTCTTTTTGCCTGTCATGTTCTTTTGCTTTGAAGATGAGAATTGTATGGTTCGATGTTTTTTAAAATTTTTATTTCTCCTGAAAAGTGCAAATTGAACACAGTGAAACTAACAAGTTCTCAGAGTCTCAGCAATTTTATCAGTGGACACCTTAAAGGGAATCAGGATTTATAAATAATGCTCCCATTTATTTCTAGCTAAGATTGTATTAATTATAACAGATTTTATTTCCTCTCAAATGGCAACACCATTTGAGAAGGTCTCTATCACTTTTATAGTTACTACAACTCAAGGCCTCAGATCACTACCATCTGTGGTGTTGAGCCAAATTGGATAAGTTCCTCTCAGATTTAAAGTCCGTCAAATGCTGGGGAAATATCATCTGAAGGGCCACAAGATTAACTGATTTTTGTTTCAAAGGAAATAAGTGAACATTTGGTTTCAAAGGAAATAAATGAACATTTCAACAAAGGGACTTCAGCTTGTTATAACCCATAAATCTATCAGCAGAATTTATCCTCCATGTTCATAAACTTAGGCAAAACTTCCCCCCTCCTCATTCCACTTCATGTTGAATTATGCACTCTGCATCATACAGAGATCAACTATTTCTTGGCTGGTTGCTTATCTGGGATACATTTTCTTTCCATGTCAACCTATTTCTGATTTGGTGCAAAATGGTCATTTATCAGGTTAAAAATTAATCTGAAATACATAAGTGCAAACCACTTTCCATTATAACCAATAAGATGTAATTGGTTCTTTTGACAACTCATTGAACTGTACTGATTTTCCTAAGTGGCTTAAAACCTTTCTGATTCTTTAAAAATCTTAATCCCAACTATTTTACCAGTTATTTCCTTTTCTCTAAGGGAAAGTAGTATCAGTTGTAACTGCCTTAAATGAATCTGTTGTTTTCCTGATATAAATCGCCCACAACAACATGACATTTACAAAATACCATGTATTTAGGACCATCATTCAGATGTATCGTACACAGAAGCACAGAGCTGAGGGTCTAAATGGGACTTGAAATTCACTCTACTTTCTCCTTGACAAAATGTCCAGCAAGAGAAAGGATTAAAAATTTCAAACTCATGAGAGGAATTATATAAGAAACTACACAGATACAATTATATTTAGTCTATCCCCAACCTGCACAAGTCGGATTTTACTATCTGCATTTCACAGATGCAGAAACTGAGGCTCAGAAAAGTCCACTAGCTAGCCTAGGATAACATATCAGTGGAGGAGTCAGATGCACTTCTTGTCAGTGGGGCTGCACGGCCCCTTCTTGTTTCCTCCGAGTGCGGAGACCTTCACTGCACCCACCAAGGCACCAGGTCTTCCCTGAGCACCTCTAGATTCAGAATGGCTTCCTATGACTTTCTCAAGTGTTAATGGGTACTTTTGCTTATAGTTTTTCCAGGTTCATTCTCACAGCACTGACCATTATGAAGTGAATATTTAGGAAAGCCAAATTTTTGTTCAGTTGTTAATCCAGCTTTTTGTTTGCAGAGTGAACATGGGGTTTACTTGTCCTCTGTTAATCAACTTAGCAATGGAAACTAATACTTCCAAAAGCAGAGTCAGGGGGCTAATGGTGTCAGGAAGTAATTATGATAAAAATTATGATAATTTGGTTATTAAATACCTTTGCTGTTATTAGCTATAATTATTGATAACATTGATCTGAAATGGGCTTCCCTAATCTTCTAATGAGATCTACTTTTATGTTAAGGAAGACAAACATGCTCAAACAAAAGGAAGCAGGAAGAGGCATTATTGTGTGACCTTAGCTCTCAAGACAATCTGAGAAGAGAATAGCGCTAAACCTCAGGAAGTTTAAGAATCAGCTCTCGAGAAGGGCAGTCTGGTAATAGCAGCCTCAACATCAAGATGACAGGATGTTGAAATTCTACCATCAGAAATTACCTTCTGTATATTTTGGTTCAGATTTCCAAGTTGTAGGTCTAATAGCCTTTGTTCATTTTTCGAAGCCAAGGAATAGGCAGTTTATGGGTAGTCCACCCTTACTCAGGTGTTTATCCCTTATCAGTTCAGGTGATAGGAGTTAGCCATATGGGATTACATAATATTAAAATAGTCATTCTGCAGAAAGCAAGTACCTAAATTTGTTCTCAAATACCTTCCAACCACTCTGACATCAAACTGTACTTATCCTCTGCTAATCAACTTAGCAATGGGAACTAATACTCTCAAAAGCAAAGTCAGGGGGCCAATGATGTCAGGAAGTAATTATGATGAAAATGATGGTAATTTGGTTATTAAATACCTTTGCTGTTATTAGCTATAATTATTGATAACATTGATCTGAAATGGGCTTCCCTTGTGGCTCAGCTGGTAAAGAATCTACCTGCAGTGTGGGAGATTTGGGTTTGATCCCTGGGTTGGGAAGACCCCCTGGAGAAGGGAAAGGCTCCCCACTCCAGAATTCTGGCCTGGAGAATTCCATGGACTGTATAGTCCGTGTGGTTGCAAAAAGTTAGACACTACTGAGTGACTTTCACTCTCTTCACTTGACCTGAAATACTTAAAAATCTTCATATATTCATGACTCCCAGGTAACTCTGTCTTGCAGACAGCTCTGTAGGACCCTTTCTCTGATTCATTTATTTTCCAGGAATTTGATCTTAAGTGCAATTTCCCCAGGGCCTTCTTTAAGGTCAAGGCATGCCCTGTAGGAAGCTGTCCTCTGCCATGTGTCAGACTAAGCACAGGGTGTTATGATTGCAATAGGCTGGAGCCTGGATCAGTAAGATAGTCTTGATTATAGACTAATCCAGAAATCTAGTCCTTGCAGAGACAGCAACCTGACTGATATCCAGCAAGAGAAGATCCATCTTGTTTCCTTCAAGCAGTTTATAACTGAGAAGGTCTAAAATCATCCCCATCACCCAGTACTCACTACCCCGATTTAGTAAAATATCTTGTTAATCAAAATATTGACACATGAAACTTTTGTTCTCAACCTTGTTGAGCTCTGCCAAAAGAAAAGAAAAGCAGAACAATGACAAATGAGGTGAACGCGTGAACGTTTTCCTTCCTTGCTTATCCCTTACTAGAGGCTCAGTCAAGGTCATTGTCACTGACACACTGTGTGTGTGCTCAGCCACTGAGTCATGTCTGACTCTTTCTCCATCTGACTCTTCCAACCCTTTAAGGCATTGTCAACTTCTGCTCATCAGTGTCTCTGTCTCAAAAGTGGCCTTTACTTTCTTTAAATCTATAGTACTTTGATAGTTTCATTACAGGAATTAAGTGGGCAGGCTGTTGATTTAAATGTAGAGCCAGTTGATTTGGGACAGAAAATTGTGTCACTAGGAGAGAGAATTGGGGAAATTTTCTTAATCTCTCTCCCTCAGTTTCCTCATATCAAAGTAGAGATAATAATAGTACCTATCTCATGCCGTCTTGGTGAGGACTGGAGAGCTCATATTGTTTTTTTATGTAGTGTCTGCAAAAAAGTGATTTTACCTCTGTGTGAGTATGTGTGTGTATTACTTGCCCAGTCATGTCCAACTCTTTGCAACCCCATGGACTGTAGCCCGTCAAGCTGCTCTGTCCATGGAATTCTCCAGGCAAGAATACTTGAGTGGTTTGGCATTCCCTTTTCGGGGGATCTTTCCTACCCAGGGATCTAACCTGGGTCTCCTGCATTGCAGGCAGGTTCTTTGTGACCCTATGGACTGTAGCCCACCAGGCTCTTCTGTCTATGGAATTTTCCAGGCAAGAATACTGGAGTGGGTTGCCATTTCTCCCTCCAAGGAATTTTTCAGACCCAAAGATTGAACCTGTGTCACTTAGGTGTCCTGCATGGGCAGGAGGGTTCTTTACCACTAGCGCCATCTGTGGGTATACATTTTAGTAAATGGACTGTACTTCATTTGAGGGCAGGAATTACGCATGTAAGTCTTTGCATCTACGAAAATGCTTGCATTTGGCAGACACTAAAGTGAATGTGGTTAGATAGCATCAGCAACTCAATGGAAATGAATTTGAACAAACTGTGGGAGATAGTGAAGGACAGGGAAGCCTGGCATGCTGCTGTCTGTGGGGTTGCAAAGAGACAGGCAGGACTTAGCAATTGAATAAGAATAACAGTCATTACAGACAGGCACTTAATGATTGTGACAAGCTGCGAATTTGCTTTCCTTTTTTCTTTCCTTCTAATAATTTTTAGCATGTATTAGATTTAAGGTTCTGTGGAAATACAGCAGGTCATGGCCTTGCTCTTGGAAAACAACATAAAGAGACCCATGAATGAATGATTGATTGGAACGTGGGAAGAACAGTGCGAGGAGGTGACCAACACAGGAGCAACGGGAGCACACAGAGGCAGGTGACCCAAAGGAACCCCATCGCACAGGACCAGAGCTCACAACTGGGTAACATTTCTGACACGGGGGTTATCTTTCCAATAGTAAAGAATAGATGGGTGATGAAATTACACGGCTGTGATTTATTCTGAGCTTTATGGGAAAATATTTTTAGAAGACTGATTCAGAATTGACAGTATTTCTTGAGATGAAAGAGGGGCTCAGATTTACCTAGTTTACTGTGATACTGTTTTCTTTTGTAGAAACCCATCAAAAAGGCAAGGGGGAAAACGAATAATTCTTATTTATATAATTGGGATTCCTATGTACTTCTACTGCTGTACAGATTTTGGGGGTATATTCAAAACTGCTTTAACTGACTCAAATAGTTTTATTTGGTGCCAGTTTAAGCAAGACCCAGGCAGCAAGCCACTCATGACTTTAACTGGTAGCCCATATTTAATTGCAATTACTGTTTCATAATTTATTTATAAAATGCCATTGTAAGCGTTTGTATCTAACAATCCACTTACTTTCAGTGTGGCACTATGTGTGCCCCATTAAATTATAAAATGCAAGGTCATTAACCTGCGGTTCCACTTGTGTGTTGTTAAATAGCATCCTGTCCTTTCTCTGGTTGAGATAGAATTGTTAGATCATTTATCTGTAACCTTTCAGTTTACCTGTGATCTTCCAAAAGCTCTTATTACTGCTAATTAAGCAGGTGTGACCTGTGCCGAAAGCAGTTGGCACTCCTTGAACATCTGGCCAGGATCCAAAATTTGGTCAGTTCTCTTTAGTGCTCTCATTTTCCTCTCATTTGCCTTTGGTCATTAGTGATTATGGCAGCTCAGTACATGTTTTCATGTTCAGGATCATTAGGGTTTTAGAGGTTTTAAAGAGGGCATTTGGCATATGACCAAGTGTACTGTGGACAGACCACGGAAGAAAAGCATTTCTTTTGCTTCTGAAGCCAAGATGGTACTTTGTGTCGAGTTGTCAAAGCTGTTGAGCTCAGCATTGTGAATAATGAGTCTAGGATTTATAGACTAGAACTTCCCAAGTAGGTTCTTTTGCATTGATAATAACCTGTTTCCTGAACACAGACGATGTACTCTCCTGTTCCAGGCCAGAAATTCACATATCTTGTTGGATACATCTGAGCTAGTGGTTGGACAGTCAATCTGATTTTTATTCAAGACTTTGGCAGAATAAGTGAAAAATGAAAGAAATAAAAGGGAGCTACCATTTATGTTGCTCCTATTAATGTTTTGGAACTGAATGTGAAAGCTCTTACCTCATGTTCAAGTAAATTTCCCTGTAATGCTGTCAGAAAGGTGTTACTATAAACCCAGATTTACAGGTAAAGAAATTGGGGCCCAGAGAGTACATACAGTTACTAGGTAGCTACACTGGAATTTAAAGTCAGGTCTGCAGAACTCCGAAGCCCTTTGCAACACATCACAGTTGAGTTGCCCTCTGGTATCACCATATGCAAAGTTAACTCTGTTTCCCTGAGCTTAGGTATCCAGTCTATGGATTAATTATGTTTGATCTTTATCTTCTGTCTCTCTTTTGCCAACTTTCTAGAGATCACATTATTACTTGCTAATTTTTTTTCACTGAAGGGAAGGAGAAATGGGCATAGAGAGTCTAAGGCAAATATAGTCAAATTTCAGATAATGGTAGCTTTTGATCAGGAAGAAGTATGCACTTATTTAAGATTCAGTTATGAATGAAGAAAAAGAAAGGAAGACAGAAACATTTTTAATGAAGTATATATTTAAGGTATACAATATGATATTTTAATAATGTATACATAGTAAAATAATTACTATGTGTTTGTGCTCAGTTGCTCAGTCACGTCTGACTCTTTGCAATACCATGGACTGTAGCCTGTCAGGCTCCTCTATTCATGGAATTCTCCAGGCAAGAATACTGGAGTGGGTTGTCATTTCCTCCTCCAGGGGATTTCCTGACCCAGGGATTGAACTCATGTCTCCTGCAATTACTACAGTCAGGCCAATTAACCTAACCATCTCCTCCTATAGTTACCATTTTTGTGTATCATGAGAGAAGCTGAAATTTAGAACATTTCCAGTATCAGTACAGTACTATTAGCTATAGTCATATACTATAGAAATGCACATGCAAAGGAAATGCTTTTCTTTCATGGTCTATCCTCAGTACACCTGGTCATACACCAAGTGCCCTCTTTAAAACCACTAAAATGCTGATCTGTGTACTAAGTCACTTCAGTCGTGTCTGATTCTTTGGGACTCCATGGACTGTAGCCAAGCTCCTCTGTCCATGGAATCTCCAGGCAATAACACTGGAGTGGGTTGCCATGCCCTCCTCCAGGGCATTTTCCCAAGCCAGGGATAGAACCTGCATCTCTTACATCCCCTGCTTTGACAGCCAGATTCTTTACCACTAGCGCCACCAGGGAAGCCCATATGATTATATGCTATACATTAGTTTGCTACACTTAGTCATCCCACATAACCACAACTTTATACCTGTGACTAATATGGCTGCATTTCACCCACCTCCCTGTCCCTGGTAACCACCATTCTATGCTCTGCTTCTGTTTATTTGACTTAAGATTCTACAGAAAGTGAGATCATATAGTATATTTTTCATGTGTCAGACTTTTGAAAGATATCTTTTTATTTTTTTATTTTTTTTGAAAGATATCTTTTTAATTAAAATTTTTTCAAATTAATACCTTGTCTTTGGTAACAGAACTATTAATATGTACATATATGATTAATTAATATGTACATATGTATACAATATTATTTTTATATTATGTTTCTTATATCTCATTTTCCTCCATTATGATACCTTAAACTTGCAAGGTTCTTGACATTGTACAGGAGACAGGTATCAAGACCATCCCCATGGAAAAGAAATGCAAAAAAGCAAAATGGCTATCTGGGGAGGCCTTCCAAATAGCTGTGAAAGGAAGAAAAGTGAAAAGCAAAGGAGAAAAGGAAAGATATAAACATCTGAATGCAGAGTTCCAAAGAATAGCAAGAAGAGATAAGAAAGCCTTCTTCAGCGATCATTGCAAAGAAATAGAGGAAAACAACAGAATGGGAAAGACTAGGGATCTCTTCAAGGAAATTAGAGATACCAAAGGAACATTTCATGCAAAGATGGGCTCGATAAAGGACAGAAATGGTATGGACCTAACAGAAGCAGAAGATATCAAGAAGAGGTGGCAAGAATACACAGAGGAACTGTACAAAAAAAGATCTTCATGACCCAGATAATCACGATGGTGTGATCACTGACCTAGAGCCAGACATCCTGGAATGTGAAGTCAAGTGGACCTTAGAAAGCATCACTACGATCAAAGCTAGTGGAGGTGATGGAATATCAGTTGAGCTATTCCAAATCCTGAAAGATGATGCTGTGAAAGTGCTGCACTCAATATGTCAGCAAATTTGGAAAACTCAGCAGTGGCCACAGGACTGTAAAAGGTCAGTTTTCATTCCAATCCCAAAGAAAGGCAATGCCAAAGAATGCTCAAACTACCACACAATTGCACTCATCTCACACACTAGTAAAGTAATGCTCAAAATTCTCCAAGCCAGGCTTCAGCAATATGTGAACTGTGAACTTCCTGATGTTCAAGCTGGTTTTAGAAAAGGCAGAGGAACCAGAGATCAAATTGCCAACATTTGCTGAATCATGGAAAAAGCAAGAGAGTTCCAGAAAAACATCTATTTCTGCTTTATTGACTATGCCAAAGCCTTTGTGTGGATCACAGTAAACTGTGGAAAACTCTGAAAGAGATGGGAATACCAGACCACCTGATCTGCCTCTTAAGAAATCTGTATGCAGGTCAGGAAGCAACAGTTAGAACTGGACATGGAACAACAGACTGGTTCCAAATAGGAAAAGGAGTACGTCAAGGCTGTATATTGTCACCCTGCTTATTTAACTTATATGCAGAGTACATCATGAGAAACGCTGGGCTGGAAGAAGCACAAGCTGGAATCAAGATTGCTGGGAGAACTATCAATAACCTCAGATATGCAGATGACACCACCCTTATGGCAGAAAGTGAAGAGGAACTCAAAAGCCTCTTGATGAAAGTGAAAGAGGAGAGTGAAAAAGTTGGCTTAAAGCTCAAATTCAGAAAACGAAGATCATGGCATCTGGTCCTATCACTTCATGGGAAACAGATGGGGAAACAGTGGAAACAGTGTCAGACTTTATTTTTCTGGGCTCCAAAATCACTGCAGATGGTGACTGCAGCCATGAAATTAAAAGACGTTTACTCCTTGGAAGGAAAGTTATGACCAACCTAGATAGCATATTCAAAAGCAGAGAGATTACTTTGCCAACAAAGGTTCGTCTAGTCAAGGCTATGGTTTTTCCTGTGGTCATGTATGGATGTGAGAGTTGGACTGTGAAGAAGGCTGAGCACCAAAGAATTGATGTTTTTGAACTGTGGTGTTGGAGAAGACTCTTGAGAGTCCCTTGGACTGCAAGGAGATCCAACCAGTCCATTCTGAAGGAGATCAGCCCTGGGATTTCTTTGGAAGGAATCATGGTAAAGCTGAAACTCCAGTACTTTGGCCAGCTCATGTGAAGAGTTGACTCATTGGAAAAGACTCTGATGCTGGGAGGGATGGGGGGCAAGAGGGGAAGGGGACTACAGAGGATGAGATGGCTGGATGGCATCACTGACTCGATGGATGTGAGTCTCAGTGAACTCCGGGAGTTGGTGATGGACAGGGAGGCCTGGCGTGCTCCGATTCATGGGGTCGCAAAGAGTCGGACATGACTGAGTGACTGATCTGATCTGATCTGATCTAAACCTGCAAGAGTGGTGACTTCGGCCCTCTTAATCATTCCAGAGCATATTCTCAACTAGAACAGTGCTTGGCACATAATCAGGTGTTCTGTGTTGAAACAGCAAATGAATATTATGACCATGGTTAATCACGTAGTGTAGCATTTTAGCAGTGTCCTCCAGGATTTTGAATGCTTTGGACTATTTTTCCATCTATTAAACATCTGTTTTTGTGCCTTTCATGTCTACTTTTTATAGTCTCTCTGTATTTATTTTTCACTTTTTGTTGTTATTTATCTAATTTTCTGATTTTGCCTGCCCCAAGCAGGTACTTTCTGATTCTAATATCAAGGTTGGTATGAACTGGGGAAACAGAGTCTCAAATGTTTTTAATAAAATTATATTAATTTGAATATTAAGCATAAGAGAGGGTTTCAGGGCTCTTTCTGTGAATTATCAAATTAATGAATCTGGATTCGTAGCATCTGATCTGGGTTCTCCTGAAGAAGACTAACTTTGTCGTTTGAGTTTCTCTCCCTCCCTCGAGATCTCTCTTCTTTTCCCCCTCTCTACCAACCCATGATAAGTCTCACAATTCTCAAAGGATGTTGTGATGGAGCTCTTCTTTGCAAATCTAAAGTCTTATTGCTGTTATTGATCTTTCCAAAAGCCCCTTCTCAATGACATGGCCATAAACTTTTCCCATTAATTTCCCTCGAGGGTTCAGTAAGTAAATGAATGTTATAAGCTACTTTTCATAAATTTCAACTTATTGAGGAAAGCATAAAATTACTAGCTGATGCAAGTGTGTGAGTCTGGGAGAGAAGTGGAATATAAGACCTTGCAGAGTATCTTAATTGCATTCATGAGTCTTTGGGTAACATTCATAAATGCCATATGACAATTCTGTGTCATTTTAAATTCTAATATAATTTAGTTCAGTTAAGTTGCTCAGTTGTGTCTGACTCTTTGTGACCCCATGGACTGCAGCACGCCAGGCTTCCCTGTCTATCACCAACTCCCAGAGCCTATTCAAACTCAGGTCCATTATGTCGGTGATGCCATCCAATCATCTCATCCTCTGTCGTCCTCTTCTCCTCCCACCTTGAATCTTTCCCAGCATCAGAGTTTTTCCAATGAATTGGTTCTTTGCAGCAGATGACTAAAATATTGTAGTTTCAGCTTCAGCCTCAGTCTGTCCAATGAATATTCAGGACTGATTTCCTTTAGGATGGACTGGTTGGATCTCCTTGCAGTCCAAGGGACTCTCAAGAGTCTTATAGAACACCACAGTTCAAAAGCATCAATTCTTCAGCACTCAGATTTCTTTATAGTCCAACTCTCACATCCATACATGACTACTGGAAAAAACATAGCTTTGACTAGATGGACCTTTGTTGGCAAAGTAATGTCTCTGCTTTCTAATATGCTGTCTAGGTTGGTCATAGCTTTTCTTCCAAGGAGCAAGCGTCTTTTAATTTCATGCTGCAGTCACCATCTGCAGTGATTTTTGGAACCCATAAAAATAATGTCTCTCACTGTTTCCACTGTGATAAGGGTGATATCATCTGCATATCTGAGGTTATTGATATTTCTCCTAAACTCCAATATAAGTTAAACAGGTCAATATTTGATAGTTTCTTTAAAAAATCCCAGATATGGACCCAATGCTGACATAATTGGCATAGTAATTATGAGTCTGGCTGGTTAGAAAGCACAGTTTGGTGTTTCACGTGTTTGTTTCTAAGGAATTTTCAAGTTATCCTCAAAGGTAGTGTTATGAGAAGAGATTACAGTGAAAAGCAGGATCTTGCTGGACAGCATTCAGGTCCGTGGGCAGACACTTTTTCTCAGGGTCTTAGTCCTAGGGTGAAGCAAGTAGGATGCCTAGGGCACACCATTTAAAGAGGCCCTTAAAAAAAACACTCTCAGTGTTGTTTTTGTGAAAGCACAGTGTTGGCCTTGAGAATTGCACCCTAAGAACTTTATTTGCTTTACCTCAGTCCTGGCCCTGCTGGACTCCCAGTGAATAGCTTGACCTTAATTAGAAGTTCCCAAGGAGAAGGCAATGGCACCCCACTCCAGTACTCTTGCCTGGAAAATCCCATGGATGGAGGAGCCTGGTAGACTGCAGTCCATGGGGTCGCTAAGAGTCAGACACGACTGAGCGACTTCACTTTCACTTTTCACTTTCATGCATTGGAGAAGGAAATGGCAACCCACTCCAGTGTTCTTGCCTGGAGAATCCCAGGGACGGGGGAGCCTGGTGGGCTGCCGTCTGTGGGGTCGCTAGAGTCGGACACGACTGAAGCGACTTAGCAGCAGCAAAGTGGGACACACAGAGCAAGAGATTTTGGCTGCTGTAGAAATGAGGTTCTGTAAGTGAGAGCAGCTGAGTTTAGAAAATGTAGATTAATACATCCCCATATTGGAAAATTATACTACATTTTATTGACTCTGGTCTCAGATACGCTACAGAAAATATACCCATTCAACTTAATGTAATTTATTTTTTCCCAAATCATTGATTATCACAACTATTGCTCTTCCCTGCTTAATAACTGAAAAGTTGTGTCATCTAAGTAAAACTGTACATCATGTTTACCTAGTAAAACTAAGTTAAACTGTACATTTGCAAACAATTTCTGAATTAGTTCTTGGAATAGCCCGATGAGGTTAGCACAATTACTACCCACAGTTTACAAAGGAGAAAGAAGAATAAGAGATAAAATCATTTGAAAAGACATTTGTGCTTTACCAATACTATTCCTTGTCATAGTACATGGAGTCTTCATTTTTATTTTTTCTTGCTTATTCAAAATTAGCACATTTCATTTACAGAATAATGAAATTTTTTTGTATGAATAGAGTGGCAACTTTTGTATGAATGGAGTAGTATGAAAAGTAGCAACTTTTTGTATGAATGGAGTAGCAACCTACAGATGTCTTTCTCTTTTTTCCTCATTGTAAATTTCTTCTTGCCTCAACTTATGTGTGATGAAGCTTTTATTTACCTCTAAGCCCCCAGCCTGCCATGCTATCATAATTTTTCAGCACTGACTGGCTCAACAGGTTTCCACATATTCCTGAGCAATGTGAATTTCAACCCCAGAGTTGCTCAGCTCTACCACTGAGATCAATAGACAAAACTGTAAGATGGTGGTAATGAACAGCACTTCGTATAGAGTTGGCTTCCCAGAGTGTGAAGAGGCAAGTAAGTGAAAGAGTGAACTGCGGTCTACAGAAGACCCCGTAACAGAAAATACCTCTTCTACAGAGTGTCATGTTCTACATTGGAAGTTCATTATCAAACACCATTTTTGTTTTAACCAGGGACACAGAATGGTGAAAAGATATACCTGATCCATGTTCTCTCATAATTTATAATTGGGTGGTCTTGTATTCTACACAGATGTCCAAGTAAAGTTAATGAATAAATTGTGAAATTAGAAAGTTACTTCTCAATATTTCTCTGCACTGTCCCTTGCGATTGGCGGAGTACCTCAGTTTTAGGGGCTGAGAGATGCTTCAGCTGTAGCCATAGTTATCGTATCTGTATTTAGAAACTCAGTCCCTCAGCAACTGTCTCAGTCCATGAACTGTGGGTTCAAATACAACTTCCATTAGTCCATATTCAAGGAGGCTGAATACACATTTTAGCTTCAGTGACAGTGACATATAAAATTCCCTCAGGAACTGAACTGACTGCTAAACTGCAGGACTTTCTGCTTGGGAGAAACTACTGCAATTCGAGTTGACTACACTTGATACTGATCTTCTTTTTCTGGGCCCATTCGAGAATTTTGCTGACTTCCTCTTAGCAAGTGAGTAAATAATTGGCCCCAGACCATATAGGCTAAATTTAGAGGGCTGGGTCAACTCAATCTTTTATCACATTCTGAATCTTATTTTGGAATGAGATCATCATCTTGATTTTGTGTCCTGTCTTGCCACAACCATCCTTATATGTTAGGGCATGTTTGCTGACTGGTAGGACAGCTTGCCAATTAGTTATCTGTATGTGGGACCAGGTTGCATCCTGAGAGAGAATACTTAGGAAGATGGAGTTCTTATAAAACCTCATCAGGAAAGAGATGATTGTTTCTCAGCATGGCATGGAAGGTTTAGAGCATGCATCCATAAGGTTTCTGATAACTTTTTCTCCTTTCATCTCACTAGATTTTAATAGCTTGAACAATATAGAACACATACTACTCATCTTTGAATTCCTGATGTCTACCATAGTGCCTGGTCCATAGTAGGCACTCAACAAGTATTTTTAAACAAACAGAAACTGCAGGGTTAGGATTAGGTTTGGGGAAGGACTGGAATTAGAGTAGTTTTTTGTTTTGTTTTTTTCCTGTATGTTTGTTACTGCTCTAGAAGTTTACATGCATGATGTCCTTTATTAAGCCTATGATGTAGGGGGTGATATTGCTATCCTTATTTTTCAGTGAGGAAATTGAAAAGCTAAGTGAATTGACTAAGCTCCTATGGTTGGTAAAGAAGCATCTGTCCCCACGCTTGTGTAGCTCCAAAACATGAACTGCTACCTAAATATTTAGGACCCAGTACAAATATTGAGACAGTTTGTCAGACTCAACAATACTTTTAAAATTGAAATAAAGTAATTAGCTCAAAATAGCATGGTTCTCAAATGCTCTGTTGCTGAATATTAGTACGCTAATAATTCTTAAAATCTGAATCTAAAGATGAGAACAGGTTACAGAGACCATCTGATCAGTTGCTATCTTGCTTCCGTTAGATTCTGGGACTTAAGTATGTTGCTGTTGTTGATGGAGTTATATACCTATCTGAATAAAGGAGATAAAGGAATAAAGGAGAGCCCTTTGGATATTATTTCAGAGTTTGAATTCATGTGTAACCAATTATATACATGCAGATTTCCTTCAACTTTCTAGTTTTGTTGGGCATTAAACAAATTTTCTCCTGTTGTTTGTTTTGTCTTCTTAAGCTTTTCTGGGTTGGATTTTTCTCAATTTAAATAAAAATAATTCTGGTGAAGGTAGCATGTAGTTTACCTGTGCTTTGTAGCTCAGTCATGTCTGGCTCTTTGCAACCCCTTGAACTTGAGCTCACCAGGCTCCTCATTCCGTGGGATTTTTCATGCAAGAATACTAGAGTGTGTTGCCATTTCCTACTCCAGGGGATCTTCCTGACCCAGGGATCAACCTTTGTCTCCTGTGTCTCCTGCATTGCAGGCAGATTCTTTACCTGCTGAGCCATCAGGGAAGCCCCATAGTCTACCTACCAGTTCTAAATCTATGGTTTTCCCATAATCATCCAGTTAAATGGTGTGATGACTGGGAATAGGAATGCATACTCCTTTACACTACAGTCTGGAACTGATATGAGTTTTTCTGAGTTTGAATTCTCTAGATTGGAACTGGACTCTGGGTCATCTAAACTATTTTCTCCCACTTTAATAAGGCATAATTGGCAAATAAAATTGTAAGATATTTAAGCTGTATATTGTGATGATTTGACACATGCATACATTGTGAAAGTATTCCTTGCAACTAATTTATTAACACATCCATCACCTCAAATATTAATATATACATGAAATATATTGAAATATATCCATATATATTTGTGTGAGAACATTTAACTTTCTTAGCTAATTTCAATTATACAATAAAGTGTTACATAGTACAATAGTGTTCCAAGCTATAATCTGTTATAGTATGGGCAGTACTCAGTGGCTAATTTCCCAGGAAACAGAAACTCAATGTAGAGAGCAGAGTGACAAAATTATTGTCAAGATACAAAAAAAATAAGTTGCAAACAGAAACTCTTCAGAGTTAAAGGAAAACATTAGCAAAGCAAAAAAAAAAAAAAAGAAGCAATGGACATTTTTAAAATGCAGTTGCAAACGAAGATGTGCATCTTAGAATAATAAAAGGGCAAATATCAACTTGCTACAGAAATAAAAGAAAAAGGGATTGAAGAAACATTAAAAGCATTACATATTTCTAAATATTCTTTACAAAAGTGAGTGAGTGAAATGGAACAAAAAGTCTAGTTACATCTTCTAGCTAAAAAAGATCACCATAAGCAACAGAATGAAATTGAGAAATACTATGTCACAATAGCAGGTCAATTTGGATTGGTAAAAGAGAATCATGACAAGTTACAACAAAATGAAAGAACTCAGGAAACATCACCATCACCATGCAGTATATGAATTGGCCTCTTGCTAACACTCCAAGAAAGAAGACACTTCCAAGAATGGAAAGTGGGGAAATAACCTTTTTAGTGTGTCAGTTGATCAATGGTGTCTGACTCTGTGACCCCATGGACTGTAGCCCCCCTGGCTCCTCTATCCAGGAGATTCTCCTGGCAAGAATACTGGAGTGGGTAGCCATCCCCTTCTCCAGGGTATCTTCCTGACCCAGGTCTCCTGTATTGCAAGCAAATTCTTTACAGTCTGAGCCACCAAGGAAGTCCAGAAATAATCTCATCTTTGATTATATACATCACTGAGTGCCCAACTTAGTGAACGCAAGAAATTGGCCAACTTTGGATTTTTATCATGTGGCAAAATAACTTTCCTTATTATTTGAGGTTTAAGTGTGGTTTTCTGATACTTGTAACCAGTGTGTCCTAACTCATATTGGCGCTTCTTATTTTTCACTGCAGACTATTTTGTTCTGTACAAACTAATGATAGTGGTTTACTTACTAAGTTGTGTCCAACTCTTGCAACCCCACGGACTGTAGCCTGCAAGGCTCCTCTGTCCATGGGATTCTCCAGGCAAGAATACGGAAGTGGGCTGCTATTTCCTTCTCCAAGGGATCTTCCCGACTCAGGAATCAAATCTGGGTCTCCTGCATTGCAGGCAGATTCCTTACCAACTAAGCTATGAGGGAAGTCCCTCTACAAACTGATAAATGCTTAATATGAAGTGTATTTTCTGAAATGTCTATGTGATAGTCCACTTTATGAAGTACTTCTGATATTTTAATAAGTAAATTCCTCTGACTCCCTGAAATAAAATTTATCAGACAATGGATTTTACACATGTATATTAAGTCGCTTCAGTCGTGTGTGAGTCTTTGTAAACCTATGGACTGTAGCTGCCAGGCTCCTTTGTCCATGGAATTCTCCAAACAGGAATACTGGAGTCAGTTGCTCTGCCTTCCTCCAGAGGATGTGCCTTATCCAGGGATCAAACCTGTGTCTCTTATGTCTCCGGCATTGGCAGGCAGGTTCTTAACCTCTAGCACTACCTGGAAAGCTGGATTTTATAGTGTAATAAGGTTATAAAGTCATCATGTTATATTAGATCCTCAGATTTTATTCATCTTATGGCCAGATAGGAACCCACTTAAATTCTTACTCATGTTCAGATATTTGTTATTATTTTTCTTCTGTGTAGTGACTACATGTCAAATTTCCCTTACTGTAGGAAGAAAAAAGACATCTGTGGATTTTCATGACAATTTTGCTGCACCAGCAATTATACTAAAATTTAGATTCTGTCACATGTGTTATTTGGACAACTTCTCCTTATCTGATAATGCTTAAGGAGTCAGTGTTCACTGGTCTTTCTTCCTGAACATGTTAAGAAAACACATTTATGGGTCTGTTCCAGAGTTCTTGACATTTGAACATATTCTCATTTATTTGGCCTTCAGATACTTCCTATAGTTTTTTACCTTAAGTCTATTAACCCTAGTCAATTGCATTATATATTCTTATTGGGGAGTGTAATGACTATTTTTAGGACAATGTTTATTTTTAAGTAAGACTATAAAGTCCCCTGAAAACACTTTGGGTTAAATCAGGCTTCTTTCTCTACAACAGCAAATTCAGAAACTAATTAAGCACTTGAAGTTTATTTTAGAATAAACTAGCAAAGAGGAAGACAACTGGAGCTTTGGTGATGAGGTGGTTTTGGCCTGTCATAGCAAATGAAGAGAAGAGAGGAGATTAAAAATTCAAGTCTTGTTTTGGCTATTTAAATAGTGCTACAGCGAACATTAGGGTGCATGTATCCTTCTGAACCATGGTTTCCTCTGGATGTACGCCCAGGAGTGGGATCACTGGATCATATGGTAGAAATATTTTTAGTTTCTTCAGGAACCTCCATACTCTTCTCTACAGTGGCTGTGCCAGTCTATATTACCACCAACAGTGTCAGAGGGTTCCATTTTTTCCACATCCTCTCCAGCATGTATTGTTTGTAGATTTTTTGAAGATGGTTCTTCTGACTGGTGTGAGATGCTACCTCATTATAATTTTGATTTGCATTTCTCTAATAATTAGCAATATTGATCATCTTTTCATGTGTCTGTTGGCTATCTGCATTTCTTCTTCAGAGAAATGTCTGTTCAGGTCTTCTGTCCATTTTTTGATTTTTTTTTTTTTTTACTTTACACTATTGTGTTGGTTTTGCCATACATCAAAATAAATTTTTGTTGTTGTTTGGTTTTGATATTGAGATGCGTGACTGTTAATAAATTTTGAAGATTGTGGAAGCAGCCTAAAATCCACTAACAGATGAATGGTTAAAAAAGATGTGGTATATATTATACAATGGACTGGTGCTTAGACATTAAAACATGAAATAATGCCAGAGTAACAAGGACGGACCTAGAGATTATCATGCTAAGTGAAGTTAGTCAGATGGAGAAAGACAAATATCTTATGATATTGCTTATATTCAGAATCTAAAAAAAAGAAAGATGCAAACAAGCTTATTTACAAAACAGAAATAGATTCACAGACTTAGAAAAAAAACATGGTTACTAGGGGAGGAAGCTAGGGGGAAAGAGAGATTGAGAGGTTGGGATTGACATATACATGCTACTATATTTAAAATAGTTAACCAACAAGGACTTACAGGGAACTCTGCTCAATACTCTATAATTACCTAACTAGGAAAGAATTTTAAGAACAGATACATGTGTATGTGTATGTATAATTGAATCACTTTGCCATATACCTGAAACTAACACAACATTGTTAATCAACTGTACTCCAATATAAAATAAAAATTAAAAAAAAAAACAACTTCAAGTCAGGAGCACACATAAAGCCTAGCTCCTTATTTCCACCCAGTAGAAAGGGGGACATATGCCTGAGTGATCTAGTCGCTGCTTCCCTTTAAAGTATGTCCTTATGAAAGGGTTCTCATGTAGCATTCAAGAGCTGCTCACTGTCTGGACACCCAACATACTAAGAGGTGAGGTTTCTGAACGATTTCTTAGGGAAATTACCATGACCAAGCTTTAGATAGCTAGTCTGATGTAATTCAGTAAATGGAAAGAATGGTTTAAGGAAAAAGAGCCTGAGATTTTTGGAGGCCAAACAACACAAATTAAGTCAACTCAGTAATTTTATCACTAAACAGTTACCCTACATGACAAAAATGCAGATACATATGTATTGGATTGGGTACAGAACTTAATTAGATTATTATAGATGTGGCAGAACTTTGTAAAGCTCTTTATAAATGTTAGCTTACTTATTTATTAAAAAGACTTGCAATGCCCAGAGACCATCTGGAGGCTAAGCTTGCATATGGTAAACAGATCAATGCTCAAATGGGGCACAGTAGGAACCTCTCCTGCTGCTATTTGTCCCCACAGAGCATCTGGAAGCAGCCAAGCATTGTGAGCCAGCTCCTAGCATGAGGCCCATCAGAACTCCTCCACGTCTGACCCTTTCCCTGTGGGGAGATGTTCCCTACTGTAGCTTCTCTGGGCAGGAGGGAGTGAGAGCAGGAGGCAGGGGGTGCCAAATCTAGGATGAGCCAACAGCTACTGAGCCTGGAGGTGGATTAAGTATTTGACCTCCCACCTTCTTATACTGAGTGGAAGTAGACAAATTCGCTTATTTGGGGGAGGGGGAGAAAGGACCTTATGTCAGAAATGTCAGAATTCCTGGAGCTCCCGCTGTTCACATCTCTGAGTAGCTTAATGTGATGAGAAAAGATCTGGACCTGGGATAGGAGGCTTGCTTTCCAGGCTGGCCACTCCATTAACTCACCTTGGGATCTTCTGGAGTTCATTTGACTTTTCTGTTTTCCTATCTATAAACATGGGATATTAAATGCATCCTATTTTCCTTATGGAGTGTTATGAAATGTATTTGAAAAGTTTTTACAGTGTTATATATAAAGAGCTAGGTATACACACGTATCCCCCATATTGCTTATATTCTGAGGACAATCCAACTCTATGAGACACTAGATCGCACCTTCTTGCGACCCAAATAAACAGCATTGTAGAAGACAGAATTCCCAAAGTTGTGCCTTGTGAATGACATGTGAGTTCAAAGAGTATGTGCTTTAGAAGTAGCAGGATTTGGGTCTAAATCTCTGCTCAATTTCTCCCAAGTAATCTTGAATGATTTCCTTAAACTGCCTAGGAGTAAGTTGTTTCATATGTCAAATGGTCATAAGGATGCCAGAACTGGCATCACAGAATTGCCGTAAGGTGGAGAATGTGCAAAAAGACTTCTATACAATATCTGGATAACAGTAGATTCTCGTTAATTTTTAACTCCAATCCACCCACTCTGTGCAATATCTCAAGGGGATTTATAAGTGGTGTGAATGTAAAACTCTTTATCAGTCATCTGGCTTCTGCTGTTTTTTGGGGTTTTGAACACCATACAGTACAGAAAAGTGATTTTTACATGGACATTTTAAGGAACAATTGAGAAAATAAACAGCATATCAAAGAAGAATACGTTCCTGTGTTCAAGTGAGAGAGGATTAATTTCCTTATGAGGATTCGCTTCTCCCTAGATTTGGAAAAAATAAAAATAAAATGAATGCAGCAACAAGAATATCTTCAATGGGAAATTAAAAGGTAGATTAGTCATGGAGATACAATTTTTCTTCTGGGTAATATTACATTCGGCCCATCATGCATTTCAGTTGCCTTTTTCACAGAGTGCTGCAGTTCAGCATAAGAACCTTTCTAGCACTGACATTGTCTAGTTTGGCATTTTTACCTTGGATTAGTTCCCCCTTAAAAGAGGAGGCTTGGATTGATCACTGGGAACAGGCAGGAGCAAAGTTAAACAACACTGTCATGAATGACTGCATTTCCAGCCTCACCCTCTCTGACACACAGCCTTGTAAGGGGCCGCCTCCTCAGGACTCTGCTGAATGAACATCTGTGGCAGCACGTTACCCTGCTGGCTGACTGAGGCCCTCCCACGGACCTGTATCTCTTTTGGAGAGGGGACTGTTTTATGGATTTCTCTTGGTTGAAGTTAATATTGCAGAGGCTTATTATGATCCCAGTGCTGGTCAAGAGCGAAAAAGACTTACTGCGGATGTGATTAAGTGTGAAGGTATAGATTCTAATATAGGTGTAGCTAATAGACACTTTTTTTTTAATCTATAAAGATGTTTTCACCTGCTGTGGTAGCTCTTCTGGAAATAGAATGTGGGTCACTTTTCACCTGGACAAAAACAATAGGGTGTGGGAGACCGTCCACTGCTCGTGGAAAAATTGAAAGGGTTTAACAGTTTTCTTGAGAGCAGGATGGTTTGAGTTGCCAGACATCAGCATGGGTACTTTCTTTCTGCTCCTTCCTTTTGTTGGGTTCAGTGGTTCTTTCACTTCAGGATACACAAGTATTACTGTACAGGGCTGTGTATTTCCAGCTGCATATATTACACATTATGAGTGACTCAAGAGACATTCCAGAATAATTTTGACAACATGTATTTTCCATATTACATGTTGAATATAGAACCTAATGCTAGTAAAAGAAGCAATTCCATTGTGTTATTTTTCCACTCTAAAGATTGACAATTCTTAGAATTATTGATAATAATGAGTTAGCTAAACTTGGCTGTGGGCTTCTCATACACTTTGGCTGAGAGTCTCAGCAAAACATTTTCATCGAGCAATTGGTCAACATCTATCAACTTTTAAAATGTTCAGAGTTTTTACTTTGTAATTCCACTTCTAGAAATTGTTCTTAAATACCTATAGGCATGTGTGCCTAAAGATGTAGAGGAAGATATTTTTTGTAGGATTGATTGCTTTAGCAAAACAAAGCCATTAATGAATATACTTCCTTAGATTTTGCCATAATGGTTTTTTAATAAAAGTTTAGTCTCTTATATTGAACTACAAGGCCCTGAAAGATCAGGCTTTTGGCTACATGTCCAGCCTTTTCTTACCTTCTCTAGCTTCTTGTCATCTATACAACAGTAAGTGATATTTTACTAGCAATTCAACAAAAGTGGAGTGGATAATTATAATTCATCTAGACAAATATCAAATTTGAAACCGGTATATATAAGGATGAAAAGATCTCCAAGATGGCATCATCTTATACAGAGAGATCTAGGGGTGTGTGAGTGTGCATGTGTGTGTGTGCACACACATGTGTGCATGCATGCACAAGGCTTTTCTCATTTAGAATTCTGCAGCAATGCTATAAACCAGCTCCTTCATCTGCACTCAGTAGAAACCTGATAAAACTATTGAAACTACCAATCCCAGACCTATTCCCTTTCTCTCCCCTTCTTCACAGAAATGTTTAATGCATGACTAGGTTACTTCTCATTTTGGTCCTGGAGAATGTTTTCATAAGTCTGTCCTAAGTTCATTATTTTTTATTGTAGCAAGTATTTATCAAAAGTGAATTTGTACAATGTCTTGTGCACATTTTCCACGCTTTTAGTTTATTCACCTCAATAAACTCATGAAGTAAGTCGTCAATATTTATAGTGAGGATCAGCAAGATTAACAACTTAGTCTGGTTATACAACTAGTAAGTGATAAAGTTGGCTTCCCAGGTGGCTCAGTGGTAAAGAATCCACCTGCCAATGCAGGAGATGCGGGTTCAGTCTCTGGGTTGAGAAGATCCCCTGGTAAAAGAAATGACAACTCACTCCAGTACTCTTGCCTGGGAAATCCCACAGACAGAGGAGCCTGGTGGGCTATAGTCCATGGGGTTGCAAAACAGTCAGACATAGCTTAGTGACTAAACAGTAATAAAAGTGATAAAGTTAGCATTTAAACCCAATACCACCTGACTCCAGTATCCATGCTTACAAGCACTAGCTGCTAAGTCACCTCAGTTGTGCCTGACTCTGTGCGACCCCATAGACGGCAGCCCACCAGGCTCCCCCGTCCCTAGGATTCTCCAGGCAAGAACACTTGAGTGGGTTGCCATTTCCGTCTCCAATGCATGAAAGTTAAAAGTCAAAGTGAACTTGCTCAGTCGTGTCCGACTCTTAGCGACCCCATGGACTGCAGCCCACCAGGCTCCTCCGTCCATGGGATTTTCCAGGCAAGAATACTGGAGTGGGGTGCCATTGCCTTCTCCGTCTAGAGTGGCTGACAATAGTGGATAGACTGGAACATTTTTAAACTTAGAGCCAACTGACCATACCTTCTCTTCTGCCCCACATCGCATTCTAGGCACCTGTGAGAGAAAGGGACAGTTGGCTACATTGTTCTTAAAGATGCAAAGAGCTAGTTCCGCCCTTCTATGTCTAAGACAACCAGAGACTCCTTGAACATCACAAGATGTAACTTAAACTCATTCATATCTCACCACTCTCCTTAGAGCAGAGATGACTTGACCTCCTAATGGTTCCAGTCCAGTCTCTTCAGAATCACAAGGACAGAAAAGCAGCACAATACAGCTCACCTTCTATGTCTACATCAATTGCCAGGCACCTGAGCTCATAGGGAGGATGCCTAGGTCAGCTTTACTATTTCCCTTTGTTCCAGAACTGTGTTCTTATAAATAATAGCTGCAGAGACAGACCTGTCTGTGATTTATGGACTAGAGTCAGAAGGAGCACCTCTTACACTTGCATATGTTGCTTATTTTCTTACTTTAAGGACCCTAATTACATTTCTCACCTTTCGGTTTTAGAGTTTGGTCATTATTCATAGGGTAACATGGATCAGCTTTGTCTTTCTGGCTGTGATTTTGTAAACAATTGTGCTAAAATATGGAGATAAGACTGTGAAAAGGAGTCAGGAGCTTCAGAAGCAAAATGGAAATACCTGATCTGAGCCTCCTGATACCTTGACTTGGTCAGATCATCAAGGAATCATACGTCCTCTGAAGCTCCTCTTCTGCAGTGGTAATGAATCTTGTTACCCCATTCTCTGCTTTTCTAGGGACATTCTCAGTTTATGCCCAAGTTCACTATTTGTGGTTTGCAAGATTTATTTCATGGGTACCCTAACAATGAGGAGAATGCTCATATTTACTCCAAAGAATTTTGGCAAAGCTTAAATAGACTTCTCTGGGAAGGGGTGGGACCTTGAATTTGTCACTCTGTGCAGCAGAGGACATGCACTTGTCTTTGGGATATAAAGGACCTGAAAGGGTAAGGCATGGGGATGGGGGTTATACTAAGGATATAGCGTGCTTGGAAATCTCACGGGTATGGAATTAGAAGGTGGAAAAATATAAGGAGATAAAAATAGTGACTCCTTCTGTTTGTCTCTGATCTCTCCTAAAGTGTCTTCATTTCCATCTCAGTTTACCAGTCTCTACTTTTCTGGTGGTGTCAGTGGTAAAGAACCCGATGGCCAATGCAAGAGACTTAGGAAACATGGGTTTGATCCCTGGGTTGGAAAGATCCCCTAGAGTAGGAAATGGAAACCCACTACAGTATTTTTGCCTGGAGAATTCCATGGACAGAGGAGCCTAACGGGCTACAATCCATGGGGTCACAAACAGTCAGACATGCCTGAAGCAACTTAGCACACACACACACACACCCCTCTCTGAGTCTCTAATGCCCTTTAGACATTTTTTGGCTTCTGTTCTTGTGCTCCTTTCTCTTCTCTGTCAACCTTATTCTCTCTGCTTTTTTTCTCCTCTCAAAATTTGATTTCTATAGAATATTGAACCTCTTACATCAGATGCTTATACCAACTGGCAACAAACTCATATCTCTTGTAGTTCTGTTCCCATAAGGCTGGGGATGTCTTTTCTAGAGTTAGGGACAAGTTAAGATTAAGAGACATTACTCTGCCAACAAAAGTCTATAGTCAAGGCTATGGTCTTCCCACTGGTCACGTACAGTTGTGAGTGCTGTACTGTAAAGACGGCAGAATGCCAAAGAATTGATGCCTTTGAACTCTGGTGCTGGAGAAGACTCCTAAAAGTCCATTGGACAGCAAGGAGTTCAAACCAGTCAATCTTAAGGGAGATCAACCCTGAATATTCACTGGAAGGATTGATGCTGAAACTGAAGCTCCAGTATTTTGGTCACCTGATGTAAAGAGCTGACTCACTGGAAAAGTCCCTGATGCTAGAAAAGATTGAGGGCAGAAGAAGAGGGCATCAGAGGATGAGATGGCAAGATAGCATTATAGATGCAATAAACATGAACTTGGGCAAACTCTGGGAGATGGTGAGGAACAGGGAGTCCTGGTGTGCTGCAGTCCATGGGGTCTCAGAGTTTGGACATGACTGGACGACTGAGCAACAACAAAGGACAACATATACATTTATAATAATATGTTTTCCAAGACAGTCCCTCTGAATATCTTCATGAGCTTGCAGGTAAGATAGGTCTGCAGCCAAAACTTAAGGATCCAAAGCTTCATCAAAATGTAACCTATCACAACCAATGTGTGTAAATTCAGTTGTTTCAAACAATACTACAACAACTAAGTCTATATAATGGATAATACTCACCATTACCTTGAGAAGGTGTCTCAAGAGATAGCAAAAAGGCCTGACAGTGCTTTCTACATTGCTGATGCTGCTGCTAAGTCACTTCGGTCGTGTCCGACTCTGTACAACCCCATAGACGGCAGCCCACCAGGCTCCCCCATCCCTGGGATTCTCCAGGCAAGAACACTGGAGTGGATTGCCATTTCCTTCTCCAATGGATGAAAGTGAAAAGTAAAAGTGAAGATGCTCAGTCATGTCTGACTCTTAGTGACCCCATGGACTGCAGCCTATACCAGCCTCCCCCGTCCATGGGAATTTCCAGGCAAGGGTACTGGAGTGGGTTGCCATTGCCTTCTCCAGCTTTCTACATTAAAAAGGCACTATTACACCTCAACAGATAAATGCCCCTTTGATTTTTTTTGTCAGTGTTTTACTTCATTTTTTTCAAATATTTGGTATGGTTTTCTTTGTGTCAGATATTTTCTAAATGGCATCATGGGGCAGATGGTTCTTTGTGTTTAAGAGTGACTGTATCCTGATTGGTCTCTTCTGTGGGAGGGAAAGTCAGTGTCTCCTTTGGTGAACTGGTCAGTGGGCCCATGGTAATGGTGGAGTGTGGGTTTATAAACATCAACTTCTTGCTCTTGCCTCAAACTTTCCAAACAAAGGTTGGCCAGCTGGCAGTTCTGAGACCTGGCGTTCCAAACTGTTCAGTAATCTGACATCTGTTTTACGTTCCCACATTACTGAGAAATGAAGAGCCCAATTGTCATCTGGTCCCACCCTCACCTGGTTCATGAAAGCCATTTAGGAACTTATCTCGTCTTCTTTCCTTTGAACATCACCAAAACCCAGTGAATGTTCTGCCCAACATAGAAGGCCAGGAGAGGAATTGAGTTCAGTTCAGTATAGTCGCTCAGTCATGTCTGACTCTTTGAGTCCCATGGACTGCAGCATGACAGACTTCCCTGTCCATCACCAACTCCCAGAGTTTACTCAAACTCATGTCCATCAAGTTGGTGATGCCATCCAACCCTCTCATCCTCTGTTGTCCCTTTCTCCTCCTACCTTCAGTCTTTCCCAGTGTCAGGGTTTTTTCCCAGCAAGTCAGTTCTTCACCTCAGGTGGCCAAAGTATTGGAGTTTCAGCTTCAGCTTCGGTTCAATTCAGTCTCTCAGTCGTGTTCCCCTCTTTGTGACACTATGGACTGTAGCACGTCAGGCCTCCCTGTCCATCACCAACTCATCAGCATCAGTCCTTCTGAATAGTCAGGACTGATATCCTTTAGGATTGACGGGTTGGATCTCCTTATAGTCCAAGGCATTCTCAAGAGTCTTCTCTAATACCACAGTTCAAAACCATCAATTCTTCAGTGCTCAGCTTTTGTTATAATCCAACTCTCACATCCATACATGACTACTGGAAAAACCATAGCTTTGACAATACAGACCTTCATTGATAAAGTAATGTCTCTGCTTTTTAATATGCTATCTAGGTTGGTCATAACTTTTCATCCAAGGAGCAAGCATCTTTTAATTTCATGGTTGCAGTCACCATCTGCAGTGATTTTGGAGCCCCCCCAAAATAGAGTCTCTCACTGTTTCCATTGTTTCCCCATCTATTTGCCATGAAATGATGGGACCAGATGCCATGATCTTAGTTTTCTTAATGTTGAGTTTTAAGCCAACTTTCACTCTCCTCTTTCACTTTCATCGAGAGTTTCTTTAGTTCTTCTTCACTTTCTACCATAAGGGTGGTGTCATCTGCATATCTGAGGTTATTGATATTTCTCCCGACAATCTTGATTCCAGCTTGTGCTTCATCCAGTCCAGCATTTCTCATGATGTACTCTGCACAGAAGTTAAATAAGCCGGGTGACAAAATAAAGCCTTGACATTCTGCTTTCCCAATTTGGAACTGGCCTGTTGTTCCATGTCTGGTTCTAGCTGTTGCTTCTTGACTTGCATACAGATTTCTCAGGAGCCAGGTCAAGTGGTCTGGTGTTCCCATCTCTTTAAGCATTTTTCACAATTTGTTGTGATCTACACAGTCAAAAGCTTTGGTGAGGTCAAAGGAGAGGGATTAGCTCTTAGGTTAAGGCTTAGGTGAAGGTGAAGTCTCTCAGTCGTGTCCGACTCTTTGCAACCCCATGGACTGTAGCCTACCAGGCTTCTCTGTCCATGGGATTCTCTAGGCAAGAATATTGGAGTGGGTTACCATTTCTTTCTCCAGGGAATCTTCCCGACCCAAGGATCAAACTCGGGTCTCCCGCATTGGAGGCAGATGCTTTAACCTCTGAGCCACAGCATTGAAGGCTCAGCTGTATAGAAATAATGTCTGATTTTGGGGTCTGGCACAGGGAGTGAAAAGAAAATAGATTTAGTGCTTCCATGGCAGAATTTAAATCAAATATATTTATTTCAATTACTAATTGTATGGACTTGTGTGTGTGTGCATGCTAAGTTCCTGCAGTTGTGTCCGGTTCTTTGTGACCCTATGGACTGTAGCCTGCCAGGCCCCTCTGTCCATGGAATTCTCCAGGCAAGAATACTACAGTAGGTTGCTGTGCCCTCCTCCAGGGGCTCTTCCCCACCCCGCCCCCCTCTCCCCTCCAGCCACTAGGGATCAAAATTGTATCTCTTGAGTCTTCTGTATTGTCAGGCAGGTTCTTTACCATAAGCATCACTTGGGAAGCCCACGTGTGGACTTTGGCTTATTAATTAAACCTTAGTTAATAAAGTCTTAGTTTATTCATTTGTAAATAGAGATGAAGTGTTTTTGAGATTGACTATCTATACCTTTGTGGAAGCAGAACTGAACCTCAGCCACAGCTGGAAAGCACCGATGATTATAAGACTTTGGCCTTTAGCACTCAACTTTAGTTTCTTTAAAGAACTTCCATACTGGGACTTCACTAGCATTCTGGTGGTTAAGACTTCACCTTCCAATGCAGGGGGTGTGGGTTCAACCCCTGATCATGGAGCTAAGATTCCACATGACTTGAGGCCGAAAACAAAACAAAACATAAAACAGAAGCAATGTTGTAGCAAATTCAATAAATACTTTTCAAATCCCCACATCAAAAAATTCTTTAAAAAAAAGAACCTCTGGAGAAATGTCTATTTAGTTCTTTGGCCCATTTTATGATTGGGTCATTTATTTTTCTGGAATTGAGCTGTAGGAGTTGCTTGTATATTTTTGAGATTAGTTGTTTGTCCGTTGCTTCATTTGCTATTATTTTCTCCCATTCTGAAGGCTGCCTTTTCACCTTGCTAATAGTTTCCTTTGTTGTGCAGAAGCTTTTAAGGTTAATTAGGTCCCATTTGTTTATTTTTGCTTTTATTTCCAATATTCTGGGAGGTGGGTCATAGAGGATCCTGCTGTGATGTATGTCGGAGAGTGTTTTGCCTATGTTCTCCTCTAGGAGTTTTATAGTTTCTGGTCTTACATTGAGATCCTTAATCCATTTTGAGTTTATTTTTGTGTATGGTGTTAGAAAGTGTTCTAGTTTCATTCTTTTATAAGTGGTTGACCAGTTTTCCCAGCACCACTTGTTAAAGAGATTGTCTTTAATCCATTGTATATTCTTGCCTCCTTTGTCAAAGATAGGGTGTCCATATGTGTGTAGATTTATCTCTGGGCTTTCTATTTTGTTCCATTGATCAATATTTCTGTCTTTGTGCCAGTACCATACTGTCTTGATAACTGTGGCTTTGTAATAGAGCCTGAAGTCAGGTAGGTTGATTCCTCCAGTTCCATTCTTCTTTCTCAAGATAGCTTTGGCTATTTGAGGTTTTTTGTATTTCCATACAAATTGTGAAATTATTTGTTCTAGCTCTGTGAAGAATACCGTTGGTAGCTTGATGGGGATTGCATTGAATCTATAAATTGCTTTGGGTAGTATACTCATTTTCACTATATTGATTCTTCCAATCCATGAACATGGTATATTTCTCCATCTATTAGTGTCCTCTTTGATTTCTGATGGCTAACAAACACATGAAAAGATGCTCAACATCACTCATTATCAGAGAAATGCAAATCAAAACCACTATGAGGTACCATTTCATGCCAGTCAGAATGGCTGCAATCCATAAGTCTACAAGCAATAAATGCTGGAGAGGGTGTGGAGAAAAGGGAACTCTCTTACACTGTTGGTGGGAATGCAAACTAGTACAGCCACTATGGAGAACAGTGTGGAGATTCCTTAAAAATCTGGAAATAGAACTGCCTTATGATCCAGCAATCCCACTGCTGAGCATACACACCAAGGAAACCAGAAGGGAAAGAGACACGTGTACCCCAATGTTCATCGCAGCACTGTTTATAATAGCCAGGACATGGAAGCAACCTAGATGCCCATCAACAGATGAATGGATAAGAAAGCTGTGGTACATATACACAATGGAGTATTACTCAGCCATTAAAAAGAATACATTTGAATCAGTTCTAATGAGATGGATGAAACTGGAGCCTATTATACAGAGTGAAGTAAGCCAGAAAGAAAAACACCAATACAGTATACTAACGCATATATATGGAATTTAGAAAGATGGTAACAATAACCCTGTGTACGAGACAGCAAAAGAGACACTGATGTATAGATCAGTCTTATGGACTCTGTGGGAGAGGGAGAGGGTGGGGAGATTTGGGAGAATGGCATTGAAACATGTATAATATCATGTATGAAACGAGTCGCCAGTCCAGGTTCGATGCACAGTACTGGATGCTTGGGGCTGGTGCACTGGGACGACCCAGAGGGAGGGTAGGGGAGGGAGGAGGGAGGAGGGTTCAGGATGGGGAACGCGGGTTTACCTGTGGCGGATTCATTTTGATATTTGGCAAAACTAATACATTATTGTAAAGTTTAAAAATAAAATAAAATTAAAAAAAAACCTCTGTACTACTTCTGATATTCACTGAATCATTAAAAGGATTTGCATTTTTACCACAAGACCTTAACTTTCCTATTGCCTTCTAGAAAATCTCATTCACAGACAAAAACAGGTAGTCTAGGGGAATGAGAAGGATAATTACCCATCATAAGAATATTCAAGTACCTTGGTTAAAACAGCTTTTTATTATCACTCACTACTCAGGGAAGACTTATATTATGCAAAACTAACATCCATAATATTAGAGTTTAAAATAATTTCAAAAGAAATAGTTGTTGTTCCAACTTCGTGTTATAATACATACCTTAAAATCCATCATGTCTATTGAATCTTTAAAGGAACTGTGTTACTAATTCCACTTTATCCAGATAAGACACTCAAAAATGCCAGATCAGAAAGTTTGTGATTCACCAGCATTCAATTGTTTCTAAACTCCATGTTTCTTCCATTTTGCTATTTTGTGTCCCACTAATAATATTAGTTTTAAAAATTATGTAATAGTAATAAAAATATAATAATGATATGCCTTAAAGGGTGTTATGCTGACTTTTTTGTCCTGATTTATGCAAAAGACACCTTCCCTTTACCCCTAAAAATAAAGTCCATGTCTTTGATTTCATGACCTAGATTTCTGGTTAAATTTGTACTCAAACAACTCCACTTACCACATGAAATATTTTTCAGTACTGTATTATTGACATTAAATAAAGTTACAGAAGGAAGTGTTCAACCATTATAGCCACATTTTACCCTTAAAAAATTCTGAAAGAGATGGGAATACCAGAGCACATGATCTGCCTCTTGAGAAACCTATATGCAGGTCAGGAAGCAACAGTTAAAACTGGACATGGAACAACAGACTGGTTCCAAATAGGGAAAGGAGTACGTCAAGGCTGTATATTGTCACCCTGATTAGTTAACTTATATGCAGAGTACATCATGAGAAACGCTGGGCTGGAAGAAGCACAAGCTGGAATCAAGATTGCTGGGAGAAATCTCAATAACCTCAGATATGCAGATGACACCACCCTTATGGCAGAAAGTGAAGAGGAACTAAAAAGCCTCTTGATGAAAGTGAAAGTGGAGAGTGAAAAAGTTGGCTTAAAGCTCAACATTTAGAAAACGAAGATCATGGCATCCGGTCCCATCACTTCATGAGAAATAGATGGGGAAACAGTGGAAACAGTGTCAGACTTTATTTTTCTGGGCTCCAAAATCACTGCAGATGGAGACTGCAGCCATGAAATTAAAAGACACTTACTCCTTGGAAGAAAAGTTATGACCAACCTAGATAGCATATTAAAAAGCAGAGACATTATTTTGCCAACAAATGTTCGTCTAGTCAAGGCTATGGTTTTTCCTGTGGTCATGTATGGATGTGAGAGTTGGACTGTGAAGAAAGCTGAGCACCAAAGAATTGATGCTTTTGAATTTGGTGTTGGAGAAGACTCTTGAGAGTCCCTTGGACTGCAAGGAGATCCAACCAGTCCATCCTGAAGGAGATCAGCCCTGGGATTTCTTTGCAGGGAATGATGCTGAAGCTGAAACTCCAGTACTTTGGCCACATCATGTGAAGAGTTGACTCATTGGAAAAGACTCTGACGCTGGGAGGGATTGGGGGCAGGAGGAGAAGGGGACGACAGGGGATGAGATGGCTGGATGGCATCACTGACTCGATGGATGTGAGTCTGAGTGAACTCTGGAGTTGGTGATGAACAGGGAGGCCTGGCGTGCTGGGATTCATGGGGTTGCAGAGTCGGACACGATTGAGTGACTGAACTGAACTGACCCTTAATATTAGAGGAGTTAGTTGAACCTGGAGAGTCATCAGCTAAAAATTGTGTTTTATGTAAATGGTGAATATAATTTCCTTCATATATAATCCTTTGCAGTAGCGATGCAAATAAGGAGTAAGAAGATAGACTCTAGAGTGAAACTTCAAAGATGATTTCATTCTAATTATCTGTTCTTTTCTCATAGATGAGAAGAAAAACTATTACATTTTAAAATGAAGATATGTGTATATATTCATTTCCTTTCCAATTGAAAGAGGCAAACAGAATTTTTAACAAGACAAATCTGGCAGTATAATCAGGCCCATAGAGAAATGGGCCTCTATTCTTACTAGAATCTTACAGTGAGTTCTTACTAGACATCTTACAGTGACTCTCTACAACATAGAACATGTCTCTATGAGCTATAGGAATGAATTCAGAAGAACTTTACTTTTGCCCTTTAATTTTTATTTTTCTAGCATGTTATACTAATCATCTTTTTCAATAGTAATATTGAGTTATAATCTACATAACCACAGAACATGTCCATTTCAAGTGTAAAGTTCTATGAGTTTTAGTAAATTTAAACAGCTGTGCAACCATTATAAAATGCTGTTTTAGTTTCTATCCCTCCAGAAAGTTCTAATCCTCTTTTTGCTTTCTAATTAATTTTTATTTTATTTTTTAAAATTTTATTTTATTTTTAAACTTTACATAATTGTATTAGTTTTGCTAAATATCAAAATGAATCCGCCACAGGTATACAGGTGTTCCCCATCCTGAACCCTCCTCCCTCCCTCCCCATACCATCCCTCTGGGTCGTCCCAGTGCACCAGCCCCAAGCATCCAGTATCGTGCATCGAACCTGGACTGGCAACTCGTTTCATACATGATTTTTTACATGTGGAGTATAGTTTCTTTACAATGTTGTGTTAGTTTCTACTTTACAGCAAAGAGAATCAGCTATATGCATACATATATCCCCTCTTTTTTGGATTTCCTTTCCACTTAGGTCAACACAGAGTACTGAGTAGGGTTCCCTGTATCTATTATATACATGGTATTAATAGTGTATGTCAATCCCAATCTCCCAATTTATCCCACCACCCCCTACCTCCCTTGGTATCCGTACATTTGTTCTCTACATCTGTGTTTCTATTTCTATCTTGCAAATAAGGTCAACTATACTATTTTTCTAGATACAACATGTATGTGTTAATATATGATGTGTTTTTACCTTTCTGACTTACTTCACTCTATATGACAGTCTCTAGGTCCATCCATGACTCTGCAAATGACCCAATTTTGTTCCTTTCTATGACTGAAATAATATTCCATTGTATATACTTCATGGTCCATTCCTATGTTGATGGACATTTAGGTTGCTTCCACGTCCTGGCTGTTGTGAATAGCGCTGCATGTGCATGCACTGAAGTGCATGTGTCTTTTTAAATTTTTTTTTTCTGGATATATGCCTTGTAATGGGATTTCGTTGGGTCACATGATAGTTCTATTTTAAGTTTTTTTTTTTTAAGGAATCTGCATCATGTTCTCCATAGTGGCTGCATCAAATTCTATTTTAAGTTTTTTTTTTTAAGGAATCTGCATCATGTTCTCCATAGTGGCTGCATCAAAATTACATTTCCATCAACAGTGCAAGAGGGGTCCCTTTTCTCCAAACCCCCTCCAGCATTTATTGTTTGTAGATTTTTTTTAAACAATGGTCATTCTGAGGGGTCTGATACCACACTGTAGTTTTGATTTGCATTTCTCTAATAATTAGTGATGTTGAGCATCTTTTCATGTGTTTGTTAACCATGTATGTCTTCTTTGGAGAAATGTCTGTTTAGATCTTCCACCTATTTTTTTATTGGGTTATTTGTTTTTTTGATATTGAGCTGCATGTGTTGTTTGTATATTTTGGATATTAATTCTTTTTCAGTTGCTTTGTTTGCAAATATTTTCTCCCATTCTGAGGGTTGTCTTTTTGTCTTGGGGGAAAAACACTCTGCTATTCAGATCCCATCGATTTATTACTGACAACTCAGAAAAACAGGAACTTGTATATATATGAAAGATGACTTTGGCAAGTATAAAACATCTTTAAACCTCACTTTTTCTGTGAAAGTGGTTAAATCTTTGCTTCACTTTACTCATAAAGTTTAAATGTGCTTCTACCATTTTGAGTGAAGTGTAGAAATCTTACTGTTCTTTGGATCTCTGTATTCTCCTCACTCTAATAATATAAGTATTTTATATTATTTATTCTATAATCATATATCCTCTACATAGATTGAGCAATATGTCATATGACATTACATTCTTGTTTCAAGAATCAAATATTATTCAATAAGCTTATGAGAAGTAGATTAGGATATTTACCCTAACTTTTGCCCTTCCTAATGTTCTTTCCTTTCTGAAATTCCATGCCTTCTTCTGTCCCTTCCTCTTTCTTGGAGAACTTCTTTAGCCTTTCACTGAGGGTAGTTATGCTAGCAGCAAATTCTTAGTCTTCTTTTGTCTGAGAATGTGTTAATATTCCCTGCATTTCTGAGATATAGAAATCATGACTGATAGTTTTATTCTTTCAGTACTTAAAAAATATTCTATATCATTCTTGCATATGTGATTTCAGATCTGAAATCCTCTGTTTTTCTAATTAGGGTTTCCCTATACATGATGTGGGGGCTACCCTGGTAACCCAGCTGGTAAAGAGTCTGCCTGCAATGCAAGAGACCCTGGTTCAATTCCTGGGTCAGGAAGATCCCCTTGAGAAGGGATAGGCTACCCACACCAGTATTCTTGGGCTTTCCTGATGACTCAGATGATAAGAATCTACCTGCAATGTGGGAGACCTGGGTTCATTTCTTGGGTTGGGAAGACATTCTGGAAGAGGGTATGTCAACCAACTCCAGTATTCTTGCATGGAGAATCCCCATGGTCAGAGGAGCCTGGTGGGCTACAGTCCATAGGGTCACAAAGAATGGGACATGACTGAGCAACACACACACACATGATGTGCCAGTGTTCTCTGACTTCTTTCAAGAATTTTTTTGTCTTTTGCTTTCAGAGTTTGTTTATTATCTTTGAGTTTATTCTATTTGTAGCTCACTTAGATTCTTAAATCTGTAGGTTTATGTATTTCACTATATTTGCAGTTTTCAGCCATTATTTTTTATAATACATTTTCAGTCTAATTCTCTCTCTCCTCTACTACTGAGACTGATGATTTGAATATTAGCTCTTTCTTTATCCTATATAGGTCCTTTTACTCTATTAATTTTTTATGATCTACTTTCTACTTTTTTACTTTGACTTGGTAAATTCTATTGTTTTATCCTCAAGTTCACTGTTTCTGTCCTTTATCATTTCTACTTTACTTTTGAGCCCATCCAGCAAGTTTTATTTCTTTTTATTTCTTTTCTTTTTTTTTTTTTTTTTTTGCATTTTTCAATCCTGGGACTTCTATTTGGTTCTCTTTTATAACATGATGTTTGACTGAAATGTTCTACTTATTCATTAATTTCAAGTTAATTGACTGTTGTTCATTGAAGCATTTTTATAATGGCTGCTTTAAAAACAGATAGTTTTAACATTTGATTCACTTCAATGTTGGCATCTGTTGATGACCTTTTTTCATCTAAGTTGTGATTTTCCTGGACTTTGATGAGTGATTTTTTTATTGTATCATGTATAGTTTGGATATTAGGGGATTCTGAATTTTACATTAACCCTGTTGAGGTGTGGTGTGATGGTAAGTGAACATATGCACACAACTTTCTGCTGCACCCTCCCCCATCCCACTGGCAAAAGTGTGGTGCTGCTTCATTTTAAATGGATTAGGTGGAAATTTAGCTCCTATCTCTATCCACTAGCATCTCCCTGGCAAAAGTGGGTTTCCTATTTAAGCTCTCTGCCTTGCCCAGTTGCCAAAAGGGAAGGGGAAAACAGAGAGCTGACTTACATCACTTTACTGCTGCGGGTTGAGGGCTGAAAGTCAGCTGTGCCATACTGAGGCACATGCTGAACCCTCTGCCAGATAGAGGGTTAGGTGGAAACAGGCAAGCTGATTGTAATTCTGAGCCACAGAAGCTAGAACATTACTTCAAATAGATGATTTTCCTAGAGGTTTGGGAAGATGCCAGGTACATGAAGAGAATCTTAAGCATAAATAATTCCTCAATTTATAAACATTTTCATGAGTAGAAAAATCTAATTTAGAAAGTCAGCTTTAGGAAATGTAACTTAAGAGAGAAGTATTTAGTAGGTAAGATATATCTAGTTAAGGTGGAGGGAATAAAATTAAATGAAATGTAATATTTCTACAAATTCATATTTTTCCAGTTTGAAAATTCATGAGGTAGGGAATTTTGGGCTGTGACTTACCTAGACATGCTCTTGTGTACACTTTTTATGAGCTCTAAAAGCTGATGATGCAACATAGTATTTTATGGGTGAAACAGGAATGTTCAGGATCCTGAAGATGGACTGGAGAAGACCTGTACTATGTTCCTGAAGTTAATATACATCTACTCTAGTAATCAGTTTGCTTTGGAAATCTTCCCTGTGCCCTTCCCGAAGATGAATGGTTTTAGAAGTAGCTACTATAAAGGTTCAACTGCTTTGTCCTCTGTACTGTCAGTTTTTGGGGATTGCATTTCAGGTGAAGTTTCTGGGGACCACAGTAAATATTTGGAAGTTACCCATGATTAAATTTACTATGCACAACACTGAAACAAGTATTACACTTAGTATTCTTCAGTGAATTACTCTGATAACTTTAATAATATTTAACTCATTTTGTGTTAGCTGATGATAGATCTAGTTATCCTGTGGTAGAGAAGTAAATTCACACAGAGCATTTTGTACCAAGGGTCTGAGTAAATATCCATCGCAATGGCAGAAATAAGTTTCTTCACTAAAATATTTGTAAACACCTTTAAGCCTTCTTGGAATCTTAGTACTTATTTTTTTTTTAATACTTCATGACATTCTTATCACCAACTCCATTATTGCCATCTTCCTTACCACCATAAAAATAGAAAAAATAAAAATATATATTTCATATAAACCAGACACTGACCTAAGCACTTAAATTTTATCTCATTTAATTCTTTTGAACAACACACACATACACACACAGATGAAACAGAGAGTTTAAGTAACTTGCTGAAGACAACTCAGCTAATAGTGCCAAAGTCAGGATTGTCTGGTATTTTGTTGTTGTTATTGTTGTTGTTTGTTTTAATAAGTCTGAGACCTTACTCACATGCCTCATCACCTCTAATCTGTAAGCAAACCTGAAATCTTTAAAGCTGAGATCTCAGAACCTGTCCCAGACATCAGTTAATTTCTTTCTTTGTCTTTCTTTTGATACTTGTATAAGCCTACAGAGGGTAGAACTAATCTTTTAATGCCCAAGTCCTTTTGGTTTCTGCAAAAACTTCTAAGTACAGGGGAAATGAAAGCATTTATTTTAGCACTTGTGATGTACCAGGCGTTTACGTAGATTCTTTTATCCTCAAAGCAACCCTGAAAGGTGGTTATATTTATTTTGGAGATGGTATGACTGGAACTTATAGAGGTAAAGTAGCCTCCCCAGGGACATACTAAAACAGCAAATACTAGATAGAAACCCAGTTTTACTGGGTTAACCTCTAACTGATCCTATTTATGACACGGTTGTCGTCAGTCATGACCCTTGGCATGAAACCTGAGATGAGGTCAAGATACAGAGAAATAAAGGGAGGTTTGTGCAGCCAAGAGCAGTGAAAATTTAGTAGGAGAAAAGAAGTGGGGCTCAGGAAGAAGGGCATTGTGAGAGGTCCAGAGGAAGACAGCTGGAATGTGGAGGGTAAGAGGGAGGGGAGAGTGAGAGTGGGGGACAAAGGCAGTGCAAGAGCTGCTTTATTATTTGCCTCAGGTTGACTCTAGAAATGAAACCAAGAGGGAAATAGTGGCGAGATGCAGCGCTGCTTGTCCCAGATGTAGATATGGCTTCTGCTTCTCCATTTAATGGCTGAAGTAAGGCTCATCTTTAACTAGTTGTGGGTATCTCTCAGAATGCCTCTGCTCTTGACTGAAGAATTGGAGAGAAGGGAATGTTATGCAGGTTCTGTTTGGTAGGATGGCGGTAGATTTACTCTTCTGATGTCTTCGTGTTTCTATTGTTGTCATTGCCATTGCTGCTGCTGATAAACCCTTCAAGACAATTTGCTATTTCTAACTGTGTATTTAAATTCATTTCAGTTCAGTCACTCAGTCATGTCTGACTCCTTGCAACTCCATGGACTGTAGCATGCCAGGCTTCCCTGTCCATCACCAACTCCCAGAGCTTACTCAAACTTGTGTCCATTGAGTCGGTGATGCCATCCAAGCTTGTCATCTTCTGTTGTCCCCTTCTCCTCCCGCCTTCAATCTTTCCCAGCATCAAGGTCTTCTCCAATGAGTCAGTTCTTTGCATCAGGTGGCCAATTTTTTAGTGTTTCAGCTTCAGCATCAGTCCTTCCAATAATTATTCAGGACTGATTTCCTTTAGAATTGACTGGTTGGATCTCCTTCCAGTCCAAGGGACTCTCAAGATTCTTCTCCAACACCATAGTTCAAAAGCATCAATTCTTCGATGTTCAGCTTTCTTTATAGTCCAACTCTCACATCCATACATGACTACTGGAAAAACCATGGCTTTGACTAGATGGACCTTCATTAGTAAAGTAATGTCTGCTTTTTAATATGCTGTCTAGGTTGGTCATAGCTTTTCTTCCAAGGAACAAGCTTCTTTTAATTTCATGGCAGAAGTTACCATCTGCAGTGATTTTGCAGCCCCCCAAAATAAATTCTCTCACTGTTTCCATTTTTTTCCCATCTATGTGCCATGAAGTGATGAGACCAGATGCCATGATCTTAGTTTTCTGAATGTTGAGTTTTAAGCCAACATTTTCACTCTCCTCTTTCACTTTCATCAAGGTGCTCTTTAGTTCCTCTATGCTTTTCACCATAAGGGTGGTGTCATCTGAGGTTTTTGACATTTCTCCCAGCAATCTTGATTCCAGTTTGTGCTTCATCCAGCCCAACATTTTGCATGATGTACTCTGCATATGAGTTAAATAAGCAGGGTGACTATATACTCTTTTCCTAATTTGGAACCAGTCTGTTGTTCCATGTCCAGTTCTAACTGTTGCTTCTTGACTTGCACACAGATTTCTCAGGATGCAGGTCAGGTTAACTGGTATTCCTATCTCTTGATACAGTTCCCTTCTCTTGATACAATACAGTTTGTTGTGATCCACCCACTCCAAGAATTTGGCATAGTCAATAAAGCAGAAGTAGATGTTTTTCTGGAACTCTCTTGCTTTTTTGATGATCCAATGAATGTTGATCTCTGATTTCTCTGCCTTTTCTAAATCCAACTTGAGCATCTGGAAGTTCATGGTTCACATACTACTGAAGCCTGGCTTGGAGAATTTTGAGTATTACTATAATAGAAAAATAAAAATCCCAATAAAGAGGTAAATAAGGAAGCTAGTCAGAAGAAGATACAAAGCATTTGCTCACTAAAGAGCCTTCCATTCCAGAGATGAGTCTGGACACCTTTGATGAGCTTATCTAGTGATGTCTCATGATTCGTTTTTTTTTTTTTTTTTCCCTTGACATATGGCTGCTGAATTCACCTTGTCTCTTTTTTGAAGGGATGTATAATACCCAGATTAGTTCTCCCTGGCCACCCAATCATTTTTCATCAAACTTTACCCTGTTTCAGTCACACAAATGTCATATGGAAATGGAAGTGAATTTTATATAATCTGAAATAAGCTCAAATTGGGATAATAAATTTGCTTTAAATAAAGAGATTTGAAACTAAACATGGACAACATTATGATTTATCTGGTATCTGTCCTTTCCACCAAACAAACTTAATCAAACATGGAGTCAATGGATCATTAATCCTATCTACTTCTTGGAAAGAATATAAATGCTGGTTTTCTTAAAATAAGTATTGATCAATTATGTAAAACCACCAGGCTCACTTTAGAATGTTTTTTTCAACTCTATCCTTCATTCAAAATAGTGTGTATATGTATTCTGAACACAAAGTACATACATTTACTTCTGTTATAATTTATGGTTGAAAACAAGATTTTTTTCTAACATGATTGATATATTATAGATCAACTTGAGCATCACACATGCTATGTGTTTGCTTATAAACACTTCTGTTTACTAGGTAAACTTAAGAAACTGCACCCAGCTGAACAGAGCTGTGTAGGAACACACACACACACACACACACACACACACACACACACAAATACCCATGTACACATCCCAAATACATACAGGTACCTCAGTTCACTGTATTTATTTTCCCCTGCATCCAGGCATGCCTGGTAATATAACTTTTGTCTGATCTGAGGCAAAAAATCTACTTATATCACTTTACAATAACTCACAAGCTGCAATCTTTAAATGTCTACCCTTTCAAATAAAGAGTTTGGGCACAACAGAGTGACTAAGCATATACACCCACTTTGTAGGTAAAGTGCTAGATTTATGGGAATATTATGAATTTCTTAACCATTTAATATTTGTGAAACTTCCACTGCTTTCTTATGTCTTTATATACATAGTTTTTGCACTCATGAAGTTTATGAATCTTGTGCCTCTAACCCCACTTCCCCCATAAGCCCTGTGGCATTTATTGTGTGATTTTGCATGGTATGGATATTTTTAAGAACACTTAAAAGGAGAGATTAAAGTGGTTCATTAAAAAAGACTCAAAAGGTTACTTTAAGACCCCCAAATGTATGTCATTGTAGATGTGTGGAATATTATTACTTTCAAGAGATGGGAAGCAATGGGGGATGATACCAAACCATGGAGGGATTTCTGTGAGATGTTCAGATATTAAGAATGATACAACACACCAGGCAGTCCACTTCTTTGTTATTCATTGTTTGATTCAAATAAGACATCTACCCACTTAGAAGAAACACTTTATCCTCCACAAATCCTGACAAACCATGATGTTAATATGCAGAAAAGAAACCAGCTATTATTGAGAAGCAGACAAAAGATGAGCCAAGCATAGTTTAGAAGCAGACAAGGTCTAGACATGGAAATAAATTGTTTGAAAGTAATCTTGTACCTACTGTCTAAGAAACAAAGATCACCACCGTTGTGACCAACAGTAATCATGAAGGACTACATTGGAAAAGGCGTCAATATATATATTTGTTGAAATAAAGTAGAGCAAGGCCTGTTTATTTCATATTCTGGGCTACAATTTACAGATTTTACATATATTTCACAATAATCTTATGAGAAATGTTTTTATGCCCTTTCTAGAAAGGGGGAAGGAGAGTCTTAGAGAACTTAAATAACTTGCCTAAAGACACATAATTAATATGTGAAGATCAGTATCAAACTCTTTTTTCTCTCTAATTCTTAACACTCTCCATGTGCATGTCTGCTAAGTTGCTTCAGTCATGTCTGACTCTTTGTGACCCCATAGACTGTAGCCCACCAGGGTCATTTCTCCCTGAGTTTCTCCAGGCGAGAATACTGGAGTGGGTTGCCATTTTCTTCTCCAGGGAATCTTCCCAACCCAAGGATCAAATCCAGGTCTCCTGGCTCGCAGGCAGATTCTTTACTATCTGAGCCACCAGGGAAGCCCTCAGAATTAACCTAAAAATATAATAAAAAAGACAATTAAGCTATCTGCTTATATGCTTAAATGTCAATGTCTTGGTCAAGCTTCTAGTTTCTTGTCTATCACTCTCTCTTGGTCTCTTATCCTTATTTTATTTCTATTTCTTCTATCTCACCACATATGGACATCTTGTCATTCATTTATCTTTTGGCAAACAGCAGATTGATATGGACCAACTTGAGTAAATAATGTTACACCATTCGTAATAATTTGTACGCTTGTAAAAATCTTGAAAACAAAGTCCTTGGAAAGGTAAGCTTACTTACCTTCTGAATGAATTGGTTTCAAAGTTGGCTTTTCTGACACAGCTTACAAATACGGATCCTGATATTTTGTCTGATTGGGAGCAAATAAAGCACCAAAGATTAACTTGTGGCTTCTCAGTGAGAGGAAAACTGGGGATTCCTAACAGTACTTGTGCATTATATAATGGATATGATTTGTATAGTAAATATATGATAATCATGCTTACAATGTGAAATAATCTCCCACTTTCTCTTACTGAGCATTGAAAATTGAGTTTCTTTTCTTACCAAGATTTGCACTGACCGTCTGCCTTCTATTAACATTAAGCCAGAGATATCTGGTCTTTTCTTTATCCTTAAATGTATTTTTAGAAAGAGAACTGGCATGGCAGTGACATTATAGAAGATAATGAATTTACTGGTAAAGTCAAAGGAAAATCATCCAAAAGTAGTCTTAAATGCATTATTTATAACTTTATATGATGATAAGAGGGAACAAATTGGGCTTGAGTATGTATGTTGTTTGGAAATCTAAAAATGGTATCTGAATATTATTTTAATAAAGATATAGAAGAGCTAAAAACTGGTCTCCATAGATGTACTTTGCTCTTTCATCTTAGAGTTGAGCAATTTGAGTAACATCCAGCAAATCTTGATTCAAGGAAAATATACTTACATCCTTCGATAGTGCTTTAAAAGTGTTTCAAATAAATATGAAACTTCAGTTAATGTCTATGGCTGAAAACAATATACAGTAAATTAACAAACTGAGTGATGGAAGAACATTCAGTAAGTTAATGTAGTAAGAACATGGTTAGACTGTTTTTCAAAAGTTACTTTGATTGTCTCATCTTTTTAATTAACTGTAGAAATATAAACTAATTGTGTTCCTGTAGTGAAATGTATAAAATTAATATACAAGGAAAATAAAGCTTTTTTAAATTTAATAATGGCCATTTATGACTGTAAGCAGACTCTCCAACTGATAATAAATGACTAACCTTGTATTTGCTCATTATTTTCCTCTGTTCCAGACTTTAGTCATTGACATCTAACTGTGTCAAACATTTGTGATTCATTAAGCTCTTGTTTTTCAAGATGCCAGTGCTGATGGTGGCTTTTCTGTGTGTGTGCAAATGTAGTTACAATGTGTGGATGTTCAACTGTATCTTCAGTACTAATCTTATTGACTGTCTACCAATCTCTGGTCAGTGCTGCTGTTTTCAGCAATATGTGAACCGTGAACTTCCAGATGTTCAAGCTGGTTTAGAAAAGGCAGAGGAACCAGAGATCAAATTGCCAACATCCAGCAGATTATCAAAAAAGCAAGAGAGTTCTGGGAAAAAATCTATTTCTGCTTTGACTATGCCAAAGCCTTTGACTGTCTGGATCACAATAAACTGTGGAAAATTCTGAAAGACATGGGAATACCAGACCACCTGACCTGCCTTTTGAGAAACCTATATGCAGGTCAGGAAGCAACAGTTAGAACTGGACATAGAACAACAGACTGGTTCCAAATAGGAAAAGGAATACATCAAGGCTGTATATTGTCACCCTGCTTAGTTAACTTATGTGCAGAGTACATCATGAGAAACTCTGGGCTGGAAGAAGCATAACCTGGAATCAAAATTGCTGGGAGAAATATCAATAACCTCAGATATGCAGATGACACCACCCAGAAAGTGAAGAGGAACTAAAAAGCCTCTTGATGAAAATAAAAGAGGAGAGTGAAAAAGTTGGCTTAAAGCTCAACATTCAGAAAACTAAGATCATGGCATCTGGTCCCATCACTTCATCGGAAATAGATGGGGAAACAGTGTCAGACTTTATTTTATTGGGCTCCAAAATCACTGCAGATGGTGATTGCAGCCATGAAATTAAAAGACACTTACTCCTTAGAAGGAAAGCTATGACCAACCTAGATAGCATATTCAAAAGCAGAGATATTACCTTGCCAAAAAAGGTCCATCTAGTCAAGGCCATGGTTTTTCCAGTAGTCATGTATGGATGTGAGAGTTGGACTATAAAGAAAGCTGAGCATTGAAGAACTGATGCTTTTGAACTGTGGTGTTGGAGAAGACTCTTGAGAGTCCCTTGGACAGCAAGGAGATCCAGTAAGTCCATCTTAAAGGAAATCAGTCCTGAATATTCACTGGAGGGACTGATGCTGAAGCTAAAACTCTAATACTTTGGTCATCTAATTTGAAGAATTGCCTCATTTGAAAAAACCCTGGTGCTGGGAAAGATTGACGACGGGAGGAGAAGGGGACAACAGAGGATGAGATGGTTGGATGGCATCACCGACTCAGTGGACATGAGTTTGAGTAAGCTCTGGCAGTTGGTGATGGTCAGGGAAGCCTGGTGTGCTGCAGTCCAAGGGGTTGCAAGAGTCGGACATGACTGAGCGACTGAACTGAACTGAACTGAAGGAATGTATATGATTTCAACCTCATATACACTTTGATACATTTTTTGGCTTTTTGATTATAACTGTCTTAGTGAATATGAAGTATTATCTTCCATATTGGCTGTTAGTCACAGCTATGGTCCTAGAATCGAAATCATTGTTTTTCCTATGTTTTCTGATTCAATCAAGACTCTTCTTAAAAAAGTTATATTTCAGCTTTTCTTGACAAGTTCACAGTGACTCATATAAAGAGAAGATTGATTTCAATAATTGCACCAAACTTTAACTGAACACTCTCCCCGGGCCGGGCCCTGCCCTAAAACATATATTATCTCGTTAGATCTTCACAACTACTCTGTCCACCCTGACAGGAAAAAGTGACCGTGATCATCTGTGTTTCTGAAAAATTGTTGAATGAAACACAATGATTTTAAAATCTATTTGTAAATCTCATGTTCCCAACTCTTGTTTTTTCCAGAATTGTTGTTGCATTTCTCCCATGAATGCCCTTCAGATATTTCCTATTACAAAAGGAATTATCTTCCTAAAAGCCTTAGCACATTGCATAAACACATGATAAGTTCAATAAGCTCACAGAACCCCAGAGGGTAATGCAAGGGAGAAAGCAGGAGGTTTTTATATACCACTCAGTGTTGTTAGTCACTCAGTCACGTCTGACTCTTTGCAACCCCATGGGCTGTATAGCCTGCCAGGCTCCTCTGTCTATGGAATTATCTAGGCAAGAATACTGGAGTGGGTTGCTATTTCCTTCTCCAATACAACACTCAAGCTTTCAGCAAATTCTGTCCATATAACTTCTAATCAGTGGGTTTCTCAATAAGAGGTGTCAGGTATTGGTGAGAAATGAGAGAGAGGATTTGATGAAGTAATTTGAGGATTGCACCATCCAAGTTGGAAGGAAAGCTCATGAACTGAGCAGATGAAAGATCCCCTCGCTCCATTAATGAGGACAGATTATCTTCACTCCTGTAAGTTGCACACTAGACAATAATCATCCAAAAATGATTTCTCATTTTATATTTTTAGTTTATAAATGTCCAAAAGTCATTATGTGCAAAACTATTTAGCAAAATGCTACTGTGGTGTTCATAGCTTGTAATTTAAAAAGAAAAAGGCAACAACCAAAGGCTGCTGCACCTCATACATTATGCAATAGAGGGTTTTGAGTAAGATTGAAGCATAGGAACAAAACCTACACTCCCGGAAGGCAAAATACTGCTTGACATTTTTAACAGTAATGAAACCTAAGACCTCAGTGGTACAAAGCTAAAGTACATTTGCATGTCAAAGAATAGGTTCTATTTAATTTGTTTAGGTTTCTTTGTTAGCTTTTCTGTTTTTTATGGAATAATTTCAAGGTTACAAAGATTATATTAACTGTCTAAATGGTTGAGAGGAGGTATGAATCCAGATGAAAACTGATGGCTGATTTTCTAACTAGACTTTGAAAGGAGAGAAATATGGATGGGAAAAGTACTTCTCCCCTTGGCGTCTCTAATGTGGTTTTGCTTTATCTCCAGAGGCAAAAAGGAAACTGAAGTATTGGTTAGCTTATGTTTCTATGATGTCTATTCTCCTGGTTGTGAATAAATTTAAGAGCTTATCCTGTTTGTCATCCTGAGGAGTCTTACACAATTGTCACATTTTTAACTTTTCTCAGGAGAAACACTTGACAACAATATCCCAAATTTTAACACTTTATGGCTTATTCACCAATTGCCATTCATTCTTTCTTCTGTTTAGGAAAGAAAAGCTGGGGTTGTGATTTATAGTAAAATTGGGTTTCACAGGTTCAGATTCAGAATTCAGGAGACATATTATGTAAACTATGGTTAACCTAAAAAGTTTTAAGGTATATTAGAAAAAAACAAAATATTTATTACAATTTTAAAAAATCAATCCGTTTGCATTATAATTGGTCTTTTATTTCTCACTTAATAAGATGAAAAGTAGTTTTAATGGCTGGTAAATCAATATAAAGGGACAAAAATGTTTCCTATAGATTTTTCTCATTTAATTAATGCCATAAATCTTTTTTTGGTTGAAAAAGACTTTGAGGCAGACTAATTTGTGCTTAAAAAGTATTTTAATGTATCAGAAATGCATCATGTGGACCCTTGGCTAAATAATTCAGTTGGTTGTAACAATGTGTGAAAGAGAGAACTAAGTTTTTCAAGAGTTCGCACTTTACAGACAAATATTTTCCAAGATTCGGGTTTTGTGGAACTGACCTTTCATGCACAGATGTTTAAATACAGTTTGGAGGCATGTGGGATATGAGCTCTGTGTTTGTCTGGGTCTCTTCTCTTGAATGTTGTCCTGCTAAGGTGAGAGATGTTCCTCCAGGGCAAGGGAGAATGTGCCCAAGTGCCTGACATTTACCCAGAACTCAAATATTTGCAAGGATGTATGTGTGAGTGCACATCGGGCTGGATGGAATGAAATGATGACTAACCCTGGTTTCTTGGGAGGAACTGTGTTGATTTCTCCATTGTGATGGCGTTGGTAGAGATTTATGCAGTTGGAAACTCACAGGTAGCAAACTCTAGGTTATGGACCAGAGTTCATTTACAGAATTTGAGTTGACTCATAAATGAATCAATTTAAAAGGGGAACTTGGGTATCCTTTGTTTTGCGGCAAAGTTATATGGAATCATTCTTAATCTTCCAGTTTCACCATTTCTCCTAACAATCTCCTTCTCGCGCCTCCACCGTTGAATTTTTTTAGTGCTATGTCCCCAGTAGTGCTTCCCAGGTGGCACTAGTTGTAAAGAACCCGCCTGCAATGCAGGAGACATAATAAGATGTGGGTTTGATCCCTGGTTCTGGAAGATCCCCTGGCGGAGGGTCCGGCAACCCACTCCAGTATTCTTGCCTGAAGAATCCCATGGACAGAGGAGTCCATAGGGTTGCAAAGAATCAGATACAACTGAAATGACTTAGCACGCACGCATGTTCTCAGTGCAGCTGGAGGTTCAATTTTGAATCTACCTCTTACTGTGTTATTTTGGGTAGATTTTCTACTAGTTCCTAGATGAAGTTTTTCATTTTTAAGAGAGTGTGCAAATACCTACTTTTCAGTGTTAGAAGTTTTTCAAGCAGTAATGCATATCTTCTACTGAGTAGAATGTGTAGCAAAAATAAAGTACCTTCAATAGCAGCAGAACTATTGCCAACGCTGCCAGTAAATAGCAACACATTAAAAGGGAAGTATGCATTAATGTGATAGCCCAATCTAAGTCGGCCAGTGTCTTCTCTGACCACTGGCTGATGCCCCTCAAATAGTAAAATGCCTCAACTAAGGTTTAACTATATATTTACTCAAAAAAACTTTTCAGTGAAGGGAACTGTAAATGTCAGCATTATCTCAAGTCATTTGTTGTTTCTGTGTATTAATATGGCAGTAGAATGTTATTCCATAAGAAAGAAATGTTTTGACTTGATCATGTCAAACCCTCCTAGACAAAATGCGAATCTCTTAATATGTTTGTAAAATATTACTAAATAGCTTTTACTCTTGTACCATTATGAATATCTCCCAAACTATAAAGTCGATTTTTTTTGTTTTGATAAGATTATTTTAATTGGATTATGTTGAAATTTAAATATAAGATTTTTAAAGTCTATTAGAAAAAAGCTAGTGTCTGTATAAGGATTAGTTACCAAAGGCATTTTTAAATGTTTTATTAACTAAATGTTTAATGATGTTTTAATATTAAAAAAAGTACTGGAAGGACTGTTAAAAATATAATTTAGAATTTCTTTTGAAGTCTAGGATGTTGAAAAAGAGATCACAGGTGGTACAAATATCCTCTTCGTACCCTTGTCTATCCCTATGTGTCCAATATATAGTTCACCATAGTAAGAAAGTGTATAGAATATATATTTAAAGTAGCAAATAACTTAAATTTAGTAATTTTATAGGTGACTTTTTAATTCATTCTTTTTCTGCTTTATTGAGATTTAAGTGACAAAACTATCAGTTTTAAAATTTCCTCTATTGCTTCTTTCTAAAGTTTTATTATTGGAGTGTAATTGCTTTACAATGTTGTGTTAGTTTTTGCTGTACAACAAAGGGAATCAGTTGTATATATACACATATCCCCTCCCTCTTGTTTCCCTCCCATCCCCCTACCCCCGTCTATCTAAGTCACCACAGAGCACCAAACTGTGCGATCTCTGCTATGCAGCAGCTTCCCGCTAGCTATCTATGTTACACATGGTAGGGTATAGTATTGCTTCTTAATCTACTGAAAACAATTTCACAATGTGTACTTTTAAGCAGTTTCTTCATTAACTTCTTTGGTTTCTACCTTTGGCAACAATAGCTCATCATTTTTTTTTTTTAATTCAGTTATAGTTGATACCCACCATTATATTTCAGGTTTCAGGTGTACAAGATAATGATTAGAAATTTGTATATATTGCAAAATGATCACCATGATGAATCTTGTTAACATCTATTAACCATACATAATTATAATTTTTTTCTTGTGAGGAGAACTTTTAAGATTTACTCTTAGCAGCTTGCATATATACAATATGGTATTATTAATTGTAGTTTCCATACTTTAATTTACACCCTCATGACTTACTGATATTATAGTTGGAAGTTTGTAACTTTTGATTTCCTTCACCCACTTTGCACACCTGCCACACACACGAACCTCACCTCTGGCAAGCATCAATCTGTTTTCTGTATCAATGAGTTTCCTTTTTTTAAAATATTTCACATATAAATAAGATCATATGGTGTCTGTCTTTCTTTGTCTGACTTATATGACTTAGCATAATGCCCCCAAGGGCTTCCCTGGTAGCTTAGTTGGCAAAGAATCTGCCTGCAGTACAGGAGATCCAGGTTTGATCCCTGGGTCTGGAAGATCCTCTGGAACAGGAAATGGCAACCCAATTCAGTATTCTTACCTGGAGAATCCCACGGACTGAGTGAGGAGCCTGGTGGGCTACAGTTCATGGGGTTGCAAGAGTTGGACATGACTTATTGACTAAACCACCACCAATACCCTCAAGGTCCATCCAGGTTGTATCAAATGGCAAGATTCCATTTATTTTTTATGGCTGAATAACATTCTATTATGGAAAATACCTCATTTCCTTTATCCATTCATCTAGTGCTGGACAACAATGACTCAGTCATTAGTAACAAACCTTCAGTTGCTGAACTTCTATGAAGAATTTTCCATACCATAAAAGATCGCCAACTCAGCAATCTGTGCCTACAAATTAATTGATAACTACTTGCAGACTGACATCTATCTGGTCACTTGACATATCCAGGTTTGTTATTTTTATCTCAAAAATGTTCTCCCTTTCTTCATCTACCTTAATTTCAAATCCACTTTTTAGGAATTCAAGCATTTTGTGGATGTCACAGCCAATGCAATTCATATCTAAAGGGTTCAAAGTGATGATTTTATATATTAATATATTTTGAAAGAATCCCCATTGCCTCATCATTGATTTAATTAACATATCCAATATCTTATTTATTTATAGTTTTTGTGTATGAAATATGTAAGTCCTACTCTCTCAGCAAATTTATATTACACAATACAGTGTTCAACTAGGGTCACTATGTTACCTATTAGATTTGAATAGACCTTATTTATCTTACAACTGAATGTTTGTGCCCTTTCACCCCATTTTCTTTTACCCACCTCATTCCTGAAAACCACCACATTATTCTCTACTTCTACAAGTTCAACTTTCTAAAACTCTATACATATGAATGACACCATACAATATTTTCTTCCCCTGTCTGGGTTATTTCATTTGGCATAGTGCAATGCAGGTTCATCTATATTGTTGCAAATAGCAACATTTCCTTCTTTTATAAGACTGAATAATATTTCATTGTATATGTGTGTGTATGTATTCCATTGTTTGTGTATATATATATTTCATGGTATGTATGTGTGTATATATAAATATCACATATATGTATATTCCACTGCATGTGTGTATATATATGTATATAATCAAATTTTCTTTATCCATTTATTCATTGATAGACACTAAGATTGTCCTTATACCTTGAATATTGTGAATACAACTATAATAAACACAGGAGTACAGATATCTCTTCAAAATAGTAATTATAGTAATTACATTTTTTTGGATATACAGGTAGTAGTGCAGTTGTTGGATTTGTATCATATGGTGTTTCTACTTCTAATTTTTCAAAGAATCTCCATACTGTTTTCAATAGAGACTGTGCCTACCAGTTTACATTCCTACCAATAATGTACAAGGGTGCTCTTTTCCCCACATTCTCACCAGCATTGATTATCTTTTGTCTCTTTTATGATAGATATGCTAACAGGAGAAAATATCTCATTGTGATTTTGATTTGCATTACCCTGATGTACCTTTTTTGTTGTCTTGCAAAAATTCCTTGTCAACAGCAACAGCAAGTAGCCTACTTCTTATATTTTCTCCTAGTAGTTTTATGGTTTCAGGTATTGCAGTCTAGTATTTAAACATATTTTGAGTTGATTTGGGGATATGGTGTAAGATAAGAGTCTAGTTTCATTTTCTTGCATGTAGATATGCAGTTTTGCCAGCATTATTTATTTAAAAGACTATCTTTTTTTTGTGTGTATTCTTGGATTATTTTGGTCAAACTTAATTGACCATAAACACGTGGGTTTATTTTTGGGCTCTTGATTCTTCTTTTCCATTGGTTTTTGTGTCTGTTTTCAATGTCAATACCATACTATTTTGAATCTATAGCTTTATAACATAGTTTGAAATCAGGAATTGTGATCTCTATAGCTTTGTTCTTTTTTCTCAAGGTTGCTTTGGCTATTTAGGGTTTTCATGCTTCTATATGAATTTTAGATTGGTTGTTCTATTTCTGTGAAAACACTGTGAGAATTTTGATAATGATTGCATTGAATCTGTACATTGCTTTCGGTAATATGGACATTTTAATAATGTTAATTCTTCTAGTCAATGAACACAGAATATCTTTCCATTTATTTGTGTCTTCTTGAGACACAAATAAATGTTTTATAATTTTCATTATGCAGATATTTTACTTCCTTGGCTAAATTTATCCCTAAATATTGTATTTTTTAGTTGTTTTTGCTCAATAAATGAGATTGTTTTCTGAATTTCTTTTTCTGATAGTTCAGCGTTTGTGTATAGAAACACAACTGATTTTTGTGGATTGATTTTGTATGCTCAAACTTTTCTGAATTCTTTTTATTAGTTCAGACAGTGCTATGGTCAAGTCTTTACTGTTTTCTGTATATAAGATTGGATCACCTATAAACAGATAGTTTTACTTCTTTCTTCTTTTCTGATTTAGTTAGTTTTTTGTTTGTTTGTTTGTTTGTTTTTTGCTTGCCTATTTTCTGGGTAAGACTTCCAGTATTGTGTTGAATAAAAATGGCAAGAGTGAGTATCCTTGTCTCTGTTCTCAGAGGAAAATTTTTTACCTTTTCACCACAGAGTATACTATTAGCTCTGGATTGTCATACATGGCTTTTATTGTGTTGAAGTTACGCAATTGAGCTTGGATGTATAGCTATGGTGAGGGATGGGGGGTGCTTTCTACACCCATTTAAAAACTATTTTTTGTTCACCCTTATCCTGTGGGACTTGAGATTACAAGCCCCATTGCTTATCAGACTTGGCTAACTAGGGAGGCCATCACTTTGGTGGCAACCATAAACTTTGGGGATGCTAGATGAGTGGATAATCTCCTTTCAGAGCTGCTGATGACATGACTTAATGTTGGAGTAATCCTGAGAAAGTGTTGGAATTGCCCACTGGCTCTTTAGAGTGGAGAGAGAATCACAGCCAGAGTTTAGATGTATGTAAATTAGATGCTGGACCCTGAGGCAGCAGTTTGCAAAATGTGTAGTCAATCCCCTTCCAGGGAAAGACTGGAAGGTGGACTATTTCCACATTAGTCCCTGGGTGGCGACTAATTTTCTCTGCATTAGTCCCTGGGTGGGGATAGCAACAGTAAATACACTTCTGTTAACAACTGCTTCTCCCTTTGTTAAACTAGTCATTTTAGACTCATGAACGCAAGCCTCATTAGCTTTTAGAACTAGATACTTTGGGGTCTCATCCCTTGGGCGGCAGACTTAAAAGCTGGAGTGTTAGATGTGTGGTCCATAGCCTTCACTCCTCTGGGGGATGCTAAGAGTTTGGGTGTTCTCTGCTAAATGTATGGTACTGTGTTAGGGATAGGGCTTATGGGGAGAGTGTCTCAGGCTCACTGACTTACTTCCATGTAGGCATGCTCTCAGTCTCTTGCTTTCTATCAGAAAGCATTGCTCGGTGTGTAGCTGTGTATTTGATGTACTTTTGGGAGGAAGGAAATTTGGGAACTCCTGCGTCACTGTCTTCACCCAGAGTTTCAAAGATACTTGACAAATCAAGTTATTAAATGAAAGAGTATGCTAATTTTTACTGTTGAATAGATAGATATCAGACACTAGATATATCCAGTTAGTGCAAAGTTCTAAGAATGAACACTTTGCTTAGAACAATTGAAAATTCTTTATGAGATAAGCCAATGTAAAAAATGCATCTCCCCTGGTTCATTCCTTAACACGTGTGTGGGTGTGCATTTTTTACTGTTAACTTTACACCAGATGGAAATAATGATCAATTATACCCCTCAGCTTCCTGTCCTTATATAAATGACTTTATAGTTAGGGATAGGAATGGTGCTCTTATGGGGGAATAAAGATATAAACAAGGAAAGACATAGATAACTAAGGCAAATTCAGATCATGGAATATGCTCTGTAGAAAATAAAACTATGACCATGTGAGAGAGGCTTGCCATGGATGCAATTGTGGATTGCATCATCAGGGAAATTTTCCCTGAGGAGGCTAGAGACATGTGTCTTATCTTGAAATGATGGCTAATCTCTCTAATACTGTCCAAGCCCTTCCCAGGGGTAAGGGGTAAAAATGGGGTTAGATTCAGAGAAATATTAGCAATGCCCTTTTTGCTTATAACTTGTTTAAAAAAATGACTAAAAATTCAATGCTTCGTATGTCATATCAAAATATCCTCATGGGAGAAGAGTCATAAAAAATCATGTAATTATATTACAGAGAGAGAAAAGTTTGGTAAACTTGAGTGCTTTAGAAGATCAAATGGAGAAAGGGACTCTGTCCATGAAAGAGGGAAACAAACAAACAAACAAAAACAAATAACCAAGGAAAAATTAAAGGGAGAAAAATGACAATCTCCAGCAAAGTTGAGTATTCTGGAGAGGTTCCTGAGAACCCTGTGCTTTTGATTAAGAGGAGGCAGTTGACCCCTGTATCGTATCATTTGGTTTTCAGATGGAAAAATAAGTCACAGTACCTTAAGATGCAGCCAACACCAGAGGGAAGAGGAGAGTAATTTGAATCCTGGCTCAGAAGTTATTCTGTTGCCCTGTGCCCTTTAATATTAATACCTATATCAGTGTCTATGGAATACTGGGAGATCGTAAATTCTCAAAAATAATCCCAAGGAAAGAAGGAGGATATCAGCTACTCTGGGTTTGGTAAATGGGCTTTACTGACTTTCTCAACATAGGAGGAATCCTATGTTTACAGTCTCTGCAGTTAATATAAAATATTTGATATGTTTTCTATTAAATTATATTAATTACACAGATTACAATGGTAATCATATATTTTAGATATCGCCAAAAGTGATGCTGTAAAGAAAGTATTGCCATATAACTAAATGCTTGGAGATCCATGATTCAAATAAGGATACAGAAGTTATACTTGGCTTTTTAAGATCTTACAGTCTGGGAAGGCAGGGGCTGTCAGTCATATCTCTTTTTAGATGAGATTTTATTTCAAGTGGTAAACAGAGAGATATTTATAGGGGAATTCTTTTACCCAAGAATAGCAAAAGATGAAACAAACATTAGATTATCAACTTCTTGAAGACAGGTATATTGTCTACAGTTTTCCCACAGTTTCTCCATGATCAATAATTATTTAAAACATACTTGTTGAATGAATGAATAAATCAATGAACAAATGGATTGAAATGGGGGCTTTAATCCACACACCAAAAAAGAAGCCTGATGAAACTATGAAAGTCTAAGGGCTTGGGCTGTGGGGTATTGTTAGACATATTATGTTTGCCTTTGAGAAATTAATCCAGGAATAGTGAGTTTTAGGCAGAGAATTCAGTCCAATATAAGGAAGAATGTGCTATTGTGATTTTTGGTTTAGTGGCATCTCTTGCTACATGTAGGCCCTCTGAGTGTATCCATGTATAACAGGTTCACTGCATAAGCAGAATGTCTGTCAAAAAGTAGCCTTCAAATACTTGTTTATACAAACGCATAAATAAATAATGATTAGAGCTGCCTAGCTGTATGAAAATAATGATCTCCTTATCACTGTAGGCGTTCAATAATTGCTGAAATGACTATACCATATGAGTATGCCTAGGGGTTGAACTAGTTATCATAGTGTATCTTTCTGTCTAGTCCAACCTTGATCTTCTAAGATTCCACTAAATTAGAACACGTGCTTTGCCTGCCTGTGAAGTACCTCTTTACCCAGTTGTTTTACCTTTCCTACATTCAAATTATTTCTCTGAGAAGAAGTCATAATTTCTTGATCAAAGGGGAGGAAAGGCAGTACTGCTGCAGTCAAGTAGGGAAGGGATTGTTTTTAAAATATATTGGAACTGAATCTAAAAGTCTTCTCCTTTATTCTTTCTAGATCATTTTTATATTGACTGCAAAATTCTTACTTAGATTTCAGAAGATTCAGGTTGCTCAGGGCAATAGTAGAAGCCTCATTTGAGAGCATAATTTCATGAAAACTTCTTCCTAAATGATGCCAGGGCATGAGGCTTCTGCAGAAAATTTGCTATGGAATTGATGCCAGGGCATGAGGCTTCTGCAGAAAATTTGCTATGGAATTGTCCAGGTAGATTAAGGAACCTCAAGATTGTTCTTAAATCAGATCTCTTCTGAGTAGAAATGGGGGATCCATGTTCTTTTCTGGGCATGTCTTCCAACTTCAAAATATTTCACGCAGGAAAAAAAAAAATCCAATTACTGTAACTTTGTCCCACAGATAAAAAGCTCTCTGAAAGGATGACAGATGCTAAGGACAGTCACTGTCAGCTTTGTTGATTTTTCTACAATGTCAGCATATTTACACACAATACAGACATCAAAGCCATGCTTATCTTTCAGATGACACTTAGAAGCAACACTTAAGGAACATGTAACAATATGAATTGTATTAATTGATATTTAATAACATTAGTACTGTTGGAAGACATACCCAGAGCAAGTACATAGCTTTCCCTTTTTACTCAGGTAAGATTTTCTGCTTTAAGAACAATCCATACTGAAGTTCCTTAATCTACCTGGGGGTTGTGTGTCACCTAGAAAACTGCAGGTAGCTGACTTCTCATTGGAACTCCCATCCAGACATCGACAGGCAGAAATGCAACATTAACTATTTCCATTTATTCCTGACTTACATCTTATTGGATTTTTGGAACATAATAAAAATAGAAATTTATGGAATGCAATGAGTACAGAATACTGAAAGATTGGCATAGAAGACAAATAGTTAAAGCATCAAAGTAGAGGCTCTAAATAACACTGATACAATGGAACTTGTCCTGAAGGCCCCTTATGAAACTGTATATACAACTATGTAAGCTCTCTCTTCAGGGAAATGAGATAAAGAATGCTCATAACTGTTCAATTTTATATAGCCATTTATTTCATGTAATAGTCATCATTTTAAAAGTGCATCCGTCAAGCATTACATTATTTCTACTTGATAAAACTGTCAAGTAACTCTCCCAGGGTCACCCAGTACATTTTGAGTAAAGCAGTGATCTTTAGGTTTTTTTGGGTTCCTTACAACTCATCATATCCACAGCAGATATGCACATTTTAGTAAAAAAAACAATATTGCTATTAGTGTCTAGGAATTTTCAGATCCTTAACAAGCTTATCCTTGGATTCCTTGCAAACATCCTTTCTTTACCTGAGGGTCATTTTCAAGTTCAAAGTTTTGATAGTGGTAATTTATTGGCTCAACCAATGCAGCAGCAAAAGTATAGTTCAGGAAAAACAAATTAAAGAATGGAAGCAGAGGGGATGCAATTCAGATACTTTTAATATGTGTTTGAAGGTCATTTGCAGAATGAAATATAAATAGCATCCTAAAAACACCTAGCATGCTTATGCTCTTGTTTTGGAGGTTTTAGAATTAAGTGTAGGTTGAGAATTTAAACTTCCATTTTGCTGATGTCTTGGGATCCAGTGTTCCTGAATGTAGGGCAATGAGTCAGCTCTGGATTTTGACAAAGCTTTCACCAGTGAATCAGAATAGCACATTAGTTTCTCATAAAGTCAATTTAAGGATGTTCTGTAAGAGTGTTTTCCATGATTAATCAATGGCAACCCCATACAGAAATGTAAACATTTACCATAATCAAGGACAGCTTCATTTTGTCACATGACTTGCTTTAAACCCCAAATTGTATAACCTCAGATGTGCTATTTAGGGTCTATGGTTCTTAACTTTCTTATCTGTAAAATGAGAAGAGTGGTACCTGTTACAGTCACTGCATGGATTTTGTAGCACTATGTAATTTGGGGAGGAAAGATCTTATCGTGTTCCTGGGTCATGTTGCTGAAGCACACTCGGGTTCCACTTGCTCACATTCAGTAAAGCCGATCTACCGACACTGGGTTGTAAGGCAGGGAGGTACAGTGTTTATTATTGCAGGGTGTCAAGCAAGGAGAATGTGCATCTCATACTCAAAAGACCTGAACTCCCCCGATGGCTTTCAGCAGAAGGATTTAAAGGACAGTGTAAAGGAGAGGACCACAGGGTGCAGAATCAGCTCCTGCAGAATTCTGGGGTTGGTTGTCCTCAAGGTGAAGTTTCAAGCATCATCAACCTTCTGATTTCAATCAGTCGATTGTCTATGTCCTTGCATCAGCAGTTTTCACCTAGTGGGAGTCTGCTTCCTGTAAAAACAACTTCGGAATGCGTGTCAGGCCTTTATCTGGTTTCTCTCAGAATTGACAGTGTGGTGACTCTGCTATGTGGCGGATTTATAGTCTAAATTAACAGTTTTCCTGCCCAGCTATTCTTTGTTTCTGTATCTTCACCTTTCCTAACCATTAACTCTTGCATCAGCCTTTTGAGACTCAAAGGAGGCCTGGAAGACTAAACCAAAAGTCTTTTACTTCAAAGGACAGAGATACAAGGGCTTGTATGTTGTTTCAATCTCCCCTGATCTTTGATACTCCCTAATTTTGAGGAGAACAGATTCAGGTAAAGAGAGTAAGGAAAAGAGATTAAAGTTCTGGATAGAGATCTTAATCATACACTCTGCAGAACTTTGTTTTAAGGGATTTAGTTTCAAAAACAATACTCAAAAATAATTATTTTTATGTACGTGCCCAATGTTTTTCCAGCATATGTGATTTCTAGCACTTAAAGCACTTTACTTATCCTTTTAAAAAATGGCTCTTATTTTGTGTATCACTCTGGTCATCCTGTTTTCTAATTACCAAGAAGGGCTGACTGAGTTTGGTTAGAGCTTGGCTGGGGAGACTTGAGAAAACTGGTTTGGAACTAGAGGCCTAAGTTTATGACCCCGGATCCACAATTTATTAGCTCTGTTCCTTGAGTGTCAGTTAACTTCTCTAAGCTTTGGTGGTGGTTGTGGTTAAATCACTAAGTTGTGTTCAACTCTTATAATTCCATGGACTGTATCCCATCAGACTCCTCTGTTCATGGGATTTCCCAGGCAAGCATACTGGAGTGGGTGGCAATTTCCTCCTCTAGGGGATTATCCTAACCCAGGAATTGAACCCCTATCTCCTGGATTGCAGGTAGATTCTTTACTGACTGAGCCACCAGGGAACCCTCTAAGATTTAGCTGCCTGAGTCCCTTGGACTGCAAGGAGATCCAACCGGTCCATTCTGAAGGAGATCAGCCTTGGGATTTCTTTGGAAGGAATGATGCTGAAGCTGAAACTCCAGTGCTTTGGCTACCTCATGCGAAGAGTTGACTCATTGGAAAAGACTCTGATGCTGGGAGGGATTGGGGGCAGGAGGAGAAGGGGATGACAGAGGATGAGATGGCTGGATGGCATCACTGACTCGATGGACGTGAGTCTGAGTGAATTCCAGGAGTTGGTGATGGACAGGGAGGCCTGGCGTGCTGCGATTCATGGGGTCACAAAGAGTCGGACACGACTGAGTGACTGATCTGATCTGATCTTGTGTAAAGTGTATAAGCAGACCTGCTTCAGAGGGCTGTCAAATGGACTAACTGCAATGCCGTTGGGATGTGCCTGGTGCATTGCCCATCACATGGTAGGTATTCATTAAATGTTAGACTGAATCAAGAGACAGAAGAAGTATCCCCATGTCATATTGTCTACTAATTCTTTGGTAATGTGGACACCTCTTTGAATATGTATCACTCTCCCTTTTCTTTGTGGAATTTAAGATTTAAAATATTTGTGATTTATTACCAATGTTGGCCATCTTAAGGACTTGATTTTCACTGTAATTACACGTGGAATTAGAATTAAACCCTGAGGGTGCTGGTGGTGAAAATAGTCAGGGCTTTCAAATACCATGAACAAGCCCCCCACCTTCCTGCTTCCTGCCCCATGCAATGACAGAGTGTCTTCCCGTAGGGCCTGGGAGATACCTGGCCTTCCAGTGGAGTTTTTGGAGATTAAGAGTTGTTGTTGGGTTGGGTGGGCTGAGTCTTGCTGATAAGGTTATAGGTTCTGAATGAGAACTACCCCCAAATGGTCTATACCAACATTTCCTAAAAGATAATGTTTGGAGCACTCATTTCAAGAAACATTGACAAGAACTGGCCCATTCCCTGAGACACCACATGACATCACCCTCAGAGGAGTCAGGAGCTCTGAGCTCCAGTACTAATTCATGTAGGGGCTCAGGTTTGATCTGTGTGAAAATCATTGGCCCTTATTTATTTATTTTGTATTATTAAAGGGTGGGGCTAGAAGAGTTGATGTTCCAAATTTTCCCCAACTTTACGTCTTTGCCTCTATGAATATGTTGCTGTTCAGTCACTCAATCATGTCCAACTCTTTGCAACCCCACAGAGTGCAGCATGCCGGGCACCTCTGTCCTCCACTATCTCCTGGTGTTTGCTTGCATTCATGTCCATTGAGTCGGTGATGCTATCTAACCATCTCATCCTCTGCCACCCTCTTCTGCTGTCTTCAGTATTTCCCACATTCTGGGGCAGATTTTACAATGAGTTGGCTCCCTGAATATATATCCATCTATTTTCTGCTACAAGCAGTAGATAATGCATTGAATTTTACTGGCATGATGTCTATATTAGCATCATCCCAGCAAGGACATATTTAAAAGGCTTCTTTTAATTTTTTCTCCCATAAAACATTCAGTAGTTATTTTCTAAGTCTTCTCTTTCCTAACCTAAGCCTGTGCCTGCTGGAGAAAATACAATAATTAAATATAAAGAGGAAGGATGAAACTACCTTAAAATGTTAATTGTTTGTCTCAGTCATAGCTGATTACTTTTAGATTCTTCCCTTTACTTCTGATTTGTTTTTCCTACAGCAAAAAGGTATTTTTTATGCCTTAAAATCAAAATGAATAAATATAAAATTGTTAATGTTCTGATCATTTATTGTCACGTGTTTCACTGTTGTTTTCTCACAGATGGCATGTTTTTAATCTTTACTGTTTTATCCCATTGATTTCTGTGCTATTTATCTTCTTACAGATTACAAGTTTCTTTAGGGCAGGATGATAGGTAGAAAAAAAGTTAATGCAGTGATGTATTATTGCTCAATTTTTTGCTTGTAAGTTGATGAGAATGGAGTTTCATCATACTTATTTAGCACATACTAAAAGCTCAGCACACTATAAATTTGTCGTTTAACTAAGACAAGGTATAGAATAATGATAGCCTGTTAAATTAGAAGCCATGGCTTGGAGTCACACAGTTTTAACTTGGTTTTGGTTCTATTACTTACAAACTATAGTTTTACAAGCAAGTATCTTTTAGAATTTCAGCAGACCTCAGCAGGGTAGATGTGACAGGATAAAGAAATTATGTACCTAATATCCTTAGCACAGTGTTTGCACTACAGGAAATGCTCAATTAATTGTAGCTGTTAACATTTTTGACATATTCTTACCATCATCATCGACACATCTCATTTCAGCCTGGCTTAATGCTACCTGTATGATATAACCTAAGCTGTGTGTGCAGGAAGTGCCACATTTAATGAGAACCATCTGTGTCAATTAACTCACGTGTGACACAGAGGAGGAAGCAACAATTGGGGGTTAAAGGAATTCAAGCATTCAGGGAAAATGGCATTTCATCAACTTGGCCTCACTTGATTTTCATGGAAATATACGATAAGGGTTGACATTTTCCTCCAATGTCAACACCCAAATGCATTGGTTGTGACAGACACTAATACCTTATGTTACAGAATATTTTTCTTTTCTTCTAAGAAAATCTTTATTTTCTTTGGTTATTCCTAAAACGTTCAGGGCTTCGCCAATGCCATGCTTTTTTGTTAATTTTATCAGTTTGACTTGCTAAAAATAAGAGAACAAAATTTTACTGTTCCAAATTACAGACAGTTCTAGAACTTTCTAGTTTTGAGGAGGAGTGTAATCCAAGGTTTACTTTATGCCCTTAGAACCTAGTCTCTTTCCCTCTAACTCCTGATCCTAAGTTCACACAAGTTTTAGTCTCAGAATTCACCACATATCATGTTCCTTGACAGAAGCTCTTGATCTATGTGTTTTCAGGTTGAATCCAATGGCATGGGATTTATATTCTAGTCACTTAAGATCCTCAAAGGCAACAAGTACCACTTCTCATCTTTGAATACCCTCCAGTCTAGCATAGAGTCTTACACTCAGCAAACACATAAAATTCAATTCCCCAAGCAGATGTATAAGCATCCAGATAGGAAAAACAACAATAAAAAATAGGTCTCAAAGAGAAAATCCGTATCTTAAATTCTACAGCTGGTTAGTCACAGAATGTAGAAAATGTTATTATTTGCCTACAAGACAAAGTAATCCAGTTTCCACTAGCAGCGAATGTCCAGCAATGTTATTGCTCATAACATGTGAGCAGAGAGCTGCTAGGGGTATGCTCTGGAGAAAGAGAGTTTTTCTTTTCAGCTTTTAGACAGACCCATGAGAAGAGACAGCCTCATTCTTTGGCAGTGTTTATCAGCAGGTGCCAGATGGAACTTCAGTACACATTACACAGCCAGGGAAGGGGCCAACACCCTGAGGCTAGCAGAGCGAAAGGTTAGGGGAGACTGGGCCATCATTATACTGTGGATTTAATGACCCCTGGATTTCTTTCCTACAGTTGTTCTTATTATACAACACAATAAATGTATCCATTATTCAAGCCAGCTATGATAGCCTATCTGTGCCTTACAACCAAAAGCATCCTCGTGGGTACCCATAAGAATCAGGGCTTTTCCCAAGAGACTGACTCACTTACAAAGACAACCTTTATTCTGGAACATAGTGGTGGCTTTTGTCTGGGCAAAGCTGATAGAGAACATTTTCACCTGGTCAGGCATTTCATAGATTCAAATCCTGGTCCCTTTACATACCCTTGAAGAAATACAGAAAGACTGCAAACATATCTCATCCTGCTGTTAATGAGCTTGCAGTCGCCACAGAGACTTGAGGACTGGCCTGCCCATCCTAATAAGAACCAGAGTAACCTGCTAGGATGTAACAGCACTGCCAGGCATGTGGTTGGCACACACCACAACACACAGATTCACTGATTGCTCAGGTGATCTGGGCAATGTGAACCCAGGAGCTATAACTCCAAAAAGGGAAAAGGGAAATGTAAGAAAAAATGTAAAAGTATGACCCTACTCCCTTTATGTTATAAAAAACTTATTTTGCTTTGAACTACTAGTAGGCTTGTTCTCAGGAACTGGCAGTGACTAGTACTTAGAGATCTGATTTTTTTGAGTAAGTGAATGAGAAACAGCAAGATCTCAGATAAAAAAGCAGGTGTTGTGTAATTACTTCCAAATCAACATCTTAACATGGTGATTATTTTTGTGTACCCTGAACAATTTTTTTCAAGTTTTTTAAGTAAAAAAAAAGAAAATCTGACTCCTTAACCATTTTAAGTGTATAGTTTGGTGATGTTAAGTATATGCATGTTGTGTAACAGATTTCCATGGACAGGGGAGCCTGGTGCCCCAACCCAGGGAGTCACAAAGAGTCAGACATGACTGAGCTCACACACACACAACAGATATCTGAAACTTTTCATCTTGTAAAGCTGAAATTCTCTACCCATTGAACAACAACTCCCCGTTTGCCCTCCCGTGCCCCCAGCAGTCACCATCCTACTTTGTCTTTCTATGAATCTGATGACTTTAGATACATCATATGAGCAAACTCATAGTATTTGCCTTTTTGTTTTCATTTGGTTTATTTCATTAACATAATGTCCTCAAGGTGAATCCAGGTTGTAGCATGCTACAAGATTTCCTTCTTTAAAGGATGAAAAATATGCCACTATATATTCATGGAGAAGCCTGGTGTGCTGCAGTCCATGCGGTTGCAAATAGTCGGACACAACTGAGCAACTGGATAACAACAAAATACGTGGAAAAGGAAACGGTAACTCACTCCAGTATTCTTACCTGGAAAATCCCTTGAACTGAGGAGCCTGGTGGGCTACAATTCATGGGGTCACACTGAATTATAAACATGACACATTTTATTCATTCATTTATCCATCCACAGACATTTAGGGTACTTCCACCTCTTGACTACTGTGAGTAATGCCAAAGTAATGCCAAATCTTTGAGATTCTGCTTTGCGTTAATTTGTATAAACCCAGAAAAGGATCGCTAGATCATATGGTAATTCTATTTTTAATTTTTTGAGGAACTTCTGTTCTATTTTCCACAGTGGCCATATCATTTTACTTTCCTACTAGCAATGCACCAGGCTTCTACTTCCTCTTCCATCCTCCACAACACTAGTCACTTTCTAGGGTTGTTTGTTAATTGGTTTGTTTGCTTGTGTTTTCGTTAGTGGCCATCATAGTGGGTATGAGATTTTGATTTGTATTTCTCTCTAGTGATTTTTGATGTTGAACATCCCTTAATTCGCTTGTTGAATAGTCATATGTTCTCCTGATAGAAATGTCTTTTCATTTTCCTGTTTATATATTCTGGATGTTAATCCCTTCTCCCATTATGTAGGATGCCTTTTTATTCTATTGTTTCCTTTGATGAGCTAGGTATTAGAGTTTGATATAGTCTCATTTACCAATTTTTTGCTTTTTATTTTAGTAGTTTTATAATTTTTGGTCTTAGATTTAATCCCTTTTGAGTTAATTTTTCCATATGGTATAAGATAACTCATTCTTGGAATGTATGTGTCAAGGTTTCTTAGAACAGACTCTTTAACAAATGGTGATTTTATCATGGTGTAGTCTTGATACCCTGGACCAATTTTTTTTTTTCTTGTGAATTTGTTTTTATTTTTATTGGGCTCTAGGGAATGGGATGGGGAATACCTGTGTTAAGTTATGCCCCACTAGGGTCCATTCTAACTTTCTTGGGATAGCTTTCGGAGCTTTTTCTTTTTCTTGGAGCCGCTGCTCTTGCTGGCAGCAGCCTCTTCAGGTCCACTGCTGAGTGGCTCCTCCTTGGAAGACAATTTCCGCTTTTTCTTGGGGACCCTCTTGTTTTCTGACTCATCAGGGTCAGTAACTCGTTCCTCTTTGGGAAAAGATTTCTTCCTCTTGGGAAGACTTCCAGTACCAGCTGTCTCTTCAAGATCACTACTAACTAGCTCTTCCTTGGAAAAAGATTTCTTTTTCTTGGGTTTGGAAAAAGAGACAGAAGGGTCTTCCATTCCATTCTCCTGAAGAACCTCCTGGGGCTTTTTCTTTTTCTTCTTTTTGGGTCTTTCACTTGTCTCCTCACACTCCTCCGGGGCACTGCTATTTTCTGAAGAAGCTAGGGCAATCGCAGCCAGCCTTTTCTTTTCCTTCTTCTCATTTCTCGAGCTTCCTAGTAATCTCAGCAGCTGCTTCCTCTGCCTGAACCATTGCCTCCTTCATCACATCCAGATTCTTTTGGGAAATCTCTCCAGTCTCATAGAAGGACAGCCGCTCCTCAACTTGTTCTCGAAGCTTCTCCCCAAAAACACTGGTGGGCACCTCAGAGAAGCAATCGATTCGTGAGGCAATACTGCATTTGTTTGCCAGGTATCAGGAGATGCGACCTTTGTTCTCGGCAGCTGCTCGGCCAATGAAGGTAGAGTGGAAAGTGAGTTCATATTTTGGGGTGTTACCCCTTGTCTTCAAGGCTCTGGAAACTTGGTCCCTTTGCTGGGCCCAGGGAATCACTCAGACACCAAGACTGGCCATGGACCAATTTTTTAAGTCATAAAGCAGGTTAAGAATTTGGGATAGATATAAAGTTTGGATAAATATAATGTGTTTTGTTGATGCATTTAAGGTCCTTAAATATACTATGTGTTACCCAAGCATGACAAAACCAGAAATGCCAGTTTTTAGGCCTTAAATTCTCATTTTTGTGTGTATGTTGTGTGATTTATTTCTCTTGTGCTATAAATGAAACTTTGTTTTTTTACAAGTCTGACCTCTAATTGAAATAGATCAATTAAATTAAGATGATTTAACTTATACAGATGTTGTTTACCATGTTTTTTATTTTTTTAAAAATAAAATATAGCTCTGAAGTTAGGGTTTTCTACTACCCTGATGAAACCTTATATGGTATTTTAAGTGTCAGTAATTCAATTGACTCTACCTTTTAATGTCCTTTTATTAATGGGGTATGGGATAAATTAGTTAATTATATATTTATTGAAATTTGACTTTAGTGGTATATTTGATGAAAGATTAAAAAGATAGTTTTCTCCTTAAGGAGTAGATGGTTTAGCAGAAGTAATGCATACATTTAATTATCATATATAATAGAAAATAAATAGCAAGATATGCATAAAAGTAAAAGATGAGTTCAGAATAGGGGAGGTTTATAACCAGCTGAAAGCACTAGGAAAGTCCTCCTGAAGAATCTGCTTTAGCTGGTATTTCAAGGATATAGAAGTTGGATCTATGTGATAATAACTAACATTTACTAACATACTGCCGTCTGGTAGGTACTATTCTAAGGGTTTTAAACTTAAGGCAATGGCACCCCACTCCAGTACTCTTGCCTGGAAAATCCCATGGATGGAGGGGCCTGGTGGGCTGCAGTCCATGGGGTCACTAGGAGTCGGATACGACTGAGTGACTTCACTTTCACTTTTCACTTTCATGCATTGGAGAAGGAAATGGCAACCCACTCCAGTGTTCTTGCCTGGAGAATCCCAGGGACGGGGGAGCCTGGTGGGCTGCTGTCTGTGGGGTCGCACAGAGTCGGACACGACTGAAGCGACTTAGCAGCTTAGCAGCAACCTTTATAATCATCTTATGACACAGATTCTATTATTATTTCATTTTACAAACAGGTGCACAAAGGCACAGAGTGGTTAATTCATTTGCCCAAGGGCACATAGCTGACAATTAATAGAACTAGGGTATGAAATCCTGACTTTAGAGTCAGGGTTTCTGGCTATAGAGCACTCCATGTTAGGTCTGTCTATAGAGCCACAGGACTGGAAAAGATCAGTTTTCATTCCAATCCCAAAGAAAGACAATGCCAAAGAATGCTCAAACTGCCATAAAATTGCAGTCATCTCACATGCTAGCAAACTAATGCTAAAAATTCTCCAAGCCAGGCTTCAACAAGACAAGAATCATGAACTACCAGATGTTCAAGCTGGATTTAGAAGAGGCAGAGGAACCAGAGATCAAATTGCCAACATCTGTTGTATCATCGAAAAAGCAAGAGAGTTCCAGAAAAACATCTAATTCTGCTTTATTGGCTATGCCAAAGCCTTTGACTGTGTGGATCACAATAAACTATGGAAAATTCTGAAAGAGATGGGAATACCAGACCACCTGACATGCCTCTTGAGAAACCTATATGCAGGTCAGGAAGCAACAGTTAGAACTGGACATGGAACAACAGACTGGTTCCAAATAGGAAAAGGAGTACATCAAGGCTGTATATTGTCACCCTGCTTATTTAACTCTATGCAGAGTACATCATGAGAAATGCTGGACTGGATGAAGCACAAACTGGAATCAAGATTTCCGGGAGAAATATCAGTAACCTCAGATATGCAGATGACATCACCCTTATGGCAGAAAGTGAAGAGGAACTCAAAAGCCTCTTGATGAAAGTGAAAGTGGAGAGTGAAAAAGTTGGCTTAAAACTCAACATTCAGAAAACTAAAATCATGGCATCTGGTCCCATTACTTCACGGCAAATAATGGTGAAAACAGTGGAAACAGTGACAGACTTTATTTTCTTGGGCTCCAAAATCACTGCAGATGGTGACTACAGCCATGAAATTAAAAGACGCTTGCTCCTTGGAAGAAAAGTTATGACCAACCTAGACAGCATATTAAAAAGCAGAGACATTACTTTGCCAACAAAGGTCCATCTAGTCAAAGCTATTGTTTTCCAGTAGTCATGTATGGATGTGATAGTTAGACTATAAAGAAAGCTGAGCTTTGAAGAATTGATGCTTTTTAACTGTGGTGGAGAAGACTCTTGAGAGTCCCTTTGACTGTAAGGAGATCCAACCAGTCAGTCCTAAAGGAAACAAGTCCTGAATATTCATTGGAAGGACTGATGTTGAAGCTGAGACTCCAATACTTTGGCCACTTGATGTAAAGAATCGACTCATTTGAAAAGACCCTGATGCTGGGAAAGATTGAAGGCAGGAGAAGGAGATGACAGAGGATGAGATGGTTGGATGGCATCACCAACTCAATGGACATGAGTTTAAGTAAACTCTGGGAGTTGATGATGGACAGGGAGGCCTGGCATGCTGCAGTCCATGGTGTCACAAAGAGTCAGGCATGACTGAGTGACTGAACTGAACTGAACTGATAGAGCATTTCATGTTAGTTCAAGGCATAAGTTTAAAAGCAAGGTCAGAAAAAGAGTGAATGGGAGATGGCATGGGATTCAAATTATAACGTAGAATCTACCTAGGGTTTGGTAGGAAAGGATATTAGAGATGAGGTTTAGGGAAGAATGATAGGGAACTGTAAAAGCTAATAGGTTTGTGCTTTATTCTGAGGACAATGAAGAGTCATGAAGGATGTTTGCATCACAGAGTGGTGTGTTCAGAGCTGCGTATTATTTTAATTTATTTTTAAATTTTTATCAGAGTATAGTAGCTTTATAAAGTTGTTAGCTTCTACTGTACCTCAAAGTGTATCAAGTTTGCATATACATATACCCCGTCTTTTTGGGGATTCCCTTCCCATTTATATCATCACAGAGCACTGAGTAGAGTTTTCTGCACTATGAAGTATTTTCTCATTAGTTATCTATTTTAGACATACTATCAGTGTATATATGTCAATCCCAATCTCCCAGTTTATTCCACTCCTTTTTCCCCCTTGCTATCAATATGTTCATTCTATGCCTATATCTCTATTTCTGCTTTATAAATAAGATTTTCTATGCTGATTTTTTCAAATTCCCCATATATGTATTAATATATGGTATTTGTTTTTCTCTGACTTACTTAACTCTTTATGACCGTCTCTAGGTCCGTCCATTTCTCTACAAAAGAACAAATTTTGTTCTTTTGTATGGTTGAGTAATATTCCATTGTATACAGAGCTATATATTCTTAAGATTAAACTTAAAATATAGAATGTACTCATAAGGCATCACTGATATGTTTACTTATGCTCATATAGCTTAAACAGAAACTACGGCTCAGAAACACCAACAAGGACTTAATTTTCAAAGTATAAAAACAGATCATGCAGCTCAATAACAACAACAACAACAACAAGCCATTCAAGAAATGGCCAGAAGGCCTAACATAAAATTTCTCCAAAGAAGACATATGTATGACCAATAGACACATGAAAAGATGCTCAACATCATTAATTATTAGGAAATGCAAATCAAAGCGACAATAATCTGTCTCCTCACAGTAGTCAGAATTCATCAAAAATTCTACAAACAGTAATGCTGGAGAGGGTGCAGAGAAGAGGGAACCATCCTACACTATTGGTGGAAGTATAAATTAGTGCAGTCACTATAGAAAACCGTATTAAAAAAAAAAAAAAAGAGTTACATGATCCAGCAATTGCATTCATGGGTGTATATCTAGAAAAACTCTAATTTAAAAATATACATGCACACCAATGTTCATAGCAGCACTATTTACAACAGCTAAGACTTGGAAGCAACCTAATGCCCATTACCATATGAATGGTAATGTGATCTATATATGGAGAGAAAGAGAGAGAGAAAGATATTACTCAGCCTTAAAAGGAAATGAAATAATTTGATTTGCAGCAACCTAGAGTTTATCATACTAAGTGACGTAAGTCAGATAAAAAAAGACAAATATTATATATCACTTCTATATGCAATCTAAAGTTTGATACAAATGAACTTTTTACAAAACAAACAGGTTCACAGACATAGAAAACAAATTTATGGCTATCAAGGGGAAAATGGAAGAGAGGATTAAATTAAGTTTGGGATTAGCAGATACAAACTACTATAAATACAATAGATAAAGAATAAGGACCTACTGTATTTAATATCTTATACTAAACTATAGTGGAAAAGAAAAAGAAAAAAAAAAGGAAGACAAAAGTGAGTCGCTCATAGTAAAACACCAGAAATACATGTTAATATAAAATGATGAAGACTTGTATTCTAATTGTAGGCAAACTATATGTATATATATACACACACACACATATACACACTACTAAAATCATACACTACTATTATGAGTGCAAGTTAGTACAGCCCTATTGCTATTTGAAAGTATTAATATAGATGTCACACCTAACTTATCCATACTAACTGAGGCAGACTTTTTACTCTTGGTTTTACTGTGGGCAGGAATCCCTTAGATGAAATGCAGTAGCCATCATGGTCAACAAAACAGTCCAAAATGCAGTACTTGGATGCAATCTTAAAAATGACAGAATGATCTCTGTTCGTTTCCAAGGCAAACCACAATATCACGGTAAACCAAGCCTATGCTCCAACCAGTAACGCTGAAGAAGCTGAAGTTGAATGGTTCTATGAAGACGTACAAGACCTTTTAGAACTAACACCCAAAAAAGATGTCCTTTTCATTATAGGGGACTGGAATGCAAAAGTAGGAAGTCAAGAAACACCTGGAGTAACAGGCAAATTTGGCCTTGGAATATGGAATGAAGCAGGGCAAAGGCTAATAGATTTTTGCCAAGAGAATGCACTGGTCATAGCAACCACGCTCTTCCAACAAAACAAGAGAAGACTACACATGGACATCACCAGATGGTCAACACCGAAATCAGGTTGATTATATATTTTGCAGCCAAAGATGGAGAAGCTCTATACAGTCAGCAAAAGCAAGACCGGGAGCTGACTGTGGCTCAGATCATGAACTCCTTATTGCCAAATTCAGACTGAAATTGAAGAAAGTGGGGAAAACCACCAGACCATTCAGGTATGACCTAATCAAATCCCTTATGATTATACAGTGGAAGTGAGAAATAGATTTAAGGGCCTAGATCTGATAGACAAAGTACCTGATGAACTATGGATGGAGGTTCATGACATTGTACAGGAGACAGGGATCAAGACCATCCCCATGGAAAAGAAATGCAAAAAAGCAAAATGGCTGTCTGAGGAGGCCTTACAAATAGCTGTGAAAAGAAGAAGAGAAAAGGAGAAGCAAAGGAGAAAAGGAAAGATATTCCCATTTGAATGACCAGTTTCAAAGAATAGCAAGGAGAGATAAGAAAGCCTTCTTCAGTGATCAATGCAAAAAAAATAGAGGAATACAACAGAATGGAAAAGACTAGAGATCTCTTCAAGAAAATTAGAGATACCAAGGGAACACTTCATGCAAAGATGGGCTCGATAAGGACAGAAATGGTATGGACCTAACAGAAGCAGAAAATATTAAGAAGAGGTGGCAAGAGTATACAGAAGAACTGTACAAAAAAGAGCTTCACGAATCACATAATCACAATGGTGTGATCACTCACCTAGAGCCAGACATCCTGGAGTGTGAAGTCAAGTGGGCCTTAGAAAGCATCACTATGAACAAAGCTAGTGGAGGTGATGGAATTCCATTTGAGTAATTTCAAATCCTGAAAGATGATGCTGTGAAAGTGCTTCACTCAATTCCCAACAAATTTGGAAAACTCAGCAGTGGCCACAGGACTGGAAAAGGTCAGTTTTCATTCCAATCCCAAAGAAAGGCAATGCCAAAGAATGCTCAAACCACCACACAATTGCACTCATCTCACATGCTAGTAAAGTAATGCTCAAAATTCTCCAAGCCAGGCTTCAGCAATACATGAACCATGAACTTCCAGATGTTCAAGCTGGTTTTAGAAAAGGCAGAGGAACCAAAGATCAAATTGCCAACATCCACTGGATCATCGAAAAAGCAAGAGAGTTCCAGAAAAACATCTATTTCTGCTTTATTGACCATGCCAAATCTTTTGACTGTGTGGATCACAATAAACTGTAGAAAACTCTGAAAGAAATGGGAATATCAGACTACCTGACCTGCTTCTTGAGAAAGCTATATGCAGGTCAGGAAGCAACAGTTAGAACGGGATATGGAACAACAGACTGGTTCCAAATAGGAAAAGGAGTACATCAAGGCTGTATATTGCTTATTTAACTTCTATGCAGAGTACATTATGAAAAATGCTGGGCTGGAAGAAGCACAAGCTGGAATCAAAATTGCTGGGAGAAATCTCAATAACCTCAGATATGCAGATGACACCGCCCTTATGGCAGAAAGTGAAGAGGAACTAAAAAGCCTCTTGATGAAAGTGAAAGAGGAGAGTGAAAAAGTTGGCTTAAAGCTCAACATTCAGAAAACGAAGATCATGGCCTCTGGTCCCATCACTTCATGGGAAACAGATGTGGATACAGTGTCAGAATTTATTTTTCTGGGCTCCAAAATCACTGCAGATGGTGATTGCAGCCATGAAATTAAAAGACGCTTACTCCTTGGAAGAAAAGTTATGACCAACCTAGATAGCGTATTGAAAAGCAGAGACATTACTTTGCCAACAAAGGTCCATCTAGTCAAGGCTATGGTTTTTCCAGTGGTTATGTATGGATGTGAGAGTTGGACTGTGAATAAAGCTTAGTGCTGACGAATTGATGCTTTTGAACTGTGGTGTTGGAGAAGACTCTTGAGAGTCCCTTGGACTGCAAGGAGGTCCAATCAGTCCATCCTGAAGGAGATCAGTCCTTGGTGTTCATTGGAAGGACTGATGCTAAAGCTGAAACTCCAATACTTTGGCCACCTCATGTGAAGAGTTTACTTAGGACCCTGATACTGGGAGGGATTGGCGGCAGGAAGAGAAGGGGACAACAGAGGATGAGGTGGTGTGATGGCATCACCGACTCGATGGACATGAGTTTGAATAGGCTCCAGGAGTTGGTGATGGACAGGGAGGCCTGGCATGCTGCAATTCATGGGCTTGCAAAGAGTTGGACATGACTGAGCGTCTGAACTGAACTGAATGCATGTATGTGTCCACCAAAATATTTGTATTAAATATTCATAAAAGCATAATTTGTAATATCCATGGGTAAGAAATTACCCAAACACCCATCAGCAGTGGGGTAGATAAATATACTGTGGTGCCTTTGTCGCATAAAATACTGTTTGTGCTTAGCCACTCAGTTTTGCCCAACGGTGCGACCCCATGGACTGTAACCCCCCATGCTCCTCTGTCCATGGGGATTCTCTAGGCAAGAATACTGGAGTGGGTTGCATGAAATACTAGACAACAAAACAAACTGATTTATAACAATGTACAACAATATGATTGAAATTCACAAATATAACTTTAGACATAAAGCAAAAAACAGACAAAAGAAATCTGTGTCCTTAAGCCTCAGGATAACAGGTTTTCTTGGTGGGGATGACTGTTGTGGAACAACAAAGGGGTTTCTGAGGGAATTTAAAACTTTTGGTTTCTTGAGCTGAGTGCTGATAGTACAGGATTGTTCAGTTTCTAAAGCCGTTTGTGTTCTAAATGTGTATTTTATGTCCTCTTCCATATTATACTATAGTTTCACAAAGCTTTGGAAAACCTGCCCATGTTTGCTCAGGTCACTTTCACTTTTGTGCAGAAGTCCCACTACACCCCTGCTCTACAAGCCTCTGCTTCTAGCTCATCAGCTTTCCTACTGCCTTTCGTATTATCTGACCTCTCTAGGAGATCATACTTCCTTTTTGCCCCTTTCTTTCTAGCATCAGCTTTATGAAGCTTCTTTCCTAAATCATTCACACTGCTTCCCTTCTCCTCATCCTAGCAAATATTAAGAGAAAATCTAACATTCTTGTAACTCTGTTTCTTTATATATTTTCCTATTTTTGCTTATTCTATATTTCCACACAGGAAGACATGGGTTTACAAGAATGATAACTCTGTACCCTACCCAGGTATTTATAAGGAAATATTTAGGATCAGGGGTTGTTGATAGGGACAAAGACCTATTTAAAGACCATAGATTCTTTGAGATCATAACCCTTCTAAGCTACTGGTGGAGGCAGAAGCCTATGACCACTGGCTCTTCTGTATAATCTAGACACTACACCCACTCTCTTTGGGTGCAGCCTTCAGGAAATGCACCTTACAACAGGCTGCTTGTATTTACAAAGTTTGGGAAGAAAGAAAGTGAACAAGGATAGACCTTTTCCCAATTCTTATCACCCGCCATGTTGACTTGGGTTAATTTGTCATCAGGTGATGTGAGTGCCGCTCCCTTCCATATGCAACAGTTTCTTCACAGTCTTTGAAAGATACATCTAACTTGCATTAGCTCTGCTAGTTCAATTCATCTCAGTCAAACAATTTATTAATAACACAATGTGTAATCCTCAAATGGCCTGGATGACACTGTACTGACTGAATGTTATTTAAAAGCATGCTTCAGAGGAAAAAATGCTATATATTATGCCTCCCTGGCCATTTTAATTTTCTTTTATTGCCTCTTGGCAGGAGCTTAATAACTATACACTGAATAAAATGAGACGTTGCACATCATGTATTAATTACCACAGTGTTAAGAAACACTGTCTCTGCTCTCAGAGAAGGCAAATTGAAATAAATGGAATTTTAAGATATCACCTGCCAATTTCCCTTCATTCAAAATGCAAGTTACAAATACATTTTCTTGTTTGTTTGTTTTTTTCCTCCTAAGGGGGCAACATTGTTTTAGAGGAGAGGAATTGGCAAACTGCTGGAGAATCATAAAAATTCAGGGTCAAAGGGCTCTATCCTCACTTACATATCTGATAGAGACCTTGGCAGATAATCTTTCATATTCTGGCAGGAAAAGCAAGACGTTAAATGACTTTTTCAATTCACCATTGTCATTTCATCCTCTGTATCATCTTTCTACAACTGCTCTCTCAGTCCCTTATGTATTATGTGCTATAGGTGAAGAGTCCCAATAGCACAGTGATTAGTTCCCAGAACTTTGAATCAAATGCTTTGAGCTTATTTTCCTCTGGTTTTATTGAAGTATAATTGACCCAAAATTGTACTTATTTAAGATGTACAATATAGTATTTTGATATATGTATTCATTGTAAAATGTTGAGTGCAATCTTGCTAATTAACACATCCATTACGTCACACAGTTCCATTTCTTCTATGTCTGGTGAGAACACTTAAGATGTACTCTCTTCGCAAATTCCAAGTATATAATACAGTATTATTAACTGTAGTCACCATGCTGCACGTTAGACCTCTAGAACTAATACCTAAAATTATTCAACATTTCACTAACATCTCTGCATTCTCCTCCCCACCATCATATTGTCTGCTTCTGTGAGTTAGACTTTTAGAATTCACACATAAATGAAACCACTCAATTCTTGTCTTTCTGTGTCTTTCTTGCTTCACTTAGTGTAGTATCTTCCAGGTTTACCCATGTTGTTGTAAGTGGCAATATTTTCTTCTATTATATGGCTAAAATTATATTCTATTGTTTGTATATACTGTATTTTTATCTATTCACCCATAAATCTAAATCCTAAATTACCTGCATACTTCATGACTGCATCATGTCTCTTAAAATTGCTTATCTATAAAATGGGGTCAATCATGCTACAAAACCCCAAATGTTCTATGGATACTAAAAGAACGATTCATGTAAATACTTAAAAATATTACCAAACATTCTAGGCACTAGTACTTTGTTTATTGCAAAATTGTTTTCTTGAATTAAGCAAAGCCCATTTATCATGTGTCTATCTACCCCCTCCACATCTATCAGAACATCATATGTGAGCTTATTTTAGGAATATTAATAGTATGGGTATGCTTTGACTGATCTAGGTTTGACTTTGCCTAGCACTATGCTGAGCCCTGCAGAATGCTTTTCTTCAAGAATGAATTATGATTGGTGAAAGTAGTTACAGATGATCTTACTACATTTGTACAAGTTCGGGGGCAGAGGATAATAGAATAGACTCTGTTTTTAATAGCGTAACCAGAGTTTGTGTGGCAAGGAATCAGTCTGTGGATTGGTTCCTTTTCCAATATGTCACTGGTTAGATAACTTCATTAACCAAGGAGAAGTGATACTAGTTTTGACTCCTCCACTGAGAAGTTGGAAAGATGTCAAAGATGAGCAATGTCAACATGTTTAGTGTCTCTGAAATGTCCAATAATCAGAGCCTAAAATAATTATGCTGGTTTTTACATGCTGTAAAACAGAGGGGGCAAGAGAACAAACTGAAATATGTAAAAAGTTGGTATGTATTATGGTGTCTGTTTTTGTAAGAATTTAGAAATACAAGCTTTTAAAAATCCAGCATCCACTAATACTTTTAACACTTAATATATGGCAGTAATTCATCATAGTTTGGTAGAATTAATACCAACCCTACTACAACTACAATAGTAATAATAATGAATTAAACATCTAATTTAAAGTTTACTTCATTGTCTAAGAAATGTATGTGTTATCTTAAGTAATTTTCGCTGATCTACAAGAGACTTCATTATTCCATTTTACAAAGGATGAATCTGAAGTTCATGGAAGTTATGAAACTCTCTTAGGTCACATAGCTGATGAGCAAAGAGCGAAGGCCATTAAGGCCTGGTACCTACGTTAAGCACCTACCTCTTTGATATCCAGGCTGCCCTCCTGTACAGAGGCCTTGTGTCCTATGGGATCAGGAATCATATCTACATTTAACTGTTGGACTCTTTACAACCTGTGGTTCTGTGGGTACCAGTTCAGAGTTTCTGTTGGTGATGTTGATGGTGTGTCAGGGCATGGTTAGACTCTCCAGCTAGCTCTCTCGAAGTTATGTGGCCTGCAATAATGCTGCTGCTGCTAAGTCGCTTCAGTCGTGTCCGACTCTGTGCGACCCCAGAGACGACAGCCCACCAGGCTCCCCGGTCCCTGGGATTCTCCAGGCAAGAACACTGGAGTGGGTTGCCATTTCAATAATGCTAGCCCCCAGCAAAACTGCCATTTCAGTCCAACTTGTCTTGAGTAATCATTCTTTTCCCTTTTGTAATACGTTTCCTAAGCCCATGCATAAGGGTAATACTAAGTGCATACATCACAGAGTGAGCATGAGAATTAAATTAGATAATAGAATAAAGAATTTAAACAGACATACTGGAGTGAGTTGCCGGGCCCTTCTCAAGGGGATCTTCCCAACCCAGGGATTGAACCCAAGTTTCTTGAGTCTCCTGCATTGGCACGTAGATCCTTTACCACTAGTGCCACCTGGGAAGCCCACCATGTTGTACACCAGAGCTAACATTATAAAACAACTATGCTTTGAACAAAAACAAACTAAAATTATAGTGTTGACAGAGGGTTTTTTTAGGGCAGGGAAAATATTCTGTCTGATGCTATAAGGATGGTTACATGTTATTATACTTTTAATTAAACCAAGAGAATGCACAATACCAAGTGAAACTGAAAGTCGCTTGTCATGTCTGACTCCTTGCGACCCCATGGACTATACAGTCTGTGGACTTCTACAGGCCAGAATACTGGAGTGGGTAGCCTTTCCCTTCTCCAGGGGATCTTCCCAACCCAGGGATTAAACCCTGGTTTCCTGCATTGCAGGCAGATTCTTTACCAGCTGAGCCAAAAGGGAAGCCCAAGAAAACTGGAGTGGGTAGCTTATCCATTCTCCAAGGGGATCTTCCTGACCTAGGAATCAAACCCTGGGGTCTCCTCCAATACAGGCGGATTCTTTCCCAACTGAGCTATCAGACAGCACCAAGACAGCACCTTAATACAAAGGATGGACTTTGGGTGGTGAAATGTTTTGATGCAGGTTCATCAACTGTGACAAATGTTTCCCTCTGGTGGGGAATGTTGATAATGCAGGAGGCTAAGCACGTTTGGGGGCATGAAGGCATATGGGAAATCTCTGTACCCTCCCCTCAATTCTGCTGTGAACCCAAAACTGCTCTTAAAAAAAGTTTTATATTAACAAGTACTTGTGGTGTTGTTGCAATATGAGATTGCCCAATTTTAGAAAAGCACATTTAAATCTTAATTATGAGATTGCCCTTCTCTACCCACTCTTTTAATTTGGGAGAAAAAAAACAAGTATAATAATTTATATAGCCTTTTTTCTCTCTACCCACTCTCATAGGGGTATGTGAGTGTTTGCATAAAACTTTTCTATATAAGGTTGAAAAATATCTCTTCAGATTGTCTGGTCATCATGATATTCTACAAAAATTAACCTCTCCATTTGTTAGTTTTCTTATTTGTAAAATGAATTCAATAAGCACTGCCATGTCTTATAAGGATATTAAAAATAAAATGTGTAAAACTGGTCTCAACAGCATATAGCTTCTTATCCTAGAAAAATAAAGGCAGGATGAAGAGCTGTGTTTAAAACTAAAAATTATAAAACATTCAGATGAGAACTCAGTCTTTTTTTAAACATTAATTTCTAAAATACAGCATCTGTGGAGTCCCCTATGAATTTCAAGAGATAATTTTAAGATAGAAATAAATGAAGTAAGCATCAAGCTTGTTATTTTCCAGATCATCCAAGCAGTAACCCAACTAAAATAAATGATGATAATACAGCTTAAACAATGGATGGCAGACCCTGAAAGATGACACAACCATAGTAAATTCTTAAAAATATATGTTAATACTTAAAGAAGTTTCTCAGTTTTGAAAGGCTGAAGCTTCAGAGTCTCATATCTGTAAAAAGTCCTTCCAGGTGATGTAACCTAAACCCGTCTCTTAGTATCCCCTAAACAATCTGACACAAATTTTGTCAAGAATGATAATGTATCTCCCTACATTATCAAGGGAAAACAAGGGAGAAAACATCCCTTGTTTTCTCTTGAGGGGGAGAATCTGCTCCATTTTCTTCTACTGTGTTCCTTAATAAAGGACTTTGCAGGAAGTACTATGTTCTCCAAATACAAAATGACTGATACAAAATGACCCATATAACTAGTCACACTTTATAAGGAGAGTCACCACACTTAAAAAAAAAAAAAGAAAGTATACACACCATGGAACCCAAAACACACTTGTGCAAAACTTTAGACTATCATAATAAGTTTTTGAAAAACTGTACTTGACTGGGATCATTTGTCAAATCAATGGGTTTCACTATATCCTGGGAAAAAAAATAAAGAATCCAATGCAGGGATTTATACTTTGTGCTTTCAAAGCTGGTTTTTCCCCATACACATTATTTCTCCCATCCTTAGCCATACTCTGGGAGTTAGGATTTGTATATACTTTTACTTCAAGGTGTATTTTTATTTTAGACATTTTTTTCTCTGCTATTAAATGCTGACCCTATGTTCTAAAGTCCCCTATGAACCTTCAATTAAGCCATATGTTTTTCAAGGACAAAAGCTATACCATATTATTGTTTTGCTGGTCTCAGCCCTAAGAAAAGAGAGTAGGACAAGAAAGAAGCTTTGTAAATATATATTGGCTATATTAAAAAGTGGGCTTATGAGTAAGTAGAGAGATCCTAATTTTTTAGTTAATAATTTTTTAAATTATATACAAAGTTTTTCAGAGGTAACCCCATACTGAACTTCATTTCATCATTCATGTGTATTTCATATTTACTACTTATAAATCATTCTCTAAAACCTATGAGTGTTGCTTTTCTGTTTACAAAATATATTTTCCTCTGCAGCTTACTTTTTTAAACAATTTATCTTAACTGAAGCAATTGCTTTACAATATTGTATTTCTTTCTGCTGTTCAGCAACATGAATCAGCTATAAATATACATATGTCCCCTCCCTTTTTAGCCTCCCATCCACCCCCCCATTTTACTCCACTAGGTCATCATAGAGCACCAAGCTAAGCTCTCTGTTATACAGCAGCTTTCCACTAGGTAGCTATTTTACACATGGTAATGTATATATGTCAACACTCACCCTGAGAAAGCCATAATTCAAAAAGACAAATGTACCCCAATATTCATTGCAGCACTATTTATAATAGCCAGGACATGGAAGCAACCTAGGTGTCCATTAACAGATGAATGGATAAAGAAGTTGTGGGACATATATACAAAGGAATATTACAAAAAGGAATGAAATTGAGTCAGTTATGCTAACATGGATGAACCTAGAATCTGTCACACAGAGTAAAGTCAGAAAGAGAAAAACAAATATCTATATTAATGCATATATATGTATTCTAGGAGAAGGTGGGACAAAATGTAGCTTACTTTTAGTCAAGAGATTCTAATACATTTAACTGTTCAATAGTATTTTATTGTAAAAATATAGCATATTTCATTCTAATAGAAATTTGGGTTTTGCCTCCCAACTTACTTTTGACAATATGCTGCTATGTACACTCTTACACATACTTTAGATAACACAAATAAGTGGGTATCTCTTAAGAATAGTCCTAGGAGTAGAATTTCTGGGCCATAAGGTGTACATATATTCTGCTTTATAAGGGATTTCCAAATATCTCTTCAAAATGTTCATTCAATTTGTACTACTATGAATCTTCATTTTATAAAATTTCAGTTTTATACCTATTGGGGCACCAGCTTCTCCAAGAAGATGTTTTTTGCTCCCTGGCTTTCTCAAGTAGCTGTGTCTCAAAGCTCCTAAGAAATTCCTGCATGTTTAAGAAAATGAAATCAAATCTGCCACACCCTGAATGGGTTCTAATGACAACTCAGACTAGAAGACCCAGCAGTGCTCAGTGTCCAGAGGCTAAAATTTCTTTCCTTCTTACCCTCAACTGTTGGCAGCCCTCTTATTGTAAACACAGGTTCCAGCATAATTGAAGTTTACCATTAATGACAAAGAAAGCCTTGCATTTATCTAAATTGATTTGTGTTAACTGAGCTGATTGCATTTCTGGACTTCCTGAGTTCTAAGAGCTTTGGTATCCTGTTACATTGTGCTGTGGGATAATAGCACCACAAGGCGACAACATGACTGCTGAGGTTTTGGTCTCTACAGGTTTCAATTTACTATACTTACTATCTGTATGTTCAACTTATTAGATATCACAATGTCTCTGACTCAAGGCCAATTAAAAAATAAGATTAAAATATTCATTTGAATATTTTTTCTTTCGTGTCCTATGGACACTGAAGGGAGTCACCTTCATAGGATTACCATATTTCCTTCCATATATGGGGAAAAAAAGGCCATATTTCAAAGGGAAGCTTGCATTAGTAATCTTTTAATTAAGCTGAACTGTGGTCTTGGAGAAGACTCTTGAGAGTCTCTTGGACTGCAAGCAGATCAAACCAGTAAACCCTAAAGGATATCAACCCTGAATATTCATTGGAAAGACTGATGCTGAAGCTCCAATACATTGGCCACCTGATGTGAAGAGCCAACTCATTAGAAAAGACCCTGATGCTGGGAAGGATTGAAGGCAGGAGAAGAAGGGAATGACAGAGAATGAGATGGTTGGATGGCATCACCGAATCGATGGACATGAGTTTGAGCAAGCTCCAGGAGTTGCTGAAGGACAGGGAGGCCTGGCGTGCTGCAGTCCATGGGGTCACAAATAGTCAGACACGACTGAAGAACAACCCATTTAGATCCATGGTCACTTCTGAAATGTCTTTCTTGTCCTACACTTACTTTTCTCCTCAGTATCCTCTCAAAAGAAATGAGAAATGCAAGAGATTTCTGTGTGTTGATTTTATATCCTGCAACTTTACTATAGTCATTCATTAGTTCTAGTAATTTTCTGGTGGAGTCTTTAGGGTTTTCTATGTAGAAGATCATGTCATCTGCAAATAGTGAGAGTTTTACTTCTTCTTTTCCAATTTGGATTCCTTTTATTTCTTTTTCTGCTCTGATTGCTGTGGCCAAAACCTCCAAAACTATGTTGAATAGTAATGGTGAAAGTGGGCACCCTTATCTTGTTCCTGACTTTAGAGGAAATGCTTTCAATTTTTCACCATTGAGGATAATGTTTGCTGTGGGTTTGTCATATATAGCTTTTATTATGTTGAGGTATGTTCCTTCTATTCCTGCTTTCTGGAGAGTTTTTATCATAAATGGATGTTGAATTTTGTCAAAGGCTTTCTCTGCATCTATTGAGATAATCATATGGTTTTTATTTTTTAATTTGTTAATGTGGTGTATTACATTGATTGATTTGCGGATATTGAAGAATCCTTGCATCCCTGGGATAAAGAAAACAGAAAGAGAAGTTAAGGAAACAATTCCATTCACCATTGCAACGGAAAGAATAAAAGCTTAGGAAAATATCTACCTAAAGAAACTAAAGACCTATATATAGAAAACTATAAAACACTGGTGAAAGAAATCAAAGAGGACACTAATAGATGGAGAAATATACCATGTTCATGGATTGGAAGAATCAATATAGTGAAAATGAGTATACTACCCAAAGCAATTTATAGATTCAATACAATCCCTATCAAGCTACCAACAGTATTCTTCACAGAGCTAGAACAAATAATTTCACAATTTGTATGGAAATACAAAAAACCTCAAATAGCCAAAGCAATCTTGAGAAAGAAGAATGGAACTGGAGGAATCAACCTACCTGACTTCAGGCTCTACTACAAAGCCACAGTTATCAAGACAATATGGTACTGGCACAAAAACAGAAATATAGATCAATGGAACAAAATAGAAAGCCCAGAGATAAATCCATGCACATATGGACACCTTTTCTTTGACAAAGGAGGCAAGAATATACAATGGATTAAAGACAATCTCTTTAACAAGTGGTACTGGGAAATCTGGTCAACCACTTGTAAAAGAATGAAACTAGAACACTTTCTAACACCATACACAAAAATAAACTCAAAATGGATTAAAGATCTAAACATAAGACCAGAAACTATAAAACTCCTAGAGGAGAACATAGGCAAAACACTCTCTGACATACATCACAGCAGGATCCTCTATGACCCACCTTCCAGAATATTGGAATTAAAAACAAAAATAAACAAATGGGACCTAATTAACCTTAAAAGCTTCTGCACATCAAAGGAAACTATTAGCAAGGTGAAAAGACAGCCTTCAGAATGGGAGAAAATAATAGCAAATGAAGCAACTGACAAACAACTAATCTCAAAAATATACAAGCAACTCCTACAGCTCAACTTCAGAAAAATAAATGACCTAATCAAAAAATGGGCCAAAGAACGAAATAGACATTTCTCCAAAGAAGACATACAGATGACTAACAAACATATGAAAAGATGCTCAACATCACTCATTATCAGAGAAATGCAAATCAAAACCACTATGAGGTACCATTTCATGCCAGTCAGAATGGCTGCGATCCAAAAGTCTACAAATAATAAATGCTGGAGAGGGTGTGGAGAAAAGGGAACCCTCTTACACTGTAGGTGGGAATGCAAACTAGTACAGCCACTATGGAGAACAGTGTGGAGATTCCTTAAAAAACTGGAAATAGAACTGCCTTATGATCCAGCAATCCCACTGCTGGGCATACACACTGAGGAAACCAGAAGGGAAGGAGACACGTGTACCCCAATGTTCATTGCATCACTGTTTATAATACCAAGGACATGGAAGCAACCTAGATGTCCATCAGCAGATGAATGGATAAGAAAGCGGTGGTACATATACACAATGGAGTATTACTCAGCCATTAAAACGAATACATTTGAATCAGTTCTAATGAGATGGATGAAACTGGAGCCTATTATACAGAGTGAATTAAGCCAGAAAGAAAAACACCAATACAGTATACTAACGCATATATATGGAGTTTAGAAAGATGGTAACAATAACCCTGTGTATGAGACAGCAAAAGAGACACTGATGTATAGAACAGTCTTATGGATTCTGTGGGAGAGGGAGAGGGTGGGAAGATTTGGGAGAATGGCATTGAAACATGTATAATATCATGTAAGAAACGAGTTGCCAGTCCAGGTTTGATGCACAATACTGGATGCTTGGGGCTAGTGCACTGGGATGACCCAGAGGGATGGTATGGGGAGGGAGGAGGGTGGAGGGTTCAGGATGGGGAACACATGTATACCTGTGGCGGATTCATTTTGATATTTGGCAAAACGAATACAATTTTGTAAAGTTTAAAAATAAAAAAAAAAAAAAAAAAAAAGAAATGAGAGTTCATTTAAAATTTTATGTATCTTTGTTGTCTGTTTGCTTAGTTCCTATGCATTTATAGCTGCCTCTTCTTTTTAACCAATGAGGATTTTAGGTGAAATTATGGGATTTTTTGTTGTTATCTATTTGGCTTTAAAGAAAATGTTTTTACTCAATAAGACACAACTAAAGAGAAATGAAAAATTCATAAGTATAGAGGTCAGTAAATTTTTCCCAATGTAGTTTGTGACCAGAGCATGGATCAATAAATAGAACAGTATGCACACCTTCAGAGGCTCCCTGGTTCTCTTTTCCAGGTACTCTCCAACCTCCAAATGAACTATTTACCTGAGTTTTAAATGCATACTGTACATCAAATAAACCTTTCATATTGTATGATATCGGGAAAACCCAGACAGAAGAAATAATTTATTCAAGGTCACATGAGTACAAGAATCAGTACCAGAACTGCATTGCTACATGTACCTTCAAACAGCAGGGGAAAAATTACAACAGAAATCAAGCACACATACATAATCTAAGACTTAACAACTTTCAGAACCTGTGATGAAATTTGGACATGTTTGATTCAACCAGAAACCGTGTCTTCAAGCCAAAAAACTATTTCATAACATCATATGTCAGTTACTTAATATTCTAGTGAATGGTGACTTATTTTGTTTTGCAGCACAATGAGCATGAAATATTGGAGACCAGCTTAATTCAAATTTCACTACATATATCTTTTGTTACCTTAGCTCATTAAGCTTTGCATTTATAGAATTTTGCATTCTATATCTCATCTGTGGAATGGTGAGAATATAACTGATCTTGGAGCACTGTTGATTGAATTCTTGAGAATGTAATCTCAGGGCTTGATGCCTTAAAGCATTCAACACTTGAAAGCTCTGTTTGATATCTAGAATGGGAATACTCATCTCCCTTGCAATCATCTCACACTCACATCCTAAACTTACTATAATGCTAACATTCTCTATTTTTAGCATCAATATCTTTTATGATTATATTATCTAGGATTAGATAAACAATGATACTGTCCTACAGGTATGTAGCAAGGACAGTTTCTCATCTCCAGGTGAGGGTTTGGCTGATGGCAAGGCAGGGGAATTTCACATATGGGCTAAAGCATGAATGGGCAATTCCTCTGGAGACACTGAAGGGAGTCACCTTCATAGGCTTGTCAACAAAAGCTATGGTTGGCTGGTGAGCATCCAGAGGCAGTGTCCGGTTTCTGCTCTGAGTGGTTTAAGGGTCACTTACCTGAATCCCAAGTAGAAGCCTGGTGTGCTGGGGCCCTCAACACTCTCCTCAGGACCTTATAGCAATATCTAATTTTCAAAGATGGTTCCCTGTTGTTTGTCTGTATAAACAAACACCTAAATCAGGTCACTGGTCACAGATATTTTGTACACAGACCACTTCTTAATTTTTTCTGTTCTTTCCTCACCTTGCAGCCTCCCTGACTTCACAATTACACTCTTGTAACAGGCTTGTAACAAACAGCCCACAGGCTGACTAGAGGTCAAAGAAAGTCAAGAAACATCCAAAGGGACACATACTTAAGAAAGTCATTAGTTACTGACTAGAATGACAAAGCACCATGTTCCTCACTGAGTCTGAGATGGGATACTCATTTGACGCGTAGACAAGCCCTGCTGTGTCTCTGGGCACAATTCACAGCCCAGAGAAGGGATATGTTGGCAAGAGTTCAAAAAGGCCCCCACCGACTATTGTCTTCTGGGTGCTTCAGCTACCTCTGGGGCTCAGTTAGTACAGGCTATACTGAGAGCCTGAGGTATTTCTCAGTATTTGCTCTGTGGACTCTTCACCTACTAAGCATTTTCCTCTGACCAGATTTCCTTCCCTTTCAGGAAAGAGAGGGCCACCTCAGACCATCACCATTCTTCTCTCTGAAACTTGTTCTTCCTCATAATCTTCTGCCTGTAAACCCCTTCTACAGTTAGGAAAACAAAATGAAAAGAGCCTGAATGTGGAGTTTGAGGATCAGGAATGCATCTAAACTCTGCCAGTAGCTTGATGTGGGTCCGTGGGGAATTTAATAAGCCTCTTTGAGTATCAGATTATCTATCTGTGAAAGATGGACATGTCTCAACCCACTGGGTAGTTATAAGGTGTAAATGATTAATATGTAACAGTCTGTCACATAAAAAGTACCTGAAAGAAATACCAAGTGAGTCACTTCTGTGCTCAAAATCTTATAGTGGCTTTTACTACTTACAAGTAGGAGCTCAAAGTTCTCCGCCAGGCTTTTCCTGGTGCCTCCAAGCACAGAATATTTATATTATCTGAGATTCACTTCTCTGTACCATATACACACTTCCTCCCAGCCTAATTCCTCTAACTGTAAGGTATACATTCCAAACTCATTTCAGTGGCACTGTTCTGACTCCTGATCCCCTCCATGCAGGAAAACATCCCACCCTACCCTCATCTCTGGTCTGAATCCTGCCCATCTTTAAAACCCTTATCAAACTGTCACTATGGAAAAATTATGGAGTTCTTAAACTAACAATATAGCTACTATATGATCCTCAAATCCCCCTCCTGGTCATAAATCTGGAGAAAACCATACTTCGAAAAGATGCATGAACTTCAAAGTCCATTGCAGCACTATTTACAAAAGCTAACATATGGAAGCAACGTAAGTGTCTATCAACAGAGGAATGGATAAAGAAAATATACAACAGAATATTCAGTTCAGTTCAGTTCAGTCGCTCAGTCATGTCCGACTCTTTGCGACCCCATGAATCACAGCACACCAGGCCTCCCTGTCCATCACCAACTCCTGGAATTCACTCAGACTCACGTCCATCGAGTCAGTGATGCCATCCAGCCATCTCATCCTCTGTAATCCCCTTCTTCTCCTGCCCCCAATCCCTCCTAGCATCAGAGTCTTTTCCAATGAGTCAACTCTTCGCATGAGGTGGCCAAAGTACTGGAGTTTCAGCTTTAGCATCATTCCCTCCAAAGAAGTCCCAGGGCTGATCTCCTTCAGAATGGACTGGTTGGATCTCCTTGCAGTCCAAGGGACTCTCAAGAGTCTTCTCCAACACCACAGTTCAAAAGCATCAATTCTTCGGCGCTCAGCCTTCTTCACAGTCCAACTCTCATATCCATACATGACCACAGGTAAAACCATAGCCTTGACTAGATGGACCTTTGTTGGCAAAGTAATGTCTCTGCTTTTGAATATGCTATCTAGGTTGGTCATAACTTTTCTTCCAAGGAGCAAGCATCTTTTAATTTCATGGCTGCAATCACCATCTACAGTGATTTTGGAGCCCCCCAAAATAAAGTCTGACACTCTCTCCACTGTTTCCCCATCTATTTCCCATGAAGTGGTGGGACCAGAAGCCATGATCTTCGTTTTCTGAATGTTGAGCTTTAAGCCAACTTTTTCACTCTCCTCTTTCACTTTCATCAAGGGGCTTTTTAGTTCCTCTTCACTTTCTGCCATAAGGGTGGTGTCATCTGCATATCTGAGGTTATTGATATTTCTCCTGGCAACCTTGATTCCAGCTTGTGCTTCTTCCAGCCCAGCGTTTCTCATGATGTACTCTGCATATAAGTTAACTAAGCAGGGTGACAATATACAGCCTTGACATACTCCTTTTCCTATTTGGAGCCAGTCTGTTGTTCCATGTCCAGTTCTAACTGTTGCTTCCTGACCTGCATACAGATTTCTCAAGAGGCAGGTCAGGTGGTCTGGTATTCCCATCTCTTTCAGGATTTTCCACAGTCTATTGAGATCCACACAGTCAAAGGCTTTGGCATAGTCAATAAAGCAGAAATAGGTGTTTTTCTGGAACTCTCTTGCTTTTTCCATGATCCAGCGGATGTTGGCAATTTGGTCTCTGGTTCCTCTGCCTTTTCTAAAACCAGCTTGAACATCTGGAAGTTCACGGTTCATGTATTGCTGAAGCCTGGCTTGGAGAATTTTGAGCATTACTTTACTAGCGTGTGAGATGAGTGCAATTGTGTGGTAGTTTGAGCACTCTTTGGCATTGCCTTTCTTTGGGATTGGAATGAAAACTGACCTTTCCCAGGCCTGTGGCTACTGCTGAGTTTTCCAAATTTGCTTGCCTATTGAGCGTAGCACTTTCACAGCATCATCTTTCAGGATTTGAAATAGCTCAACAGAATATTATTCAGCCATAAAAAATTAAATGATGTCATTTGCACAAAATGGACGGACATAGAGTTTATCATACTAAGTGAAGTAAGCCAGACAGAGAAATAAAAATATCATATGATATCACTTATATGTCTGGAGAAGAAAATGGCAACCCACTCCAGTATTCTTGCCTGAAAATCCTATGGACGGAAGAGCCTGGTGGGCTTCAGTTGTCTCTGGGGTTGCAAAGAGTGGGACATGACTGAGTGACTAACATTTTCAATTTCACTTTCATCATTTATATGTGGAATAAAAAAAAAAAAAGATACAAATGAACTTACATACAAGACCGAAACAGATACACAGAAAACAAATTTACCGTTACCAAAGGGGAATAGACAAGGAGGGATACATTAGGAAATTGGGATTAACACACACCCACATAAAACATAAACAGACACAAAACAGATAACCAACAAGAACCTACTGTACAGCACAGAGAACTATACTCAATATTGTAATAATCTATAATAGAAAATAATCTGAAAAAATAGATATGTATGTATAACTGAATCACTTTGTTGTATATCTGAAAATAACACAACTTTGTTAATCAGCTACTTCAATAAATATACTTTTTAAAAAGTTTCTACTTTTCCATAAAAGTGCACTCAAATAGTTCAGCCAGCACCCAAGTATGTTCCCTGAAAAAATTTATTTATAATGGTCAGAACACTAAATATGAAATTATCAAATTCTCAAAATTTAAGTGTACAATGATACTGTTAACTATACACACTATGTTGCAGAGCAGATCTTAAGAACTTTTTTACATTGCATAACTGAAACTTTATGCCTTGAACAACTCCTCATTTCTTCTTCTCCACTCTAGCCCTGGCAACTACTTTTCCACTCTCTACTTCATTCAATTTATTTTGTCTTACAGACAACTCCAAAAATATGCTTACTTATCAATTGGCTAATTATTACAGATGTGTTCTGCATCTTGTCACCATACTTTTTTTCAGAACAAAGACATAATCAATTTATATTCCCCCACAAATATTCTCATTTCACTCCAATAGTAAAAAATGATTTAGTAAATCTTAACTTTATAGGTCCTTGACTAAGAGACTGGAATATCAGAGGCTTCAATCATTTTGTTCATTTCCATAGGTGGATGGTGTCTTTCCTATTTATTTATTCCCTCACCAAATTCTTTTTTTTTTTTTTTTCTCTAATTTTATTTTATTTTTAAACTTTACATAATTGTATTAGTTTTGCCAAATATCAAAATGAATCCGCCACAGGTATACATGTGTTCCCCATCCCGAACCCTCACCAAATTCTTTTTAGCCACTTCCACATGCCAGACATTCTTCTGGGAGCACAGATATAAGCAAGGTGAACATAGTCACTTTTCTTATGTAACCTATAATCTACTACAGAAGATAAGCAAGTGGAATGGGTTGGATAAAACTGTTAATTTAGCAGTAATTCTAGGATTTCTCTTGCAGAGAGAATTTTGTTAGATATTTGGATAAGAACTTCAGAAACTGGACCTCCCCAATCCTCCCAAATTGTAAAACTGCTGTCCAATAGCCAAGTTTCACAGGGAGAAAGATGCTTTAAAAAAATAAGAGAGATCAATTTGACTTATTAAGACCAGATGGAGAGACAAGAGATGAGCAGAAGTATTCTTTGCCTGTAAGCCATTTCCAGAAAATCTCTCTCAAAAAGTCAGTGAAATATGATATACACATAAATGGTTCTTGCTGTTCTGTTGATGTTACAGCTGAGCTCTGGTATGGGCTTCAACTCTGGGCCCAGGTAACGGCACAGTTATCCCTCACTTTCTTACCAGCTTTAATCCAGGAGAATAAATGCCCACTCACAACCCCTTCACTTCACCTTTGTAATGAGCAGTCAACCTGTGGAGGGATGTGTTTTCTCAGGGCATGGCACCAAGAGGTTCAACCCAATTTTATCCAGATTCCAAGAGGCAAGGCTGACCCTAGCTGACATCATTACACAAGCAGATCAGCAATTTAGTGAAGAGTAATACCAGTACGTATTATGTCAAATGGGCTTCCCTGGTGGTTCAATGGTAAAGAATCTGTCTGCCAATGTAGGAGACACAGATTTGATCCCTGGGTTGGGAAGATCCCTGGGACAAGTAAATGGCAACGCACTCCAAGATCCTTGCCGGGGAAATCCCATGGACAGAGGAGCCTGGCAGGCTACAGTCCATTGGGTCACAAAGAGTTGGACACAACTTAGCAACTGAGCACACACGCATTATATCAGATAATATAAAGTGTAGTCTGAGGAATGGGGAGCTAGAGGAGTGGGTTGCTGAGAGGAGACAGAACTTTCCAAAGGAAGTAGCATTTATACTGAGGCCAGAAGGATGAACAGAAGTAAACAGAGTAAAAATGGATACACTTTTGACATGTTTATATTCTCATGTATCAGAGTCAAGAGAAGAATTGAGAGAGAGAGAGAGAGAGAGAGAGAGAGAAAGGGTCAGGAGGAGAGAGAAGATGGAGAAAGAGAAAACCGAAAGAACAAAGTCCACCCCTGTTCACTCCAGCATAGCCTAATTCACTACCCTAATGGGTAGTGTGGTTTCTCTAGAAAAGTCCAATAAAAGGGGACATTTGGACTGAAATGTGGGAACTTTCTAAAGCATCCAAATTATGCCATTCTATAGACAGCACCCTCTTCCAACAACACAAGAGAAGACTCTACACATGACATCACCAGATGGTCAACACTGAAATCAGATTGATTATATTGTTTGCAGCCAAAGATGGAGAAGCTCTATATAGTCATCAAAAACAAGACCAGGAGCTGACTGTGGCTCAGATCATGAACTCCTTATTGCCAAATTCAGACTTAAATTGTAGAAAGTAGGGAAAACCATTAGACCATTCAGGGATGACCTAAATCAAATCCCTTATGATTATACAGTGGAAGTGAGAAATAGATTTAAGGGACTAGATCTGATAGACAGAGTACCTGATAAACTATGGACATAAGTTTGTGACATTGCACAGGAGACAGGGATCAAGACCATCCCCATGGAAAAGAAATGCAAAAAAGCAAAATGGCTGTCTGAGGAGGCCTTACAAATAGCTGTGAAGAGAAGAAAAGTGAAAAGCAAATGATAAAAGGAAAGATATAAGCATCTGAATGCAGAGTTCCAAAGAATAGCAAGAAGAGATAAGAAAGCCTTCCTCAGCGATCAATGCAAAGAAATAGAGGAAAACAACAGAATGGGAAAGACTAGAGATCTCTTCAAGAAAATTACAGATACCAAGGGAACATTTCATGCAAAGATGGGCTCGATAAGGACAGAAATGGTATGGACCTAACAGAAGCAGAAGATATTAAGAGGAGGTGGCAAGAATACACAGAGGAACTGTACAAAAAAGATCTTCATGACCAAGATAATCATGATGGTGTGATCACTTGCCTAGAGCCAGACATCCTGGAATGTAAAATCAAGTGGGCTTTATTTTTTTTTTTTTTATTCTTCCAATTTTATTTTATTTTTAAACTTTACATAATTGTATTAGTTTTGCCAAATATCAAAATGAATCCGCCACAGGTATACATGTGTTCCCCATCCCGAACCCTCCTCCCTCCTCCCTCCCCATACCATCCCTCTGGGCCGTCCCAGTGCACCAGCCCCAAGCATCCAGCATCATGCATCGAACCTGGACTGGCAACTCGTTTCCTACATGATATTTTACATGTTTCATTGCCATTCTCCCAAATCTTCCCACCCTCTCCCTCTCCCACAGAGTCCATAAGACTGTTCTATACATCAGTGTCTCTTTTGCTGTCTCGTACACCGGGTTATTGTTACCATCTTTCTAAATTCCATATATATGCGTTAGTATACTGTATTTATGTTTTTCCTTCTGGCTTACTTCACTCTGTATAATAGGCTCAAGTGGGCTTTAGAAAGCATCACTACGAACAAAGCTAGCGGAGGTGATGCCATTCCAATTGAGCTCTTTCAAATCCTGAAAGATGATGCTGTGAAAGTGCTACACTCAATATGCCAGCAAATTTGGAAAACTCAGCAGTGGCCACAGACTGGAAAAGGTCAGTTTTCATTCCAATCCCAAAGAAACGCAATGCCAAAGAATGCTCAAACTACCACACAATTGCACTTAAGTCACATGCTAGGAAAGTAATGCTCAAAATTCTCCAAGCCAGGCTTCAGCAATACGTGAACCGTGAACTTCCAGATGTTTAAGCTGTTTTAGAAAAGGCAGAGGAACCAGATCAAATTACCAACATCCGCTGGATCATGGAAAAAGCAAGAGAGTTCCAGAAAAAATCTATTTCAGCTTTATTGACTATGCCAAAGCCTTTGACTGTGTGGATCACAAGAATCTGTGGAAAATTCTGAAAGAAATGGGAATACCAGACCACCTGACATGCCTCTTGAGAAACCTATATGCAGATCAGGAAGCAACAGTTAGAACTGGACATGGAACAACAGACTGGTTCCAAATAGGAAAAGGAGTACGTCAAGGCTGTATATTGTCACCCTGCTTATTTAACTTCTATGCAGAGTACATCATGAGAAACGCCAGGCTGTAAGAAGCACAAGCTGGAATCAAGATTGCCGGGAGAAATATCAATAACCTCAGATATGCAGATGACACTACCCTTATGGCAGAAAGTGAAGAGGAACTAAAAAGCCCCTTGATGAAAGTGAAAGAGGAGAGTGAAAAAGTTGGCTTAAAGCTCAACATTCAGAAAACGAAGATCATGGCTTCTGGTCCCATCTCTTCATGGGAAATAGATGGGGAAACAGTGTCAGGTTTATTTTTGGGGGCTCCAAAATCACTGTAGATGGTGACTGCAGCCATGAAATTAAAAGACGCTTACTCCTTGGAAGAAAAGTTATGACCAACCTAGATAGCATATTCAAAAGCAGAGACATTACTTTGCCAACAAAGGTCCATCTAGTCAAGGCTATGGTTTTTCCTGTGGTCATGTATCGATATAAGAGTTCGACTGTGAAGAAAGCTGAGTGCCGAAGAATTGATGCTTTTGAACTGTGGTGTTGGAGAAGACTCTTGAGAGTCCCTTGGACTGCAAGGAGATCCAACCAGTCCATTCTGAAGATCAGTCCTGGGATTTCTTTGGAAGGAATGATGCTAAAGCTGAAACTCTAGTACTTTGGCCACCTCATGTGAAGAGTTGACTCATTGGAAAAGACTGTGATGCTGGGACGGATTGGGGGCAGAAGGAGAAGAGGACGACAGAGGATGAGATGGCTGGATGGCATCACTGACTCGATGGACGTGAGTCTCAGTGAACTCCAGGAGTTGGTGATGGACAGGGAGGCCTGGCATGCTGCAATTCTTGGGGTTGCAAAGAGTCAGACACGACTGAGAGACTGAACTGAACTGAACTTAACTGATAGACAGTACCCTGGTTTGGCCTCATTCCTGAGGTACAAGAAAGCTATATTTTTGTGAAGTGAGATAAGGAAAGTTAAGCCTTGGGGAACGTGGAATATATGAACAAAAACTATAATATTAAAATGCGATTCACTTAGAAGACAGAACTGGTACCCAGAAATACTGATCACTTGGCAAAGTTGGTTTCTGGTTACCTGTTGCCCAAATCCCTCCTGAGTAGTTCCCAGTGCTCTGCATTTGTTGATCAGGAGCTCAGAGTATATAATTCCAGACTGCCCTCTATCAGAGTTTTCATTAATCCTGGTATTTATTCTCATTTGTTGGAAAATACAGATTATTTGGTAATTATACTCCCCTTCTGGAGAAGGAAATAGCAACCCACTCCAGTACTCTTGCCTGGAAAATTCTATGGACAGAGGAGACTGGCAGGCTCCCGTTCATGGGGTCACAAAGAGTCAGACATGACTGAGTGACTTCACTTTCATTTTCTTCGGTCATTAATAGCAGACTAAAGTATTCTATGTTGCCTGTGTAGGAAGTCTTAGCTTTCAAATATGCATGTCAGGTGCTGGGATAGAGATATGGAGAGGAAGCTGTGGGTGTGGTAAGGAATTCCCTACATAGACAATCTTTTGACCACTGAGACTAAAAAGGAGATTCCTGCTGATTAAAGACACCTCCTTGTTCATGATAAACTGTGATAACACAAACACACACATGAAGACACATACTCTGTGTGTATTCTCAGTCATGTCCGACTCTTTGTGACCCCATGGACTGTAGCCTGCCAGGCTCTTCTGTCCATGGGATTTCCCAGGCAAGAATACTGAAGTGAGTTGCCATTTCCTATTCCAAGGCATCTTCCTGACCCAGGGATCAAACCCACATCTCTTATGTCTCTTGCATTGTCAGACTACCACTGAGCAATCTGGAAAGCCTGAAATATATGCATTACACACCCCAGAGGAAACCAGGAGTGCAACTCTCATTTCATAACAAACAATGTAGCCTGATTTGTGCCAGGGAGATCAGATCTAAAATTATATGTTAGAACTTCTCAGCCCAACTCCCTTTCTCCACAATCTCTAAGAAATTATTTGAAAGAAAGTTATAATATGTATTAAATAATTTATTTCCTAGACCAATCTCAGACTTTAAGTATTTAAACTGGCAATTTTTAATAAAGTAATTGTGGAATTAGGAATACATTTTTCACTAGGAAGTCATTATTTTACTTTCAACATAATGGCTTTTAAAAGAAGGAAAATAAAAAGTTTAACTGGGTCAAATGAAAGTTTCAAGCTTTATGGCTAAAAAATGACTAATTGGATTTGGATTATAGATTTAAGTGGTAATTTTCAATAAGGTCACATGATGAATTTTCAGGGGAATCTAATGCAGTTGGATTTTCATTAACATTCTCATGCGATAGAAAGTTGTAATGGGACTAATACAAAGTTGGTGTTTGTCCTTCCTCCTTTCCCCTTTCCCTCCTCTTCATACCTGTCCCTTTGCCCTCAGTTTGTCATCAAGGATTTGCATCTCAATTCCACCACAGTCTTTGCCAAAGCCCCCATTCATCTCTCATCTAGTCTGCTAGCCGGTCTCATATTCCAGTCTTAGACCCTGCAATCATTCTTCATAGTACAAGAATGCTTCCCTTTCCAAATGTCAAATCTGACCAGGGCAGAGGAAGCTCACCTTCAGACCCTACAAGGAGTCCCCTTGTCCTTCAGATACAAGTAAAATACTTAATACGAAGAATACTATATTTCTGCCCTTCTGAAGTATTTGCTTATGTTTTGCCTCTACTCATTTTAGTTGGTTATGTTCTATTAATTATTTTAATGTGAGTTCAACCATTACTTCTTCAAAGCAGCCTTACTTTGAACCTTATGTTTAGGTCATGTCTTTCATTATATAATCTCTTTGCCCCAGCTGCTCTCTTTGATAGCTTATAAGATGACAGTAATTGCTTTTTTCATTTTTCATGGATTACTGTGTCCAGAACTTCACTGTATACTGCATTTGGGCAGACTCAGTCTGTTTTTGCTCACCTTTTTAATTAATACAGTGGTAAGAATATAAAATATGCATAAAAGTCATAATATGAATAAATAAAAGGAATTTCAAAATAAATTAATAAATTAGTATTGTGTTAGTTCTCTCAGTGGCTTTTAATTAAGATGGGGATATCAATATACTACTAGTAATAACTGGCTCTGAAGACCTCCAAGTATGTATTTTAGGAAGATATCATCATCCTTGGTATCAACATTAAAGGTTAAGTATGTCCTCTCCTCTTCTACTCTACAAACAGCTATATATATATATATATATATATATATATATATATATAGTGCTCATCATTTATTGGGACATGTTATTAAAATTGGAGTAAAATAAGTAATGATACTTCTGTCTTTCATTCACTCATTGTGTATTTTATGGGAGTCATTTATGCACACCAGAAACTTTGATAGGTCCTGGGAATAAAAATGTGTTAAAGATTTAGTTCTTGGCTATGTAAACACGTACCAGTTCTTCACTGCCTAACATCTGCATCCCTTTCCTATATTTGGTCTTGGAAATGAACCAAGAGTGGGTTGCCACTTCCTTCTCCAGGAGATCTTCCCAATCCAGGAACTAAACCCAAGTCTCCTGAATTGCAAGCAGATTCTTTACCATCTGAGCCACCCGAGAAGCCTTCCATCTCCTGCTTGACCACAAATACACAGAAGAGTGGTAGAAAAAAAGTTGTAATGACCTGGATGTAATGACCACAATGGTGTGGTCACTTACCTAGAGCCAGACATCCTAAAGTGTGAAGTCAAGTGGGCCTCATGATGCATTACTATGAATAAAGTTAGTGGAGGTAATGGAATGCCAGAAGAGCTATTTCAAAACCTAAAAGATGATGCTGATAAAGTGCTGTACTCAGTACATCAGCAAATTTGGAAAACTCAACAGTGGCTACAGGCCTGGAAAAGGTCAGTTTTCATTCCAATCCCAAAGAAGGACAGTGCCAAAGAATGTTAAAACTATGGAACAATTGTGCTCTTTTAATTGCTAGCAAAGTAATGCTCAAAATCCTTCAAGCTAGGCTTCAACAGTATGTGAACTGAGAACTTTCAGATGTACAAGTTGCATTTAGAAAAGATAGAGGAATCAGAGATCAAATTGCCAACATTCACTGGATTACAGAAAAAGCAAGAGAATTCCAGAAAAACATCTATTTTTTTTATAGACTATACCAAAGCCTTTAACTGTGTGAATCATAGCAAACTGTGGAAAATTCTTCAAGAGATGGGAATACCAGACCACCTGACCTGCCTCCTGAGAAACCTGTATTCAAGTCAGGAAGCAACAGAACTGGACATGGAAAAACAAACTTGTTCAAAATTGGGAAAGGAGTATGACAAAGCTCTGTATGGTCAGCCTGCCTATTTAACTTCTATGCAGAGTACATCATGCACAATGCTGGGCTGGATGAATCACAAGGTGGAATCAAGATAGCTGGGAGAAATATCAGCAATGGATATGCAGATGATACCACTCTAATGGCAGAAGTGAAGAGGAACTAAAGAGCTTCTTGATGAGGGTGAAAGAAGAGAGTGAAAAAGCTGGCTTAAAGCTCAACATTACCAAAACTAAGAATATGACATATAGTCCTACCACTTTACAGCAAACAGATGGGTAAAAAGTGGCAACAGTGACAGATTTTATTTTCTTGAGTTCCAAATTTACTGTAGATGGTGACTACAGCCATGAAATTAAAAGACACTTACTCCTTGGAAATAAATCTCTGAGAAACCTAGACAGCGTAGTAAAAAGTAGAGACATCACTTTGCTGACAAAGTGTGTGTATAGTCAAAGCTATGGTTTTTCCAGTAGTCATGTACAGATGTGAGTTGGACCATAAAGAAGGCTGACAGAAAGACAAAGGTTCACTCAGTCCTGTCCAACTCCTTGTGACCCCAAAGACTATACAGCCTGCCAAGCTCCTCTGTTTATGGAATTCTCCAGGCAAGAATCCTGGAGTGGGTTGCCATTCCATTCTCCAGGGGATCTTCCCAACCCAGAGATTGAACCTGGGTCTCCCACATTGCAGGCAGATTTTGTTACCATCTGAGCCACCAGGGAAGCCCAAAGAAGGCTGAGAACAGAAGAACTGATGCTTTCAAATTGTGGTGCTGGAGAAGACTCTTGAGAGTCCTTTGGACTGCAAGGATATCAAACCAGCCAATGCTAAAGGAAATCAACCCAAATATTCATGGAAGGACTGATGCTGTAGCTGAAGCTCCTATACTTTGGCCACCTGATGCAAAGAGCTGACTCATTGGAAAAGACACTGTTGCTGGAAAAGATTGAGGACTGGAGAAGAAGGGGGTGACAGAAGATGAGATTATTGGATTATTGACTCAATGGACATGAATTTGAGCAAATTCCAGGAGATAAAGGAGGACAGGGTAGCCTGAAGTGCTGTAGTCCATGGGGTCACAGAGTGGGACATTACTTAGCAACTGAACAACCACAACCTGTATCTGGCAGCTTCCTTTAACACATGAGTGTTGGTATGAGGCAGAGTTTGCCTCTGTCTCTAGAAGATGGGAATGTAAGATACTCATGCTCTGACCTTCTTCTACAGGTTACAGATTCCTGACCTGAGCTCTGCTAATCAGAAGAGCCCACCTTGAATATTGAATCGGAAGTTAGAGACTTTGCACAATTCATTCTGAGGACTACAGAGATCAGAAGCCACTGATTCAAGTCTCTTTAGAGGTAAAATAATCTGCCCTGCTTTCCTACACATCATATAAGGCTTGGCAACAATAGTTCTGCATCCTATCCTGCTACTGAGATGCAGAGGTTCATGCAAGAGGTGAGAAGTGCTGACATTTTGGCTTGACAATGTGATTAGTCATACAGACACATTTTTATTAAATTTACTCTTCCTTGTTATAACTAGTCAAAAATGTACTTTTTATGTAAAGTGATAAAAAAGGCATCTGGCCCAAATGAAAGACTTTATAACAGTTTTGGCTAGTTTCTCTATATATTTTATAATTACATAGTGTTTCATTGTTTTAAAAATTTCCAAGTTCATTATCACTTTTATTAGTTCACTTTTCATTTTTTTCCTCAACATTTTGTATGTGTGTGAGAAAGAAGTGAAAGATGCGTTAGGTCTTGGTGTTTAATGAGAAAATTAAGACCCAGGAGGTTGAATAAGTGTGTCCTGATCAGATAGCTGGGGGCTTCTGAAGCAGAAGTTAAAAGTCTTTCTGGTCTTCTGATTACTGGGCAAAGCAATTCTCAGTATATATCTTCACCCAAGGGGCTGAAAGAACAAGGCATGGATAGATCTGATAAATGATTTTCCTAGTTAACTGAGGATGTATGTCTTCTTTAACTTATTATTATATATATCCATGGCACATCAGGATAGAAGGCCTTGATGGTAGGCAGGATTCTGAGATGCACCCCGAACTTCCTGCTTCCTCATGCAAACTCCCTGTAATCACCTCCTTTTGAGTGTGGATGAGACCTCTGCCTGTAATTATACAGTCAGTCTCCTGTAACTTGGTCATGTTATGTTAGATCTTGTAGGAGACTAGAGAGACTTTCCTGCCAGCTCGGAGGAAGGATGCTACCATATTATGAGATGACCACGTGAGTATAACCCAAGAGCAGGCTCTAAGAGTTGGGAATGACCCCTGGCCAATGGTTAGCAAAAACAAAATGAGCTCCTCAGTCCCATATTCACAAGAAACTGAATTCTGTCAACCTGAATGCAGTTGACAGAAGATTCTGATCCTCAGATGAAAATTCCATTTTACCAAAACATTAATTTAAATTTTTGACACTCTGAAAAAAAGGACATAAATAATCTGTGCTTGCACTTCTGACCCACAAAAACTGTGAGACAATAAATGTCTATAATTTTATGCCACTAACTTGATGGCAATTTGTTACATACAACAGAAAACTTGCATCCTTAGAGGCCCTCATCTCAGTCTCAAAGAGAGTGATGATAATGATGATGATACTTACTGCATTAGAGAGCAACACATGGAAATGTGGGAAGTCTGTTTATACTAGAATTGTGCTCAGGTAAATCCTAATAACCCCCAAAACCACAGCATACTAGGGTTCCGCCTTCTGTAGTCACACTTGTGGTAGAAGCGGAGGTAGATGACCCCCACTGACAAGTTACTGGTATTCTGACAACTGTCATTTGTATTTTATATGCATTGTGTCTTATATGTACGTGTTCTATGATACTGAACAAATTACTCCTACAGTGTTTCATAGTCTTTCAAATTTATAACATATTATACAATAATATTATTTTATAATATTAAATAAATTAAATAAAATTAAATAATTACATTAAATTAATAATTAAATTAAATAATATTAAATAAAACATTTTTTTGTGAATAGCCACAAAATTTGTACACAGATTTAAGGGAGAGAAGTTATGGTGTATTTGAGTGCATTTTTAGATGATATTCTATGGACATTACTATTATGACTGTTCCCAGGAACAATTATCATGGTGCTTTGTATGAATGGAGCATAGTACAGTCTAAAATTCCCTTGTATGACCACTGACCTACATGTGGTTTACACAGAAGCATTATGAGTTAGCCACTTCCCCCCTGCAGCTACTGATGTTGAAACCATACAAAGAGTATGGGGGTATGATATATGTCTATATTATGAAATGGTTACACAATCAAGATAATTAACACAAAATCACCACATCACAGTCAGCTGCACAATCTTAATCAAGGCACTTCACCATCTGGGCTTCAGGTTATTCCCCTGAAAAGCAAGGAAGTTAGATGATAAAATCCTAATTTTTATCTATCTTTGAAATCCTGAGTTCTTTAGATCCAAGGAAACACTAATTTATTGTGTTACACTCAAGGTCATAATCTCCTAAAATGTTGCTGAATACATTTATGCAATAGTTAAGTGAATAAACTAACTAATATTAATCAAGCCCACCATGCTTTAGATAGTTAGATATTTAGATATCAAAAAAGTAATAGTCTAGTTAAGTAGATGAGACAGCACTTGAGGAAAAAGTGAAAGAAACTAGTCAGTTCAGTTCAGTAAAGTCACTCAATCATGTCCAACTCTTTACAACCCCATAGATGGCAGCACGCCAGGCTTCCCTGTCCATCACCAACTCACAGAGCTTGCTAAAACACATGTCCATTGAGTAGGTAATGCCATCCAACCATCTCATCCTCTCTTATCCCCTTCTCCTTCTACCTTCAATCTTTCCCAGCATCAGGGTCTTTTCCAATGAGTCAGTTCTCATCAGGTGGCCAAAATATTGAAGCTTCAGCTTCAGCATCAGTCCTTCCAATGAATATTCAGGGCTCATTTCCTTTAGGATGGACTGGTTGGATCTCCTTGCAGTCCAAGGGACTCTCAAGAGTCGTCTCCAACACCACAGTTCAAGAGCATTAATTTTTCAGTGCTCAGCTTTCTTTATAGTTCAACTCTCACATCTACACCTGACTACTGGAAAAATTGTAGCTTTGAGTAGAGGGACCTTTGTTGGCAAAGTAATGTCTCTGCTTTTTAATATACTGTCTAGGTTGATCATAGCTTTTCTTTCAAGGAGCAAGCGTCTTTTAATTTCGTGGCTGCAGTCACCATCTGCAGTGATTTGGGAGCCCCCAAAAATAAAGTCTGTCACTGTTTTCCCATCTATTTGCTATGAAGTGATGGGACTGGATGCCATGATCTTAGTTTTTTGAATGTTGAGTTTTAAGCCAACTTTTTCACTCTCCTCTTTCACTTTCATCAAGAGGTTCTTCAGTTCCTCTTCGCTTCCTGCCATAAGGGTGGTGTCATCTGCATATCTGAGGTTATTGATATTTCTTCCAGCAACTTGATTCCAGCTTGTGCTTCATCCAGCCCGGCATTTTTCATGATGTATTCTGCATATAAGTTAAATAAGTAGGGTGACAATGTATAGCCTTAAAGTACTCCTTTTCCAATTGGGAACTAGTCCATTATTCCATGTCTGGTTCTAACTGTTGCTCCTTGACCTGAATACAGATTTCTCAGGTTAGGAGGTATGGTATTCCCATCTCTTTCAGAATTTTCCACAGTTTATTGTGATCCACACAGTCAAAGGCTTTGGCATAGTTAATAAAGGAGAAGTAGATGTTTTTCTGGAACTCTCTTGCTTGGTCTATGATCCAGTGGATGTTGGCAATTCACTCTCTGGTTCCTCTACCTTTTCTAAATCTGGCTTGAAATCTGGAAATTCACAGTTCATGTACTGTTGAAGCCTCACTTGGAGAATTTTGAGCATTATTTTGCTACCATGTGAAACTGAACATTCTTTGGCATTGTCTTTTTTTTTGTGATTGGAATGAAAACCGATCTTTTCCAGTCTTGTGGCCACTGCTGAGTTTTCCAAATTTGCTGGCATATTGAGGGCTGCACTTTCATAGCGTCATCTTTTAGGATTTGAAATAGCTCAACTGGAATTCCATCACCTCCACTAGCTTTGTTTGTAGTGATACGTCCCAAGGCCCACTTGACTTCACATTCCAGGATGTCTGGCTCTAGGTGAGTGATGACACCATTGTGATTATCTGGGTCATGAAAATCTTTTTTGTACAATTTTCTGTGTATTCTTGCCACATCTTCTTAATATCTCTGCTTCTGTTAGGTCCATACCATTTCTGTCCTTTATTGTGCCCATCTTTCCATGAAATGCTCCCTTGGTATCTCTTGAAGAGATTTCTTGTCTTTCCCATTCTATTGTTTTCCTCTATTTTTTTGCATTGATCAGGTAACTAATGTGGATCAGTAGGTAAAGTTCTATTGTATTTTGTAGAATAAGAGTAGGCCAAAAGGAGGCAAAGAATTCTCTATGCAAGTGGTGGAGGCTGCACTGAGTTTAGAGAATAGACTGGGTTTGAAGGATGATGATGAAGAGAAAGGCATTAAATGGCTCACAGTGAGCAAGGACAAAAATGGTCCTTTTGAGGCAAAGCAGGGGAACAGGTTTGACTAGACCAGACAATGGAGCTAGAAATAGTAGCAATTAACCATGGTTTGATGCAAAGGTAATTGCTATCAAGTAGAAATCTTATTTTCAATGTTTTGTTGTTGTAAGCTGACATGGCACAAAATTAAGGCAACACCACTTTTTTTTTATTGTTGTTTGATTTTCTGCTCTAATAGCAGAGTTTAGACAGGGTATTGCTGTGGTCAGTGTGCATCAGTGTGGAGTTGTTATTTTTTCCTGTGATGAAATGCAGATGAGGTTACTTCTTGTTTACCAGCTGAGCATACCTGATTATTCATGTTAGCCTCTATCTCAAATTTCCCAGCAGAGAATCAGGCTTCTTCTCTGCCTCCTTACAGCACTCTGTAGATACCAGTCCTTCATTAGTGTCATCCTGGAAACCTTGATTAAGAAAAGAAAGGGGCAGTAACTTCAGTCATTCATAGCTCTTTTGTTCTCAGACTGAAAAGGCAAACTGGAGGGAGGACTGTGATATTATGCTTCAAGATCAAATCCCTTCAGTAATTGAAAGGTTGCCTTGGAACTTGGCTTGGAATTGGGGGTTTCTAAGCTTAAAATGTCCATAGATTCTGCCATCTAGTTCTCCCTACAGAGATGCATTATTGAAACAGTCTACTGTGATACCATTCTGTTAAAAAGTAAAGGGTTTGGAAAGTTCTGAGAGTAGACAGGATTCATTGGAACTTGGACATGTCTACAATGTCCACTTTAATACTCCCTGCTCCATATAATTAACAAGATTCAAAATTGGCCTAGTATTTGGGAGAGGTAAAAAGAAAGAAGCCAGGGGTTGGCAAAGGTAACTTTCACAATGCAGGTCTGAAACCTGAAAAAGCAGAAAAAGGAAGAAAGTGGGTTGGAAAGAACAGCTTCAAACTGAAGCATGGTTTTGAAAAAAATCTCAACAAGGTTTGGTTTCTGTAATGAAAAACAAGGAGTGACAAAAGCAAGATGGGGACTTTGATCATTCCTGACTTCATCTCTCCTAATAAGATGATCAATGAACAGCTATTCAAGAATAAGACACCATTGTAAAAACCCTATGATGACCACATGGATGGTGAATCTAACCGAAGGTGCCTAAGGGTCTACTTAGAAATGGCTTGAGACCAGACTGAAAATTTTAGGGTCCTTAAGAAATGGGAAAACTCCTTTATACCTTACCATACTGTTGTTCTGTTGAAGACCATATTCCAGTCCAGGAAGTAGGGTAGAGAAAAGAATCATGATATTTTCTTATGTGGAAAAGCATTAAGAAATTAACCAAATAAAGGACCAATGGGACTTGTGAAAGTTAGTTAATCAGACATTAGAATTTCTTAAGTGTTGTTCTTTGTTCCATCTTCTCACAGACCTACCTCCACTAGAATGAATCATAAATCATCACATCATGCCATGGATCTGACACTAATGCCTCACAATTGTTTCCCACATTTCCTGCCTCAATAAAATTGATATAGTATCTATGTACTAGTACAGTGAGGGTTAATGAAAAACTTACATAAAATTCTTTGAGGAATTTTACAAAAGACACAAGAGTCAAAGTATCATTGTCACAAATACACTTGAAAAAACAAACAAATCCTCTCTTTCTATGTCTCTCCTAGATAATAGATGCTTCCAGTTGTGTAGAGGTCACAAAAGCATTAACATAAGCAATCTAGCATTATAAAATCTTTATCTTCATCCTTGGAAAAAGATGCAACCATAAGCGACAACTTGATGTTAAAATGTATATACTATTTCCTTCTACACGTCAAACCCATGCAATTAGTTCTGAGTGCATGCTTTTTCAACCCTTTAAAATCGATGTTGAAAAAGTTAAGATAAAAATAAAATCTCTTTTTCTACTGAATATATTTTACATCTCTTTCATTATCTTGGAATGTGAAAGTCTCTAATTGTGTCCAACAAGTCATTCTATAAAGGTTGTGTTCGCCTCGGGATGGATGGGAAACAAAGAAATCAACAAGGAAAGAAGACAGTGTTGATGTTAAAAAATAAACAAATAAAATTTGACATCCTCTAACTTTTGAGACTGAGATATAAAAGTGTGTTTCAAAATTAATTCATTTTAGCAGAGACTGAGGAAGCATAGCTTAAAAAGGCAAAAAAACCTTAGTTTCCTCATCTATAAAGGAGAATGGAGAAGACTTACCTAAATGTACTATAAACTTCAAATGAAAAAAACTTACCATGGGTTCAGGAGCAAGTACTCAGTGACAGTTGTTACAGGAAAGCATTAAAGAGTCATGATTACAATGATTGGTTCAGACTCAGACTGTGAGAGTACAAATTCACATGAGGATGCTTATTAGTTTTGTGACATTGAGAAAGTTATTTAATATTGCCAAACTTTTATTTCCATTTCTGGAAAATGGGGTAATGCCATAACCTATCTCACACTGTTAAGGTAATTAAACAAGATAGTATGGGTAAAGACTCTAGAAGTGTCAGGCATGTGTTAATCATTTAGTAAGTACCAGTTAAAATGATCATTATTACTATAATTGCTGTCATAAGAATAAAAATGCATTCACTTACCAGTGAAATCCAACTCAAGGACTATACACTTTGTAAAAATTAGACCTTTGCTTTAAGTTAAAATGTCATAAAATAAGAGACAACTACTGGAGAAGAAATGTCTCTCTTCTAAATAAAAGTCATGATTCCATCTTAAATTATTCCCAATACTGTTGTTGGCACTCAGAGTCTCTTTAATGTGCATCTCTTGCTTTCTCCAGAATCCTATTGTACTTTAAGCTTGAAGTAATCACACAAAACTATCAGAGTTTAAGGGCTATCTGACTATGACATTTCATTCATCTACTGGATTTGCCATTTTTAAATATAAAAGTTCCTGAATTATTAACTTTCCCCAAAGTGATATTTGATAGCAAAAGTAATATCTGCATGAAGTATTAAATGATTTCTATTTAAAAAAGCCAAGTAATTTGACAGAGCATAATAATTACACTGTCAAAGAACACAAGTTTCCATTTTCTTAGAGAAATCTCTATTGCATGGTTTCAGTTTCACAGGCTGTCATCAAGATGGTAGGACTTATTCCTCCTTTAACTTCACCATGGCAGACGTTTTATGAAAAATGAATATACAGGGGCTGCTTTCAGAAGGGTGTTAAATCTATGGCATTACTTATAAAGTCACTCATGTGCCCAGTTAAGAGGCTGGATTGCATCCCAGTGGAATGGGAGAACAGGGGTTAAAGTCATGTTGTGCTGGCCAGATGTAGTAACACAGATAACGAGGATGATCTAGTAATAGTGGGAAGATCCAAAGTACGCCTTTCCAAAAGAGCTTTCCCATCAACTGAAGCACAGAACAATTATCTGTTAAGGAATATTAGTTTTATGACTGCTTCAGGGTTGGTGAGCAGTCTCCCCTTTTAGCTTCAAAAATTTCACACATAAATCATACAGAGGCTGACAATAATCTTGATCAAAGGTCAGGGGACGAACTTAGTATTGGATCAGCACCTTGAGTCATTTCATGTCAACCTAGTTTGTCAGCACTCATTACAACTCCTCAAGGCTATTTTTGTTTAATATCACAAATTGAAAGAGATTCAGAAGGTACACAAAGAAGGCAATGACAACCCACTCTTGCCTGGAAAATCCCATGGACAGAGGAGCCTGGTGGGCTGCAGTCCATGGAGTTGCGAAGAGTCGGACACAACTGAGTGACTTCACTTTCAATTTTCACTTTCATGCATTGGAGAAGGAAATGGCAACCCACTCCAGTGTTCTTGCCTGGAGGATCCCAGGGACGGGGGAGCCTGGTGGGCTGCCATCTATGGGGTCACACAGAGTCGGACACGACTAAAGTGACAGCAGCAGCAGCAGCAGCAGCAGAAGGTACAAGGTTAGTGTCTCATTTTGTGCTCAAATGTATCAGCAGTAAGCAGTCAGCATATGCTACATCCCATTCCTCAGAATCCTTATAATGACAATGGAAAATTAAAATGTGTTCATAATTTTCTTTTTACATGTTAATTTGAAAGCTTAAAACTTGGATTTACGTCTTAGAAATTAGAGCAATATTTAAGGATGGGCTTTCCACGGAAATGAGCTTGCCAGCTTAGAATGTGGTATAGAGAACTCCTACAACCAATATGGAAAACAGGTAGAAGACTTTTGCTATTCCATCTCAGAGGGATAGTCCATGACTCTACCAGTACTTGCAGTTGAGGGCCTGGGAAGTGAAATGACAAAATGAATGAGGTGACTTGTGGCCCTTGCCCTACTTCAGGTCCCCTCACCTGTGATCACAGGCAGTTCCTTCACTCTGTGATCCTTATTCTCACCCCAGCATCTTTAAGTGAAGATTCAGTGATGTTATTCCAGTCATATGATCTTGGGATATTTTAATATAGGATTAAAAATAATAATAAAAAGGATATATTTGACATTCACAGCACTGAATCTGTCTTGGACATAAAGTGGGAAAAAGATACACATTTCACTTCTTTGTCCATCTTTCCCATAATAACTTCCACTGCTATATACGACTCCTCTCACTCAACCTCCCTCCCTCCCTCCCTTCATCTCTCTCTCTCTCTCCCTCTCAGTCTTAATCCTTCAAGATCTGTACCCAACTTAATCTTTCTCTGTAAATGTACTCCTCAACTTTACTCAACATTTAAGGGAAAATAAATGTCCCTTACTTCTCCTTACCTATCACAAGGCCTATCTGTACCCATTCATTGTTGCGTGTCCTTTCTCTTCCCCCTGAGAATCAAATATATACCTCAGCCATTACTCCAATTTCAGTACAACATAAAAACATATTTTGAGCTTATCTTTATATATTAGAGTAATATTTGTGTCTAACGTTTGTCTGAGCTAGTGAATGGCACACAGTTGATGCTCAGTAAATGATATCAGGGAAGTCTAATAAATAAATTAGTGAATGATTAAATGAATGAATACACCAAATTTGTCAGTGTTAATGATCTATAGAGTAAAAAGGCTTCTCTGGTGGCTCAGATGGTAAAGAGTCTGCCTGCAATGCAGGAGACCTTGATCCTATCCCTGGATCAGGAAGATTCCCTGGAGAAGGAAATGGCAACCCACTCCAGTATTCTTGCCTGGAGAATCTCACAGAGAGAGGAACCTGGCAAGCTACAGTCCATGGGGTCTCAAAGAGTTGGGTATGACTGACCAACTAACATATGAAGTAAAAAATTATTTCTTAGCAAGGACTAATCATCAAAAACTATTTTTTCCCAAAGTCATGGTTTTTAAGAAAAGCTAAAATATATCTTTCAGAAATCCCAAATTATTCTCCTCTCAGGAGTAAGGCACACTACACACTAAATTGGGATTGTTTTTACTCACTCAAACATCCTAGTTTTTGTTTGTGGCTTTGTTGTTTATTTATTTATTTTTTTTTTTTGCAAAACATAATTTAGACTAAGTATATCCCTTCTGTGGTAGACAGGAGTATAAAATGGCCTTTGAGATTCCTGACCCTTTGTGTACAGTTCTTGTATAATCTCTTTCCCTTGAGTTTAGGATGGAACTGAGAATATGACAGGATAGTTTTTCCTTTGATTTGGGTACATTATATGATAACGGTGACAGAAGAATCACTTCCCTGATTATGTTAAATTATATAACGCTTCAATGAAGAAGACTGTGAAGATAATTTTCTATTGGTTTTGAAGAAGGAAGCCTCTGCTATGAGAGGACTACTTGGCTAAGGCCTGAGGGTGATCTCTAAGAGTTGATAGTAACCCCCAAGTGAGTGCTTATACTACAAAAGATTAAATTTGCCAATAACCAGTGAGTCTGAATCTCAGGTGAGCTCACAGCCTCAGCCAACACTCTGATTTCAGCATAGAGAGCTTGAGCAAAGTGTCCAGACACTTGACCCATGGAAATTGTGAGATGATATATGGGTACTGTTGTAAGCTCTTACATTTGTGGTGACTGGTTACAGAACAATAGAAATCTAACTCAGCTTTCAAAGAAGTTGGTTTAGACACTGGGTTATATAAAAAATTTGTTATTAGTAGAACTGCAATAGGGAAGAATAAATCAGGTTTCCATATTAGATATGTTCCTTTTTACTTCAACCTTTTTCTTTGTCACCTGTGTGTAGTCATGCTGACTCTGCCCATTTCTGTGACCCCAGGCTGATCCTACCCAGCCTGGGTCTGCACCTTTGTAAAAGAATGTTTTCTGTAGCCTGAAATACACATAATAGCCTTTTACCAGGGCTCTGACCTCTAAGAGCTCATTCAAATGAAGATAAAAAGTTGTAGAACAGAGAATAACATTTTTGTTGTTGGAGGTTTACAAGAACATTGTAACCTGAACAGAGTTAGACAAAAATCGGACACCAAGAAATTTGCAAAAACTAACCACACCTTTACCTTGAAATTAAAAGATGCTTGCTCCTTGGAAGAAAAGCTATGACAAACCTGTGTGTTTTTCACTCGGTCGTGTCCAACTCTGCAAACCCACAGAGTGTAGCCCAACAGGCTCCTCAGTCCATGGGATTCTCCAGGCAAGAATACTGGAGTGGCTTGCCATTCCCTTCTCCAGAGGATCTTTCTGACCCAGGGATCGAACCCTGGTCTCCTGCATTGCAGGCAAATTCTTTACCATTTGAGCTACAAGGAAGTCCTTATGACAAACCTAGAGAGCATATTAAAAAGCAGAGACACTTCTTTGCCAACAAGGGTCTGTATAATCAAAGCTGTGGTTTTTCCAGTAGTCATGTATGGATAATTGAGTTGGATCATAAGGCTGAGTGCCAAAGAATTGATTTTTTTGAACTGTGGTGTTGAAGACTCTTGAGAGTCCCTTGGACTGCATGGAGAGCCAACCAGTCAATCCTAAAGGAAATCAGTCCTGAATATTAACTGGAAGGACTGATGCTGAAGCTGAAGCTCCAATCCTTTGGCCACCTGATGGGAAGAACTGACTCATTGGAAAAGACCCTGATGCTGGGAAAGATTGAAGGCAGGAGGAGATGGGGACAGCAGAGGATGTGATGGTTGGATGGCATCACCACCTTGATGGACATGAGTTTGAGCAAGCTCCAGAAGTTGGTAATGGACAGGGAAGACTAGAATGCTGCAGTCCATGGGGTCGAAAAAAGTCAGACACAACTGAGCCTGAGTGACTGAACTGAACTAAAGTGAACCACACCTCTCCCTCACTTTGCCTGCAAAATGCTTTGCTGAAAGCCTTCAGAAATTTCAGGTTTTTTTTTTTTTCTTGGGCATGAGCCATGCATCTTCTTAGATGGCTCTGTGATAGAGCTTTCTCTGCTCCATACTCTGATGATTTGGCCTCACTGTGTGTCAAGAACTGGCATTTGCTCCATGGTTCTCAGTTTACTCAGGGCATTTTACAGGTAAGTCAGTTACCCTGCCTTACATATTAGTGGCATTATCTTATAAGGTATTTTTACCTCTAAGATGGTAGAAAGAATCAAAGTGGAGTAGGTTTAAGACTTCCAATAAAGCAAATCCTTTACTACAAATGATATCCCAAATCTATTGTGTTATTATTTATACATGTTATAAATCCTATTAATCAAAAATATTTTATGAATTTTACTGTGTAATAGAGCCTCTGGATAAAATAGAAGCAACAATCATATTTTTGTCTGCTTAATAATCTTCTCTTTTTACTCCTACACAACTTTCTTCTCTCATGTGGGATTATATTACTCAGATTTTACTAGATGCATGGACTGAATGATTTGAAAAGCAAAGGTTTAGGAGATCGCAGAAACTGCTTTGGGTCTAAGTTATAGAATTTCAATTCTGATTGACATAGTAATACTTTTACACAAAACTGAAAACTATAAACATGGCCTCACTTCAGGTATTGCTGGATTCTAATATTCATTTAATGCTGTCACAAACCTCTTTATCTGTGGTTTTCAACTCTGATTTCCATTATTTTCATTTTATTTCCAGGTATGTTCTCCTGTCAAGACCCCAGAAGCTATACATACAATCTTGTAGAGACAGGTCATGAAGAGTGATTATTCCCTCCCTGGAAACTCCAATAAAAATACCAGCAATCACTCTTATGACACCAAATTGGGTTAAATCTAACTGTTGCTGGGTAGAGGTGAGGTGAAATATGCTAAGTAGCTGGGTTTGGGTCATATGTTCTGAATCCGGAGAGGAACTGTGCCAATACCATGTAAGACACATGAACTGAGATCTGGAATGGTTTCTTAGGAATACTGGACTGTGATTTTCAGAATAGGTGAAAGGTGATACTAAGCAGTCACAATCAACCCACATCCGTCACAGTCAGCCTTGTTATCAGCTGCACTCTGACCCTGAACTAGCTGTAGAGACTGTGGTTTCCATGGTTACTACCGCAGCAACAAAATAAGATTCAGGATCTTAACCAAATCAAGTTTCATAATTAACCCCCATAGAATTGTCTCTGGATAGAGTTCTTCTGGAAGGCTCTCTTCCAAGCAGGAAGTGGGGAGGGGGGGAGCGGTTCAAGCCCCTCTCATGTTGTGGCTCTACAATTTTTTATCATTAAAGAACTATCCAATATTTCATCTACTTGGGGAAAAAAGTAGAAAATCATGTATATGATGGCTTTATGGGAAGCCCTGGAAGTAGCTAATACTATTTCTCTCTGTACGACGAGGAACTGTGCAGAGGCCAGCAAATTTAACTTACCTTTGTGTCCAATGGAGGAAGAACTTGGTTTGCTGAACAGTCTCTACCACTCGTCCTTTGCTTAAAATTACTGACTGGCTTCTCCTTGGTTTCCTTAGTGAAATATTTTGCTATATTAGCCAGCTACTTGTCTTGTTTTCTATGTCTGAGTCTCTGCCCTTAAATTATTATAAGTGCCTTAAGGAAGAAGAAGGAGTCAAGGCTCCCTGACCCTCTGACAAGACCCGATTCAGGACCAGTTGTCAGATCGGCCATTGCTATCTGCCTATCTAAATTCCCTATTTCTGCCCAACTCTGATAGCCCTGTCTCCAGGTCAGTGAGAGTCTATCCTACTGAATAACTATATCCCAACTCCATCCCCTAATTGAACATGGTGTCTCTTACACATGGTTTCTATTTGCTGAGTTATTTTTACTATAGAGCCCATTAAGTATTTATTCTCTTACTGCAGCAGTTCTTGGGAAAACAGATCCAGCAATCCTTCAGTTTACCGTCTGTCAACGTCTCTATAATAAATTACAATTTATGTTATATTTTTTCTACAAAGCTTGCCTATATTATCTGAGTTTTGAAGCAGTTTTATTTGCATTTACTTTCTCCAAATAAGATGAACTCAGAGAGTGAGTGAGTAAGAGATGAAACTTGAAAGAAAAAGCACAGAGGAATTCAAAAAAGACCACTGTAATGTTGATGAATCCTTATAGATTGGTATTAGGTGAGCAAACATCACAGACTGGCAAAACCACATCACTTCTGTAGCGTCACACTGTGGGATTTGGACATCGTCCCTGAGAGCTGTACAGAGCATACACTCAAATACAGATATCTATGCGTTCATAATGCTCTTTTTACCATTTAAAAACGGTTTTTCAACTACACTTATTGGGGGAGAAATAAGCCCTAGGAAAATAGTGTGGTAGAGTCAGTAAGCCTCTTGTCTCCAGGGTCAAAGTGCCTGGTTTTAAATCTTGGTTCCTATCAGCATGTGGTCTTAAGTAGTCAATTATCTTAAATTCTCAGAGCCTCAAATCTTAGGTGATTTAAATCCTTTAACTGCAGCCTCATTTTACAGATCAGTATCTAGTAAGACCTATGGAAGAGAGGTTAAAGAGCTCCAGTCACCATCCTTTCAGAATCTGTTAATCTCTGAAAGGGAGTAGGTGGGGAAGAATTACTCAATCCGCAGCTGACTTTCAGAAATCCCCAGATCTTGCACATTGCTTAGGAAATCACTGATTCCTTACAGAAAGAAACTAAAGAAAATACAGATTCACCAGCCCAATGCCTAAATAAAATATTAATTTCCAAATACTTTCCAATTCCAGACAGGTAAACATCACCTTCTGGTAAGGGTTTCCCAGGTGTTTACCTGTATCTGCAATGGTGTTGTTTGGTGGATGGGACAGGGGGTGAGGAGGTGAAGGGGAGGGCGGGCGGAGGTAAATAGGTTCTGTGAGAATGGGCAAGTTTAAATGGCTGGGCTAAGTGTGTCAGAATAAAACCTAATAAAAACAAGTTTTTCAACTTAACAAACTAACAAATATCTTTAAATGAAAGGAAAAAGAAGTAAATGCAAGGAAAATAAAGCCATCTGCAAGTGTGAGAGGTCTCCCACTTCCACTCTGCCCAGGACAACTACACAGCAGCCTCTCATAGACTGAGAAATTACCAGCACTGTCTAGAGAAAGGCAGTTGAAGGAAGGGCCATACAGAACTGTGAACTTCTCTGTGGCCTGGATGAGGCCTGTGGTTCTATGGAAGGAGGACAATGTTATACATTTTCACAAAATTGAAGAACTAAGTCAAAATGGTCAATGAGAACTTGGTTCACTCTTTTCCAAATCCCAGCCTCTACAATAATATATGGAAGGTATTTACAAAAATACTTTGCATTTATTTTTAAATATTTAACATATATTTAAAAGCTAGAGGAAAAGATTCATGATGTTTTGGCTGCAAAGTAGTTGAATATTCTGTGTTCCTAATCCCTTCCTTTGACCAACAGTAAACATGCTGTTTACTTTAATTGAGCATCCTTTAGCAGTGAAATAAAATTCAAAGTTTATCAAAATCAATCAACTAGCAAACTATACAAATAGAAAAGAGGCTTGAAAAAAAAGAAAAAGGGAAAAAAATAAGAAACAGTCAAAATAAAATAAAATACCCAAAGTGGAAGGACAGTGAGGAGAGTTTGGGGTTAACATTGGGAGGCAGTGTAAAAGGGATGAGGAGAGGGATAGATTAGGAGTATGGGATTAACTGACACATACTAGTATATGTAAAATAAATGAGCAACAAGGATTTACTATTTAAGAGCTGGAATAACATTTAATATTTTATAATAACCTAAAAGGAAAATAATCTGAAAAGACATGTATGTATACTTGAATCACTTTGCTGTGCAATTGAAACTAACAGTGCTGCAAATCAACTAAACTTCAACAAAAAAGTGCTTGTCGAGAAAAATATTAATTGAGATAACATAGGAATTATTTAAAAATCCTAAATGCTGATGTTAATGATAATAAAATTCACAAAAATATATTAAATTGTCAATGTTTGGCTTAATTAAATTGTTTCTAAGATCAAAACTAAATTGTCTGTTCAATATAACACATAGAAATGCAACTGTGAGCACCTGGAACTCTCAATACATTCTTCACATAAAACATATACATATTTTGTGAAAAGCAAATAGATGTTCACATACTATAAGTAGACTTTGTTTGGTGAACTGTTTGGAATTTATTGAAATATAGACTCACTCACGTGTAACAGGACCTAGAGAGTATTGTAGGTTAATCATACATCAAAACTAAACAAACTCAGATTTGTGGTTATAAGAGGCAGATTTGAGGGGAGGAAATTCAATGAAGGCAGTCAATAAGCACAAAGTTCTAAATGTAAGATAAATGAGTACTATGGATGTAATGTAAGATGTGGCAAATATAATTAACACTGATGTGTGTCATATATAAAAGTTGTTAAAAGGGTAAATCCTAAGAGTTCTCAGCATAAGAAAAAAACTTTCTCTTTATTTGTGTATCTATATGAGATGATAGATGTTGACTAAACTTATGTAATAATTATTATATTTTAATTATATTATTATTTAGTTATATCATATGTAATTATATTTTTAGTTATATTATTATTATAACTTCATGATGTAAGTCAAATCATGATGCTGTATACCTTAACCTTATCCAGGGCTATATGTCAACTATATTTCAATAAAACGCAAAGAAAAAAAAGTAAATTTGTTCATCTGCATCTCAAAAGTAAACCTGATTTGCATACACCTAAAATATAACCAAGCAGCATTAGAGTTGTAGTCAGAAAGAACGAGATCACCTAGGACCCAAACCACTCTCATATTTTTATAGTGATATAGAGAGGTGGATGGACAGGCCTAATTTGTTGAAGAAAATGTAGAGCTCTGAGAGGACATGCACGTGGCGGTACAGTTGGCTTCAGAGAGGAGTTGGGTGGAAAGTGCAAGATCTTCTATAAAAATAATATTTCCATTTTCTATAAACAAGTACGTCTGTTTAAGAATATATGGAATATAGGGCTTCCTTGTTGGCTCAGTGGTAAAGAATCCACCTGCCAATGCAAGAGACTTGGGTTTGGTCCCTGTTCCAGGAAGACCCCACGTGCTGCGGAGCAATTAAGCCGGTGCACAAGCACTATTGATCCTGTGCTCTGTGGCCCAGGAGCCATAACCACTGAAGCGTGAGTGCACCAGCCACGCTCTGTAACAAGAGAAACCACCACAAAGAGAAATCATGTGCCGCAAGTAGAGAGTAGCCCCCTCTCGCTGCAGCTAAAGAAAAGCCCAGGCAGCAACGAAGACCCAGCATAGCCAAAAATAGATACAAAGAACAAGAATATACGGAATCTAGAAAAATGCTACAGGTGAATTTATTTGCAGGGCAGGAATAGAGATGTAAATGAAGAGAACAGACATGTGTACTCAAGGGGAGGAGGGGAAGGAGAGGGTGGGACGAATTGGGAGATTACCATTGACATAAATACACTACCATGTGTAAAATAGTTAGTGGGAAGTTGCGATATTAAATAGGGATCTCAGCTTGGTGCTCTTTGATGACCTAGAGGAATGCGAGGGGTTGTGGAAGAGAGGCTCGAGAGAAGGGATATATGTATACCTATAGCTGATTCATGTTGTGTACAGCAGAAACTAACAACATTGTAAAGCAATTATACTCCAATAATATTTTTTTTTTTAATCCCGTGGGTTATTTCTCTCCTGTCCTAGTTGTGGGCCACTGTAAATAGATCAGTCCTAGCAGATTCCCACTCTTCCACCCAGTCTGTCACTCAGTATTCCTGCAGGAACTGTTTGCCTGAGAAACAACAGAGTTCACATATTGGTAGGGGGTGGGAGTTGAAAATAGACTGCAGAGCCCATTACTCTCTGCGGCTGTGACCAGCTGACCCACCTCCCTCAGCAGCCAAGACCATATGCAGAAGAAGAGGCGTAAAGAGGGCCTGCTAACATCCTCCTCTTCTACTGTAGGCTGGTTATCCCTGAGCACAAACTGGAGAGGTTTTTGGACTCCAGAGTCATTGGATGCTAGAAAATCAAGATGAAAGAAAAAATCCAGGCGGTTCATGCAGCAAGAGCATTTGGAGACTGATTCTTCATGACACCTGTGGATTCTTCCCAGAATAAGTGTCCTATGGTGGAACTGACACCCAAGAGGCCAGGAACATCAGAGAAAGGTTGTTTTTGACTCCACACCTCACACATCTCTATATTCTTATGGCATTTGCGATAGCACTGTGAGCAGTGATTCTTAGTCATTCTTTCATTCATGTATTAATTCTGGTCTACAACCAGAGAAAGCCTATTTAGGGTTTAATTTGCCTGGCGGCAACAGAAGGAAATCAAGAAGACTTCCTATAGAAGTTCTCGGTGAGGACAATGGTAAAATGTTATCTCTGGAGAAGAGCAGAGAAATCATGTAGGCCAGACTTGATTTTACAGAAATTTTCATGGAAGGCAAACTTGCTTTTTGTTTCTGATTCTGCATCATACAGTTCTCTCATGGTCATATGAATGACACAGATGTCCTTATTATCCATTTAAATTCTGCAAGATCGCAAAAGGTTTGCTCTCAGGAGTCTGCTAAACTTAACTGTAAAGTCTAGGTCTACCAATTTAAACTAGCTTTGTGACTTTAATGACACTTTGAAGATGTATAAACTAATGTTCATGGAAGTTAAATAGTTTCTGCAATAGAGTTCACTGTATACCCAGAATGTGAACTTTGAACAGATGAGGTCATCCTACTAAGCCCTTGGCACAGTCCATGACATCACAGTACATGGCAATTGACAAAAGAGTCAGTGACATTATGATCATTATTGTTATAATGAGTTGTAGGACATCAAAACACCAACCACCTATTTTTAGTGTAGTCAATATCAATCACTAATTTGCCTTTAAAGCTCCTTCCTTGTTTCTATCCCATATACACTGGAGTATGTTTCTTCAGGATAAATCACAGAGCTGCAGTTTTCTCTTTTTTAAATTCGCCCATTTGTGCCTCATTATCAATGGTCAAATTTCTGCATTTTCCTGCTTGTGATTTTTGACCCATTAGCTGCTAAATTACTGCTGTGAGAAAGGGCCAAGTGAAGGTTTGCAAACTTTTTAGCATCATGAAACTCATTCTATAAAATCAAGAATAGAAGAGCATGGCTTGGAAATCACATGGGATATATTTGTATATATACTGTACTAAACAGTTTGTATTTTTTTCAAGTTGGAGGATCAAGTGTGTTAATGTTAAGGAAGTGGGCAGCTTCAGTTAATGAGTCAGATTATCCAGGAAAACAGAATGGCACTCTTGCTGAATGCTGGCTACATAAAGAGAGCTATCATTTGTTCTTATTGAGATACTCCTCAGAACTGCACTTTTGTTAATAAAGATAAACTCCTTATGGGATCGTCAAATGTTATTTTCCTACACTTGGAATCCTTTCAGCAGTTTTCCTGACTTTGGGTCAAGGAGATGCTGGACACTTAAGACCTGTGATGATTTGCCTCCTGCAGTGACTTTACTTGCATCTCAGAAGCAAAGTGAATACCCTGAGGTGTGTCCCAAGTCTACTTCAGTGACATCTTAAGATGTGATCTTAGAAAATCCTAGAGAATAGGGAATCTAGAGGTAGAAATCCCAGAAAAGTAGAGTCAAATGTAAAGCTGCATGATGTGGTAAGACAAACAGTTAGCTCCTTACTTTCTCTTCCCTCTTCTGATAAGTAAAATTGATTATTGGAATTTTCTGGATTTCATTCTGTCCCTTCCACCCCAGTACATTCCTGCCTACTTCTCTACTCAAGAGAGTCTTCCATAGAATCGGTGCTAATCTTCCTGTAACTAAATAAAACTGATATTATTTGTGGAAGGACATTTTTTGAGAAATGCACCCCAGAAACTTACTAAGTATCTGTCTCCTGGGTGTCAGGGGAATGGTCTTGGGGAATACCAAGAAAATGAAGGCTACAAAATCAGAAACTTCAAGTAGTCTTAATAGCAGGAGAGTCTAATAATGCCTGCTCACATTTCCATATTCAACTCATAGAATAGTAAATGTTTCTAGGTCTTTGCTTTGAGGGTTACTAAGATCCAAGTCTGTTAATTAAGGCTTGAGTGTTAGTTGCTCAGTTGTGTCCAATTTTTTTGAGACCCCATGGACAGTAGCCTTCCAGACTCCTCTGTCCATGGAATTCTCTGGGCAAGTGGGAGATACTGGAGTGGGTAGCCATTGCCTTCTCTGGGGGATCTTCTCAACCCTTAACAATGCAAAAATACTGTTCATTTCAAATAACATTTAAATAAAGCAAACAAAGAAAATAGTAAAACACAGGCTAGAAAACATATTTTCTATGAAGATACAATAACTACCTGCTTCTCTGCAACAGCTTGCATTCTAGAAAAGAATGCTAACAGTTGGAATTACAGTTGGTCACAGAGGAGGCCTTGATAGAAACTTTCCTCTCCTTACATGGTTTGAATCCTCTTACACAAGGGAAGGATGGAATCCCAAAGCAAGGCATTTTCTTTGTTGAATCTGGGCAACAGGCTGTTAGCCAGCTGGCTCATTTGAAGCTAGCCCTGCTGCTTGAATTGATGGTATCCTGATTCCCTAGCCTGAGTAAAATCAATTTTTACAGAATCCTACTATACCATACACTTCTCTTTTTAATACACATAGAAGTTTTGAATATACTCATTCAACGTCATGGGTATTTGATTATTTCTTTCTCCTCTACTAGCCTATAAGCACCATGAATGCAAGGACCATGTTTTTTTTTTTTTTTCTCCACTTTTGTGTATCTTAACATCAATCCCTTTTAGTTATCACTGTGCATCCAATTCTCATAACACCTAGTGACATAAAACAACACATATCTAGTAAAATGGTACAGACAGTGGAAACCAGTATAAAAATTACCCCAAACAGTTATATGTAACATTACTGCTTCTAAGTATATATCCAAAAATGATTGAAAACAAGGACTTGAACAGATATCGTATAGTCATGTTATTAGCTGCATTATCATAACAACCAAAAATAGAAGCAATCCAAGTGTCCATCAAGGATGAATGGATAAACAAAATGTGGTGTACACATATAATGGACTATATTCCATTCAGTCTTAAGAAGGAAAGAAATTCTGACACATGGTACAACGTGATGAGCCTTGAAGAAGTAATTCTAAGTGAAATAGCTCAAACAAATAATGTATGATTCAATTTGTATGAGGTATCTAGAGTAGTCAAAATTAAAGAGACAGAAAACTGAACAGCAGCTGAGAAGAGGTGAATGGGAAGCTAGTGCTAAATGACAGTTTCAGTTTGGGAAGCTGAAAAAGCTGTGAAGGTGGATGGTGGTAATGGTTACACACAATGTGAGTATAACTTAATACCATGAAATTCTACATTTCAAAATAATCACAATGGTAAGTTTTATGTTGTGTATGTTTTACGACAACACACACACACACACACACCCTATTACCTTACATTTTATAGGCCAGTAATTTATACATTATTTAACCAGGTCTACCCGGAGAAGGCAATGGCACCCGACTCCAGTACTCTTGCCTGGAAAATCCCGTGGATGGAGAAGCCTGGAAGGCTGCAGTCCATGGGGTCGCCAAGAGTTGGACACAACTGAGGGACTTGGCTTTCACTTTTCACTTTCATGCATTGGAGAAGGAAATGGCAACCCACTCCAGTGTTCTTGCCTGGAGAATCCCAGGGATGGGGGAGCCTGGTAGGCTGCCATCTATGGGGTCGCACAGAGTCCGACACAACTGAAATGACTTAGTAGTAGTTGTAACCAGGTCTACCATTTAAGGTCTCTCACAAAACTTCAAATAAGGTGGCAGCCAGGGCTAGGTTCTCATCTGAAGAATTGACCAGGGAAGGATTTACTCTGAAGCTCCTATGATTGTTTGCCATATCTATACCTCAAGGGATACTGGATTGAGGGCCTTAGATCCGAACTGGCTGTTGGGTGGAGGCTGCCTTTAGTTCCTCTTCAAAAAGGCAATTGTCTTCATTAAAGCATGCCAGCCAAGAGGGAAAAGAGTACATTAGCAAGACAGATGTCCAATATTTTTAGCCTACTTGTGGAATTGCACATCTCAATGCTATTGTAGTCTTTTAGTGAAAACCAAGTTACTTAACGGGAGGTGACTGCAGAAGGCCATTAATATCAAAATGTAGGCAATACTGGGGGTCATTGTATAATTCTGGCTGCCTCATAGTCCTAGAACTGTGAAGTTATATGCTAGAAATGGGCAATTAACTCCAAAGGGAGACAGCTCTGGGAGCCCAACCAGTGACTGAGGGTCAGAGTAAAACAAGATCAACCCTGAGTATCTATCTGGAAATATGAAATTACAAGCAGGATTCTGTTAGTGCCAGCCTCTAGAAGGAAGACAATTATGCCATTTCAGGAAATAATGATCAGTTGTCTGGGCCAGAGGATGCCTGGGGTCTAACAGTAATGCCAGAATGGCAGCAAAATTTAAGATCTACTCCAGCTCAAATGCTCTAAACGTTGCCTGATGGGTCCTTCTGCAACTGTCTGAAAATTTCTTCAAATTCTGTCCCCCGAACCCCCACCATATACACACACAGGAACTGGGATAAGCTCCAAACTGATTATTTTGTTGACATATCTGAGTTTGAAAACTTTGACTGCAAAATATTCATTAAGGCAAACAACTTCCCATCTGTTTTGTAAGTAATATTTAGAAAATACACTTCTGAACCAAGGCCATGGTAGGAGCGCCAATCTAAGGCCCCATTTTCTGATTCTTGTACCAATAAATTCCTGGGCGATCAGTGTAGCCTCTTTGATTAGAAACCTTATTTGGAGGAATAGACAGAGTAGGTGATGGGGCAGGAGTGAAGAGAAAACAGAATCCATTTTTTCTATTTTCATGGAGTGTCATCATTATTTTTTCTGTTATTGTGCTTATCATAGTAAGATACAAAAAAAAAAAAAAAAAAACAACAACCACCAAGCATCTTACTTGGTAAAAGGCAAAAAGTACACAAAGCAAAATAATGAAGAGCCTCTTCCTAGTGGAAAGCTGTCTCCTTCAGTGCTCTGCATGGCTGCCAACAAAGCTCTGCCAGTCACTGAGTTATTCCATTTCCTGCAAAATGTATCCTCTCTGCTCTGCTTTAAAATGCTGGACCTGGGACTGCAAACTCCCTTTGTGCTTCATCAGATAACTTCCTGTTAAAGTCCCATAAGAAAAGGCACAAAGGAATCAAGAGGGAGAAGGAATTGCTCCTTCCTCTGGTGTTTATTGCCTTTATCCACAACAAGCTTTCACCCTATGACAGGCAGTGCTAAAGGATCCAGTTTCTCTTATTATTCTCTGAAACATCCTGCTTTCAAAGGCAGCAGAATCACCCAGCTAAGATCTCTGGAAATGGTTTGGTGGTTACTTGGTACTGAATGTGATGTTGAATACTTTAATAAAGGAACAAGGGAAACTGGAAACCTGCAGCATACAGTTTCATCACAAGTAAGTGAATTCTCACCTGTAGGCAAATATTCTACTAGAGCAAATGCCCAAACGCCCTGAGCATGAAGTAGTGACTGCACTCGACAGTCGTGGTGGCAATGAGGACCATAAGGGCTGTAAGAGGCCCAGTGCCATTATGCATCAGAACACTTTCTGAAGGAAGTAATAAACTTGAGACTTTAATCTCTGAGATCAACTCAATGTAAAAGTAACAGCTTCTAGCTCCAAAGATGACTAGAAATTAATATTTCTTCTAGCCATAGGAAAACATCTCTGAAAAATAAATCTAAATTTTATTGTATAGGTTGCATAGTTACTAGGCAATGAGATTTACAGATACAAACCCTGTTATGTGAGTGTTAGTGGATTGGAAAGAAGAGCCTGAATCTTGGAATAGAGACATCTGGATGAATTTAGAAGCTGAATATCTTGAAACCTTAGAAACTCTGAGTATCTCTCTTGAAAATGAAAACTGCCTGCCTTCCTATCTCCGAGGAAACTAACAATGCATTGATTGACTCTTTGCAATAACTTCATTAATCCCCTATGTTAAATTCATTTTTCTAAATACTAGATTTCTGTTTTTCTGAGTGGAGTGTGACTAATATAATATTTTTCTACACATTTTTACTTTCCTTAAAATATAGTGAACTTTGATAATAATCATTATCCATTATCACTAAGTTTTAACTCTATGTTTTTCTAAAAAACATAATAGATAAAAATATCTTTTAAAATCTCCATGTTTTTCAATGCAGAGGTCATGTTAAGATATAAATACAGCTCACAGTATACAAATTTCTGACTTCTTTCACATCTTTTCTTTCTTTCCCCCTTCAATTTGCAGTGATAGTTGCTATTGGCCGGGCCAACAACTTCAAACAAAACTTAACAGTTTCCACCTACCCTAAACCTGCACTTTTTCTTGTTCTACCATGTTTAACTTCTTGTTTATCAAATTAGTTGCCAAATTCATTACAGCTCAGCAAAGATTTTAGGTCTACTGGGTGTCAAGTATGGTGCAAGACACAAAGCTGAGGAAAACACTAAGCCTATGTAACCCTATCTATTCCTTCTACTCCAGCTTAACAATTTCCTTACCAGGCTTTGTGCCTCATTTCTATTTTTTTCATAAAGATTATGTTTATTGGAAGTATTCTCACTGTCATCTCTTGAAAGCCTATATAAAATTTATAACATAAAAAGACATCAACTTAGACCAAGGTTGTGGTAAATGAAGAAGTACCATATGCCTTATCTTACATGCCATCTGACTTACTTTGATTTTAATATAGCAGTAGTTGATGGATGTAGACTATTCAAATATGCAGAATTATGTAACACAACAGTTTATCTTCTTTCTAGAAGTATTCTACCTCTAGATTTAATGGTATAATATTTACAGCATCATGTCAAATATATCTATATACTTATTTCTCTATATATCTATATAAATTCTACATATTTCACTTTGCCTCAGAAATATATGCAATTCTATAATATAATATATGCATCATTGATTACTTCTGATGGCATTTCCAAGCTTCTCCGTTTGATAAAAGAGCTGAAAGAAATAAAAGTTTTGATTTGTTGATAATGAAGAAAAAGTGCCAGGCTGACAGTTATGTATTCAAAATCCTTTTTCATGTAGCAAAATTTGGTGTCCTTAACATTAAAAATGGATTTCACATTACTATTTTCTAATATTGGAGAAATAAGTAAATGAAATAGGTGAACAGAGCAGAGCTGCCTGATACTCCTACCTCTGGGAAATTGAAATGTCCAACAACAGACCTTTTTTCATTTAGGAGACTTACTGGTTTTAGACATTGAAGGGAATATTTGTTAAATTATTTGCTGACCATCAAAGCTAAGCCAATAGAGGTTTCTGTGGTCACACAAAACTACAGTTGTGTTTTTCATATTTAGATCATAAGTTCACTAAATAATAACTAAAACAACAAACAACCACAAAGACAGTTCTTAAGAAGGAAGAGGATCTCGTTTCCAGAGTTGCCATATTATATTCGGTAAAATGCCCAGTTTTCAACAGCAATCAATATAAGCTATACAAAGAAAGTAGAAATATGGCCAATGCTCAAAAAAATAAAAGTAGTCAACAGAAACCACCCCAGAAGAAACATAGACATTGGATTTATTAGACAAGATAACTGATTTAAATAAATTCAGATAACTAAAGAAAACCACATAAAAAAAGAAAAAAATATTTTTGTTTAGTGAGTTGAGTTCAGTATGAGAATGATGTCTTGGCCACTACTTAATACACAGACATTTTGAAAGTGAACCACACAGAAATTCTAGAGTTGAAAATTCAACAACGAAATGAAAAATTTAATCAGTTCAGTTCAGCTGCTCAGTCCTGTCTAAATGTTTGTGACCACATGGACTGCAGCATGCCAGACTTCCCTGTCCATCACCAACTCCCTAAGCTTGCTCAAACTCATGTTCATCAAATTGGTAATGCCATCCAAGCACAGAATCCTCTATTGTCCACTTTACCTCCTCCCTTCAATTTTTCCCAGCATCAGGGTTTTTTCTAATGAGTTAGTTCTTTGCATCAGATGGCCAAAGGATTGGAGCTGAGCTTCCACATCAGTCCTTCCAATGAATATTAATGGTTGAATGCATTTAGAATTGACTAGTTTGATCTCCTTGCTGTCCAAGGGACTCTCAAGAGTCTTCTCCAACCCCACAGTTCAAAAGCATCAGTTCTTCAGCACTCAGCTTTCTTTGTGGTCCAACTCTCACATTCATACATGACCACTGGAAAAAAAATAGCACTGACTATATGGACCTTTATTGGCAAAGTAATATTTCTGCTTTTTAATATGCTATCTAGGTTGGTCATAACTTTCCCTTCCAAGGAGCAAGTGTCTTTTAATTTCATGGCTGCAGTTATCCTGCAATGATTTTGGAGCCCAAGAAAATAAAGTCTCTCACTGTTTTCATTGTTTCCCCATCTATTTGCCATGAAGTGATGGGACCAGATGCCATGACCTTCATTTTCTGAATGTTGCGTTTTAAGCCAGCATTTTCACTCTCCTCTTTCACTTTCATCAAGATGCTTTTTAGTTCCTCTTGGCTTCCTGCCATAAGGGTGGTGTCATCTGTGTATCTGAGGTTATTGATATTTCTCCCAGCAATCTTGACTCCAGCTTGTGCTTCATCCAGCCTGGCATTTCTCATGATGTATTCTGCATATAAGTTTAATAAGCAGGGTGACAATATACAGCCTTGATATACTCCTTTCCCAATTTGGAACCAGCCCATTGTTCCATGTCCAGTTCTAACTGTTGCTCCTTTATCTGCATACAGATTTCTCAGGAGTCAGGTAAGGTGGTGGTATTCCCAACTCTTTAAAAATTTCCAGTTTGTTGTGATCTACACAGTCAAAGGCTTTGGTGTAGTCAATAAAGCAGAAATAGATGTTTTTCTTGAACTCTCTTGCCTTTTCTATGATTCAACAGATGTTGGCAATTTGATCTCTGGTTCCTCTGCCTTTTCTAAACTCAGCTTGAAGATCTGGAAGTTTTCAGTTCATGTACTGTTGAAACCTGTCTTGGAGAATTTTGAGCATTACCTTGCTGGCATGTGAGTTGAGAGCAGTTATGCGGTAGTTTGAATATTCTTTGGCATTGCCTTTCTTTGGGATTTGAATGAAAGCTGACCTTTTCCAGCCATGCGGCCACTGCTGAGTTTTCCAAATTTGCTGGCATATTCAGTGCAGCACTTTCACAGCATCATCTTTTAGGATTTGAAATAACTCAACTGGAATTCCATCACCTCCACTAGCTTTGTTTATAGTGATACTTTCTAAGGTCCACTTGACATCACACTCCAGGATGTCTGGCTTTAGGTGAGTGATCACACCATTGTGGTTATCTGGACCATGAAGATCTGTTTTGTACAGTTCTGCATATTCTTGCCACCTCTTATTAATATCTTCTGCTTCTGTTAGATCCATACCATTTCTGTCCTTTAATGTGCTCATCTTTGCATGAAATGTTCCCTTGGTATCTCTAACTTTCTTGAAGAGGTCTCTAGTGTTTCCCATTCTGTTGTTTTCCTCTATTTTTGCATTGATCACTGAGGAAGGCTTTCTTATCTCTCCTTGCTATTCTTTGGAATTCTGCATTTAGATCAGTATATCTTTCCTTTTTTGTTTTGCCTTTATCCTCTCTTCTTTCTTGTTATTTGTAAGGCTTCCTCAAACAACCATTTTGCCTTTTTTATTTATTTTTCTTGGGGATGGTCTTGATCACTGCCTCCTGTACAATGTCACAAACTTCCATTCATAGTTCTTCAGGCACTCTATATATCAAATATAATCCCTTGAATGTATTTGTCACTTCAACTGTATAATTGTAAGGAAGTAACAGGCAAGTTTGGCTTGGCATACAAAATGAATCAGGGCAAAGGCTAACAGAGTTTTGCCAAGAGAATGAACTGGTCATAGCAAACTCCCTCTTCCAACAACAACCAGAGATGACTCTACACATGGACATTGCCCAATGGTTAATACTGAAATCAGATTGATTATATTCTTTGCAGCTGAAAATGGAGAAGCTCTATACAGTCAGCAAGAACAAGACCTGGAGCTGAGTGTGGCTCAGATTCTAAACTTCTTATTGCAAAATTCAGATTTAAATTGAAGAAAGTATGGGAATCCACTAGAGCATTCAGATATGAGCTTAATCAAATTTATCTTCTCCTCCCTTTGAAAACCTTACAGCTATTTGAAAACACTTACCACTACCCCTTTAGTCTTCTCTCTATAGGATGATTTATTCTACACTGAAGTATCAACCTCCTGATTTTTAAATGCCTGCTGTGGGAAATGCCCCACTGTGGGAGAATCTGTTGTTCACCCTTCTGTTCCTTGGTATATGGGCCAGCTTTGAATTTTGCAATGTTTTATTATAATCACTCCTTCCTTTGAGTTCTAAGTACAAAACACTGTCTTATGAGATGCCATAAAATGTCCCTCATATAATTTTTATCAATGAGTTTTTATCTCCTCATTGTTATCAGGCCTAAGACCATTACTTTTATTATGGGAATCTAAAACTCCTAGTAGTTTAGCAGCTTATGTAACATTGATAGAGTCACTTAAAAACTGAGATATTGCTTACTCATTTGTATAGTGAATATGACAGCAGCTTTTAGAAAAGATGCTCAATAAATATTCATTATTGAACACTATTGTAGGCTAGGAAATGGAACCAAGATCTCCTAACTTTTAGAGCATAATTTTTATCTACTCTGAGCCCCTTTCCCATCTACCATTTCTTAGGTGCCTCCCTAGTTCCTAATCTCTGCCACTTTTCAAAGTAAAAGTTTTGTGGAATACGGAGATTCTAAAAGGTCTCCTATCCAAGCACTTAATGAGCAACTGAACATTTGCAACATTCTGTGTTAACCACATCCACCCACAAAGATTTTTATATAGAAACTCTTGATTGCCCTGTGTGGGTGGGGCTCATTGAGTCATATATTTAATTTCATCCTGAATAGGACTAGATGATTTTATGTCCAATTATCCATGATTGTTACAGAATAAAAAAGAGGATAATCAAATTTCATGCTTCACTAAGTAAATCAATGGCTGTGGAAGTGCAGCTTAATCCCTTTTCAAATGTTGCTAACAGTCTTCCACAAGTCATTGGACATCTAAGTGGGCGGTTTACCTCTGTAAAATCAGCAATGTATGACATTTACACCAAACTCAGAATACTCAGCCCTATGATGGGGGAGGGGTTCTGGTGCTGGGAGGGGAGTAGCCAGATTTTGTAGCCAGACATCACATTCTCAGTATTCCATCTTCTTTCTCTAGTTTTAAGCACTTGAGAAATGGAATATTTCCTGCCATAGCAGTAAGCAAAAGATGTGACAGTCATCAGCAACTGCAGCCACAGCCTATGGTGAGCTGGTGAGTAATCAGGAAGAAAAGAATACTTGCCATCTAGCAGCCATCAGATTGCAGCCACTCCCTGCAGTGAACCTTGAGGAAACTCAGGTTATGGAAACACAGGATACCAGCCCCAGATAGCTGAGGTACATAACAAAGGAATGATTTCAGTGACTCCAGACACGTGCATCTCCCCATACACAGAAAAGCATTAAATTACTTAAATCGACATATCTGGTTTTCTTTAATTAACAGTAAACTCATTGGAAAAGACCCTGGTGCTGGGAGGGATTGGGGGCAGGAGGAGAAGGGGAAGACAGAGGATGAGATGGCTGGATGGCATCACTGACTCGATGGACATGAGTTTGAGTAAACTCCGGGAGTTGGTGATGGACAGGGAGGCCTGGTGTGTTGCGGTTCATGGGGTCGCAAAGGGTCGGACACGACTGAGTGACTGAACTGAACTGATATACTGCCTCCTGGGCTTGAAGTTCTAAAAATTATCACCCACAGCACTCGGCTTTCAGTCAACACACTAAATTTTTAATATACCATTAACAGTGGTATGACTAAATATTGTATATGAAGATTCAGAATCAATGAGCAGAGGTTTACCTTCTCTTGTTTTGTTTTTGAGACAGTATTTTTTAAAGCCTCTGGAGTTTTACGGATGAAAGTGTCTTAAGCGTGCATAGAAGCATTAGCTTTTTAGAGCTTGCTCCTAGGCTCATCTGCCTTATAATTACCTGATGTAATTGTAAATACAGCAAGAAATATAACACCATATGTAAAAAAATAAATAAAAGAGGAGGTGAGGAGAAACAGAGGGAGAAAAGGGAAGGAAAGAGAAATATTTTAGATTTGCCATGAAAAAAAAAATCATAGTCTGGAGAGAACAACCCAGGAATCTGCCTTTGTAACATACATCTCTGATGAAACTGATACATGTAGAACTATGAGAATTTCTGGGGAATTTAATCAGTAATTCAATAATTATGAGAACGTAAGAACTGATTGAGATTTAAGAAAATACACAGAGGAAACACACTATTGGTATTGCTCCAGTAATACATCTTACCATACATCAATGGGACTTCAAAGGTATTGAACCCACCTATTAGGAGGGTACTCTTTACTTAACCTCTTTATGTGTAATAGAAGAAGATGCTAATGATTAAGTCGTAAAATGGGTAATGCAGACAGTATGTGTCATATTGAATTCAGTTATGAAGATCTAAAAATAAACCAGAATAATCTAGAAAAGAAGGTGTTATAATTTGTGATACATTTAAAAATCTGGTCAAGGTATTAAGAATAAACAAAATAAGGCAGGATTTTCCATGTAGAAATGGACAATATGGAAGAATAGAGAGATGCTCCTATATGTTGTTTTAGGATGATAAACAAAGGAGTGAATAAATGGGAATCAATAGATAAAAATATGTGTACTATTTCTGAAAATATGTCAAGAATACTTTCTTACTGCACCAGAGTTGCCTGTAGCAATGCAAATCTCTGGATCCAGCTTGCAGACTATCCAGTGTGCAACAAAGATTCTTGACCCAAAAGTCTGCTCCATCATCATGGCTCATTTCCACTTTGGACCTAAAGCAGTGGGAAAAAGACAGAAAAGAATGAAGCCCTTGAGACAGCAATCAAAACCCCACTAAGCACAGGACAAAGATATAAAGCAGAACAGAGATAAAAGCAGAGATTCATCTACCTCTGCTCATCTCTAGCTGGGAATCAGAAGGCCATTTTTGTGTTAGAAAAGATGTCCTTTTCATTATAGGGGACTGGAATGCAAAAGTAGGAAGTCAAGAAACACCTGGAGTCACAGGCAAATTTGGCCTTGGAATACGGAATGAAGCAAAGCAAAGGCTAATAGAGTTCTGCCAAGAGAATGCACTGGTCATAGCAAACACCCTCTTCCAACAATACGAGAGAAGACTCTACACATGGACATCACCAGATGGGCAACGCCAAAATCAGATTGATTATATTCTTTGCAGCCAAAGATGGAGAAGCTCTATACAGTCAGCAAGAACAAGACTGGGAGCTGACCGTGGCTCAGATCATGAGCTCCTTACTGCCAAATTCACACTTAAATAGAAAAAAGTAGGGAAAACCACTAGACCATTCAGGTATGACCTAAATCAAATCCCTTAGGATTATACAGTGGAAGTGAGAAATAGATTTAAGGGACTAGATCTGATAGATAGAGTGCCTGATGAATTATGGACGGAGGTTCATGACATTGTACAGGAGACAGGGATCAAGACCATCCCCATGGAAAATAAATGGAAAAAAGCAAAGTGGCTGTCTGGGGAGACCTTACAAAGAGCTGTGAAAAGAAGAGAAGCAAAAAGCAAAGGAGAAAAGGAAAGATATAAGCATCTGAATGCAGAGTTTCAAAGAATAGCAAGGAGAGATAAGAAAGCCTTCCTCAGTGACCAATGAAAAGAAACAGGAAAACAACAGAATGGGAAAGACTAGAGATCTCTTCAAGAAAATTACAGATACCAAGGGAACATTTCATGCAAAGATGGGCTCGATAAAGGACAGAAATGGTATGGACCTAACAGAAGCAGAAGATATTAAGAAGAAGTGGCAAGAATACACAGAAGAACTGTACAAAAAAGATCTTCATGACCAAGATAATCATGAAGGTGTGATCACTCACCTAGAGCCAGACATCCTGGAACGTGAAGTCAAGTGGGCCTTAGAAAGCATTACCACGAACAAAGCTAGTGGAGGTGATGGAATTCCAGTTGAGCTATTTCAAATCCTGAAAGATGATGCTGTGAAAGGGCTGCACTCAATATGCCAGCACATTTGGAAAACTCAGCAGTGGCCACAGGACTGGAAAAGGTCACTTTTCATTCCAATCCCAAAGAAAGGCAATGAAAAGAATGCTCAAACTACCACACAATTGCGCTCATCTCACACACTAGTAAATTAATGCTCAAAATTCTCCAAGCCAGGCTTCAGCAATACATGAAACGTGAACTTCCAGATGTTCAAGCTGGTTTTAGAAAAGGCAGAGGAACCAGAGATCAAATTGCCAAAATCCGCTGGATCATTGAAAAAGCAAGAGAGTTCCAGAAAAACATCTATATCTGCTTTATTGACTATGCCAAAGCCTTTGACTGTGTGGATCAAAATAAACTGTTGAAAATTCTGAAAAAGATAGGAATACCAGACCACCTGACCTGCCTCTTGAGAAACCTATATACAAGTCAGGAAGCAACAGTTAGAACTGGACATGGAACAACAGACTGGTTCCAAATAGGAAAAGGAGTACGTCAAGGCTGTATATTGTCACCCTGCTTATTTAACTTCTATGCAGAGTACATCATGAGAAACACTGGGCTGGAAGAAGCACAAGCTGGAATCAAGATTGCCGGGAGAAATCTCAATAACCTCAGATATGCAGATGACACCACCCTTATGGCAGAAAGTGAAGAGGGACTAAAAAGCCTCTTGATGAACGTGAAAGAGGAGAGTGAAAAGTTGGCTTAAAGCTCAACCTTCAGAAAATGAAGATAATGGCATCCAGTCCCATCACTTGATGGGAACTAGATGGGGAAACAGTGGAAACAGTGTCAGACTTTATTTTGGGGGGCTCCAAAATCACTGCAGATGGTGACTGCAGCCATGAAATTAAAAGATGCTTACTCCTTGGAAGGAAAGTTATGACATATTCAAAAGCAGAGACATTACTTTGCCAACAAAGGTACAACTAGTCAAAGCTATGGTTTTTCCAGTGGTCATGTATGGATGTTAGAGTTGGACTGTGAAGAAAGCTGAGCACCGAAGAATTGATGCTTTTGTACTGTGATGTTGGAGAATACTCTTGAGTGTCCCTTGGACTGCAAGGAGATCCAACCAGTCCATTGATAAGGAGATTGGTCCTGGGTGTTCTTTGGAAGGAATGATGCTAAAGTTGAAACTCCAGTACTTTAGCCACCTCATGCAGTGTTGACTCATTGGAAAAGATTCTGATGGTGGGAGGGATTAGGGGCAGGAGAAGAAGGTAACAACAAAGGATGAGATGGCTGAATGACATCACCGACTTGATGGATGAGAGTTTGAGTGAACTCCAGGAGTTGGTGATGGACAGGGAGGCCTGGTGTGCTGCAATCATGGAGTCGCAAAGAGTCGGACATGACTGAGCAACTGAACTGAACTGAACTGAACTGATATATGTAAAAGAAGATTAACACACAATATTTAACACAATAAAGTGCTGTTAAAACAAGAATTGGAAAAGTCATCCATTTTAATAAACTCTAAAATGCAGAATTATATAATTTCTCAGGATTTTGGTGCTAAATTCTAAATAGTTTGGAAATGGCACACAAGAGTAATACATTTTCTTCTTTTTTTTCTATTTCATAAAATCAGAAAAAAAGTCTTTGCTATTTCTTTTTTCATCTCCTAATTAAGGCAGTACCATTATTAACAGAGTCTTTCCAGGTGGTACTAATGATAAAGAACACCCCTGCCAATGCAGGAGATGAAAGAGATGTCGGTTTGATCCTTGGGTCAGGAAGATCACTTGGAGGAAGCCATGGCAATCTGCTCAAATATTGTTGCCTGGAGAATTGGACAGAGGAGCCTGTCAGGCTATAGTCCATAGGGTAACACAGAGTTGGACATGACTGAAGTGACTTCACACACACACACACATTATTCACAGAGTTCTGGAAATGTCAGTGGTGCTTGAGGCACTGATGTATAGGTAGAATTTACACATGTTGATTCATCTCCTAAGGAAACTGCTTGGATCTGTAGCTGTATATATACATGGTGATTAACCATCTAAGAATGCTTCCTCAACAACCTGCCTCCTGAGAAACATATATACAGGTCAAGAAGCAACAGAACCAGTCATGGTACAACAGACTTGTTCAAAATTGGGAAAGGAGTATGTAAATGCTCTATATTGTCACCTTGCTTATTTAACTTGTATGCAGAGTACATCATGTGAAATGCCAGGCTAGATGAATCAGAAGCTGGAATGAAGATTGCCGGGAGAAATATAAAAAACCTCAGATATGCAGATGATACCACCCTAGATGTCAGGAAGCAAATAGGAGCTAAAGAGCCCTTTTTGAGGGTGAAAAAGGAGAGTGAAAAAGCTGGATTAATGCTCAACATTCAAAAAATGAAGATCACACCATCAGTACCATCACTTCACAGAAGAAGGGGGAAAATGGAAACAATGACAGACTTTATTTTCTTGGACTCCAAAATCACTGAGGATGGTAACTGCAGCCATGAAATAAAAAGGTGCTTGCTCCTTGGAAGAAAAGCTATGACAAACTTAGCACATTAAAAAGCAGAGACTTAATTTTGGTGACAAAGGTCCATATAATCAAAGTTAAGATTTTCCCAGTTCACAGGTATGGTTGCAAGCTGAGCATTGAAGAATTGATGCTTTTGAATAGTGGTGTTGGAGAGGACTCTTGAAAGTCCCTCAGACAGCAAGGGGATCAAACCAGGCAGTCCTAAAGGAAACCAACCAGGAATTTTTATTGGAAAGACTGATGCTGAAGCTGAAGTTCCAATACTTTGGCCACCTGATGTGAAAAGTCAACTCATTGGAAAAGACCCTGATGCTGGGAAAGATTGAAGGCAGGAGAACTGGGGGACAGAGCATGAGATGGTTGGATGGCATCACTGACTCAATGGACATGAGTTTGAGAAAAGTCTGGGACATAGTAAATGACAAGGAAGCCTGGCATGCTGAGTCCATGGGGTCACAAAAAGTCAGACATGATCTAGTAACTGAACAACTTAAGAAATATTCAAGATGGTAGGAAACAAAGGAGATAATATTTTTGATCATGACTACTTAGCAGGAAACATTACTGATATATATACATTATTTAAAGATCTGTAATGATGTTACTGTAAGGATGAGAGTGAGGCTGAGAAAAGTTGAATGACTTTTGAATATCACAGGCTTATTACTCATAGAGCTAATTGTTACTCAGATCTGCCTTACTCCAAATTATTTTTAAATTATATCATATATTTACAAATAAGTATAATACAAGGGGAATAATTAATCATTTATATGATATGGGAAAAGGTCATAAAGGAAATCAGTCAAACATTGTCTGTTCAAATTTGTGTAGCTAATACCTGACATGAAACCTGGCATAAAGCTGGGAATTAATAGATACTTGTTGAGTGAATGTCCCTGCTTACAGTAACAGGAGAAAGGAATGTTTAGAAAAGCCTTATGAAAAAAGTAGAATTTGAGCTTGGTTTTAAAGAATGAAAAGTGAAAGTGTTAGTCACTCAGTCATGTGTGACTCTTTGGTCAGACTCCTCAGTTCATGAAATTCTCCAGGCTAGAATATTGGAGTGGGTAGCCATTCTTTGCTCCAGGGGATCTTTGTGACTCAGGGATAGAATCTGGGTCTCTTGTATTACAGGCAGATTGTTTACCGTATGAGTCACCAGAGAACAGACACAAATCAAGAGCTAAGAAGATATAAGTGATTTCAGGGAATATGGACCAAAATGAGTAAAAGGTACTGAGATGGGAAATTGCGGGTTGAGTTTAAAGAACAGTGTATAATAAAATGTGAATGAATCAAATGTGTACAAAGGGGTAGTGTAAACAAAGTCCTTCAGTTCAGCTCAGTTCAGTCACTTAGTCGTGTCTGACTCTTTGTGACCCCATGTACTGCAGCATGGCAGGCTTCCCTGTCCATCACCAACTCCTGGAGCCTACTCAAATTCATGTCCATAGAGTAGGCAATGCCATCCAACCATCTCATTCTCTGTCGTCCCCTTTTCCTCCTGCCTCCTATCTTTCCCAGCATCAGGGTCTTTTCCAATGAGTCCTTAAAGGGACACAAATTGATGGTGAAGTATCAGACATTTGCCTATATTTGCATAAATAAGGAGATAAATATTTTTTGAACAAAATATATTGCGGCCATGAAATTAAAAGACACTTGCTCCTTGGAAGAAAAGCTATGACCAACCTAGACAGTATATTAAAAAGCAGAGACATTACTTTGCCTACAAAGGTTCATCTACTCAAAGCTATGGTTTTCCAGTAGTCATATATGGATGTGAGAGTTGGACTATAAAGAAAGCTGAGCACCAAAGAATTGATACTTTTGAACTGTGATGTTGGAGAAGACTCTTGAGAGTCACTTGGACTGCAAGCAGATCCAACCAGTCAATCCTAAAGGAAATCAGTCCTGAATATTCATTGGAAGGACTGATACTGAAGCTGAAACTCCAATACTTTGGCCACCTGATGCAAAGAACTGACTCATTGGAAAAGACCCTGATGCTGGGAATGATTGAAGGCAGGAGGAATAGGGAACGGCAGAGGATGAGCTGGTTGGATGGCATCACTGACTCGATGGACATGAGTTTGAACAATCTCTGAGAGTTGGTGATGGACAGGGAAGCCTGGTGTGCTGCAGTCCATGGGCATTACAAAGAGCAGGACACAACTGAGGACTGAACTGTACTGATACTATACCTGTAGCATAAGATTAGTATAAATATTAAAAACAATATGAGGGTTTTTTTTTTTTTTGCAGTTTTAGAAAAATTTAACTTTCTACCAAGAATCCCAGGGTTACCTGGAATCATTTTGTGGCTCCACAAAATCAAGATTGGAAATGGCAAGCTTAAGAAAATCTTTTGAGTGGTATTCCATGCTCCAGGAAATTCTGTTTTAAGGGCCAAACTCAGGCCAGCATTGTACAAACTACAAAGCAAAAATGTTATCATTTGGTCATTGGGGCATGAAGAAATAATTTCAGCAGAATGACACCTTTTGTGTGTGTTTATTTTCTCCACATACCTGTTTTTCTCTAACATATAGATTCCTCCCTGTATTATTTTCTTATTGCTACTCTACCAAATTGCCACCAAGTTGTGCTTTAGAACAACATAAATGTATGATCTTATGGTTCTAGAGGTCAGGGAGCCATATGGGTCTTCCAGGTTAAAATCAAGGTGTCAGCAGATATGTGTTCTATGTGGGGACTCCAGGGAGCCTTGCATTTTCCAGCATTTAGGAGCAGCTCACATTCCTGGTGGGCTACCGTCTATGGGGTCGCACAGAGTCGGACACAACTGAAGCGACTTAGCAGCAGCAGCAGCAGCAGCACATTCCTTGGTTCTTGGCATCATTACTCAGACCTCTGATTCCATTATCGTACCTCTGATTCCTATCGTCTTGCCTCCTTTTAAACAGCCTTGTGATTACATTGTACCTATCTGGATATTTCAGGATAATCCTCAACTTAATTACAATTGCAAAGTCTCTTTTTCAAGTACAATTATCAATCACCTACTATGTGGTATGCACTGCTGAAAATATAACAGAGAAGATTCTCCCCTACCCTCAAAGGAGCACAAAGGAACATGCACTCTTACAGAGGAAAAAATAAGGGCAAAATGATAGACTGTGGCACAGAAAAAAAGGAAAAGTATAATTTGTATAAGTTTAGAATAGGGAACAAATATCTCATCATCTCATGAAATGCTTACAATCTGTCTGGGCCTGTGCGCACTCTCTCTCTCTGTCTCTCTCCCAATCTCTGTCTATATATGTATATATGCACACACACACACACACACACATATATATATTAGACAAGGCCAATGTTTTATCTCCAGTCTTTTTTGTTGTTGTTGTTGAAGCAGAAAAATAAATAAATCATCCCAGATCATAAAACTATAAAACTAAACACTGAATCAACATTAAAATCTCATCATCTGATCATTAATTTATTATTCCAAATTTCCTCTGAAAAAAAGAGGAGGTGTAAAAAAATAAGGAAAACAACACATTAAGCAGACAAATGCTAATGCTTAGATCTCAGAATATAGCAATGAACAAGTTGTTCTGGCCTACATCCAATTACAAATTTAAATATTTGAGTTATGAATCAGACAACTCTGTTAATATAGAGATAATTTAAACCTTAAAAAAATGTTACTGCCTCTTAGGTAATCCTCTTCCCTTTTTTCCTCTATATTATCCCACATTGCATCTTGGAGGAGTATTTACATATTCCATGAATACATCAACATATTTCTACAGAGACAATGATGTGACTCAGGCCTATGTGTTACCACATAAGTCCAGCTCTGGAGCCCTTGTGCAGCTTTTTCCGTATTTTCATCATTTTTAATTTGCTCAATCATTTGATCCTTTAAACAATAAATACTTTGCATAAAAGAAATTAGATACATATAATGCAGTGTAAATACAAACAAGTTATGTGTAGTGAAGTGGAACATGTTGTTATGTGAGCATAAGGAAAGATGAATGTGACTCTACAACATACATCCACGTCCTTTGTATTTTGACTTCTGCTTTTTTCATTTTTACTGAAATTTTCTGTCATTGGAAATAATCATGACTTTGCCCATCAGTCTTTACTGCTCTGTTGTCAAATGTTAATCTTTTAATATTTAAATGATGTGGTGGAAGGCACTTGGTGCTACAATAGTCTTCTGGTGTTTACAAGAATTTTTCATATTTTCTACATATTCTGAAAGTAAACATTTAGGGGAAAAAATCACAGCTATAAGATTGATGTGGAAATTAAATAAGATATTGTACAAAAATAGAGTGACCAACTAAGGATGAAGAAAAACAATCATAAGCCTGCTTGTGAGGGAGCAAATTAAGTAGCTAATGAGTAATTCCCAGTGGTTCTACCTTCCCATCTCAATGACTTTTAGCTCCTAGAGCAGAGGGGTGCAGACTTGTCAGGTCAGACTGCCTTGACTTGAATCCCAGCTTCACTAGTTACTACCTGAGTAATCATCAACACTTTAACTCTTCTAAGCCTCAGATTTCTTATAGGTTAAGTGGGTTATAGTAATTATACCTAGTTCATGCTGTGAATACTTAAAAAAAGAGAGAGATCATGTTTAAGGTATTCAGAATACTGACTTCTACATAAAATGGGCTTAGGAAATTTTGAGTAGTGTTACCAAGCTAGTGACTCGCAGAAATGTCTGAATATATCTCTCCAGGAAGCCAAGGGTCAATTATTCATGTAGTAAATGCCAGCATGGTGACAACAGGCTCTATATTTCATGATATAATTTCTATAATTGGTTTTATACTAAACTATTGTCCATCCAGCAGTGTCTTTCAAAATAGGTAGAAATTAAACATTAAAGATGCTGCTACACTACTTGCTAACTCATAACAAACTAAGATCAATAAATCCCAAAACTATTTCTGAGTTCTGGAATGTCCTTAGAATACTTCTCAACACAATAATGACTGTATTAGTTTACTGTTGCTGCTCCAAAAAATTACCACAAAATTGTTGGCTTAAAGGAACAATTTTTTTCTCTTATTGTTCTGTAGACAAGAAGTTCAGATTTTGGGGGGTTAAAATCGAGGTGTCAGCAGAGCTGATGCCTCTGGAGAGTCCACTGGAGAATTTGTTCCTTGCCTCTTCCAGCTTCTATTGGCTGATGACATCCCTTGCTTGTGTTCCCACCACCCTTGCTTCCATTGACCTGTCTCCTACTTCCTCTTCTGTAGTCAAATGTCGCTGTATCCCTGCTTTAAGGATACTTGTGATTATATTTAGTTCTCATCCAGATAATTCACGATAATCTCTCCATCTCAAAACTCATCATTTATTCCCACCTGCAAAGTGTGTTTTTATCATTTAACACTGGAAGATGTTCCATAAAATAGAATATGAATATCTTTGGGGCTATTATTAAGCCTACCACAACCATAATTAATTGATAAGAACCAGCATATGAGACTCAGAAATAATGGACTTGATGAAGTCAAGATGACAAATTTGGGTAGAAAGAGAACAAAGAATGACTGATGTCCCCTATAGCACCTGCTCTATGGTTGCTCCTGTTGTGAACACTCATCTTTATTATCCCAGTAAGATGATTTGTAAGAACATAAAGTTAACTCATTTTCAAAATTTGTCAATGTAAAGGCTTGGATAATAAAATACTTAGATTCACACAGGTGCTGAAGTAAAACTGACAGGAGGATTTATCTTACAACTGGGTGGTGGAAGAAAGAATGTAAAGAGTGAGAGATGTCATCTTTCTTTAAATATGGAGGAATGTTGCCCCATTTATTCCACATTTATAGGGTGATTAATAAACAATGTAATAATTATACAACAAAAATGATCACACTATATTTTAGGTAACTTGATTAGGGGAATAGCCTTTGGATAAGGCTTTTGATTTGAAAACAAGGAGAAGAGAAAATACCTTGTCCTTAAATTAAAAATTGACTATTTAGGTGTGAAATTACAGTATAAGTGATGGAAAGGTCTATAATCCTGTGTCATAATTAAATGTGGAAAAAAAGTACTGGGTGACTTTTTGATAATGAGACTCTCCAGTTTACATTCACTATTTCCAGTGCTTCCAACTTAACCCACTTGCATTGTACCAAGTCAACAAGGGGGATAACTTGCCACATACTCACCAATAGTTCTTTGAATAGCTGAAAAGTGTAGGCTTGTTGTCACATATCTATATAGTTAACTTTTCATTATTAATAACTTAAAATATCTGCCCATCTCAGAATGGCCCCCTAAACCACAGGATTGAAGACCTAGAAAAAGCTGCTGTTTAGATGCTGAACCTGCCACAGATAATTGTACCACAAGGAAGCACTAAGTTCAAGTTGAGTCAATCACGCATATAATGATTCAAAATTTCTATGAAGCTTTGACCGAGAAAGTCTTTGTATAGGTCTGGACATGACTAGACACATCTGGGCTGGCAATGTGTACATCTCATTATTTAAAAGCAATGAAAGCTAGTCTGGAAAGAGGAAAAGAGGAGGGTGATAGGCATGGATGATTTCCAAAAAAGTGTGGTATATTTGGTGGTGGTAATTAACAGAGGCCTTTTTGGAAACTAGACGTAGAATATAATCTATCAAAGTTACTTAGAAGTCCATCTTCTTGCTGTGACAACATAAAAGGATGTGACATTCTGGCCAATAGCTAGTGCTTGGCCAAAGCTAGCCACCTACCCAGACTGAATCTTAATCTACTATTTATATTTCTGTAGATTTGAAAATATCTCTTCCAATTCATCTGCTATAAAGCATACTTACTGAATAGCTATCCTGCCATAAGAGATTCTATTGCCTTGAGCCCAGTGTGTTATATTTTTCCATTTCTGTGCTGACAATGCCATACCAGATTTAAATCTAAATGGTAAGGATGTGAGCTAAATCCTGTTTTGAAGGAAAAAGCTAAAGTTAATTAGGCCACCCAGGAATTTAATACATCCCTATGGATCTCATAATATGCATTAGCAATGGTCAACATAAGTTTTAATAGCATTTTTGGCACATAATTTTGCAATTCTCTTGATCTGAGTCACTGAAGAATTAACTGAGACAATCTAGAATCTATAAAAGTACAACCATTACATCAACGTGTAGTGACCCAATGGACCCTGAATGCTTTATTTATTTACTATTAACTTGTAATTCAATCTAAAATGATCATATAAGTTTCCAACCAGGCGCTGATATTCTTTCATAGAGATTACGAGTAAGAGAACAGTCTTGGGATATTGAACCAATTTTTCCTTCTCTCTCACCACAGTGCCTCTACCAGTATCCCACCATATATATCTTGTTAGTCCCTTGGTGACCTGAGCATTCAGAATGCCATATTCAACCCTTCTGTTTATTATGAAGACACTCTAGTACATGAAACTATCAAGGAGATTCAGATGACCTCAGTAGGCTCCCTTCAGTGCCTAAATGTCACAATAAAAACAGTCATAAGATATAATACTGATAATGCAAGTGCGTTTTTGAGAGTAACAGTCACAGTGAACATTTGGAAGATATCATCTGATCATAAATAAACTCTTCAATATACTGAAGCTCTGAGCCAAATAACAAAGCTAATAAAATTCCTGTGAAATAATAGCTAGGGAAAACAAGTAAATGAGGCAAGAGAATAAGCACGGGGTTTATAGAGTGGTTTTACAGTATAGAGATATGGTTGGGAAAGCACAAACTCATAAACTTCCTGACTCAAAAAGGCTGTGACATCAGAATGAAATGATTGAATATGTAGTGTCATTTGTTATTTGTATCTGCCCCAAATGCATCTTTGGTTCTTAAGAGATTATCTGCTGATTTTATTTGTTGAACAAACCATGTTGTTAGGTGGGTAGGCATTAGCTATGGAGATTACATGTAGCTCAGATATGTCTAACCAGAATATCATATCTTCTTGCCCCTAGTATGTAAGTAGAGTAATATGCAACTGTAGAAAATGAACTTAATACTAAGCCTTATGTTGAAAAGGGAACATATTTTTCCTGATGGGCAAAGAAACAAACAAGGTACAAACCTGTGGCTCTAAGAGGATACCATGTTTAAGAATGAAGCAAGGACACACAGACACATCAGTGCACATGCACACATGTGCAGATGCAAAGATGAAGAGAAGGCAATTACTAATAGAGCTGCCAAACGCTATTGATTTCCCCTACATTATAAACATATAGGAGCACACAGTCACTTTTGCTTTGCATTAGTTTGTGTTCATGGCATTACTGACTCAATTGACATGAGTCTGAGCAAACTCTGGGAGATAGTGAAAGACATGGAAGACTGGAGCACTGCAGCCCCTGGGGTCACAAAGACTTAGCGACTAAACAACAAAATTGGGTTTCGTTTCTATCACTGACATTCCACAATAAAGTCATTATATACACACATTTTTAAGGATCAGTTCAGTTTAATCGCTCAGTCATGTCCAACTCTTCGTAACCCCATGAGCTACAGCACACCAGGCCTCCCTGTATATCACCAACAGCCAGAGTCCACCCAAATGCATGTCCATCAAGTCGGTGATGCCATCCAATGATTTCATCCTCTGTCATCCCCTTCTGCTCCTGCCCTTAATCTTTCCCAGCATCATGGTGTTTTCCAATGATACAACTCTTTGCATCAGGTGGCCAAAGTATTGGAGTTTCAGCTTCAACATCAGTCCTTCCAATGAACACCCAGGACTGTTTCCTTTAGGATGGACTGGTTGAATATCCTTGCAGTCCAAGGGACTCTCAAGAGTCTTCTCCAAAACCACAGTTCAAAAGCATCAATGTTTTGGCACTCAGCTTTCTTCACAGTCCAACTCTCACATCCATACATGACCACTGGAAAAACCACAGCCTTGACTAGACAGACTGTTGTTGGCAAAATAATGTCTCTGCTTTTCAATATGCTATATAGGTTGGTCATAACTTTCCTTCCAAGGAGTAAGCGCCTTTTAATTTCATGGCTGCAGTCACCATCTGCAGTGATTCTGGAGTTCCAAAAAATAAAGTCTGACACTGTTTCCCCATCTATTTCCCATGAAGTGATGGGACCAGAAGCCATGATCTTCGTTTTCTGAATGTTGAGCTTTAAGCCAACTTTTTCACTCTCCTCTTTCACTTTCATCAAGAGGCTTTTTAGTTCCTCTTCACTTTCTGCCATAAGGGTGGTGTCATCTGCATATCTGAGGTTATTGATATTTCTCCTGACAATCTTGATTCCAGCTTGTGCTTCTTCCAGCCCAGCATTTCTCATGATGTACTCTGAATATAAGTTAATTAAGCAGGGTGACAATATATAGCCTTGATGTACTCCTTTTCCTATTTGGATCCAGTCTGTTATTCCATGTATAGTTCTAGCTGTTGCTCCCTGACCTGTATATAGGTTTCTCAAGAAGCAGGTCAGGTGGTCTGGTATTCCTATCTCTTCCAGAATTTTCCAGTTTATTGTGATCCACACAGTCAAAGGCTTTGGCATAGTCAATAAAGCAGAAATAGATGTTTTTCTGGAACTCTGTTGCTTTTTTGATGGTCCTGTGGATGTTAGTAATTTGATCTCTGGTTCCTCTGCCTTTTCTAAAACCAGCTTGAACATCTGGAAGTTCATGGTTTACATATTGCTGAAGCCTGGCTTGGAAAATTTTAAGCATTACTTTACTAGCGTGTGAGATGAGAGCAATTGTGTGGTAGTTTGAGCATTCTTTGGCATTGCCTTTCTTTGGGATTGGAATGAAAACTGACCTTTTCCAGTCCTGTGGCCACTGCTGAGTTTTCCAATTTTGCTGGCATATTGAGTGCAGCACTTTCACAGAATCGTTTTCAGGATTTGAAATAGCTCAACTGGAATTCCATCACCTCCACTAGCTTTGTTCGTAGTCATGCTTCCTAAGGCCCGCTTGACTTCACATTTCAGGATGTCTGGCTCTAGGTGAGTGATCACACCATCGTGATTATCTGGGTTGTGAAGATCTTTCTTGTATAGTTCTTCTGTGTATTCTTGCCACCTCTTCTTAATATCTTCTGCTTCTATTGGGTCCCTACCATTTCTGTCCTTTATTGAGCTCATCTTTGCATGAAATGTTCCGTTGGTATCTCTAATTTTCTTGAAGAGATCTCTAGTCTTTCCCATTTTGTTGTTTCCCTCTATTTCTTTGCATTGGTCACTGAGGAAGGCTTTCTTATCTCTCCTTGCTATTCTTTGGAACTCTGCATTCAGATGCTTATATCTTTCCTTTTCTCCTTTGCTTTTTGCTTCTCTTCTTTTCACAGCTATTTGTAAGGCCTCCTCAGACAGCCATTTTGCTTTTGTTGCATTTCTTTTCCCTGGGGATGGTCTTGATCCCTGTCTCCTGTACAGTGTCACGAAACTCCGTCCATAGTTCTTCAGGCACTCTGTCTATCAGATCTAGTCTGATAGGGAGCTATGTACCTCCCTGTTATTTAACTGCTGTCAAACTATTATGGAGGTAATGAAGATAATGGTGACCTCCTTCAAAAGGTCCCATGATGCACTGCTGCAGGCATTGTACCAACCCTGCAGCAGGCCACCACCAACCCATGCCTCCACCAGAGACACCTGGACACACATTTACATGTCTGGGTCAGTCTCTTTCGGGGTCACTGCTCCTTTCTTCTAGTCCTGGTGCTCACAAGGCTTTTTTTTTTTTTTTTTTCTATGTGTGTATGTGCCCTTCAAGAATCTGTTTCCCAGCCCTGTGTAAGTTTGGTGGCTCTATGGTGGGGTTAATGGTGACCTCCTCCAAGAGGGTTTATGCCATGCCCAGGTCTACTGCATCCAGAGCCCCTGAACCTGCAGCAGTCCACTGCTGACCCATACCTCAACAGGAGACACTCAAACACAGTTCTGTCTCAGTCTCTGTGGGGTTTCTTGGTCCTGGTGCACACAAGGTTTGTTTGCGCCCTCTGAGCATCTCTGGCAGGTTTGGGGTTTGATTCTAAATGCGATTTTGTCCCTCCTACCATCTTGCTGAGGCTTTTCCATTTGCCCTTGGACATGGAGTATCTCCTCAAAGTCACTCCAGCACCATACAGTCACCACTCCAGTGCTTCACAGCCAGTGAAGAGTAGTTGCGGTGTGCTAATTCTCCTATAATCCCAAGTAGCATTTATACATTCAACATGCATGATGTCCTGTAAGCATCTTACATCCTGGCACTGGAAAAGCTCTAAGGCAAGTGAGAAATATATGATGCAAGATCTGGAACAAGGTATTGGGTTGGCCAATACATTCATTGGATTTTTCTGTAACATATGATGGAAAAATCTGAACAAACTCTTTGGCCAACCCAATACTATGAGGATGCACCATTAGAAAGCTTGTTACCATAGTCATCACCACAGCTATGGAGATGATATAACATCATAGACAAGAGAAGTTAAATCAATATCCCAGTACATACAATTGATGAAATTATAATCTATAATACCCTGTGTTGGTGAGTCAATAAATTCCACTGGGGTTTATCAAAACAAAGGAGTAGCACTCCTGCTGTGATACTTTAAAAATATATCTAAGTATGTATTACAAATATGTATTTAATCTTTAAGCAGTATATCATTCAAGCTTAGAGTACAAGCTGCTCTGTAGAGGAGAGGCAATGAAATAAAAATTAACAATGCGACATACTAATAAAATAGGGAAATCCCAGCATTCTTCTTCAAAATGATAAAAGCCTGACCCACATTTATTCTTACCTTCTACAAAACTTGGTGTTTTACATAAGTTTTAGAGAATAAAACCAAGAGACATGAAGCAGAAAAAAATGGCAAATGTTAAGAAATTAAGGTGCCTCATAACGAGTTATAAAATTGTACTTCTTTGTTGCCCATGCACTATAGATGAGCTTGCAATATATTAGATCACTTTCATTTATGATGAAACAGTCTTAGTACTTTCAGAAATAGCAGATGGAATTTCCTTATCTATCATTAGAATAGTTTAATACTTTCTTTAATTCACACATCATAAAGCAGAGAGTGCATGTTATATATATTCCAATCATCATTCACAGTTTCTGCTTCAGAACAGAAAGCACTGTTTTCTGTTCATTCTAAAGGTAGGCTTAAGTCTAGTATCTTCATGATCCATCACAATCAGAGTGGGAAGATACAGAGACAGGGCTTCTATTGCCATGACTTTTTCTTTATAGCCATGATTAGGGATCTGTTAGGCTTTGTAAAAAATCAGAAGCACACATTGCTGATTTTCACTGTTACATATCCCACATTGCAATGTTTTTTTTTTTTTTTTTTTTTTTTTAATTTTTGACTTGGTCTATTTTAACCACAACATTGCAATTTCACAACTTTGAAAGAAAAACTTTTAATTTAGTAGAAATTCTTTTTTTTTTTTTTTTTTATAGTTTATCTCTGTCTTTATTTTTTTTTTTTTTATTTTTTACCATGAGGTACTTTAGTTATTTTCAGTATTCATCCCACTTGCATAATATCTAAGACAGAACTATGTCATACCATATTCTTTTTTTTTTTTTCTGAAAAATTTCACAATATAATGTTGATAGTTTACCATGAAATTAAGAAAAGAGAATAGTTTCTAATGTTTATCCATGTATTGACTGTTCGTAGTGCTCTTTACTCCTTCCTGTATTTCCCAGTTTTGTTTTGATATTATCATCATTCATAAAGGACTTTATCATTTTTTATAGCTCGTGCATGCTTCCTTAGCTTTCATTTCTCTGAAGGTGTTTTCACTCCCATTTCAAAAGATACTTTCAATGAATATCTATTACAGAATTGACAGCTTTAATTTTTCAGCACTTTATTTATTTTTTATTTGATAAATTTAATGCCTTTTATTGCCATACCTCATTTTACTGTGCTTTGCTTTAGTGAGCTTTATAGATACATGTTTTTGTTTTGTTTTTTTCCTTGTTAATTTTCTGTTTAGTTGATCTATCCATAAGTGTGAGTGGGGTATTAAAGTCTCCCACTATTATTGTGTTATTGTTAATTTCTCCTTTCATACTTGTTAGGATTTGTCTTACATACTGCGGTGCTCCCATGTTGGGTGGATATATATTTATAATTGTTATATCTTCTTCTTGGATTGATCCTTTGATCATTATGTACTGACCTTCTTTGTCTCTTTTCACAGCCTTTGTTTTAAAGTCTAATTTATCTGATACGAGTATTGTGACTCCTGCTTTCTTTTGGTCCCAATTTGCATGGAAAATCTTTTTCCAGCCCTTCACTTTCAGTCTGTATGTGTCCCCTGTTTTGAGGTGGGTCTCTTGTAGACAACATATGTAAGGGTCTTGTTTTTGTATCTATTCAGCCAGTCTTTGTCTTTTGGTTGGGGCATTCAACCCATTTACGTTTAAGGTAATTACTAATAAGTATGATCCCGTTGCCATTTACTTTATTGTTTTGGGTTCGAGTTTATACACCATTTTTGTGTTTCCTGTCTAGAGAATATCCTTTAGTATTTGTTGGAGAGCTGGTTTGGTGGTGCAGAATTCTCTCAGCTTTTGCTTGTCTGAAAAGCTTTTGATTTCTCCTTCATACTTGAATGAGATCCTTGCTGGGTACAATAATCTGGGCTGTAGGTTATTTTCTTTCATCATTTTAAGTATGTCTTGCCATTCCCTCCTGGCTTGAAGAGTTTCTATTGAAAGATCAGCTGTTATCCTTATGGGAATCCCCTTGTGTGTTATTTGTTGTTTTTCCCTTGCTGCTTTTAATATTTGTTCTTTGTGTTTGATCTTTGTTAATTTGATTAATATGTGTCTTGGGGTGTTTCTCCTTGGGTTTATCCTGTTTGGGACTCTCTGGGTTTCTTGGACTTGGGTGATTATTTCCTTCCCCATTTTAGGGAAGTTTTCAACTATTATCTCCTCAAGTATTTTCTCATGGTCTTTCTTTTTGTCTTCTTCTTCTGGAACCCCTATGATTCGAATGTTGTAGCGTTTAATATTGTCCTGGAGGTCTCTGAGATTGTCCTCATTTCTTTTAATTCGTTTTTCTTTTATCCTCTCTGATTCATTTATTTCTACCATTCTATCTTCTAATTCACTAATCCTATCTTCTGCCTCTGTTATTCTACTATTTGTTGGCTCCAGAGTGTTTTTAATTTCATTTATTGCATTATTCATTATATATTGACTCTTTTTTATTTCTTCTAGGTCCTTGTTAAACCTTTCTTGCATCTTCTCAATCCTTGTCTCCAGGCTATTTATCTGTGATTCCATTTTAATTTCAAGATTTTGGATCAATTTCACTATCATTATTTGGAATTCTTTATCAGGTAGATTCCCTATCTCTTCCTCTTTTGTTTGGTTTGGTGGGCATTTATCCTGTTCCTTTATCTGCTGGGTATTCCTCTGTCTCTTCATCTTGTTTAAATTGCTGAGTTTGGGAGTCCTTTCTGTATTCTGGCAGTTTGTGGAGTTCTCTTTACTGTGGCGTTTCCTCGCTGTGTGTGGGTATGTAGAGGTGGCTTGTCAAGGTTTCCTGGTTAGGGAAGCTTGTGTCGGTGTTCTGGTGGGTGGAGCTGTATTTCTTCTCTTTGTTCAGTCGCGCTATGGGGAGGGAGGGAGGGATGCTGCAAACAAATGACACTGGCGTGCGCTCGCAGTGCCTCAGCCACACTGGGTCTGCCCCCGCTCACGGCGCGTGTAGCCTCCCTGCCCACACTGCTCAGGCTCTAGGTTGTTCCGCCGGGAACAATCCGAGGCTGGCCCTGGGTTGCATGCACCTCCCAGGTCCGAGCCGCTCAGGTTCAGGCACTCAGGTAGTCCTCAGAGGCGCAGACTCAGTTGGGGCTGCGTTTTGTGCTCTTCCCAGGTCCGAGCAGCTCAGGTGATGAGGTGTTTGGTGAGCGCCAATGCTGCGACTTATCGCCTCCCCGCCACTTGGTTATCTGGGTGTAAAACCGGCGCACCTTCTCAGGCAGATGTTGACCGTCCAGACCCCCAATAAGTTTTAGTTAGCAAAGAAGCCAGTTTTATAGATAATGTCTCTCTGGGGCTGAGATTGCCCCCTTCTGGCTCTGGCTGCCTGTCACCGGAGGGGGAAGGTTTGCAGCCGGCTACCTCTGTTTAGTCCTTTGTTCCGTGCGCGGGCTGGCGGTGTCTTAGGTTAGGACTGGCTTTTCGTGTGGTAGATATCCCACAGTCTGGTTTGCTAGCCCAAATTATTTCGCTCAGATAGCGCTCAGGGTATTCGGGCCAGATTCTTACTCTCAGTGATGCAGCCCACGCCGCGCCTCCCTGCCCAGCCCCCGCTTGCTAATGGCGGATGCTGGCGTCTGCGCTGCTTCTCCGCTGGAGGAGTTACCGTAGGGCTCGCAATCTGCGAGTTTTAATTGTTTATTTATTTTTCCCTGTTATGTTGTCCTCTGTGCTTCCAAAGCTCGGCACGGATTCAGCAGTGAGAAGGTTTCCTGGTGTTTGGAAACTTCTCTCTTTTTAAGACTCCCTTCCCGGGACGGAACTCCGTCCCTCCCTCTTTTGTCTCTTTTATTGTCTTTAATATTTTTTCCTACCTCCTTTCGAGGAGTTGGGTTGCTTTTCTGGGTGCCTGATGTCCTCTGCCGGCATTCAGAAGTTGTTTTGTGGAATTTACTCGACGTTTAAATGCTCTTTTGATGAATTTGTGGGGGAGAAAGTGTTTTCCCCGTCCTACTCCTCCGCCATCTTGGCGCCTTCCCCCACATTGCAATGTTGACTCCTGGGAGGAAGGAGCTTGTTTTGTTACAGAATACACTGGAGACATATAGGGGTGCTCCCTTCATCTCTTGCCTCTTTTCTCAATGGCAAAACCTTTCATGAGAAGAGCATATGGGCTGGGTATGAAAATCACAGGTTAAAACAGAGCTGAGGACATTTGAGTCATTGTTCCCAGAGGAAGCTCAACGATTACCTTACTCCTTTCATCTACTGAGTATCTCCTCAAAAGATCCTATCCCCTATACAGAGCATCTTTTTTTTTGTATTCAAAATGCATTGGAAAGAGGAAAGAGGCATTTATAACACTGTAATAAAACTTATTCAGTCCTTAAATGATACAGACCTCAGTAAATTTAAAAATTTGGGTGAGTTTCTAAAATTTTTGTAATAGGAAGCAAAGCATGTACTATAAAGAAAAAGTCACTGATGAACTGGGAGACTGGTCACTGACCATAATTTAAAAGAGGCTCAGAAGATTCTGTGCCAAGAGAAAGCCTGATAATTTAGTCTCACCAACAATTTTGGAAATTATGGATTCTAGCTGTCTCATGAAATAATATGGGGCAGAACACCAAGAATGTAGGATTAAGAATTTAATAATGAGGAAAGAAGATAAATAATCAAAGGAACAAAAACGCAAAGCACTCCCATATTCTATCCTAAAGTATTATTAATATCCTAAAGAACTATTTCATGTAAAGTACCAAGAAAATCTCAAAACCTTCAGCAACATAAACCTCTAAGCAAACATTCTCAATGTTTCAAAAAGAATTCTATGTGTAATCTCTGATCTATAACCATATACAATTTTGTCTCACATTCTGAGCCCCAATATAATGCCAAGTATGGAGGGAGCATTAAAAGTGAGTTTCAAAAGAAAATAACTTGTATTTTCATACCCGAAGTGTTTCCTTTCACTATTTTAGAATATCTAGTATCTGTCACTTTAGCATGTATTACCATATATATATGATATTTTAAAATGTACACAATTCTTTCATACATACTATATTTCTAAGCCTCACAACAAATATATAAGGTAAAACAAGGTGAGTGTCAATATTACTAATTTAATATTTCAAAATTATTAAAAGTAAAAGCAAACCAATAAACAGAAAAATAGACAAAGCAAATACTTTTTTAGTATATAAAATTTGGGACTGATTATTTAAGATCAGTTGCTAGGCTTACTTCACTCTGTATAATAGGCTCCAGTTTCATCCACCTCATTAGAACGGATTCAAATGTATTCTTTTTAATGGCTGAGTAATACTCCATTGTGTATATGTACCACAGCTTTCTTATCCATTCATCTGCTGATGGACATCTAGGTTTTTTCCATGTCCTGGTTATTATAAACAGTGCTGTGATGAACATTGGGGTACACGTGTCTCTTTCCCTTCTGGTTTCCTCAGTGTGTATGCCCAGCAGTGGGATTGCTGGATCATAAGGCAGTTCTATTTCCAGTTTTTTAAGGAATCTCCACACTGTTCTCCATAGTGGCTGTACTAGTTTGCATTCCCACCTACAGTGAAAGAGGGTTCCCTTTTCTCCACACCCTCTCCAGCATTTATTATTTGTAGACTTTTGGATCGCAGACATTCTGACTGGTGTGAAATGGTACCTCATAGTGGTTTTGATTTGCATTTCTCTGATAATGAGTGATGTTGAGCATCTTTTCATGTGTTTGTTAGCCATCTGTATGTCTTCTTTGGAGAAATGTCTATTTAGTTCTTTGGCCCATTTTTTGATTGGGTCATTTATTTTTCTGGAGTTGAGCTGTAGGAGTTGCTTGTATATTTTTGAGATTAGTTGTTTGTCAGTTGCTTCATTTGCTATTATTTTCTCCCATTCTGAAGGCTGTCTTTTCACCTTGCTAATAGTTTCCTTTGTTGTGCAGAAGCTTTTAAGTTTAATTAGGTCCCATTTGTTTATTTTTATTTTTATTTCCAATATTCTGGGAGGTGGGTCATAGAGGATCCTGCTGTGATGTATGTCAGAGAATGTTTTGCCTATGTTCTCCTCTAAGAGTTTTATAGTTTCTGGTCTTACATTTAGATCTTTAATCCATTTTGAGTTTATTTTTGTGTATGGGGTTAGGAAGTGTTCTAGTTTCATTTTTTTACAAGTGGTTGACCAGTTTTCTCAGCACCACTTGTTAAAGAGATTGTCTTTAATCCATTGTATATTCTTGCCTCCTTTGTCAAAGATAAGGTGTCCATATGTGTGTGGATTTATCTCTGGACTTTCTATTTTGTTCCATTGATCTATATTTCTGTCTTTGTGCCAGTACCATACTGTCTTGATAACTGTGGCTTTGTAGTAGAGCCTGAAGTCAGGTAGGTTGATTCCTCCAGTTCCATTCTTCTTTCTCAAGATTGCTTTGGCTATTCAAGGTTTTTTGTATTTCCATACAAATTGTGAAATTATTTGTTCTAGCTCTGTGAAGAATACTGTTGGTAGCTTGATAGGGATTGCATTGAATCTATAAATTGCTTTGGGTAGTATACTCACTTTCACTATATTGATTCTTCCAGTCCATGAACATGGTATATTTCTCCATCTATTAGTGTCCTCTTTGATTTCTTTCACCAGTGTTTTATAGTTTTCTATGTATAGGTCTTTAGTTTCTTTAGGTAGATATATTCCTAAGTATTTTATTCTTTCCGTTGCAATGGTGAATGGAATTGTTTCCTTAATTTCTCTTTCTGTTTTCTAATTATTAGTGTATAGGAATGCAAGGGATTTCTGTGTGTTGATTTTATATCCTGCAACTTTACTATAGTCATCGATTAGTTCTAGTAATTTTCTGGTGGAGTCTTTAGGGTTTTCTATGTAGAGGATGATGTCATCTGCAAACAGTGAGAGTTTTACTTCTTCTTTTCCAATTTGGATTCCTTTTATTTCTTTTTCTGCTCTGATTGCTGTGGCCAAAACTTCCAAAACTATGTTGAATAGTAATGGTGAAAGTGGGCAGCCTTGTCTTGTTCTTGTCTTTAGAGGAAATGCTTTCAATTTTTCACCATTGAGGATAATGTTTGCTGTGGGTTTGTCATATATAGCTTTTATTATGTTGAGGTATGTTCCTTCTATTCCTGCTTTCTGGAGAGTTTTTATCATAAATGGATGTTGAATTTTGTCAAAGGCTTTCTCTGTATACTAACATATATATATGGAATTTAGAAAGATGGTAACAGTATGAGACAGCAAAAGAGACACTGATGTATAGAACAGTCTTATGGACTCTGTGGGAGAGGGAGAGGGTGGGAAGATTTGGGAGAATGGCATTGAAACATGTAGAATATCATGTATGAAACGAGTTGCCAGTCCAGGTTCGATGCACGATACTGGATGCTTGGGGCTAGTGCACTGGGATGACCCAGAGGGATGGTATGGGGAGGGAGGAGGGAGGAAGGTTCAGGATGGGGAACACATGTATACCTGTGGTGGATTTATTATGATATTTGGCAAAACTAATACAATTATGTAAAGTTTAAAAATAAAATAAAATTAAAAAAAATAAAATTAAGTTTAAGAATGAATTATTATTAAAATTATTATTAAGGTATTTTCCACGAAGAGCACCTAGGAATACTTTGGTGACAGCTAAGAAGGGTCTTCCTAGTTTTCCTGAGGTCTTACATACAGCCTATTTGTAACTAAGGATTACCCTCCCCAGTACTTTAGCCACCTGATGCAAAGAACCAACTCATTTGAAAAGACCTTGATGCTGGGAAAGATTAAGGGCAAGAGGAGAAGGGGTAAACAGAGGATGAGATATTTGGATGGCATCATTGACTCTATGGACATGATTTTGAGCAAACTTCAAGAGATAGTGAAGGACAGGGAAGGCTGGCAGGCTGCAGTCCACGGGGTCACAAAGAATCAGACACCACTGAATGACTGAACAACTGCTCTTTCTAGTTCAGCAGTTCTATCTCATAAACAGTATCTCAAGATGCCAAGATTAGAGATACCCAGATAATTCTCTCTGATGACTCAGATGCTAAAGAATCTACCTGAAATGCGGGAGACCTGGGTTTGATCCCTGGGTCAGGAAGATCCCCTGGAGAAGAGAATGGCAACCCACTCAATTATTTTTGCCTGGAGAATTCCAGGGACAGGGAAGTCTGTCGGGCTAGAGCCTATGGGGCCATGAAGAACTGGACACAACGGAGTGACTAACACAGATCATTACACAATTATAATTTGTGAAAAAATACTCTTCTTACATTCCAGGGCAATTTTTAAAAATATACTGAAATAGGATATTTACTCTTCTGGCTATATATGTGACTGGCAATAAATACTATGCACAGGTAACTACTATGCTATAATAAAAACAAAATCACTGAGCTAATCTATCAACTGTGACTTGGTTATGAACAAAGTAGAAAATGAAACTTTAAATGCAAATTATAATTTTATCAAACTACTTGACACCTACTCCATAACACAGTTAAAAGTATCCTGTGATGGTTAATAGTTCACATGCCTGATTATACACCTTGTTTCTTTTCCCCAAGGCTGAGCACTATCTGAGCAGGTCAGTTAAATTCAGTTTCCCAACTTGTTTTATTTATTTATTTATTTTTGTTTGCTTTTGAAACATAAGAGACTCTACATCATTGAACGATTATAAGGACTAAATAAATTAATTTGTATAAAACACATAGAATAGCCACTATCACATTTCAAGTGATACTTAGGGTTCATAACACAGTATAGGAAGCAGTGACGAAAAAAAAAAAAAAATCTCAAAGAAAAAGAAATCCAAGAAGGCAAAGCAGTGGTCTGAGGAGGCTTTACAAATAGGAAAGAAGAGAAGTGAAAGGCAAGGGAGAAAGGGAAATAAATACCCAACTGAATACAGAGTTGCAGGTAATAGCAAGGAGGTCTATGAAGGCCTTCTTAAATGAACAATGAATAGAAATAGAGGAAAAGAATAGAATAGGAAGGACTAGAAGTCTTCTCAAGAAAATTGGAGATATCAAGGGGACAGTTCAAGAAGAGGTGGCAAGAATACACAGAAGAACTATACAACAAAGGCCTTAAGGACCAGATAACCACAATGGTGTGGGCACTTACCTAGAGTTGGGCATCCTGGAGTATGAAGTCAGGTGAAACTTAAGAAGAATTACTGTAAACAAAGCTAGTGGAGCTGATGGAATTCCAACTGAGCTATTCAAAATTCTAAAAGATGATGCTGTTTAAGTATTGCACTCAATACATCATCAAATTTGGAAAACTGAACAGTGGTCACGGGACTACAAAAGATCAGTTTTCATTCCAGTCCCAAAGAAGGGCAATGCCAAAGAATGTTCAAACCACCATACAATTGCACTCATTTCACACGCTAGCAAGGTTGTGCTCAAAATCCTTCAAACTAGGTTTCAGCAGTACAAAAAAAAAAAAAATCCAGATGTAGAAGCTGAATTTCAAAGAGGCAGAGGAACCAGAGATCAAGTTGCCAACATCTGTTGGGTCATGGAGATAGCAGGGAGTTCCAGAAACACATCTATTTCTGCTTCATTGACTATCCTAAAGTCTTTGATTTTGTGGAGCATAACAAACTGGAAAATTCTTAAAGTAATAAGAATACCAGACCACCTTACCTGTCTCCTGAGAAACCTATATATGGACCAAGAAACAATGGAACCAGACATGGAACAATGGACTGGTTCAAAATTAAGAAAGGAATACATCAAGGCTGTATAATTGACACCCTGTTTATTTAACTTATATACAGAGCACATCAATGTGAAATGCCAGACTCAATGAATCACAAGCTGGAATCAAGATTGCCAGGAGAAATATCAACAACTTCAGATATGCAGATGATACCACTCTAATGGCAGAAAGTGAAGAGGAAATAAAGAGCCTCTTGATGAGAGTGAAAGAGGAGAGTGAAAAAACTGGTTTAGAACTCAAAATTCATTTTTAAAATAAATTTTATTTATTTACTTATTATTATTATTATTTTTACTTTACAATATTGTATTGGTTTTGCCATACATCAACAAGCATCTGCCACAGGTGTACACATGTTCTCCATCCTGAACCACCCCCCCGCCACCTCCCTCCCCATACCATCCCTCTGGGTCATCCCCGTGCACCAGCCCCAAGCTTCCTGTATCCTGCATCGAACCTGGACTGGCAATTCGTTTCTTATATAATATTCAAAAGACTAAGATCATGGCATCCAGTCCCATCACTTCATGGCAAATAGAGACAAAAAGTGAAAACGGTGGCAGATTTTATTTTCTTGGGCTCCAAAATCAATGCAGACAGTGACTGCAACTATGAAGTTAAAAGATGCTTGCTTCTTGGAAGGAAAGCTATGACAAACTTAGTTTATTAAAAAGCAGAGACATCACTTTGACGACAAAAGTCCAGAGTCAAAGCTATGGTTTTTTTCAGCATATATGGATGTGAGAGTTGAACCATAAAGAATGCTGATCACTGAAGAACTAATACTTTTGAATTGTGATGTTGGAAAAGACTCTTGAGAATCCCTTTGACTGTAAGGAGGTCAAACCAGTCAATCCTAAAGGAAATCAACTTGGAATATACAGTGGAAGGACTGTTGTTGAAACAAGCTCCAATATTTGGCCACCTGATACAAAAAGCTGACTCATTGGAAAAGACCCTGATGCTCAGAAAGATTGAGAGCAAAAGGAGAAGGTGGCAGCAGATGAAGAGACAATTAGATAGTATCACCAACTGAATGGTCATGAATTTGAGTAAACTCTGGGAGATAGTGAAGGATAGGGGAGCCTGCTGTGATGCAGTCCATAGGGTTGCAGAGTCGGACACAACTTAGTGAAAACAACGTCATTATTCACCTGACTTTTACTCATTTTACTCATTCTAAGTCTAAGCCAGTATCTATGTTAATACTCATCATTCATCATCCTCTCCTTATTGATAATGCCCTTGCTGTCTTTTCTAATGGAATATTTATATTTGGAATGTTTTCATTTCACAGAAGTCAGTTGTTTTCTTATCTGAAAGATGCTCAGATGAGAGATTTGTTTCCCCAAATGGAACTGCTCACATCCTTGGTCAGCATAGACTTTGAGGGAATTAATCAGTTTACTTTTCCTTAGGATAAGATAGAGCAATAAATCTGATGCTTTATTTATATAGCATGTACCCAGAAAATAATTATTTTCTTTTTCAATAGTATACTACCCAGTCCTTCAAATGAAGTCATTGACAGTTTACCTTGAAAATGAAAATTAAAAAGCTTATATAAAACCTCAGTAGATTTATTTTACTCTGTTGCTCCACTCCACACACCCTCAGGGTAGTTACATATGATTAAATTTACCTTTCTGTCCCTTAGCTTTCAGATTTGTATATATTAGCTTTTCCCTGTTTGGTCTCGTAAAGGTTTTTCTTCTGGAAACCAACCTGTTTATGAAATCAATTGATAATGAGCCTAGAAATGAAGCCTGGAACATTTATAACCATATGCTATTCTCAGCTACTCTGAAACTTCACAAGCTTACAGTATAATTAAATAAGCTTAAACATAATACAAGTAGACTATTTAAAGACTCTAAGAGCATCTAAAAAGATTCTTAAAATATTTTATTACTTTAGAAATTAAACCACTTTGGTCAGCTAGTAAGGAGATTAAAGCTATATTTTAAAATACATTTAAATTAAAATGTATTTATAAGGTATAACATAGTCACTTAAAAGTCTCATCTGGTTCAGAAAAACCTGATAATGAAAGTAAATGCCTTTTATACATTTAGGCGCGGCATATGGTATCTATATTATGCTGAAGGAAAAATAACAGTTTGCAGCTCAATGAGAATACCAAAATTGATTTAAGCTTCTTTTCATTGGAGCAAAATTTATTACATTCATCATGAGCAAGTGAGAATTTAATTTTCTAATAAGACTTTTATTAGCATTAAAAATAAAAACCTGTTTGCTTTCTCTACAAAGGATATTTCCTAGTCATTACAAATGGTTACATTTTTTGAATTAAAAAGTTAGGAGTTAGAAGTAATTTTTTAACTAGAAATGAAATTGCTATAGATCATTCCAATTGGAAAATCTTTGAAAAAAATCTTCAACATTTCATAAAAATGAAAGAACTAAGGTCCGTGAACTTCTGGCTTCTCGTACAGACTCTAGCAAACTCGAAAACTGCCATTTTCTGCTAAAAACAGGTAAAAGCTCAATAAAAGGAAAAATCAACAAGTTTTCTTAGATTTGGCAGAGAAGGGGTCTCAAAGAAAAACTGCTGCTTCCGTATTTGAGTGACACAGGCAAATAGAATCATAACTCACTGGCACAGAAACTCAGGAGCAGAGACTTCTGCAGGAATTAGAGGCAGGGTGAGGAAACTGAATGTTGAGTAAAACAAATTGCTGGAGGCTCAGCAGGAATAAGTCAGAGTTAAAAGTTCCAAGAGAATCTGCTAATAAAGGGGGTTTTACACTTTTGTGAGTTTTTCTCTAAGAGTTCTAAAAGGTGCTCACAGTGAATATCAGATAAAAATCTCCTCTCACTTCCAGCAGAGGGAGGAGGAAAGAAAGGAACCACTTTGAAATATCTCAGAGCATTTCTTTTCTCCTTACCGAGACTTACTCTCAGGAGAAACTATTTTACTGTAACCTAGTCTGCTGGGGTTTTTATCAGACTAAGGTAGGGGGCAGATATCCAACTGTAGTCAGCTCTGATTTTTCACCTGAGGGAAGAGAACTACTCAACTCTAAGCTCTTGAGCTTTCCACATAGGGTAGGGAAATACACAATCCAGTCTCTCCGGCTATCCCTACTTAAGAGAGATGGGGGGATGCTGAGAAGATCACAGGTGATGTTCACAGTCTAGGGGCATAAGCTCTCCAAAAGCCTGAAACTTATTCATGGGACATAGAGTGTTTCACCTCCCCACCACACAATACTACTGAAGACTATTTATTACAGTTCCTTTAACCTAAAACATTATGTCTGCCTTTGAATAAAATAGCAAGCACAAAGCATACCAAAAGGAAAAATGAACAAATTTTTAGTATGCCTGTGGCGGATTCATTTTGATATTTGGCAAAACTAATACAATTATGTAAAGTTTAAAAATAAAATAAAATTAAAAAAAAAAAAAAGAGACTGAACACCATAATCAGAGGCAGACGTAACAGGTATATTTGAATTATCAGAGCAGTAATTTATAAAAACTATGATAAGTATGCTAAAGGTGTTCACAGGAAAAGTAGACAACATGTAAAAACAGATGGATAATGTAAATGGGAAGATGGAAATTCTAAGAAATAATTAAAAGGAAATGTTGGAGATCAAAAATACTGTAACAGAAATGAAGAGTTCTTGATAGGCTCATTAGCAGACTAAACACTGGTGAGAAACATCTGAATATAATCCTAAATGTAAAATGCAAAATTTTAAAACTCATAGAAGAAAGAAGAAAACCTGGATGACCTTGAGTATGCCGATACATTTTTTTTAAATTTTATTTTATTTTTAAACTTTACATAATTGTATTAGTTTTGCCAAATATCAAAATGAATCCGCCACAGGTATACATGTGCTGATACATTTTTTAAACACAAAAGGAAAGACATGATCTATGACAGAAGTAAATGATAAGCTGGACTTCACCAAAATTCAACACTTCCGTTCTTCAAAAGGCACTTATCAAGAGAATGAGAAGGCAAGATGTAGACTGGGAGAAAATATTTGCAAAAGACAAACTCAAAAATATGAACACAAACAACCGAATTAATCAGTGGCACAAAGACTTTAACAAGTACCCCACCAAAGAAGATATCCAGATGCCAAATAAGCATATAAAACTAAGTTCCACATCACGTCACCAGGAAAATACAGAGGAAAAGAGTAAGATGTTGTTAGAAAGGAAAAAATTAATAACATCAAATTCAGGCCAGATTGGGGAGCAATAGGAACCCTCATACATTGCTGGTGGGAGTAGGAAATGGTATAGCCACTTTGGAAAGCAGTTTGGTGATTATCTATAAAACTAAATATACTCCTATCGTACAATCCTGCAACTGTGCTCTTTGGCATTTACCCCAAAGAGTTGAAAACTTATGACCCCACAAAAACTTGAACAGGGATGTTTATGGAAGCTTTATTGATAATCGCCAAAACATAGAAGCAACCAAAATGTTCTTCGCTAGATAAATGGATAAATAAACTGTTACACAAAGGCAATGCAATACTATTCACTGCTAAAAGAAATGAGCTATCAAGCCATTAAAATATATGAGGGAAACTTAAATGCATATTGTGTGTGCGTAATCAGTCGTGTCTGACTCTTTTGCGACCTCATGGACTATAGCCTGCCAGGCTCCTCTATCTGCGCGATTTTCCAGGCAAGAATACTGGAATGGGTTATCATTTCCTTCTGCAGGGGATCTGCCTGACTCAGGAATAGAACCCGCATCTTATGTGTCTCCTGCATTGGCAGGGGGATTCTTTACCACTGCACCATCTGGGAAACCTAAATGCATATTACCAGGTGAAATACGCCAGTCTGAGAAGGCTTCATACTATATGATTCCAAGCATATGACATTCTGTAAAAGGCAAAACTATGGAGACAATAAAGAGATCAGAGGCTGCCAAAGATCCATGGCTGGGACTTGGGGATGAATAAGCAGGTTAATAGAGGATTTTAAGTGCAGTGAAAATATTCTGTATGATATTTAATGATAGATATATGTCATTTTTACAAACCTGTAGAATGTACAAGGCCAAGAGGGAGTCCTAAGCTAAACTAAGAATTTCCGTGATTGTGATGTCAATTTAACTTCATCCTTGGTTTAAAAAATGTGCAATTCTGGTGGTAATGGAGGAGTGTATGCATGTGTTGGGCCAGGGAGAATATGGTCAATCTCTACTTTCATTCCTATTGTAAACCTACCATTGCCCTAAAAAATAGTCTTTAATAAGTGAAAAAAATACCATAATCTATCTTAAAACTTTCTGAAATGTTTACTTAAGTATATTCAGAATAACTGAACTATCTTAGATTCAAAAAATATTACCTAAAAATAGTATAATACCTTCTGCCTCAGTTCAGTTCAGTTGCCTACTACTATGTATAGAAAATTGCTAGAGTGTGGGGTTTAAGAATACTGAGAAAAAGAAAAAATAAACAGAACATTCAGAAGTCTCCCAAAAATACAAGGGATATGCACTGAACCTTCTTATACTAGTACAATTTGAATGAGTCTACAGTCATTCAAAAAAAGGATGAACCTGTGCAAATTGGAAGAAACATGGTGTAGGATAGGAGGCACTTAACAGTAATTTTTGTGGCCATCAAAATCATGCTGATCATGGTCTCCACAGCAACAAACAGTGAAAAGTAGGTTTGAATGAATATTGAGTCTGTTTCATTTTAAGAATTTTTGTTTTAAGTTTGATCTGGATTTCTTATTTAAAATACTAGCTTGAGAGAAACATAAAGAAATCATTGATTAATTTCCAGATTGAATAAGTGGTAGGCTGAATATTCCCACATGAATAAAAAGGGATCCAAAGTGATACCTGACTAACTTTTGGAATTCTAAAAGTAAAAAGATCATAAAGATTTCCAGAAAACTAAAATAGGATAGAAAATAAAATGCCATTAGGAATCTCAATAGGCTTATTGGTGAGAGAAAACATAAGATACAAGCATTCAATAACACTATGATAAAAATTACTTTGAATCTAATATTGTATATCCAGCAAATCTCCAGATTCAGTGTGACAACACAATAAAGAGAAATATCAGACATGCACAATCTCTCTTCTCCCTCTCCATTTCCATTTCCTCTTCCTCCCCTTTTGCCTGTCACCTCATACCTTTCCTTAGGAAACTACTGACCTAGAAGCTATCCAATCACAAAGATTAAACAAAACAAATAAACAAACAAAGATCAAGACATCAGAATCCAGGAAACAACAGCTACACTCACTTGATTCAAAACATAAAGAAACCAATCTATTTTTCAGTAGGAGGTCAGAAGTCTCCGGAATGTTGATCTCCAGGGGAATAAAATTGTAATCAATAGATTCTAAGATACAGTTCAGAATTTGGAAAGAGAAATATTGACTGGCATACAAGAAGTCAGATATAGTTCACAGAAAGCTTTACTTTGAACTGAGCAGTGCCTACAGGGCCTACCAAGGTATACAGTGACTAGTTACTTAACTGAACATTATTATATACATGCTGGATGTTTCCAGGCTAACTTGGTTAAGGTGAGAACTTAGCTAAGCTAGAGCTGTGTATCATAGAATGCCCACCTTTATATGAAACCAGGTTAGAGTTAAAGAAAAGAGAAAGATGCATGCGAGTTGGAAGAAAAAAATACAACTGTTCATTAATATTAGAAGGCTCTCTTGAGCAGATGTGCTTACAAACAGGTATAGATCAGCTTGTCCAACTTGTCTTTATGCCCCCTGCTTTGTATCTTGATTATTTCCCAGATTACAGACCTAACTTCTATCAGCTCTCTATCAGATGAACAACTGCAGAACCACAGAGGTGGTAATTATGTAATAGCACACCTTCCTGTCACTGTCCCCATGAGCTAACCTTTATAGATCTATTTTAACTGCCGGATTTTGGTTGGCTTTTCAGATTTCACCAAAAACTCTGACTTGGTCAGCTGTGCTGGTCCTTCAGAGGAGCAGTTCATGATAATTCCTCTAATTCTCTCTTACTTTCTGACCTTTATTTCTCCAGCTATTGCCACAGACCTGATATCTAAAATCAGTTCTTTAATCTCATAACACTCTACTCTTAGTCTATGTCTAAAGATTCAGAGATAAAGATTTTGGTATCAACAGTGGCTCCATGGAAAGAGACACTTAGGAATAGAAATGTATAATTGGATTATCCATCTGAAAAGATTAAGCTGGGCTAATGAGACCACTGCTGGGGATAAATAGGACATTCCTAGTATTTGTTATGTCTTCTTGGCAAGAGTTACTAAAATTAAGATCTTTAGCCACTTGGAGTAAAATGCTTTCAGAAGGCAAGGCTGTGGGCAATCAACTAACTGTTACCACAGAGCCAAATAACAACTTAGTGGAAATAAACAGTATAATAATTATGGGTGTGTTTAGCTGCTTCTAAACTGATATATGGTGAAAAATGTAGAGCTTAGGACTTCAAATTCCCAATAAAAATTTGAATAATAAACCAGAACACTTCTATTCTGCCCTGAAAGTAACCTGTATCTCTTCTAGTCTCAGTGTTACGACTTAAAAATCTAAAAATCAAGACAAACATTGTAGGTTCTTTTATGTCAATATTAGGATATTCTGTGAAGGAGTGGAACACTGGGAATTGTAATGAAAATACAGTGGAACTCAGATGAGACTGAGCACTTCGAAGCTCTGCCAAATCTCAATTACCAGTAGAAGCAGCTCAGTGTTCCCCATGAATGGATTCTTTTTACTTTTCCTAAAGAACTTGTAACAGGTTCTCTTGGAATAGTCGCCTTGTGAATTAACAGGGATCCTGCTCAAGACAGATTCCTGGGTCAGGAAGATCCTCTACAGAAGAAATAGGGTATCCACTCCAGTATTCTTGGTCTTCCCTTGTGGCTCAGCTGGTAAAGAATCCACCTGCAATGTGGGAGACCTGGGTTCAATTCCTGAGTTGGGAAGATCTCCTGGAGAAGGGAAAGGCTACCCACTCCAGTATTCTGGCCTGGAGAATTCCATGGACTGTATAGACCATGAGGTCTCAAAGAGTTGGACATGACTGAGTGGCTTTCACTTCACTTCACTACTGCTCAAGACATATCTACATAATATCTCGTGACATCTAGGTTTATAATCAGATTTAGTATAGAGAGGCCCCAGGAGAATAGATTGGAATGTGAGCACTGAGAAAAGGCTGGAAATTAGCAGAATTATAAGATTTTGCTAATTTGCTTCATCAGAACTGGAATACATATGAAAGTGAATTATGAGGATGTTGGATCAGAATGGAAAGAATATATTGTTTAGTTTAAGCAACTGTTCCACTCAAGGAAATCAATCCTGAATATTCATTGGAAGGACTGATTTTGAAGCTGAAACTCCAATACTTTGGCCACCTGATGTGAAGAACTGACTCATTTGAAAAGACCCTGCTGCTGGGAAAGATTGAAGGTGGGAGGAGAAGGGGATGACAGAGGATGAGATGGTTAGATGGCATTATCAACTCAATGGACATGAGTGTGAGCAAGCTCCAGGAGTTGGTAATGGACATGGAGGCCTGGCGTGCTGCAGTTCATGGAGTTGCAAAGAGTCAGACATGACTGAGTGACTGAACTGAACGAAATGAACTGTTTCACTTGGGTATTATCTTCCAAAATTGCTGTTTTTAATAAGCTGAAACAGTGTGGTGGAGGTCTAAAAGCGTTCTTATATGTTTGAAAACTGAACTGAGATGTGATCTATATTGAATCAAGCTGAGATGTTGGAATGTACATGGTTTACTGAAGAAATTTCCTCAAACTTAGGATACTTGAGTTGATTTATAACAAAAAGTGTTCAACCCAGAGGACAATGAGTTTTTCCTTTAAGGAGAGATGGCCAAAGATATGGAACTATTCTAATTTGTGAACAGTGACTAATGGTATATTTGGATGCTCAAATATTTTGCTGGAAGACAATGGGAAAACTAGTAACAATGGATATAGGAAGTAGTATGCCAATGCTCATTATGAGTAATAACCTCACATAAGAGACTCAATAGTATCAATAATCAGGTACATAAAAGAAAAGATTTAATGAATGTTAGTTACCATCTCTCCCCAGGCCTCCTGTCCTAGATGGCCATGGTGGCAGGGTTTAAGTTCATATAGGAGCTCAGAAACTTGGATTTCACTTCATCAAGGCTAATATGGCTACAGCTACTGACGAAAATCCAACTGCCAATGGCACAAATTAACAAGAGTCTACAATTAGCCTGGGCCACCAACCAGCCACTAAGTGGTTAATTGGTTACATTAGACTATTTCCATTATGAGCTTCCCTGGTGGCTCAGATGGTAAAGAATCTGCCTGCAATGCAGGAGACCTGGGTTCAATCCCTGGGTTCGGAAAATCCCCTGCAGGAGGGCGTGAGACCCACTCCAGTATTCTTGCCTGGAGAATCCCCATGAAAGAGATAGTACTTGATTCTCATGGAAATTGGCATCCATTTTTATTATATATTTTGTTTCCTGAATACAATGATCTTACCAAACCCCCATCTGACGACATTGCTGTGCATACCGCTTAGTGTTGCTTCTGACAAGGGAGTTCATTTTATAGAAAATGATGTAAACTAATAGATCAGACGGGCTTCCCTGGTGGCTCAGTGGTAAAGAATCTGCCTGCCAATGCAGGAGATGTGGGTTAGATCCTTGGGTAGGGAAGATGCCCTGGAGAAGGAAATGATAACCCACTCCAGTATTCTTGTCTGGGAAATCCCATGGACAGAGGGAGCCTGGTGGGCTACAGTCCTTGCGGTCACGAAACAGTTGCCACTTTAGCAACTAATCAACAACAAGTAGATTAAAGCAAATGCAATTCATTGCTCTTAAACATTTCCCACCATCATGAAACAGCTGGCTTGACAGATTAGAAGACAGTATTTTAAAGATGCACTGAAAACAACACAGCATGAAAACACTTCAAGGCTTTGAGTTTGTATCCTCTAGGGTGTTATGGAGAAGGCAATGGCACCCCACTCCAGTACTCTTGCCTTGAAGATCCCATGGAAGGAGGAGCCTGGAAGGCTGCAGTCCATGGGGTCGCTAAGGGTCGGACACGACTGAGCTACTTCACTTTGACTTTTCACTTTCGTGCATTGGAGAATGAAATGGCAACCCACTCCAGTGTTCTTGCCTGGAGAATCCCAGGGACGGGGGAGCCTGGTGTGCTGCCATCTATGGGGTTGTACAGAGTCAGACACGACTGAAGCAACGTAGCAACAGCAGCAGCAGCAGCAGGGTGTTATAGTCTCTGAATCTCTTATATATATACAGCAATCTTTCTCCTACTTCCAGAATCCATGGATCCAGGGATCAAGGCATGAAAATGGTGAATGTTATTTTGACTATGGCCACAATGAACCATTAGAAAAAATTTCCTTATAAATATACAGATTTGGGCTTTCTGCTTTAGAAATTTCGTCCAGAGTGGATGAATACTTCCAACAGGTAACAAAATAAAATTATTCTATTAACCAGATGATGAGGCTGCCATTTAACAAATTTGGGGTTTTCATGCTGATGAATCAATAAGCAATGAGTGGAGTAACTGTACTACTTGGAGTGACTGATCCTTATTACTAAGGAAAACTAGATTTTTTTCTTATAAAATAGAGATATGGATGTAGCATGTCTTCCAATGAGTCTTCCGTTGGCATAGATTTTTCCTTAGCTTTACCCTTTATTAAACATGCATGCACTAAACACTTCATGCAAATTGTCTCACTGAATATTTTTAAGGACCCAGCAAGAGATACCATGTCCTAGTTTCAGAGATGGAAAATCAAGTGTCCCTGAGATGAGGCAATTTGCTCACAGTTGCCAAGCAGAAAGTGGTGGAGTCTAGATTTAAACCTTGATCACTTTGATACCAAAACTTTTTGTTTTTTTCTAGCATCTCCTGCTGCATCTTCTCCTGACATTTCCCCGCCCCCCCACCTCTTTTATTTAAGAAAGCTTCTCTGACTTGGAGGCAAACATAGTAAACTACTTCTGGCTTTAAATTAAATGGCTGAGGCTAGACCAACACTATCTATTAAAAATATAAAATAAGATGCACACATAACTTAAAATTTTCTAGTGGTCACATTGAAAAGAATAAAAATATACAGGTGACATTAAGTTACATAATGTTTTATTGAATACTATACTACAAATATTACCACTTCAACATGTAATAAATACAAAGTTACTGAAATATGGAGTACAATTTACATTTACAGGACACTCAAGACTAGCCACATTTCAAATGCTTGATGGCCACTCCTGGCTATTAGATATCAAATTGGTTCATAAAGCTCCAGACTAAGCCTCCAACAGAGATTCCAATTACATTGTCTCTTATAGGTGATATATTTGAAGAGGAGGGCAGGGTGGGGACATTGAACAAGATAACTTTGCCTGTACCTTGATTAATCTCTTAAGCCATTCAGAGGAATAAATTGCAGAAACCCTTGAGAATGGATAATGTCAAAGTAAAATTGTAGCATGCAAAGATAAACAGTCAAGTAGGATTTTATTTAAGGTTACTGCAAGTAAGGTGTGGACTAATTGTATTTACTCATTTCATAGAAAGTATAACAGTTGGTACACTGAATCCTGGTCATTTATTTTTCGTGGCTGAAATCTCAGTATTATGTGTGCTTTTGTCTTGGAATGGACTTCAATTTATACACACATACATCATTCTCACTTCTCAGCTATAATTAATTATAACCATCTTCAGTCAAATTCAGGAGCCAAAGATATAAGTGATTCTCACTAGATTTTAAGCTAAATTTGGGCACAAGTATGCTACAGAGAATTTTGGTGATATATATCCAAGTTCTGATTATTGGGGCAGAACCAAGGACACACACACACACACCTTCTAGGAGTATTTTTAACTATAAGTTCACAAAAGCAAGGAGAAAGTTTTTTATGTTAGATAACAAGATTTTGGGTAAATCTCTTCTGAGTATTGAATAGGACCCAGGATTCTGAATAGTGGAAAATATCTCATTTCCCCAGAGAGGCCAGGGACCTTTTTCTCCTGTAGGTCCCCTCTCCTCTGGGTCCTAGTCCATACTTTAGACGTGTAAGTAACAGTTCTTTTTTTTTTTTCCTCTCCTTCTGAAGTTAAAAGCAACCAAGGAACACATGATTCTCAGTATAGTCCATATTCTATGAGGAACTCTTAATCAAGTTTATATAAACAGCACAGACTATTTCTTAATGTATTTCTTGATGTATTTCAATCATCCAGTAAGAAAACTAGTGATTTGGGAATTGTAAAATAAATATGAAAATATTGGTTTTTAAAACACTATAACATATTTCATAACAAAAATATCTGCTACTTAAAAAAATAAAAAATAAATAAAACTTTCATTTGCATTACAAAGTTCCTAAGCTAACAAATCACATCCTGAGGCAAGACACTTTCACTCTTTGACCAAGCTGTTGACTCCAAAATTCAAGGTTTGATACCTACCCAACCTTTCTTCCCAAAACATTAACAAGATTATAAAGAACTAGGTTAATAATTCACAAAAAGCTGGGCATTTTCTTTCACTATTTTATCAGCTAGCTATTTTATCAGTCATGCTGTCTTACTTTTAAATCAGCCTTACCTTATTTTCTATTATCTACTTCCTGTTGTTTTAAAATAAGACTAATTTTATTTCATGTAAATCACTGAGTAGTAGCTACTGAAATATGCTTTCTTTGAATCTCTTAAGCAGCCACTCCTTTGTTCTTTATCAGTGTTTATAGAATTAGTCTCTTATACAATTCAATTTATGAATATTTTAGAGAACCTTAGGCTCCCCAAAAAATCCATTAATTTTGAAGTACATTTTATATGGTTTTAGAAAATTAAATATCCTAAAAAGAACTCAAGTAAAGAGAATCATTACTCTGCCTTCCCCTAAATTCTCCTTGGGGAATACATGCTAATGGTTATTTCTGTGTGGTTCCATACAGAATATTGTCAATGTTGATTCGTAAAAAGCAGCATATATAAGAATTACTCATCTGTGAGAATATCAGATTTTAGTTTTGGGGGCTCCAAAATCACTGCAGATGGTGATTGCAGCCATGAAATTAAAAGACTCTTACTCCTTGGAAGGAAAGTTACGACCAACCTAGATAGCATATTGAAAAGCAGAGACTTGACTTTGCCAACAAAGGTCCATCTAGTCAAGGCTATGGTTTTTCTGGTAGTTATGTATGGATGTGAGAGTTGGACTGTGAAGAAAGCTAAGCGCTGAAGAATTGATGCTTTTGAATTGTGGTGTTGGAGAAGACTCTTGAGAGTCCCTTGGACTGCAAGGAGATCCAACCAGTCCATTCTGAAGGAGATCAGCCCTGGGATTTCTTTGGAAGGAATGATGCTAAAGCTGAAACTCCAATACTTTGGCCACCTCATGCGAAGAGTTGACTCATTGGAAAAGACTCTGATGCTGGGAAGGATTGGGGGCAGGAGGAGAAGGGGACGACAGAGGATGAGATGGCTGGATGGCATCACCGACTCGATGGACGTGAGTCTGAGTGAACTCCAGGAGTTGGTGATGGACAGAGAGGCCTGGCGTGCTGCAGTTCATGGGGTTGCAAAGAGTCGGACACAACTGAGCAACTGAACTGAACTGAACTGAACTGAAGAATATTTTCATTCCATTTTTACCAGCATAAAATGTAACAAATAATGTGTTTAAGTGAAACATGATAATATTGATATTGATGTTTTATCTATGTCCATTTAACTTCTGAACATTAATAAGTGTTCTACATATTTTACAAAGATAGGTTAATATATTGAGTTGATATTAATTGATTAGTTCATTAAAAATTAAGCAACTGATAAGCACTAGGTGCTTTTCTAGATCCTGTTTAGTTCAAGAATAGTGCTTACTTTCACAATTTTCCTTTTCAAATCAAATATAACTTATTTTCCAAGGCAACATGAAAGTATGTTTAATTGATTCTTTAAGATTAAATAAAATGGTTAAATAAATTTAAACATCTATGGGCCTCCATCCCAGGTAGTTCAGTGGTAAAGAATCTGCCTGCCAATGCAGGAGACACAGAAGACTCAGGTTCAAATCCTGGGTCAGGAAGTTCCCCTGGAAAAGGAAATGGTGACCCACTCCAGTATTCTTGCCTGGAAAATTCCATGGACAGAGAAGCGTGGCAGGCTACAGTTCATGAGGTTGCAAAGAGTTGGACATGACTTAGCAATTGAGCACACATGTAAATACCTATGGTCAGTTAATCTACAACAAAGGAGGCAAAAATATACAGTAGAGAACAGACAGTCTCTTCAGCAAGTGATGTTGGTAAACCTGGATAGCTACAGGTATATCAGTGAAATTAGAACATTCCCTAACACTATATATAAAAATAAGATCCTTTCCCTTCTCCAGGGGATCTTCCCAACCCAGGGATTGAACCCAGGTCTCTCACACTGCAGGCAGATTTTTTATCAGCTGAGCCACAAAGGAAACTCAAGAATACTGGAGTGGGTAGCCCATCCCTTCTCCAGCAGGTCTTCCTGACCCAGGAATCAAAGCCAGGTCTCCTGCATTGCAGGCGGGTTCTTTATCAATTCAGCTATCAAAGAAGCCCCCAGATAAAATCAAAATAGTTTAAAGATCCAAATATAAGACATGATAATGACACCATAAACTTCCTAGAAGAGAACACAGGCAAAGCATTCTCAGACATAAAATGTACCAATATTTTCTAAGATCAATCTTCTAAGGCAAAAGAAAGAATAAACAAATGGGATTTAATCAAATTTAAAACTTTTGCACAGCAAAGTTAAATAAATACAATAAATAATACAATAAACAATAAATAAATACAACAATAAAACAAAAAGACAACCTATGGAATGAGAGAAAAATCTTTGCAAAGGATATGACCAACAAGGAGTTAATATTCAAAATATACAGACAGCTCATATAGCTCAATATAAAAAAAATTTTTTTAAAGGGCAGAAGTCCTAAATAGACATGTCTCCAGAGACATGCAAAGGGCCAACAGGCACATGAAAAGAGGCTCATCATTGTAATTATTAGAGAAATGTGAATCCAAACTACAGTTAGGTACCACCGCACTTAGGTCAGAATGACCATCATCAAAAAGAACACAATTGTTGGTGAGGATGTGTAGAAAAGAGGACCCTCTTACACTGTTGGTGGAAATGTAAATTGGTATAATCGTGGAAAACAGAATGGCGATTTCTCAAAAAACTAAAAATTGAACTATCTACAATCCAACAATTTCACTCTGGTATATATCTGAAAAAAAACAAAAACAAAAAGAAAAATACCAATTCAAAAAGGTACATGCACCCCAATGTTCATAGCAATATTATTTATGATAGCCAAGATATGGAAGCAAACTGAAGTGTACATCAACAGATGAATGGATAAAGACGAGGTGGTATACATATACAACAGAAAAGTACTTAGTTAAGTGAAAGTGAAGTCGCTCAGTCATATCCGACTCTTTGCGGCCCCATGGACGGTAACCTACCGGGCTCTCAGTCCATGGGATTTTCCAGGCAAGTATACTGGAGTGGGCTGCCATTTCCTTCTCCAGGGGATCTTCCCAACGCAGGGGTCGAACCCGGGTCTCCTGCATTGCAGACAGATGCTTTACCATCTGAGCTATCTTTCTTTAAAAAAGGGTTATTATGAGATTATATGAAATTATCTGCGTGAAACTTTTGAAAATTATAAAACACTGTAGAATTTAAAAACAGTTAAAAATATCTCTAAAAGTGGAACGTGTGCATGCTAAGTTGTTTCAGTTGTCCAACTGAAAGAGTTGTCCAACTCTTTGTGACCTTATGGATTGTAGCCTGCCAGGCTCCTCTGTCCATGGGATTCTCCAGGCAAGAATACTGGAGTGGGTTGCCATGACTTCCTCCAGGGCATCTTCCTGACCTAGGGATCGAATCTTTTATGTCTCCTGCATTGGCAGGTGGGTTCTTTATCACCAGCTCCACCTAGGAAGAATTTTACATTAAAAGTCTAATTCAAGAACCCAAATAAGTAAAGACAATTTCTGATGTTAAGTTAAAAAAAAAAAAAAAAAAAGCCCTGCTTTAAATGAGAATCTTGAATATTCTCCCAGGCCTTATGTAAGCCATGCAGTCAATGATTCTAACCTCATCATCTTGTCTTCATGTACCACACCCAATTTAGAACCAAGTTATCATATGACCTGATCATCACCTCTTGTTACAGAGTAAGGCAATAGTCAGTGTGCTTTTTTCAAGTTCTCCTGGTCTTGAGGGTCAGTCTGTCCAGCAGCTGAAATGTATGTGCCCAGATTCAAGCCTAAAAGCCACAAGCACATTATTGCTGTCAGGCTAAATCCCAGAGTCTTTTTCCTAAAGATACCAGCATTCCTCATCAAGCCATGGAATGTTCACACCAAGGTCAATTTGAAGTGAGAGTTTATTTCCTTTAATCTTTCTATATTTTGAACCGAAAGCAAGCTAAATTGTCTCTCCTTTTTAGGTGGGTAACAGTTTAAAATTGACTGAGGGAAGATGTAAGTCCTTTGAACTAGAAACCACAGTCCTATGAATATATTCTAAATAAATAATTGGACAAGTGCAAAAATGGAAGATATTTGCACAGAGATGCTCATTGCACTGTTGTCTGTAGTAGTAAAAAAAAAAAAAAATTGCATAAACACCCATCAAGACAGACATTTGGTATATACTGAGTCAGAAAACCTTTTTCTCTAAAGGGCTACGAAGCAAATATTTTAGGCTTAGAGAGCTATACAGTCTCTGTTGGAGTCATTCAGATCTGCTGGTGCACTGAATCACGGTCTCCCCAACTCCAGAGACAGAACTGTTAACAACTCTTCTATACTTTAGATTCTATGAGAGCAACTGACCACTTCAAAATGCTTTCCTTAACCAAATGATAACTCCAGTATAACTTGGTAAGGAAAATCCTGAGGCTATACCGGCCATGGCAACAAAATTCCCTGTAGGTCCTGAACATGAAAACATGTCTGAACTATTGATCCAGACGAATAAGACAGGGGCAATAATGTTAGCTAATGAAGTATCCACTACTCCTGTGGGAAAAGACTAGGATTTCGAGCTTGAAAATGTGTGTGCCATAGGTTGAGTTCACTGGAAACAGAAGCTAAGATGATTTTTGGAGTACATTGTGTTTGTTAGGGATGGATATGTATGAAAGGAAGAAGGAAAAAGAAGCTTTAAGGCCAAGGCAAAAGTTGAACTGAGATGGGATCCAGGTCTGATAAAGACTCAGTCATTTGGCAGTGAGCACTGGTGTGAAATTTCCATCAGAGCATCCAGCATCAGGCCAAATAGCCTGGCCTCAGCAATGACTTTACAGAGTCACTAGATAAAGGCTGCTTCAGGAAGGATAAAACCTTAGGTGAGTTAGCTCTTTGCTACTGAGACTATCTCTAAAGGTACTAGCAGCAAAATGCTGCTCCTGACAGCACTTCCAGTACCTGGAGCAACAATTTTGTCATTTAATGAGGATCTAGAGCATGCATTTCTATGTCCAGTCATTGCCCCTCTTGAATGCACTTCACCATATAAGCTTGAAAAGCAGACCCTGTATGATCTGGTGCTTTTTTCCCCCCAAGGATCACTTAAATAAGAAGGTTGGTGGGGTTGCAGCAGAGCCCCTGCCAGTGCAGCTATCTCAGGAGGGCAAATGATGTCATTTTCTCCCTCTTCTCCTATAAATTCTCTATTCTCCCCATATTCAGATAACACTTGTAATGCTACCAGTGGCTTTACCTTGAAGTGTGAGCCAGACCTTCATTTCTAAGGGCTCATAATACCCTGTCAACATGCTCTTCTAAGGCTTGGGTTGCTACGCCTATCCATAACATCTCAAATGGATAAAGATATACTAACATACTAAAATGGGTCACCTGGGTCTCAAACATATTTATTTATCTATCAACTTACTGTGTAGCTCTGTTTTCTCCTGATGAACCAAGATACTCATATGAACCATTACTCATATGGTGGTTCCTTTTCTGGGTTCCTAATTCTGAGGCATATAAAAAATCAAAGTGTCCAAGCAGACATCAGTGGGACTTTGGGTGTTATCTCTTAGTGCCGCAGTAACTTCACTGTGGTTACTGGACCTTGACCATCAATGTATGCAAATTGAAAAATAATTTAGGTCTTAGAGGACTTCCAGGACAAAATGCTGAGTATGATAAAACAGTCTAATTTTATTATGAATGTATGGAACAACTTCACTGAAAGTGTGAGGAAAAAGGGTCCTGACCCTGGTAATTCTCTAAATGACTGAAGTCTTTAAATCAAAAAGTAGAATGAACTGCACATCAGCACTGCACTCTATGTGTCAAAGGTGTTTCCCACACCATGTGGGAAGCCAATATACACAATCTGAAGCCAATATACACACACATGCACAAATATACACACCATGTATGTATGCATGCACACATGGGCACACACACATACACACACGGGAACTGGACAATTAAATAAATGGATAGCAGATACCTGTAGCCAGTTTTCTCACTGTTGTAATAGGAGGTCATAGATAAGAGAGAGAAGAGGGCTAGAGTTATCCATATGGTAATGCTTTGAAGCTGGAGATAACAGTATAAATTAAACATTAGCTTGATTCAGATATAGATGTTTAAATATAGAAATATTTATAGATACATGTATTTAGATATGGGGCTTCTCTGGTGGCTCAGATGGTAAAGCATCTGCCTGCAATGCAGGAGACCTGTGTTCAATTCCTGGGTCGGGAAGATCCCCTGGAGAAGGAAATGGCAACCCACTCCAGTACTCTTGCCTGGAAAATTCCATGGATGGAGGAGCCTGGTGGGCTACAGTCCATGGGGTTGCAAAGAGTTGGACACAACTGACACATTCCCTTGTTCCATTAGCTGAGTGGGCCCAGAAGCAATGATGCTCCTTTAGGAATAAGTACAAGTTACACCCTGATCTTGAATTTGAATTCCGTTCTCCAGCAAAAGTAACCAAGAATCCTGGATTGAATACACTGGGGCAGGGCATATGCAAGATGAGTTTGCAGGTCCTTGTAGCATCAGAAATTAAAGAAGCACTTGAAACACAGATACAAACCCACATGCACATGTGCACACAAAAGACACATACACAAACAGATGGAGACATGACAAAGGAATACAGGAATCAGCTGAAAGAGTTCCCAAGAGCCAAGTCAAACAGAATCTGAACAATAAGGTAAAGTAATACTTGATTACAATCCAAAATATAATATTGATGCTTATAATAATGTAAATGAATGATCAAAGAGACAAATGTTAAAGAACATATTTCCCTAGAAGAAGATAATGTAGGTGGACACTCTGCCCTCAAGGAGGTGTGGTCTGTGCAAAGTGACTTCCCTCCAGAGAACACAGTATACAAACAGGGGTCAAGGGTGAGGAAGGATCACTGCAGTGGAGGGAGCTGAAAAAAAAATACCACTTTAGTCTTGTGGTCATGCTTAACATTATCAGTCACAAATGGTGTCAATAGTTTATACCCTTGATACACAACAACTTCAGATATGCAGATGATACCACCATAATGACAGAAAGTGAAGAAGAACTAAAGAGCCTATTGAAGAAGGTGAAAGAGGGAAGTGGAAAAACTGGCTTAAACCTCAACATTCAAAAAACTAGCATCATAACATCTGGTCCCATCATTTCATAGCAAATAAGTGACAGATTTTATTTTCTTGGGCTTCAAAATCAATGCGGATGTTGACTATAGCCATGAAATTAAAAGACGCTTGCTCTTTGGAAGAAAAACTATGACAAACCCAGACAGTGTATTAAAAAACTGAGACATCACTTTGCCAACAAAAGTCTGTATGGTCAAAGCAGTGACTTTCCAGTAGTCATGTATGGATGTGAGAGTTGGACCATGAAGAAGGCTAAGAGCCAAATAATCGATGCTTTCAAATTATGGTGCTGGAGAAGACTCTTGAGAGTCCTTGGACTGCAAGGACATCAAACCAGTCAATCCTAAAGGAAACTGACCTTGAATATTCATTGGAAGGACTGATGCTGAAGCTGGATTCTGAAGCTGAAGCTCCAATACTTTGACTACCTGATGTGAAGAGCTGACTCATTGGAAAAGAAGAGGGTGACAGAGGATGAGATAATTGGATGGGATCAGTGACTTAATGGACATGAGTTTGAGCAAACTCCAGAGATAGTGAAAGACAGAGCAGTCTGGTGTGCTGCAGTCCATGGGGTTGCAGAGTCAGAAACGATTTAGTGACTGAACAAAACCCCCTGATACAATATGAAGACAGTAGCCCTTTACCTCTGTGGTTTTCTTCCACCAAACCCATATGCCCATTTATGAGATAAATACTGGACATATCCCAGCTGAAGGGTATTCTACTAAATAACTGACCAGTAATCCTGAGAACTGTTAAGATCATTAAACACCAGGAATATCTGAAAAACTGTCACTGTCCACTGGGATTCTATGGGAAGAAAGATGATTAAATGTTATCTGGTATCTTGAGAGGCATCTTCTACAGAATGAGGATATTGGGGGAAAGTAAGGGCATATGAATAAAATATGGACTTCAGATACTAATAATGCATCAATATTACTTAACCTTAGCAAACTGTACCACATAACAAAGTGAAAATGAGGGAAAATAGGTATGAGATACTTAGGAACTCTGTATAGTCTTTGCAGTGTTTCTGAAAATTTAGAAGTTTTCTGATAAACAGAGATTGTTTATTATTGAAGTACAGTTGATTTACAATGTTGTGTTAATTCCTGGTGTACAGATTATTTACTTTTAATGTTTAGGAATCTCCTTTCCTCAGTGCATGGCTACCGAGTAAGAGGACTGAGGAGAAAGGGGTGCCTGTTATTTTGAGGCATGTAGTTCTCTCCGATGTCTTAACAGAGTATAATTGTTTCAGGGGTACATACAACTTCTGAGTATTTAAAGGTTCAGAGGAAAGTGGATGTGTGAAATATTTGGGAACATTCAACCACATAACACTATCCCATGATTTAGGGTTTCAATTTCTCCTAACAGAGGGACTGAGTTTGATAGAACAGACCTTCCTTAATTGACTTTTTAACTTTTTTGTGTGGACATGTTTTTACTCAGAGTGTTAGATGTGAGGTCCAACCTTCAACTTTCTCAGCCTTGATTCTGCAGGAAGAGAGCTTTCTGGCATGCAAATAAAAGAGGCTATCAGGCTTTCACATCTGGTTTTCAACAGCGTAGTCTTATCCTCAGCTGTTCATTTCCTTTGGTCAGATCATCAATGCTACTTAGCAATAACCATCTAATCTTGTTACCCTTGTAGGTACTATTTCCTCCATAGCCTTACATGTCTAATGCATTCTACTCGCTTGCATAGTCCCTCCATCGGTCCAAACTCTCAATTAATTATCAGTGAAAATGTAACAGTTGAACCAACATTTTTGCTCCAGCAACCACCAGTGAATGGATCCTCACTGCCAGCAGAGAAGTGAATGATTCCCTGCTAAAACCTCATCGTATTACCTGCTTTCTCAGACCGCTGCACTTTCATTGTTGACTGAAGTAGTTTGGGTAGGCCAGGAAAAAAAAAGAAGAAAAGCTGAAATGATGCCTAAAGTGTAAGATATTGTTGTTGTTTAGTTGCTAAGTTGTGTCCAGCTCTTTTGCAACCCCGTGGGCTGTAGTACGCCCGGCTTCTCTGTCCATGGGATTTCCCAGGCAAGAATACAGGAGTGAGTTGCAGTTTCTTTCTCCAGGATATCATCCTGACCCAGGGATTGAACCTGAGTCTCTTGCATTGGCAGGCGAGTTCTTTACCACTGATCCACCAGGGAAGCCCATAAAACATTAGTCAGAGATTAATACCTTGAAATGAAGAGAAGAAAAACAGGGCCGCACAGAAGAAACAGTGATGCAAGCCCAAGAAAGCTTTGGCCAACACAGTAGGCAGCTCTGGAGTAAATATTCCCCATCAGAGGATCCTGGTCAGCCACACATCCCTCCGTATCCCTGCCCTGATGAGTGACTGAATGCAGGTCACCCTGCAAAGGCATGATCACAGGTAAGTGACCGTCTCAGCATCTGGCACAGACCTTGAAAGAGCTGACAGGTAAAGTCTCTCTTTACCTGTTAATGATGAGAATCATTAACCCAAACCTGGAAGGCTACACTAACCTCCAACATCGACACCAAAGTACAGCGCCTCTTTCTTTCCTTCCAGAATCACACTCCACTCAAGCTTGAAATAACTTCTGAAACTCTGGAGAAAAATTTGAACTTCTGGAAAAATCTGAATGGAACCATCGGGAGGAATTCATGAACAGCACTTCCTCCAGGCTAAAGGCTAAATGAACAGTTTAGGGCTTTTTTTAACTTGTGGTCAGGAAAGTGACCCCTTATCTGAACTGAAAACAGCTAATTGTCATGGTTAATGGGAGCAAACAGTAAATATAAGTTCTCATTTATTTCCAAAGAGGGATACAGCAACACCCTAATCAAAGCCAGCTTAGGCCAGTTCAGGGTACAGATTTCCAAAAAGTAAAAATACTCCCACTGCAGAACTTATGAACTGTAGATGGAAAAAAAGAAAAAGATTATAAAAGTAATTCAAGAAGATTGTTTGGAGGCAAAACTTGTCACTTTTAGGCAGGCAAGGGCAATTGAGATGCTCTCAGGGTGCCTGAAGAATAATGGGTTGTTTGCAGAGAGCGCCAGGAGGGAAGCTCTCCAGATACATATGACACTCCTACTCAGTCTTTCCTGGAGGTGTGGGGTGGTGATGGTTGGACAATAATAAATTAGTTCATGTAAAGCCCTTTTTCTACTCTTGAGTCCTGGTGCCCAGAAATTGTAAGTTTGAATCAACTCACTGACAGTTTTACATGAGGTTTGAAAAATTGGATATTGCAAAAACCAACTTCTGTAACCCCCGCCGGGCCTTTCTTTCACCAAGAACAATATTGCCCTGAACAATAGAATTTGAAGGAAAATGATCTGAAATATTCTTTCATGTGAAAAGCTCAGGGAGATTTATAAGCACACACCTGACCTTCTCTGAGAAATATTTTTATTTAATCTCTTTCATATTCTGCCTTTGCAAGAGGTTTCTGTGAAATTTTCTCAGGATGGGTAGAATATAACTCATGAATAAAATTTGCTTGGCTTACAGGCTACTGCTGAGCCCTGAGTTGTTGCAGGAGAAAATAATTTAATGCCTCATCCTAAGGGTGAGAGTCAGTCAAGTTTCTCCAACCTCATGATATTAAGGATGCCATTCAATATAGCATCAAATCTCAAGCCCTGCTTCTTCCACAAAACCCCACCCCAACCTTGTCTTACTTCCCTGATACTCATCAATATTTTCTTTTCCTCCCTCTCTGTCTCTCTCTGCTTGTTACCAGCCACATTGCTCTTCCTTCTGCTGTTTGAGTATCTCAAATATATTCTCTCTTTAGTTCTTATGCACAAGCTACTCCTTCTTCCTAGAATGTTGTTCCCTCTGACTCAAAACCATAACTTTCCTCCTTTGTTTCCTTCATCAAACAGGTCACTTTGTGTCCTTTACATTAAGCTTCATTTCCTCTGAGTGGATATTCTTATTCCTAAAATAAATAATATTCTTGTAGTATTTTTTTCTTAGGTTTTTACCCTTTGCTTTGTAACAATTGCATAATGTATTTTTGCTTGTTCTATATAATTCCCCTGGCATTTTGTACCTCGCTTATTCCAGACATTGTCCCATGTGCCTTTTCCCTTTGCTGATTTTGATCTGTATTCCTTCATTATAATAAACCATAACTGTGAGTATAACAGTTTGTGGGTCCTGTATGTCATTGTAGTGAATCACTGAGGATAGTTCTGGTTGGACCCCTGACAAAACAAATGAGCCCAAGTTCCTATAACTAAATGCTCTGTAAATTATTTTAACTCAAAATAGCAATGTCAATGTTACAGGATATAAAGGAAACATAAATTGGACGTAAAATTATTACTGACCTGTTGTTGTTGACATCATTTTTAATAGGGATGGCAGGAGACGCCCCTTTTACAAGCTGTAACTGTATATAGGATCATGAAGATGTAAGTCAGACTTACAGATAAATGACTGCTTTGTACATCTTACAGGATCCCATGTCCATGGACCGGCTAGTAGTAAAGTTATTCAACAATGGACAGTGACTCCTCTCATCAAGTAAAATTTGAATTTGTCTGGATTCTCCAAAGAAATAGAGACAAAAAACAAAACAAAACAAAACAGCATTCAGTTGACCCTTGAAAAAGCATGGAGTAGGGGCACCAATCTTGTGCACAGTCAAAAATTTGCATAAAACTTTACAGTCAGCTCTCCACATCCACAGATGCAAGCAATCAGGAATTGTGTAGTACTGTGATACATATTTACTGACATAAATCCACTTATAAGTGTACTGTGCAGTTCAAGCTCAGGTTGTTCAAAGGTCAATTTTACACACACACACACACACACACACACACACACACACACACACAGCACAGTTATTGAGATGAAAATCCCAATATCTGCATTCAGGAAGCTGAAGATGTAAGATAACTGATAGTAAAAGTCCAGTCTGAGTCTGAAGGCCTGAAAACCAGGAAAACCAATGATGTAAGTTCCAGTATTAGAGAAGGCAATGGCACCCCACTCCAGTACTCTTGCCTGGAAAATCCCATGGATGGGGGAGCCTGGTAGGCTGCAGTCCATGGGGTCGCTAAGAGTCCGGACAGGACTGAGCGACTTCACTTTCACTTTTCACTTTCACGCATTGGAGGAGGAAACGGCAACCCACTCCAGTGTTCTTGCCTGGAGAATCCCAGGGACAGGGGAGCCTGGTGGGCTGCCGTCTATGGGGTCGCACAGAGTCGGACACAACTGAAGCGACTTAGCAGCAGTAGCAGCAGCAAGTTCCTGTATTACTGTAAGTCTGAAGCAAGAGAAGACTTATGTTGTGTCAACTCAAGACAGGCGGAGAGAGCAAATCCTACTGACACTGTCTTTTAGTTCTATTCAGGTCTCCAATGGATTTGAGGTCAAAATAAGATAGAATTATTATTTTGTGCTCCCAAGCTCTTTCTATTCAGAAATTGTGGATATTCCTATCCATATTCTTATTTTGACCCTAACTCAAAGACTCTGGTTTAACACTACGTCCTGGATTTAAATGCCATTCTTGCTTTCCAGTCCTAGTTCTTACATAGATTGCTGATTTCTGTCCCTCAGCTGTGGTTCCCTGTCCAAAGTGAATAATGCAGGTCTCTAAATCTCCAAACTGACATGGGGACTATGTATGCCAAGGAAATAGGAACTTCAGTGCTTGAAAAGCCCCTTATTCTGGGGAGACCCACCCTGATTAAGGCAACATGAATGATCTCATGAATGATCTCTTTTCATCTCAACCAGGACCAGGACATTCTGAAGACTGGCGTTTCAACATAGTCTCTTCTGAATAAGAAATTTTAACAGTAAAGGCTGTATGGTAACATTGCAAAATGCTTCCCAGTGTTCAGACTTAAAGAAGTTCACCACAAATAGGGTATTCAATATTCTCCATCACACCTAAAGATACTCAATTTTCATCCTGTCTATCATGGTTGAAGGTCTGGACTCATTTAAAAATCTATACTTCACACTTCTGCCACATACATGTGTTTCAATGACCAACACAGTCTAGTCACACTAATTATTGTGTCCTGCTATTTATTCCACATATATTTGAGGAGCCAGGATCTAGTTTACTCAATGTTAGTATAGTGGCCTCAAGAATTCAGGGTTAATTAAACAAGGATATCATAAAATAGGGTTTCCCGGGTGGCTCAGATAGTAAAAAAATTTGCCTGCAATGAAGGACACCCGGGTTCGATGCCTAGGTTGGGAAGATCCCCTGGAGGAGAAAATAGCAACCCATTCCTGTATTCTTGCCTGGAATATCCCATCATAAAACAGGTATAAAATTATATATTTATAATTTAATTGGAATTTAAAATCATGGCATTTATAATTATGTCATGATAATATATCAAAAGGAAATTTAACAGGGATAAATGAATAACTTTACAAGGGGCTCTAATTTAGAACAAGGGGTCAGAAGAGGTTTGACTATCAGCATCTCAGCAAGAAGAGTTCTGCTGACTTGCACCTAAATAAAACTTGTGAAAATTATTAAATAAATAACAAAAAACCTGAAAATCTCTGCAAATGGTAGTAAGGACAAAGAGTAAATGAAGAAACATTTATTCAAGAATATCTATGCAAATTCAGTAAGAAAAACAATAATCTGTGGCCTGTGAACAAAGAAGACTCTCTCCTCACCCAGCCTTTAGATCAGCAAAGGAGAGACCACTCCAGATTACTGGAGCCAAGAACCTATAGCATCCTCTCCCTCTAGTGTCAAGCAAGAGAGTATTCTTCCTAGGAGAATTAAGACTTCACAATCCCTCATCTAGTCTCCAAATACCCGCTCTTGAGACTAAGTCCTGAATTTAAATGTCCTTAATGAAGCTTGGGGCTGGTGCACTGGGATGACCCAGAGGGATGGTATGGGGAGGAAGGTGGGAGAGGGGTTCAGGATTGGGAACATGTGTATACCCGTTGCCGATTCATGTTGATGTATGGCAAAACCAATACAATATTGTAAAGTAATTAACCTCTAAAAAAAAATAAAAATAAATATCCTTAATGAATTTAAAAGGTGAGAGCTCTCTTCTTTGTTCCATAAAGAACATGATTTAAAGAAAAATTTTCCATATGTCCATAAAGAACATTTCCATAAACAAATGCTTTAAAAATAAAGTTCTGGAGCTGAAAAGTAAAATAACTGAAATTAAAAAAAAAATTACCAGACAGGCTCAAATTGGTAGATTTGAATTTCAGAAAAATTAATGAAATTGAAGGTGAGTGATAGAGACTTTCAGCCAAAGAACAGAGAAATAAAAGAATGAAAACAATTGAAAAAAGCCTCAGAGAAATGTGTGACACTAGCAAATGCAGCAATGTAATCATAATGGGAGTCTCAGAGGCTCTGGAGAGAGAGAGAGATAATAATAAGAGAGAAGAAAAATACATAAAAAGTGAAAAGAATTGATAATTGCAGGAAACTCCCCAAATTTATTGATAAATAATTTCCTACAAATCCAGGAAGCTAAAAAAATACTCCAAGGTAGATAAACACAAAGAGATTCACAAACAAAAACATTACAGTAAAAATGCTGAAAGTCAAAAGGCAAGGAAGATAGCTGAAAAGCAGCAAGTGAAAAAGAACTCCTCATTTACAAAGGAATCCTAATAAGATTAATAGCTGACTTCTCACCAGAAATAATGAAGTTAGAATGTTGTGGATAACCTAATTATCATTATTCATGGTAGTTATGCTCTACAAAGTCATCATGAAGAATGAATTAACAAATATTGGACTACTGGTCCTATATTAAAGACACGTCACCTTGTTGACAAAGGTCCACATAGTCAAAGATATGATTTTTCCAGTAGTCATGTATGGATGTTAGAGTTGGACTGTAAAGAAGGCTGGGCACTGAAGAATTAATGCTTTTGAACTATAGTGCTGGAGAAGACTCTTGAGAGTCCCTTAGACTGCAAAGAGATAAAGTCAGTCAATCCTAAAGGAAATCAACTCTGAATATTCATTGGAAGGACTGATGCTGAAGCTGAAGCTCCAATACTTTGGTCACCTGATGTGAAGAGATGACCCATTGGAAAAGACCCTGATGCTGGGGAAGACTGAAGGCAAGAGGAGAAGGGGACAACAGAGGATGAGATGGTTGTATGGCATCATATGTCCATTCATGGACATGAATCTGAGCAAATTCTGGGAAGTTAGTAAAGGACAAGGAAGCCTGGTGTGCTGTAGTCCATGGGGTTGCAAAGAGTAGGATACAACTGAGCTACTGAACAACAACAGCTCCTGAAGGAAAAACAAATTTAGATGTCTGAGCCTCAGGTCTCAGCATTTTTGTCAACTACAACACATTATGCAGGTTACATTATAGATTTGTTTACCAGCATTCTTATAAAACAAGCCAGTTCCATCAATGTTGAAAACTCTGTCCCATGACTTTCTTCTTCTATAATGCTAAGTACTATTTTATTAAATTCTGCCATAGCCTTTTTATTAAATTCCTCAAAGTCATAGACTTCTGACTTTGATTGGGCAAATAATTCTTAGCTAGTATGTGAAAAGGACAAAGAAAAATAGATAAATTGAACTTCATTAATTTTTTAAAATTCCTGAATTAGTACTTCAAAGGATACCATTAAGTATATGACAATACAACTCATAAATATAACAGGAGAAATGTTTACAATTTATATATCTGATAATGAAATTGCATCTCAAATATATAAATAATTCTTAAATGTATAATCATAGGACAATTAATAAACAGACCAATGAGTTGGATACAAATTTCTCCAATGAAGATACACAAATGGCCAATTTCACTTCAAGGTATATAACCACAAGAAATTAAAAAAAAATAGGTGCACACAAAAATTTGTACATGCATATTTATAACAGCATCATACATAACAGCCAAAAGATGGAACCATCTCAAAAGTTCAGCAATGAACAAATGGGCAAGCAAAATGCAATATATCAATAAAATGGATTGTTATTCATTCCTAAAAATAAATAAATTTGATACATGCCTTAACATGGGTGAATCTTGGAAATATTACAGTAAGTGAAATAAGTTGGCTATAAAATTGCAAATATTATATTGATATGAAAGTCCACCATAGGGAAATCTATAGAGACAGAAAGTAGATTGATGGTAGGGGAAGGTAAGGATCACATATACATCTGAAGATACTAAAAAACACTGAATGTCTTAAATGGGCAAAATGTATCTCTGAATTATATCTCAATAGAATTATTTGTTATAAAAGAAGAGAAAGCATCTCTAATGAAGAGATTTAGATGCCAAGACCTCAATTATTGAGTCTTGGTGGAATGTAAAAAGAAGATTCTAGGAAGAGAAAGAGCTGGTGCATAGGGACTGAGGTCGGAAAGAGCTCATTTCTGGTAAAACTGGATAAAAATTAATGTTCATAAAATGTGGTTAAAGGGAGTAGAAGTGGCAGAAAATGAGAAAAATAGGTATGATAGAAAGGAATTTGATGACGACATCAAGGATTTTAGGCTCATTTCCATGTCAAAACAGTAGATTCTGAAAGACTCTAATCAGGAAAGAGACATAATATGAGAGGGTTTAAAAAAAAAATATTCCAGGAGAGGTTTGAAATAGAGGAGTTGAGTGGAGATAGGTTCAGGAATTAGAAATCTCCAATAAATTATTCCTCTGGAATTTTTTTGATGCAGAAGTTTCTTCTGTATTACTGTGGAGAATGTTAAGTTCCTCTCTGCCAACAGACTTAGGGAAGTAGGACTGATAAAACATTTGGGAGGTGCTTACTCACAGGATCATGCTAGTGTAGAGTCAGCACTTGCAAGACTCTGAGAGTGATGGTTTCTTTATATGTAAAAATTCATTCTCTAGTCACCATAGTTATAAGACCACCTAGGAAGCTTAGGGGTTTGAACCAACAGAAAACCCATTGCCTATCACTGTGTGAACAGAAGCAAATTTCCTAACTTCTCTTGGGCTTAGATTGATCTAGATCAGATCAGATCAGTAGCTCAGTCGTGTCCAACTCTTTGTGACCCCATTAATTGCAGCACACCAGGCCTCCCTGTCCATCACCATCTCCTGGAGTTCACTCAGACTCAAGTCCATCGAGTCAGTGATGCCATCCAGCCATCTCATCCTCTGTTGTCCCCTTCTCCTCCTGCCCCCAATCCCTCCCAGCATCAGAGTCTTTTCCAATGAGTCAACTCTTTGCATGAGGTGGCCAAAGTACTGGAGTTTCAGCTTTAGCATCATTCCTTCCAAACAAATCCTAGGGCTGATCTCCTTCAGAATGGACTGGTTGGATCTCCTTGCAGTCCAAGGGACTCCCAAGAGCCTTCTCCAACACCACAGTTCAAAAGCATCAGTTCTTTGGCACTCAGCCTTCTTCACAGTCCAACTCTCACATCCATACATGACCACAGGAAAAACCATAGCCTTGACTAGACGAACCTTTGTTGGCAAAGTAATGTCTTTGCTTTTGAATATGCTATCTAGGTTGGTAATAACTTTCCTTCCAAGGAGTAAGCGTCTTTTAATTTCATGGCTGCAGTCACCATCTGTAGTGATTTTGGAGCCCAGAAACATAAAGTCTGACACTGTTTCCACTGTTTCCCCATCTATTTCCCATGAAGTGATGGGACCGGATGCCATGATCTTCGTTTTCTGAATGTTGAGCTTTGAGCCAACTTTCTCACTCTCCACTTTCACTTTCATCAAGAGGCTTTTGAGTTCCTCTTCACTTTCTGCCATAAGGGTGGTGTCATCGGCATATCTGAGGTTATTGATATTTCTCCCGGCAATCTTGATTCCAGCCTGTGTTTCTTCCAGTCCAGTGTTTCTCATGATGTACACTGCATATAAGTTAACTAAGCAGGGTGACAAAATACAGCCTTGACGAACTCCTTTTCCTATTTGGAACCAGTCTGTTGTTCCATGTTCAGTTCTAACTGTTGCTTCCTGACCTGCATACAGATTTCTCAAGAGGCAGATCAGGTGGTCTGGTATTCCCATCTCTTTCAGAATTTTCCACAGTTTATTGTGATCCACACAGTCAAAGGCTTTGGCATAGTCAATAAAGCAGAAATAGATGCTTTTCTGGAACTCTCTTGCTTTTTCCATGATCCAGCAGATGTTGGCAATTTGATCTCTGGTTCCTCTGCCTTTTCTAAAACCAGCTTGAACATCAGGAAGTTCACAGTTCACATATTGCTGAAGCCTGGCTTGGAGAATTTTGAGCATTACTTTACTAGCGTGTGAGATGAGTGCAATTGTACAGTAGTTTGAGCATTCTTTGGCATTGCCTTTCTTTAGGATTGGAATGAAAACTGACCTTTTCCAGTCCTGTGGCCAGTTCTGAGTTTTCCAAATGTGCTGGCATATTGAGTGCAGCACTTTCACAGGATCATCTTTCAGGATTTGGAATAGCTCAACTAGAATTCCATCACTCCACTAACTTTGTTCGTAGTGATGCTTTCTAAGGCCCACTTGACTTCACATTCCAGGATGTCTAACTCTAAGTCGGTGATCACACCATCATGATTATCTGGGTCATGAAGATCTTTTTTGTATAGTTCTTCTGTGTATTCTTGCCATCTCTTCTTAATATCTTCTGCTTCTGTTAGGTCCATACCATTTCTGTCCTTTATTGAGCCCATCTTTACATGAAATGTTCCTTTGGTATCTCTGATTTTCTTGAAGAGATCCCTAGTCTTTCCCATTCTGTTGTTTTCCTCTATATCTTTGCATTGATCGCTGAAGAAGGCTTTCTTCTCTCTTCTTGCTTTTCTTTGGAATTCTGCATTCAGATGTTTATATCTTTCCTTTTCTCCTTTGCTTTTTGCTTCTCTTCTTTTCACAGCTATTTGTAAGGCCTCCCCAGACAGCCATTTTGCTTTTTTGCATATCTTTTCCATGGGAATGGTCTTGATTCCTGTCTCCTGGAGAATGTCACGAACCTCATTCCGTAGTTCATCAGGCACTCTATCTATCAGATCTAGGCCCTTAAATCTATTTCTCACTTCCACTCTGTAATCATAAGCGATTTGATTTAGGTCATACCTGAATGGTCTAGTGGTTTTCCCTACTTTCTTCAATTTAAGTCTGAATTTGGTAATAAGGAGTTCATGGTCTGAGCCACAGTCAGCTTCTGGTCTTGTTTTTGCTGACTGTATAGAGCTTCTCCATCTTTGGCTGCAAAGAATGTAATCAATCTGATTTTGGTGTTGACCATCTGGTAATGTCCATGTGTAGAGTCTTCTCTTGTGTTGTTGGAAGAGGGTGTTTGTTATGACCAGTGCATTTTCTTGGCAAAACTCTATTAGTCTTTGCCCTGCTTCATTCCGTACTCCAAGGCCAAATTTGCCTGTTACTCCAGGTGTTGCTTGTCTTCCTACTTTTGCATTCCAGTCCCCTATAATGAAAAGGACATCTCTTTTGGGTGTTAGTTCTAAAAGGTCTTGTAGGTCTTCATAGAACCATTCAACTTCAGCTTCTTCAGCATTACTGGTTGGGGCATAGACTTGGATTACTGTGATATTGAATGGTTTGCCTTGGAAACGAACAGAGATCATTCTGTCATTTTTGAGATTGCATCCAAGTACTGCATTTTGGACTCTTTTGTTGACCATGATGGCCACTCCATTAGATTGATCTAAGCCAATGCAAAATGAGATTCATGTTACTTCATGCCGTGGTTCTGGAACATTAATTTTACAAGATTACAACTGTAAAGTTCCAGCAAAAAGGCCAAGAGATTTAAGAAGCATCATTTTGCCCACAAAGGCCCATATAATCAAATCTATGGTTTTTACAGTAGTCATGTATGGATGTGAGAGTTGGACCATAAAGAAGGCTGAGTGCTGAAGAGTTGATGCTTTTTGAGCTGTGTTGTTGGAGAAGACTCTTGAGAGTCCCTTGGACTGCAAGGAGATCAATCCAGACAATCCTAAAGGAAATCAGTCCTGAATATTTATTGGAATGATTAATGTTGAAGCTGAAGCTCCAATACTTTGGTCACATGGTGCAAAGAAACACTCATTGGAAAAGACCCTGATGCTGGGAAAGATTAAAGGCAGGAGGAAAAGGTGATGATAGAGGATGAGATGGTTGGATGGCATCAATGACTAAGTGGGCATAAGTTTGAGCAAGTTAGGGGAGATGGTGAGGGCCTAGGAAGACTGGTGTGCTGCAGTCCATGGGGTTACAGAGTGGGACATGACTTGGACTGGAAGTTCTCTTACAATACCTTAAATAGGGGTTATGTAGCTTCCCCTGGTAGAAAAGAAGGTTTCAAAGTTGAATTTTACAGCATCAGCTTCTTTACTTGGGACATATGTCATTTACTACTTTGCCCAAGCTTACTTTTCCAGTCTCACTTCCTTATATTTTCATTCCCCATGAGCACTCTAGGTTCCAGACAAGCTGCTATTCTCACCCTTCTCAGAGTGTATTGTCATGCCTTTTTATAACTCCATGTCTTGGTGAACATACTGTTTTTCTGCATGCAATGTCTATTCCTGTACATTCACTCAGCAAACTCTTTCATCCTATAATTTCTCAAAACTGAGATCCCCTTGGTAAATCCTTGGCCTTTTCCCTGAGAAAAACTAATCGCTGCACTTATCAACACTCCTTCATTCTCTGTTTCTACTTCATGAATTTATTTAACATGAATATAACTTAACAGCAGTTTTTTTTTTTAACTAAAAGAAAGGCTAATGGGTTTCATTAGCATAAAGGAAAATTGTTGTTGTTCAATTGCCAAGTCCTGTCCAACTCTTTGTGACCCCATGGACTGCAGCACACCAGACTTATCTGTCCCTCATCATCTCCTGGAGTTTGATAGAACAAAACCTTGATTTTACAAGAAATAATGAAATACATTAGAAATGGTAAAGACATGGATTTTTATGAAAGACTTTTTCTCTATTAAAATAATTTTAATTTATTTGAAATGTAACTCCTAAAGCAAATAGAATAGCATGGAATTTTGACATTTATTTTGTATATATTTTTATATGTGTGTATATATATATATATATATATATATAACGGTGACACAAAGATATGTGGGTAATACATGTAATTTTACTGTTTTAAGGTTCTTATATCTTATATGAAATGATACACTGCTAACTCTGAATAGACTGTGACAACTTACAGATACTTAGTATAGTCATACAATCAATAAAAATAATACAAAACTGTATCATTAAAAAGACAATTGAGATTTTAAAAAGAAAATTAAATAAAAAAAGGAAATGATAACTCAAACAAGTTAGTAAAGAAGGAACACAAAGACAGAACAAATGAAAACTTAGACAAACAAATGAAATGCAAATAGCACTACTGAATTTCTAATCTTATCACAGTGAATATTATAAATATAAATGAACTAAATAATACAGTTTTTAGAAAGATATTTTCAGACCTGAGAAAAAGAAAGATGAAATTATACATGCAAGAGACAAATGACAAAGACACAGGGCAAAAAAATGGTAAAAAGATATGCTGTGTGCTTAGTTGTTCAGTCATGTCCAACTCTTTGTGAACCCATGGGCTACAGCCCACCAGGATCCTCTGTCCATGGGGATTCTCCAGGCAAGAATACTGGAGTGGGTTGCCATGCCCTCCTCCAGGGGATCTTCCCAACCCAGGGATCGAACCCAGGTCTCCCACAATGCAGGCAGATTCTTTACCATCTGAGCCACCACAATACATACAATAAATGCTGCTTATATTTATATCAGGCAAAAGGCAGATATATCAGAAAGGCACAACAACGCTTAAAACATTCACCACTCATAAAAGAATTGAAAAATATGAAAGAAAAACTTATAGGATTAATGAGAAGTAGACAAAATCCTGAACTATATTTGGAAATTTAATACTTTCCTTGAAGTATTTGATAGAACAGATTTAAACAACCTTGTTGCTCAATATGGCCTGACTTATATTGAAGGAGCCTATAACTCAGATAACATAGTACTTTTAAAGCACACGTAAAACAATCATCAACATGTATTTAAAGACAAAATAAGTTTTCAATAAATTTTGAAAATTGAAATATCGCATAATAAGTTCTCTTATTATAACAGAATTATATGAGAATTACATTAGAAATCAATACCAGTAAGGCACCTAGAAAATATGCCAATATGACATTAAGCAATACATTTACGCTAACTGATGGATCAAAGAAGAGACCAGAAATATACTAAAACACTTTAAATCAATGATTAAAAAATATCAACAAAATTTGTGGAATGCATAAAAGGAAATACTTTGAATGTATAGCTAAAGGCATACATTAGAAAATAATAGATATATTAAGTGATTTACATTTCCTCTTCAAGTATCTAGAAGTAGCAGAAAATTAAAACCAAATTAAGTAGAAAAAAGAAAATAATAAAGATGGGGTAGATATCAATGATGTAAAAAAACTGAAAACCTGTACAAAACAAAATCAGTTTCTTTAAAAGTATTAATAAAATTGATAAATCTTTAGCTAGCTATGTTACTAAAAAATGAAAAAAAAGAGAGAGGAGACAGAAATTACCTATATCAGAAATGTAAGAAAGGACATCAGCTCAGATCTCATAGACATTAATGTATCAATATGACCACTTTGATGAAAAGGACTTTGTCCTTGTAACACACAAAACAAAACTGATCAAAAAGTAGAAAGTCTAATACCACTAAGACTGTGAAAATCATAGTTTGTAATTACCCCGCTCCAAAAAAATCTCTCTAGTTTCAGATGGCTTCCGCCTTAAATTCTACAAACCATTTATGTTCAGTTCAGTTCAGTCGCTCAGTCGTGTCTGACTCTTGTGACCCCATGAACCACAGCACGCCAGGCCTCCATGTACATCACCAACTCCTGGAGTCCACCCAAACCCATGTCCATTGAGTCTGTGATGCCATCCAACCATCTCATCTTCTGTTTTCCCCTTCTCCTCCTGCCCTCAATCTTTCCCAGCATGAGGGGCTTTTCAAATGAGTCAGCTCTTCGCATCAGGTGGCCAAAGTATTGGAGTTTCAGCTTTAACATCAGTCTTTCCGATGAACACCCAGGACTTTTCCCCTTTAGGATGCACTGGTTGGATCTCCTTGCAGTACAAGGGACTCTCAAGAGTCTTTTCCAACACCGCAGTTCAAAAGCATCGATTCTTCAATGCTCAGCTTTCTTTATAGTCCAACTCTTACATCCATACGTGACTACTGGAAAAACCATAGCCTTGACTAGACAGACGTTTGTTGACAAAATAATGTCTCTGCTTTTCAATATGCTGTCTAGGTTGGTCATAACTTTCCTTCCAAGGAGTAAGCATCTTTTAATTTCATGGCTGCAATAACCATCTGCAGTGATTTTGGAGCCCAGAAAAATAAAGTCAGCCACTGTTTCCACTGAATCCCCATTTATTTGCCATGAAGTGATGGGACCAGATGCCATGATCTTCGTTTTCTGAATGTAGAGCTTTAAGCCAACTTTTTCACTCTCCTCTTTCACTTTCATCAAGAGGCTCTCTAGCTCTTCTTCACTTTCTGCCCTAAGAGTGGTGTCATCTGCATATCTGAGGTTATTGATATTTCTCCCAACAATCTTGATTCCAGCTTGTGCTTCTTCCAGTCCAGCGTTTCTCATGATGTACTCTGCATAGAAGTTAAATAAGCAGGGTGACAATATACAGCCTTGAGGTACTCCTTTTCCTATTTGGAGCCAGTCTGTTGTTACATGTCCAGTTCTAACTTTTGCTTTCTGACCTGCATACATGTTTCTCAAGAGAAAGGTGAGGTGGTCTGGTATTCCCATCTCTTTAAGAATTGTCCACAGTTTATTGTATCCACATAGTCAAAGGCTCTGGCATAATCAATAAAGCAGAAGTAAATGTTTTTCTGGAATTCTTATTTGTTTGTTTTTTTATGATCCAGCGGATGTTGGCCACTTGATCTCTTTTCTTCTGCCTTTTCTTCTTTTTTAACATAAATTTATTTAATTGGAGGCTAATTACTTTACAATATTGTATTGGTTTGCCGTACATCAACATGAATCCACCAGGGTGTACATGTGCTTCCCATCCTGAACCCCCCTCCCACCTCCCTCCCCATACTATCCCTCTGGGTCATCCCAGTGCACCATCCCCGAGCACCCTGTATCATGCATCGAACCTGGACTGACAATTCTTTTCACATATGATATTATACATGTTTCAATGCCATTCTCCCAAATCATCCCACCCTCGACCTCTCCCACAGAGTCCAGAAGACTGTTCTATACATCTGTGTCTTTTTTGCTGTCTCATACAAGGTTATCGTTACCATCTTTCTAAATTCCATATATATGTGTTAATATACTCTATTGGTGTTTTTCCTTCTGGCTTACTTCACTCTGTATGATAGGCTCCAGTTTCATCCACCTCATTAGAACTGATTCAAATGTATTCTTTTTAATGGCTGAGTAATAATCCATTGTGTATATGTACCACAGCCTTCTTATCCATTTGTCTGCTGATGGACATCAAGCTTGCTTCTATGTCCTGGTTATTATAAACAGTGCTGCGATGAAAATTGGGGTATACGTGTCTCTTTCGATTCTGGATTCCTCTGTGTGTATGCCCAGCAGTGGGATTGATGGGTCGTATGGCAGTTCTATTTCCAGTTTTTAAAGGAATCTCCATACTGTTCTCCATAGTGGATGTACTAGTTTGCATTCCCACCAACAGTGTAAGAGGGTTCCCTTTTCTCCACACCCTCTCCAGCATTTATTGCTTGTAGACTTTTGGATAGCAGCCATTCTGACTGGCGTGAAATGGTACCTCATAGTGGTTTTAATTTGCATTTCTCTGATAACAAGTGATGTTGAGCATCTTTTCATGTGTTTGTTAGCCATCTGTGTCTTCTTTGAAGAAATGTCTTTTAGGTCTGTGGCCCATTATTTTATCAGGTCATTTATTTTTCCGGAGTTGAGCTGCAGGAGTTGCTTGTATATTTTTGAGATTAATTCTTTGTCCGTTGCCTTGTTTGCTATTATTTTCTCCCGTTCTGAAGGCTATCTTTTCACCTTGCTTATAGTTTCCTTTGTTGTGCAGAAGCTTTTAATTAGGTCCCATTGTTTAGTTTTGCTTTTATTTCCAATATTCTGGGAGGTGGGTCATAGAGGTTCCTGCTGTGATTTATGTCGGAGAGAGTTTTGCCTATAGTTTCTGGTTTTACTTTTAGATCTTTAGTCCATTTTGAGTTTATTTTTGTGTATGGTGTTAAAAAGTGTTCTAATTTCATTCTTTTACAAGTGGTTGACCAGTTTTCCCAGCACCACTTGTTAAAGAGATTGTCTTTTCTCCATTGTATATTCTTGCCTCCTTTGTCAAAGATAAGGTGTCCGTAGGTGCATGGATTTACCTCTGGGCTTTCTATTTTGTTCCACTGATCCATATTTCTGTCTTTGTGCCAGTACCATATTGTCTTGATGATTGTGGCTTTGTAGTAGAGCCTGAAGTCAGGCAGGTTGATTCCTCTAGTTCCATTCTTCTTTTTCAAGTTTGCTTTGGCTATTCGAGGTTTTTTTTTTTTATTTCCATACAAATTGTGAAATTATTTGTTCTAGCTCTGTGAAAAATACCATTGGTAGCTTGATAGGGATTGCATTGAATCTATAGATTGCTTTGGGTGCTATGCTTATTTTCACTATATTGATTCTTCCGATCCATGAACATGGTATATTTCTCCATCTATTAGTGTCCTCTTTGATTTCTTTCACCAGTGTTTTATAGTTTTCTATATAAAGGTATTTTGTTTCTTTAGGTAGATATATTCCTAAGTATTTTATTCTTTCATTGCAATGGTGAATGGAATTGTTTCCTTAATTTCTCTATTTTCTCATTATTAGTGTATAGGAATGCAAGGGATTTCTGTGTGTTGATTTTATATCCTGCAACTTTACTATATTCATTGATTAGCTCTAGTAATTTTCTAGTGGAGTCTTTAGGGTTTTCTATGTAGAGAATCATGTCATCTGCAAACAGTGAGAGTTTTACTTCTTCTTTTCAAATTTAGATTCCTTTTATTTCTTTTTCTGCTCTGATTGCTGTGGCCAATACTTTCAAAACTATGTTGAATAGTAGTGGTGAAAGTGGGCACCCTTGTCTTGTTCCTGACTTTAGGGGAAATACTTTCAATTTTTCACTATTGAGGATAATGTTTGCTGTGGGTTTATCATATATAGCTTTTATTATGTTGAGGTATGTTCCTTCTATTCCTGCTTTCTGGAGAGTTATGGATGTTGAGTTTTGTCAAAGGCTTTCTCTGCATCTATTGAGATAATCAAATGGCTTTTATTTTTCAATTTGTTAATGTGGTGTATTACATTGATTGATTTGTGGATATTGAAAAATCCTTGCATCCCTGGGACAAAGCACACTTGGTCATGATGTATGATCTTTCTAATGTGTTGTCAGATTCTGATTGCTAGAATTTTGTTAAGGATTTTTGCATCTGTGTTCATCAGTGATATTGGCCTGTAGTTTTCTTTCTTTCTTTCTTTCTTTTTTTTTTGTGTGTCATCTTTGTCAGGTTTTGGTATTAAGGTGATGGTGGCCTCATAGGACGGAGAAGGCAATGGCACCCCACTCTAGTACTATTGCCTGGAAAATCCCATGGATGGAGGAGCCTGGAGGTCTGCAGTCCATGGGATCGCTGAGAGTCGGACATGACTGAGCTACTTCACTTTCACTTTTCACTTTTATGCATTGGAGAAGAAAACGGCAACCCACTCCAGTGTTCTTGCCTGGAGAATCCCAGGGACATGGGAGCCTGGTGGGCTGCCGTCTGTGGGGTTACACAGAGTCGGACACGACTGAAGCAACTTAGCAGTAGCAGCAGTAGGCCTCATAGAATGAGTTTGGAAGTACCTTTCTCTGCAATTGAAGAGTTTGAGTAGGATAGGTGTTAGCTCTTCAAATTTTTGGTAGAATTCAGCTGTGAAGCAGTCCGGACCTGGGCTTTTGTTTGCTGGAAGATTTCTGATTACAGTTTCAATTTCCGTGCTTGTGATGGGTCTGTTAAGATTTTCTATTTCTTCCTGGTTCAGTTTTGGAAAGCTGTACTTTTCTAAGGATTTGTCAATTTCTTCCAAGTTGTCCATTTTATTGGCATATAATTGCTTATCATAATGTCTTATGATCCTTTGTATTTCTGTGTTGTCTGTTGTGATCTCTCCATTTTCATTTCTAATTTATTGATTTGATTTTTCTCCCTTTGCTTCTTGATGAGTCTGGCTAATGGTTTGTCCATTTTATTTATCCTCTCAAAGAACAAGCTTTTGGCTTTGTTGATTTTTGCTATTGTCTCTTTTGTTTCTTTTGCATTTATTTCTGCCCTAACTTTAAAGATTTCTTTCCTTCTACTAACCCTGGGGTTCTTCATTTCTTCCTGTTCTAGTTACTTTAGGTGTAAAGTTAGATTATTTATTTGACTTTTTTCTTGTTTCTTGAGGTATGCCTGAATTGCTATGAACCTTCCCCTTAGCACTGCTTTTACAGCGTCACACATATTTGGGGTTTTTGTGTTTTCATTTTCATTAATTTCTATGTATATTTTGATTTCTTTTTTGATTTCTTCTGTGATTTGTTGGTTATTGAGCAGCGTGTTGTTCAGCCTCCATATGTTGGATTTTTAAATAGTTTTTCTCCTGTAATTGAGATCTAATCTTATTGCATTGTGGTCAGAAAATATGCTAGGAATGATTTCATTTATTTTTTAATTTACCGAGGCTAGATTTATGGCCCAGGATGTGATCTACCCTGGAGAAGTTTCAATGTGAGCTTGAGAAAAAGGTGAAATTCATTGTTTTGTGGTAAAATGTCCTATTAGATATCAATTAAGTCTAACTGGTCTATTGTATCATTTAAAGTTTGTGTTTCCTTGTTAATTTTATGTTTAGTTGATCTATCCATAGGTTTGAGTGGGGTATTAAAGTCTCCCACTATTATTGTGTTATTGTTAATTTCCCCTTTCATAGCAATTGTCTTACATATTGCAGTGCTCCTATGTTGGGTGCATATATATTTATAATTGTTATATCTTCTTCTTGGATTGATCATTTGATCATTATGTAGTGTCCTTCTTTGTCTCTTTTCACAGCCTTTGTTTTAAAGTCTATTTTATCTGATATGAGTATTGCTACTCCTGCTTTCTTTTGGTCTCTATTTGCATGGAATATCTTTTTCCAGCCCTTCACTTTCAGTTTGTATGTATCCCTTGTTTTGAGGTAGGTCTCTTGTAGACAACATATATAGGGGTCTTGTTTTTGTATCCATTCAGCCAGTCTTTGTCTTTTGGTTGGGGCATTCAACCCATTTATGTTTAAGGTAATTATTGATAAGTATGGTCCCGTTGCCATTTACTTTATTGTTTCGGGTTTGAGTTTATACACCCTTTTAGTGTTTCCTGTCTAGAGAAGATCCTTTAGCATTTGTTGGAGAGCTGGTTTGGTGGTGCTGAATTCTCTCAGCTTTTGCTTTATAGATTTTGCTATAAAGCTTTTGATTTCTCCTTCATATTTGAATGAGATCCTTGCTGGGTACAGTAATCTGGGCTGTAGGTTATTTTCTGTCATCACTTTAAGTAGGTCCTGCCGTTTCCTCCTGGCCTGAAGAGTTTCTATTGAAAGATCAGCTGTTATCCTTATGGGAATCCCCTTGTGTGTTATTTGTTTTTTTTCCCTTGCTGCTTTTAATATTTGTTCTTTGTGTTTGATCTTTGTTAATTTGATTAACATGTGCCTTGGGGTGTTTCGCCTTGGGTTTATCCTGTTTGGGACTCTCTGGGTTTTTTGGACTTGGTTGATAATTTCCTTCCCCATTTTAGGGAAGTTTTCAATTGTTATCTCCTCAAGTATTTTCTCATGGTCTTTCTTTTTGTCTTCTTCTTCTGGGACTCCTATGATTTGAATGTTGGGGCATTTAACATTGTCCCAAAGGTCTCTAAGATTGTCCTCATTTCTTTTAATTCATTTTTCTTTTTTCCTCTCTGATTCATTTATTTCTACCATTCTATCTTTTACCTCACTGATCCTATCTTCTGCCTCTGCTATTCTACTATTTTTCCCTCCAGAGTGTTTTTTACATCATTTATTGCATTATTCATTATATAGTGACTCTTGTTTGCTTTTCTAGGTCCTTGTTAAACCTTTCTTGTACCTTCTCAATCCTTGTCTCCAGGCTATTTACCTGTGATTCCATTTTGTTTTCAAGATTTTGGATCATTTTCACTATCATCATTCAGAATTCTTTATCAGGTAGATTCCCTATCTCATCCACTTTTGTTTGGCTTGGTGGGCATTTATCCTGTTCCTTTACCTGCTGGGTATTCCTCAGTCTCTTCATCTTGTTTATAGTGCTGTGTTTGGGGTGGGCTTTCTGTATTCTGGCAGTTTGTGGAGTTATCTTTATTGTAGTTTCCTCACTGTGGGTGAGGTTGTACGGGTGGCTTGTCAAGGTTTCCTGGTTAGGGAAGCTTGTGTCAGTGTTCTGGTGGGTGGAGCTGGATTTCTTCTCTCTGGAGTGCAAGAAGTGTCCAGTAATGAGTTTTGAGATGTCCATGGGTTTAGAGTGACTTTGGGAAGCCTGTATATTGAAGCTCAGGGCTATGTTCCTGTGTTGCTGGAGGATTTGTGTGGTATATCTTGCTCTAGAATGTGTTGGCCCTTGGGCGGTGCTTGGTTTTAGTGTAGGTATGGAGGTGTTTGAAGAGCTCCTGTCAATTAATGTTCCCTGGAGTCAGGAGTTCTCTGGTGTTCTCAGGATTTGGACTTAAACCTCCTGCTTCTGGTTTTCAGTCTTATTTTTACAGTAGCCTCAAGACTTCTCCATCTATACAGCACTGTTGATATAACATCTAGGTTAAAGATGTAAAGTTTCTCCTCAGTGAGGGACACCCAGAGAGGTTCACAGAGTTACATGGAGAAGAGAAGAGGGGGGAGAGAGATAGAGGTGACCAGGATGAGATGAGGTGGAATCAAAAGAGGAGAGAGCAAGCTAGCCAGTAATCACTTCCTTATGTGCGCTCCACAGTCTGGACCGCTCAGAGATGTTCATGGAGTTATACAGAGAAGAGAAGAGGGAGGAAGGAGACAGAGGTGGCCAGGAGGATAAAGGGGGAAATCAAAAGGAGAGAGACAGATCCTGCCAGTAATCAGTTCCCTAAGTGTTCTCCACAGTCCGGAACGCAGAAAAAGATTCACAGAAGAGAAGGGGGAGGGAAGTGATAGAGGCGACCTGGTGGAGAAAAAGGAGAGTCCAAAGAGGGAGAGAGCAGTCAAGCCAGTAATCTCACTCCCAAGTAAAAATGGGTACTGAAGATTGGGTTCTTAAAGGTACAAAATTGATAACAAATACCAAAAAGCAAAGATTAAAAATCTAGAGTAGAGGTTGGATTTTCAAAAATACAATATTAAAGAAAAAAAAAGTCATAAAAATTATAATATATATATATATATATGAAGTTTGCTTTAAAAAATAGGGTCTCTCTTTTTTTGCAAAGTAATAGTAGGTTATAAAAATGAAAATTAAAGGAGTAATAGAGGATCTAAAAATAAAAAAAATTAAAAATTAAAGAATGATAGTAAAAATAGTAAATATATATCTAGGACTTTCTCTGTGTTGTTGTGGGCAGTGTGGGGTTAGTTCATTTTCAGATAGTTCCTTGGTCCAGGTTTATATTTCTCAAGATCTATAGGCCCCTTCCTATGTAGTCGGTACTAACTACAGGGTTTTAATATATTGCACCTGTCACTTCCAAGGCGGTTCCCTCTGTTTTAGTTTCTTGTTTGCTGGTCTCTTCAGTGTCTAATTTCCACCCTGAAGCAAGGGGGCGGTGGTGGACACCTTTTTAGGCTACTTGTTCAGTTGTGCTGTGGGGAGGGGGGACACTGCAAACAAATAACACTGGCATGTGCTCACAGTATCTTCTCCACACTGGGTTTGCCCCTGCTCACAGCATGTGTGCCCTCCCTGTCTACACTCTTTAGGCTCTAGGTTGCTCTGCCAGGAACTGTCTGAGGCTGGCCCTGGGTTGTATGCACATCCTTGGTCTAAGCCACTAAGGTTCAGGTACTTGGGTACTCCTCAGAGGCGCAGACTCGGTTGGGCCTGTGTTTTGTGCCCTTCCCAGGTCTGAGCAGCTCAGGTGACCAGGTGTTTGGCGAGCGCGGTCGCTGCGACTTATCACCTCCCCCATCCCTGCCACTCAGTTTTCTGGGTGTACAACTGGTGCACCTTCTCAGGCAGATGTTGACTGACCAGAATCCCAAGAAGTCTTGGTTAGCAACGAAGTCTGCTTGCAGTTTGGTAGATACTGCCTCTCTGGGGTCGCGATTGCCCACTTCCGGCTCTGGCTGCCCTTGCCTGCCTGTCATCGGAGGGGGATGGGCTGGCCTGCAGCCAGCTAGCTCTGCTCAGTCCATTGTTCTGTGAGCGGGCCTGATGGTGTTTTAGGTTAGGGCTTTTCGTCTGGTAGCTACCCCACAGTCTGGCTTGCCATCCCAAGTTAGTTCCTTCAGATTGCCCTCGGGGCATTCAGGCCCGGTCCTTACTCTAAGCAATGCAGCCTGTGCCTCCCTGCCCAGCCCCCGCTTGCTAGTGGTGGATGCAGGCGTCTGTGCTGTTTCTCCGCTGGGGGAGTTACCTTTGGGCATGTAATCTGTGGGTTTTACTTATTTATTTATTTTTCCTCCTGTTTATGTTGTCCTGTGTGATTCGAAGGCCTGCCACAGACTTGGCAGTGAGAGTGTTTCCTGGTGTTTAGAAACTTCTCCCTTTTTTAAGACTCCCTTCCTGGGACTGAGCTCCATCCGTACCTCTTTTGTCTCTCTTTTTATCTTTTATATTTTTTCCTACCTCCTTTCGAAGACAATGGGCTGCTTTTCTGGGTGTCTGATGTCCTCTACCGGCATTCAGAAGTTGTTTTGTGGAATTTACTCAGCGTTCAAATGTTCTTTTGATGAATTTGTTGGGGAGAAAATGGTCTGCCTGTCCCATTCCTCTGCCATCTTAGGACCGCCCCTCTCCTGCCTTTTCTAAAACCAACTTTAACATCTGGAAGTTCACGGTTCACATATTGCTGAAGCCTGGCTTGGAGAATTTTAAGCATTACTTTACTAGAGTGTGAGATTAGTGCAATTCTGTGGTAGTTTGAGCATTCTTTGGCATTGCCTTTCTTTGGGATTGGAATGAAAACTGACCTTTTTCAGTCCTGTAGCCACTAGTAATTTTAGATAAAGCATCTCAGAAAATAGAGGAATAAACCATTCCTAATGAATTTTATGACTTTAGAATAATACTCGTGGTATCAATATTGGCACCAAAACTAGATAATTACCAGAAAATAGTATTAAAAAATAATTACCATCTATGAACACAGACTTAAAAATCCTGAACAAAATACTAACAAATTGATCCAAAAAGGTATCTTTATTAAAGGAGAAAGCATCTTGACTAAGTAGGTTTCAAGGGTTCACTGCATGAATGCAAGTTTGTTTTAATATTTAACAGTTAATCAATATACTATATCACAATAAAAAAAAACATAAGAAAAAAGAATGAGAAAGTGCTTTCTATAAAGTCAGGAAAAAATTGATCAAATTCAATAGATGTTCATGCTAAAAGCAGATGTAAACTTTCTCAAACTTCCAAAGTGTTGCTTACAAAAACCTATAACTACAGTCATACATACAGGAGAAAGAGTGAATATTTTCCTGCTAAGATGGGGACCATAAAGAGTGATTTCTGTTATACAGTATATGGCACAATTCAGTTCAGTCACTCAGTCATGTCTGACTCTTTGCAACCACATGTAGTGCAGCACGCCAGGCCTCCCTGTCCATTACCAACTCCCAGAGCTTGCTCAAATTCATGTCCATCGAGTCGGTGATGCCATCCAAATGTCTCATCCTCTGTCATCCCCTTCTCCTCCTGCCTTCAATCTTTCCCAGATCAGGGTCTTTTCCAATAAGTCAGTTCTTTGCATCAGGTGGTCAAAGTATTGGTCAAAGTTTCAGCTTCAGCATCAGTCCTTCCAATGAATATTCAGGACTGATTTTCTTTAGGATTGTCTGGCTGGAACACCTTGCAGTCCAAGGGACTCTCAAGAGTCTTATCTAACACCACAGTTCAAGGGCATCAATCCTTTGGCACTTAGCTTTCTTTATAGTCCAACTCTCACATCCATACATGACCAGTGGAAAAACCATAGCTTTGACTAGATGGACCTTTGCCGGTAAAGTCATGTCTCTGCTTTTTAATATGCTTTCTAGTTTGGTCACAGCTTTTCTTCCAAGGAGCAAGCATCTTTTAATTTCATGGCTGCAGTCACCGTCTGCAGTGATTTTGGAGCCCCCCCCAAAAAAGTCTGTCACTGTTTTCATTGTTTCCCCATCTATTTGCCATGAAGTGATGGGACTGGATGCCATGATCTTTGTTTTCTGAATATTGAGTTTAAGCCCCCCTTTTCACTCTCCTCTTTCACTTTCATTAAGAGGCTTTTTAGTTCCTCTTTGCTTCCTGCCATAAGGGTGGTGTCATCTGCATATCTGAGGTTATTGATATTTCTCCCAGCATTTTTGATTCCAGCATGTGCTTCATCCAGCCCAGCATTTCACATAAGCATAATACACAATCTCAATATACAAAAGGCAATTGTATATGCCATCAAGGAACAAGTGGAAAATTAAAATACCAATTTTCAAAAGTATTTATTAAAAAAAATACAGCCAAAGAAATGTAAAACTTTTGAAAATTACGGAATATTGTTAAGAGAAAATGAAGAATTAAGAGCTATATTATGTTCACTAACTGGAAAAATCAATATGACCTATATGTCTATTCACCTTATTTGATTTATAGATTAAATATAATCTTGATCAAAATTCAGATAGTTTGTTGTTTCTATGGAACCAAGAGCAATTTTTGGAAACTATTTGTCCACAGGTATAGGCTCTTGTAAAACTCAGTTCCTCCTTGGTAAGCCTATCACAACCAATTGAATCATTATCCCAAAGGAACTCATGCTTATATTAAGCATGCTTACATGCTACATTAATTAAACATTAAGTAAAAATAATATTTTAAGCATCAATCACTTTCAAAGACCTTCGTTAAATCAAAAAGACTCTGGAATTAACTGGAAATGAGTGTTAATGGTAGCTTCCCCCACCACCCACCCCACCCTCCCCTTTTCCATCATTACTAGAAGGCCCTTGACTGGTAACTGATACAAACTAGTCATAAGTAGAAGATGATTAATCTTTTATTTATACATTAAAGGTTTAAAAATAACTTTAAACTCCATTATTTCAAGCCAACCAAAGTTCATTAACATGTTTCTTCAACCATAATCCCTGCTCTTTTAAGCCTATTTAATGCTAAACTTCTTACCACTTTCCACAGTAGGAGGATTTAATCATGTGTTTAAAAGAACTACCAAATATTTTAATTTTAGGGCACTTGAATTAATATTTTTCATTAACAAAGTTGAGAAATGAAACGAGTAGGAAAATTTTATTAGGTACAACAATAAACTGGGCCTAAATACTTAAATTTATGCGGAGCCAGGAAAACATAGATTATATAAAAACAAGTTGGCAGATATTTTGATTTCCTTTTCATCTTGAAAATGAAACAAATGTACATTCATGAAGCAAAGATGTAGTCATTTCTCGCATAAAGATTTCTCATCTTTCATAGACTTGTTGGAAAAGTTAGCCTCCACAAAATCATTTAGGCACTTATTTCACTTTTCTTAACCTTGAACTTATTCCATTACAGTCACAGAATCTAACAAAGTAGCCTAAACAAATTTGTTGCAAACAAGTCTTTGACATGCAAAATGGATTTTTGTCTTGCTCTACCTAGTTCTTATATTTCATTATTATTAAAAAGTGTCAGTAATATTTTGCCTGCTGGGAATACCAATTTTCCTTCAATGTTTCAATCTTATTTAAAAGACTGTATTGAATATTTTACAAGTTGCAGTGGATCTTTGTTATTGCTTTTTAAAATTACAAACTATGACGCGTATGTTGGCATTTTGCACATGCAGACTTGTCAAGCATTTATAGAAAAAAAATGAGAAAACTATTCTTGGATGATTCTAATCTTGCATGTGACCTTCAGAATAAAAATATAAGAAGGCTTCATCAAGAGAGTGTGCTGTGTTCCTCCACAGTCCACACACACACACACATGCTCAGCTCATAAGCCTTCCTCTTCCATGGTGTCTCACGTAATGCATCAAATACTTCAAATACTATAAACCATCTCTCCTTCTGTCCTCCCCACCTACCCTTTCCCCACGTAACACTGAGAGATCTGTTGATTAGGGTCATGTGAAAAAAACTGAAAACTTCCTTGTTTCATTCTGTCTTACCTATTGGTTTACAAAGTGTTTATCAGTTTTTACTGGTGCCTTCAGAACACTAAGGCTGCCCCAAGAATTCTTAAATCTTCAGCTGGAAGAAATGAAAGAGCACTCAAGGAAGAAATGAAATAAAGTGTTTGTGAGAAGGAAGTGAATAGAGGAACACAGAGATTTTAGAAAATATACTTTAAATATTTGGGGTTTGTGCAATAGTGTTATTGTAGCTGTTATTCAGTTGCTAATTTGTGTCCAACTCTTTTGCATCTGCATGGATGGTAGACCACCAGGCTCCTCTGTCCATGGGATTTCCAGGCAAGAATACTAGAATGGGTTGCCATTCCTTTCTCCAGGGAATCTTCCCGACCAAGGAATCAAACTCATGTCTCCTGCATTGGCAGGTGGGTCTTTACCACTAAGCCACCAGGGAAGCCCAATAATGTTGCTAGCAAGATTGAAAAGGATTAAAACAGTAAGTATTAAACTTTATGTGTGTTTTATACATATATTAAAATATATGTATATTTCTGTATATGTCCATTTATTCATAAATTTACATAAATATATACATATATATCTATATCTAGATGTTCAAAAACACATATTCACACTAATATCTTCAATTTCATTCCAACACCATAGCACTTATTCTACCTTATGGCTTTCCAAAATTTTCTTTTCTGACAAAATGAGACTAATTCTCCTTTCTCACAATAGATTCACTTAAATGCTCAATTCTAAGACGCCATGTCATTTCAGAACAACTAATGCATGCTATTAAGGAAAACAAACCTAGCAGCCAGAGTCATTAAACACACACACACACACACACACTTTTTTTTTTTTTTTTTTGGTCTTTAGCCTGAGGGCAAACCGAGTACTGTATTCAAGAATTAATCCCCATCTCTAATCTGTTTATATTGCTCATTTGAAACAGATTCACGTGTTTCTGTTTATATTCCATTTCCAAGTTCTTGCTGTTTCTATTTATTATTTGCTTGTTCAAATATGTGAAACACAGTATGGTTCTATTTTTTTTATTTCCTGGTATTGTAATGTTGTAAGTGAAACTTAGTAAATATAGGAAAACAAACATAAAAAACTGTCCTTGTGTGTATGTTTTTCTACTTGCCCTTTTGTCCTGTCAGCACAGTATACATACCAACTAGAGCTCTCAGTTATAACTGGGCTTCTCTGTTTTCCTTTCACTTCATGAATGTTTCAGTATTTATATTTCTGCTTAATATACTAAGATGGATAGCATTGCCTCTTGATAGATACCAATATTGGCTCCCCAGTCCCTGGGATGTTTGCTTTCTGCTTTAATTTTCTTATAATACCTAAAGTTCATTTTCACTGCTCATATCCTTATAGATCATTTTTCAAATATCTATCTTCCAGTATAATATTTTCAAGGTAACAGCATTTACCCAGAGGGGTTATTTGATTATTGCACAGCAGGAGATTACAATGCTACATGTATTCAGTTCAGTTTCCTCCAGTTTCTTTAATATTCCAGATAAACACTTTGCCCCAAAATTCTTGTCTAGGCATGCTTCTGAGTAACCCAAATAAGACATATTATACATGATAAACTCAGATAACCAGCTCTAAATTGGTGTGCTTTGTTGTGTAATTCATCAACATTCATGCTTATACTCTATTGCACTACTTTCCTTTAAGGAGTCAGAAGGGGCCTCCTGATTCGTTGACTCCAAATCTGACAACCATGGTGCCACAGGCTTACATCTACTTGGTGGGAATTGTTAGGTTCAGGGGAGTCCTTTTTATTTGATTTATTTTACTTATAGATGATTTGCTTTCCTAATTAGATTTCATTCTATTTAGTCTAAAATCAATTCTTACTCCTAGAAATTGTCATGTAACTGAAATGGTTGAAGTTTGACCACAAATATATTAGATGGTGGGAGAACTAGCCTGGCAATGACCTACTGATACAGGGGAATAAGATAAGTCCTGTAGTCACATCTTGAGAATTCACTGTGTGACAGGAGCTGAACCTTCCTGTGGGTGCATCTCAGAATGGTCACAATGTACCAGGACTCTGGACATGATACAGGGCTCATATCTCAAGGCAAGAGCCGCTAGGATCTATTACTTCCCCTTGACAGTGTTCTGTATTCATTTTAACTGTCTAACAGTTGTTATTGTTTTTAGTATTGTTACAATTTTTTATCAAATTATTTTAAGCTTTTATTTTTAAATGGTAAATTGTGCCAATTTTATTAATCAAAACAGTAACAGTCTTAGCTATTTCCTTTTCCATCTCTCTCCTCCTCACACTTTGTTTCCCTGGAAATAATCCCTTTCAACTCAATAAGGTGGTTTATTTATTTATTTTTTTTTACATAACTATTTAAAATAAAATTTCTCTACGATTATCATCTGTCCTTCCAGTCTTCAAGACAAGAATAGCATTGTGCTGAAAGATGCTGGTCACTCTGGCCTAACATTCTCTTCAGCTTGATGAAAGTTTAAACTGATTTCTTCCTGACAGAAGACCACTGGCCTTGCCTTCCTTAGAACATTTACTTTAGAAAATTTGCAACTGTAAATTTTTTCTGTACCACTTTGTGGTTTAGAGGCTCTGCCCAGTTTTACAATCCAGGAAGGTCTGGCTCAAGGGCTTGGTAGTTAGCTTTTGAAGTATAATCCCTTGAGAAAGATACAGTCTCTCTCTCCCAGTGTCCAGAGAAAGACAGGAGCCTAATAACTGATAAATACCAATGAGCAAACACAGATGCTCTTGATCACATTGATCAACTTCCTATCTTAATGTCCCCGTCCCCAGTACTTTTCCACTAGTTTATCCCGGCACTAAAACCTACCTTTTGTTTTAAAAACTCTACCTTTTGTTTCAGTGAAACTGAGTTCAATCTCTTTTGCCTACTGCAATAGTCACAAATAACATCTTCCTTGCCTGTTTAACTCTGTTCAGTGCAATTTTTCTTTAATGACATTCATCTCTATTTTGTTGTAATAACCTAAAATACAAAGAAGAGAATACAGGAGAGCACAGAAAGGTTTGAAACAAGAAGTACTGCATCAGGCAAGTTTTCTTTCTCCATGTCCTCCTCAAGGCAGCATTAGGTAAATAAGACAAGTAGACTTTATGTAGCCATTGGCCCTTACTTTCATTTCTGTTGCATTCTACCCCGCTACCCTGCTCTCTATCATCATTTGGACATGTCATTTCATTTCTTCCTCAGCTCCACTTTTCCCCTCTATCTCAGCGTTTCTTCTTTATCCCAACATGGACTCAGATTTTTCACATGAAGTGGGCAATCATCAGTTATAGCTGGGCCAAAAGGCAATAGGGGGGCTTTGAAGTCTTACTTTTGTTTTGAATTCTGACTTTGCTATGCTGATAATGATGACCTTTGGGATGTGATTTAGTGTCTCTGAGCCTCAGATACACATTTTCACAAAATGAGAATAGTATTATCTAGATGCCATGATTTCTATGAAAGCAAATGGAAAGCATATAAAACAAATGATATACAGAGAACAAATAACTGAAACATGAACATGAACCAAACATTCTTCTCCTGTAATGAAAACTGGTTAATGAAAATAATAAAAAAAAAAAGAAGCATTGAAGGTAGCAACAATTTCTCATCATTATAGGACAGATATTAGTCACTAGAGTCTAGACTTTTCTTCCCAACTTGACACTGATTTGCTGTGAAAATTTGATTTTTTGAGTACTTATTTACTAGAGAAAATATGTTCTATGTGTTAACAGTCATTAATGAACATGAGATCGTTGGATGGCATCACTGACTCAATGGACATGAGTTTGAGCAAATTCCACGAGATGGTGAAGAACAGGGAAGCCTGGTGCACTATAGTCCATGGGGTCACCAAGAGTCAGACAAGACTGAGTGACTGAACAACAACAAATGAACATTAATAGCTGTTAAGGACCTAACAATATGCCACAAGGATATGTTAATTTATAATTTATAGCTGTAGCAGAACCTGAGATCTCTTAAAGGTCTCAAGATATTTTCAGAAGAATAGTGAAAAATAATAGTGGTTAAGGTCCCAGATTCATTTATTCTAAAATACAGATAACCCTGTCCTGAAGTGAGACTTGCAGGAGATCTTTTATTGGTGGGATCTTAGAAGTTTCATATATAATTAGGAAGCTATTGATATTGAGTGTATAGCAGAAATTTGTGTGTGTGTGTGTGTGTGTGTGTTAGTTCCTTAGTCGTGTCCGACTCTTTGCAACCCCATAAACTGCAGCCCACCAGGCCCCTCTGTCCATGGGATTCTCCAGGCAAGAATATTGGAATGGGTTGCCATGTCCTTCTCCAAAAGGAACCATAGAAAGAAAGAAAGTGATCCTGCTCAGTTGTGTCTGACTCTTTGTGACACCATGGACTTTAGCCTATCAGGCTCCTCCATTAATTTTCCAGGCAACAGTACTGGAGTGGGTTGCCATTTCCTTCTCCAATAGTAGGAATTTACTTCTCCCCAAAGATAATTAGATGTATTAATCACAATTTTAAGAGTAATTCACTGTGAATTCACAATGGGTGATTGTGTCACTTTCATGCAGGGCCAAAAATGATAGTTTCAACACATATTTAGTCATTTAGAAATTCAGCTATTTACTGTGGCCCCCAAATTCCTTTGAGGTGAAATCCCAGGAAGTTGAAATAAAGTTAATAAAAACAGATGAATGTTTACAGTAGTTCTTTAAGAAGAGTTTATTTTTGGAGAGCATATAAGAATGTTTTTAAAAGTAGTTTGGAATCTCCACACTGTTCTCCATAGTGGCTGTACTAGTTTGCATTCCCACCAACAGTGTAAGAGCGTTCCCTTTTCTCCACACCCTCTCCAGCATTTATTATTTGTAGACTTTTGGATTGCAGCCATTCTGACTGGTGTGAAATGGTACCTCATAGTGGTTTTGATTTGCATTTCTCTGATAATGAGTGACGTTGAGCATCTTTCCATGTGTTTGTTAGCCATCTGTATGTCTTCTTTGGAGAAATGTCTATTTAGTTCTTTGGCCCATTTTTTGATTGGGTCATTTATTTTTCTGGAGTTGAGCTGTAGGAGTTGCTTGTATATTTTTGAGATTAGTTTTTTGTCAGTTGCTTCATTTGCTATTATTTTCTCCCATTCTGAAGGCTGTCTTTTCACCTTGCTAATAGTTTCCTTTGATGTGCAGAAGCTTTTAAGGTTAATTAGGTCCCATTTGTTTATTTTTGTTTTTATTTCCAATATTCTGGGAGGTGGGTCATAGAGGATCCTGCTGTGATGTATGTCAGAGAGTGTTTTGCCTATGTTCTCCTCTAGGAGTTTTATAGTTTCTGGTCTTACATTTAGATCTTTATCCATTTTGAGTTTATTTTTGTGTATGGTGTTAGAAAGTGGTCTAGTTTCATTCTTTTACAAATGGTTGACCAGATTTCCCAGCACCACTTGTTAAAGAGATTGTCTTTAATCCATTGTATATTCTTGCCTCCTTTGTCAAAGATAAGGTGTCCATATGTGCGTGGATTTATCTCTGGGCTTTCTATTTTATTCCATTGATCTATATTTCTGTCTTTGTGTCAGTACCATACTGTCTTGATAACTGTGGCTTTGTAGTAGAGCCTGAAGTCAGGTAGGTTGATTCCTCCAGTTCCATTCTTCTTTTTCAAGATAGCTTTGGCTATTCGAGGTTTTTTATGATCCAGCAATCCCACTGCTGGGCATACACACTGAGGAAACCAGAAGGGAAAAAGACACGTGTACCCCAATGTTCATCGCAGCACTGTTTATAATAGCCAGGACATGGAAGCAACCTAGATGTCCATCAGCAGATGAATGGATAAGAAAGCTGTGGTACATATACACAGTGGAGTATTACTCAGCCATTAAAAAGAATACATTTGAATCAGTTCTAATGAGGTGGATGAAACTGGAGCCTATTATACAGAGTGAAGTAAGCCAGAAGGAAAAACATAAATACAGTATACTAATGCATATATATAGAATTTAGTAAGATGGTAACAATAACCCGGTGTACGAGACAGCAAAAGAGACACTGATGTATAGAACAGTCTTATGGACTCTGTGGGAGAGGGAGAGGGTGGGAAGATTTGGGAGAATGACATTGAAACATGTAAAATATCATGTAAGAAACGAGTTGCCAGTCCAGGTTCGAGGCACGATACTGGATGCTTGGGGCTAGTGCACTGGGACGACCCAGAGGGATGGTATGGGGAGGGAGGAGGGAGGAGGGTTCAGGATGGGGAACACATGTATACCTGTGGCGGATTCATTTTGATATTTGGCAGAACTAATACAATTATATAAAGTTTAAAAATAAAATAAAATTAAAAAAATAAAAAATAAAAGTAGTTTGGTTATTAGAGTAGATATACAGCAAATTCAAATGATGTATTAGAGCTTTTTTCTCTTCATCTTCAGGGTCCCATTTTCCCCTGTACAATGCTGCAGTGATCCAGAGAGTGTGAGACCAGAGACCCTCTCTCTCAGCCCAGATGTCCTGAGGACACAGTAAATGTAGCAAGTAGCCCAGCTCACAGGTCAACCACAGCCCTGGGACAGTCTTGCAGCTGTGCTGCTTCCAGTGCACCAAGAGCACATCTACACTTGACAAAAAGTCACAGACAAAACACCCTTTCAGTACTTCCACGTGTCTAGAAACAAAATCAGGACTTCTCAGTGGTCAGAGTAAGCTTACCCAACTTCTACTTCCTGTGAATGCCAGAATGTGGAATTTAGTCAATTGTCCAGACAGGCTTACAAAATTGTGATGTGCTTTATACATTCACATTTTACTAATAATACTTTTTACAGACACTGACACACACACCAAATATTGTACTGCAACTATCTTATTCAGAAGAAATCCAGGACTAATAAAATTTATTTTATCGTGCAGCACAGTGTTTTTCAGTAATGGCGTTCAAGATTAAAGTAGATGAATGAACATTTTCTATCAATTCAATTAAGATATCTCTACTAATTTATGTATAACCTTGTTTGGATTTAGAATGATCCACAAATAATTTGAAAATCATCAGATGCCACCTTACCTCTGTGATGTCATAGGTATTACAAAGGACTCATGAAAATACTTTCTGAAGAAAAAATTGACATACTACTTTCTGACTCCTTAACATAACTTTAATTAGCATTTTGAAGACCAATAATTCCAACTCATTTCTGGGGTTACAATGAAACCTTAACTCTTTTTGTTACCCAGGGAAGTTATTAATTCCATCTTTCCTGTCTTATCTATTATAAATCACAAACTATTAAAGCCCATTAATTAGAGTAGGTCAAATAATCATACAAAATATGTACTTTTCACTTACAGAGGGCATAACTATAAGATCTCACTGCGCCACACATTTTTGGATATATATGCATTTGTGTGTGTGTGTGTTCAGTCATGTCCAGCTCTTTGCAACCCCATGCACTGTAACCTGTCAGCCTCCTCTGTTCATTGTAATTTTTTACTACCCAAAGCAATCTATAGATTCAATGCAATCCCTATCAAGCTACCAACTATATTTTTCAAGAACTAGAACAAATAATTTCACAATTTGTATGGAAATTAAAAAAAAACCTCGAATAGCCAAAGCAAACTTGAGAAAGAAGAATGGAACTGGAGGAATCAACCTGCCTGACTTCAGGCTCTACTACAAAGCCACAGTCATCAAGACAGTGTGGTACTGGCACAAAGAAGGAAATATAGATCAATGGAACAAAATAGAAAGCCCAGAGATAAATCCACGCACCTATGGACACCTTATCTTTGACAAGGGAGGCAAGAATATAGAATGGAGAAAAGACAATCTCTTTAACAAGTGGTGCTGGGAAAACTGGTCAACCACTTGTAAAAGAATGAAACTAGAACACTTTCTAACACCATACACAAAAATAAACTCAAAATGGATTAAAGATCTAAACGTAAGACCAGAAACTATTAAACTCCTAGAGGAAAACATAGGCAAAATACTCTTTGACATAAACCATGGCAGGATCCTCTATGATCCACCTCCCAGAATATTGGAAATAAAAGCAAAAATAAACAAATAGGACCTAATTAAAATTAAAAGCTTCTGCACAACAAAGGAAACTATAAGCAAGGTAAAAAGACAGCCTTCAGTATGGGAGAAAATAATAACAAACAAGGCAACAAACAAAGAATTAATCTCAAAAATATACAAGCAACTCCTACAGCTCAATTCCAGAAAAATAAATGACCCGATCGAAAAATGGGCCACAGACCTAAACAGACATTTTCCCAAAGAAGACAAACAGATGGCTAACAAACACATGAAAAGATGCTCAACATCACTCATATCAGAGAAATGCAAATCAAAACCACAATGAAGTACTATTTCACGCCAGTCAGAATGGCTGCTATCTAAAAGTCTACAAGCGATAAATGCTGGAGAGGGTGTGGAGAAAAGGGAACCCTCTTACACTGTTGGTGGGAATGCAAACTAGTACAGCCACTATGGAGAACAGTGTGGAGATTCCTTAAAAAACTGGAAATAGAACTGCCTTATGACCCAGCAATCCCACTGCTGGGCATACACACTGAGGAAACCAGAATCAAAAGAGACATGTGTACCCCAATGTTCACTGCAGCACTGTTTATAATAGCCAGGACATGGAAGCAACCTAGGTGTCCATCAGCAGATGAATGGATAAGAAAGCTGTGGTACATATACACAATGGAATATTACTCGGCCATAAAAAGAATACATTTGAATCAGTTCTAATGAGGTGGATGACACTGGATCCTATTATACAGAGTGAAGTAAGCCAGAAAGAAAAACACCAATACAGTATACTAATGCGTATATATGGAATTTAGAAAGATGGTAATGATAACCCTATATGCGAGGCAGCAAAAGAGACACAGATGTATAGAACAGCCTTTTGGACTCTGTGGGAGAGGGCGAGGGTGGGCTGATATGGCAGAATGGCACTGAAACGTAAATTATCATATGTGACATGAGTTGCCAGTCCAGGGTCGATGCATGATACAGGATGCTCGGGGCTGGTGCACTGGGATGACCCAGAGGGATGGGATGGGAGGGAGGTGGGAGGGGGTTTCAGAATGGGGAACACATGTACACTCATGGCAGATTCAAGTCAATGTATGGCAAAACCAATACAATATTGTAAAGTAAAATAAATAAATAAATTAAAAAAAAAAAGAGTACTGGAGTGGGTTGCCATTTCCTCCTCCAGGGGATCTTCCTGACACATGATCAAACCTGAGTCTCCTGCTTTGGCAGGCAGATTCTTTACCACTCTGCCACCTGGGAAGTCTGATATATATATATATATATTTATATATATATATATATTTATATATATATTTATATATATATATAAATACTGACTCTCATATCAATGACTGTTCAGGTAACAAAAAATATGCAAATTGCTTGTCTAGTGTGACCGAAGAAATTTTATAATGATGACATTAAAAAACCCCAAAAAAACCTGTCCACTAAGGTATGAAAGGAATTAATTATTGTCTGCATAATTAGTGTGATCTAAAAAGCTAAAAATATGATTCAAATTCCTGGGCCACTGAACCATCAAAATAGCAAAAAAGACAGCACGTGCTCATCGATTTAAGATTTATGTGTAAAATGAAGTTCCAGTGAAGCACAAGGCATGCAATGGATAAATAAAGGGATTATAGTCAGATTACTGTTATTCAGGGATTTGTTAAGAGTGGTTAAGCAAGACTACTACTAATAATAGGTACTGCATTTTCAGAAAAATACAAATGTATTGCAAATTAGTTAAACTGTTCCTAGATCAGATGACAACTCTTCTTTGAAATATGACAAAATTCAGTCTCAGATCAGCAAACAGCTATAGTAGCTTGTGCAATCAATTTTACTCTTGGGATAAAATATGTCCATAAAAATATCACAGTTAATGTTTTGAATGTGATGTATAAAAGGTGGAGTTCTTGATCTTGAATAATGATGACAAGTTGTATGCTCATTTGGAGCAGAGAAATTAAAAAAAATAAGAATGAGATAAAAGGATTCATTGATGAAAATAAGATATTATGAGAAGCACAGGTTCTAGGTGCTCAGCAAAACCACTTTTTTTTTTTTCTTTTCCCTGGATATAAAGTTATTCTTTATTTCCCAGACCCTCTTGCTCTAAGTGTGACCATGCCTGAGTTCTGGACAATGAAGAGAGCAGAAATCATGTGCTCCAATTTTAGATATGATTAACAGAAGTCCTCCCATGATGAACTCATACCATACACAAAAATAAACTCAAAAAGGAATAAATACATAAATATAAGACTTAAGATCATAAAACTCCTAGAAGAAAACATGTGGAACACTTTTTGACATAAATCATAACAATATTTTTGGTCTATTTCCTAAATCAAAGGAAATAAAAATAAAAACAAACAAAAACTATGAGGTCTCAAAAACTATGGGACATAGTTAAACCTAAAAGCTTTTGCACATTAAAGTAAACCATCATAAAAGGTAAAAGACAACCCAGTGAATGAGAGAAATTTTTCCAAATATGACTGACAAAGGGTTAATATTCAAAATGTATAAAAATCCCATACAATTCAACATAAAAAATATTTAAAAATGGATAGTAGACCTAAAGGAAAAATTTTCTGAAGAATACATACAGATGGTCAATAGAAACATGAAAAGATACTCAACACTTACCAGAGAAACCCAAATTAAAACCACAGTGCAACATTACCTCACACCTGTCAGAATGGCTATCATCCAAAAGAAAACAAATAACAAATGCTATTGGTGTGGATGTGGAGAAAAAGGGATCCTCACACTTTGTTGATGGGAATGTATGTTGGTACGGTCACTATTGAAAACAGTGTGAGTGTTGTTTAGTTGCTGAATCACGCTCAAAGGGGTTACTCAAAACACTAAAAATAGAACTAACATATGACCTGATCCAGAAATTCAACTCCTGGGTATCTCTCCAGAAAAAAATAATAACACTTACTTTGAAGAGATACATGAGCCTTAATGTTCATAGCAGCATTATCTGCAATTGCCAAGATATGGAAACAACCTAAGTGACCATCAATAGATGAATGGATAAATAATATGTGCTATGTATACACACACAGACACAAACACATAAACACACAGACACACATGTATCCTGGAGAAGGGTATGGCACCCACTCCAGTATTCTTGCCTGGAGAATCCCAGGGACAGAGGAGCAATGCAGGCTACAGTACACGGGGCTGCAAAGAGTCAGACATGACAGCAGCAACTCAGCATTCACACATATACGTACTTATACACAGTGGAATACTACTCAGTCACAAAAAAGAATGAAAATCTGTCATTTGAAATAATAAGGATGCACTTGGAAGGTATTTTGCTAAGTGAAGTAAGACAGACTAATACTGTGTAATACAGCTTATAGTGGGATCTAAAAGTAACACATAGTAAGTATAACAAAGCATAGGAAGACTTACAGAAAACAAACACGTGGTTGTCAGTAGGGAAAAGAAGGAGGGAGGGAACAGATGGGTCAAGGTATCAAGAGTTACAGACTATTAGGGATAGTCATAGAAAAAGCAGGAGAACTACAAAAAAACATCTACTACTACTTTATTAACTATGCCAAAGCTTTTGACTGTGTGCATCACAAAAGACTGTGGAAAATTCTTGAAGAGATGGGTGTACCAGATCACCTGACCTGCCTCCTGAGAAATCTCTATGCAGGTGAAGAAGCAACAGTTGGAAACAGAAATGGAACAACAGATTGGTTCCAAACTGGGAAAGGAGTATATCAAGGCTGTATATTGTCACCCTGCTTATATAACTTATCTGCAGAATACATCATGCAAAATGCTGGGCTGGATGAGGCACAATCTAGAATCCAGATTGCTGGGAGAAATATCAATAACCTCAGATATGTAGATGATGCCACCCTTATGGAAGAAAATGAAGAGGAACTAAAGAGCTTCTTGATGAAGGTGAAAGAGGAGAGTGAAAAAGCTGGCTTAAAACTCAGCACTCAAAAAACAAAGAACATGGCATCTGATCCCATCACGTCATGACAAATAGATGGGGAAACCATGGAAAAGTGACAGACTTTATTTTCTTGGACTCCAAAATCACTGCAGATGGTGGCTGAAGTCACGAAATCAAGACTCTTGCTTCTTGGAAGAAAAGGACCAACCTTTTGCTAATATGCTATGACCAACCTAGATAGCATATTAGAAAACAGAGACATTACTTTGCCAACAAAGGTCCATATAGTCAGAGCTATGGTTTTTCCAGAAGTCATGTATGGATGTCAGAGTTGGACTATGAAGAAAGCTGAGAGCTGAAGAACTGATGCTTCTGAACTGTGGTGTTGGAGAAGACTCTTGAGAGTCCCTTGGACTGCAAGGAGATCAAACCAGTCAATCCTAAAAGAAAACTGTTCTGAATATTCATTGGAAGGACTGATGCTGAAGCTGAAGCTTCAAAACTTTGGCCACCTGATACAAAGAACTGACTCATTGGAAAGACCCTGATGCTGGGAAAGATTGAAGGCAGGAGGAGAAGGGGACAACAGAGAATGAGATGGTTGGATGGCATCACCGACTCGATGGACATGAGTTTGAGCCAGCTTCAAATGTTGATGATGGAGAGGGAAGCCTGGTGTGCTGCAGTCCATGGGGTCTCAAAGAGTTGGACATGACTGAGTGACTGAACTAAACTGAAGCTTCAAGGATATATTTTATTCAGTTCAGTTCAGTTGCTCAGTTGTTTCTGACTCCATGATATGTCATATATTTTACAGCATGGGGAAATATAGCCAATATGTTTAATAACTATGGACTTCCCTGATAGGTCAGTTGGTAAAGAATCCACCTGTAATACAGGAATCTGAGGTTCAATTCCTGGGACGGGAAGACTCACTGGAGAAGGGATAGTCTACCCACTCCATTATTTTTGGACTTCACTTGCGGCTCAGCAGGTAAAGAATCCACCTGCAACGTGGGAGACCTGGGTTTGATCCCTGGGTTGGAAAGATTCCCTGGAGAAGGGAAAGGCTACTCACTCCAGTATTCTGGCCTGGAGAATTCCATGGACTTTATAGTCTATGGGGTCACAAAGAGCTGGACAGGACTGAGCGACATTCACTTTCACTTTCAATTGCCAACATCTGCTGGATCATTGAAAAAGCAAGAGAGTTCCAGAAAAACATCTATTTCTGCTTTATTGACTATGCCAAAGCCTTTGACTGTGTGGATCAAAATAAACTGTGGAAAATTCTGAAAAAGATAGGAATACCAGACCACCTGACCTGCCTCTTGAGAAACCTATACACAAGTCAAGAAGCAACAGTTAGAACTGGACATGGAACAACAGACTGGTTCCAAATAGGAAAAGGAGTACGTCAAGGCTGTATATTGTCACCCTGCTTATTTAACTTCTATGCAGAGTACATCGTGAGAAACGCTGGGCTGGAAGAAGCACAAGCTGGAATCAAGATTGCCGGGAGAACTATCCATAACCTCAGATATGCAGATGACACCACCCTTATGGCAGAAAGTGAAGAGGAACTAAAAAGCCTCTTGATGAAAGTGAAAGAGGAGAATGAAAAAGTTGGCTTAAAGCTCAACATTCAGAAAATGAAGATCATGGCATCTGGTCCCATCACTTCATGGGAAATAGATGGGGAAACAGTGAAAACAGTGTCAGATTTTATTTTGGGGGGCTCCAAAATCACTGAAGAAGGTGATTACAGCCATGAAATTAAAAGACGCTTACTCCTTGGAAGGAAAGTTATGACCAACCTAGATAGCATATTCAAAAGCAGAGACATTTATTTGCCAACAAAAGGTCCGTCTAGTCAAGGCTATGGTTTTTCCAGTGGTCATGTATGGATGTGAGAGTTGGACTGTGAAGAAAGCTGAGCACTGAAGAATTGATGCTTTTGAACTGTGGTGTTGGAGAAGACTCTTGAGAGTCCCTTGGCCTGCAAGGAGATCCAACCAGTCCATCTTAAAGAAGATCCATCCTGTGTGTTCATTGGAAGGACTGATGCTGAGGCTGAAACTTCAATACTTTGGCCACCTCATGTGAAGGGTTGACTCATTGGAAAAGACTCTGATGCTGGGAGGGATTGAGGGCAGGAGGAAAAGGGGACGGACAGAGTGATGGACAGGGCGGCCTGGTGTGCTGCAATTCATGGGTCGCAATGAGTCGGACACGACTGAGCGACTGAAGTGAATTGATAATAACTATAAATGGAGTAAGTATAACCTTAAAAAATTGTGAATGACTATGTTGTATACCTATAACTCATACATATTTTATACTATGTTGCTGTTGTTAAATTTACATCAATTATACCTCATAAAAAATCTAGTAACAACATCAAAAGAATTACTGCAACATTGCTGCCTCTCTGTTGTGTTGTGCCATTGGTTCTTCTCTATACCTTAATTTTTTCCCACATTCCAAGGCCTGATTACAAATTTCCCTCCTACAGGAATCTTTCTCTAATAGTCTGATGTATGGTTTTCTGCTTTTTATGAAATCCTATATTATTAAGAGTCTGAGCATTAAGCCTCAGCCTAAGCCTACCTTGCCATTGCTATTTATATGTCAGGATTAGAACACAGAGGCAGAACTACTAGAAGTTGTGAAATACACACATATAAACACAGACATATACATATACACTCACTCACAAATAATTTATTTTTGGAATTTGACCTTAAGAGATGATGAAAATGAAAGTTGCTCAGTTGTATCCAAGTCTTTGGGTCTTCATGGACTACGTAGTCCATGGAATTTTCTAGGCCAGAATACTGGAGTGCATAGCCTTTCCCTTCTCCAGGGGATCTTCCCAACCCAGGGATCGAATACAGGTTTCCCACATTGAAGGTGGATTCTTTACCAGCTGAGCCACAAGGGAAGACCAAGGACACTGGAGTGGGTAGCCTATCCTTTCTTCAGTGGATCTTCCTGACCCAGGAATTGAACTGGGGTCTCCTACATTTCAGGCAGATTCTTGACCAACTGACCTATGAGGGATGATAGGAATTGGTTAAACAGTGTTATGAGGTGGTTATTTCTGTGTCAGGTGTTGGGAACTGAAGTCTGCAGGGTCTGGCATAACGTGAAGGAGTAAGAAATGACAAATAGGAACCTGCAAGGATGAGCTTGGTTCATCCTCTAGTCCAACCTCAGGAACTAGAATCTATTCTAGTCTCTCAATGCCTCTAAGCTTCCACCTTCTATGACACTGGTTTACTGGAGAAGGTTTTGCCCTTCATCACAAAGCTAAATATATAGCTGGTTCAGAATTTAAAAGCTGAAGTTGAAGACAGAGACACAATAGTAGCTAGAAAAGTTTTGGATCTCTAGCTCCATATTAACTGGATGAGATAAGCCATGACATACAATACACATGAGTAGCAAAAGCACCTATGCTTTGTTTCTGGTTACCTGATTCCCTCTGTGGAAGTATTGACTTAAACAGACATTGTGACTTTGTGGGCATCTGGAAAGAGTCTATACCTTGATGTTTTTGTGTTTACCCAGGTGATTACATATGAAAATGTATTGAGCTATGTACATAAGATACTTCACTATGCTTTTAATTTGAGTACAGTTCACTTCAGTTGCTCAGTCATGTCCAACTCTTTGAGACCGATGGACTGCCACATACCAGGCTTCCCCATCCATCACCAATTCTCAGAGCATGCTCAAACTCATGTCCATTGAGTCAGTGATACCATCCAAACATCTCGTCCTCTGTCATCTCATTCTCCTCCTGCCTTTAATCTTTCCCAGCATCAGGGTCTTTTCCAGTGAGTCCGTTCTTTGCATCAGGTGGTTGAAGGATTGGAGCTTCAGCTTCAGCATCAGTCTCTCCAGTGAAAATTCAGGACTGATTTCCTGAATAAGGAGTGTGATATTTGATGGGTAATAATAAGGTTTTACTCACTTAGGCTGTTAAGATGTACTAGTCACTGTGCAAGCACTTGAGTATACTATCTTACTTAATGTTGCATTAGTAAGCCCATTTTACATATAAAAAAACGAAGGCACATAAAATTAATATGTATTTCCCGGGATCACCAGTGAGTGAATAGAAGGCCATGATGGAAACACAGGATTTTTTAATTCTGAAGACTCTAATCTCTGCTCTTTACAAAGCCTCATATTCATGCTGGCAGTGCAGAGAAGGAAGATATTCACAGAGGGAGGGGTAGAACAAGACCATTCAGGGAGAATGAAAAAAATTATGACATGTTGAAGGAAAGTGCAATTGTGCGGTAGTTTGAGCATTCTTTGGCACTGCCTTTCTTTGGGATTGGAATGAAAACTGACCTTTTCCAGTCCTGTGGCCACTGCTGAGTTTTCCAAATTTGCTGGCATATTGAGTGCAGCATTTTCACAGCATCATCTTTCAGGATTTGAAATAGCTCAACTGGAATTCCATCACCTTCACTAGCTTTGTTCATAGTGATGCTTTCCAAGGCCCACTTGACTTCACATTCCAGGATGTCTGGCTCTAGGTCCGTGATCACACCATCATGATTATCTGGGTCGTGAAGATCTTTTTTGTACAGTTCTTCTGTGTATTCTTGCCACCTCTTCTTAATATCTTCTGCTTCTGTTAGGTCCATACCATTTCTGTCCTTTATCGAGCCCATCTTTGCATGAAATGTTCCCTTGGTATCTCTAATTTTCTTGAAGAGATCTCTAGTCTTTCCCATTTTGTTGTTTTCCTCTATTTCTTTGCATTGATCACTGAGGAAGGCTTTCTTATCTTTTCTTGTTATTCTTTGGAACTCTGCATTCAGATGCTTATATCTTTCCTTTTTCTACTTTGCTTTTTGCTTCTCTTCTTTTCACAACTATTTGTAAGACCTCCTCAGACTGCCATTTTGCTTTTTTGCATTTCTTTTCATGGGGATGGTCTTGATCCCTGTCTCCTGTACAATGTCACAAACCTCTGTCCATAGTTCATCATGCACTCTGTCTATCAGATCTAGGCCCTTAAATCTATTTCTCACTTCCACTGTATAATCATAAGGGATTTGATGTAGGTCATACCTGAATGGTCTAGTGGTTTTCCCTCCTTTCTTCAATTTAAGTCTAAATTTGGCAATAAGAAGTTCATGATCTGAGCCACAGTCAGCTCCTGGTCTTATTTTTGCATAATACATCATGAGAAATGCTGGGCTGAAAGAAGCACAAGCTGGAATCAAGATTGCCAAGAGAAATATCAATAACCTCAGATATGCAGATGACACCGCCCTCCTGGCAGAAAGTGAAGAGGAACTAAAAAGCCTCTTGATGAAAGTGAAATAGGAGAATGAAAAAATTAGCTTAAAGCTCAACATTCAGAAAACTAAGATCATGGCATCTAGTCCCATCACTTCATGGGAAACAGATGGAAAACAGTGGACACAGTGTCAGACTTTATTTTTTTGGGCTCCGAAATCACTGCAGATGGTGATTGCAGCCATGAAATTAAAAGACGCTTACTCCTTGGAAGGAAAGTTATGACCAAACTAGATAGCATATTCAAAAGCAGAGACATTACTTTGCCAACAAAGGTCCGTCTAGTCAAGGCTATGGTCTTTCCAGTGGTCATATATGGATGTGAGAGTTGGACTGTGAAGAAGGCTGAGCGCTGAAGAACTGATGCTTTTGAACTGTTGTGTTGCAGAAGATTCTTGAGAGTCCCTTGGACTGCAAGGAGATCCAACCAGTCCATCCTAAAGGAGACCAGCCCTGGGGTTTCTTTGGAAGGACTGATGCTAAAGTTCAAACTCCAGTACTTTGGCCACCTCATGTGAAGAGTTTACTCATTGGAAAATACCCTAATGCTGTGAGGAATTGGGGGCAGGAGGAAAAGGGGATGACAGAGGATGGGATGGCTTGATGGCATCACCAACTCGATGGACATGAGTTTGAGTGAACTCTGGGAGTTGGTGATGGACAGGGAGACCTGGCATGCTCTGATTCATGGGGTCGCAAAGAGTCGGACACGACTGAGCAACTGAACTGAACTGAACTGAAGGAAAGTGAAGGAGTTCCATATGGGTAATCACAGATTTGGATTTAACTTTCTACCAAAATAAATAAATAAAATTTAAAAAAGAGAGAAGCAAAATAAACATACTTAACCAAACCCATCAACATGTCTACCCCTAAATTCCAACCTGAATGATTCTCTTACATTTTATCTTGTTTAAATCCTATGAACTACCAAGTCTAAATTTATATCTCCTCCTAAATAATATTAAATTAAAAGACACTTACTCCTTGGAAGGAAAGTTATGACCAACCTAGATAGCATATTCAAAAGCAGAGACATTACTTTGCCAACAAGGGTTCGTCAAGTCAAGGCTATGGTTTTTCCTGTGGTCATGTATGGATGTGAGAGTTGGACTGTGAAGAAGGCTTAGCGCTGCAGAATTGATGCTTTTGAACTGTGGTGTTGGAGAAGACTCTTGAGAGTCCCTTGGACTGCAAGGAGATCCAACCAGTCCATTCTGAAGGAGATCAGCCCTGGGATTTCTTTGGAGGGAATGATGCTAAAGCTGAAACTCCAGTACTTTGGCTGCCTCATGCGAAGAGTTGACTCATTGGAAAAGACTCTGATGCTGGGAGGGACTGGGGGCAGGAGGAGAAGGGGATGACAGAGGATGAGATGGCTGGATGGCATCACTGACTCGATGGACGTGGGTCTGAGTGAACTCCAGGAGTTGGTGATGGACAGGGAGGCCTGGCGTGCTGCAATTCATGGGGTCGCAAAGAGTCGGACACGACTGAACGACTGAACTGAACTGGTAGTATGCCTGTATTAGTACAATATCCTTCACCACCAATTCTCTTCTGTCCACTACTATCTCCTTTGTCTCCTTCTCTCCACACATTAAGTCCTTTGATCATGCATTGTTTTAAATTTTTTAACTAGAGTTTAAAATTTTTAAAACATTCATAATAATTATGATATTCAGTACTATGAATTAACAATAACCTTCCTTCTAGTACCTGCAACTTGAACCACAGTGTTTGATGCACTCTCTGTAAACACATCTGGTAATAGATCTTACAAAGGTAGTATTTAGCATCATGTATGCGAAAAACATTGAATAACAAACTCCAAAGATGAGTGCCAAGGTTATATACTCTTTACTTAGACTCACTGATATATGTGTTGATAAAGGAAATCAACCCTGAATATTCATTGGAAGGACTGATGCTGAAGCTCAAGCTCTGATACTTTGGCCACCTGATGTGAAGAGCCGACTCTTTGGAAAAGACTCTGATGCTCGGAAAGATTGAGGGTAGGAGGAGAAGTGGGCCACAGACGATGAGGTGGTTGGATGGCATCACTGACTCAATGGACATGAGTTTAACCAAGTTCTAGGAGATGGTGAAGGACAGGGAAGCCTGGTGCACTATAGTTCATGGGGTCACAAAGAGTCAGACACAACTTAGCAACTGAACAACAACAAATAAATATAACACACACATGCACATATATGCACCATGATGCAAGTGCAGACTCAGTGTATGTAGTATAAATGACAGGAGTTTGTCTCCCATAGATTGCTATAAGTGAGCATGAAGTGAAAAGACCATTGTTATCATTGCTCAGTCGCTAAGTTGTGTCTGACTCTTCGTGACCCCATGGATTGTAGTCAGCCAGATTACTTTGTCCATGGGATTTCCCAAGCAAGAATACTGGAGTTAGTTGCTATTTCCTTCTCCAGGTGATCTTCCCAACTCAGGGATTGAACCTATATCTCCTGCATTAGCAGGTGGATTCTTTAATTCTCAGTTGCCAGGGAAACCCAAAAAAGACCATTGCTTCATCTCTCTAACTTTTCACTTAAAGTAATTTCTTAGAGAAAGAAGAAATTCACTAAACTTACAGGAGTACCTTTTATTGTTTCTAGAAGGTAGAGGGGTTTGTATTTCAACATAGGTTTCTAGATCTGAAGCTTGTCAAATCAGGCACTGAAGTGATTAGAACACTAGCTCGCTAATTTAGACTAATTAAAATGACAATAAATTGAATTGCTGGAAAGGCCAATTTTTGAGGCATATTTAAAAGTTACAATAACTAGAATCTAATTAACAAAATGTTATAAGAAAATGTTCCACAGAAAGCACCTTGTTTAATGAACTTCTCTTGAAGATTTGTTATTAGCATATTTATTGTTAGGGTGCAATGTTCCAGAATGATGGAAAACAGCTTTTTCACTGAAGTTAATCAACATATTCTTTTATACTTGTAACATTATTATTTAATTTAACCTCAAACTGGTTCCTTTATGTGTAATGCTTTGCAATTCAAAAGCAATTTTTCATTTAAACCTTGCCTGACCTATCTATCAGATGTGTGCTATGTGGTGTCACTCCGTCGACTCCAACTCTTTGTGACCCCAAGGACTGGAGCCCGCCAGATTAACCCTGTCCTTGGGGATTCTCCAGGCAAGAATCCTGGAGTGGGTTTCCATGCCCTCCCCCAGGGTATCTTCCCAACCCAGGGATGGAACCCGGGTCTCCTGCAATGCAGGAGGATTCTTTACTGTCTGAGCCACCAGAGAAGCCCCTTACTTACTATCAGATAAGTAAGCACAATTGTTAGCTTTCTACAAACAAAAATGTGTGTTTTACAATTATTTCATGACTTTCCCAAGATCTAAAACCAATGAATCACGGGATGTGACAAAAAATCATTAGACTCAAGTTAACTCTACTATCCCAAGTACCTACTTACTGATCTGAGCTGCACCAATTTTAAGGCATTGCTATCTGAATATATTATCTTATATTTTAGAGATTTATGTTGAAGTACCCATAGGAAATACTACAGAATGAAATCAAACATGCAAAAATCTTCCTTCATTCTTATACTAATTAAGGGATAATGTATAAGAGGCATTATGGGCCAGGAGCAAGTGAAGTCCATTCTGTTGATTTGGGCTGAACTCAATTGTGCTAAACATCTTATTATGTTTCTTTTTCTTGATATGATATATACTATGTATATTTATAGACCATACATACATTTTTATATGTGTATACAAATATGTATATATAATCCATATATGTTATATAATGTATGATTATATAAATATATAACATTTGCATCATACATACAAAATAATTTATATTTAAATAAATTAATGGCATTTTCTTAATTATTTACCTCATGAGAGCAGATAATTGAACTTAACTACACTTTGCATTTGCATGCAGTATCCTGTCTGTTCTCCTCCTGTAGATATGTTTATAAAGGAAATTGGATTTACTCTTTGCATAAACCAACACATTTAGTAGGTGGCTGTGGAGGTCCAATTAATTCCTCTAACAGTACAAGTGAAATGAGGTTATTGGATTATGTTACTAGAGAACTGATTTAGTGAAATACTACTTCTTGTAAGCATATTCAAGGAAAATGTATCTAAAACTACTATATGGAACGGCAAGGAGAACTCAAGATAAAATTGATTTGTTTTAGATGAGGAAGTGTTAATACATGATCACTTATTTATATGAAGAGACAAAGAGAAATGTTTCTTTATTCTTGTTGTTATTTTGAAAACACCAGGAAAATGTCAGGATGGACTTTGAAGACATCTAACTGGTATTATCGACCTTTTTACCACCAAATCTTAAGATGTGGTATCATCTTGATGGAGCTCAGTAAGGACAGTTGAATACCAAGTTGGAAATCAGTAGACACATCCAAATATGAACTCCATGGTTGGTTAAGTCACAACCTCACTGAACTTCCTTTTCCTCATCTAAGAAGTATAAGTAATTATCCTGTTGGATAAAGATTGAGTAGGTAATAAACACTGTGCACTTTGAAGATCACAAATTGCAAAGCATAAATAATGACATTAGAGTAATAAGGAATTCTGAAATTATTTTAAAGTATAAACAAAAGCCTTTCTTTCCACAATACTGTTGTTGCCAAGAATGAAATTTCAGATAGAATTTTTGTTTACCAAACCTCACTTTAAGTGTGAAGATGCACAATTAAGCCTCTTCTGCTGCTGCTACATTTTGTAAATATAAGTGGGTATAAATCCCAGATCTTGGGAAAAACAGTCACACTGTTTAGCTGGATCGACAGAAACACAGAGGGTTTTTAAGAAAACCAAAGGTCGTGCCAAAGGCTGAGTGAGTGACACTAAACAGAGGAAAATTAAATGCTTCAGCTTTTGGCTTTCCATCACTCACCCATATTAACCGAAATTGCGGCTCAGTCTTTATCCGATAATAGAAATAGAAAATCCTCCTAACAACACTTCTGGATTATTATAATCCTCATTTCTAAAGAGAAGAAAGCTGAAGTCCAAGGAGATTAAATAAGCTGTTTAAGATCATACAGCTAGTAGGTTAAAGAGATAGAATTTGAGCCAGACTCTACCTGGGGGGTGCAGGCTTATTTTTTCCCCTACTCCCAAGGCTGAACTAAGAATCAGTTATTTCTTTTACAAAACAGAGATAAGCTTTTTCCTTTGCAACTTGCCTATGCTTAGAAATGATCTGTTTTCGTACTTAGTACCCTGCCACTTGCTTACTTATGAAGAGAATAATCAACTTCTGCAAGCCATCATATATAAAACAGATGGTGTAAGACCAAGCAGCAGTTGGGCTTTCTCTATTCCCCACCTGGCAGTGGGAGATGGCTGAGCTGTAGAAGGGGGTCACTGAGCAGCTCAGGATGTCACCTGCCTAAACAACTGGTTGGTATGTAGGGGGAGTTTGGAGGTTAGAGAGGATAAACCATAATCACAGTCTCTGCAACATCATTAGCTGTAACTCCACTCACCAGGTCACCAGATCAAAAAAGTCCTAGCTTGCCTCTCCCACAGATAAAACTAATTAGATATTTCTCAATTTACCATCAAACACAAGAAGATCCTTTATCCAAACAGCTTGGAAAATGCCTGTGCCTAGGGCCAGCAGTGAGGATAAAGAGAGTCAAGTGAGTCTAGTTAGTGACAATTTTAGGAAATTCTATAACACTAGAAATATTTTGCCTGGAAGCTCTTTCACTTGTGACATTTATTAGTCCATGAGTTATTAGTTTCCCTACTGGGAAAAATAAAGATACTTATAAAGCCAGCATTCTAAATGTGATCCCTGTATGAACCACTTCCCTTTGCTCTTATGCTGGGACAGTATCCAATTCCATCCAATTCCAGACAGCATCACAGAGAGGACTCTGCCAGAAAATGTGAATGAATCAAAGCACATTCACCCCAATTACTAGAAAAAATGAATCAAATGTTCATTCTACTACTCATGAGCTAAGAGTTAAATGATTTTAAAGAAAAACAAATTTTATTACATTTTCTCCTTATTTAAGACATTTTTTTTGAATTTTTGATCAGACTTCAGTTCAGTTCAGTTCAGTCACTCAGTTGTGTCCGACTCTTTGAGACCCCATGAATCGCAGCACGCCAGGTCTCCCTGTCCATCACCAACTCCCGGAGTTCACCCAGACTCATGTCCATTGGGTCAGTGATGCCGTCCAGCCATCTCATCCTCTGTCGTCCCCTTCTCCTCCTGCCCCCAATCCCTCCCAACATCAGAGTCTTTTCCAATGAGTCAACTCTTTGCATGAGGTGGCCAAAGTAGTGCTGCATTCAATATGCCAGCAAATTTGGAAAACTCAGCAATGGCCACAGGACAGGAAAAGGTCAGTTTTCATTCCAATCCCAAAGAAAGGCAATGCCAAAGAATGTTCAAACTACCACTCAATAGCACTTATCTCACACGCTAGTAAAGTAATGCTCAAAATTCTGCAAGCCAGGCTTCAGCAATACGTGAACCGTGAACTTCCAGATGTTCAAGCTGGTTTTAGAAAAGGCAGAGGAATCAGAGACAAAATTGGAAACATCTGCTGGATCATGGAAAAAGCAAGAGAGTTTCAGAAAAAATCTATTTCTGCTTTATTGACTATGCCAAAGCCTTTGACTGTGTGGATCAAAATAAACTGTGGAAAATTCTGAAAAAGATAGGAATACCAGACCACCTGACCTGCCTCTTGAGAAACCTATACACAAGTCAAGAAGCAACAGTTAGAACTGGACATGGAACAACAGACTGGTTCCAAATAGGAAAAGGAGTACGTCAAGGCTGTATATTGTCACCCTGCTTATTTAACTTCTATGCAGAGTACATCATGAGAAACGCTGGGCTGGAAGAAGCACAAGCTGGAATCAAGATTGCCAGGAGAAATATCAATAACCTCAGATATGCAGATGACACCACCTTTATGGCAGAAAGTGAAGAGGAACTCAAAAGCCTCTTGATGAAAGTGAAAGAGGAGAGTGAAAAAGTTGGCTTAAAGCTCAACTTTCAGAAAATGAAGATTATGGCATCTGGTCCCATCACTTCATGGCAAATAGATGGGGAAACAGTGGAAACAGTGTCATACTTTATTTTTTGGGGCTTCAAAATCACTGCAGATGGTGACTGCAGCCATGAAATTAAAAGACGCTTACTCCTTGGAAGGAAAGTTATGACCAACCTAGATAGCGTGTTGAAAAGCAGAGACATTACTTTGCCAACAAAGGTCCATCTCGTCAAGGCTATGGTTTTTCCAGTGGTCATGTATGGATGTGAGAGTTGGACTGTGAAGAAAGCTGAGTGCCAAAGAATTGATGCTTTTGAACTGTGGTGTTGGAGAAGACTCTTGAGAGTCCCTTGGACTGCAAGGAGATCATACCAGTCCATTCTGAAGGAGATCAGCCCTGGGATTTCTTTGGAAGGAATGATGCTAAAGCTGAAACTCCAGTACTTTAGCCACCTCATGCAAAGAGTTGTCATTGGGAAAAACTCTGATGCTGGGAGGGATTGGGGGCAGGAGGAGAAGGGGACGACAGAGGATGACATGGCTGGATGGCATCACTGATTCGATGGACGTGAGTCTGAGTGAACTCTGGGAGTTGGTGATGGACAGGGAGGCCTGGCATGCTGCAATTCATGGGGTCGCAAAGAGTTGGACATGACTGAGTGACTGAACTGAACTGAACATAAAGAGAAAAATAGAGAAAGATGTATTACCACCCCACCCCCCCAAATATTACCTATGTCGGGAAAATACTTCAGTGAATATTTTGTAGTTTTGAAAACAGAGAAGCCCACTGATGATAAACTTTAGAGAGGAATCAGTGGTGGAATCAGCCTGGAAAACAGACATTCTTCCTCCAGGGCCAGAGTACATTTTGTCACATCTGGCTGCTCAGAAATGGGAAGAGAGAAAGCTTCATTATTTTGATATTAGGGTTTTTTTTACCTCCTAAATTAGTTAAATTGCCTTCTTCACACAAGACCTTAAATTACGAGATGGTTTCTTCATAGCCAGACTCTGGGAGCTCCCAGACTCTGGGAGCATGTCAAAGACCATGATTTCCTGCCTCCTGCTCTCAGCTGCTTGACCCAGAGAAGCTATAATGGAAACACTAGTGAAAGAATCCTCGCATTTGGCAAGAGGCAGGCCCTGGCAGTTTTTCTACGGGCCTTGTACCAGGAGCTGATGCCCTGGCTGCCTCCAGTTATTCCCTTCGTGGGGATGGCCCAGGAAGACAGTACCACTGTGTCCCGTTTGAGCATCAGCCTGAATACTTAAAGCAGACTTTCCCTCTGAATAGTCTCTGTACCTTGCAAATCCCAGAGGCAGATTGTTTACTTTTTAATAAATGAAATCAAATATTTGTAAAATGTTTATGAAGTTCTTCTGCACTCACCATCTCATTAAATCATGGACACAACCCAAAAGTTGCTGTTTGGGGTGACTTGTTATGCAAAGAAGTCTTACTTCTGTGTACTCATGAATGGTAGAATCAAGACTTTGAAATGTAACCTTCTACTTTCAATGTTCCATGCCGATCTGCCTCTTACCCCACTATCTGCATAGTTTAAGATGATAGATCTCCCTAGAAAAAAATGATCTTGGCACACTTTAAGATCCAGTACCCCAAACTGCAGTTTGGGGTGTTTGGGCAATTTCTTTTCCCCACTCTGGGTTGATCTAGCAGGATGACTTTCTGAGGATCATTTATCCATCTATGGTTTACATTTTTTCAGTTCAGTTCAGTCGCTCAGTCATGTCCGACTCTTTGTGACCCCATGAACTGCAGCACACCAGGCCTCCCTGTCCATCACCAACTCCTGGAGTTCATTCAAACTCACATCCATTGAGTCAGTGATGCCATCCAGCCATCTCAACTTCTGTCGTCCCTTTCTCCTCCTGCCCCCAATCCCTCCCAGCATCACATTTTTTAAAAAAATAACAAAAAAAGAAGTACACAGGGAGAAAGATTAAAAACCTAAAGTTAGAATATAACTTAGAGAAAATAAAATTAAATTCCTTCCATTTTAAAGATGAATAAACTATTATGTTAGTGATTACATAAACCATTGAGAATCTAATAAATCTGTAAACTTAATAGGAGAAAATTTTATGTACATATGAAATTTTAGGGATTTTAGACATTTACTGAAGCACACATTATCAGATGATGGAACTTACACAGGTCAATGTATCCTAAGACTCAGGACAAATGGTACTTAAGCCACTCATTGGGTATTTTCTACAGAACCTAACTTAATTATCTTATATTCATCTTGCAGTTTTCTCTAGTCTTTCCAGCCACAACATTTCATTAGAGTTTTTAAAAAAATAAACAGAAACAAACAGTGAAGGAAATATATCAGAAAATAAGTCATATTCAACAAACACATTTCTGTGATTTGCCACAATTAAAATTATTTCATGGGTACTCATAAGAGATTATATTGAACGTTAAACTCAATAGTGTTATCTTTAAAGATTTTATATAAATATATTTCACTTCAATCACTCAGTTGTGTCCAACTCTTTGTGACCCCATGGACTGTAGCACACCAGGCCTCCTGTCCAAAACCAACTCCCAGAGTTTATCCAAACTCATGTCCAATGAGTTGGTGATGCCATCCAACCATCTCATCCTCTGTCGTCCCCATCTCCTCTTGCCTTCAATCTTTCCCAACATCAGGGTCTTTTCAAATGAGTCAGTTCTTCACATCAGGTGGCCAAAGTATTGGAGTTTCAGCTTCAACATCAGTCCTTCCAATGAATATTCAGGACTAATTTCCTTTAGGATGGACTGATTGGATATCTTTGCAGTCCAAGGGACTCTCAAGACTCTTCTCAACACCACAGTTCAAAAGCATAAATTCTTCTGTGCTCAGCTTTCTTTATAGTCCAACTCTCACATCCATACATGACTACTGGAAAAACCATAGCTTTGACTATATGGACCTTTGTTGACAAACTAATGTCTCTGCTTTTTAATATACTGTCTAGGTTGGCCATAACTTTCCTTCCAAGGAGTAAGCGTCTTTTAAATTCATGGCTGCAGTCACCATCTGCAGTGATTTTGGAGCCCCCCAAAATAAAGTCTGTCACTGTTTCCTCATCTATTTGCCAAGAAGTGATGGGACCTGATGCCATGATCTTAGTTTTCTGAATGTTGTGTTTTAACCCAACTTTTTCACTCTCCTCTTTCACTTTTATCAAGAGGCTCTTTAGTTCTTCTTCACTTTCTGCCATAAGGGTGGTGTCATCTGCATACCTGAGGTTATTGATATATCTCCTGGCAATCTTGATTCCAGCTTGTGTTTTATCTACCCAGCATATTTCATGATGTACTCTGCATATAAGTTAAATAAGCAGAGTGACAATATACAGCCTTGACGCACTCCTTTCCCTATTTGGAATCAGTCTCTTGTTCCATATCTAGTTCTAACCATTGCTTCCTGACCTGAATACAGATTTCTCAGGAGAAGATCAGGTGGTCTGGTATTCCCATCTCTTTCAGAATTTTCCGCAGTTTATTTTGATCCACACAGTCAAAGGCTTTGTCATAGTCAGTAAAGCAGATTTTTTTTTGGAACTCTCTTGCTTTTTCGATCCATTGGATGTTGGCAATTTGATCTCTTGTTCCTCTGCCTCTTTTGAATCCAACTTGAACATCTGGAAGTTCATGGTTCATGTACTATCTGGCTTGGAGACATGAAGTCATGGCTTGGCTTGGAGAAATGAAGCCTGGCTTGGAGAATTTTGAGCATTACTTTACTAGCAAGATGAAGGTAATTGTGCAGTAGTTTGAACATTCTTTGGCATTGCCTTTCTTTGGGATTGTAATGAAAACGGGCTTTTTCCAGTCCTGTGGCCACTGCTTAGTTTTCCAAATTTGCTGGCATATTAAGTGCAGTACTTTCACAGTATCATCTTTTTAGGATTTGAAATAGCTCAACTCGAATTCCATCACCTCCATTAGCTTTGTTCGCAGTGATGCTTCCTAAGGCCCACTTGACTTCACATTCCAGGATGTCTGGCTCTGGGTGAGTGACCACACCATCGTGATTATCTGGGTCATGAAGACCTCTTTTGTACAGTTCTTCTGTGTATTCTTGCCACCTCTTCTTAACATCTTCTGCTTCTGCTAGGTCCATACCATTTCTGTCCTTTATTGTGCCCATCTTTGAATGAAATATTCCATTGGTATCTCTTAATTTTCTTGAAGAGATCTCTAGTCTTTCCCATTCTGTTGTTTTCCTCTGCTTCTTTGCATTGATCACTGAGGAAGGCTTTCTTATCTCTCCTTGCTATTCTGTGCATTCAAATGGGTGTCTCTTTCCTTTGCTTTTTGCTTCTCTTCTTTTCACAGCTATTTGTAAGGCCTTCTCAGACAACCATTTTGCTTTTTTACATTTCTTTTTCTTGGGAATGGTCTTTTCCCCTGTCTCCTGTACAGTGTCACAAACCTCCGTTCTTCAGGCACTCTGTTTGTCAGATCTAATCCCTTGAATCTATTTCTCACTTCCACTGTATAATCGTAAGGGATTTGACTTAGGTCATACCTGAATGGTCTAGTGGTTTTCCCTACTTGCTTCAATTTAAGCCTGAATTTGGCAGTAAGGAATTCATGATCTGAGCCACAGTCAGCTCCCGGTCTTGTTTTTGCTGACTGTATAGAGCTTCTCCATATTTGGCTGCAAAGAATATAATCAATCTGATTTCAGTATTGACCAACTTTTGATGTCCATGTGTAGAGTCTTCTCTTGTGTTGTTGGAAGAGGGTGTTTGCTATGAGCAGTGTGTTCTCTTGGGAAAAGTCTATTAGCCTTTGCCCTGCTTCATTCTGTATTCCAAGGCCAAATTTGCCTGTTACTCCAGGTGTTTCTTGACTTCCTACTTTTGCACGCCAGGGCCCTATAATGCAAAGGACATCTTTTTTGGGTGTTACTTCTCGAAGGTCATATAGGTCTCCATAGAAGTATTCAACTTCAGCTTCTTCAGTATTACTGATCAGGGCATAGACTTGGATTACTGTGATATTCAATGGTTTGCCTTGGAAAAAAACAGAGATCATTCTGTCGTTTTTGAGATTGTATCCAAGTACTGCATTTCGGACTCTTTTGTTGACTATGATGGCTACTCTATTCTTCTAAGGAATTCTTCCTCACAGTAGTAGATATAATGGTCATCTGAGTTAAATTCACCCATCCAGTCTATTTTAGTTTGCCGATTGCTAAAATGTTGACCATCTCTCTTGCCATCTCCTGTTTGACCACTTCCAATTTGCCTTGATTCATGGACCTAGTATTCCAGTTTCCTATGCAATATTGCTTTTTACAGCATTGGACCTTGCTTCCATCACCCAGTCACATCCACAAATGGGTGTTGTTTTTGCTTTGGCTCCTTCTCTTCATTCTTTCTGGAGTTATTTCTCCACTGATCTCCAGTAGCATATTGGGCACTTACTGACCTTGGGATTTCATCTTTCAGTGTCTTATCTATTTGCCTTTTCATACTGTCCATGGTGTTCTCAAGGTAAGAATATTGAAGTGGTTTGTCATTCCTTTCTCCAGGGGACCACATTTTGTTAGGACTCTCCACAATGACCTGTCCATCTTGGGTGGCCCTTCACAGCATGGCTAATAGTTTCATTGAGTTAGACAAGGCTGTGGTCCATGTGAGCAGCTTGGTTAGTTTTCTTGGATTGTGGTTTTCAGGCTGTCTGCCCCTGAGAAGGACAAGAGGCTTATGGAAGCTTCCTGATGGGAGAGACTGACTGAGGAGTAAACTGGGTCTTGTTCTGATGGGCAGGGCCATTCTCAGTAGATCTTTAATCCAATTTTCTGTTGATGGGTGGAGCTATTTTCTCTCCCTGTTATTTACCTGGGGCCAGACTATGGTGGAGGTAATGAAGATAATGACAACCTCCTTCTAAAGTTCCCATACATGTACTGCTACACTCAATGCCCCCAACCCTGTAGCAGGCCACCTTGGATCCATGGCTCTGCTGGAGACTCCTGGAAATTCCCAGGCAAGTTTGGGTCAGTCTCTTGTGGGGGTCACTGCTCCTTTCCCCTGGCTCCTGGTGAACACAGGGTTCTTTTTATGCCCTCTAAGCGTCTATTTTCCAGTCCTGTGTATGTTCTCGCAGCTCTATGGTGGGGTTAATGGCGACCTCCTCCAAGAGGGCTTATGCCATACCCAAGTCTGCTGCACTCAGAGCCCCTGCCCCTGTGGCCGTCCACTGCTGATCCATTCCTCGACAGGAGATGCTCAAACACAGTTCTTTCTCAGCCTCTGTGATGTCTCTGGGCCCTGGTGTACACAAGGCTTGTTTGAGCGCCTGAGCCTCTCTGGCAGGAATGGGGTTTGATTCTAAACATGAATTCGCCCCTCCTATGTCTTGCTGGGGTTTATCCTTTGCCCTTGGACATGGGATATCTCCTCAAAGAAGTTCCAGTGCTGCACAGCCACTGCTCCAGCACCTACTGTCTTCCTGTGGCTTCTCTGACCTTGCTGGGGCACTCAGTAATTGAGATTGTTTCTCCTTTTCCCCTTCAAAAACTTTCATGGCCAAGCAAAATCTTCAGAGTTGGTCTGGTAAATAAATATATTTACCAATCAGAAAAAAAGTTTTATCCCACAAAGAATCCAAATATTTGATGTATTAATGTAGCCTTCCTACTTATGTCTCAGTAGAAATGAGGAGAAAGAAATTTGCCAATCTAACTTCTCATCTAGATATGTCTAAAAGTGAGGGAATATCAGATTATTTATTATGTTAAATTGAAAATGCACAATCTAGGAAAAGAAAGTCGTCCCTTCTCTCTTGAGTGATGAATGATCATGAATGTGAAATGTTATTATAAATGTACTGAATCAGGAAATAAAGCTATTACAATTAATCAGGAAAATATAACAAATCTGCTGAAGAGAGATAAAGGAAAACTTGATCTCAGCAAAATCCCAAACCCACAAATTGAAGTTTAAAATGAAGCTTAAAATGTATTTTCAGGTGGCTTAATAGCCTCCTGTTTCAAAAATATCTTCTTAAAAGCCACAATAAGGACATATAACATGCTTCCCCAGAGCTGACAGACTTAGACCAAGTACAGCAGGAAGTCTCTGCAGGACACATATATCATCATGTCAGAAGGCCATTGAAAATAACCATGGGTGTGTTTATCTTCTCTTGTTCAACAAAAGAGCAGAAGATGCTGAGATCTCAGGCATGTGCAACAATACAGAACTTGTCTGAGCAACTCATGATACAGTGTTAAGTTCTAGGTCCCTTTCTGGCATGTTGGAGTGTTGGTTATGAAAACTCACACTGATGCCCAATGCTCCATAGAGGTGCTGGCTATACATGTGTGATGTATTTGAGTTACTTAAGATATATTTCAATCAGTGAAAATTTGTAGTAATCCTTGATCTGAATAGGAATAAAATAACAAAGGTAAAAAATTTCCAGGATTAAAATCAAAATGGCAGCATTAAAGAAGGTAAATTCAGGAACCGTTAAGGCATCAAATTCATGTTTGGATCTTAAGAAAGAACAAGTTCTATTCCCAGCTATAAGATCAATTAACTGAATGTCCTTTGGAAATTCATATACTCAGAGCTAGAAAGTGGATGAGATGTTAAAATAGAAAGTGTTTCAAGTGCAAGAACTTCAACTGAAAAAAATTTATGGAAAAAAAAATAAGGGGAAATTAATTGCTCACAAAGTGGAAGGTAGGGTATCAGAAAAAGCTGCAGACAAAAGGAAGAAATTTGAATAAAAAATTTATCAAGGCAAAGATTAGACCTTAAATTTTCCCCAGATTCAAGTAGAAACAAAAATATGAGTGGGCTGAATAACCCTAAAAATATCATCTATCCATAAGATTCTATGATATTCTGAAAGTCTGGGAATTATCCAGAATGTTGGCTTATTCTTGTTCAAATAAACTGTTTCCATTTATTAACATGAATATTATTATTGTGGCAAGCAAGCTGCCTCAGTTCTTCTAAAGTAAATAGTTAGGAAGAAGTAAGTTGATTAATACCATTAAGTTTGAAAGCATAGTGTTCTGGGTTGAGATTCCACCGAAAATTAATCAGTTGTGTGAACTGATATGAACATCATAATTCCTTTAATGAATCCAAAATTTTCAAAATTACAAAATGAGAACAATAATGGTGACCCCTGTAATTTTTTCATTACTGAAGCTCATGCAGATGAAAAGGTTACTATTGTACTACAGTGCTCAGAGTTCCATTGAGTTAGACAAGGCTGTGATTATGTGATCAGTTTGATTAGTTTTCTGCGATTTTGGTTTTCATTCTGTCTTTCCTCTGATAGATGAGGATAAGAGACTTGTAGAAGCTTCCTGAAAGGAGAGACTGGCTGGGGGGTAAACTGGGTCTTGCTCTGGTGGGCAGGGCTGTGCTCAGTAAATCTTTAATCCAATTTTCTGCTGATGTTCCCTCACTGCAGTTTGGCCTGAGGTCAAACTATGGTAGGGGTAATGACAGTAATGGTGACCTCCTTCAAAAGGACTTCTGCCAGCAAGTCACAGCCCCCAGGTCTGTTGTATTCAGTGCCTCTGACTGTTGACCCATGACTCTGTGGGAGACTCCTGGACACTCACAGACAACTCTGGTCTCTTGTGGGATTACTGCTCCTTTCTCCTGGGTCCTGCTGCACACAAAGTTTTATCTGTGCCCTCCAAGAATCTGTTTCTCCAGTCCTGTGGAAGTTCTGTCATCAAATCCCACTGGCCTCCAAAGTCAAATTTCCTGGGGATTCTTTGGTATAATTTTTCTCCAGATTGTGGGACTACTGCTTCATTGATGTTAAAGCCTTTGACTGTATAAATCATAACAAACTAGAAAAGACTTCAAGATATGGGAATACCAGACTTCCTCTGAGAAATCTGTATACAGGTCTAGAAGCAACAGTTAGAAACATATGTGAAACAAGGTACTGGTTCCCAATTGGAAAAGGAGTATGTCAAGGCTGTATATTGTCACCCTGCTTATTAAACTTATATGCAGAGTACATCATGCGAAATGCTGGGCTGGATGAAGCACAAGCTAGAATCAAAGAATTTAGGGAGAAATATCAATAACCTCAGATATGCAGATGACACCACTGGTATGGCAGAAAGTGAAGAACTAAAGAGCCTCTTGATGAAAGTTAAAGAGAAGAGTGAAAAATTTGGCATACAACTCAGCATTCAGAAAGTTAAGATCATGGTCTCCAGTCCCATCACTTCATGGAAAATAGTCATTTTTTTCCCCCCATGGTTAAAATTAAATTAACTTATTCAAGGAAGGCACATGACAATATAGGGTCTTTTGTTGTTGTTCAGTCACCCAGTCATGTCCGACTCTTTATGACCTCATGAACTGCAGCACACCAGGCTTCCCTGTCTTTCACCATCTCTCAGAGTTTGCTCAAACTCAAATCCATTGAGTTGGTGATTTGTCTTTAAAGTAATTGTACCAGATTTCAAATACCAACCCCTATTATGTCATAGGAAAGATAACTACCACTTACATAGTACTTTCAATTTTCTCATTTGATCTCAACTATAATCCTAGATCTTCCCTAGTGGCTCAGACGGTAAAGCATCTACCTACAATGCGGGAGACCTGGGTTCAATCCTGAGTCGGGAAGATCTCCTGGAGAAGGAAATGGCAACCCACTCCAGTATTCTTGCCTGGAAAATCCCATGGACGGAAGAACCTGGTTAGGCTACAGTCCATGGAGTTGCAATGAGTCAGACACGACTGAGCGACTTCACTCACTCATAATCCTAGATGATAGCTATGATTAACACCACCAGTTCATAAATGAGCTACAGCTATAAAGGCTGCATTTCCCATTTGAATTCTCAGTGAATGGTACATCCAAATATTGACCGCACATCTTTGAATCACAAATACTGCTCTTCCTATTATTATCTCTCCTGTGTAATTAATTAGCCCAGTTAATGGCACCCCACTCCAGTACTCTTGCCTGGAAAATCCCATGGATGGAAGAGCCTGGTGGGCTGCAGTCCATGGGGTCACTAAGAGTCGGATACGACTGAGCGACTGAGCGACTTCACTTTTCACTTTCATGCATTGGAGAAGGAAATGGCAACCCACTCCAGTGTTCTTGCCTGGAGAATCCCAGGGACGGGGGAGCCTAGTGGGCTGCCATCTATGGGGTCGCACAGAGTCGGACATGACTGAAGCGACTTAGCAGCAGTAGCAGCAGCAGTTAATCAAGGGTTAACTGTATTCACAATTCACCTTGTTTTGTTCATTTATGTTTGAAGGGTTTCTTCAGTGCCCTCACTGGAGTCCTGAAATCTGTTTTTCTTTTTTATCCACAAAAATTATGCCATCAGAAATTACCACAAACTGGAGTAAAAGTGGTTAATTTATTCATTCAACACAGGTGCATTGTGTGGTTTTACTACATCTTGAGCACTTGTGTTGAGCATAGTAGATACAAAGATATTCAACACTGTATTCTGTTTTCAAAAATTTCATCAACCAGAAATGGAAACAATTAAGCAGACATTTATAGTAGACATAGAGGTCTTGAGGGAGGAAGTACAGATGGCACATCTGGGTTATCTGGGAAGCCTTCTGAAAGAAATAACTTAGAAGCAAAGACAAGAAGAATTATTAGCAATGAACCAACAAAGGGGGAAGGGGCAGAGTGTTCTAAGGCAAGAAACTCAGAGGTGAGAAACTTTTTGAGACAGAGGCAGAATGACACAGATCTTATGGCAGGATCTTGAAGGTGATGGTCTGAATAGAGAGCCAGTTGACACTCACATCTAGAGACTCTCTCTGCTTATCATTTAGAGAGCAGCAATGCCCCCCACCCCCATGAAACTGTAGAAATGTGTAGCATCACACAGATGCACACAGCCATCATCTTCTTTAAAAAGAGGCTTCCAGACATAAGTTAGTGTTTGAAGATTGCTACCTTGTTAACACTAATATGTAAAGGTTAAAGAATAGAGTCAGAGAAATTGTTTTGTTTTGTTCCCTTTGAAGTACCAGGCAGTTATGACCTGGGGAAAACAAGCAATGAACATATCAAAACTGTTCAATTCCTAAAACATCGAAGGCAATGAAAAGAAATTAGTCTTATTTAAGTTCTCAGGATATGCTTTACAATAAAAAAAGAAAAAATGTGAAGAAATAGCATCTATAACACTTTAGAAGGGATGGTCACACTCTAGCAGCCCATGAAGTTTGGATTTCAATGGCTGACGTATATGTGCCACCATTCTGTCCTAAGAGATAATCTGTGACAAGTGCAACTGCTGTGTATTCAACTGTTTCTCCCCACTATGGACAGAGTTCACCTGCCTCTGGCCCTTCCAATTCCTGTGGGAATGTCTGATGTTAGTCAATGAAGCAAACATACTCATCGAGCTTCTTTGGAGATGCACAAACAAATTGTACTTGACCTCACAGCTCCACATGTACACAAACTGAAAACACCTTTGATGGACTGGGTTAGTGTGGATCCTGAAGCCCCATGGGAATGTAGCATCTTTCAGCCCCAGGACCTATCTGACAAAGTTTTCATGCAAAAATTACAAAGTGCTCTTCAGTGTCAGTATCTCTAACTCAATGGTAAAGCTGCAAATCTCTCAGGAAACTATCCTCCACTGGGATCAACAATCACACCATTCGAGAGTTTTCTCAAAGCCTTGGTGGGCCAATTAATGCTGAACAAACCACAATATAAACCCATGACAGGTTGTAGACTCTCAGTGGGAAGTAAAAAATCTCATGAAAAGCCAGTTTTTATGAGATAAAAACAAGAAAATCAAATTGGAATATAAAGGCAACATTTTTCATGCAAAAATCGATTCTCTGGCTTTGAAAAGGAAATATAACACTAATTATAATACTAACAGATGCTTTCATTTTTTTAAAATAGAAATAGCCTAAAGGAAAAAAGGAACTTTCATTCATGAACCTACAATTGGACCAACTTTAAGCCATATCAGTCAAGTGTGAGAGAGACGGAGGAATATATGATCTTCTGAATAATCTAGACCATGGCCCAGGACAATGTCTTGGTTTATTCTTAACCTCTCACCAGACACAAAAGCAATGTGCAACAGAGTTTCTGCTTTGATCAATGTTTTCTGACACTGTGAAGAGAAGAAATGAAACACAATTAACTGAGGGAAAAATGTGAAAAGAAAATAAGTTATTTTTAATGGGGGAGGAGAGATCCACTCTCACAGGCTGAAATGAACAACATTGAATGGGTAGCATTTATGGAACTATTATTATTTGCATGCTTCTGTGTTAAGCACTTTATGTGCATTAGCTCATTTCAATTTTGTGTGTGTATGTGTTTATTTTTTTAATTTAAATGTATTTATTTTAATTAGAGGCTAATTACTTTACAATATTGTATTGGTTTTGCCATACATCAACATGAATCCGCCACGGGTGTACATGTGTTCCCAATCCTGAACCCACCTCCCACCTCCCTCCCCACACCATCCCTCTAGGTCATCCCAGTGCACCAGCCCCAAGCATCCTGTATCCTGCATCGAACCAATTTTTAAGAAGTAGAATTTTTCCTCCTCAGCTGGTCACACAGGTGTTAGCTGATGGTAAGATGCTGGTGTAATCATGCTGGGTGATGTGGGGTCAAGGACATTTGCTTCTGCAGTTCCTGGGGCCAGATCCCCTAGATATATCACTTCAATCTGTCAATGATAAATTGCTGCTGGGTCTTCCTTTCTATGTGGTTCAGAGGGTAGGGCAGAACCCATCTCATAATACTGCATTTTTACTAAGGCCTGGTAACACTCTTTTCAGAAAAGTGTACAATTCTACATTGCATTTGTCACGGCCTTGGTCTAGAATTCTAAATTTAAGTCTTCCAGATGTTCAAGCTGGTTTTAGAAAAGGCAGAGGAACCAGAGATCAAATTGCCAACAACAGCTGGATCACCATAAAAGCAAGAGAGTTCCAGAAAAATATCAATTTCTCCTTTATTGATGATGCCAGAGCCTTTGACTGTGTGGATCACAAAAAACTGTGGAAAATTCTGAAAGAGATGGGAATCCCAGACCACTTGACTTGCCTCTTGAGAAACCTGTATGCAGGTCAGGAAGCAACAGTTAGAACTGCACATGGAACAACAGACTGGTTCCAAATAGGAAAAGGAGTACGTCAAGGCTGTATATTGTCACCCTGCTTATTTAACGTCTATGCAGATTACATCATAAGAAACGCTGGACTGGAAGAAACACAAGCTGGAATCAAGATTGCCGGGAGAAATATCAATAACCTCAGATGTGCAGATGATACCACCCTTATGGCAGAAAGTGAAGAGGAACTAAACAACCTCTTGATGAAAGTGAAAGAGGAGAGTGAAAAAGTTGGCTTAAAGCTCAACATTCAGAAAACGAAGATCATGGCATCTGGTCCCATCACTTCATGGGAAATAGATGGGGAAACAGTAGAAACAGTGTCAGCCTTTATTTTTTGGGCTCCAAAATCACTACAGATGGTGATTGCAGTCATGAAATTAAAAGATGCTTACTCCTTGGAAGGAAAGTTATGACCAACCTAGATAGCATGTTGAAAAGCAGAGACATTACTTTGCCAACAAAGTCTGTCTAGTCAAGGCTATGGTTTTTCAAGTAGTCATGTATAGATGTGAGAATTGGATTGTAAAGAAAGCTGAGTGCTGAAGAATTGATGCTTTTGAACTGTGTTGTTGGAGAAGACTCTTGAGAGTCCCTTGGACTGCAAGGAGATCCAACCAGTCCATCCTAAAGGAAATCAGTCCTGAATATTCATTGGAAGGACTGATGCTGAAGGTGAAACTCCAATATCTGACCACCTGATGTGAAGAACTGACTCATTGGAAAAGTCCATGATGCTGGGAAAGGTTGAAGGCAGGAGGAGAAGGGGACAACAGTGGATGAGATGGTTGGATGGCATCACTGACTCAATGGACATAAGTTTGAGTAAACTCCAAGAGTTGGTGATGGACTGGGAGCCCGGGCATGCTGCAGTCCATGGGGTCGCAAAGAGTCAGCACCACCAAGCAACTGAACTTAACTGATAGTTTTACTTGGGTTGGCCACAAAGTTTGTTTGAATTTTTCTGTACAATGTTATAGTAAAAACTCAATGAACTTTTGGCCCACCCAATATACAAAGAGCTCAGGCACTCTGTCATCTGGCCATCACTCAGCCTCCAAGAGTGACGATTTTCTGTAAACTAGCTGAATTCATCCCTGGAATTCAGAATGCACAGACAGCATGTGTCTTTACAGTATCTCTTAACTCTAAATAAACATTAACTGCATAAACCCAGTGCTCCTGTACACTCTCCATCTTCAAGCTGCGGTGCTGTGTAGGCAAAAGATGTATGTAGAACATGAAGAGGTATTTTGTTATTTCCTTTAATGCTTTCTATATTCAACCGTATTGCAATCATAATATAGCCTTTAAACTGCTGCAGTCTGTCATATTAAAGAATGACAAAAAAATGCTTTCCTGTATTCTAAACCAAAATTAGAAGGAAAAAAACCGTAAACAAACAAAAAACAATCCAACAACACACTCATGGACTTAAATAATGAATCATTTATTTCTAACGTCCACAGAGGACAATAAACTCTCATTATTGACAGATGTGGTGCTGTCTTCTTGAATCCTAACCAATCATTAAGAGATCAAATGATGGGTCTATTTGACATAGCATTGACCAAGCATACCTTTTCCCCATTTACAAAAACATAAAATCAAAGTTTGTAAAAGCATCATAGCCAGGCTCACTCTCTGTTGGAACATGTACACTCTGTGTTGTTCTAATCAAGATGGATAAAGCAAAGAGGCAAGGTTCAGACAAAATGGGCTGTGAAACCCACACAGAATTCAAATACTTAAATGTCAGCACACTGTTTAATCTCTGATGTCACTTTAACTATTTAGAACACACACGCATTTCCCAAGAGTTATCAATGGTTGAATTTATTCATAATTTTATTTCTTCATCTACCTCCTGATTATCCTCTATGTGGATGACTTTAGCAATCAATGAATGATTAATAATAGACCATTAAGAAAGGAGGAAGATAAAGGCAAGAAACTTAATCCTCAGACAGTGTAATCAGTTTCTGTAAAACCAAGAGTCAGCTCTCTATATAGTGATGCTACAGGGACACCTGGAGTGTGGGATATCCCAAAGAGCTTTGGAGCCCAGTAGATCTGGATTTAAATCCCAGCTCAACTATCTTGAGCAAACTCCGTACTTCAGCTAATTTGCAAAATTCAGTAGAGTATCTTTGGGGACTTTGCCTAGGAACATGAATAAGAAAAATCCAAGCTCAATATTCCTCACAGCAACATGAAAATAACTCAATAAACAGTATTTCTCTTCCACTCCCTATTCTTAGTCATTCAGTCTTGTGAAAATGGATTTATGTCAAATTCTCCTCTCTTAAAACCAGTGTGTCAGAAAGATAAACAGATGGCTAACTGGTGTTTCAGCTTCACAATTTTGTTTTCAAAGCCTACTCACAGTATACTTTCTCAAGTGCCCTCTGTAAAGACCCTCAAACTGTTGCTGATCTAGAGCATGACAACATGCTTCATGTGTCCTAAATCACTATTTACAGAAGGCGAGCATGAAAAACTAGTGAGAACGGAAGTAGTCTGACTCAGTTTTGGATTCCCACCAGATCATCAGGGAAAGCCAACTGCTTTCAGCACAGGTCACACCTGCCTAATTGGCAGTGATAAGAATCTTTAGATGACCACAGAGGAATTAAATAGCTACAGATAAATGACCCAAAAAGAGTTAACGATGCTGTACCACAGAGGAACAGAATGCAATCTAATACCATGATTGCAGCAGAATTGCAGGTTAATAAACTTGTATTTTGTAATTTAATGGGGCACACGTAGTACCAGACTGGAAGTGAAAGATAGGCGATAAATGCACACTCGAGCATTTCATAAATAAATTATTACAACACTAATTGCAATTAAATTGCCTTTCCTTAATATGATCCTGTAATGATACAATACTTATTCAGGGCCTGACTCTCCCCTAAACTGGTATCAAGCACAACTTATCTAACAATGTCATGAATGTAGCTTCACTCTTTTCTTTCATTAGGGTAGTATGCCAAGCATACTTAACTATATACAAAATATTTTTTTTTGTCGTTTTTGATATGTTTCATTTTTGTGTGTTTGCACATATATAAGAGAAGACTAGAAGTATAGTGAGCTGGGTAAACCTGAGACTCTTTTGCACCATGAGACATGATCAGTTCTCACTTGGCACCATCTAAGATGGTGGTTATTGCTAAGGCTTTATAAAAACATTTATATCCTCCAGTTTCACCTTTCATCTCTCCTTTGTTATTAGTAGATGCTTTCCTGGTCAGAACGTGAGCTTGACTCTGGTTTTGTGTAAACTTTCTCCAGGTTTATGTAGGAGGAAGGTGTCCTTCCTTTGGGCTCCCAGCCTTCTCTGTGTATGCAGCTTCCTCATAGTGTTTTTCTCACCACATTCTTTCATGCGCCTGTTGATGTGGGTTCCTGAGACCAGGACCATGATCCTCTTTGCATTCCTAATATCTGAAAGATAGCATGTGCTCTAGAAATAATGGGTAGCCAAAAAAAAAAAAGAGGAAAGAAAGGACTATGTCAAATTTGGGGCTTATGTCAACCACTAAAAGCTAATGTGTATTTATCACTTAACCAACAAATATTTAGTGTCTTTCTTGTACAGTAATCTCCAAGACTAAAATATTTAGGATACATTTTCTCCTTTCAAAACATGAAGAATCATTTGGTTTAAAAAGGAATATAATATTAAAATCAACCAACAAACAGAAACACTATGTTCTAGATGTATATTAAATTAAATATTAAGATGTTATTCCTTATACTATGCTGTGTTAAGTCACTTAAGTTGTGTCCGACTCTCTGAGACCCTATGGACTGTAGCCCACCAGGCTTCTGTATCTGTGGTATTCTCCAGGCAAAAATAGTTGAGTGAGTTGCCATTTCCTACTCCAGGGGATCTTCCCAAAATCAGGTATCAAATCCACATCTCTCATGTCTCTTACATTGGCAGGTAGGTTCTTCACCACTAGGGCCACCTGGGAAGCCCATGTTACTCCTTATCAGAGCTCTAAGGTATAATGCACTATTATCTCATCTTCCTGATGAGGACACTGTGGCCCAAATTAGGAAATCTTATTACCATCTCTTTGTAAGCAAGTTATAGATCACATTTAAAACTAAACCAAATGGCTCCAGAGTCTGTACTTAGAACAGTCACCTTATGTGACTGTTAACAAATAAATGCTATGGATTCAAATGAGCTGATGTCACTGATAATCAAGAATTAGACCAGAGAAAGTCTGACAGGAGACAGAGCTGGTAAGCTAAGCCATTAAAGTTGGCAAGACTTACATGGGCAAAGAGGAGCCACTAAGGAGAGCAGAGTGAGAAAAGTTACCAGGAATGTGTGAGCTGGAGGAGGAGCCTCAGGTAAAGCGCAGTGAGGCTGAAAAGATAAGCGTGTCCAGCTTTGACTGCCAAGTGAAAAATATTCAGAGGTCTTGCCACACAAGTATCTGATAAAGATTCTCTCCCTGACCAAACTTGAGTCAGGCTACTCTGAGCCTTCTTCTCAACCAGACCTCAACCTTGGACTACAAAAATTTCTACAAACACTAACAGAGTTTCTAACAACTCATGGCTTGGTGTGTTCTGAGGATGACCCTAGCCCCTTGTAAAGTCGATGCGAGAAAACTCAAGACTGCCAAAGGAATTTACTGTTTCTTCCTCCAGGCCCCTGCCTCTTAATGTCTGTGGGAAGATAGAGTCTAACTGTGATAAATGCTATTAAGCAAACCTACATGGGCTTCACATGGCCTGAACCCCCTTCCCACTTTTCGTACTTTTTCACTTTCCTATCTCTGCTCGAACCCCTACAACTTCCCCTCCCCACTCCCACAACTTCCCCTTCCCACTCCCAAGTTCTCCCTCTAAAATGCCCAATCACCTGTGCACACAACAGTTTGCAGTTCAGCCTTTCCCCCAACTGTCAGCAGTTACGGAATCAAATCTGTTTTCACTGCTTTTACTAATGACTGGCTGCATTTATCTTTGACAAATCCCAGAGAGATGGTGCTGTTCCCCACATCTGGCTATACCTTAGCTCCACGGGATGATACTGCTACTTCAAGAAAGCAACATCTGGAGAGAGACAAAGGACTGAGGTTGTACCCTCTTCCTCTGAAGAGTCCAATAACCCCACAGCTGGCCCACAGGCAACCTCGTGATAAGCAGAGAAAGGCACTCTTTGCAGATGAGTACACAGCTCGTTGAACAGATGATATCTATTACTAAAGAAAGATCTTGAGCAGTTATAGCCTCAGGTATTCAGCTTGGCTGATGGAACAAACCCTGGAGTTTAGGCACTCATCTGTTCACCACACCTTCCTTTGCTCGCTATGCTGCAAACTGTAATAGCAGACTTGACCACAGTGCTAACTTTTTCATTCTTTTTTATGTCCTTTAATTTTCAAATATTTATTTAGTTACAAAGATGGTGTATATATATATACTATACTACACACATATTCAAAGCTGATGATAAAAACTCTTACTCTGTGTTTGGGAAAATAAGTAGCTATTAATGTTTAGTAAAACAAGTATTACTATACAATAATCCTTAACTCAGTAATTCTGTTTATGAAAATATATTTTCAGAATTTTAAAAATCAAATTGAGAATGTTATACACAAAGATGTTCACCATAATATTGTATTTGCTTATATTACATAAATGTAATTTACTTAGATATTTATTCACAGTAAATATTTATTAATATACTTATATTAAATTATTTATATTTGAGTATTTAATATATACTTTCATATTTATTATATACTTAAATTCTTATTATATTTAGGTATTTATTTATACTAAAATACTGGAAACCATATGTAATTATTTTTTGTATTTGTATAGGGAATAATACAGCAGCTGTTAAATTAGTTACATTTTATGCTTGCAATTTCATGGGAGAGGTGTTTACATAATACTAGCATTATAAAAGGTAGTAAATCACAAACAGATTCATGATAGCCAACCATGTTTATTCCAAGTGAATTTTAAGAGTAACAAAAATTAAAGTAGGTTGATTTATGGTGGTACTAGTATTTTTTTTTTTAATCATCGTTAGACTTCCATATGTCCAGAATTTTCTACAATGGCATGAAATTACTAAATTCTATTACTTAAAAGGAAATATCCCAATGCACTTCAGCGTATACACTTACCAAAAACAAACAAAACAATGTCTGGCATTGTGCTAGAATGTAGATTATAGACAGCAAAAGTATAATATATGATTCAAGCTTTGAAAGATCTCACTTTTGTGAAAAGAATTAGAAATAATTATGCACTTAAGGTGAAATGAAACTACTAAAAAAAAAAAAAGATCCAAGTAACAAAATATGATGAGTGACTGGAGGAAATAATTGTTTGGCTGGCAACATGGAAGAGGAATGCCATCTCTCTGTGTGCCCAGGAGTTTTCCTGAGTGGCTGGTGGGTAAGGCCCACAGTCCTGTCCTTTGACATGAATAAATTAACAGCCAATGATTCACATCATTGTATGACAGAAGCCAAAACAATATTGTAACACAATTATCCTCCAATTAAAAATAAATTATTAAAAAGGCTTAAATAAGAGCCAATAAAGACAGAGAATATGTCCCTGCTGAAAAAACAATTGAGCTTGTGCATGCTGCAAAATAAGTAAAAACATAAATGAATCCTGACAATTGTAAAGAGATAAAGAAAAATTTAGGGGACTTGATGAAGGGAGAATTCACACAGAAAAAGAGTAGTTATCAACTTTTTGAAAAATAAGAGCATTATTCCAGTTTACTCTATGTCAGTGTAAAACAACAACAACAACAAAAATGTGATTAGAAAACTCAACAGTTGTCACTCCAATCACATGGAATAGGTTAGAGAGAGACAGATTGGGGGAAACACAGAGATGTCTGTTAACTGTTATGCTCTGAAGAAATGAAGGGGTTCAGTTCAGTTCAGTTCAGTCACTCAGTCGTGTATGACTCTCTGTGACCCATGGACTGCAGCACACCAGGCATCCCTGTCCATCACCAACTCCTGCAGCTTGTTGAAACTTATGTCCATTGAGTTGGTGATTCCATCCAACCATCTCATTCTCTGTCATCCCCTTCTCCTCCTGCCTTCAATCTTTCCCAGCATCAGGGTCTTTTCAAATGAGTCAGTTCTTTGCATCAGGTGGCCAAATATTGGAGTTTCACCATCAGCATCAGTCCTTCCAATGAAGATTCAGGACTGATTTCCTTTAAGATGGACTAGTTGGATCTCCTTGCAGTCCAAGGGACTCTCAAGAGTCTTCTCCAACACCACAGTTCAAAAGCATTAATTCTTTGGCACTCAGCTTTCTTTATAGTCCAACTCTTACATCCACACATGACTACTGGAAAAACCATAGCTTTGACTTTGTTGGCAAAGTAATTTCTCTGCTTTTTAATATGCTGTCTAGGTTGGACATAACTTTCCTTTTTAGGAGCAAGTGTCTTGTAATTTCATGGCTGAAGTCAAGATCTGCAGTGATTTTGGAGCGCCCCCCCAAAATAAATTCTGTCACTGTTTCCAATATTTCCCCATCTATTTGCCATGAAGTGATGGGACCAGATGCCATGATCTTCCTTGTCTGCATGTTGAGTTTTAAGCCACTTTTTTCACTCTCCTCTTTCACTTTCATCAAGAGGCTCTTTAGTTCTTCTTCACTTTCTGCCATAAAGGTGGTGTCATGTGAATATCTGAGATTACTGATATTTCTCCCGGCAATCTTGATTCCAGTTTGTGCTTCTTCCAGCCCAGCGTTTCTCATGATGTACTCTGCATAGAAGTTAAATAAGCAGGGTGACAATATACAGCCTTAATGTACTCCTTTCCCTATTTAGAACCAGTGTGTCATTCCATGTTCAGCTCTAACTGTTGCTTCCCGAACTGTATACCAATGTCTCAAGAGGCAGGTCATGTGGTCTGGAATTACCGTCTCTTTAAGAATTTTCCATAGTTTGTTGTGATCCATGCAGTCAAAGGCTTTGGCATAGCCAGTAAAGCAGATGTTTTTCTGGAACTGTCTTGCTTTTTCAATCATCCAATGGATGTTGGCAATTTGATTTCTGATTCCTCTGCTTTTTCTAAATCCAGCTTGAACATCACAATTGATGTACTGTTGAAGCCTGGCTTGGAGAAATTTGAGCATTACTTTACTAGCGTGTAGTATGAGTGCAATTGGGCAGTAGTTTGAGCATTCTTTGGCATTGCCTTTCTTTGAGATTCGAATTAAAATTGACCTTTCCCAGTCCTGTGGCCACTGCTGAGTTTTCCAAATTTGCTGGCATATTGAATGCAACACTTTCACAGCATCATATTTTAGGCTTTGAAACAGCTCACCTGGAATTCCATCACCTTCATTAGCTTTGTTCATAGTGATGCTTCCTAAGGCCCACTTGACTTAGCATTCTGGGATGTCTGGCTCTAGGTGAGTGATCATACCTTCGTGATTATCTGGGTTGTGAAGATCTTTTTTGTATAGTTCTTCTGTGTATTCTTGCCGCCTCTTCTTAATATCTTCTTCTTCTTTTAGGTCCATACCATTTCTGTCCTTTATTAATAAAAAGGACATATATATCATATATGAGATATATATATATATGTATATCATATATATAATATATATATTTGTATATCACATATGATATATATATATATAATATACATCATATAGCTATGATAAATCTGCATCTGAAATATTTCCAATCAACCTCATCTTGAGGATCTATACAGTCAGATTATCTGTTAGAGTTCATTCTTTTAGCATTGACACCCCACCCTGCTGCCAACCATCAGTCTCTAAATTATGATTCTGTTTACTTTCTAATATGGCTTATAGGGAAATTTTATTGCTCTTGTTCAGTCTTAAGAAATCCTAACGAGCATGTTCAGTGTACCAAGTCCATAACCACTCCTTTTTACATGTTGAGTTGTGTCTCCCAGACAAGATACATTGAAGTCCCAATCACATTACCTCAATGTGACCTAATTCGGAAATGGATTTTTACAGATTTCATCAAATTAAGATGAAGCCATGAGACTAAGTCCTACTTTCATATGACTTTGCTCTCATAAGAAGAAGCAGCTTGGATAGATAAACACAGAGGGAATAGGATGCAGAGACATGGAAAACACTATAAGAAGATGGAAGCAGAAGTTAGAATAATCCATTTAAAGCCAAAGAACACCAAGGATTGCCACCTATCACCAGAATCTAGAGGAGGGGTACAATACAAATTCATCCTTAAAGGAATATCTGCCACTTCATTAATGCATAACCTTACACATTAATTTTTTCAGAGGATGAAAGGAAGTGGGTTCCAGAAAGGAACCACAGGCTTTGGGGTTTGCCCAGTTTCCCTTCTGCAGACATTTCATAAGGTGTGTTTTCTTGGTTTGAGTACTTATGATGTCAATATCCAGCTGCTTTGACTAATGGAAGCCAGGGTGGACCACACTACTCAGCGCTTGGGAGTACATCTCATCGTGTCAGCGCAGTCCCCCAGCCCCAAACCACATCCTGTCCTCAGGAAATTAGTTTGCCCCCAAATGAAAGGTGAAATCTATAGCTATTTCAGGCACCAGATATTTAACTAAGTTAAATATGGATAGATGACAAAGCTATACTCAGTTCTCATCAATTATGAATGACTTCCTTTTTAAAGAAAACAACACAGGCCCTCCATATCCAGAGACTGGCAAGCTGCATTTGCAGCTGCATTTGCAGCTACAGGGATTCTGAGGTAGCAATCAGATCTGGACTTCTTGATCTATGTTCTAATCTAATTCAATTAGCAATTCATTGTGCTCAGCCTGACTGATTGAAGAAGGCAACTCTCTACAAGGCAGAGACTGGCCTTCAGGTCCATTTGATCTCAGCATCCTGGGAGAAATCGAAGTACAGCATGGTCACAGCTGCTGCTGCTGCTGCTAAGTCGCTTCAGTCGTGTCCCACTCTTAGCAACCCCATGGACCGCAGCCTACCAGGCTCCTCCACCCATGGGATTTTCCAGGCAAGAGTACTGGAGTGGGGTGCCATTGCCTTCTCCAGCATGGTCACAGAGAGGATGGCTAAACACAGGGCTTAACTGGGTATCCTGGATGAACAAATATTTTAATTATTTTAGGTCAACATAGCTGCTGTTGTTTAGTCATTAAGTCACATCTGACAATTTGCAACCCCATGGACTGTAGCCCATCATGTCCCTCTGTCCATGGGATTTCCCTGGCCAGAAAGAATACAACAGTGGGTTGCAATTTCCTTCTCCAGGGGATCTTCCCCACCCATGGATCAAACTCATGTGTCCTGCATTGGCAGGCAGATTCTTTACCCCTGAGCCCAGGCTAATATTAGCATCACAATAATATCAGTGATGACATGGCAATAGCTACAATTTGAAAAGCCTTACTGTCCCAAGACCTTGGATGAGTTATTTGATAGAACTTTGTAAAGTATAAATTATAACCATGTCTTTGTTTCTTGCTCTGTGGTGGTAAAGAACCTAAGTTTAGAATGGTAAAGTGATTTCCGAAGGCCAAATGCCCGTTTATTGTTGGCGCTAGAATTTAAAACCAATCTGTCAGTTTCAAAAGCTCATTGTCTTAACCTACCATGATCTGTCTCACCAGTGCTCATTCTAATGCCCCAGGTTAATGGGAGTACAGGGGAACTTGTATCAGATAACCTGAGTTCCTTTTAGGGAGACACAGATAAAATCAGCAGCTGTTTAGTGGTAAGATTTGGGGTCTATGGTCTCTTTGAAGGCTTTTGTTGAAATTCAAATTGTTGTGTGTCAGGGGGATATAGAGCAGTGTGAGAAATAATTGAACAACCACCAGATTTAAAACTGTATTTTCAGGCATTGTGTAAGACTCTGAAAAATGAGACAAACCAGCATATTGAAAAAGTAGGTCCAGATTTCATGCATGGTATTTAATAAGGTGCCAAAGAAAAACAGGTTTGTTTTGTTTCCATGTGGTGGTGGAGGGCCAAAGTATAGGGAGCTCTGTGCGAAAAAGACCGGTCATAATGGACTAAAAAAATATGCTTTCCATAAGTCTGTTATTCTCACTGATCAGGTATGGAATAAACAATTATGTAAATAGTATGATCAATTTAGCACTGAATGGGAATATACAGAGTGAGCCTTATCAATCCCTTTTGTAGCTCAAGAAGAAACTGGCTCAAGATGTTATTTCCCTTGGGGCTCAGGGGAAAATAAAAAAAAGGAGGGGCCCTAAGTGTTACAAGCTAGAGAAAGCTGAGGACTGGCTCCCTTTCTGGATTGCTTCCAGAATATTGTTGGGAGGGAGCATGGGGTGACCAGAGAGAACAAAGGATGCTCTCATTTCATTTGACCACTAATGATAAAGTGCTGTTTTAAGAGCCTTCCTTTAACAGAGACAATAAACTAGGCTTTGTATGTGGAAATAGAAGATCCAGGTTTTTAAACCACCCAGTGATCTCTGCAGGTAGACTGAGGGTAGGCAAAATACAGAGATGTCAGTGGGGAGGAATCTCCTTTTTTGATAATCAAATCACCACAAGTGATGCAAATTACCAGAACAAACCAGTAGCCATATAATTACGTTTTCTGCTTCTAACAGTGGCAGTGCCTTCAGAATACACTTGTTATGGAGATTCCCATCATTGCCAGTTGATCAGAAACACAAAACTGTAAATATTTTATCTTTGTAAGGCCAATCTTAAAATGAGAAGAAACAATATAGCTTCAGTTTGTCTCTGATGGGGGTTGAAGGCTGAAATCAATCATGGGTCTGGCTAGGCATCAAGTGTTTGAGAGCTTAACTCATGTTTAAGGAGGCTATCCAAGATTCATGTGCTATGGTGCTTGCACATAAGAAACTTATATTCAGGAAGAGGGGATAGGTCTCAGATGTTTGTAATAACTGAAGAAATACACAGGGTGGTGTGTCAGGAAATACAATCAGTGTTAGCTGATAAGAGTCTGTTCTTTGCCACTAACAACTATATTATGGTGCATAATGTATAGGATCCAGTCAGAAGAAGGTTTGCATTCATGCAGCCTATTTATTAACTATGCTTCTGCGTATAAGTTACTTAACCCTGTGAAGGTTCATTTCATCATGTGTAAAATAAGGATGATTAGTTGATATTTAGAATTTTTATGAGGATGACTTTAGCTAATGCAGGAAATTTTAGGTTATCATTTTGGATGACTGATGTCCAAGTTTAATTCAACATTACAACTTAGATACACATGACTAAATTTAAATAATATAGATTTTCATTAGAGATTATTTCAAAACTCCACATAGAATTGCTAAGTTAGGAAAATGAAAAAAGAAAGTATGTTAAAAGTTTTCTGGTTATGAAGTAAAAAAATCAACGCAATCCAGAGTGTTGTCAATGCTGCTGCTGCTGCTGCTGCTAAGTCGCTTCAGTTGTGTCTGACTCAGTGCGACCCCATAGACGGCAGCCCACCAGGCTCCCCTGGCCTTGGGATTCTCCAGGCAAGAACACTGGAGTGGGTTGCCATTTCCTTCTCCAATGCATGAAAGTGAAAAGTGAAAGTGAAGTCGCTCAGTCATGTCCGACTCTTTGCAACCCCATGGACCGCAGCCTACCAGGGTCCTCCGCCCATGGGATTTTCCAGGCAAGAGTACTGGAGTGGGGTGCCATTGCCTTCTCTGGTGTTGTCAATAGAACCAATTATATCTCAATGGGAGATTACTCTTAAGAGTTCCTTTTTTAATGTGATGCCTGAGAATGCTGCTGCTGCTGCTGCTAAGTCACTTCAGTCGTGTCCGACTCTGTGCAACCCTAGACGGCAGCCCATCAGGCTCCCTGTTCCCTGGGATTCTCCAGGCAAGAACACTGTAGTGGGTTGCCATTTCCTCCTCCAACGCATGAAAGTGAAAAGTGAAAGTGAAGTCACTCAGTCGCGTCCAACTCTTTGAAACCTCATGGACTGCAGCCTACCAGGGTCCTCCGCCCATGGGATTTTCCAGGCAAGAATACTGGAGTGGGTTGCCATTGCCTTCTCAGGATGCCTGAGAATATGTCACCCTAAACACTGAACTGGAAGCAGACCGACATGGAAATATAATCCATCCTTGTCTTCCATGATCGACTAACAAACAAGGATCAGTTGATGTAAATATCTATATTGCAGAGTACATAATTCAAAATCGTGTTAAAAAGCCTTGCCTAATTTCATGTACATGGAGAGTAAAGTTCAATGACAAATTTATGTGATTCAACTTGTTAAACACTCCTCTGTTGAGATTTTTTTCACTCGTTTCCCTTAGAACACAGTTAATCTTGAGGCTTGTCAGAGGCTTTCCCCAGCTCCTAATGGACATTAAATCCGTCAGGGAGAAACGTCCTAAATTTGACTCAGTGTTCAAACTAGCAGTCTGAGGTTCTGACTTGCAGTTGCACTGAAGGTGGCATTTATTTATTTTTATTTTATTTTTAAACTTTACATAATTGTATTAGTTTTGCCAAATATCAAAATGAATCCGCCACAGATATACATGTGTTCCCCATCCTGAACCCTCCTCCCTCCTCCCTCCCCATACCATCCCTCTGGGTCGTCCCAGTGCACTAGCCCCAAGCATCCAGTATCGTGCCTCGAACCTGGACTGGCATCTCATTTCATACATGATATTTGACATGTTTCAATGTCATTCTCCCAAATCTTCCCACCCTCTCCCTCTCCCAGAGTCCATAAGAAGATGGCATTTTATGCTGGAAGTCCTCATGGTTGTATAATCCCCATGACCCCCAATTAAAAAGTGGCTGAGATGACATTTGCAATTTCTGAGCCTATTTAACAACTCATCCTGTAAAACAACCAAGTGACACAAAATGCAGGGCACATGGACAGAGACATGGGCACACTGTATTCCTCTCTCACCTCACCTTTCTGTGAGAGTGAAATAAAGGAACTTATCGTCATGTGATTGTATATCTCCAGGACAAGGGGGATGCTCATTATGATAGCTACAAAGAGTCTCTTTAGAAATTAATGGAAATTGGTTTAAAAATTATCATCCAATAAACAATGCAAAGATATGTTTGTTCTCATAGTTTGAAGCTTCTATCTAGGGGACTGAAGAGCACCAACAAACTTTTCAGGTTGAGAACAGTTTTCCTCTAATACCCTCTGTTGTCTGGTTAAGGTCATAAAAATTCCTTGAACAATAATATTTTAAATTATCAATGTTTTGTTTTTTATCCATCTTATGCCCAAAACAGTGGCCAGATAGCAAACCCTGATCAAAGAAAAAAAGGTTTTGCTTTTTGTGAAATACATTTGATTAAGAGTTCCTAGCACTTACTAGGAGAAGGAAATGGCAACCCACTTCAGTGTTCTTGCTTGGAGAATCCCAGGGACGGGGGAGCCTGGTGGGCTGTCGTCTACGGGGTCGCACAGAGTCAGACACGACTGAAGCGACTTAGCAGCAGCAGCAGCACTTACTAAGTGGATGTTCTATAAAAGAGACCACCCTCTATCAAAATAAAGGCCACCTTATTTCCCTTGTGCCTGAGATGTCCCTACTGAGAGTAATAGAAAAGTAGGAGTCAGACACTACTGAGTGACTTCACTTTCACTTTTCACTTTCATGCATTGGAGAAGGAAATGGCAACCCACTCCAGTATTCTTGCCTGGAGAATCCCAGGGACGGGGGAGCCTGGTGGGCTGTGTCTATGGGGTCGCACAGAGTCAGACATGACTGAAGTGACTTAGCAGCAGCAGGTTCTAATTATGTTCAAGAACTGGACCTGAAGATTATCTGAGTCACTGATAGAAACTTAATATTCAGCAGGAATTAATGCTCAGGAAACACTTTAACATTTTGTTTAATAAATCAGTTAAATGCCCACCCCAAAAAGGAAGGAAATATTATAGCCTCAGCAAAGCTGGGGGAATCCTAGCTAACTTTCTACAAATCTGTGTGTATGTAGAATAAGTGGCACTTGTAGCTGACTATCTTTTGTCTCTTTAGATTCTCCTCCATTAGGGTATTCAATCTGCCTGTGTGGAAATTTATAAAGAAAAAATTCACTAACATGCAGTCAGGAGGCTTGAAGTGGGAGTTTTCATGCACAGACCACCGGACATCAACACAGAATCCGATAGGAAGAGATGCACCTGTATTTCTGACAGGAAGTGATATGACTTCAGTATATCACCAGTAGGAGGAAGAAAGGTTTTTTGTTTGTTTGTTTGTTTGTTTGTTTGTTTTTTTGGTCTGGAAATTGCTCAGACAAGGAGAGATTTTCACACTCCGCCAATGAAAAGTCACTATCCTTCAAATTCCCAGTTTACTCCAATAGTCTTTGCTTATAATAGCCTCTTTCACTTTTCGCTTTTTGCTCTACAAAAGAGCTTCCCCTTCTTTGCTTTACTAGACTTGCATGTGGTTCACCACAGTTGCATGTCCTGAGCTGCACTCTTCTGATGCTCCTGAAGAAGCCCATTCTGCTGGCTATTTTAGTTTTTAGGTTAAAAAATAGGTGGAGTAGATCATGTTGTCCTATTTACCAGCTCTATCATACAGGACAACTTAGTTAGCCTCTCTGAGCTACAGTGATTTTGTGTATTCCTTTGTTTTATTTTTTAAGTGAAATGAGGATAAACATTGGTTTTACAAGGTTGAGGTAAGGATTAAAAGGTAGCATGAAGTGAAGTGAAGTTGCTCAGTCGTGCCCGACTCTTTGCAACCCTGTGGACTGTAGCCCACCAGGCTCCTCTGTCCATGGGATTCTCCAGGTGAGAATACTGGAGTGGGTTGCCATTTCCTTCTTCAGGGGATCTTCCCGACCCAGGGATTGAACCCAGGTCTCCCGCATTGCAGGCAGACGCTTTAACCTCTGAGCCACCATGGAAGCCCAAAAGGTGGCATACTAAATGCATAAAAATGATCAGTGGTCATATTTTAAAATATTGTGAAGGAGTAATTTCATGTGTCAAGTTTACTGGGCAACAGGGCACCCAAATATCTGGTTAAATATTATTTCTGGATGTGATGTGTCTGTGAGGGTTTTCTGGGATGAGATTAGCATCTGAGTTCACACAGTGAGTAAAGTAGATTGTTTTTCCTAACCTGGGTGGGCCTCCTTCAATCTACTGATGGACTGAATACAAAATAAGGTTTGAATAACATTTTTTTTCTGTCTTTACATAGGTACACTTAAGATGAAACATCAGTCTTATCCTGCCCTTGAAATCAAATGGACCCCTTAGATTCTCCTGGGTCTGAACTTTTCAGCCTCTATAATCATGTGAACCAATTTCATATAATAAATCTATTATATATAAATATGCATGTACATATATACACATGCATATGTGTGTGTATATATATATATATTTTTTTTTCAATTGGTTTTGTTTATCTGGGAAACTCTAATACAAATATCACTTGAAATGCATTTCTTTAAGGTAAAAATTTCCTCTCACTTCACAGTCTTACTTTTAAATTCAATATCCCTGAGGATGTGCTATAGTAAATTGTCAATTGTTCATTATAAATCATTTTAATAGATTGCTAGATGAATGCTCAAGGACTGGGAGATGACTGGTAAGAACAGTTACTCTATTTTACAATAAACAAATTTATAAATCCAAACAACACTCTGGAGTGTCCTATGATAAATTGCTAAATGTTGCAGAATTTCCCAAGTCTCAAAATTTTCCTGTTCCTTAAGGTGAAAAAAGTCCATGTGATGACTGCTACTTTATTATCATAAATTTATGTTAAAATAAAAACATCACTTTCACAATATTGCAAATCATATATACTTCAATAAAAATATATCTCAAGCTTATAGTACTAGTAGGAAAGAAAACTCAACATTATAAACTGAACAAAAATAAGAAATCTCAAAAACTGATGTACTAGTCATTTCCTTCTGGAAAGAAAAAGATGGAAAAAGAAAAGTAAATGGACAAACCAGACAATTGTCTTTTAGCTTTGTTTATCAAGACAATTGAGTGTGCTGAGGTTTCCCAAATAGCTCATTAAAAAAAAAAACAACAACAACAACAGTAAAAACAAATAAACAAAATAATCCACTAATTATAACATTTTCCCATACTGGAGTTTCCAAATATTTTATTTGAATGGGAAAGAGCATATTGTTAGAAGTACGTGCTATGAATACATTGCTTGGTTTTGGGTACCACACTAAGCACTGCCTATGGTATAAGTCATCTTTTACTCTTTAAACATCCATTTCCTCATCTATGATATGTGAATAAAAATTATAGTAAGAACGGCATAGATTTGTATGACAAGTATATGATAAAATGCAATTATCCAAAATTTTAAGTATATGGCTGCGACTGGTGCACTTAGGCACGGCCGAGAGGAGCCACCCCACATCCGAGGTCAGGGCCAGAAACTGGGAGGACCCCAAGCCGGAAGGGCGGCGGCCAAGAGGAGTTACCCTATGTCCAAGGTCGGGGCAGCGGCTGAGAGTGCCAGGCTGTGACGGCACAGGAACGGCCGAGAAGAGGTACCAAGTCCGAGGTCAGGGGTGGCGGCCGGGAGGAGCAACCCTACATCCAAGGAGCCGTGGCTGTGAGGGCGCAGGAGGGCCTAGAGGAGCTATCCCACGTTGAAGGTCAGGAAGGGCAGCAGTGAGGAGATACCCCTCGTCCAAGGTAAGGAGCAGCGGCTGCACTTTGCTGGAGCAGCCGTGAAGAGATATCCCACGCCCAAGGGAAGAGAAACCCAAGTAAGAAGGTAGGTGTTGCAAGAGGGCATCAGAGGGCAGACACACTGAAACCATACTCACAGGAAACTAGTCAATCTAATTGCACTAGGACCACAGCCTTGTCTAACTCGATGAACTAAGCCATGCCCGTGGGGCAACCCAAGACGGGCGGGTCATGGTGGAGAGATCTGACAGAATGTGGTCCACTGGAGAAGGGAATGGCAAACCACTTCAGTATTCTTGCCTTGAGAACCCCATGAACAGTATGAAAAGGCAATATGATAGGATACTGAAAGAGGAACTCCCCAGGTCAGTAGGTGCCCAATATGCTACTGGAGATCAGTGGAGAAATAACGCCAGAAATAATGAAGGGATGGAGCCAAAGCAAAAACAATACCCAGCTGTGGATGTGACTGGTGATAGAAGCAAGGTCCAATGTTGTAAAGAGCAATATTGCATAGGAACCTGGAATGCCAGGTCCATGAATCAAGGCAAATTGGAAGTGGTCAAACAAGAGATGGCAAGGGTGAATGTCAACATTCTAGGAATCAGCGAACTGAAATGGACTGGAATGGGTGAATTGAACTCAGATGACCATTATATCTACTACTGCGGTCAGGAATCCCTCAGAAGAAATGGAATAGCCATCGTGGTCAGCAAAAGAGTCTGAAATGCAGTACTTGGATGCAATCTCAAAAATGACAGAATGATCTCTGTTCGTTTCCAAGGCAAACCATTCAATATCACAGTAATCCAAGTCTATGCCCCAACCAGAAACACTGAAGAAGCTGAAATTGAACAATTCTATGAAGACCTACAAGAATTTTTAGCACTAACACCCAAAACAGATGTCCTTTTCATTATAGGGGACTGGAATGCAAAAGTAGGAAGTCAAGAAACACCTGGAGTAACAGGCAAATTTGGCCTTGGAATAGGGAATAAAGCAGGGCAAAGACCAGTAGAGTTTTTCCAAGAAACTGTACTGGTCATAGCAAACACCCTCTTCCAACAACACAAGAGAAGACTCTACACATGGAAATCACCAGATGGTCAACACCGAAATCAGATTGATTATGTTCTTTGCAGCCAAAGATGGAGAAGCTCTATACAGTCAGCAAAAACAAGACCGGGAGCTGACTGTGGCTCAGATCATGAACTCCTTATTACGAAATTCAGATTTAAATTGAAGAAAGTAGGGAAAACCACTAGACCATTCAGGTATGACCTAAATCAAATCTCTTATGATTATACAGTGGAAGTGAGAAACAGATTTAAGGGCCTAGATCTGATAGAGTGCCTGATGAACTATGGAATGAGGTTCATGACATTGTACAGGAGACAGGGATCAAGACCATTCCCATGGGAAAGAAATGCAAAAAAAGCAAAATGGCTGTCTGGGGAGGCCTTACAAATAGCTGTGAAAAGAAGAGAAGCAAAAAGCAAAGGAGAAAAGGAAAGATATAAGCATCTGAATAGAGAGTTCCAAAGAATAGCAAGAAGAGATAAGAAAGCCTTCCTCAGCAATCAAAGCAAAGAAATAGAGGAAAACAACAGTATGGGAAAGACTAGAGATCTCTTTAAGAAAATTAGAGATACCAAGGGAACATTTCATGCAAAGATGGGGTCGATAAAGGACAGAAATGTTATAGACCTAACAGAAGCAGAAGATATTAAGAAGAGGCGGCAAGAATACACAGAGAACTGTACAAAAAAGATCTTCATGACCCAGATAATCATGATGATGTGATCACTGACCTAGGGCCAGACATCCTGGAATGTGAAGTCAAGTGGGCCTTAGAAAGCATCACTAAAAACAAAGCTAGTGGAGGTGATGCCATTCTAGTTGAACTATTTCAAATCCTGAAAGACAATGCTGTGAAATGCTGCACTCAATATGCCAGCAAATTTGGAAAACTCAGCAGTGGCCACAGGACTGGAAAAGGTCAGTTTTCATTCCAATCCCAAAGAAAGGCAATGCCAAAGAATGCTCAAACTACCACACGATTGCACTCATCTCATATGCTAGTAAAGTAATGCTCAAAATTCTCCAAGCCAGACTTCAGCAATATGTGAATTTCCTGATGTTCAAGCTGGTTTTAGAAAAGGCAGAGGAACCAGAGATCAAATTGCCAACATCTGCTGGATCACAGAAAAAGCAAGCGAGTTCCAGAAAAACATCTATTTCTGTTTTATTGACTATGCCAAAGCCTTTGACTGTGTCGATCACAATAAACTGTGGAAAATTCCGAAAGAGATGGGAATATCAGACCACCTGACCTGCCTCTTGAGAAATCTGTATGCAGGTCAAGAAGCAACATTTAGAATTGGACATGGAACATTAGACTGGTTCCAAATAGGAAAAGGAGTACGTCAAGGCTGTTTATTGTCACCCTGCTTAGTTAACTTATATGCAGAGTACATGAGAAATGCTGGGCTGGAAGAAGCATAAGCTGGAATCAAGATTGCCAGGAGAAATATCAATAACTTCAGATATGCAGATGACACCACCCTTATGGCAGAAAGTGAAGAGGAACTAAAAAGCCTCTTGATGAACGTGAAAGAGGAGAATGAAAAAGTTGGCTTAAAGCTCAACATTCAGAAGACGAAGATTATGGCATCCGGTCCCATCACTTTATGGCAAATAGATGGGGAAACAGTGGAAACAGTGTCAGACTTTATTTTTTTTGAGCTCCAAAATCACTGCAGATGGTGACTGCAGCCATGAAATTAAAAGATGCTTCCTCCTTAGAAAGAAAGTTATGACCAACCTAGATAGCATATTCCAAAGCAGAGACATTACTTTGCCAACAAAGGTCTGTCTAGTCAGGGCTATGGTTTTTCCAGTGGTCATGTATGGATGTGAAAATTGGACTGTGAAGAAGGCTGAGCACCGAAGAATTGATGCTTTTGAACTGTGGTGTTGGAGAAGACTCTTGAGAGTCCCTTGGACTGCAGGGAGATCCAACCAGTCCATTCTGAAGATCAGCCCTGGGATTTCTTTGGAAGGAATGATGCTAAAGCTGAAACTCCAGTACTTTGGCCACCTCATGTGAAGAGTTGACTCATTGGAAAAGACTCTGATGCTGGGAAGGATTGGGGGCAGGATGAGAAGGGGACGACAGAGGATGAGATGGCTGGATGGCATCACTGACTCGATGGACGTGAGTCTCAGTGAATTCCAGGAGTTGGTGATGGACAGGGAGGCCTGGTGTGCTGTGATTCATGGGGTCGTAAATAGTTGGACACGACTGAGCGACTGAACTGAACTGAACTGAATCAATCAATAAATTTTGACACAATAAATAGACAGTAATATAATTTAAGCCCTCAAAAGTTCTGTTGGACACACCTTCACAGTGGAGAGTGGTCAAAAAACCAGCATTCAGAGCAACCAGATTCTATTTTACCATCATTATTCCAAATCAGTTAAACTGTAGCTAAGATTTGAGAAAAATTGCTCAGATACTTAAAAAAAAAATGATTAAGCTTTTTCAGAAGTGCTGAAAGGCTATGAAAATAGAGCCAAGGGAAAAGGAATACAGCAAGAAAAAAAGGCTTCTCAGGGGAGAAACTGCCCAAGTAAAAGTCCCTCACTGAGCCAAAGAATAATTAGGGGAGAATTTAACTACCCAGTAAGAGAATACAGGGATTCTAGCATTTCTATATACAAAGAGATTTTGAGACCATTGGCACCTGTCTCCCCAGCAGGAGAGGCAAGTGCTTCATTAATATACAAAACAACAGACCCCACAGACAGGCAGCTGTAGGCTTTCATGAGCACTCATTTTGCTCATACTTGCAAAAACATCTAGGACAAACAAAATACATACAGTGTTACCTGGGATTAGAATTTAGGTTCAAATAAATTTTCAGAGCTCCCAAAGTATGAAAAATACTTTAAAAATGCTAAATGCTTCTAACCCTTACAACTGTCATCTTGCAGAAGCTCTTTCTTAGCTATTTCATGTTTTCTTCTGACAATATAATTAATTCAATTTACACAGTAGTGGAGAATTCCTAGATCCAAATTAGAAAAAAAGGAAATGAATCAGAATTAAAGGTAAGGGGGGTTATTTTTCTCTATATTTTTAAGTAGATAATCTCCAAACATGACCTATTCAGGAACTATACCTTCCAATACCTGTGTCATAGTATAATTCCCTTCTCTTGAAAGTTGGCCTGCCCTGTAACTTCCTTTTGTGCAATACTACATGGCAAAAGAGGTACCTTGTGACTTTCAATGCAAGTATTTTCAGCTGATGTCCTGGTTTTCTGAAATGCTTCTTCTCTAGCCTCTAGGAAAGAAGTACTGATACCTTGAGATCACCACACTTTGAGGAAGCCCAAGCTAATCACACAGAGATGCGGTATATAAAGTGAAATGGGTAAACAGAAGGCAACTGCTCTACCCACTCCAAATAGGGCACCAGATGTGAGTGAACAAGCTGTCTTGATCTTTATATCACATGAGTTTTTAGATAAATGTACCAGCTACTGCTGGAATTGACACCCTATATGAACTGCACTGCTGATCCCAGCCAACTCATAGTTGATAAATTACAATATCTTCCTAAGTTTCCAATTTAGTAAATTGAAGATATTTGCAGTACCCACTCACACAATTATTTGTAAGAGAAGTTATTACTAATAATAAATACTACCTTCAAAGGAAAGCAGAAGCACAGAAAGAAAAGCAAAATAAAAGATATGAAATACTCTGAAAACATCTCTTTACTTAGAAGTCATAAAACAAGACAAATTAGAACAAATTCTTCTTATGGTTGATAATATTTACTAAAGGAGCTATTTGTTATTCTCTCAATTGAAAACATCAAGAAAAATGTAAATATGAAGAAAACTCTAACAACCTTCTTCCAGGAACCTGTATACCAGAGACCATCAATTGGAGATACAGTCCTTGTTTTGAAATTGTGTATGTATGCATATGTGTTTGTGTATGTATTTTTAAAGAAAATGGATTTTCCTAGAGAGTAAGAAATACAGAGGATTTTGGAGAGTTTGAAGTGAAATACAACATAGAATTATGAAAGTTAAGTGACTATCATAAGCCAGTATGCAACTGTGCATTTCCTTAGATCTGTAAGGGGCAGCACTTCAGCCCCCAGCCTTTGTCTGTTATTATCACTTCTCATTCGCTATTGGCACTTTTATAGGTAATTTCTCTCACTATTGTGTGCTTACACTGTAGCATAACGGAAAAGTCACTAGTTTTAAAGACAGCTCTTCTCACTGTTTGGGGTCTAAGATGTAATATATGGAATGACACTTTGTCACCTATTAAAGTAACTGATAATGTTCTTGCTTAAATTTAGTAGAACATAGCAGCTATCTGCTTCAGAATACATAAGCCAATTGTATGATTTATTGTGTTTATTAGGGTATTTTTGAAAAGAAAACATGATACTGTGAATAATTTCTCCAGAAGTGAAGTTCCAGTGATTTGGAGTGCTCTCTGCAGAAAGGGTCTTCAGGCCATCTTAAGGATAAGCTATTCAGCAGAAGCAGGGAGTAAATTTGGTTAGCGCTTCACTTGACATACATCCATATTAAAAGGAAGCAAGCATGTCCTTTCCATTGGTTGAACATGTTGTGTCATCTAAAAAAGAGAATACAGGGACTTCCCTGGTGTCCAGTGATTAGGAATCTGCCTTCCAATGCAGGGAACGAGGGTTCAATCCCTGGTTGGGGAACTAAGATCCCACATTCTTAGCAGCAACTAAGAACACACTACAATTACTGAGTTTGTGTGCCTAGAGCCATGTTCCACAACAAGAGAAGGCACCACACTGAGAAGTCCATGTACTGCAACAAAGGGTAGCCCTTCCTTGCTCACCACAACTAGAGAAAGTCTGCACACATATAGCAATGAAGACCCAGTACATCCAAAATTAATAAATAAAATACTTAGAGAATGAAAGTGCATTTCTCAACATATTACCACCAAAGCCAGGGATATCTGACAAAAGTCTTTCCTGCAATCTCGATGCATCAGTTCAGTTCAGTTCAGTCCAGTCGCTCAGTCCTGTCTGACTCTTTGCGACCCCGTGAATCACAGCACTCCAGGCATCCCTGTCCATCACCAACTCCCAGAGTTCACTCAGACTCACGTCCATCAAGTCGGTGATGCCATCCAGCCATCTCATCCTCTGTCATCCCCTTCTCCTCCTGCCCCCAATCCCTCCCAGCATCAGAGTCTTTTCCAGTGAGTCAGCTCTTCGCATGAGGTGGCCAAAGTACTGGAGTTTCGGCTTTAGCATCATTCCTTCCAAAGAACACCCAAGGCTGATCTCCTTTAGAATGGACTGGTTGGATCTCCTTGCAGTCCAAGGGACTCTCAAGAGTCCTCTCCAACACCACAGTTCAAAAGCATCAATTCTTCGGCGCTCAACTTTCTTCACAGTCCAACTCTCATATCCATACATGACCACTGGAAAAACCATAGCCTTGACTAGACGGACCTTTGTTGGCAAAGTAATGTCTCTGCTTTTCAATATGCTATATAGATTGGTCACAACTTTTCTTCCAAGAAGTAAGCATCTTTTAATTTCATGGTTGCAGTCACCATCTGCAGTGATTTTGGAGCCCAAAAAAATCTCGATGCATAAAAGTATTAAATTCACATGATAGAGAAAGAAAATTAAAGTAAAGCAAAATGTTCTTTCATCCCAAGAGTGATGAGCTCTGATTTCCAAAATCACCAATTCTCTACAATATGAAACCAATCTGATATCAAGATAACTTAGATAAAAGAGAATGTAGGTCTTTAATGGTAACAAGGTAGACAGTAAGGTGTTTAGACTAAAGAAACAACAAACATAGTCCCTATGCCCCCAAATATTACCCTTATGATGCTACTATGGGGTCTGCAATTTCTAATTTCAGCTGCTGATTTGCAGAATGGTCAGTGCTAAAATTCACAAGTGTTCCTTGTAAAGATTGGTTTCCTGCAGTGAAAGAGAACTTGGCAAGGAGTCAGAAGACCTAGGCACCAACCCAAGACCTGCAATGACATTATAATATATCATAAGCTTTTTGAGACTTCATGCTTTGCTCTCCTTAAAAATTTGGTATAAGATAAATGAGAAGTAATGCATGAGGAAAACAAACAAACAAAATCACTTGGATCAGTAAATATAAGACATGGTTAGAAGGGTGCCCAAAGTAATCACAGTATATTTTGGACCTTGGCCCAAATAAGTATTAATACACAGAAGTAAATTGGTCATATTTCTTTGACATTGGCCAAGTTACTTAATCTCCCTGAGACTTAATTTTTATATCTTTAAAGTGGAAACTTATCTCTAGTATTACTGTTAGAATTATGAGATAGCCTATTGAATTGAACATCCCTTTCAGCTTACCAAAATCAATCAATAAATATCAGGAAAATAAAAGACAACAAGTTTTCAAGAGGAGAAGAGGTCTGAGGCAGTGCAGGGTTGGGTTATTTCCTGAACATAGTGGACCTAAAGGGTCTTTGGTAAAGGGGAGCTGCCTAATATCAGACTTTTTTTTTTTAATACACAAGGGTTTAATGTCCCACTAAGCATTGTGTGAGATTTACAAGAAATATCAGAATAGCATGTGATTGATAATATGGATGTTGGATGATCTGCCATGAACATTCTGTGACCACAGAAAGTCACTTAACCTTCTGAACCTGTTTCTTCTGTCAGGAGGAGAGAAAGACAGTATTTATAATGTCTCCCACAATGACTGTTACCAGGTGTAAGTACTTATTTATGTTAACTGTTCTTATTACTACATCTATTGATAATTTCCTGCCCTCATGGAGTTCATATTACAGATGAATGGACAGACAGGGAGGAATGCTAATATACATGAGATGATGGGCCCAGAAGATAGGAAATAATTAAATTCCAAAATCACTTACTTATTCCTTCAATCAGTATTTACGAAACATGTACTTTATATTAGGTAGTGTGCTAGACGGAGAAGGCAATGGCACCCCACTCCAGTACTCTTGCCTGGAAAATCCCATGGGTGGAGGAGCCTGGTAGGCTGCAGTCCATGGGGTCGCAAAGAGTCGGACACGACTGAGCAACTTCACTTTCATTTTTCACTTTCATGCATTAGAGAAGGAAATGGCAACCCACTCCAGTGTTCTTGCCTTGAGAATCCCAGGGACAGGGAAGCCTGGTGGGCTGCCCGTCTATGGGGTCGCACAGAGTTGGACATGACTGAATTGACTTAGCAGCAGCAGCAGTGTGCTAGAAGCTGGGAATGGTGTGATAAGTTATCTACCCCATCTGTCGTACATTCAAGTGGTGCCTATGACTCAATAATCCTTATCGTGGCTGAAACCTTGTGATTTTTCATACCAACACACACACATACACACATGAGACAACTTCATAATCTTTGATGATGATGCTTACTATGTTTTCCTCTCCTAACTTGGTACCCTTGTGAAAGCACAGTGGAGGGAAAACCTCTGACACTGAAGGCAAGGATACACTGAGCTCAGAAGTGGTTCCTGATGATAGCCACTAAACTTGTCCCAGTGTTCTATGATCAAAGCCTCCTTGGGGCACACATTAAACTTCAGCTTTATTTGATAATAAAGGGAAAAAATTAGACAAATTGTCCAAAAGAAAATTAAAAGGATTACTGATGTTAATGACTCCAGGTATGTATAGATGTAGATGCTCCTCAGTTTTTCTTCAGAGCTTTTATGAGAGCTGTGAATCAGAGTCCAACCACATATACAATTCAAGTTCAGCTTAATACAGTTTTCTTGCTAGCATTTCCTATAGTTTATGTTTGACTATATACTTCTGTAGTTTAAAAATTAGACACATATGTACAAAAATCTTTGAAACTATACAGATACATGATTCATTATCTCCCTTCTTTTCTCATTCACTTTCTAACTTCCTCTTTATGGATGCCTACTTTTATTAGTTCTTTAGATGTTTCCTTCTAGCTTTATCAAATGGAAGCAAATATAAATGATTGCTACATCTTTTAAATAAAGATTACATATTGGAAGAAAAGTTATGACCAACCTAGATAGCATATTCAAAAGCAGAAACATCACTTTGCCAACAAATGTCCATCAAGTCAAAGCTATGGTTTTTCCAGTAGTCATGTATGGATGTGAGAGTTGGACTATAAAGAAAGCTGAGCACTGAAGAATTGATGCCTTTGAACTGTGGTGTAGGAGAAGACTCTTTAGAGTCCTTTGGACTCCAAGAAGATCCAACCAGTCAATCCTAAAGGAAATCAGTCCTGAATATTCATTGGAAGGACTGATGCTGAAGCTGAAACTCCTATATTTGGCCACCTGATGTGAAGAGCTGACTCATTTGAAAAGGCCCTGATGCTGGGAAAGACTGACAGCGGAAGGAGAAGGGGACAACAGAGGATGAGATTGTTGGATGGCATCACCGATTCAATGGACATGAGTTTGAGTAAACTCCAGGAATTGGTGAAGGAAAAGGAGGCCTGGCATGCTGCAGTCCATGGGGTTGCAGAGTCGGACAAAACTGAGTGACTGAACTGAACTGAACTGATGATGCACATTATTCTGCACATATTTTTAGATACAAATTTTTACATAATTTTGTATTATATTCATGGAAACCTTCATTTATTTTATTATTTATTTTCTATTTAACTTGTCCTCTATTAATGAACACTAGGTTTATTTTAATTTAACCTTATAGCCATTATATGTAATGCTGCCATGAAACTCTCTGTATACATATCATTTCACACAGGGCATATAATCTAGAAGATGAATTCCCAAGAATGGAATTGTTAGTATATAGTCAGCTGCATGCCTAATTTTGAAAAAAACAATAATGAAAATTTGAAATAAAGTACTTTTTAGAAGTATCATCAGAGGTTGACCTGGGTTGAGTGCATTAGGTAACATGTGCTAACCCAATTTCAAGGGAAATAAAATGACTTTTCTTTCTAATGTTTTTCCCCAAACTCAGGTATGGAGCTATACATATTGTTTTCCTTGCCAGTTAGGGTCTCCTGTTATCAGTTAAACTACCCAGACCATCACACTTCCATGTGTCACTGAACTAAACTTGAGTCCACTTGCTGGACTCATAGCAAAGCCAGTCAACTGACAGGGTGTTTTGATGGGGGACAGTAGAGTGTTTATTAGCAGGGTAGCAAACAGGGAGTTTGGGTCTTCTGAGCACTAGTTGATGATTCTCCTTGCTTGGGCTTCCCTGGAGGCTCAGATGGTGAAGAATCTGCCTGCAATGTGGGAGACCTAGGTTCGATCCCTGGGTCAGGAAGACCCCCTGAAGAAGGGAATGGCTACCCATTTCAGTATTCTTGCCTGGAGAACTCCATGGACAGAGGAGACTGGCAGGCTACAGTCCATGGAGTTGCAAAGAGTTGGACATGACTGACTGACTAACACTTTCTCCTTTCTTGGCTCTCTCCAAATAGATACTATACTCTTCTTCACCACAACTGGTTCTCAGTAGATTGACTTGGCTGCATGTCAGGTGAACAGAGCTGAGTTTGGTATGATAATACCTGTTTACACATCTCTGAACCATCTCCACCAGTCACTGTTTGAAATTCAAGTCATATACTAATGACTATAATGGCTATGCAGAGTACATCATGAGAAACGCTGGACTGGAAGAAGCACAAGCTGGAATCAAGATTGCCAGGAGAAATCTCAATAACCTCAGATATGCAAATGACACCACCCTTATGGCAGAAAGTGAAGAGGAACTAAAAAGCCTCTTGATGAAAGTGAAAGTGGAGAGTGAAAAAGTTGGCTTAAAGCTCAACATTCAGAGAACGAAGATCATGGCATCCAGTCCCATCACTTATGGGAAATAGATGGGGAAACAGTGGAAACAGTGTCAGACTTCATTTTTTTGGGCTCCAAAATTACTGCAGATGATGACTGCAGCCATGAAATTAAAAGACACTTACTCCTTTGAACGAAAGATATGTCCAACCTAGATAGCATATTCCAAAGCAGAGACATTACTTTGCCAACAAAGGTCCGTCTAGTCAAGACTATGGTTTTTCCTGTGGTCATGTATGGATGTGAGAGTTGGACTGTGAAGAAGGCTGAGCGCCAAAGAATTGATGCTTTTGAACTGTGTTGTTGGAGAAGACTCTTGAGAGTCCCTTGGACTGCAGGGAGATCCAACCAGTCCATTCTGAAGGAGATCAGCCCTGGGATTTCTTTGGAAGGAATGATGCTAAAGCTGAAACTCCAGTACTTTGGCCACCTCATGCGAACAGTTGACTCATTGGAAAAGCCTCTGATGCTAGGAGGGATTGGGGGCAGGAGGAGAAGGGGATGACAGAGGTCTGATGCTAGGAGGGATTGGGGGCAGGAGGAGAAGGGGATGACAGAGGATGAGATGGCTGGATGGCATCACTGACTCGATGGACATGAGTCTCAGTGAACTCTGGGAGTTGGTGATGGACAGGGAGGCCTGGTGTGCTGCGATTCATGGGGTCGCAGACAGTCGGACATGACTGAGCGACTGAGCTGAACTGAACTGATAATGGCTATTTCCATGGCTCCTCTGTACAACCTCATACTTTGTGCTCCTCTACACTTAGGATTGTGATCACCTGTCTCTGGTCATCTTCTTACAATATTTACCTCTATTTCAAAAATTTCAAAATTTGGAAAACTGCTTTTCCTTTAAGGTCCTATTGCAATGCCACCCCCTCTATGAAGTGTCATTGAACTTGCTTTACTCTTTACTCCCATTGCCTACATAGAAGTTTATCAATTCCACTCATGTGATCCTTACTTCTGTTTTGCATGGTTTTACATCTATGTGTTCTCTTTCCCTTCAGACCACAAGGTTTGCTGGAATAGAAGCCATGTCTTATCATTTTGAGTCTTTTCATCAAACTAGCAAAATCTAGGTTTCATGTAATTAGTGCTAATAAATGTTTGTGGTGACTCTTGTTAGGTTCATAAAACTGTGATTTCCCTGTTCTTTGCTCCAAGAAACTGTGACAGTAGCTCTTTTCACGGTAATTTTCTGTGACTATCTGTTGGTTGCTAACTCGTTCATACTTTCTGTAGCCTTCCAAAAAATTCAGTCTCCTCCAAAGCATGACAGTTCTGTGATAATTTATCCTTCTAGAAAGCATCTCCCAGGGGAGCCTAGTGAGATTCTCATGGTGGGTATTCTGCTGTACAGTTTAGATAACAGATAAGATAACAGATAAGACACTTTGTGTCACAAGTGTCGGAAAACTGAAGTCGCATTAGCTTTAGCAAAAATGGGAATGCAGCTACTTCTATAAAAAGTACTTTCAGAAGTAAAATTCTGTAATAGCTTTAGGCATGACCCATAGACTCAAAGAATGTTATCAAATTCTCGATTCAGTGTTTCTCTGGCTTCTTTCCTTCTTGCAACCTTATAGGATCTTCTTTGTGAATTCAGCAGAAAGAGCAGGCTTCTCTTTCATAGTATCTCCAGAATTTGCCAACTTGGATGAAAAATCATTTTCAAACAATCACTATGGCCAGAAAGCTGAGAATATTCCTGAACCAAGTCACAGTGACACATAAGTAGAGAGAGAATTTCTTGAAAAGAAAATCAAGCTAATTTTACCAGAAGTGGAGAGGGATATTGTACAGTCTAAGACCAGAAATAAACTACAATTCATAAATGTATTTTTCTGGGAAGCAAGTTCATGGCTATAGCTTTCATCAGATTTTTCATTGTAATCTAATTTTCTTTAAAATGGTTAAGAACCTATATAAGCCAGTGGTCCTATAAAAACTCTTAAGATAGATGGAATAACGGGAACACTGGAGTTGAAATAAAATTTCTCAGATTCTTGTCCATAACAATTCATTGAAGGGTTTCAAAGTCTACATATATTAAAATTGGGATATTAATACTTCAAGTAGGCCATGAAGCCTACTACACACCTATTTTCAAAGATCTTTTGTAGTTTTTTTTGTTTTTTTTTTTAATTCATTACCAGCCTCACACTAGCTCCATGAGAGTAGAGATCATGCCATTCTTACTCAAGTATTTGGTCATTTCCCAGTGACATGCAGTAAGTTCTTAATAAATATTTTAAAAATTAATTATAACAGACAATACATTATATGAATATAAACATAAATAAAATAAAATTAGAAATTTATTTTTTTTACTTATTATTGTTTTAATTGGAGGACAATTGCTTTATGATATTGTGTTGGTTTCTGCCATATGACATCATGAGTAAGTTATAACTATACACACACATACACACACACATCCCTTCCCTCTTAAGCCTTCCTCCCAGTCCCCCCATATGACCCCTCTAGATAATCACAGAGCACCAGGTGGGCTCCCTATGTTTTGTTTAAGCTTCCCACTGCTGCTGCTGCTGCTAAGTCACTTCAGTCGTGTCCAACTTTGTGCGACCCCATAGACGGCAGCCCACCAGGCTCCCCAGTCCCTGGGATTCTCCAGGCAAGAACACTGGAGTGGGTTGCCATTTCCTTCTCCAATGCATGAAAGTGAAAAGTGTCGCTCAGTCATGTCCGACTCTTCGCGACCCCATGGACTGCAGCCTACCAGGCTCCTCCGTCCATGGGATTTTCCAGGCAAGAGTACTGGAGTAGGGTGCCATCGCCTTCTCCAACTAGCTATCTATTTATACATGGCAGTGTATATATGTCAACTCTGCTCTCCTAATTAGTCCCATCCTCTTCTCTGACTGTGTCCACAAGTCTATTCTCTATTCCTCCCCTGCCAACAGGTTCATCCATGTTATTTTTCTAGATTCCATATATATGCTTTAAATACTATATTTATTTTTCTTTTTCTGACTTATTCACTCTGTATAACAGGCTCTAGGTTCATCCACCTTACTGTAGCTGACTGAAATTGGTTCTTTTTATTTATTTTTTTTTCCACTTTTATTTTTTTTAATTTTTTTAAATTTTATTTTATTTTTAAACTTTACAATATTGTATTAGTTTTGCCAAATATCGAAATGAATCCACCACAGGTATACCTGTGTTCCCCATCCTGAACCCTCCTCCCTCCCCATACCCTTCCTCTGGGTCGTCCCAGTGCACCAGCCCCAAGCATCCAGTACCGTGCATCAAACCTGGACTGGCGACTCGTTTCATACATGATATTATACATGTTTCAATGCCATTCTCCCAAATCTCCCCACCCTCTCTCTCTCCCACAGAGTCCATAAGACTGATCTATACATCAGTGTCTCTTTTGCTGTCTCATGCACAGGGTTATTGTTACCATCTTTCTAAATTCCATATATATGCATTAGTATACTGTATTGGTGTTTTTCTTTCTGGCTTACTTCACTCTGTATAATAGGTTCCAGTTTCATCCATCTCATTAGAACTGATTCAAATGTATTCTTTTTAATGGCTGAGTAATACTCTGTTGTGTATATGTACCACAGCTTTCTTACCCATTCATCTGCTGATGGGCATCTAGGTTGCTTCCATGTCCTGACTATTATAAACAGTGCTGCGATGAACATTGGGGTGCACACGCCTCTTTCCCTTCTGGTTTCCTAGTGTGTATGCCCAGCAGTGGGATTGCTGGATCATAAGGCAATTCTATTTCCAGTTTTTAAAGGAATCTCCACACTGTTCTCCATAGTGGCTATACTAGTTTGCATCGATTAGTAATATTCCATTATATATATGTACCACAACTTTTATCCATTCATCTGTCAGTGGACATCTAGCTTGATTCCATGTCTTAGCTATTGTAAATAGTGCTGCAGTGGATACTGGGGTATATGTGGCTTTTTAAATTGTGGTTTTCTCAGGGTGTATACCCAGTAGTGAGACTTCTTGGTCATATGGTATTAATTAAGAAAGAATTGAGAAAGGAATATGACAGGGTTGTCTGCTGTCACCCTGTTTGTTTAATCTATACTCTGAGCACATCATGAGAAAAGCTGGGCTGGATGAGTTACAAGCTAGAATTAAGATAGGCAGGAGAAACATCAACAACTTCAAATATGTGGGTGATACCACTCTAATGGCCAAAAATTAAGAGCAACTAAAGAGCCTCTTGATGAGGGTGAAAGGGGAGAGTGAAAGAGCTGGATTAAAGCTAAATATTAAGAAAACTAAAATCATGGAATCTGTCCCCATTACATCATGGCAAATAGAGGGGCAAAAGGTGAGGCAGTGACAGATTTCCTCTTTGTGGGCTCTAAAGTCACTACAGATGATGACTGCAGTCATGATGTCAGAAGACATTTGCTTCTTGGCAGGAAAGCTATGACAATAGTGTTGAAAAGCTAGACAGAGTGTTGAAAAGCAGAGATATCACTCTGCCAACAAAGGTCCGTATAGTCAAGGCTATGGTCTTCTCAGTGTTCATCTATGGTTGTGAAAGCTGGACGGTAAAGAAGGTGGAGCACTAAAGAATTACTGCCTTTGAACTATGGTGCTGGAGAAGACTCCTGAGAGTCCTTTGGACAGCAAGGAGATTAAACCAATCAAACTTAAGGGAAATCAACCCTGAACACTCTTAGGAAGGACTGATGCTGAAGTTGAAACTCCAGTATTTTGGTCATCTGATGCAAACAGCTGACTTATAGGAAAATTCCCTGATGCTGAGAAAGATTGAGGACAGAAGAAGAGGGCATCAGGATGAGATGGCTAGATGGCATCACCATTGCAATGAACATGAACTTTGGCAAACTTTGGGACATGGTAAGGGACAGAAAGGCCTGGTATGCTGCAGTCCATGTGGTCACAAGAATCAGAAAGGACTGTAGAACTGAAAAACAACAATGGTATTGATAGTTTTATTCCTAGCTTTTTTGAGGCATCTCCATACAGTTCTCCCTAGTGACTTTATCAAGTTACATTCCCATCAATGGAGCAAGAGCATTCCCTTTTCTCCACATCCTCTCCAGCATTTATTGTTTGTAGATTTTTTTGATGATGGTCATTCTTACTGTTGAGGTGGTACCTCATTGTAGTTTTGATTTACATTTCTCTAATAATAAGCCATGTTAAGCATCTTTTCATGTGTTCATTGGCCATCTGTATGTCTTCTTTGGAGAAGTATCAGAATTTTATTGATCTTAATTCCCTGGGGTTTAATAAATAACAAAGCATACCATGTACTGAATAGGTGATGAAAGTAAATTGACTTTGCTGTGTGTTGGGTGAGCAGACCTGAGTTTGATTCAATAATACCTGGCTACCTATCTTTGAGGCATTTCCACTGGCCATAGTTTGAAATTCAGGTCATTTACTAATGATTCTAGTTATTTTCATGGATCATCTGTACAAATCCAGACTTTGTGCTAGTCTACATTCAGGTCTGTGATATTTTGTTAGAAAATCTAAATTGTGATTCCAGCTCTCCTGTTACTGAATGGTAGTATCTCAAATAATTAACTTTGCTGAAGCCCAATTTTCTCTTTTGGAAAATACGGACTATGATGAATGATACATAAGATGTTATTCAAACTAAAACTGGTGATTTAGATATATGGTCTACCAAAGTATCTGGCTTGATGCAATATAATTTCACCAAAATTTAAATAGAAAATGATTGCTCTAAAGTTGTGGAACATGCATATGAGGTCTGACTCTTCAAACTATCCATTTCAACCTTTCAGCATTTTATTTCCTTTCTTTTATTCATGCATTCAAGGTTATTGGACATTTTTTCTGTATGTGCCAGTTTCAAAAGTTCTAAAATTTAATTATATTCTTCTACATCCCTGCCTTGAATTAGTCACCTTTTCATTCAATAAGTCTTCCCTGATAGCTCAGCTGGTAAAGGATCCACCTGCAATTCAGGAGACCTGGGTTTTATCCCTGGGTTGGGAAGATCCCCTGAAGAAGGGAATGTCTACCCACTCCAGTATTCTGGCCTGGAGGATTCCAAGGACTGGATAGTCCATGGTGTTGCAAGGAGTTGGATAAGAGTGAGTGACTTTAACTTTCACTTTTTCATCTAATAACATTCATCTTTTGATATTATGAAAATATGGTAAACTATCACTAATTTACTGCATAGAATAATTATGAGACTTTTTAAAGTACACAGTCAATTACGCTTGATTTAAATAACAGGAAACTAATTTTCTGTGTGTATTTATCTTAATAGAGCATAGTGAGATGATAGCAAAACTTACATTGGGGGGGTATATACCTCTACTGACCTTTCTTTCCTTGTTCTTTTATACTGCCATGAATGATTGATTTTATTGTATTTACTTTCCCCAAAGACTCCCTTACCCTCAACAATTCATCAATGTCATCCTTGCCAAATTGACTTTTATGAAGTATAACACCTAAAAATCAGTCGATCTTTCACCCTATATCTGTCTATATCTATCTAACTCTGTCTTTTCAAATTTTCAAATGCTGCAGTCCTCACACCAGTTTGTTCACTGATATAAGACAATTAATGTTTTTGTTCACTGGTATAAAACAATAATCAAATAAAAGGTACTTAGGCATAAACACAATAAAAGAAAATAGGTGACTGTTGAATCTCATTTTTTAATATTATATTACTCCAGTATGGTGTTTTTAAAATTTACCTGAAGTAAGGGAAAGGTGATAACAAGAACATAATTTCACTTAAGCTTTCTATCTTAAAATTATTGCCATTATACTTGTGATACTCATTTTTCTCACATACAACTCATATTCATAATCAGGGTTCATCTTGATACTGCCCAGTTACCCTTATGGACACCCAACACTGTTAAAAATCACATTATAATTTACTGAATGCACCAAATACAACTCTGAAAAGTCTGCTTCTCCTCTAAAAATAATAGTTATATATTCAAAAATTAATTTGCCTGACATAATAGCTTAAATGTTCAATAAAATAATTAATAATAATTAATCTTATAGACCTAGATTCAAATCTTACAGCTGCCATTTTATGAAGATAAAACTCTGGACAAGATTCAGCCTCCTCATATGTATAACTGATGTAAAAATAATATCTATAACCTAACCTATAACCAAGTTCTCAGTATTATAAATGCCAATATGGACATTTTTGTTCATATCCTACTCTTTGTGTATGTCTTTTGTCATTCTGTGCAAAAGCAAAGTTCTTTGGCATTTCATGGCAACCAAAAAAAAGCATAGAAAAAAATCTAACCTTATTTTTTTTCCCCCATAATAAGATCTATTAACAAGATAATACCCTGTTCTTTTTCAGTATGATGTACATACAGACTCTATATATTTCTGTGATCAGTTCTTCTCATAGTCCTATTTCACAAAGTCCCAAGTTTGCTTTATACTTAATCTACTTTCATTTCTGTTAATGTTTGTTGTTATTTGATATCCTTCTACTCTCTAGCAATATGTGTGAAAGTCGCTCAGTTGTGTCCAACTCTTTGCGACCCCCATGGACTGGGGCCTGCAAGGCTCCCCTGTCCATGGAATTCTCCAGGAAAGAGTACTGGAGTGGGTAGCTGTTCCCTTCTTCAGGGGATGTTCCCAACTCACGGATTGAACTCAGGTCTCTCACACTGCAGGTAGATTATTTACCATCTGAGCCACTAGGAAAGCCCAGATGCAGTCTAAAACAGCTTTTTCCATCAATTCTGATTAACTTCAGGAGTCCTGGGAAGAATAATTTTACATACTCCCTTACCTGGGCCACTGTGCAGTAGCAGGGAATAACAGATAACACTTTCTCTATAACTGCAGGAAAAAAAAAAAAAAAAAGAATATACATTATAAAAGAAAAAATGCTTCTCACTTGCCTAGTGCATGATTATCTACATATACTTAATGGAATCTATATAAAAATTAACAAAAATGTTGTTAACAGGATAAATTATGCTTTTTCTCCCAAATTCAGATTTAAAGCCTTAACCCTCAGTACATCAAGTATGACTGTATTTATAAATAAGGTCTTCAAAGAGGTGATTCAGGTAAAAAACATGGGTCCTTAGGATATACTGTAATCAATCTGACTACTGTTCATATAAAAAGAGGGGATTTGGATGCACAAAGAGACACTAAATATCTAGGTCCACAGAGAGAAAGTGGCATCTACAAGCTATTGAGAGAGGTATCATTAAAACTTGAAACCTACCTAAACCATGTCTTGGAGTTCTAGCTTTCAGAACTATGAGAAACTAAATTTACATTTGTTAATCCACTAAGTCTCTAGTACTTTCTTTGTTGTAGTTCTAGCTAACTAACATAGCTATGAGATGATTTTAGCAAGATTTTAGCATACAAGACCAAAATATAAAAATAAGTTGTATTCTATATCTAAGTAACAATCAGCAATTAAAATTAATACTATGTACATTAGCTTTAAAAATGTGAAATAAAGGCAGAGACAGCCACAGAGCAAAGAGGAACCCCTGCCTCACAGTCAGCACAGGCTCTAGACACTACAAATGCCAATCACTCCCTCTAAGAAAAGGATAATAGTCAGCATGATTGGAGTAAAGATGTGGCTGGGATCCAACCATAACCAACACTAGCACCAGAAACACTGGACACACAGTTTACTCAGGGATGCTGCCACATTAAAACACTCCTTCAGGACCAAAGCAGATAATTCTTTCTTCTAAATGTATGGAGACAGAGAAATTCAAGTAAAACAAAGAAACAAACAAAAAAGCAAAGGAAGTACTCTCAATTTATAAAATAAGAGAAATATGCTAAAATAAAAATATAATGAAACAGACCTCATCCAGTATAATAGACCTCAAATTCAAAAAGGAGGTAAGAAAAATGCCAGAGGAATTAAGGAAGACTATCAATAAAAACAAAGATCCCTGTAACAAGGAACTAGAAACTATGAAGAGGAAATGATCAAAAACAGACAACTTCATTGCCAAGATAAAAACTAATCTAGAAACAATCAATAGCAGACAAAATAATGCAGAAAAATAAATAAGTGACCTGGTAGACAGAATAATGGAAATCACTCAATCAGAACAGAAAAGAGTAAAACAAATGAAAACAACATGAGATCTATCGAATAATATAAAGTGTGCCAACCAAACATTATTAGGGGTGCCAGAGGAGAAAAGAGAGAGAGAAGGAGATTTAAAATTCACATGAAGAAACTATGGCTGAAAACTTCCCAAGCCTGAAGAAGGAAGAAGCTATCCATTTACAAGACACACAGAGAGGGTCTCAAACAAGACGAACCCAAACAGACTCACACAAAGGCATATCATAATTAAAATGGCAAACTTAAAGAGAGGATCCTAAACATAGCAAGAAAAAAACAAATAATTGGTCACAAATGAACCCCCATAAGGGTACTAGCCGGCTTTTCTGTAGAAACTTTGAAACCATAAGAAAGTGACATAATGTATTCAAAGTTCTGAAAGGGAAAGATTCTGCAACTCAGGATACTCTACCCATTAAAATTATCATTTAGAATAGAAGGAGAAACTTAAGAATTTCTCACATAAGCAAAAACTAAAATAATTAAGCAATATTAAAATTATAGTAAAAGAAATATTGAAGAATCTTGCCTAAATAGAAAAGGAAGAATATCTAGAAAAGAGAAAATCATAATTGGAAAGGAAAATATATAAAAGAATTGAAGATCATGTAAATAAGTCAGTACAAAGATTAACAAACAAAAAAATTATAAAAGTATTATACCTACAATTAACAATAGAAAACAAACATGAAAACATAAAATAAGACATCAAAATCACAAAATGTGGGGAATATAGTATGGAATGTAGGTATTTAAGAATGTCTTTAAATTTGTATGACTATCAGTTTAAAGCAACTAGATACAGGTATGGATTAGCATAATTGAATTCAATAGTAATGACTACTTAAAAACACACAGTACATTCATGAAAAACAAAAAGAAAGGTAATAAGGCATACAATAACAACAAAAAGATCAAACCACAAAAGGAAAACAAAAAAAGAAGAAATGAACAAAGAATCACAAAAACAATAGGAAAAGGATTAAAATGTCTATAAGTACCTTCCTAGAAATAATTACTTTAAGTATCAATATGCAGTAAATGCTCTGATCATAAGACAGAGTGGAAATTGGTTAAACGAAACAAGAACCTGCAATATGCTGCCTACAAAAGATTCACTTCAGGGCAAATGATACACTCAGACTGACAGTGAGGGTATGGAAAAATATTTTTTATGTAAATGGAAATGATAAGAAAGCAAGACAGCAGTACTATATTAGAAAAACAAACTTCAAAACAAAGGACATAAATAGAGACAAAGCTTACTCCCAAATTGAGGAACAAGACAAGGATGCCCACTCTCACCACTTCTATTCAACATAATGTTGCAAGTGCTAGCCACAGCAATCAGACAAGAAAAAGAAATAAAAAGTATACAAATTGGAAGGGAAGTGGTTAAACTTGTCACTATCTGCAGTTGTCATAATACTCTATATAGAGATCCCTAAAGACTCCAAACAAAACTATTAGAACCAATAAATGACTTCAGCAAGGAAGCAGGATACGAGATTCATATACAGAAAACTGTTGCATTTCTTTACACTAATAATGGTATAACTTTATCATTTAAAAATTATATTTAACAACTCATCAAAAAATATCTAGGTATAAATTTATCCAAGGGGGTAAAATATCTGTATGCTGAGAACTGTAAAATATTGATAAAAGAAATCAGAATTGATTCTAAGAAATGGAAAGATATACCATGCTGTTAGATTGGAAGCATATTGTTAAAATGGTCATACTACCCAAAGCAGTCTATGGATTTAAGGCAATCCCTATCAAAATATCCATGTTATTTTTCACAAAACTAAAATAATATGACTGGTTAGCTCAGTTGGTTAGAGTACAGTACTAATGACACCAAGGTCATTAATTCAATCCCTGTATGGGCCAGATAAGTTTTTTGCAGAAGAAAAGGCAACCCACTCCAGTATTCTTGCCTAAAAAAATCCCATGGACAGAGGACTCTAGTGGGCTACTGTCCATGAGTTGCAAAGAGTCAGACATGACTTAGCAACCAAACAACAAAATAAATAATCCTAAAATTTATATGGAATTACAAAAGACCCAAAATTACCATAGCAATCCTGATGAAAAAGAACAAAGCTGGAAGTAGAACCCTCTTAGACTCAGACAACACTACAAAACTACCGTAATCAAAATGGCATGATACCAGCACAGAAACAGACATACACTTCAGTGGAAGAGAATGGAGTACCTAAAAATAAACCCACACAACTGTGGTTGATTGGTCTATGAGAAAGGAGGCAAGAACATACAATAAAAAAAAAAAAATGTAGTCTCTTCAACGAATGGTTCTGGGAAAGCTGGACAGCTCTATATTTTTCAATGAAACTGGAACACTCCCTCACACTATATATAAAAATAAATTCAAAATGGTTTTAAGACTTCAATATGATGTGACATCATAAAACTCCTAGAAAAGAACATAGGCAAAACTATTGGACATAAATCATAGCAATATTTTCTTAGATCAGCTTCCCAAGGCAAAAGAAAACCAAAGATAAACAAATGGGACCTAATCATAGTGAAAACTTTTTGCACAGGAAAGGAAACTATCAAAAAAAAATCAGAAAGACAACCCACAGAATAAAATAAAATATTTGCAAACAATGCATCTGAAAAGGAATTAATATTAAATTATATAAACATGCCATACAACTCAGTATCAGAAAAAAAACAACCTAATCAAAATTAGGCAGACACTTTCCCAAAGGAGACATGCAGATAGACAATAGACACATGAAAATATGCTCAATATTCCTCATCATTAAAGAAATGCAAATCAAAACCACAATGAGATATCTCACACTGGTCAGAATGGCTAATATCAAAAATTTGTAAATAATAAACGCTGGAGTGGTTATAGAGAAATACAGATGCCGAAAAACACTATCAGCAGTGCAATTACACAAGTATAGTATGATAAACCTATCTATGTAGAAAAAGTATTCTTTGACCTTTAGAATTCTCATTGATAGATTTTGTGGCACACAGAAAGAAAATAAAATAAAAATGTTCTCCAAAAGCTTTATAGATGCCATAATCCAACTTCTTTCAATATAGCCTAAAAAATTTAAAAACCATTTGTGATAATCAAAGGAAAATGCAGCATCCTTTAATTTTGTTTTGACTACATGTAGCTTAACTGAAAAGCAAGCTAGAACATTACTATTCCAGCCCATAGTAAGAAATAAGTAGCCTTGCCTGAACCTAAAAAAAATGAGAAGACTGAAGGGTTGACTCTTGCTGATAGCTAGCATTCGGCAATGTAAGCCCAACGGTATGGCAACAAGAAGAGTTTCAGATATGTTCCAATATTCACGTAGATCTATTTCAGAAATTTCAAGAGGAAGGTCTTTCTCTAAAGGAGATACATGGAATTACTGTGGCTCTGGGTCATAAGTCCATCTACTACAATAAGCTTGATTATGGCTGATGATATAGGGGAGGAAATTCATCTTTGCAGGAGAAGTCGATAGCAAGATCAGGGTAGACAGAATGTCAAGGGCCTGGAGAGAGTTAACTTAGGCAGGTTGATAAGGAGTCCAAGCCCAAGGCCTCTTTAAGGAGGAGGTGAACATTCTTTCTTTTTCACATTCTTTTTCCTTAGCCATGGAGGCCTTGTAGGCAGCAGTATCCCTTGCTCAAGGACATGACTTTTTGACTTTTTGAGCTATGTTATGGGAGAAGGTCTGGGTAAAACTTCCACAGCCTTGAACTCTGGGTTAACCTGTTCCTTCTGACAAATCTCATGCTGATGTCATCCCAGGATGTATGCAACGGGAAAGGGTCTGGGCAAAATTTTCACAGCCTTGAGGTATTTTTTTCTATTCTCTGCAGCTAACAGAAAAAATACATAATGCCCTGCTTAAAACTAGCAAGGCGGGTAATCTTTTACCCCCTTCGGAGTTCTGCGCCATAAGCTTTTGTTCTGTGACTATCACTTTAATAAAATTTCTACTACACAAAGCTCTCAGTGACTGTCTTTGGTCCCTAAGTTAAATCTTCTTCAGAGACCACAAATCTGGCTTTCATTGTTCGCTGAACACCATAAGCTTTCATCTACCAGCCTTGCCAAGTAGGCCAGGATTCAGAAATTCAGTCTAGAAAAATTGAGTACAGTGTAAAGATGCCAACAGTTTTATGGGCCGAACCAAGGGTGCAAAAAGATGAGGTTGAGAAAGCAGTCATTTATGAATACATCTATATCCCGACCACACAAATGACACAACAACACATATACCCTAGGAACTGGCATACCAGAAGTGATCATTAAATTCCAGGTGCTCAGAAAAATCTCAGAAATTAGTTAAGGCCAGGCAGAAACTAGAAAGGCTCAATGCCATTTGAATGGGGCCAAATGAAGTAGGAGCTGAGTTGATATTCTTTTTGACAAAAAGATTATATTGGTGAAGTTACTCTCTGTCTCTCTTTAGTGATTCTGTGATTTAATTCTCCCACTTAGTCTAATCCACAGATATCATAATGCTGCTGCTACTGCTAAGTCACTTCAGTCGTGTCCGACTCTGTGAGACCCCATAGATGGCAGCCCACCAGGCTCCGCCGTCCCTGGGATTCTCCAGGCAAGAACACTGGAGTGGGTTGCCATTTCTTTCTCCAATGCATGAAAGTGAAAAGTGAAAGTGAAGTTGTTCAGTCGTGTCCGACTCTTAGCGACTCCATGGACTGTAGCCCACCAGGCTCCTCCATCCATGGGATTTTCCAGGCAAGAGTGCTGGAGTCGGGTGCCATTGTCTTCTCCGTAGATACCATAATGGCCCAGTCTATATGAGAGAAGTGAAAAACAGAAGTTAAGTAAGCTATTTAAGATTAGATAACTAAGATAACGACAGAACGATGATTCAAAGATGTACTGCTACATTCTAGAGCCTATATACAGTTAGGTAATATAGTTAGCCATTATATTTTAGTGACCTCTCTACTTCCTAGGTGGAGAAGGAAATGGCAACACACTCCAGTGTTCTTGCCTGGAGGATCCCAGGGATGGGGGAGCCTAGTGGACTGCCGTCTATGGGGTCGCGTAGAGTTGGACACGACTGAGGCGACTTAGCAGCTACTTCCTAGGATACCTTTGGCTGAGGACAGGGAAACATCCCATGCTCACCAGCTCAAAGGGCACAGACATCCCTCTTCCCATTATTTCAAAACAGGCAAGTATACATATTTTTCCTCTCAAAACCCCAAAAAGCCTTCAAGTTTTATAAATACTAAGTACTATCTTTTCCCTTTGTACATGAGAGTGTTTCATTAATGAACTAGACCTAATACTGCCTCAAGTACTGAAGTTCAAAGACCAAATAAAAAAGAAAATCCCTTGTCTTTAGCACATGAGATTAGTAATTTTTCCCAATTTCATAGAAGAAAAGAGGCATGAGTGGGTAGAAACACATGAAGTGAAGAATATCAAGCATTTTGAAACCAACAGTAATTTGTAACATATATTAAATTGAATTTCTTTTGTCTACTTTGCAATACATCACCAACCTCTCAACTATTGAAATCACCAAAATGATATTGTAATACAGTGATGAGCTGTATGTTTCACTCAATATACAATTCCTAGGTAAAGAAAAGTTTGTTTAATTTTATTAAGGACTTTGTATTATATTTCAAATCAGAGTTTGATAAATTATTTAGTGACAGCTAGATATGAATCCAGCACCTCCTGCACGCAAAGTAAATTTGATTCAAGTAAATGTATTTTTGACAAATGACTTGTGCCTGCATGATTTATCAATGTAATGTGAAATGGCCCTAAACCAGCATGGTATCAGCCTGTTTTGCATTTGGTCCTTCAGTGACAGACTGAAAGCTGAGTATAAGAAAATATAATTCATTCCTATGAGGAAAGTAGGGGACAATTGGGTTTGTGTTCAACTGACAGTATGTCTCAAACAACAGAAATTAAAGCTAAAGCAATAAAGAAGCATAAAATTTACTTGACTCTACAACCATGGAAATTAGCTTTGTTTGCTAAAGGAAGAAGATATATCATTAGAACTATTGAGCTTATTAAACTGTAATACCAAGCATTTTCTTCTTGATAAACTTTAAAAGGCCACAAATCAGCTTAGAGGGCACCATCACTGTAGCATTAACTAGTGTTAAAAAAGATTCTCTGGGGAACACATGTATACCTGTGGCGGATTCATTTTGATATTTGGCAAAACTAATACAATTGTGTAAAGTTTAAAAATAAAATAAAACTTAAAAAAAATAAACATTTATACAAGGGAATGAAAGTAGAATAAAATAATAATGAAAAAAAATAAAACTAATGCCTTTGAAAAAAAAAAAGATTCTCATATGAGGTTTGAAATCACAGGAACTACCATATTTCAAAAGTTTGCAGTTATTTACCTGAGCAACACAACCAAGAGATACTTAGAACTGCCAGGAATTGATGATAATACTAGATACAGGGAGAAAGAGGTACAAAGGTTATCAAAGACCGCTTCTAAGTTTGGTCATCATAATAAGGATTCAGAACACTGGATTTGTAACACTGGAAGCAAATCGGTTTGGAGGAATTTAGACTAAGATAGTAGTTTTGATTTGTTGCAAGTAATGTGCTTTTTAGACATCACATTGCAAAAGTGAATTGGAAGTGTAATGTAAATACAAAAGCAGAGCTCATAAGGGAGGTAAGTGAAAAATAAAATCCTCAAAGCACCCTGTATTTGAGGTCATTTGAAAGTATATACACACAGACATGGATGTACATGTATATGACTATGTGTGTAAGTGTGTGAGTGAGTGAGTGTGTGTGTGTGTGTGTGTGTTGTGTATGTATGTATACGTGCTTCCCTTGTGGCTCAGCTGGTAAAGAATCTGCCTGCAATGCAGGAGATCTGGACTCAATCCCTGGTATGTGTATATACATATCCCTGGGTGTGTGTATATATACAAACACATGTATAGTATATACATATATATGTATATATACATATATAGAGTTGTTGTTCACTCAGTCATGTCCAACTCTTTGCAACCCCATGGACTGCAGCACACCAGGCTCCCCTGTCCTTCACCATCTACCGGAGCATGCTCAAACTCATGTCCATTGAGTCGGTGATGCCATCCAACAATCTCATCATCTGTCATCCCCTTCTTCTCCTACCTTCAATCCTTCCCAGCAACAGGGTCTTTTCTAATGAGTCAGCTCTTTGCATCAGGTGGCCAAAGTATTGAAGCTTCAGCATCAGTCCTTCCAATGAATATTCAGGACTGATTTCCTTTAGGATGGGCTGGTTGGATTGCCTTGCAGTTCAAGGGCCTCTCAAGAGTCTTCTTCAACACCATAGTTCAAAATCATAGATTCTTCAGCACTCAGCTTTCTTTATAGTCCAACTCTCACATCCATACTTGACTACTGGAAAAACAGTAGCTTTGACTAGACAGAGTTTTGTTGGCAAAGTAATGTCTCTGCTTTTTAATAAGCTTTCTAAGTTTGTCATAGTTTTTCTTCCAAGAAGCAAGTGTTTTTTTAATTTTGTGGCTGCAGTCACCATCTACACTGATTTTGGAGCCCCCCAAAATTAAGTCTGTCACTGTTTCCACTGTTTTCCCATCTATTTGCCATGAAGTGATGGGGCCAGATGCCATGATCATAGTTTTCTGAATGTTGAGTTTTAAAACCAGCTTTTTCACTCTCTTTCCCTTTCATCAAGAGGCTCTTTAGTTCTTCCTTGCTCTCTGCCATAAGAGTGGTATCATCTGCATATCTGAGGTTATTCATATTTCTCCTAGCAATCTTGATTCCAGCTTGTGCTTCATCCAGCCCAGCATTTCTCATGATGTACTCTGCAAACAAGTTAAATAAGCAGGGTGACAATATATAGCCTTGACATATTCCTTTCTCAATTTGGAATAACTCCATTTTTCCATGTCTGGTTCTAACTGTTGCTTTTTGACCTGCATACAGGGTTTGCAGGAGGCAGGTAAAGTGGTGTGGTATTCCCATTTCTTTAAGAATTTTCCACAGTTTGTTGCAATGCACACAGTCAAAGGCTTTAGTCAATAACCTGAAGTAGATTTTTTTTTTTTTTTTGGAACTCTTGCTTTTTATATGATTTAACAGATGTTGGCAACTTTATATTACCATCAGAAATGCATGAGGATTCCAATTTCTCCACACCATTGTCAACTTGTTTCCTATTATTTTATTTATCCTGATAGATGTGAAGTGGTCTTATTTGTTTTATTCTGCATGTCTCTTATCAGTGTTTTTTTTTCATGCACGTATTAGCTATATTTACATCTATTTTGAGGAAATGTCTATTCAAATCCTCTGCTCATTTTTTAAATTGGGTTGTCTTTGTTCTGTGTTTATTATTTTTTATACAATCTGGATGCTACTCCCATGATAGATGCAGGTCTCTCATTCTGTGGCTTCTCTTTCACTGTCTTGAGCATGTACTTCGTAGAACAGTGTATTTTATTTCTGATGAAGTTCAGTTCATTTTTTACTCTGTTCACTTTTGTTTTGGGGGTCATATCTAAGCATATCTTGCCTAATACAAGGTCACAAAGATTTCTACCTATATTATCTTCTAAGAGTTTTATAGTTTTAGTGATTATATTTAGGTCAAGTCATTTTGAGTTAATTTTGTTATTTGGGGTGAGATAAGGGTCAGACTTTATGTGGACATCGACTTGTTCCAATTATTGTTGCTGTTTAGTCACTCAGTCATGTCCAATTCTTTGTGGCCCATCGACTGTAGCCCACCAGGCTCCCCTGTTGATAGGATTCTTCAGGCAAGAATACAGGAGCAGGCTGCCATTTCCTTCTCTCCTTTGTCCCAATACTACTTATTGAAAAGTCTCTACTTTTCTCATTAAACTGTCTTAGCAGTCTTCTCAAATGTTCCCCCCTCCTTTTTTTTTTTTTACTATATATCTATTGTAATGATCAGTTTGTGTTCTTTTTTCTAGTAATCTTGTATGTTGAATCAACCTTACATTTCTGGGATAAATGTCACTGAATCATTATATATAATATTTTTCATATGTTGCTGGATTTAATATAAGTATAATTCACTCAAATATTATATAAGTTTCAGATGTACTGCATAATAATTTGATATGTTATATGTAACACTTCATGAATAATTATTAAAATATTGACTATATTCTCTGAGCTGTATATTACATCAGGCAAACAAAACTCAAAACCACAGTGAGATATCACATCTGTAAGAATGCTTATAGTCAAAGAGACAAGATATGACAAGTGTTGGTAAGGATGTAGAGCAATGAAAACTCTCATGCACTGTTGGTAGGAATGTAAATAGGTATAGCCAATACAGGAAATACTATGAGTGCTCTCAAAAAAATTAAAAATAGAGCAACATAAAATCAAGCAATCTCACTGTTGGATATTTATCTGAATGGAATATAACACTACTTCAAAAAGACACATGAACTCCAGTGTTCACAGCAGCATTATTTACAATAGCCACAAATCTAAGCAACCTCAGTGCCCAAAAAAAGAATGAATGGGTAAAGAAATTGTGAGATACACACACATACACATGCATAGGCACATGCACAACAGACTATTAAACGTAAAGAAGAATCTAATTTTGCCATTTGTGACAACATGGATGGACCTGGAATGAATTACACTTAGCTAAACAAGCCAACTGATGCTTCTGAACTGTGGTGTTGGAGAAGACTCTTGAGAGTCCCTTGGACTGCAAGGAGATCCAACCAGTCCATTCTGAAGGAGATCAGTCCTGGGTGTTCATTGGAGGGACTGATGTTGAAGGTGAAACTCCAAGACTTTGGCCACCTCATGCGAAGAGTTGACTCATTGGAAAAGACCCTGATGCTGGGAGGGATTGGGGGCAGGAGGAGAAGGGGACGGCAGAGGATGAGATGGCTGGATGGCATCACCGACTCAATGGACATGAGTTTGGGTAAACTCTGGGAGTTGGTGATGGACAGGGCGGCCTGGCGTGCTGCGATTCATGGGGTCACAAAGAGTCAGACACGACTGAGTCACTAAACTGAACTGAACTGAAATAAGCCAAATCTTTTTGTTTTTCTTTAATATAGGCATTTACAACTTTAAATTTCCCTCTAAGTACTCTTCTCACTAAATGTCCTAAGTTTTGATATGCTTTTGCATTTATTTCAAAGTATTTTTAATTTCTCTTGTAATTTTAATCAACTCATTACATGTATACTGTTTAAATTTCACAAGTTTGTGAGATCCCTAAATTTCCTTGTTATTATTAATTTCTAATTTCATTATTTTAAAATTTACTGAGGTTTCTTTTATGGCCTAAAACAGTCTATTCCGGATAATATTCCATGCATACCTAACATTAATGTATTTTCTGCTATTGCTGAGTAGCATGTTATATAGATGCTATATAGATGTTATGTAGATGTCAAGTTAGTTGACAGAGTTGTCTAGGTGTTCTGTTTCCTTGCTGATCCTCTGTCTAGTTGTTCTGAAAATACTTTTAAGATTTTCTGATTTTGCTTTTATTTTAAACCAGTTTCTATTAATCTAATATCTTCAAATGGCCTGGTATCCTTTACAATTACCAAAGATTATGCCATTGATGTTATTGTGAAAAGGGAAGATTATAGTATTGTGATATTAACAGTAAGTAATGTTGATATTCATTGCTTTTTAATCATGATTTACCATGTGCCAGTACTTATGATAAGAACTTTCTTAGAACAATAAAGAATCCAAGAGAAAATATTAACACTGAAATATGGCTTTTCATGGCCCATGAGGCCTATAACCACAAATATGTTTTTTTGTTTGTTTGTTTTTAAATACCCTTAAAAGCCTTACAGAGGAGTTGGATCAATAATTACTAGAAATTAAATTACCTTGTATGATAGGAAGTTGAGGTGAATACTGATTAATTAAACAATATCAGACTATTATCAACAAGACAACATATATCCACACAATAGATGACTCCTTTTCCATTAATTTCTCTAACAAAATAAACCCAACTAATGCTTTTCACACACAATATAGGAGACAGAAACTTATAGTCTGTGGTGATGATTGCCTAGAGCTCAAGAGGGAAAATAAGCCACTGGCCCTTAAAACTGCACATAGACTTCCAATCAAAAACATACCTAATTTCAGTTTATAACATTAGTCAAATGATTGAAAATATACTGAGTTGGTCAAAAAGATTATTTGAGTTTTTCCATCACATCTGATGGAAAGGCTGAACTAACTTTTTGGCCAACCCAATATTTACAAGAGAGAACTGATGTCTTTTTGCCTCTGTCTATTAGTAAATATTTTGTATAACTGAAAAAAATTTTGTCTCTTTCACATCAAGTTTCATATTTTAGATCCTTCTCTGCTTAAAAGAAGAAGGAAAAGATTAATCAAAAATTCATAGAGAATATTATCCCAAAGCTAATCAAGAGACAAAGAGTGAATTATAGGAGGTTGGGAATTTACTTAACATCTGAAGAGCCTGGTTAGGGGACTGGGAGCTCAGGGGGACCCAGGCTAACTAATTCTGCCCGCATCTTCTGACAGCACCGGTCAGGAACTCTCTTTGAGATAAGTGTGAAGGCCTCCAAACTGTTCCACACCCTTCCACTCATGGCACCTTCAATAAGCCATCTATACAATGTTCCATGACATGGGCTCTGACCAGTTCATGAGGTAAGACACACCAGAGACTCCAAAAACTTTTTTGAAGTATTTTCAACAAAACAAGGATCAACAACAAAACAATATCAAGGGAACATGTCATGTAAGGATGTGCACAATAAATGACAGAAAAGGTAAGTACCTAACAGAAGCAGAAGAGATTAAGAGGTGGCAAAAATACACAGAACTGTAGGAAAATGTCTTACTGACCCAGATAACCATGACAGTGTTGTCACTCACCTAGAGCCAGACATCCTGGAGTGTGACGTCAATTGGGCCTTAGGAAGCATTACTACAAACAAAACTAGTGAAGGTGATGGAATTCCTGTTGAGCTATTTAAAATTCTAAAAGATGAAGTTGCTAAAGTGCTACATTTAATATATAAAGAAATTTGGAAAACTCAGCAGTGACCACAGAACAGGAAAAGGTCAGTTTTCATTTCAATCCCAAAGAAGGGTAGTGCCAAAGAATGTACAATCTACCATTGTGCTCATTTAACATGTTAGAAAAATTGTGCTCAAAATCCTTTAAGCTAGGCTTTAGCAGTACATAAATTGAGAACTTCTAGATGTACAAGCTGGGTTTAGAAAAGGCAGAGCAACCAGAGATCAAACTGCCAACATTACTTGGATCATGGGGAAAGCAAGGAATTTCCAGAAAAAACATCTACTTCTGCTTCATTGGCCATGTTAAAGTCTTTGACTATGTGGATTACAACAATCAATGGGAAAATCTTACAGAGATGGGAGTATCAGACCACCGTACTTTTCTCCTGAGAAACCCGCATGCAGGTCAAGAAGCAAGAGTTAGAACCTTACATGGAACAACTGACTAATTAAAAATTGGGAAAAGAAGTACATCAAAGATGTATATTTCCATCCTGCTTATTTAACTTCTATGCAGTGTTCAGTTCAGTTCAGTTCAATTGCTCAGTCGTGTCTGACTCTTTGTGACCCCATGAATCACAGTACGCCAGGCCTCCCTGTCCATCACCAACTCCCAGAGTTCACTCAGACTCACGTCCATCGAGTCAGTGATGCCATACAGCCATCTCATCCTTTGTCATCCCCTTCTCCTCCTGCCCCCAATCCCTCCCAGCATTAGAGTCTTTTCCAATGAGTCAGCTCCTTGCATGAGGTGGCCAAAGTACTGGAGTTTCAGCTTCACCATCATTGCCTCCAAAGAAATCCCAGGGCTGATCTCCTTCAGAATGGACTGGTTGGATCTTCTTGCAGTCCAGGGAACTCTCAAGAGTTTTCTCCAACACCACAGTTCAAAAGCATCAATTCTTTGGCGCTCAGCCTTCTTCACAGTCCAACTCTCACATCCATACATGGCCACAGGAAAAACCATAACCTTGACTAGATGGACCTTTGTTGGCAAAGTAATATCTTTGTTTTTTAATATGCTATCTAGGTTGGTCATAACTTTCCTTCCAAGGAGTAAGTGTCTTTTAATTTCATGGCTGCAGTCACCATCTGCAGTGATTTTGGAGCAGTGCACATCTTGCAAAGTGCCAGACTGGACAAATCAAAAGCTGGAATCAAGATTGTCAGGAGAAATATCAACAACCTCTTATATACAGATGATACCACCCTAATGGCAGAAATTGAAGAGGAACTAAAGAACCTCTTGGTGAGGGTGAAAGATGAGAGTGAAAAAGCTGGCTTAAAACTCAACATTCAAAGCACCAGTATCATGACAATTAGTTCCATCACTTCATGGCATATTGAGGGGGGAAATTGGAAGCAGTGACAGATTTTATTTTCTCTGGCTCCCTAATCACTGTGGACTGTGACTCTAGCCATGAAATTAAGATACCTGCTCCTTGCAAGGAAAGCTATGACAAACCTAGACAGTTTATTAAAAAGCAGAGACATGACTTTACTGACAGACATCGTCAAAACTATGGATCTTCCAGCAGTTAGGTACAGATGTGAGAGTTGGACCATAAAGAAGGCTGAGCACTAAAGAACCGATACTTCCAAATTGTGGTGCTGGAGAAGACTATTGAGAATGCCATCATCTACAAGGAAATAATACCAGTCAATCCTAAAGGAAATTAACCCTATTATTCTTTGGAAGGACTGATGTTGAAGCTCCAATACTTTGGCCACCTGATATGAAGAATTGACTCTTTGGAAAAGACCCTGATGCTGGGAAAGATTGAAAGTAAAAGGAGAAATGGGCAGCAGAGGATGAGATGATTAGATAACATCACCAATTCAATGGACATGATTTTGATCAAATTCCAGGAGATAAAAGGTGACCGAGGAGCCTTTCAGGCTGCAGTCCATGGGATTGTAGAGTCAGACATGAGTTAGTGGCTGAATGACAACTGTGCAACACTAAATACTCAAATATTTAAGATCAATGGAATATTTCATTCCACTGAAATTATTATTGACTTACTGTGATATTACTTCAAAGGTAATCTCTTTATGGAATGTAAAATGGATCACAGGCTACACTGGGTTTATGATGAGATTAGCAATCCTAGTGTAAGAGCCAGGTATGGTACCATGTATAGACCTTACTGTGTCCTTTTCATTGCCACAAAAGACAGTTAAATTTTAAAGCTTCCCTAGCACTAAGTTCAGGGTTACAATTAATTCTGGCTACTGAAATGTAGTTAGAAGTAATGAGACCAAGCCCAGTCTTAAGAGCTTGCTGGATTAATCAGCTCTTTATATCCAATGCTGTGGTATCTTTGGGGATATATATACATTCCAGTAATATAGCTACAAGATATATGAGTGTAATCCAATCCTTTGCATTATTGAAAAATAAACCTTCAGCATTCAATGCCACTGAAATTTCAGGGTTTACTTGTTACTTAGACATAGGTTAGCCAGATCTGATTAATACAAAACCCTTTCTCCAATGATTTTAGCATAAGTTCCAAAATTGATTGGATGATGTGACCATATCTGAAATAAACTGGGACTAGGGTAGACAAAAATCTCTTGGGCCAAAACAGGATTCATACCGCATTTGGACAAGCCAGAAACAAATCATGTACAGTGTTGGAGAAATCATTCCCTTAAAGAATAGTAATTAGATACTGAGCATTTTCTAGATGTTCTATGGCTATATCTGATCTTGTGGTAGGTGAACTCTTTTGTGTTTAAGTGGAAATTGCTGGGAGTAGTTGCTGGCACAAGCCCACAACTCTAAGAACAATTATTCTAAGGTAAGATTTTTATTTCGTCTATTTCTTTCAGACAGATTAGTTTTATAAAACAACTTGAAATTTTCACCTCACAGTTTTCCTTTAACCCATCCTTCTTTTATGACTAGATGGTAATACTACTCAATTTAGTGGAGATTTTTCCCTCAAATATAGGAGTGCATTATGCAAAATCCTTATTTTCTACTAACATTCTTATCTGGATTGGTTTTTATTAAAATGAACACATCTGTCTAAGGGAAAAATAAAGTTATTTCCTTGGAAATCCTATGAAAGTAGAAAGTTAAACTTCAGGGTTTATCATTGATATCCTATTTGGAGGATTCTCATTAACTTTAATCTCATTCTGGGGCCAATTTTCATTACAGAAGATCTTGCTTCCATTTAAGAAACAGTTCAGGGAATATACGTATTCAAGAGCACAGCATAAAAAAAAAGTTTCTCTATACTAGGAATTAGGTAGCATAATCATAGAGATCATTATACACAGATAGTTTCTCTCATTTTGATTTTAAGATTTCCTTGGAAAATTCATCTTGCATAATTTCTCAAAGGAAAGCCCCCCATTGTGTTGATTAGCCCCCTTAACTGCAGATGCACTTTCTTGGTCTTTTTAATTTGTATGTGAATGCCTATCATGATAGAATGCTATAATGGAGTCAAGTCAAGCAGAAAACACCAAAAACAAAATGTTATCAGTTAAATAAATCAGTTTACAATTTAAAAGAATTTGTTTTGTGTAAGATCATTTCAAATGGAACCAGAATTATATTGAATTTAAAGAAAGAAATGAGGCATAAAATGGTCTGAAGTGTGTTTTCTGCTTGATGAAGGTGTCTGCTTTAAGGGAAATAAAGACAACTCAGAGTTCAACAATTCAGAACAGTTAATGAAGGGATTTGTTGACAGGCCTTCTTAGGCACTTTGAAGATAGTAGGCTGTTTAGGTTTAGTGTTTAGGTTATAGATTAGTGGGAAATAGAAGAGTATCTGTGGGCTATTAAGCTTAGAACTCTTTGGGGAGAAAGCCAGCAATATTAACATTTGTATATAATGAACTAACATCTGGACATAATTTTCCTCCCAACAAAAATGATGGCATTATGGTTCCACATTAAGGAGCTTGAAAGTCAGTACTCCATCCTAACAAGAAGCTGAACAGACTGAAAAATCAACTTTTCTTGGATATGTAAGAGAAGGGAGGACACGGAGCCAACACCTGCCCTCAAGACTTAAGAGAAAGATAGGCTAATACATATGGTCACAATTCATCACAACAGAGACCCAAGAGCAGAAAGAACATCAGGAACCAGTGACAGAGCAGGAAAACATGAATTTTATTGACAAATTGCTAAGACTCAAGTGTGGACAATTCTGGAGAGTTAAAAACTCCAGGGAGAGCCGGTCTTAGGAAAAAAAAAAAAAAAGAAACAGTCACTCAAGTTTGAGTCCAACTCTTTGAGACTCCATGGACTGTAGCCTGCCAGTCTCCTCTGTCCATGGAATTTTCCAGGCAAGAATAATGAAGTGGGTAGCTATTCCCTGGTATCTAGGAGATCTTCCAAGCCCAGGAATCAAATGTGAGGCTCCTGCATTGCAGGCAGACTCTTTACCATCTGAGCCACCAGGGACAATCAGTCATAGGCAGCCTCCAAAATTTTGTGATATTTGCCTCCAGAAGATCAAGTAGTTTCTCACAGCAAGTAGTACAGTTCCAGTACATGAAGGGTAAATTTAACCATTTTCAAATATGCCAGAATACTCAGTTTTTAACAAGCCTTGACCTCAGGGGAAACTAACCAGGCCTAAGCATTGTATGGACCCTAATTGACCTGGGGGAAAGGAAATGGCTAAGTTCCAGGCTCATCTTACCTTACTTTTGCTAGGTTTTTATTGGAAGTTACCAAGTCTTCTGATAAAAACCTAGCAAAAAGAAGGTAAGAAGAGCTTGGGACTGGCTATTTCCCTTCCCCCAGGTCAGTTAGGATTCAAATGATAAAGAATCTGCCTATAAAGCAGGAGCCACAGGAGGCACAGTGATTCCTGGGTTGAGAAGATCCCCTGAAGGAGAAAATGGCAACTCACTACAGTATCCTTGCCTGGAGAATCCCATGGCCTGAGGAGCCTTGCAGGCTACTGTCCATATGGTCACAAAGAGTCGGACATGTTAGGTAGTTAGAATAGGAAAAAGGAGTCCAGAATGGTGATGGATTAAAGACAAAGAAGGGAAAAGCCTGTGAAAATAGAACAAATGAAGGTTTGAGGATGGAGTGAGAACCTCAGGTAAAACAAAGAGCCCTCCTGGCTAGCCCAATTTACACAGGGCAGGCTCAGGGGGAGGAGAAAAAAAATGTATTAAAAAAAGGAGCCAAAATGGGCTGGGGGGCTTCTCTTCTCTTTGCATCTTTTGGGTCAGCCTGCCCTCATGACTCCAGGATGTATTTTCCTTTGCTTGCCAAATAAAACTGAGCTGTAACATGGACCTGAAACACTGATCCATCCATCACTTCAAATTTTTGCTGTGGCCAGACAGAAACAAGGAAATTACAAACTCCCTCAATAGACAGGACTGAAGCAACTGAGCATACAATGTGTCTTCTGACTTCTGCTAACTAAAGACCTTGATGCGGGGAAAGATTGAAGGCAGGAAGAGAAGGGGATGACAGAGGATGAGATGGTTGGATGGCATTACTGACTCAATGGACAAGAGTTTGAGCAAGCTCCAGGAGATGACAAAGGACAGGGAAGCCCTGCATGCTGCAGGCCATGGGGTCGCAAAGAGTCAGACAAAACTGAGTGACCAAACAATAATAACAACACACTGAAGACACAAGTTCCCTTGAGATACATAAATTATAAGGCATATTAAGATGAGAATGAGAACAATTTCTATATCCTCTATGGTTGTACTGTTAGAGGTAAATTCAAGGACTGTGAATTGTTCTCTACTATATTACAGATTTTTTAGTGTAATAATGCTTGCTTTCTGTCTACTTTTAAACACCTGCTTTATATCTAAGTTAGAATAGAGTCCGCTGGGAACTGGATAAAATGAGTGACAAACTCTAGCTGTGCTCAAAATCTTAACACAATGAAGACTTTGTTCTGAATTATTCTTCCCTCAGGCTTCCCAGGTGGCTCAGAGGTAAAGAATCTACTTCCCAATGCAGTAGCTACAGGAGACATGGGCTTGATTCCTAGGTTGAGAAGGTCCCCTGGAGGAGGAAATGGTGACCCACTCCAGTTTTCTTGCCTGGGAAATCCCATGGACAGAGGAACTAGTGGGCAACAGTCCATAGGGTCACAAAGAGTCAGGCGTGACTGAGATTTTTATTTTTCCCTTAGAACAGGGAGCTCCTGAAGAACCATAAAAATAAACTTTTGGCAGGTCCATATAACATATTGGGAAGGAACATTTGAATATAAGACTTTCACTGCTTATTTTCCAATTTTCTAGTCTCTACTGTCCTCTAATACTCACATTCCTCAGAAACAAAATAAAACAGCATATATTTACCTAGCTTTTATTTTAACCCATTAACCTTATCATTGATCTCTTAAATATGGGGCTAGTTAATTAAAAGATGCTTACTCCTTGGAAGGAAAGTTATAACCAACCTAGATAGCATATTAAAAAGCAGAGATATTACTTTGCCAACAAAGGCTCGTCTAGTCAAGGCTATGGTTTTTCCAGTGGTCATGTATGGATGTGAGAGTTGGACTATGAAGAAAGCTGGGCGCCGAAGAATTGATGCTTTTGAACTGTGGTGTTGAAGAAGACTCTTGAGAGTCCCTTGGACTGCAAGGAGATCCAACCAGTCCATCCTAAAGGAGATCAGTTCTGGGTTTTCATTGGAAGGACTGATGCTGAAGCTGAAACTCCAATACTTTGGCCACCTCATGTGAAGGGTTGACTCACTGGAAAAGACTCTGATGCTGGGAGGGATTGGGGGCAGGAGGAGAAGGGGACGGCAAAGGGTGAGATGGCTGGATGGCATCACCAACTTGATGGACATGAGTTTGAGTAAACTCTGGGAGTTGGTGATGGACAGGGAGGCCTGGCCTGCTGCGATTCATGGGGTTGCAAAGAGTCAGACACGACTGAGTGACTGAACTGAACTGAACTGAACTGAAGTCAGTTAACTTGAGAGAGGTACCAAAGAAGGAAACTTTTTGTCAGTAACTATCAAATGGTTCATTCAGCCAAGTTTGGAAATAGACCATAAGCCTAGGGCATGGAGCTAAAATCAGCTGGCATCTTACAGAAGTGACTAAGTGATCAAAATGGAAACCAGAAAAGACAGTAGCTCCTTAGTTCCAAAAATGTACAATATTTTAATAAAATACAACTTCATTTGATTTGTTATGTCAATATCTCTGCTATGTGGCAAGTTTCAGTTCAAATGGGAGGGCAAATTGTCACCCCTGAGAATCATTTGAGTAGCAGAGAACCAAGTACTTAATTGGTTACAGTGAATTTTCATTCTATGAGAATGTGCCAAAATTTGGAGTAGTCTTGGAAGATTTTCATACTGCAGACAGGAGCAGGATTTTAAAGTAGGCATCAAATTTAGGTAAACAAGAGGTAGAGATACATAAGCTAAGAGAATAAAATAACACATATTCTAAAAATATCTGTTGATTCAGATTTCCTTGAAGAGAATTTATTTCTGGTGATATATCTTAGGCAGTAGTAAAAGTAGGTTAAAATGGGGAGTCCATGAAGACCAAGGTAGAAAGGCTTACCCTTGTCAAATAAAGGGGCAAACAGCTTGAAAATTAGGAGCTAGGAGCTATAGAATAAGCATCCTTTTCTATGTTATCTGAGCTTTAATGATTTCTCCACATTTTGTGCTTTCTTGTTCCAACTCTAGATGTGCTTCTTTTCATGTCAAGAACGATTTCTCAACAAGTGATACTTGATTTACTAAGATTTTAAAGTGTAAAGCAAAGCTTTCTAAATTTTACATACACTTGATTTGCACTGTAGAGTAACTGAAGCCTATAATCCATTATTCAACATTTTTCACCCAAAGTATCTTACTTTATAGCCCCTGTGCTTTGGCAAAACTAAGGAAAAACAATACATTCTTTATTTAGCAATCCAATAAACTCACTAATACATACAAAACACGTCATTATTAGACAAAAATCAACAGTATAATTAGCCTGGTTTACCCATGGGCTTCTAATTATTGAGCAGTCATTTTGTAAGGTGTGACACAGGATAATTTTAACCATCAAAAGAAGCTTCCAATGAAGAACAGAACTTCCTCAATGGACTTTATGTTGACTCTCATCATTTTTGCAGTTAGAAACAGTTTGGTAAACTATAATGAATCCAAATGTAAAGACAGAGTTTTACCCACATGTTTGTATATAAAATTTAGCAAGAATGTTTCTCTTCCCATTAATAATTCCATTAAATACTGTCACTGTTTTTTTTTTACAAAGTCAATTATAATATTATAAAACGTGCATAACTGTTTTCCAGTAGCAGTCTCCTTTAATTTTAATAGTAATTATTACTTTAATTTATTAAGATGGTAATGGAATTTACTGAACTTGGTAGATAACATGGATGATGAACTCCACTACTGGGTACCTGTTGTGTCAGTCATGTCCAACTCTTTGAGACCCTATGGACTGTAGCAGCCAGACTCCTCTGTTCGTGGGATTTCCCAGGCAAGAATACTGGGGTGGAATGCCATTTCCTCCTCTAGGGAATCTTCACAACTCAAGGATCAAACCCACATCTCTTATGTTTCCTGCATTGGCAGGCAGGTTTTTTTACCACTAGCACTGCCTGGGAAACTCATAGATACAATTGCAATAGTGGCCTGAAAGAGACTCAACAGTTCAACCAGGAAGTCCAGATGAGCATGTTATAGAAGATCCCATCTCACAATAGTAACCAGAGCAGGCAGAAGAACATCAGTACTAATGGGTATAGAACTATCTGCACACAGGATGGAAAGGCTCCCAAACTGGGTGTTTATTTACTATGTGTGTGATTTCATTGCTGGCCCTCTGTCTTAAATAACCAGTAAAAATCAAACAAGACATATGAAACAAAGGTTTTCAGAAACTGAATAACACTTGGTGCACTATTACGATTCCTAAGTAAAAATAAAACATGAGATCAACCTTGGGATTGTCCAGATAACTGCTTTGAGGCAGTTTTCAAACAGAAGTTGCAGAAAGGGGAATCTATACAGAGCCATGTAGTCTTTCTCAGTTTAGAAGAACAGAGTTTGGAGTTCAGAGAGTCCAGTGAAGCTAAAATACATCAGCCAGACTACTGTAGAGGGAGAAATCCTTTGGAAAGAAAGTTCTGATTATCTGAAGGCACTCCTTGAACCCTTGAATGAGTAGTGAACTTCAAATTTGTGAGAGGAAATAACCACAAGAACAGAATGTATTTACTCTTCTCAGGACTCAAGTATGGCTGGAAATAGTGTATATGTCTACCAACTGTGAGACATGATAAATGGACATGAGGTAAAATCTTCAGAGAAATACTGAATCAGTTGTAGAAGAAAGCCCTAAATTAAGAGCAAACTTAACTAATCTTAAAAATATTAAAAGCAAGCCTTAAGTCTTAGAAGGGGCAATTTGATTCCAAGATCTCAGTTTTTGACAACAAAAGTCAACTTCGATGGGATACAACAAAACCTAATTCTCATTCTAAAATTTTAAGATGCTCATTATCTAATTAAAAATTACTAGTTATATTCTCCAGATTCTTTGCATAATTTTTAATTATGAAAGATAATCATTCAATAGAAATGGATACAGAAATAATGAAGATGATGGCATTAACTGACACCAGTAAGAGAAACAGCAATTATAAATATGCTCTCTACATTCAAGAGAGCAAAGGGAATCATTAAAACATGATAAAGTGAGGAAGGAAAAATGTAAAAAATGATTAAAGGAAACTCTTTGTGGTAAAATGTATATTAAAAATAGATTGGAAAAATAAAAGATTCTATATACGAAAGTTTTAAAAACAAAAACTTTAAAATTTTAAGACATAGCAATGGGAAGTATTGCTTAAGTAAATCTTAAGCACAGGGAAAAAATTAAATGAATAAAGCACCAATAACTAGAAAGGCAATCGTTTGTGATAAAATTTACATGAAATTGGAATACCAGAAAATTAGGGGAAGACAGTAAAAATATTTGTAGAGATAAAAAGCATTTTTTTATTTTTATGTAGAAAAAAACATTTTTTAAGTTATAACTTTATTTATTTTTTTTAATTTTATTTTATTTTTAAACTTTACAATATTGTATTAGTTTTGCCAAACATCGAAATGAATCCGCCACAGGTATACATGTGTTCCCCATCCTGAACCCTCCTCCCTCCTCCCTCCCCATACCCTCCCTCTGGGTCGTCCCAGTGCACCAGCCCCAAGCATCCAGTATCGTGCATCGAACCTGGACTGGTGACTCGTTTCATACATGATATTATACATGTTTCAATGCCATTCTCCCAAATCTCCCCACCCTGTCCCTCTCCCACAGAGTCCATTAGACTGATCTATACATCAGTGTCTCTTTTGCTATCTCGTACACAGGGTTATTGTTACCATCTTTCTAAATTCCATATATATGCATTAGTATACTGTATTGGTGTTTTTCTTTCTGGCTTACTTCACTCTGTATAATAGGTTCCAGTTTCATCCACCTCATTGAACTGATTCAAATGTATTCTTTTTAATGGCTGAGTAATACTCCATTGTGTATATGTACCACAGCTTTCTTATCCATTCATCTGCTGATGGACATATAAACTGGGAATTGTCAAACTATTTCTTGAAGACCAAATTCAGCATGTGGTCTGCTTTCTATGACCTCTTTATCTATAAATCAACTTTATATTTTTAAAAGGTTGAAGAAAAGAATATGTGACAGAGATACAGGGACATAAAACCTAAAACAGTTATTATTTGATCCTTTACAGAATTTGTTAATCACTAAGATAAACTGTCAACCAAAAAACAAAGTGAAGCACAGGCCAACTTAATACAAAGAAACAATGCCAAGTGCACTTATAATCAAACTATTAAAAAAAATATATATATATAATATAAAAGAAATGGTCTTCAGACAAGCAAAACAAAAGTTAGTAACATGTACTGAAGTTAGTAACATGTACTGAGGACTAAAGGTAAGAGTGATAGCAGAATGTTTTTCAAAAATGGTACAAGAAAAAAGAAATATTTTTAGTATACTTCTGATGGAAAAACAAAACAAAATCTTTCAAACTGTCAAGCTAGCATTCCGTATCCAGTGGAAAGTTCTTTCAAAGATTAAAAAAAGAAAATAAAATGCTTTAAAGAAAAAAAAAAAGCAAGATTTTATTACCAGCATGTCTGCACTACAAGAAATGTTAAATGAAGTTCTTGAAAGAGAAATGAACAAGAACAGAAAGAAAATATAGATCTACACAAACACATGAAGAATACTGGAAATGCTCAATGTATATATAAAATATTTTTTCTCATTTTATTATCAGGCTCTTTATTTATTTATTTTAATTTTAATTTATTTATTTTAATTGGAGGTTAATTACTTTACAATATTGTATTGATTTTTCCATACATCAACATGAATCCATCACGGGTGTATACATGTTCCCAATCCTGAACCCCCTTCCCACCTTCCTCCCCATACCATCCCTCTGGGTCATCCAAGTGCACCAGCCCCAAGCATCCTGTATCCAAGCTCTTTAAAAGGTAGTTAAATATTAGAATAAAAAAAAAGTATGTTACAGAATTCAGAGCAAATGCAATATAATGTATGATAATGTCAAAAAATATGGAAGGATAAATGTAAATATTTTTTGTTGTAAATTTCTTTCATTATGAATGAAAATATATAGTATTTTTGACCATAGATTATGATAAGTTAAATTGTATGTTAATTATGTAAACCACAGAATCACTGCTAATGTGTGTGTGTTTGGAGATGGGATTTGATAATTTTTTTAAAAAGCACTTTAATACAACAGAAAATAGTAAAAGCGGAGAAAAAGGAAAGACTACATGGAACAAAAAAGTAAAATTTAGATATACCCATTATACTCTGACTAAAATAAGGTAAATAGAAAAATTACCAGTATCAGGAGTAAAACAGAGGTAAAACTACAGACCCTACAAATGCTTATAGGATAATGTACTGTGGTGTACTCAGTCACTCAGTCATGTCCAGCTTTTTCTCATCCCATGGACTGGAGCCAAGCAGGCTCCTCTGTCCTTGGGGATTCTCTAGACAAGAATACTGGAATGAGTTGCCACGCCCTCCCCCAGGGGATCTTCCCAACTCAGGGATGGAACTCAGGTCTCCCACATTGCAGGCGGATTCTTTACCATCTGAGCTACCAGAGAAGACCAATAAGATAATAAGGAAATATTAAAAACCATTAAAGTCTCCTTTAGAAGTACTGAAGATTTGAATAGTATTGTATCTGTATCCAGCACACAGATTCAGATATTATAACTGAATTTGAATGTGTATCTCAGTACTTCCAACAAAGAAAAGTCCAGACATATGGCCTCTCTTACAAATACTAATCCTATATAAATTCTTCCATAAATTGGAAGAGAGAAAAATTTCCAATTCATTGTGTGAGGCCAGCCTCCCCTGATACCAAACAAGACATTATTACAAGAAAGAAAACTACACAATGTCCCCCATAAATATAAAAGCAAAAATTCTCAGTGAATGTTAGCAAATTAAATTCAGTATATAAAAATAATATATCAGGACTGTACTATGTATTCTGAAACAGCAGGTTTGGTTTAATACATAAAAAATAATGTAATTCACCATACCACATTATGAAAAAAAAAAAAGATGATCATTTAAAACAATGATGTAAAACATTTGAAAAAAGTTAACATCCATTGATATGACAAAATGTTTCAGCAAACTGAGTAGGACACTTCCTCTAACTGATAAAGAATCAACAAAACAACTACAGCTGCTGCTGCTGCTGCTAAGTCACTTCAGTCGTGTCCGACTCTGTGCGACCCCATAGACGGCAGCCCACCAGGCTCCCCCATCCCTGGGATTCTCCAGGCAAGAACACTGGAGTGGGTTGCTATTTCCTTCTCCAGTGCATGAAAGTGAAAAGTGAAAGTGAAGTCGCTCAGTCATGTCGGACTCTTAGCGACCCCATGGGCTGCAGCCTACCAGGCTCCTCCCTCTGTGGGATTTTCCAGGCAAGAGTACTGGAGTGGGGTGCCATTGCCTTCTCTATAGCTACAACTTATTTAACTGCGAAAAATTATGCTTTTCCCAAAGATCCAGAACAAGAAAAGTATATTCACTCTTTGACATTCACCATCATTCAGAAAGACCTATTATCTCAATAATGCAAGAAAAATAATTAAAAAGTCAGTAGATGGGTAAGCTAAGCAAGAAATATAACTTGAAGATATGATGGTGTAGAAAATCCCCAAGTATCCTACAAAATATTAGATTCTAATAAGTCAGTTTAAAGGGAACAAGAGCAAGAGAAACAAATAGATTGTATATCTATGTACTAGCAATAACAATTGAAAAGTAAATGTTAAAATATAATCTATAATGTTACTACAATATAGTGGTTTAGTTGCTAAGTCATGTCTGACTCTTGCGACCCCATGGACTGTAGCCTGCCAGGCTCCTCTCTCCATAGTATTCACCAGGCAAGAATACTGGAGTGGGTTGCCATTTCCTTCTCCAGTGGATCTTCCTGACCCAGGGATCAAATCCAGGTCTCCTGTACTGCAGGGAGATTCTTAACCAACATATCTAAGCAAGTATGTGCAAGATTTGTATGCTGAAAACATAAAACACTTGTCAAAAAAATCAGACCCAAATAAATAAATCTATATTCTGTGATCCTATCTTGCAAAACTCAGTACTATCACAGTGTCAATTCTCCAAAGTCTGATCCACAAATTGAATGCAATCATAATTAAAATTCCAGCAGAATTTTGGTAGATATATAAAAGTAACTTCTAAAATTTATATGGAAAGGCAAATGATATTGAATAGCTGGAATAACTGTGCATAGGAAGAACAGTCAATGAATTCAATTTATTTATAATTTATATGATTTCTGAGATGGCGCCAAATGATCTCAGCATTGAGGACCTTGAAATTCTAGAAGGTTCTAATTCTAAGCCACGGTAAGGATCTGCATGGTAAAACTGAGGTGCTTAGGTTAAAGGGCTACATTCACTAGAGGTGCATCCCTGACCTTGCTGACTGTGTGCATCTGCAATGTCCCCGTTGCAGATGGGGACAAATTCAGGGTTTACCTGTGTCCTTCTGGTACCCAGGGATTTCATTCTTATTTGAACAAAGATCCTTGGCTCTGAGTTCAGGCCCTGTAACCCCATTGACACTTGCTAGCTAAGTTGTGTTTATTTGGGTTATTCCTTTTGCCTTTCCACATACCTCTAACAAGGGGCAGATTTCTACCATCCTTCAAAAGACAGCTCCGATACCATTTTCTTTGTGAAGCCATTCATAAGTCTCGTAACCACATAAGTTCTATTTACTTTATTCCTCTGTGCTTCTAGCCCACGTGTCACATGGAATTCTCCTTTCATCTCCCTTCTCTTTCTTTTCTCTTTTGCTATTATTTAAAATGTCAAATTCTCACTAATTCTCAAGACAAAATTATTTATTCATGTTATTCCAGCATTTAGCATAGGGCCTAACACATTTGACATCCACTAAAAATAATTATTACAACAGTTAATAATCTTCAAACATTTACATGCTCTGTTAACTTCTTTACCGGCATATATTTTTTAAAAATACCACACACTTTTATGACAGGAAAAAAATAATAAAACCTATTTCACAAATGAGGAAACTGAGGGATAGAATAAAGTAATCTATCCCAATTCACACCACTAGTAAGCATCATAGATGATTCTGTCTGTTAAACTGAAGAATTCTCAACAATTAAACCACATTATTTTACATATAATTCTGACACCTTCCACCACTCTTAGTTCATAGTTGGTACTCAGCAAATAAGTGCTAGTGGATTAACCAAATGAGCACAGAGCAGAGCTGTATGATAACAATCACAGATAGGAATGCCACTAGTAGAAATTATTTGCTATTACACTAGTGCAAGCTTCAGCCTCTGTAACTACTATTTAAGAGGCAGTGATTGACACAGATTGGTGATTTTTTATTTCTTTCTCATTTACAGAAAACTTGCCTGCCCTCTGACTTTAACATTCTCTTTAGCTTCTGGTGAGGTCCTAGGACTAGAACTCCGATAATGAGTTTCAGAACAATACAGCTATGAAGTTCAGGGGACAAAAGGTGAAAACAATTGCGAAAGAAACTTATCCTCCCTGTGTGTCCTAGATCTGGATCTATATACCTTATTAGCAGCTAATGAGCATTTCATGTTCTCCAATTTCCCTGTACTAATGATCTGCTTCAGGGACAATTCAGACAATTAGAAAGAACTGCAATGCAGGATATTCTCACTCTTCAACAGCTTTTGAATCACCAGGGAAATTTAGCTTCATCATTAGGAAGCAACTTGAGATAATATAACAATCTCAGAGAATCTGGGATACAAAAATCTCAGATATTTTTCTCATCTTACTTTTTGATGAACATAAATACATTCCCAGGTTACCAGGTCTAAGACACCTAGAAAGTGAAGTCACTCAGTCATGTCCGACTCTTTGTGACCTCATGGACTGTAGCCTACCAGGCTCCTCCATCCATGGGATTTTCCAGGCAAGAGTACTGGAATGGGTTGCCATATCCTTCTCCAGGGGATCTTCTGACCCAGGGATTGAACCCAGGTCTCCTGCATTATAGGCAGGCGCTTTACCATCGGAGGTACCAGGGAAGTCCGAGACATCTAGACAAGATGTTTAATCATTTCCCTTGGGTATGTCAAGTATTGTAAGCCATTTAAGAATATAAGAAGGAAGAATTACCAATTTTTAAAAATTAGTCTCTGATTTTCCCATAACAGCTTTGCTTTCTACTCTTAGATATATCTCATAAGACTAAAAAAAGTACTAAAATACCCTCTTTCATTTATAAAGAGTGATCAGCTCAAGGACTTAAATATAAAACAATAACTACCTTTGCTACCAAGCAACAGCTGGTAATTTATTTATGTTACATCACTTATTACACTTAATAGCAATGCTATTGGCCATGGCATAACTGGAATTTAGTAAAATATGGTAAAAGAAAAAAAAACATGGATGCTGGTCTTTGAAATGAATTACTTACTCAGGCTTACATATTAGCAGCATAAACTCTGCTGAACATACACTGAAAAACAATAATTGTGCTGTTAGTATGATGTACCAATGAATCACGTTATTGCCTCCTTTCTACTTTTATTCCTTCTTAATACTTAAACTCTCCATGAGCACCACCTATTATTCTTATATACTTTACAACACACTTTTAGTTATATTAATACAATAATTTTGACTTTGCAGTTGGTCTTCAGTTAGTGAAGAAGTCCGTTACTGTACTTGTATTAAGTCTGGGATACCCTTGGAGATTTTTAAACACTGAGATAGCATGAAGATTTCCTTCAAAGAGCTTGCAACATATTTGTGGAACTAGACACATTCACATTAAACAATAGAAGGATAATTACAAAACTCTCAATGAAACAAAATAAGGCACTCTGAATTGAATACATAAGTGGATCAATCAATTACGCTTCTGTGCTATCCTTGTAGGGTTTATGCTATCCTTGTAGGGTTTTTTCCCTACCATTATGTTAACTCCACTCAAGCAGAGTGGATAACAACCTGCAGAGACACATATGACTTATTTCAATGCTAATTATTTCATTGTTTCCTTTATTCTATCTGTTCAGTAAATGATTATTAAAATAAAATTGTAATAAGTTAAAACTCAGAGTAATTCATCTCAGGGTACATCTCATTCATAGCTCTAGAGATACATGAATAGTGATGAGGCTAATGTTTTTGTCACGCTTAGTGATTCTTTGGGAAGGTGTTATTTTTATTAGAAGATCACAATAATGAACTTGAAGTCAACCTCTGGGTATCAACAGACATTCACAGACTCATAGTCAAGGGTAATGAAGGGACTGTTTCCTTAATGAATATTCCATATTAGGGATTACCTAATTACCTAATTACCAAAGCAGGAACCTGGGCTTTGATGTTTTTTTAATAGAGGTGTAGAATACTTTTCTAATTTAGCATTTTTCATTTTAGATGCTCATTAGCTACAACATTCCACAGTGTAAAGGATCATTCAAGTGAATACAGTGGTAGAGCTATCCTAACTACATTTTCAGTAGAAATCCTTCCATAATTTGCTTCATTTTTTCTTGCCAATATTTCTGTTACCCAATAGCTGGTGCTGAATGCCCATTTGTTCTGTTCTCACTATGCAGTAATATACTAGCCTGTAATGCCTCCCTCATATAGAGAACTCTATCACTTTACTAGGTACTGGGACTATTTTGGTTGCTGCCAACTCTAAGAAACCAAATCAACTGAGAAAGAGCATAAGCTGAGTCTATTGCCTCAAGGATTCAGAGATTCAATTACTTTGCTTTCAAATCTTTGGACTTTGGGATTTGACAAGAAGACCAAAGGCAAAATGATACAGCATTCTCCAAAATAAGTTTCCAATATTCCATGTCCTAGAGAGAGACAGAGAGTGAGTCTCTTTCTGATTTCACAAAAGAATACTCAGTATATACACATGGGTTACTGTCAACATTGAATAAATGAAGGAAGAGGGAGGAAGACAGGGAAGACAAGGAGAGAAGGAAGAGGAACAGGAGGAGGAAGACTAAGAAAAATTACTTATCAGGAGGAGATAGTCATCACTAAAGTCTCAGTTAAAGTACTACCAAGTGTCTTTGCTACCTGAACTCTGCTCATATTAGTTCGCCAGGTAAAATTTACATGAAACACTTCATTACTGTGATTTTCATTCTTTCTACTTCATTCATTTTTTCATTAATTTTAAAAGTTATCATGATATATACATACATATATATTACAAATATATAATATATAAGATAAAAAAATTTGTTCTCTATTTTAATGCTTCATAAACATATTATTTGAATATTTGCTTATAAAAATGTATAAGTGCTGCCTGAAAAGATTTCTTCAAAATGAAAAAAAAAAAGGGCATGGGTATATTTATAATTATAGAATCATGCACAATATATCTTAAATACACGAGAGATATAATTTCATGATGTTTTTGTGATAAAGAGTTAATGGGAATAATTGTCCCTTTAATATTAATTATCACAAGGTCTTTAATGGTTTTAGATTACAAAATTTATCTGGAAATATACTTTTAAATGGCCAGGTTCAAAATAGCCATAAAATGACTTTTTTGTTTTTTGTCTTCTTTTTTTTTTAATTTTTATTTTATTTTTAAACTTTACAATATTGTATTAGTTTTGCCAAATATCAAAATGAATCCGCCACAGGTATACCTGCATTCCCCATCCTGAACCCTCCTCCCTCCTCCCTCCCCTACCCTCCCTCTGGGTCGTCCCAGTGCACCAGCCCCAAGCATCCAGTACCGTGCATCGAACCTGGACTGGCAACTCATTTCATACATGATATTATACATGTTTCAATGATATTCTCCATTATGATACAGCAATCCCACTGCTGGGCATACACACTGAGGAAACCAGAAGGGAAAGAGACACGTGTACCCCGATGTTCATCGCAGCACTGTTTATAATGGCCAGGACATGGAAGCAACCTAGATGCCCATCAGCAGATGAATGGATAAGAAAGCTGTGGTACATATACACAGTGGAGTATTACTCAGCCATTAAAAAGAATACATTTGAATCAGTTCTAATGAGATGGATGAAACTGGAACCTATTATACAGAGTGAAGTAAGCCAGAAAGAAAAACACCAATACAGTATACTAACGCATATATATGGAATTTAGAAAGATGGTAACATAAAATGACTTTTGAAAATGTGATTCAACTGGAGCTCATGCAACCAATTCATTTCTCTTATTATGGTATTTTGCACATGAATGGTGGAGAAGACCTGTTACAGAGAGTTACGTATTCCAGCAATAGTCTATAGTCAGTTCAGTTCCATCACTCAGTCATGTCCGACTCTTTGCAACTCCATAGACTGCAGCATACCAGGCCTCCCTGTCCATCACCAACTTCACTCCTGGGATTTACTTAAACTCACGTCCATTGAGTCAGTGATGCCATCCAACCATCTCATCCTCTGTCATCCCCTTCTCTATGCACCTTCAATCTTTCCCAGCATCAGATTCTTTTCAAATGAGTAAATTCTTTGCATTAGATGGACAAAGTGTTGGAGTTTCAGCTTCAGCATCAGTCCTTCCAATGAATATTCAGGACTGATTTCTCTTAGGATGGACTGGTTGGATCTCCTTGCAGTCCAAGGGACTCTCAAGAGTCTTCTCCAACACCACAGTTCAAAAGCATCAATTCTTCAGAGCTCAGCCGTCTTTATAGTCCAACTCTCACATCTGTACATGACTACTGGAAAAACAATAGCTTTGACTAGACAGAACTTTGTTGGCAAGTAATGTCTCTGCTTTTTAATATGCTGTCTAGGTTGGTCATAACTTGTCTTCCAAGAAGCAAGTGTCTTTTAATTTCATGGCTGTAGCCACCATCTGCAGTGATTTTGGAGTCCAAAAAATTTAGTCTGTCATTGTTTCTACTGTTCTCCCATCTATTTGCCATGAAGTGATGGGACCAGATGCCATGATCATAGTTTTCTGAATGTTGAGTTTTAAAACCAGCTTTTTCACTCTCTTTTCCTTTCATCAAGAGGCTCTTTACTTCTTCCTTGCTTTCGGCCAAAATGGTGGTGTCATCTGCGTATCTGAGGTTATTTATATTTCTCCTGGCAATCTTGATTACAGCTTGTGCTTCATCCAGCCCAGCATTTCTCATGATGTACTCTGCATATATGTTAAATAAGCAGGGTGACAATATACAGTCTTGATGTACTCCTTTTTCTATTTGGAACCAGTCTGTTGTTCCATGTCAAGTTCTAACCGTGCTTCCTTACCTGCATACAGATTTCTCAAAAGGCATATCAGGTGGTCTGTTATTCCCATCTCTTTAAGAATGTTCCAAAGTTTATTGTAATCCATACAGTCAAAGTCTTTGGCATAGTCAATAAGCAGAAGTAGAAGCTTCTCTGACACTCTCTTGCTTTTTCGATGATCCATAGGATGTTGGCAATTTGATCTCTGGTTCCTCTGCCTTTTCTAAATCAGCTTGAACATTTGGAACTTCATGGTTCATATACTGTTGAAGCCTGGCTTGGAGAAATTGAGCATTACTTTACTAGCGTGTGAGATGAGTGTAATTGTGTCATAGTTTGAACAGTCTTTCTTTGGGATTGCAATGAAAACTGACCTTTTCCAGTCCTGTGGCCACTGCTGAGTTTTCCAAATTTGCTGGCATATTCACAGAATCACCTTTCAGGATTTGAAATAGCTCCACTGGAATTCCATCACATACACTAGCTTTGCTCAAAGTGATGCTTCCTAAGGTCCACTTGACTTCACATTCCAGGATGTCTGGTTCTAGGTCAGTTATCATTCCTTCATGGTTATCTGTGTCATAAAGGCCTTTTTTTTTTTTTTTTAATGCTACATTTTATTTATTTATTTATTTATTTTAAATTTTATTTTATTTTTAAACTTTACATAATTGTATTAGTTTTGCCAAATATCAAAATGAATCCGCCACAGGTATACATGTGTTCCCCATCCTGAACCCTCCTCCCTCCTCCCTCCCCATACCATCCCTCTGGGTCGTCCCAGTGCACCAGCCCCAAGCATCCAGTATCATGTATCGAACCTGGACTGGCAACTCGTTTCTTACATGATATTTTACATGTTTCAATGTCATTCTCCCAAATCTTCCCACCCTCTCCCTCTCCCACAGAGTCCATAAGACTGTTCTATACATCAGTGTCTCTTTTGCTGTCTCGTACACCGGGTTATTGTTACCATCTTTCTAAATTCCATATATATGCGTTAGTATACTGTATTTATGTTTTTCCTTCTGGCTTACTTCACTCTGTATAATAGGCTCCAGTTTCATCCACCTCATTAGAACTGATTCAAATGTATTCTTTTTAATGGCTGAGTAATACTCCATTGTGTATATGTACCACAGCTTTCTTATCCATTCATCTGCTGATGGACATCTAGGTTGCTTCCATGTCCTGGCTATTATAAACAGTGCTGCGATGAACATTGGGGTACACGTGTCTCTTTCCCTTCTGGTTTCCTCAGTGTGTATGCCCAGTAGTGGGATTGCTGGATCATAAGGCAGTTCTATTTCCAGTTTTTTAAGGAATCTCCACACTGTTCTCCATAGTGGCTGTACTAGTTTGCATTCCCACCTACAGTGTAAGAGGGTTCCCTTTTCTCCACACCCTCTCCAGCATTTATTATTTGTAGACTTTTGGATCGCAGCCATTCTGACTGGTGTGAAAGGTACCTCATAGTGGTTTTGATTTGCATTTCTCTGATAATGAGTGATGTTGAGCATCTTTTCATGTGTTTGTTAGTGTAAAGGCCTTTTTTGTGTAGTTCTTCTGTGTATTCTCAGAGAAGGCAATGGCACCCCACTCTAGTACTCTTGCCTGGAAAATCCCATGGAGGAGGAGCCTGGAAGGCTGTAGTCCATGGGGTCGCTAAGAATTGGACACGACTAAGCGACTTCACTTTCACTTTTCACTTTCATGCATTGAAGAAGGAAATGGCAACCCACTCCAGGGTTCTTGCCTGGAGAATCCCAGGGACTGGGGAGCCTGGTGGGCTGCCATCTATGGGGTCGCACAGAGTCGGACACAATTGAAGTGACTTACCTTACCTTCTGTCTATTCTTGCCACCTCTTCCTAGTATCTTCTGCTTCTGTTAGTTCCATACCATTTCTGTCCTTCATGGTGCCCACCTTTGCATGAAATGTTCCCTTAATATCTCGAATTTTCTTGAAGAGATCTTTAGTCTTTCCCATTCTATTGTTTTCCTCTATTTTTTGGCATTGATAGCTGAGGAAGGCTTTCTTATCTCTTCTTGCTATTCTTTGGAACTCTGCATTCAAATGGGTATATCTTTCCTTTCTCCTTTGCCTTTCACTTCTTTTCCAAGGGCAGCAGTGGGGAGGAGCAACCGCATGACCCAGGCCAGGGGCGGTGGCGGGGAGGACCACCCTACATCCAAGGAGCAGTGGCTGGACGGGTGCAGGAGGGCCTAGAGGAGCTATCCCACGTTGAAGGTCAGGAAGGGCGGTGGTGAGGAGATACCCCTTGTCCAAGGTAAGGAGCAATGGCTGCGCTTTGCTGGAGCAGCTGTGAAGAGATACCCCACGCCTAAGGTAAGAGAAACCCAAGTAAGACAGTAGGTGTTGCTAGAGGGCATCAGAGGGCAAACACACTGAAACCATACTCACAGAAAACTAGTCAATCTAATCACACTAGGACCATAGCCTTGTCTAACTCAATGAAACTAAGCCTGTTTCCTGTGGGGCAACCCAAGACGGGCGGGTCATGGTGGAGAGATCTGACAGAATATGGTCCATTGGAAAAGGGAATGGCAAACCACTTCAGTACTCTTGCCTTGAGAACCCCATGAACAGTATGAAAAGGCAAAATCATAGGATACTGAAAGAGAAACTCCATAGGTCAGTAGGTGCCCAATATGCTACTGGAGATCAGTGGAGAAATAACTCCAGAAAGAATGAAGGGATGGAGCCAACACAAAAACAATACCCAGCTGTGGATGTGACTGGTGATAGAAGCAAGGTCCGATGCTGTAAAGAGCAATATTGCATAGGAACCTGGAATGTCAGGTCCATGAATCAAGGCAAGTTGGAAGTAGTCAAACAAGAGATGGCAAGAGTGAATGTCGACATTCTAGGAATCAGCGAACTGAAATGGACTGGAATGGGTGAATTGAACTCAGATGACCATTATATATCTACTACTGCAGGCAGGAATTCCTCAGAAGAAATGGAGTGGCCATGATGGTCAACAAAAGAGTCCAAAATGCAGTACTTGGATGCAATCTGAAAAATGAAAGAATGATCTCTGTTCGTTTCCAAGGCAAACCATTCAATATCACAGTAATCCAAGTCTATGCCCCAACCAGTAATGCTGAAGAAGTTGAAGTTGAACCGTTCAATGAAGACCTACAAGACCTTTTAGAACTAACACCCCAAAAAGATGTACTTTTCATTATAGGGGACTGGAATACAAAAGTAGGAAGTCAAGAAACACCTGGAGTAACAGGCAAATTTGGCCTTGGAATACAGAATGAAGCAGGGCAAAGACTAATAGAGTTTTGCCAAGAAAATGTACTGGTCATAACAAACACCCTCTTCCAACAACACAAGAGAAGACTCTACACATGGACATCACCAGATAGTCAACACCGAAATCAGACTGATTATATTCTTTGCAGCCAAAGATGGAGAAGCTGTACACAGTCAGCAAAAACAAGATCAGGAGCTGACTGTGGCTCAGACCATGAACTCCTTATTGCCAAATTCACTTAAATTGTAGAAAGGAGGGAAAACCACTAACCATTCAGGTATGACCTAAATCAAATTCCTTATGATTATACAGTGGAAGTGAGAAATAGATTAAAGGGCCTAGATCTGATAGATAGAGTGCCTGATGAACTATGGAATGAGGTTCGTGACATTGTACAGGAGACACGGATCAAGAACAATCCCATAGAAAAGAAAAGCAAAAAAGCAAAATGGCTGTCTGGGAAGGCCTTACAAATAGCTGTGAAAAGAAGAGAAGTGAAAAGCAAAGGAGAAAAGGAAAGATATAAACATCTGAATGCAGAGTTCCAAAAAATAGCAAGAAGAGATAAGAAAGCCTTCTTCAGCAATCAATGCAAAGAAATAGAGGAAAACAACAGAATGTGAAAGACTAGGGATCTTTTCAAGAAAACCAGAGATACCAAAGGAACATTTCGTGCAAAGATGAGCTCAATAAAGGACAGAAATGGTATGGACCTAACAGAAGCAGAAGATATTAAGAAGAGATGGCAAGAATACACAGAAGAACTGTACAAAAAAGATCTTCACGACCAAGAAAATCACGATGTTGTGATCACTGACCTAGAGCCAGACATCCTGGAATGTGAAGTCAAGTGGGCCTTAGAAAGCATCACTACGAACAAAGCTAGTGGAGGTGATAGAATTCCAGTTGAGCTATTCCAAATCCTGAAAGATGATGCTGTGAAAGTGCTGCACTCAATATGCCAGCACATTTGGAAAACTCAGCAGTGGCCACAGGAACTGGAAAAGGTCAGTTTTCATTCCAATCCCAAAGAAAGGCAATGCCAAAGAATGCTCAAACTACCACACAATTGCACTCATCTCACACGCTAGTAAAGTAATGCTCAAAATTCTGCAAGCCAGGCTTCAGCAATACGTGAATCGTGAACTTCCTGATGTTCAAGCTGGTTTTAGAAAAGGCAGAGGAATCAGAGATCAAACTGCCAACATCTGCTGGATCATAGAAAAAGCAAGAGAGTTCCAGACAAACATCTATTTCTGCTTTATTGACTATGCCAAAGCCTTTGACTGTGTGGATCACAATAAACTGTGGAAAATTCTGAAAGAGATGGGAATACCAGACCACCTGATCTGCCTCTTGAGAAATTTGTATGCAGGTCAGGAAGCAACAGTTAGAACTGGACATGGAACAACAGACTGGTTCCAAATAGGAAAAGGAGTACGTCAAGGCTGTATATTGTTACCCTGCTTATTTAACTTCTATGCAGAGTACATCGTGAGAAACGCTGGACTGGAAGAAACACAAGCTGGAATCAAGATTGCCGGGAGAAATATCCATAACCTCAGATATGCAGATGACACCACCCTTATGGCAGAAAGTGAAGAGGAACTAAAAAGCCTCTTGATGAAAGTGAAATTGGAGAGTGAAAAAGTTTGCTTCAAGCTCAGCATTCAGAAAATGAAGATCATGGTATCCGGTCCCATCACTTCATGGGAAATAGATGGAGAAACAGTGGAAACAGTGTCAGACTATTTTTTTGGGCTCCAAAATCACTGCAGATGGTGACCACAGCCATGAAATTAAAAGATGCTTACTCCTTGGAAGGAAAGTTATGACCAACCTAGATAGCATATTCAAAAGCAGAGACATTACTTTGCCAGCAAATGTTTATCTAGTCAAGGCTATGGTTTTCCCAGTGTTCATGTATGGATGTGAGAGTTGGACTGTGAAGAAGGCTGAGTGCCGAAGAATTGATGCTTTTGAACTATGGTGTTGAAGAAGACTCTTGAGAGTCCCTTGGACTGCAAGGAGATCCAACCAGTCCATTCTGAAGGAGATCAGCCCTGGAATTTCTTTGGAAGGAATGATGCTAAAGCTGAAACTCCAGTACTTTGACCACCTCATGTGAAGAGTTGACTCATTGGAAAAGACTCTGATGCTGGGAGGGATTGGGGGCAGGAGGAGAAGGGGACGACAGAGGATGAGATGGCTGGATGGCATCATTGACTCTATGGACATGAGTCTGGGTGAACTCCGGGAGTTGGTGATGGACAGGTAGGCCTGGTGTGCTGCGATTCATGGGGTTGCAAAGACTCGGACACGACTGAGCGACTGATCTGATCTGATCTTTTCTTTTCACAGCTATTTGTAAGGCTTCCTCAGACAACCCTTTTGACCTTTTGCATTTCTTTTTCTTGGGGATGATCTTGATCCCTGCCTCCCGTACAATGTCCTGAACCTCCTTCCATAGTACTTCAGACACTGTATCAGATATAATCCCTTGAATCCATTTATCACTTCCACTATATAATCATAAGGGATTTGGTTTAGGTCATACCTGAATGGTCTAGTGGTTTTCCCTACTTTCTTCAATTTAAGTCTGAATTTGGCAATAAGGAGGTCATGATCTGAGCCACAGTCAGCTCTTGGTATTTTGTTTGCTGACTGTATAAAGCCTCTCTATCTTTGGTTGCAAAGAATATAATCAGTCTGATTTTGGTATTGACCATCTGGTGATATCCATGTGTAGAGTCTTCTCTTGTGTTGTTGGAAGAGGGTGTTTGCTATGACCAGTGCATTTTCTTGGCAAAACTCTATTAGTCCTTGCCCTGCTTCATTCTGTATTCCAAGGCCAAATTTGCCTGTTACTCCAGGTATTTCTTGACTTCCTATTTTTGTATTCCAGTCCCCTATAATGAAAAGGACATCGTTTTCAGGTGTTAGTTCTAGAAAGTCTTGTAGGTCCTCATGCTGCTGCTGCTGCTAAGTCACTTCAGTTGTGTCCAACTCTGTGCGACACCATAGACGGCAGCCCACCAGGCTCCCCTGTCCTTGGGATTCTCCAGGCAAGAACACTGGAGTTGGTTGCCATTTCCTTCTCCAATGCATGAAGGTGAAAAGTGAGAGTGAAGTCACTCAGTCGCGTCTGACTCTAGCAACCCTATGGACTGCAGCCCACCAGGCTCCTCCATCCATGGGATTTTCCAGGCAAAAATACTGGAGTGGGGTGCCATTGCTTTCTCCGAGTTCTTCATAGAACCGCTCAATTTCAGCTTCTTCAGCATTACCGGTTGGGGAATAAACTTAGATTACCGTGACATTGTGTAGTTTGCCTGGGAAATGAACAGAGATCATTCTATCGGTTTTGAGATTGCATTCAAGTCCTTCATTTTAGACTCTTTTGTTTGTTATGATGACTACTCCATGTCTTCTAAGGGATTTCTTCCCACAGTAGTAGATATCATGGTCATCTGAGTTAAATTCACCCATTTTAGTCGATTATAGTTTGCTGATTTCTAAAATGTCGATGTTCACTCTTGCCATCTCCTGTTTGACCCCTTCCAATTTGTCTTGATGATGGACCTAACATTTCAAGTTCCTATGCTATATTGCTCCTTACAGAATAAGACTTTACTTCCATCACCAGTCACATCCACTACTGGGTGTTGTTTCTGCTTTGGCTCAATCTCTTCATTCTTTCTGGAGTTATTTCTCCACTGATCTCCAGTAGCATATTGGGCACCTACCAACCAGGGGAGTTCATCTTTCAGTGACCTATCTTCCTGCCTCTTCATACTGTTCATGGGGTTCTCAAGGCATGAATACTGAAGTGGTTTGCCATTCCCATTTCCAATGGACCACGTTTTGTTGAACTGTCTACATTGACCCATCTGTCTTGGTGATCCTACATGGCATGGCTCATAGTTTCATTGAGTTAGACAGCATTGTGGTACATGGGATCAGATTGGTTAGTTTTCTGTGATGTTGTTTTCAGTATATCCTCAGATGGAGAAGGAAAAGAGGCTTATGGAACTTTCCTAATGGGAGAGACTGTCTGAGGGGAAAATGGGTCTTGTTTTGATGGGTGGGGCCATGCTCAGTAAGTCCAGTTCAGTTCAGTCGTTCAGTCATATCTGACTCTTTGCGACCCCGTGAATTACAGCATGCCAGGCCTCCCTGTCCATCATCAACCCCCGGAATTCACTCAGACTCACATCCATCAAGTCAGTGATATCATCCAGCCATCTCATCCTCTGTTGTCCCCTTCTCCTCCTGCCCCCAATCCCTCCCAGCATCAGAGTCTTTTCCAATGAGTCAACTCTTCGCATGAGGTGGCCAAAGTACTGGAGTTTCAGCTTTAGCATCATTCCCTTCAAAGAAATCCCAGGGCTGGTCTTCAGAATGGACCAGTTGGATCTCCTTGCAGTCCAAGGGACTCTCAAGAGTCTTCTCCAACACCACAGTTCAAAAGCATCAATTCTTCGGCGCTCAGCCTTCTTCACAGTCCAACTCTCACATCCATACATGACCACAGGAAAAACCATAGCCTTGACTAGACGGACCTTTGTTGGCAAAGTAATGTCTCTGCTTTTGAATATGCTATCTAGGTTGGTCATAACTTTCTTTCCAAGGAGTAAGCGTCTTTTAATTTCATGGCTGCAGTCACCATCTGCAGTGATTTTGGAGCCCAAAAAAATAGTCTGACACTGTTTCCACGGTTTCTCCATCTATTTCCCATGAAGTGATGGGCCTGGATGCCATTTCTTCATTTTCTGAATATTGAGCTTGAAGCCAACTTTTTCACTCTCCAATTTCACTTTCATCAAGAGGCTTTTTAGTTCCTCTTCACTTTCTGCCATAAGGGTGGTGTCATCTGCATATCTGAGGTTATGGATATTTCTCCCGGCAATCTTGATTCCAGCTTGTGTTTCTTCCAGTCCAGCGTTTCTCATGATGCACTCAGCATTACTGGTTGGGGCATAGACTTGGATTACTGTGATATTGAATGGTTTGCCTTGGAAACGAACAGAGATCATTCTTTCATTTTTGAGATTGCATCCAAGTACTGCATTTCGGACTCTTTTGTTGACCATGATGGCCACTCCATTTCTTCTGAGGGATTCCTGCCCGCAGTAGTAGATATATAATGGTCATCTGAGTTCAATTCACCCATTCCAGTCCATTTCAGTTCGCTGATTCCTAGAATGTCGACATTCACTCTTGCCATCTCTTGTTTGACTACTTCCAACTTGCCTTGATTCATGGACCTGACATTCCAGGTTCCTATGCAATATTGCTCTTTACAGCATCGGACCTTGCTTCTATCACCAGTCACATCCACAGCTGGGTATTGTTTTTGTGTTGGCTCCATCCCTTCATTCTTTCTGGCGTTATTTCTCCACTGATCTCCAGTAGCATATTGGGCACCTACTGACCTGAGGGGTTCTTCTTTAAGTATCTTATCATTTTGCCTTTTCATACTGTTCATGGGGTTCTCAAGGCAAGAATACTGAAGTGGTTTGCCATTCCCTTCTCCAGTGGACCACATTCTGTCAGACCTTTCCACCATGACCTGCCTATCTTGGGTTGCCCCATGGTCATGGCTTAATTTCATTGAGTTAGACAAGGCTATGGTCTCAGTGTAATTAGATTGACTAGTTTTCTGTGAGTATGGTTTCAGTGTGTCTGCCCTCTGATGCCTTCTTGCAACACCTACCGTCTTACTTGGGTCTCTCTTACCTTGGGCACGGGATATGTCTTCACAGCTGCTCCAGCAAAGTGCAGCCACTGCTCCTTACCTTGGATGAGGGGTATCTCCTCACCACCGCCCTTCCTGACCTTCAACGTGGGATAGCTCCTCTAGGCCCTCCTGTGCCTGTGCAGCCACCGCTCCTTGGACATGGGGTTGGTCCTCCTGGCCGCCACCCCTGGCCTCGGGTGTGAGGTTGCTCCTCCCGGCTGCTGCCCTTGGATTCCACTGTGGGGTAGCTCCTCCTGGCCGCCGCCCCTGACCTCGGACATGGGTAGCTCTTCTCGGCTGTTCTCTCAGGCTGCTGCTCCTGACCCCGGACGAGGGGTAGCTCCTCTCGGAGACACTCAAACACAGTTCTGTCTCAGTCTCTGTAGGATCTCTGGGCCTTGGTGCAGACAAGGTGTTTTTGAGCTCTCTGAGCATCTTTGGCAGGTGTGGGGTTTCATTCTAAATGTGATTTTGCCCCTTCTACCATCTTGCTTGGGCTTCTCCTTTGCCCCTGGACATGGGGTATCTCCTCCAAGTCACTCCACTGCCGTGCAGCTGCTGCTCCAGTGCTGCACAGCCTGTCCATAGTCAGTGTACAACTATTCCCTACAGTCAAGTCTGAAGGGTTTAAACTGATTAAACTGAAACTGTTTTAAACTGATTAAATATTTAAGGAGGCACACTGATCTCAGCATTCCTTTTCCCTACCCAATCTTCTATGTAGCTTTAGTTTTCAGAAATAATGACACTTCTTATTACTTGGTTATCTTCCATTATAAAGTACAAAGAAAGGAATTTATCGAATGACTCAGCATAGAATGGGTTTGACTCATACAAACTAGACAACATGAAGGGGGTAGCTGAGAGTATACAAATGCATTTGTGCCTCAGGTCAGATGATGCAATAGGTATTGTTCTAAAGAAGAGCTGGGAAAATAAGGTGCAGCATGAGGAAGTTAGAAAGCAAAGTGTATGGACTGGATGAGTCTCATCTACAAAGACTACCACTTTTCCTTCTGCCAAAAACAGACCTGCAAGTTAGGGGCATATCTTCCTGATATCATACCATTCAGTAGAGAGATCTTATCACAAATCAAATTCCAATTGCCAAGATGACTTCACTGGTAATTAAGCTGGGGGAAAAACAAAGATTCTAGATAGTACTATACAATAATATCATAATCTGAATCAACATCTTTCATGAAGATTTCTGAAAACCTGCCATGACTAAGATAAGTTTTCTGCTGTTATTGTTCCCTATGCTACCAATTTCTGGGTTTTTTTTTTTTTTTTTTTTCTATACAATACTTTAGAAACGAGAGATCCCTTGTCCATCGTGAAAGGAAAATAAAAATTCCTAAGAGAACTCCCTAATTTGGAGCCAGGAGGCCATTAAAGAAGTATTTACCTATGCATCTCTCAGATTTGTTCGAATTGAAACTTTTGACCACATATTGTCCTAATGTAGTCATCTAAGACATCTGCCAGAAATTCAAGATACTTATCAAACCCTTACCCTAAAATAACTTATAAAAACCCTTCTCTAAAATGAATCATGATTCCTTAAGGATAAATATTTTCTGACTCATGCTAGTCAATCACAATTCTTGCCAAGCAAAATTTTTTCCTTCAAGTTTTATTGCGTTATAATTGACATAGAGCACTGCATAAGATTAACATATGTAACATAAAGACATGTAAACATGTAAACATAACTCATATACATCATGAAATGATTACTACAGTAAGTTAAGTAAGTATTCATCATCTCATATAGATACAAAAATCAAAGAAACAGAAAAAATATTATTTCCTTGTGATGATAACTAAAGATTTACTCAGTTCTCTGTTTTCATAGAAACCATAACAGCAGTGTTATTTAGGTTCATCATGTGTACATTACATTCTTAGTAATTATATATCTTATAATCAGAAATTCATACATTTTGATCACCTTTATCCAGTTCCCTCTCCCCCCACCCCCACCACCTTTGGTAACCACAAATCTGATCTATATTCTTAAGAGTTCGTTGGTTTTGGAAAGGTAATTGACCTACAACACTATATTAGCTCCTGTTACACAACAGAAATTCAATATTTCTATATATTACAAAATGTTCACCAGAGTAAGTCCAGCTATGATCTATCACCATATAAAATATAGAGAGATACTGACTATATTTCCCACACTTTGCATTTCATATCCAGGGCTCATTTACCTTGCAACTGGAAGTTTGTATTTCTTAAATTCCCTCATCTATTTCCTCCTCCGCCTTCCCCTCTCCCCATTGTCAACCACTCACTTGTTATCTGTTTCTATGACTCTTTACTTTTAAAAGTAAACAGTCCTATTGGTTTACTTATACTTTTGTTTCCCTTGCCAGGCAACTTTCAACAACCTCATAGTTTTCTGTCTTTATGAGCTCCTGAATTCTATCTTCCTCAGAACACTCTTTCAGTTTTACTAAAATCTGTATTGACTGAATTTCAGACCCCAAATAAGCTCTTTTCTTACTTGCAGCCTCTCATTGCTTTTTGGTTGACACTATCATGGTGATATAGCAGACACATAAGACAGGGAAGCACAAAAGGAGATAGGGCCAAAGGGCAAAATAAATCTGTAAATACCACATAATAAGCATTTTGGATGACATTCATTACATGTAGGCCTTTCTGTTTTAGTTCCACCCCCGCCCCGATATTCCATGTATAAATTCTTTTGTAAAATCAAACTCTTTTTGACCTAGTACCACAGTGCAGTGAAGAGAATGCTCAGAAATATCCAGAAGGCATTTCTAAAAGGATGTTGAGAAATTGCTGAAAATGACCAAGACACATTTTAATACAAGGGAGGGAGGGCTAACATGCAGCGAAAAAGCTGATGGCACTGGCAGATATTGTAAGTTCAATAATAAACTACTAATAGGATCTCATTTTATCCCCAAACTCTTTCTAGGGTAAAGACTGTTTCATTCATCACTTCATCCTAAACCTAGTATAGAACTTAATACAGAGAAAGCACCAAATAGCTATTGATGAGTTAACGCCCATGTATTAAATTAACTGTAGACTATCAACTGTAGAATATCAACTATCTCATTTCTCTTGAAATTTTTTGTAGATAATACATGTAATAAATATTGCCAATCAAACTATGTCCTCACTCTCTTTTGCAGATGCTTACTGGGGTAAATGAATTCAGGTAAAAATGTGATAATAGTCTATGTATAGAAGAGGTAAAACCATTTATATCAAATAGGCAGGGAAAAATGAGGCTGGATCAATGAAATAAGCTGAGGCTGAATTTCCAATGTTAGAAATAAACACAGTCAATATTCCTAGATAACTACCTTACATTTTGGGGAATGTAAAAGGAGTAAGGAAATTTTACCTCAAGGAGAGGACTCTGTATGGTTGGAAGAGCTATCCAATATAATTCTATCTTGGGCAGGCCTTGAGACTTCAGGAGGTAAGTATTAATAGGTGACAACGAGGCTCATCAAACTGACTTATAGGGCAGCTGGTTCCAGACACTGAGGGTCACTGATTTTGTGTAGAGGCGTATGCAAACTTCTAGCAGAGTTGAACTTCTCAGGATAACAAAGAAGTGTCTAATGCATGCCTCAGGTTCCAATTTCTAGGTCTCTCCCAATATGTCATTTGAATGTTCTCTGATTTTTTTTTTTTTTTTTACAAATTTTAGACAACTAGTTTACAGATATTACTTTGAGGCAGTTGACAGATGTGAGTCCATATCTATGTTTGATCTTTGCAGTTGTTTTTTAGTCACTAAATCAAGCCCAACTCTTTGTGACCCCATTGACTATAGTTCCCCAGGCTCTTCAGTCCATGGGATTCCCCAGGCAAGAATACTGGAGTGGATTGATATTTCCTTTTCCAGTGGGTCTTCTCCACCCAGGGATCAAACCTGTGTCTTCTGCATTGCAGGAGGATTCTTTACTTCTGATCTTCCCAATAATATAGAGTGAATAATATTCAGAAGTTTTTGCTAAATGAACAATATCTAAATGAATAGATAGGCACTGGACGTGAATTTTAACAGATTTATGGCAATGCACAAATCAATGAGAATTTGTTTCAAAAGTTTTCATTCAGAGCTCTACTTCATCATGCCCTTCTCTTCACAAGGAGACCTAAATTGACCTCATTCCTAGACCCCTCTTTCCCTGCTTTTAGACACACAAAAAATAGAACCTTATTTAATTCAAAAATCTTTTTCTTAATTTTCTCTGTTACCAAGAAACAGCCAAAAGAAAAACAGAAACTGCATTAGGGTCAAAGATGGTTACTGCTATTCTGTATCCAAGTGTGGCAGATTGAGGAGGGTTCATCAGCAGAGGTGGAAAGAATGTGAGTATAAATGAAACTATCTGTAGTTGTAATGTAGAAGATGTTACTGAGTCACAAAAGAATTGTTACTTTTAAAAACGCCACAGTGTATGGCCCAGAGAAAGGAATCATTCAGATGAGGAAGTGGCAGTTGCACTTTGTCAAAAGTGAGTTAAAGAGAACTTAAGTTTATCTCATAGTAATCAGCATTGGTGATTTCTTTACAGTTACTCAGAGCAGTTCATTCTTCTGATCCCACTGAAGGATAAGCAGCAGTAAGAGAGAATCAAAACAGTTTACAGTCAGAATGGCTGGAGTTCAAAAAGGTTGCCAGCCCACATCTCTGGAGTGAAGTCTTGTGGCCTTTCAGACACTGGACTACAGCGAGGTCGGAAGACTATGAAGGAGAGGCAAAGACGGCCACCGGGCACTGTAAGTAGAAGAGTGAAGGACTGAGTTTATGGATTGACTACAACAAATATTGAGGGTATATTTCAATACTTCAAATATGGGACAGCCGCGTTCAGGCGTTCTGGCTATGCAGCAGTTCCCTAGGATCAAAATACACACGTTCATTTAACAAAAGAAACAGTGGGCCAGTTAAGGCTTCTCAGGCATTAAACAGGTAACAGAAAATAATCTGATTGTCTTGACAAAGGTGTTTAAACATAGTGTATCATGGAAAAATGAGATCACTAAAGGATGACCCAAGATTTGCATGGCTTGAAAACTTGAAAAAGATGAGGTCATCATTAACTGAACATGTTTGCAGAGGAAGGCTTAGAGGGACAAAATGTGAACTGGTGATAAACATTTCCTTGGTATGTGAGATGTCTACTAACATTTAACTGAAAACATAGAGTAGAACATTAGGTATAAGGCTCTAAAGTTATAGGGAAGAGTTTGGATTAAAGGTAGAAATTTGGGATTTAACATAAAGTCACAAAATTAAATGAGAGTATATAGGGTAACAACCCACTCCAGTATTCTTGCCTGGAGAATCCCGTGGATGGAGGAGCCTAGTAGGCTACAGTCCATGGGATCACAAGAGTCAGACACAACTTAGCGACTAAACCACCACCACCAGGGTAAACAGATACATGGGAAAGAGAGGAGTCCCAGTTAGTGAGTCTTAAAGTATTTAAAAGGATTAACAAGGAAAAATCAGCAAAGATTAACAGAAGTCAAAGAGACAAGGAAAAGATGGGAGGCTTGTGGTGACTTGCAAGACAAGTATAAAAAAATGTTTTGTGGAGGATTGATTGGGTCATAAACTGCTGATAGTGACCGTATAATTTATTATCTAAATGCTCAGATGCATTAGAGAGTTTAAGTGGAAGCTATAAATAATTAAAACAAGATAATAGACACAAACCAAGGTTGTCCAAAGAAAAATGGAATGGATAGTTAAACTATTTATAGATCAACTTACATGGTCTGACAACTGATCATTACATTTAGCAAAGTAGAAATTAGTAACTGTGATAAGAGTAATTTCAGAGGATTGTTGGAAACTGAAGAATGCTCAAGAGAAAACAGGAGGAGGGGAAAATGGAAGGGCAGTGAATACAAACAACAAATCAAGGGAATGAGAGTAGTGATAGAAGGGAAGTGGGAAAAAGAGTGCTCTGTGTGTGTGTGTGTGTGCACGCATGTGTGTGCACACATGTCTGTGCTTTTATGTGGGGTTCTTTTGTGTAACATGGTAAAAAATAAGCCATTTTCCCAATTTCCAAGTGGACTTGTGCTATAAACATGCCAAAACAATCTGTGTCAAGACAGGATCTAAACGGAGAACCAGCACTGGCTTCAAATGGCTGATGGACCTTATTTTAAACATGGATGCTTTAATGATCTGAGCTTATGCAGGGCTGTTTGGAATATTATGTTGCTTCCTCTAGTAGTAGAGTTTAGTATTTTGATAATACAAACTTTTCAGTCTTTTTAGGACCTAAAACACTATTAGTCTGACATGAGAGCCTACCTCAGCAACAGTAAACCTGACCCGCATGACTGATAACATAAATCAGGGAAGCCAGGGCAGACAATAACCCCTAAGTTCTAGAAACCAGAATATGCAAGGGCAACAGCATAGTCAAGAGCATAAACAGACTGCAGTCAAATTGTATAGGTTTGAATCTGATCTCCAACCAGTTAACTGTTTGAACTTTAAACCAATCGGTTAAACCATTCAGTTAAAAGGCAATGCCAAAGAATGCTCAGACTACCACACAATTGCACTCATCTCACATGCTAGTAAAATAATGCTCAAAATTCTCCAAGCCAGGCTTCAACAATACATGAACTATGAACTTCCCAGATGTTGAAGTTGGTTTTAGAAAAGGTAGAGGAACCAGAGATCAAATTGTCAACATCTGCTGGATCATCAAAAAAGCAAGAGAGTTCCAGAAAAATATCTATTTCTGCTTTACTGACTATGCCAAAGCCTTTGACTGTGTGGATCACAACAAACTATGGATAATTCCTCAAGAGATGAATACTAGACCACCTGACCTGTCTCCTGAAAAATCTGTATGCAGGTGAAGGAGCAACAGTTAGAACTGGACATGGAACAATAGACTGGTTCCAAATCGGGAAAGGAGTATATCAAGGCTGTATACTGTCACCGTGCTTATCTAACTTATATGCAGAGTACAGCATGAGAAATGCTAGGCTGGATGAAACACAAGCTGGAATCAAGATTGCTGGGAGAAATATCAATAACCTCAGATATGCAGATGACATCACACTTAAGGCAGAAAGCAAGGAAGAAGTAAAAAGCCTCTTGAAGAAAGGGAAAGAGGAGAGTGAAAAAGTTGGCTTAAAATGCAACATTCAGAAAACTAAGATCATGGCATCTGGTCCCATCACTTCATGGCAAATAGATGGGGAAAGAGTGGCTGACTTTATTTTTCTGGGCTCCAAAATCACTGCAGATGGTGACTGCAGCCATGAAATTAACACTTGTGGCTAAGAAGAAAATTTATGACCAACCTAGATAGCATATTAAAAAGCAGAGACATTGCTTTGCCAACAAAGATCTGTCTAGTCAAAACTATGATTTTTCCAGTAGTCATGTATGGATGTGAGAGTTGGACTATAAAGAAAGATGAGCACTGAAGAATTGATGCTTTTGAACTGTGGTGCTGGGGAAGACTCTTGAGAGTCCCTTGGACTGCAAGGAGATCCAGCCAGTCTATCATAAAGGAAATCAGTCCTGAATATTCATTGGAAGGACTGATGCTGAAGCTGAAACTCCAATACTTTGGCCACCTGATGCAAAGAACTGACTCATTTGAAAAGACCCTGATGCTGGGAAAGATGAAGGCAGGAGGAGCAGGGGACAACAGAGGATGAGATGGTTGGATGGCAGCACCAGCTCAAGGGACATGAGTTTGAGTAAACTCCAGGATTTGGTGATGGACAGGGAGGCCTGGTGTGCTGCAGTCCACGGGGTCACAAAGAATTGGACATGACTGAGTGACTGAACTGAACTGAATTGAAACCAATCAGTTAAACTGATTAAGTGATTTAGATTTCTAAATCTTTTTTATTAAGTTTTCTCAACTGAAAGTAGAAATACAACAACAATGCAGTGTTAGTCATTTAGGCTGGTCCGACTCTTGGCGACCCTGTAGACTGTAGCCTACCGGTCTCCTCTGTCCATGGTATTCTCCATGCAAGAATACTGGAGTGGGTATCCATTTCCTATGCCAGGGCATCTTCCTGACCCAGGGATCAAACCCGGGTCTCCTACATTGTACGGGGATTCTTTATCACCAAGCCACCAGGAAAGCCCAAAAACAGTACCTTAACTCTTATTATGAGCATAAAATGTTTTCAAAAAATATCTGACAAATAATAAATGCTCAATCAGAGTAAGCTACAATGATTTGAATGTTGAACTGAGCAATGAGGTCTCAGTCCTTATTATCAAAGAGCAACTGGGTTCTAATTTCTAGATATAGTTCATAGTCTCCAGAGATAACAGCAGAACAACAGTGTAACACAAGAGGGAAGAGCCCAGATGCTGCAGTCAAAACTTCTGCAGCAAATCCTGGCTTTAGTCTCAATTGTGAGATACACCTACTGTTTCAGTTTCCTCTCTAATAATATAAGGTACTGGTATAAATTCTATCATGTTAGGAAGATTATATGAAAAATTTCATGTATAGGTGAGTAATTATTTGATAATAGATCGTGCATTCTTGTTTTCTTTTTTAACCTTATTCTCACCACCTCCTCTCACAGCCAAGCATATGTGAGGCCATAAGATGTGGACTATCTTCAGGATATACATAAAACCTAGGCTTCTCTGATGGCTTAGTGGTAAGGAATCCGCCAGAAGTGCAGGAGACACAGGTTCAATCCTGGGTCAGGAAGATCCCCTGGTGAAGAGAATGGCAGCGCACTCCAATATTGTTGTCTGGAGAATCCCATGGACAAGAGGAGCCTGGTGGGCTACCGTCCATAGTGTGACAAAGAGTCAGACACAACTGAAGCCATTTAGCTCACCTGCATGCATACATAAAACCCAAAGAACCAGGAGTCAAATACCACTTTTCAAGCTGCTGGTGATCCTTTGGTAAATCTATAGTCATTACTTTTTAAGAATCAAGGGCTTGATAACAAAAATGTTATTCTGTTTCCTCTGTATTCCAATTCAATGTATTTCTTTAACCTTAATTTCAAATTTTAGCTTTAAAGATGCCCTGCCTCCAAAACATACAGTGTAATCAACTACTAAGTGAGAAACAAAATGCATAGTATCTTTAGGACCAATTTCTGAGCCAGTGTTATTTTTGAGAAGTCAAAGAGAAACAAAGAATCAGAAAAAAGTGACCAGGGTCTAGAAACTGGTATTCTTTACACAGTAGACTGTTACTTCACACATATACAAACACTTCCAAGAGGGCAGAAACCAGATAGAAATATCATTAAGGTTTAGGGCATCACAAAGCAGAACCACAGAAGATAGTTCCTTATAGAGAAGATTTTTGTGCTATCTGTCAAAGTATCGGAATAACAAAGCCTGAAAGAGCTATGAAGGCAGGGGCATATGATCCTCCCAAAGATTTCTGCATCTGCAGAGTCTATGCAGAGTAATTTGGCACTAGGGAGGGGTGTAAAGGGTAGGGAAATGGACTTGAATGCGCTATATGACATCAACTAGAATGGGCTTCATAGTCATAGAATTAGAGAGCTTCAGAAATTGCAAAGCTTACCCCCAAAGCATGACTTCCAGTCAGAGCTCCAAATTCTTCACCTTTCATGAGAATAACAATAGTACTTAGAGGGCTGTGTAGGAAAAACATATATTTAGAGAATATAGCATAATACCAGGCATATGATAAGTATCCAAAATTTAATAGCCCTTGTCACGTACTAGCTGTGTGGATTCATTCATTTATTCATGTGTCTATGTGCCATTCACATGCCTAATACTCAGTATGGGTAGCAACTGGGATAGAGAAAGAAGAACAATGGGAAATGAGTTGCTTTATTTTTTTCCATTCTCTGCCAAGTGTAATCATCTGATTTGCTACGCATATGATGAGACCCTACTATCTCCTTGGAGAGATATAACATGCTCTGAGTGGTCAAAAAACAACAACAAAAAAAATAGGGAATATCTGGCTAGAATTTCTTTTCTTTTTTTTTCATTCTTTTGGGTTGGAAAGAATTTAAATAACTCAAATACATTAAAAAAAATAGTAACCCTTTGCATCTTTTGGTTGCAGATATTGTGGTGTTTATAACAGATAGTTGAATGCCAACGATGGGTGAAACAGTGTATTAACCACTTCAAAGTGAATAAAATTGTTGATTTCCTTTAAAAGATAAGAGCCCTTATTCTTAACAGAGAGTGAGAAAGGATTTTTTTTTTTTTTTTTTGTAATTTCCTTGAGTAGAAGAAAAGCAGATTAAATCTTCCATAAGCTATGGGTTTGATCTTCTGCCAGTGATAAATTAGGTTAAATTGAATGTTCTTTCACATCAGTTCCTGAAAATACATTGTGAGAGGACCAGGTTGAATTCTGGGTAATAGGCAAGGAGGAATTATTTAGCAGAAGTATATGTTATTCCTTTTATCACAACTTCTATTCCCATCTATGTTTGGAGTTTTCCAAAGAGGTTTGGTGCCTTATCTCAAGGATATATCCATTAGTTTTACAACAGTATAATACTCCTTTAATATCTGGCAGGGCTAATCCTCTTTATTTTCCTTCTTTTTTCTTTCTTATTGGGGAAGCTCTATTTTGCTTGTACCAGCATACTTATTTTTTATACTTTAAAATATGTAGTCACTTTTCACCAAATAAATGCTACTTATATTTTGATTGTTAGGGAGGGGGAATTACTTTGAATTTATGGGTTCTTCTGGGACCCAAAGTCTCACAGAAGCCTGGGTAGAAGCTGTCTCTGAGACCATTCCACTTAGGAAGCAACTGGTTAATGTTTATTCTCAACAGTAGAAATTTAACTGTTAAGAATATATTTCTAGTCATCTAATGACATCTCCATGGTCCAAATTGAAATTCTGCCTTTGGAGAAATTGGTGTGATTCATACTAAGAAAATACACCTTGGCAAAGCTGGGTTAAGAGGAACAGCGTGAATAACCACAAATCATTGAATTATATCATGCAAAAGTTTATTTCTCATGCATTATGCTTGTACTGTGCAGATACCAAAACTGTGTTAGGAGTGAAAGGTATGGATAAGAATAAAATTTTATTCTCACTACTAAGATAGAGAGCCAAACAGGTCAAGAAGTCAGAACGTAACTTTATCTGGGCTCTGGACCCTTCCTAGAATCTGAAGAAACAACAGGCTCTCTTATTAGAAGATGTCTCACCCATATTTTCCCTGGGACTCTAGTACATTTCAGAGAATTTTCTGTTAAGGAAACAAAATATTTTATGCAAGTTTTGCCACAGAAATATGCTTTGAAAATAATGATGTGGTACACCTGATACTCCTTGGGAATAAGCAAATGTTCCCTATAGATGTCTCGTAATCTAAATCTTAAAGTATAGTTAACAGTTAGCTGGATGAGGAAGGGCATAAAGAACATGTCTAGAAGATGGTGATATAACGAACAAAGACACAGAAACTAACAACAGCAGGGCAAGCCAATTAAGCAGGAGAAATAAATATAGGCTATGGATGGGGGGAGTAGAAAGTCAAGTCGCACTTAACTTGTTATGTTAAAATATATATTTCAAGTTACTATTCAGAATTTTGATCTAGTAAAATATATACAATGGAGAAGGCAATGGCACCCCACTCCAGCACTCTTGCCTGGAAAATCCCATGGATGGAGGAGCCTGGTAGGCTGCAGTCCATGGGGTCGCTAGAGTCGGACACGACTGAGCGACTTCACTTTCACTTTTCACTTTTCACTTTCCTGCATTGGAGAAGGAAATGGCAACCCACTCCAGTGTTCTTGCCTGGAGAATTCCAGGGACGGGGAAGCCTGGTGGGCTGCCATCTATGGGGTCGCACAGAGTCGGACACGACTGAAGCGACTTAGCAGCAGCAAAATATATACAAAATTTAAGTTTATAAAACTGTTTTTTTTTTTTTTTTAAACAGAGTTTCTGTTGTTGAATTGGTGTGTGTTGTAGGGAAACACCATATTTAATCATGTAAAAATGATGTCTATGGAATGAATGGCGAGGTCAAATTATTTTTTTGATACCTCCCACTGTTGATCATGTGGCATGGGTTTGAAGGAAATACGATTGATATGATTACAATAGAGAAGTAGGATGCTCTGGTTGTGATGTAGTCAAAGAGGTTAAGAACCTGGGGTATATTATATTTTTTACCTATTTATTTAGTGAAAAACTATGACAATACATTTTTCCTTCAATATTTAAAATCTTATATTTGTTAGGAAAAGTCCTTCTTCAGGTCTTCAACAGCTCAAATCCATAGATGCCTATATATGAATATCTGAGTCTTCATATTAGTTGTGTTAATATAAGGCCCAAACATCTCAAGGCCAAACTGTACATATCTTCCATGACAGGAAATCCTAGTTTGAAAATCTGTTAATTTAAGTTCTAGTGTAAGATAATACAATTTTATTTGAGACAGGGATAATCTCACTTAAATAAAAATAATAATTCATTATATTTAATGGCAAGAACTAGACTTAGTAACACTTCTAATTAAGCAATAAGACATTTAAAATGTAAATTTTAGCATGTAAATTTTTTTTCCTTTCTGATCAATAAATTTTGTTTCACCCTTTGAAAAGTCTGTGTCATGCATCTCTTCTATTACCTGCTAGATAAAGGAATCCAAGTCACATCACCAGTTCACCATTATCTTTAGTCATATTCAAGCACATCTAAATCTCAACAATGACCCCAACCTAGACTCAAACTTGAGGTTCTCCTGACTCACTACCCCTCTCCCCACAGTCGTCCTTATGCAGCCCTTTCATAATATAGTACATTCAATGATATTGTTGAATTCAGAAGTTGGCTCCTTAAATAGTAGATTAATGAATCCATCATACTGAGATTCCAATCTTGAACACGTTAATGATTACTGGAATACTTCATTTCATATAATAAATGCATGACACAGTCTTGAAATTCACCTAAATTGATTTTTGGAATACACAATATTTTTAATGAACTCTGAAGAAGGTTATGGCACATCCTTTGAGGAAATAAATTATCTCTTCCTAAATTATATAATTCATAAATTATTTTTATAGGAAACTTTCTTTTTTCATTGAAGCTAACCCACTGAGTTCATTTGATCAAAAGAACAAGATGTCATATATTCATAGATTTCCATTCACAGTGCAAGCAAGATTGAAATTTGGATTATTAAAAGTGGGTTCCTGGAAAGACACTGTTAGACATCTCATTTTTTATAACACTTCCTTCTACTTAACTCACTTCAAACACTTAAACAATGATTTCTTCAAAACTACAAAGTTAAAATAGTCCCTTAATGTTAAGTAGTAGATCTACTGTAGCCTATTTCCCCCATCATTTTATAAGTTAATTGGAATGTATCCAGAGATTGTGACAGGGCTGACAGGAAACTCTCTCCTACATGGAAAAATTAATAGAATAAAAAGTAGATTAGGGAAGAAAAGATTCAGTGCATACACGATAGCTCTTTACAAATACCTGAAAATTTTTTCCATGAGAAAAAGGAGCAAGCTTACTCTAACCATCCAGAAACTAGAACTCACATGTAAGAATTAGAGTTTTTCTAATTAAGAAAATTAGAATTTCAAAAAAGATTTGGTCTAAATGTGAATGGCTTCTTCTTGAAGAAGTGAATTTGTAATCAATGGAAGTATTTCACAAAAGCTTGTTGGTCATCTCTTCAGCACCCCTTATATAAAGAAATGCATCTTTGGGTACTCCTGATAAATTCCATCTCTACATGTCTATGTATGTAGTACATTGAAACAATCTCCATAATATGTTATAGTTTCCTTTATCAAGGCATGGAGTCTAGTTGCCATTACAGACCAACTCTGGATTTGGTCATATGACCTGTTCAGTCGATGAGATTTCCAAGTAGAGACTTGGAAAGAACTTGAGCTAGTCCTCTCTTGATGATTTTGGGACCCTTTACTGTGTAAACAAGGCCACGCTACCCTGCTGGACACTGACGTTAAAACCTGGAAGGAATGAGCCACTGCAGCTCTATATCCTCACTACCACCATGAAAATCATCCTCCAGCTAAACTGACATCTGGATGCAAAGGCATGACTGAGTCCAGGACATCGCCAACATCTCAAAGAAGCCCAGACAAATTTTCCGATCTACCAAATCTGGAGCTAAAAAAATTAGTTACACTAATATTCAGTTTTTGGTCATGCTGCAATTTTTATAATTGATAAATATACACAAAGAAAGCTAATAATATAGGGAAATATATAATACTTGAATAAGTATACATATTTTAAAAAAGTAATAATCTTCAGAATAGAAGAGGTCATGGAGTCTTGTGGTTGTCAGGAATTTCTTGAACAGGAGAGAGGATAAATTAGAGCTTGAAGAAGAAGCAGAGTATAAATAAAGAAATAATTACAGGTACAAAGTATGGAATAGCATGAACAATATTGGCCCAGTTAGGGTCCTTCGATTACAAGAAGAGAAAATAATGCGAGCTAAAGTAAAGATACAGAGGAATATATTGGAAGGATATGATGTTTAGAGAAAACAATGGAGAATCTGAACAAACAATCCCTTAAAAGGGAAATGCCATAATAGGAAAACTAAGAAAATCTGAGTGGCAAGGACTAAGGTACATTCTCCTAAGAATGCCATTCATGGTATATATTAGCTTCAACCTATTCTTTCAAAATCTACCCTTGTGTTACAGCTCAAGATTCAATCTCTTGAGAGAGAAGTTCTGATTTGCTTAAGATGCTCACTCATTCACCTTTGCCTAGAGGAGGAAAGGGTGAGAGCCATGTACAATGGAGAGGTGGCTCCAAAGGAATTTCAAGAGATTGTTATCAAAGTAAGGAGAATGAGGTAGTCAAAAAGTAACTCAACTGAAGTCCACTACACATGATTTTTACTGGTTAATAACAATGAAATAATATAATAATGGCTAATGCACAATGCGATTTTACGTTGAAATATTAACTCAACTCTACGAGGAATGGTACTAACATTAAGCTTATTTTATATGAAAAGGGAGGCTATGTGATTTACCTAAGGTTACAGAACGATCAAGTGGCAGAGCTGGAAAATGACTCCTTGCTGCCTGACTCCAGATTCCACAATGAATTGGCTTCAATTTTATCCTGCTTCTCAAATGTGAAATAGTTGTTCAAGGAAGTGAAAGAAATAAGTCTGGAGGAAAGGTGAATGAGAAGACAAGAGGTACAAATGCAATATGCAATTCCAGATACACACATTATATACCCATAAATTAGTCTATTTATGGAAAAGATTTTTTAAACATTACTTTATAGGTCAGAAGCAAATTCATGACCTCCATTTCAAAAAATTCTGGAAAACTAATCTCCCCACCACACACACACACACAATACACATAATTGGGAGGAGTATGGGGTCCGCTCTTTTAAAACCACACTGTTTTGTGATTGAAAATATAGAGGAGTCAGTGCTTAAATATTATCAAAATATTTCATTTCATACTTATTCAAATATTAGAAATCCCATGAAGAAGTTGAGATTACTAAAACAATTTCATTTTACATATCTCATCACAATACTGAATAGAACCAAATAATTGGAAGCTTAGTGATGCATAACAGGTGATTAGCAGGTGATAGTGTAATCAATCAAATACCACCCTAACTTTGTATTTGTAAATTAATACATTGTACTTGCAAATAGAGTGGATAGGATTGATCAGTCTTGATATAGGCAAAGGAAATGAAACCTTTAAGAGGGAAACTTCACAATGTGGCAGTGATACCCACACAGCAAGCGATACAGTAACAGTTAGAATTAGTCACCCTAAGATGTATGTCACATGATATAAGAAAGTTATTGGATTTTTATTGGATTGGACTCCAAAATTTGATAAATGTACAATAGCAGAGCTGATGTAGTATTAGATTTCTGCTAACCATTGAACAGATCAATGATCTATCAGCCCAGTCATCCTAGCAGTGAGTTTTCATTATAATTTGTGACCTGCATTTGAAGCATTTTACTACTCAAGTTTGAATTAAATAGTTATTTTTCACAACATAGATATGTATATCACTAATTGAAAAGTGTAACATTATATCAACATAACTTTGTCCTTTAACTCAGACTACTCCAACTTTCTGAATTTTCAATATAGTTACATAATAAATGTCTATATTCACCTTATTTTAGAATACTTTTAAAGCTGAAACATTTTAGTAGATACCAGGATGATCTTTTTAAATCTCCACACTTATGAAATATCATAAAACTGTTTCTGTCAAACCATACTTTCTTTTCCACAATTGTAAGTCAAAGGTCCTGTTTGGCATTAAGATTTACTACAAGGACTGCAGGAGATCAAACCACTCAATCCTAAAGGAAATCAGTCCTGAATATTCATTGGAAGGACTGATGCTGAAGCTGAAACTCCAATCCTCTGGACACCTGATAAGAAGAACTGATTCACTGGAAAAGACCCTGATGTTGGGAAAGATTGGAGGCAGGAGAAGAAGGGAACAACAGAGGATGAGATGGTTAGATGGCATCACCAACTTGAAGGAAATGAGTTTGAGCAAGCTCCCAGAGTTGGTGATGGACAGGGAAGCCTGGCATACTGCAGTCCATGGAGTCACAGAGAGTCAGACACAACTGAGTGACTGAACTGAACTGAAAAATGAACAGCAAAAAAAAAAAAAGAAGTTGAATTAAAACTTAAGCTTGAGAAGTCAGAGGGAGAGAAAAGTACAATTTTTGGAATAGATTTTACCAAAAAATAGACACTAATGAAAATAAAACATGCTAAAAAATGTCAAGAAAAACAGGGAGAAACAGAAGACTAGAAATAAGCTCTGTTACATTTGGGTAAATACATGTTGAATTGTTCACAAGAATATCAATTAAGTCACTCTGAGCTAGCTAATAAATATTAAAAAAATTTTTTTAGAAATGTTTAAACTTTATAATCAACCAGAGTATTTCTGAGGTAGTTTGGGAGTTAGGGAAAAAGCAAGAGAAAAATCATTTATATCAAAAAGAATTGTTACATAGCAGAAATACTTATGTCTTTATTCAATAGTCATTAAACCACACCTGAAACTTATTAAATCCACTGGAAAATAGAGATAAAGAGAATATTTTACAATGAGCCAGTAGGAAAACAAGTACCCATAGCTCACAAGGGAGAAACAGTTAGAGTGATGCCTGAATTCGCAAATGAAACAACAGAAGCTAAATAACAATAGAATAACTTCTTTAAAAGAATTGATGTGCAGAGATATGCAGTAGTCAAATGAATTCTATATCAAGTAAAAATATTTTAAAAAATAATATTTCAGAATAATAAAACTTTAGATAATCCATCACCAGCTGCTGTGAACTACACCTGATATGCTAAAGCAAGTTTGTTAAGCTGAATAGAAGATTGAAAGGGAATTTGAACCTACAAGAAGAGATAAAACAAGTGAAAATGATAAACACATGGTTAAATATATTTTTTCTATTTCTTTAAAATCTTTAAATGACAACTGACTCTTTAAAAAAATTTAGAGGATATACTTTCAGATTTATAGCATATATAGAAGTAAAGTGTGTGAAAATACCATAGAAGATGGAAAGAAGATGTAAAGTAAATTATACTGTTTGAAGTTTCGTGAAGTTGTATAATATTAATTCAAAATAGACTGAATAAATTTGGAATACATGTTGTAATCACTAAAGCAACAGCAATAACAATATGCAAAGAAATTTGGCAAAATGTTAATAAAGTAGGCAAAATTAAATATTAATAGCTAGAAATAATGTGAAAGAATACAGAAAAGAAGAATCAAAAAAATACAAAACAATAAAGACAGAAAAACTAGCAAGAGGGTGTGTTAAAAGAGAGAAAAAAAACCCAAATATATAATTATATTAAATATAAATTGACTATTTACTAAAATTAAAGGGGAGAGATTTTATAAGTGAATTAAATGCACTATCCAAATATGTGCTGTATATGTGATTCACTATTAAAAAGCATAATAAACTTTGAAGTAAGAAATGGGGAAATTTATTCTATTCAAACACTAAGGGGTCGTGAAGAGTCAGACATGACTGAGCGACTTCCTCTTCACTTTTCCCTTTCATGCATTGGAGAAGGAAATGGCAACCCACTCCAGTGTTCTTGCCTGGAGAATCCCAGGGACGGGGGAGCCTGGTGGGCTGCCTTCTATGGGGTCACACAGAGTCGGACACGACTGAAGTGACTTAACAACAAAAGGAGTATTATGAGATATATAGAGTGATAATTCAAAAATAGTGAAGTAGAAAACTGAGAGTACAGTCCTAAATGTTGACACGTTTAATATGAACTTCAAAACAAAGAAAAAGTAGAAAAACTATTAATAAATGAGACAAATAGACTCATTTATAATCATAGTTGGAGTAGAAAATGTCATACCACCTTGGAGAATTCTTTGGCAGTTTCTTATAAAGTTAAATACACACTTACTCTATGATCCAATGATTCCACAACTGGGATTTAAACAGAGAAATGTAAACTTATGTTTGTAACATATGTTACACATATTCACTGCTGTTTTATCTATAATAGTAAAAAATGGGCTCAATCCAAATATTTGTCATCAAGAGAATAAACAAACACAAAGTCATATATCCTATAGTGGAATCCATTCACTAATAAAATGAAGGTAAAAGGAATGAAGGCTTCCCTGGTGGCACAGTGGTAAAGAAGCTGCCTGCCAATATAGGAGACTGGGGCTCAATTCCTGGATCAGGAAGATCCCCTGGAGAAGGAAATGACAACCCATTCCAGTGTTCCTTCCTGGGAAATCCCATGGACGGAGGAGCTTAGTGGGCTACAGTCCATGGCGTCACAAAACAGTCAGACGTGACTTAGTCACTAAACAACAGCAACAACAAAAGGAATGAACAACTGCTATTGTTGTTCATTTAATCTCAACAATTAATCTCAAAATCAGTATGGTCAGTGGCATAAGTCAGGCACAAAAGTGCACATTTTGTGTGATTTGATTTAGATGAATCAGTTTCATTTTAGAACAATGAAATTAATCTACATTTATAGTACTAATGGGACAAAAAAAGCTTTCTGTGGTAGTATAAAAAATAGTTCTACATATTGTGGTGGTAGCTGCAATCAAAACTAAATCTGTATTTTATTACATTTAAATTAAACATCAATTTAAAAAACAAGAGATTGTTAATCACTGCATTGCATAATCTGCCTTTAAAGACTAATTATCTCTCACTGGTAACACAGTGGATAGATAGTTTAGTTCTATAAAATGATCAATAGATGCGAGCATTCCCTTTCTCTGGAGAGGGTAAACAGACTGAAGAGCACAAAAAGTTTTTTTTTCAGTCCTTTGCAAATCTGAATTCCAGGGATGCAACACAGAGGTGGGATGAACCTGACTTATAATAAATATCATTACATAAGACTTGATTTTAACTTTCCTGTCTTCTCTCCTGGTTAATTTTTATCTTTTCATTTGAAGTGTTTATTCTGCCATACTGTTTTAGCAATACTACATTTATTTCATATATTATTAGAATGTTGAACAATTGGTAGGATGGGAGGAATTCTGTTCTCTCTTCAAGGGTCAACAGTCCACATCATGAACCCTCCCCTTTCTAAGACTTAAGGGAGGAGTGGTCTAGGTTCTAGATGCAGGCATGGCAGAAGAGAAATAGGAATAATAGTGGAATGAGAAAACCATGCCACTGAGTCTACATTTTCTATAGAAACCAGAGCATTTAAACCAAGTTTAAGTTGGGTCATGCTTCTTCGCACTTAAACCTCCAAGGTCTCCTCATTTCTCTGTGTAAAGTCGGTGTCCTTACAGGACCTGGCCCACTGCAATCTCTCTGAGCTCAACTACGTTCACTTTATCCTTCGGTCACTCAGTGCACCACACCGGCCGCTTCATTGTTACAGCCCATTTGCTCTGTTTGGACTTCTTGTCAGCAGATACCCACCATGGTTTACTTATTTACCTATTTAAACTCTTTCTCAAACATCACCTTTAAGGAGTTCCCATCTGAAAGGGTGATGACTCTCCAATCATGCCTTCTCTGTTATACTGTTATTATTAATATCATCATTAAAAAATCTACAATTTTCTAAAATACACATTTAAAATTTCTTTATCGTGTTTATCACCTGTCTTTCCTCACTGGAATGTATAGTAAGAGGCAGCAGAATTTTTTTTTTTTTTAATCTTTTGTTCACTCATGTTTCCCCAAGCTCTGGGAACATTAGATAAGAGCTGCATTTTGGACCTCACCCCTCTCCAAAATTTGGAAGAGATTACCCTTCTGCAATTAGCATGGTGATATAGGAAATGGTAACCCACTCCAATATTCTTGCTTAGAAAATCCCATGGACAGAGGAGCCTAGCAGGCTACAGTATACAGGGTTGCAAAAGTTGGACATGACTGAGCATACACACACAGATATATTATTTGGAGTGCTTCCTATTTAAAAATACTAAATGCTCACAGTTATTTTTATTTTTTAATTTTCTATATAAATTGATGTTTCTTTCAATAAACAAATGTGTGCATGCATGCTAAGTCATCGGGTTGATCAAAAAGTTCATTCTGGTTTTCCATAATATGAAAAACTCCAACAAATTTTTGGCCAACCCAATAGTTTCAGAGCTACTGTAAGTTTAACAATGATGTATTTATTATATATTAGATGTCTATGTTAAAAAAAGAAAGCCTTGGAACCAGACAAATAAGAGTAAATCCAGTTCTGTTCTTTATATGAGTATGTATGTTGCTTAGCTCTTGGAATATTTAGTTGTTTAATCTTGATTTGGAGGTGATAACATTAACCATTTTATTGCAAATATAGAAAAATGCATAAAATGGACCAAGATAGTTTTCAAAATAAGACACAATCCATAATATTACTGATCATTACTAAAATTTATTGAGCATTTATATTCCAAACACTCTAATAAATCTTACATATTTTATCTCTTTTACTCCACAGAATTTAGTGAGGTAAGAATTATCATCCACATTTTACATGTGAGAAAAAAGACCATAGCGGGTAAGTGAATTGCCAAAACTCACAGGCTGAGACAGCAGACAAAGGTTATTTTAACTCATGTATTTATATGTCCAAAGAGTCGGACACGACTGAGCGACTGAACTGAACTGAACTGATTTATATGTCCAGAAGCGGAAGAGGTAACACAAGTTTCTACTGTGCTTGGTGTATAAAGTTACACACCATTATGTATAACGGTGTATACACAACGTGTGTATACCCACACACCATTATGTTGCTACCTTTTCCCATTTCCCTCATATTCCAGAAAGACTTGTACTGTCCTGAATCCCAACCGATTAAATAAAGCAGTTTGTCTCTACCCTTTAGTTTTCATTTATTTTTTAAGATGCTTATACAGTTCTTCATTTCTCCAGTCTTCATTTGTTATCTTTCCTAAGACATGAGACCTTCTGATTTCTGGATTCAGCAAACATGATGTTGTATGATGAAGAAATAAAACCTTCCAAAACTCGTGTGTGAAGTTGCTGTGGTAACACCAGCAATTACAGGTGTGATTCCCACCGTGGAGGATAAAGGGGGACCTTAGGTGTATTTAAGATGGGAAACAAAGGAATAGACAAAGCAAAGAGCCTCTGAAATGTAGAAGTGTTCTCTTGAATGTGTGTCCAAGGAAAACATGGAATAATAATTATTGGGAAACAAAACCACACACAAGAATAAAACTTGGTAACACGGCACAAGTAAATTGTCCCAACTTTACTGAATGGATACGTCAAAGGGACAAAAATGTAGAAAAGGCTACCCTGGATATACTGTAAGCATAGACTGTTTCAAAGAGCAACATAAAGGCTTTAAAACTATACACAGCAAAGAAATAATAAAGTCCTGCATGCACAATCAGAACCTGGATAAGACCAAATCATGGAAGAAAAACACAGAGAAAGAGAGGTAACACAGATCTTTAGTTCCAAACACAGGAGTGGCACTGATTATAAAATGTACTAGCTTTTCCTAGATATGAGATATTCTTTAACATAGTATATGTATACACTCACACAGCATATGTATGTCTACATCTATACCATATAATATATGGACTATATAATTATGTTATAATATATATGTGTGTGTGCATATATTTACATCTATGATCTCATTCAATCTTCATAAAACTTTTAAGACAGGAATATTACACACTTTATAGGGATGAGGAAATTGAGATTTTAATTAATCAGCATGAGCCCTAAGATTACATAGCTATTTAATGACATGTCTACATTACTTCAAACGTCATTATCTTATTTATATGCCATCTTCTTAAAAATGCCTTTCTAGTTCCTTTGTTGGAGTTACTGTTCGAGCTCTCCTAGGAGCAGCCATACTTACCAACCTGGAAAAGAACGTTCCATTTCGCTATTTTCAGCAATTTGCTGTTCACAACTACATAATACTCAGCCATGGCCTATTAAATACATATCACATCCTTCTGTGCCAGAAATGGGAAGCCATTTAAACAAGCAATTGAGTTTTATCATCATTTTATTTCTGCCTAACTTCCACCACCCCTTTCTCTAAAGCAATAAGGCAAATATCACACTAGTGGGCTTTGGAGTATATAAAAGTATTTGAGTTGTCAAGAGAATTTAATTATAGGGAACAGACACAGAGTTTCTGTTATGACATGTTCCTCCTTGTTGGTCAAATCTCTTCCTGCAAAGTGTTGGATTTTATTTGTCTTAGGATTTGAATTCTCAGAGATAATGCAAAGAAGATCTGTTGGTTATATGGACAGTAGACCGTAAAATGGACCATTCAACCAAGAAGTTTTAGAGAGTGAACTGGACAGAATATATGGACAATGAATGTATATTGAGGACTATTCTTGAGGCAATTTACTTAGTTATGTGTTGCTTCATCTGCTAGGAAGTATGAAGTGTTTTAGACATATTGTAAAATCTTCAACTTCCCTGGAAAGCCAAAGTCTTATCTTGTTACTATCAGTTTACTTCTTTGCAGCCCAATGATACATCAGATTCCTAAAAACAGAGGAGAGGGGACCAATTTGCTCAAAAAAGAAGAAAAATGAATGCTATAATGCTGGCTAGTCGGGTCTTATTTGATAGGAATCACAGCATGTCTTTGCACATGACTGGAACCATTCATCCCCTGTATAAGTGAGAACAATCAATAAGATTATTTTCCACACACATAACAAGGTCTGAACTGCCATGTTTGCAAAGTCAACAAAATTGCAAAGTCAGCAATTCCCTTTATTCCTCTATTCACTCACCCATGAAGGTGAGCTCTCTGCTCTTTTCCTCTGAAACTGGGTGTCTTTAAATATTTCATACATGATTATCTACCAAAAACAAAGCTTTTATTTGGGTATCATCATTTTTATCTGCGTGTTCATTTCTGAAAAGTCTATATTTCTTGTTGTTATATACCATACCATTTTTTAAAATCCAAAACGGAGAAAAATCATTTAAGCCCTATATATCTGTAAGTCCTGTGAACTCCTTAAGGAAATTTTATTGATAATATATACCTCTAATATGAGTGTTAAAATATATCAGTGTATAAAAGTGAATGACTAAACTATTTGTTGAAAATTAATGGCGGAAAACTGAGATGGGTATCAAATAACAACCATTTTCAGCCAAAAATATATCATGTGGCAAACTTACACCCCAAATCTTCTTATCACCAGTTCCAATATGCCCCATGTTCTTTAGTGGTGGGGAAAAAACTATGTTAAATGCCTAAATTTTAGCATGTTGCTTAGAAAATCAACCATATTGACCCATGGCTCTTCTGAGGCCCTGGTGGGAGGATCATTTCATTTTATGAAAATCCAGGAACAGCTGTTGGCAATAATTTCTAATGACTTCATTTGATTCTGACACATGATGCCTTGACCCCATCATCTGTGAGAATGGCAGGGAGCCCTCAAGCATGGTGGCAGGCCACCAGCCAGCAGCATTCTGGTGCAGGTAGGAGGGGAAACGTGGGTGGAGCAGAGCTGGCAGAATACTGCTGCTACCAAGCCAACACAGTGCAGCAGCTTGATCACCTAGAAAATCTGCCCTTTTTTGCTTTTCCACGAGGCCAATGAGAGTCTATGACAAATAGTACAAAATGAAATGCATTGAAAGCTCTTAAAGGAACTATAGGTGCCCTAAAGATAGATTGGATTGGGATTAGAACTGAAAAAAAAAAATGGAAAGGCATTTTAAAAAATGGCAGCCCACTCCAGTATTCTTGCTTGAAAAATCCCATGGACAGAGGAGCCTGGCGGGCTATAGTCCATGGGGTCACAGAGTTGGACATGACTGAGCAAGTAACATGTTCACTTTTTTTTCATAGTCAGAGAATGCTACGGCTATATGATAACTTATAGTGAAAGTGAAAGTCCCTCAGTTGTGTTAGACTTTTTGTGATACCCATGGACTATACAGTCCATGGAATTCACCGGGCCGGAGTGGGTAGCCTATCCCTTCTCCAGTGGATCTTCCTGACCTAGGAATCGAACTGGGGTCTCCTGCATGGCAGGCATATTCTTTACCAACTGATAGTAAAATGTTACAATTCTATAGCTGACAAAACTGAGGTCCATAGAGAAATGGTACATTTATTTGTTACTCAGAAGATGCACTGAAACCTCTATTTTTTTACTTTTACTATATAGTGAGCTCCAAAAAGATAGACTACTGTTTTTTATTTAAGGATGTATCCCTAGCACCTAGAACAATGCCTGAAACACAGTAGCGGTATATTAACAGTGTGTAAATAAATCTCAGAGGTTCCTGTTGAAGTTAGTAGCATATCATTAAGAGCTCTGAAGTCAGAGTCAAATACACAATTATGAATGCTGATTTATATCTACCAGATATGCAACTCTGGGCTAGTTAGGGTTTTGATTGAATGAAGAAGGGACAGAGCCCTGGGTATACAGAGTCAACTCATGTTTCACCATGTTCTTCAAGGAAGGAAGGAAGGAAGGAAGGAAAAAGGTGGGAAGGTAAGAGGAAGGAAGATAAAGAAGAGAAAAATAGGGGAAACTAACTAAAAATGCAAGAAAAAAAAAGTAAGAGGATGAGAGAAAACAAGAAAAGCCAATAAGCTAATGCAAAGATGCTCAAAATCAGCAACCATTCAGTTCAATTCAGTTCAGTTGGTCAGTCGTGTCCAACTCTGTGATCACATTAACCGCAGCACACCTGGCCTCATTGTCCTTCACCAACTCCCGGAGTCTACCCAAACCCATGTCCATTGAGTCAGTGATGCCATCCAACCATCTCATCCTCTGTTGTCCCCTTCTCCTGCCCTCAATCTTTCCCAGCATCAGGGTCTTTTCCAATGAGTCAGCTCTTCGCATCAGGTGGCCAAAGTACTGGAGTTTCAGCCTCAGAATCAGTCCTTCCAATGAGCACCCAAGATGGATCTCCTTTAGGATGGGCTGGCTGGATCTCCTTGCTGTCCAAGGGACTCACAAGAGTCTTCTCCAACACCACAGTTTAAAAGCATCAATTCTTTGATGCTCAGCTTTCTTCACAGTCCAACTCTCACATCCATTCATGACCACTGGAAAAACCATAGCCTTGACAAGATGGACCTTTGTTGGCAAAGTAATGTCTCTGCTTTTTAATATGCTGTCTAGCTTGGTCATAACTTTCCTTCCAAAGAGTAAGCGTCTTTTAATTTCATGGCTGCAATCACCATCTGTGTGATTTTGGAGCCCAGAAATATAAAGTCAGCCAGTTTCCACTGTTTCCCCATCTATTTCCCATGAAGTGATGGGACCAGATGCCATGATCTTAGTTTTCTGAATGTTGAGCTTTAAGCCAACTTTTTCACTCTCCTCTTTCACTTTCATCAAGAGGCTCTTTAGTTTCTCTTCACTTTCTGCCATAAGGGTGGTGTCATCTGCATATCTGAGGTTATTGATATTTCTCCCGGCAATCTTGATTCCAGCTTGTGCTTCCTCCAGCCCAGCTTGTCTCATGATGTACTCTGCATATAAGTTAAATAAGCAGGGTGACAATATACAGGCTTGACGTACTCCTTTTCTATGTGGAACCAGTCTGTTGTTCCATGTTCAATTCTAACTGTTGCTTCCTGACCTGCATATAGGTTTCTCAAGAGGCAGATCAGGTGGTCTGGTATTCCCATCTCTTTCAGAATTTTCCACAGTTTATTGTGATCCACACAGTCAAAGGCTTTGGAATAGTCAATAAAGCAGAAATAGATGTTTTAGAGAAATTCAAATTAAAACTATAGTGAGATACCACTTCATATCCATTAGGGAGGCTATTATTTAAGAAAATCAAAGAAACAAAACAGAAAAATATCAAGTGTTGGTGAGAATGTAGACAAATTTTGTGTATTTCTAGAAGTGTGAAATGGTATAGCCACTGTGGAAAACACTTTGGTGACTCCTCAAAAAGTTAAACCATATGATTCAGCAATTCCACTTCTAGATCTATGTACACAAAATAATTGACAGCAGGGACTCAACCAATTGCCTATATAGCAGCATTATTTACAAAAGCTGAAAGGTGGAAACAACCCAAAGATTCAATGACAGATTAAAAGATAAATAAAATATAGTATTAATATATACATGCAATAGAATGTTATTCAACCCTAACAAATGATGACACTGTCATGCATGCTACAATGCAGACAAAATCTTGGGAACTTTATGTCAAGTAAAATAGGTCAGACACACAGGACACATATTGCATGATTTCACCCTCATGAGGTACCTAAAATAGGCATATTCACAGACAAATTATAACAGAGGCTGGCAGGTAATAGAGGGAGAGGAGAAGGGGAAATTATTGCTTCATGGGCACAGTTTCTGTGTGAGATGAGAAAACATCCTGGAAATTGATAGTGGTGACGGTTGCACTATACTGTGAAAATACTTCTTGCCACTGAATTTGACACTTAGAACCAACTTGATCAATTTTATGTTATTTCTATTTTGCCACGAAAACAAAAGAAGTAGAAGGAGGGAAGCTATTTAGTTAGTAATACAGAAGACCATGAAACAAAAGAAATAACTTAAAAAAAATATTGTAATGGATGGTGCTTTGTCTCCTATCCAGTATTTCCATTCTTCACTTGTCTCATACGTCTCAGATTTTTCACTGGGTGGTAGTTAAAAGAAATTACTGTAATTTCATGTAGATTGCCATAATGCTAGTTTAAGAGATTTGTGATGCAGGGCTAAGGCCATCAGACCATTGCATTACCCCGATCATACTTTTTTCTTTGTAATAATGTTAAAATTCAGGACTTCCTTTTGATATTTTTAAGAAAGAAATCTCTACCACTCTCAGGTTTAAATAAGGAGGAACATACTTGAGTCTCTGGTGCAAGTACACTGCAACCACAAGGAAAGCATCCTGGGAATTAAACTAGCACACGGAGACAGGTAGGTATACGTGGGTCGGTGGGGAGGCTTCAGAAAAAAAAAAAAAAGGCACCTTTACTGGATTACTGGATGAAGTCTGAACCTCACCCTACCTCTAACCTTGTTTAAGGGATTCTGAGATGGCTTCTTTTTCTTTTCAGCCAAAATAATTCTGTTAGAAAACTAGAAACATCCAAGGAGACTTTCCTTAGATATGCTTTTCTCATTCATGATATAAATGTATTTGAATAATCAGATCTTCACAAAGACATCCCCTAAAACCATGAGTTCATAATTGCATGAAACATTGCCCCAGACCTGAATTACCCTCTTGTTGGCCTCAGAGAACTCCCATATCCCTACATAAAGAGACCAAGTAATTTACAAAATGGGACTGGTTAGTCACAGAACCGCTTAATAGCAACTCTGTGGTTGTGTTGCTGCACATTTTTTATCGTTAGATTATACTAATTATATCCTTTTCAAATGATTCTTTATTAAACCTAAGGACCAACCTAGATCAGTCTCTTATAGTCTTAACAAAGCAACTCAAAGCAACAGATGAGAGATCATCCCTGACTTTCTTGAACTTGCCAATTATGAAGTGCCAGGATGATCTAAAATTATGCAGATTCAGTTGACTTCTTTACTAACAAATGATAGAACAAAAAAGCAAAGCTTGCATAAAGCTTCCTTCTTTATGATCTTACCTTTTTTTCTCAGTTTCTAATAATGTGATACTTTTATTTACTAATTTACAAAGCATAACATAATAAAGACATACTGCTTCCATGCATGTGCACATCCATATATATATTACATGCATGGGGCACAAACATAAATTTCTTCCCTTTCGTACATATATCTCGAGGTATAGAATTGTGGAGAAGGCAATGGCACCCCACTCCAGTACTCTTGCCTGGAAAATCCCATGGACGGAGGAGCCTGGTGCGCTGCAGTCCATGTGGTCGCTGAGTTGGAAACGACTGACTTCAGTTTCACTTTTCACTTTCATGCATTGGAGAAGGCAATGGCAACTCACTCCAGTGCTTTTGCCTGGAGAATTCCAGGGACAGGGGAGCCTGGTGGGCTGCCGTCTATGGGGTCGCACAGAGTCAGATACGACTGAAGCGACTTAGCAGCAGCAGCAGCATAGAATTGTCAAGCAAAGTCCTCAGAAGAAAGAAAAGTCTAAGTGGTCACGATATAACTTGTCCATCTGTAAGATCCTTGGGGAAACTAAAATTTTTATTCCCAAGAAAAGGCTGATCTCCTTTATGTTGGAAAAAGCCCAAATGTAAACCTCCCTATTTATTGTCATGATAACAAAACATGGTATGTTTATACAAAAATAGCCTTTTTTGTACTTGAGACCACTTCAAAAGCACAGGAGAGTTCTGCTGACCCAAAACATACTACTTGCAAATGCCAACCACTACATAAAATATCCAGAGAAAATACAAATTCACATTCATCTGTAAGATAGAAACTTCAAAGTATAAATAGATCCCTCTGAAAGGAGAGCAACCATATCACTACTGAAATCTACGTCTTAGGAAAATACTTGGAGCCAGAATAATTCCTGAGGATGTGTTATACTTGCGGGAGGCTTAGTAAAAAAACGTATTGTATAAAAACAAAATACTGCCTTTATAAGCAGGTAATCTTAAATTAAGAGCTCATATTAACCCTTTCATGAGTCTGTGGCCCTGAAAATCATTTAATCTTTTCCAGCCTTGAAGGGCTGCTATCAGGATTTGACAAAATTTAGAACACTTAGCAGAGTCTATGGTGTTCAACAGTAATTATTCAGAAAGAGCAGCGGGACTTGAAAGACCTGAAGGGAAGAAAATAAGCAACCCTGGAGAAACAAGAACACAAAGAATAGGAGAGGCTGGAACGTGTAGAGAGGAGGACCAAACACACCGGGTGATAAATTTCAATTACCTCCTACTGTTTCCAAGACGAGCCCTGAGTGAAACATGAGCGCCCAGAGTGAGCCTGCGAGATCTGGTCGGCCCTGCACTCTTCAGCTCACACTTCCAGGTTCATGATAACAACCTTCATTTTAATTTTTAACTGGTTGCTAATATTTGGGATATACTGTGATGGACCCTACCAGATATTGTCAACAAAAAATGTCATTTGGCGACAGCGATGGGCCCATGAGTGTCCATTGCTAAAGCAGAAACAAGCATAAGAATCAATTTTGCATGAAATGGAAGAAAAATTGTTATCTGCAAGTTGAACAAAGTGTGTTTTAGGAGACTGTCAATGAGCTAAATATAAAGCAGACAGTACATGCTCTAATCCATTATCAAAGTCATTCAAGGTCAGGCTCTTTTACAAACCAAATTTTTAAATAACATACATAAACAAATGTAAGAAAACAAAAAGCCAGTAGGTCCAAAAAACATTATTTGGAAATATTAGCCCAATGATGAAGAGTTTGGATGTTATTTTTAGATAATATGAGTCAAAGTATAACATCTACTACCAGTACTTGCTATTTTTTCAGTCTAGGAAAAGTTGCTAAACTCTAGTGCACTCATAGGGAAATGGGAGGTCACTGTAGTTTTAAATCTTAAAGGATCACTATGGAAATCATATTTTAAAATACAACTAAAATATATTGCATGGACTATACACATTAAATGCTCAGTTACTGATAGCTCTTGTTATTCTCATTTGCCTATCAGTGATGAATACTTCCAAGCATAAATATAACATATTACATATAAACAAGCATAAATATGACAAAATATACTAAACTCAGACTAGGAATAAAAATAAATCACCTTTCTTTTTAAGTCCATGCCCAGGTGGTGCTAGGGGTAAAGGAACTGCCCACCAAGGCAGGTTAGACATAAGAGAAGCAGATTCGATCCCTAGATCGAGACGGTACCATGGAGGACAGCATGGCAACCCACTCCAGGATTCTTGCCTGGAGAATCCTGAGGACAGAGAAGCCTGGCAGGCTGCAGTCCACAGGGTCACACAAAATCAGACACGACTGAAGCGACTTAGCATGCACACACTTATCCATGTAGTAACTCCTTTTTTATTAATTAGAGGATAATTACTTTATAATATTGTGATGGTTTTTGTCATACATCAACATGAGTCAGCATTAGGTATACATATGTCCCTTCTCTCTCAAACCCCCCTGCCAACTCCCTTCCCATCCCACCCCTAGAGGTGTCACAGAACACTGGCATTGGGTTCCCTATGTCATACATCAAACTTATCTATGAAAGTTCAGTTCATTCTAATAAGTTTCCCTTCATAAAGCAAATATTTGAATGCTTTCCTCCTTCATATTAACTTTGAGAAATGACATGTTCTCCCAAAATTGACATTTTATTTATAAAAATACACAAAGGAAATGTGTTTAAAATTGGCATTCTAAGACCTCATTTCACTTGCTGAATAGCCTGACAATTACCATTGTTTCTTGAGAAGCATGATTACTCCCAAGTCATTCATACATCTAAACAGATAACATTGCCATAATTTCAGAGAACATCCTCAGTCAAGGGTATGAAGATAAAATATCTCTCTTGGGAGGGACAATTATTAAGCAGTGTTTCTGGCCGTATAACGGTGTGTTTTAAATTTAAGAAAATGATTCCCAAAACTTAGGTTTACTAACTACAATAAAATACAAGAAACTCCAGGGTTTCATTTACCTAGAAAGATATAAATGAATGGAAAAAAAAGAATGTCTTCTGGCTAGGATCGTCAGGAACTACATATGGAATGAGAATTGAAAAGGACAGCTAGAGAATTTAACAAAAACTACTATCAACAGTGAAAGAAAATACATAGAATCAGAATTTTTCTCTTATTTTTGGTTTTGTAGAAAAAATAAATAATAATTATAAATATTTGAAAAGTTGAAAAAGTTTTAAAAAATTAAAATACCATTATCTCACCAGAAAATTACACACTCTAAAATTTCAACAAAACACAGACATTGCTTATACTCAGTACCTCATGCTGCTGCTGCTGCTAAGTCGCTTCAGTCGTGTCCAACTCTGTGCGACCCCATAGACGACAGCCCACCAGGCTCCCCTGTCCCTGGGATTCTCCAGGCAAGAACACTGGAGCGGGTTGCCATTTCCTTCTCCAATGCATGAAAGTGAAAAGTGAGAAGTGAAGTCACTCAGTAGTGTCCGACTCCCAGCGACCCCATGGACTGCAGCCCACCAGGCCCCTCCGTCCATGGGATTCTCCAGGCAAGAATACTGGAGTGGGGTGCCATTGCCTTCTCCCAGTACCTCATAGATGCATGTATATAGTTTTAAACACAGAGGACTATGCCATATATGCTATTTTGTGATCAGTATTTTTTTTTTTAATAATAGTCATCATGAACATGTATTTAGGTCATGACAGGATTATACTCCCTTTTATTTATATTCTAAAGATTGAAGGTGGGAGGAGAAGGGGATGACAGAGGATGAGATGGTTGGATGGCATCATCAACTCAATGGACATGAATTTGAGTGTATTCTGGAGTTGGTGATGGACAGGGAGGTCTGGCTTGCTGTAGTCCATGGGGTTGCAAAGAGTCAGACATGACTGAGTGAACCAAACTGATCATTTATTTCTGAATTTCCCACTATGGAAATGTGGTATATCATTTTCAGTTTTGTGATATGAGAAACTAAACTAGTTAAGTCTGTGTAGCTGTTGTTGTTCAGTCATCAAGTCGTGTCCAACTTGATTCCTTTTTCACATCACTAACATCTATTTCTGCTTTATTGACTATGCTTTGTTGACTGTGTGGATCACAATAAACTGTGGAAAATTCTGAAAGAGATGGGAATACCAGACCACCTGACCTGCCTCTTGAGAAACCTATATGCAGATCAGGAAGCAACAGTTAGAACTGGACATGGAACAACAGACTGGTTCCAAATAGGAAAAGGAGTACGTCAAGGCTGTATATTGTCACCCTGCTTATTTAACTTCTATGCAGAGTACATCATAAGACACGCTGGGCTGGATGAAGCACAAGCTGGAATCAAGATTGCTGGGAGATATATCAATAACCTCAGATATGCAGATGACACCACCCTTATGGCAGAAAGTGAAGAGAAACTAAATAGCCTCTTGATGAAAGTGAAAGAGGAGAGTGAAAAAGTTGGCTTAAAGCTCAATATTCAGAAAACTAAGATCATGGCATCTGGTCCTATCACTTCATGGCAAATAGATGGGGAAACAGTGGAAACAGTATCAGACTTTATTTTTTGGGGCTCCAAAGTCACTGCAGATGGTGATTGCAGCCATGAAATTAAAAGACGCTTACTCCTTAGAAGGAAAGTTATGACCAACCTACATAGCAAATTAAAAAGCAGAGACATTACTTTGCCAACAAAGGTCCATCTAGTCAAGGCTATGTTTTATCCAGTGGTCATGTATGGATGTGAGAGTTGGACTGTGAAGAAAGCCGAAGAATTGATGCTTTCGAACTGTGGTGTTGGAGAAGACTCTTGAAAGTCCCTTGGACTGCAAGGAGGTCCAACCAGTCCATCCTAAAGGAGACCAGTCCTGGATGTTCATTGGAAGGACTGATGCTAAAGCTGAAACTTCAATACTTTGGCCACCTCATGCGAAGAGTTGACTCACTGGAAAAGACCCTGATGCTTGGAGGAATTGGGGGCAGGAGGAGAAGGGAACGACAGAGGATGAGATGGCTGGGTGGCATCATCATCTTGCTGCACATGAATTTGGGTGAACTCCAGGAGTTGGTGATGGACAGTGAGGCCTGGCGTGCTGTGATTCACTGGGTTGCAAAGAGTCGGACATAACTGAGTGACTGAACTGAACTGAACTGCACTGAAGACGGGAAAGTTAAGAATGATCTCTAAAGCCTTAACTACCTTCAAACTTCTAAGAGTACAAGCTTAAGGAGTGCTAAAACAGGAATAACTTGAAAATAACTAATGCACAGAACAATTAAGATGTAAATTCACCTTTCAATCAGTCACCTAAGAGACATTCAAGGAGCTGTTGTAATCTCATTTAACATCATGACATTTTGATGAAATATATGGAAGTATTATAGCCATTCTTTAAATGGGGAAATCAAGGCACAGAAAGGAAAAGACCTCACTGTAAATTATGTAGCTTCCCAGTGTCAAAGCTGTGGCTGAACCTAGACGTTGAGTTTGATCTAGGGTTTTAACTGCCAGAAAATCCAAAATATAAGCACTAAATTGAAGTCAAACTGTATTATAATTCAAAAAGGCATGGACAGGTAATTTAGAAGGTGATGAATGGACAATGTTTTCCAAATGGAAAATGTGTAAAAACTAAAGAAAAAACAATTTCAGAACTCAAATGTGTGTGTATGTATGTGTGTGTTAATGAAAGAAAACCAGTGCCAAAGACAAGTTTTGGCCCACCAAATTATGAAAATTTTATTTTTTATAAAAATATATACATGATGTTTTGGTCATTCAACAAGGCAATATGTATTGATCAACACATTTCAAATGATTAAACATATCTATGACTTTAATTCAATTATTTCCAACTATGAAATTATCTTAAAAATATTCATAAATACATGGCTATAAAAAATGGAAAAAGAAACCCGTCTAAATTTCTATAACAGATCACTGACCAAATAAAAATTGGATGACCAATACAGCCCATTAAAAATCAAGATTAAATTTCTACAATTTCTATATATGTAAGTATAATTTAAAATAACCAATATTTTTTTCTAGCCTCATTGTCAATAAGACTTAGGGAGCACAATTATTGCTGTTCTAATATAGCCACTCTGTAGCAATGGCACCCCACTCCAGTACTCTTGCCTGAAAAATCCCATTGATGGAGGAGCCTGGTAGGCTGCAGTCCATGGGGTCGCTAAGAGTCGGGCACGACTGAGAGACTTCACTTTCACTTTTCACTTTCATGCATTGGAGAAGGAAATGGCAACCCACTCCAGTGTTCTTGCCTGGAGAATCCCAGGGATGGGGGAGCCTGGTGGGTTGTCGTCTATGGGGTCGCACAGAGTTGGACACGACTGAAGCGACTTAGTAGCAGCAGCAGCAGTAGTAAACTTAACTCACTTCATCCCAGTTAACAAATCTAACTCAAGTGTTTTCAACTCTGAGTCAGAATCAAAGTTGCCTATCTTGGTCAAGTCTTGTAGATATTGAATATTTCAAAGGATGGCCCCTAAAAAAAAAAAAAAAAAGATGCCCCCTTTCTGATTTCTTTCAATGTAGTAAAGACATAAAATAACACTTTTAATGTAAAGCAGATGCCCCAAACCTTTAGAATATTGCCTCCAATAAGCCCAACTAAAATCCATGGAAAATAAAAGACGCTTGCTCTAACCAGAAAATTCGTTAATGCACTAATTCTTAACAAACCATTGTTTCTTGGTTATCTCATCCTTAAGTTGCATGAATACATACTAAACACTTCCTCAGATTGTCCCTCAACATGTAAGTTGTATCTTTTAAAATTGTTATCAGGTATACGATACTCCTGAAAATGACAAAGTATGGAACATATATCATTCAATATGAATAAAGACTTCAGATGTTATTTGCTGGACTCCAAATGAAGTCTTGGCTTGCCCTGGTCTTGTGTTTTTAGGAATGTAGCAATTTTACAATCTCCTATACTATCCATTATTCAATAAGATTTTGTATTATTATTCAAGTTAATTTATTCATACAAACAACTTAATTATTTTTCCCTTGATACAATAAATTCCCATTTAGATTACTTATATTACAGTGTTTTTAGGAGTTAGAGTGCAATTCTCTTTATCCTTTCTACTCATCAGTCAATTCACTGTGCAGTTTTATAATTTTATCCCCTACCACCACATAAATAACATTACCAATTAATCATGATGAAACAGGAATATCTCATTAATCTGCTGCTTAATAACATCCTACTGAAAAAAATCCCTATCCCCTCTCTAGATGACATGTATTACTACTTTTACACTAACAGCAGACATTTTGAGAGAAATTAAATGTTATTATCTATTAGAGAATTTTAAGGATGCTGAAAGATGAACATGACCAACACAGGATACATGCAGGAATCATCTCAATATGATGATGCACCGGAAATTCAAGGTGTCTTTAGTAAAATATTCAGAAAGGTAAAATATTTTATAATAATATTTATTTTAATATTAAGCATTTCTAGGTAGAATATCTGATGTAGAACATTGAAATTACCAAGTGAAGGTGTTAGTTGCTCAGTCACGTCCAACTCTTTGCAACCCCATGGACTGTAGCCTGCCAGCCTCCTCTGTCCACGGAATTCTCCAGGCAAGAATACTGGAGTGGTAGTCATTTCCTTCTACAGGGGATCTTCCCGACCCATGGATCAAACCCCAGTTTCCTGCATTGCAGGCAGATTCTTTACTGTCTGAGGTGCCAGGGAAGCCCAAATTACCAAAATCTTTCCTTATTTATAACAAGCAAAACTGTACTTATGCTCAGCACAAGACAGACCTAAGGCTAACTTATAGGAGGAAGGAGACTGATTTCAAATACTCTAACAAGAAATGTTCTTTAACTTAAACACTGCACAAAAATGAAATAAATCAACTGAACTATAAAAATATTCAGTCTGAATTAAAATGAGCAACTATCAGACATACTATAGGAAAGCACTGTATTCATGCACCCTAATCTTTATGGTCTTCTCAGGATAATATCACATCTGCATTGAGAGTTGAGGTCTCTGTTCCCTCTCCTTGACTGTGAACAAATGAGCAAGTCTGTGACTGTGAGAGATATCAAGGTATTCTACTTCCAAGATAAAGTTAGAAAAGTCATAGAACCTCCTCTCCCTTTTTTTCCTCCCTCCCTCTATCTCTCTATCCTTCTCTCTCAGTCTTTGATATACCCTATTGAATCTGAGTTGGAGAAGGCAATGACACCCCACTCCAGTACTCTTGCCTGGAAAATCCCATGGACGGAAGAGCCTGGTAGGCTGCAGTCTATGGGGTCGCTCAGAGTCAGACACGACTGAGCGACTTCATTTTCACTTTTCACTTTCGTGCATTGGAGAAGGGAATGGCAACCCACTCCAGTGTTCTTGCCTGGAGAATCCCAGGGACGGGGGAGCCTGGTGGCCTGCCATTTTAGGTGTCACACAGAGTCAGACACGACTGAAGCAACTTAGCAGCAGCAGCAGCAGCAGCATTGAATCTGAGTGGAATACAAGCTTAAGCTCTGCCCAAAATGCAGATATACAGGCAAATCAAATGTTGTTTTTACTAACTTTGGGTTTATTAAAAATTCTCTGAACCTGGACCAGAGAGCTCTGTGCAATGGGTTGGATGTTTGAGTTTATGATTTTCAAGAACCACCCCTAATTACATGATTGGCATTACTGTTGTGAAAAGTTGCTTCCTGACTTCTTTTGTGGATAGAGGATGCCAGAATCTATTATCTTATCCTAAAGAAATTCACAGAAACCTCATTCTGCTTTCCTGATAAATATAGAGTTACAGGAAGGAGACGCAATGTCTAGTTCATGCGTCTCTATTGGTGTTTGCTATCTAGAAGACAAAATGTGTTGCTGGGAAATAGAAAAAGACACTAGATTAACAGAGGCTGGTTGTTTTCTCCACTGGGTTGCTTTATGACCATAGATGGATGCATAACCCATCGGAGCCTCAGTTTCCTCACCAGCAACCTGAGGATAAAAGCACCTGTCTTTCTTTCCGTTACTGACAAGATACTTCCAAATCTCTAAATTCAAATAAAATGCAAAATTTATAATCATGTAATAGGTTTTGTTTTAATTAGCTCAGAGGAATGTGATTCTTACCTATTCAAATTATTTCCATAACTCTAATTACCAACAAGTAATAATTTCTGATCATAAATTAAATAAAATGCATTTCCTAATATCTAAGAAATGTTGGACTTTTAGTGCATAGTACTTGATTATGACAAGAAGGATATATTTGTTTTCCTATGATTTCCTGAAAAAGCCTATCTTATTACCTGCTGAGTTTCACTATTGACTTACTTACTGAAGTCCCCTTACAACATCTGCAAAGGTAATTATGGACACCATCTGTAACAAGAGCAGAGGGATACAACGGGCACCATAATAGATGGCATGTCAGATCCACAACGATATTAACAAAACTACTCGCATTAAGAGGAGGAGGAAAGAGATTTACCTAAAGGAAATCACAATTGTCGCTTACAAGGCACAGTGGAAGCATATGAGAATCCACTGCTAACACAAGAAAAGTGTCATCCCTTTTACTTTAGTGAATCACCAATCTGGGGCCTTTAGTTTATTCATCACAGGAAGCGGTTCAATCTAATGGACTAAGTGGGACTGTGCTGGTTGATAACTCATTCAGTCACCTTGGACAAATTAACTCATGTGTTCAGAATACTAGAATCATTGGAAAAGTATTTAATTTTACCACCAGCTGACCCCAAAAGGTCACAGTATTATTTGTGAAAGACAATGAAATATTAATAAACTAAACCTTGTGTTTGGGAAAACAAAGAAAAACAAAGACCCCAAATTCAGAATGTTTCCAAATATGTTGTAAGTTCCAAATTCCACTTAGTGAGAGCAATTTTGCTCATGCAATCATCAACTTCAAAGTAACCTTCCATGTTTTCTTTCTTATCAGAATCCTCTTGTTTGATTAATTGATTCACAAAACTCTGTTTTTGTTGTTTTCCCTGAGCATTGTGAGAAAAAAGTAGAAGTAGCTACTTTCTTACATTAGAAATACATCTTGATTTGAGGTGGTGACAGCCTATTTCAGCCAGCTAAAAATACTATCAAAGCTGCATCTCAAGTCATCTCAAACTTGGACCCCTTCTACCTGGTAGAGAGAACTGTAGATGGGAAACTGTCCATGGCAGGTATCATCTCTATTTCTGGTTCCTATCATGTGCTCAAAAGGCTGGGTTACTGGCTTGATTTATTCTTTAGAAACTTTGTAGTTTTAACCTTCATTATTACTATTTGACTTGGGGCTGCCCCCAAAACTAGTTTTGCTTTCCTGACTTCAGGACTGCCTCTTCTTTTGATCTCTCATAACCAGAGGATTCTGTACCACTTCCTTGATCCCCAACCCAATGCACATCTATGACACAGTAATTCAGAATAAGACATCAAAGCTGTTAATGTCTTGGTCCAGTTGTTCATTTGATATGGGAAAGAAATCACAAACCAGCATAACATTGAATCATGGTATGTGTAGTGAAAGGTGAATGATATAGAGAGACTACAGTGAAGACCTGTAGCTTTTGACATAACTTTACTCAGAGTTTGTGGGACTGAATACCCGCAGAGACCAGAAAGGTAGCACAAAAATAATGACATTACAGAGATCTTGAATACCAAAATAAGCATCTGACAGAAGTAGCCTTTTAAAACATAATCTCATAAATAAAAGATCATAGAAATTATGTCTTTGAGCCACACACATGCTTTACATTGCTCAGTGTGGTTAGTGTCAAGAATGGTCACACAGTGATAACAGCATGCTCAGTCCAGATGGAATGCTGACCCCTACTTCAGTTTTCCCTTTAGCTCTTTCTAGAGCACCAAGACTAAAACCGTTTTCTTCATCTGTGGGCTCAGAACTCTACCATATGTAAGACATCTAGGATGGAGGTAAAGACCTTATTTTCTTTAGCTTTCCTTCTTATACTCCTCCCCAAATTCACTGCACCTTAAGTTCCAGCCTTCTTTCTATTTGGCCTGACTGACAATCATGCAGGAGCCAGGGCGGACCCTAGGACTCCTATTCTTCCCAGGGACAATCCTTGTCACCCGTACCCTTCAGTATATGCCTTTCAGGCCCTTTTATTTTTCTCTGGTCTGCATCAAACTTAAACTGCTTCTGTACCCATGCTCTTAAAAATTATAACCTGAACCCTCTCCCACCGAAGTTGTCCCATTAATCCTATTTCTTAATTACAGCTTCTTATCAATACTTTTAGAAATGTTGCTCAATCACTGTCCTCAAAATGTATGCAAAACTGTCTGACACTTCTTAAACCAATAGAAGGATTTGGTACAAAGTTTCCTGTAAAAACAATCTCTCAACCAAGGGCTTCATAGACTGACTTACAAAGCATTTCTGTGTGGTCTAGTTGCAGATGAGAAAATGTTCCAAGAATTTTATTTAAAACTCTGATTACTAGACCAGAATGAATTTTTGGTGTTTTAATTACACTAGACAAAGAGAATAACTTCAAATACTTTTTCTGCCAATGAATTTTTCTACATGTTGTATAATCAACATTCTATTAAGTGATGCAGAGAATATATAAGAAAAGTAAATCATAGTCTCACCTTCAAAGAGCACCTGTGGAACTCTTAAAATGAAATTGAGGCCACAAGACAAAGACCTGGGAAACAACAGTACAGACTATATGGCAGAATATAATCACAATGTTTAGCACTATGGAGTTCTTGCTTAATTAAATGCCCTGGATAAGTAACTTCCTAATCTCACAACAGCCTGGAAATATACTACTTATTGTCATACTTTATAGAATTCTTAGCCCAAGGTCGTACAATTGGACAACGGTGCATCTGACTCAAAAGCTGGTGCCATTTCTAGGCCAACAAATTGATTCTTGGTTATCCATCAATATTTTTGAGTCTATGTCAATAATACAAAGAACAGGACATCTTCAGGGATTCTGATTCAGATAAAGATGGTAAGTTTTCACAGGGCCACAGCTATCATCATGAGAAACCAAGGTGAAGAATCATTGCACTAAACCATATAATCAATATATTGCCCAAACTCTAAAAATGATTATTGTCAGAAGTAAGAGTTTTCAGACGGCAGCAATTTAATGGTACATGGACTGAAACAGTACGATTTGCCCCTGAAACTGGTTTTGCCATCCAGAAAAGTCTAACTTTCAGGTAAACTATTGCAAAGTCACAAAATTAGTTCCATTCTTCTTCTTCAGCTTCTCTTTTATTTAAAAAAATGATAACTGTCCTGGGTAATAGGGATACATTTCAGCCTCCAACTGGTTTTTATATATAACATTATATTTGAATAGGACAGCAACCTGAAGAAGATGTGGGTGTAGCACAGGTTAGGTAATGTGGGAACATGGCACAGGTAAGGTAATGTGTGTGTGGCACAAGTAATGTCTTTCACTAAGGAGAATGTTGAAGTACAGTGTGGTTATATAACTTACCAAGGGTCAGACAGCTAGCTAGTGATGCAAACCAGTTCTTACATCATTATACAACCCAGTATTACTAGCTTCACATCATAACCTCAAGTCACTAAGCCTCCTCAGCAAATTGATGCATTTGAGAGGCACTTCACAGAGCAAAAAAAAAAAAAAAAGAAAACCAACCTAAAATATGTGCCTAGTGGTGTTATCAGTGAAAAACAGATGTTTGCAGGTGAGCTGGGATCTGAGGTTTCAGTTCCCAACATGATCTGCAGTGATGAAAACACTGCTGTTATCAGACACCTTGGAGAATCACTGAACCCAAAGAACTAAATAGACATGAATATCAGCTCATGTGTGAGGAAGGAAATCTGTGTGAGGAAGGAAAGGAAAATCAGAAAATTTCTCTTTGTCATTAATGATTTAACATTTCTAGAAAATCTGATAAATGGGAATTCTAATACTAAAAAGTTCAAAGAAAATTTTCCAAAAGGGGAACTGTATTAGTAATTGGGAAGTAGAGGAAATATCACTACACTGAATTCTGTGATATTTCTTATCAAAAATCACAATGTTTGGTCTTTGTCTCCCTTTCTGGCAGGGAACTCCTTTACTGTTATTGTTCAGTTGCTCAGTCATGTCTGACTCTTTGTGACTCCATGAACTGCACCATGCCAGGCCTCTCTATCCTACACTATTTCCTGGAGTTTTCTCAGACTTGTGTCCATCAAATAGATGATACCATCCAACTATCTCATCCTCTGTCGTCCACTTCTCTTCCTGCCTTTGATCCTTCCCAGCATCAGGGTGTTTTCCAGTGAGTCAGCTCTTCAAATCAAGTGGTCAAAATAATGGAGCTTCAGCATCAATCCTTCCAATTAATATTCAGTGTTGATTTCCTTTAGGGTTGACTGGTTTGATTTTGCAGTCCAAGGGACTCTCAAGAATCTTCTCTAACATCACAGTTTGAAAGCATCAATTCTTTGAAACTCAGCCTTCTTTATGGTCCAACCTTCACCATCCATACATGACTACTGGAAAAACCATAGCTATGACTGTACAGATTTTGTAGCAAAATAATGGCTCTGCTTTTTAATACACTCTCTACGTTTGTCATAGATCTTCTAAGGAGCAAGCATCTTTTAATTCCATGGCTGAAGTCACTGTCTGCAGTGATTTTGGAGCCCAAGATAATAAAATCTTTCACTGTTTCCATTGTTTCCCCATCTATATGCCATGAAGTGATGAGACCAGATGCCATGATCTTAGTTTTTTGAATATTGATTTAAGCTAGCTTTTTAAACAGAACTCCTAAAAACTCTTACAACTCTTAGAATGTAACTGACAAGAGGGATGATAATGTGTCTTTTGTTATGTTAATTAGGTGACCTAGATAACCTAGAAAGTCCATATATAACCTCAGGATGAGAAGGGAGGAGATGCACTAGTTGTCAAGGGAACCCATCTTTAACTAGAGAGTTAGAACTTTCAATTCCATCTCCATGGAAGGCAGGGAAGTACAAAAGTTGGAGATTGATTTTAACCACTAGTGATTGATAATTTATTCAATCATGTCTATATAATACAGCTTCCATAAAAAAATAAGGATTGAACTCAGAACACTTCTGGGTTAATGAACACATGGAGACATGAGGAGAGTGGTGTGCTGGAAAGGACATAGTGGTGTGTTGCTCCTTGCCTGTAATTTGTTTCATGTATTTCTGCCATTTGGCTCTTTCTATGTCCTTAAACAATAAATTGATAATCTAATGAATAAACTATACACTTCCCTGGTGGCTCAGATGGTAAAGAATCTGCCTGCAATGCAGGAGACCTGGGTTTGACCCCTGGGTTGGGAAGATTCCCTGGAGAAAGGCATGACAACCCACTCCAGTATTCTTGCCTAGAGAATCTCCATAGACAAAGGAACCTGATGGGCTATAATCCATGGGTCCCAAAGAATCGGACATGACTAAATGACTAAGCACACAGTGAATAAATTAGATTCCTGAGTCCTGTGAACCTTTCTAGGAAATTAATCAAACATGATGAGGGAGTCCTGGAACTTCTAATTTATAGCCATTAGGTCAAAAGCACTGGTACTGATAACAAGTGGACTTGCCATTGGAACTGGGAGTGAGTGTGCTGGTATGAGGAGGAAGTCTTACAGGTCTGAACTCTTAACCTGTGGGATCTGATACTGTCTTCAGGAAAGAATTGAGTTGAATTGTAGGACACTGAGGTGGTGTCTGAGAGATGCTTAATGGTGTGTGTACCATACACATTTTAATTGGTGATCAGATTAGAGTCAGAACAATCTCTCCACATTCTTAGAGCCACTCTTTCCATGTAGTCTTTCATCCTCAAGATTGTATCATTACAATCTATCCACATCCCATTGATCCCAGTGTTTGATTTATCCATACCAGGACAGAACATTTGTCTACTTCTTCACTTACTGTTCTATGAGCTTACTTCCTAAAGTTGTTTGACTGCTTATGGATGACAGCCTTGCTAAACTGAAAGAATCACTTGAGCCAGCAACTCAAATCATTTCAAAAGAATCAAATGATGTTCTTAATCTCTTGAACAAAATCTAACCAGAATAACTGCCAAATTATCCATTGGGGTTCAAAATAAGCAACTACATAAATTCATCATGGGGTTTCACAGCTTCATAGCAGCACAGATGAACGTAACAGTGAACATGAGATGGCTTTGTCTCAGTCAAGACTTAATTATGGAAGTTGTTGTTTAATTGCTCAGTCATGTCTCACTCTTTTGCAACCCCATGGACTGTAGCCCTCTGTCCATGGGATTTTCCAGGTAAGAATATTGAAGCAGGTTACCATTTCCTTCTCCAGGGGATCTTCCAGACTCAGGGATAGAAATTGCATCTCCTGTTTCCCAAAACACTAATGTGGGAGGATATGTTGAAATGTGTAGGGAAATCTTAGGAGCCAAGCATGTCTAAGATGGTAAATGGGATGGTGGTGGGATTCATGGAGATGAACACAGGGAGATAATACCACCCTATGGCTCATGCCTCTGTGAATCTTCAGCTGTCCATCAACTCATAGGCTGGGGGTCACTGCTAGTCTGCAAAAGCAGCTAGTGGGGAGACATAATGAACATGGTGAGGAGGAAAATAAAGAGAAGCTGATATCTGCAGAGTAGTTCAGCATCACCTCATAATATATCTAATGGTGATGCCTCCCAAGAGGCGTACTACTTGCTGTACTACTGTCTTTTAAATCTTGCATAATTTCCTTCTTTTGCCCAAGTTGAACACAAAACTACACAGATAAAAGTATTCAGAAAAGTGTTGCATTCAGTCTTAAGCTGATATAGCACAATCCTACACACATTTGCTTTTCTAAGTCATATTTATGTAATAATACAATTTAAAAATATGAATTGCTCTTGTAACCAGAGGAAAAGGATCAAAATGAAAGGAAAAACACAAAGATTTTAGATGGTTATCCATTCCATGGTTGCTCCTCTTGCATTGGTCTAAGATTTCAATATTTTCTCTTTCCTCTATAGAAGACCAGATTTTCTTCTCTTTAGAGTAGTTGTGATGGTTAAAGTTTATGTCAGCATGATTGGGCTACAGTGCTCAGAAATTTAGCCAAACATTGTTTTGGATATTTCTAGCAAGGTAATTTTTGAATGAGATTAATATTTAACTACGTGAACTTTGAGTGACCATTATTCTCTATGATGTGGGTGGAGATTATCATTATCTTTGTGATTATCATCCAACCAGTTGAAGCCTTTAATCAACCAAAGACTAACCTCCCCTGGACAGAATGAATTCTGCCAGCAGACTGCCTTTGTAATTGAACTACAAATTTTTCTCAGTTCTTGATCCTCCCACCACCCAGCCTCCCTGCAGATTTTGGACCTAGCCAGCCTCCATAATTGCATGAACTAATTTCTTAAAATAAATGGATAAATAAGTAAATCTTTCTCTTTCTACACACACGCATACATATCCCTACCATGTTGGTTCCCTTTCTCTGAAGAACACTGACTTAATTTTTAGCCCTTTGTTACCTTGGTCTAAACTCCTTATAAATCATTGTCATTCATTTCATACTGCTCTGAAAACCAACCTGCAGTGTGAAATGTGACCAAAAGGCTCTAGATCTGAGTTGTCCAGTAGGATAGTTACTAGTCATATGTGGTTCTTTAAATGTAGATATAAGTAAGCTAAGTGAATACAGTTATAAATTCATGTTTCCCCTCACAATGGTCACATTACCAGTGATCAATAAACAGAGACACAAGTGGGTTTACATGCTTTCTAAGCCTTCACTGTTCTTGATCTCTATATAGTGTAGTTATCATTCATCTCCAAAACAGTGTCACATTCTAAGATGCATAGACACTGTGTTAATAAGCAGTTTTTGTTTCAATAAAAGGAACAGAGATCTGATAATGAGATATGATACCAGGTAAGCTCAACGTTCAGAAAACTAAGATCATGGCATCTGCTCCCATAGCTTCATGGGAAATAGATGGGGAAACAGTGTCAGACTTTATTTTTGGGGGCTCCAAAATCACTGCAGATGGTGATTGCAGCCATGAAATTAAAAGACGCTTACTCCTTGGAAGGAAATTTATGACCAACCTAGATGGCATATTCAAAAGTAGAGACATTACTTTGTTGACAAAGGTCTGTCTAGTCAAGGCTATGATTTTTCCAGTAGTCAAGTATGGATGTGAGAGTTGGACTGTGAAGAAAGCTGAGCGCTGAAGAATTGATGCTTTTGAACTGTGGTGTTGGAGAAGACTCTTCAGCGTCCCTTGTACTGCAAGGTGCTCCAACCTGTTCATTCTAAAGGGGATCAATTCTGGGTGTTCTTTGGAAGGAATGATGCTGAAGCTGAAACTCCAGTACTTTGGCCACCTCATGCGAAGAGTTGACTCATTGGAAAAGACCCTGATGCTGGGAGGGATTGGGGGCAGGAGGAGAAGGGACGACAGAGGATGAGATGGCTGGATGGCATCACCGACTCAATGGATGTGAGTTTGAGTGAACTCCGGGAGTTGGTGATGGACAGGGAGGCCTGGCGTGCTGCAATTCATGGGGTCGCAAAGAGTCGGACACGACTGAGCGACTGAACTGAACTGAACACATCTATACTCTTGTCTACAACATAAACAGTTTTATGTACTTAGAAAGTGTGACTTACAATGCACACTTTTGCCAAAGCTCAAGCATTATTTCAAAGAGGAAGTCTTCAATTGCAAGTGTAAAACTAATTTTAATTATTTATAACTGCCACTGTTCTGCCTTGGAGGAAATCATTTCAACTTTTTTTTGCAAGTATGTTTCCATCATATCAACAGCAGACACTGAGTCAGATTAAGGAGAAAAACCTACCAATAAATAAGCAAGAAACAAACCTATTTTGATATCTATAACATCATTTTCTTATTGTTTCTACACTTCATCCTCAACTAAATAGTGCTTAAAGATTTTTTTTTTCATTATTCAGAATTAGACGGCTAAATGCAAAAGAAGACAAACTTTTAAAAGGACAAGGTTCTAATTTGTCACTTCTACCTGTAAATTGGAATTCATGTCAATTCTCTCCTTTGGTTAATCCCACCTCCCTAGAATCATCTGGAAACATTTAGATGCAACAATCCAAGACAAAGCGTTGCATCTCAAATATTTATGAACAAAGAGAATGGGAGAGTGAGGATAATCAGATGAATAGGGACTCCAATAATCTGAAAAGCACAAGCCCATCTATGAAGTCAGCCACTACAATCTTTAATCATTGAAGGAATTCAAATGCAACATTATTTGTTACTGTTCAGTTGTTAAGTCCTATCCAACTCTTTGTGATCCCATTGACAGCAGCATGCCAGGCTTCCCTGTCCTTCACTATCTCCCAGAGTTTGCTGAGACTCTTATCCATTGAGTCAGTGAGACTATCCATCCATCTCATCCTCTGTTCCCCCTTCTCCTCCTGCCCTCAGTCTTTCCCAGCATCAGGGTCTTTTCCAATAAGTCAGCTCTTCACATCAGGTGGCCGAAGTATTGGAGCATTAACATCAGTCCTTCCAATGAATATTAAGGATTGATTTCCTTTAGGAGTGACTGATTTGATATCCTTGCTGTCCAATGTCACTAGATTTTTCCAGTTAAAAGGGAACTTGAAATCCCATTATCTGATTTCCCCAATTTTTAATATGTTGGCAGATAATTCAAAATGTTTTTGAGCCAAATAAAGTAGTTTCCCTTCAAATTAGATTCAAAAGCATTTCTGATTTCAGTTAGGCATATCTCCCTGAAAATAAGAGTATGATTGTTTTCTTCTCAGTGAAGCCTCCACTAAATAGCAGACACAGTAGTCGTTTAATAAAGAATGACTCATAAGTTGGGAATTCACAGCACACACTCTGGGAAAGGGCAGAGTCATGACAGTCACTGATGGAAATGAAAAACAATTATTGTGTTCTATAACTGTGGATCTCAACTGGGGCAATTTTGTCTCCTGGAGGCCATCTCAAATTTCATTCCAATCTCAAAGAAAGGCAATGCCAAAGAATGTTCAAACTATCACACAATTGCACTCATCAGACATGTTGGCAAAGTAATGCTCAAAATTCTCCAAGACAGGTGTCAATAGTACACGAACTGAGAACTTCTAGATGTTCAAATTGGATATAGAAAAGGCAGAGGAATCAAAGATCAAATTGCCAACATCCATTGGATCATAGAAAAAAGCAAGAGAATTCTAGAAAAACATCTACTTCTGTTTCACTGACCACTCTAAAGCCTTTGACTATGTAGATTCAGTAAACTGTGGAAAATTCTTAAAGAGATGGGAATACCAGACCACCTGACCTCCTTCCTGAGAAACCTGTATACAGGTCAAGAAGCAATAGTTAGAACTAAGCATGGAACAATGGACTGGTTTAAAATTGGAAAAGCAGCACATCAAGGGTGTATATTGTCATTCTGCTTATTTAACTTATATGCAGAGTACATTATGTGAAATGCTTGGCTGGATGAAGCATAAGCTGGAATCAAGACTGCCAGGAGAACTAACAATAGACTCAGATATGCAGATGATACCACCCTTATGGCAGAAAGTGAAGAGGAACTAAAGAGCCTCTTGTGAAAGTGAAAGAGGAGCACTTTCTAACACCATACACAAAAATCAACTTAAAATGGATTAAAGATCTAAACATAAGACCAGAAACTATAAAACTCCTAGAGGAGAACATAGGCAAAACACTCTCTGACATACATCATAGCAGGATCCTCTATGACCCACCTTCCAGAATACTGGAAATACAAGCAAAAATAAACAAATGGGACCTAATTAAACTTAAAAGCTTCTGCACAACAAAGGAAACTATAAGCAAGGTGAAAAGACAGCCTTCAGAATGGGAGAAAACAATAGCAAATGAAGCAACTGACAAACAACTAATCTCAAAAATATACAAGCAACTCCTACAGCTCAATTTCAGAAAAATAAATGACCCAATCAAAAAATGGGCCAAAGAACTAAATAGACATTTCTCCAAAGAAGACATACAGATGGCTAACAAACACATGAAAAGATGCTCAACATCACTCATTATCAGAGAAATGCAAATCAAAACCACTATGAGGTACCATTTCATGCCAGTCAGAATGGCTGCGATCCAAAAGTCTACAAGCAATAAATGCTGGAGAGGGTGTGGAGAAAAGGGAACCCTCTTACACTGTTGGTGGGAATGCAAACTAGTACAGCCACTATGGAGAACAGTGTGGAGATTCCTTAAAAAACTGGAAATAGAACTGCCTTATGATCCAGCAATCCCACTGCTGGGCATACACACTGAGGAAACCAGAAGTGAAAGAGACATGTGTACCCCAATGTTCATTGCAGCACTGTTTATAATAGCCAGGACATGGAAGCAACCTAGATGTCCATCAGCAGATGAATGGATAAGAAAGCAGTGGTACATATACACAGTGGAGTATTACTCAACCATTAAAAAGAATACATTTGAATCAGTTCTAATGAGGTGGATGAAACTGGAGCCTATTATACAGAGTGAAGTAAGCCAGAAAGAAAAACACCAATACAGTATACTAACACATATATATGGAATTTAGAAAGATGGTAATAATACCCCTGTATACGAGATAGCAAAAGAGACACTAATGTATAGAACAGTCTTTTGGACTCTGTGGGAGAGGGAGAGGGTGGGATGATTTGGGAGAATGGCATTGAAATACGTATAATATCATATATGGAACGAGTCGCCAGTCCAGGTTCGATGCACGATACTGGGTACTTGAGGCTGGTGCACTGGGACGACCCAGAGGGACAGTATGGGGAGGGAGGAGGGAGGAGGGTTCAGGATGGGGAACACATGTATACCTGTGGCGGATTCATTTCGATATTTGGCAAAACCAATACAATATTGTAAAGTTTAAAAATAAAATAAAATAAAAATAAAAAAGAAAGTGAAAGAGGAGAGTGGAAAAGCAAGCTTAAAACTCAACATTCAGAAAACTAAGATCATGGCATCTGGTCCCATCACTTCATTGAAAATATATGAAGAAACAATGGAAACAGTGACAGACTTTATTTTCTTGGGCTCCAATATCACTGCAGATGGTGACTACAGCCATGAAATTAAAAAATACTTCTCCTTGGAAGAAAAGCTATGACACACCTAGACAGCATATTAAAAAACAGAGACATTACCTTACCAACAAAGGTCCATCTAGTCAAAGCTATGGTTTTCCAGTAGTCATGTATGGACATGAGAGTTGGACCATAAAGAAACCTGGGTGCCAAAGAATTGATGCTTTTGAGCTGTGGTGTTGGAGAAGACTCTTGAGAGTCCCTTGGACTCCAAGGAGATTAAAATAAGTCAGTCTTAAATGAAATAAATCCTGAATATTCATCAGAACGAGTGATGCTGAAGCTGAAGCTCCAATACTTTGGCCATCTGATGCAAAGAGCTGACTCATTAGAAAAGTTCCTAAAGCTGGGAAAGATGGAAAGCAGGAGGAGAAGGGGACGACAGAGGATGAGATGATTGGATGGAATATTGACTCAATGGACATGAGTTTGAGCATGCGCTGGGAATTGGTGAAGGACAGGGAATCCTTGCGTGCTGCAGTCCATGGGGTTGCAAAAAGTTGGATATGACTGAGTGACTGAACTGAACTAAGAGGCCCTTGGTGGTATTTGGGGACATTCTTGTTTGCCACAACCTAGTTGGGATTGCAACTGACATCTAGTAGTTAGGGACCAGAAATATCCCTGAATACCCTACAATGTATAGGATTTATCAGGCCCCAACAAGCAATAATCCTGAGGATGAGAAACCCTTCTCTATATCCTGTTTTTCACAGAGGATCAATTCTTATTTGCCTACTCTTGACACTGGTGATCTCAGGACTGACAAGAAGATGATTTATCAAGTTTGCCATCCCCCTCATACTCAGCATAGGTATTTAGAACTGGCTTACTTCATTCAGACTGGAAAAAGCCCAGAAACTATTGAACTTTCAGAGATAGTGGTCCATAAAGAAATAGAAGACATAAGATTGTGAAAAATTAAACAGTCGGAAAAGCTTATGCATGGGTGAGGAAGAGGATTATTAAAATTTGTTCATATACATTGTGTGTGTGTGTGTGTTAGTCGCTTCAGTCGTGTCCCACTCTTTGTGACCCTATGGACTGTAGCCCACCAAGCTCCTCTGTCCATGGGATTCTCCAGGCAAGAACACTGGAGTGGGTTGCCATATCCTCCTCCAGGGGATCTTCCCTACCCAGGGAACTAATCCAAGTCACTAATGTCTCCTGCGTTGGCAGGTGGGTTCTTTACACCTCGCACCACCTGGGATAACCGAAGGGAAGCGAGCACAGGAGCTGGCTGTGCAGGGTGCCTGGTGCGGGCCGATGCGTGGCGGAAACACAGGAAATGAGGATGACGGTAGGCGATCACCTGGGCTGGAAAGACCTGCCCCACCCTCAGCAAGGACAACCGACTGCCCAGGCTTGGTCCAGGAGGGGTGCAGCGCTTGGTCCATGCTTGGTCCTCGAGTGGATGACCCCTGTCGTGCAGGCCCGTCGGCCCGGGAGCAGGGCCAAGGACACTGCTGGGTCGCACTGGGGATGGCCAATGCACTCTCATGTCCTATACATTGGTGAAGTACAAATCTGGAAATCCAGAGAGGAGGATAAGCCAGCAGTGCTTATTTAGATTTCAAAGATACAGACCCTTTAGGAAAAAAATTGTTGATCCCTGCTCTACAGCATTGATTTAAAAAATGTGGTCTGCAGACAAGTAACATGAAAACCTATTAGGCAAATTTTAGGGCCCACAACTTACCTAACAAATCAGAAACTCTAATGATGGAGCCTAGCAATCTGGATTTTAACTAGCTCTCCAGAGTACTCTGATACCAACAAAAGTTTGAGAACTTACTTGGATAAAAATTTTTAACTCTTCATTGTGCCTTAGAATTACTTGGAGGTAACTCTGAGTGCCAAAGAATTGATGCTTTTGAACTGTGGTGTTGGAGAAGACTTGAGAGTCCCTTGGACTGCAAGGAGATCCAACCAGTCCATTCTGAAGGAGATCAGCCCTGGGATTTCTTTGGAGGGAATGATGCTAAAGCTGAAACTCCAGTACTTTGGCCACCTCATGCGAAGAGTTGACTCATTGGAAAAGACTCTGATGCTGGAAGGGATTGGGGGCAGGAGGAGAAGGGGATGACAGAGGATGAGATGGCTGGATGGCATCACCAACTCGATGGACATGAGTTTGAGTGAACTCCGGGGGTTGGTGATGGACAGGGAGGCCTGGCATGCTACGATTCATGGGGTCGCAAAGAGTCGAACACAACTGAGCGACTGAACTGAACTGAACTGAACTTTTAAAAATGAAGAAAGAGTGTTCCGTTTCTGGAGATTCTAGACAAATCTAGGACCAGTGATTACCTCAATATCCAGGGCTGTTTCCTAGCTTCTGTCAGTAGAGAATCAAGGTACTGACATGCTTATAGACTTATTACTATGACCTATGTTTTCATAGGTACAGTTTTCAGAAATAAGAGGTACAGACAACAGCTATCACTGGGCTGGTTTCCTGAACTTTTTCAAATGAAAATTCAAGGGCAAGTCTTTTGGACTTCTTTCCCAAAGAGTAGTCTAGAGGCTCTCTTGTCAGGTGCAATTTTAGTTTAGAGGGCAGACAGAATCTCAAAGTAGCCAAGTTCTGTACTGTTTCATCTTGAGTCTTCTTCATACAAACAAGCATCTTGTAATTACTTCCACATGAGAGAAAAATTACCTCACTGATATGCTTAAGAGTTTTTTCCTTTAAGATTCTGTGCAAGTCCTGGGCTTAGCCCTAACTGGCCTAAATTCTGCTTCTGGCCGTGTGAAAACATTTGCTGCATTAGAAGTATAGATTTTATGAGACCAATATAGTATAAAAGCCCTATCTGTGTGGAGAACCCTGGAAGATGAGACAATACAGAAAGGGATATGATAGATAAACAGCTAGGTGAGTGAGAGAGAGATGAGAGAGACCGAGACAGAAAGAGACAGACAAAGAGGGGTACCATGTGCATCATAGCTGAATCTCATGAGATAACCCAGTGAGAATTGTTCAGTCTGTACTCCTGGCTGTTAGAGATAGTAATAACTTGGGGTTGTAATTTTGAGGTGGTTTATTATATAGTAATAGATAATGACACCATGAAGGGATATTGTTTTGGAAAACCAGTTGATTTTGGAAAAAGCAGTTGATTCTAGTTCAAACCAGTAACCTCTTCTTGCCTTAATCCTTATTTATAATAGCTCTAAACACTTATATTCCCCCACACAAAATTGTGAATTATCAAGTGTTTGTTAATGATAACAAATCAGGAGACTGCACATGTGAAACTCAATTTTTATTTTAATGCTATGTTTATTTATCATCTTTAAGGCTCTGAGAACATTAATTAACTATAGGGATACAAGCCTAATCACACTTTTAATGAAGACAGGACCCATTATAAACTTAAATTCATAAATTTAGAGATTAAACAGTTATTAAGAGGCTATTTGTCAATCAGGCTAATTGGGCTTAGTTCTAAAAATTTAAAGATTAAAAAGACATGGTCTTTCCTTCTCTTTCTGTTCTCCCAGTCTACTGATGAGGCTGCAAGAAAGGTGTGAGTGAAGTGTTTGGGGTACTTGAGGCCAAATGTGTCATAATTCTTGAAACATCTGGCATTAACGGATACCTTAATATATTTACTAGATCATTTAAAATTCACTATCACACTGAGTATCATTGTCATATACTAAGTTAAGCTCAGAGATATTAAATACTGTGTTATCTGAGAACCCACTACTAGCAAGTAGGAAAGCCAATATGTAATTGAATATAGAATATTAAGTTCTAATTGCAGCATTTAGGCTCTTTAACTGCGCCATCCACAAAGTAACTATTTACTCAATGTGGTTGAAATGGCAGCTGGACATTATTAACTTTCATTGGAAGTTCAACAAGGGACATGTTTTGAAGAACCACAGGGCACACATACACAAAATTAAACACAAGCACACTTAGTATACTCCCTAAGCCTGAACCAAATTTCAGCACTTTTCTACAAAAATATTTGTTTTGGCACCAAAGACTGAACTTGCAATTCAAAAGGTACAAATTTTGTTCTTACTATATCACTTCTGAAGTAGAACAAGGGAAAAGAGAGAACTAGTAAGAAAAACAAATCAACTATGTCACTCTTCAAATTCAAAATCTGAATGATGAACCTCTTATTAAAATCTTTTGCAGCTCAAAATGCACCCTAAATTATATGGAGAACAAATAGCACCTGGCATGTTTCTTTAGTCCTTTAAAATATTTTCTTCTTACTTAGCAATGATGGTGAACAAAGGGTTTGTGTGTGTGTGTGTGCTAAGTCACTCAGTTGTGTTCGACTCTTTGCAACCCTATGGACAGTAGCCCACCAGGCTCCTCTGTCCATAGAATTCCCTAGGCAAGAATACTGGATTGGGTTGCTATGCCCTCCTCCAGAGGAGTCTTCCCAACCTAGAGATTGAACCCACATCTCTTAAGTCTCCTGCATTGGCAGGCAGGTTCTTTACCACTAGCACCACCTGTGAAGTATGAACAAAGGGTATTAAAGGATACTGGTGTTAGCTGAGTTCTGTTCACTACTGTCAGAATGATGTATTTTTGGACTTGGGTTCTCTGGGAATGTTCCATAGATCAGAGGATGATGTTCAGTTACCATCAGTACTTGCAGACTTTCAGCCACTCACCAGAGGTCACTTTGGACACAGCAACTTTTTTTGACCTAAAAGTAGGAAAGCTGCCTTTTGCAAGGAATAAAAATAATATTCCTTCCTAGTGACAGGGCTGTATGAGCTCTTCCCTGAGAAGAACAAAGGAAGAAAAAACAGGATAGGTGGGGAGGTGGGGCAGAGGAAACATGTTAATCATCTGGGCCTTATAGGGAGTTTCCTACATTCATAAAGTATAAAGTTTGATGCTATTAACTCATGAAATATATTTTTGAGGGCCTTTGATGTGTTAGGATCTAAGCTTGATACTGAAGATACAAAGCTGATAAAAACAGATATGGTTCTTGTCCTCATGGAGTTGAAAATGAGAGGGGATGAATACCAGTCCAGAAAATCCCAAAGAGATTGTTGTAAAGTGTGTTCCTCAGGAAGCTGACTCTGAGATGGAAATTAGAATGAAGTTTTGTTTTATGACCACCACCTGTGGGAAGGAAAAAGCAGAAGCAAAACTGGGTAGAAATTGGGTTGTAATAGGAGCTGTAGGTGGCTTAGTGGTAAGAACCTGCCTGTAATGCGGGAAACCTGGGGTTTGATCCCTATGTTGGGAAAATTCCCTGGAAAAGGGCATGGCAACCCACTCCAGTATTCTTGCCTGGAGAATTCCATGGACAGAGGATCCTAGCGGGCTACTGTCCATGGGGTCACAAAGAGCTGGACATGACTGAGCAAATAACTCTCTTACTCTCTGGGTTGTAACACAGGATCAACAAAGGCCTCAGTCATCACCATGAGGAAGTCTGGCACTGACTTCAGTTCAGTTCAGTTCAGTCACTCAGTCATGTCTAACTCTTTGTGACCCCATGGATAGCAGCACTCCAGGCCTCCCTGTCCATCACCAACTCCCGGAGTTTACTCAAAATCATGTCCATTGAGTTGGTGATGCCATCCAACCATCTTATCCTGAGACAACCTTCTGAGATTTCCTGAGTTGGGCAAGGCAGGCTGAACTTTCTACCTCTGGGCCAAGCAATCATTAGAAGCAAGGTGTCACAGTTAGCAAGAGGACTTTCTTCAGGCATGGCATGTATAAATAAGACTAAAATTTGAGGGAACCCCCAAGACAACTTTTGTCCTGAGGGTGAATCTGAGTAGTTCAGCCAAGAGTTCATAGTCTGGTTACACAATTATGGACTGTGGTAGGTAGTAAGAACAATATTATCCAACACTATGGATGCGTATTACAAGAGGATCTGACCTAGCCTGAGAAGTAAGATAATTTTATCTTTCTTAGGAAAGGCTTAAGATTTGAAAAATGTAGCTAGGTGAAGAGATGAGGGAAAAGTATTCCCAGCTTAGAAATAATCAATGAAAAGGCCCTCTGGCTTCAGAAACATCGTGCACTTTAGGGGCCCCTCCCCACAAAATAAGAAGAGTCTGGAATGTGGAGAAAGTGATCTTGGAGTCATGGTTAGAGATAAGACCACACAGGGCTCTGTAAACCAATTAGAGAATTTAATTTTGAGAACAACAATAAGTCACTGAAATATATTGCATGACAATAGGTGGGTAGGTGTTGTGGGGGAAATTACATGATCTGGTCTGCATTTTACAAATGTTATCCTGGCTGCTTGGGGAAGGTTTGGGGATGGAGTAGAAGGCAGAGTTGATCTCCAAAACCCCATAGAACTCTTAAGTTTCTACAAAGTCTTACAGGCAGCATTACTGATGTGAAAAATTATCATCTTGTCTCATAGGTTGCAGATTCCAAGTTGTGAAAATATGGTAATTTTGATGATTCTGCTTTTTATATGTCAGTTAATAATTCTAGCAACAACCCATTGAGGTAAGTACAGCTGGCCCTTGGATAATATGAGAAGGAAATAGCAACCCACTCCAGTATTCTTGCCTGGGAAATCCCATGAACAGAGCAGACTGGTGGGCTACAGTCCATGGGGTCACAAAAGTTGGACACGACTTAGCGACTAAGTAACAAACCTCCTACTAGACTGCCTCAACCAAAGACCATTAAAATGCGATATAAATAACATAAATCAGCCATTATCATGTACTTCAACTAAAAAGTGGGCATTATTTGTTTAATAATGGTGAGCTAAAACATGGTCTTAAGTGTCACAAATACAAGACGCTGTATTTTGTTTTTGATTTGCAATGCAATTTTATTGATATAGTTAGCAATGTAAAACACAGTTATCAGATGATATTTAAAATGTAAATAAGTAATTCTTAAGGGGCTCAAGGGCCTACCTACTACTACTATTATGTTACTTAGTGAAAGTATCCTTATCTGCTATATAAACATACTGCCAAATCATTCACTGTTTAACACCATAAATGCATTAATAATCTATTAAAAATGCATGAATAATATATCCCCAGTGAGCCCCCCCTATTTTTCATTGTTGCCTATTTTTCCATAACCCTAACAGAGATTCATATTTCATCCATTTTCAGGTTCTTCCCTTCTTTATATTCCTGTGCAGAATCCCTTCTTTTGGTAAGCAAAACAAGCTAGGGAAATGGAAAAGGATGGAAGTGGACTATATTATCTCTGTCTACCTGCCATGGACCAGAATTTATTCTCATCACCACGTCCAAGGGGAAAGGATCTTAGGAATATGGACTAGCTATGTGGATGTGGATGTCAATGAGCATCTGTCCTGATTATAAAGTTATTTATAACTCAAAAAGTTTGGTTAATACTCACATATTAAAACAGCTCTTTGCTTCCTTAACCCATTTTAGTTTTTCCATGACGGCTTTCCTCACAGAGATATGGAAAGTCTAAAACAAACTCCTACGGCAACCCTTCATTTAGATATTGCTTATATATTCCCCAGAGCAATCACAGAATCTAAATTCCAAACTATGGCTAAAGTCCACAGTAAAGAGATGAAAGTTAAGAATTTGTCCTTCATTTTCTATTCTCAGAGTTGACTTATTCTTTGATCTCAATGGAGGTTTTGCTTTGTTTAAAGCCCTTACCTAAAAGTTATTAATTAGACTCTTGGATACGCAATGCAAATGTACTTGTATGTTGCAAAGTTAGGGTTCAGGGGTTAAGTACAATACTATCATTGATAATGTGGGCACAGATGAAGACAATGTTAACTAGTGATCAGAAGTACTAAGTATATGATGGATATCACATTTTCCCCAAATTGTTTCAAACCCTTCTAACACTTCTAATAACCCTTCTAATTCCCTTATCTGTACATCATCTTAATGAGGCTTACAAGAACTAACTGTTATCAATGCTATTTTTTTGTAATTTCACAAAAATCTTCCACTCTGTACTATCTTTGGAGTCTCCTTTCTCAAGACAGCTGCAGAGAACACTTGAGAATGAAGAGAATGATCTAGGACTCTAAATTCAGGAAATGACAGCCAGTTGTAATCAGCCTCACACAGTTACAGTGCCCACGAGATAACAAATGCATTTGCTCCTCCAAACAGAAACATATGGAGCCGAGATTGAACTGTTTTTTCAAGTCTAAGCCTGAGTTGAGGTTTCCATCTGAGTTGACGATGATAAGAATGAATGAAAATAAAAGTGATGGAAAGCAAGGGGTGGTTAGATCTGACAACAGAAACTGATTATTCACTCATGTCATTCAAAGTTCTTTTCCAGTCTTAACTCTTTAGCTCCTTCTGAATTCCAGACAGAATAGAGGGAGTACCTACTCCTCATATGGTGCTCTCTGGGAAACACCAGGAATGACTAAGGAAGAAAAGGCTCTGCTGTCATTGCCATCATCATCATCTTAGCAAACCTTTATTGTATAATTACTGTGTGCCAGACAATACACTAAACCTTTTTACATGCATTAATTCATTTAATGCTCATTGTAACCCCACAAACTTTCAAGGTATTATATTAATCAGGATTCTTGCAATTTCTATTACAAACTTCAACTCAATGTAGGTTAAGAAAGTATACGTAGTTAGCAGATAATGGCAGTTCAAAATATTGAAAGACAACTGTCAGTCTGATACTGAGAATATTTATGTATTTTATTTTTCTCTCTCATTCTCTTCCTTTAGATCTAGTATCTTTCTTTTCTGTTAAGAACATGACTCCTATGCAGCGGGGATATAGTCACCTACCACAAGTTATAGGTAGTCCTACTTATTCTAGCTGAGAAGTGCCAAGGAAGAACATTAGTTGATCTGCCTTGGGTCATGTGTTCATTTTTAAAGCAGTATCATCATTTCAGGGGAAGGCTTCTTGTTGTTGGCCTATTCTGGTTCCCATGGCAAACCTGGAGGTCCAGGGAGAAAGTCCCTTTATTGTTGGCCACCACATCTGGAATCATTTGGAAAAATACTAAAAATGGCAGACAAAATGTCATATGTTCATAACAGCTAGGCTTTATTACTTCACTATATTACATTTGAGGAAATAAAGCTTAGAGAAGTCAGACTATCTGCCTAACATCATCCCTGTATCAGTTTTGTGGCAGATTTGATTGACTTAAAAAAACTATGTTCTAAATTAATAGGCTGAATTGTATTTCCAAATTTTGACTTGGAGCTTGGTATACTGGGAAGACTATCGATGAAGTATGAGAGAGACAGAGAAAGTGTGAGTGTGTGTGTACACGCACACATGCGTGTGCACATATGCATGAGTGTGCACGTGTGTGTGTGTATTTCATATTTTTCATTTCAGTTTTGGGCATATACAATATATAATAAGGACAAGACATATTTTTGAAGAAAGAAATAGGTGTATTTGAAGAAGGGTTTGGAATTTGCTAACCAGAAAGAGGGAAATACTATCTTTAAAACAGTATCAATATATTTAAAAGACAGTCAGGGGTTTTGTTTTAGTCATTTTGAGTCTTGACATTTAGCTAAAAGAACTAAAGAATTAAAGTGCAGGGAGTTCAAGACTCACAGGTCGTGGTGAGTCCACAAGAGAACAGACTCGTGGTCGCCAAGGGAGAGCGATAGAGCCGAAGTTTGGGGTTGGTAGATGCAAGCTGTGATACTTAGAATGAAGTAAACAACAAGGGTCTAATATACAGTACAGGCAGCTATATTGAGTATTCCTCTGGTAAACCATAATGGAAAAGAATGTAAAAAACAATGTATGTCGACTCAATGGACATGAGTTTGAGCAAATTCTGGGAGACAGTGAAGGACAAGGAAGACTGGTGTGCTGCAGTTAATGGGGTCACAAAGAGTCAGACATGACTTAGCGACTGAACAACAACAATATGTGTATAATGAGTCATTTTGTGCACAGCAGAGATTGGCACAACACTGTAAATAAATAGTAATTCAACTAAAAAATTAAAAAAGAGAAGGGAGCTCAAGCCCAGGTTCAGTACAAGCAATGCACATCCTGTAGGTTACCTAAACCTCCTAACCACCCATCTTATGCAGTTAATCAAGATTAAACTTACTAAATAAACATCAGTGATTTTTGAAAGCTAAAAAATCCCCCAAATGATAGTATTAGTATTTTGCAGTATTTATGTCATCTATATAGAAAGTGTGTGATTGTAAGTTATGTATACTTTTCTAAAAACAAGAGGGAAAGGAAGACCATATTATTACAGCAATTTTATAAGCAGGTAGATTTTACTGCAGCTAATTTACCTCTCAATTCCTCTTTTGTTAAGTTGTCATTGCTGCTGCTGTCAACCTCATCCTGTCCTCCCCCCACCACCTTCTCTTGTTTCTTCCTCTCATTATTATTTCATGACACTGTCTTTGGTATCTAGTTCTCTAAGTAAAGTCTCAGATTAAATCTATGCTCAGTGAATGGTTTTGTTTACATCCAAATTACAAAGTTTCCTTCTGATTAGATATTCATTGACAAGGCTATTCTATTGGTTTTCTGCACACTAGCCATTAATGCATATTCTTCTCTACTTTCTCTACCAAGTTTTTTTCTTACCAACTTTAATGATTCTTTTCACTTTTCCTTACAAGAACTCTTTCCCTCTAACATCTTCAATCAACCACAGGCTTATTCCAGATGAATTTGGGGCACTGAATTATGGTAAACCTTCATTCATTGCCTTAAGGAGACAAGGCAATAATGCCATATTTCTTAATAATTGATCTAGAAAATCAACCCCAAGTACAGCAGGATAAAACAATGGGATTTATGCTGCACCTCATTTATCTTAACAATTGTAAAACTGCATGTTTGCTTACACATGTGATACCATTAAGAGGCAGGTACATGGCAGAGAAAAGGAAAGACAGGTCATGGTTAAGGCAACTCTCAAAACATCTCAAAGACTGTTTAATTTTGCCTGAGCTTGCTGGTCATGCAAAGGATTATGAATGATTATCCATATCTTATCCTACAATGGAATAAATGAATAAAAGCAGTGACACATGGAGCCCTACATTTCCATAAGCCCCCATCCTTGAGATGACTGAATGACCTCTGGTATTGGATCAGTGTTTTCTTTGGGCAGACATTAATCCTAAGAGCACTAGAACACTGAAAAGAGTGACGCAGTGACCCCCGTTTCCTCATTGCCTTTCACCGGATTTCTCTCTTTGAATTCAATATCAAATGAGAAATAACAAGGAGGAGAGCTTAGCAAAATATAAAGAGCTCATTATTTGATAAACAAATATATGGTGTTAGGGACATATTATAAACAATTACGTGTTAACTACCATGGCATTAGAGTCAGAAATGATTAATGATGGTTGCATTAATGGGTGGGACTGTAGATTGGAAACAATGGTATGAAAAAGCAATGCTTTAGAGTATGAACTACTGGGACTGTTGCTGAAGCTGAAGCTCCAATACTTTGGCTACCTGATACAAAAAGCCAACTCATTGGAAAAGACACTGATGCTGGGAAAGATTGAAAGAAAAGGGGAAGTGGGTGGCAGATGATGAGATGGTTAGATAGCATCACCAACTCAATGGACATGAACGTGAGCAAACTCCAGGAAACAGTGAAGGACGGGGAAGCCTGACATGCTGCAGTCCATGGGTCACAAAGAATCGGACACAACTTAGCAACTGAACAACAGCAAATGCATGTCCATACACAAGCACAGGCAATTACTATAGGTACGCATGCTATCAATAAAACCCATATTCATGACAATTTAAAATATGTTTATAGACAAAAGCAACTAAATTTGGCATAAAATATAAACTAAATCTAAAAATAATAAAACCAGCCTCCACACACAAACCATATTATACAATTTTGGGGAGAAAAAGAATACAGGGGTGATGATTTAGGAAAGAAGTTGTTAAGCTTTCCAACAAGTATTTATCATAGACAGAAGGAAAATAGTGATTATTCCCTGGGAATAGACACAGAGGTTAGAAGGTAGACAGAAATGCATAGAAGGAGAGCAAAAAGCAGACACAAAGTAAGAAGAAAGAACAAATATACAGTAAGAAGCCAACACATAAAGAATGTTTAGATCTTTTTACTCTCTAGTAAAATTAGAGAATAGGCTAATGAATTATCTATCTCAAGAATCAGGAATCAGAGTGTTCAGTCACAAATTTTGTTTCTCTACCATGAGTTCTCAGCTTCCATCAAAAAAGTATGTGTGTGTGTTTGAAAAAATACCTGTGGGGATGCATATAACATTAATATGAAAGTGGCTGAGAGGGGCTATTTAGCAACCCTCTAAATCCCCAACTTCTCTTTTTAAGACTATATTTATAAAAAAAAATTAGAAATTTTCATTCTTGATTTTCAAAAGATTTTAGGTCTGGCTTAAAATAATTGAGAACATGTTTATGTGCTTTTTTGTTGCATGTTTCTTATTAAATGAAAAGATAAAAATTTACAATGCAATGCTGGTCAGTTTGAACTCCTGGAGCAAAAGAAAACACATCTCACATGTGTTAGAAGACATACAAAAGTGAGAATTTTTAATGAGGTGTTTCACTTTTGCTATTGGCTTAGAGCTAATGAGAAGATTATCTTATCCAGCAGGAGAAAGTTTTCATTTTACACCTGTTTTGCAGAGCTGGTGATATTTTGGAGGCTGTTTGTGAGTATGCCCTGATATTTTTGAATTTCCAGATGCCTGTGGATCCAAGTGTTAGAGTCTGAGGTTCCTTTTAGAGCACATAAGGTTGTGGTTGCTTTTCTGATGCATTTATTTATAAGATACACTCAGTTTATTTGGAGTGATTAAGGAGCACTGCCCGTGTACCATGCTTGCAGCCTGGATGAGAGCTAAGCTGGGTCCATACATCCCAACAAGTGTAGCTGTGGTTGCAGGAGTGGATGGTCTGGGTGGTGTAAGGGAAGACAAGGCTTGGCAGTTACTCCTTCAAAACTAAAAATGCATTAAGCCTAGAAAGACTTTTTTCTATTTTTATCCCCTTTAAAGCTCCTATATCAATAGGAACAAAGTAGGTTGGTCATTGTTACAATTTTGTAAGCCTCAGAAGCAAGGTTTAGCAAAGCTTCTAAAAAAGTTTCTAAGGAAAACATCACTGGATTTGATTCAATGCATCTTGGGTAAAGCTGAAAAATCTCAGTGTTTAGCCATCATCTGAGGTAAATCTTTATTTTGTTGGGCTCCAAAATCACTGCAGATGGTGACTGCAGCTATGAAATTAAAAGACACTCCTTGGAAGGAAAGTTATGACCAACCTAGATAGCATATTAAAAAGTAGAGACATTACTTTGCCAACAAAGGTCCGTCTAATCAAGGCTATGGTTTATCCAGTACTCATGTGTGGATGTGAGAGTTGTACTGTGAAGAAAGCTGAGCATCGAAGAATTGATACCTTTAAACTGTGGTGTTGGAGAAGACTCTTGAGAGTCCCTTGGACTGCAAGGAGATCCAACCAGTCCATCCTAAAGGAGATCAGTCCTGGGTGTTCATTGGAAGCACTGATGCTAAAGCTGAAACTTCAGTACTTTGGCCACCTCATGCGAAGAGTTGACTCATTGGAAAAGATTCTGATGCTTGGAGGGATTGGGGGCAGGAAGAGAAGGGGACAACAGAGGATGAGATGGCTGGATGGCATCACCGACTCGATGGACATGAGTTTGTGTAAACTCCAGGAGTTGGTGATGGACAGGGAGGCCTGGTGTGCCGCAGTTCATGGGGTCGCAAAGAGTCGGACACGACTGAGCGACTGAACTGAACTGAATTGAACTGAGGTAAGTCTGATAGCTGGGACCCACATTTTGAGAAATACTGGGATTCTCTGAAGGCTCAGACAGTAAAGAATTTGCCTGCAATGAAGGAGACCAATGTTTGATCCCTGGGTGGAGACGATCCCCTGGAGAAAGGTATCGTAACCCACTCCAGTGTTCTTGCCTGGAGAAGCCCATGGACAGAGAAGCCTGTTGGGCTACAGTCTATGAGTTAAAGAATCAGACACAACTGAGCAACTAACACTGTCAATTTACTTTCAAATTTTCTCAAAGGGAAAGTTTACTCTGCAAGACTGAAAGGCCTGTCCGGATTGAGATCTTCCCAAAAACTAAGTGATGGTGATAGAAAAAATAGGTCCAGACAAAGAAAAAGATTATCTTATTATTTTTACAATAATCTGTGAAGAAATGTTTGACCTTCTTCTTTTATAGTTAAAGTGATATATATGAAGTTCAAGTTACTGTGGCAGGGTCCCACAATTAAGAGTTAGAGGAACAACACTGGCAGAGGGACAGTAGAGAAAGTTGTATAATGTTTCAGGAGGGCAGGTTGTAAATGTCATCAAGAACTGGAGGCTTTTGCAATTTCAATTTGAGGGGTCATTTCTAGGTAACAATGGATGGATCAATTCTTTTGTTGTTGTTATTCAGTCGTTAAGTTGTATTCAACTCTTTGCGACTTCCTGGACACCATCCCTGTCCTTCACTATCTCCCAGAATTTGTTCAAATTCACACCCATTTCATTGGTGATGCTATCTAACAATCTCATCCTCTGCTGCCCTTTTCTTCTTTTGCCTTTCATCTTTCCCAACATCAGAGTCTTTTCCAATGAGTCGGCTCTGCATCAGGTGGCCAAAATATTGTAGCTTCAGCTTCAGCATCAGTCCTTCCAATGAATATTCAGTGTTGATTTCCTTTAGGATTGATTGGTTTGATCTCCTTGGAGTCCAAGGGATTTTCAAGAGTATTCTCTAGCACCACAGTTCTTCACAAATTCACAAATCAGTTCTTTAGAGTTATATCTAAAACTTGACTGTGTTACATACATCATGGTTTTGAACACAAAATTAACAAAAACAGCTTTATTCACAAATTCATAAGTAAAAGCCACTCAAAGTGTAAAAACATAGAATACAAGGTCTGGTCTTTTATTTACTGATGTTAGGTTATACTTAGTATTACAGGGAGAGAGAAAGAGAAACAGCAAAGAAGTTTGGCATATTTTCAAGCAAAGAAAAATTTGAGTTGAAGCTTATCAAAACCTGGCCTCTGACATACAGCCTCAATAATTCAACCTGCTGTCTACACCTCTCTTCTGAAAAGAGACAGGTACATTACAAGCTTCTCAGATCATGTGAAAACACTCCAAGTCATTCTAACCTCAAGCCTTGGTCACTCTCTTGACATATCTATTGTCTATCTCTAAAAATCAATTTGCATTTCACCTTATGTGATTGGCTTACTGTATTCAATAAACAGAACAATGAGAATGCTTCAGCTAGCACCTCAACTGTAAAATATGAATCCCATTTTAAACCAAAATGAGCAGGAAAAAATTAAAAATTTCAAGTTTAACCTATATTTATTCTTGGCCAACACAAAATCCCTAGGTAGGTATATTTAAACTGCTTGACTCCAATGCTTCTTATGAGTCTTAACTTGTGTTTTAGAAGCAGTATTGCTATACATTATAAAACCAGGTTATCGATTGTGAGGACAATTGAAAATGAGGTTTAAAAGTATAAGAGGTTTAAAAGTATAAAGTATATAATGAGGTTTAAAGGTATAAGAAGTATATGCTTCGTGGCAGCATATAATGAGACTTAACTCCTATAGATTTAGCGCAGAAAAATAGATGTTCTGTTATAAAGAGAAGAAAGCTTCTACCAGAGGAGAAGACAACAAACTTTAAGTTTGGATTTTGCCTGGGCACTGTAAGGTACTCCCTTGGAGAGACCAGTAGACAAAGAAAGACGTCATTCATCTGGGAGCGGCAACTAACCTCAGTCACCAGAAAGACGTGGTGTTGCTGTTACACAACAGGGATGGGAAGCAGAGCTTAGATTTCTGTCATGATGAAGTAGGACAGCTCAATGTTTCCTTGTAGTGGTTCTTGGTTCTCCCCTATCCAATTTTTGATGTTAAATTAACAAGTGCCAGTGGCCATGAGAAGACTGTGGTTATCAGTAGTTCTCACTCCTCAATGGGAAGAATCAGATCACCCAACCAGATGAACCACTGATTCACACAAGAGTGAGGGAAGTCTTAAAGTGCAGAATACAAGAAAAGTTCAGTGACAATGCCAGTCCTCAAACCAGTTCTGGTCACAGGGGTATGGTCTGTCTCAATATCCATTCTGTTGAAAATTTCCCCAGAAAAAGTCCCATGAGACTCCTAGAGAAGCTGTTTCCAGTGGAATTTAGAGGTGCAAAGAAAGAATGTAGTGCATATTATACATTGCCCACAGCCTCTATAGGATCAATTCACTTACTTTTCCAGCTGACAGGAGGACTGCTTGCTGCAGCTTCAGGTGAGTTCTCCTCAGGGACTGATGGGAACTGACTCACCGGAGGTTAGACTCTTGCCCCACAGAGGAATCTCCTATCAATTACTGGCCAATGTTTGCCTCAAATTGGAAGGTCTTTGAAAAGTGTCAGGCTCCCTGAGGGAATGGATGAGGCCCATGTTGCAACTACATCTCATCCACCTTATTTCCCTGCAGCGTCCTTTTCCTCACTCACTTACAGGTACACTTTCTTCAAAGACTCCCCAACAAAACTGCTGCAAGCAAATTACAGCCTCAGAGTCTACTTCCTTTGTCAACCCTACTTACGTTAGTTCCTTTGCTTTTGTTTTTCCTTTCCAAAGCTCTTTGTTTGAACAAAAATTTCACTTTCTACCCAGTTTTGGAAATTGAACACCCGAACAGCTGTACTCAACACCTCCCTGTCCCTCAGCGTTAGCCAAATTCACCCAAACTGTACATGAGCTTTATCAGTTTACTCTGAAAATGTTTCTAAAAACTACCTGATGAACCTATTTGCAGGGCAACAGTGGGGACACAGACGTAGAGAACTGACTTATGGATACAGGGGGTGGGGTAAGGAGAGGGTGGGATGAATGGAGAGAGGAACATGGACACATATACACTACCACATGTGAAATAGACAGCCAATGGGAATTTGCTGTATGACTCGGGGAACTCATATTGGGGCTCTGTAACAACCTAGAGGGGTGGGATGGGGTGGGAGCTGGGGGGAGGTTAAAGAGAGAGGGGACATAGGTATGCTTAAGGCTGATTCATGTTGACATATGGTAGAAACCAACACAATAGTGTAAAGCAATTATCCGTCAATTAAAAAAAAAAAAAACCTGTTCACCAGTATCCTAGTAGGAGCTATCACTATATCTCTCTTTATTGCTTGCAAGTTTCTCCTCTCTTATCATTTTAAATTCATCCTTCACACTGTGGTGGTGAGAGAGCTCTTTCCAGGAGACAGCGGATGAGTCACCAGTCTGGAACCTTACCCTAGAGGCCTCCGATATGTCAGTGCTGCCTGCAACAATGGTCTCTGCTCAGCTCTTCCTTCATGACCACTGTCTTGCCATGCTTTTTTGAGTTCTGGACCTTTGCACATAACACCCCATCCACTGGCCTCCTCCCTCCAACCCAACACATAAGCCTTGAAAATTTTAGTCTTCTCCTCTATAAAAAGGGACTAATCTGCCATACATCAGGGCTGTTTAAAGTTGAAATTAAATAAGCATATACCTGATACATGTTAGTTTTAAAACATTTTATTCTGAATTCTAAGTTTTGTTCTTTAATCTTTTTCTTGTAGTTTCTGAGGGCCTCAATGTTCAAGGCAAAATTTCAAGGACTGATTTACATCAGCTAAGAAATTCATAATGCACCTTGCTGTGGAGCATTTTCACTGAAATTGTTCATTGCTGTCAGGTTAATAATATCCCTTAGAATTTTGTGTTTTTGTCAAATATAAATGTTGGCCTTCTATAATTTTCAAAATGACTACCTTGCTTCACAATCTGTTTAAAGAGCAGATAAAACCATTAATGAAATTTACAGTTTCGGGAGCCCTGATATGAAAAGGAAGATTACAAAAATGAGCAAGCAAAAGACATTAATTAGCATCTAATTAGTAATAGCAGAGTGCAGTGCTTAATAATTGTAAAATAAATGGAAACTTTTGTAAATGTATATACAAGGTGGAAGCTTACCTAAATTCTCCTTGAGGTAAGATTAATGTCATGCTAATACACAAAGTCTTAAAAAAAATCAGTTTTGTTAAAAATAAATGTTTCATTTTATAAAGAATATCAGATGTATAGAACAGTCTTATGGACTCTGTGGGAGAGGGAGAGGGTGGGAAGATTTGGGAGAATGGCATTGAAACATGTAAAATATCATGTAAGAAACGAGTTGCCAGTCCAGGTTCGATGCATGATACTGGATGCTTGGGGCTAGTGCACTGGGATGACCCAGAGGGATGGTATGGGGAGGGAGGAGGGAGGAGGGTTCAGAATGGGGAACACATGTATACCTGTGGTGGATTCATTTTGATATTTGACAAAACTAATACAATTATGTAAAGTTTAAAAATAAAATAAAATTAAAATAAATAAATAAATAAAGGTACTAACTCTGGAAAAAAAAAAAAAAAAGAATATCAGTATCAGGATAGATTCAACTGTTACCACAAGAAGGAAGCACATTTAAACAACGCCATAAGCCTGTGAAATGTAGAATTACAGTGTGGTTCTGAACATAAAAAAAATACAAATATTTAAAGCAGCAGCAATGATGTCATTTGAAAAGTTTAGCATTATTAAAAGTTCTATTAAAATATCAACAATGTTAAAAAATCAAGAGATAAATATTTGATTTTAATCAATAGAAACCCTGGGTATATGAGAACTAAATTTAAAAATGCATCTTTAGCATCTTTATGAAATAAATTCCTCACTCAGCAGCATAACAAATTCCCCCTAAGAGAGCTCTTATAATTTTCAGCTATATATGATCTGAACTGTTCTAGAAAATAGCATTCTGCTTTTAGCAGGAAAGAGTCATCAAAAGAGACACCAGTGACAAAGATAAAGGGATCTGAGCCGGCAGTTTTGAGTCCTGTCACCATCCCTTAACTGAGGGCTTGGATTTTGTCTTCAGGATGATCTGGGCCAGATCCCTCCATTTTTTCTGGTTGGCTGTGTAATTTAGCCTGATCACCTGATATTTTTAAGCCCTAGTTTCCTCATCTGTTAAATAGAGGTAATGATACATGCTTATGGGCTTCCCTTGCGGCTCAGCTGGTAAAGAATTCATCTGCAATGTGGGAGACCTGGGTTCGATCCCTGGGTTGGGAAGATCCCCTGGAGAAGCGACCAGCTACCCACTCCAGTATCCTGACCTGTATAGTCCACGGGGTTGCAGACAGTTGGACACGACTGAGCAGCTTTCCCTTTCACTGTACCACTCTTATAAGGATGTGACTAAGTACATAAAACGGAGAGCCAGATTCAAAGTCAAGAAGTGTCACCAAAAGGGCTATATTCCTTTTTTTTTTCTTCTGGCTTTACTGAGATATAATTGACCCACATTATTATGTAAGTATCAGGTATACAAAATGATGATTTGATTCACTTGATGTTACAAATGATTACCACAATAAGGTGAGTTAACACCTCTATACCTAACATAATTATCTCTTTTCTGTGCATGTGTGTGTATGTGTGTGTGTGTGTGTGTGTGTGTGTGTGTGAATGTTAAGATTTACTATCTGGACAACTTTCAAGTATATACTATTGCTAACTATAGCCATCATGCTCTACATTAGATCCCCAGGACTTACACACTTTATAACTGAAGTTTAGGCTGTTTGACCAACATCTCCCCGTCTCCCCTCAACACCCAAGCCGTTGGCAACTACCATGTACTTTTTGTTCCTTTAAGTTCAGCTTTAATAGATTCCAGAAATAAGTGATACCATTTGCCCTTCTTTTTCTGATTTATTTAATTTTGCATAATATCCTTCAAGTTTATTCATGTTGTTGTAGAATATGGGATATTTTTCTTTTAATGGCTGAATCTTATTCCGTTGAATGAATGTATGAGTGTGTGCATGGGTATCACATTTTCTTTATCCATTCATTTCTTGCTGGACATTGAGGTTGTTCTCATGTCTTGAATATTCTGAATGTGGAAATGAACATGAAAGTACAGATATCTCTTTGAGATAGTGATTCTGTTTCTCTCGGATATATACCTAGAAGTACGACTGCAGGATCATATGTTTCTATTTTTAATTTTCTGAGGAAACATCATACTGTTTTCATTGTGGCTGTACCAATTTACATTCCCACCAACAGTGTGCAAGTGTCCATTTTTCTCCACGTCCTGGCCAACTCACTTGTCTTTTTTGGTGATAGCTATTTGGACTGATGTTGAAGCTGAAACTCCAATACTTTGGCCACCTGATGCGAAGAGCTGACTCATTTGAAAAGACCATGATGCTGGGCAAGATTGAAGGCAGGAGGAGAAGGGGATGACAGAGAATGAGATGGTTGGATGGCATCACCGACTCAATGGACATGAGTTTGGGTAAATTCCAGGAGTTGGTGATGGACAGTGAGCCCTGGCATGCTGCAGTCTATGGGGTCGCAAACAGCCAGATATGACTGAGCGACTGAACTGAACTGATTTTATTAATAACAGGTGTGAGGTAATAGCTCATTGTGGTTTGGATTTGCATTTCCCCAAGACCCACATTTTTGACCTTTACCGTTAACTTATACCCTTGACCTTGATCTTTACATAAATTGCTACACAGTAAGTGCGCCTAACATCCAAGAAGTACAGGATAGATACACACAGTATTTAAAACATATTTGTTTCAAATCTTTGACTATTTGTCCAAAATTGGTCAAGACGGTAAGTAATTGAATTTGGCCATAATATATCATTCCTAGATGATTTTTCAGTGTCTGACTAAGAATCAGGTAATCCTGGGAGTGAGGAGAGTGGGGGAAAAAGGAGAATGAAACTTGAGTAAGAAATTGAATAAGAAATGTAATTGCTGGGGGCACTTATGAAGTCAATATGCTTTATGCCTGTGTTATCGTTTTAAAATTTAAATACTATACAATAAAATACAGAGCTCTTAAAATCTGAAATCTCATTTTAAAGAGGAATTGGCTAAAATGGGGCAAGAAGGGAATTCCTAAGGGGTGGAAATATAAAAACTTTGTTTTTTATAGTGGTTACCTAGGGTGTAAACAGCTGATACAACTAATTAAAATGAATGGGGAGAATACTAAGTACTTCCTATGCTTTCAGTGAATAAGCTAATACATGGAAACCATTCAAAATAATAGCTAGGATACAGAGAGCACTCAGTAACATCCATTATGATTATTCTCCATATGCTAGTATTGAGTAGCCTTCTGAGTGTGCAGAGGTGAGAAATTAAGCTTAAGAGAGGGATAAGGGCTCAGATCAAAGAGGCATGCATGGGTCAAATCAAGGAGGTTATATTATAGTCAGATAGCAGCAGGGAATCTCTTGGGTCAGGGTATTAATACACAGATTTCCTACCACATGGTATCACCCTAGCAATAGTGTGGAAGATAATTTGCAAAGTAATAAACAAACATAGGGTAAGCCATTCATAACCTCTTGAGTATTGCTTTCTTTATCTGTAAAGACAAGTGCCTAATATAGTTCACAAAGAAGGAATTAACAGAGAAAATAATGTAATGTATAAGAAAAGATATGAACAGATACAAAGTTCTTTTGAGAGCAAAGGGTCAATATGTTGGCTATGTAATGATATTGTGTTGTACCAGATTTGCTTACAGATTGTGAGCAAGTAGCTCTGAAACAAAGGAAAATATTCAGTAGTAAGTATGCCCATCCCTTCCCATTTTCAGCTGCCTACTGGTTCTATGGATGAAATATGATAACAATTACAAAACTGTGACTATATTGGCATATTCTATGCACAAAATGAATAAAGGAAGAAAAGGAAATGTCTGCCCTGTGCAATCACTGACAGCTGGTATGCGGGTCCTCCCAGAACGCTGCAGAACTGTGTAAACTTTTGCCTAAATAACTTGTAAGAATCACTGTAGAAGGGAAACTTTCCCCCGAAGAGGCTCTGAAAATGCCCAGCAGGCCCCTTGCTATTGACTTTGCTGTCATTGTTTAGTTGCTCAGTTGTGTCTGACATCTTTACAACCCCAATGGACTGTAGTCCACCAGGTTCCTCTGTCCATGGAATTTCCCAGGCAAGAATACTAGAGTAGGTTGCCGTGTCCTCCTCCAGGGGAATCTTCCCGATCCAATCCAGGGATTGAACTCACATCTCCTGCGTTGGTAGGCAGATTCTTTAACAGTGAGCCAGCAGGGAAGCCCTGCCACTGACTTGGGTGGCTGTTATTTCTTCCTAGCAAGGTTTTGCTCTGGTGTTTCAGAGAAACAGTGAAGGCTCCTATATAGTTACCTCTTAAAGTTAAGTCAAGTATTAGTAACTTTAACCTCTGTCTTTATTTAATTAAACAAATGGAAAATTGCCTCTTACAAAATACATTATCTCTTGCCCATGAAGTCATTAACAGAGGCTCTGTGGCTAAATTCTCTGTTAAGAAAAAGGGATTTCTGACAATTCACTTTTGGATTGAGTGCTCATTAACCTTTCACCCAAATTTAAATCAGGTAAACTGAGGAGTAAAAGCAAGAATATTGGGTATAGATTTCTGCTATCCTACACAGTAGCTGGAGAACTGCATGGCTACCAGTCCAGTATTCTTGCCTGGGAAATCCCATGAACAGAAGAGGCTGGCAGGCTACAGTCCATGCAATTGCAGAAGAGTCAGACACCAGTGTGACTAAACAACAACAAAAACAAGACAGTAGGTAGTAGCCAAATATGTCAGGCTGGTACTTGAAATAGGACTAGTCCAAGTTGAAATGTTTTTTAAGAATAAAAACTAACTGAATTCTGTAACTTAGCATAAAACCTAGGATATGAAGTATTTCCATGTCAATGTTCATTATTTGTTGAACTAATATTTTAGATAATTGAATTACAATGCATTATTAAGATGACCGGTTTCTTTTTATTTCATTTACCTCAAAAGTAGCCACATATCTTAATGCATATACTAGAAAATTTTAAATTACATGTGTATACTACATGTGTGATTTGTGTACTTCCATTGCATAGTCCTAGTATGGACCTTCTATAATTGCATGAGATACAAAATCAAAAGTCACTACAAGGGATGCGAGCATGGTTCAACATCTGCAAAATCAATTTATGTGATTGACAAAATACAGGATAAATATCACATGATCATCTCAAAAGATGCAAAAGATGACAAAATTCAGCATTCAGTTATGACAAAAACGTTCAACAAATAGGTATAGAGGAAATTAATAAAGGCCATAAAGGACAAGCCCACAGTAATAACGGTGAAAAGCTTAAAACTTTTTCTCTAAAATCAGGAAGAAGACAAGGATGCTCATTCCTGTAATTTTTATTCAACCTATTATTGGAAGTCCTAACTAAAGCAATTGGGCAATGGGGGGAAAAGTCGCTAAAATGAAAAGGAAGAAGTAAAACTGTCATTATTTACAGAACCACATGATATCATATATTGAAAACCCTACAGATGCCACCTGAGAATTTAGAATAAATCAATCAGCAAGATTGCAGAATACCAAATCAACATACAGAAATCTTGCGTTTCTACACACTAATACTAAACTATCAGGAAAAAAATTAAGAGAACAATTCCATTTACAATTGCATCAAAAATAATACAATACCTTGGGATAAATTTAAGCAATGAGGCAAAACCAGTATACTGAAAACTACAAAAAGACAGAAAATGAAGGACACAGAAATAAATGGAAATATTTTCTGTATATCCATACCAGCCAAAGCATTCTACAGATTCAACATAATCCTATCAAAATTCCAATGGTGTTTTCACAGACAATTCCAAAATTCATATGAAATCACCAGAGTCTGAATAGCCAAGGCAATCCGAGAAAGAACAAAGATGGAGGGATCATGGCCCCTGATTTCACACTATATTATAAAGTTACAGAAACAAAATAGTATGGTAGTGGAATAAAAAGATACAGATCAATGGAACAGAATAGAAAGCCCAAAAATAACCTCACAAATATGGTCAATTAATTCACACAAAGGAATCAGCAGTATACAATGAGGAAAGGATAACACAAATCAAAACAACAGTGAGATATAATCCCACACCTGTAAGAATGGCTATCATCAAAAAGACAAACACAGGTATTAGCAAGGATGTGGAAATAGGGAAATCCTATGCTCTATTGGTGAGAATGTGAATTGGTACATCTATTTTTTTGTTATAATTTTTTCTTTCTTTTTTTTTTAATTTTACTTTATTTTTAAACTTTACATAATTGTATTAGTTTTGCCAAACCTCAAAATGAATCCATCACAGGTATACATGTGCTCCCCATCCTGAACCCTCCTCCCTCCTCCCTCCCCATAGCATCCCTCTGGGTCGTCCCAGTGCACCAGCCCCAAGCATCCAGCATCGTGCATCGAACCCGGACTGGTATCTCGTTTCATACATGATATTTTACATGTTTCAATGCCATTCTCCCAAATCTTCCCACCCTCTCCCTCTCCCACAGAGACCATAAGACTGTTCCATACATCAGTGTCTCTTTTGCTGTCTCGAACACAGGGTTATTGTTATCATCTTTCTAAATTCCATATATATGCATTAGTATACTGTATTGGTGTTTTTCCTTCTGGCTTACTTCACTCTGTATAATAGGCTCCAGTTTCATCCACCTCATTAGAACTGATTCAAATGAATTCTTTTTAATGGCTGAGTAATACTCCATTGTGTATATGTACCACTGCTTTCTTATCCATTCATCTGCTGATGGACATCTAGGTTGCTTCCATGTCCTGGCTATTATAAACAGTGCTGCGATGAACATTGGGGTACACGTGTCTCTTTCCCTTCTGGTTTCCTCAGTGTGTATGCCCAGCAGTGGGATTGCTGGATCATAAGGCAGTTCTATTTCCAGTTTTTTAAAGGTATCTCCACACTGTTCTCCATAATGGCTGTACTAGTTTGCATTCCCACCAACAGTGTAAGAGGGTTCCCTTTTCTCCACACCCTCTCCAACATTTATTATTTGTAGACTTTTGGATCGCAGCCATTCTGACTGGTGTGAAATGGTACCTCATAGTGGTCTTGATTTGCATTTCTCTGATAATGAGTGATGTTGAGCATCTTTTCATGTATTTGTTAGCCATCTGTATGTCTTCTTTGGAGAAATGTCTATTTAGTTCTTTGGCCCATTTTTTGATTGGGTCATTTATTTTTCTGGAGTTGAGCTGTAGGAGTTGCTTGTATATTTTTGAGATTAGTTGTTTGTCAGTTGCTTCATTTGCTATTGTTTTCTCCCATTCTGAAGGCTGTCTTTTCACCTTGCTGATAGTTTCCTTTGATGTGCAGAAGCTTTTAAGGTTAATTAGGTCCCATTTGTTTATTTTTGCTTTTATTTCCAATATTCTGGGGGGTGGGTCATAGAGGATCCTGCTGTGATTTATGTCGGAGAGTGTTTTGCCTATGTTCTCCTCTAGGAGTTTTATAGTTTCTGGTCTTATGTTTAGATCTTTAATCCATTTTGAGTTTATTTTTGTGTATGGTATTAGAAAGTGTTCTAGTTTCATTCTTTTACAAGTAGAACTACCATAACATTCAGCAATTCTACCTCTGGGTATTTAATTGAGAAAATCAAAAACACTTTCTGAAAAAGATATATGCACCTCATGCTCATTTCATCATTATTTAAGATAGTCAAGATATGGATACAAACTAAATGCCCATAAACAAATAAAACAATTTTTAAAATGTGGCACCCATATATATATATATATATCCAGACATGCAATAACATATTATTCAGTCATAAAAGGAATGAAATCTTGCCATATGAGACAACAGAGATGGACCTCAAGTCTTTGTGTTAGGTGAAAAAAGTCAGAGAAAAACAAATACCATATGATCTCTGTTATGTGTGGAGTCTAAAAAGAAAAAAACTCCAACCTCAACAATAGAACAGACTGGGGTGGGGGGAATGGCCAAAATGTGTTTAAAAAAAAAAATCAAAGGAACAAGCTTCCAGCTATAAAACAGTCACCAGATATAATGTCCAGCATGATGACCATATATAGTTATTATAAGACTGTGCTACATATTTGAAAGTTACTAAGAGACAAGTCTTAAAGTTATCACAAGAAAAATAAATTTTGTAACCATGTATGGTGATGGATATCTAATAGACTTATGGTGATCATCTCACAGTATACTTCTGGTTGTTGTTCAGTCATGTCCAGCTCTTTGTGACCATATGGACTGCAGTGCACCAGGCTTTCCTGTCCTTCACTATCTCCTGGAGTTTGCTCAGACTCAAATTCTTTGAGTCGATGATGCCATCCAATCATCTCATCCTCTCCCACCCACTTTTCCTCCTGCCCTTTCGCAGCATCAGGGTCTTTTCCAATGAGTTAGCTCTTCACATCAGATGGCCAAAGTATTGGAGTTTCAGCATCAGTACTTCCAATGAATATTCAGGGTTGATTTCCTTTAGGATTGACTGGTTTGATCTCCCTGTTATCAAGAGACTCTCAAGAGTCTCCTTCAGCACCACATTTCGAAAGCATGTGTTATATCTTTGTACATTATGAATAGGCAAAACAATATATCACCTTCTTACAACACAGAGAAGACTCTACACATGGACGTCACCGGATGGTCAACACTGAAATCAGATTGATTATATTCTTTGCAGCCAAAGATTGAGAAGCTCTATACAGTCAACAAAAACAAGACCAGGAGCTGACTGTGGCTCAGACCATGAACTCCTTATTGCCAAATTCAGACTGAAATTGAAGAAAGTAGGGAAAACCACTAGACCATTCAGGTATGACCTAAATCAAATCTCTTATGATTATACAGTGGAAGTGAGAAATAGATTTAAGGGCCTAGATCTGATAGATAGAGTGCTTGATGAACTATGGAATGAGGTTCGTGACATTGTACAGGAGACAGGGATCAAGACCATCCCCATGGAAAAGAAATGCAAAAAAGCAAAATGACTGTCTGGGGAGGCCTTAAAAATAGCTGTGAAAAGAAAAGAAGTGAAAAGCAGAGGAGTAAAGGAAAGATATAAGCATCTGAATGCAGAGTTCCAAAGAATAGCAAGAAGAGATAGGAAAGCCTTCCTCAGCGATCAATGCAAAGAAATAGATGAAAACAATAGAATGGGAAAGACTAGAGATCTCTTCAAGAAAATTAGAGGTACCACGGGAACATTTCATGCAAAAATGGGCTTGATAAAGGACAGAAATGGTATAGACCTAGGAGAAGCAGAAGATATTAAAAAGAGGTGGCAAGAATACACAGAAGAACTGTACAAAAAAGATCTTCATGACCCAGATAATCACGATGGTGTGATCACTCCTCTAGAGCCAGACATCCTGGAATGTGAAGTCAAGTGGTCCTTAGAAAGCATCACTACGAACAAAGCTAGTGGAGGTGATGGCATTCCAGTTGAGCTATTTCAAATCCTGAAAGATGATGCTGTGAAAGTGCCACACTCAATATGCCAGCAAATTGGAAAACTCAGCAGTGGCCACAGGACTGGAAAAGGTCAGTTTTCATTCCAATCCCAAAGAAAGGCAATGCCAAAGAATGCTCAAACTACCGCACAATTGAACTCATCTCACACGCTAGTAAAGTAATGCTCAAAATTCTCCAAGCCAGGCTTCAGCAATATGTGAACTGTGAACTTCCTGATATTCAAGCTGGTTTTAGAAAAGGCAGAGGAACCAGAGATCAAATTGCCAACATCCGCTGGATCATGGAAAAAGCAAGAGAGTTCCAGAAAAACATCTATTTCTGCTTTATTGACTATGCCAAAGCCTTTGACTGTGTGGATCACAATAAACTGTGGACAATTCTGAAAGAGATGGGAATACCAGACCACCTGACCTGCCTCTTGAGAAATCTGTATGCAGGTCAGGAAGCAACAGTTAGAACTGGACATGGAACAACAGACTAGTTCCAAATAGGAAAAGGAGTATGTCAAGGATGTATATTGTCACCCTGCTTATTTAACTTATATACAGAGTGCATCATGAAAAACGCTGGACTGGAAGAAACACAAGCTGGAATCAAGATTGCTGGGAGAAATATCAATAACCTCAGATATGCAGATGACACCACCCTTATGGCAGAAAGTGAAGAGGAACTCAAAAGCCTCTTGATGAAAGTGAAAGTGGAGAGTGAAAAAGTTGGCTTAAAGCTCAACATTCAGAAAACGAAGATCATGGCATCCAGTCCCATCACTTCATGGGAAATAGATGGGGAAACAAAGGAAACAGTGTCAGACTTTATTTTTTTGGGCTCCAAAATCACTGCAGATGGTGTCTGCAGCCATGAAATTAAAAGACACTTACTCCTTGGAAGGAAAGTTATGACCAACGTACATAGCATATTCAAAAGCAGAGATGTTACATTGCCAACAAAGGTCTGTCTAGTCAAGGCTATGGTTTTTCCTGTGGTCATGTATGGATGTGAGAGTTGGACTGTGAAGAAGGCTGAGCACCAAAAAATTGATGCTTTTGAACTGTGGTGTTGGAGAAGACTCTTGAGAGTCCCTTGGACTGCAAGGAGATCCAACCAGTCCATTCTGAAGGAGATCAGCCCTGGGATTTCTTTGGAGGGAATGATGCTGGAACTGAAACTCCAGTCCTCTGTCCACCTCATTGGAAAAGACTCTGATGCTGGGAGGGATTGGGGGCAGGAGGAGAAGGGGACGACAGAGGATGAGACGGCTGGATGGCATCACTGACTTGATGGACGTGAGTCTCAGTGAACTCAGGGAGTTGGTGATGGACAGAGAGGCCTGGCATGCTGCGATTCATGGGGTCACATAGAGTTGGACACGACTGAGCGACTGAACTGAACTGATATCACTCACAGTGTATATAAATAGCAAATCATTCCAGTGTACACATGAAACTGAAGTGTTTCATGTCAATTATACCTTGATAAGAACAAATAAAAATTATAAACAAAGAGAAAGTGTTTTCCTATGGCCAAAAGGAAGGACACAATTTGGGAATGTATGGTCATTTTTTTTTTTTAAGTTGAAGTTTGTCCTACTTTTTCATGGACAGTGTTGACACAGAGCACATTTGTCAAAGTATATTCTGCTACAGAGTCAGCAATTTGGGGCTTGAATCATTAGCTGCTTCCTCTGTCAAACAAGAGTATGAGAAATAAGAAAAAAGGATATACATGGATTATGTCAGGCTAGTGTAGGATTAGGTAAGGGCAAACTAGAAGAAAAGATCTAGACAGAGCCAAGGACACTAGCAGGAAGATTCTGGCAGGTGGCCTGGTTGCTAACAAAATTCTGAATTTAGGGGTATCAGCCAGAGGTTGAGACTGATGGGAGCAGCATATCTAATGAGCAACAGTCCAAAGGGCAGAGAGTACTGTAGCTTTTACTGCTCAGGATATATGAAACATGAACGCTCATTCTTGAGCAAAGTCTCCTTACTTTAGGTCCATTTCATTTTCCCTGTACCAAGTGAGTAATTTTTATACATAAAACTCAGATCATACCATGCAAATAAGCTGGTACTTTGATTTTTTTCAGTGAATATTATACCCTGAACACTTTCATATGACATTAAATTGCCTTCGAACTGCTATTGGAATGGGCTATACAATAGTTTATATAACTATTTATCATTATTATTGGGCATTTGTATTTTTCCTAACATTTACTACTGCAGAAAATATCACTGTGACCAACAATTGTGAGCCTCCATCGTCTTTTGTAAAAAGTTAACAAGTCCCACTTTTTGTGGTACTACTTTTTGTACGCTAAATAAGACAGTTCATGTTGCAGAGGGCATAGCATATAGTAGAAATTTCATGAAGTTAAATTTTTTCTCCTTCCTTATAGGAAGGAGAGAGCTAGAGGGACTTTTAGGAAGCTTTTAATTGACCCTAACTCTGGATAACAACAGCGTATTTGAGGTGGTCTCTGAAGAATCAGCAACCTCTCCTAGTGACTGGTCATAAGGTTTCAAGGCTTTCTGCCTGACCGTATACATCTTTTCTCCCACTTGGGTTCTTTTATTTCTCTTTTTAAAAAATTTACAGTGCACTGATTAAGAGTATAAATGCCAAAGTCATGCTCCTTGGGCTCAAATTTCAATTCCACCATTTAGTAACTATAGGATAGCAGTCACATCTGAAGACAAATAAGGGCTAACAAGTGCTCAATCAATGTTTGCCCAAAAGATAAATAAGTATAATATTATCCGTTCCATTGCTCAGTTGTGTCCAACTCTTTGTGACCCCATGGACTGTAGCACACCAGACTTCCCTGTCCATCACCAACTCCTGAAGTTTGCTCAAACTCATGTCCATTGAGTCAGTGATGCCATCCAACCATCTCATCCTTTACCTTCCCTGTTTCTTCCTGCCTTCAATATTTCCCAGCATCAGGGTCTTTTCCAAAGAGTTAATTCTTCACATCAGGTGGCCAAAGTATTGCAGCTTCAGCTTTAGCATCAGTCCTTCCAATGAATATTCAATTTATAATATTATACAGGGGATTAAGGCTAAGTTTTATGAGCTAGACTATGGCCTAGCTCATTAACTGGCCATCTCTAGTATGGATTATTGCAACAATCCCTCATGAGCCTAGGCTGATTTGTGGGATTAAATAAGACATTTATCAATCTTAGCCTAGGCCTTACATACAGTGCTCATTATCAGCTAGTTAAGAAGGTGATAATATGATAATATGCAAAACACACTCATTTATACTAACAGATGATTACAGAGTGAATAATACATCTAAGGCGGTGTAGAGTTCCTATAGGAGGAATGAAGCGCAGTCTCTGCTATTCAGACACAAACAATATCTTTGGGAGAAAGGTTTAGGGGCAACCAAAGAAATTTCCAAGAATTAAATCGATCATTTCAAACTAAGCAGATCTTTGCTGCAGTCCTGACATTGAGTCACACTTTAAGAGATTTCATTATGACAACCAAAAGTGAATTCAAATTAATTTGAACCCAACTTGTAGTATCCTTGTAAATATCAACATGAGTTATTGAAACCACTCAGAAAATTTATTTTTTTAATGTCTCTCATACTTAAGTTTGCATACTTATTTTGGAATATCCTCAATGTATTCTCTTTTCCTTTATTTCAGTTAATTCTGGGGCAAAACATCTCTTTTTAACTTAGCACCTGATGAGCAGACTCATATGTTTTCTCCCTACCTCCTTCAATCTTTGGCACAGTTATTTGTCATTCACATCAACTTAGGCTCCTGGCTTTTTTTATTAACTCCCAAATTCTGCACTATTAAAAAAAAAATCCAGGATCTGACATAGGAATCATGAATTGCTCTGTTGAAGAAGAAATCAGAGAGGCGAGCTTAGTCACTCAGTCAAGTCCGTCTCGCTGCAACCCCATGGACTGTTGCCCGCCAGGCTCCTCTGTCCATAGGGCTTCTCCAGGCAAGAATACTTGAGTGGATTGCCATGCCCTCCTCCAGGAGAGCTTCCCAACCCATGGATCAAACTCAGGTCTCCCACATCACACATGTATTCATTACTGTCTGAGCCACCAGAGAAGCTCATATAAAGGGGAGAGAGGATTTCAAACAATTATAAATTAATAAGTGAAAATATAAAAAAGTGATACATATCATAATAGTTAGGAAAAAATTCCTACGTGCTGAGACTGTGTGCAGGTAGCCAGTATTCTCTGAGTGTGGAGCAAGAGTGGAAAAGGCATGAGAGTGAGGTTAATCATTCACCCCACTCAAATAAGAAAAACAAAATATTTCTCTATATATCAGCATATATCAGTCATATATCAGCATCTCTGTTTCAGCATGAACCCCTCTGTGATACTGTTGTCCACGTCAGTGTGTGCCCAGAGGTATACCTATACATGTATTTCCTTGTGGGTGTGCATGTATCTCTACTGTCTGAATCTCTTGTAATACATTTGTGTGTGTGTGTGTATCTCAGTGTGGCTATATCTCTGGGCTATACATGATGCTTATTTGACAGTGAAAAGAATCAAGAAACTTCAATTGGGCCCAATGATACTTCTAAATTACTCTAGATTATCATCAAGCTCTCTGGAAAAGGCAAACCAGTGGCTCTTAATCTTGGCTGGAAAAAAAAATCACCTGGGAGCTTTAAAAAATTGCTATATCAAAGATATTACACTTAAATATTTTGAAATACTAGGAAATGTTAAGAATTAGGGCCCCGGACATCATCATTGCTTAAAAAGCTTCCTGGGTCATTCTAACATTCATCTGGAATTTATTGCCAAGGCAGTTAAAAAGCCAGGCCTCTGCTGTTTTCACTGGAAAACATGAAACTTGACTCATTTCTGTGGGGCTTTAATTTCAGAGGATAACTTACAGTAATTAATTTACCTGGTTTAGCAAGAGGTTTGACTCTCTTCCTGCTCAAGAGGAAGGTGATCCATCAAAGGAGCCTATAAATCAGCAGCCTCCAGATTAACTCAAGGAAACAGAGGAGAAAGTCCCCTCCCAGCCAACCTTCCTTCATTTCAGCTAACACATGTCTCCCTTTCATTTATAGGATGTCTAATTTAAGAAACTACGGCCCTGCTTTAAAGTCCATATAAATGCTTCACATCCACTGTATGTGTTTGACAAACAGTATATATGGCTATACTAAAATAAATACTTCATAAAATTCAAATGTGTTTCATAGCATTCTTTGCAGAGAAACAAAAAGAGGAAGATAGGAAACAAGACAAAACTGCTAACCTTGCAGAGTTAAAATCCAAGAGAACAGAAGGAAATCTCAGATACTTAAAGTGTGGGATTCAAGGCTCCAGTCCATAAATTGGCTTTGTGAAAATTAGAGAACTGCTTTGCTTTTTTTCAGTTTCAGCTTCTGCCAGCCTGACAAGAAGAGCATTGTGGGCAGTGGGCCTCCTGCTGTGCTGCTAGATGGCAAGATCAGAAGGTCAGGCTGTCTGAGTGCCCATGTGACACTTCTTCAGTCCTAAAATCTGGCTCATACCTTCAAAGAACACTAAGAATTCTGGGAGCTTAGATTCTGTCACATTTATTAGGTATTTAAACAGTAGGTTTTAAAAATGCTTCTTGGTATTTATTAAGCTCCTTCCATGTCCCTGATACATGTCTATCAAGTACTGATATATTTATAATTGAATAAATGTGTTGATGTTCAATGACAAGTTGGATCTGAGAAGGCAACTTGGATAATAGATCTGTCACAACAGATAAGAAGCCAAAGAGCCAAGGAGAAAGTTTTGTTTCTAAATCTGTCAGCAAGGGAACATTCCTTGGAACAAAGCAGTTCTGGAAAATCACTAAGAGATTAGCGGTAGCAAACACAGATCTGTGATAATTAGCATCACTTGCTGATATTTAACCCACCAGGGAAGAAAATAAAAATAAAATAAACCCAAACTTAATACTATTATTCTTTCAGGTATTCCCATTCAGTGATTAATATAATTACATTACATTCTTTATGTCTCAGTATCTCAAGCCCTGCATGTTCCTGGTTCATCTTATCACTAGAAAAATCTAAGTAAGAAGTTTGGAAGGTGGAATAAAGCTCTCAGAAGGTCAACATAGGGCAGGACCTGTTGGAGGTTATATACCGTTTTGCAGGTGTTCTGGTTCATCTTGTTGCCGTAGGTAACAGTCATACTAGTTGGTCCAGATATATGGAATCTCTTGCTTTACTATTTCTAAACCCTGGGCTACATCCTAGGATGGGTATAGCAAGAACCCCAGCTTCTTTTGAATATCAACTGTGGCAGTAAATTTGGAGGCTTGATAATGGCAAGGTTAACACATGTTCCAGTGAGAGAGAGAGAGATTCAGTTTCCTGCTCTTTCCTCACGTGATCCAGTTGAATCTTTACCTCATTTCAAACATATCTGTCCATCCAAACAACTTGTCCTATATCTTTCATAGGACATAACCAGAGTTAGAAGGAACAGACAAATTGAGACCATTTTACCAACTTCCAAAATTCTATGTGACCAAATTGTTATAGTAACACATTGTATTATATCATCCCTGATGGTTCCCTTTCTCTGAACTCTGGAGTTGATACTGGAAACAGTTTCAGAGAAAAAGGACTTTAAGGACAGCTTCTCAGAATTAATTATGGGTGATATGAAAGTTATTCCCTGATATGATTAAATTTAGAGGCTTTAACTTAATCTGCTCTCAGTAGTAAATGAAATAGCATTGCTCTATGACATGCAGTGGCCAAGAAACTAATTAAATGATCATCTATTAATGATTGTAATCAAATACCTATAGAAGCAGATGCTGTCGTAAAACATTTTAGTGAAAATAAAGAGTAATTATGGTTGATTTGTTACTTTCAATTCACTGGAAATCTCAGAATAACATTATGAACTCAGGGCTTTAAATTTCCAGGTCAAGAGCAATTTTAGAGACTCAGAAGTTTCTGTGATTGCCCCCAAATAAAACTTATCATCTCTAGCTACAGCACTGAGAGTTCTGAAAACCAAATTCAAAGTCTAATCATGCAGATGGCTAAATGACAGCATGTTGAATTTCCAAATTTGCGATGTTTTTTATGTCAAAGTTAAGGTGTCCACTGTGGAGGAAAGGGACCCTGGAATTTAGGATGGGGGTACTTGGGAAGAGTCTGATGAAGCAGGTGCATTTGACTTGTAAATTCAAAGCAGATCTTCCTCTTCTGAGTACAATACTATTACCATTGCCTAACAAATTTAAAACCTCTTCTATGCAGTAAGTATAGTACCAGGAAATGATTATTTAGGGCATTATCACCCCTATACACATCATGCCTATTGCTTTAGGACCTGTAACAAGACCCGTCTCGGCAGACTGTGAGGGTGGGATTCAAAGTATGACCCCTGAGAAGCTGCAATATATATCAAATGAACTACATTACTTAGAAAATTTATATGTAAAATGCCCAGGAAATGTGTGTGAAAATAAATTCTAAAGATGTTGGATTAAGAATAAAGAGATAGTATATTGGAAAAAGATAAACCTGGGCTCATAAAACTGATATTTAGATTTAATATGTTGCTCATATGCTTTGAGGAATGTTTCTAATAGTTTTCTTCAATAGTTGAATGAAATTTCACCTCTATAATGGCCTATATTAAAGAAATTTGAAATGTCATACCCGTTTCAGTATACTACAGAGAATGTTATTTAAAAGCTTACCAAGAAGCTTTGTGTTAAGCTCAGAATTGTAAAGACCCTGAAGTAAGCATTCCTGTTCTTTTAATGAGAAAAGTTATAAAAATGGAAAAACAAAAACTTATTTATTCCATCAGATAACTGAGGTTTTAGGGTAAATTATCATTTCAAAATCTGGAAAGACAAATACATCTAGGGAGACACAGGACCCAAGAGTTGCCTGTCTGGATTCTGGACACATTTAGGTACACAAAAATGAAAAATACTGATAAATGGTTACTGCCCAAGTGTGTGCTAGTGTAAGAAGAAAGTACTGGGAGCTGCAGTCAAGGGAGGTCTCCACACTTTCACAAGTTTTATTCCAAAAACTCCACCAGCCTCTCACAGTGAGAAATGGGCTAATCTGAAGACAGCATTTCCCATGACTGCAGATGGGTAAAGAGAGGAGAAGAATAACCATTGTGAAATCTGGCTGGAACTTTCTACAGAACTTTATCTCAGGAAGGAAATCTGCAGAGGGCGGTAGTGAAATCCCATCCCACCTAAAGGAATGGAATGTGGCTATGCAGTGCTCCAGCCCCGTTCAGCCTCCCTGTTTTACATAAGAAAAAAATGATATAAAAGTAATAATCTACAGGGGAGAAAGGTTTAGAACACAGACAGGATACTGGAGACATACTGTAGATAAAAAGGGATTAAGAAGCATGGGGGTGGGGGTGAGGGGAGAGTTATTTTCCTAGAGAATGAATAGAAACACAGTAAATGCCACATCTTTCATACAGAGACTTGATATTCACTCAAAATAACAGAATTATTCAGAAGATTAGAAAACCCTCCCCACTTCTCCGTACTCTATGATCAGGTTAATAAGCCTACTGTAAAAATAATAGTGGATTACAGCTGGGAGACATTACAGCTGGGAGAATGGATTATAGCTGGGAGACACAGCCTCCCCAAAGAGAAGCTCCAAAGCCAAGAGGAGAAACAGAATAAGGTCACTAAATTTCAAGCTTTTGGCACCAGTAAATACAACCAATATAATACACAGACCAACTTTTGGCCCAGGTAAAAATTATCACACTAAATGCCAGTTTGCTTCAGCATCTATTTCTCTATAAAACAACAATAAAACTACAAGACAAGTTGAAAGGCAAGGGGAAAAAAGAAAGCCATAAGTAGAAAAACATTAATCAGAACCAGAATCAGATACCAAAGTAGAATTTTTTAAATAAATATGATTAGTATGTTAAAGGCTCTAATGTAAAATGTAAACAACATGCAAAGTTAGATGAGTAACATGAACAGAGAGATGGCAAATATAACAAAGAATCACAGGAAATATGGGAAATCAGTGACATAGTAACAGAAATGGAGAATATCATGCCAAGGTTCATCAGCAGTCTCCAAGTAATAATGGGTAAACATTGTCTAAAATTAGTAATGGGCAGTAAACCCAAAAAGCTCAGAAAATGCTAATAAGATGAACACAAAGACAAAATAAAGTAAACGAAAAACGAAAAACAAGACACTAGGCACATAGCATACAAATTACAGGAAAAAAGACAAAATCTTGAAGGTAGCCATGTGGATGAATCATTATCTGCAGAGAAACAAAGAGAACAATTACAGCCAACTTTTAAGTAGAGGTCATACAACAAAAAGAACAAAAGAATCAAAGTCTGATGTGCTTACAGAAAAACAAACAATAACAAAAGTAAAAACAAAATGTCAGGCAAAAATTCTAAATCCAAAGAAATGTTCCTTCAAAGGTCAAGAGAAATATAAATTTTCCCAAAGTCCTATCATATAGAAGCGTTAGGTTCTTTGGTTAGAAGAAAACTGATCAACGTGAGAATCTTGAAGAACATTCAAAAAAGAAAGAATGAAGTCAAATACAACTTTTAATGCTTCCTTTAATTAATTTACATAAAAGACAAATATTTAAAGCAATAATATTAACGGCATATGCTGCTAAGTCACTTCAGTCGTGTCCGACTCTGTGCAACCCCATAGATGGCAGCCCACCAGGCTCCCCTGTCCCTGGGATTCTTCAGGCAAGAGCACTGGAGTGGGTTGCCATTTCCTTCTCCAATGCATGAAAGTGAAAAGTGAAAGTGAAGTCGCTCAGTCGTGTCCGACCCTCAGCGACCCCATGGACTGCAGCCCTTCAGGCTCCTCCGTCCATGGGATTTTCCAGGCAAGAGTACTGGAATAGGGTGCAATTGCCTTATCCATAACAGCATATAGGTTGTTTAAAATATACATAAAACTGAAATGAATAACAATGTCACAAGGCAAAGGATGGAGGAGTTGAAAATATTCTGCTATATGGTATCTTCACTACATATGAGACAACATAGTATTATTTGAAAGTGGTTTTAGATTAATTTTAAAAGTTTATTGTAAACATGAGAACAAGTACTAAAAAGTTTAACAAGAAGTATAAATGATCAGCTGATATAGCAGATAAAATAATTTGTAAAGTTTATTTAACTATGACATGCCCGTTAGAATGCCTAACAATAAAATATCAATTGATCAAGAGGATGCAGAGCAATAATACCTCCTTTTCATTGCCAGTGAAAATTCAAAAGAATATAGCTGCTTTGGAAGACAGAGAGAAGTTTCTTACAAAACTAAGACTAATCTTATACATTTCAGTGATTGTACTCATAGATATTTACTCAACTGACTTCAAAAAGCTATGCCCACATGCAAAGGTTTACATGATCTTTATTCATAATTGCCACAAATTGGCATCAACCAAATATCTGTCAGTAATCAAATGGATAAACAATGATACTTCCATATAATGGAATGTTAGTGGTTAAAAACTAAATCTTTATTAATAAAATTTATTATTAAATAAATAATTTATGAGGAATTAGTCCTGGGTGTTCATCGGAAGGACTGCTGTTGAAGCTGAGACTCCAATACTTTGGCCACCTCATGCAAAGAGTTGACTCACTGGAAAAGACCCTAATGCTGGGAAGGATTGGGGGCAGGAGGAGAAGGGGGCAACAGAGGACGCGATGGCTGGATGGCATCACCAACTCGATGGACGTAGGTTTGGGTAGACTTCGGGAGTTGGTGATGGACAGGGAGGCCTGGTGTGCTGCGGTTCATGGGGTCGCAAAGAGTTGGACACGACTGAGCGACTGAACTGAACTGAACTGATTCTTCTCTTATGCAGAAGAATCCAGAAGGGAGGAAGAAACATTTCACTTTCACCCTACCCTCAAGGAGGTGGGTCATAACACTCTTCTCCCTACGTGTGGGCTGTGCATACTGACTTCTTTGCCAAAGCACAGTAAGAAAATTGGAAGCAAAAAAAAGAATATTACAGTAAGGAAACTTGATAACACTATGTTAGCTGGGCGATCAAGACAAACATTAACTGTGATGAGTCAGGTTAATTAGTATGTCTTCTTTAAATGATCTTACAAAAATGACACTTTGTTTGAAAGATCTTCCTCTACAAAACCCATAACTCTAGTCTAAGCTTGAGACAAACTCATGAGGAACACAAGGTGTCATGATGACAAAATGAAATATGGTACCCTGGATGAGATTCTTAATAGAAAAAAAGGTTAAAAATGAAGGAAATCTTAATTAATGAATGATTTAGATAAAATTAGTGAAGACAGGAAAAGGAGGAAGAAGAAACAAAGACTAAATACAACAGAAAAGAGCAAGATATTCCATTTTAATGCATGTATATCAGTAATCAATTTAAATGGTTTATAGTCACCAAATTTAAGGGAGATTTTCCAGATTAAAAAAAAAAAATAAGTAAAACTCCTTATATACAAAGCCTTAGCTAATCTAAAAGTGAAGGGATGGAAAAAGATATTCCATGCCAGTGGTAATCAAAAGAAAGCTGGAATACCTCTATTCATTTCAGATACTAGCCATTTTCTATGGAAGAAGTAATATGCCTCAGTATGAGGAACTCAGAAGGCAGAGCTAAGAGTTTTGGCACATAATTCTTTGTAGTAGAAGTGTTAGTCATTCAGTTGTATCTGACTCCTTGAGATCCCATGACTGTAGCCTGCTAAGCTCCTCTGTCTGTGGAATTCTCTGAGCAAGAATACTGAGGTGGGTTGCCATTTCCTTCTCCAGGGGATCTTCCCGACCCAGGGATCAAACCTGGGTCTGCTGCATTGCAGGTGGATTCTTTTGCCAGTAGAAGTTATTATTAAGGAACTGCCAACATATGCTCTGTTGGATTTCAAAATTGCTATTATCTAATAACTCCTTGTGCTCCCATATTCTCCTTTTTTGTATGAAAAGGCCTGTGGTGGTTAGCTTTTATCTGCTTCACAGTGTGTGTATTGCCTGTGTGAGGGAATGTAGCTTCTTTGGTACATAATTCTCCACATGTGCAGGAGCCATGTTGAGGAACTATACCTGATAAGCAATTTCTACACCAAGACTTGACTTAGATGATGCAATCATGGATTTTTCAGTGATGCTAGACTCAGATGGGGAGTTTGGAGGCTTTGAGATGTAGTGAGTGCACTTTTCACGATAGGAGATTGTATATCACTGAGGCCAGAGGGTAGACTGAGGGCCAGTCTATAGGTTGTTGTTGTTCAGTAATGAAGTCGTGTCTGACTTTTGGTGAACTCAAGGACTATAGCACATAGAACTATAGTACACCAGGCTTCCCTGTTTTTCCCTATCTCTTGGAGTTTGCTCAAATTCATGTCCATTGAGTCAGTGATGCTATCTAACTATCTCATTCTCTGCCACCCTTTTTTTGTTGTTGTTTGTTTTCAATCTTTTCCAGCATAAGGGTCTTTTCCAATGAGTAGGCTCTTTGTACCAGGTGGTCGAAGTATTAGAGCTTCAGCAACCAACCTTCTAATGAATATTCAGTGTTGATTTCCTTTAGGATTGACTTGTTTGATCTCCTCTGCTATCCAAGGGACTCAAGAGTCTTCTCCAGCATCATAGTTCACAAGAATCAATTGTTCAGCACTCAGTCGATGTTTGTCCCTAAGTCTTGTCTGACTCTTTTGTGACCCCGCAGCCTGCCAGGCTCCTCTGTTCATGGGACTTCCCAGGCCAGAATATTGGAATGGGTTGCCATTTCTTTCTCCAAGGGAACTTCCTGATCCAGGGATTGAACTCATGTCTCCTGCATTGGCAGGCAGATTCTTTATTGCTGAGCCACCAGGTGAGCCCAGCCTAAAAAATAGCTTCTAATTATCCTCATCTCCTGAAATTCATGCTCCCTAGCACTAAATTTGGACTGATGGTATACCCATTATAAGGTGGATATGATGGTATATGGTTTTTGAGTCTAAGTCATGAAAGGCACAGCACCTTCTGCCTTGGCCCTTCGGGTTGCCTGCTATAGGGGAAGCTAGCTGCTATGGACACTCCAGCAGCCTCAAGGAGAAGCTCACATGGAGAGAAACTAATCTATCAGCACAAAGTTTCCAGCCATTTAAGTGAGCCCCATTAACATCCAACTAAAGTCTCATGCTGAGTGCCAAAGAATTGATGCTTTTGAACTGTGGTGTTGGAGAAGACTCTTGAGAGTCCGTCCCTTGGACTGCAAGGAGATCCAACCAGTCCATCCTAACAGAAATCAGTCCTGAATATTCATTGGAAGGACTGATGCTGAACCTCCAATATTTTGGCCACCTGATGCATAGAACTGACTCATTGGAAAAGACCCTGATATTTGGAAAGATTGAAGGCAGGAGGAGAAGGGGATGACAGAGGATGAGATGGTTGGATGGCATCACCAACTTAATGGCCATTAGTTTGAGCAAGCTCTGAGCTTTGGTGATAGACAGGGAAGCCTGGCGTACTGCAGTCCATGGGGTCACAAAGAATTGGACACAAAGAATTGGAGCAACTGACCTGAACCGAAGTCTCATGAGACACCTTGGACCTGAAACACAGGACAGGGTGCCTCAAAAATCCCTGACCCCAGAAAACTGAGGGGGAAAATTGAATGATCATTGCTCAAAGTTACTCAATTTTTAAGTGATCTATGAAGCAAAAATATATAACCAATTTGGACAGATAAAAATTCTAGCTAATATCTCTTGATATGTACTCAACGCATTGTTTTCATGTTACTAGGCTTCATATTATTGTCACATTTTATTTTCTTGTCTACCTAATTAAGTAGCTATAAATTCCAAAAATTTCCCAGCTGAGAATAAAACTAAGATTGAAGAAGTAAAATAAGTACCTAGGCCCACAGACTAGCAAGTAAATGAGCCAGGATTCTAACCTAGGTTATATGATTTCACAACCCACATGATTATCCAGGGTAGAGTTTAGCTGTTCAACCACAGAAAAGTTAGAGATTATCACTGGTGCCAGAGCAATTGATAAATGTGGAGACTCATAGACAAGGGTCACCTGGAAATTTTACAAACAATGCTTTTGTATTCTGTAGACTATGCTGCTTAGGAACAACACAAAAAGTCTTCTGATCCCACAAGTTTGAGTAGTAACTTCATGGCAAAGATGTGGGATTGCATTGCTTACTGTTTTAAGTCATGAAAGATGATGTCTAACAAAATTTTAGGGTGGGAAGTAGCCCTAGATACTGTCAGGCTAGGCTTTCCATTTGATAGTTGAGGAAGCTGGTGCCAAGAAACATGGAATCATGCACTGAGTCACTTAGCAACTCAGAGTCAGAACTAGAATGAGGCTTACATATTCCTCATCTACTGCTTATTTCCCTGTGTCATGTTATTTTCTACTCCTTTGGAAGATTTGAGCAGACAGAGTGAAACATATTTCTTGACCTCAGTATTATTTGGCCATTACAGTCCCAAGAGAGTCTGATTAACTACATTTTTTTTCAGTAAAAGTAAAAACTTCGTTTGTGAGAATCAAAAAAAAAAAAAAAAAACCCTCCCTTTCTCTAGACTCTACCATGTATAATATGGAAGAAATGCTCACACATATGCACATGCAGGATTTAGCAGGAATGCTCTAAATGCGAGGGGTGATCACTGTTTGGTTGAGAAGGCCCTGTTGGAAAATTGAAATAAGCCAGGTGCCTTTGAACTATGATGCATTCTGACCTCTTCCTAAGAGTGTGAAGGAAAAACAAATCAAACAAAGCATTTTTATATTTAGGAAAGCCAGGCAGTTTGAAATAACGAAACATTATTTCTTGCGATACGTGTACCTTTAGACTGTGTTACCACTGTATCCAGAAAAGCAAACTATGAAAGTGGCCCTGCTACCAAGGGGAGTCAGTAGCCTTCTATCTGACCAATATTCCCAGTTATCTGTTACACAGCACATGTCCCCGTTTACTTATCTCTACTTGTTGCTACCTGCCTTCAAAAAGGCACTTCCTTACAGATATTCAGCTTTGTGAAGTAACAATGCAAGATCTCCAGACTAGGAGATGAAGGGAAGCAAATGCCCAGTTAAATCTTGGCTGAGCTTAAGAGAGCTAATCAGAAAGTGACCACTAGAGAAATGTTATCAAGATTAAATCCTCTGTGAAGCAGTTAAATAGAAAAAGAAAATCAGGGCAGGAAGGCAAGGCATAAAACGGGGGAAAGTCACCTTGAAGATTCTTCTACTCTAAGTTCAACACTTTCTTTAGATACAGCATGTGTGTGAGGAGACTTTCTTCCAACTGGAATTGTTGAATTCTCAGAACTGAAAATGACCCGGGGGCTGTTTATTCCAGTGTCCCCTCTTGAATCCCCGTTCTCTTACAATGCCACAAGCTGTTCAGCATCACTTTAAAGAAATCCAGGGATGCTGCACATTTCACTTTGCTCAGCAGCCCACCCCTTCTTACATGCCTGTATCATACGTTCTTGCTTCCTGAACAGAAAGTCAGTGGAATTCTCAACTGTAAACAAATGTATGGAAATGTCATTCTTCCTCAGAGAAGTATAAAGTTAAAAAGACCCCCCCACCCCCGCAAATAGATCATATTAGGGAATTAGGGAATGTGCTTTAGTTAGTCTGGGCTGCCAAAAAAATTATCATAGACTGGCCCCTCCTTTGAAATTATTCTGCATCCAACCCTGGCCCTTGGTTGGGGTGGTCACCATGATGAACTGCAAATTACCTTTAGGATCAGTCTTTCATTCTCTTAGAAAAGAGATACTGACTTCTTTTTAGAGGGTTGACTAATATCCTTATCAAATTTAGTCACATCTTTAGTGTACTATCTGAAACAGGCTCACTTTTTTTTTAATCCGATAGAGGTAGTTTGAGAGTAATTCAAAATTTGATTTCTGCTTCCCTTTTGATTAACAATGCTTCTTTAAATCATTTCTCTCTTCTCACATTTTACTGAAGCATTCAGAAGGAAGGAACTAGGCTGCTCCTTCAATGTTTTGCTTAGAAATTTCCTCATTCAAATACCATTTTCATCACTCACTTCCCGCAAAATACCAAGACACAAACACAATTCAGCCAAACTCTTCGCTACTTCACGACAAGGATTGCCTTTCCTCCAGGTGTCAATAATATGTTCCTCATTTCCATTTAGATCTCATTTGAATGGCCTTTGCTGCCCATATATCTATCAACTTTCTGTTCGTTGAACATTTAGATTTTCTCTAAGAAAATGGAGGCTTTCACTACAGCTTGCTTATTTTCTTTCTGGGCTCTCATCAGAATCACCCTTAACAGTCCCTTCATAGCAATGAAAAGTTTTTCTAGCATGCATCTCCAAATTCTTCCAGCTTTTACCCATTTCACATTTCTACAGCCGCTTCCACATTTCAGGTGTTTATTACAGCAGCAACTCCACTTCTCAGTACCTGTTTTCTTTCTTAGTCTGCTTAGGATGCTCAAACAGAATACCATAGACTGGGTAACTTGCAGATATAAATTTATTTCTCACAGTTCTGAAAGCTAGGAAGTCCAAGATCAAAGTGCTACCAGATTCAGTGTCTGCTGTGATCCCACTTTCTGGTTCACAACCAGGACCTTCTAGTTGTAACCTCAAACGAAAGAAGGGCTGAGAGAGCTCTCTTGGGCCTCTTTTCCTGGAGCACTAATTCCACTCAGGAGGGATCCACCCTCATGACCTAATCATCTCTGAAAGGCCCCACTTCCTAACCTTGGAGGATAGGTTTTGACATATGAATTTTGGGGATGCAAGATGCAATGATCCAGACCATAGAATGCATGGTTTAATTCAAAGTCAAAAATCAGTATTTTAGGTTACGATATTGACAGATTAGAAATCATACCCTCCTGAAAGAAAGTAGACAAGATACTGCTTGAATATCTAATACTTGCTAAGAAAGGATCTTCTAATGATATCAAGGATGTTTTAACTCACTGGTAATAGTGCTGTTTATCAAGTTGTGTTTGCCTTACACTTACCTTTTTCCAGACTAAACAATGTATAAATCAGGCAGCAATGAGCAAGCAGTCTCACATTTATCCACATAAAAGGGCCTCTGACAAAAATACATGAGTTTAAGCAAAGGCAAGACTGAAAATCAAGTTGCTGGTATCTTGAATTGTTACATAAAATGAGTAGCATTTGGTGAGATTTGGAGGGATTGTAAAAAGTGGAGATGGCAATTGATGTTATGTTGTTTCAACTGCAGCTTTCAATGAAAAGACTTAAAGCAGGACTATTGCAGGAAACCTAACTCAGCCAAGAGTGTTCAAAGGGGAAAAGGAAAAGCATGATATTCCAGAGACTGTATATCAATTTATGCTTTTGATGTCTTCCTTTACCCTCCCTCTTCTTTCTTTTACCAAACTTCCACCAAGCACTATCCTGGAACATGAAACATCTAGCTAAACAGGAGTATAAAACTTGCAAGTGGGTATCATGATGTCCTAGGGATCAGGGGTATCAATCCTCACTCTCATGATTGATATATATATATAGACTGAAAATATATTTTTTCTAAATATCTAAATGCCACTTAAATTACTAATAAGTTGCTTTATTATTTATTCTTCATTACAACAAAATAAAAATAAAATTCACCATCCTATTTTTAAGTGTACAGTTCAGAATCACTAAGTATATTCACATTACTATGCAACCATCACCATCATCCATTTCCAGAACTCTATTAATCTGGCATCAGAGGGAGTCTTGAGAATGGGGGATTGTTGTTTAATGGGCACAGTGTCCCAGTTTTGCCAGATGGACTTAGGACCAGATCAGAACACTTTCCCACCCTCAACATGTCACCAAAACAATACTAACAGCCTATTCACAACAGTGACTTTTACCAGGTTATGTCCAGCTAGCAAAAATTTATAAAGCATACTAAAAGGCAAAAACACAGTTTGAAAAGACAGATAAGCCTCCAAACACAGATAAAGGATGTAGGAATTATCAGGCCAGTAATATAAAACTATAATTAATATGTCAAGGGTATCTGGATAAAGTAAATAGCATTTGATAACAGACAGGCTGTGTTCATAGAGGGGCTTTCCTGGTGGCTCAGATAATAAAGAATCCACCTGAAATGTAGGAGACCTGGGTTCAATCCCTGGGTCACGAAGATCCCATGGAGAAGAGAATGGCTACCCAATCCAGTATTCTTGCCTGGAGAATCCAATAAACAGGAGCCTGGTGGGCTACAGTCCAGGAGGTCTCAAAGAGTCAGATAAGACTGAGCAGCAAAGCACTAAGTTCATAGAGAGATGTAAATACTAAGAAAGAACTAAAAAGCAATGCTGTGCAGGTCAGGAAGCAACAGTTAGAACTGGACATGGAACAACAGACTGGTTCCAAATAGGAAAAGGAATATGTCAAGGCTGTATATTGTCACCCTGCTTAGTTAACTTATATGCAGAGTACATCATGAGAAATGCTGGACTGGAAGAAACACAAGCTGGAATCAAGATTGCTGGGAGAAATATCAATAACCTCAGATATGCAGATGACACCACCCTTATGGCAGAAAGTGATGAGGAACTAAAAAGCCTCTTGATGAAAGTGAAAGTGGAGAGTGAAAAAGTTGGCTTAAAGCTCAACATTCAGAAAATGAAGATCATGGCATCTGGTCCCATCACTTCATGGGAAATACACGGGGAAACAGTGGAAACAGTGTCAGACTTTATTTTTCTGGGCTCCAAAATCACTACAGATGGTGACTGCAGCCATGAAATTAAAAGACGCTTACTCCTTGGAAGGAAAGTTATGACCAACCTAGATAGCATATTCAAAAGCAAAGACATTACTTTGCCAACAAAGGTCCGTCTAGTCAAGGCTATGGTTTTTCCAGTGGTCATGTATGGATGTGAGAGTTGGACTGTGAAGAAGGCTGAGCGCCTAAGAATTGATGCTTTTGAACTGTGGTGTTGGAGAAGACTCTTGAGAGTCCCTTGGACTGCAAGGAGATCCAACCAGTCCATTCTGAAGGACATCAGCCCTGGGGTTTCTTTGGAGGGAATGATGCTGAAGCTCAAACTCCAGTACTTTGGCCACCTCATGCAAAGAGGTGACTCATTGGAAAAGAATCTGACTCTGGGAGGGATTAGGGGCTGGAGGAGAAGGAGACGACAGAGGATGAGATGGCTGGATGGTATCACTGACTCGATGGACGTGAGTCTGAGTGAACTCTGGGAGTTGGTGATGGACAGGGAGTCCTGGCGTGCTGCGATTCATGGGGTCACAAAGAGTCAGACACGACTGAGCGACTGAACTGAACTGAAGGATCAAAAATATAATAACAAAAAAGCACTCTTTTGATTTGCTTATTAGTAGATTGGACATGAAAGAATTTCTGTGTCATAAGATATATCAAAAGAAGACAAAAAACAAGGAAAATATCAATGGACTGTAAGAGAACTACACACACACAAAATAACATGTGCATGCAATAACACCAAAAGGAGAAGAAAGGAACAGGACAAATCTTTAGAACAGTATTTGAGAATTATTCTATTAATGTTAGACACCAAACCACAGATAAAGAAAGCTCAGAAAACACCAAAAGTCTGACAGCACAAAATCCTGGCCAGGGTATGGAGGAAAAGCAACTCTCATTCATTGCTGGTGGGAATGCAAAATAGTACAGCTGTGTATAAGACATTTTGGCAGTTCCTAGCAAAACTCAGGGCTTCCCTCGTAGCTCAATCAGTAAAGAATCTGCCTGCAGTGCAGGAGATCTTGGTTCAATTCCTGGGGTGGGAAGATCCCCTGGAGAAGGAAATGGCAACCCACTCCAGTACTCTTGCCTGGAGAATTCCATGGACAGAGGAGCCTGGCAGGCTACAGTCCACAGGGTCACAAGAGTTGAACACAACTTAGTGACTAAACCACCACCACCACCAAAATTCAACATACTTTTGCTATAACAGAAACTGATAATTATATCCATACAAAAACCTGCATAAAGTTGTTTACAGTAGTTTTATTTATGATTTTCAAAACTTGGAAGCAAAGTAGATGTCTTTAAGTACATGAGTGGATAAACTGTGGTACATCTAAAAAAGGGAGTGCTTTATTCAGCACTAAAATGAAATGAGTTCTCAAGTTATAAAAAGACATAGAGGAAACTTAACACGTATACTACTGAGTAAGGGAAGTGAAGTGAGTAAAGTCGCTTAGTCGTCTCCGACTCTTTGCGACACCATGGACTGTAGCCTACCAGGCTTCTCCGTCCACAGGATTTTCCAGATAAGGGTACTGGAGTGAGTTGTCATTTCCTTCTCCAGGGCATCTTCCTGACCCAGGAATTGAACCCAGGTCTCCCACAGTGCAGGCAGATGCTTTACCCTCTGAGCCACCAGGGAAGCAGCCAATCTCAAAAGAATGCATTCTATATGATTCCAGCTACTGGGATGGTCAAAATGTTCGTAAGATACAGAAAGACCTGAATGAACTTTTTGGCCTACCCAATATATGATATTCTGATAAAAGAAAACTATGCAGCCTTTGGCAAGAGTATTCTTATTGGGAAAGATGGGGAGGAAGAGTAAACTAGACAGAACACAGGGAAGTTTTAGGGCAATGCAAAACTCTGTATGATAGATACTGAGAGATATGTCAAAATATCTATGATACTTCCTGTAAAAAAATGAAAAAAAGCCTGGATTATTAACAGAATATATATATATTAGATGGTTGCAGTTATTAATGTTAAGTACTTGATTTTGATATGTTTTGTGGACACTTAGGCAAATCCTCTGATGTAAAGAATGCATGGGAAAGTATTTAGGGTGGTGAAGGGTCATGTCTATAACTTAATCTTAAACGGTTCAAAAATATTGCACATACACACACATCTATATTTATGGTAGATTTAAAGAACTATAAAAGAAAAGGTGGGAAATGTCAAGAGTTTCAGAATCTAGGTTATGGCAAGTATTGTTGCATGATTTTCTCAATTTTGTTATAATTTGGAAATGGTTGAAAAGAAAGAAGCAAAATGAAAGCTCTTAACAGTGCTACCATGCTGATAACTGACAACTTGTTCTCCTAGAGAAATATTCATGGGACAAAATACTTCAGGGAAACAGCATCCTTTATATTTTTTCCTGACAAATAACAAGTTGCTATTTTCTGAAGGGCACTAAGATGACAGATGAGGCCTCGCTGAGGGAAATTCCACCTACTTTCCTTGACGAAGGCAGCAAAGCCACTGCTCAAGTCAAGCCACATTATAAATCTAAAGAGTGGAAACAGATTTCATCTGGGTTCACTCTCTTGGCTTCTAACTTCTGTGTCTGAGGATTATAAACAACTAGAATAGGGTTTTAAGAAACTTTCATAGGATTGCATAAGACATTTTGAACTGTCACTGCTATGTAATTAACTTGTCTCTCAGGATATTGGCCTAGCAAGAAATCCCTTGCAAAGCTTTTAATTCTGTTTTAAGACTCTGGCACCACATCATTTCTTCTTTCTAATAGCTCTCTTAGTTATCAATACTTCTATTAATCAACTTTCAGAAAGGAAAAGGTCCTCCGACTTTTTTAATGACAATATTTGGGATCAAACCTAACTTCAAGGCTGTGTCAAAATCTCTGTGGTGCATTCTCACAATCGTGTTGCTCTTTGTTGCTCCAAATCCCATCTATCCTATAAGCCTAATAAAAAGTCTTCTACCCTCCAGAGGAAATCCATTCCTAATTCCAAAAACCACTGCCCTGTCCCGATTCATCTCCTACATGCTTCATCCTCGAGTTACCTACTTACATTTTATCTTCTTTACTCAGATCGCAAGCTTCTCAAAAACACACTGAGATTTGTTCATCTCTGCAGCCTCCACTTTGATGGGAAAAGATCCCCAAACATAGAACTAATTCAATGCATTTTTGTTAAAACAAGATATTTCAAAGATCAACAATTTAAAATCTGTGACAGATTGCAGGGTGTCTTCCATAATCCTTGCCTCTTAGTAGTCACACCCTTGTGTAATTTTACTTTCTAGAATACAGGCAAGACTTGCTACTTGATTCTAACAAAGTGTGGTAAAAGTGACAAGATGCATATAGTATGTGTTGCAACCCCATGGATTGTAGCTCACCAAGCTCCTCTGTCCACAGGATTTCCCAGGCACGAATACTGGAGTGGGGGCCAAAGATCTAAATAGACATTTCTCCAAAGAAGACATACAGATGGCTAACAAATACATGAAAAGATGCTCAACATCACTCATTATCAGAGAAATGCAAATCAAAACCACTATGAGGTACCATTTCACACCAGTCAGAATGGCTGCGATCCAAAAGTCTACAAATAATAAATGCTGGAGAGGGTGTGGAGAAAAGGGAACCCTCTTACACTGTTGGTGGGAATGCAAACTAGTACAGCCACTATGGAGAACAGTGTGGAGATTCCTTAAAAAACTGGAAATAGAACTGCCTTATGATCCAGCAATCCCACTGCTGGGCATACACACTGAGGAAACCAGAAGGGAAAGAGACACGTGTACCCCAATGTTCATCGCAGCACTGTTTATAATAGCCAGGACATGGAAGCAACCTAGATGTGCATCAGCAGATGAATGGATAAGAAAGCTGTGGTACCTATACACAATGGATTATTACTCAGCCATTAAAAAGAATACATTTGAATCAGTTCTAATGAGGTGGATGAAACTGGAGCCTATTATACAGAGTGAAGTAAGCCAGAAGGAAAAACATAAATACAGTATACTAACGCATATATATGGAATTTAGAAAGATGGTAACGATAACCCTGTATACGAGACAGCAAAAGAGACACTGATGTATAGAACAGTCTTATGGACTCTGTGGGAGAGGGAGAGGGTGGGAAGATTTGGGAGAATGGCATTGAAACATGTGAAATGTCATGTATGAAACGAGATGCCAGTCCAGGTTCAGTGCACGATGCTGGATGCTTGGGGCTGGTGCGCTGGGACGGCCCAGGGGGATGGTATGGGGAGGGGGGAGGGAGGAGGGTTCAGGATGGGGAGCACGTGTATACCTGAAATTTAAAAAAAAAAAAAAAAATTAATAATTTTGTAGCTCAAAAAAAAAAGAAAGAGCAATAATCCCTGAAATTCCCTGTCATCCTTCTTCACCCCATGCCCATCTTCAGCTAGAATCCAGTTCAGAAATATAGAAGTCAATATAAAATCAAAGAACAATCAGAAGTGAATTTTAGGTCTTTAGTAGGAACTTTGTCCTAAATAATTCCAAGGGGCAACTTTCAGGGTCTTCAAAAAAAAAAAAAAACGAATACTGGAGTGGGTTGCCATTTCCTTTTTCAGGGGATCTTCCCAACTCAGGGATTGAATTTGAGTCTCTTGAGTCTCCCGCATATTGGCAGGTGGACTCTACACTAGCACCACCTGGGAAGGTCCATAATTATGTGTGCTTGGATACATTACATACGATTATAATAGCCAGCATAAAAGCAGGGTCTCTCCCTGGCTGGCTTTAAGGAAAGAAGCATTTGTGCTGAGAAGGCTTTGTAAAAGGGGATTGAGGTTAGCCTCTAGCCAACAGTCTGCAAGAAAATGAGGCCTTCATTCTTACAGTTTGTAAGAATTAAATGCTGTCAATATCATGTAAGCTTGGAAGAAAATCTCTTTTGGATTGAGCTTCAGATGAAACCTTAGCCATGCCTGATGCCATGATTGCAATAAATAGTGTCAAAGTTGATGCTTCATTTTCATTTCTGTGTTTCCTGTCCCCTAATCTTCTTGAGGGCTTTCCCAGTGGCTTATTAATACTGAATTCACCTGCAATGTAAGAGACATGGAATCGATCTCTGGGTCAGGAAGATCCTTTGGAAAAGGAAATGGCAACCTACCCGAGTATTCTTGCCTAGGAAGCACCATGGTCAGAGAAGCCTGGAGGGCTGTAGTCCAGGGGGTCACAAAACAGTTGGACATGTCTTAGGAACTAAACAACAACAAAATCTTTCTGAGACCAATGCTCTCAACCTACTTTCCTTTTCTTATCCCACTACCCCAAAGTACCAGTAATTCAGAATCCAGATTATAAAATGCACTTGCCATCAAAACAAAGTTTTCAGGCAAAATTCTGGGAATTTTGGTAATCTCCAGTAATCTTCCTCTCATTTGAAATTCAAGCTCTCTCTAACTTTGAAGTGCTTTGCTCTCCTTGAAATGTATGTTTTCTGTCCTTGCTTATTCTTTAGTTTCTCTATATAGGTTTCATCTTCTCTCTTCAGAGAGACACAGTGGCTCTTCAGGTTGAAGCTCAGTGTCTGACAGAGAGCAAATCCTCCACAGAAGTTTTTTCTAGGTAAAAATTCAAAGGTCAAAAGTCTTGAAATCATATAATGGTGTCTAACCCATCCTCTACTAGAGACAAAAATCTTCGTCCTGTGGTTGGCACCTAAACTCTCCAGATTCTAGAGAATTTCTGGAAAGGTTTAAAGGTAAATAGAACTACTGCTCTTTTAAAATGCATCAGAAAAGTAAGGATAACCAATGCCTTAAAATAAGAATAACAAATGCAGACCCATGATATTCATGAAGCATTTGCCATAGGTGGAATGGTTTATGCTGATATCTTATTGTTTAAGGTCCTCGATCAAGGACCACTGATGAGCTGGGAAATCAGAAAGGATCACTTTTCCCTAAGATATTTGGTTCTCTCTTGGAAGGTCAGAACCTGCCTCAAATATAGTGTTCAGGCTAATCTCTAAGTCTAATGAAGACAAAAGAGTCTATTTTGGGGGGGAAAAACCCACAATCATGAGGATCCAAGCAAATCAGCTATTTTATCTTGTGTTTCAATTAAGTAAATAAAGTTGCACATGTCTCTCTGTGGTAAAGACAAAATGACAAGATATTAATGTGTGTGGTAAACAATAAAATATTAGGTACAGCTAAAAATTGTTGTTAATGTTGATTATTACTAGTGAGTACTGACTTAGTCATAGTAATATGCTGGACGCTTAAGCACCTAACTCACTTTATCTTCCCTAAAACTTTATGATGTTAAGTATTATCAATATAGTACAGGTGAGAAAATGGAGACTCAAAAAGATTGTGATTTAAGCCTTCCCCAGGTCCCATAAACACCAGAGCCAGGATCCACACTTAGCTTTCGCTATTCCTCAAATCTACATTCTAGAAATAGTTCATTTATTTTTGTCCTGCCATTATCTGCTTTTGGATTCATGTTTACCAGATAAGAAAACCCATGAAAACATTTAAAAAAATATTCTCCAGTAAGGCTTTTGGAATTAAACAAGTGTCTATGTCCCTGAATCTTCATACCAGTTTATAAAATAAGAGCATGCCCGTAAGAGTCTCACTCGGATGTCGTCAAGAATGAAATTCATAACTGAGGGAGATGGGGAGTAAGACATACCAGGGAGCAGCTGAGATGAGTAACAAGGTATCTATTTTGTGCAGTCCCTTCTTGGATTGTAACTTTACTCCCTGTAATGCCTTCCCATTCCTCACCTTTGAAGGCGTTGGAGTGAGAAGAAATTCATTAATATAAGCCTGCTCTTGCCTGCTGAAAAGATGATGCTCATAAACTGCAGGCTAGGTCCCTATAAAAAAAAAATGAAATGAGATACCATGAGTCCCCTGAGAAGATTGGGTAACAAGTCTCCAACTATTTATTTGAGATATGTTCAAATTACTCTGAGGAAATTTCCTTTCCTGGCCAAAAGCTACATTCTCTGAGTTGAGACTACCATGCCTCTTATTTTAGAACACACATGGAATTGTATGCATGCACACATACACAGAACAACCACAAGCCCAGTCACACGTACACCATGTGCAAGCGCCCTAATTTTATCTTGGAAAAGAGAAAACACTGTTAGGTTTTCTCTCCCAAAATGCAAAAATAAAAGAATCAAACATTAAAGCATGGCGAGGGGCGAGTCTCAGTCTAACAGACTAAAATCCAAACGGAGAAGACAATGGCACCCCACTCCAATACCCTTGCCTGGAAAATCCCATGGACAGAGGAGCCTGGTAGGTTGCAGTCCATGGGGTCACTGAGGGTCGGACACAACTGAGCGACTTCACTTTCACTTTTCACTTTCATGCATTGTAGAAGGAAATGGCAACCCACTCCAGTGTTCTTGCCTGGAGAATCCCAGGGATGGGGGAGCTTAGTGTGCTGCCGTCTACGGTGTCACACAGAGTCGGACATGACTGAAGCGACTTAGCAGCAGCAGCAGTTCTTTCATACACTATCCGTGAAATCTTGGAAGTAACTTTCTCTCTGATTCTAATTTACCATCTATTAAAATAAGGACAAAAAAATACTTAACCTCCTGGTGTTGCCATGAGGACTTAACTAAAAGAATGCATGGCAACAAAGAATATATGGCATATAAGCTGGTAATGAGTGATCCCTAACAAATGCTTTCCTTAGACTGGATGAGCATCTAGACTCCTAATGAAGAGATAATACCACTCTGATGGCAGAAATTGAAGAGGAACTAAAAAAGACTCTTGATGAGGGTTAAAGAAAAGAATGAAAGAGCTGGCTTAAAACTCAACATTCAAAAAACTAAGATTATGGCATCCGGTCCCATACTTCATGGTGAATAAATGGGGGAAAAAGTAGAAACAGTGGCAGATTTTATTTTCTTGGGCTCCAAAATCACTGTGAACAGTGACTTCAGCCATGAAATTAAGAGATACTTGCTCTTTGGAAGGAAAGCTATGACAAACCTAGATAACATATTAAGAAGAAGAGATATCATCTTCCCAACAAAGATCCATATACTCAAAGCTATGTTTTTACCAGTAGTCATGTACAAATGTGAAAGATGAACCATAAAGAAGGCTGAGTGCTGAACAATTGATGCTTTCAAACTGTGGAGTTGATTCTCTTTTTTTTTTCTAATTTTATTTTATTTTTAAACTTTACATAATTGTATTAGTTTTGCCAAATATCAAAATGAATCCGCCACAGGTATACATGTGTTCCCCATCCCGAACCCTCCTCCCTCCTCCCTCCCCATACCATCCCTCTGGGCTGTCCCAGTGCACCAGCCCCAAGCATCCAGCATCGTGCATCGAACCTGGACTGGCAACTCGTTTCCTACATGATATTTTACATGTTTCATTGCCATTCTCCCAAATCTTCCCACCCTCTCCCTCTCCCACAGAGTCCATAAGACTGTTCTATACGTCAGTGTCTCTTTTGCTGTCTCGTATACAGAGTTATTGTTACCATCTTTCTAAATTCCATATATATGCATTAGTATACTGTATTTATGTTTTTCCTTCTGGCTTACTTCACTCTGTATAATAGGCTCCAGTTTCATCCACCTCATTAGAACTGATTCAAATGTATTCTTTTTAATGGTTGAGTAATACTCCATTGTGTATATGTACCACAGCTTTCTTATCCATTCATCTGCTGATGGACATCTAGGTTGCTTCCATGTCTTGGCTATTATAAACAGTGCTGCGATGAACACTGGGGTACACGTGTCTCTTTCCCTTCTGGTTTCCTCAGTGTGTATGCCCAGCAGTGGGATTGCTGGATGTGGAGTTGATTCTTGAGAATCCCTTGGACTGCAAGGAGATCAAACCAGTCAATTCTAATGGAAACCGACTCTGAATATTCACTGGAAGGAATGATGCTGAAGCTCCAATACTTTGGCCATTTGATGTGAAGAACTGACTCATTGGAAAAGACCCTGATGCTGGGAAAGACTGAAGGCAGGGACAGAAGAGGGTGACAGAGGATGAGATGTTTGGATGCCATTACCAACTCAATGGACATATGTTTGAGCAAACTCTGGAAGACAGGGAAGCCTAGCATGCTGCAGTTCATGGGGTCTCAATAGTCAGGCAGGACTTAGAGACTAGACAATACCAATGAAGAGACAAGCTCCTATAAGTGTGAACAAAGGCTGGGTTATATTTCAAAAGAGAAAAACTATGGCAAAGTACTAGGTTGCAGGTCCTGATACAAGAACTCTCTCTTGCTTTCTGAACCAGCTTCATTTCACCATGCATTCATGCTAAGTCACTTTAGTCATGTTCCACTCTCTGAGAACCTATGGGCTGTAGCCCACCAGGCTCCTCTTTCCATGGGATTCTCCAGGCAAGAATACTGGAGTGGTTTGTCATGCCCTACTCCAAGGATCTTCCCAACCCAGGGATCGAACCTGCATCTCTTATGGCTCCTGCACTGGCAGGCAGATTCTTCACCACCAGTGGCACTTGGGAAGCCCCTCATTTCAGCACACATGTACTGAAAAGCCACTAGATGCAGGTGATGGTTTGTATCGCTTAAACTTCTCTTCTTCAAGCCTCCCTTTCATTGGTCACTATGACCACATCTGGTCTTCCTGGAGGAATTCAATTTGCCTCCTTTTCAGAGATTAGAACTTTTAACACATTTGTACAAGTAGATACAACATATTATCCTTTCATGGACTTGGAAGTTTTATTTCTAGAACCTCATCAGTCAGTTCAGTTCAGTTCAATCACTCAGTTGTGTCTGACTCTTTGTGACCCCATGAATCGCAGCACACCAGGCCTCCCTGTCCATCACCAACTCCCGAAGTTCACTCAGACTCACGTCCATCGAATCAGTGATGCCATCTAGCCATCTCATCCTCTGTCGTCCCCTTCTCCTCCTGCCCTCAATCCCTCCCAACATCAGAGTCTTTTCCAATGAGTCAACTCTTCGCATGACATGGCCAGAGTACTGGAGTTTCAGCTTTAGCATCATTCCTTCCAAAGAACACCCAGGACCGATCTCCTTTAGAATGGACTGGTCTAGAACCCCATACACTCCTAGAAAAAGCAAGGGAATTCTAGAAAAAGCAAGTGAATTCATAGAAATAACAAGAGAATTCCAGAAAAACATCTGCTTCATTGACTGTGCTAAAGCCTTAGTGAGGACCACAATAAACTGTGGAAAACTCTTAAAGAGATGGCAATACCAAACCACCTTACCTGCCTCTTAAGAAGCATGTATTCAGGTCAAGAAGCAACAGTTAGAACTGGACATGGAACAACGGACTGGTTCCAAATTCGGAAAGGAGTACATCAAGGCTGTATTTTCACCCTGCTTATTTAACTTATATGCAGAGTGCATCATGTGAAATGCTAGGCTAAATGAAGCACAAATTGGAATCAAGATTGCTGGGAGAGATTTCAATAACTTCAGATATGCAGATGACACCAACCTTAGGGCAGAATGTGAAGAGGAGCTAAAGAGCCCCTTGATGAAGGTGAAAGAGTGAAAAAGCTGGCTTAAAACTCAACATTCAGAAAACAAAGATTATGGCATCCAGGCCCATCTCTTCATGGCAAATAGATGAGGAAACAATGGAAACAATGACAGACTTTATTTTCTTGGGCTCCAAAATCACTGCAGATGGTGACAGCAGCCATGAAATTAAAAGATGCTTGCTCCTTGGAAGATAAGTTTTGGCAAACCTATATAGCATATTAAGAAGCAGAGATATTACTTCGCTAACAAAGGTCCATATAGTCAAAGCTATGGTTTTTCCAGTGTCATGTATGGATGTGAGAGTTGGACCATAAAGAAAGCTGAGTGCCAAAGAATTGATGCTTTTGAACTGTGGTGTTGGAGAAGACTCTCGAGAGACCCTTGGACTACAAGGAAATCAAACCAGTCAATCCTAAAGGAGATCAATCCTGAATGTTCATTGGAAGGGCTGATGATGAAACTGAAGCTCCAATACTTTGGCCACCTGAGGCAAAGAGCCTACTCATTGGAAAAGTTCCTGATGCTGGGAAAGATTGAAGATAGGAGGAGAACAAGATGACAGAGGACCAGATGGTTAGATGGCATCACCCACTCAATGGGCTGAGTTCAAGCAAGTTCCAGGAGTTGGTAAAGGACAGGGAAGCCTGGTGTGCTGCAGCCCATGGAGTCTCAAAGAGTCAGTCATGACTGAGCGACTGAACAACAACATTGACTCCTAGTTCAGATGCTATAAAGAAGAAGTGAAAATCCAGAGAAGCCAGAGGACAAGATAGAAAGAAAGGGGAATAAAACAGGGAATAAATGATGGGGGACAGAAGTGCCCAGAATCACTACCCTCAGTCAGTTCCATAAGGGCAGGAACCACACCTGTTTTATTAATTTCATCCCCTTAGTTCCTAGAATATGATCTGACAGATGTCTATCGTATCAACAATAAAGTTGAAAAGAATAAGCCATGTCAGAGATTGTTAAAAGCAAGTTTAGCCAACAAACTCATTTTTCAGCATTTATAAGCATTCTGTTTGTAATTATTCCTTTTTTCTTGAAAACAGTCAGACTTGAAGACAGGGATAAGAGATGTGGTATCTTGGCTATAGGATGCTTGCTCTGTACATGGTAGGGGACAAAGAAAATGGGAATGTAACAATCAGTTATATTTTTGCTCAGTGGACATAACTTTTCCAGTAAATCCTAATTTCCAGGGACAATTGGATCTCTTAGGCACCAAAAATTTGAACAAAATCAGACTTTTATGCCTCTCCTACCAAAATAAGTGTATTTTTTTTCTGACTAGTATTTTATTAATTATTGTTTGTTTTTAAAGCACAGGCAGAGATTCTGAAGGGCAGAGGATGAGGGAAACAGGGCACAATTGAATGCAAAGATGTCTTCTGAAGCATATATGCATCAAAATGAATGAATGGTTAACTCAGCTTATGCAACTAAGTTGTATCCTCTAGACCAAATAAGGGTCTTATTTCAGTAATTACTTCATGCTTTTCTTTGCACAGAGACACAAATAGATGTCTTTTTGTGAGATACTTCAGGATGAAAGCAGGAGACCAAACATACTATCTACCAAACAGGGAACCCTGACTTTGCCATCATTAACATCAAATAGCCAGTCAGTTCCTAGACAGACTTCAGCAGCATGTGCTAGGATATTGTGCAAAATAATTATACAACACTAGATAAACCCAGCATCCATGACATTAACTGACAAATTAACCCTGCATTAAACCTTTCCATGGGCTTTTCCAGAGCCAGATGTAACCTCACATCCTTTACCATGACTCAATTACCATACTCACCTTCCAACCAGGACAAATTAGTTCAACAACCCTGGATCTCAATGATAGGTGGCATCTCTGTATCAACCAGTTACTTGGTATCAGGTAGCTGGATTATGACCCAGGAAAAGTGCACAGACTAGTCGTCATGTTAATGACTCTTCAAATAATTCAGAACTTTCATTCAATGACATTTTTTTTTTAAATCAGCCACTAAATCTACATTTTTGATTCCACAATTTCCATTGAGCTTTATCTCTCGCTTTATTATACTAATTCAATTCACATGTGTTGGGCATCTATCATATACAGGAACTGTGCAAAATGCAGGGCAGGGAAGACACCCACAGTCCTTAGCTTTTGGAGTCTGAATTTTAGGAGGATGGAGGAGAGACAAATCCTGAAATAGAAAGGAATGGAGGAAAATGAGAAGGACTAGTATACAAATAATATAATTAGTGAAAGTAACTTTTAATCAAACCCATTATACATTGCTTTCAGTTCAGTTCAGTCGCTCAGTCGTGTCTGACTCTTTTTGACCCCATGAATCCCAGCACGGCAGGCCTCCCTGTCCATCAACAACTCCCAGAGTTCATTCAGACACACGTCCATCGAGTCAGTGATGCCATCCAGCCATCTCATCCTCTGTCGTCCCCTTCTCTTCCTGCCCCCAATCCCTCCCAGCATCACAGTCTTTTCCAATGAGTCAACTCTTCTCATGAGGTGGCCAAAGTACTGGAGTTTCAGCTTTAGCATCATTCCTTCCAAAGAAATCCCAGGGCTGATCTCCTTCAGAATGGACTGGTTGGATCTCCTTGCAGTCCAAGGGACCCTCAAGAGTCTTCTCCAACACCACAGTTCAAAAGCATCAATTCTTCAGTGCTCAGCTTTCTTCACAGTCCAACTCTCACATCCATACATGACCACAGGAAAAACCATAGCCTTGACTAGATGGACCTTTGTTGGCAAAGTAATGTCTCTGCTTTTGAATATGCTATCTAGGTTGGTCATAACTTTCCTTCCAAGGAGTAAGCGTTTTTTTAATATCATGGCTGCAGTCACCATCTGCAGTGATTTTGGAGCCCAGAAAAATAAAGTCTGACACTGTTTCCACTGTTTCCCCATCTATTTCCCATGAAGTGATGGGACCAGATGCTATGATCTTCATTTTCTGAATGCTGAGCTTTAAGCCAACTTTTTCACTCTCCACTTTTGCTTTCATCAAGAGGCTTTTTAGTTCCTCTTCACTTTCTGACATAAGGGTGGTGTCATCTGCATATCTGAGGTTATGGATATTTCTCCCAGCAATCTTGATTCCAGCTTGTGCTTCTTCCAGCCCAGCATTTCTCTTGATGTACTCTGCATATAAGTTAAATAAGCAGGGTGACAATATACAGCCTTGACAAACTCCTTTTCCTATTTGGAACCAGTCTGTTGTTCCATGTTCAGTTCTAACTGTTGCTTCCTGACCTGCATACAGATCTCTCAAGAGACAAGTCAAGTAGTCTGGTATTCCCATCTCTTTTAGAATTTCCCACAGTTTATTGTGATCCATACAGTCAAAGGATTTGGCATAGTCAATAAAGCAGAAATAGATGTTTTCCTGGAATTCTCTTGCTTTTTCCATGATCCAGCGGATGTTGGCAATTTGACCTCTGGTTCCTCTGCCTTTTCTAAAACCAACTTGAACATCAGGAAGTTCACAGTTCACATATTGCTGAAGCCTGGCTTGGAGAATTTTGAGCATTACTAGCATGTGAGATGAGTGCATTTGTGTGGTAGTTTGAGCATTCTTTGGCATTGCCTTTCTTTGGGATTGGAATGAAAACTGACCTTTTCCAGTCCTGTGGCCACTGCTGAGTTTTCCAAATTTGCTGGCATATTGAGTGCAGCACTTTCACAGCATCATCTTTCAGGATTTGAAAGAGCTCAACTGGAATGCCATCACCTCCACTAGCTTTGTTTGTAGTGATGTTTTCTAAGGCCCACACCTGACTTCACATTCCAGGATGTCTGGCTCTAGGTCAGTGATCACACCGTCATGATTATCTGGGTCGTGAAGATCTTTTTGTACAGTTCTATGTATTCTTGCCACCTCTTCTTAATATCTTCTGCTTCTGTTAGGTCTATACCATTTCTGTCCTTTATCGAGCCCATCTTTGTATGAAATGTTTCCTTGCTATCTCTAATTTTCTTGAAGAGATCTCTAGTCTTTCCCATTCTATTGTTTTCCTCTATTTCTTTGCATTGATCACTGAGGAAGTCTTTCTTATCTTTTCTTGCTATTCTTTGGATCTCTTTGGATCAGATGCTTATATCTTTCCTTTTCTCCTTTGCTTTTTGCTTCTCTTCTTTTCTCAGCTATTTTTAAGGCCTCCCCAGACAGCCATTTTGCTCTTTTGCATTTCTTTTCCATGGGGATGGTCTTGATCCCCGTCTCCTGTACAATGTCACGAACCTCATTCCATAGTTCATCAGGCACTCTATCTATCAGATCTAGGCCCTTAAATCTATTTCTCACTTCCACTGTATAATCATAAGGGATTTGATTTAGGTCATACCTGAATGATCTAGTGGTTTTCCCTACTTTCTTCAATTTAAATCTGAATTTGGTAATAAGGAGTTCATGATCTGAGCCACAGTCAGCTCCCAGTCTTGTTTCTGTTGACTGTATAGAGCTTCTCTATCTTTGGCTGCAAAAAATATAATCAACCTGATTTCAGTGTTGACCATCTGGTGATGTCCATGTGGAGAGTCTTCTCTTGTGTTGTTGGAAGAGGGTGTTTGCTATGACCAGTGCATTTTCTTGGCAAAACTCTATTAGTCTTTGCCCTGCTTCATTCAACAGGTGTTTCTTGACTTCCTACTTTTACATTCCAGTCCCCTATAATGAAAAGGACATCTTTTTTGTGTGTTAGTTCTAAAAGTCTTGTAGGTCTTCATAGAACCATTCAACTTCAGCTTCTTTAGCGTTACTGGTTGGGGCATAGACTTGGATTACTGTGAATGGTTTGCCTTGGAAATGAACAGAGATCATTCTGTCGTTTTTGAGATTGCATCCAAGTACTGCATTTCAGACTCTTTTGTTGACCATGATGGCTACTCCATTTCTTCTGAGGGATTCCTGCCCGCAGTAGTAGATATAATGGTCATCTGAGTTAAATTCACCCATTCCAGTCCATTTCAGTTTGCTGATTCCTAGAATGTCGACATTCACTCTTGCCATCTCTTGTTTGACCATTTCCAATTTGCCTTGATTCATGAACCTGACATTCCAGGTTCCTATGCAATATTGCTCTTTACAGCATCTGACCTTGCTTCTATCACCAGTCACATCCACAGCTGGATATTCTTTTTGCTTTGGCTCCATCCCTTCATTCTTTCTGGAGTTATTTCTCCACTGATCTCCAGTAACATATTGGGTACCTACTGACCTGGGGAGTTCCTCTTTCAGTATCCTATCATTTTGCCTTTTCATACTGTTCATGGGGTTCTCAAGGCAAGAATACTGAATTGGTTTGCCATTCCCTTCTCCAGTGGACCACATTCTGTCAGATCTCTCCACCATGCCCATACATTGGCATCTCTCCATACACTGCTTTAGGTTTCTTTACATTTGTGATTTATTTACTGACTCTTAATGTACCTGGCATATACAAATAATTGTTTAATAAATCCACCCAACATCTCTAAAAAGTGATTCTCATCCCAATTTTATAGACAAGAAAACTAAGTTTCAGAATACTATGGAATAATAACATCAGTAACAAAGATAATTATAGAATCTAAGATCTGCCAACTCTGTAAGATAAGCCAAGCATTTACTCACACCATCTCATTCAATCTCACAATCATCTTGTTGGGAGGAACTATTATTATCCCATTCAATAGGCCAAAACGCTGTCAATTAGGAAAGCCAGAATACAAACTCAAGTCAAACTATTCTAAGTCTCTATTTTCTAGCACAGATGAAAGCCTGAGGCCTAGAAAGTGCAGATCTTGTCCTATAATCCCAAACAGAGGAAAATCTGAGCCCAGAAAACCATCTGATTCCAAAGTGCCTGTTCCTACTCTTACCCAGGAAAGATTATTTTCTTCCCGATTCTAAAGGTACACATAAAAGATATTCATATTTTGATTCATTCATATCCTGAATACTTCTAATACGGGGCCTCAAAAATAGGCATGGCTTCCACTTGCCTCAGGTGTCTCACCTGAAGTACAGATCTTCCCCCTCCCTCTGCCAGCCTTTGCATCCCTTTGCCTCAAAGCCCTCTCTCCTCTGGGGTACTGCTGTTCATTTGTACCAATATAGACTGCTCTGGCCATGTTCTTTAACCACAGCCCTGTGTGTATACACGTGTACACACATATACACACACATCAACCCTCCTCCCCACCCCGCCAAAAAAAAAAAAATAATAACTGCCACGGCAAAGGACAAAGAGGACAGAGAGATAAACAGAGAGAGAAAGTGGCAGGTGACAGAAAGGGAGAAAAGGACATGTCACAGAGATAAGAGGAGACTGTGGGAAGTCATCAGAGCCAAGAGATTTCCCGAAGCAAGAGACAAAGAGGAATGATTTCCTCTTACTGTGTTAGGCACCATGCCAATTACATTAGAGGCTTTACTTTTGAACCTATTTATATCGATTCTGTATGGGAGGTACTATTGTTCCTTACTTTACAGAAAATACACACATACAGGTGTTACGGAAATTTTCCAGGCTCACACAGGTAATAGGTGAATGAGCCTATTAGCCATTAAGATTTATATCTTTATGGCTCTGCTGTCAAAAATATGTTCTAAAAATGTAAAAAGAAATAATGTCTTAGACAATAGTCCCCACTGTGGCACATACAACCAAAGGATCAGTGAGATTGAATCCTAAGGGCCTCTGTTTTTGGTAACAAAAATATAGGCAAGCCTACAAATTATCGGAGAAGGCAATGGCACCCCACTCCAGTACTCTAGCCTGGAAAATCCCATGGATGGAGGAGCCTGGTGGGCTGCAGTCCATGGGGTCGCGAAGAGTCGGACATGACTGAGTGACTTCACTTTCACTTTTCCCTTTCATGCATTGGAGAAGGAAATGGCAACCCACTCCAGTGTTCTTGCCTGGAGAATCCCAGGGACGGGGGAGCCTGGTGGGCTGCCATCTATGGGGTCGCACAGAGTCAGACACGACTGAAGCGACTTAGCAGCAGCAGCAGCACAAATTATAATCCATTCCAGGATAATCTGGAGATCAAAAGCAATGCTGTTAATAATTATGCCAAGAAAACAGATGTAAATGGGGATGTATAGCCACCCTACTAAGAGAAATTTGCAAGGAGTCCCTTGGACTGCAAGGAGATCATACCAGTCAATCTTAAAGGAAATCAATCCTGAATATTTACCAGAAGGACTGAAGCTGAAGCTCCAATATTTTGGCCACCTGATGTGAAGAGCTGACTCATTGGAAAAGACCCTGATGCTGGGAAAATTGAAGGCAGGAGGAGAAGGGGATGACAAAGGACAAGATGGTTGGATGGCCTTACTAACTCGATGGACATGAGTTTGAGCAAGCTCCAGGAGATAGTGATGGACTGGGAAGTGTGGCGTGCTGCAACCCCTGGGGTTGCAAAGAGTCAGACATGACTGAGCAACTGAAAAACAACATAAGAGACAATTGTGACTTTCTAAAACAATAGTCTTAGTAGAGTATGGAAATGTGGTGGAAAGCGGTTAGCAGAGGACCAAAGAGTTAAGAGAAGATAACAACAGTAGAAAATGAGGAAAGTGGGAAAGAACTGGACCCTTTGAAAGTGAGACTTTATTTTTTAAACATTTTAAAACCATTTGTATTCCAATCAGAGGTTAAACTTAAGAATGCTACTGTTCTTCCAAATCTGTTTTTAATTATGCAGCTATCACACCAAGGAAACAATGCCCAGGATTAAACCCATTTCCACAACTCTTTTTAGGACCTTAGGAGACTAAGAATCTGAGCAAAATGTAAACTTTACTCTGGGGAGCTTGCAAACCCTAAAGGAGCATAAAATGTAAAAGTAAGTGACTATAATTGCAGCATTAAGATTCTTCCTGGCTAACCCAAGTTTGTTTTGGTAGGCTGCTAAGTTCAGCACTAACCTAGTTCAGCACCGGGACCCTATGGAGGTATTTTTATTGTATCCGACTGTACCTAGAAATTGTGAAAGAAGCCCAAATATGGAGACTTTTCCCTTGTGATGTATGGGGTAAGCAAGGCCCTTTCAACCAACCTAACTCACTCTACTCAAAAAAGTCAGGCCTGACACGCAGCATTTCATTTCACTTAATCCTTACTATAGTTCACTAAAATGGGTACTATTCTTATGTAATTTTTCATTTTAAATGTCTTGAGTGCAGAGATGTTTAAACTATTAGCCCAGCATCACATAGCTAGTAATTGTTGGCAGTTCTGCACACTTTCCCTTCTATTCTGTAAATGTGTTAGGAATTTTGTTCATTACTTTTATAATAATTACTTATTTATTAAGTATCTTCAACATGTTACCCAAGGAGTTACTATTATCATTGGGAAAACTTAAAAAAAAAAAAAGAAACACATTATAAAAAGAATGTAATTATCAGTTAAGATTCAAAAGGAAAGTAAATGCTAAAGAGATTTAGGAGAGTGAGTTTCAATTTTCAGAACAGACTTCAAACATATAAGTTGAGAGTGGATGTAGACTCCACAGGAAAGATCTGGAAAAGCAGGATTAGGCAGCCATTCAGGAGCAGGATGACAGGCAGAGAGGGCATCTGCTTACACAGCAGATTTGGAGTATTTTAGAGCCAAACGGATATCATGGACTGTTGCATTTAGAGCCAGGGGACCAGGAATCAATATGACATCTAGCTGTATCTGCAGTCCTGACCTCAGTTTTCTCATTTGTAACAAAAGGAGATTGGCTAAATGATACACAGGTTCCCTTTCAACTTCAGAACATGCTGTTGTTTAGAAACCAACACTGCAGTCAGAACACAGGACATCCTGGCTTAAAAAGAATTCCTCTGCTTTGAGACAGATTATGATCAGTGTATCCTTTCAAAGGTACTGTGATGGAAATGACTAAGTAGTGACTACTTACCAATGACAACTTCAGTTGTTACTATGGTTGCTTCTTGGTAATAATCTACTCATTTGGAAAATATTCACTCAACATCATATATAACAGGCCTTGGGGAAGAGGGGATGGTTATGTACTTCCTCAAGAAGTTTATAATCTAAGAGGTTTTATATAACCTGGAGCCCATGGGTCAAATTAAGGTCACGGATTATACTTTTACAATACTCAGGTTTTAAATGTTGAGTTGTTACCAGCATTTAAAAATTACCCAATTTCTCATAAATGACCCTCTTGTTCTAGCTGGGTAAGCAGTAATTAAGACAACTCTGGGAAGGAATAACCACTCACTGTCACGTTTCATGGATGAGAAGCTTTATTCTGTTTCTTTTTGTTTTCTACCTAAGCAGAAAAGACTACTCCAAAATTAGTTAACTTGTATGTTGAAGGACTGTATCTTCATACCTGAACCCCTCTGTGTAAAGGAGACAAACTTCACAAAAAAAGATTTAAAAAAGCAAATCAAATAAATCTTAACCTCATGGTGTAACTCTCTAACTTTAGTAACTACTTTTTCCATCCAAATATTTGTATCATTTATATAAAAGTGAGAAAGGTGATTTATTTGGACTCACATCTTTATTATCCAATCTTCCCGTTGTGTTCTTATGAAACTATGTTCACATTTTGGTTCTCAGTCTTCATAGGGTCATGTTGCCTAGATTATATCTCTTGAACTTAAATGCCAAAAGCCAAGGGAAACCCAAGCATGAAGCCTCAGGCATAAAGCACTTGGAAATTTTTGTTTCTTGTGCTTGGCTAATTAAATCAAACTCTGCTCTGAAACCTGCTTTGGAAAGTGACAGGCTTAATGGTCTGGTGAGCAAACATTGGAGTTGCCACCACACTTGAGTTATGGTGGTTTAAACTACAAATTAATTGAAATTCATAGCTTCCATTTTTTAAGAGAGAGAAATCTCCAAGGTATCCCAGAGGAAATAACCACTGAGTTCTAAGGAGGAAGTCCCTAGACTTAATGGAGGAGGAGACAGGAATGAATGACATGATCCCTATGTGTCTAATTATCCAAGGAGAAATGTTTCTTTTTAAGTCCACTCTTACACAACAAATTAGAAATACAAGCAGTTATGAACCAAAGGCATCCAACAACTGATCTCTAGTGAATCAAATATATTCTGCAAGTTTGAAGTATCATTTCCATTCTTCCTTGTCCTGGTTACAAATATAACTGATAACTAGCTAGCTCTGAACCTTTCTTTCACCTAGTCAGCAAGTTGGAATCAAGGATTCTTGGGAAAAGGGAAACAAAAAACTTTGGCTAGATTATATGTAAGTATTTACATAAAATTAATAAGCTCACATTTTTAGCATAACCAATATTGCTTCCATTACTCATCACAGCTCTAATAACAAACACACTTGATCTGTAGTACACGAACACAGCATTGCCCTTGTGTTTTCAGATTTTTTGTACCTTCTTTACAGGGCTGTTTTCAGATGAACAATCTGTCTTTAAATTTAAAAATACCTAAAAGGTAGAGGTTGAAGAAAAACAGATTGAGCATACCATTTCAAAGTACAGTTAACATGCTGTTTAAAATTATTGGTTGGTTATTCCATGTTTCTTGATTTTTGAACTTCTACTAGATTAGTTTATTTCACTTTCTAGTCCTCCGGTTGGAATAAGCAACAGACATGGTCAATCTTGCTTTAGTGAATGAACAAAGGTAGGCTTTGGTTCGTTTGGTTTAAAAGTAATTCAAATTATGGATAGAGTTGATGGTTTAATGAAAATAAATAGATGAGTTTATCAAATGGGATTGTATATAGTCATTAAATAGAAGGAGATAGACTCAGAATTATCAACATGGAAAGATGACTAAAAAATAATACTAAGGGAAAGATTACATTGTATGTGTATATCAAATGAAAGTCAGTCAGTTGTGTCTGACTCTTTGTGACCCCCCCTGGACTATATAGTCCATGGAATTCTCCAGGCCAGAATACTGGAGTGGGTAGCCTTTCCCTTCTCCAGGGGATCTTCCCAACCCAGGGATTGAACCAAGGTCTCTCGCATTACAGGCAGATTCTTTACCAGCTGAGCCACAAGAGAAGCCCTGTATGTGTATATTATGACCCAATTTGTATATTTGTGTGTATATATAAATCTAAACATACATATTCATATGCAATATGTTAATCCATGGACAGAAAAACATCAGGAAAACCTGTAAGTTATATATTAAAGATTTTCACATTAAAATTTTTACATATCATTTGTTTATATCATGCACATTTTTCTTTAAAATTTTTATTTCTAATGGGAAGTTATATGCATTTTGACACTTAAATTCATGTAACTGTCAGTGTAAAAATGCAACAAAAAGTATTCACCAAAAATTATGTTTATAATGCAAAGAGAAAAGATGTTACAATAAATCTAGGTGAAGTGCCGGTATTCTGGAGGCTTCTGCCCAGAAAACCCCCTGCCACTGAGGCTTCCACAGGAAGCCTCATCAATAGCAGCTGCTCCAGCACTTCCAGCCCCCAGGCCTGGAAACAGCTCGCTTGACACAAAGAGAAGCAGCTCTGTGGGAGACAGAGATGACTGGGAAGGCACACAGCTTTGATATTTTTATTCACTAATAATAAATGCATTCTCATAACAATAAAGATGTCTTGAATACTATTCTAGCAGCTGGAATTTGATCATGTGATACAGTGATAGCTTTGCCATTATTGGTTAGAAAAACCTGGCTTCTAGTGGGGGGAATTCCCTGCCAGTTTTCAGCTTCATGCAGTGCATGCCTTTAGTGCAGCAATGGTACTTTTGGATTATTCTCCAACAATTAAAATAAGAAGATCAAATTTGTAAAAGAAAGTATTAAAGAGGTTTGGGGGTTCTTCTGAGAGTCTGAAAATCAGAACAATAACAACACAAACACAGGCTCCAGAGAAAAGCAGAGGAATGGTATGCAATGCCAAGATGCTTGCATGTGACTTAATTTCCCTAGAATATCACATCAAAAAATGGTTGGTATTTGGAAATAGCCTTGTTCTCTCTAATGTGGCACCAATAACCTCCTGGAGGCACTGTTACTGCAGTTTCTTCCTGAGTACATCCCTGCTGCTGCTAAGTCGCTTCAGTCGTGTCTGACTCTGTGCGACCCCATAGACGGCAGCCCACCAGGCTCCCCCATCCCTGGGATTCTCCAGGCAAGAACACTGGAGTGGGTTGCCATTTCCTTCTCCAATGCATGAAAGGGAAAAGTGAAAGTGAAGTCGCTCAGTCATGTCCGACTCTTCGCAACCCCATGGACTGTAGCCTACTAGGCTCCTCTGTCCATGGGATTTTTCAGGCAAGAGCACTGGAGTGGGTTGCCATTGCCTTCTCTGAGTACATCCCTAGAGAAACCCTAATTGTTGGTCACCGACACTGCAGAGGGGCTGAGAGCAGACCCAGTATTCACCACCAAGTCTTTACCAGCATCACTGCAGGTGACGCACTGAAAGCACCATCTGGGCACTGAGATGACAAAAGCATCAAGGAGCCAATATCCTGAGCTTGCTCTGCCATCATCAGTGAGCCGGGTAAGTCAAAGGGTTTCCAGCTGGGAGAATTCATCCATTGTGGCTGCAGGAGAGAACAACTGAAGTGTGCTCTTACGTCTCATCCCTCACAGGCATCTTTATTACCACTCAAAGGATCCAGTTAGGCCCCAGGTGAGGCTAGAACCCCACTTTAAGAGGTGGACACATACCGCTTGGGATGAAGTGACTCCCTCATATAGAAAAAGACCTTGTTTTTCTTTCATTTTTCCAGGAGTATCTATTTACTCAGTTTTGCTCCTTTAGTTCCTGCCAGACATTTGACTTTTTCCCAGAATTTTAACCACCTGCCTTGCTCTGTCATTTGGAATTAGTGTCCACATGACTGCTTTTGCCTGACTTGGGACTCAACTCGTCTACTCCGTGCTGTGTATGTCTCTCCCAGCTGTGGCCCATGGCTTTGATCTAACCTTGATTAAGCCCCTTTGTGATCCTTCAAGCACTGCTTCAGGTCCCTGGACCCCTCATCTGGCATCCTGAATACTTGCACACTGACCAGAATAAGAGATTAAGGCTTGGCTCCTGGTTCCCTGGCTTGGTCTTCCTCTGTGTGGCCACTGTGGCCTTCAGAGAGTACCCCGTTCTCCTTGTCTGGGGCAGAACTGGCACCCTATGTAAGCTCTACTTCTCAGTTCCTAAGTGCTTCTTGGAAAACAAGATGATTAAGACTCTTTCATATACAGTGTCAGGAGGCCTCAGTGTCCATTTGGCTTTTTGTACAAAGTCATATGTTGCTATTTTTGATACACATGCCTCAGTGAAGCTGCCTACAGGCATCTTCTCTTCTGCACCTCATCACTCACCACTCCCTGCTATAAAATTTAAGAGCTCCATAATGGCTGGGGAGAAATATTCTCTCTAGATGATGGTCTAAGAAACAACGAGATCTGCTACTTTTAACCGATTTACTGGATCCTTAAAATTTTTAATGAAATAAGAATGGTGTGGAGAACCATGTCTCCCCTCCATCACTAACCTGCATCCACATAGCTTTCTTCTAACCTTTCCCCATATGAGAATCCACCACTATCATTGTGTTCTATAGTAAAATCAAAGTTAAAGATTCAAACATCAGAATTTTCTGGTTTTGAAAATATATTAGAGAATATATTAAAAAAACATATTAAGAATATATTAAGAAAATATATTAAGAAGCAGCAGGTTACATGGCTCTATACCACAATTTACTACTGAATCCTCCAGTTTACCAGATGTGAACTCCCTTCAGTCTAAAACAGAGGATAGGTATAAATAGGAACCAATAGAGGGTGTTTCACCAAGTATAGAGGCACATGAGGTACGTGACTGACATCTAATTATTCAGATTCTGCTCTTGCGTTACCAGGAAAACATGAACTGCATCTGTAGGGGATCGCTGCACCGGGACCAACAAGATGACTATCTACCTGGGCTGAGCAGGAAACGGGGGTCAGACACAGGCACGCCCTGAGCTCTGGGTGATCTTTGTTGTTGGTTCCTGATAGCATCTAGGCTTAAGTTTCCAGAAGCATCTTTTACCTTTTCAAATCAACCCCATGTGCCGCCTTTATAACAATCAGTGTTCCCCAAATATAAGATCAGCCGTATCCTGAGTCAGCATGCTCCCTAGACAAGCTATGGTCTCGATTGTCCAGATGTTAACAAGTGGAGGTATCACCCGTGGCTGCATTAGATGACCTATCATGTTATATCTACTGTCTCAAATTTGACTCCAGTGTAATAAAGTTGTGATTTAATATCCAATATCACAAGCAATAGGATAGTTATTACTCTTCCCATCATTGCCATTAGTGGCAAAACCTGGACCAGTCAATACTTTATTGACTATCAGCCCAATGCTCCATCTAACAGTCTTTAAGCCAAAGCTTACATGTCCAATGCCAAGAAGTTCACAAAATAAAACCCAGCAAAGATGAAGGGAAGTGGCACTTAGCTAGTATTGGAGAAAGTCACAGAAGACAGTCTTGGATTCCATGGCCAATTTTTTTTTTTTTCCTCTCTCCACGATCATGAACTCATGTTTCATCCAATATCATAATTTCTAAGAATGCACTACCGAGACCACATACCGTTGCTAAGTCCCTAGACAGACGCCTCAGTTCAATCACCCCATGCAGTTCCTCGCTTTGGTCTGGCTGGTCTGAGGCCACCTAGGGGCTGTCACAGGGAGGGAAAGAACCTGCTTCCACTCAAAACCATAAAAGAGAGCATTCCATGGCTCAGAAAACAATCCTGGTGTAGGAAGAGCCACCTACCTTTGAATCCAGGAGAGGAGCAGTCTTCTGCACTCATTGTTGTGTGGAGTCTGAAGGCACACGAGCAACATTCCTGTCCCCCTCCAAAAAAAAAAAAAAAAAAATGCACAAGGACACAGCTACTTATCAGAGGATTGATCTATTCCTTCATCATCATCTCCTCCTTCGCACCTTTCCCCCTTTCTCATTCTGCTCCTCTTCCTTCTCCTTTCCCATTTATCTTGTCTTTTTTTTCTTCCTAGCAGTCCATTCTCAGCATCTCAGCATATATTATATTAATAAAGTGTTTCAGTATTTTGCTCTACCACACAGATAATCAAGGAAAAAAAAAAGCACTATCAGACAGGTTTGCCCAAATCTTCTAGGTAGGGAGTTGGTAAAGAGAAAGCTGTCTCCTTATGTGACCCCAAAGCACACTAAAGCAATGGAAGGTTTTGTGCCGGGTAAATTAATGTGCAGTAAGTATGACTGCTGTGCTCACTTTGCAGAGAAGGAGACTGAGGCACAGGGATCATGTCCCTTTCTAAGGTTCCGCAGCATGCAACCGAGCTAGAATTCTACTCCAGAGGTCTGACTCACATGGTTATGTGGTTATTCGCCAAATAAGGAATCATTGCTAGAAACATTATCTCATTTGCTCAAAATCACACTGCTAATCTGGAGTAGAGTCAGAATAAAACCCCATTCTCCTACATCTGGTCTAGTGCTCCTTCTTTAACATAAAAACAGTATTCTAGACGTAAAGCCCAAGTTTCTCTACAGTACCAGCTCACAGCTGAAAGGTGAGATGATAATCATAGGTCTGCCCCATTTGCAAATATGAGACCCTTCTTACTTGGGGAAACTGCCTGAAAGTAATATTTTGGAGAAATTACATAGAGATTCAGGCTTCCCAGGTGGCACTAGTGTTAAAGAACCTGCCGGCCAATGCAGGAGACCTGAGAGACATGGGTTTGATCACCAGGTCAGGAAGAACCCCTGGAGGAGGGTATGGCAACCCACTCCACTATTCTTGCCTGAAGAATCCCATGGACAGAGAAGCCTGGCAGGCTATGGTCATAGGATTGCAGAGAGTCAGACAAGACTGAAACAACTTAGCACACACACACGTAAAGATTCAACCTATGAACACTGTGTGGGCAGAAATTCCTGGGTGCCAGCAGCTCTCATATATTAGGACACCTTTGCAACCTACCAAGGAAGTGGTCAGTAGTGTAGCAATTTTTCACAGATGGGAAGAGAAGTCACAGCAGATTAGTGACTGATTTCAGGTCTTGGAGCTGGGAAGTAACAGATAAGACCTGGGGTCAAGTCTCCTGTCTGTGGTTTCAGGTTTCTCTTGTCCAGTTTAGAACATATCAGAATCCGAGTGGGGTATGCCTGTCAAGAGTGTATGAATGAAGATACCTCAGAAAGTGGAGTCTATAAGTAGAAAACTGTGTTTAAAAGAAGAAAAAAGATTTTTTTTTCAATCTGGGCTAGATAGAATAGAGAGTTCTGTACCAAGACAGAGGCTGGAGATGTTTAAACTTGAATCTTAATCACCTTGACCTTAATGGAATGCTTTTACAATTTCTGCAAATGTCTTACCCTTTAATAATTAATTATACAGACCTTATAAAATGGATAAGCCTGACTCTACACTAATAAGCTGTTTTACTGCCCTTCATATAATTTTACTGATTCCTACAAACTTATCTTGTAATAGGAATGCTCTGCTTAAGAATGCAGAAAGAGTTCAGAGGTTTTGTCTCCACCTTGCCTTCTATAGCCTGGGGTGGGAGAGTTCCCAAAATACACAGTCAAATATGCCAGTTCTACCAAAAAAAGATAAAATTTCTTTTTAAGTCAACATAAGCTTCTTTTGAAGAAAGAAATAAAACTAACTGTTAACTGTACTGGGTGGCCCAGAGTGGTAATGAAGTCAGCCTCTGACCCACACTCTTTGGCTTTGATGGGTAATTCAATTCTTGGAAGAGGCTGTACCTAAAACCAAATGGCAGGCACTTATAGCTTTAAGATTCAAAGAAAAACAGAACTGTGTTTTGGAGAAAGTGGATAGAGCATACAATTCCTGTTTTCATGGAAAGGAGGGACTTAAGAGGCAGAGAGACTTGAGGACACTGCATGCTGTGGCATCACTTACGACATTTGCATTCATGATCACGGCCACAGAAAGGACATTTTGACACCTTGATATAATCCATATGTTGAACAAAAGTTTATACAATTACCTAAATGACCCGAATATCTTGAGCTGAAGCTGTTACTATTAAAAGTCCATTCATGCAGTGATGAAGCTGTAGTTTCCACATAATTGGTTATCCTAACTCTTAATTAGGTAGATTTTCTCTCAGCCACAGTGCTGCCTTCACATTAAAAGTAATGGCTCTGGTCCACCTGTCAAAGCATTCATAAAGTCAGTCACATACTCTTTTCCTTCCCCAGTTATACACCCATTCTTGCTCTCCATCTCTCACTGGCTTTCATATTAAGACCCATTTCTAACCCTCGACTCTTCTCCATGAATCTATGATAGGTCACTGTGAAAAATCAAAATGAAAGAGAAAATAAAGAAATTAAGCAGTAGTTATCCATTTTTGTTCTTTCAATTATTTAATCAAATTTGAATAAATGAATCCCTCATTTCACAAGGGCACAGGAAAATCACAGGAGCAAAGAATAGACTGAGAGTGGGTAAACTGCACTGTAATCCTCTAAAATGATTCTGAAAAGCTTGCTTTCCTTAATGTGAGTCAATTCCTCACCAGGAATAAACAATTATGTCCAAGAGTCATTTGTGGAACAGAAATGCATCTATGGTATTTCAACAAGATGGCTGGGACTTACAGCAAGCCAGCTTCACATTGTTCTATTGAGTCAATGAGCTCCACCTCATCTAGGGACAGAGCCTCAAAGACTGGCCCTAGAAATGTAATTAAACTTAATTAATTCAACTATTCTTACTCTCCTACTATTCAAAGAACCAGTCAACTTATCTCTCCAACCAGACAGTGAGCTCAAAGGAAAGAGTGATAATATATTTCTTTATATCTCCATCAAAATATGTCTCAATCAAATCAAGGACTAAAAAAAAAAAAAAGGACTGTAGAACCTACTTTAAAAAACTGAGCTTGTTTGTCATGGGGATTGGGAACAAAGAAACAAATCTGTGAATTACAAATCCACATTTCCAGCAGTCCCAGGTTCAAGCCAAAGCCCCCAGCTCATTCCTTCAGCCCTGACTCCATCAAATGTATTCGATTTTTTTCCAGATAGGAAATTATGTGAATTATTTTCCCATTTGGACAGATAGTAGTCAAATGATTTAAGTGCTGAAAAGCAAGTGAGTCACAGATACTTTCATGTTAGAATACAGTTTTCTAAATTTAAAATGTATTTTTAAAAGTGATTGTCTTTCGGGAATTCCCTGGTTGTACAGTGGTTAGGCTTCAGCACTTTCACTACCAGGACCTGGGTTCAGTTCCTAGTTGGGGAATTAAGATCCCACAAGCCACACAACATGGTCAAGGGAACAAAACACACACACACACACACACACACAACGTGATTCTCTTTCCCCATAATGTCACTGAGTTGGTATGGGTAGTATTACAAAAGACAAAAGAACCAGGAAAAAAGAGATACCATGTAAATATTAACTAAAAATTACACATTAAGCTTAACTACTTAAATTATCACATCAGAGTATACTATTGTACCACCTAACTAAAACCATCTCACACACCATAGCATCACATATAACACACTTAGAAAATACTGCACTTCGTGATTTCTAAAGGTCTTTGCCTCTAAATTCTTACTCTCACCTCCCAGTAAGAAGGCAGCCTCAATGACCCCTTCAGGTTAAATGGCTGCCTCTGGGCTGATAAGCATTTCTGGGAATCCGGCTAACCAAACACTCTGTTCCAGGGTTTCAAACAAAAGATCTGATGACGCAAAAAGCTGAAAACACTTCCAGCAACCATGGAAGAGTAAGGAGTATATAAGCAACCATAGAGGAAATATCCAATTTGAGGATGGCCTTTTGCACAGCATAGCTAGTCTCTTTCACTTGAGATCAATGCATTAGGCTTTAGAATCACTCAAAGGATATGAAAGACCACCTGAACTTTGTATAGGGCTGTCAGATTAAGTCAATCAATAGTGAGTATATAACTTCACTATTCAATATTCTAGCCACTGACTGCATATAACTATTAATGTTTTAATAATTTAAATTAAAATAATAAAAATTCAGTTTCACTGCTGCACTAGGTACATTTCAAAAGGCCACATGTGGCTAAAAGCTACTGTGCATAACAGAGCAGAACTCCAGAAAGTTCTATTGAAAAGGACTGCTCTGCAGCCTATTGGTGAACAGTTTGTAGAGGATCTATATATTGGGAAAGAATAAAGTCATGTGAGAAGGTGTAGTCCAGCTAAAATTACAGGCATTGTCACACACATACATGCACACACACACACAACCTCTAGTCCACAATCTCTATCTGTATGACAAATAAAATCCAGAGGAAAAGTTATGCCTCGTTTTCTTCCTCCCCACTCCTTTCCCCAAGTCTTGGTCCCCTGTTTGTGTCTCCATTATCCAAAGCTTGTTGTGGCAGTAGGTCAGACACGCGCCAATTAAGATGCTGAGAGCAATAAGTAAATAGATGATTTGGAAAATGTTGGTTTCCTTCCCTACAACCTTTGGATCCTTCCAACTTTGTCTAAAACCAACCGTACTAAGTCTGAGAGTAGCACTGGGTAGATGACCAACCCCATCCAAAAGTGTGAAAAATGGAATTGACAACCTACCAAAACCGAATGTGAAATATCCACTGGGCATCTGGATTGTTATAAATGCATCAAGGTTTCCATTACCAGCTTCTCTGGCCTTAGGACACCAGAGACCTCAAAAGTGGAAGCCAGGTTCCCTCCATTTTACAGGTGAAGGAACTTGGACAAACTTGGTTCTCATTTAAGGAATTTTAAAATGATTTAATGGATTCTGTCAGGAAGTAAAAATGTTCCATGTACTTTACTGTGGATGACTGCACAGTGAATTGGATCTTTCCCTTCCCACCAAGAGATATTTTAACCAATTAATGAAGAAATTGCCATCAGTTGAACCCAGCAACTCAGATTTCCTGCCCAGCCACCCATCTAATCAAGCCAGCAAGACTGCCTTCCAAAGAAGGATAAGTGCGCTATGCACTGCCTCTCATGGAGAACATTTCATCATCGGAGCCCCATTGACAAGGAGGCTTCCTCTACTGACAACACAGGGAACACAGTGCTTTAAGTACCCACTGCAGTTTGAGCTCCCCCATTTTCTATGAATGAAAGCATTTACTACTTCCCAGGAATAATAAACTTTGGGTGTCACTAAGTAGCTCTTGCACATGGAGTATTACTAACAGAATTTTAGAACAGGTTATTAACCAAAAGAGCTAACTTTTACTGACATCTTTAGTATATTCTAGGCATTAGGATAAATACTTTATTTGGATGACTTGTTCAGTCCTCACTACCACCATAGATGCAGATACTGAATTTTGCATCATTTTACAGCCCAGAGAACTAAAGCTTAGAAATACTAATGACTTTTGTTCATCATCACATTTTCACTAAGAGGCAGGACATCATCTCAGGCTGTCTGATTCCTGATCCTGCACTTTTTTATACTGACTCATCAGGTTCTACTTGTTGATAACATAGCCAAACTTAAATGGACATTTTTTTCTAACCTATCCACTATAGAGAGGACAATGTTAATAAGGTTTGATAATAAGAACGCCCCTTTCCTTTCAGCTGCTAATCAAAGGGAGGTGATTATGAGGAGAAAATGTACAACAATAAACCAGTATCATTTATGTTTCATCAACAATATGTAGAAAAATATAATCTGATTAGGTGTGACCTCAAATTCCCTGACCCAACAAGCTAGGAGGTCACCCAATCAAGCTACCTGTGATGCTTAACTCAGAGATTCAGTGTTTCTCCCTGAGCCGCTTCAAACTATCAGTTTATATGTCTCAAATTACTGTAATAAAATTAATAATAACTGTTCTTTTTGTATATAAACCTCTATGAAGATTAAAATGTTGAGAGATATCATTTGATTTAATTTGTATAACCATTTTTACTTCCATGCATATGCCTAGTATACTAAGGAGAGCACTTTGCAGGAAACAAATATATTCAGTAATAAAAGTGGTTACCAACTAACTTGGCATAAAGCACTCTATCATACACCTCAATTCTTTCTACTTGACCAGAAAGATGACAAAAACAATCATGGTCCTCCTTCCTTAAAAACAGAAATATACTGAATTAGTATGAAGAAATCAGCCTAAATAATCAAACTCTGCTAGAAATGAATCAGCAGTACTTTAAAATAAGTCATTTATACTTTTATAGATTATAAAGAGTACATGTATGAGTATGTATGTGAGCGTACATACACATGCATACACATAAACATAAAGAAAATGCTCAAGATTTGCTTTCAGTTGGGGTTGAGGTCTACATAAGGTCCAGAAAAAATGAAGCAAGATTTGTGCGATTATTTTCAAATCTCTCTGTCCTCTAAACAACCAAATAATTCTTAAATGTCTACTAACTCCTCCTGTTGGCGCCTCTGGAAGTGAAAAATCAAATGATCTTGTTCCCTAACGTTTTATGGAAAAAAAAAAAAAATCAAGTGAAGAATCTTACTAAAAAGTATTGACAGTTCCCTTTTCTCCACACCTTCTCCAGCATTTATTGTTTGTAGATTTTTTTGATGATGGCTATGCATCACCGACTCAATGGACATGAGTTTGGATAAACTCCAGGAGTTGGTGATGGACAAGGAGGCCTGGTGTACTGCAATTCATGGGGTCACAAAGAGTAGGACACGACTGAGCAACTGAACTGAACTGAACTGATTCTGACCGTTGTGAGGTAATACCTCATTGTAGTTTTGATTTGCATTTCTCTAATAATGACAGACAGGCAGAGGAACCAGAGATCAACTTGCCAACATCCGCTGGATCCTGGAAAAAGCAAGAGAATTCCAGAAAAACATTTATTTCTGCTTTATTGACTATGCCAAAGCCTTTGACTGTGTGGATCACAATAAACTATGGACAATTCTGAAAGAGATGGGAATACCAGACCACCTGACCTACCTCTTGAGAAACCTATATGCAGGTCAGGAAGCAACAGTTACATCTGGACATGGAACAACAGACTGGTTCCAAATAGGAAAAGGACTTCGTCAAGGCTGTATATTGTCACCCTGCTTATTTAACTTCTATGCAGAGTACATCATGAGAAACATTGGACTGGAAGAAACACAAGCTGGAATCAAGATTGCTGGAAGAAATATCAATTACCTCAGATATGCAGATGACATCACCCTTATGGCAGAAAGTGAAGAGGAACTAAAAAGCCTTTTGATGAAAGTGAGAGAGGAGAGTGAAAAAGTTGGCTTAAAGCTCAACATTCAGAAAATGAAGATCATGGCATCTGGTCCCATCACTTCATGGGAAATAGATGGGGAAACAGTGGAAACAGTATCAGACTTTTTTTTGGGGGGGGGCTCCAAAATCACTGCAGATGGTGATTGCAGCCATGAAATTAAAAGATGCTTACTCCTTGGAAGGAAAGTTATGACCAACATAGATAGCATGTTGAAAAGCAGAGACATTATTTTGCCAACAAAGGTATGTCTAATCAAGGCTATGTTTTTTCCATTGGTCATGTATGGATGTGAGAGTTGGACTGTGAAAAAATCTGAGCACCAAAGAATTGATGCTTTTGAACTGTGGTGTTGAAGAAGACTCTTGAGAGTCCCTTGGACTGCAAGGAGATCCAACCAGTCCATTCTAAAGGAGATCTGTCCTGGGTGTTGTTTGGAAGGACTGATACTAAAGCTGAAACTCCAATACTCTGGCCACCTCATGCGAAGAGTTGACTCATTGGAAAAGACTCTGATGCTGGGAGGGATTGGAGGCAGGAGGAGAAGAGGATGACAGAGGATAAGATGGTTGGATGGCATCACTGACTCGATGGACATGAGTTTGGGTGAACTCCAGGAATTGGTGATGGACAGAGAGGCCTGGTGTGCTACAATTCATGGGTCGCAAATAGTCGGACACAACTGAGCAACTGAACTGAACTGAACTGAATAATGAGCGATGTTGAGCACTTTTCATCTATTAGCCATCTGTATGTCTTCTTTGGATAAATGTCTGTTTAGGTCTTCTGCCCACTTTTTAATTTGTTTGTTTGTTAATCTGGTTGTTTGTTTTTCTGGCTGGTGAAACTGCTGTATGACACACGGAGCTCAAACCTAGTGTTCTGTGACAAACTTGAGGTGTAGGATGGGGTGGAAAGTGTTAGGGAGGTTCAAGAGCAAGGTGACATGCATATACGTATAGCTGATTCATGTTGTTATATGGCAGAAAACAACACAACATTGTAAAGCAATTATCCTCCAGTTAAAAATAAATAATTAAGAAAAGAGTCAATGAGACCATGAATTTGAAGTGTTTAACATAAGATCTGGCATAGACTAATAATTCACCATTAGTTGTCTATTGACAACCACAACAATAATAAATCATTGATGAAATATATTTTTAGAAAAGCATTGACTCAAGCTGTCAACTCTTCATCTCCAAACTCGCAACAGAATCAGATTTCATTGACAACTCAGAAAAGGACTCTAAACCCAGAAGCACCACAGATATATAAAATAGTCTGGTGAAAACTCGGAGTGCTCTTAAGTTACCAGGTACATATTCCATAACTATAAATTAAGAGATGGGTGGATGAAAGAACCACTAAGTCACCATTTCAGATAAGGAATGTAATGTGGCAGGCTCACATTAACATATTTTTCTACAAGCAGATGAAGTATCCAACGATTTATCTAGCTCCCATTGTTCAAAGAAATATACCCAAAATTGAATTACTTAAAATACATTATTTTTCAAAATACATTTCTTCCATCCAATATTAAAATCTAAAACATAAGACACCCTCTAGGCTTTAGTAACAAATCAACTGGATTTCCTGTCGTGTTGTTTACATCCTGTATGTGTGTGTGTGTGCTTAGTCACACAGTCGTCCAAGTTTTTGTGGCCTCATGGACTATAGCCCACCAGGTTCCTCTGTCCATGGAACTTTTCAAGCAAGAATACTGGAGTGGGTTGCCATTTCCTACTCTGGGGATCTTCCCAAGCCAGGGATCAAATCCACATCTCCTGCAGTGGCAGGTGGATTCTTTACTATTGAACCATCTGGAAGGGCCTTATATCCTGTATAGAAAGTGAAGTTGCTCAGTCATGTCTGACTCTTTGCCACCCCATGGACTGTAGCCTACCAGGTTCCACCATCCGTGGGATTTCCCAGGCAAGAATACTGGAGTGGGTTGCCATTTCCTTCTCCAATATCCTGTATATACCTGGCCAAATCACTGATCCCTTTTTAAGCTTCAGTTATTTTTCTCAGGTAATGGGAATTATAACACCTATGCTACATAAGAATCAAAAATTAAATGAGGTCGTAAGTATAGAACTAAGAGATTAGACGAAATTTTAAAATGCCCCAGATTGGGCCCTTAGTTTAATAGGAAAGATTGGTACATGTCTACTCAAAGATGGAGGTACATGGAAAATAATCAGAGTCATGTTTTTTCATACTGACAGTGCTAAGAATATAATAATATTAAAATAATCATGAAAACTATTGAAGATGATTTTTTTGATGATCATTTCTATAAATGCATTGCCAGTGAAAAACTTTTAAATTAAACCCGGGATAAAAATCTGAGAAAGATATGTTAAAAGACACCAGTGATTGCCCTCTATCTAATAAGAATTTGGAAATGATTAATGAACTATTGATGGTGTGGTACTTTGAAACTCCTAGAAGTAAGGATATACTAAAGACATACATACATACACATACACACACATACACATGCATTAGCACACTAAATATCACTCTATAAGATTGAGTCAGGCATAGTACATCATCCCCGAGTGGGCAGAAGTAAACAGTCTTGTACATGAAAAATACTGAATACAATTGTCTTTCAGACCAAAGGATTCTGCACACGTTATCCCAACTCTGTCAATGGTTCCAAATAGGCCAGCTAAGGCTACAGAGCAAGGGAGTCACAATATACCCATGACCTTAATTGACATATCTGTTATAGGTCTATCTTTAAAGGAATAGGATAGAAAAGGGAATTCCTGAGAAAAATTCTAGTAAGGCAGCTTACTAGTATCATACATGTATATCTCTAATGTTGTTGAGATCAGCAGACCTTCTTGGAAAAGACTTTCAATTTTCAAGACTGCATAGGTTAAGTGGGTGTGTGATAACTTTGCCCTAAAGATTTGGGAAGAATTTATTTAATAAGAGAAGAAAACTAAATTAAGTCATAAGAGCTCCCGAATGGGTCTTCAAGCTTGGGATTTGTGGTGGGAAAGAAGTAATGTACTATATGTATAAACAGAACTTGGTAATATCATTAGACTCTTCTTCATTTGAAGGTGTATGATTTGAAGTAAACTAATCCAGAAAGATATTATCCACTTTAAAGATGGAAAAATTTGGACTCAAATCATAAGCAAGTTGCCAAGATCACACATACGGCAAATAAATTGAACTAGAACTTACTTATTCACTTTGATTTTTATTTTGGCAAGTTGCCTTCAAAGAAGGTTTATTTACAAACTCCATATATAAATATGTAAGTATTATATATAAATATAATAATGCAAATATTGTATACAGCTTCCTATCAAAGTGGACCAAATCAGGAAGACTCAAGGAAACTGAATGCATTAGTTTTTTGACAACTTGGGTAATAACAATTTTCTCCCTCCTCAATCGGTGTGAATTACTGAAAATGTAAGCTGTACATGTTGTGGGGGTGGTTAGGGAAGTCTTGAGTGAAGGAGTATTAAGGAAAAGATGACTCTATAGAGTACTTAATATGTTAGGATACTCAAAAACATCTAGTAATCCACCTCTGTATTACTGCATTATCCTAGAATTCTTTGTCTTTCACTCTATAAATTGTAATGCCACTAAAGTCTACTCTACTTACAAGCAACTGAGCTTGGACAAAAATGGTAGAAATTGTTTAGAGCAATTCATAAGTGGTATTATTGATTAGTCCAAAATATAATCTTCTCACTCTTTCCAATATATTTTAAGAAATCGACTAGATTAAAGAGGTAATAATGCATGAGTGATAATTTACAGTTTAAACAATTTCTAAGTCTGTTGCTTCTTTGTCTGACGATAACTACATGCCCATTTTTAAAAGTGTCCTTTAATGTCAAAAGCTTTGCATTATTATTTAAAGAAAAGGGATGGCTACTCAACTAATTTAGTAAAATCCAAGTTCAAATTGAAGAATTAATTATCGTGGTCATGACATGAAAACTACAATAGATAAGGTAGGAAATAAGGGCAAACTCTTCAGTCTGAGGGAAACATGATTTTGCTTCATATATTGATGACCACTGTTGAAAAGAATACCGAGTATCATGGGAAATCCTGTGGATGTTTTGATGGTATAAACATCAATAATAAACACAGCCCTGGTCTTCCCTCCTACAGTCTGTATCTGCATACCAAGAGAATCCATAGATTATTTTTTAATGTTCATGACTTTCATTATTAAAAAATATAGTAGCAAGCACTACCTACTAATGTTTACCTCTCTGGAAAAGATTTTGGCAAATAAATTACATTTGCAAACATTATAAAAGCTACTAGGCAGGGAAATCATTGCATATCACAATAAATTTCTCAATTTCTTGACTGAGTTTCCTTTTTTGTTTTTAATTTTTAGTCACTTTTAATGGTCTCTTGCCTACTGAATGACAGGCTGGAGATTTTTTATACTTTGTTAATGGTCTTGAGTTTTTCCATAAAAGTTGTTTCCTTATTCTTTGGGCAAGTCGTTTTCCAAGTTTAGCATAAACTAGAACAGGGCTCTCAGATTGCAGGTGTAAAAGTTTCTGGAAAACCAAAAACTTTTCTGGAAATAGTTAACTTTCACCATTAACAATCTGCTTTATTAAACCAAAAGCTCAAACTCCAGTGTCAGCCTCCTGTAACCTAGAAATTTCTTTCCTCTCTTCATAAAGGGGAGGTTAAATCTTTATTGATACTATTCCCTAGACAAGGATAGGTAATGAGAGAATGGAGGGAGTGCTGTTACTGAAATATCTGATCCATGTACCACGTAAGATGGAAAGTTCTAGCTACACACACAGACACAGGGTGTCTTTTAGAAAATGTGGAAGGGTTCTATCACAAAAAGTACATTGACAGTTTCTCAAAAAAAGAATGCACTAAGGGCACAGATCATGTGAAAATGTAACCCCTTCTCCACCAAACCCCAGACATTATAAACTTACCCCTTCTCCTTTTGGTCTGGTCTTTACCTCCACAAATTCTGGCCAACAAATCAAGAATTAGGGATTTTTCTGGAAAAAAACCATGGCAGTTTTGTAGCACAAAACTGTGAAGTATAGTTCTCAGAAGATGGGAAGATATTTGCAGCACTTCCATGGTCCAGAAGCCCCATTTATGTCTGTTCTCCAACAGATCACTCAACCTGCTTTGATTATTTCTTTATCCTAGACTTGCCAGAGTGTCACAGCTCCTTCTATTGTGCTAATGTAAACCAGTGGATCATGATTGATTGTGTATGATGTCACCTCATATTCTACATCTGGAAACTGGTGGCTTTGCCCAAGTCATGTTCTGGAGCCACAGTCCTGGTGCTCTCCCTCCAAGAGCATCCCAAGGGGCTGGTGCTCCCACCTCAACCCACTCCTTGTTCTCTTCCTATTTAGTCTCCCTCTGGCTGCAGAGGGCAGCATCTCCAAAGATGGCAAGGGCTTGGCAGGATTTCTGCCCCATAAGCCCTAGTGACGGGAGCCCCATGCAGTCAGAATCTGTGTGTACAGGTTTGAGTCAGCAGGAGCCACCGGCACAGAAGCTGAGGATGTAGGGACCAAGAGCCCTTCAGACCCACCACCAGTGCCAACTTTTCCCATCGTGGAATCCATGAGAGAAGCTGGTGGTGTTGGGCTCTCTGCTGGCCAGCACTGGGGTCAGGTGCTCAGGTAACCAATTTTAAATCCTGCATTGTCAGGTAAAATAATGGTTACCATTTTTTTTTAGCAATAAAATATTTTTTTAAGCATACACATTGTTTCCTTAGACATAATGCTATTTCACACTTAATAAAATGAAGCATCAAGCATGTTGGTTAGAGGCAGTGCCAGGCAGGTAGAAACTGCTAGGGTGGACTGGGCTGCTGCCATCTGCAGGCTCAGCCCAAGTAATTCACACAGGATGGGGCTCCACTGAAGTCACCAGTGAGGCAGGTGCTGCCATGGCCCAGAGCACCATATCCTGAGCTGAGCTGTGCACCCAGGGCTGTAGGGAAACCCTCCGCCTTGGCAGCATGGGCTCTGCAGCCTCCTGCTCTGACTCTGCAACCATAGGTCCCTTCAATAAGCTGGTGCACTCTTTCTGGTGAGAGAGGTCTACCCTCTGCTGCAGATCAGAGGTGAGGAGGAGTCTACTCTGCCATCTTAGCCTCAATGATCAGAAACCTTGACCTGATTCTCAGAACTCAAGCTCTGGGGTTCTGGCATGAGGTGATACCCTGGAAAGATAGCAATACAAAATAATAGTGAATATATGTCCATACACATGCTGCTGCTGCTAAGTCACTTCAGTTGTGTCCAACTCTGTGTGACCCCATAGACGTCAGCCCACCAGGCTCTCCTGCCCCTGGGATTCTCCAAGCAAGAACACTGGAGTGGGTTGCCATTTCCTTCTCCAATGCATGAAAGTGAAAAAGTGAAAGTGAAGTCCCTCAGTCGTGTCCAACTTTTAGCGACCCCATGGACTGCAGCCTACCAGGCTCCTCTGTCCATGGGACTTTCCAGGCAAGAGTACTGGAGTGGGGTGCCATTCATGCATACACAATAAATATACTTGAAAGATTTTCTAAGGCGAAGATTACTAGTACCCTTGGGCTTTCCTGATGGCTCAGTGGTAAAGAATCCCCCTCCAATGCAAGAGACTCAGGTTCCATCTCTGGGTTGGGAAGATCCCCTGGAGAAGGAAATGGCAACCCACTCCAGTGTCCTTTCCTGGGAAATCCCATAGGGAGAGAAGTCTACTGGCGGGTTACAGTCCATAAGACCACAAAGAGTCATGGCTCAGACACGACTGAGCACAAGCACTAGTATCCTTCTTGATGGGATCCATGGGATTACATCTAGTTAGTGGGGAAACTGGGTTTTGAAATTAGACTGTCTTTTACAAGATTAAATGTTTTATACAACTCTTCTCAATTTGTAATAGTATACACACACACATACACATATATACATATGTGTATATATGTGTACATACATGCATGCATGTGTGTACACATACACATATGCACATATGCATATATACTATACACATGAAAGTGAAAGTTGCTCAGTCGTGTCCAACACTTTGCGACTCCATGGACTGTCCATGGAATTCTCCAGGCCAGAATACTGGAGTGGGTAGCCTTTCCCTCCTCCAGGGGATTTCCCCAACCCAGGGATGGAACCCAGGTCTCCCACATTACAGGCGGATTCTTTACCAGCTGAGCCACAAGGGAAGCCCCACTATACACATACATGTATGTACGTGTGTGTATATATATATATATATATATATTCAATTTAAATTCTCCTGTTTTAAAGAGATACTGCTGGGAGGAGGGAGGAGGGTTCAGGATGGGGAACACATGTATACCTGTGGCGGATTCATTTTGATATTTGGCAAAACTAATACAATTATGTAAAGTTTAAAAATAAAATTAGGAAAAAATTAAAAAAAAAATAAAGAGATACTGCTTTGAAATATAGCCTAGAACAATGACTTATTAGGTCTCAAAAGGCTCTCTCAAATATCATTTGAAAAGAAAACTTCTATACTAGGTCATTTTTATTATAAAGTCAAACAAAAAAGCTAAGTGGAGCAAATATGTTGATTCTTATCTCTTATCCTGGGATTGTCCTTTAAAATATAATCAAGAATCAACATATTTTGGCATAGAACTGAAACCAATCTCTGATTATACAGTCATATCTCATTTTATTGCACTGGCTTTACTGTGGCTCATAGATGTTGAATACTGGTATTATTTTTACACAAATTAAAGGTTTGTGGCAACCCTGCATTGTCAGTTGACGGCTACCATTCTTTTTAGCAAAAAAGTATTTTAAATGAAATTATGTACATTGTTTTCTTAGACATAATGCTATTTTACACTTAATAGAGCCTAGTAAACCAAGCACTGGGAAACCAAAAACTGTGTCACTCGCTCTATTGCAATATTCACTTTATTCAAGTGTTCTGGAACTAAACCCACAGTATCTCTGTGCTATGCAATACACCAAGTTAAAGTGGCTTAAAAATAGGATTAAGTCCTTTGATCTCTAAATAGTGGGCTAAGACTCTTTAATGAACTTAAAAGAATGTTGTAAAAGTTGTCCACTTTATGAACATCTTGGAAATACAAAAAATATTTCCCTGCATTATGCAACTTTTTTTTTTCCAACTTAAAAACTCTCAGAGTTTCTCTGAAAGATAAGTAGGGAGAAGGCATTATTTACATTTCATAGAAAAAAGACATTTACCCAACATCATAGATTCAGCCTCCCAGCCAAATCAATATAATTTCTTTCTGAATATATTGTTCAGTTATATTACTTGGTATGACCATTTTATAAATAAGTTTTTGAATAACTTCTATAATCAATGAAGAAGTAAAATATGACATAATAGCATTATCTTCTTCCATTTCCAGGTAGAAGACAGGTAATGGCAGATCATCAATCTCACTATAGCAAGCAAAATAAAAGTAGATAAAATGAAAGTTCATATAAAAGTTATCAGAGAGCTGTTAATACAAACTAAACTGCTGCTGCTACTGCTGCTAAGTCGCTTCAGTCGTGTCGGACTCTGTGCGACCCCATAGACAGCAGCAAACCAGGCTCTCTGTCCCTGGTATTCTCCAGGCAAGAGTACTGGAGTGGGGTGCCATTGCCTTCTCCGACAAATAAAACTAGATGAACTAAAACTTCAGTGAGGAAGAGTCATTCATAGGTGAGCTGAGAATTCTGGCTGCTTTCTTCTCCAAGAGCATTTTCAGATTTGGGGCATAGACTGAGGATTGAGTGTGTCAATGGGAGAAAAGTCTTTACTAGTGAGAAAAATAAAAGGGAAAATAATAGTTTGTGACAAACAGATAAATAAAAAATAAAATATTATTATTGAAGCACTGGAGGATTTCTCCACAGGATTATTACTTAGTTACAAAGTGGCATAGTAGTCTGGAAAGCTGGCTACTACAATACAGAGCAAAATTTCTACAAACCTGCAGTGCTTAGAAAACAAAAATGTGTGAGGCTACTCTAACAAAAATACAAGAGGTTTTATATATGAGACAATAGAAACCAGACCTTTATGTATTGAAAGCTGCAATCCAGTCCTGAACCTACCCAAATACTGAATAGACTGAAATTATCAGCTTCTCACTAGATTTTCTAATAAAATTAAAGGAAAAAAATCTGTCTTGAGTAAAATCAAATCATTAAATATTTACTTTTTATATACACATTTTTCATTAAATTAAAAATACTTGAAGAGTAAGGAGGCAGAGAAACGATATTATTCAATGAAAAAATAATCTCACTGATTATAGAGATGCTAGATTTAGTGATCATTATAAACATTTTCACATATACTTTATGTATTACATAATACCCCTTGATAAAAATGTAGCTCAGTTGGTAAAGAATCCGCCTGCAATGCAGGAGACCCTCGGTTGATTCCTCGGTTGGGGAGATCCGCTGGAGAAGGGATAGGCTACCCACTCCAGTATTCTTGGGCTTCCCTCGTGGCTCAGCTAGTAAAGAATCCACCTGCAATGCAGGAGACCTCGGTTCGATCTCTGGGTTGGGAAGATCCCCTGGAGAAGGGAAAGGCTCCCCACTCCAGAATTCTGCCTGGAGAATTCCGTGGACTGTATAGTCCATGGGGTCGTAAGAATCGGACATGACTGAGTGACTTGCACTTTCACTTCATTTCACTTCACTTTCATGATAAGAAAATAAAGGGAACATGGAGAGATTAGTTTAAAGGTAGAGAATTTCAGAGATATAAAATTAAAAAAAAAGAATAAAATGAACATCCTGAAATTTAAAGTACGTAGAATTAATTCATTGGATGAGTATAAGGATGGAGTAGAAAGATTAATGCATTTCAAGACAGATCAGTATAAAATGTAAACAGAAAAAAATGGCACAAACAAAACAATGCATTTAACATGTAGAAAAAACAGTCAAAGATCAAAATACATACTGACTTGTATTTGTGAAAGGAAAAATATAAAAGTCAAAAGATAAAGGATAAATATTTTTAATAAAATAATAGCTGAAATGTTTATAAAACTAAGACATTAATTCCAGATTAAATAAACCCAGTAAAACCCATGTTAGATAAACACAAAGGAAAGTACCTCTAGTACAAACTCCCATAATCCAAAGAAATAGAAAGTCATAATAATGGATATAAAATAAAGACAATTTAATTTAACTAGCAATAAGATTATGACTGTCTCTTTACCACAACCTATAGATATCAGAAGACAACTGAAAAAGACTTTAAAAAGTGAAAAGAAAATATTAAAAAAAAAATACAAACCTAGCAACCAGACTTATATACTCCATGCAAATGTCCTTAAAAAATAAGACAGAATAATAATATTTTCTGGCAAATCTTGTGTTGTTAGATGCCATCATACAAGAAATAGTGTACAATTTAGTGCAAAAAAACTTGGTATAGGCTGAAAGAATTTCCAGAATAAAGCCTGGTACTGGAAGAAATGTTGATTATGTGGTTCTATATAGAAAATTGTAATATTAACACAAACATAACAACAATGAGCCATAAACTTTATAACACATAGAAGGAAAATATGTTAACAGTAGTGCAGAGATCATACTTATGGAGGAAATGAAGCTAATCATAGATAAATCTCTTGTATCATTTATAAATTATTTAAAGTATTAAGTAGACTATAATACATCAAGGACATGTATAGTAATTCCTATAATAACCACTGAAAGACTAGCATAATAATGTATAACAAATTTCTAATAGAAATAATATCTGAAAACTGAATAATACTTGAATACATATGAATGTATTTCAACAGTCTGGCAAAAATATTGGAAATAAGATTAATGAAATGATGTTATTTAAAGCTTCTATACAATTTTCCAAAAACTAAGATGTCAGGATATAAATACCAATCCTGGAAGAGTTTTCATTTAGGGACAGATAAGATCACCTACTGTGCACATTTAGAAAGAATGTTGAGAAACAAAAACAAAGTTATACATGTGTGGTTTTAAAATACGGTTTGGGTCATGATTAACTGACATGTTGCTTTATTGTACACTGAGCTTTTGAGAGTTTGCTTAAATCCCAAGCAGTCTGAACAGCCAGGGTATAGTTCAGTTCAGTTAAGTTCATTTGCTTAGTCGTGTCTGACTCTTTGTGACCCCATGAACCGCAGCACTCCAGGCTTCCCTGTCTATCACCAACTCCCAGAGTTCATCCAAACTCATGTCCATTGAGTCGGTGACGCCATCCAACCATCTCATCCTCTGTCGTTCCCTTCTCCTCCTGCCCTCAGTCTTTCCCAGCATCAGGGTCTTTTCAAATGAGTTAGCTCTTCGCATCAGGTGGCCAACGTATGGGAGTTTCAGCTTCAACATCAGTCCTTCCAATGAACACCCAGGGATGATCTCCTTTAGGATGGACTGGTAGGATCTCCTTGCAGTCCAAGGGACTCTCAAGAGTCTTCTCCAACACCACAGTTCAGAAGCATCAATTCTTCGGCGCTCAGCCTTCTTCACAGTCCAACTCTCACATCCATACATGACTACTGGAAAAACCATAGCCTTGACTAGATGGACTTTTGTTGGCAAAGTAATGTCTCTACTTTTTAATATGCTATCTAGGTTGGTTATAACTTTCCTTCCAAGGAGTAAGTGTCTTAATTTCATGGCTGCAGTCACCATCTGCAGTGATTTTGGAGCCCCAAAAAATTAAGTCAGCCACTGTTTCCACTGTTTCCTCATCTATTTGCCATGAAGTGATGGGACTGGATACCATGATCTTAGTTTTCTGAATGTTGAGCTTTAAGCCAACTTTTTCACTCTCCTCTTTCACTTTCATCTTAGGCTCTTTAGTTCTTCTTCACTTTCTGCCATAAGGGTGGTGAAGTGAAGTGAAGTGAAGTTGCCCACTTGTGTCTGACTCTTTGCAACCCCATGGACTGTAGCCTACCAGGCTGCTCTGTCCATAGGATTTTCCATGCAAGAGTACTAGAGTGGGTTGCCATTTCCTTCTCCAGGGGATCTTCCTGACCCAGGGATCGAACCCGGTCTCCTACATTACAGCCAGATTCTTTACCAGCTGAGCCACAGGGAAGGTATCATCTGCATATCTGAGGTTATTGATATTTCTCCCGGCAATCTTGATTCCAGCTTGTGTTCCTTCCAGCTTGTGTTCCTTCCAGCCCAGCATTTCTCATGATGTACTCTGCATTTAAGTTAAAAAAGGAGGGTGACAATATACAGCCTTGACATACTCCTTTTCATATTTGGAACCAGTCTGTTGTTTCATGTCCAGTTCTAACTGTTGCTTCCTGACCTGATACAGGTTTCTCAAGAGGCAGGTCAGGTGGTGGCATTCTCATCTCTTTCAGAATTTTCCACATGGTATAGTTAGACATGTGCAAAAAAATCTGTCTCAAAGAAGTTTAGGTGCAGACATGTGCCCCATGTCTAAGAAGAAATTAACCATGTTGCTACATTTTTAAAATAAAATTTTAGTAGTTTAAGTTCTAAAAATACTTGAAAATATAGTATCAAGTGTTTCCATTATGACATAGCTAAGTATATGTTAATAAATTAGCATAGCATATCTGTCACATTAATAAATGTGGGTTGATATCCTGTTGTCAACTAGGGTTTATGATTTATTAAGATTTTAGTTTCTATCTACAGTCTTTTTCTGTTCCAGAATCCTCTCTTGGAGACCACATTACTTATTGTCCTCATGCCATGTATGGACCCTCTTGGCTCTGACAGTTTCTCAAACTTTTCTATTCTCTGATGATCTTGATAGTTTCAAGAATAACTGGTAAGATATAATGTAAAATACCTCTCCCTAGGATTTGGCCATTGTTTTCCCAAATTCTGGGCTTCCTCTGTGGCTCACTTGGTAAAGAATTTGCTGAAATGTGGGAGACCTGAGTTCGATCCCTGGGTTGGGAAGATCCCCTGGAGAAGTGAAAGGCTACCCACTCCAGTATTCTGGCCTGGAGAATTCCACTGACTGTATAGTCCATGGGGTTGCAAAGAGTCAGACATGACTAAGCAACTTTCACTTTCAATGGAATTCTGGAGAAAGACCAGAGTGGTAATGTGCCATTTTCATTATATCATATCAAGAGTTCATACTATCAATGTGATTTATCACCACAGATGTTGACCTTGATCATATGGCTCAGATAGTAACTGTTGGTTTTCTGTACTGTAAAATTACTCTCTTCACCCCGTTTTCACACTGTGTACCTTTGGAGGAAGTGAGTCACAATGTGACTTGAGAAATGGGAAATCATACTCTTATCCTTTAGGGCAGAGTATCTGCCATAGTTATGTGGAATTTATCTGAATAAGAGATCCGTCGCTTCGCCACTACTTACTTACTTATTTATTTTTATCACTATGGACTCGGATCTATATTTTAGGTTATAAACCAATACTACTTTATTTTGTTTCTTATCTTTTTTTCATCTTTCAGTTGACTCCTATGTCCCTATAACATATTCCCATCAATGGTCCTTTTTCTTTTTTCAAAACATTTTTTTGGCACTATAAGATACTCGAGACTTTAGTCTATGTCATGTTCCAGTGCTAAAATCAGCTCTGTGTTTAAAGAATTCTATTCCTTTTTATTGAAGAGCAGATTAGAAATCAAGATCTGGATGTTAGGTATGCCCTTTATTATTGGAGTGTTGTTTCATTAAGCCATTTCACCAGACAAAACAGAGATTTGTATTTGTGCATGCTAACACATGTATACACACATGTATATTCTGCTTTATTGACTATTCCAAAGCCTTTGACTGTGTGGATAACAATAAACTGTGGAAAATTATGAAAGAGATAGGAATACCAGACCACCTGATCTGCCTCTTGAGAAATCTGTATGCAGGTCAGGAAGCAACAGTTAGAACTGGACATGGAACAACAGACTGGTTCCAAATAGCAAAAGGAGTTCCTCAAGCATAAATATTGTCACCCTGTTTATTTAACTTATATGCAGAGTACATCATGAGAAACGCTGGGCTGGAAGAAACACAAGCTGGAATCAAGATTGCCGGGAGAAATATCAATAACCTCAGATATGCAGATGACACCACCCTTATGGCAGAAAGTGAAGAGGAACTCAAAAGCCTCTTGATGAAAGTGAAAGTGGAGAGTGAAAAAGTTGGCTTAAAGCTCAACATTCAGAAAACGAAGATCATGGCATCCGGTCCCACCACTTCATGGGAAATAGATGGGAAATAGTGGAAACAGTGTCAGACTTTATTTTTCTGGGATCCAAAATCACTGCAGAAGGTGACTGCAGCCATGAAATTAAAAGACACTTGCTCCTTGGAAGGAAAGTTATGACCAACCTAGATAGCATATTAAAAAGCAGAGACATTACTTTGCCAACAAAGGTCCATCTAGTCAAGGCTATGGTTTTTCCTGTGGTCATGTATGGATGTGAGAGTTGGACTGTGAAGAAGGCTGAGCACCAAAGAATTGATGCTTTTGAACTGTGGTGTTGGAGAAGGCTCTTGGGAGTCCCTTGGACTGCAAGGAGATCCAACCAGTCCATTCTGAAGGAGATCAGCCCTGGGATTTCTTTGGAAGGAGTGATGCTAAAGCTGAAACTCCAGTACTTTGGCCACCTCATGTGAAGAGTTGAGTCCTTGGAAAAGACTCTGATGCTGGGAAGGATTGAGGGCAAGAGGAGAAGGGGACGACAGAGGATGAGATGGCTGGATGGCATCACTGACTCGATGGATGTGAGTCTCAGTGAACTCCGGGAGTTGGTGATGGACAGGGAGGCCTGGAGTGCTGTGATTAATGGGGTCACAAAGAGTCGGACACGACTGAGCGACTGATCTGGTCTAATCTCTGATATATATAAATATTTTATGTGTAATCATCTATATTTATATTAAACTAAACATGGTTCATATTGATGTCTCCAACTCTCATCCATAATTATATGTATTATTCTAGCCTCCTACCTTATTTATCTCTAATTTATATTTTATAATGAGAAGCTTATTATAAAATAAGCTCCCATTATCTGTCACCCACACATTGTTGTTCAAATCGTCTACATTATATTTCAATCTGAGAATTGTTAGCCCACATGCCCATGATACATTAGATTACAGTGTTTATGCAAATTATATTTCATTCATTCATATTTCATTAATTTCCAGCAATGTTATATGTATGGTTTATATATGATGCTATAACCATGGTTATATATATGATTCATGCATGTCATTTCTAACAATGCCATATACATACATATATAATGCCACCCACATATATACAATACCACACATATATACAAAGCCACATATATGTGGTATGTATATATATATAAAACCTGGTCCTTAACATTATCATGTTATATAACAGAAGAAACTGTTTAAAAAAATGAAAAAGAAACATTTATACTACAATTAAAATTGACCTATTATCTTTAGTTATTTTTACACATTTCATAAATGCTAATTAAAATACTCTTAACTATAAATCCTATCTCAATTGAGAAGTTTAGATTCATGTTATTAACTTGACAGCAGAGACCAAGATCAGACTACACTATAGAAATAGTCTCAATTATTATATTTTCTCACATTACCAAGGCAATGTGGGAGGACCTGGCTCCAAGTTTAAGGTTGTCAGGGACCTTCCAAAGTTCAGTCACAGTTAAACATAATGAATTGAGAAAAAAAAAATTAACATGCTAAGTACTTCAGAGAATTAGTATATGAATAACAATTCCTGCCCATATGTGATAATGTTTAAAATGAATAAAAGATTTGAAGGATTTATATGATTAAAAAATAGTCAATTTAGAGATAGTAACCAGGAAAAGCTCAATGAGATGGGTATTAGAAAGATATCAAAAATTGTGTCAGTTTCAGTCCTCAGAGGTGATGACAGAAAGCTAATTAACTGTATTTATATACAATATATTCAATAATACAGTGTATCTGGAGAACAGTTAGACTACTACTTCTGTTCACTTTTGCATATATAAAATGAATAATAAGTTCAGTCTTATTAGTATACTTTGAACATTTAGACTATCTATAAATCAAAGGATAGTCAACATTTATCTTATAATCCATGAAATGATTAATGTGCAAGTATACAAGATTATTACATGCAAAGCTGCCTCCTATATCATATATTTCTATAGTACAAACACGAGTCCAGTGCTTTAGTGATGGACCAGTATAATTTAAAAACCCTAGAGAGGAATAAATAAAACTATTTATTACTTTGCAAAAATAGTGCTGTTGATGTATAATAGTTGCTTACTCAGGTATTTGAAGGAGTGTGAATAGTCCTATCATAGTCACCTAGAGTCAAGAAGATAATTGGGAATGGTACAGGTTGTGAAACTGGTAAAACCAGGTGGCATCAGAATTGATCACCAGGGACTCTTCTAAGGTTCATATTCTGCCTCAACATGTAAACTAATCACATAGATACAGAATAAACTCTCAAATGTGTGTTCACTTTTGAAAATTATTTTCTGATGACCCATGGTACTTTTGCTGAGATATAAACTCCATAAAACATTACATAAGTTTAAGATCTCTAGTCTTTCCCATTCTGTTGCTTTCCTCTATTTCTTTGCCTTGATCGCTAAGGAAGGCTTTCTTATCTCTCCTTGCTATTCTTTGGAACTCTTCATTCAGATGCTTATATCTTTCTTTTTTTTTCTTTTGCTTTTCACTTATCTTCTTTTCACAGCTATTTGTAAAGCCTGCTCAGACAACGATTTTGTTTTTTTACATTTCTTTTCCATGGAGATGGTCTTGATCCCTATCTCCTGTACAATGTCAGGAACCTCTGTCCATAGTTCATCAGGCTCTATCAGATCTAGTTCCTTAAATCTATTTCTCACTTCCACTGTATAATCATAAGGGATTTGATTTAGGTCATACCTGAATGGTCTAGTGGTTTTCCCTACTTTCTTCAATTTCAGTCTGAATTTGGAAATAAGGAGTTCATGATCTGAGCCACAGTCAGCTCCCAGTCTTGTTTTTGCTGACTGTATAGAGCTTCTCCATCTTTGGCTGCAAAGAACATAATCAATCTGATTTCGGTGTTGACCATCTGGTGATATCCATGTATAGCATCTTCTCTTGTGTTGTTGGAAAAGGGTATTTGCTATGACCAGTGCGTTCTCTTGGCAGAACTCTATTAGCCTTTGCCCTGCTTCATTCCATATTCCAAGGTCAAATTTGCCTGTTACTCCAGGTGTTTCTTGACTTCACACATTTGCATTCCAGTCCCCTATAATGAAAAGGACATCTTTTTTGGGTGTTAGTTCTAAAATGTCTTGTTGGTCTTCATAGAATCATTTAAATTCAGCTTCTTCATCATTACTGGTTGAGGAATAGGCTTGGATCACCGTGATATTGAACGGTATGCCTTGGAAACGAACAGAGATCATTCTGTCATTTTTGAGATTGCATCCAAGTACTGCTTTTGGACTCTCTTGTTGACCATGATGGCTACTCCATTTCTTCTAAGGCATTCCTGTCCATAGTAGTAGATATAATGTCATCTGAGTTAAATTCACCCATTCCAGTCCATTTAAGTTCGCTGATTCCTAGAATGTTGACGTTCATTCTTACCATCTCCTGTTATGACCAACATAGATAGCATATTGAAAAGCAGAGACATTACTTTGCCAACAAAGGTCCATCTAGTCAAGGCTATGGTTTTTCCAGTGGTCACGTATGGATGTGAGAGTTGGACTATAAAGAAAGCTGAGGGCCAAAGAATATATGCTTTTTAACTGTGGTGTTGGAGAAGACTCTTGAGAGTCCTTTGGACTGCAAGGAGATCCAATCAGTCCATTCTGAAGGAGATCAGCCCTGGGATTTCTTTGGAAGGAATGATGCTAAAGCTGAAACTCCAGTACTTTGGCCACCTCATGCAAAGAGTTGACTCCTTGGAAAAGACTCTGACACCGGGAGGGATTGGGGGCAGGAGGAGAAGGGGACGACAGAGGATGAGATGGCTGGATGGCATCACTCACTTGATGGACATGAGTCTGGGTGAACTCTGGGAGTTGGTGATGGACATGGAGGCCTGGAGTGCTGCGATTCATGGGGTGGCAAAGAGTCGAACACAACTGAGTGACTGAACTGACCAAACCAAACCAATGGACCTGACATTCCAGGTTCCTATGCAATATTGCTCTTTACAGCATCAGACCTTGCTTCTATTACCAGTCACATCCACAACTGGGTATTGTTTTTGCTTTGGGTCCATCCCTTCATTCTTTCTGGAGTTATTCTCCACTGATCTCCGGTAGCATATTGGGTACTTACCGACCTGGGGAGTTCCTCTTTCAGTATCCTATCATTTTGCCTTTTCATACTGTTCATTGGGTTTTCAAGGCAAGAATACTGAAGTGGTTTGCCATTCCTTTCTCCAATGGACAACATTTTGTCAGAGATACCAAGGGAACATTTTATGCAAAGATAGGCTCGAGAAAGGACAGAAATGGTATGGACTTAACAGAAGCAGAAGATATTAAGAAGAGGTGGCAAGAATACACAGAAGAAATGTACAAAAAAGATCTTCATGACCCAGATAATCACGGTGGTGTGATCACTCATCTAGAGCCAGACATCCTGGATTGTGAAGTCAAGCGGGCCTTAGAAAGTATCACTACGAACCAAGCTAGTGGAGGTGATGGCATTCCAGTTGAGCTATTTCAAATCCTGAAAGATGATGCTGTGAAAGTGCTGCACTCAATATGCCAGCAAATTTGGAAAACTCAGCAGTGGCCACAGGACTGGAAAAGGTCAGTTTTCATTCTAATCCCAAGGAAAGGCAATGCCAAAGAATGCTCAAACTACCACACAATTGCACTCATCTCACACGCTAGTAAAGCAATGCTCAAAATTCTCCAACCAGGCTTCAGCAATATATGAACTGTGAAATTCCAGATGTTCAAGCTGGTTTTAGAAAAGGCAGAGGAACCAGAGACAAACTGCCAACATCGATGTATCATCAAAAAAGCATGAGAGTTCAGAAAAACATCTATTTCTGCTTTATTGACTATGCCAAAGCCTTTGTGTGGATCACAATAAACTGTGGAAAGTTCTGAAAGAGATGGGAATACCAGACCACCTGACCTGCCTCTTGAGAAACCTATATGCAGGTCAGGAAGCAACAGTTAGAACTGGACATGTTCTAGACTGGTTCCAAATAGGAAAAGGAGTACATCAAAGCTGAATATTGTCACCCTGCTTATTTAACTTATATGCAGAGTACATCATGAGAAACTCTGGGCTGGAAGAAGCACAATCTGGAATCAAGATTGCTGGGAGAAATATCAATAAACTTAGATATGTAGATGACACCAACTTTACGGCAGAAACTGAAGAGGAACTAAAAAACCTCTTGATGAAAGTGAAAGAGGAGAGTGAAAAAGTTGGCTTAAAGCTCAACATTCAGAAAACTAAGATCATGGCATCTGGTCCCATCACTTCATGGGAAATAGATGGGGAAACAGTGACAGACTTTATCTTTTTGGGCTCCAAAATCACTGCAGATGGCGATTGCAGCCATGAAATTAAAAGTCGCTTACTCCTTGGAAGGAAAGTTATGACCAACCTAGATAGCATATTAAAAAGCAGAGACATTACTTTGCCAACAAAGGTCTGTCTAGTCAAGGCTATGGTTTTTCCTGTGGTCATGTATGGATGTGAGAGTTGGACTGTGAAGAAAGCTGAGGGCCAAAGAATTGATGCTTCTGAACTGTGGTGTTGGAGAAGACTCTTGAGAGTCCCTTGGCCTGCAAGGAGATCCAACCAGTCCATCCTAAAGGAGACCAGTCATGGGTGTTCATTGGAAGGACTGATGCTAAACCTGAAACTCCAGTACTTTGGCCACCTCACGTGAAGAGTTGACTCATTGGAAAAGACCCTGATGCTGGGAGGGATTGGGGGCTGGAGGAGAAGGGGACAACAAAGGATGAGATGGCTGGATGGCATCACCAACTTGATGGACATGTGTTTAGGTAAACTCCGGGAGTTGGTGATGGACAGGGAGGCCTGGCATGCTGTGGTTCACGGGGTTGCAAAGAGTCGGACATGACTGAACTGAAGTTTAAGATGTCTAATATGTTTATTTGACTGATTTATATATAATAATATGATTAACATCTTAGCTTAAGCTGACACCTTTATCAGGTCACATAATTATCATTTCTATGTGTGCGTGTGTGCGATCTAAACATTTAAGACGAAGTCTCTTAGCAATGAAGTATATAATATAGTATGGGTGACTATAATCACTATGCTATGCATTAGTGCTCCAGAACTTGTACATCTTCTAGTTGCAAGTTTGTAACCCTTAACACCTCCCCAGGCCACCTAATTTCCTAGTTCCTGATAACCATCATTCTATTTTGTTACTAAAAATTCTACTGTTTTAGATTACAAAAATTATTTTCTCCAAATTTGGCCCCATTATTTGCAGAATACAGGTGGTATCTTTCAGGGTCTGAGGGATGATACAAAAGATCAGGTTGCAGAGTATTTGATTGGAGCTGGTAGGCAGTGAACTTTAAGAAAAGAAGTTTCAATTTTACAATGCTTGGCACAGAGTAAGTGATTGGATCAGTAAATGAGAATTTAAGACTGCCTGCTACTTTTTTCACTCCTCTTACCATGAACCATGCTATCCTTATTCGTTTGTATGGAAGAATTAGCCAAAGATAACCATAGACCAGTATGCCCTGTTGCCTGTTATTTTCAATAGTTTTATTATAACACAACCATGTTAATTGATTCATATATTGTTCATGACCACTTTCATACTACAATAGCAGAGTTAAGTATTAGTTGTGAAGAAGACTGTCTATGGCCTGCAAAGTCTAAAGTACGTACTATCTAGCAATTGACAGAAAAATTCTGCTGAACTCTGCTTTATAAAATGGTGCTCAATAGTTGTCCATTGGTTTTGCTTGAAAATTTGACTAAGAATCGTCACTTTCACAATATTGAGAACTCCATGAGCTCTCAGAGAACATTTTTAAGCCTCATTATTTTTTATCCTGTTCCCAAAACAGAACCTAAAATACAATTATAAAGCTTTATAAATTAGTTTCAATAAACAAATATCCATTTATGATGACTTCACTCAGTCATGTCTGACTCTTTGTGACCCCATGGACTGTAGCCTCCCAGGCTCCTCTGTCCATAGAATTCTCCAGGCCAGAATACTGGAGTGGGTGGCTGTTCCCTTATCCTGGGGATCTTCCCAACTCAGAGATTGAACCTAGGTCTCACATGCCATAAAATTCATCCTTTTAAAGCATACTTTTTTGGCTTACATACTATTGGTGTTTAAAGTGACTTCCCTCTCATGGATGAGATTATTATTGTAAATTGGCATCATAAGATGTTCTCTTACCTTACAGAGAAAGTTGATCTTAAAACCCAAAGACTGGGCATTTTGGGGCCTGAGTTCATGTAATTTCCAACCAAAGGAACTAACTCTAAATTCCGTTAACGCTTTCACTTTTCTTCAGTTCTTCACAGGCCAGAGTTCCTGCTATGATGCTAGGTTTGATGTTGTTTACATGTTCTACAAATGTGAGCCTGAAAAGAATGTTATTGAGACAAGGCCGTAACATTTTCACTGAGCTCAACACAACTCCAAACTGTTCAGGTTCATAGAGGTCATCATATTCATTCTTCAGCTCTGCTAGTTCACTGAGTACCTTCTTCTCAGTTTTTTGTTTTACAACAATCTTGTTTTACAAGATTCTGAATTAAGGGCTCATTCAACATGTCTTCATTAACCTCCAGAATAACGTTTTTTATTTCTTCATATGGCATACCATACTATCCTAGGAAGATAGAAAGATTCTGTGTGTTTTGGGATCCAAAATTCTCAACTCTTTTACTTTCTTCTTTGCAAGTATGTTTTTTTTTTTTTTTTCCTTCTAAAGCTTCTGTACTATTAAACACATATAAATACTTTGACACCTATGGGTACTGCAAGAAAGAAAAAGAGAAAAGAAATAATTGTTGAACAAGAAAAAAGTAGCAGACACAATATGACTTAAAGAGAAAATGAATAAAACAAAAAAACAAGTAAACAGTTTCAATAATCTACAAAGGAAAAGCTACTGACATGTTCATATTTTAGCAATGCCTACAGCTACGTACTTATTTTCCAGGGACTAAGAATGTATTGATGTAGCCAGTCCTTTCATTGAGACACCAAAACCATAGGGGAGTTGCTCAGAACTTTGAGAAATTTACTTTAAAAATAGTTTATTCATTTAGCAAATAGGTTCTTAGAAATAGCCTTTTATGAGGCAGCCATATACTGTAAGGAACAGCAGGAATCTAGATAAATGATACAGTCAAAAGACAGAATATGTACGAATGCCTGTCAGAAAGTATTATAGCCTAGATTTATGTCTATCTTCTAAAAGGTGTGCAGAAAACACTTTTAAAATAAAAATAAAAACAGTCCAGATAAAAGGACTATATTGTTAAGGAAAGGTTTGTTTTCACTTGAAAACATCAATTTTAGTGTCTGTATCTATAATTTACTAAACTGTTGAGTAATACACTATGTGTCATCTGTCTTAGACATGGCATGGTAAATATTTTATGACTTTAAAATTTTACTATGATTACAGGTGTATGTGTCTAATGTTTCAAAGCAGAAGGAAAAAAAATGGTTACTTCAGTCAATAGCTAATTCTAAGTCTCTCACAATAGAAGCAAGACTAAGCTTTCCTTAGGATGTAAGAATAGCCTCCTGGGTCTTGGTCTCCTAATCTCCCGGTGCCATAAAAACGGCATAGAATTCCTTTTTAAAAAATAACTTTATTTTGTATTGGGGTATAGCTGATTAACAATGGTGTGATAGTTTCAGGTGAACAGTGAAGTAACTCAGCCATACATATACATGTATGCATTCTCCCTGAAACTTCCCTCCCATCCATAGCTGCCACATAACATTGAGCAGAGTTCTGTGTGCTAAACAGTAGGTCTTTACTGGTTAAAAGTGGCATAGAATTCTTAGTTCATAAAAGAAGTTAGTTTTTGTAAACCTCTTCTCATTGTTGTAAATAGGTTAATAAGTTGGGAAAGAATTGGACTCATCATCAAACCAAAAGTTATATTTGACAAGTGTTATTCCTCTTACTCTTAACAGGTATAGTTGGGAAGTAAAGAACCTAATTCTTTAGAACATGGCAACCCACTTCAGTGTTCTTGCCTGGAGAATCCCAGGGACGGGGGAGCCTGGTGGGCTGCCGTCTATGGGGTCGCACAGAGTCGGACACTACTGAAGCGACTTAGCATAGCGTAGTGGCCATGTGGTAATCCAGATAAACTTGCAGGATATGGTAGACGAAGAGGAGTGTTAAGGATTAGACTGAAAAGCTTAGAGATGGCCAGATGACTGATGCCTCCAAGAGCCAAGATACAGATCTGCCCTTTATTCTGTGGTCCAAATACAAATTAGCCAGACATACTCTAACATAAGATGCTTTCTTTATCTCCTGATACCAGAGTTAAAATGAGCAGTTTATTCTGAGAGGTAACTACAAGGAGATAAAACCCAGGTGGATTCAACACTCCCTCACAACAGCTGTCAGTCTATAAGAACCGATTTCAGCATGTTCCCCACCGGGAGAGTACTGGGTAGTGATACACCCACTAGGGGTGCCTGTTAAGAGAACCACGCTTTTTATAGAAATGAAGAAGTGAGAAGGATGGATATGTTTTCTCTAGTGCTTGATTATGCACACCATATTTGACAGGTGCCAGGAAAGCATGAAGATTGAGGGTGTGAACTTTGGAGTCACATCCTCCCAGATTTACAACCCACTGCTCCATTTACTCTTGCCTGGAAAATCCCATGGACAGAGGAGCCTGGAAGGCTGCCATCTATGGGGTCGCACAGAGTCGGGCACGACTGAAGCGACTTAGCAGCAGCAGCAGCAGCTCCATTTACTAACTGTGCAGACTTACCCTCTCTTTGCTTCAGCTTCCTTTATTTATAAGAGGATTTCACATGAGGCAGTGGGAGTTAAGGAGATGACCCATGCAGCACCCTTAACCACTTAACTGCACTCTCTGAACATAAATTCTCAATGCATATTATGAATGTACAATAGCTGGCTAACAACTCATTTTGAATGTTTTTATTGATCCTGCGGTACTGGCAAACAAAAGTATCTTTCAAAATGGAGAATTCTGTATAGGGGTTTTATCTGTGTGGCGAAAGATGAATTGCCAAAGGACAGAAGCTTCCTACATTCACTCAAAATGACCACTGAACTGCTTATGAGCAAGATAATGCCTCATGGCACTATGGTTCTCAGGAACCCTGCTCTTCCAAGCAGAAATATCTGTACTAATTTCCCATATATTTTATGAACTTCATCCAGCATGTGATAGTTAAAATATTCCTGTCATTTTTAACTTAATGTCTTAAAATGTGCGTGAGTCAAAAAATGCTGGGTTTGCATTGACTTGACCACAACCACCTTAGGAAAAGCTATAGCCAACTCCCTCTTGGAAATTACTGCATTTTGCTCAAACTGGCAGCACAGGAGCTTTTACTTCACTTTCTCCAAGAAACTAGTTGAATGCTAACACCAGGGTCCTCACTGTGATGGTTTGTGACACCCTGGACCATCCCAAAGATGCAAGCCTGCACCACTCAACAGCTTCTCACAATGGAGAAGGGGAGTGAAGAGCACAGTCATCTCACTCAGGCAAACAAGGCCTCAACAGATGAGGTCAGTAAACAGCCACAGTGAAATTCAAAACCAGAGAACTACTGTTAAAGTGGGATCCACGCTGAACTCAGGTCAAGATGGCAGAGCAGAAGGACATAGCAATCACCCCTAACCCCCAGGAACATGTCAAATACACATCTACATGTAGAAAAATTCTCACTGAAAACTAGCCAGAGACTGGGAGAAAGACTCCCTGCACAACCAAGGCTGTAAGAAAGGTCCATATGCAAGAAGGAAACAGAAGCCATCAGTTCAGGACCCATTCCCTGGGAGAGGACTTCGAGGAAAAGGGAAACTGTGTGAGTGGACATCTTCCCTGGGGAGTGAGTGGTTTCAGCCACATATTGGGTGCCCCAGCCCAGGGGTCCATAGAAGGAAAGATAAGTCCACTTGGCTGGTTGGAGGGCTATGGGACTAGCAGGAAGCCTAAGAAAAGCCTGGACTTTTTTCATGAGGAACGCATGAACATTTACTTGCTCCATAGGCAGTTCATGGAGGGCACATTGAAACCACATAGGTGGCTGACTGGTATCCCACACTGCCCTTAGCCCTAACAAACACCATAGCCTGAGCTGAGCAAATACTCCTGCCCTGCTAGCCTCAGCTCACTTCGCCCTAGAGTGAAAGTTGTTATGATCAAGGAAAGACTGGCTATGAGACACTGATGCAGCTCAAACCCAAAGAGGCAACTGAGCAGGGTGGGGCATCAAGTGCTGGTGCTTACACAGGTGGCACATCAGAGACAGTCTAGAACACCAACAGCAGCCAGAGAGCATCACTGTCATAGCCCACACTCTGGTCTTTGCCTAGTGCCCATGCCAATACTGCTCTTGGTTGAGGGTGAAGTGCTCAGAAGGGAGAGAGCACACACTTGAAAGAAATTGAACAGACTCGAATCCAACCAAGGGCCTTCTGCTACAGTTACTTGGGACCTGACACTGCCCTTGATAGAGTGATGACAGTCACCGAACATAGGTGAAGCTCTGGCTCACATCTGGCTCTGGCCCTAGACTTGCCACCTCCAATCAAGGTGACAGCTGACAGCACACCCTGAAGAAAGATGCAACTTGAGAAGTGAAAGTCGATCACCATGTCTGACTCTTTGTGACTATATAGTCCATGGGATTCTCCAGGCCAGAATACTGGAATCCGTAGCCTTTCCCTTCTCCAGGGGCTCTTCACAACCCAGGGGTTGAACCCAGGTTTCCTGCATTGCAGGAAGATTCTTTACTAGCTGAGGCATTAGGGAAGCTCAAGATGCAACTTGCATTCTCATAAAATCCAACACTCCCACTAAAGCCACTGGGGACAGGCAGACACTATGTCCCAAATACTGTACTCTAAAAGAACAATAGGAAGCTGTTTCACGTAGGAATAAACTTAAGTAAGGAAGTAAAAGACCTAAACTCTGAAAACTGTAAACATTAAAGAAGGAATATGAAAATGATACAAAGAAATGGAAAGATAATCCATTGTCTTGAATGGGAAGACTTAAAATTGCTAAAATGTCTGCACTACCCAAAGCAATCACTGCAGATGGCAACTGCGGCCATGAAATTAAGACACTTGCTCCTTGGAAGAAAAGCAATGACCAACTTAGACAGCATATTAAAAAACAGAGACATTACTTTGTCTGTCTAGTCAAAGCTATGTAATAGCTTTCCAGTAGTCACGTATGGATGTGAGAGTTGGACTATAAAGAAAGCTGAGCACTGAAGAATTGATGCTTTTGAACTGTGGTGTTGGAGAAGACTCTTGAGAGTCCCTTGGACTGCAAGGAGATCCAACCAGTCCATCCTAAAGGAGATCAGTCTTGGGTGTTCATTGGAAGGACAGATGTTGAAGCTGAAACTCCAATACTTTGGCACCTGATGTGAAGAGCTAATTCATTTGAAAAGACCATGATGCTTGGAAAGATTGAGGGCAGGAGGAGAAGGGGACAACAGAGGATAAAATGGTTGGATGGCATCACCAACTCAATGGCTGAGTTTGAGTAATCTCTGCGAGTTGGTGATGGACAGGGAATCCTGGTGTGCTGCAGTCCATGGGGTCACAAAGAGTCGGATACGACTGAATGACTAAACTGAACTATCAAATTTTCCATGACATTTTTCACTGAACTAGAATAATTCTAAATATTACATGGACCAAAGAAATATCCTGAATTGCCAATGCAATCATTAGAAAAAACAAAGCTGGACATGTAAATTTTCTTGAATTCAGACATTAAAAATCTAGCATGGTACTAGCACAAGACAAATCAATGGAACAAAACAGAGAGCGTGGAAATAAATCCACACATTTATGGGCAATTAGTCAATGACAAAGGAGGCAAGAATATATAATGGGCAAAAACAGTCTCTTGAATAATTAGTGCTGGGAAAAATGGATAGCTACACATAAAAGACTGAAATTAGAACATCTTGTCATACCATATAGAAAAATAAACTGAAAATTGATTAAAGACCTTAATGTAAGACCTGAAATCATAAATCTCCTAGAAAAAAAGCATAGACAGAACACATTTTTACATATACCAATATTTTTGGATCAAAAGAGAGAGGCATAAAACCAAAACAAAAAAATGAGGCCTAATAAAATCTGTTATGCAGTGAAAAAAAACCACTAGTGAAATAAAAAGGCAACTTATTGAACAGGAAAAATATTTGTAAATAAAGCAGGCTAAGTAATGAAGAACTATACAAAAGAAACAGAATATACAGAAGAACTAAACAAAAAAGATTTTAATGACCCAGGTAACGGCGATGGAGTGACCACTCAACTAGAACCAAACATCGTGGAATGTGAAGTCAAGTGAACCTTAGGAAACATTACTATGAACAAAGCTAGTGGAGGTTATGGAATTCCAGCTGAACTATTTCATATCCTAAAAGATGATGCTGTGAAGGTGCTGCACTCAATATGCCAGTAGATGTGGGAAACTCAGCAGTGACACAGGACTGGAAAAGGTCAGTTTTCATTCCAAATTCAAAGAAAGGAAACGTCTAAGAATGCTCAAACTGCCACACAATTGCACTCACCTCACATACTAGCAAAGTTCTCCAACAGAGGCTTCAACAGTATGTGTACCAAGAACTTCCAGATGTTCAAACTGCATTTAAAAAAGGCAGAGGAACCAGAGATCAAATTGCCTACATCCATTGGATCATAGAAAAAGCAAAAGAGTTATAGAAAAATATCTACTTCTGCTTTATTGACTATGCTAAAGTCTTTGACTGTTGGATCACAAAAAACTGAAAAAATCTTAAACAGAGGGAATAACAGACTGCCTTACCTGCCTCCTGAGAAATCTGTATGCAGGTCAAAAAGCAACAGTTAGAACCAGACTTGGAACTATGGACAGGTTCAAAATTGGGAAAGGAGTACATCAAGGCTGTGTCACCCACTTATTTAATGTATATGAAGAGTACATCATGCAAAATGCTGGGCTGGATGAAGCATAAGCTGGAATCAAGATTGCTGGGAGAAATATCAACAACCTCAGATATGTAGATGACACTGCCAGAAAGAGAAGAGGAACTAAAGAACCTCTGGATGAAAGTGAAAGACAGTGAAAAAGCTGGCCTAAAACTCAACATTCAAAAACCTAAGATTATGACATGTGGTCCCATAACCTCATGGTAAATATATGAAAAAACAATAGAAACAGTGACAGAATTTATTTTCTTGAACTCCAAAATCAGTGCAGATGGTGACTGCAGCCATGAAATTAAAAGATGCTTTCTCCTTGCATGAATAGCTATGACTAGCTTAGACAACATATTAAAAAGCAGAGACAATACATTGCTGACAAAGATTTGTCTAGTCAAAGCTATAGTTTTTCCAGTAGTCATGTATGGATGTGAGAGTTGGACTATAAAGAAAGCTGAGCACTGAAGAATTGATGCTTTTGAACTGTGGTGTTGGAGAAAACTCTTGAGGGTCCCTTGGACTGCAAGGAGATCCAACCTGTCCAACCTAAGGGAGACCAGTCCTCGGTGTTCTTTGGAAGGACAAGTCATAGCCTTGACTAGATGGGCCTTTGTTGGCAAAGTAATGTCTCTGCTTTTGAATATGCTGTCTAGGTTGGTCATAACTTTCCTTCCAAGGAGTAAGTGTCTTTTAATTTCATGGCTGCAATTACCTTCTGCAGTGATTTTGGAGCCCAGAAAAATAAAGTCAGCCACTGTTTCCCCATCTATTTGCCATGAAGTGATGGGACCAGATGCCATGATCTTCGTTTTCTGAATGTTGAGCTTTAAGCCAACTTTTTCACTCTCCTCTTTCACTTTCATCAAGAGGCTTTTTAGTTCTTCTTTGCTTTCTGCCATATGGGTGGTGTCATCTGCATATCTGAGGTTATTGATATTTCTCCTGGCAATCTTGATTCCAGCTTGTGCTTCCTCCAGCCCAGCGTTTCTCATGATGTACTCTGCATATAAGTTAAATAAGCAGGGTGACAATATACAGCCTTGATGTACTCCTTTTCCTATTTAGAACCAGTCTGTGTTCCATGTCCAGTTCTAACTGTTGCTTCCTGACCTGCAGACAGGTTTTTCAAGAGGCAGGTCATGTGGTCTGGTATTCCCATCTCTTTCAGAATTTTCCACAGTTTACTGTGATCCACACAGTCAAAGGCTTTGACATAGTCAGTAGAGCACAAGTAGATGTTTTTCTGGCGCTCTCTTGCTTTTTCTGTGATCCATTGGATGTTGGCAATTTGATCTCTAGTTTCTCTGCCTTTTATAAAACCAGCTTGAACACCTGGAAGTTCACGTTTACATATTGCTGACGCCTGGCTTGGAGCAAAATTTTGAGCATTAGTTTACTATCGTGTGAGATGAGTATAATTGTGCAGTAGTTTGAGCATTCTTTGGCATTGCCTTTCTTTGGAATTGGAATGAAAACTGACTTTTTCCAGTCCTGTGGCCACTGTTGCGTTTTCCAAATTTGCTGACATATTGAGTGCAACATTTTCACAGCATCATCTTTCAAGATTTGAAATAGCTCAACTGGAATTCCATCACCTCCACTAGTTTTGTTCATAGTGATGCTTCCTAAGGCCCACTTGACTTCACATTCCAGGATGTCTGGCTCTAGGTGAGTATGAGTGATCACATCATCATGATTATCTGGGTCTTGAAGAACTTTTTTGAACAGTTCTTCTGTATATTCTTGCCACCTCTTCTTAATATCTTCTTCTTCTGTTAGGTCCATACCATTTCTGTCCTTTATTGAGCCTTCTTTGCATAAAATGTTCCCTTGGTATCTCTAATTTCCTTTAAGAGATCTAGTCTTTCCCATTCTATTGTTTTCCTCTATGTCTTTGCATTGATTGCTGAAGAAGGCTTTGTTATCTCTCCTTGCTATTCTTTGGACCTCTGCATTCAGATGGACATCAGTTCAAATTCAAAAGGAAATCAACCCTGAAATTTCATTACAAGGACTGATGCTGAAGCTAAAGCTCCAATATTTTGGCCACCTGATGCAAATAGATGACTCACTGGGAAAGATCCTGATAATGCGATAGATTGAAAGCAAAAGAACAATGGGATTTCAGAGGATGAGATGGGGTTTATAGCATCACCAACTCAATGGACATGAATCTGAATAAACTTAGGGAGATATGGAGGACAGAGGAGCCTGGGTCCTGTAGGCCTTGGGGTTGCAAACAGATGGAAATGACTTAGTGACTAAACAACAACAGTCTACAAATAGTATCAATAGAGGCCTGGCGTGCTGCAATTCATGGGGTCGCAAAGAGTCGAACATGACTGAGTGACTGATCTGATCTGATCTGAAGGAGTTAATATCCAAAATAAATAAGAATCTCATATAACTCAATATTAAAAGCAAATAATTAAAGTGAGCATAAGACATAAATAGCCATTTTTCCAAAGAACACATATAAATGGCCAACAGATATATGAAAGTATTCACTGTTTCTAAGCACACTACTAAAAATTACCAGAACATCTGAAATAAGACTATTGACTCTAAGCAAGAGACTGTATCCTCTAACCAGCTTCAGAAACATGATAATAAGTTCTGAGATGATGAGCTAATTATTGCTCAAAGGTAACTCACTCATAAATTTATACCAAATTAATCTGTTCCCAACAGTAATAATAATTTGATTATAAATTGACCATCCTTCATTATTTTAGTCCTGATTGGAGCAACTTGGTCGGTTTCCGTTTCAAATTGGAGAGGTGAACAGAGATAAATTGCCAAACAAAACCATATTTTAGAGGGCAGTCTGCTTGAACACCTAGGGAATCAAGAAGCTCATTAAACTTAAACAGTCAGTGCAATAGCTAAAACCTATGGCAAATTGGCTTACTTTTTTTCAATTATACTTAATTATTCCTGTGATAATAATTCCATGAGCACAGTTGTTTCAATTTTCTGTTAAAGAGGTATTCCTCTTGGCAAAAAAATGTTGAATGGAACTCATAATATCCAAGATGATTTGTTTTGAGCTCACATTTGAGGGAGGTTTGACACCAGTCTATTAAAGACTCTCAAAGCATTGTGATAGGCATAGTCTGGCCATTTGCAACTGGAGAGAAGGATTGCTATGAAAAGGACAGTGAATTCAAACCAAATGTCTACTGTGGAATAGTTGCATGATCTTGGAAAAGGCATGTCACCTCCTATGAAATTACATGAAAACACAATACTTCAAACTATTGCATGCTGTCATACTTTTGCATAAAATTATCACTTTTTAGAGAATGTTTTCCTCCCTCTTGACAATATCTTCCTGGTAAAATTATCTTCTTTATATTTCAGCTCAAGCATTACTGCACAAATATACACTATCCCTTTATTTCCCCATTGGAGTTGACTGGAAACATGGGATCCTTAGTGATAATAATGGCAACTTCTAACACTCATTAGTACCTTGCATGTAAGATAATACAGTGTTAACAGAATCAGTTTATCATATTCTAATTATTTGTCCACATGCTTGAATGTCCTATTAGATGTGAGTTTCTAATAGGCAAGAAATGCATTCCTCAAATATGTATATGCAATATATAGCACAGTGATAACACACAGGGTGGTCTTATGGACTGCAACCTGCAAGGTTCCTCTGTCCATGGGATTCTCCATGCAAGAATACTGGAGTGGGTTGTCATGACCTCTTCCAGGGGATCTTCCCAACACAGGGATTGAAGCCATGAGTCTTAAGTCTTCTGCATTGGCAGGCAGGTTCTCTACCACTAGCACCACCAGGGAAGCCAATAACACATAGTAGATACTCAATATTATGTGAATATGTTTCTATCAAAAAGTAAAATAAGGATAATGGTTCTTATGGCCTCCATTTCACAGAACTGTTTTTTTGTTTTGTTTTTATAGTGGTGGAGTTTCTATTAGTCATAAATAAAACTTATAGACAAAATCCTCAAAGAATACAAAATAATTAAATAATATAATCAATCAATGGGTTCTAATCCCTTTCATAGGATATTTTACACCCAAATAGTAAAAAACAGATTTTTTTAAGTGTGCATGCAACATTAAACAAGATAACCCTATCCTAGTTCATAAAACAAATCTTGACAATATAAAAGAATTGAAATCATACAAAGCATGTTACTTACCATAAAGGAATTAAAGAACTGGTTTTGAGTGTGTAATAAAATATTATGTATCAATATTAAAGTCTGTCATGTCTTATGTACTATGCAAATATCAGAAATTATCATCTCTCATCTAGAAAAGTCAAATCTACATGAAAAATCTCATGGCTCCTTATTAAGTCTTTGTGGAAATGACAAGCTTATTGAAATGGGAATCTTTGTCCTGAAAAAAATATATTAATTTAGTTGCAGAACAGAAAAACTTGTTTTATCTAAGGTTAAATAGTGAAAAGAATGACTGTATTTGTCATGGAGTACAGATACATAAGGGCTTCCCTGGTGGATCAGACAGTAAAGAATCTGCCTGCAATTCTGGAGACCTGGGTTCTATCCCTGCGTTGGGAAGATCCTCTGTAGGAGGGCATGGCAACCCACTCTAGTGTTCTTGCCTGGAGAATCTCCATGGACAGGGGAGCCATGGGGTCACAAAGAGTCAGACATGACTGAGCGACTAAGCACAGCACAGCATATAGATAAATGGATAGAATGCTTTAAAACAAAATAAAGTTTTAAATTTTATTTATTGTTTTTTCTGGATAAATATGTATTTTACATAACTAAAATCCAGACTCTTCACCCTTTCCTGAAATGGTTTATCCCTCCCCACCCTTCAGAGGGCCAGTTGCCATGCTCTGTTTTCATTCACCACATTCATCGAAGAAAATCCACTTTCTGGTCTTGCCTCTGCTTTTCAAAGATATTTACACACAAAGGTGAAATGGAATGCTGGCAACTCCTTCACAACAGTTCAGGAGAACACATGCATCAGGAAAACCAAAGAATGTGGGGGTAGTTTGTGGGAAGAGCAGAGGGAAAGAAAGGCTTCACTACTCCATGGGTCATTATCTCTTACTACTATTTCAAGCCTCAAAGGCTTCGGACAGTATTAATTCATGTTCCACATGAATACAGAGGTGAATAAAAGCAACATACACACTGTCAAAAAGAAAAGAGATGAAATACGTGGGACACATTCAGATGCCGAATCCAGCCTTAGTACTGATCTAAGAACTGACTATTTTCATAATATGAATCACCAAGCATTAGCAAAAAAGCAAAATTTCTAGAGTATTATCCCTGTCATTTATTGTAGACATATTTAGTAGGAATAGAAACAGAAATAGAAAAAAAGTAGCTACCTTCTTTCATAAAAACAAGTTCCCTGAAAGATGGTGTCAGTATTATTTACTTGTGTTAATAAAGTTGTATACCCTAGAATTTGTCACATAGAAGTCAATAAAAATCACTGCAGATGGTGACTGCAGCCATGAAATTAAAAGACACTTACTCCTTGGAAGGAAAGTTATGACCAACCTAGATAGCATATTGAAAAGTAGAGACATTACTTTGCCAACAAATGTTCGTCTAGTCAAGGCTATGGTTTTTCCTGTGGTCATGTATGGATGTGAGAATTGGACTGTGAAGAAAGCTGAGCGCTGAAGAATTGATGCTTTTGAACTGGTGTTGGAGAAGACTCTTGAGAGTCCCTTGGACTGCAAGGAGATCCAACCAGTCCATTCTAAAGGAGATCAGCCCTGGATGTTCTTTGGAAAGAATGATGCTAAAGCTGAAACTCCAGTACTTTGGCCACCTCATGCGAAGAGTTGACTCATTGGAAAAGACCCTGATGCTGGGAGGGATTGGGGCAGGAGGAAAAGGGGATGACAGAGGATGAGATGGCTGGATGGCATTACCCACTCGATGGACGTGAGTTTGAGTGAACTCCGGGAGATGGTGATGGACAGGGAGGCCTGGCATGCTGCGATTCATGGGGTCTCAAAGAGTCAGACACGACTGAGCGACTGAACTGAACTGAAGTGAGTCAATAAATATTTGCTGAATCAAAACAAGTGAAAGAAAAACATAGGAAGAGGGTAGAGAAAGAGAATGGAAGAGATGGAATTTGACTCTTAGGTGAGTACCAGGTATTACTAACTCAGTTCAATTTCTTACAATAAAAAGCATCTCAAGAATTTGTTTCTATCTGAGGAGACAGGCTGGAACAGGTGAAATCACATAGGCTTACATCTCCAGGTTCAGCCTTACTAGGCTGATTTCTAGAGTTCAGCCTAAACGAACTCTGGTTTTGATTTCCAGTGCTAAGGTCAGTCAGTTCAGGTGCTCAGTTATAAGTTAAACAGAACTTTACACTAAACTTGATGCTGTTATTTTGAAGTTCCAGGAATCTGGTGCACCAATAATGCTTCAGAGTCCAAGTAAATAATTATCTAAAATTCCTTATTACATTCTCCCAAATTCTAGTGAAAACACTCCTTTGTTTGATGTCATTGCATGATCTTTTGTTTTGACTTCATAAAGTCATAGAAGACCTGAAATTAAAGAAAAATCTGACACCTGGGGCAGAAAGAAATGATTTACAGCCTCAGAAAATTGAATTCACCTAAACATTGTTAAAAAAAAAATGGTAAAAGCCCCAGGTAGAAGGACTATCTCAAGGATGTGTCTCCTGGGCATTTCATGTGACAATTTGATTTTACAGAAATGAAAGTGCTAATACCAGTAGATGGCTCAAACAGTAAAGAATCAGAAGGAGGCTCAGACAGTAAAGAATCTGCCTACAATGCTGAAGACCCAGGTTCTATCCCTGGGTTGGGAAAATCCACTGGAGAAGGTAGGGCTACCCCCTCCAGTATTCTTGCCTGGGAAATCCATGGCGAGGGCTGCAGTCAATGGGGTTGCAAAGAGCCAGACATGACCAAGTGACTAATACCTTCACTTTCAATACCAAAGTACCACCTAATCAATATACTGCCTTTTAGAGAAATCATGCCACAGCAGATATGGGATTTGAAAAGATATGAAGAGAAACGTGTCTTTGTCCTTAAAACTGACTATTCATATATTTTTTGGCATTGCATGCAAAGTAAAACACATTGCGACAATATACCTAAGAAAATTTTAAATAAACATGACATTAGTTCATATTGATGTATCAACAGTTATTCAGTGCTTCCACCTACATGAATATTCTTTGATGGCAAGAAAGGATGCTAGTGAATAAAGATAACAACTTCCTCTGGATATAACAAAAATAATATAAAAAAAGAAAATCTTCACAGATCTCTGGCCTTCAGATCACTAGAATATTGTGCTTAAAAATGATTAGGGGGAAAAAAAGAAGGGATTCCAGTGTGGGGGCATAAGAACATAGGAAATAGGTCTTCTTCATAAAAGCAATGAGAACACTAGGAAACAATTAGTAAAATAAACTTTTTTGGAACTTTGAAGACTAACCAAAAACTTTTAACAATCTGATGATGCTTTATCCAAAAAAAAAAAAAAATGACTGGAGAGATTTAAACAAAAGATAACATGACATATAAAGAAAAAGGAAATATAAAATAATGTTTATTATTTTTCATAGGAATAAAAACTCAATAAATACTATCCCTGAAAATGTTGGATTTACTAAACAAAAACTTTAAATCCAATTAATTGAAGACATGTCTAAAGAAAGCATGAGAATGATGTCTCACCAAATAGATTATCAAAAAAGAGATGGATATGATTTTAAAAATCAAACAGATTTTAGAGTTAAAAAGTACAAAAGCTTTGATTTTTAAAATAATATAGCACATTTGAGATGGTAGATTTAAAATTTAAAAAAAAAAAGCTTGAAATTACTTGGTCTGAGAAATAGGAAAAAATGAAAAAAAAAGAAGACTCAGTATTGAAGGACACCATCAAATATCTCAATATTTTCATAAACACAGTATTAGAGGAAAAGATAGAGACAAAATGGAATAAAGACTATTTAAATAAATAATTGCTGAAAACTTTCCAAGTTTGGAAAAGAAAAACAATCTACAAGCCAAGAAGCTCAATAAACTTCAAAGAGAATAAACTCAAATGTAACCACACCTAAAGATGTCATAAACAAACTTTAAGCAAAAGACAAATTCTTGAAAACAGCAAGAAAAATAAAATTCATTTTTACCAGGAGAAGACTTGATAATAGGTAGCTTATTAGAAATCATGGAGTTGAAAAGGCAGTGGGATGACACAGACAAAAAGATGAAAAAATATGACTATAAGAATTTTACATCTGAGAAAACTATCTTAAAAAGGGAGGGAGAAATTGAGAAATTCCCAGATAAATGAAAACTGAGACAATTTGTTACTAGCAGATTTGAGATACAAAATATTAACAAGTGGTGCTGGGAAATCTGGTCAACCACTTGTAAAAGAATGAAACTAGACCACTTTCTAACACTATACACAAAAATAAACTCAAAATGGATTAAAGATCTAAACGTAAGACCAGAAACTATAAAACTCCTAGAGGAGAACATAGGCAAAACACTCTCCGACATACATCACAGCAGGATCCTCTATGACCCACCTCTCAGAATATTGGAAATAAAATCAAAAATAAACAAATGGGACCTGATTAACCTTAAAAGCTTCTGCACATCAAAGGAAACTATCAGCAAGGTGAAAAGACAGCCTTCAGAATGGGAGAAAATAATAGCAAATGAAGCAACTGACAGACAACTAATCTCAAAAATATACAAGCAACTCCTACAGCTCAACTCCAGAAAAATAAATGACCCAATCAAAAAATGGGCCAAAGAACTAAATAGACATTTCTCCAAAGAAGACATACAGATGGCTAACAAACACATGAAAAGATGCTCAACATCACTCATTATCAGAGAAATGCAAATCAAGACCACTATGAGGTACCATTTCACGCCAGTCAGAATGGCTGCGATCCAAAAGTCTACAAATAATAAATGCTGGAGAGGGTGTGGAGAAAAGGGAACCCTCTTACACTGTTGGTGGGAATGCAAACTAGTACAGCCACTATGGAGAACAGTGTGGAGATTCCTTAAAAAACTGGAAATAGAACTGCCTTATGATCCAGCAATCCCACTGCTGGGCATACACACTGAGGAAACCAGAATTGAAAGAGACACGTGTACCCCAATGTTCATCGCAGCACTGTTTATAATAGCCAGGACATGGAAGCAACCTAGATGTGCATCAGCAGATGAATGGATAAGAAAGCTTTGGTACATATACACAATGGAGTATTACTCAGCCATTAAAAAGAATACATTTGAATCAGTTCTAATGAGGTGGATGAAACTGGAGCCTATTATACAGAGTGAAGTAAGCCAGAAGGAAAAACATAAATACAGTATACTAGCGCATATATATGGAATTTAGAAAGATGGTAACAATAACCCGGTGTACAAAAACAAAAAATCTTTTAGACTGAAATAAAGTGTAACTATATAGTCATCCAAATACACATAAGTAAATATATCAGTAAATTTATTATAAATTATAATTTTGTTTGTTGAATACAGAAAATTTGTAATACTATGTAGACATTTATAAAGATATAATTTCTGTGACAGTAATAGCACAAAAGAGGGAGAGAATAAAGCTGTACCAGAGAAAAATTTTTGTATAAAATTGAAAATAATCTGTAGTATTTCAAACCAGTTAAGAAAAAATTTATAATTTCTAGGAAAAGCATTAATTAAAAAGCAAATACAATAAATTTTAAAAAGGAAATTTAAGCTAGTTTTTTACTTTTTTTTTTTATTTGTTTTCATCTTTAATTTTTTTGGTATAACATGAACACTTGATTAGAATTTTATCTACTTTTTTGAGAAACATACATAGAGTTTCAGATGCTTATTAGTACTCTCAGCTTAATTCTTTAAAACAGTAGGGTAATAATGATAACTGCAAAAAACTTTGAACCCTGGTCAACAGTAGCACCATCTAATCTGCACAATTTAACTCCATACCGTTCTCCATAGTGGCTGTACCAATTTACATTCCCACCAACATTGTAGGAGGGTTCCCTTTTCTCCACATCCTTTACAGCATTTATTGTTTGTAAAGTTGTTGTTAATGGCCATTCTGACAGATGTGAGGTGATACCTCATTGTAGTTTTGATTTGCATCTCACTAATAATTAGTAACTGTGAGCATCTTTTATGTGCTTTTGGGCCATATATTTGTCTTTTTTGAAGAAATGTCTCTTTAGATCTCTTGACCATTTTTTGACTGGACTTTTGTTTTGTTTTTTTTTGTTTGTTTGTTTGTCTTTAATACTGAGTTGCATGAGTTGCTTGTATGTTTTGGAGATTAATCCCTTGGTCAGTTCATTTGCAAATATTTTCTCTCATTCTGATGGTTACTTTTTGTTTTGTTTCCTTTGCTAGGCAAAGATTTTAATTTTAATTAAATCCCATTTTTGTTTTTATTTTCATTACGCTAACAGGGAGATCAAAAAAGGTCTTGCTGCAATTTATGTAAGCAAGTATTCTGCCTATGTTTTCTAACTAAACTATTAGGTTGGCCAAAAAAGTTAATTCAGGCTTTTCTGTTACATCTCATGGAAAAATCTGAACTAACTTATTGGCCAACCCATTGAAATTACAGCTACTATATGATCCAGCCATCCGCTCCTAGGTATATACCTGGAGAAAACCATAATTTGAAAAGTTGCATGCACCACAGTGTTCACTGCAGAACTATGTACAACAGCCAGGACACGAAAACAACCTAATTGTCCATGGACAGAGGAATAGACACAGAAGATGTAGAACACATATACAATGGAATATTACTCAGCCACAAAAAAGAACAAAATAATTCCAGTGGCAGCAACATGGATAGAGCTAGCAATTATCTTTCTGAGTCTGACTTACTTCATTCAGTATGACAAACATCATATGATTTCACTTAAATGTGGAATCTAGGCTCAGACGGTGAAGAATCTGTCTGCAGTGCTTGAGACCTGGGTTCAATCCTGGGGTCAGGAAGATACCCTAGAGAAGGGAATGGCCACCCACTCCAGTATTCTTGCCTGGGAAATCCCATGGACAGAGGAGCCTGGCAGGCTTCAGTCCATGGGATCACAGACTCAGACATGACTGAGCGACTAACACGTTAGTTCAGTTCAGTCACTCAGTCATACCCAACTCTTTGCAACCCCATTAACTGCAGCACCCTAGGCCTCCCTGTCCATCACCAACTAACGTGGAAAAAAAAAGGAGGGTACAAATGCATTCATCTACAAAATAGAAATAGTTTACAAATGTAGAAAACAAACTTATGGTCACCAGGGGATAAAGGGAGAGGAGTGAATTGGGAGACCTGGATTGACATATACACACTACTAATAAGGAACTATTGTATAGCACAGGAAATGCCACTCTGCAATGGCCTAAATGGGATAATAATCTAAAACAGAGTGGATATTTGTATACATATACCTGATTCACTTTGCTATACACCTGACACTAACAACACTGTAATTCAACCACATTCCAATAAAAATAATTTTAAAATGGTACACTAGAAAATATGCAGTTAGAAATGACAAGGCAATAAAAAGTAATGAGGAACAAAAGGATATGAGATGCATAGAAAGTAAACCCAAAATGTCAGAAATAACACCAATCATACAAATAACAGCATTAAATTTGAATGGATTAAGCAATCCAATCCAAACGCAGAGACTGTCAGATTTTTCTTTTAAATCCAAGACTAAGCTTTATAAAAGAGACATTTTCAAAGACAAAAAGGCATTGAACACAGGAGGATGAAAATATATAAAATTATTATTTTATACATATGAAAATATAAAAATATATAAAATATTATTTTTATTTATATAAAAATAAAATATATGAAATGTGCACAGTAAACTTAAGAGCTGGAGTAGCAATATTAATATTAGATAAAGTACATTTAAAATGTGTCTAGAATTATAAAAAACTATATTCCAATAAAAATTAATAAGAAATAAAAAACAAAAAAGATTAAAAAATGTGTCTAGAGACAAGGAACATATTTTATAATGATAAAAAGCATCAATCCATATGTAAGATAGAAATTATAAACAGATAAACTCCTACCAGCAGAGCCTTAAAATGTGTGAAGCAAAATATGACTGGGCTGAAGTAAGAAATTAAAAATTTTCAATATTGTTTGAGATATCAATACCTACTTGCAATAATTCACAATCTAGTCAGAGTATCAGTAAGAAAGTGGAAGACTTGAACAACACTGTAAACTAGCAAGACCCAACAGATAACTGTAGAAATTTTTACCTGACAGCAGCAGAATGAATATTATTTTCAATAGCAAACATAGGTGATATTTAACCCATTAAAAATATCCATTGCTATCTGTAATGTATTTCCATACATAACCAAGGTTTGAACAAAACCTGGTGGGAGGGCAGTTGAGCCAACTGAACTAAGAACGTGGTTTGAGTTTGCCCTACATTGTAAAAAGCTGTTGCTTTTCTGAAGACTCCCATACCCTCTGCCCTCATTTCTGCCTTCCTCAATGGTTATCAGTTTTTGAACCCTGGATCCTCAGAAAAAAAAAAAAAATTACACACACACACACAAGCAAACTAACAACAAGGGGCAGGTAGCCCACAAGAGTTCCCTACAGTCACCAGAGCCAAATATTTTTCCCCCTCGTCCTTTACATTGCATCAATAGCAGAAATTCTAAATGAATATTCAGTTCAGTTCAGTCACTCAGTTGTGTTTGACTCTTTGTGACCCCATGGACTGCAGCACATCAGGCCTCCCTGTCCATCACCAACTCCCAGAGTTTACTCAAACTCATAGCCATTGAGTCAGTGATGCTTTCCAACCGTCTCATCCTCTGTCGTACCCTTCTCCTCCTGCCCTCAATCTTTCTCAGCATCAGGGTCTTTTCAGATGAATCAGTTCTTCATATTAGGTGGCCATAGTATTGGAGTTTCAGCTTCAACATCAGTCCTTCCAATGAATATTCAGGACTGATTTCCTTTAGGATGGACTAGTTGTATCTCTTTGCTGTCCAAGGGACTCTCAAGAGTCTTCTCCAACACCACAGTTCAAAAGCATCAGTTCTTCAGCACTCAGCTTTCCTTATAGTCCAACTCTCACATCCATACATGACTACTGGAAAAACCATAGCCTTGACTAGATAGACATTTGTTGGCAAAGTAATGTCTCTGCTTTGTAATATGCTATCTAGGTTGGTCATAACTTTCTTCCAAGGAGTAAACGTCTTTTAATTTCATGGCTGCAGTCACCATCTGCAGTGATTTTGGAGCCCGAAAAGATAAAGTCTGTCACTGTTTCCACTGTTTCCCCATCTATTTCCCATGAAGTGATGGGACTGGATGCCATGATCTTAGTTTTCTGAATGTTGATTTTCAAGCCAACTTTTTCACTCTCCTCTTTTACTTTCATCATAGGCTCTTTAGTTCTTCTTCACTCTCTGCCATAAGGGTGGTGTCATCTGCATATCTGAGGTTATTGATATTTCTCCCGGCAATCTTGATTCCAGCTTGTGCTTCCTCCAGCCCAGCATTTCTCATGATGTACTCTGCATAGAAGTTAAATAAGCAGGGTGACAATATACAGCCTTGATGTACTCCTTTTCCTATTTGGAACCAGTCTGTTGTTCCATGTCCAGTTCTAACTGTTGCTTCCTGACTTGCATACAGGTTTCTCAAGAGGCAGGTCAGGTGGTCTAATGTTTAAAAACCATTAGATGCATCTTTTCAGGTCCTTCGGTAGTTGAATTCCAAATAGGAGAATCATTGTAAATATTACTTGCTTTGTACATATTCAGGTATTAGTTGCTCAGTTGTGTCCAATTCTTTGACACCCCGAGACTGTAGCTCTCCAGTCTCCTCTGTCCTTGGGATTCTCCAGTAAGAATACTGTAGTAGGTAGCCATTCCCTTAGACTTTCTTATTCCTTACTCTTTACAGCAATTATAATTAAACACATGGAAATATATTCCTCCAGTTAGACTATAAACTCTGACAGAATAGAAACCTTCTCTTTTGTGTACTGTCTTATTTCTGGTACCTAGACTAGAACTTGGTACCTAGTGGTGATGCTATACACTTTTGTCAGGTAAATGATTGTATATGTTGTTGAAAATAGATTCATCATAATGAACTATCAGGCACTGAAAATAATCAAATGGAACCTGCTCGAATTCAGAGGTGTGTAGACAGATTTTCTAAACTATTAGAACTATTACCTCTTATCTGCTCCAAGATAAAAAAAAGTTTCCATGTGAAAACTTGTTTGCTGCCTTTTTAAATCAAATATGTTCTAAGAGTTTCACTAGTGCCTTCTTAACTGGCTCTGAATTTTGTAATAGCACTTAACACACATTCTTACATATACAAAACACAGCACTAACTAATGATCTAGTAGCTTCTATTTTCCAGGTCATTCTTTCCAGTTTACCCTTAGGCTTTCCCTGTATTCTCAGTGTGAGGAGACAGAGATAGATAAAGAATGCATAAGAATGCACACGTGTGCACGCGCACACACACACACACACACACACACACACATATTTGGAAATGCAAATACATCTTTCCAAAGTGCAAAGTCTAAGCTGCAATGTCCGTCTTTGTTTAAATGTCTTTCCCCACAGGTAGTGCACTGTTAAACACTGCTTACATTAACACCTGAGAACCGACACGATAACAAATTAAGAGGTCCTCGTTTAACATTTTCCCCTTACAGAGCAAGTTTCTAATTGATGTTTAAATTCAAATTTACTTTTGGATTACTAGAGTGAAGAGATTTCCTGGCATTAGACAGGTAGGCAGAAATCATCAATCATTCGGAAGGTGCATCATTCAAAGTCACGAATAAATGGAACTAGTGCATAAAGAATCCACTGGTTGCAGGTCTCTGCAATGAATGAAGGATGTGACTTCAGTTCAGAGCAAGGAAATGGTTCCTGAGCACCACAGGAGAAAAACATTTAAATGCTGGCAGAAACGAAAGTAAATTTATTGTAATGATGTCCTGAGAGAAAAACACAGGGTCTTGGAAAACATATAAGTTGGACTGTGACTATTACCATCGTGTCAAGGTTAAGTTAGTGAAGTTTCTCATGCATATTATGGTAGACAGTGGAAGACACAAGGAGAATCAGAAACAAAAGGTTGTGTTCTCAACCTTTCTGAACATTCTGAGTTGAACACCAATTTCAACAGTGGGCGTTAACATAATGGCTTACATTGAACTGTCAGGTTCAAGACCCAAAAAGCCCAACATGAAAGACCTCAAACAGGGAGAGTCAGGCTGGGTCCAGGTAGGTTGGGTGAACTGAACCATGTTTCGCTCCTATGTTAAGCCCTCCTTCACCACTCCCGACTTGCCTATAGGAGTCTCTTCTGAGGTCTAACTGCTCTGTGAAATTCACTCACAAGGTCCTGAGTTTCTGTAGCTTTGCACTAACTACAGTGGATAAAATACTAATCACTGGGAACTAATGAAGCTGAAACTTTATTCCTAAATTTGTATTTATGTCATCTTGTTTAAAACAGAGAGTGCCTGATTCACACATTTTAGGCCCCACCAAACCTGGATCTCTCCTGCCCTATTTTCACACAAAAGCTGTTCTGATAATAACTGCAGGGAGTATAAAAGTGCACACTGAGAGTTGCTCCTTGCCTTCATTGTCTACATCCAGGCTCCCCACTCTCTGTAATGCCCTCAGAAAGGTCACAAGGAGAATATTACCTGCAAAGTCAACATCTTTCACTGCTTTTGCCTATTTGAATATGGGAATTGGAAACACAAATGGTAGAATTCTCTGGCAAGAGTGTAAAAGGATTAATATCTTTGCAGCTCCATGAACTGAGATAGGATCTCAAGGTTTTATTCTTCAGGGGAAATAGAAAAATTAGATGAAGAAATTATTTAATTCTAAAAGCTGCAGAACAACACACAGATGATTTACCAGCCAAGGTTACTGGGATGGTCTTAAATGGGCAGTATAGCAAAACATACTCAATCATTGACCTTGACCCTACTTGTTAGCAAAAACTAAATCTGGAGATGGTTTTGATTTCTGTTTAAAATAAATGGTTGATTTTTTTTAAAAAAAGCTAACAAATGTGTAAAACTACCAAGAACACTAAGATAGTAAACTGAAGGTAAAAACAATCAACTTTAAATGAAGAGATGAGAGAAAATAGCTTCCTCGGTGCCCAGTGAGATGCTGTGGTCATTAATCCTGGGAACAGAATATTTTCAAAACTCTTCAACATGTGAAAACCATGACCGTGAATTCAAAAGAGGTGCCTACTGCAGGCCAGTTATTGTTTCCAAAATTATGAGTCTGTCACCCAACCCTCATCCCCACGTTCACCCTCATTCACCTTAATCTGAGGTGCTCACTTACCAACTACCAACTTACTAAACAGTAATTTATACGATGGTAAACACTGGGCTGAAAAAGCGCCTTGATCTCTACCTTTCCCACACTCTCCATACACTTCTTTTTCCAATGTTTTTGCATGTTTCTTTCCAAAATAATTTAGAATTTTTCCTACCTTTTTTCCTAATTTTGGAAAGAAAGTGTGGAGTATTTGTGGCAAAATAGCTAGGTGTTCTATTTTTCTCTTCTGTACTCAAAACTCCATTTCATTTAACACTGTCTGTTGAGAATGAATTACCTGTAATCCCGTTTGTATTGTTTCATTAATGCAATATATACATATATATATATATATAATGTTTAACTCTTTAATATATTTCTGCTTTATCCTCCCAGCAAGATGAACCTTTTAAAGATAACTATTAAGTGCCTTGGAAAGTCAAAGACATACAGAGTTAAATAGGTCTCAGTCGGTAACCTCAGAGGTTCCCAATAAAGGATTCTTGGCACAGAAATGTTAGTAACATGACAACTTAACATTTTATTCACTTATATTGAGGCAAATTTGAGGCCACATGCAGAAATGGAAAAGGGACTAGATTTTCTCATTATTTCTCCAGCATCAAAACTGTACTCCAGTGCCTGTCACCAGAGTAGGAAATTAGTAAGCGCTTTTGTCTTTGTTTTTTGAACATTAATAGGACCAACTCAGTATCCAAACAGAATGCAAGCTATGAATTATGTAAAAAGTGTACAGGTCATGAATCATGGCCTGATGGGGGTAATGGTCTACTTTAAATGGAAACACTACAAGACACCTTACAAACAGAGCCATAAGTGTTGCCGGCTGACTTTCTTCCTGCTTTTTCTGCTCAGATATTCATCTAAGAATTATAAATCAACTATATTCCAATATGTTTTTTAATTTAAGAAAAAGAATTTTCCATTCAGCTTCAAGAAGTGCTGCTGGCACTAGCAACCTCCAAGTGTTAGCAACTATACAATCTCCCTGAATTTTTCATTCAACACTATACATCCTCAGGCAGCTTCCAACCAGTGACTAAGCGTGGTGAGTGTACCAGTGCCTGGTCATTTCTGCTCAGGTGGGACCCCTCTACTGGCAAAGCTGTGACCCAGGGATTCAATTTAAATAAAGATCAACATATCAATTTATTTTCTTTCATACATTCTGCTTTTGATGCTGTATATTAAAAATCACTGCCAAACTAACGATCACCTAGATTTTCTCTTATGTTTTCTTCAAGTTTTCTATTTCTGGATTCTATATTTTCCATTGATCTGTGTTTCTATTTAATCTATTACCTTGAGAGGAGTATTGAAAATTACATAAGTACTTCCTGTTCTTGTTTTAATTAAAACTTTATTGGGAAAAAACATATAAATAAAAAGAATATAACCCCAGGAGTGAGTTTTATGTAAGTGATCACCATCTTGCATTTCTTCAACACATTTTTTTAAGATGAAAAAGAAATGCATATTATCAACATCTCTCAGAGGGGTATATTTGTAACAGTTGATTAACCTATTCTGACACATGATAATGACCCAAAGTCCATAGTTTTATTAGGGTTCATTCTTGGTATTTTACATTCCATGGGTTTGGACAAATGTAGAATAACATGTTTGGAGAAGGCAATGGCACCCCACTCCAGTACTCTTGCCTGGAAAACCCCATGGACGGAGGAGCCTGGTAGGCTGCAGTCCATGGGGTCGCTAGGAGTCTGAAACTACTGAGAGACTTCACTTTCAGTTTTCACTTTCATGCATTGGAGAAGGAAATGGCAAGCCACTCCAGTGTTCTTGCCTGGAGAATCCCAGAGATGGGGGATCCTGATGGGCTGCCATCTCTGGGGTCCCACAGAGTCCGACACGACTAAGTGACACAGCAGCAGCAGCAGAATAACATGTATCCATCATTACAGTATCAGTATCTTCACTGCCCTAAAATATCCTCTGTTTTTTGTCCATTAATCCCTTCTCCTCACCCCACCCCACCATCACTTGCTTTTTATATCAATTTTCTCCATTTTTTTGAAACTATATTGTAGGATGAGTACATATTTTGGATTTTTTCTCTTCCTGAAGAATCAAACCTAAGTCTATTATTTACTGTCTATCTTTCTCCTTGTAATACTTTGATTTTCAGCAGTTTTTCTATGATGTCTTAGGTTTTAGTTTTATTTATTGTTTGTGGCTCTAAGATTTTTGAATGTTTGGGTTAATATGACTTATATTATTAAGTCATTATTTCTTGATATGTTTTCTCTGCTGCACTTTCTCTCTTCTGATTTTGTGACTACTATTATATGTGTGATAAAATGTTTGATATTTTCTCATAGTTCTATCATATTCTTTTTTATCTTTGCATGCTTTTTTTCAACCATCTTTGGTTTTACTTTTAAACTTTTATTACATACAATCTGTTTCTAAATGCATCCACTGGATTTTAAATTTCAAATATTTTAAGAATTAGAATTCCTATGTGAACATTTTAAATTTATATTTATCTAGTTAATTTTCCTCTAAAGTCAACATTTTTAAAGCATGTATGCCAATTCCAATGTCTGTCTCATATGTAACTACTGATTTTTTTCTACTATATTATATTTTTCTGTGTGTATTCATATCTGCTTATATTTTGAAAATATTCTTTATTCTATACTATATGTGTATATATACAAATACTTCATATTTATCTGTGTGCACATATATACTGTATAAATATCTATTCTGTGTGTTTGTATGTGTTTTCATTTTTTAAAGAAAAACAGTTTAATTGTTAGATTTGATCCTGTAAAGGATTAGTTTTTGGTTTTAGCCATTCTAGGATCCCAACTGAAAACTCATGTTATTGTTTAAATCATTTTCACTCTAGCTAGGTCAAAACTTCAACATATCCCCAGGTGGCTGCAACATCTGAAATTTTTGTCCAGATCTCAACTCCTCATGTAGATTCTGCTAGGCCCTGTGTAAACTTACTCTGCCCACATGCCACTTAGAATTTACCAAAGGACAAAGGAATAAATCCCAAGAAAATTTCAGGTACTTCTTTAGGGTACCCTGTCTTGCAAACTGAAGTTATCTTGACTTCTCTAAACTTGGCTATATCATCCATACAATGAAACTATAACTCTCTGCTCATGCTCCAACATTTAGCACATTTGCGAACTGTTTCTAGCAGACATTTGGGTTGAATATAATACTCATCTAATGAACTTCCTTTCTTCAAGGAAAAACACCCCACTCAGTCCAACATCTAATGCCTTAAGATAGTGGATTTATAATCTTGGCCAATATCTGTAATTTCTTAGGATACAAAAGTGAGTCTGAAAGCAACTCTACCATAACCAGAATTATAAGGTTTACAATATATTAGTAAAATATTGTTGTGGACTTCTGAGTCCCTTATAGGACTTTGAATTCTCCAAGAACATTTCCAAAATCTATGTTCAGTTCAGTTCATTTCAGTCTCTCAGTCATGGTCGACTCTTTGCAACCCCATGAACCACAGCACGCCAGGCCTCCCTGTCCATCATCAACTCCTGGAGTCCACCCAAACTCGTGTCCATCAAGTCGATGATGCCATTAAACCATCTCATCCTCTGTCATCCCATTCTCCTCCTGCCCTCAATCTTTGCCAGCATCAGGGTCTTTTCAAATGACTCAGCTCTTCACATCAGGTGGCCAAAGTATTGGAGTTTCAGCTTCAACATTGGTCCTTCCAATGAACACCCAGGACTGATCTCTTTTAGGATGGACTGGTTGTATCTCCTTGCAGTCCAAGGGACTCTCAAGGGTCTTCTCCAACACCACAGTTCAAAAGCATCAATTCTTCCACACTCAGCTTTCTGTATAGTCTAACTCTCACATCCATATATGACCAATGGAACAAGGCTATGGTTTTTCCATTGGTCCTGTATGGATGAGAGAGTTGGACTGTGAAGAAGGCTGATCACCAAAGAATTGATGCTTTTGAACTGTGGTGTTGGAGAAGACTCTTGAGAGTTCCTTGGACTGTAAGGAGACTCAACCAGTCCATCCTGAAGGAGATCAGCCCTGGGATTTCTTTGGAAGGAATGATGCTAAAGCTGAAACTCCAGTACTTTGGCCACCTCATGTGAAGAATTGACTCATTGGAGAAGACTCTGATGCTGGGAGGGATTGGGGGCAGGAGGAGAAGGGGACGACAGAGGATGAAATGGCTGGATGGAATCACTGACTCGATGGACGTGAGTCTGAGTGAACTCCGGGAGCTAGTGATGGACAGGAAGGCCTGGCGTGCTACGATTCATGGGGTTGCAAAGAGTCAGACACGACTGAGTGACTGATCTGATCTGACTAGACGGACCTTTGTTGACAAAGTAATGTCTCTGGTTTTTAACATGCTATCTAGGTTGGTCATAACTTTCCTTCCAAGGAGTAAGCATCTTTTAATTTCATGGCTGCAATCACCATCTGCAGTGATTTTGGAGCCCAGAAAAATAAAGTCAGCCACTGTTTCCACTGTCTCCCCATCTATTTCCCATGAAGTGATGGGACTGGATTGCATGATCTTTCTGAATGTTGAGCTTTAAGCCAACTTTTTCACTCTCCACTTTCACTTTCATCAAGAGGCTTTTGAGTTCCTCTTCACTTTCTGCCATAAGGGTGGTGGCATCTGCATATATGAGGTTATTGATATTTCTCCCGGCAATCTTGATTCCAGCTTGTGTTTCTTCCAGTCCAGCATTTCTCATGATGTACTCTGCATATAAGTTAAATAAACAGGGTGACAATATACAGCCTGGAGGAACTCCTTTTCCTATTTGGAACCAGTCTGTTGTTCCATGTCCAGTTCTAACTGTTGCTTCCTGACCTGCATACAAATTTCTCAAGAGGCAGATCAAGTGGTCTGGTATTCACATCTCTTTCATAATTTTCCACAGTTTATTGTGATCCACACAGTCAAAGGCTTTGGCATAGCAGAAATAGATGTTTTTCTGGATCTCTCTTGCTTTTTCCATGATCCAGCGGATGTTGGCAATTTGACCTCTGGTTCCTCTGCCTTTTCTAAAACCAGCTTGAACATCAGGAAGTTCACAGTTCACATATTACTGAAGCCTGGCTTGGAGAATTTTGAGCATTACTTTACTAGCGTGTGAGATGAGTGCAATTGTGTGGTAGTTTGAGCATTCTTTGGTATTGCCTTTCTTTGGGATTGGAATGAAAACTGACTTTTTCCAGTCCTGTGGCCATTGCTGAGTTTTCCAAATGTGCTGACATATTGAGTGCAGCACTTTCACAGCATCATCTTCCAGGATTTGGAATAGCTCAACTGGAATTCCATTACCTCCACTAGCTTTGTTTGTAGTGATGCTTTCTAAGGCCCACTTGACTTCACATTCCAGGATGTCTGGCTCTAGGTCAGTGATCACACCATCGTGATTATCTGGGTTGTGAAGATCTTTTTTGTACAGTTCTTCTGTGTATTCTTGCCATCTCTTCCTGCTTCTGTTAGGGCCATACCATTTCTGTCCTTTATTGAGCTCATCATTGCATGAAATGTTCCTTTGGTATCTCTGATTTTCTTGAAGAGATCCCTAGTCTTTCCCATTCTGTTGTTTTCCTCTATTTCTTTGCATTGATCGCTGAAGAAGGCTTTCTTATCTCTTCTTACTATTCTTTGGAACTCTGCATTCAGATGTTTATATCTTTCCTTTTCTCCTGTGCTTTTTGTTTCTCTTCTTTTCACAGCTATTTGTAAGGCCTCCCCAGACAGCCATTCTGCTTTTTTGTATTTCTTTTCCATGGGGATGGTCTTGATCCCTGTCTCCTGTACAATGTCATGAACCTCATTCCATAGTTCATCAGATCTAGGCCCTTAAATCTATTTCTCACTTCCACTGTATAATCATAAGGGATTTAATTTAGGCCATACATGAATGGCCTAGTGGTTTTCCCTACTTTCTTCAATTTAAGTCTGAATTTGGCAATAAGGAGTTCATGGTCTGAGCCACAGTCAGCTCCTGGTCTTGTTTTTGCTGACTGTATAGAGCTTCTCCATCTTTGACTGCAAAGAATATAATCAATCTGATTTCAGTGTTGACCATCTGGTGATGTCCATGTATAGAGTCTTCTCTTGTGTTGTTGGAAGAGGGTGTTTGTTATGACCAGTGCATTTTCTTGGCAAAACTCTATCAGTCTTTGCCCTGCTTCATTCCATATTCCAAGGCCAAATTTGCCTGTTACTCCAGGTGTTTCTTGACTTATTGCCTGGTTTAAATTTTCAGAGTTAGAACCACCATCATGGAGTGACAATGATCTAAAAGAGAAGGAAGATGTTCTGAATCATGAGAACACCAGTAGTAAAGAAAATTATAATAGTAATAAGTGTTATAAGTAAGCATGAATGGATGGTTTCTCAGATAGAGTCATTAAAGAGACCCCAGAGTCTCTTTAATCAATGACTTGGAAGAAGAGGGAGCACTCACAACATAACCCACTGAGAGAGACTGTACAGCCATCTCTCCAGGGAAAATTGAGGGACTGTTTCACAACTTCTCATGTTAGATAATCTTTCTCTTATCCTCAGAAGTCAAAAACTGATGCATAAGGCCTGTGAGCCAGGCAAGCTGAGACCCCAGAGCTGCTTCAGGAAAGTCAGAACAATCAGAGGGAGTTAAAGCCAGTGTGATTTGGAATGCCTGTCAAGATGTTAGAATGTCTGGGGTTTTTTAGTTTCTTAAATCAGAGGAGACAGAGCAGATGCATCTCCAATAGATCGCCCCAAAAAATAAAATTAAGCATCACATTAGATACTGCCCAAGGAGTAGACAACCAGCCAGTTACAGAAAGATCATGATTTCAGATTTTAATTTCTTATAATTTATTTTTAGCAACTATTATTTTACTTTCTTTTATTTATCTCATTTTTCCTATTTTTCTGAGATCATTTTCCCTTTAGTCTCCCATTTGCCTTTTCCTTATCTCATAAAACATAAAATAGAGATTTGAGAGCCAAAGTCTTATGTGTTCCAAAGGCATCTGGCTATCCATTAGCTCTGAATATCCAAACCTTCTAGATGAATACCTGGTCATGGGTACAGGACTCATTAACTTAAGCTTCTTCATCATCCAAAATACAAATAAAAGCTTCTCTCTCTTAAGGCTTATACACTGAAATATGAAACTTGAGAATCCCTAGAACTGCAAGGAAATCAAACCAGTCAATCCAAAAGGAAATCAATCCTGAATATTCATTGGAGGGACTGATGCTGAACTGAGGCTGAAGCTCCAGTACTTTGGCCACCTGATGTGAAGAGCTGACTCATTGGAAAAGACCCTGATGTTGGGAAAGATTGAAGGCAGGAGGAGAAGGGGACAACAGAGGAAGATGGTTGGATAGCCTCACTGACAATATACATGAGTTTGAGCAAGCTCTGGGAGATTATGAAGAATAAGGAAGCCTGAAGTGCTGCAGTCCGTGGGTCACAAAGAGTTGGACATGACTGAGCGACTGAACAATACTGCCACCCTCACATAACAAACACAAACCATACAAGCAAGATGTGCTTTCTTGAACTTCAGTTATTTAGGGCCTCTGACGGGTTGATGAAACTTCAAGTGTCCTCAACCTAGACCATTCAGGTTACCAGAAGGGGCAGACAGAAGGCCTATGGCTCACTTTAACAGGGAAAACGTAGTGATGTGCCATTCTTTCTGTAAACTAGGTTGACATATTTTGCTGAGGTTAATAATTTATTACCAAGCCTTTTAAGCTGTAAATATTCTACTCTCATCCCATTCTCCAGGCAGTAATGGCAATGCTCAGGTTTCAGAGAAATAGAAGTCTAGTGTTTACAGAGGTGACACCATTCATAAAAGCACTTATACTTCCTAAAATTGTGGTATGCTTTGGAATGAGCTAACAACCTCAGTTTCATTCAGAAGTTGTGACACTCTGCTCTAATGGACGAACAGACTGGGATCCAAAGACAGAGTGATGACTCTTTACAGTAACAGGGCCAGGGATTAATTATTATACATGTCTGGTCCAAAGCCACCCTTGTCTTATTTTGCAATAAGAGAGCTGAATTTTGCAGATTTTTTGCTAAATGAAGAGTATCTGTGTTACCCTTCAACCAGCTTCCCCAAATGTTTAACATTTTCTGTAACCAAATATAATCACAGAAGCCAAGACATTAACAATATACAATCCTGCTAAATGACCTGCATGTCTTATTTACATTTTGCACAGAAATCAAGTCTCTAAAAGTTAAGTGGGGAAACCTTGAAGGTCACCTTCTCTCCACCACAATTTCCCCACTAACATTCAACTCATGTGTGTAAAGTAAGAAAGTGTGTAAGAAAGATTACACCCATGATTAACAGTAACATCTCTAGCCACTGTGATTGCATTTCTTTGTCACCACAGCAATCAACACAGTTGCTACTGTGTTCGGAGACTAACACATCTGTCTTAGCATGGCGATGAGCATTTATTTTGATCATTAACAGTTCTGAAACCATTAATCATAGGAGTCTTAATACATTTGGCTCCACTGAGTCAAGGTTTCCAGAGGTAGTATGTCACTTCCTGGAATTCTATCGATATATCTTTCTGGCAATATAAGTTTATTACTAAACTTATCAAATATTACCTAAAATTGTCTATTATATTAAAGATTACTAAATTAGGAAAAGGAAACTATCTTGACTCTAGAAGAATTTACACCAGGATACTGAAATTCTATTTACTGAAGAGAGATTTTTAGTGATTTACCATTTACTGCATAAGAGATGATTTCCAAATTTTTCAATAGGAGTTTACTGTTTTGTAAAATTACACACAGGTAAGGCCAACCACCCTTATGGCAGAAAGAAAAGAGGAACTAAAACCACTTGATGAAAGTGAGAGGAGAGTGAAAAAGTTGGCTTAAAGCTCAATATTCAGAAAACTAAGATCATGGCATCTGGTCCCATCACTTCATGGGAAATAGATGGGGAGACAGTGAAAACAGTGGCAGACTTTATTTTGGGGGCTCCAAAATCACTGCAGATGGTGATTGCAGCCATGAAATTAAAAGACACTTTCTCCTTGGAAGGAAAGTTATGACCAACCTAGATAGCATATTGAAAAGCAGAGATATTACTTTGCCAACAAAGGTACATCTAGTCAAGGTTATGGTTTTTCCAGTGATCATATATGGATGTGAGAATTGGACTGTGAAGAAAGCTGAGCGCCAAAGAATTGATGCTTTTGAACTGTGGTGTTGGAGAAGACTCTTGAGAGTCCCTTGGACTGCAAGGAGGTCCAACCAGTCCATCCTAAAGGAGATCAGTCCTGGGTGTTCATTGGTAGAACTGATGCTAAAGCTGAAACTCCAATACTTTGGCCACCTCATGCAAAGAGTTGACTCATTGGAAAATACCCTAATGCTGGGAGGGATTGGGGGCAGGAGGAGAAGGGGATGACAGAGGATAAGATGGTTGGATGACATCACCGACTTGATGGACATGAGTTTAAGTGAACTCCAGAAGTTGGTGATGGAGGCCTGGCGTGCTGCAATTCATGGGATGGCAAAGAGTTGGACACAACTGAGTGACTGAACTGAACTAACTGAAGGCCAACCAGTGCTCTTTTTTTTATAAACATGAAATTAACAGATATTTCCTCAACATATGAATATTTACATTTTGACTCACTTAGCAAGAAAAATAATCTTACATTGCAATTATGGTTTGACCACTGTGACCTTCTACAAAGTACATCTTAGTGATTACAAGCTAACCAAAATCTACACAGCTTTGTTTTAATCTCTGCTCTGCTTTATCCTGGAGACATTAGTTAACCTCTGCTTAGTACTCATGTATTGAATATCTGGCACATGTATTCCAGGTGCCTAATTCAGTACTTAAAGAGTGATGGGGACAGAGATAGGGGAGCATTTTCTCATTTTAAGGGCAATATGAATAATTCAGACAAGTAAAAATAATACTTTATTGATCATTGTAAACTGTTCTTATATTCTTCACTTGCTTACTTGTGAACTCAGACACAGGTTGATAAATAATTTGATAGACATAAACACTGCATAATATCATTCTTGTAGACTTCTTGGAAATCAGCTATCTGAAAAATCTCCTAATTATATTGCCTGCAAAATTCTTCCAAAGTAACATAAGGTCGTGTAGCTAATTCAAGGCAAAGCAGAAGGTAGGATTAGATTATTTAGTTTACTAGTTTTTTTTTTTTTTCCTCACTATTATTGATAAAGGAGTTCAGGCATAGGGTACATAACCAATCATGTATTTATATTAAAATATTAAGTATTTACTAAATGTCAGGAATTTGAGATTATGGAATTTATAAGACAGGCATACTCCTTGATCTCACATTTATCATGTAAAGTAGATGTTAAAATCTCTCCTAACTATAATTGGAATTTATGTTATTGTTTTTAGCAAAGATTCCACAGAACCAAGTGGGATATTAGTATGATCACTTTAGCTACAGTGTGGCAAATTTACCAGAAGTACAAAAGTAGAGTCAGGGAGGCAAGCAAGAGAAACTAGTGCAGGAAAAAGTGATAGTTAATCTCACAACAGATTCTTACAGAGAAATCAATATGCAGGTCTTTATTGGAGAAGCTGGGTGAGTGAAGAAGGCTTGGGCAGAGGAAGAGATTAAATAATGCTGCTGATAAAACACAGGTCTCAACTAGTCCTTAAAAATCCTGCATGCTAAGTCACTTTAGTCCTGTCTGACTCTTTGCGACCCTATGGACTGTAGTCTATCAGGCTTCTCTGTCCATGGGATTCTCCCAGCAAGCACACTGGAGTGGGCCACCACTTACTCCTCCAGGGGAGCTTCCCAACCCAGGGATGGAACCCACGTCTCTTGCATCTCCTGCACTGGCAGGCGGGTTCTTTACCACTAGCGCCACCTGGGAATCCCTGAGGCAATTTCACAGTGAGGCAAGAGTGTTTTTCCTTTTTAAAGCAAATGGACCTGTCATAGGCTATGGGCTGTATGTGGGGAGGAGCTTAACACTGAATGAAATTAAACCCCTCAAATGGGGGCCGTTGCAACAGAGAGACTCATGGGAGCTAGCATCAGGCAATACCTCTGGAAACTAAAAGAACAGTGACTACATTCTGAAGAAGAGACTTGAATGGTGCATCAAGATATCTATGACAGTGGAGATGGAGAGAGAGTAGGGATGTAATTACATGGTCAACCTGATGCTCTTAAACATGTAAAGCCAATGGGGAAAAAGGAGTCAAGGATGACTTCTCATTTTCTGATTTAAGAAACTTTGTTGATGGTATTGACAGTCATTGTTGGTGGGGAGGGATATTATAGTCTCATTTGTGGTGTCACACTCATAAAAGGATATATTTAATATCTAGATGAGAGGCTAAGCCTAGATGGAGAAACAGAATGTAGACTAATCAGAATACTAACAGCCACAGAAGCCATGGAAGTGCAGGTGATTCAAGACACTGTACAGAGTGAGAGAAAGATAAATATTGGTTGTAATTTAAAAACTGAGATCAATTATAAATAATGAGGAAATGGTTTAGAGTTGGGAGAAAAACTAAGAGGATATTTTAAGGAATAAAAAATGTTCAGTAATGTTGAATTCTACCCTGAGTTTGAGAGGAGTTCATCTTTCAGTGTCCTATCTTTTTGCCTTTTCATACTATTCATGGGGTTCTCAAGGCAAGAATACTGAAGTGGTTTGCCATTCCCTTCTCCAGTGGACCATGTTTTGACAGAACTCTCCACCATGACCCGTCTGTCTTGGGTGGCCCTACATGGCATGGCTCATAGTTTCATTGAGTTAGACAAGACTGTGGTCCATGTGATCAGATTAGTTAGTTTTTCTGTGATTGTGGTTTTCATTCTGTCTGCCCTCTGATGGAGGAAGATAAGAGGCTTATGGAAGCTTCCTGGTGGGAGAGACTGACTGAGGAGGAAACTGGGTCTTGTTCTGATAGATGGGGCCATGCTCAGTAAATCTTTAATCCAAATCTTTATTTTGGGGGGCTCCAAAATCATTGCAGATGGTGACTGCAGACATGAAATTAAAATATATTTGCTCCTTGGAAGAAAAGTTATGACCAACCTAGACAGCATATTAAAAAAGCAGAGACATTACTTTGCTAACAAAGGTCCATCCAGTCAAAGCTTTGTATTTTCCAGTAGTCATGTATGGATGTGAGAGTTGAACTATAAAGAAAGTTGAGAGCAGAAAAATTGATGCTTTTGAACTGTGGTGCTGGAGAAGACTCTTGAGAGTCTCTTGGACTGCAAGGAGATCCAACCAGTCCAACCTAAAGGAAAACAGTCCTGGGTGTTCATTGGTAGAACTGATGCTAAAGCTGAAACTCCAATACTTTGGCCACCTGATGTGAAGAACTGACTCATCTGAAAAGACCCTGATGCTGGGAAATATTGAAGGTGGGAGGAGAATGGGATGACAGATGGTGAGATGGTTGCATAGCATCACTGATTCAATGGACATGAGTTTGAGTAAGCTCCAGAAGTTGGTAATAGACAGGGAAGGCTGGCATGCTGCCGTCCATGGGCTCACAAAGAGTCAGACATGACTGAGTGACTGAACTGAACTGAACTGAGTTTGAGGATAATAAGGATTAAGAAAAATCAATTGGAATTTCATCATAGAACAGTATTTGTGGCCATGGGAATAACTGATGAGAAATGATTAATGGAGCCAATATATGCCACTCTTCAAAATATTCTTCTATAAAGAGAAATTAGAAACAAGACAGGAACTTGAAGAAAATTACATTTTGCTGTGTGTGTGTGTGTGTGTGTGTGTGAGAAGTGAAAATATAGGAAAGAATGTGGTCTAACCAGGGGAGCAGAATTTCTAAATAGGAGGCTAGGATAAGTAGAGATACACAATAGAATAATTAGATTTAAGTGGCACATTTTTCATTTTAACAGAAGAGAAAATTGAGACAATACATACCAACGGAGGTCAATTTATGAGTAGGAAGTTAGTGGAAGTAATGAGCCAGAGAATTTAAATAAAAAACACTCAAAAAGTATTCTTCTAGTGCAGTCTGTCTGCACTTCTACTATCCCAGCAGCTGATGTCATTCCTTCTCTAAAACCAAACTTCCTCTTTCAAACATACTGAATTTTAACCTACTTGGACTTAGCTATGCTATGATTAGTCCTTCAATCCTGTTCAACTCTGTGACCACATGGATTGTAGCCTGCCAGGCTCCTCTATCCATGGGGTTTCTCCAGGCAAGAATACTGGAGTGAGTTGTCATGCCTTCCTCCAGGGGACCTTCCCAAGAGGGATCAAACCCAGGTCTCCTGCTTTGCAGGTAGATTCTTTACTGTCTGAGCCAAAAGGGAAGTTCAAGAATACTAGAGTGGGTAGCCTATCCCTTCTGCAGGGGATCTTCCTGATCCAGAAATCAAACCAGGGTCTCCTTCACTGCAGGCAAATTCTTTATCAGCTGAGCTATCAGGGAAGTCCAAAGATAGGCAGGTACCTAAATTGTAGACAGACTGCTTGTATTTGTTTGGTCAGTCATGTCCACCTCTTTGTGACCCCATGGACTATAGCCTGCCAGGCTCTTCTGTCCATGGAATTTTCCAGGCAAGAATACTAGAGTGGGTTGCCATTTCCTCCTCCAGGAGATCTTCTCAACCCAGGGATCGATCCTGCATTTCATGGGTCTCCTGCATTGGCAGGCAGAGTCTTTACCACTGAGCCACCAGAGAAGCCCATTGTCCTTAGAAAAACAACCAAATCCATGATCAAGAACCACAAGATAATGAAGCAACTGCAAAAAGTAGACACGACTTAGAAACTGAACAGCAACGGGCAGCGAACATGTGCTCATCTGCGTCTCTCCTCAGTTCCCTTCCTGTATTCACTGGCATGCAGTTTAATATGCCCAACTGTAACTCCGCAGGTCAGTATCATCTGAATTAAATTCCCTTGCCATCCATTGCTCTTGTTGTTCAGTCACTATATCATGCCCAACTCTGCAAGCCCATGGACAGCAACATGCCAGGCTCCTCTGTCCTTCACTGTGTCTTGGAGTTTGTTCAGATTCATGGTCAATGAGTCAGTGATTCTGTCTAACCATTTCATCCTCTGCCAACCCCTTCTCCTTTTGCCTTCAATCTTTAGGTATAAAAAGTCAAAGAAATTGTCAGTAATGCAAGTCCTATACACTAAATCTGTCATCGCTTTTTTTGTACATGATTTTCTGTGCCTTAGCAATCTGAATGAAGGTATTCAATTTACTACTTACATGATCTTATACAGACATTAAGAATTAATAGATGAGGAACCTGATACAAATGCCTTAAGAAAATGCCTTTTCATATAGGGATATATGGCTCAGACAGTAAAGAATCTATCTGTAGTGCAGGAGACCTGGGTTCAATCCCTGGGTTTGGAAGATCCCCTGGTGAAGGGAATGGCAACCCACTCAAGTATTCTTGCCTTGAGAATTCCACAGACAGAGGAACCTGGAAGACTATAGTCTATGGGGTCACAAAGAGTCGGAAATGACTGAGCAACTAACAATTATTTCTATAATCAGATAAAATTGTACATGTTAAAAAGCAGTAGTATAGTTAAATAAACTCAGTTCAAAATAACCTAATCAAAAGGAAAAGAATAAAAAAAATATTATTGTAGTATCTCAGGTAATTCAGTGATGAGAAGACTGCAAGACTTCAGGAAGAAATGGAACTAGGGATTGAATATATATCAGCAGTACTTTCTCATACCACTCGTGTATATTTTCCTCTTTATAGTTCATTTTATTTCTCTTTTAAATACAATTTCCACATGGTAGAAGGGAACAAGAAGGGATTCCACAGCTTTGGTTGTTTTTCCTTCAGCAATTAGAAAAAAAGAAAACAGCTCTGACACCTTTTTTTGGTGCTAAATACATTATTGAGAGGAAGATACAAAAATTTTGGATCAGAGGCCTCTCTGCAATCATGGTTCTATAATTCAAAATGGCTACTTCCTTATTGATAATCATATAGATGAGAATGGAATAAGGGTCATATGGGAGTTATTTTCCACAAAACTAGATCTCGAAAATATGCCAAGTATATAATGTATAAACTCTAATTGCATATCCATTGCTAGTATCATTAAGTCACTGTGACTTAATAACTTACAGGTGACCAAGAATTTAAATGTTCTCTAACACAAAACAAAGAAAAATATAACATGAAAGATTTTTTTAAAAATTTGCCAGGGCAAAATCTGCAAAACATTTCTAATCCATTTCAACTCAACCTATTATTTATTGAACATTCTAAATTATTTCTCATGTCATGACCTCTAAATGTGCCTTTATGTGACCTGGAAAGTTACCTCCTTAGGCCTTAACATCTCTCTCAGTTCAGTTCAGTCGCTCAGTCGTGTCCGACTCTTTGCAACCCCATGAACCGCAGCAGGCCAGGCCTCCCTGTACATCACCAACTCCTGGAGTACCCCCAAATCCATGTCCATTGAGTCGGTGATGCCATCAAACCATCTCATCCTCTGTTGTCCCCTTCTCCTCCTGCCCTCAAAATTTCCCAGCATCAGGGTCTTTTCAAATGAGTCAGCTCTTCGCATCAGGTGTAAGTATTCGAGTTTCAGCTTCAACATCAGTCCTACCAATGAACACCCAGGACTGATCTCTTTTAGGATGGACTGGTTGAAGTCCCTTGCAGTCCAAGGGACTCTCAAGAGTCTTCCCCAACACTACAGTTCAAAAGCATCAATTCTTATGCACTCAGCTTCCTCTGTAGTCCAACTCTCACATCTATACATGACCACTGGAAAAACCATAGCCTTGACTAGAGGGACCTTTGTTAACAAAGTAATGTCTCTGCTTTTTAATATGCTATCTAGGTTGGTCATAACTTTCCTTCCAAGGAGTAAGCATCTTTTAATTTCATGGTTGCAATCACCTCTCACCCTCACTTTATTCAAATTTCTGTTCTAAAATCACCTCTTGAAATACCATATCTTTTTTTCTTAAAGAAAATATTTTACATTCCTTACTTCTTAGATATATTTTCTTTAATTTTAATGTTTTTATTTATAATCACTCCCAGTGGAATTTGAGGGGTGTTTTTATTAGTTCATAATCTCTTCTTACCATGTAGGAAGATTTCTGTCATGTAAGGGAGTTAAAAATTTTTATTGAATAAGTGTAAAATGAATAAGTAAGTAAATCATATTCAAGATAAAAACTTCAGTAGGAACCTTCATTTTATAATGCTCAGTATTATACTTCATTTTACAAGGCTCAGACAGTTTTCTGTGACAAAAGGAAACATCACATAGGTTTTAATGCAAGGACAAAAATAAAATAATGACATGCTGTGCCGGGGTCCAGCCCCGGCTGATCCAGGGTATTCGAAGGGGAGACGGCGTCAGCGACTATTTAAATATTCATCAAAGATATAAAGAGTAATAGAATGAGGATAGCTCAGTAGGAAAATTCAGTGGAGAAAAGAGGCTGAGTAGCTTGGTTTACGCGGGAGACCAATAAAACTTCAAGACAAGTAGCTTGCACCACTTACATAGGCCGCAGGCGTCCTTCCGTTCTCCCGAAGGAGAGGAGACACTGAGGCCTCCCCAGTCGGATCTTAGAAGCCGAGGCATAATTAGTAAGCATGGTGGGTTCCGTTCTCCAGATGGAGACTCAGCCAGAGTTTGAGAGAGAGAGAGACATGGGGAGACCAGTATTTCAAGGAATTGATTCCAATTCTTTATTTTCAAGAGTCTGTTTTTATACACTGAGATGTTATACAAAAGTCACGCGGGGACAGCAGTCCTGACTTTTATTAAAGTCAGATGCTTCACACAAATGTATACAGAGGTCTTAGGGGTGTTACATCATCTTCTGGCCAGGGGGGCCTGCTGACAATTTACAACCCTCTCCTTGTGACAGCGGTCAGTCAACACTTATTTCTCCAGGGGTGATTATTCTTAAAACAGACGTTACTCAAATAAAGTTACATTCCTATAGGGTGAGGGTGTAGTGGGTTTTAGTTAAGGAAAGAATTTACTTGGCCTAAGGTCTAACGTGATTTATATCAAAGGTTAATACTTATTTCTTCTATATATTCATTAATGTGTGTAAGGGCAGGGGAAGTGGAGACTTAGCAGTAAACATTGGCTCAACAAATGAAAAACCCTTCACCAATACAGTTTCTAATCAGCCCACTATACTTATACTAATAATTTTCTAACTTCTCTAAAGAACCTGGTTTTAGAAGGTTTAAAGCATCTCATGCCTCTGATGGTTGGGACGCTGTGAGCAATCACATGTGGCCGGACAAGCCTGTCAGGCAGGCTAGAGAACCTTCAGGGGAGTTTGTAGGTTAAAACACTCTTATCACGCCCAGGAATTATTATTAACTGGAGCTCTAAGTTAACTCCTTCTCTGAAAGAGGTGGTGGGGGACAGCCCCCCGTAAAGTCAGAGGTGTAGAGCACAAAGTAGTAAAGTAGGCAGGCTCTGGTTATGGGGGTAGATGCTCGAGGATTTCCAGGGGGACTCCTGAGGCTGGATCCCGCCTTTGCATATGTCGAGCCTCCTTCCTCATGACCTTTGCCATGGGCAGAGTGCCTCACGCTGGCCCCCAACAATGCTGTTTTTATATTTATATATTCTAACGTAAGTTGTATTACTGATGTATCATAAACAACTTTGGAAGGAAGAAAGCAATAAGACAAAGTGGTGAGAATAGGCTTTCTAGAGTTGGAGAAACCTAAGCTTAAATGCAGTCTCCACCAGTTGTGTGACAATATATGTTACTCTTATTTCTGAGCCTCATTGTAAAATGAGAATTTTTTAAAAATCACCTTATAAAGATTTTATGAGAACTAAATGCACTGCTGAATGTCAACCAATTAGCTTTGAGTGGGGAACATGGCAAATATTGGGAAAGGTTACCTACTATTGTTATCCTATTGCCATTCTGTTTTAATATTTATTCAATAGTAAGACATTCTTTATCCTTAATGTTTTGGAGGAGTTTTCTGAGTTCGGAGGAGGTTTTATTTTTAATTAGATCTCCTCAAGTCTCACCGCAATAGAAACACCAACAAAAACTTCCATTTAATGAAAGAGGACCTTAAAGACAAGAGGAAAAAACAACAGAAGTAGATGAGGGGGATTAGTATAAACCTCAGATAAATTCAGTGTCAAGGTTGACTTGATGAACAACTTGTAAAAAGCATGAAACATAGTTGCCACTAAAATGTTAAATTAGTACAGAAGAAAAAATATAACATGTTCAAATATGAAGAAGTAAGTAGAGATCAAATAATTAGAGGACATTTTAAAGATGTCCCCAGGTAAAATTTGGTGTCAGTTAGCAAAAGAGTTCAAGAAATTGAAATATCTATATTTCTCTAAAATCGATTTTTAAAACTGGAATACTCAGTTCAGTTCAGTCACTCATTGTGTCCAACTCTTTGCAACCCCATGAACCGCAGCATGCCAGGCCTCCCTGTCCATCACCAACTCCCAGAGTCCACCCAGACCCATGTCCATCGAGTCGGTGATGCCATCCAGCCATCTCATCCTCTGTCATCCCCTTATTCTGCCTTCAATTCCTCCCAGCATCAGGGTCTTTTCAAATGAGTCAGCTCTTCACATCAGGTAGCCAAAGTATTGGAGTTTCAGCTTCAACATCAGTCCTTCCAATGAACACCCAGGACCGATCTCCTTTAGGATGGACTGGTTGGATCTCCTTACAGTCCAAGGGACTCTCAAGAGTCTTCTCCAATACCACAGTTCAAAAGCATCAATTCTTCAGCACTCAGCTTTCTTCACAGTCCAACTCTCACATCCATACATGACTTGAATATTAGAGGAACATACAGTCTGTTATAAAAATTTGACAATCAGCATTTAATCCTAACTCATACAAGTTATGCTACTTTACTCAAGAATAAGAACAAAATTTTCTGTCATATATGAAGAAAAAGTAGATTTTTCACAGAAATCCCTTAAATATAACAAGTCTCAGACTTCCCTACATAAAAAGTCAATAACAAAAAATAAAAGATGAACATCTGTGTTCTGAAAGTGTGGATAACAGCTATCTAAGAGGCCCAAATATGAATTCCTCAGTGAATAAAATGCCCATAAACTCATTTTTTTGGGAAAAAAATCTTTTAAAATCTGTCTAAAGTATAGCAGTATAAACAAAGAACTCAGGACTGAAGAAACTGATTTTAAAAAGGGAACTGATGGTGAGAAGCAGATCCATTCTTATTTAGACTCTGTGTTAAATTGAATTGATGATCACAGAAAAAAATGTTAAAAACAGTAAAATATTAGCATAGCTCGCAAAAATAAACAGTTAAAGGAAAGGGATTATAAGAACTAATGTGAGAGAGCAATTTTCATCTTTCATAGAAAAATCTTAGTCTAAAAATAAATATGAAAACCAAAACAAGAAACCCGTAATGACTCTATCGTCATCTTTAATACCTTTATCTTAACCGTAAAGGAATAAATTAAGAAACGGTACATCTTGTGATGAGGAGACATTTACTTGAAATTCAGCAACTGTTTCAGTTTCTCCCCCTTATAATTAAGTGAACTTGGCATTAATGCATCTTTTATGAATTTTGATTTTAATTATTTTTAATGAATGTGTATCTGCATATTTACATACTTAGAGCTGTCTTGAATCATGCTCACCTAATATAAAGATTAGGCTTTCAAATTCACTTTGATATTTTTCATCATTGTTTAAATTCTTTATAATTTGCATGTAACTTTTAACCAAAAAGAGCAAAAACAAATAGACAAGATGTTATCTGGTTAATTCTCAGAGGTAACATATAGACTATTATTGTCTTTGTATTCTTTTTATTTATCACACATGACAATACTCTTTTAATCTATGTCTTCTTTCCATTCACAGTTTTGGGACATTCTCAGAAGTACTCATAGTTATCATTTTGATGCGCACCCTTTCAGATCTATTTCTATACATGCATGTATGTGCATCTTACATTTGTGTGTATACATTATTGAGAGTTTACTAAATGGTTTTGGATTGTTCATATTAGTCTGTAATTTTCCTTTTTCACTTAAGACTTATAAATCTTCTCCTATCATTATGTAGTTCTATCTTATGCTTTTGAACAACTGCATAGCATTCCATTAATACAATGTTGATAGACCATCATTTATACAACTATTCTTTTATTTTTGGTAGTTTCAGTTATTCCTTATTCTTTCCTATGACAAAAATGCTACAATAAAAGTATCTTAAATATTTCCTGTACAAAGTTTCAGATTTTAAAATAAGACAAGCTGTCAGTTACAAGTTCCCTCTACTCACTTTAAACACAGTAGAAAAACTAAGCTTCAACCAGTGAGAACTAATCCCACTTTTTTTTGTTTTAACAAGTTCCAATTGGAACAAGAACCAAAGTATGTAGGCACAAAAGTTATTTTTGTTATGTATCTCAAAATGATTTGAAATAGACTCTCCAGGGAGAATGAATGTAAAGAAGGGATAGAAAAATAGAGGGGAATTAAAGGATAAGGCAATGGAATGTTGAAGTACCAAGTCTGACCTACTCATTTTTAAATAGAGAATGCATTTGGGAGTATTATATTTTAGTTTTAAGCTGTAAAACTGCTTTTAATTGAGTTTTCTGTCTATGAGTTCCTCTCCAACCAGGAAGTCACATTTGGATATGACAGAATTTCCCAGGATACTCCTGGAGAGCCTTTCAGAAAAGATACTTGTTCCAGGCAGAGTGGAGTCACACCCTTAAAAACGGCCTCCATAAGGGGATCAAGAGCTGCTGTACATGCCCACGTCTGGAGAACAACCTCATGCCATTTGTAAACAGTAACTTCAGCACCTGTGCTACAGAAAGGCTTACTCTGGCTAAAGCAGTTCATATCACCTTTCCTTCTTTTTTCCCCTGTGGGCTCTGTATGGGGTTTATAGTTGGGACCTGTGAAAGCTTTTCAACAAAATATGACATTATAAATAGGTCTCTTCTGTTTCTGTTGTGTCCAGTATCATTGGAACATTTAATATTTCTTCATTTTGATCAGAAAAGTAGGAAAAATACTAAGCTATTTAGGGAAACACAGACTTTTTGCTGTGAAACTATTAAGAGACCATTCTATTCACATCTAAAGATTTTTAAAAAGAGAGAAATCAGTAAAAACCATGATCCATGACCTTTGGTTTTCTTCTTTCCTACTATCTGATCTCCGTAGAGGCTGGCATCTCTCTACCTCTAGCACTCTCCGTATCTTCTCTCCCTATCCTAACAAATCTTGAGAGCATGTCTTCTACTTGTTCTCTGCTTATCCTTATCCTGGAGCAAGTATCCTTTCTGAAAGGATTTGGGGTCAGGGATGCTCCTAGTTCCCACCCTTCACTACTCTCTTCAATTTTTCCAGAAAGTCTCACCAACCAAGCTTTCTTAGGACAAATGAAAGGCATCCAACACCCTTCCTGTGCAGGCATCTATTCACCTTTGAAGACAGATACATCTAACTTGCATTTATCCCTGCCTGCAGAATGAACCTCAGCCAAGATATTTATTAGTAAACTATAATCTCCAAATGCCCTAGATGACATTGCACTAAGTATTATTTAAAACCATGCTTCAGGAGGAAATGTTTTAATAATTTATACCTTTGTGGCTTTTTAAGTGTTTTCTTTATTACATTTTGGCAGGGCACACTAAGTATAAATTGAATAAAATGAGACATTACACATTGGGTATTAATTACCACAATATTAAGAGATTCTACAGCTTTGCTTTCTGAGCTGAACAATGGCAAATTGTGAAGAAGCAGAATTTTAAAGACTGCTTGCAAAATTTCCCCTACTCAGAATGTGAATTATATTCCTTAGCTTCAGATTTTATTTGAATTCTATTAATAAGAGAAACTCTTGGCCTGAATGAGGCAAAAAAATGACTTGGACATTATATAGTAGATCAGATGAATCTCTTCATGAGCTCAGAGGCAGAAGATACTGGAGTTAAAAATACCAATTCCTTTAGCAGCCAGAGAATCCAGGAAGCTAGTTAAGGCTGAAGATGCCACTCTTATTCCAAAGAAATAGAAAACATTGTGAACGTCAATGTTCTGGGAAATCTCCACAATTTAAATTTCATACCAACTAGAGAGGAAGACCCCAGGAAACCCTCAAAAGCAGTGGACACAGAGCTGAGTGGCACTGGGTTAGGAAGTGTTTGAGGATATCATATTATTCTGGTGGATGCTGGGAGAGCAATACCTAAGGAGTATATAATGTGTCTTGGCCATCAATTTGTCTAGAAACAAATTTTGAACTCAACCATGAGGTCTCTGTACTTTTGTACATCATCTTGAAGGAAATACCCTCCATCAGAATCTCTCCATGGAATCTGGATTGGTGGCTGCATTACAGAAAAAAGAACCACCAGTGTAACAGTGATGACAATGTTAGTGACAGCCACAGAATGGTTAGTGAAAACATGAGACAGATTATTTAAAAAAAAAAAAAAAACACTGAGTGATAGGAAGGAAGATGATTGCTGCCCTCTCACACAGAACCAGACGTGAATGCCAACACTTGACAGGTGACCTCTGATAACCCACAATACTTAAATACTGAAACGCTTCCCCCTTGAGAGTAGGCAACAGAAAATAATCTCTATTACATGTGAATTTCAAAAAGAACAAAAATTGTCACTCATAATCCAGTTATACAAGAATTTAGTAGAAACCAACTACAGTAACCCACTCACAGTATGCCCTGATTGGAATTCAGGATGAAAAAAACAGGATGAACCATTGTGTGCTTTGGATAAACAGACCTCTAGACACTTAAAATGTACATCTCAGGAAGCATTTCTAGGTGACCCCAGATTGTTGCATCTTCCCACACACAGAAAAAGACTAAAATCATTAACTTAAGATATCTGTTTTTCATGATTAGCAGTAATATTTTAGAAGATGTGTGCTTGACTATATGCATTTCCTAGCCCCCAAATTCATATATCTACTGGCTCTTCCCCTATCTCTTGAGAGCAATATACTCAGAGTTACTGAAAGGCTGTCTCCCAGTCTACAGTCCTCAGTAAGACACTGAATAAAACTAAGCCCACTCCTCTCTTGTTGTGTGTTTTTAAGTTTAAAAATTACAACTTATATTTCATATTATGCTAGGAGTACTAGCAAATGAAATAAAACAATGAAAAAACACCCTATGGCTTTTAAAATAATAAAATTATACTTTATGGAAGACAAGTCTGCTTATCTAGAAAATCAAAATGATATCAGACAAAACATTAATAGTAATTGGTCTATGTAGCAAAGTCACAGAACACATGATTAAATACTCCAAAATGTTATTCTACATACACACACAAATAAATTGTAAATGATACCATTTACAAGAGCATTAAGTTGCAAAAAAATAAGCATTCAAATATCAAACATCTAGAATTAGTATACACATAAATAACAAAAATTATGCTAGACTTCTCACACTGACAAAGTTAACTGCAGTAAAGTGGGGGGAAATGGTCATCTCACCCAGGTAATTCAGATTAGAAGATATATAGAGACATTAATTTCATTTCTTAAAAATAAGTTTGAATGGCATTGAAACATGTATAATATCATGTATGAAACGAGTCACCAGTCCAGGTTCGATGCACAATACGGGGTGCTTGGGGCTGGTACACTGGGACGACCCAGAGGGATGGTAGGGGGAGGGAGGAGGGAGGAGGGTTCAGGATGGGGAACACAGGTATACCTGTGGCGGATTCATTTCGATATTTGGCAAAACTAATACAATGTTGTAAAGTTTAAAAAATAAAATAAAAAAAAAATAAGTTCCAAATTGATGTCAGATATAAATACAAGAAGTGGTAAAAAATCTTTTTTGAACACAAAGAATAGAGGACATCATTTTACTGTAGAGTGAGTAAAGCCCTTTAATAGAACACAAAAACTATAACAAGAAGGAAAACATACCGAAATGTACTAAAACAAAAATGTATGTTCCCTAAAGGACACAACATAAGAGTAGAAGGCAAATTACTGGCAGAACATACTGGCAGCAGTACATATGACAAAGGCACTGCAATTTACAATTTGTGAAGAACACCTACAAATTACTAAGAAAAAGTCATAGAACCCAACAGAAAAAAATGGAAAAAAAAGGCTCGTCTCTTTATAAAAAAAAAAATCATGCCAAAACAGGCAATAAATTTATGAATATATTCAACTTTAGACATCATAGTAAAATAAAATATGAATGGCTTAAATTAAAAGATAAGCACCAACCACTGGCTGTGAGATATTCAAGCTATCAATAAAACAGAGTTCTAACACACTGTTGGTGAGTTAATTTGCACATCCATTACACTATTCAGGGTAATCTAATAAAACACATGATATGACCCAGGAAGCCTATGGTTATACTTACTGGAAACGTTAAGCAAAATGAAAATATAGGAATAAAGCAGTATTTGTTATAGGAAAAAAAAAACAACTATTCATATCAACATTAGAATGGAAAAATTGAAGAATATGCTCACAACGGCAATATTGCATAGCAACAAAAATTACTAGATGGATATGATGAATATCTTTTAAGAAAGAAATGGGCTTCCCTTCTGGCTCAGTTGTTAAAGAATGCACCTTCAATGCAGGAGACCTGGGTTCAATCCTGGGTTAGGAAGATCTCCTGGAGAAGGGAAAGACTACCCATTCCAGTATTCTGGCCTGGAGAATTCCATGGACTGTATGCCAGAAACATATCTACTTCTGTTTTATTGACTAAGTCAAAAAAGCCTTTGACTGTGTGGATCACAACAAACTGGAAAATTCTTAAACAGATGGGAATACCACACCAACTTACCTGCCTCCTGGGAAATCTGTATGCAGCTCAAGAAGCAACAGTTAGAACTGGACATGGAGCAATGAGCTGGGTTCCAAATTGGGAAAGGAGTACGTCAAGGCTATATATTCTCACCCTGCTCATTTAACTTATATGCAGAGTTCATCATGCAAAATGCTGGGCTGGATGAAGCACAAGCTTGAGTCAAGATTGCCGGGAGAAATATCAATAACCTCAGATACGCAGATGACACCACCCGTATGGCAGAAAGCGAACTGAAGAGCCTCTTGATGAAAATGAAAGAGGAGAGTGAAAAAGTTGGCTTAAATCTCAACATTCAGAAAACTAAGATCATAGCCTCCAGTTCCATCACTTCATGGCAAATAGATGGGGAAACAATAAAAACAGTGACAAGAGTTTATTTTCTTGGACTCTAAAATCACTGCAGATGGTGACTGCAACCATTAAATTAAAAGACACTTGCTCCTTGGATGAAAAGCTCTGGCAAACCTAGACAGCCCATTAAAAAGCAGAAATATTACTTTGAGGACAAAGGTCCATCTAGTCAAAGCTATGATTTTTCCCAGCAGCCATGTATGGATGTAAGAGTTGGACTGTGAAGAAAGCTGAGCGCCAAAGAATTAATGCTTTTGAACTGTAGTTTTGTAGAAGACTCTCAAGAGTCCCTTGGAGTGCAAGGAGATCCAGCCAGTCAACCCTAGGAAATCAGTCCTGAATATTCATTGGAAGAACTGATGCTGAAGCTCCAAACCTTTGGCCATCTGATGCATAGAACTGACTCATTGGAAAAGACCCTGATGCTGGGAAAGATTGAAGGCAGAAAGAGAAGGGGATGACAAGGATGAGATTGTTGGATGGTATCACTGACTCGATGGACATGAGTTTGAGCAGTCTCCATGAGTTCGTGATGGACAGGGAAGCCTGGCATGCTGCAGTCCATGGGGTTGCGGAGTTGGACATGACTGAGTGACTGAACTGAACTGACTGAAGAAAGAAAGAAAGCAAAGTAGATCCTGTATTTTCCATTTTTATAAGGTACAAAAACAAACAAATTATTCTTTACTGTTAAAAGTAGAACCCTGATAAACCACAAGGTCTGGTAGAAGGCTGGAAGAGGAAAAAGAGCGAGCAAGCTTCTGGTTAGCTGGTCATATTTTAGGGGTTGGTTATGTAAGTGTGTTCCTTCTATAAATATTCATTAAGTGGTAAACTTATGCTATATATGCATTTCTCTGTTTATAGTATTTGTAAATAAATAGTAAAAGAAAAGTATTTGACAGGGTCCCATGCCATGAACTCTAAAAGCAACGTCTGGTATAAGCTAACTGCCTAACTCTGCTTACTGTTTACTAGCTGTGTTTCCTTAGGCAAGTTTCATATTACCTTAGTTTTATTGCTTATAAAGTAGGCATCAGAAAAAAAAAAAATCGAATCATCCCTTAAATTCCTATTAAGGAATTTGATAATTATAGCAACAGATATGGAGCAAGAAACGCCATTTATGTGCCACTTTAAAAGTTCTCACTTGTACTAAAGAAAATATGAATAATTTAGGTTCAATGCATGAAAATGCAGATCATGGCAAAGAACGGTATTGGAAAGATGACTAAAATAATATAAACCCAAAGAAATTTCAGGAATTAATGAATACATGGCTGAAATATAAATCCAAAGAGAGAAAAAGAGAAACAACAGGGTAAAAGGATAAAAGAGAAATAAAACCATGTGAGTGAAGTAACAAAAGATAACTAGGAAACAAAGCAATTCACATTGGAGGCTTTCAAGAACAGAATTTGAATTGCAGAAAAATAAAAATAAGAACTAGATATATTTTTTTAAGTTTCTTCAGAACAGGAAAAAAAAAAAGATAAAAATGAAGGCACAGAAAGAGAATCTATCAAAGACAGGTTAACACACTGACGGCGTTGTCCGTGAACAGACGAGTTACACAGAAGCAACTAGCAAAAGGTAAAACCAAAATAGTTCAAAACACTTTCTTAAATAAAGCAAAATGAGTGGAATCATTTTTAAAATCTAAAGAATATGTTAAGGTTTTGAAATCTAAAGAATGTGTTATGAATATTTAGGAAGGTAAATTAGGCTTATCATAGTGTCAAGCATATCAGAAGGGATTTAATAAGTTACTATTGAATTAACAAGTTATTAACTTAAAAGTGATACAAGAGGAGTAAAAGTCTTTCCCCAAATGCTTAAAATTGCTAGAGGTAGGTACACAGGCAGCCTTCAAAGTGTACAAAGTCCTGTATGTAGTAGCATCAGCAAAGTTCTAAAGAATCGGATATGATTTTTTTCTTTCAATTTTTATTGTAGGAAAATACACAAAATGTACCGTTTTGATCAGTTTTAAGTATTCAGTTTAGGGGTATTAAGTCCATTCATATTGTTGTGCAACTATCTCTATCTTCCATCCTCAAAACTCATCACCTTGTACAGCTGGAACTCTATATCCTTTAGACAGTAACTATCTGTTCCCTCTTTCACCCAGCCCCTGGCAAATACTATTCTACTTTCTGTCATTATGGTTTTGACTACTCTGAATACCTTACACAACTGAAGTTATACGGTATTAGTATTTTGTGACTGGTTCATCTCACTTAAATACCCCCAAGTATCACATGTAGTGTAGCAAGTTAGAGTTTCCTTAAGACTGAATAATGTGCATATGTACCACATTTTGATTATTAATTCATGGATTCACAGAACTTCAGTCACTCACATTTTAGCTATTGCAAATGATGCTGTTATGAACAAACCTCTCAAGACTCTGCTTTCAATTCTTTTGACTCAGAAATACAGGTGCTGAATAATCTGATAATTCTATTTTTAACATTTTGTAACCACCATTTTGATTTGCATAGGAGTTACATCATTTTACATTCCCACCAACAGAACAGAAGGGTTCAAGTTTCTCCACATATTGTCAGTATTGTTTTGTTTTGGATTGTTTTTCAGTTGCTAAGTCATGTCCGACTCTTTGTAACCCCATGGGCTGAAGCACACCAGGCTTCCCTGTCCTTCACTATTCACTATCTTTCTGAGTTTGCTCAAACTTCTGTCCATTGAGTTGGTGATGCCATCAAATCATCTCATCCTCTTATGCCCCTATACCTCCTGCCCTCAATCTTTCCCAATATCAGAGTCTTTTTCAATGAGTTGGCTCTTTGCATCAGGTGGCCAAAGTATTGGAGCTTCAGCATGAGTCCTTCCAATGAATATTCAGGGTTGATTTCCTTTAGGCTTGACTGATTTGATCACCTTGCAGTCCAAGGGACTCTCGAGAGTCTTCTCCAGCACCAGAATTTGAAAGCATCAGTTCTTTGGCACTCAGCTTTTTTTATGGTCCAACTCTACTGGAGAAACTGTAGCTTTGACTAAAAGGATCTTCATTTGCCAAAGTGATTTCTCTACTTTTCAACACCCTAAGTGTGTCAAAGCTTTTCTTCCAAGAGGTAAGCATCTTTTAATTCCACGGCTACAATCACTGTCCACAGTGATTTTGGAACCCAAGAAAATAAAATCTGCCACTGTTTCCACTTTTTCCCATTCATTTACCATGAAATAATGGGATCAGACGCCATGATTTTAGTTTTTGATTTTTTTAAATTTTAGGATTTTTTTTTTAAGTTTTAAACCAGCATTTATTTTTTAATTGGATGCACGTTAGTATGTTAGTTGGAATCAAGTGGTATATCATTGTAGTTTTTGATTTTCACTTCTCTAATGATTAGTGATGAACATCTTTTTATGTGCTTAATGGAAACTTGCACATCTTCTTTGGAGAGAAGGCTTTTTGAGCCCTTTCTCCATTTTGAATTAGGTTGTTGAAAATATTCTAGATATTAAAGCCTTATCAGATACCATGTGTTTCAGGAAATGTGTTGAGCACTTGAATACTAAAAAACCCTATAGGTCAATGACACTAGAAGACTCACTTTACACATGGAAAAAAAAAAAGAGAGAGAGAGAGAGAGATTCAGAAAGTAAAAGAATTTCTCAAAGACCTTGAGCTAGTATATTAAGCAATGACTGCTCCAAGAAACATGGGCACTTCTTTTGCCTTGCAAGTATATGAGGTACTTGTAAGTTTCCTGGCACAGTCCTAATTGTAGAGTTGGTTTTCAGTAAACAGAGTTGCCAAGTAATGATAGTGGCTATAGCAATACCTGTACCTAAGTGCTGCAATGACCCAACTACAAGAGGAAGAGTATCTCACACATCTGGACAAATGTTGAAAAACCCAGTCAAGGCTTAGCAGACATAGTAAAACCTTTGAGAACCTTTAAAATATGTATTTCCCCTAAAGTAACAATATACCACTTTTCACTTTGCTTTGCCTACCCACTTCAGAATAATGAGGCTGGTAAATGGGGAAAGCATGACACTCACTCAATTCTTAACTTAGGCGTATCTCAGAAAGATGAGTCCAGAAAATTTCCAGGTAGAAACTTATGTTGGAACACAGCATGACTGGCCTCTTAGTCTGCAGTGTATATGAACCCATAACCTTATGAAACAGGAATATACACAATTTACCCATATAGGTAAACAAATTCATCTTATTCTTTTGCTTTTTAAATCTAAAGCAGATTATTTTGATATTCCTGACCTACCCTGCTATTTGTAATTCTCTTTCAAGAGCTACTTTTATATCCAACATTTTTCATAATGTTTTAAACATTTAATAATTTCTCTAAGAAAGATACAATATATTCTATTAAGTTAATTTCAAGTGTTCTGAGTGTTCCCCTTCTGATTTTCTTTTTGCTATTTTATACGTATGTGTGTATATATTTGCATATGTTTTAGGAAGTTTCCTTGAATACAAACACATCATGCTTAAATTTTAGCAAGAATTATTTAGGATAAAATAATTTCGTATAAAATTTGGAGAAATAACCTTAAAACAATAGGAATCTCAGAGACTCAACTGATACTTTTGGATAATCAATTAGATAAGCATTTAAGAGAGAAATTAAGATATCTTTTTCATACTCAGGGCCAGGCAAAACTGGATCTGAAATGTTCTTTCTTCTAATGAAGGACTTGGAAGGTGTTTGTTTTTCACATCTGTAGAAAAGGGCTGATTCTGTTTTAGTGTAACTAGTTACAAATAAAAAGGCATGGTTCCAAACTGGTACAACCACTTTGGAGAACAGTACAAAGGTACCTTTAAAAACTAAAAATAGAGTTGCCTTAAGATCCACCAATCCAACTCCTGGGCATATATCTGTAAAAAGCCATAATTCAAATAGATATATTCACCACAATGTTCCTTGAAGCACTTTCTATAATAGCCAGGACATAGATGCAGCAAAAATGTCCACTAACATTGGAATGGATGAAGAAGATATGGTACATATATACAATGGAATATAAGCAATAAAAAGAATGAGATAACGTCATTTGCAGAAACATTAATAGACCCAGAGATAAACATACTAAGTAAAGTAAGTCAGACAGAGAAAGACAATTATCATGATATTGCTTATATCTGGAATCTTAAAATATACAAATGAACTTACCTAAAAAACAGAAATAGTTACAGATGTATTGATAGAAAACAAACTTAAGTTCACCAGGGGTAAGGAGAGGAGGGATAAACTGGGAGACAGGGATTGACATATATACACTGCTGCTGCTGCTGCTGCTGCTGCTGCTGCTGCTGCGTCGCTTCAGTCGTGTCCGACTCTGTGCGACCCCATAAATGGCAGCCCACCAGGCTCCCCCGTCCCTGGGATTCTCCAGGCAAGAACACCGGAGTGGGTTGCCATTTCCTTCTCCAATTCATGAAAGTGAAAAGTGAAACTGAAGTTGCTCAGTCGTGTCCGACTCTTAGCGACCCCATGGGCTGCAGCCTACCAGGCTCCTCCATCCATGGGATTTTCTAGGCAAGAGTACTGGAGTGGGGTGCCATTGCCTTCTCTGATATACACACTAGTATATACAAAATAGATAACTAATAAGGACCTACTATATAGCAGTAGAGAACTCTACCCAGTACTCTGTCATGCATGGCCTTTATGGAAAACAATCTAAAACATAGGGATACGTGTGTGTGTGTGTATGTGTGTGTGTGTGCGCGTGTGTGCAGCTTATTCACTTTGCTGTGTACCTGAAACTAATACAACGTTGCAAATCAACTATACTCCAATAAAATATTTTTTTTAAAAAATCAAAATAAAGAAAAAAAATGCAGAGGCTGTTACTTTGGAAACAATTATATACCTATTCAAATATGTTTTTCCAACTCACAATCTTAAATGGCTTAAAATTATACTGACAAAACTGTAGCAGCTTTTAAACTAATGACAACCGCATGAATACTTTCCTCTATATAGCACAGAGATGTTAGTGGATAAATCACATATTATTGCAGGAAACTATTTCCCTCAATGAATTCTACCTGCTAGAATCTTACTGCTTCACAGATCATGTTAAAAACTTTCATTTAAAATAAGACTGAAGCTGGTTCTGAACAAAAGTCTAAACCGTGAAGCTGAGAAAGCTACAAATATACCTTTCTGTTTTCTGTTATTTCCTATGCTTTGAATGTCTTTCCGCACACAGAAACTTTGTAAAGGGAACTACTGATTAAGTGGTTTTAAAGGTTTCTCCAAGTTCCATTCCCTTAATGTGAGCTGGCTTTTACTGATAAGTTACCATCTTGCAAGTTATCTTAAGGTTACCTTATCTTAATCTTAACCTTATCCCTTGCAGTGGTTTCTGAGGTTCAGGGTGTATTAGATACATAGGTACTGGATGGAAGAAATTCAAGACAAATTATCAGTTCTTGGGAAGCTAGAATAGAAAATTAAAGCACACATTCTAGCTTTGGATAAATTTAGAAATAAAACACTCAAGCTAATAAAGCATATTTTAACTGAAGGGTTTTTAATTTAATTTTTTTCTTATGAAACTATTTTCAGCTAAAATAGGACGAAATTTAATCAGGCAATTCTATTCTCCTTTATTTGCCTATCTACCTTCTTTGTTTAGTTTGATTCCAACCTGAGAAATAAGAAAAAGCCTCCTAGGATATACTCGAATGTTGTAAAATTTTACAAGATCACTTATTACACAGGAAGTCATATTCTAATACAGAGCGAGTATTCTTTCCCTGAGTTTTTATTGGTTCAAATCTACATCTGGTCTTACATTGATTTTGTTAGGAATGTTGTCCTTGCAGACACAGAATATGTTTATTCTGCTTCAAGGTCAATCCTGTTCCCCAGGAGTGTTGAGCACGCTAATGACAGATCCATAACAAATGGCTTTGTTCAATACTGGCCCATGACAAGTAGAAGCAGTTACTGGTGATATAGTTGTTTTAAACAAGCTGAATTTAAGGGACTTTAAGCATGTAATAGACACAGCCTGCGATAGCAGAACAGGGTAAAATGTATTGTGTATGTGTTTTGTATTCTTGGATCACCCCTCTTTCCTACAAAAATAAAGTTGAACTACAAATATAGTGTTGTCATTGCCCAAAAGTTGACATTGTAATGTCAATGTCAACAACAGGATTGAAAGTATTGTGCTGCAGGAATGAAGAGAACTAGGTGCCTGTCCCAGCTCTGCCACATACACGCACAAATACATCCACTCAAAATTGTGAGACCTTGCTATTTAACCCAGATGGGTCTCTGTTTAGTGCCCTCATAGAAAATGCCAAGTGTAGGTAGAGCAGCTTGAACTTCTTTAATAATCTGGACCTATAGTATAATTTAACACATGCTAAATTAAAACATTTCTATGTGAGAGAAGGGGATGACAGAGGACAAGACAGTCGGAAGTATCACCGACTCAGTAGACATGAGTTTGAGCAAGCTCCAGGAGATCGTGAAGGATGGGGAAGCCTGGTGTGCTGTGGTCCATGGTTTTATAAAGAGTTGGACACAACAATACGGGAATAACTACCTAAGTAAATCTCTTTTGTACTCCAGATGTCAAATAGAAATTTAACGCAAGAGTTATCATTTTTGCCAAAAACAATATGTGAGCTTTCCATATGGGTCTGTAATATTACGAGGGACAACTTTTAAAAGTATGAAACATAATTTATGCACATCACTTCCTAGTTTGTTTTGCCATCAAGTTTAGTTTTGTTATCATTAGGCAAACTGTGAAGTATTGCAACATGTTGTAGCTCTTTGAATAAAATTTTTAGTTCATTATCTCCCTGAACTTCTTTCCCTACTCAGTTTCTTCCATCACCCACTCATCAACTGTATGACCACCAATAAATCCTTGTACCTCTTTGCCCTAGACGTCTCTTCAGTAAAACTTTTTGTTTGTTTAAACCTGTACTTCCCAAAATAGGACTAGTTATTTGCAATAAAATAAAAGCTATATGGTTCTATGGATGAAAATGTTCAGGAAGTGCTGCAAACTCCATCTTCTCTCAGATGTGCTATCATGTTAGCATTTGAAAGATTGAAAATCCTGCAGAATGGAAACCTGATTCATTTTAATTAACCTAGTATATCCTGGATACATCTATTCATGACATCTTATTTGAGTAACAGTAGTTGACAAACACCTCAGAGAATTGCCTAGGAATATATAAAGAAATTTCAGAATAGATGAAGAGATCTTTTTCAGGGTTTCTTGAGGTAGAACATTTTATGAAATTGTGAAGGACAGCTCTTGACAGAAATTAAATGTACAGTGAACCCAGGAATCTATACCCTGGGGGACTTCCTCATTCCTCCATTATCACATTATGGGACTGGTACATAAATAAGCTAGGCTAGCTCCAAAAACATAAAATTATTAGGCTAGAGGCCAAGTATCTGGCTCTACAGCTTAAACTCAGACTTGAAAATGGCCACTAGGGACATTAGACAAAGTGTAATACTTCCATGCTTTAATTTACTTATCTGAAAATCTACTGTGCGGAACAAGACATAATAAAAAGGCAGTCAACACAACAAATTTTACTCTTTGTAGAATTTTGGTGATTACAGAGAATTTTTTAAATAATCTAGAATTGAGTAGGAGTACTTGTCAATTTAATGAATTTTACCATAGCCTGGAGAAAAAGCAAGGTGTCTAAGTAAAAACAGTTATGCTTGTAACGTTGGTATTGCTTTACTCCTTATGTGCTGTGCAGTGCTTAGTCACTCAGTCCTATCCAACTTTTGGTGACCCCATGGACTATAGTCCATCAGGCTCCTCTGTCCATGGGGATTCTCTAGGCAGGAATACCGGGGTGGGTTGCCAGGCCCTTCCCCAGGGAACCTTCCCAATGCAGGGATCAAACCCAGGTCTTCCACATTACAGGTGGATTCTTTATTGTCTGAGCCACCAGGAAATCCCTTACTCCTTATATCTCCCTCATTTTTTTGCCATGTTTCTAGGATACTGGTTATTTGTATGCTATTGCTTAGTGATTTTTAGAAAGTTAATACCTTTATGGAATAGCTGAGAGGACTTTTGATTTCTGTCAGGTAAGAAGCTTCTAAGTTACTCTGCCCCAACACATAAATGGCCAAAGAAAGTAGGAAAAAAGAGTCATCTAAGATCAATCAGAGGAGTGAAATCACAATACAAATCATTCCCCATCCCTCCAAATGGGGAAAGACAGGAGGGATACAGGGAAGTATAATTTACCAAAGGAGAAACCCACTAGCAGAAACCTCTGTGGGAAACAGCAACAAGGCAGGAAAGCCTAAGTTGTAATTGATACATTGCTGAAGCTCAATGTGATGATTAAAAATTCCAGAGGGACACAGTCGTGACTGGTCCCCATATTTTCATGAGTTTTCACTCCAAGGGTTCTACCAGGTCTTCATGTGACAATCAGAAAACTCCTCTCTGGCTTCCAGCCAAGGGAAGAGGAAAACAGTCATGTTAAAGTACCCTAGGTCTGCTCTTAACAGAGAATGCCATCAAGGTAAATGTTACCAAAACCTAAAACTGGCATTGTTTTTTAAATCAGCTGTCCTGAGTGGAGAAAAGGAAATACCCAACTTCAGCTACCTTTAGTCTTCTACATGGGAAAAGGGAAATACACAAATTTAGCCCCTTCCACTCATCCTGTCCCATGTGAGGTAGCAGGTATTAAGAAATATATTGAAGTTTACACAATAAGGGCACAGGCTCACTAGAACACTAACACAAAATGACAACATTGCAGAACACTTCTTTTCCCCTGACTCCCTTAACACACATTACATCAGTTTAGTTCAGTCACTGAGTCGTGTCTGACTCTTTGGGACCCATTAAGTGCAGCACACCAGGCCTCCCTGTCCATCACCAACTCCCAGAGTTTACCCAAACTCATGTCCTTTGAGTAGGTGATGCCATCTAACCATCTCATCCTCTATTGTCCCCTCTCTTCCTGCCTTAAATCTTTCCCAGCATCAGGGTTTTTTCAAAAGAGTCAGCTCTTTGCATCAGGTGGCCAAAGTACTTGAGTTTCAGCTTCAGCATGAGTACTTCCAATGAACACCCAAGACTGATCTCCTTTAGGATGGACTGGTTGGATCTCCTTGCAGTCCAAGGAACTCTCAAGAGTCTTCTCCAAAATCACAGTTCAAAAGCATCAATTCTTCGGTGCTCAGCTTTCTTTATAGTCCAACTCTCACATCTACACATGACTACTGGAAAAACTATAGCCTTGACTTGATGGAACTTTGTTGACAAAGTAATGTCATTGCTTTTTAATGTGCTATCTAGGTTGGTCATAACTTTCCTCCCAAAGAGTAAGCGTCTTTTAATTTCAAGGCTGCAATCACCATCTGCAGTGATTTTGGAGCCAAAAAAATATAAAGTTCAAAACTGTTTCCCCATCTATTTGCCATGAAGTGATGGGACCAGATGCCATGATCTTAGTTTTCTGAATGTTGAGCTTTAAGCCAATTTTTTCACTCTCCTCTTTCACTTTCATCAAGAGGCTTTTTAGTTCCTCTTCACTTTCTGCCATAAGGGTGGTGTCATCTGCATATCTGAGGTTATTGATATTTCTCTCGGCAATCTTGATTCCAGCTTGTGCTTCCTCCAGCCCAGCATTTCTCATGATGTATTCTGCACGTATGTTAAATAAGTAGGGTGACAATATACAGCCTTGACATAATCCTTTTCCTATTTGGAACAAGTCTGTTGTTCCATGTCCAGTCCTAACTGTTGCTTCCTGATCTGCAGGGTTTCTCAAGAGTCAGGTCATGTGGTTTGGTATTCCCATCTCTTTCAGAATTTTCCACAGTTTATTGTGATCCACACAGTCAAAGGCTTTGGCATAGTTAATAAAACAGAAATTGATGTTTTCCTGGAACTCTCTTGCTTTTTAAATGTTCCAGCAGATGTTGGCAATTTAATCTCTGGTTCCTTTGCCTTTTCTAAAACCAGCCTGAACATCTGGAAGTTCACAGTTCACGTATTGGTAAAGCCTGTCTTGAAGAATTTTGAGCATTACTTTACTAGCGTGTGAGATGAGTGCAATTGTGTGGTAGTTTGAGCATTCTTTGGCATGCCTTTCTTGGGATTGGAATGAAAACTGACCTTTTCCAGTCCTGTGGCCACTGCTGAGTTTCCCACATCTACTGGCATATTGAGTGCAGCACTTTCACAGCATCATCTTTAAGGATTTGGAATGCTATCACCTCCACTAGCTTTGTTCGTAGTGATACTTCCTAAGGCTCACTTGACTTCACATTCCAGGATGTCTGGCTCTAGGTGAGTGATCACACCATCATGATTATCTGGGTCATGAAGCTCTTTTTTGTACAGTCTTCTGTGTATTCTTGCCACCTCTTCTTAATATCTTCTGCTTCTGTTAGGTCCATCCCATTTGTCCTTTATCGAGCCCATCTTTGCATGAAATGTCCCCTTGATATCTCCAATTTCCTTGAAGAGATCTCTAGTCTTTCCTACTCTATTGTTTTCCTCTATTTCTTTGCACTGATTGCTGAGGAAGGCTTTCTTATCTCTCCTCGTTATTCTTTGGAACTCTATATTCGGATGCTTATATCTTTCCTTTTCTCCTTTGCTTTTCACTTCTCTTCCTTTCACAGCTATTTGTAAGGCCTCCTCAGACAGTCATTTTGCCTTTGCATTTCTTTTTCTTGAGGATGGTCTTGACCCCTGTCTCCTGTACGATGTCACAAACCTCCGTCCATAGTTCATCAGGCACTCTGTCTATCAGATCTCTTCCCTTAAATCTATTTCTCACTTCCACTGTATAACCATAAGGGATTTGATTTAGGTCATACCTGAATGATCTAGTGGTTTTCCCCACGTTCTTCAATTTCAGTCTGAATTTGGCAATAAGAAGTTCACGATCTGAGCCACAGTCAGCTCCCGGTCTTGTTTTTGCTGACTCATTACATAAATAACATATTTACTATAGTTTTGTCTAGTACATCATGTCTAGCTATTGCAGAAAAAAATACAAAGAATGCTAAAAGTCAGAAAGCATAGTCCAAAGAAACTGAGTCACATCAAAACCAAAGTCAGATGTGTCAAGAATGTTAGAGTGACATCAGGATTTTAAAGAACAAGAATAATGATTAATATCCTATGTAATCTAATGGACAAAATTGACAACATACCAAAACAGAAAGATGATGAAAGCAGAGGGATGAAAAAAAAATCAAAATAAGTAAATAAATAAAAATGAGGCAAAAAAAATACTAATAAAAGTAAAGAATGCTTTTGATGGGCTCCAAGTAGACTGAATGTGGCTAAGAAAAGAATCTGAACTTGATTACACATAAGTGGAAACTTTCAAAACTGAAAAGCAAATAAAAAACATCTAGAAAAAAGTTAGTATCCAAGAACTCTGGGAAAAAGTTGTTACTTACACATAATGATAGAGGATAAGATGGTTGGATGGTATCACCAACACAATGGACATTGGTTTGGGTGGCCTCTGGGAGTTGGTGATGGACAGGGAGGCCTGGCGTGCTGTGGTTCATGGGGTCGCAAAGAGTTGAACACGACTGAGTGACTGAACTGAACTGAACACATAATGGAAATACCATAAGGAGAAAGAAACAAATATCTGAAGTAATAATGGCTGAGGATTTCTCCAAGTTAATGTCAGACACCAAACCACAGATCCAGGACCCTTAGGGAACACCAAATAAGAAAAAGGCAAAAATAGCAAGAATACACACTTAGGCATAGCATATCCAAAATACAGGAAAAATAATCAATCAAAATTGAAAGAGCTCCATCAGACTTCTCAGAAACCCTGTAAGCAAGGAGACTGAAGTGAAATATTTAAAGAATTAACAGGAAAATCAACAAATCTGTACCCTGAGAAATTATCCTTCATAAGTAAAAAAGAAAATAAAAGATTCTCAGTAGGCAAAATTTGAGAGAATTCATTTCAGGTAAACTTTCCCAATTAGAAATATTAAGCTTTTCAGATTGAAGGAAAATCATATAGGTCAGAAACTTAGATATAAAAGGAAGAACACTTAATAAGGAAGAAGGTAAAAAATAATGGCTAGCCTCTCATTTTTCATATTCTTAGCAGAGTTTGTTCCAAGTAACAGCAATAATGTATTCAAGTATGTACGTTATATGTGTGTGTACCTAAGTATGGATGATTTTGTATAAGTGAAATGAACAACAACAAAGATATAAGGAATAAGAGAGAAAAGTTAGGAATATTCAGTATGATAAAATATATCTACACTACTAATAAAGAGGCACAGTATTATTTGAAAGGAAACAGGTTAGTTGTAAGTGAATATAGAAAATCCTAGGGCAACTAATTAAAAAAAAAAAAAGCAGTAAAACAGTATAGTGATACACTCTGAATAGAGTAATAGGAGACACAGGTTCCATCCCTGGGTCAAAAAGATCCCCTGGAGAAAAGAATGGCTACCCACTCCAGTATTCTTGCCTGGGAAATCTCATGGATAGAGGAGCATGGCAGGCTATAGTCCATGGGGTCAGACATGACTGAGCATGCTATGCTGAAATAGAGAGTAAACAATCATAAGATGCTTAATTAAAAACAAAAGTGGGAAAAGTGGAATATAAAAACAAGAGCAATGTATAGCTAATGGTAACAAATATGATAGATATTAATCCAATTGCATCAATAGTCACTTTAAACATAAATACTCCAATTAATACAGATTGTTAGACTCAATTAAAAAAAAAACTATTACATATTGTCAATAAGAAACACAATTTAAATATACATATGTTAAAAAACAAAATGGGGAAATATGCCATGCTAACATTAGTAAAGAAAGGGCAAGTAGTTTGCAATAATTTCAGATACAGCAACAACTTCAAAAAGGGAAAGTTTCTCAGGGATAAACAAGGGCATTACATACAGATGAAGTTCTTAAATCTCCAAAAAGACATAACAATCCTTAACAAGAGAATTTCAAACATGGAGCAAAAGCTAATTGTAGGAAATCTATTTTCCTGCAATTCTATCATAGTTGGAGACTTTTAACTATTAGAAATGTATACAGCAGTCAAAATCATAGGATATAATTGAACTTGACAGCATTATAAATCAACTGTATGCAATTGACATCTACGGACTATTTCCAAAAAGTAGAACATACATTATTTAAGCTGATATGGAAAAGTCACTAGATAGACTCCATCTGGGCTATACACACCTAAACAAATGAAAAGAAAGGATATAATGTAGGCTGTCAAACTACAATAGAATTAAACTATAAATCAGTAACAGAATAATAAATAGAAATCCCACTACACAAGGAGATTAAACAAAAAAACTCATAAATAACACCTAGATAAAAAAAAAATTTGAACTAACAAAAAAAAGTACAACTTATCAAAATTTGTAGGAGCCATTGACAACATGTTAGGAAAAAAAATTATCTAAAATTTAATAATCTTAACTTTTGCCTTAGGGAAGGAGAAAGTTACATTCAAAGCAAGGGAAAGAAAAATAATTTAGAGCAGAAATAAAGAAAATTGAAGACTAAATTCAGGAAAACTACAATGAAATCCAAAGGGAGTTCATTGAGAATATCAATTAAATTGATACACCCCTAGATAGATCAGTAAAAAAGGGTCAGTAATGATATCAGAAACAAGAAAAACATCATTTTAAATACCATGGACATTAAAAAGATAATAAATACTATGAACAACCCTATGCCCACAAATTTGATAACTTACATAAAAATGGACCAATTTTTTTAAAATGAAATATATCAAATTAACACAAGCTGGAATCAAGATTGCCAGGAGAAATATCAATAACCTCAGACATGCAGACAACATCACCCTTATTGCAGAAAGTGAAGAGGAACTAAAAAGCCTTTTGATGAAAGTGAAAGAGGAGAGTGAAAAAGTTGGCTTAAAGCTCAACATTCAGAAAATGAAGATCATGGCATCTGGTCCCATCACTTCATGGCAAATAGATGGGGAAACAGTGGAAATAGTGGCAGACTTTATTTTTTTGGGCTCCAGAATCACTGCAGATGGTGACTGCAGCCATGAAATTAAAAGATGCTTACTCCTTGGAAGGAAAGTTATGTCCAACCTAGATAGCATATTCAAAAGCAGAGACATTACTTTGCCAACAAAGGTCCATCTAGTCAAGGCTATGGTTTTTCTTGTAGTCATGTATGAATGTGAGAGTTGGACTGTGAAGGCTGAGCACCAAAGAATTGATGCTTTTGAACTGTGGTGTTGGAGAAGACTCTTGAGAGTCCCTTGGACTGCAAGGAGATCCAACCAGTCCATTCTGAAGGAGATCAGCCCTGGGATTTCTTTGGAAGGAATGATGCTAAAGCTGAAACTCCAGTACTCTGGCCACCTTATGCGAAGAGTTGACTCATTGGAAAAGACTCTGATGCTGGAAGGGATTGGGGGCAGGAGGAGAAGGGGACGACAGAGGATGAGATGGCTGGATGGCATCACTGACTCGATGGACGTGAGTCTGAGTGAACTCTCGGAGTTGGTGATGGACAGGGAAGCCTGGTGTGCTGCAATTTATGGGGTCCCAAAGAGTTGGACATGACTGAGCGACTGAACTGAATTGAACTGAAGAGAAGTAAAGTAGAAGTAGTAGTAATATACAACATGATTAAGATAACACTGCTGAATGTTACATACAAAAATTATTAAGAGAATAAATCCAGTAATTGTCACCACAATTAAAAAATATTTTGTTTCTTTAATGTTGTACCTATTTGAGATGATGGATATTCACTAAACCCATTATGGTAATCATTTCCTGATGTAAGTCAAATCATTTAATTGTACAATTTAAATTTAAAGCCATGTATATTGATTATATCTCAATGAATCTGAAAGAAAAAAAAAGAAATACAGTCCTCAAGGTTATTAAAAAGCAGAATAATCTTCCAAAAGAGAAAGCAAAATGTCAGATTAACTTACTTGTGAATTCTAAGGAAAATTATACCACTTCACTATAATCTTTCAGAAGATAGAAGCACTGGAAATATTTAATTCTTTCTACAAGGACAGCATTACTCTGATACCAAAAACAAACAAAAATGAAATTTCTCAACTAGAAAACTATAGTTGAGTATCTCTCATGAACACAGACACAAAAATCCTCCATAAAATAATAACAAATTGAATTCCATGTATGTGGATTATATTTTATGATCAAGTGTGAATATCTCAGTTATGAAAGGTTGGTTTAACATTCAGAAATCAATATAATACAACATATCAAGATGCTAAGGATAAAAACCATATGATTATATCAAAAGATAAAGAAAAAACATTTGACAGTTTTTTAAATCTGTTCATGAAAAACTCTCAGCAAGCTAGGGATAAAAGGAAAATTCTTTAACACGATAAAAATATCTACCAAGAACTTACATATAGCACTATATTTAATGGTTAGACACTAGAATCATTTCTGTTAAGATTAAGAAGAAGGCCAGATGTTCCCTCACACAACTTTTGAATATCTGGAACTCCTAACTAATGCAATAGGAAAAGGACATGCAAGTCATAGAGATTAATACAGAAGAAATAAAAATGATCACATGTGCTATTATTTTCTACATATAAAATCTGAAGAATGACCAAAAAAGCCCTAAACCTAAGCAATAATTAAAGTAGGGATACAAGATATAAGGACACTATATGAAAATCAATTGCTTTCCTATATACCAGCAATGGACAACTGGAATTTGAAACTAAAAAACACATTATCCTTTACATTAACAGTACCCTCCTCAACGATGTAGGTATAAAACTAGCAAAAACATCCAATAAAACCATAAAACTAATCAAATAAAGAAAGTAACTAAACAGATGGAAAGATTTTTGTTTGTTATTTAGTTGTTAAGTTGTGTCTAACTCTTCTGCGATCCCATGGACTGTAGCCCACCAGGCTCCTCTGTCCATGGGATTTCCCAGGCAAGACTACTGGAGTGGGTTGCCATTTCCTTCTGTAGAAATGGAGAGATAGTCCATGTCAGTGAATAGGAAGACTCAATACTGCAAAGATGTCAGTTCTTTCCAAAATGACCTCTAGAGTCAATGCAATGCAAATCAAAATCCCAGAACATTATCTTGTTCAAAAAGTAATAGGGAGAAGCAAAAGATCCAGAATAACCAACTCAATGGAGAGGAACAAAGACGACTGACGCCACACAACCTCAGCACTTAGTATAAAGCTTCAGTAATTGTTATGTCAGAAAAAATACTACAAACAGTTCACTTAAACAGCATAAGGAGCCCAGAAAGTCACAAGATGTAGCCAACTCCTCTTTGACAAAAAGAGAAAAGTCAATAAATGGAGTAAAGATAAGAGTTCAATAATTGCTAGTAGAAGAAGTGGACATCTACCTGCCTGCAAAAGGAAGAAAAGAAAAATAGACATATATCTCACTTTTCACAAAACTTAACTATATGTTGATCATAGACCTAACATAGAACACAAAATTTCAAGACTACCAGAACACAGGAGAAAAAATTAGATGACCTTGAGTATCCCCGTGACTTTTAGGTACAAATCAAAATGGCATAATTCTTGACAAAGTTGACAAGCTGGAATGCATTAAAATTAAAATCTGCTCTACAAAAGAAATGGCCAAGAGAGTAAGATACACCACAGACTAGGAGAAATCTTTGTGAAATATGATAGACAGTTATTTAAAATACACAAACACTCTTAATTCAACACAGATATTAATCAGCTACTTAAAAAGGTAAAGACACCTGATCAGACACCTTACAGAATATATACTGATTAAAAATGCCCAACACCATATGCAATTTATTTGCAGTTAGAGTTCTGCAAATAAAATACAATAAAATGCACTACCCACCTATAGAATTGCGAAACTCAAAACTGACAAATTCTGATGAGGATCTAGAACAAAAACAAATCTCATTCAGTGCTGGTAGGAATGCAGTAGTACACACTTTACAAGAAACTACCATAATTTGTTCCAAAGTTAAAATTATGCTTACCATAAGATCCAGCAGTCATGTTCTTTGGAACATGTTCCAAGTGAGCTGAAAACTGATGTCCACATATAACCTAAACATGGATATTTATAGAAGCTTTGTAATTGTCAAAACTTGGATACACTGAGATTTCTTTCATCTGGTAGATGGCTAAATAAACTGTAGTATACCCAAGAAATGAACTTATTTTCAGCACTAAAAAAAATGAGCCATCAAGCTATGCAAAGATGAAGAGGAATATTAAATGCATATTCCTAAGCAAAACAACCCAATTTGAAGACTTTCTACTGTATAAGTTCAGCTACATGATATTCTGCTGCTGCTGCTAAGTCACTTCAGTCGTGTCCGACTCTGTGCGATGCCATGGACTGCAGCCTACTGGGCTCCTCCATCCATGGGATTTTCCAGGCAAGAGTCCTGGAGTGGGTTGCCATTGCCTTCTCCTACATGATATTCTAGAAGAGGTTAAATTAAGGTGACAGTGAAAATACCAGTGATTGTCAGTTGTGGGTAAGAGGAAGGATGGATACGAATCAGAGGAACATTTTCTATAACACCAAAATGGCAGAGAAGTGTTATGTATTTGTAAAAACCCATAGACTATACAATACTAAGTGAAGCCTAAAGTAAACTATGGCTTATGGGAAAGACACGACAGTGCAGGTTCATCAGTTATAACAAATATGCCATCCTGGTGCTGGATGTGTATAATGGGGTAGGCTGTGCGTTTGTGGGTGGGTTGATGCTATATGGGAACTTCCTGTGATTTCTGCTCACTTATGCTGTAAACCTGAAAATACTCTAAAAACTAAAGTTTGTTTCTAAAAATAATTGGATACTTTAGATATTAAATACCCATTTCTGATAGATTTATAATCCCAGCTGAAATATAAACTCTTTGAGGAAAAGGAGATGGCTTATAATTTTCTGCTTTCTTAGCTTTTAGATGATGGTCTCATCCAAACTGGACTTCCTAGGTAGTGCAGTGGTAAAGAATCCACATGCCAATCCAGGAGATGCAAGAGATGTGAGTTCGATCCCTGGGTTGGGAAGATCCCCTGGAGTAGGAAATGGCAATCCACTTCCGTATGTATCCTTGCCTGGAAAATCCCATGGACAGAGAAGCCTGGAGGGGCTACAGTTCATGGGACCCCAAAGAGCTGGACACGACTGACTGTGCGTGTACACACACACACACACACACACATGTACACATCCAAAGTAGAAGCTACACATACTTAATGAATGAGTATGTGGGTAAATGGATAAGTAAAGAAATACAAATTTGATCTTCCCAGATTTTCTAAATATTTGACACACAAACAAAAAAGCAAAACAACTAATGAGTAACCATATACATTGGACTCATTGCAAAACTGCACCTGTCCCTCAATTTCTCAGAGGTAATTGCTATAACAAGTCTGATGTTTATCATTCCCATTCATCTCTTTCCCACTCATATGTGGATTCCTGTAATATAGGACATTCCTCTTCCATGTTTTTTAAGCTTTATAAAATATTTTTACCCAGTGTCTACAACTTGCTTTTTCACCAATAAGTGTCTGTAAGGTAAACTCATGTTCAGTCATGTCTTTCTATTGCACTCATTTCCACTAGTTTTAGTATCCTTTTTATGATCACACAATGTTCTTTCTGTTTTTAGTGAAAACTAGAAATAACCCTAATTCCATTGTTACTACCATGTTGGAATGAAACATCTGTGTACATTTGATGTAGTCATGTCTAGTAGTAGAAATGCTGACTCTTAGCCTGCATATAACTTCATTTTTTTAAGTTTTTCCAGATAACTCTCCAAAATGGTTGTATAATTTATACCCTTATGATTCCTCTCCTAAAAACAGCAGTCTAACTTAGCCCTTTTGGCACTGATATTTGTAGGATAGTCTTTGCTCTCAATTTTGTTCAAGGGACTGTATCTCAAAATTTCCAATTCATTCTTCCATTTCTTCAAGAGGAGGGATTCAATATGACCATATTTCAGTGGGTCCCAACTCTAGTTTTATGGCCTGAAACCACCAGAGTTCAGTGCCAAAAATATACGAGTTCCTTCTTCCTAACTCTCAACTGTTTTGAACACTCTCATTTTAAAACACAGCCCTAGTGTAAGTGAAATTTTGGTTTAATGACAAATGATGGGCTACATTTATCTAAATGTGATCTGTTCTAAAAAGATAGGTTGCAATCTGGTTCATATGCTCTAGTCTCTCTGTTCTGACAAGCTTAATAAGCTGTTTCATGGTGATGTGAAATAATATCACCACAGAGCGATAATATGGCTGCTAAGATTCTAAGGTCTTGATAACTAACTATAGCTTTCTGCTAATGCCTCAAATTTATTAAATATATAATGCCTCAACACAATTTCACAATGAAGTATTCAGGTCTTATTTAAGGGAAAAAAAAAAACACATTAAATCATTATTTAAATAAGGATTAACTACAAGAATGGACCATTCTGGTTTAATGCTGAGGTTACTATTGTTATTCTTCTACCAACAGTTACTTCTCATCTCAGATTTCTTCTGGAAATGGGTAACCCCTACGATTATGACCACAAAGCAGGATAGACAGAAATATACTTTTATCTGACCTTTTGTTCGGTAAGGATTTAAGATCGTTACTAGACTGGTGGTGTTTTTTTTTTTTTTTTTTTTTTAAGCACAGATATAACTTGATGAATTTCCTACCCAAGTTAATACACCCATGTAATTGCCATTCAGAAGAAGTGAACATTACCAAACCCTGGAAGTGTTCTTGAGCCTTCTTCCAAACATTCCTACAAGGTTAACTATTATCACTTAAATTAAAAGACTTTATAATAAAATACTAGTTTAAATAGAACAAATAACTTCTAATGAAATCAAGTGAGAAAAGGATTAACTTAGGATCATAAAAGAAGATAGAATAAGAATTAAGCACAAGGTTAGATCTCCTGATGCCCTTCTTGTGTCCATTCAATTACATCCCAGTCACTCAGCTCACACTCACTTTCATCTAAAAGAAGTGAGAAATTCAGTAATATTTTGAATGATGTTCTATTACCTTTGCATTATAGAAAATGAGATTCTCCACTCTGGTTGGCAGACTTCTACCCCAAGTAACTCTCCACTACTAGAGCTTCTCCCTCTTTGGACACTTATACGTTTCAAAATCCTATATGCTCCAGCCGGTGGCAGGTCCATGCTCAGAAGCAGGTCACACAGAAGGATTTGAAACAAGTAGCCAATCTTTTTGGACCTTTGTCACTGCCTTGGAGGTACAGCTGTGTCCAGAGCACCTGGCCCACCACAAGCTGTACACGCTGGGGCTCTGGTCAGTTGTATTACAGAATATACCACTGTGGAAAACGTCACATTTAGCCACCTGAATTTCATTCACCTGGTGCCATTGTTTACTCCTATCCCCTTGTCTGAACATCCTTTGATTTCTCTTGTCTGAGAAAAGTATTCCTATTAATCTATTATAGAGTAACCCTCCTGACTCAATACCATAGCCTGATGTCATCCTTCTAAATTAAGTATTTTGGGGTTATATGACAGCAACAAAACAACAGAAACAAACAAACAAAAAAAAAAAAACTAGCGGACCAATGCCTTCTGTAATGTAATTATATACGGTTATGTTAATGTGTATTATTTTTTCTGAAGAAAAATTAAAAATCAGGCTACATAAGTCTGTAGTCCTAATCAAACTAGCACTCATGGTTGGTATATGCTGGTATCACAATGTTTGTGGATCCACCAAAGTTCTCTTCAAACTAGGATAATTCAAGACAGCTGCAAAAAGTACCTGGAAACTTTTGTTAGTAACTTCTTCAGGATTCATCTTAATCTTTGAACTGAGGTTTTATTGTGTATGTGATGATCTTAGCCAATTGCTGAACAAGACAATGATACTTAAGGGCAAGTCTTATTGAAATTAAAAGATGCTTACTCCTTGGAAGGAAAGTTATGACCAACCTAGATAGCATGTTCAAAAGCAGAGACATTACTTTGCCAACAAAGGTTCGTCTAGTCAAGGCTATGGTTTTTCCTGTGGTCATGTATGGATGTGAGAGTTGGACTGTGAAGGCTGAGCACCAAAGAATTGATGCTTTTGAACTGTGGTGTTGGAGAAGACTCTTGAGAGTCCCTTGGACTGCAAGGAGAACCAACCAGTCCATTCTGAAGGAGATCAACCCTGGGATTTCTTTGGAAGGAATGATGCTAAAGCTGAAACTCCAGTACTTTGGCCACCTGATGCAAAGAGTTGACTCATTGGAAAAGACTCTGATGCTGGGAGGGATTGGGGGCAGGAGGAGAAGGGGACAACAGAGGATGAGATGGCTGGATGGCATCACTGACTCGATGGATGTGAGTCTCAGTGAACTCCGGGAGTTGGTGATAGACAGGGAGGCCTGGCGTGCTGCGATTCATGGGGTCGCAAAGAGTCGGACACAACTGAACGACTGATCTGATCTTATCTGAACCAATGACTGAGTAAATCAACTGTACAATTTCACCCAACATGGAATTCTTCTAATAGGTAATCTTTGCTCTTCTGTGCCCTAAGGGCAAATGCTTGGTAAGGCTGTCATATTTTTTCCACTTCCCTGGCCAAATCCTATGCTTCCACATCAGTCCTGTTTGTTCTGTATAGCTAATAGTCCAGTAAAAATCTGGATTTAATAATATTCAGCATATACTTTCTATACAACCTGTCCTGCAAAGACATCTCATAGATTCATATTTCTTAACTTCAAGCCCAAAGCCATTTTCATGATGCCGCTCTCTAAATATTCTGGTCGAGGTATGGTTCAATACAAAAAGCTTAAAATTTTACAAGCTGCTATTTGTTTTATCCCTAGTTTTACAGACTTCCTTGGTCAAGTCTCCTTAATGCCCTACATATTAAGCTCAGTTAAGGGCCATTATTCTCTATTTTTAGTATCTATGTTCTTCATGGCAATATTAGTCAATTCAAACTCATATTTTCCCAATTATTTTATGCTAATGATATTAATAATTTCTCATCTCTAGAAGAGGGCTCAGATGACAGATGAATAGAAGTATTTAAAATACAGGAGATACCATAAATGTCTGCTGTCTTTAGAAATAGTCTCACAAGTTTTGCCAACAGAGTTCTATGATCTGCTAGAAGACTGTAGAGGCAAAGTACTAATCTGCACAGTGTCTTGTTGAATTAAAAAATATTCACAGCCTTAAAGTTGAGAGTTATGTCTTTTTCGATGGGAATTTTTAGGACTTCAAACCTGGGAGACACATCTCCAGTAACCCTGACAGAACTGCTTCAAGGAGGCAACCTGGTTATACAGAAATTATACATAAATTTTGCAACAAAGTGTCAACATTGAAAGATTATTGTTAATGAAAACCAGATATTCCAAATTAAGGAATTTAGTGTTTTTCTGTGTATTGGAATACGCAAGAATCTGGGCCTACTGAAATCATTCCTCTTATGTGCATCTTAGCTATCTGGGGCCAGTATCCTGTGTTTTCACATCCTGAGCTTCCTTGGTGTTCACTTGGAGTGGCTATGGTGGTCTGATAGCTACTAGATCACAGGTATTCTTCTCCTTTTTGAGTGCCCTTCGTTCTGGAGTTTCAGCTTCAGCATCATTCCTTCCAAAGAACACCCAGGGTTGATCCCCTTTAGAATGGACTGGTTGGATCTCCTTGCAGTCCAAGGGACTCTCAAGAGTCTTCTCCAACACCACAGTTCAAAAGCATCAATTCTTCGGTGCTCAGCCTTCTTTACAGTCCAACTCTCACATCCATACATGACTACTGGAAAAACCATAGCTTTGACTAGACGGACCTTTGTTGGCAAAGTAATGTCTCTGCTTTTCAATATGCTATCTAGGTTGGTTATAACTTTTCTTCCAAGGAGTAAGCGTCTTTTAATTTCATGGCTGCAATCAACATCTGCAGCGATTTTGAGGCCCCCCAAAAAAGCCTGACACTGTTTCCACTGTTTCCCCATCTATTTCCCACGAAGTGATGAGACCAGATGCCATGATCTTAGTTTTCTGAATGTTGAGCTTTAAGCCAACTTTTTCACTCTCCTCTTTCACTTTCATCAAGAGACTTTTTAGTTCGTCTTCACTTTCTGCCATAAGGGTGGTGTCATCTGCATATCTGAGGTTATTGATATTTCTCCTGGCAATCTTGATTCCAGTTTGTGCTTCTTCCAGCCCAGCGTTCTGAGGATTCACCAGCTCACATTGCTGCTGCTGCTAAGTCACTTCAGTCGTGTCCAACTCTGTATGACCCCATAGACAGCAGCCAGGCTCCTTGGTCCCTAGGATTCTCCAGGCAAGAATACTGGAGTGGGTTGCCATTTCCTTCTCCACCAGCTCACATTGGAAGGCTGCAATTGCTGAGGACTGTGACATTTTTGTTTATTCATGTGGCAGGAAATATTCGTCAGTCAGATATTGAGTATAACTCTAGGCCAATAAGATTAGACTTGAGACCTCCAGCTGGTGAAGGGCATTTTCTCTTTCCTATGAATTGCACTCTAAATATACACACAGGCAAGGGCAGATTACTATTACATAGGCAACCAGCATCACAGTCAGAAAACCTGCTCAATCCTATCTTTTGCACACTGAATAATCAACTCTATCTGATCCGTGCCAGGGAAATAAAATTTAAGCTTATACACTAGAGCTTATTAGTCCATTTCAATTATCTTGTCTATTCTTAACTAAGGAATTATAGTATACATCAAATGAAATAGTTCATTTCTCAGAAATGTCTCAGAATTGATCATTTTAAGCTGATGTTATTTAAAAAAATTATGGAAAGGACATTTGTCACTTGATAGTAATTATTATACCTAAAATATGGAAATGAATTTTAGAGAGGGGTTTAGAAAGGAATTATCATGAATATTACTTGATCAAAAGGGAAGCATCCAGTCTTATGAGAGAAATACTGCTAACTAGACATGACTTTAAGTGTTCAGAGATATTTTAAGTAGGAGCCAACACATTTTGGGAGGAAGTTTAGTCTACCTGTGTGTATTCGCTAAGCCGCTTCATAGTGTTGGACTCTGCGACGTTATGGACTGTAGCCTGCCAGGCTACTTTGTCCATGGGGATTCTCCAGGCAAGAATACTGGCATGGGTTGCCATTAGTCTATCTGGATTCTCACTAATACCACTGGGAAACATAGAACTTTGATTCTTTGATTTACATGTAAAATTTAACTTCTGATTCTTCTTCCCCTTCCCTCCTTCATCACCACTCAGAACAAGTATTTGAGTTCCACTTGTGTACCAGACATAATGCTAGGTTTCCTTTCCCACCTATCTTTTTTATTGATAGTTTGCTTGAATACATCCTGATAACCACCCAAAGCCATCTTTGCTTCTTGCCTGGACTGGTCTCCTACATGGTCTCTCACATTCTTGCACAATCTGAATCACTCCTCACAGAACACAAAAAGCTTTCTCCCCACATCACAGATCTGACCATGGTAGAGAAGACAGTCTTATGAACTCTTTAATGACTATCCAGAAAGCACCTACGGCATGCTTGTTTTGTGCTAGGTTCTAGGGATGGTACATAGGTAACATATGATCTATTGTTGTCTACCGGGTATTTACATTAGCATTCACCTCTCCACTGAACTGGAGGTTCTGTTCAGAGGAGTAAAAAGTAAGAAAAAAGTCGTTTTAAGGCTTTTTCTTAAGGCCATTTTAAGACCATTTCAATTCAGATTGAAAAGGAAAATACTACTGCCAAACTAATTGTTTAGGATATGGTGGAACCAGATTTCTCACAAAGTGCCAGTGGAATTCAAGATGGTTCAACCTCTTTGGAAAACAGATAACTTCTTTAAAAAAATACATAGAGAATGTAAATGAAAAACATTGCCTGCCATATTAGTAAACAAAGGATGTTGCAGGCATCAAGCCATCGTGTTATGCCTGCCCTGATGATAAGCCCTGAGAGAACTTAGGATAAAATATAATCCTGCTATCAATTTATCACACAACAGTCACCCTCTCCCCCATGGTGCACCCTAAGAAAATGCAGGACAAGAAAACACAGGGTATTGGCTCCAGGCAGCTGAGGTGCATATGAAAGGAGTGATTTTAATGAGCCTAGGCTTTTGCATCTTCCCATATTCTGAAACATGCTAAATTCGTTACCTTGAGATAATCTGGTTTTCCTTAATTAACAGTCATCTTCTGAAGTTCTGACCACCTTCATCTTTGTTGAAAAATCTATATATCCTGACTCCCCACCATTCCAATAGCAATCAGAGTTATTGGAGATGCTATGTCCCAAACTTATGTCCTCAGTTTTGTCCACTGAATAACATAACTCAAATTTTAGGTTGGGTCTTTTTTTTTTTTTTTTTTAATTTCAGTTGACAACACCTTGTGATCCAGCAATTCTACTCCCAGATTATCACTTAAGAATGAAAGCATATCCATACAGAGTCTTATATATGAACTTCATAGCAGCATTACAGGAAACCAAAATGCCAAAATCTACTTGATAAAAAATGCAGAGAAAGCCTTTGACAAAATTCAATACGCATTTATGATAAAAACCCTCCAGAAAGCAGGCATAGAAGGAACATACCTCAACATAATAAAAGCCATATATGATAAACCCACAGCAAACATTATCCTCAATGGTGAAAAATTGAAAGCATTTCCCCTAAAGTCAGGAAAAAAGACAAGGGTGCCCACTCTCACCACTACTATTCAACACAGTTTTGGAAGTTTTAGCCACAGCAATCAGAGAAGAAAAAGAAATAAAAGGAATCCATACTGGAAAAGAAGAAGTAAAACTCTCACTGTTTGCAGATGACATGATCCTCTAGATAGAAAACCCTAAAGACACCACCAGAAAATTACTAGAGCTAATCAATGAATATAGTAAAATTGCAGGATATAAAATTAATACACAGAGAAATCCCTTGCATTCCTATATACCAACAATGAGAAAAAAGAAAGAAATTAAGGAAACAATTTCATTCATTTTGACACAAAAAGAATAAAATACTTAGGAATCAGTTCAGTTCAGTTCAGTCGCTCAGTCGTGTCTGACTCTTTGCGACCCCATGAATCGCAACACGCTAGGCTTCCCTGTCCATCACTAACTCCTGGAGTTCACTCAGACTCAAGTCCATCGAGTCAGTGATGCCATCCAGCCATCTCATCCTCTGTCATCCCCTTCTCCTCCTGCCCCCAATTCCTCCCAGCATCAGAGTCTTTTCCAATGAGTCAACTCTTTGCATGAGGTGGCCTGTACTTAGGAATAAATCTACCTAAAGAAACAAAAGACCTATATAGAGAAAACTATAAAATATTGATGAAAGAAGTAAAAGATGACACAGATAGATGGAGAAATATACCATGTTCATGGATTGGAAGAATCAACATAGTGAAAATGTGTATACTACCCAAAGCAATCTATAGATTCAATGCAATCCATATCAAGCTACCAACAGCATTTTTCACAGGACTAGAAAAAAATAATTTCACAATTTGTATGGAAACACAAAAATCCTCAAATAGCCAAAATAATCTTGAGAACGAAGAATGGAACTGGAGGAATCAAACCTGCCTGACTTCAGACTATACTACAAAGCTACAGTCATCAAGACAGTATGGTACTGGCACAAAGACAGAAATATAGATCAATGGAACAAAATAGAAAGCCCAGAGATAAATCCATACACCTATGGACACCTTATCTCTGATAAAGAAGGCAAGAATATAAAATGGAGAAAAGACAATCTCTTTAACAAGTGGTGCCGGGAAAACTGGTCAACCACCTATAAAAGAATGAAACTAGAACACTTTCTAACACCATACACAAAAATAAACTCAAAATGGATTAAAGATCTAAATGTAAGACCAGAAAATATAAAACTCCTAGAGGAAAACATAGGCAAAATACTCTGACATAAATCACAGAAGGATCCTCTAAGACCCACCTCCCAAAATAATGGAAATAAAAGCAAAAATAAACAAATGGGACCTAATTAAACTTAAAAGCTTTTGCACAATGAAGGAAATTATAGGCAAGGCGAAAAGACAGCCTTCAGAATGAGAGAAAACAATAGTAAATGAAGCAACTGACAAAGAATGAATTTCAAAAATATATAAGGAGCTCGTGCAGCTCAATACCAGAAAAATAAATGACCCAATCAAAAAATGGGCCAAAGAACTAAACAGACATTTCCAAAGAAGACATACAGCTGGCTAACAAACACATGAAAAGATGTTCAACATCACTCATTATCAGAGAAATGCAAATCAAAACTACAATGAGGTACCATCTCACACAGATCAGAATGGCTGCTATCAAAAAGTCTATAAACAATAAATGCTGGAGAGGGTGTGGAGAAAAGGGAACCTCTTACACTGTTGGTGGGAATGCAAACTAGTACAGCACTATGGAGAACAGTGTGGAGACTCCTTAAAAAACTGGAAATAGAACTCCCATACGACCTAGAATTCCACTGTTGGGCATACACACCAAGGAAACCACAATTGAAAGAGACACGTGTATACCTTAATGCTCATCACAGCACTGTTTACAATAGCTAGGACATGGAAGCAACCTAGATGTCCATCAGCAAATGAATGGATAAAGAAAGCTGTGGTACATATACACAACGGAATATTACTCAGCTATTAAAAAGAATGCATTTGAATCAGTTCTAATGAGGTGGATGAAACTGGAGACTATTATACAGAGTGAATAGGTCAGAAAGAAAAACACCAATACAGTATATTAACACATACATATGGAATTTAGCAAGATAGAAATCATGACCCTATATGCAAGACAGCAAAAGAGAAACAGATATAAAGAACAGACTTTTGTAACCTGTTGGAGAAGGCGAGAGTGGGATGATTTGAGAGAATAACATTGAAACATGCATATTACCATATGTGAAACAGATTACCAGTCCAAGCTTGATGCATGAAACAGGGCACTCAAAGCCAGTGCACTGGGACAACCCTGAGGGATAGGATGGGGAGTGAGGTGGAAGGGGGATCAGAATGGGGGACACATGTACACCCATGGCTGATTTATGTCAATCTATGGCAAAAACCACTACAATATTGTAAAGTAATTAGCCTCCAATTAAAATAAATAAACTAATTTTTAAAAAAATGAACAGTAGATATAAATCTCAAAAATAATAATGTTGAGTTGAAGCATGACCAAAAAAAAATCACATTTTATGGAAAATTCTATAAAATGTATTCTATTCCATTATGAAAAAAATCATATTAGTTGGTTATTGGGAAATAGAAAGTGTGAATAGAGAGGGTCAAGACTGATGAACTACAAGTGGTTACAAATCAACTCTTGAAAGTTATAAATAAGTGCATTATGTTAATGGTGATGGTTCCATAGGTGCATACATATGTCAAAGTTAAATTGTATATGTAAATATGTGCCATGTGTGTCACACCTCAAAGTTGTTAGTAGTTTATCATAAAGTAAGGATGAGTATTGCTAGAAGGGAAATTTCCTCTTAAAAAAAAACACATTGTTCTGAACATTTCCAATGCGATTTTAGTGCTCTGGCTCTTAAGTCTTGATAAGTGTCATTGTAATAACCATGCCTTCTGTTTTCTCTATTCAAATGCTTGGACATGTGGAGTTTTGTTGACCCAGGAAGAATTCCTCCTCCAAGGGCTACCGAAATTCCTGCTGCTACTGCCGCTGCAAAGTCACTTCAGTCATGTCCGACTCTGTGCGACCCCATAGACGGCAGCCCACCAGGCTCCCCCGTCCCTGGGACTCTCCAGGCAAGAACACTGGAGTGGGTTGCCATTTCCTTCTCCAATGCATGAAAGTGAAAAAATAAAATGAAGTCGCTCAGTCATGTCCGACTCCTAGCGACCCCATGGACTGCAGCCCACCAGGCCCCTCTGTTCATGGGATTTTCCAGGCAAGAGTACTGGAGTGGGGTGCCATTGCCTTCTCTGAAAATCCTAGAGATGGTAAGTAGTCTGCCCAGTGCCAGTACTTTTCAAATGCAAACAAACTAGTCAAGGGCCTGTACTCATAGCCACCTCCTTGATGGTGCTCTCTCACTGAGCCACTATCTACCTGCCCAGTTAGCTCCAGGACCAGCTATCAGACAACTAGGGACAGCTTCTCTGCCCCAGAACACTGTGAAATTATACAGACTATTCAGTTCTAAAGTTGTTAATTCTGTTTTATCATTTTTTCCCAAAGAACCTACAAGGAAGGCTTTTGTCCACAGGTACCACCCTTTCTTTACCACCAGGTCATGGCATATTCCCTCCTCTTTGGAACACTGAATAGAAAAGCCTTTTCTGTGTTACTCATCTCATCTGTGGGTCTTACCGTATTATTCAAGTAATAAAATCTATCAAAGATAGTCATCTTAATTTTGTTAGTCTTCAATTTCCAACAGAAATATTTATACTGGTTTTCAATATGGATAACCTGTCTAGTTAATGGTATCTCATGAATTAAACTTAAAAAATGGCATATTAACAATTTTAAATTAACTAATGTCACCAAATGATATTTGGTAGTAAAAGTGATGTATGCATGAAATATTAAGTGATTCTTTAAAACAGCCTCCCAAAATAACAGAATAGTAATCATGCTGTCAAAGAATACATAACTTTTTTTTTGGAGACCTTTATAGCCCTTGATTTTGGTTTCACAGGCTTACATCCAAACTGAAGATTCACCACCTCTCCTCTAACTGTACTACAGCAGCCAGTTTTATAAAAGACAAAGTCTGAAAACCATTTGTCAGAAGATCATTAGTGAATTAGGTGCACAGTTATTAGAATAGCTTAGATGCCTGGGTGGAGAGGTACCCACAAAGGAGTAACTTTTTGGAACTTTGGAGTGTGGTCAGCTGTTTTAGAATACATACCTTACCCTTAGTGGGAAAAAAAAAAAAAAAGAATCACCAGTAGTTAAAGTATGTTCTTTCCAAATTAATTTTGTACTTATTTGGAGCTTAAAGGAAAAACTACTCTGAATATGTGGAATTTGACCTTTTTGTACCAATTTTTAGGGTTTGCATTTTCATGAATTAAATATAGAGCACACATTATTCAAATTCAATGGCTCTTTAAATGTCTGAGTGACCTCCTCTCAACTACAGACATTTCACACATAAATCATGAGACACACGTGGTGATCTAGTGCTTAGCACCAGGGTTTAAAATCCTTTCTGACTCCTTTTCTTGGTTCTAATACTTGTGTTTCTATAGGATGGTGTGGTTAGTCTACAAGTGTTCACTTCTGGCCAATATTGCCAATCTGATGGAATTCAGAAGCACATAGAATTGATGCTAGATCCTGGGGAAATATGCAGAAAGCATATAACCTATTCCAGGTCTCAGAGTGCTTAGATGAACACTAGAGAAGTCAATGGCACCCCACTCCAGTACTCTTGCCTGGAAAATCCCATGGACGGAGGGGCCTGGTGGGCTGCAATCCATGGGGTAGCTAATGGTCGGACACGACTGAGCGACTTCACTTTCACTTTTCACTCTCATGCATTGGAGAAGGAAATGGCAACCCACTCCAGTGTTCTTGCCTGGAGAATCCCAGGGATGGCGGAGCCTGGTGGGCTGCCATCTATGGAGTCTCACAGAGTTGGCCATGACTGAAGCGACTTAGCAGCAGCAGCAGCTTGACTAGAGGCCTTGGGCAGTTTGACTACTACCTTTCAGTCAAATCTGGTTTTCCTGTCCACGGCATAACCTTGTGAAGATCAAATGCAATTTTCTATGTAAAGTGCTCAGTACAGAATCTGTTCAAATATAAAATTTTACTCAAAACCATAAGCACCACACGCAGCCTCCTATTTCAATGACAACCCTATCAGGAAAGGACATCATTCTGTATAAAATTAGGTTGGCCTATAGAAGCAGAAGCCAGATGGTGGGAGAAGACTCAAACCATAGTTAAGGGGGAAAGTTGTCATCATGGTCAAAGTGTGTTGAGACCTCCACAGGACAGGGAAAAAAGAGAACCAAAATATTTAACAATTTATAAACCCTTGAAAAACTTGGAGATAGTTCTACTTTCCAATTCTGATAAATTACACTAAGACTGTGAACCATATTAGAATATTGAGAGACAAGCTTACACGGAGTTGGCAGCTCCATGGAAGCTTGTTGGCAGCCAGTTACAGAGTCATGCTAAACTAAATGAGTTTAAGACATTACTTTGTTTCAGGAAAGTAAAAGATACATGATGTGTATTGTTTAGAATAATAGCAACAGGGTCAATTCTAGGCCTAACATTCTAAGAGGTTACATATTAAATGCTAGTGAAAGTTATAGAAACCTGACCACAAGAGAAACAATTGAGAAATCTAGAGATATTATGCAGATGATTTATAGGGAACAAATGAGGCCAAACTTAAAGTGTAATAGTTGTATGAAATAGATGCTTAATTATACAATTTAAATAGTAATGTTAACAGCTGCTAATACATATATATTAATAGTATTTACTATGTGCCAGGCTTCCTAATGGATGATTTCTACATTTTAAGTAATTAAAGATTTTTAAGCTAGAACAGGATATAGCTTCAGCATGGGTACACAGCAATAACTATAAAAGTGCAGCATAGCTTGTAAGAGGGGTTCAGAGACAAGAAGACTAAAGAGGTATGCACGTATTGGTCCACAGTTTTGTGCTTAATGTGAATAGACAAATGGAGAGCTTAGAGCTATCTTCTTCAGTTACTTGTCAGCAACATCACCACCGCCATCACTGGCATCATGACACCATCCTCATCACCACTACCATTAATATTTTCTGAGTACCTATTTTGTGCTGGACACATCTAATACACACCACAAAGTTGGTTAGAACTGTCTCTCCCCCTATATGAATGTCACAAATAATGTTCAGACTAAATAATTAGTTTTTCCAACTTCACAAAAATAAGTAGAAAAATAAAATCAGGATTTGTGTCCATATTGGCATACTTAAGATTTCACAGATTTCCCCTATACATGACCTGACTTATAAAGCAAGTGTAAAGATGGAACTATCATCTCTGTTTTTTCTTTAGAGGCACCTGTTACTAGAAATAGACAAGATTAGTATGCGTGAGTCTAAGAAAAAGCCTTTGTAGGGACTCAGCTCTCCAATGAGAGAGTACTCAGTCTTTCCATCTGTGTCACCAGGATCTCAGGTCTGCTAGTCACAGCTGCAGCAAAATGGGAAACCAGAGCTGCTCTGCTTTTTTGTAGGCTATAGAATGAATGCTCCAGAGAAATATTTGTTGTTATTGTTCAGTTAGTTAACTTGTGTCTAACTCTGTGACCCCGTATACCACAGCACATTAGGCTCCTTTATCCATACTGTCTTCTGGAGTTTGCTCAAATTCATGTCCACCGAGTCCATGATGCAGTCTAACAACAAAAACAAACTCAACAGTCAATAAAATCATGCATATGGGAGCTCAAGAGAACTGAATTCACAAGGCAACATGATAGACAGATATCCAAAAAGCAATAAGCCCCAAAAAGAGATGTAAGGTGCAAATCACTTCACCTCTGGCAGCAAAGCAGGGCTAAATTATGGCCAACATATAAGTGGGTAAAAATAAGAGACATATAAATTAATAAACAGAAGCCTCAATAGAGACGAGAGGCCAGAAGGGAGAACACACATACCTTGTGAATGTAGCAGAGTTCCAACCATAAGAAGACTCTTCTTTCCTGGCAAGGACTCAGACAATGAAAAGTCATGGGCTCTGTTTATTGGAGCCCTCCCAACTTTCTTTTCCTTCCTGTAAATGGGTTCTCCTTCCTTTGCCCTGACTGACTAGCCATAATTACAAACCTCTGGTTGTAATTCTCTGCTGATCTCAAATAAACCCATTTTCGCTAGAGAAATATCTAGCAGTCTGTTTCAGATCAACATCAATTTCCAAAGTCTTCTCCATTTCTAATTGGCTTTCCCAAAACAATTATGAACATAGACCATAGTCAAGCACTTAATTTCTTTTCAGTTATTTAGTGTTCTATGCCTTATTTCAAAATAGCTTCTAGTTTGAAAGCAAAACAGTCTTCTTTTACATCCTACTTTTATAATTTAAGACTAGATACTCTAAACTTTGGGGAAATAGCTTCAAGAACACTGGCCATTGAATATTTGCTTTATTCTCTTAAAAGAGGCAAGAATTCCAAAGTTAAATAGACACAAGTTTATGTGGTTACTGCCATGTATTCTATGTCTTTACATAAAGACTAAATGAGTAACTTCATTGTTTTTTATGTACCTTTTAAGGTTAATATCAGACACCATGGATCTAACATAGCACATGGGTATAACACACCAATTGTTTCCAAACAGATCAGTGGTCACAAAAGCAAGCATTCAGTCACTCCCTTCCACTCTTTTCCTTGGCAGACATTCAATCATTCACAGCATATCCCACCCCACACCTCTCCCCAAACCCTGCCCCTCCCCAAAGCCAGGGGAAGACTCAGATTCCTCTCACAGATTCATGCAAATACTGCCAACTTATAGAAACTGGCAAGTGGCTTATAACCTCTTTAACATCCTTGAGTCTAACTAGAATAACAATGAAGCAAATAGCTGAAAAGCATGAAAATACTAAATACATGTTGGAAAATGGCTAGAGATCAGGAATGGCTTCCCAATTGAGTTGATATGACAGGAGACAGATGATTATGTCAAAGTTCAATGAAATGAAAATTCTGTTTACAGAAGAAGTGTACATGGGTAGTAAAGAGAGAAAGAATCAGAGAAGCCAGATAATAAATATCTTTGAAAAATGGCATGAAGTTCAAATTATTTGACCCAGAGGATTTTAAGGGGAATGGATAAAACATGTTTTCAGGAAAAAAAAGTAAGTTTCATGTTTAGAATTAAACATTTATAATCATTTAGAAGATAAATTTGACAAGGTAAGACCAATTCAAAACTATTGTAGGAACATAGGTAAGAGGTAATTGGTGTATTCCACAGTGGGAATGGGAAGAACTAAGGTGATTACCACTGGGAATGCCAAGTAGGTCATGTTTAGAAATAATGACATATATCTAAATATTAAGAAGTGTTTCTCAATATTTTGTTGTCTATATTCCCAGCTCCTTCTCATCCCACGAGATTCTTAAACCAAATCATACTTATCTTTTCATCTATAAATATTTAAGTATTTTCTAAAAGAATTTTTTCAAACATAACCATTATTACAACTGAAAAATACTGACAATTTCCTAGTATCACTTAACATCCAGTCATTGTTCAGAGTCTCCAATATTATCTTTTTTAAACAGTTAATTTTTAAACCAGGAACCAAACAAGGCTCCCTTTTGCATGTGGTTAACATATCTCTAAGTCTTGGTGATAATTTACCCCTTCCATTTAAGATACTAAAAGGAGACAGAATTGGAGACCAATGGAGGAGGTATGTACAAGTTGTGCCCTCCAGTTGACCTAAACTGGACTCAGGCAACTACAGGCTCATCCCCACCTCTTTGTCCTTGCAATAGGCATGCTGCCTACACCAATCCCATACTAGAAGCTAGTTCAAGGACACAGCCTTGAGAGAATAAGGTATTGACAAGATCACCTAGACTAAATAGGTGTCTGAACCAAGTTAAGGATTCTGTATAAGCTTTTAAGACTCTGGTGGGCTGTTGAAGATATGATCCAGTAATTTTGTAGCCACCCAGGGCAAGCCAAATAAATTCCTTTGATGAACCCTGCCATCTATTTCGGAGAAGGCAATGCCACCCACCTTCAGTACTCCTGCCTGGAAAATCCCATGGACGGAGGAGCCTGGTAGGCTGCAGTCCATGGGATCGAGAAGAGTCGGACACGACTGAGCGACTTCACTTTCACTTTTCACTTTCATGCATTGGAGAAGGAAATGGCAACCCACTCCAGTGTTCTTGCCTGGAGAATCCCAGGGACGGGGAAGCCTGGTGGGCTGCCGTCTATGGGGTCGCACAGAGTCGGACATGACTGAAGCGACTTAGCAGCAGCAGCAGCCATCTACTTATCTGCCATGGCCTGTCACTTTGTTCAGTCTTTCAGATTTCACCTGAGAAACTCCCAAGGTTGTGACTTATTACCTTTGGATAATAAGGAGAAGGAAGCATAGATTAATCCATAGACAATAAGAATATAAAAGTTTTATTTGAACAGAAATGAGACTACAGCCTGGGAAACGCAGATTCAAGAGGCACTTGAATTGTGTTCTACTGGACTATGAAAAGAGAGAGGTTTATAAACCACAAGGGTACAGTTAGTTACAGGAGTTGTTTAACAATTATAGTTGGAGCAAGCAAGAACTAAGGGTGCTTGTTAAGCAAGGACTGGGGGGGGGGTGGTCTGAAATTGTTGCGTAAAGTTAACTTGAGACCATAAAGTTATGGCTGGCAGCTGCTAGCAAGATACTGTTTTGGGAATGGTTGGTCATGTCCTCAAGTTTGAGAGAGTACAGAAAACTGGAATTCTTAGAAATGCAACAATGGACCTGAAAGCACATTCCCAGTGTATCCAGCTCCATTCTCAATGCCTAAACCACAGTTACTGCATTTTGAATCATAAGTGCATCCTTTTAGTGGTTAAAGCAGATGTACAATGTCTGTTTGATGGGCCATAAGACATGCCGTTTTAGTTAACAAAGTTCAAGCCAAATCCAGCATAAACCGGAATGAATTCCCCATATCTCAATACATGAAAATTTTTTCCATCAGAAGAATGTCTGGATTCATGGATTTTATCAGGTTAGATGATAATGCCATTTGTTGACAGAGAAACCACTGGAGAAGTGAAAACTTGTATAAGAATAGAAACAATTGCAGTTGATGTTTTCTGACCATGGCTGTGTGGCAAATAAGTGCCATAGTAGGGTAAGTATTACCAATGTATAGCTCAGGAGGTAGATATCAGTTTTTAGTTTTGTAATCCTGCTAAGGCTGAAACTCCAGTACTTTGGCCACCTCATGCGAAGAGTTGACTCATTGGAAAAGACTCTGATGCTGGGAGGGATTGGGGGAAGGAGGAGAAGGGAACGACAGTGGATGAGATGGCTGGATGGCATCACTGACTCAATGGACGTGAGTCTGGGTGAACTCCAGGAGTTGGTGATGGACAGGGAGGCCTGGCATGCTGCGATTCATGGGGTCGCAAAGAGTCGGACACGACTGAGCGACTGAACTGAACTGAATCCTGAGTCATGAGTTGAGCTTCCCTTATAGCTCAGTCAGGGAAGAATCTGCCTGCAATGCAGGAGACCTGGGTCTAGAAGATCCCCTGAAGAAGGAAATGGCAATGCACTCCAGTATTCTTGCCTGAAAAATCCCGTGGACAGAGGAGGCTGGTAGGCTACAGTCTATGGGGTTGCAAATAGTCAGACACAACTTAGCTACTAAACAAACAACACAGAAAGTCTTGGTTGAAATATTTTAAGAACAAATATGGAGCCATGAAATTCAGCCATATAAACAGAATGCTGTGATAGAAAGACAAATAATGGATTTTTATTAACAAAGTCTGAAAAGGCCTCTTAAGAGGTTAGAAGCTGTCCTCTAAAAACAGGAACTGATAATATGGACAGAGGGGAAGACATCCAGGCCCACATATGGAAGTAATTGTGCCAATGAAGAGAAAGTAAAAAAAATAGCATGTGTTTGGTGGTTCCCCCAAGCAGGTAACAATAGGAATTTGATGTAATGATTAAAAGTTTCTTTACAAGCCAAATAGGAATCTAGTATAAATACTATAGTCACCATCTGCCACCATATGCAAGAATATATCTTAATCCTTTCTGACCAAGTTCATTCATCTAGAGAATTCAAGGCATGCTTCTCTAAAGGCCATTCTGAGTTTCCTTCCATCAACGTAATCCCAACCTTATCCAGCATACCCTAGAGAGTAGCAGTGAATTGTTACAAATTTTTTTTTTATGCCATATACTTGTCTAAAACTAGATGTTAGTATTTCAAAGTCTATCTTAAGAGGGAAGTGTTAAAACTGTTTTAATTACTTAAATATAATTAAGAATATCCTTCTAATTCTAAATTCCTAGAATTTCTCAACAGGGACTCTTACAATGTTATAGTTTCCCAAGTTGTTACAGAAATAAGACCACTTACTCAGCCATGGAACATTTTGAAATTATGATTAGTGATCAATTGCTTCTAATCATAACTGAGTCTCTCCTCTTGATTAGAGGGTCCTTTTCTTCCTCTTCTGCTACTAATATGAATATCATATCATATGCATTCAAACCAGGCTGATGGACAAGGTTTGAGATTGTCTAAAATAAAAGTTGGCAACTGATGCTCAGGGGACCAAATCTGGTTCTGAGGAGAGCTTCACAGGTTCACAGAAGTAGCCTTCTTAGTATTTAACTTTTTTTTAAAGTGGCCAAAATTTAAAGATTAGGAGATTCAAATAAAAAGTTTTGGATGTTTATTAAAAATACAAATATTGAGCCTACATTTTCCCATATTAACAATCAGCTGTAGATAATAAGAGGCCAACTATTGTACGAAAGTGAAAGAAAGTGAAAGTCATTCAGTTGTGTTCAACTCTTTGCAACCCCGTGGCCTATACAGTCCATGGAATTCTCCAGGCAAGAATACTGGATTGGGTAGCCTATCCCTTCTCCAGGGGAGCTTCCCAACCCAGGAATCAAACCCAGGTCTCCCAAATATCAGGCAGATTCTTTACCAGATGATCCATCAGGGAATCCCAAGAATACTAGAGTGGGTAACCTATCCCTTCTCCAGTGGGTCTTCCCACCCCAAGAATTGAACCTGGGTCTCTTACATTACAGGTAGATTCTTTACCAGCTGAGCTACCAGGGAATCAGTATTGTATATGGAAGAACAAATCAGACTCCATTATTAGATCTGTTCACTTTTACTTTAACTTCTGTGCTTTACTGCCTGTGCTGTACATCTTTTGTAAAATAATATTGCCTGTAACCAGAAAGAGCTCCAAAGCCAATGTTTCCATATTTTTGGCCTCACTATGCATTTGGCACAGAAACTTGCTGTTGGTAACTCTACCCCTGTTAAAGTACAGTACAAAATTGAGACTAAACAAATTCTGAGCAGTGAAACCATTTAAGCCATGTAAGCAAATCTAGTTTTAGCTTATTTCATGAACATAAGTGCAACTTAGGTTATTTCTTGCAAATGCCTCTGATATTCAAGAAATAAATTTAATTCATCTTTCTAAAATAGTATAAGATAAATAATTTTTAACCATTCTTCTGCTATCTAGAAACCCCAACTGTAATTTCCAGTCATTGCAAAGGTTAAGGGAATCTTTCATTTTCACTTTATAAGCCATCCTGTAACTTTATGCCTCTGAGCTTCATATCAGTCTGGAATGTGAAGACATCCAGTTCAAACTGTTCTACGAGTGGACAACAAGTGCTATTTTACCAATCTGGTTTTGATTTTTATCATTTCTGGATTTGACACCCTTTAGAGTATACTTTCAAGTTTTCATAACTGCTACTACTTCTGATTACTTCTCAACTTTGAAGCCAAGATATGGTTTTCATCTTATAAAGCTGTTACACTTAAATTCAAGAACAGGCATACCCTGAAGATATCAAACACTTGGTTCCAGACAACTGCAATAAATCAAATATTGCAACAAAGTGAGTAATATAAATTTTTGGTTTCCCACTACTTAAGAGTTTACATTAAACTGCAGTTTAAGTGTACAGTAGCATTATGTCTAAACCAATATACATATCTTATTTTAGAAAGCACCACATTGTTTTAAAAATGCTTAAATAGTAACAAACATCACATCTCCAAACAAATATAATTTTTGAAATACTGTGAGAATTGACAGTTCTCGCAAAAAATGTGCCACAGACACCAAGCAAGCAAATGCTGTTGGAAAAATTACACCAATAGAATTGCTTGATACAGGGTTGCCACAAAACTTCAATTTGTAAGTTATACTCTATCTTCATACTGCGATAAAATGAGATATCCTGTAGTTTTAAAAGCAAAGTAAAATATTTGATTTATGTCTCCAGCAAAAGTGTGAGCATTAAGATAGACCAAGAGAATAAAATGTTTATGAATAAGATCTTTATAATGATGAACCAAGAGACCAGACTTTTCTGTAGCAGTTAAGACTATGCCTATGTGCTTAAATGTACAAAGCAAACATGAGTATGTTGGGGGCAGGGAGAAAGGAAACAATCCTGGTTTATAAGTTTACTTTATCATTAAGGGTCCAAGAAAAAAAAAAAAAAAACATGCTCTTTTAGGCAGAGTGTTGCTGCTGCTGCTGCTAAGTCACGTCAGTGGTGGCCAACTCTGTGCGACCCCATAGACGGCAGCCCACCAGGCTCCCCCGTCCCTGGGATTCTCCAGGCAAGAACACTGGAGTGGGTTGCCATTTCCTTCTCCAATGCATGAAAGTGAAAAGTGAAAGTGAAGTTGCTCAGTCGTGTCCGACTCTTAGCGACCCCATGGTCTGCAGCCTACCAGGCTCCTCCATCCATGGGATTTGCCAGGCAATAGTATTGGAGTAGGGTGCCATTGCCTTCTTCGAGGCAGAGTGTTACTATTTAGTTATTGACGAATTGAAGAGACAGGACATGGCAAGATAAATATTACATATTAATGCATATGAGTGGAATCGAGAAAAAAATTACATAGATGAACTCATTTTCAAAGAATAAACAGAGATACAATCATAGAAGACAAATGTATGGATACCAAGAGGTGGGATGGATTGAGAGAGTTGGATTGATATATACACAGTACTATGTATAGAATAGAGAACTAATGAGAACATACTCTATGGCACAGGAAACTCTATCCAGTGCTCTTTTGTGACCTAAATGAGAAGGAAATCCAAAAAAGAGGGGATATATGCGGATGAATATGCTGATTCACTTTGCTGTACACAGAAACTAACACACCATTGTAAAGCAACTGTACTTCAATTAAAACGCATACGTACACACAAAACAGCTACCAAAACAAGCTACCAACCCAAAGCCTGAGGAACAATGAGAAGAGACTGGAATTATTTAAATTTTAAAATTCATAGTCCTGCAGAAAAGAAATTCAGACCTGTGAGAAGAGGTTACTCCTTGAAAGTGTTGGTTTCTCAAAGCTGAAGTGCCCCACTTGGCCAGGATGTGGAACTCTGAAGAGGTACTAGCAGGAGGGTGCTGGAGTCTGAGGGATCCAAAGAAACTAGTTATGCAACCCATGGGAAAGCTCTGTGGGATCAACTACTGACACTTTAACCTGTCACCACCAGAGTGAAGAAACTGCTGGGGTGTTGCTAACAGGATAGGAAGTTGAAAAAGACAAGAAGCAAAAGGATAATAAGAAGCAAAACAGAGAAAACCCTTTTTACATCAGCTTTCCAGGCCCTTATTACTATTCCCTACCAGATTTAACAGGAATCAGCTGGCAAACCAGAGCGATGGTATGGGTTCAGCTCCAGCTCAGAGATAATACTCTACTAACTAGCAGTTGCCTGACTAGAAATCACTAGTGTTTTGATCTACAAAGTTTTTTCAAGTATGCATGTCATTTAGTATTTTTGATCTTCGCAGAGCAGACATGAGAACGAACATCCATTATGCACAGGAAGGAACTGGTTTACATATCCAACATCATATGGGTGGAAGAGTCAGCATTAGAACCTAGAAACTCATTTCATTGTTCGAGTAATCAAAAGATGCAAATCCAACAGGCAATTGGATTCTTAAGGCTAATTGATCCTGTGAATCTCACTCTTCTGCAACAACAGAAAGCTGCATGCTTGGAAGGCCCTAAATCACAAATGGTGACCACCTGCTGACCTTCTAAATTAAAATTTTCAGCTGAAGATATGGGACATGGATGAGCAATTGTCTACAATTTACTGAAACAATTATCAGTTCAGTTCGGTTGCTCAGTCGTTTTCAACTCTTTGCCATCCCATGGACTGCAGCACGCCAGGCCTCCCTGTCCATCACCAACTCCCGGAGTTTACCCAAACTCATGTCCATTGAGTTGGTGATGCCATCCAACCATCTTCATCCTCTGTCATCCCTTCTCCTCCTGCCCTCAATCTTTCCCAGCATCAGGGCCTTTTCAAATGAGTCAGTTCTTCGCATCAGGTAGCCAAAATATTGGAGTTTCAGCCTCAACATCAGTCCTTCCAATGAACACTCAGGGCTAATCTCCTTTAGGATGGACTGGTTGGATCAATTATATGCCTTTTAAAAACACCTGAAGAATACAATTCAGTTTAGCACCTCAATATCTCTAGGAAAGGCATCACTCTACCCCCACCCTGCTCCCAGTTAAGGGTACAGATTCTAGTTGGTTTAAAGTATTTCCCTCACCCTGCAACTACTATACAGAGTAAATTACTGTGACTTCAGTTAAAAAAAAAACAATTCTTCCTCAGTTAACAGCATTCCTCTTTGCTATTGGCCCAAGACAAACATGATTTAGAAGATATATTTTTTTCCATGACTACTAGGTTAGTGGAAACCAGGAACATCTTTCACATTTGCATTATACAGCTCAGCGCAACCAATTCTAACTGGCAGCAGCCTGGTTTCTACAGAACACTAGTTAGTTAGGTCCTTCATAACTGTTTTTTTTTTTTTTTTTTTTGCGGAGGGGGCAGAAGATGCATTTTGATAATTAAGTTTAGCAAGTATTTACTGTAACTATGGAACTTACCAGTGTCATTACTATTTTAATGTGAACCATGCGGCTTCCTTTATTTATTCTCCAAATTTGTGCGCCAAAATACAGATAGTTTTTAACAGTGTCTGCAGACATTTATGCTAATAGTCCACAAAACAGATTTGGAGAAACACATATTTAAGGAAATAGCATCCCTTGGTCCTATCTCCAACACCCTTATCTAATTCTTATTGAAGATCTGCTCGGAAAGAAAAATCCCACTTACTCTCAAGTCTTTTTTCTTCTTTTTCTTAATTCCCATTTTGCTCCCAACACACACACACACACACACACACACACACAGACACACACACACACACTGCTGTTTAGTTCACAGCTTCAGTTCTCTTACAATAACAAGCAAACAAAAAACAAACACAAAATTACAGACCAAAAATATGCCAAAGAGACCTTCTCAAAATCTCATATTTTTCAGCAGAGTTGTTTCAAAGGGTAAAGGTAATCTCAAAATTCCATAAGAGACCCTCTCAGCTCTTCAAAAATTCATCTTTTCTTCCTATAAACCCAGGGTATTTCTTCCACTCTCTGAAAATGTGCTTGTTGTCTGTGACATGAATGTAGAGAGCGGTCTATAAGGACTGGCATTTACATCACTTTATTTGCAGGCTTTCTTGGCACAGGCCTACCTCAAAGGCAGAAGATATCTGAGGGTGACTATGAGCTTTGCTTTCTGGATGGAAAAGAAAATGAAAACAGAAAAGGAAGCACAGAATTGGCCAAGATAATCACATATTTTCATTCTAAACTGCTTTGTCCTATCACAGGAGATTACAGCTAGAAAGGTCATCCAGCTCTCACCTTGATACAGTGAAGGAAAAGGGTGAGGGAGGGGTGAACTGTCCAGAGCTCACCAGGTAGCATCTAAAGCAAAAGTAAAACTGAGCTCTCCGATACTCTCTCCCCTGGTCCATGCTGTTTAGTCAATTATGAGCTGGGTTAGGCTGGAGTGATTTGCAAGTAGCTGTAATCAATGATGCCCAAGCCTAGTTAATCATCAGATTCACCTGGGTTTTTCTTGCACCTATAGCCTTTCAGATCCCACTCCAAACTTTGTGATAGCTAAATCATGGAGTCTGTTCTTCTATAATCTAAAGTCTGTCCCAATGAGTCTGAAATCATAAATGTTGGATAACTCTGGAAAAGACCATGGAGTTTGAGAATTATAAGATATAACTTCATTGTCCCAGACTTGCTTTTATTCTGTAAGTTAGTGTACGAGGTGGACCTTCCTTGGTGGAGTTAAGGGTATGGTTACTACTTTACACCTAGCTAGACTTTGCTACAGAGAAGGCAATGGCACCCCACTCCAGTACTCTTGCTGGAAAATCCCATGGATGGAGGAGCCTGGAAGGCTGCAGTCCATGGGATCGCTGAGGGTTGGACACGACTGAGTGACTTCACTTTGACTTTTCACTTTCATGCACTGGAGAAGGAAATGGCAACCCACTCCAGTGTTCTTGCCTGGAGAACCCCAGGGATGGGCGAGCCTGGTGGGCTGCCGTGTATGGGGTCGCACAGAGTTGGACACGACTTAAGTGACTTAGCAGCAGCAGCAGCAGACTTTACTAAGTGACCTATGGGAAGTTGCTTAATTGTTTTCAAGTCGTATCTATTATGAAAGCTGATTTAAAATGACCTGTCTCTGGGTTCCTGTCAAAGCCCAATTAATTATTAGAAGAAAAGGTCTTTAACCTTTTAATAAAAATTATTAAAAATTCAATGCTTCTTTTTTTAAACAGCATTTTAAATTTCAACTATGCCAAGATGAAAGAGAAACTTCTATGTAATTAAAAACAAGCAAATAAAGCATAAATTAAAAAAAAACTAAAAGTCTGATTTACACATGGACCCCAAAATAATTGGAAGCAGTATTTGAAACATTTAGAGAAGAAACAGATGCTGCTGCTGCTGCTAAGTCACTTCAGTCGTATCCGACTCTGTGCGACCCCATAGACGGCAGCCCACCAGGCTCCCCCATCCCTGGGGTTCTCCAGGCAAGAACACTGGAGTGGGTTGCCATTTCCTTCTCCAATGCAGGAAAGTGAAAAGTGAAAGTGAAGTCGCTCAGTCGTGTCCGGCTCTTAGCAACCCCATGGACTGCAGCCTACCAGGCTCCTCCATCCATGGGATTTTCCAGGCAAGAGTACTGGAGTGAGGTGCCATTGCCTTCTCCGGAAACAGATACTATGCATTCTAAAATCTATTTCACCCTATGTAGAATAGCGTCTCCTATTTCTTTCTCTTTGTCTGTTGGGCCATATCACCTGTTTTCATGAGAATAAAAGACAAATGACATTTCTAGTACAGATAAAATATATATATATATATATAAAAGACAAACTTTGGGGACATTTACCAACTGGCCAATTATGATTAGAGGTGAACTACTATGGAAGATAAAAATAATATAATTCTAATGAGATCCCTTAAGTATTTGCATGCTTGAAGGGTGCAAATGCTTATACTGATAGAAAAGGGTTTTCAGATCTCACAGACCAAAAGATGCAATTTAAACAGAACAAACCAGTAGCATAAATCTGAATTCTATCACGTCTGTAATTTTTCTTCTCTTTCACTGAACGTTTGTAGAATCTAAACTCTGTTAGGAATTATGCATTTAGAAACAATTCACTTTCCTGCAACTTGGGAGAACAGCTTTCCTCCTGATCACCTCACAAGTCAACATTATTAGTAGCCATCATTATTATCAAGAACAAAATTTCCTTATTGTGGACCCACTCTGTGTGATTAGATGACAGAATCAACCAATACTGAGAAATAGTATAAGTGGTGGTAAGAATATGAGTTCTGACATGACACTTCCTGGAACCAAAGCCTGACTCCATCATCTTACCAGGTATATACATCTGGGCAAGTTACTTAATTTCTCTATGCCTCAGTTTAGTCCTTTGAAAAATGACAGATGTGTTATCTCCAACACTGAATTTTTTTCAAGTTTTTGATCACATACACCATGAGGAATACTCGGCAAACTATAAGTTTGAGTAATGGGTAACCAATAAATGGAAACTTCATAACGAAGAATATAGAAACATAACTCTGGAGTAAATTAAATTAACTCCAGTGAATATAATATTCTAATTTAACCAGATCACTTAACAGACATTTATGGACATTTTTACTATGTGCCAGGCATTGAGCTATAAGATAAAGGTGTTATAGAAAGGAAGATGGCAACTTCTTGCCTCAGAGAGAAACTGATAAAGGTAAGGTGCACATATCAGGGAGCTCCCCAGTGCCAAAATGTTCATAGGAAAGTCTTAATCATGACTGGGAGATGGGTGGGTATCCTTTGATGTCCTTCAGACACTCATATTTGTGGCTTATCTTTCTTTCCATAGGAGTCAAGGACAAACTACCAGAATGGGCTAATAAGATGGAAGAGGTGATTTCTGGCTGCTGCCCTGCCAGATATTCAGAGTATAAACATGGGCAAGCCCCTCTCCCTCTCTCAGATCTCTACTTCCTTCACAGCATCTCTCTAAGACTGGCTGTGACGATTCAGTGAGCTAATTCCTGTGACAAGTACCTTGTGAATTTTCAGAGGCTGTGTCAATGAAAGGGTAGGGAAAATAAGATAAATTTGATAATACCCACTGAGAATCAATTTTGAGCAAAAAGCAGAACAAAAAGCAAACATTCAGCACCCCCTGTCTAGCCCCAAGCTTTCCCTCCTAGCCCCAAGTCTGTCAATACCTCTAATCTCCTTTTTTATTTATGCTGGGCTCTGAGCTAAATGCCTTATGAGTATTATTTCCATTAGCCAGCACAGCTGCCCCATGAACTGGGCACTATCCGTATCCCTCTTTAGAGACCAGAAATCTGATGCCAAGGGCCATCAGGTCCACAGAGGCCCAAACCAGACCTAGAACCCAGCCTAGGTTTCTCTGATGCTAAAACTTGTGTCATAAGCCACTTTCACATTGAATTTCCAAGTTTACATCTCAGGGACCCTGAAGCCAGGGGCCAGCTACCTACATGCTGGTCCTGAGGACCTGGACTTCAGGGTACCCTGCCAGTGCAGCCTTTTTCTCCTGTGTTAACTTCATGGCTTCTAAGTGCCTGCAATTTGCCTTTTTGATTGTCAATATGTTCATATAATAAAACTAGATTAAAGCATCTCCCTGTCATTGAGAGAACAGAAGCACTTATTAAATGGGCCTTTGGTTATTGATGGCCTGTCTTGATGCAGTGGAAGGAGGCATCCAGGAACATTCCACAAGAAACTCCTGACTCTTGACTCAGCCACTAACTTTCCACATTCCCTCAGACAAATAGTTTAACTGTTTTGAGCCTCAGTTTCTTCATCTATAAAAGAGAACACTGCCTGCCATTCCTACTTTCTTGAATTCCTATAGGGATAAAATTAGATAATGCATATGGAATAGGTGTCCCTTGGACTGCAAGGAGATCCAACCAGTCCATTCTGAAGGAGATCAGCCCTGGGATTTCTTTGGAAGGAATGATGCTAAAGCTGAAACGCCAGTACTTTGGCCACCTCATGCGAAGAGTTGACTCATTGGAAAAGACTCTGATGCTGGGAGGGATTAGGGGCAGGAGGAGAAGGGGACGACAGAGGATGAGATGGCTGGATGGCATCACTGACTCCATGGACATGAGTCTGGGTGAACTCCGGGAGTTGGTGATGGACAGGGAGGCCTGGCATGCTGTGATTCATGGGGTCGCAAAGAGTCGGACACGACTGAGCGACTGATCTGATCTGATCTCTGATGGAATAGGTTTATAAGCTTTAAAGTTCTACCATACTAACCATTGCTTTTTAACAGCATCTGTGGTATAATGGAATAATATGGAAAAACTGAACTTGAATTCAAGTCCAGACATGACATTAAAAACTCTAGAATATTATCTAGGATTCTGTTCTATGAACATAATTTTTGTAATCAGATAATAGGGGATATAAAACCTACTTTTTATAGTGGGATTATAAAGTTAGAAATAGAAAAATTGCTTAAAACTGAGCTCAACACATTATTCTAATAAATACTATAACTAACTACTGTTAGCAGTTATGCATATTAATTTTTTTGTAATTATTAAGAAACACAAAGCACAGTATTTGGGCTTATTATGACTTAGAAAATAGACTCAAGATATGTAGATTTCTTTGGGAGGCTGTTAAAATACAACCTATCTTGAGGGGTGAGGGGAGGGTTGGAGAAGACATAGCAGCCTAAGATAAAACCTCCTTTTAGGGATGGAAGGGTTAAGGAGATTGAAAGTATGGCCACTATTACTGACACAGTCTGCTCTGGGCAAGGGTTAGGCCAGCTCCTGCTGTTTCTCTTGGCAGGAAGTGTAGGTCTGCTTTCATCCGGCCTGGCCTTTTCACTCTTGGAAGAGTGGCAACAGCAGCTTTACACTGTGAGGGGCCCTGGTAACCACGTTCTTGGAGCAAGATCAAGACTTTCTTGTGATCTGTGTTGCCCTTTCCTTTGATATGTACCCGGGCCTGAGGCTTGCTGTGATCTGAAGGCCCCTACCCTGCATGGAATGGAGTGAAGATGGCCCTTCACATGCCTGTGGTCCCCTGTACTTCCAGATTCCTGACTCCAAAAAATGATAAGGAACATTGGGTGTTCTGAAAGGGATGAAGTAGCCAAAGAGAAAACAGGTGGACCCACTTAAGAAAACATAGGTTTATGAGTCTTAAATGGATTTGGGGGTCAGACCCATCACTGTCTAGATTTGTATCTTTAGGGCCATTTTTAAAGTCTCTGGGTTTTAGTTTCCTCATCAGTTCAAAGAGGAAAATAATAGCAACCTGTCTTGGTTGTCCCCTCAGGAATTGCCTGAGTTAATGGATAAAGAAATTAGACTAGCAATTAACTCATTTTGTGTGTTCAACTACAATTGCTTTTACTACTGTTTCTTCCCTTTTGCAGATCATAAATGTATGTGGGGACTTTACAGCAAGCTTCTGGCTGCTCTGTGTTGTTCCAAAGAGTTTTCTTTAGCACTGATGTCAGGCAAGAGGATTAGCTAGAAGCTGTGGGGAATACAAAGATGCTTACATGGTGGCTCTGTCTTTAAGTAGCTGCCTAGCCAGCTGGTAAGACAGAGCATAAGCAGAGAGTGAGATCCAACAGAAGGAGATACATATGGCTGCCTAATGAGTGGCCCAGGCGGCGAATGCTACAGGAACGGAGATGTGGGAAAGGTCACTCACTGTGGGATGAAGCTGTTGGAAAAGTTTCTTGCAGAAATTAATTCTTTTAGTCAGTCAGTCAAGTAGCTGCTCTCATTGAATGTCCATACGGTTCCATAAACTGTGCTCAGATTTAGGTTTGAGCTGGGCCTTGGAAGATAAGTAGAAATCTAACTATTACACATGGTCTTCATTTCCTTGGCTGCAATTACCTTATTTTGTTCATCTCTCTACACTCTCCAGCCCTAACTAAAACTTCTGAGCATGTCCATCTATCAGCGGGTTCTACAGGAATTTCAAACTCAATATACTCCAAGCTAAGGACATTATCTTTCTTTCATACAGGTCATGACCTAGAATTTCTATTTCAATTCCCATCCCTATACATACAATAGCCCCACATTATGAACATTAATATCAGTTCTATTTTCTCACCCTATGTTTTGCAAACAACTGTTCAAAAGATAAGCTCAGTTCAGTTCAGTTGCTCAGTCATATCTGACTCTGCAACCCCATGGACCACAGCACACCAGGCTTCCCTGTCCATCAACTCCCAGTGCTTGCTCAAACTCAAGGCCATCGAGTTGGTGATACCATCCAACCATCTCATCCTCTATCATTCCCTTCTCCTCCTGCCTTTGATCTTTCCCAGAATCAGAATCTTTTCCAATGAGTCATTTCTTCATATCAGGTGGCCAAAATATTGGAGCTTCAGCTTCAGTGTCAGTCCTTCCAGTGAATATTGAGGACTGATTTCCTTTAGGATTGACTGGTTGGATCTTCTTGCATTCCAAGGGACTCACAAGCATCTTCTCCAACACCAGAGTTCAAAAGCATCAAGTCTTTGGTACTAAGCTTTCTTACATCCGTACATGACTACTGGAAAAAAACATGGCTTTGACTAAATGGACCTTTGTTGATAAAGTGAAGCCCCTGCTTTTTTAATTTGCTTTCTAGGTTTGTCATAGATTTTCTTCCAAGGAGCAAGTGTCTTTCAATTTCATGTCTGCAGTCACCATCTGGAGTGATTTGGGGCTCCAGAAAAATAAAGTTTCTCACTGTTTCCATTGTTTCCCCATCTACTTGCCATGAAGTGATGGGGCTGGATGACATGATCTTCATTTTCTGAATGCTGAGTTTTAAGCCAGCTTTTTCACTCTCCTCTTTCATTTTCATCAAGAGGCTCTTTAGTTCCTCTTTGCTTTTTGCCATAAGGGAGGAGACATCTGCATATCTGAGCTTATTGATACTTCTCCTGGCAACCTTGTTTCCAGCCTGTGCTTCATCAAGCCCTGAATTTTGCATGATGTACTGTGCATAAAAGTTAAATTATCAGGGTAAAAGCCTTGACACACTCCTTTCCCAATATGAAACAGTCCATTGTTCCATGTCTGGTTCTAATTGTTGTTTCTTGCCCTCCATACAGATTTCCCAGGAGGCAGGGAAGGTGGTCAGGTATTCCCATCTGTTTCAGAATATTCCACACTTTGTTGTGATACATACAGTGAAAGGCTTTAGCGTAGTCAATGAAGCAGAAGTAGATGCTTTTCTGGACTTCTCTTGATTTTTCTATGATCCAAAAATGATGGCAATTTGATCTCTGGTTCCTCTGCCATTTCTAAATCCACCTTGAACATCTGGAAATTTCAGTTCACGTACTGTTGAAGCCTAGCCTGGAGAATTTTGAGCATTACTTTACTAGCGTGTGAGATGAGTGCAATTGTTCTGTAGTTTGAACATTCTTTGGCATTGCCTTTCTTTGGGACTGGAATGAAAACTGCCCTTTTCCAGTCCTGTGGCCACTGCTGAGTTTTCCAAATTTGCTGGCATATTGAGTGTAATACTTTCACAGCATCATCTTTTAGGATTTGAATTAGCTCAGCTTGAATTCCATCACCCTACTAACTTTGTTCATAGTGATCCTTCCTAAGGCCCACTTGACTTTGCACTCCAGGATGTCTGGCTCTAGGTGAGTGATCACACCATTAAGTCATTAAGATCTTTTTTGTATAGTTCTTCTGTGTAATTTTGCCATCTCTTCTTAATACCTTCTGCTTCTGTTAGGTCCATACAGTTTCTGTACTTTATTGTGTCCATCTTTGCATGAAATGTTCCCGTGGTATCTTGAATTTTCTTGAGGAGATCTCTAGTCTTTCCCATTCTATTGTTTTCCTCTATTTCTTTACATTGATCACTTAGGAAGGTTTTCTTATCTCTCCTTGCTATTCATTGCAGCTCTGCATTCAGATGGATATGTCTTTCCTTTTCTCCTTTACCTTTTGCTTCTCTCCTTTTCTCAGTTATTTGTAAGGCCTCCCCGGACAACCATTTTGCCTCTTTGCATTTCTTTTTCTTGGGGATGGTTTTGATCAGGGTCTCCTGTACAATGTTACAAACCTTTGTCCATAGTTCTGCAGGCACTCTATCAGATCTAATCCCTTGAATCTGTCACTTCCACTGTATAATCGTAAGGGATTTGATTTAGTTCATACCTGAATGGTCTAGTGGTTTTCCCTACTTTCTTCCATTTAAGTCTGAATTTGGCAATAAAGAGCTCGTGATCTGAGCCACAGCTAGCTTCCAGTCCTGTTTTGCTGACTGTCTAGAGCATCTCCATCTGCGGCTGCAAAGAATATAACCAATATGATTTCAGTATTGACCATCTGGTGATGTCCAGGTGTACAGTCATCTCTTGTGTTGTTGCTCAAAATACAGAAGTATCCAAACTCTAAGACAAGAAAGATATTTTCTAAATTTTGTCTCTTCCCTTTATTGCCACATGTGGTGGTGGTGGTGGTGGTGGTTTAGTGGCTCAGTTGTGTCCGACTCTTTGCAAGCCCATTGTGCTTCTCTGTCCATGGGATTTTTTAGACAAGAATACTTGAGTAGGTTGCTATTTCCTCCTCCAGATGAGCTTCCCTACCCAGATATCAAACCCGTGTCTCCTACATCGCAGGCAGTTTCTTTACTGTTGAACCCAAGAGCTCCTGGGAATTAGGAGATGGATTGCCTTGGGAGAGGGGAGAGGGTGTCACATTTTTAAGCTCACCATAGTCAATGATTTAAATTTTTATCACCTAAACAGTAAAGAGTTGTTCTGAATTTTTAACTTGTGCTTCTTAAATCTTGCAGAACCTTTGTCTATAGAATGTGGTCATGGCCTGAACTGCAGGAATAAGAGGAAAGAGAATGCACGTGGGGCAGGAAATAAGCAAAACATTATGTAGAAGGGTATAAAACAGAAGTTCACAGGTGACACCCCATAAACATTTTTGAAAGAGAAGGTATATGTTGCATATGGATTAAATGATGCTAGCATGCTCTTGAGATAGTCTGTAGACAAGGTTAACTACCTTTGAATCCCCTTATTATACAACTGTTTAATATCCCTATAACCATAAAAGTAAACTTTCCTTATAATTAGGGTGACATTATAATTCATCACCCAACTCAGAATATTATTGAAAGGGAAGGAAGGTTCTTTGAAATCTAATACAGAATAACAAGCATAAATTGGGACTCTCCTAGGAAGCCAGCATATGAGTTTACTTTACTTATAATGAGATGTGGTGACAACCTGTAATCTAAGCCAACTTGTTCAAGTTCCAAAAAAGATGAATTTAGACTTATTTGTGTACTCTAGAAAATAAAATGTAAGTATGTAAAAAAAGTCACAATTTCGGTTTTTTTCCTCCTGATTATGAAAATAATTCTGAGGCTTATTCAAATTACTTGACTTTTTTGTGGTGCATAGTGATGGGAAAACACTTACTATAGAGGATTCCTCTAGAAACTACTCAGATATTTAATATACTCATTCATTCATTCATCTGCTTTTTCAGTAAATATTTAGTGAGTACTTAATACATATCAGCCACAGTGCTAGGGCATATACAAATTATGGCCATGACAGAAGTATATAAAGAACTCGAAGTGAAAAAGTTCGAAGGAGGAAGGAGGACCTCTTTGAAAGGGCTGAGAAAGTGACACATTAGCAGGAGGGGAAGAGATTCACTGTATATTTTGGATTAAGTGAAGATGGAGGAAGTATTTTAAAGGACAAGGGTGGTTGAGTACAGATATTGAAAAGCTGAGCACACATACAATTCCCACGAAGTATTACACACTATTTTACATGGTAAAAGGGACTTTGCAGACATGAATAATTTAAGGATAAAAAGATTATTCTGGATTATTTGCATAGTCTAATATAACCACAAGGCCTTTATAAGAGGGAAGGAGGAGGGTCAGAGTCAAAGAGATACAAGGATAGAAGCAGGAGTCAGAGAGGAGAGAAGATGCTGCCCTGTTGGCTTTCAGCATGAAGGAAGGGGCAGTGAGCCAGGAGATGCAGACAGCCTCCCGTCACAAGACCAAATCAGGAAAGCAGTACTTCTTTAGAGTTCCCTGAAGGAACCAGGCTTGCCAACACTTTGACTTAGTCCAGGGAACCTGGTTTAAGACTTCTGATCTCTAGAGCAGTGAGAATAAATTTGTGGGCTTTAAGCCACTAAGTTCTTCATGATTTATCATAGCAATGATGGAAAACTGATATACTGACTAATTGGGGAAAAGGGAGATTATATGCTGCTACCAGTGAAAATTCCATGGACACCTTGCTTTAAATATGGCCTGAGCCTGATGTTCAAGCAACATCACCACTGTTTCTTTGTATTCCCATTCTGTATCTCATAACTCACTCTGAACAGGTACTCTGAAATTTTTTTGTACACTATTCTTGTTATTGTACAATCACATATTGTATACAGAGTAGCTTCTTGCTTTCAGGTGATTAATCAGAAGGAAGTCTTTTCCACTCTGAGAAGATATCACAACCTTCTACTACAGGAAAGTGAAGGATCATGAAAATGTAAATGAAAAACAAGTGGTAGCTGAGAGAAAATGGGGAAATGTATGAAATAGAAGATAGACTATACGGAACATGGATTTTCACAATTAGCCACTAATTTATTATCAGGCTTTTATTAAGCATCTAATATTTCCAGCATCAGGGTCTTCAAATGAGTCAGTTCTTCACATTAGTGGCCAAACTATTGGAGTTTCAGCTTCAGCATCAGTACTTCCAATGAATATTCAGGACTGATCTCCTTTAGGATGGACTGGTTGGATCTCCTTGTAGTCCAAGGGACTCTCAAGAGTCCTCTCCAACACCACAGTTCAAAAGCATCAATTCTTCAGTGCTCAGCTTTCTTTATAGTCCAAGTCTCACATCCATACATGACTACTGGGAAAAACATAGCTTTGACTAGACAGACCTTTGTTGGTAAAGCAATGCCTCTGCTTTTTAATATGCTGTCTAGGTTGGTCATAACTTTTCTTCCAAGGAGTAAGTGTCTTTTAATGTCAAGGCTGCAGTCACCATCGTCAGTATTTTGGAGCCCCCCAAAATAGTCTGTCACTGTTTCCAATGTTTGCCCATCTATTTGCCATAAAGGGATGGGACCAGATGCCATGATCTTAGTTTTCTGAATGTTGAGTTTTAAGCCAGCTTTTTTCACTCTCATCTTTCACTTTCATCAAGAGGCTTTTTAGTTCTTCCTCACTTTCTGCCATAAGGGTGGTGTTGTCTGCATATCTGAGGTTATTGATATTTCTCCCAGCAATCTTAATTCCAGCTTGTGCTTCATCTAGTCTGGCATTTCACATGATATACTCTGCATATAAGTTAAATAAGCAGGGTGACAATAAACAGCCTTGATATACTCTTTTCCCGATTTGGAACCAGTCTCTTGTTCCATGCCCAGTTCTAACAGTTGCTTCCTGACCTGCATACAGATTTCTCAGGAGGCAGGTCAGGCGGTCTGGTATTCTCATCTCTTGAAGAATTTTTTACAGTTTGTGGTAATCCACATGGTCAAAGGCTTTGGCATTGTCAATAATACAGAAGTAGATGTTTTTCTGGAACTCTCTTGCTTTTTCAATGATCCAAGGGATGTTGGCAATTTGATTTCTGGTTCCTCTGCTTTTTCTAAACCCAGATTGAACATCTGAATATTCACGGTTCATGTACTGTTGAAGCCTCGCTTGGAGAATTTTGAACATTACTTTGCTATTGTGTGAGATGAGTACAATTGTGCAGTAGTTTGAACATTTTTTGGCATTGCCTTTCTTTGGGATTGGAATGAAAACTGACCTTGTCCAGTCCTGTGGCCACTGCTCAGTTTTCCAGATTTGCTGGCATATTGAGTGTAATACTTTCACAGCATCATCTTTTAGGGTTTGAAACAGCTCAACTGGAATTGCATCACCTCTACTAGCTTTATTCGTGATGCTTCCTAAGGTCCACTTGACTTCTCATTCCAGGATGTCTGGCTCTAGGTGAGTGATCATACCATTATGATTATCTGGGTGGTGAAGATCTTTTTTGTATAGTTCTTCTGTGTATTCTTGCCACCTCTTCTTAATATCTTCTGCTTCTTTTAGGTCCATATGATTGCTATCCTTTATTGTGCCCACCTTTGCATGGAAAGTTCCCTTGGTATCTCTAATTTTCTTGAAGGGATATCTAGTATTTCCTATTCTATTGTTTTCCTCTATTTCTTTCCATTGATCACTGAATAAAACTTTCTTATCTCTCCTTGCTATTCTTTGGAACTCTGCATTCAAATGGGTATATTTTTTCCTTTTCTTCTTTGTCTTTCGCTTCTCTTCTTCTTCTTTTTTTTTTATGTTTGTCTCAGATCTTACTTCTTTTTCTAATTTTATTTTATTTTTAAACTTTACAATATTGTATTGGTTCTGCCATATATAGAAATGAATCCGCCATAGGCATACATGTGTTCCCCATCCTGAACCCTCCTCCCTCCTCCCTCCCTATACTATCCCTCTGGGTCATCCCAGTGCACCAGCCCCAAGCATCCAGTATAGTGCATCGAACCTGGACTGGCGACTCATTTCATATATGATATTATACATATTTCAATGCCATTCTCCCAAATCATCTCACCCTCTCCCTCTCCCACAGAGTCCAAAAAACTGTTCTACACATCAGTGTCTCTTTTGCTGCCTCGTATACAGGGTTATTGTTACCATCTTTCTAAATTCCATATATATGCGTTAGTATACTGTATTGGTGTTTTTCTTTCTGGCTTACTTCACTCTGTATAATAGGCTCCAGTTTCATCCACCTCATTAGAACTGATTCAAATGTATTCTTTTTAATGGCTGAGTAATACTTCATTGTGTATATGTACCAAAGCTTTCTTATCCATTCATCTGCTGATGGACATCTAGGTTGCTTCCATGTCCTGGCTATTATAAACAGTGCTGCGATGAACACTGGGGTACACGTGTCTCTTTCAATTCTGGTTTCCTCAGTGTGTATGCCCAGCAGTGGGATTGCTGGATCATAAGGCAGTTCTATTTCCAGTTTTTTAAGGAATCTCCACACTGTTCTCCATAGTGGCTGTACTAGTTTGCATTCCCACCAACAGTGTAAGAGGGTTCCCTTTTCTCCACATCCTCTCCAGCATTTATTACTTGTAGACTTTTGGATCGCAGCTATTCTGACTGGTGTGAAATGGTACCTCATAGTGGTTTTGATTTGCATTTCTCTGATAATGAGTGATGCTGAGCATCTTTTCATGTGTTTGTTAGCCATCTGTATGTCTTCTTTGGAGAAATGTCTATTTAGTTCTTTGGCCCATTTTTTTGATTGGGTCATTTATTTTTCTGGAATTGAGCTATAGGAGTTGCTTGTGTATTTTTGAGATTAGTTGTTTGTCAGTTGCTTCATTTGCTTTATTTTCTCCCATTCTGAAGGCTGTCTTTTCACCTTTCTCATAGTTTCCTTTGTTGTGCAGAAGCTTTTAAGTTTAATTAGGTCCCATTTGTTTATTTTTGCTTTTATTTCCAATATTCTGGGAGGTGGGTCATAGAGGATCCTGCTATGATGTATGTCGGAGACTGTTTTGCCTATGTTCTCCTCTAGGAGTTTTATAGTTTCTGGTCTTACGTTTAGATCTTTAATCCATTTTGAGTTTATTTTTGTGTATGGTGTTAGAAAGTGGTCTAGTTTCATTCTTTTACAAGTGGTTAACCAGTTTTCCCAGCACCACTTGTTAAAGAGATTTTCTTTAATCCATTGTATATTCTTGCCTCCTTTGTCAAAGATAAGGTGTCCATATGTGCGTGGATTTATCTCTGGGCTTTCTATTTTGTTCCATTGATCTATATTTCTGTCTTTGTGCCAGTACCTTACTGTCTTGATGACTGTGGCTTTGTAGTAGAGCCTGAAGTCAGGTAGGTTGATTCCTCCAGTTCCATTCTTCTTTCTCAAGATAGCTTTGGCTGTTCGAGGTTTTTTGTTTTTCCATACAAATTGTGAAATTATTTGTTCTAGCTCTGTGAAGAATACTGTTGGTAGCTTGATAGGGATTGCATTGAATCTATAGATTGCTTTGGGTAGTATACTCATTTTCACTATATTGATTCTTCCAATCCATGAACATGGTATATTTCTCCATCTATTAGTGTCCTCTTTGATTTCTTTCAGCAGTGTTTTATAGTTTTCTATATATAGGTCTTTAGTTTCTTTAGGTAGATATATTCCTAAGTATTTTATTATTTTCATTGCAATGGTGAATGGAATTGTTTCCTTAATTTCTCTTTCTGTTTTCTCATTATTAGTGTATAGGAATGCAAGGGATTTCTGTGTGTTGATTTTATATCCTGCAACTTTACTATAATCATTGATTAGTTCTAGTAATTTTCTGGTGGAGTCTTTAGGATTTTCTATGTAGAGGATCATGTCATCTGCAAACAGTGAGAGTTTTACTTCTTCTTTTCTAATTTGGATTCCTTTTATTTCTTTTTCTGCTCTGATTGCTGTGGCCAAAACTTCCAAAACTATGTTGAATAGTAATGGTGAAAATGGGCACCCTTGTCTTGTTCCTGACCTTAGAGGAAATGCTTCCAATTTTTCACCATTGAAGATAATGTTTGCTGTGGGTTTGTCATATATAGCTCTTATTATGTTGGGGTATGTTCCTTCTATTCCTGCTTTCTGGAGAGTTTTTATCATGAATGGATGTTGAATTTTGTCAAAGGCTTTCTCTGCATCTATTGAGATAATCATATGGTTTTTATTTTTCAATTTGTTAATGTGGTGTATTACATTGATAGATTTGCGGATATTGAAGAATCCTTGCATCCTGGGATAAAGCCCACTTGGTCATGGTGTATGATCTTTTTAATGTGTTGTTGGATTCTGATTGCTAGAATTTTGTTAAGGATTTTTGCATCTATGTTCATCAGTGATATTGGCCTGTAGTTTTCTTTTTTTGTGGGATCTTTGTCGGGTTTTGATATTAGGGTGATGGTGGCCTCATAGAATGAGTTTGGAAGTTTACCTTCCTCTGCAATTTTCTAGAAGAGTTTGAGTAGGATAGGTGTTAGCTCTTCTCTAAATTTTTGGTAGAATTCAGCTGTGAAGCCGTCTGGACCTGGGCTTTTGTTTGCTGGAAGATTTTTGATTGCAGTTTCAATTTCCGTGGTTGTGATGGGTCTGTTAAGATTTTCTATTTCTTCCTGGTTCAGTTTTGGAAAGTTGTACTTTTCTAAGAATTTGTCCATTTCTTCCACGTTGTCCATTTTATTGGCATATAATTGCTGATAGTAGTCTCTTATGATCCTTTGTATTTCTATGTTGTCTGTTGTGATCTCTCCATTTTCATTTCTAATTTTATTCATTTGATTTTTCTCCCTTTGTTTCTTAATGAGTCTGGCTAATGGTTTGTCAATTTTATTTATCCTTTCAAAGAACCAGCTTTTGGCTTTGTTGATTTTTGCTATGGTCTCTTTTGTTTCTTTTGCATTTATTTCTGCCCTGATTTTTAAGATTTCTTTCCTTCTACTAACCCTGGGATTCTTCATTTCTTCCTTTTCTAGTTGCTTGAGGTGTAGAGTTAGATTATTTATTTGACTTTTTTCTTGTTTCTTGAGGTATGCCTGTATTGCTGTGAACTTTCCCCTTAGTACTGCTTTTACAGTGTCCCACAGGTTTTGGGTTGTTGTGTTTTCATTTTCATTCATTTCTATGCAAATTTTGATTTCTTTTTTGATTTCTTCTGTGATTTGTTGGTTATTCAGCAGAGTGTTGTTCAGCCTCCATATGTTGGAATTTTTAATAGTTTTTCTCCTGTTACTGAGATCTAATCTTACTGCATTGTGGTCAGAAAAGATGCTTGGAATAATTTCAATTTTTTGAATTTACCAAGGCTAGATTTATGGCCCAGGATGTGATCTATCCTGGAGAAGGTTCCATGTGCACTTGAGAAAAAGGTGAAATTCATTGTTTTGGGATAAAATGTCCTATAGATATCAATTAGGTCTAACTGGTCTATTGTATCGTTTAAAGTTTGTGTTTCCTTGTTAATCTTCTGTTTAGTTGATCTATCCATAGGTGTGAGTGGGGTATTAAAGTCTCCCACTATTATTGTGTTATTGTTAATTTCTCCCTTCATACTTGTTAGCATTTGTCTTACATATTGTGGCGCTCCCACGTTGGGTGCATATATATTTATAATTGTTATATCTTCTTCTTGGATTGATCCTTTGATCATTATGTAGTGACCGTCTTTGTCTCTTTTCACAGCCTTTGTTTTAAAGTCTATACACTTCTCTTCTTTTCACAGCTATTTGTAAGGCCTCCTCAGCCATTTTGCTTTTTTGCATTTCTTTTCCATGGGGATGCTCTTGATCCCTGCCTCCTGCCCAATGTCATGAACCTCCATCCATAGTTCTTCAGGCACTCAGTCTATCAAATCTAATTCCTTGAATCTATTTCTCACTTCCACTGTATAATCATAAGAGGTTTGAGTTAGGTCATACCTGAACGGTCTAGTGGTTTTCCCCACTTTCTTCAATTTATGTCTGAATTTGGCAATAAGGAGCTCATGATCTGAGCCACAGTCAGCTCCCAGTCTTGTTTTTACTGACTGTATAGAGCTTCTCCATCTTTGGCTGCAAAGAATATAATCAATCTGATTTCGGTGTTGACCATCTGGTGATGTCCACATGTAGAATCTTCTTTTATGTTGTTGGAAAAGGGTGTTTGCTATGAGCAGTGTGTTCTCTTGGCAAAACCGTTAGCCTTTGCCCTGTTTCATTCTGTACTCCAAGGCCAAATTTGCCTGTTACTCCTATTTCTTGACTTCCTACATTTGCATTCCAGTCCCCTATAATGAAGAGGACGTCTTTTTTGGATGTTAGTTCTAGAAGGTCTTTTAGGTCTTCATAGAACTGTGCAACTTCAGCTTCTTCAGCATTACTGGTCGGGGCATAGACTTGGATTACTGTGATATTGAATGATTTGCCTTGGAAATGAACAGAGATCATTCTGTTGTTTTTGAGACTGCATCCAAGTACTGCATTTCAGACTCTTTTGTTGACTATGATGGGTATTCCATTTCTTCTGAGTGATTCTTGCCCACAGTAGTAGATATAATGGCCATCTGAGTTAAATTCACCCATTTCAGTCCTTTTTAGTTTACTGATTCCTAAAATGTCAACATTTGCTCTTGCCTTCTCCTGTTTGACCATTTCCAATTTGCCTTGATTCATGGACCTACCACTCCAGGTTCCTATGCAATACTGCCCTTTACAGCATCGGACTTTACTTCCAACACCAGTCACATCCACAACTGTTATTTTTGGCTCCATCTCTTCATTCTTTCTGGAGTTATTTCTCCACTGGTCTCCAGTAGCATATTGGGTACCTACCAATCTGGGGAGTTCATCTTTCAGTATATAGTATAGGAATTCCTGTTTTGTTGAAACATATAGTATAGGAATTCCTTTTTATCTTTGTCTACTATTTCATTTAACTGATTTGTATTCAATGAAAGAGACTGTGTAAGGTCTCTTACACAGTGTGAAGTGGGGGTAGGGCACTGAGATGTCCTTGATGGTCACAGGGCCTACTCTGCAAGAAGAGAAGGGGGGGAAGGTATATGGTCCTGGGACAAAATCATGTTAGGTCAAAGTCTGGTCAAGCAAAGCTTCTTTTTAAGAAAAGCTTCTTGAAAATGTGATATTTGGATTGGGGCACAGTTTTAATAAGCAAAAGGGGAGGGGAGAACACCCCAGGAGAAAGACTGGCTGAAGATGGGAATGCAGGAGAGGACAATGTCTGGTACAACCTGAATGCAGAAGATTTCAGAGAAGGTGGCAAGAAAAGGAGGTTGAAATAAGGACTGGTGTAAGGTCCCAGTGTTACAGGATGAGTTCGTTTGAGGTCAGTCTTTGTGTTTGATAATGAGATTTGAGAGTTTTAGATCCTCCCTGTGGTTTGGCCCAGTTAATGGCTCTCATAAGGTCTCCAGGCTCATCCACCAAGACAGGAGAGTGGAAACTGTCCCAGGTGGACTTCAGAACCTCGAAGCCAGGCTGTCTTCTCTCAGAACAGGAAAGTTTCCTCTGGTGGGACAGTTGTTCAGACTGTCACATTGATTCCATGTGCCCAGGCCATATTTGATAGGGGAACAAACAGAAGGAACATTTTCTGCAATAATCACACACACCTTCACTATTTCCCAAGAAGGATGAGGAAAAATGAGCTGCAGCTCCTTGCAAACGAACACAATTCTTCTAGCTTATAGATGAGCACATATTCATTCCAGTCAGAGAAGTGGTCCCTGATACAGTTTAAAATACCCCTATCCTTTCACATTTAAATTACAAAAGCTAGTTAATTTGGCTAATTAACTCTTGGTGGTGAAAAAAAAAATCTAAACTTTAATTTTCACATATGAGTTCCTGATAATAATCATCAATCTCAAGGGGGGGGGGGGTGGGGAAAAACAAAACTAACCTCCGTTAAAAATAGTGTTGTCATAAGAAGAGAAACTTCAAAACAACTTTTTTCCTCAAATAGTTGTATTGAATATTTAAAATAAATTTGTTGAAAAAGAATCTGAACATGAAAATCAATGAGGAAATGAACACAAAAACCAATCATACTCCCTCCACCTAAAAAAGAACCTCTGTAGACATTCTGGGTAAGTCTTTACAGTATTATCCACTACATGTGTATTTCCCATTAAAAATACTCCTGTGCTCTGCTGAAATACTTTTAACTTTGTCTAAAAATTAGATTAAAATAGACATTTTCATATTAATTATTATACTGTTATAACATCATACATTTAAAAAGTGAATATGTTTTAATGTAGACTGCTTAGACGCACGCATTCATAATTTAACCCACTGAAAATTGTGGCAAGAGAGATGGTAACAGTTCCTCATTCATTTTGATGTATTTCTTCAAACTCTTCTGGACCAGCAGCATCGAGATATCTGCTCAGTTATAAAAACATGATGAGCAATAGCTTCCAACATGTTTAAAAAATGAAAATCTAAAACAAACACCTGAATAAACTTACAAACAAGAAATAAAGTTCACGTAACTTCAAAGAGTGTCCTCCTGGAGTGATAAGGGGACCCTGAACTCCCCTATTATCATTCTTGATTGTAACTGAACTCTTCAAGAATTTTCTTTCTATCTGGGGCCATTAGAGGAAGAACTCCAGCTCTAAAAGCCTGACCTGAGGCAGGTGACTAGTGGGAACACTCCCAGGGCTGCACATTAACTTCACAAAGAACATTTAATGATTAAAAATAACAGCTGTTTTTATAGTACTTCTTTTCTTATAGCAGCCAACATACTGGGCTACAGATTTTAATGTCATTTGAATCTGGATTTGTATGAGAGTAATAAGTATGTTCCTATAAGGCTGTAGGTGATTTAGAATTTAAAAAATTGAATTATACTTAAAATATACACGAATAACTCAGTCTTTAAAGAAACCCTGCAGTGTATCCCCTGGAATCTCAGAGAATCCTTGATTCTGTGAATAACTATGGTTCTTGAAAACTTGCTGCATTGTTTGTGTCATTCAGCATTTTCATATTGAAGGAGAGTAGTCTGTGGTTTTCTTTTAGGTCAGTTTAGTTCATTAATATTTATAAGACTCTTCATTTTATTTATTTATTTTTATTTGAGATTCTTCATTTTAAAAGGTAGAGGACATGGAAGCAACCTAGATGTCCATCAACAGATGAATGTTTAAGAAAGCTGTGGTACATATACACAATGGAGTATTACTCAGCCATTAAAAAGAATTCATTTGAATCAGTTCTAATGAGGTGGATGAAACTGGAGCCTATTATACAGAGTGAAGTAAGCCAGAAGGAAAAACACCAATACAGTATACTAACGCATATATATGGAATTTAGAAAGATGATAACAATAACCCTGTGTTTGAGACAGCAAAAGAGACACTGATGTATAGAACAGTCTTATGGACTCTGTGGGAGAGGGAGAGGGTGGAAAGATTTGGGAGAATGGCATTGAAACATGTAAAATATCATGTATGAAACGAGATGCCAGTCCAGGTTCAATGCACGATACTGGATGCTTGGGGCTAGTGCACTGGGACGACCCAGAGGGATGCTATGGGGAGGGAGGAGGGAGGAGGGTTCAGGATGGGGAGCACATGTATACCTGTGATGGATTCATTTTGATATTTGGCAAAACTAATACAATTATGTAAAGTTTAAAAATAAAATAAAAAAATAAAAGGTAAGTCTTTGTTTCTTTTGTACCCTCTGAGATTCTTTCCTGAAATGTGATTATTTTCAGTTGACATAACTGTCAATATCATGCTAAATATTTCATATATTCATATTATAGATTATATTTGGGAAAGTGGATTGAAAATGGAGCCAATTAGCACACCTCTTTACCATGGCTTGAGAGCAATGCAGAGCTGCTGTTACTATCACATCAACAAAGATATCCTGGTTCCCAACTGTGAGAGGACAAAAACATGCTCACACAAAGGAAAGCATTAGGAGGGTTAAGAACCAATGACACAAAGTCAGTTCTTAGATGTATTGACTTTTACATTATTTGCTTCTGTTGGAAAAAAATAGACAAAAGAGAAAAGATGAGCATAGAAAGATGCCAAAAAACATATCTTTTAGAAAACTGTCATAAATTATTCAATGAATAGTAGGCATTTAGATTTAATTATGGAACAAACTTCAAAACAGAAAACCATTGTAGAACTTTTTTATTATTTTAGGATTGTGCTACCATAAATACACAGATTTCTATTGAAATGGGTCACATTTCCACCAGTCCATTATGAAGAATGCAAAGTATCCTTAACAGCGTGCTGCTGCTAAGTCACTTCAGTCATGTCTTACTCTGTGCGATCCCATAGACAGCAGCGCACCAGGCTCCCCCGTCCCTAGGATTCTCCAGGCAAGAACACTGGAGTGGGTTGCCATTTCCTTCTCCAATGCATGAAAGTGAAAAATGAAAGTGAAGTCGCTCAGTCGTTTCCGACCCTCATTTCAAGAAATGTGCCTAGGATACTGTGAACCATACCTGATATTGAAGGTTGAACAAAAAATAAAACATTTTATACTTTTATTATAATATTAGAAAAAAATCATATATGAAACAGCACATCTTTAGTATAAATACACTTAGTAAATTCACCCCCAAACCCATGCTACATCAAAAAAGAAATCAGTTTCTAGCTGGGAATTGGACCATAAAGAAGGCTGAGTGCTCAAGAATTGATGCTTTTGAACTGTGGTGTTGGAGAAGACTCTTGAGAATTCATTGGACTGCAAGGAGATCAAACCAATCAATCCTAAAGGAAATCAATCCTGAATATTCATTGGAAGGACTGTTTTTGAAGCTGAAATTCCAATACTTTTGGCCACCTGATGTGAAGAGCCGACTCAGAGAAGACCCTGATGCTGGGAAAGATTGAAGGCAGGAGGAGAAGGGTTGACAGAGAACGAGATGGTTGGACGGCATCACTGACTCAATAGACATGAGTTTGAGCAAAATCCGGGAGATGGTGAAGGACTAGGAAGCCTAGTATGCTGCAGTCCATGGGGTCACAATGAATCAGACATGACTGAGCGACTGCACAACAACAAAAGCTGGGAGTTGGTTGCAGATTTATCCCAGATCATGTGTCCTTTCTCCCCTCCTGCATGGTTTCATCATCAGTTGCCAGAGGAGGATGCTACCTCACAGAAAGCCTTTCTTCTAATCACCGTGGGCTTCAGGCAGTCATGAAGCAGCACTTGCATCCAGACAGACTGTGAGTCTTCCCAGCCAATGTGAAATGCATTTATGCTATATTTTGGGTTGGTCAAACATTACATTACATCATATGGAAAAAAAACAAACAAACTTCTTGACCATCCCAATACTTTCTTTTGACAAACCCATAACAGTTACAAATATATATATATATAGTTATGAATCTTCAGTTATTTCTGATTATTTTGCATAAGCTCTGTGAGCCCTATGATTTGTTTACCTTTGTAAATCCTGTCAATCAGGCTGACAACTGGGAAGGTAGGTGTTGCAAATGGGTAGCTAACTCTAATCAAGAGACAGTGTTTTCTCTGGAAGCCCAGAACAACAATATGGAGCAGAGCAGAGCAGAGCACAGGGTCCACCCCCAGGGCCTTAGGAAGAACAACTGACTGAAAATTTCAGCCTAGAGGCCTGGCAGCACTGACCTCAGGAGGAAATAAAGACCCAGTTTTGGAGGCCATATGATGCCTAGAGCCTAAGATTATCTCACGGTTTGAGAATGGCTTGATTTAAGGCTAATTCCATTCAAAATGTTTTATACCATTCCTGATAGGTGCTTATGGCAACTCCTTAAAGTCACGGGCTATATATTTAATGTTCCTAACTGATGTATCAATGTTCAATATCTGGAGGGACTCCAAGTGTATGGGCTGGTGGACTGATGTGGACTTAAAAAAAAAAAAAAAAAAAAACCTTTTACTACAGAAGGAATAACCAGTGTAATACCTTTTATGCTTTACTCTTACCCTCAGCCAGATGTGTCCAAATAAGTGAATCAGAGATCCTCAAAGTTTCTCAGGGCTTCACTCAATGGTCTGGCTTCCTAGGGCTGTTGGGGCAGAAAATGCCACTAGTCATGATGTTATTATATTTTATTAGGATTTTTTCCTATGTTGAGTGGCTGAAACAAGGAGTTAGGTAAAAAAATAACTTTATACTAATATCTGCTTACACGGTAAATCATCTTATGTATGTATACATACATAAGTATTCTGAGACATGCCCACTGACACTAAAGAGAGGTTCCCACATCATATTATAAAAAGAGAAAAACACACAGGAAAAAAGTAAAAAGCAAAGGACTGCTCCCTCTCGGACATACAAATAATGAGAATGTAGAGGAAGGAACTTCACATTCAAGCTGCACCTGCATGCCCACAATATTCTCACTAAGTGAAGAGTATCAGAGGAAGAAAATGGGAACATATATTTAAAAAACACCTCATCAAATGCATCTATTCATAGCCAGTAAGCACGTGAAAAGATGCTGAAAATCATGTCATCAGAAAAAGGCAATTTAAATCACAGCTAAATACCACTTCACACTTACCAGAATGATTAAAATAAAGAGACATGTTTGAGAGAATCTGTAGAAACTGGAACCCTCTGCTGAGAATATAAAAGGCACAGTTACGTTGATAGCTTCCGAAAGAGTTAAATATTATATAAACTCCTCATAGTAACCACTTATGGTGACAATTGTGTTTATATGACATGTGCTAAAAAGGAATACCTACAGAAACAAAATGTAAAGAGTGGCTGCCTGGGGCTAGAGGTGGCAATGGGAAGTGTGCAAATGGGCACATAGGATCTTTTGGGGGGAGATGGAAATGTTCTAAAATTAGATTGTGGTAAAAGTTGCAAAACTGTAAATTTTCTGAAAATCTTTGAAATTATACACTTAAAATTGGAGTACTTTATGGTATGTAAATTATATCTAAAAAGCATAAGATTAAATAACTGTGTTATAATCCAAATGTTTGTAAAAGCAGAAATTAATTACTTCTCTATCTACATCAAACCAAAGCTGAGCCAAAAATGTCAAATGTATATTAATACCTACAAATTATGTATTCATATAACTACACAGATATTTAAAAATACTAAAAACTCTTTGCAGTATTTTGATGGGTTTTGCTTTGAAAAGTTTAGAGCATTGTATCAAAATAAATTTAATATTTAAAAAGTGACTACTGTTTTTCTCAAAGCAATTCCATCATAATCATCATTATTATCACATTTAATAACCATTGTATGTATTAACCTAACAAACAATGCAGCCGCGGGAACCCATTCAAGGACACTTGTGGATGTAATAACCTAAATATTCATCTGACATCTTCATTCAAGATATCTCTTCCAAGATTAGAAAAGGATTACCTCCTGAGGCAACGCATTTAATGGCACTCTGAATCCCAGGAAAACATTTTCAAGTTTCTAACAAATATCTTTACTTGCATGCTCTAGAGCAATGTTTTCTGATAAAACTTTCTGCAATAATATAAATTTTTTATAATCTATGGTCCAATACAATGACCACCCCCTAGCAACATGTTACTGTTAAGAATCTGAAATGTGGCTAGTGGACATGAGGTCTTGAGATTTAATTTTAATTAATTCTAATGAATTTAAATTTAAGTAACTGTGTATGGCTAATGGTTACCATATTGGATAGCACAGGGCCAGAAGTCCATCCAATTTAAATGAATAAGGAAAACTGAAGTCCTACTCCTTCTTGAAAAATCTACTTATTCTCTTGTTTTACTCCCCATCTCAATGAAAGTTACAATCATTCATCTGTTCCAGAAATCTTGGAGTCATCCCAGAGATGACTTGCCATCTGCTTGCCATCTGTCATCCAACCCTAGAAATTCTCTACCTTCAATATGACTCTTTATTCTTGTCTGCTCTCTGTATTTTACTGCTTCTTTTTCATGCTTTTTTATTTCTCACCTCATCTTGTATCAGTCTGTTTTGTCTCTGTGTCATTTATTTCACTAGCCTACACCCTCTGTCTCTGCATGACTGCCACAGTAACTTTTACAAGGCATGTCTGAACATGCCTTCCTACTCTTGAAATCCTTCAGTGTCCTCCACTGTATTCTAGACAAAATCTAAATTTTATTTGAGCTTCTTCATTATGTGGCCCCTCCTGTAATTGTCATTATTCAGCTCTGCTCCCTCACACCATTTGCACAGGTTGTCCTCTTACATCATAATATAGATTGTCTTCTATGTTTTTATAGGGAAGGCAGGAATCACAGACAAGAATAAGTGATCTAGATGCAGACTGTGGGGGTTTAAATGTTTGGTCCCCCACTTAGCTTCTCTTAGGTCACACTTCTTAAGCTGTATGAATGGGATAATAACAGCAAATACCTCTTAGAGTTAACAATATAATGCTCATAAAGCATAAACTTGTGTTAGAGGTTAAGTATGCATTCCATGAATGTTTGCTATTGTTATTAATATTCTTGACTTGTCCATCGCATGGATCACTATTTATATTTCAAGATTCAGATACCACATTGCCAAAGATATCATTTGTAATGGCCTTCTTTCTCCCAATCAATTTGTCATCCTAAGCTATAATTCTTTAATTAAATCAGCATGCAGTTTCATGACTCAATGTATAGAGGATATTGTTACGTTTTTATATTTACCTCTTCTACAAAGCCTATAAACAATTCAGGATAACTCACTTGTGCCAACATCTAATCTACTACAGATATTTAATAAATATCACCTTCCCATATGAAGTTAGAAAAACAGTACAGTTTTTTAGGGACGAGCATGTTTTGGTTCAGTTGCAAAGTCATGTCTAACTCTTTGCGACCCTGTGAATCACAGTATGTGAAGCCTGCTAGGAGACCGAAATTTCTAGTATCGATGGAGGTTAATTATTCAATACGCTTCCAGGTCAGTTGTTGAAATGTGTAATCTACCGGTACAGCTTTGATTACATTGGACAACCTGTAACTCAAGCATCGAACAAGGTCCCTAGATCAAAAAGCTGGAATGCAGCCAAACTTGGGTCAGACTAGGTACAGCTGATTTTGCTCTAGGCTATTCATTTAATTCCAAAACAAGTCTTCATTAGAATCCTAACTGGGGAGAAAAACACTAACTATGAATTTTCTCTGATATATATAGCCCCTAAGAAGTCAACATGTGAGCAGATATGAGAGGATACCCTCATCAAGTCAAGATATAATTTCCTCAGTTTTGTAGAAGATGTTATCTTGCCAAAGTAGCTCTAAACTCAGCATCTTACCAGTTTTGAAATGTTTCTCTTCTACCACAATTACACTGCCATAGTGAAGGACAGTATATTGAAACTTTGGTGGTTACTTCTATATACTAACAAGATTAAGCTATGTTGTTCATTTGCTAAGTCATGTCTGATTCTTTGTGACCCCATGAAAGACAGCATAACACAATTCCCCATCCTTCACTATTTCCCTGAGTTTGCTCAAATTCATGTCCATTGGGTCAGTGATGCCATCCAACCGTCTCAATCTCCATAACCCACTTTGCCTCTTGTCCTCAATCTTTCCCAGCATTAGGGTCTTTTCTAAGGAGTCAGCTCTTTGCATCAGGTGGCTAAATTATTGGGGCTTCAGCGTCAACATCAGTCCATCCAATGAATATTCCGGATTGATTTCCTTTAGGATTGGCTGGCTCCATCTCCTTGCAGTTCAAGGGACTCTCAAGAGTCTTATCCAGCATCACATTTCAAAAGCATCAATTCTTTGGCCTTCAGCCTTCTTATGGTCCAATTCTCCCATCCATACACGATTACTGGAAAAACCATAGCTTTGACTATACAGACCTTTGTTGACAAAGTGATGTCTCTGTTTTTTAATATGCTTTCTAGATTTTTCATAACTTTTCTTCTAAGGAGTAACTGTCTTTTAATTTCATGGATGCAGTCACCATCTGCAGTGATTTTGGAGCCCAAGAAAATAAAGTCTGTCACTGTTTCCACTTTTTCCCCATATATTTGCAGTGAGGTGATGGGACTGGATGCCATGATCTTAGCTTTTTGAATGTTGAGTTTTAAACCAGCTTTTTCACTCTCCTCTTTCACCTTGACCAAGAGGCTCTCTAGTTCCTCTTTGCTTTCAACCATTAAAGTGGTATCATCTGCATACCTGAGGTTGTTGATATTTCTCCCCACAATCTTGATTCGTTTGTGATTCATCTAGCCCAATGTTTCACATGATGTGCACTTTATGTAAGTTAAATAAGCAGGATGAAAATATACAGACTTGACGGACTCCTTTCTCAATTTGGAACCAGTCATTTGTTCCATGTCCAGTTCTAAGTGTTGCTTCTTGACCTGCACACAGGTTTCTCAGGAGATAGGTAGGGTGGTCTGGTATTCCCATCTATTTCAGAATTTCCCACAGTTTGTTGTGATGCACACAGTCAAAGGCTTTAGCCTAATCAATAAAGCAGAAGTTTATGTTTTTCTGGAATTCCCTTGCTTTTTCTGTTATTGAACAGATGTTGGCAGTTTGATTTCTCGTTCCTCTGCCTTTTCTAACCAAGCTTGTAAATCTGGAAGTTTTAGGTTCATGTACTGCTAAGGGAGTACATCCTAGCTTGAAGAATTTTGAGCATAATCTTGCTAGAGTGTGAAATGAGTAAAATTGTGCAGTAGTTTAAATATTCTTTGGCATTGCCAATCTATGAGATTGGAGTGAAAACTGACTTTTCCACTCCTGTGACCATTGAGTTTTCCTGATTTGCTGGTATACTGAGTGCAGCACTTTAACAGCATTATGTTTTAGGAGTTGAAATAGCTCAGCTGGAATTCCATCACCTCCACTAGCTATGTTCATAGTAATGCTTCCGAAACCCCACTTGACTTCACACTCCAGGATGTCTGGCTCTAGGTGTGTGATCACACCATCGTGGTTATCTGGGTCATTAAGACCTTTTTTGTACAATTCTTCTGTGTATTCTTGCCACCTCTTCTTAATCTCTTCTGCTTCTGTTAGGTCCTTGCCTTTTCTGTCCTTTATTGTGCCTATCTTTGAAAGAAATGTTCCCTTTGTATCTCTAATTTTCTTGATGAGATCTCTAATCGTTCCCATTCTATTGTTTCCCTCAATTTCTTTGCATTGTTCACTTAAGAATTCTTCACTTTCTTTCCTTGCTATTCTCTGGAATTCATTCAGTAGGGTATATCTTCCCCTTTCTCCTTTGCCTTTCACTTCTCTTCTTTTCTCAGCTATTTGTAAGGCCTCATCAGACAACAATTTTGCTTTTTTTGCATTTCTTTTTCTTGGGGATGATTTTGATCACCACCTTCTGTACAATATTATGAACCTCCAGATTGCCTGAAGATAGAATCTAATCCTTTGAATCTATTTTTCACTTCCATTGTATAATCATAAGGGATTTTCTTTAGGTAAAACCTGAATGGCCTAGTGGTTTTCCCTATGTTCTTCAATTTTAGTCTGAATTCTGCAATAAGTAGCTGATGATCTGAGCCATAGTTAGTTCCAGGTCTTGTTTTTGCTCACTGTATGTTGCTGCTGCTGCTGCTAAGTCTCTTCAGTTGTATCCAAATCTGTGTGACCCCATAGACAGCAGCCCACCAGGCCCTTCCATCTCTGGGATTCTTCAGGCAAGAATACCAGAGTGGGTTGCCATTTCCCTCTCCAATGCGTGCATGCATGCTAACTTGCTTCAGTCATGTCCGACTCCATGCGACCCCCTGGACAGCAGCCCACCAGACTCCTCTGTACACAGGATTCTCTAGGCAAGAATACTGGAGTGGGTTGCCATTTCCTTCTCCAGCTAACTGTATAGAGCATCTCTATCTTTGGCTACATAGAATATAATCAATCTGATTTTGGTGTTGACCATCTGGGATGTCCTTGTGTAGAGTCATCTCTTGTGTTGTTTGAAGAGGGTGTTTGCTATGACTAGTGCATTCTCTTAGCAAATCCCTGTTAGTCTTTGCCCTGTTTCATTTTGTACTCCAAGGCAAAACTTGCTGTTATTTCAGGTATCTCTTGACTACCTACTTTTGCATTCCAGTCCCCTATGATGAAAAGGATATCTTTTTGTTGGTGTTAGTTCTTGAAGTTCTTGTAGGTCTTCATAGAACTGTTAGACTTTAGCATCTTCAGCCTTAGTGGTTAGGGCATAGGCTTGGATTATTGTGATGTTGAATGGTTTGCCTTGGAAATGAACCAAGATCATTCTGTTGTTTTTGAGACTGCACCCAAGTACTGCATTTTGGACTGTTTTGTTGACTATGAAGACATTACCATTTCTTACAAGGGATTCTTTCCCACAGTAGTAGATATAATGGTCATCTGAATTAAATTTGCCCATTCCAATCAATTTTAGTTCAACAATTCCTAAAATGTCAGTGTTTACTCTTGCCATTTCCTGCTTGACCACATCCAGTTTACTTTCATTCATGGACCTAACATTCCAGGTTCCTATGCAATACTGTTCTTTACAGCACTGGTCTTTACTTTCACCATCAGACATGTCCACAACTAAGCGACATTTCTGCTTTAGTTTAGCCTCTTCGTTCCTTTTGGGGCTGCTTCTCCACTATTCCTCATTAGCATATTGGATATCTACCAACTTGGTTGCTCATCTTCTGATGTCATATCTTTTTGCCTTTTCATTGTGTTCATGGGGTTCTTGAGCAAGAATACTGGTTTGCCATTCCCTTTTCCAGTGGACCATATCTTATCAGGTTCTGACTAGCAAGAATGTGCCCTTCAGCCACTCCACATAACTGGATGACATGCCTGGTGCCCTCCCAGTTATTTTATCAAATACTAACCTAAATGTTACTGTTAAGGTAATTTACAGACGTGATTAACATCTTCAATTACTAATTTTAAGTATAGGAAATTAGTCTCAACAGTGTGGGGTATCAAGACCTTAACAGTAAACAAACAAAAAAATGTTTCCTAGAAGGAATTATGTATCAAGATGCAACATCAATTCTGTCCTGAGCCTGACACCTTGTCTTATAGACCTCAGGCCAGCCAATCCCCAAAATCTTCTTCAAAATCCTCCCTCCATAAATGGATGGATGGATGGACAGATAGATAGACAGATAGGAGATGCCTATGTACATGTATTATGTATACCACTTTCTGTTTCTCTGGATGCCCATCAGCAGATGAATGGATAAGAAAGCTGTGGTACATATACACAATGGAGTATTACTCAGCCATTAAAAAGAATTCATTTGAATCAGTTCTAATGAGGTGGATGAAACTGGAACCTATTATACAGAGTGAAGTAAGCCAGAAAGAAAAACACCAATACAGTATACTAACGCATATATATGGAATTTAGAAAGATGCTAACAATAACCCTGTGTACGAGACAGCAAAAGAGACACTGATGTATAGATCAGTCTTATGGACTCTGTGGGAGAGGGAGAGGGTGGGGAGATTTGGGAGAATGGCTTGAAACATGTATAATATCATGTACGAAACGAGTCGCCAGTCCAGGTTCGATGCACGATACTGGATGCTTGGGGCTGATGCACTGGGACGACCCAGAGGGAGGGTATGGGGAGGGAGGAGGGAGGAGGGTTCAGGATGGGGAGCATGGTATACCTGTGGCGGATTCATTTTGATGTTTGGCAAAACTAATACAATAATGTAAAGTTTAAAAATAAAAAAAATTAAAAAAAAGAATAAGGTAATGTACCAAGGGGATGAATCTTTAAAGTATGGTTATCTTACAATATGTCCAGGAAGATTTATCAATACTTCAAGGCTCATTTTCAGAAATTTGATTTTGTACCCCAAGAATTTTGCATCTAACCTTTCTGATGATTCAGAATCACCTGACAAAAACTGGTACAACTATCTGAAGACACAGAAACTTGATAGACCCAGTATGTGATTTTTGTTCTTAAGTCTTCCTATTTTATTCATCCTCTTTAAACCCTTTCCTGAACTATCCTATTTCCAACTTAACCTTAATTTCTAAGAACATGGGGGTTAGAAACATAGTTTCTAACAAAACCATGGAAAGACTTAACTCTTACAAATACTTAACTCTTACAAAAATGCATCTAATCCTTCCTACTTCTGCAAATGGATACTTGTACTATTGTTTATATAACAGTAGTATATCACCACCAGCAGCATAGTTTTTATGGCTGTTTATACTAAACACAATGAAATATCCAAAAGAGAAATCAAAATGGCTCTACTCTATTCTTCATGTATACACTAATCAAATAGCTTATTGCACACGGGTAACAATCCAACATTTTATTATAATTAATAAATGCTTTTAGGAAAGAAAAAGCTGTTATAAGGCAATCTCAGTAAGTCCTTATTACCCCACAGTTTTACACGTAGGTTTATGTTTGATGACTTGATGACTTTTTATGTAATGATTTATTATACTGCACTGTTATGTTTATATCGAAGGAATTTTATAAAAAGTGAGAATCAATATGATTTAGGGAAAAAGCGATTGTGAATTTAACTTTCTATTTAAGTCAAAATAATACCATACATAGATAAGGACACAAAATATTCATACATGGTAGGATTTCCTCATTTATGTTCCAAGAACACTGACAATTTTCTTAAACATGGCCTTTTTTTGTTGCTGCTACACATTTTTATAACTACAGCATATAAAACTCTTAGATCCGTTCCTTCTCTGGTCCTGTAGCTCCACTGTTGGATGATTCCTGAGATGCTTTCTTGTGCTTTTATTTACATATCCCTCTCCAATTTGTGGACAAATAGATTTTAAACACTCATTGTTCTTAATTCAAAGAAAAAGTTATGGGAACCAAAGAACACCTAATGTGTCCATAATTAAGTTACTGTATCTGATCTACTAACACATAGGCCTCTACTCTGACTGTCCTCTGATTTTAAAAGTGTGATCATATGAAGAACAGATCTATGGACTATAGCATCAGAGGCAAGATACTGGGGATGGTTTGGGAATAGCCTTGGCTCTTCACAGTGTGGAGATTCTTTCTAATACAAAACTGAATACTTAAAAGCTAAATCATGCAATAGATTCATGATGAACTAAATCACTACTTTGGAGAGTGAAAAAGTTGGCTTAAAGCTCAACATTCAGAAAACGAAGATCATGGCATCCAGTCCCACCACTTCATGGGAAATAGATGGGAAACAGTGGAAACAGTGTCAGACTTTATTTTTCTGGGCTCCAAAGTCACTGCAGATGGTGACTGCAGCCATGAAATTAAAAGATGCTTATTCCTCGGAAGGAAAGTTATGACCAACCTAGATAGCATATTAAAAAGCAGAGACATTACTTTGCCAACAAAGGTTCGTCTAGTTAAGGCTATGGTTTTTCCTGTGGTCATGTATGGATGTGAGAGTTGGACTGTGAAGAAGGCTGAGTGCCGAAGAATTGATGCTTTTGAACTGTGGTGTTGGAGAAGACTCTTGAGAGTCCCTTGGACTGCAAGGAGATCCAACCAGTCCATTCTGAAGGAGATCAGCCCTGGGATTTCTTTGGAAGGAATGATGCTAAAGCTGAAACTCCAGTACTTTGGCCACCTCATGCTAAGAGTTGATTCATTGGACAAGACCCTGATGCTGGGAGGGATTGGGGGCAGGAGGAGAAGGGGACGACAGAGGATGAGATGGCTGGATGGCATCACTGACTCGATGGACGTGAGTCTGAGTGAACTCTGGGAGTTGGTGATGGACAGGGAGGCCTGGCGTGCTGCGATTCATGGGGTCACAAAGAGTTGGACACGACTGAGCGACTGATCTGATCTGATCTGATCTGAAGTGTCTACAGAATAAGAGCATGAGAGAAGCAAATGTCTTCTGTGTGTGACCATTAAGCACAAGTGTGTGGTGGGGAAGGCTAAGGCTAATAATCTATATGTCTTATACACTACAGGGCTGACAGAAGCTAAGTAACAAACTCAGCTTAAAATTTCAACTTGTTACATTCTTTTTAATTAAAAAAGTACTTATTGGTTCTGCCAAGATGGAGTATTCTCATTTCCTAGCCCATTCTCTTACAACTAAAAATCTCTGAGAATAACAACAGATAATAACAACAAAACCATGGAAAGACTTCAAAAAGTAAAAAAAAAAAAGACACATTGGGTTCTCTGGGTTGCCTCCCAGAAATAGGGCATGGACACTTTAAAAGCCTTCAATACAGACCTGCAAACAGGCATAAACAACAAAATCTTTAAGAAAATTCTTCTCATATCAAAGAAGACAAACAAATGGGGAGGCATACTGTGTTCATGAATTGGAAGACTCAACATAGTAAACGTATCAATTTCTCCTGAAAATTGATCTCTAGGCTTAATGTGATTCCTATAGTGATATGTACATGCATGCATGCTTGGTCGTTCATCTGTGTTCCTACTCTTTGCCAACCCCATGAACTACAGCCCACCAGGATCCTCTGTCCATGGGATTCTCCAGGCAAGAATACTGGAGTGGGCTACCATGCCTACTCCAGGGGATCCTCCTGACCCAAGGCTCGAACCTGAATCTCCTGTGTGTCCTGCATTGCAGGCAGATTCTTTAGCACTGAGCCACTGGGGAATCCCCGGTTTAGTGGTATAGACAAGCTAATTCTAAAGTTATATGGGAAGCCAGAGGTCTTAGGACAGTTAAAACAATCTTTCAAAAAAGTGGGAGAAATTACTCTATCCAATATTAAAGTCTGTTAGATAGTTGCAGTAGCAGGGGAATGTCATAATAGCAGAAGTATAGACAAGACACCCAGATCAATACAGTGGAATAGAGAACCAGACATAGAGCACATAAATATGCCCAAATGGATTTTGATAAACATCCAAAAGCAATTCTGTAGAAGAAGAATAGTCCCTTCAACAAATGGTACTGAAGCAATTGGATATCAACAGACTAAAAATACAAACCTGACTTAAAGCTCAGACCTTGCACAAGGATAACTCGAAATAGATCTCAAATTTAAATGAAATTTATAACACTTTTAGAAATCAACATGGGAGAAATTCTATAGGATCTAAGCTAGAGAAAACCATTCTTAAACTTGACATCAAAAGTACAATTCATAAAACAAAAAAGTGATATTCTCATCAAAATAAAATCCCTTAAATCGCAAATGAAAAAAAAATAATTAATTTTTGTAGCTACTCTGTCTTCCTAGAAACTCCCTAATGCTTAAGTGACTTCCATTGGTGAGGAGGCTAACTTCACAGGAGAGAAAACTAATAAACACCACTTCAGTCAGACAATTAATGTTGACATCAACTATGATAAGTCATGTTAATAGTATTTACTCTTGACATGATGTCATGAAAATGGTACATTATGTCTGTGATCTTCCTCCCCCAAACACACAAATTTCACTTAAAAGTGAGAAAAACAACAGACAAATCCCAATTGGGAGACATTCTTCAAAAGACCTGGTTAGTACCCTTCAAAATTCTCAAGGCCATCAAAAAACAAGACACATTTGAGAAACTGTCACAGCCAAGGAGATTCTAAGGAGGTATGACTATTGAATATAATGTATCCAGAATGGGATCCTGGAATAGAAGAAAGGACATAAGGTAAATAGTAAGGACATACAAATAAAGAGTAAACTTTAGTTAACAGTAATGTATACATATTAGTTCATTAATTATACAAACTCATGATAGTAAAGCAAGGTGCTAATAATCAGAGAAAACTGGGTACGGGAGTTATGTACTTTCTTTACTTTTCTTTTTCCTAAATCCAAAATTCTTCTATAATAAAAAGTGAGTAAATAACAAAAATAGATTTTTTAATCTGTGGAAAAATTCACAAATATACTCACTACCAGTCACAGTTAATGTTTAGTTGTTCTGGTTTCAGGAATACATAAGTGAATTTACAGATTCAATCATGTTTACTTGTGTCCCACATCTTAAATATGAAATTTGTATAAGTTTTCAGAATTAAACTCCTCTTCATTCAATTAGAGGTCTTCCCTGGTGGCTCAGATGGTAAAGACTCTGCCTGCAATGCGGGAGACCAGAGTTTGAACCCTCGGTCTGGAAGATCCCCTGGAGAAGGGAATGGCAACCCACTCCAGTGTTCCTGCCTGGAGAATCCCATGGACAGAGGAGCCTGGTGGGCTCCAGTCCATAGGATCACAAAGAGTCAGACACAACTGAGTGACTAACACTTTCACTTTCATTCAATTAGTTGCCAGGTTCTGCTTCTGCTGCTGCTAAGTCACTTCAGTTGTGTCCGACTCTGTGCGACCCCATGGACTGTAGCCTCCCAGGGTCCTCCGTCCATGGGATTTTCCAGGCAAGAGTAGTGGAGTGGGTTGCCATTGCCTTCTCCGTGCCGGATTCTACTAGTGGTTAAATATGTAATCAGTTCCTTCTATATTCCTAAAACAGGCCAGGCCCAAATACTGATTCATGATTCACTGTCAGATTTTTCCTGCTCCATTTTAATTGTCCCCTAAATTGTTCTACTATTTCCTTTCTTCTTGTTCACTTCAGACCATATTTATTAAAAGAAATCTATACAATCTCTCCAGAGAACCTATACATTTGGGCCATAAAAAGGTGTCACTATAGACATATCTAGTTAAGGAGGGAAATACAATAGCACATCATAGGGACTGTGTGACTTTTCACACTTTTGTATCTGGAGAAACCAAAGCCCCTTAGTAAGCAGAAATGTACAGTTGTCTCATTGTTTTCTGCAGAAAGTCCTTATCTCTAGAGTCAACAGTATGGTATTAAATCAAGTGAGTATATTTACAGTACTGTTATGCATATCAAATAAATACTTGCTGAAGTAAATAATAATGCCTCTTGCCTGCCTCTGCTGTTGACAATTCTGGATATATATTCTATGCTTCACTAGCCGATACTGATGGCATTTGCAAGCATCTTGAAATAGCAAAAAAGCCAGGAGCAAAGACAGCTAGATGCCGATTTACTGTTAATGAAGAAAGTGTCAAAGCTGGACTGACCTTTACTTATCCAGATCCATTTTAATTTAGAAAAATTCAGTCAGCTTGGGCAATGGAAAAAAATAAAGAAAATACTATTTTCTGATTGCATTTTTCCTATCCTAGGGGAAGGAATAAAGAAGTAAACAGAGCTGCCAGTTAATTATAGAGGGCCACTCGGCCTTACTTTGATGTGGAGACATGGGAAATTGAAATTTGCACCACCAAGGGCATTTTTCCTTCCTCTGGAGATGGTCATCCTGTTTGCATTTGTATAAATATTACTGGGTTGTTTTACATGTTCATCACATTTCTGCTCATCCAGCTCATTTTGAGAGCATTCTGTAATGGATTAAAGATAGAGTTGCATTATACATGGGCAGGCAGCCTGGGGTAATTGGATATTGGGTAAATATCATTACATTTTAAAAATATATTTTTTCTCAGACTTTCTTTTGCCTTCTCACCCTTGCCTCTTTGTCCCTGATTCTTGAATTAATTTTACTCATAAACTCACAGAAGCCAGCTAAGATCACAGAGCCAGGTTGGGAACCTGACAATCTCAAATGTTCCTTTTGAGTGTTCTGCTTACAAACCTGTCAAGAATATGTGGTTTAATTGCTAAGGCATGTCCGACTCCTGAGACCCCAAGGACTGCAGTCCCCCAGGCTCCTCTGTCCATGGGACTCTCCAGGCAAGAATACTGGAGTGGATTGCCATTTCCTTCTCCAGCCCATCTTTCCCACTCAGGAATCAAATCCACATCTCTTGCATTGCAAACAGATTCTTTACCTACTGAGCTATGAAGGAATCCCACACCAAACCTGTCAAAGGTATTATTAGTTCCCTAGCATCGTACAGTTTATCCAGTCTACAAGAGCACCCCATGTTTTATAGGCCAAAGAAAGATACTACACATAGTATTTGTTATGATTGAGAGGTTTTGAAGTCAAAATTATCTAAAATAAAAATTCTGCTACATCACACGCCAGCTACATACCCTTTCAAAGCCTCACTTTTCTCATCTGTAAATTCTAACATGGGATAAAAGTAACATACTGTAATGAATATAAAGAGAAATATCACAAAAACTATACCAGGTGAAATAATCTAAAGAGAACTTCTGGGCTAGAATTGGCTTTAAGGAGAACCTACTTATTGCATTATTCCAATGGGTACTCAGACTTGCAATGGGGAAATTTGGATGGACTGGAAAAAGTTAAGGAGATTTAATCTCTAGTTTCTCATTACCTATTCCTCACTCACTATGCCTAAAGCTAATATGCATCTTGGAATATTCCTAACAAGTGTTACTTTAATCACCATTTACATATCTCGACTGAAAGAAATTTACCACTTCTTAGAGAAGCCTTGCGGAGAAGGCAATGGCACCCCACTCCAGTACCCTTGCCTGGAAAATCTCATGGACGGGGGAGCCTGGAAGGCTGCAGTCCATGGGGTCGCTGAGGGTCGGACACGACTAAGTGACTTCACTTTCACTTTTCACTTTCATGCATTGAAGAAGGAAAAGGCAACCCGCTCCAGTGTTCTTTGGGGAGCCTGGTGGGCTGCCGTCTATGGGGTCGTACAGAGTCGGACACAACTGAAGCGACTTAGCAACAGCAGCAGAGAAGCCTTGTTCATTTATATTGAACTGGATCCTTCATTTTAATTCATGATCAGCGGACTTAAGTCAAATTTATCTTATAAAGCTGTCCCTCCTACTGACAATCACTCCCCTTTATCTATGGGATAAAAACTCAACAACCTCCATTCAAAATCAGTGTCTTTCTCATCAGGCATAACCATGCTTGTTGTTGCAACACCATGGACTGTAGCCCACCAGGCTTCTCTGTCTATCGGATTTCCCAGGCAAGAATGCTGGAGTGGGTTGCCATTTCCTTCACCAGGGTATCTTCCTGACTCAGGGATTGAACTGACATCTCCTGCATTAACAGGCAGATTCTCTAACCCTGAGCCATCATGGAAACCCTATAACCATGCTGTCTACTCTTATTTCCCTCTGCATCCTAATATGAAGCTTCCAAAGCAGCCAAATTGATCCTTCCCAGTCCATTCTTCAAGATTCTGAATCAGTAGTAATCCTTACTCCATTTCCCTATCTATCTAAATCACTTGTTTAAAATATTCTGCTTAAGGGTCACATCTTTTGAAAGCATGTCCCTTAGAAAGACAGCCGGTACTTTTCTCTGTACATCTGCTTTCTACAACTCATTCAACTCAGAATATATTGTTAGATATCTTTCTGAATGAATATTTGTCTTAGGGCAGCTGGAGGGTAAGAAGCTCTTCAAAGTAAAACCTCTTCCATTTATCTGATTAGTTGTCAAATTAAAAAAAAACTTACACATAGACACACTCAACTAGAATTATAGAACTGAATACAGTATAAGTTCCATGAGTAATTAAGACAATCTGTGTTTATTAATGACCTGGCTGTGAGATATTAAATTTAAGAGTCTCAGGGTTAGGCACTGGGCACTTTCAGTTCAGTTCAGTTGCTCAGTCGTGTCTAACTCTTTGCGACCCCATGAATCGCAGCACGCCAGGCCTCCTGTCCATCACCAACTCCCAGAGTTCACCCAGACTCACGTCCATCAAGTCCATGATGCCATCCAGCCAGCTCATCCTCTGTCGTCCCCTTCTCTTTCTGCCCCCAATCCCTCCCAGCATCAGAGACTTTTCCAATGAGTCAACTCTTGGCATGAGGTGGCCAAAGTACTGAGGCACTTTAGTTTCAATCAAAGAATTGCCTAACTGAGTAAATATTTCTGAGCCATATTATCCATAAAATGCAAATAAGGCCACCTCTTCCTAGTTATGGAAGAAACTGAGCGAGTAAAATAATTGAAGTTAAACTACCCAGGACCTTCTTGGATAACATCTTGTTTGAGCCCAGAAACCTTAGGGCCACCACAGAGTGTATTCTCTTGAGATATTCTATACTATATCTGAGGTTTTGAGATGCCTCTAATCTTGGCAAACACTTGTTAAAATAAAGGGCAGCCTGGAGACCTTGGAGAAGAAGTCTGTCGGAAAGCCAATTAACTTAGGTCCACCCCTGACTCTGCTCAGTAGTTGCTCTAAGACTACTACCCTAGTAGCCTTTTCATTTTTATAACCTGTAATTAGTTACTGCAACATATAATTTCCATGACCACAGGAAGCATTTAACTGCAGCATCAGGGCACCTGGGAGAAAGATATATTCTAGGGAGATTATATGTTGAGTGATTACAGCACCTCAGGCAGAAAATCTCAATTGTCTGAGACATGCCTTTAATTTGAGGATCAAAGAAAGACCTCCTGTTTGCATGTCATACTACCATGGCTGTGTGATCCAGCTGAGGACAGTTTGGGCTCCTGGGCTCCCGAAACAAGTGTCATTGTCACATCTGGTTTCTAAGGTTGCAACCAGATGCTAGTTTTGATTCTGTACGAAATATGACCCTCTTCCCTCCACCAAACAACAGAAGAAGGCAATTCATAAACTCATTTCAAATTGTGACAGAATAGGTCTTTAGCGAAACAGTGATAGCTGGTTTCATTTGACACTAAGTTTCATCACCCATCTCCCTCTCACAAACACATACCACATACTCAATACCACCTCATTATTCACCCCCCGTGATTTCAGCTCTTCCATTTATTTGAAAATTTCAATAACTAAGTTACTCCTCCTAGGAATACAGTCCTTGCTATTCATCCCTTCACTTTTTCTGAATCCTTATTATTTTTTTAGGACTCAGCCAGGAATTTTGAAAGATATTTAGATCAAATCACAAAAGGCCGCTGTTCTCAAGAAATATTCAGGTTGGTAGGAGGAAGGTAAAGCCAATATCTGTACCTCACTTCTGTGTAAGGGACGTGGTAGTATGTGCATTTGGTTTAACATCTACCTTAATGTCAGTATTGTGTTTCCCATTTTTAAAATAAGGTAAGTGATATTTGAAGAGGTTAAATAAATACTGAAAATTCACAGATATATCAGTCTTCAGTTCAGTTCAGTCGCTCAGTCGTGTCCGACTCTTTGCGACCCCATGAATCGCAGCACGCCAGGCCTCCCTGTCCATCACCAACTCCCGGAGTTCACCCAGACTCACGTCCATTGAGTTGGTGATGCCATCCAGCCATCTCATCCTCTGACGTCCCCTCCTTCTCCTGCCCCCAATCCCTCCCAGCATCAGAGTCTTTTCCAATGAGTCAACTCTTTGCGTGAGGTCATTCTTACAGCTCTAATTTGAACTTAGGACTGTTTGTTTCTGAAACCCCTGTTCATTTTACTACAGCATTATTAATAATAACTGTAACAAATTTTAAAATGATATAAAAGATAAAAGCTATAAATTTGGAAATTATGTAAAGGTTATCTTTGTTTGAAACTGTATCTGTGTTTAGAATGAATTAGAATAAAATAAAAAGTGAATAAATATTTGTTGAGAAACTATGACAAATGAAGAAATGCTTTGTGGCCAGGATATACATCAACTGAACTCATACAATCCAAGGGCCCCAGGTAAGGCTGGCCCTGAAGAGGCCATTTTCTCAACACATAGAGTTCCTCTCCTTAAAGGAAGCTTCTTCACTTAAAGGCATTTTTGTGTATTGTTGCTCAGTCGTTCAGTTGTGTCCGACTCCATGAGACCCCGTAGACTGGCATGCCAGGCTTCTGTGTTCTTCACCATTTCCCGAAGCCTGCTCAAACTCATCTCCATCAAGTCGGTGATATCATCCAACCATCTTGATCTCTGTCTCCCCTTCTACTCCTGCCTTCAATCTTCCCCAGCATCAGGGTCTTTTCTAATGAGCAGACTCTTTGCATCAGGTGGCCAATGTATCAGAGCTTCAGCTTCATCATCAGTCCTTGCAAAGAATATTCAGCATTGATATCTTTTAGGGCTGACTGGTTTCATCTCCTTGCAGTCCAAGGGATTCTCAAGAGTCTTCTCCAACACCACAAATCAAAATCATCATAGTACATGGAATTCTCCAGGCCAGAATACTGAAGTGGATAGCCTTTCCCTTCTCCAGGGGATCTTCTCAACCCAGGGATCGAACCCATGTCTCCCACATCACAGGCAGATTTTTTACCAGCTGAGCCACAAGGAAAGCCCATAGGATGTCAACTCAAAGGGCTTTAACAAGGGAAAGGTTATAGAAGTGTTGGAGGACATTTTACACCATACAAGAGGACAGTCTAAGCAAAAATTATATAACCAAGAGTATATGTCTTTCTTTACTCACTAAGACTATGGATCTATCTGTCCAGTAGTAGATTCTACTCAACATCATCCCTCTTTTAATTGTATTCCATCCTATTTCCTTAAATTGTCATATTATTCAAAGATTAGCTCTCCTTCCTTCAAGATAGAGTTCCTATTATCTGAATTACTTATTTGCAGTTGCCATCACAATTCTCTTTTGCAGTTAAGTGATGTGGAACTAAAAATAAATTCAAACAAATTATATGAAGCCTTGCATCCTCACACACCATGAGACTCTGTGACTTACACCATTATAAATTTTGTTCCACCTCCAAAACCTTGAATCTCTTCCCTTATTCCACATTATTTGTACACATGCTCTTTCCTCTTTATGGTGTTCTCTATCGCATTATTTTTCTAGCTAACTCAGACCTTCACTCCTGGAAAGTTTCTGTAGTATCCTGAAACTGGGTTGGCTTAGATACTCCTCTCTTATGTCTCTATAGCATCCCCTCTGTGTGTGTGTGTGTGTGTGTGTGTGTGTGTGTTACACCAGTTTCTGTGTTGTACACCTTCTTAGAGAAAATGCTAGCATAGGATGGCCCCTGGCTTACCATCCCCGAAGAAAAATAATGTATTCCTTGTTGTCTCTCAAGAAAAGACAACAATATCTCAAATAAGATATTCTTGAAATTGTCATTGGTCAAGCTTAGGACTCCTAGATGGCTCAGTGGTAAAGAAACTTCCTGTAAATGCAGGAGACATAGGAGACATGGGTTCAATCCCTGGGTCAGGAAGGTCCCCTGGAGGGGGAAATGGCAACCCATTCCAGTATTCTAGCCTAGAAAATTCTATGGGCAGAGGAGCATGGCGGGCTACAATCCATGGGGTCACAAAAAGTCAAATAGGATTGAGCGACTGAGCAGGCATGCTCCTAAAAGCAAGCTTAGTCAGTTCAGTCGCTAAGTCGTGTCCAACTCTTTGAAACCCCAGGGACTACAGCATGCCAAGCATCCCTGTCCATCACCAACTCCCAGAGCTTGCTCAAACTCATGTACATCGAGTCGGTGATGCCATCCAACCATCTCATCCTCTGTCATTCCCTTCTCCTCCTGCCTTCAATCTTTCCCAGCCATCAGGGTCTTTTCCAGTGAGTCAGTTCTTCATATCAGGTGGCCAAAGGATTGGAGTTTCAGCTTCAGCATCAGTTCTTCTGATGAATATTCAGGACTGATTTCCTTTAGGATTGACTGGATCTCCTTGCAGTCCAAGGGAATCTCAAGAGTCTTCCTCAACACCACAGTTCAAGAGTATTAATTCTTCAGTGCTCAGCTTTTTTTTACAGTCCAACTCTCATCCATACATGACTACTGGAAAAATCATAGCTTTGACTAGACAGAGCTTTCTTGGCAAAGTAATGTCTCTGCTTTTTAGTATGCTGTCTATCTACTTGCCATGAAGTGATGGGACTGGATGCTATGATCTTAATTTTCTGAATGTTGAGCTTTAAGCCAACTTTTTCACTCTCCTCTTCCACTTTCATCAAGAGGCTCTTTAGTTCTTCCTCTCTTTCTGCCATAAGGGTGGTGTCATCTGCGTATCTGAGGTTATTGATATTTCTTCAGGCAATCTTGATTCCAGCTTGTGCTTCATACAGCCTGGCATTTCACATGATGTACTCTGCATATAATTTAAATAAGTAGGGTAACAATATACAGCCTTGACGTACTCCTTTCACAATTTGGAACCAGTCTGTTGTTCCATGTCCAGTTCTAACTGTTGCTTCTTGACCTATATACAGATTTCTCAGGAGGCAGGTAAGGTGGTATGTTATTCCTATCTCTTGAAGAATTTTCCACTTTTAGTTGTGATCCACAGAGTCAAGGGCTTTGGCGTAGTAAATAAAGCAGAAGTAGATGTTTTCTGGAACTCTTTTGCTTTTTAAATGATCTAACAGATTTTGGCAATTTGACCTCTGGTTCCTCTGCCTTTTCTAAATTCACCTTGAACATCTGGAAGTTCACAGTTCAGGTACTGCTGAATCCTGGCTTAGAGAATTTTGACTATTTCTTTGCTACACTGTGAGATGAGTGTAATTGTGCTGTAGTTTGAACATCCTTTGGCATTGCCTTTCTTTGGGATTCCAGTGAAAACTGACCTTTTCCAGTCTTGTGGCCACTATGGAGTTTTCCAAATATCCTGGCATATTGAGTTCAGCACTTTCACAGCATTATCTTTTAGGATTTGAAATAGCTATTTGAAATAGCTCAACTGGAATTTAATCACATCCACTAGCTTTGTTTCTAATGATGGCCCACTTGACTTTGCATCCCATGATGTCTGGCTCTAGGTGAGTGATCACCCCATTGTGGTTATCTGGGTCATGACAATCTTTTTTGTATAGTTCTTCTGTGTATTCTTGCCACATCTTCTTAATATCTTCTGCTTCTGTTCAGTCCATACTATTTCTGTCCTTTATTGTGTCCATCTCTGCATGAAATGTTCCCTGGGTATCTCTAATTTTCTTGAAGAGATCTCTAGTCTTTCCCATTCTATCATTTTCCTCTATTTATTTGCACCGATCACTTAGGAAGGCTTTCTTATACTCCTTGCCATCCTTTGGAACTCTGCTTTCAAATGGGTATATCTTTCCTTTTCTTCTTTGCCTTTTGCATCTCTTCTTTTCTCAGCTATTTGTAAGGCTCCCTCAGACAAAGATTTTGCCTTTTTGCATTTCTTTTTCTCAGGGATGGTCTTGATCACTACCTCTTGCACAATATCACAAACCTCTGTCCATAGTTCTTCAGGCACTCTCTTTCTCAGATCTAAATCTTGAATCTATCTGTCACTTCTACTGTAAATATAAGGGATTTGATTTAAGTCATACCTGAACGGTCTAATGGTTTTTCCTACTTTCTTCAATTTAAGTCTGAATTTTGCACTAAGGAGTTCATGTTCATGGTACAATCTTTGGCATATGCCTAACCCCAGAACGAGTAACTGAAATCTAATCCACTTAAATCATTTGAGCATAAAGGGAAAAGATGTATATGTGGGGAAATATTTTCTAAATAGATATTTATTTTCAATAATAAAAAAATTAACAGCAAACATTAGAGGGGACAAAATAATAAATTGACTGTTGCCTTGGAAAAGTAAGAAATATGAAAACCCTTCTACTATACCCTAAGATGGACATCAACCTACATCACCAAAGAATTGTCATACCTCCTTCATGTGCAGCAAGTTTTGTTTCTTTGTTTTTTTGTCTTTGTTTTAATAAGCAAAGATATTTTCCCTGAAATGATAAAAATTTATAGAAAAAATAAATTCCATTTTTTGTTTTGAGGAATGGGGTGGTTCTAGGAAAGGACTAGTACTTACTGAACTAGTAAAGCGTAAATTTTATAAATCTCACTTGTTTGTATAAGTAATTATACAAATATATAATCTCATTTCTTTGTACACATGTACAGATCACTATAACCCTGGGTAGGCAGGTGTCTATCATTTCACAGATAAACAAGCAGTTTCAGCAATATCGTGAAATATGTCCAGACACCTATCTTGCTAGAAATGGTCAGTGGATTTGAACCTGAGTCTATGGAAACCCAAAATCCTTGCTTCCTTCACTAGAGCATGGTGCCTGTTCATGCGTGTTTCCTTTGTTTACAGCTGCAGCTATAACTAGGTATTTTTGATGCTTTCCACTTGGTACATCAGCCTTATGCTCTTTTCTGCCATGCTTTGGTTATACAACATTTTCTTTCTAGAAACGCAGTATGGAAATGACTGCCAGTTGAGCCTTCTTCCCAGGATGCTCACTGCCTCTCAGATGAAATTACAGCAGAGCAATTACAGGAACTAGTGAGTGTAGTTTCTGCCAGTCCAAAGAGTGTATGTGTGGGAAAACAGTGGGACAGTCAGCCATTACTCTGTTAATAATGATAATATGTGAATTTGTAGGATTTTTTATGTGGTCCATTGCCTACTTGAATGAATTACTGACCATATGGAAGTGAGTCTTCTGGGAAAAGGACTGAGCATAAAGCATAGCGTGATTTGACTTCACTTATCAAAAACAGAAATGGCACTTTAAAGTTCAATGAGAATAAATCAACCTAAGCTAATTTTTGCAAAAGACAATTGAGTGAGAGAGTGGAGACATAGCTGATAGAAGATCTTCCTGCTCCTCTCTGCTAATGTTTTAATTTTCATTACTAGTTTTGGCTCTTAAACCATATAAAATTGGCAAAAAAGAAATGAAGTATATAACGAAATATAAAAGCCAGTGATATATGTAAAATATTTTTCCAATAGTCATGTATGGATGTGAGAGTTGGTCCACAAAAAAGGCTGAAGGCCAAGAATTGATGGCTTCGAATTGTAGTGCTGGAGAAGGCTCTTGAGAGTCCCTTGGACCACAAGATCAAACCAGTAAAGCCTAAAGGAAATCAGTCCTGAATATTCATTGGGAGGGACTGATGTTGAAGCTGAAGCTCCAATATTTTTGTCACCTGATGTGAAGAGCCGATTCACTGGAAAAGCCCTGATGCTGAGAAAGATTGAAGGCAAAAGAAGAAGAGAGTGGCAGAGCGTGATATGGTTAAATAGTATCGCCGACTCAACAGGCATGAATCTGAGAAAACTCCAGGATACAGTCAAGGACAGGGAAGCCTGGTGTGCTTCCATGGGGTAGCAAAGAGTCAGATACGACTTAACAACAGAACAACAATTTGTAAAATGTTTACCTGCGTTGAACCTGTTTTTTTTTTTTTTAAACTTTACAAAATTGTATTAGTTTTGCCAAATATCAAAATGAATCTGCCACAGGTATACATGTGTTCCCCATCCTGAACCCTCCTCCCTCCTCCCTCCTCATACTATCCCTCTGGATCGTCCCAGTGCACTAGCCCCAAGCATCCAGTATCATGCATTGAACCTGGACTGGCAACTCATTTCATACATGATATTTTACATGTTTCAATGCCATTCTCCCAACCAAGACATAAATGCAGCCTTCCACTACTTTCCAATCTCCTCTACACTGGTGCCTGAGCACGATCTTATTGAAAGATTCCATTATAGGAAATATAAATGGGCCTCCAGTGTGTTACCTGCTGGTTCTTTAGTTCTCAAAAAGATAATCTGTTAAATGAAAGATTTAGAAGAGACAACTTCTAAAAGATTTAGAAAGACAACTGGGAATACAATTAATTCTTACTGTGTGCATACTTTTTGTTATAACTATGCGCCTTTGATGATGCCAGGCACTGTTTTGGAATATTCAGTTACCCAATAGAATCATCACAGAGAAGAAATGAGACAGTGCATGTAGATTGCCTATACAGAATCTGAATGAGTTGGTACTGAGATTGATGTGAAAGAGCAATGATATGAGTTGGTGACCACTCCTACCCAGCCATCCTGCATATTTATCTCAGTTTGTGCTATTACTTAACAGCAAAATCATTAATCATGTTTTGTAACCAAGATTAGTTATTTCACTTCCCTAGGTCTCCTTCTCTATTTATAAAGCACTAATACCTACTTCACAATGCTGTTCTGAAGATGACAAAAGAGAATATATATATTTATATATATATATATAAAGAACTTAGAATGGTGTCTGATACATAGCAATGATTAGGTACATGTTAAGGACTGTTAACAAAGACTGAGGATTTGCAAAGGTGTCTGAGTGGATTTCCTAAAGAATGGTAAGGGCCAACATCTCTCTCCTACCTCATGTCCACAATGGTCATCACTATTTAGTCCTAGCACCCTTTCTGAGCTCAGGTCAGATCTTAGAATCCTTTCCAATACAAATGATAATGGCATTAGATCACATAAGAGGTAACCCATTTGACATCCCTTTCATGGAAAGTCAGCCTGATGCCATTACTCTTAATCACAGCTGAGGGGGAGTTGATTTGGAAAAGAGAGATGAGGTAAGTAAAAAGTAAAGTGAAGTCGCTCAGTCATGTTCGACTCTTTGGAACCCATGGACTGTAGCTTACCAGGCTCCTCTGTCCATGGGATTTTCTAGGCAAGAATACTGGAGTGGGTTGCCATTTTCTTCTCCAGGAGATCTTCCCGACCCAGGGATTAAACCCAGGTCTCCGCATTGTAGGTAGACGCTTTACCATATGATCCACCAGGGAAATCCCAGATGGACAGAAAAAGAACTTTAAAATGACTATGATCCCTTTGAACATCTTCTAAGTCCTTCCCCTATTGTTGTTGTTGTTCAGTAGCCCAGTCGTGTGTGACTCTTCGTGACCTCATGGACTGCAGCATGCCAGGCCTCCCTGTCCCTCACCATCTTCCAGAGTTTGCCCAAGTTCATGTTCATTGCATTGGTGATGCCCTCTTCTCCTTCTACCCTTGATCTTTCCCAGCATCCAATGAGTCATCTGTTAACATCAGATGACCAATATAGTGGGGCTTCAGCTTCAGCATCGGACCTTCTAGAGAATATTCACAGTTGATCTCCCTTAAGATTGACTGGTTTGATCTCCTTACTGTCCAAGGGACTTTCAGGAGTCTTCTCTATCACCACAGTTCGAAGGCATCAATTCTTTGGAGTTCTGCCTTCTTTACAATCCAGCTCTCACAACTGTATGTGACAACTGGGAAGACCATAGCCTGGGAAGACCTTTGTCAGCAGAATAATGTTGCTGGTTTTCAACACACTGGCTAGGTTTATCATCACTTTCCTGCCAAGAAGCAATCATATTCTGATATATTCAGATTTATAAGGTTTGCAATCATATTCTGATATATTCAGAAATATAAGTTCCCTCTCTCAAAATGGCAGATCTCATTTGTGCAACTGGGAATAAGACAAAGACTAATTCAGAGAATTCCAGCTGATGTTTTTATTTAGTGTGTGGCTAAATTTGCCCTTTCTTAAACATTTGCCCAATAGACCCTACTGACCAACCTTTTATCTTGAGGTAATGGATGTGAGAGTTGGACTGTGAAGACAGCTGAGCACTAAAAAATTGATGCTTTTGAACTGTGGTGTTGGAGAAGACTCTTGAGAGTCCCTTGGACTGCAAGGAGATCCAACCAATCCATTCTAAAGGAGATCAATCCTAGGTGTTCTTTGGAAGGAATGATGCTAAAGCTGAAACTCCAGTACTTTGGCCACCTCATACAAAGAGTTGACTCATTGGAAAAGACTCTGATGCTGGGAGGGATTGGGGGCAGGAGGAGAAGGGGATGACAGAGGATGAGATGGCTGGATGGCATCGCTGACTCGATGGACGTGAGTTTGAGGAAATCCGGGAGATGCTGATGGACAGGGAGGCCTGGCGTGCTGCGATTCATAGGGTTGCAAAGAGTCGGACAAGACTGAGCATCTGAACTGAACTGAACTGAACTGAACTGAACCTTTGAATACTTGAGGGAAAACTTGCCCCCTGAAAAGGACATGATTATTATTCTTTTAATCTCCTCCCCACCTGAGTAATTTCCATAAAAGTTCTGGGACAAGAAACCTACCTGGGCGTTCTGGGTTAATCCCAGCAAAATTACAATAAAATTGTTACTGGGAAGCTTATTTATGCTTTTATAAGTCCTAAGGCTCTTATTTCATTACGTCCTACTCACAGCACAGAATCTGTCAGAAATGATAAAGGATCATTCTCATTATAAACTCAAATTTAGCTCCCTTCCACTGATTACATCAACCTTTATTAGAGTAAGATATGACCGTTAGAAATCAGAGCTTTTCAGCAAAGTTTACTTTCATTTAATATGCGATGCCAAGCAAATCATGGTTTGCTTTTGGTTTATGAGTGGAATGAAGAATGGGAACTGTGCCATTTAGTGGATACACAGCAGCACAAACATCATGATATTCCCTTCATAATATAATTTACAGTTTACCTATAAATCATTGGCCCAGTTCTTATTTCTTCTCTCTCCCTGTCTATGTGTGTGTCTCATAGGAGCAAGACAAAAGGGAAGAAAAAGGAATGCAGACTAACGAACAAATGGACAGAGAGGGTGAAGGGATGCAGATAAGGGAGACTGTCCATTTTGAAAGCAGCAGTTTGTGAATTGACTAATAAAATTAATTATATTGCAGCTAGTGTAAGTTAAATAAATGATGTTTGGTTATTGAAAAATGCATTTCTTTCCAATATCTGCCAAAATTTAATATCTTTAAATAAATAAAGTGAACCAATACTGGTCTCGGGTGCTAAATAATAAATATTCACCTTCTCCTGTATTATCTTTCACCTAGAGATCACAAAGTTTGCTTAGCAATGCTAGAATTTTACAGAGTCTCATTAATGAAGATAAATCAAAATATGCACAGAGTGGGTTATTAAGGTGAAATGAGTTTTTTTATTTGTAAATGTGAAAAAATTAGGTCCTTGTTAATAATACCCCCAACTCTGCTGCAGAGTCCCTGCCCTTTAATCAGTTCTTTTTCCTGCCATTATTTTGTGCTTTGTTAGCCATGGTTTGCTTTGTTACTAGTGACAAAATAAGATCTAAGTTACACATCTTTAAAATTAAAAATAAATAAAAGGAAATCTAAAGGATATTCCTGGAAACAAGTATTCAAAACCATAATTATGATCTTTGCCCTTCTGGTGGTTTCAAGATAATCCCCAAAAGCTTCAGCCCTGAATGAGCCTTTCAATCTATGATTCCATATAAGAAAAGTACATTTCAATTTCGAAACAGGACTCTAGATTTTTTCCAGGATAACTGACCTAGTTCCAATTGCATGCTTCTAACATTAGCATGTACTACATAACTCTAAATTGGATACTTTACCATGTGGTTGGCTGCTTTCCCTACATTAGTGTTTTGTTTTTTTTTTTCATGCTACTGTTTTGCCTGGAAACTGGCCTTTACCCTCCTCGGAGTCCTCTTAACTGGCCTTTGCATCCGTGTAACCTCATGAAACAATCTGCATCACACAACTCTTTGCTTAATAATAGACCACATTAAGTTACTGACATTTTATGTGTTTGTTCCTTTGTTTCTCAACCAGACAATAAATCTATGCACTGCCTCAACTGCACTCAGCTTGTTCATGCAGCGCACACTGTTTACAGTAAGCAGAAACTTAAGGATCATAAATAGTTTGTACTTATTGTGTAGTCTTTTCAGTTGGAGCAATAATGAAAGCAATGTTTACAAGGGCTTATCTAGAGTAGGTATGCAACTGTATTTGTATATATCAAGATTGCCGAGAGAAATATCAATAACCTCAGATATGCAGATGACACCACCCTTACAGCAGAAAGTGAAGAGGAACTCAAAAGCATCTTGATGAAAGTGAAAGAGGAGAGTGAAAAAGTTGGCTTAAAGCTCAACATTCAGAAAACGAAGATTATGGCATCTGGTCCCACCACTTCATGGGAAATAGATGGGAAACAGTGGAAACAGTGTCAGACTTTATTTTTCTGGGCTCCAAAATCACTGCAGATGGTGACTGCAGCCATGAAATTAAAAGACGCTTGCTCCTTGGAAGGAAAGTTATGACCAACCTAGATAGCATATTCAAAAGCAGAGACATTACTTTGCCAACAAAGGTTCGTCTAGTCAAGGCTATGGTTTTTCCTGTGGTCATGTATGGATGTGAGAGTTGGACTGTGAAGAAAGCTGAGCACCGAAGAATTGATGCTTTTGAACTGTGGTGTTGGAGAAGACTATTGAGAGTCCCTTGGACTGCAAGGAGATCCAACCAGTCCGTTCTGAAAGGGATCAGCCCTGGGATTTCTTTGGAAGGAATGATGCTAAAGCTGAAACTCCAGTTCTTTAGCCACCTCATGCGAAGAGTTGACTCATTGGAAAAGACTCTGATGCTGGGAGGGATCTCCCAGGAGGAGAAGGGGATGACAGAGGATGAGATGGCTGGATGGCATCACTGACTCGATGGACGTTAGTCTGAGTGAACTCTGGGAGTTGGTGATGGACAGGGAGGCCTGGCATGCTGCGATTCATGGGGTCGCAAAGAGTCAGACACGACTGAGCGACTGATCTGATATATAGATAGATATATATATATATATATATATATATATATATATATATAAAACATTCCTAAGGATAGAGTCCATATCTATTGTCTGTTTTCCCTATCATTCTAAGATTTATAAAGCCAGAAGTGGCATACAGCAACCACCTAACAGCTGCATTGTGCATGCATGTGTGTGTGCTCAGTCGCTCAGCCATGTCTGACTCTTTGCAACCCCATGAACTGTACACCACCAGGCTCCTCTCTCCATGGGATTGTCCAGGCAAGAATACTGTAGTGGGTTGCCACTTACTCCTCCAGGGGATCTTCCCAACCCAGGGACTATACTTGCATCTCCCATGCTCCTGCATTGCAAGCAGATTCCTTACCACTGCACTACCTAGGAAACCCAATAGGTGCACATCACTGTCCATTTGCTACACTGAGTGTTTTTCTCTTGCCAATTTCCTAACAGTACATATAAGGTAGCATGACTGCCAACATAAATACATCCTTTCAGAACTTAATTTCCTTCTTTAAGCTGAGAGGCATTTGATTATTTTATTATTTATTTCAGAATGTATAACCCAAGGTCATAGGGATAAGTTTGGAAGCACAATGTGTAAACATATGCTAGTTGAGAGCACATGAAAACTCTCTCCATTCCTTCTGAAACCTGCATGTCAGCAAAAACCAGGGGTTTGGGAAGGAGAAAAGGAGTAAACAGGAGTCCAGGATGCCAAGAAAACTACATTATTTATTATAATATTTTAATGAGTCCTTGAAATTTTTGATGCCCTGAAAAACCTGATGTTTAAATTTAACAAAAATAGACAATTTTTCAGCACAGAAATAGACAAGAGATCCAATAGCTTCTTTAAAAAGTAAAGATTGACAATGTTCAAGGAAAACATTTTAAGTGAAACCATGGAAGCGAGAGCCTTAACACTGAGAGTTCTTTGAGTCTATTTTCATTGCATGGGGCTTATAATGAGGTTACAGATAGAGAATGGATATCTGAAAAGGAAAATCCATTCTCCCTGAAAGGTTAATGATTTTGTAAAAGGCACCAAAACTGCCAGTATTTTATTACTCCTTTGATGCCCTTATAGGAGCAAATGTAGCACAAAGATATAAATCATAGGCTTTGAAATAGACAAACTTGAATTTGAGACTTGAGTCTAGCATTTCCTAACTGGTTGTGGGCAAGCTCTTTTTGAGTTATCTCGTCTCTAAAAATTGAGATACAAATAGTATCTCATATCAAAATAATTTGAAATTAAACTGATTAAACAAGATAATATATGTAAAGCATTTGGTAAAGCATAAAGCACACAGCAAGCACCTAGTAAGCTGGCAAGGACAACAGTATCATATTCCACTCATAAACTATGGTCTTAAGGAATTTTTTTTTGGGAAATGCAAATTTCACAAATGGTTCTTCAGATCTGGAAATCATTATAAGTGAATAAAATGCTCAGGAATCTACTAACAATTTTGCAAAAAAGCATATAGTGGGGAAAGGCTTAAAATATCAGAGTAAAAGGACCTTAAGCTTACCTCCTTTTGCAAGCACACCAAAATCAGAACTAACTGCAGAACAAATATTGATTAAAAAAAAAAAAATGGAGCCTACTAAAAGAAGATATTCTACATCCAAAGACATATAGAAGAAACCCACCAAGATGGTAGGAGTGCACTCACAATATAATCACATCCCATAAACCCCACATAGGTGATCCATAAATTGGAGAACAATTATAAAGCAGAAGTTCTCCCATAGAAGTGAGAGTTCTGAGCCCCATGTCAGGATGCCCAGTCTGGAGGTCTGGCATTGACAGGAAGAGCTCCCAGAGCATTCAGCTTTGAAGGTCAGCAGGGCTTGAGTGCAGGAGACCCACAAGATGGGAGAAATAGACTCCACTCTCGGAGGGTGCACCAAAGGTCTCACGCATATTGGGAGGAAGGCAAAAGCAGTAATTTCATAGGAGCCTGGGCCAGACCTATATCCAGACCTTGGAGGACCTCCTGGAGAGGTGAGCAGATGGCTGTGGCTCACTGTGGGGACAAGGACACTGGTGGCAGAGGTACTGGGGAGTATTCACTGGTGTCAGCTCTCTTGGAGGCTGTCCTTTTGGAACCAAGACCTGTACTCACCCAATAGCCTATGAGTTAAGTTCCAGTGTAGGAACACTCTGGACAATAAGGAACAGGATGGGAACACATGCCCATCTTAGCAGGCAGGCTGCCAAAAGAGTTTCTGAACCCACAGCCACCGCTAGACACAATGCTTGATGTGGCCCTGCCCACCAGGGGCCAAGACCTAGCCCCACCCACCAGTGAGCAATGACAGGCCTCTCCCACCAGGAATCCTGCACAAATCTCTAAACTACCCTCAAATACCAAGAGGCAGGTACCAGAAGCAAGAAATAATATAAGCTGGGTGCTTGCAGAAGTGAGGCTCTAAACAATTCAGAACCTACTCTGCGGACATCTGGTCCTTGGCTTATGCTGATGAGGGGTGAGTGTACTGCTGAGACAAATAGGGCATCCCCTATAGAGGGCCACTTTTCCAAGGTCAAGAAATATAAATAACCTTCCACATACATAAAGATACAAACGGAACGACCCTACCTAGTATCTCTTGTGTTTCCTCTTATTCCCCCTCTAAGCAAGCATGACTCTCACCTTCACCTCATTCAGCTCTTTGTTCAAATAGCCTTTTCTGACTGTCCTATTGCATCTGACTCCAATCTCTATTCCCTGCCATCATTCTCTACTTGATTTTTCTTCAGAGAATTTTTTCACTAATATATTATATATATTTACTTATTTATAGTTCAATTTTTTGTCACCTTATGCCAAGAATGTAAACACTGTGATAACAGGGAGGTTTTTTCCTATTCTCTTCACAGATTTTGAGTACCTATTATATTCTAGAATTTTGTTGTGTGCCTGGTTCCTACCCTGCCCAGAAGTTTCAGTCTCCTAGCCAGTATAGACCTTTTCACAACCCAGAAGGGAGTTCTAAAAGAAGAAATAAGTTGAACTTAGCAATTTATTTGGCTTGTGACGGTCAGGAGAATGAGCATAATTCTCCCAAAGAGGTCATAGTCAGTCTTTACAGCAGAAGTTTTACCTTTCTTTTCCCTGGCTAATTATGCTGAATTTAGACATAAAAAGTCAGAGATTTAAACATAGTCACATCATTAAAAGTTCATTAATATAGAATTATCACTTTTTCTAGAAGTATTTGCATAGAGATGATATATTCTACTCCATATGGTATGTAAGGAAAATCTTGCAGGAAGACAGGAAGGAAAAAAATCCACAAGATTAGATGTTAAAGTCTCTTAGGAATCTATCTTCTTGCTGTAGTTATGATGTGATGAATCCCAGTCAACTGTCTATGGCTTGTACAAGGCTGACTATCCACTCATGTACCATTCCTGCTCTGGATGGTATTAACAGATGTGCTTTATATTTGAAATTAGGCTCCTGACTCTGTTAATAAGCCATTCGTTTTCAGGACTTTTCCTACAGGGCAAATCCTTCTGTAATGAGTCAAATATGTTTTCTTCCCCCATTTTCCTTCATAGAACAATCACCCTACATTAAAAATGACTGGTGAGGATTTGATCTACAGCCTTAGGCTAGAGCATAGTATAAAGGTAACTGAGTCCCACAATAATTGGCACCCTTATTGTTGACTCAGAATTACACCACCTTCAATCTCTAATAGAACTGAACAGTTCTGATGCCATGAGTTAATGCAGAATTACATGTTGCAGTCAAGGGGGTTTGAGAGTATCCCCTGCACAGCTCATGGGTGGCAGGGTAGATTCCGGGGACTCTCTTTACCTAAGGTGCTGAAGGATGATAGGAGTTTCTGAATACACCAGTTTCCAAGACTGGACATTCTGCCACTTAGATGAAAATTGAGACTCTCCTATACATATTAAACAACTCACTCCTTTTCTCTTGCTTCAGTAAATCCAGCACCAGTCATTACTTCTTTCCTATTAGTTCCATGATAAATTTGGCAATCTGAAAGTCACTGTCTATCATTTTGTTTATTATAAAGACTCCCGAGTACATGACACAAAACATTGGCAAGATTCGGATGACTTTGATAGGTCTCTCATTGCTTAAATGCACACAAAGTGTTAACAAATATTGAAGAATATGTCAAACAGTGTTAATAAATATTGAGGTAGCCAGCAGTGTCCCAAGAGTGATGAGCTATGGGGAAATGGAAAAAGCCCACAGAGAATGCTCAGGGGAAATGCTGGTGAACCTTAAAGAAACCCTTCAAACACATTAGCGCTCTGAGGCAAACATCAAAACTAATGATGTGTTTGCAAAGAGATGTGTATTTGCCAGGAGAACAGGGTAAATGAGGCATGAGCCAAGCAGAAAGCCTCTGCATGTGGTTTTGAGGCAAATGGTAGGGTGGGAGAAAAGCAGGATGTACCAATCTTAAATTCTGGCAAAGTTCTTGGCAAGTAAAGCAAAAAAAAAAACAATTAAAGTATTCATTGAACACTTGTTCTTGTCTGCCTGGCACTCATCCTTTCCCCAGTTTCTTTTTTAAAAACACACCTGCCACTTGTAAATCATGTTGTTGACATATAGAGGTTTGCCACATCCTCAGTTCCAGGGCCTCGCCTGTGATTCATAAATGGCCTATCAAAACATCACATCTGGTTGATTGAAGCATAGACAGGTGACCCAAATCCAGATAACCTGAATCAATGAGAGTTATGTTATGAACCTTGATTAGAAACACTGAGAAACAGAGCATTTATTTTGCTAGCTTGAAACTAACAGGATGAAAACCATTAGCTGCAGAGATCAACATAAAAGGGGAGTGAACTTTATAAGAATGCCAAAACAGAATGTAGAAAAGCAATATGGAGGGAAGTGATTTTAATCAAGATGTAATTTCAGTCTTTGAAATAAGCCTTGTATTAAACTTCTAATTTGATGACCCAATACATTTATTTTTGCTTAAGCCTATTGTGTAAGTTTTCTGTCATTTTCACCTGAATCCATATTTCTATCAAGAATGTATGAACTTTTTCCCATCAATATCTGAACCATAAAAAGGAGGCATTTCCCTCCATATCCTTACTTGTGAAGTGTGCAGCATATTTTAGCAGTACACAGTGTTCCTCATACTATGAGGTCAGAAAACTACCCTTTTCCTCTAAGCTGCTTGAAATTGTTTACTTTATTTACCAGGATATCCACCCTCTATATTCTTATCATCTTCTTCCAGAATCTCTAAGTGCCTCTGACTGCCAACAGCCTCCTGTAAAGATTAAGCTTCCTGTCCCCATATTATGATGCCTTCACTTAATGAATTAAATATTTGATCTTCATCTACTTTTTCTCAGCAACTGAGACTTTTCTTTCTTTCTCCAAAACAAACCTGATAACCTGCAGTCTGGAAACTGACCTCTGCTAAATTCAAGTTTCTTAATCTCCAACTACTGTACTCACAGAAGGCACTACTGTCCTTCCATATCTTGGATAAGAAACATTCTTAGTGGAACAAATAATTCACCCTTCATAATAGAAAAGAACTGGTAAGAATTTTATGTAATAGTAGTGGATGATTCACAGGTGCCTGTTTATATTTCTTGAAAATGAGAGAACTCAGTTTTCATAAACAAAAATTTAAATAAATATAATTTTAAAGATTTTAAATGGGTATGTTTCCTGTAACAGGAATGCACCAAACCCCGAGGGAGCTCATCACCACCAGATCTGCCTTATAGGAAATGCTAAAGAGAGTCCTTTGAGTATAAGTAAAATAATGCTATTAACATCATAAAAGCAAAAGGTATAAATCTCACTAATAATGGTAAACATATAGCTATAGTTAGATTCTGATATATGGCAATAGTGGTCATATTTTATTTATAACTAGAATTTAAAAGGTAAAAATAAAGCATAGTCTAAAAACTATAACTACAGCAATATGTTATTAATTACACAATATGAGAAAAAAAGTAACCTGTAACAGCAATAACCAAAAATGTGAGGGGAAGGAGAAGCAAAAATGTGAAGTTTACAAATATTACTGAAGTTAAGTTGTTATGAGTTTAAACAGGGTATTAAAGAGCTTCCTTGGTGGCTCAGAAGTAAAGAATCCATCTGCCAATGCAGACGATAAGGGTTCAATCCATGGGTTGGGAAGGTCCCCTCAAGTAGGAAATGGCAACCCACTCCAGTATTCTTGCCTGAGAAATCCCATGGACAGAGGAGCCTGGTAGGCTAAAGTCCACGGGGTAGCAATGAGTCAGAGTCAACTTAGCAACTAAAAAACAACATTATAAGTTTAAGATGCTTTAAGTAAACCTCATAGTGACCACAAGGAAAATTCCAGTGGTAATTACACAAAAGAACATAAAAAAGAAGTCAAAACATACTGATATCACCAAATAGCAAAACTGAAAAAAAAAGCAGGATAAGAAAAAATGGATGTGCAAAACAATCAGAAAACATTTAAGAAAATGGCAATCAATATTCCTGGTCTATTAATAGTTACTTTAAATGTAAATAAATTAAATTTTCTGAATAGAAGATGCAGAACGACTGAATGAATAAAAAAAAAAAGTAGAATCCAACAATCTGCTGCCTATAAGAGATTCACTTTAGCCTTAAATACACACAAAGACTGAGCGTTAAGGGAAGGGAAAAATATGTTAAACAAATGGTAAGCAAAACAAAGCGTGAGTAGCTATACTTAGACAAAGGAGATTTTAAACTAAAAATTGTTTTGAAAAAAAAAGACAAAGAAGGGCATAATGATAAGAGGATCAATTCATCAAGAAGATATCACAGTTGTAAATATTTATGAACCCAACATTGCAACACTTATATATGAATCAAAAACACAATATATGAATCAAAACAAACACAGCTAAAAGGAAAAATGAAGCATATGAATCTAATACTCCACTCTCAACAATAGCTAGATCATCCAGACGGAAAGTCAATAAGCAACCAGCAGATTGGAACAGAATCATAGACCAAATGAGCCTAACAGATATATCTAGAACATTCTGTTCAACAATAGCAGAATTCTTCTTAAAGGCACATGGAACAGAAGGGAATGTGACAGAGGAGCAGACAATTGAGTCCAGAAGGACTCTCTGGTTGCCTACAAAGATTTTCTCTCCTGTAATAGGTAGACAAAGAAAGAAGAGGGCTAAGATTGAGGCTTAATATCAATGACATAAAAAACTCAAGCAGGGCATATTTCATATGCCATACGGTAGGCCTTGGTTAGGAAAATCTGTTTCTGACACACTGCAAGGGGACAAATGGGTAGATGATCCCTAAAATCTTGATCTTTTGAACACTTTGAGTCTACAGAAATGGCATTCCCATTCTTTTTAAAACGATCATTCTCCCTTTTATGGAAGACAAATACAGAGATCTCTTTCCCATAAGACAACTTGAGCTCCACTCCTACCTCCCCTGCTGGCCACTAGCTTTAGAACTAAAGTAATATGATCAGGACAACAGTCAGAATAAAGTTCAGGATCAGGGTCAAGTCGTTCCTCCAAAGCTCTGGCGCCAGTGGACCAGGGTATTTTCACTCACAGGCAGCCCTGGGAGAACCACGCTCTTCCCTCTGTAACCAGGCTGCTCTAGAGAACTCCACAAAAGTAGTTAGACATGTTGAACCTAAGTCCCCAGCGGGGGACACGCAGAACCTGATACGGAGCTACAAGTGTGAGTGTGCAAGTCCTGTCATGAACCAAAGGAACTGAACTAAACTCGGTGTTCAAGACATGCAAATGCCTAGGACTCAAAATTTTAAGTCACCTCAGAGAGTAGAATAATAAATGAAGGGCTATAGTACATCAAGGCACAGTTGTCCCCAAGCACTTTTTATATGATAGTTATATATATATTTTGACTGAAATATAGATCTGTGTGTGTGTATATATATATATACACACACACATATATATATGAAATATATACATATATATTTCAGTCAAAATATGAAGTTTCTACTGTTCTCTACTGACTGAAAGTCCAATAACAAAGCTAAGTTTCTTGAGGCACAGAATTAAATCTTAAATAACACATGGTTTATCTGTGAGAGTCACTAACTGAGGGGCAACTCTAGCTTCTGTCCAGCATCTAAATTGTGTCTAGGCTTTCTATTTTGTTCCATTGATCTATATTTCTGTCTTTGTGCCAGTACCATACTGTCTTGATAACTGTGGCTTTGTAGTAGAGCCTGAAGTCAGGTAGGTTGATTTCTCCAGTTCCATTTTTCTTTCTCAAGATCGCTTTGGCTATTCGAGGTTTTTTGTATTTCCATACAAATTGTGAAATTATTTGTTCTAGCTCTGTGAAGAATACTGTTGGTAGCTTGATAGGGATTGCATTGAATCTATAAATTGCTTTGGGTAGTATATTCATTTTCACTATATTGATTCTTCCAATCCATGAACATGGTATATTTCTCCATCTATTAGTGTCCTCTTTGATTTCTTTCACCAGTGTTTTATAGTTTTCTATATATAGGTCTTTAGTTTCTTTAGGTAGATATATTCCTAAGTATTTTATTCTTTTCGTTGCAATGGTGAATGGAATTGTTTCCTTAATTTCTCTTTCTGTTTTCTCATTATTAGTGTATAGGAATGCAAGGGATTTCTGTGTGTTGATTTTATATCCTGCAACTTTACTATAATCATTGATTAGTTCTAGTAATTTTCTGGTGGAGTCTTTAGGGTTTTCTATGTAGAGGATCATGTCATCTGCAAATAGTGAGAGTTTTACTTCTTCTTTTCCAATTTGGATTCCTTTTATTTCTTTTTCTGCTCTGATTGCTCTGGCCAAAACTTTCAAAACTATGTTGAATAGTAATGGTGAAAGTGGGCACCCTTGTCTTGTTCCTGACTTTAGAGGAAATGCTTTCAATTTTTCACCATTGAGGATAATGTTTGCTGTGGGTTTGTCATATATAGCTTTTATTATGTTGAGGTATGTTCCTTCTATTCCTGCTTTCTGGAGAGTTTTTATCATAAATGGGTGTTGAATTTTGTCAAAGGCTTTCTCTGCATCTATTGAGATAATCATATGGTTTTTGTTTTTCAATTTGTTAATGTGGTGTATTACATTGATTGATTTGCGGATATTGAAGAATCCTTGCATCCCTGGGATAAAGCCCACTTGGTCATGGTGTATGATCTTTTTAATGTGTTGTTGGATTCTGATTGCTAGAATTTTGTTTAGGATTTTTGCATCTATGTTCATCAGTGATATTGGCCTGTAGTTTTCTTTTTTTGTGGGATCTTTGTCAGGTTTTGGTATTAGGGTGATGGTGGCCTCATAGAATGGCACAAAGACAGAAATATAGATCAACGGAACAAAATAGAAAGCCCAGAGATAAATCCACGCACATATGGACACCTTATCTTTGACAAAGGAGGCAAGAATATACAATGGATTAAAGACAATCTCTTTAACAAGTGGTGCTGGGAAATCTGGTCAACCACTTGTAAAAGAATGAAACTAGAACAATTTCTAACACCATATACAAAAATAAACTCAAAATGGATTAAAGATCTCAATGTAAGACCAGAAACTATAAAACTCCTAGAGGAGAACATAGGCAAAACACTCTCTGACATACATCACAGCAGGATCCTCTATGATCCACCTCCCAGAATATTGGAAATAAAAGTAAAAATAAACAAATGGGACCTAATTAAACTTAAAACCTTCTGCACATCAAAGGAAACTATTAGCAAGGTGAAAAGACAGCCTTCAGAATGGGAGAAAATAATAGCAAATGAAGCAACCGACAAACAACTAATCTCAAAAATATACAAGCAACTCCTATAGCTCAACTCCAGAAAAATAAATGACCCAATCAAAAAATGGGCCAAAGATCTAAATAGACATTTCTCCAAAGAAGACATACAGATGGCTAACAAACACATGAAAAGATGCTCAACATCACTCATTATCAGAGAAATGCAAATCAAAACCACTATGAGGTACCATTTCACACCAGTCAGAATGGCTGCGATCCAAAAGTCTACAAATAATAAATGCTGGAGAGGGTGTGGAGAAAAGGGAACCCTCTTACACTGTTGGTGGGAATGCAAACTAGTACAGCCACTATGGAGAACAGTGTGGAGATTCCTTAAAAAACTGGAAATAGAACTGCCTTATGATCCAGCAATCCCACTGCTGGGCATACACACTGAGGAAACCAGAAGGGAAAGAGACACGTGTACCCCAATGTTCATCACAGCACTGTTTATAATAGCCAGGACATGGAAGCAACCTAGATGTGCATCAGCAGATGAATGGATAAGAAAGCTTTGGTACATATACACAATGGAGTATTACTCAGCCATTAAAAAGAATACATTTGAATCAGTTCTAATGAGGTGGATGAAACTGGAGCCTATTATACAGAGTGAAGTAAGCCAGAAGGAAAAACACCAATACAGTATACTAACGCATATATATGGAATTTAGAAAAATGGTAACGATAACCCTGTATACGAGGCAGCAAAAGAGACACTGATGTATAGAACAGTATTGTGGACTCTGTGGGAGAGGGAGAGGGTGGGAAGATTTGGGAGAGTGGCATTGAAACATGTGAAACGTCATGTATGAAACGAGATGCCAGTCAGGGTTCAGTGCACGATGCTGGATGCTTGGGGCTGGTGCACTGGGACGACCCAGAGGGACGGTGTGGGGAGGGAGGAGGGAGGAGGATTCAGGATGGGGAACACATGTATACTAATTAAATAATTTTCTATTAAAGAAAAAAAAATAGAAAAAAAAATAAATTGCGTCTAGGCAATGTGATGCCTGGTGAATATGGACTCCACCAATTCTTCATATTCATTAAAAAAAAAAAAAAAAAAACTGATTCCAGAATGACACCAGAATGGCTACAGAATGAATTCTGGTCATAGCTGGTGTAGAGACAGCAAGGTTGCAGCAAGCATGCCAATCCCATCTATTCACCATATTTCCCTAGGACCTCGTTTTGAAACAGATTCTGAGGCCATGTCTTGTCTCAGTGTCAAAGATTAATGTTGGGTAAAGAGAGTATAGTTTCAGCACAGGAATTCTGCAGTCATTGTCACTAGCAAAGTGTAATAGGGATATTATAATTTCTTGGTTATCACCATAAGGAAAATATCAATCAAAGGCTTTCATTCATGCCATTAATTTAGGCATGTGATCCTAGAAAAAGGATGATAAGGAAGTTAAAGAAAGAAAGTCAATTTAAAAGGCATCACTGAGTTGCCTACTGCCATGGGATACTTATCAATGACCCTAGGAAGCACTATGTGAAATCATCAGAAATACACCTCAGGAACTGTCACCTGAAGAATGAAAAGGGAAAGTATCTGACAAATGTCTCCCATAGCCATTGGACAGAGATGATCCAGTTGTTGTGTGGGACATGAAATGCGGCCCTGGCAGTTTTTATCCAGACAAAGCAAGTTCAAGATTATAAGGAATGGCCTACTGCAGTTAGTTGTATAAAATGTGGGGCTAGGAGGATATGAAGTTGTACAGAAGAGGTGATACAGACTTCTATCCGCTTTTTTTTAAGAGTTTATCTCCATTATAGGCAGCACTGACTCTTTCTTCAAAACTTCCTCAAATGTCACCATTTAAACAAACTGTGTACAACTTCTGTAAATTACTCAGAAATTGCATTCCTTGGATCCACAGTCTAATAATTTAGTTCAAATTCAAATTTAATTTCTGGACCCAGTATAACATACCATTCAAACTTAAGACATAGCTACAACACTGGAAACAATGTCAATGACATAAAATTAACAAACGAGCATGCTCTAAATTAGGATAAAACAGCACTCCCTATAAAAAGGAATTAACGTGATATATATACTTACTCTTTTCTGGAAAAATATGATTCCCACAAGATTTTGAAGAATTGTACAATGATAATAAAGAAGGCACATAATAAATGTTGAGATATGAAGGTACTCTACAATGGGTTATAAATTTGTAACTTTGTTGTCCATACATTTTCAACGAACTTGCAAAGTTCTAGAACTTTTTAATTTAAGAGAGAATAGTTTTATTTTTTTCAGCCATAATGGAGTAATTGTCAGAACATTTTCAAAATTTCATTAATCCATGCATCATAAAGTAGGAAATTATTTTTATCCCTACTCTAATCTGTCATTTTACTTAATCCAAGAGGCAAAACACCTGTTTTCTGCTGATTCCAAAGGTGGAATTAAGACCGATGTGTTCACGGGCCATTGCAGTTACATGGCAGGATTTAAAATTAGAGTTGCTATTGATATCATCTCCTCTTTGGCATGATTAAAATTGTTGCTACAGGTAGGAGAATGCATATGGGCATGGTAAAGACTTTGACTTTGCAGAATAAAGAAACTTGAAATTGTGACCCATTGATGCAGTCAATAGGGCACAAAGATTTTCTCATCAGGCACATAGGGAACCTGTGGAGTTACTCATTTCACTTCTTGCTCCTTAATTCTCTGGAAAAAATTATCATTTGCTGAGCACCTGGACTATGTTTGAAATTCACAGATCAAGATCAAGAAAATTTCAGATCCTGTTAAGTATAAGGTGTGTGCATGCGTGCCCAGTCGTTTCCAGCTCTTAGACTCCATAGATTGTAGCCCGCCAGGCTCCTCTGTCCATGGGATTCTCTGGGCAAGAATACTGAAGTGGGTTGCTGTGGCCCGCCTCCAGGGGATCTTCCCAACCCAGGAATCTAACCCATGTCTCCTGCGTCTCCTGCACTGGCAGGCAGACTTTTTACCACCTGAAGTATAATCCAGCATGTTTTATCTGTTCCCCTACAAAGACTACTTGGATGCTTATACAAAATTTGTCTTCGAAAGGCAAAGGTTACTTAAAATTCTTTAGTAATAAATATACAAATTCCTACATGAAGTGGGTTTCTTTGAAGCTTCCTCATTTAAGGTTTTTTTCCTAAGAATGTGATGGTATAAAAGAGAGAGTGCACAATAAAGAACTCTAATGGCTGGAAAACTGGCCAGAATTTAAAACAATGAAGTTCAGAAGACTAAACCATAGGGTGAAATGGAAAGTTTGAGCACATGGCTCCATCCTCAATTAAAAGCTTTGGGAATGTAGTGTCTCAGTTGCTCTAAAGAATACAGTGAGTCTTAACACTAAGGACCCAGGGTTGAAGACACAGGCAGGAAAAATGGGGAGAGAAAGGTTACAGGAAGTTATGACATGGATGGAAAATACAGGATACAAATGCCACCACACCAATTTCCTACACATGGCAGAAAACATCAATTTATCATAAAAGACTTTACTTTCTGAATGCTAATAAAGCCACAAGATTTGTGTGAAGAAAACTGTCCATGCAAGCACAACCAAAACTTCAAGGCAATCTTACTCGTCATCTCTGATGATTTATGTCCATAATCAGTGTTATCTCAAATACTCTAAATACAACATACCCTAATCCACTGGGGCATTTTGAATGAGTAGTAAAGGATTATTACAGAAACTACCTAGAAATGTTCCTACTCTTTAACTTTAGAATGCTTCTTGTCTAAACCCCCATTTATCACTTAGTCATGTATGTGCTGTTGTTCTTTAGTCACTCAGCCGTCCAACTCTTTTGAGACCCCCATGGACTCTAGCCCACCAGGCTCTTCTATCCACTGGATTTTCCAGGCAAGAATACTCAGATGGGTTGCCATTTCCTTCTCTAGGGGATCTTCCCACACCTTGAGGAGAACCTGAGTCTGTTGCATTGGCAGGCAGATTCTTTAACACTGAGACACCTGGGAAGCCCCATGAACGTACTACCTTGAGAACTGATCCCTTTCTCTAGTAAAAGTATTTAGCTGCATTTTGTTTGATGTTTTATAAAAAGACTTCCACATGAATTACTATTTCTGATGCTTATAACCATGCTATAAGGAAAAATATTCCAGCATAATTCCTTTCCCATTCTAAGGAGAAAAACATGGTGATGAAAGGAGTTAAGAAACACCCCCCGATTCTTATTTCTAGTAACAAGAACAACTAAAATTAAAGTTAGAATTTCAATCAGAGTAGTTGTTTTTCATTAATTTTGCACATTGGGAGATGTGGCTCAAAGTGCTGTCTAAAAAAAGTTAGCTAATACAATGACTTTGAAAACTATAAGAATAAATTATTTATAAAACATCTTCCCAAAACAGCACCTATGGATTTTGTGGTTAAGCCTAGAAAGGTTTTCCTAGCTTTCTTGAGGGTTTCAACCTGCTATTTAAGAGCTGGAAACCACCTAGTTTAATCTATCACTTCTGTCGCCAGCATTAATAATACACCAAAACTCTAAGAGTAGAGCACCACAAAAATATACCATGACATACATCACAGAAAGGAGATTACTTCCTCAAACTCCAGGCATTTGTTTTTGCATTAAAAAAAAAATATTTAATTATTTTAGGTTGTCTTAAGTAGAAGGGCTACAAATGCTATTATATACCAGAAAATTACCAAGCTTTATTAAATTTGCAGGAACAATGTTCAGCTTAACTATCTTCTCATATATTTTGTATCATTGGCTGTGACACTGTAAGCAAATAATCTTAGAAAAGACCTATTATCAAAATCAATACATTGTCCTCTCTCTTCCAAGCCATAGTTTCTTCCAGAAACAATGGTCCCAGAATTCTTAGCATAATGAATCAGCTTAAAATATATTCCTTAAATGAAGAATTCAATAAGTCATCCTCTTGGTGGTTGCTAGAAATGGCAGGTTGAACGTGGAGAAAACGGGGGAAGAGAGTAAAAAATTACAAACTTCCAATTATAAAAGAAAGGGATGGTAAGGATGTAATGTACAGCATGATAACCACAGTCTACACTATATATATATATATTTTTTTTTCCTGAGCATATACAATCCCCAGAATCTTGTCAAGCATTTCTGCCAAAATTGCCTTGCTCTTCCCAAGAGAAATTCCAGTGTACACTAATATTTCTACATCACTACGCTTTATGCATATGTTTTTCTTTTTCTAACTAGATTCTAAGACCTTTTAAAAATCATGTGGTAAAGTGTAATGGTGTCCAGCTTTACAGACAATCATTCCAGATCAAGATACTGGCTCTACTGATTTTCATGTGCACAATCTTCAGGAGGTTACTTAATTTCTCTAACCTGGAGTCTTCACCTACTTAGATAATAAAATTTATCTCAAAGATGGAATAATACACATCAAATGTCCTGTACATAATGGGACCTCAATATACATAATTTTCCAAATCTATCTGAATCATACGTCATATCTGCTGCGTTCATTTAGCACTTAAAATATTGCTCAGCACAGCAGAGTTTTTCAATTAAGAATTAACAGTGTAATGACTGTGGTGTTCTGAGATCCCAGCAGAATGGTGTACTTACTCTAGGCAAAAATGAAGAGCCTCCATACTCTGTTATTACCATTGCCCCATGAAGAATATCTCTTCATGCATCCCCTGAAATGTCCAATGTCCTGGAACAAAATTATAATTTACAAATCTGAATGAGAGTATCACAATGAAAACTGAAATTTACTATGTGTGTGGACAAATTGAAGGTACAATAGAAAGACAATTTCTTTATGAAAACAAATGTCCTTTTAAGAAATATTTAAAAATACATGTTCTTTATAAGCACACTCTCAAAAATGACAACCTATACCATTCAATGAAATTCCTCTATAGTGTCAAACACGTTATAATAATTAATACTAGTGCCAAGGGACGGAAGGCAATGGCACCCCACTCCAGTACTCTTGCCTGGAAAATCCCATGGATGGAGGAGCCTGGTGGGCTGCAGTCCATAGGGTCGCTAAGAGTTGGATATGACTGAGCGACTGAGCAACTTCAATTTTCACTTTCATGCATTGGAGAAGGAAATGGCAACCCACTCCAGTGTTCTTGCCTGGAGAATCCCAGGGATGGGGCAGCCTGGTGGGCTGCCGTCTCTGGGGTCGCACAGAGTCAGACACGACTGAAGCAACTTAGCAGCAGCAGCAGCAGCAGCAGCAGTGCCCAGAGAAGCAGTTGGTCAATCTTTAATTCTTACTGTACCGTAATGTAGGCCAAATTAAATCTTCTTCCAAAACTCACATTCTTATGATATTTATCTAATGGAAAGAGCAAAATCACAATTACAGGCAGAGCTGAAGTATCAAAGTGAAAAATTCAATGCAAGTTTAACAATATCAGTTGTATTGTTTCAGAAAACTGTATTCAATTAGTGCTTTGTTTTACTTGAAAAGGATGACAATAAAAACAAGCACAAAAAAAGAATTACATATGACCTTGAGACCTGATGTTCCCATAAGAAAGGAAAAAATATTTCAATAAGTGACTCTGTCAGTTCAGTTCAGTTCAGTCACTCAGTCGTGTCCGACTCTTTGCGACCCCATGAATCGCAGCACGACAGGCCTCCCTGTCCATCACCAACTCCCAGAGTTCACTCAGACTCACGTCCATCGAGTCAGTGATGCCATCCAGCCATCTCATCCTCTGTCGTCCCCTTTTTCTCCTGCCCCCAATCTCTCCCAGCATCAGAGTCTTTTCCAATAAGTCAACTCCTCGCATAAGGTGGCCAAAGTACTAGAGTTTCAGCTTTAGCATCATTCCTTCCAAAGAACACCCAGGACTGATCTCCTTTAGAATGGACTGGTTGGATCTCCTTGCAGTCCAAGGGACTCTCAAGAGTCTTCTCCAACACCACAGTTCAAAAGCATCAATTCTTCAGCGCTCAGTCTTCTTCACAGTCCAACTCTCACATCCATACATGACCACTGGAAAAACCATAGCCTTGACTAGACGGACCTTTGTTGGCAAAGTAATGTCTCTGCTTTTGAATATGCTATCTAGGTTGGTCATAACTTTCCTTCCAAGGAGTAAGCGTCTTTTAATTTCATGGCTGCAGTCACCATCTGCAGTGATTTTGGAGCCCAAAAAAATAAAGTCTGACACTGTTTCCACTGTTTCCCCATCTATTTGCCATGAAGTGATGGGACCAGATGCCATGATCTTCGTTTTCTGAATGTTGAGCCTTAAGCCAACTTTTTCACTCTCCTCTTTCACTTTCATCAAGAGGCTCTTTAGTTCCTCTTCACTTTCTGCCATAAGGGTGGTGTCATCTGCATATCTGAGGTTATTGATATTTCTCCCGGAAATCTTGATTCCAGCTTGTGCTTCTTCCAGCCCAGTGTTTCTCATTATGTACTCTGCATATATGTTAAATAGGCAGGGTGACAATATAGAGCCTTGACATACTCCTTTTCCTATTTGGGACCATTCTGTTATTCCATGTCCAGTTCTAACTGTTGCTTCCTGACCTGCATATAGGTTTCTCAAGAGGCAGGTCAGGTGGTCTGGTATTCCCAACTCTTTCAGAATTTTCCACAGTTTATTGTGATCCACACAGATGAGTATAATTTATTTGAGAAGGTGAAATTTTTCCTTGAAATATTAAATACAAAGCATATTTGTAAAAAAAAAATGCAAAAAACGTCTCTGCCTCTACTCTATCTCCCTCTCTCTTTCTTCTCTCTCTCTCTTCCCTCGCCACCGTACACATAAAAACACACACAGAGAGAGGAAAGAAAGAAAGGAGGGGAGGATGGAAGGGAGAGAGAGAGATTACAGAGGAAGGGAGAGACATACCTAGCTGTTGTAGACTGATTATAAAAATTTTCAATTCTCTGTGCTTCTCTGTACACAGACTTTGCAGTCAGCTCAACAAAGATGCAGGGAGAAAAGAAGAAAAGGTAAGAACCACTCATCTGGGTTAGCCCAATATTCTGACCCACAGAATACTGAGCCAACTAAATAGTAGCTGTTACAAGCAATCACACTGAATGAAGTTTATTAACAATAACATTATGGTGTCAATAGTTAACAGGTAAGCAAGCTTTCATATGATGAATATGCTAAGGTCTTAGTCCATCCAAAATCACAGTGCCAGCATGGTCAGTTGAGAGCCCTCTTCCAGGTCCTTGTATTCTTAAACATGGCAGAAGGGGCAAGGGAGGTCTCTGAAACCTCTTTTAGCAGAGTACTAATCCTATTTGTGCTCTTACAGGCTCTGCCAAAACACCTCCTAAAGTTTCCACTTCCTAACACCATCACCTTCGGGGATTTGGGGTTCAAAATGCTAATTTGGGGGAGATACAAACAGTCAGACCACAGCGGTCTATTTTTATGATTAATCATCAGGCCACAGTGAATGACAGAAAGTGAACATAGAACACAATATTAATCCCATGCTGCTGACAGTTTTGTTGAAAAGACAAGCCCCCAGGCACTGTCTACCATTGCTGCTGCTGTGCCCATGTCTACATGTATCCTACGACCTTCAAAGATGAGCTGAGCCCAGGGTAGTCTTTTTCACTTAAAGTACTTTTTCACTTATTCTATGCAAATATTCAAGTAAATGTAGCATTGTGCATGCTGAGTTCAGCCATCTGATTATGTTTTGCATGATCTGAAATGACCTCATTTTCATTTGTGCATTCACTATTCAATCATTCATTATTCTACAACTATTTGTGGGATCCAACTATGTGTGAATTGCTGTGGAAGACTTAAGATAAAAGTAAAAGTGATATAAAGTGTTAGTCGCTCAGTCCTGTCCAACTGTCTGTGACCCCATGGACTGCAGCCTGCCAGGCTCCTCTGTACATAGAATTATCCAGGCAAGAATACTGGTATTGGTTGCTATTCCCTTCTCCAGTGGATCTGCCCAACCCAGGGATCGAATCTGCATACCCTGCATTGCAGGCAGATTCTTTATCATCTGAGCCATCAGGGAAACCCAGAAGATTTAAGATACATAGCAATAAAATATAAACAAGAACCAACCTCAAGAGGCTTTCAGAACAGGAGTGGTAGGCAACTACTGTCCACTGGTCAGTGCTGAGAGGGATTTACAGTGGATTCTTCATGTATAATATTCGGGACACCTAACCCAGTCTGTGAAAAAAGGTGGTCAGTGAGGTCCTCTAATAGTCAAGTGTTTTAAAGATTGATCTAATCCATTTCTGGCGGGGGCGGGGGGGGGGGGCAGTTTTAGGACATTTCATTTAAGAATATGAACCCAAAATCCCAGGCCCCAGAATAGACCTAATGTATCTAAATCTCTGAGGCTAGGGCTGAGTAACCCACATGTAAACAATTATGCTAGAGCATTCATGTGCCCGGTGAGGTTGGAGAAACACTCCTCTAGATTGACATGATTAATTGACATCTCTTTGAAGATGTCAATTAATTGGAGGGTCTTGATTAGGTTCAAAGCTTGTTTCTTCCTCAATGTACATATAAATAAGCAGACATCAAGTTAAAAATGCAATTCACTGGGAGAGATTTCTGAGAAAGCACTGATTCAAACGTATATCATTCACACACCAAACATTTTTAATAATGATAACAAATTAACCTGTAGCACTCCATAACTGATGAAAACACAGAAGGCTGTAGAGGTTATTTGTTGGGTATCTAGCCTCTTGGGCCAGATTTCCTGTGCCTAAACTTTAGCTCTGCTAATTACCATCTGTGTAGCTTAAAGCAAATAAACTAATCTTTCTGTGCCTCAACTACTTTCAAATGTGAAATAAGGATCACAATCAGATGCTTGCCTTATGAACAGCAGTGAGAACAAAAATTAATATATGTAAAGCACTTGATATATGTAAGCTGATACAGGTAAATCGCTCCACATGTGGCAAGTACAGTAAAAAGTGTTAGATAGTATTTTAATCTCAGACTCTTAAGTCTTTGCTTCTCTAGGCCTGACTTAAACTCACTACTTTCTACTTTCTTAAACATCATTCTTTCATTGTCTTTTCTCATGGGACACATTCATGTGAGTCAGGAGAGGCCTATGAATCAGGCATCCTGATCTTCATCTGAGAATTGCCATAAGGAGAGATTTGTTCCGCATAGAGTATTGGTTTCATTCTGGGTCATCAAGGTCATTTGGAAAAAGAATTTGTTCTTTGGGTTATAAAGATGTAGAAATCTGGTATTCCATTTTTATGCCTTACGACCAACAAATCATTCCTCTTTCACTTCAGCAGCATCCTCCCTAGTGCTTCAAATTGAAGTTATTGAAAGTGAGAAAATGCTGAAAATACAAAAATTAGGCAGTTGGCATTTACACGCCCTAATTGTATGTGATGAAATGTACCCCTTGGCTCTTCATTAGGGAACTACTTGAAGCCTCTGCTCTTGGAAACCCCTCTTTACTTCATGTGTTCTTCTGTTAAAGTGCCAATAAAAGAGGTTTTGGAAAAAATGAACCTCATTATATAACCACTACTCAATAATTTTGTAAAATTCCAGTGAAACTAAATGAACTTAAAAGTAGTACACATTAAATATTTTAAATGCATGGAAAGGAAAGCACTAACTGCCAAAGCACTGAGGGAACTCCTTGGATTGAGGAAATATTCTTTATCCTTATTGTGGCAACAGTTGCATAATTGTATAAATTCGTCTGTGGACTTATTGAAGTTTGTAAATTATGGTTCGAGAAGCTGATTTTAAAATGTCTTTCAGTTGAAGAAGAGTGATTTACAAAGTCTCATTTGTCCCCTCCCCAAAATAAAGGGATTAAGTGTTCTTTTATGTACATAATCATAGTTTATGGTATTTATAATCTGCTGGAAGAATCATATCAAATCATACTTCTAGCCCAATGTAAACACTGACAGTTTTAATAGTTCATTTCACTGCATCATAAATTGATTAAATCACTAAGAGCAAGTAAGAACTTAGCTATCTAATTTGAATTTTTAAAAGTATTTAAAACCATTCACCTTATCTTCTACTGAAAATTTTATATAATTTGCAATGGCAATCACAATTTTTTTTCTCTGAGAAAGTTTGAAGCAACTGAATTATTTCTTCTTAAATGAAATGTCTGAAAATCAGTTAAAATAAAAATCCTCTGAGAAACATGAGATTTTGTATTAAATTAATATATTAGAGAATTATGATATTAATTAAGAATTATTGTCAGTAGTTCCTATGTTTCTTAAATCACTTAAAATCCCTTTGAAAACAAGATGAAAAATATAAGAGCAAAAAGGGACACTGAGGATTCTCCAAATACAAAAAATGCTCTGTGGGACTACAAAAAGGAGTTCATAACTTAGACTTAGAAATAAAAACTAAAAATAAATGAACAAATAAAAACTAAAAAAAAAAAAAACCCACAATATGGCCATATATACTCAAGACCCTGTAGTCTCTGAGCTGCCTTGAAAAAGGAAAGGGAAATTAATATATTTATATGACATGACTTATCACACAACTTGTAGTATTCAAATAAAAGAGCTTAGAAAGAGCAAGTTACAGAGAATTCAAAAAGAATGATAAACTTACAGTGCCTACTTCCCACTGCCATGCGTGTAACAAGTATCAAGTGTGAAAAACTTAACATACAATTTTAGGAAGTAGAGAGAGGGACAGTGATAGTCAGAGAGAGGAAGTGATAGTCAGAGGCCTTCTTAGGGGCGTGGGACTTAAGATGGTCTTGTGGACTAATAGAATTTGGGACAAATTGAAGGAAAACCAGAGACAGGATTTGAAACAAGGCATGGGGAATGAACTGCTTGTACCATACATAGGGTAGAGAAAAGTCAGAGTGAATCTAGCAACCATTGTCATCATGCTGAGCAATGTCATCAAAGCACCAAGCCAAGAAGAAAGAGGGAGAATGAAAATGTGAACAATTTCCAAAGTCTATAATTGGGATTCAAATAAAACTACTATAGACTGCTGATTGAAAATGATAGACGCAAAAAAAAAATACATCTATTAGCAAATTTTTCAGAACTGTGAAAGTGAAAGTTGCTAAGTCATATCCAACTCTTTGTAACCCCATGGACTATACAGGCCATGGAATTCTCCAGGCCACAGTACTGGAGTGGGTAGCCTTTCCCTTCTCCAGGGGATCTTCCCAACCCAGGGACAGAACCCACTAAATGACGTTCAAATTCAGAGTGAAAGAATCCAATGAGTGTTCAACAAAGTGAATAAAATGAAAACCAACCAAGTCATATATCCGAGGAACTTCAGAATGCCAGGAATAAATAAAAAGTCTACAGGCTTTGAGACAGCTAGATCAATATGAAAACAGAGGGGCAATACCATTTTCTCTGTCACAGCTGGATGCTAAAGACAACAGAGCCACATCTTCAAATATTAGGCAGGAAAATTAATTTCCGATTAGAATTATATACTCAGCCACACTTTCATTAAACGTGAAAACATAAAATATCACTTAGATGTCTTTTGGTTGTTTTTTGTTAGCTTTAATTTGTTTTATTTTTGTTTTATGTTTCTGGGCACTCTTCTGAAGAAGCTACTGAGGAGAAACCGCACAAAAATTAGATCAGTTAACAAACTAAAAGAGACAGAGTCTCCAACATTCAGAAAATAACTCTAAAACTAACTGATAGAAATTTCAGTATTTGAATGGAGGATGGATAGAGTTCAAAGGAAATAAAACTTGAATCACTTTTCAGAAAAGTTAGAGCCATTTGAAAAAAGTACTATTAGTCATATGATGGTAATGGTAGACATAATTCTAATGGGTATATTAAAATTATGCAAATGATAAGAAAAACATGATCTTAATGCATTATTTGACTCTTCAGGGCCTAACACATATAGAGGCATAATAATATAAATGTTAGCATTGATTAAATATAATTTTATTAACTCTACTCAGAGAATAGGAGAATCTGGGAATGAATTACTATGATTATGATAGCATTTAATCTTCACCTATATTAAACAAATATTGACATTATTATAGTATATAAAATAAACAATAACATATAGGTATTGTATTATAAATCTATGAATGCCAAGTAATTGCTCATCAATAATTAAAAACAGATTTCTTTTGGGAGCCTAACTGAAGAATTTGAAATGGTGAAGCAGGATGCATATAATTCTTTTAGCATTTTATTTTTAAATTTATGATTAGAATTTTTTTTCTAGTGAAAAAAATAAAAGTACATACGAGTTTAAAAATACTGGAAATATTTACAAAAAAATTAAGCAGCTTCCTGTCTAGGAGGCCTGGATAGAATTAACTTCCAAGTTTTCCTTCATTAGGGCTTTAGATTATCATAAAAGTGACTAAACTTGTCAACTAATCTAAGGAATCACGCTACTGGGAAGACTGGATTGCTTGGTGGTACCTTTTGGTTTGTATCCTTGGGAGTTTTCCAGGTGAAATTTAAACCTGACCCAGCACACGAAGGGCAAGAAGACACCAAGAAAGTTTCAGCATACTCCCACTTGGTAGGTGGCAGTTTTAGTAAGCGAGGGTTCATAAAAGAATATGTCTTTAGAGAATGTAAGCTTGACATAGTTTGTCTATGGGCCATTCTACTGTATGGGAATGCTTGCTAAATACTCCAGGTCTATACAGTCTCATCTAAAATATAGACTTCATTCAGTTCAGTTCAGTTCAGTTACTCAATCATGTCTGACTCTTTACAACCCCATGGACTGCAGCATGCCAGGCTTCTCTGTCCATCACCAACTCCCAGAGTTTGCTCAAATTCATGTCCAGCAAGTCGGTGATGCCATCCAACCATCTCATCCTCTGTCATCCCCCTCTCCTCCTGCCTTCAATCTTTCCCAGCACCTATAAAAAGGTTCAAGATGTAAACATTATAGTGTCCCTGGAGCAGAGTAACAGCGAGGTCTCTAGATTGTCATTTGTTGAATGGTTCAAAGAAATGAAGGCTGCTTCAAATGTAGAAGAAATATCTGGTGGCACATGTTAGCTGGCTTCTAACATCTTCAGTCCTATATTAATTCTATGTGTCTTGAAAATATAGAACTGTGACCAGTGGATAGAAGTTACAGTGAGGTGGACAGCAGTTTTATAAAATAAGAGATTTCCTATGATGGACATTATGTGACAATAATGTCCATCACAGGAAATCTCTTTTGGGCTCCCAAATCACTGTGGACAGTGACTGTGACCATGGAATTAAAAGACGCTTGCTCCTTGGAAGAAAAGCTATGACAAACCTAGACAGCATATAAAAAAGCTGAGACATCACCTCTCCAACTAAGGCACGGACAGTCAAAGTGATGGTTTTTCCAATAGTTATGTATGGATGTGAGAGTTGGACCATAAAGAAGGCTGAGCACTGAAGAACTAATGCTTTCAAACTGTGGTGCTGGAGAAGACTCTTGAGAGTCCCTTGGATAGCAAGGAGATCAAACTAGTCAATCCTAAAGAAATCAGTCCTGAATATTCATTGGAAGAACTGATGGTGAAGCTGAAACTCCAATATTTTGGCCACCTGACACAAAGAGCTGACTCACAAAAGACCCTCATGCTGGGAAAGATTGAGGGCAGGAGGAGCAAGGGGTGTAAGAGGATGAGATGGATGGATGGCATCAACAACTCAACGGACATGAGTTGGAGCAAACTCCGTGAGATAGTAAATGACAGGAAATCCTGGTGTCCTGCAGTCTGTGGGGTTGTAAAGAGTCGGACACAACTGAATGACGGAACAGCAATGTGACAAAGGAGGTCTGAGCATTCTGTCCTTGTAGTTACTCAAGAGATCCAAAAATTCCCAGGTCTCACCTAGTACAGCAATAGGGCTGTTCTAGCCTCTAAGTGGGAGAAGGCAGTGGCACCCCACTCCAGTACTCTTGCCTGGCAAATCCCATGGATGGAGGAGCCTGGTAGGTTGCAGTCCATGGGGTCGCTAGGAGTCAGACACGACTGAGCGACTTCACTTTGACTTTTCACTTTCATGCATTGGAGAAGGAAATGGCAACCCACTCCAGTGTTCTTGCCTGGAGAATCCCAGGGACGTGGGAGCCTGGTGGGCTGCCGTCTATGGGGTCGCACAGAATCGGACACGACTGAAGCGACTTAGCAGCAGCAGCAGCAGCAGCCTTTAAGTGATTTCAATTTTCTTGGATTTTACTCTATTCAGTTCTAGCATGTTTGAGCTGTAAAGGACTTTCAACACCATTCTGTCAAGTTCCTTCATTTTATAGATGATGAAACTAAGGACCAGAAGTATTGAATGGACTCAAAATCACATGCAAAAAGGAGATGGAACAAGAATCAAGTCTCCTTGAATATAGTCAGGCACCATTTTCCTACTTATTGTTGCTTTAACATGAGTTCAATCCAAAAAGAAAGAGCAAAAAACACTAAGGTATAAATTTAAAAATTATAAAATAAAATAAATAACATGGAGATGAACAGTTTGTGACAGAAGTCCAGTCCTGAAGGAGAACACAGAATCATGGTTCTGGAATCTATACTTTCCCTTTGGCTTCCTTTGAGAGGAAAGTCTAATAATAAGCCTAGCGCAGGGCTTAGCAAACTTTTTTCAATATTGGATCAAATTAATACTTCATGCTTTGCAGGCACCATTTGCTCTCTGTTCCACATTCTTTATTTTATTTTATTTGTTTAAAACACTTTAAAATGTAAAAATCATTTTTAGCTCAAAGGCTATTCAAATATAGGCCACTGGCTACATTCAACCTACAGGTCAGTTTCCTGACCACGGGCTGAGGCTGCTAGTAAGAGGAGAGTAATCAATGTCTTTTGAGAGACAGAAGGCTGTGGATAAGAAAGTAAGCTTCATAAAGCAATGTAGATGTTATTATTATATAGATGTTATTGTTATTAAAACAATGTAGATGTTATCACATGATCTTATTGTGAGAAGAAAATAATTTAAGGACACTAAGCTATTAAAGGACTTCCCAGATAGCTCAATGATAAATAATCCACATGCCAATGCAGGAGACACAGGAGACATGAGTTCAAGACCTGGGTTTGGATGATCCCCTGAAGAAGGAAATGGCAACCTACTGCAATATTCTTGCCTGGGAAATCCCATGAACAGAGGAGCCTGGTGGGCTATCGTCCAGGGGGTCACTAAAGAGTAGGACATGACTAAGCAACTGAGCACGCAAGCTACTAAAAAGTCATTTTATATCTGTTAAAAAGGAAGAAACAGTAATAGCCAGAGAAGAGAGGGAGGCACCATAGGCTGACTATGGACCATGTGTGATCACAGTGAAGCGATGAGTTTTATGAAGAATAACATTGTTAGTGACTTGATGTGATATCAATTAATACCATAACATGGTGATTATAAAGTAATTATAATTAAACCTACAATGAACTTCATGTCAAAAATGAGATGAAGAAAATAAGATACATAATCTAGTAATAAAAGTGCTGTTTACTGAATCACAAATCAAAACCACAAAAAAATGACTGATATCTTAAAAAAAAAACTCCACAGTATCACAGGAAGAAGGAAAGGACTCCACTATGCAGTCATTGCTGCTGCTGCTGCTAAGTCGCTTCAGTCATGTCTGACTCTGTGTGACCCCATAGACCGTAGCCCACCATGCTCCTCTGTCCACAGGATTCTCTAGGCAAGAATATTGGAGTGGGTTGCCATTTCCTCCTCCAATGCAGTCATCAAGCAGATGATTTTCCCCCTCAGTGCAAAGTGAAAAGCAAGTAAACAGACATTAAAATCACACCTGTCCTTCTGTTCAAGTGTTTTTGTAATGTATCTGAATACTGAGCTTTCTCTGAGCACAGTCTGGAGACTGATGATTAGGCAGGTAGAGAAAGAAATAGACAGATAAATAGAGACCTAGAGAGATACAAAGATAGATTTATACCATGTAATCTACAACTCCAGGTGCATTAATTAATCTTTCCAAATAAAATTACATAGTAGGTTTTATATTCTCCATTTTAGAGGTGGAAAACTGAGGTTTACAGACAGGTAAATCATTCAAGGTCTCACAGACAGAAAGTGCTGGAGTCAGGTTTTGATTATTGGTTATTTTGATGCCAAAGCTTTTGTTCTTTCACCATCTCTGGCTGCTTCTCTTACAGCCAGCTTCAATCTCTGATCATTGCAAGAACTTCCTAGGTTCTATATCCTCTAACACAAACACAGAGACTGTCTATGTTTTTAAGCTTCAAGTTAACTCTAATGTAGAGTCATAAACAGGGCCTCCTAACACAATGCCTCCTGGGAGACAGATGAAGACTTGGAGAAAGGACATGCCTTGAATGTACAGCTGGAGACATGGTATTGAGAGAAAGTGTGATAATTGGAGAGACTGTACATGAGCAAAAAGAACCAGCTGACTTTGTCTATACCTTGATTTACTGAATTGGCTTCAATCTACAGGTATAACTGCCTCCCGCTCCAGCTCATAATCTCTGACCCTGACCATTAATATTGTTAAAATAACAACTATATCAAAAACAATGTTTTGATAACAGTATTTAGCTGTTAAAATCTTCACAAAGTTATCCCATGATTTTCATAAAATTTGTATTGTCTCTCATGGATTTGAATTTTGTCTTAAAATAGGAGAATTATTTCCCCTTTGTGTCTCAGACATAAAAGTGTAAAGTACCAAAGGATCAAGCAAGAGGGGGAAAATACCTTCTTGGTTCTCAGAACTATTACATTCTTCTTAATATTTAAATTTAAGACAACAGAATGGTAGAAATAAGAGTCCATTCTTCATTAAAGTACAGAAACACCAGCAGAGAACATAGGAAGAGAAGCTAGAAAGAGGCAGGAGGCACCTAGTGAAAGAGGCCAAAGAATAGAATTTAAAAGTAGCAAGGACAGCAAGAGTACCTTTCAGTTGAGTCGAGGGCTGAACCCTCCCACTGCACCACCAGAGAAGCATGGCTGGTAACCACAGATGTCCTGCAGATTCAAAGTAGAGACAGAAATTTCTTTGGAAGACAACCTAATGAGCAGACGTAAATTCCTGTCCTTGCATAATCCAGACTTTTCAGTTAACCTCAGTGCACTGAAGGACTGCATGTGCATGAATTTTCTAACCAGCTTGGACACACATAACTTAGGGACATGTATCTGAAAGTTAGTACACAGAGAGAACAGAGTCTACTAGATAAATGGATATACCATATAATTGCAAACAATGAGTTTCAGACTTGTGATTTGGAACATAGCTTCATGTAAATAACCAACTTGAGAGCAAGAGACTCAGATTCTTTCAGATAAGAGAAGTCATAAGTGAGAGATGGCATAGACTTTGACAAATAAATATCATTTTTTTCAGAGGAGTTGAGTTTGCTAAGAAAAATCTCCAAATTATCTTAGAAGAATGGCAGTAAGGAAAAACTCTGTCCCTAGGCATCACCAAGCAGTCGCATCAGCTTGATTCTAAGGGTTCAAAACTTCTGAGGTCAGTGAAATTGACTCCTGTGCTTAAAAAATACTGTGTGCAAATGTATTTATATAAGAGCTTTGAATATAAATTTCTTTTATTTAAAAAATAAACCTTCCATTTCCCCCAAATACTGATAAGGCAGATTTCACTTTTCCTTGCTCTCCACTCTTTTCTTATGGATTGACTTGTGTTTTACTATTTACACATATAAAAGAAACAACAAAGTACCTTAATCTTGCCATCTCCTTCAGTATGATCAACCCTTCCTCCTTAAAGGCTGGTAAATGTAGAAGCATTTTTACAAGGTGTGGCTTAAGGAGTCACAGTGATTTCTCAAAGAAAAGTAGAGTTTTAGGGTCAGGAAACTGATTAAACTATCTACTCTTCTCCATACATTACTTAACTCTACTTGAGTTAGCAAAGTAGGTGGGCTCCTTCCACAGTCAGTAAGAAAGCATTGGATTGAATATTGTGTTGAGATATCTTAACATTAAACACAACTGCTGGCATTTTTCAGCCTGGTGATTCATTTTATATGGCCCCAGTCTTTTTTAAAGTCTTATTATTTATTCTTCAGAGTGGCTAGGATCTTTATAGATGAACGTACACCCATATATAATTTTCATTTTTTAAGGTTTAATTGGTCTTTCAAGGGCAATTATCCTTTCTTCTAATATAGTCTCATGCTCAATCACAATCAGAAGCCACAAAAATATGCTAATCTCATTTGAATTGTAATCTAAACTTGTGTGCAAGTGTACTGAAGAGACAAAAGTTAAGCTCTCAGGACTAAACAATAATTACTTGGAAGGAGCCCAAGACGCTAAAATACAGTCGCAAGAGGAATTTCAAAAATAAATAAATATGCAAAAGCAAGCAGTAGGGTAGTTACTTTGATAAACAATAGTTGGAATGAGTGCTCTTAACTGGAGATGGCAAGGACCCATACCCTATCACAATGGACAAGTCAGTGTACTTCCCCAGAGCAGGAGTTAAAGAGTTTTCTCTCAACTTGGCTCTTAGGACTTTCTTGGCCCTGCTATTTATCTTTTGTCACACAAATTCCTTTTTTTCTGATTGGGTTCAATGCCCCTCAAGGACAAGTTTTCCATGTATTTTCAATTACTAGTCTGCATGATGCTTACATGCCATTGAAAATCAATAAAGCTTTGCTGTTAAAATTTATGCAAATTAAATAGACTATATAGCTTCTGCAACTTATGTTGACTCACCTAAAATTTTTTGATTATTAGAGAATTATTAAAAATAGGAAAAGATGTTGAATCTCTAAAATATTGAAGCTTAAGCTTCATTTAAATGAAAAGTTAAACTTATTTGCACTACAAGCAACATAAGCAAACAAATCATGTTCAGAGGCAAGGTAATTTCATTCTTCTGATGGGCTGCTGAATACAGAAATCAGCCTATGATTTCCCCTCTTTCTGCCACAGATATTAACAATTCAATAAAAATGAAGTAGTTTAATAATATAACAAATCTGAGTTGAATGTTTTCTTCCATTATTTTGCTAGCTAGGCAATACTGCTGTCTTACTTTAGAATCAAATTTAACCTTATTTTCTCCTGTGTACTGAGTGTTTTTCCAAAACAAGACAAATTTATTTTCTGCAAGCCACTGAGCAGTTGTCATTAAAATATGATTGATTCTGAATCTCTCTAAAGCAAACATTCCTTGTATTTTTTTTGTCAGTTAATGAAACCAGTGTCTTAATAAAATTCAAATTAAGATATCTTTTTCCACATAGAGTATTTGAGATACTTAACAAATCTCAGTCCTTTCTCAAATATAAGAGAAGAATCTTTTTAATACAATATTATTTAAAATTAATATTCTAAGAGAAACATATGGAAAGGGAAGAATTACTCTTTTCTCAAATAACTCCTCTCTGAAGAAATAGACAGCAATGAATCTTCTTAAGGCTTTCTGTTTATTTTTACTCAAAACAATCAAAAGTGAAACAGACTCACAATAATTTCAGTTATTGGCTAAAAACTAGTATTTACTGATAGATAAAATGTAAGATTCATTTGTTTTGCTTACAAACTAAAACAATCATTAGAAACCATATTTTGAAATAAGATCTCAGGAAATAGATATTTTGCCTGTGTACAATAAAATTTTAATCCTAGTAAATATTCTACTGGTTAAAGAACAGTAGCATAATTTGTGCCATTGTCATTCATTCAAACTTTCACCAGTAATTCACTAAACACCTACTAAATGCTAGGAGAAATTACAGGTTCTTTTAATTCTATATATAATTTTACAATTGTCTTTTCTGAAACAAAGAAAAATGTTCTTATTCCCAAGGCTTGTGGGTGGTACTTTAATCAATTTTTAAAGATTAAAGAGCTTACACTGTTTTAGATGATTCCTTTGGGCACAATTGGAGAAGGCAATGGCACCCCACTCCAGCCTGGTAGGCTGCAGTTCATGGGGTCGCTAAGAGTCAGACACGACTGAGTGACTTCACTCACTTTACTTTGGACACAATATATATGAGGCATTAGTTGTTGTTCAGTCACTAAGTCATGACTGACTCTTTGCAACCCCATGACTGTAGCATGTCAAGTTTCCCTGTCCTTCACTATCTCCCAGAGTATGGTCAAACTCATGTCTATTGAATTGGTGATGCCATCCAACCATCTCATCCTCTGCTGCCCCCTTATCCTCCTGCCCTCAATCTTTCCCAGCATTAGTAATAATTATTTTAAAATTTAAAATATGGCCCATGTTAATATAACACTATTGTTTACAGTTATTAATTAAATAAGAATTATTTAACCAAATATGAATGGAAATAATATTCTGGGTTTTTCCATATTAGAGTTTCTAGTTTGCTGGTTTTGAATTTATTTCCATCCAATTACTGGACAATTAGCTAACATCATAATTTGCTTTAAAATATAGAACTCACACAACCTGAGACAAAATTGTCCTTAGCAAGCTTCAAAGAACACTTTCCAACATTTTATTGCATAAGAATTTTAAAACTTAGAGGTCTGCTTTCATTATTATACATGATTTCATTTCTTCTATAAGTTAGCCATCATTATCTTTACTCTGATAACTGCTGACATCTCCATCTTATAGTGTTTCTTTACATATGTGATTATTTGTGTGTGTGTGTGTGTGTGTAGCATGCTGCTCAAGCAGCTCAATATCAACAAGGAAACAATCCAATCAAAAAATGAACATAAAATCTAATTAGACATTTCCCCCAAAGAATAAATAGAAGTGGTCAAAATCATCTGAAAAGTTGTTCAGCATTGCTATTAGTAGAGAAATGCAAATCAAAACTACAATGAGGTATCACATCACACTAGTCAAAATGGCCATCAGCAAAAAGTCTACAATAATAAATGCTGGGTAGGGTGTGGAATAAAGAAAACACTTCTACACTGTGGGTAGGAGTGCAAATTGGTAGAGCCACTATGGAAAACTGTATGGAGATTCCTTTAAAAACTAAAGACAGAGCTACCATATGACCCTGCAATCCCACTCTTGGGCATATATCCAGAGAAAACCATGGTTTGAAAGATACATGTAACCTGATGTTCACTGCAGTACTGTTTACAATAGCTGAAACACGCAATCAACCTAATTGACCTTGACAGGTGAATAGATAAAGATGTGGAACATATATACAATGGAATATTTTTTAATTTTATACCTTGTGATAAATTTAGGTTTAAGTTACTTTTACTTTTCTGGTGTTTTACAGTGAAAGTTTAGGTCATTATTTTGCATCTGTGCTCCTTTTCCAGTAGAAACAATTAAAGTTATAGATTTCCTATAAACATTGCTTTAGCTGCATCCCAAAATGTTGACATATTTTGCCTCTGCTGCTGCTGCTGCTAAGTCGTTTCAGTCGTGTCCGACTCTGTGCGACCCCATAGATGGCAGCCCACCAGGCTCCCCGTCCCTGGGATTCTCCAGGCAAGAACACTGGAGTGGGTTGCCATTTCCTTCTCCAATGCATGAAAGTGAAAAGTGAAAGTGAAGTCACTCAGTCGTATCTGACTCTTAGCGACCCCATGGACTGCAGCCTACCAGGCTCCTCCATCCATGGGATATTCCAGGCAAGAGTACTGGAGTGGGGTGCCATTGCTTTCTCCGGTCTAATTTCAGTTCAATCCTTTTAAATCAGTTGAAAACATTTTATGATCCAGACTATGGTCTATCCAGGTAAATGTGCCACATACACTTAAAAAGAATGTGTATTCTGCTGCTGTTGGATGAAATATTGAATGTCAGTTTTGTCTTGTTAGCTGTTAGGGTTGTTCAAGTTTTCTGCAGCATAACTAATTTTCTCACTACATTTACCACTATTTAGAAGTACCACACAGTTAGGTCTCATTGTATGTTTGTGTGATGAGTGTTTATCCCCTCCTCGTTTGCCAACAGACCCCTGGGAAGTTTCTGACTTGGATCCCAGGAGAGAACCAAACTCTACCATTTACAGTACTGCAAAAAATGATAAATTCTTAACTTCTCTTGGCCTCGGTTTGGCCATCTGAAAAATTAGAATTATGTGTTTTATCTCAAATTGTCATTGTAAGACCTTTGTTTAATAAATGTACCTAGCAAAGGTCTTAGGCTTGAGGCATAATTTCTTACCTCTGGTTCCTATCTAACTCCTCAGTTCAGTTCAGTTCAGTTGCTCAGTCGTGTCTGACTCTTTGCGACCCCATGAACCACAGCACGCCAGGCCTCCCTGTCCATCACCAACTCCCGGAGTCCACCCAAACCCACGTCCATTGAGTTGGTGATGCCATGCAACCATCTCACCCTCTGTCATGTCCTTCTCCTCCTGCCCTCAATCTTTCCCAGCATCAGGGTCTTTTCCAACGAGTCAGCTCTTCGCATCAGGTGGCCAAAGTATTGGAGTTTCAGCTTCAACATCAGTCCTTCAAATGAACACCCAGGGCTGATCTCCTTTAGGATGGACTGGTTAGATATACTCGCAGTCCAAGGGACTCTCAAGAGTCTTCTCCAACACCACAGTTCAAAAGCATCAATTCTTCCACGCTCAGCTTTCTTTATAGTCCAACTCTCACATCCATACATGACCACTGGAAAAACCATAGCCTTGACTAGATGGAACTTTGTTGACAAACTAATGTCTCTGCTTTTGAATATGCTATCTAGGTTGGTCATAACTTTCCTTCCAAGGAGCAAGTGTCTTTTAACTTCATGGCTGAAATTACCATCTGCAGTAATTTTGGAGCCCAGAAATATAAAGTCAGCCACTCTTTCCACTGTTTCCCCATCTATTTGTCATAAAGGATGGGACCAGATGCCATGAGCTTAGTTTTCTGAATGTTGAGCTTTAAGCTAACATTTTCACTCTCCTCTTTCACTTTCATCAAGAGTTCTTCTTCACTTTCTGCCATACGGGTGGTGTCATCTGCATATCTGAGGTTATTGATATTTCTCCCAGCAATCTTGATTCCAGCTTGCCCTTCCTCCAGCACAGCATTTCTCATGATGTACTCTACATATAAGTTAAATAAACAGTTTGACAATATACAGCCTTGACATACTCCTTTTCCTATTTGGAATCAGTCTGTCGTTCCATGTTCGGTTCTAACTGTTGCCTCTTGACCTGCATACAGATTTCTCAGGAGGCAGGTCAGGTGGTCTGGTATTCCCATCTCTTTCAGAATATTCCACAGTTTATTGTGATCCACACAGTCAAAGATTTTGGCATAGTCAATAAAGCAGAGATAGATGTTTTTCTGGAACTCTCTTGCTTTTCGATGATCTAGCAGATGTTGGCAATTTGATCTCTGGTTCCTCTGCCTTTTCTAAAACCAGCTTGAACATCTGGAAGTTCACGTTTCACATATTGCTGAAGCCTGGCTTGGAGAATTTTGAGCATTACTTTACTAGCGTGTGAGATGAGTGCAATTGTGCAGTAGTTTTACTTCCCCACCAAGTCACTAAACTTAAGGCACAATAAGATTTTCATCATTCTCATAGCACATAGAAAAATTTTCAAATCTGTGGATTTTATCTCTGCTGTTCTTTCTGCAACAAATTTGACCTATCTTTATTCATCCAGCAAGCCCTACTAATCCTTCAAATCCCAGAGAACTATAACATCTTTGGTAAAGCCCTAGTTAATTTTCTTGAGTGAGTGGCATGAGTGCTAACTTTAACTGTAATCCACATATCATTTTTATGCCCTTTAATTACCCTTATATTTTCATATTAAAGGTTATCTACATGATTCTATCAGTCTGCAAAGATTTTGATGGCAGAAGAAACAGTTTGTTCCATCATTGTATCTACTGTAAGTAAAACTTATTAACTATGGAGCTTAACATACATATTTTTCAAAATTCAATCACATGTATTTACTAGGTATCTGTATGAACCAATCTTTGTTCTTTATATAAATATGGCAATAAAATTATAAAACCCATTAAAGAAAAGTGTAAAGATTTAAATTCAGAATCTCTAAATTATCACTGGTTATACAACTGTGGGCCCCAGTCTCTTCATCTTTCATCTGGAATCATTAAGACATTCTTCCACAAGTATAATTCCAGATGAAAGATGAAGAGACGGGGGCCCACAGTTGTATAACCAGTGATAATTTAGAGATTCTGAATTTAAATCTTTACACTTTTCTTTAATGGGTTTTATAATTTTATTGCCATATTTATATAAAGAACAAAGATTGGTTCATACAGATACCTAGTAAATACATGTGATTGAATTTTGAAAAATATGTATGTTAAGCTCCATAGTTAATAAGTTTTACTTACAGTAGATACAATGATGGAACAAACTGTTTCTTCTGCCATCAAAATGTTTGCAGACTGATAGAATCATGTAGATAACCTTTAATATGAAAATATAAGGGTAATTAAAGGGCATAAAAATGATGTGTGGATTACAGTTAAAGTTAGCACTCATGCCACTCACTCAAGAAAATTAACTAGGGCTTTACCAAAGATGTTATAGTTCTCTGGGATTTGAAGGATTAGTAGGACTTGCTGGATGAATAAAGATAGCTCAAATTTGTTGCAGAAAGGGGAACACATGCATACCTGTGGTGGATTCATTTTGATATTTGGCAAAACTAATACAATTATGTAAAGTTTAAAAATAAAATAAAATTAAAATAAAATAAATAAATAAAAAACATACATGAAACTGTGGCTATGAAAGTCAGTTTGTATTGCTGTGTTTAAGTCATGTGGGTTTGACTTTATGGAATTCCTTAGATTTACACTGGACATAGTTAGGATTAATAATCCATAAACATACACAAAAATGCAGTAAATTCCATAATATGATAGGAATATAAGATACTAATACTATGTGAGGTATGTTAAAAATGGAGCCATTAGTCTTTCTTTAAAAAAAAAAATAAGGTATGAATGACAACTGTGAGTTGGACATTAGGAGAGTATACATAGAGAAGCAATAACTAGAATAGGTAAGATTCAAACATCATGTCTGTGCTCAGTCGTGTCCGATTCTTTGCGACCCTGTGGACTGTAGCCCACCAGGCTCCTCTAGCCATGGGATTCTCCAGGCAAGAATACTGGAGTGGGTTGCCATTTCCTTCTCCAGGGCATCTTCCCAACCCAGGGATCGAACCCAGATCTCCTGCGTTCCAGGCAGACGCTTTAACCTCTGAGCCACCAGGGAAGCCCAAGATTCAAACATAAGGAGGAATAACTAATTATATTTTCCTGGGGCTACCGGTCCTGCAGCACAACGTGAGTTTGCAATACATCCAGTATACAGTTTCAAAAAAAGTGCATGCTGATTCAATATATATGAATGATGGGAAACAAAAAACAGATACAGATGCAAAGTAAGAGCAGTTTCTTCTTAGTAAGATGGTAGTTACAAATGTCACTGTGCAACCTGATATGTAGCTAGAGAATAGCTTACATGAGAGCATGGAGAACCTAAGAGGTGGTGGCTGCAGAAATGGGGACTGGGGCTCCAGAGTAGCCACAGGTTCCTAATTTTTCACATAACCAACAAAGAGCCTTCCTTCCGTCTACCCTTTCACTTAAAGGTAATTTCTGACTCTTGATTACATTGATTTTATAATTTTACAGGGCGCAAGTCAGTGATTCTACTCTCCCCTTTCCTCTCAGGAGAGCTCCTACGCATTACGAATAATGATGAATTTGCTGAATATTTTAGCCAGATGTTTGAATGCATATTGCAAGTTAAGGCTACATTCACAGAATGGTCAGAATTATAGTGAAGTTGTACACCAACAAACACAATCAAAATAGGGAGGGATCTGAGGCAAGCTCATAACCAGGAGCTGAGTACCCTTTTTGTAGTTGGTCTTAATGAAAATTAGGACTTCTGCTGACTTTCCCTCCTGAGCCACTGATTCATAAACAGCCTCCTTTCAAATCCCCGCAGTACCCTGTCCTCCAATACAGACTTGAACGCTGTCTTTCCACTTCTTTTTCACTGGTGTGACATCCGAATCATTTGTGTAGATAACACACGACCTGTACACTGAACAAACATGTTCAGAAATTATGTTTTGCTTCAACTCACAGTGATGTAGCTTACTGCATAGGCATTACACTTGGCAGTCATGCACCCAGAGATCTTAACAAATAAACAAATATGTACTTCAAAGGGACAAAAAATGTCCAAATGAAAATAGTCAAACAAAACTTTACTTGCAAATAATTCTGACAACTTGTCACAATTTCATGTATTTATCTCCTTGACTCAGCTCAATTAAATTGGAATTTAGCCAACTTTGTTTTTCAAAGAGAAAAGAATATTTGAAATAGATATTTAGAAATATCCCATTTCTTATACTAAATCACAGCTAACTGGTCCAGGCTCTTTCTGCAAAGAGTTGACTGGAAGGGCCCACCTTGCACTGGTGCCTGTTGGTCTTCAAGAACTGATAAAATCCTGGCAAAGAACTGTCCAGAACTACACAAGTCTCACTGGGAATGCTCCCTTCCTCCTCTCTCTTAGCCTCAAACTACTCTTGCTTTTTCCTTCTTTAAACCAGCTCATTTTTGTGGAAGGAAGATGAATTGCTATTTACCAGACTTTTGTGAATAGGTGTCATTTATTTATGTCCATGATAGAAATAAGAGTGAGTGAGGACAATCATTAGTCCAAATGTTCTTTACCAACCTGGTTAGAGGCATTATTTCATTTCATGCTCCAGCAATCCTCACATCTCCAGCATTATTTCCATGCTCCTCAGTTCTCACACTTCACACACACAACGGCTTTCTCTAAGTTTCTACCAGCTACCCTGCTTTTCCTTACCACATGGCCTTTGTACACTCTTTTCGAAAACTAGAGTCCCCACTTTCTTCTTCTCCTCAGTCCTCATCACTAATACATTCCTTTATGGCCTTCGTGTCTTTGTTAAAACATTGTCTCATAGAAAGTTACATTCACCTGTTACACAGGTATATACAAATTCAGGGACTCCTCTGTGGAGCTTTTATCACACTTTTAGTTACTTTCAATGCTGTCTTCCCTGATATAGTGTAAACAATGTAAAGTTAACATCTTTGTCTTGATCAGAACTCTCTTTCTGAGCCTAAAATATTCAGAAATAAGGTCTGTCTAACTAGCTTTAGTTATGTGTATCTATGTAAGTGCTGCTTCTTTTAAAATAGTTCTTAGAGAAGAATTATATATAGGTCATCTGAAATTTCAATAAAAAATGTAAGACCAGAAACTATAAAACTCCTAGAGGAGAACATAGGCAAAACACTCTCCGACATACATCATAGCAGGATCCTCTATGACCCACCTCCCAGAATATTGGAAATAAAAGCAAAAATAAACAAATGGGACCTAATTAACCTTAAAAGCTTCTGCACATCAATGGAAACTATTAGCAAGGTGAAAAGACAGCCTTCAGAATGGGAGAAAATAATAGCAAATGAAGCAACTGACAAACAACTAATCTCAAAAATATACAAGCAACTCCTACAGCTCAACTCCAGAAAAATAAATGACCCAAATGGGCCAAAGAACTAAATAGACATTTCTCCAAAGAAGACATACAGATGGCTAACAAACACATGAAAAGATGCTCAACATCACTCATTATCAGAGAAATGCAAATCAAAACCACTATGAGGTACCATTTCACACCAGTCAGAATGGCTGCGATCCAAAAGTCTACAAATAATAAATGCTGGAGAGGATGTGGAGAAAAGGGACCCCTCTTACACTGTTGGTGGCAATGCAGACTAGTACAGCCACTATGGAGAACAGTGTGGAGATTCCTTAAAAAACTGGAAATAGAACTGCCTTATGATCCAGCAATTCCACTGCTGGGCATACACACTGAGGAAACCAGAGGGAAAGAGACACGTGTACCCCAATGTTCATCGCAGCACTGTTTATAATAGCCAGGACATGGAAGCAACCTAGATGTCCATCAGCAGATGAATGGATAAGAAAGCTTTGTTACATATACACAATGGAGTATTACTCAGCCATTAAAAAGAACACACTTGAATCAGTTCTAATGAGGTGGGTGAAACTGGAGCCTATTATACAGAGTGAAGTAAGCCAGAAGGAAAAACACCAATACAGTATACTAATGCATATATATGGAATTTATAAAGATGGGTAACAATAACCCTGTGTACGAGATAGCAAAAGAGACACTGATGTATAGAACAGTCTTATGGACTCTGTGGGAGAGGGAGAGGGTGGGAAGATTTGGGAGAATGGCATTGAAACATGTAAAATATCATGTATGAAACGAGATGCCAGTCCAGGTTTGATGCACGATACTGGATGCTTGGGGCTGGTGCACTGGGACGACCCAGAGGGATGGTATGGGGAGGGAGGAGGGAGGAGGGTTCAGGATGGGGAACACATGTATACCTGTGGCAGATTCATTTTGATATTTGGCAAAACTAATACAATTATGTAAAGTTTAAAAATAAAATAAAAAATAAAGTAACGTTAAGGTACTACATACAAAATTAAAAAAAAAAAAAAACTTAAGACCTAACAATCTTGTATGTTAGGGTGTCCGATTACCTTAAGAAAAACAAACACATATTTCTGTGAGTAAACCTGTCTGAAGTTCCTTTTAAGTTCTTTGTAAAATATTGCATTTCACTTTTCTTTTGATTATCAGGAGTTTCAGTTTATCTTTTTACTAGGTGAGAATACCTTCCCTAAGCTTTAATTTTCTGAGCGTATTTTACTCTCTATCATCATACTTCAGTTTTCTGCTTTTCCTTCTGCTCCTTCTCTTCCCCTTCTTTCTGTTTCAACTCCAAGCTTCACATTATGATCTGTCTGAATATTCTTTCCTTCCTTATCCTTGGTAATAGAGTTATTTTGGTTGGTTTGTTGTATGTTTTGTCTTCATATCTGGGCATTTATTAAATGGTCTTTCAAATATTTTGAAGTGTTATTTAAGGAATAAGTAACATTTATAAATAAGTTATAAATTCATAGAAAATATACATAAAGTAAATGTACAAACAAAATTCTTGAAAGATGACATTAGGTGTAATTCACATTTATGTCAAGCCCAACATCTATTATAGTGGCTAATACATCATAAGAGCTCAGTCACGGCTTGAAATTGAAAATTACACTCCTTAAGGCAAACAATTCATTGCCTTGGCATGTGAGATGCAGGGAGGTACAGAATAGATTGCCTAAATTTCTGATTTCTCAGATATGTCCCATGTTCTTCTTCACAGTATAACTACATATATGAATCAGTATAGAGTCACTAAAATTTGTCAAAAACTCAAGACAGATGGGCATATATCTGAAACTGGAGGTCTTAGTAATGCCTGGGTTGAGGTTCTATCTCTGTCACTTACTAGCTGTGCGAACTTTGAGTAATTCACTTCTATGAACTTAAATTTGCTCACCTTCAAAATGAATACAGTAATATAATCAAAATGAATTCAGGTTTCACTCAATCAGCATTTATTGAGTGTCTATCACATACATCAACTGATGTAGTCTTCACATCAGCTGCATGGTTTGGTATCATACACTTTACAGAGAAGAGAAACCAAGGCTCAGAGAGCTGAAGCAATATGCCCAAAGTCACACAGTTTAAAAAGGAACATGATTTCTCCTGCTCATTAAGTGTTCATTCAGAAACCTCCTTTTTTCTTTTCACAGGTTTATTCACATTGTGCTCCCATAACAGCAACAGGTGTATCCTTATTTTAGCATTAATATCACTTGTACTACAATTACATGTAATAACAATATGTAATACACATAGTATATGCCAAGAACTTTATGAGGTCCTTTATAGTTAGTATCTCATATGATCTCACTATCCTATGAGACAGATACAGTTTATATTTGTATAATTTGGATGAGGAAACTAAGGCACAAAAAATGTGAGTTCCCTGAGATCATATATCTAACCTCTGGAAGAACTAGGATTTTAATCTACATCTCTATCTAACTCAAATATTTGAAATCCTTCAGAGTTCCTAAAATTGCTTGCCAAGAATTTTAAAGGACAAAATTCATGAACAAGAGACCCAAGTGAACAATTTGTCATGGTTATAGCTACTGAGGAATATAATAAATAGTTATAACATCCACACTGATGTAGGTTTGAATAATACAGCCAAACAACCAAGGGACATGCTTTCCAAATTGCGCTGTTATCTCTATAAATTACTGTAAACACAGAATACAAGTAGATCAGATGAGATCCCAGTAGTAGCATTAGGAGAGAAATTTTAGGTGTTCAGTAAGTATGTGCTGTTTGACTGGTTAATCAAAGTTTTCCTGCCCTATTCTAAGAGGGAGTCTCTGAGAAAACAAAACAATCTAGCTCTCTGTCTGCAAATAAAGACCCCATTCTCCTAATGCAATGAATGAAGCTATGAAATATCAATTTGGTATGGATACTTCCACTTGGCCTGTTAGATCTTGCTGGTTGTAGGGAGAACTTAAAATGGAGGTAATGACTTATCTAACTGGATGAAAGTTTGCAACATCACGTATTGCTAGGAAACACAGACACAGATTTATAAATTTGGACATATTTTTCAACAGACTTGAGAAATTTAAATTCTTCCCAGGTTTTAATAACACTGTGTACAATGAAAAATATTACCCTTCTCTATGACTGCATTTTGCTTTAACCACACAGAGACTTTATTCTCCCACTGGGGAAACATCCCCCCTTATTGGAGTTCCATTTGGGGTCTTTATGTCCCATGAGTGTATGAGGGTTTTGGTACAAAAAATTTCCATTGCTGCTCTAACAAGAGGAATATAATGTATTTATTTATTACAACAATAAACACAGCTGTAAAATGGACCATAAAAATAAATGACATGAAAATTTCTGTAACTGATGTGTCAGCTGTAATTGAGAAATAAATTAAAAGACCCATCTGCTTCCCACCATTGATTCTACTGTTTTCTTCAGTACTTAGGATATTTAAAATGAAGTCAGCATTACTCACACTGATTTTTCACTAACAAAAATGTCGCATTGATATTGACTGACTTAGTAATGTAATTTTGCCAATCCCTAACATAATGTTGTTGTTTCCAATACACTCAAATCTAATTAGTATATGAACTCTCTGGATCATTAACGGTATTTTCTCTTCAACTTATACTATTAGCTTTTATCTGTGTCGGTAACTCACAGGCTTTTGAGTGATAAAGGGAACAGTAATCTAATCTATTACTATGGTTATGACTTCAGAGAGTAGAAACAAATAAGGAAGTGAAAAACAAATAGATGTGTTTCATGTGTGTTAAATCATACAGTATAAACTTTGTGCCAATTTGGTTTAATGGTGAGGGTTAAAATAGCTAGTAGTTACTCGACTGAAGTAACTACATCACACATTTCTTCTCATTATTAAGAATCTCACAATGAGATGGTATATATCAGCTAAGAGAAAACAGCTAGGATTTATTTTTTCAATCAATTGAAAAATTAACCCTTTCTTTAATGCTAAAACCATTTTTCCCTTAAGCCCCCAGGCATATTCATATCTCAGCCCAGCAAATTTTTTGCAACATTTTGGTGAGACAATGGGGATGAAATGCCATATTTGCACATGCTTTTTATAGAAATAAATCACTTTATTGTAATTGTAACAGAAAATATAGTTAAGAGAAACAGAATAGTCACCCAGATATAACAACCCCTAAGAGTTCCTTGTTTGTATACTCCAGTGATCATTGTTGTATAAATAATCACTGTAAACCACGGTGACTTGAAACAATGACAACATTTATTTTGCTGCAACATTCAAAAGTCTGCAGTGTGTGCGAGGCTGGTAGTGGGTTCAGCTCCTCCTTGTTCACTGCCATGGTTGGGGGTGTTTTGACTGCTGGGACTAGAACCATTGGCAGACCTCCTTGCTCAAATGTTGGATTCTCTCTGTTTCCGGGACCTAAGCTGGAGCTGTGGCTGAACAAACTACATGTCCTTTCTATGTAGCTGTTTGACTTCTTTGTGGCATAATAATTGTGTTCAGGGGAAACATTAAACTTTGTTCAGACTACACAAGTGTTTCTACTGTCTTATTCTCTTTTCCAGAATCCAATCCAAGATACCACATTATCTGTTCAGCCTTCTTAGTCTCTTAAAATCTTTAATAGGTTTTTGGTTCTCCTCTATATTTTGTGATGTTGATACTTTTGAAAAGCACTGGTCAGGTAATTTGTTGAATGCCCCTCAAACTGGTTTTCTTTACCTTCTCTGGAAGGTTAAATTGAGGTTATTCATTATCAAAGAATAACACAAAGCTGTTGTGCCTTTCTCAGCACATAATATCAAAGAGCTGTTCATACATTTGGTAAAGTATATCAGGTGATGTTTACCAGGTTTCTGTTTTATAAAGTCACTATTTTTCCCTTTGTGGTTAACAAGTGGTTTGGGAAAGATGCATTGAAGCTATGGAAGTATAGTATTTCTTCTTAAACTCTGCCCTCTAAATTTGGCATTTATTGGTGGATCTTGCCCGCAGCAATTATTTCTGTGTTACCTTATGTATTGTCTTTACATTTTAGCCTTGGAAGTCACACTGTCAATTTAGTCACAGTTACAGCCCCTCTTAAATAGTGAGATAAGATGTATTGGCTGGCCATCTCTAGAAATACAATCCACTGTAGGCACTTTCAATATTTTTTCCTTCTGCATTTACAGTTTCTTTTTCACACACAAAAAAATGGAATGGAAAAGTGTTTTCGTATGACTTATTTTCTTAATAAGATAGAATAAGGATATTTTCATGTCTGTGAATATAGATGGCTGTGATGATTTATTTATTTGTGATGATTTAAATATACACAATCTAAAATTTATCATTTTAAGTGTGTAATTCAGTGCCATTAAGTACATTTGCAATGCTCACAGCCATTTACAACCATCAACACTATCCATTTCCCAAACTCTTTCATCATCTGAAACAGAAACTTTGTACCCTTTAAACAATAACTCCTCATTCCTTTCAGCTTCTAGTGGCCACTACACTACATTCTGTCTCTATCAATTTGCCAGTTGTCAATACTTCATATAAGTGGAATCATACAGTGTTTGTCCTTTTGTGTCTGGCTTATTTTACTTGGCACGATGTTTCCAAGGTTCATCCATATTGTAACATGCATCAGTATTTCACTTCTCTTTAAGGCTGAATGCTATTCCAGTTTAAGCATATACAATATTTTTCCATGCATCTGCTTATGGAAGTTGGAGTTCTTTCCACCTTCTGGCTATTGTGGATAATGCTGCCATGAACATTGATACATATTTCTTTGAGTCTTTACTTTCAATTTTTTTGGAAATTACTCAGAAGTGTAATTGCTGCATCCTATAGTAATTTCTGTGTAACGTTTTGTGCTGTGCTTGGTTTTCAGTCATGTCTTTGGGGCACTATGGACTGTAGCCTGCCAGTCTCCTTTGTCCATGGGATACTCCAGGAAAGAATACTGGAGTGGGTTGCCATTTCCTCTTCCAGAGGATCTTCCTGACCCTAGGATCAAACCCATGTCTCCTGCATTGGCAGGCAGTTTCTTTAGCGCTAGCACACCTGGGAACCCACCGAGGAATCACTAAACCGTTCACCACAGTGACTATCACTTTGCTTTCCCTCCAGCAAGGAATAAGTGTTCCAGTTTCTTCATGTCTTTACCACCATATATAACTTCATTTTTTGGTAAGTCTTCCAATGAGGGGGGGGGTGATATCTTATGGTAGTTATGAATTACATTTCCCTAATGACAAGTGATGTTTTCATGTATTTTCTGGCCATCTGCATATCATATTTGGAAAAATGTCTATTCCAGTCTTTTGCTAATTTTTTAATTTGGTTGTCATGATGGCATTTAATGGTTACATGTGTCTAGTTGCTTATTTGTGTCCGACTCTTTGCTACCCCACGGACTGCAGTCTGCCAGGCTCCTCTGTCTACGGGGATTCTCCAGGCAAGAATACTAAAGTGGGTTGCCAGGCCCTTCTCCAAGGGATCTTCACAACTCAGGGATCGAACCCAGGTCTCTCGCATTGCAGGCAGATTCTTTACTGACTGAGCCACCAGGGAAGCCCAAGAATACTGGGGTGGTAGCCTATTCCTTCTCCAGGGGATCTTCCCGATGCAGGAATCAAACAGGGGTCTCCTGCATTGCAGGAGGATTCTATAACACTTGAGCTACCAGGGTTGCATAGCTATTAGTTATTAAACCAGGAGTATCTTTCTGGACATATATTATAGACACAGAGACCTTCCCACTGTAAGCAGGCTAAGAATGAGGCTGCTAATTGAGCTTCTATGGCTGACCCAGGCTCTGTTCTGCACATACCCACTTACAGCCTGGATCATACTCCAGTGCCTCTGTTCTGTCTCCACTCAGCCAACCCTAGTCCTCTCCTTGGGTCCCACTGCTGAAGCCAGAGTTTCAGCACTCAGCACACATAGGCACCATAGATGCATATCTCTGGCTGGGGAGGGCAGCAAGGTAGCCAGGATTATCTGTGCTGTTTTTGCCTTATGCAAATCAGCTGCTGCACTCTCCTCTGAGCCTCTGAAGCTCCCTACCTGTCCCAGCTGATCTTCCAGCTTGGAAGAGGATTCCCAGGGTGAAAGAATCTTTCTTCTTTTGCAGCTCTCTCCCTTCAGGGGCAGAAGTACTGTTCTAATTTTTGTTTTTTACTTTTGTCCTACCTGGTTACTTGGTGATCCTTCTTGCAGGTTTATGAGATCTGCCAGTGGTCAGTAGCTATTCTGTGAGAATTATTCCATATATAGCTGTATTTCTCAGAGGAGCTGAGCTCCATTTCCTTCTCTTCTATCATCTTACTTCCACTCCAGGTTATATGTATTTGAAAACATTATTTTTCGTATTTCTCATGTGCCTATTGGCCATCTATATGTATGTCTTCTTTGCAAAAAGATCTATTTGCATGCTCTGCCCATTTCTTACTCAGCATTTTTTTTTTTTGCTGTAGAGTTGTGTGGGTCTTTTATATATTCTACATATTAATTCCTTACTAGATATGATTAGATATATGATTTCCCAATATTTTGCAAATATGTGAAAGTCTATGAATTGGAATAAAAGGTAAGACATGAATTGCAGGCTAGATACCCTCATCCCTTCTGCTATAACAGACATATCATCTGCATATCATGACATTAAGGGTAAAAAAAAAAAAAAGAGAGAGAGAGAGAAAATAGGAGAGAACTTCAAAATGAGGCCAAAAATAGAGTTAAGGAGGATCTTACTGTGTTGCCTTGGAGAAAGCCAGAAAGAGAAATGCTGTTAACAAGAATTGCCCCAAAGTATAGCAAGTCCATGAGGAGAAGCAGGGGTTAGGTGGTTAGATTTTCTTTTGGGGGGCAATATGTGTAATGCAATCCACACCCAACACCCTACAGCCCAAGTGTGTTATCTCCTTCTCTATTGCTCACTAATGCTTTGAAAGTGTGTTCTTCTGGATCCAATTTTCCAAGCAAACCCAGTCAAGGAGAGACTGTATCACAAATTTCATGAGCAGCATAAGGTGTGAAGTTTTGAATGACTGGACATGAAGTTACGAGGTGGGAATAAAATCTCACTTGTGTTAATGTTAAAGCATTTGCTTCCTTAGACCCATTTTACAGATGGAAAATAAAACTAACACTTCATGTGCTTTGCCTTCTTAAGTAAGTTGCAGAGCAAACATGTCTTGATTCCAAATCCAGCTCATCAACTGGTATGCTTCTATTCATAGGTACATACATACAGTCCATTTCTTAGTTCAGGACTAAGGTTTGCACACTGACATCCACCTGGACTTGCAGGCTAAATCTTCAAAGTCCTGTGAACATCTAAACTTGCAGAGTCCTGTGATGGTCTAAGTCACAAGGACTGAGCTTTCAGGTAGCAGCACATGAGTGCAGAGGTGTCACAATCGCCCAATTGACTATCCTATATGCTCATATCCACCATTGTCTCCTAGCTGAGGGCAGTCCCTTCATAAGCAGTGAAATGACCTGGAAACATGAAACATTGATGAGACTCTTCTCAGTGATGCCATACTTTTCAAATTTAATGATGGAAGAGAGGGAGAAAAGCAAAAAGGAAGATGATTACATTTCCTTTGCTTTGCACTTTGATGATCAGAACTCATTTTTTATTTAAAGTTCTCTCTAGGGCATCAAATAATCTACATGAACACAATTAAATGATGAGTCATCCTGTCTTCTCTGTCTTTTAACAGTCTCGTCCTTGGCAGCTTGTAACTTAACCATGCAGTTTTCTTCCATATCTATTTGAGCCTGATAGAAGCGGGAATTATACAATGTGGTGATTGTAGCAATGTGAGGCTGCTCAGGAACTGGAATTCAGAGTAAGCAAAGAATGTATCAGGTTTCAGGTGACAGAAGAGACCCAGAATAAACTATGAGAAGCAGGCATGTCTGGAAGAAATTTGTGAGTAATATCTTATTTATATCTCATTTACAAGTTACATTTTGGAGTTACTCAGTTTTATTCTCTTTTGTATACATGGTTAAAAACTTGAATGATTTTTTATTTACATATAGTAAGTGTATTCTATATTACAAAGATCTCAACTACAATTTTTTCATACATGGTTCTCTAGACTCTGTAGGTATCAGGCTTCTTCTGTAAGACTTCATTTTATATATTTCTAAAGCCCAACTGGATATAGTTGTACAACTAAAGGGATCTGTAAGATGCCACGTGAATACTTTTAGAGATATCAGAAAAAGTATGCTAGTCGCATCCTTTCTTGATGATGTCTTTGATCTTAACAGTAGTGCTCTGGATTCTTTTTTCTTTTTTTTGAAGTTGCTTCAAAAATCACACATTTATTATTCTACACTTTCTGAATATCAGGAGTTTGGGCATTGCATAACTGGATTCTCTGCTTTAGAGTGTTTAACAAGGTTGCAGTAAAGTTGACAGCAAAGTCTGGGGTCTCATCTAAATGCTTGACTGAGGACAGATCTACTTTGAAACTCACAGAGTTGTTGGCAGGATTCAGTACCTCGAGGGTTGTTAGACTAAGGGCCTTAATTCGCACGGACTGTTGGTTGGAAGCTTCACAAAGTCTCTAGCTGTGTGAACTTCGGCAGTATGGAAACTTGCCTCATCAAAGTGTAAATGCCTGGTGGGCAAAACAGAGATTCTGATAGCATGGTAGGAGCCACAGTCTTCTGTACGCTAATCTTGGAAGTGGTACCCCACCACCTTTGTAATGTTCTATTGGTTATAAGCAAGTCATTAGACTACACTGCAGGGAAGAAGATTACCCAAGAATGCAAATACCTGGAATGAGGGAATAATTAAAGTGGAGCATTCTAGGGTCTATTTGCCACAACAACTATGCAGTTATTATTTTAATTATGTGGTTAATATTGTATTGATTTAAAGATATGGAAAGAAAACTGTTGGTAACTGCCATGTACTTTGTAAAGACATGATAAAAAACACCTGCAAATTTCTTCGCCGTCCAATTTCTTATTTTACTTTAAAGAAAAAGGAGTTTGAATTATAGGTGATCCGTTACATAATTTATGCAACAAAAACCATATAGAAATTTCCTCAGCAATACTCAAAAAGGTCATATAAATACATCAAAAACATGGACAGCCCTAAACATTTTTAAGCAAATTAACTTTTGGTGTGGATATTTTAAAAAAATCTATAGAATCCACATATTAAGTGTCAATTATGAGAAATTACCTATCAAGATAAATGTTTCACAGAGATTTAAAGACATCTGTCAGTAACATTGTATTAAAGGGCAACTTTACAAAATACGAGCCTGAATATATATTTTCTTGCAAAAATACAATGTCATAAAAATCAGGACAAGCAGTATCTATATTCAAAAATACTGGATTTGGGTTTGGTCCTAAAGGCCATATAATTTAAATGTTTAGAGATAGTATCATTTTATCATATTGCAACCACCATATTTCTGAGCTCTCTATATTTCATTTCAAATCTGTTTGTAAATAGAATTGTTCTGAGCTTATCTCTGCTTTGGTGAATCTTATCAAATTCAGCTAACAACAGCTTACCTTTTCAATATTCTGCCTTGAGATTCCCTCGTACAATGCTTTATGTTCATATGGTACATTTCTGCCTTCACACTGTTATCTGTCATAACCATTAATATGCCACTAGTTAAACCAAGGCACACAGTGAAGCCCAAACTCAGTTGGGAGAGGGATTTACATTCCACAAAACCTGTGGCTATGGCAGTAAGAAAAAAGTGTGGATCTGTTACATAGTAATAATAAAATGGAAAGTAAATAATTAACCTACCATTGTATTAGACTCAAGCTGGGTCAATCAAAGTCCTATCCTTGGGAACAGAGACTTGAAAACTTGCTTTCGTCAATATCGTCTATACAGCAGAGCACAACCATTCCATATAAGATTTGGGCAAAGGAAGCCTGTCTAAAGATAAAGAAAACTGAAGCTGCTTTTATTTGTCTCTGAAACAACTATATCTTTACTATATATTATAATTTTTAATCTTTAACTAGTTCAAGTGATACAGTATAACTTGAAACCAAATGTGCTCAACTAATGTGGAAAGGCAGGGTGTTGCTGAAGCCAAAGTCGTGAATCAGTTCCCACAGAGACCAGCTTCCCAGCCCCAGGCAATCAAACTACTTGGTCTCTTTAATTTGCTTTACTTGTGAAACTCAATGGAGGGAGTCTCTGAGTGAGCCCATTGTCTTGGGGAATTGGTATCTTCCACACAATAGCATGTGAAGACCACCCAAAGGTGAATGAATAATTCAAGATACCACCACTCCATTATTAGAAAAGCAATTCAAAATGCACACCCTACAGGGAACATGAGCAACTTGTTAAGCATACAATGAGCCTATTCTTTCTGGGTCTAGATCTAGCATGCTAATTTCAAGATTATTGAATTTTTCTTATGAATGAAAAAAAGCAAGAAGTCATAGAATGAAAAGGGGACAAAAACAGTTTACTCAATAAGTTCAAATGGGCTTTACAGGTAGCAAAGATTATTATCTATAAAACACTGCACGCTGAGGTTGGGGTTGACTGAATCCTTTCATGATATGCATCCTTACATGAAAGTTTCTGCAGTCCTTCCTAGGCCAATGGGTTAGGGAGTCACTCACCGGGTATTCATCACATTAAACCCAATAACTTAATGCAGTATAATGTGGTGGATAGAGTGGATCCTCAAGTAGTCCTACCTGAAGTGATAGTAGTTCTCTTTGGTCTTGCACTGGGCAGAGCACTTTGTGCACTTTCCAAAGCCTCTAGCCCCAGTGCAAGAGCCACGAAGTCAGAGCCAGCTTACGGGTACTTATTAATGAACCTGGGGCTGATGAAATTTGCTATCTACAGAATCCTAGCAGCCAAATTTTAGAATGTGTCTTTTTTCTTGATGTGCACTTTAGAGACTTTTATTCCTACAAGGAACACTTCACTATTTGCAGAAAAATTCTTTTTCTAGGTCTAAATGTCAGAAAACTGATCCTATTATACTTGCCAAGCAGTAGAGGCAGGGAGTTCCATATAATAGCATAGAACCTACTGATCGTGTGATGATTAACTTTTCTCGTCACAAAGACAGAATGAAATTGAAAGTGCCACAAAAATAATGAAATATTACAATGAAAAAGTCAACAATTCACTGTTCTTATACAATGTTTCTTCTAGTAGTTTCAGAATCTCCTTAATTAATGTAGAAAACACAACTTTTCTTTACTTGGTTAGTTCACTCCACATGAAGTATAGGAATACTGGCCTCAAAATTGGAAAAATATGAGTTTGAATATAACAGCATGGCTTACTAGCCTTTTCACTTTAAGTCTGATTTTCTTATCTGTTAATAGGAGATAATAAGCCCCTTTTTTTAAGAACTGTTTTAAGGAAAATAATACACTAAGGGAATTTTTTTTAGCGTAGTGTCTGGCTATAACAAATACTTCTTTTGCAGTTACTACTTTATTATATTTTATTTAATGTGTAATTAACATTGCATATGACTATACCCTTGTTGAAAATTAATTTTTCTAGGTAGAAATTAAGTACATTACCCAATGGCATTTATCTTTCGTTCATTCATATACAGATATTTACTAGACTAGGTCAGGTCTATTCCCAATCAGGCTCTGAGTTTTTCAGTCATGTGTTTATCGAATTCTAAGTTAGAAAAGGTCTTAGAATCAGCTGATGTAGTATAAACTTTCAGTTTATAAATGAAACAAAGACCTCAAAAAACAGTGTGAATTGCTTTTCAAGGGAATTAAGCTGGGGAGTGACAGCTGTAAGTAGAGTCTCTGGCAGACTGTTGCAGTAATGACACTCATCTGCTGCTGCCTCCCTATGTCCATGCCCACGTCCTTCGGTAGTGTGTCACCGTGGCTCTGGGTTTACACATGTGGCTTGCTTCGGGCAGTTAGACAATAGAAACCTGGCACATAAAGAGGCTTCAAAAAGAATTGTGCGTTGGAAGTTGAGGGCTTCCCCAATGGCTCAGCTGGTAAAGAATCTGTCTGCAATGCAGGAGACATAGGAGACATGGGTTTGATCCCTGGATCAGGAAGATGCCCTAGAGGAAGAAAATATCAGTCTACTCCAGGATTCTTGCCTGAAAAGTCCCACGGACAGAGGAGCCTGGTGGGCTACAGCCCAAAGTGTCAGACATGATTGAGTGACTAAGTTGGAAGCTCACGTATGTGGAGTGATCCCTCCTAAGAAAATAAATCAATAAAAAATAAGGCAGCACTTCACTGTCTTATCCCATCAATTTGTATGTATCTTGCGATCTTGCTACTAAGATATAAAGAAGTCCATCTACTGTAAATAAGAGACTATGAGGGGAGAGACACCAGTGATACCAGGTATTCCATACATCCCAGTCATCCTAGCCAAGGTCCTACCCCAAAACAGCTAAGCCATCGCCCAGTAAGTAATGTATAATTCACACCAATATAAGACGGTGTTCTTGTTTTTTTTTTTTTTTTTTAAGTCATTCTTTCATAGGGAAGTTTGTTAAAAAACAAAATCGAATGGCTATAGAATTAATTACAGTTTACTTTGTGTTCTGCTATCTAACCTGGTGGTGGTTTTTTCGCTAAGTCGTGTCTAACTCTTGTGACCCCGTGGACTGTAGCTTTCCAGCCTCCTCTGTCCATGGGATTCTCTAGGCAAGAATACTGGAGTGGGTTGCCATTTCCTTCTCCAAGGGATCTTCCTGACCCAGGAATCGAACCTGGGTCTCCTGCATTGCAGGCAGTTTCTTTACCAAATGAGCTGCGAAGGAAGCCATCTAACCTAGGGGCTGAAATTAAAGATAGGATTTTCTATGAGTTGACTTCCTAATAATTATTTCACACTAACATAAGCGGATTAAGGGTTTGATTTATTTTTTCTCCCTTTTAACTCCATTTTATGCACCTAAGCTTAACTTTCAAGTCTCATAAACAGGAAGCAGGTACAGGGGTGATTATGAGTTTCTTTCAGACATTAGTACAAAGTAAAACAAATCCATTGCTTCCACAACTTCTAAAAAAGCAATTGTTTTGAAGAGTTCACCACAGGTTCAAATGTAAAAATGAAAATATACTCTCAGAGTTCTCACACACCCTAGGGTCCAAGAATGCCTAGCAGAAAACCAAAGGTTAAAACCTAGAAATAACACTACTTGAGTAAACACTAGTGAGCAAATCTAGACTACCCGCACTGTCAAGATCCAATTTTTCTTCAAAGTGGAGAGAAGAAAAAAGAAAGATAATTTATCTATTACAGTTCTATGAAAAACATGCTGTGACTGCTATGATATTCCACCAGAGTATCTGCATCACACAGCTAGATCTGAAAATAATGATTCTGCTGCAGTCCAGCACTAGGAAAAACGCTATCGGGAATAGGATTCTAGACCTTGGGAATGACTGTTACTTGGATGTATATATAACAAGGCTATTTTAAAACTTAATATTCCTTTATAAGCACTATGTTTTGGGTCATGTATCATGTTGGCCAGCAGAATAATGGGAGATAGACCACAGTCTCACTGACCTTGGTCTACTTAATCTTATTGGATAGATGAGGCTGACTACAGTCTAAAGATAATCATCACCTGAAGCATCAAAATGTCATTACCATCTGAGTAAAACAGACAGTGAATACAAGAGGAATCCAACTGAAGGGATCTCTCTTTGTTGGGGAAATTATGGAAGTACTCATAAACTGGTTCAGTTAGCCCATTCTCACTGAAACCCACTTCTTGAACCCTTCAATTTAGACTTGGTGGTAATCAGTTTGGGGTGTATGTGCTTTAACTACTGCTGAACTTCATATTTCATCTTTGGGCATTAGAAAAGTTGCAACTGTAAGCTCCTGTTTTTAGATCTACCATTCTGAGTGTTCAAAAAGAGACCTAGAAGCTCTTCCTCAACTCAGCCTTAGCATGGTGATAATTGTGCTCCCACTTGCATATTATGCTAAGCCCTATTGTCTTCCTCCTGCAGACTTGTCATTCTTTATTCATTCTCACTTCTCTGCATTTTAAGGTGCCTTTATCTGAATAATGCCTCTTGAGCAGTTATTTTCCTCCCTGTATTAGGATTGCTTATTTTTACACAAACCAGTGGAAATTCTACTGATCTTTTCCTTTTACTCATAATTTTTTGGGGAAAAAGAGCTTCTAAAAGATATATATGACTTTTATATACCTATGAACTACCAGAGAATCTCTTTAGTCTTATAATGCACTTGGCTGTTTGAATTTAAATATCACAGCTATCTAGCAGTTACAAAGATAAAAGTGTTCTGAGAGCCTCTTCATTTCCCAAGATATATGTTGAAGCTATTATCCTTAAATAGTATTGGAAGCATTATTTAAGAGTGCACTGACTCCTGCAGTACAGTCCTTTCTCAACATGTTTACATTTAATATTATAAAATGGATATATATTTTATATATACATATGTATATTATATGCACAGGTATGTGTGTATGTATATAATGAGGAAAGTACAGAGTAGAAATGGAATGATGAGGAGAAGTTAAATGATTATGTAGGCTTGTTTTAGCTGTAGGGAAGAAAGTATGTGTATTTGTTTTTGGAACATGGGTTTGAAGACTCAAACAGGTTCCTTGGTGGCTCAGAAGGTAACGAATCTGCCCACTTTGCAGGTGGCCAAGCTTTGTCCCCTGGGTCACGAAGATTCCCTGGAGAAAGGAATGGTTACCCACTCCAATATTCTTGCCTGGAGAATTCCATGGACAGAAGAGCCTGGTGGGCTACAGACCATGGGATCGCAGAGAGTTGGACATGACTGAGTGACTTTCACTTTTTTTGATGACTCAAGCAGGCAGCAAACTAATTTACTTATGGGAAAGGTTTTGTTTACTCATTTCAAAACAGATAGTTATTAAAGGTTCTATTCAGCTATCCCCAGATGTGTCACATCTTATGATAAATAGGCACTTTTTTTATTATAAGCTAGAATATGCATATTTATTGAACAAAAGCATGCAGTAAGTGCTAAGATGGCACTAATGCTACAGTAATAAACAAAAAGAGGCAGACTTTGGCTTCATGGAGCTTAAAGTACAACAAAGGATGTATTTATATATTTTCTACTGGGAGTATATTTTATTACACCTATTTTAGGTAAAGTTCTGTGTTGTATGGGAACTCACTCACAAAATAAGGGGACCTGATGTGATGGTGATTTTCCTGATAATATTAAAATTATAAATGCTCCGAAAGTAAGTAGAAAAGAAAAAGGATGAAGTAGGGAAGAGGAGGAGTCAGTAAAATCTAGAAAACTGTTGAATGTGGGACTCCTGCAGCAGGAGAAGGCATGGCACATTTGACGAAGTCCACACTGGCAAGTGTGGCCAGAAGGCAGATTAGACTGGTCAGAGATCAGTCTGGAGAGACAGACAAGAGCCAGATCATGCAGTGCTCCCTTCATCACATTGACAGATTTGAGTTTTATCCCCAAAGTGATGTAACCCTTTGCATTTGAACTTGCTGAAGTTTGGAAACTTCAACATATTACATATATAAAATACAGCAAGGCTTAGCTTTGAATTAGAGCATACCTCAAACTGGCTTGCATGAATAATGTTGTGAATTTTTTCTCCTTTTTATATATCTTTCCCAAAGGTACCCTAAAATTTTATCTGATACTTTTATCTTTATAATATTCATCAAGAGAAATTGTCCTTGACTGCCAGAATAGACTGGCAAAGAAAAAAGAAAAGAAAAAAAAAAATGGTTCCATAGAGCTATCTTGTCTTCTGTATGTCTGTTCTTAAGATGCTAGTTTTCCAAATGCACTGCTCTGAGGTTGAGTAATAAAAGTTCAAAGATGATAATCATAGAAACATAATGAGGGTGGTTGAGATAAGTGAGTCTCAGTGAGAAAGTAATAAATATTAAAACCTGGAGGAGAATTCAATTGTTTCCCCTACTCCCACTCCAAATGTTCCCATGGCTGATCTCAGCCATGTTATGCCTGTTAACCTGAATAGAAATGGATATTTAAATGCATTAAATATTAATTTGAGGTTAAAAATCTGAAAATTAAGTGTACCCCTAGATGTTGCTAAAGTCAGCACCTTGCAGATCATTTCAGCTAAGAAAGTGGCATCAATTAAGGACAGCATTCTCCACTGATTCCAATGATGGTGCTGCTTTTCAAGATTCAACTGCAACTATTTTTCTCTCCAAACAGTCTTTTCTTTGGATGCAACCTGACTTCACCCACTTCCTTTATTCCCTGGCAGGTGTTCTACCAGTGCTGCTTCCCACCACAATCCCTCATCCTATCCACCTGCCAAGCGCTTTCTTTTCTTTTTCCTTTTGACTTCCATTGATTTCTTTATGGAGGTGAAATTGTGCAGAGGTAATTTTCTCAAAAATTGAGCCCAGGTATAACATGTTATATCAAGAAGAACTTCGTAACCTTCAATTCTATTACATGACAGAAGAAGTTCCAGGGAGCAACAGTAAGAGGCCAAAAATGTAAGTTATTTAAAACTCAACTGGACAAAGTTTGGATGGATGTGCTGTCAGGAATTTCCTAGTTTTAGTCATAAGAGAATTAAAAACACAAAAGATCATAAAAGGATTTTCTGCTCACTTTTTCTCTAAGCTGAATTCTATAATTTCTGCTGATCAATTATATTAAGAGACAAGAGTCTCCACTTTTCTGATGACAAATTTATCTAGAACAGGAAGAAAAGATGAATGAGGGTACTAAAAGTCATTAACTCATGAATGAATATCTGAACTCAGAGTTTGGAAACATGAATCCTAATTTTAGCTCTCTTCCTGACTGTGTGATCAAAGAAAAAAGTTGTAAGGAAACAAGTACTTGAGTCCTGTTAACATCTTCTGATAAACAGGTTTGATTATTTATCATTTATGCAGTGTCCATCCAAAAAGGGTTCAGTTCAGTTCAATCCCTCAGTCGTGTCCGACTCTTTGCGACCCCATGAACCGCAGCATGTCAGGCCTCCCTGTCCATCACCAACTCCTGGAGTCCAGCTAAACCCATGTCCACTGAGTCAGTGATGCCATCTAACCATCTTATCCTCTGTCATCCCCTTCTCCTCCTGCCCTCAATCTTTCCCAGCATCAGGGTCTTTTCAGATGAGTCAGCTCTTCACATCAGGTGGCCAAAGTATTGGAGTTTCAGCTTCAACATCTGTCCTTCCAATGAATACCCAGGACTGATCTACTTTAGGATGGACTGGTTGGATCTCCTTGCAGTCCAAGGGACTCTCAAGAGTCTTTTCCAACACCACAGTTCAAAAACATCAATTCTTCAGTGCTCAGCTTTCTTTATAGTCCAACTCTCACATCCATACATGACTACTGGAAAAACCATAGCCCTGACTAGACGGACCTTTGTTGACAAAGTAATGTCTCTGCTTTTTAATACATTGTCTAGGTTGGTCATAATTTCCCTTCCAAAGAGTAAGTGTAAGTGATCTTAAATTAGTATTTTTTTGCCATTAAAGGATTAAGGTGATTTCTCTCCTATCCATTTACTAGTTCTAACTATTACTACTTACTAATACTATGACTAATACAACCACTATTACTAAGTCTATGATTATTATTATGGTCATACCAGCCTTGAAGAAAATTCCAGAAAATCACCCTCACCTAAATTATGTGTAATATGTACTTTGAATCTTTAATAAAAATCCCATTATGGTTTAATTGATCAATAGTGTAATTAAATGGAATTCCTCATTTATGGGGCATTTTAACAGGCATCCTTTCATTGAAACCTCAGGAAAACCCTGAGTAGTGAATACTATTATCAATTTTATGGAAAATGAATAAAAGTAACTTCAGAAAGAGGAATGGTGTGTTCAGAGTGAGAGTAAGTCCAAACTCAAACCTGCTTGCATTCAAAGTTCTTCTATGTATCTTCCCTTCTCAAACATTTTGGGGTTTTCCTTGTCTAAAAACATTCAGATGGCAAATTGTATATGTGAATTATACTTTATTTCTCCTGTTTCCTCGTCTATACATTCTGTTCCAAAGCAACACACATAAATATATACAGTATTATAATAAATGGCTCAGAAAAAAAGACTTATTTGCAAGTATTTATTTCAGAGAAGGCAATGGCACCCCACTTCAGTACTCTTGCCTGGAAAATCCCATGGACGGAGGAGCCTGGAAGGCTGTAGTCCATGGGGTTGCTGGAGGTCAGACACAACTGAGCAACTTCACTTTTCACTTAAATGCATTGGAGAAGAAAATGGTAACCCACTCCAGTGTTCTTGCCTGGAGAATCCAAGGAACAGGGGAGCCTGGTGGGCTGCCATCTATGGGGTCACACAGAGTCGGACATGACTGAAGCTACTTAGCAGCAGTAGCAGCATTTCTCATTTACAGAGAAATAATGTACATTCCTTTGAACTGTATGCCTTTTGGTTGAAGTAAGTTAACCTTTCACCTTATTGGCCAAGAACTTAATCTCTTCTGTCTGATCACTCTGCAGGATGCTCTGATCCCTACTTTCCTTAAACAATTTCATTCACCCACTATAGCAGAGATCATCACATGTTTCACTATGATTTAATTTAAAAAAGTCTGTAAGTGAAGAAACAATGAATATTTTTGGTTAGTTTCAACAGATAGAGATGGTAATATGCATTTTTACTAAGCATGAGCATGAGAAATTTGCAACTGTCTAGAATGTATTGCTTATGTCAGGGAATCATCAAAAGCTATCAATCCTGATCCTAAAAATAAAAAAGATTAAAAAAACCGACAAAAGAAATGCTGGTGGATTCTTTACCAACTAAGCTATCAAGGAAGCCCAATGTGAATACAGCCAAAAAGAAAAAGTTACCTCTACGGTAAGAAGTTTTCTCCATTGTCAAGATGAACTAGTTTTACATACACAATAATGAAATGAATGTCACAGATAATATGTTTAATAAAAGAGGAAAGACACATAGTGCATACTGTACAATTGTACAGATGATCTTCAAGAATAAGTAAGGCGATTGAAGTCAGAATAGAAGATGCTTCTGGGGAAACACTGGCTGGGAAAGGGCCCAAAAGAGTTTTTTGGATACTACAAGTAGTCCATATCTTGTAGGTATTTACACAAGGTATATGCATGTAATATTCATTGAGCTTTATACCTAAGATTTATGCACCTTACTCAGTGTATTGTGTATTCCAAATATGAGAGAAGGAATAGATCATGAAAGGCTTTTTCATTTATTTGTAAGACTTTGTCCTACAGGAAATGGAAATCACCAATATGTATATTATTCAAGTAATTGGTTACATTTGCATTTTGAAGACTCTTTGCTAAATCTCCAGAGGATTGATTGAGCTGGAGTCAGATTGTGCTCCAGAAGCTATTTAAATAGGCCAACTGAGAAGTGATGAAGGCAGAGAAGTAGAGAAAGGAGGCAATGACTATTAATAGTAACTAATTAATACTTGACTTTGGAAAACAGTAAAAGAAAAGTTAAGGGTTATTGTTGATCATCTTCACTAAGATAATTAAAACTAGATGATCCAATAATTCAAAACATTTAAAGATGAGCTAATTGTCTTCCTCCTATATATCTTGTGAAATGTGCAAATATGAGTGTGATTCACCTGGAAGATGTCTTGGCTGGTGAGGCAAGCTTATGAGTCATTAGCATAAACATATTTTAAGCCATTGTCATGTTAAAGATTATCCAGAGATATTATTTAACTTAGAAAAAGAAGGCTAGGAATAAGAATTTGAAGGGATATAAAGAATGAGCAAAGAAATAGAAAATGAGGAAGCAAAACAAAGAGAAACAATAAGAAAAATAGAGAATTTTCCAAGTAGTGCTAGTGGTAGAGAACCTACCTGCCAAAGCAGGAAACATAAGAAAAGCATGTTCGGTCCCTGAGTCGGGAAGATCCCCTGGAGGAGGGCATGGCAACCCACTCCAGTATTCTTGCCTAGGGAATTCCATGGACAGAGGAGCCAGTTAGGCTACATCCCATAGAGTTGCAAAGAGTCGGACATGACCAGAATGACCTAGCATACACACAGGAAAAATGGAACATCCAAATGGTAATGTGAAGGCAAAAGAATGCCAAAGATTAAATGGTCAGTGATATTTGGTATTAAACTTGCAAGGTTCCAGGTAAAATACAGATCTAACCTTTTCCATTGAAATCGGGTATTAGTGGTTGTCAGAGTTGCTTGTGAGTGAAGAGAAGCTAAATTGGTAACGTGGGTAGAAATGGTAAAAATGATTATAATGAATCATGGTGGGGACATGGAGATGAAACATAGAAACTGTGAAAACGAATGTTGAAATAAGTTTGAAAGTTAAAAAATCAAGGTTAAAAACTAGAATCATGGGGTTCTCAATGAATGCTACTTTTATAGACAGGTTTGTGGAACTATCTCTGAGTCCAAATATAATTGAAAGACAAAAATATAAAAAGAGAAGATAGAGGAACATGGGATTCAATGCCTTGTGGAATAATTAGTTTGGGACAGAAATGTAGCCTTCTATTCCTTTGACAATGTAGACAGGGATAGACTGTAAACAGACACAGAGGAGACAGCATGTTTAAAATTGTTCAAGAAAGAGGAGGTGAGGGGGTAAGTCAAAGATCTAGAGAAATTAGAGAAGGTTTAGAACAGACACTGAGCAGAATAAAGAGGAATTATAAGCATGCTCTCTTCCTTTTATCCTTCTCAACATTTCAATATCTGACTTGAAATATTGAAACATGGTAGTAGATAATCATTCAGATTTTAAAATAATTATAATATAATGTGAATAAAATGCTACAACCCTCTTTTAAAAATATACTGACTGTTCACTGACTCTAACTCCAAGTAAAAGTAGAATTGGATGTTAACCAAACCCTCTCAATGTCAGCCCTGCTTCAGAATCCTTGCTTCAGACAAGACAGAACGAGGGTGAGGAGAGTGAGGTACTCAACTCAGACACAAAATTTAAGGAAGTATCAAACAACACAGTAATCAAATAAAGGCATGCCTTCTTATCCTGTGCTTTGCTTTACCACATGTTACCAATATTGTGTTTTGTTTGGTTTTGGTTTTCACACATTGAAAGTTTATGGCAGCCCTGTATTGACTGCAATAGACTGATTAGTCTATTGGTACCTTATTTATCAATAGCACTTACCCTCTTCATATCTCACTGCCACATTTTGGTAATTCTCACAATATTTCAAACTTATTATTATATTTTATGGTGACTGATGATCGATCATCTTTTATGTTATTACTGTAAAAAGATTACAACTCCCTGAAGGCTCAGATTGTGATTAGCATTTTTTAGTAATAGGTACTTTTTAACTAAGGAATGTGTGTTGATTTTAAGACAAGGCGATTGTACATCGAATTGACTACGAGATAGTGTAAACATAACTTTTATAGCCAGGGGAAGCCAAAACATCTGTGTGACCCACTTTATTGTGATATTTATTTTACTCTGGTGATCTGGAACCAAATCCAGATCAATATCTCTGGTGCTTGCCTATATAGTATGATAAAGCAATATCTTTTAAAAATTCAAAATTCCTGCAAAAAAGCCACACTGAACAAAATACAATTTTAATGACTGTAGATCCTATGACCTTGTCTCACTCCCTTCACCTTAAATTCTACCCTGCTTATGAAAGTCAGCCAATCTCTAAACCAGCATTCCATTACTGTGCCTTTAAATCAGGCAATCTCTGAACCCATGTATCCCCAAAATACTGTATAAAATTGGTTCCCTGGTTTGTCCTAAATGACTGAGTTCTGCAACCGAAGTTTCCTTTGCTTAGCAAATACAACATAGAGTTTAGAGCTTTTCTGCAGGTATATTTACTGATCTCTTTCTTCAATACAAGAATAGTAGTGGGGCATCTATATTTCTGTGTTAGATAAGGGTTCCTAACCTAATCTTGTCATTAATATACTCTGGACTTTGCTAAAATTGAACCATTTTTTTGTTTTGCTCCCGTTAAACATACTCTAGGATTTGTAATAAAAAAATATTCTTTTGGATATTTTCAATGAGAAGGTTATTGCAAGGAGTCATAGAAATAAATTTGAGGTTGCTGTGGCCATGGCCTTTTAACTGTGAGGGATAATAGCAAGCCTTGGAGAAAGCCCAAAGAAATAGTTTGGCTTCTTTCATGATGAAGCCAAAGCACTGATTACTTTTTTTCTTTCTTCTTTAATACTGAAGATATAAAAATTTAAAGGTAGAAGTTTTTTTGATATCTCTCATAAAATAGGAAGTTAATCTTTGAAGCCTTATAAATTATCTGCAATTATGACACTCCTTCAGTTTTTTTTACTCTTTTTTTTTTTTTTGAAATATACATCTACAATATTGTATTAGTTTCAGGCATACAAAAAAGTGATTTAGATATATATTCTTTTTCAGATTCTTTTCCTTTATAGATTACTAGAAACTATTGAATATAGCTCTAAATCAGGAGATTCAGATTAACATATTCACACCACTATATATAAAACAGATAATCAATAAGGACCTACCTATATAGCACACACTCAATTATTTTAAACAAAACAAAACTAACAAGCAAATAATCTGGGGAAAGCACATTATTGTGAAATTGTGTCAACCATTGTTAGCTTGGGATGCTAATAAAAACAGAAATAATCAAGTGCTAATAATGCTTAAGGTTGTGCTCCTTGTTTAGATTTTCTTTCAGCTCTGTGAGGCAGATGCTATTAATATTATTAATTTTACAGATGAGGCAACTGAGGAGACAGCAGTGCAAGTTTCAACAGCTATGATCTAGAAAAATCAACATTTCAACATGGGCTATTTCTCTCTAGAGCCTACATCCCTAAACATTATGGCCTCTGGCTTATAAAATATGTTGAACAATATTTTAAAATTAAAACAGGACTAGAAACTTAAACACATTTGGGTTTTGTTCTGAGGGATATGCCTCAACAATTGCAAATCATGAGTATCATTGCATAGAACACTGAATGGTGGTACTATGAAACAACACACTAAGTTACTGTTTTGAAGTTAAGTCTTAGAGATCATAAATATACATGTCAAGGATGATTTAAAATATTGGTTTAAAATTAAGTAAATGATAGCTGTGGCTTCCCCGGTGACCCGGCGGCAAAGAATCCACTAATAAGGCAAGAGCTACAGAGATGCGGGTTTGATCCCTGAGTTGGGAAGATATCCTGGAAGAGAAAAATGGCAACACACTCCAATATTCTTTCCTGGAGAATCCCATGGGCAGAGGAATGTGACGGGCTACAGTGCATGGGGTCACAAAGAGTCGGACATGACTGAGGTAACTTAGCACACACTTGTAGCTTAAGACTACAAGTTTTTAGTATTTACATTGGATACTGATCTTAAAAGTGCTGGGTCTCAAACAACTTTAGGAAATATCTCTCTCTCCTCTTTATAGTTTTTATGTCATTTAAAAGTGGTTCTAACTATGAATTTCCTAAGATTCTGTGAAGACTGTAAACGTCCACCCATATTTGTCCCTCATTTGTAGTACTAAACTGCTTTGTAATAACAACTCCCTTGCTGTGGTAATGGTTCATATTGTCTTAAAATTGTTTAGTATGTATTTCCTCATTATGAATCAACACATTCCCTTATATTTAAGGAGGTCAAATATTTGAGCTTGAATTCTTTTTATGCCATCCACAAAGAAATTTTGATTGTGCCATATTGCTATTCAGCTATGGAGTATCTTTCTTTAGCAAAGATTGCGGCCAAGCCATCTGACAGACAGTTTACCTTGTTCTGTTCTGATAGCATGTGGTTCTCTTTAGCCCTTATGTCATCATCTGTGTTCATGTCAAAGGGCTTGGTTTCCCTTATGATGCATTGAGACCTATTGCTGTGGGCATGATAAGCACCTGAAACTTGATGAACATCTAAACAGACTGATCACAGGTCCCCACATCTACTAAACAGAAGTAAAATTAGCTGTTCCATTCCTTTCCCAGAGAGGAGATAACTGAGTTTTCTCATTTCTTCCACCTAACTATTAATATTAGAACATACTGTAGGAAGCATGCTGCTTCTTCACAGTACTTAATGGGACACCTGAATATATTTGCTAGCTTCAGTTCAGTTCAGTTCAGTCACTCAGTCGTGTCCGACTCTTTGCGACCCCATGAATTGCAACACACCAGGCCTCCCTGTCCATCACCAACTCCCAGAGTTCACTCAGAATCATGTCCATCGAGTCAGTGATGCCATCCAACCACTTCATTCTCTGTTGTCCCCTTCTCCTCCTGCCCTCAATTCCTCCCAGCATCAGAGTCTTTTCCAATGAGTCAACTCTTCGCATCAGGTGGCCAAAGTATTGGAGTTTCAGCCTCAGCATCATTCCCTCCAAAGAAATTCCAGGGCTGATCTCCTTCAGAATGGACTGGTTGGATCTCCTTGCAGTCCAAGGGACTCTCAAGAGTCTTCTCCAACACCACAGTTCAACAGCATCAATTCTTCAGCACTCAGCTTTCTTCACAGTCCAACTCTCACATCCATACATGACCACGGGAAAAACCATAGCCTTGACTAGACGGACCTTTGTTGGCAAAGTAATGTCTCTGCTTTTCAATATGCTATCTAGGTTGATCATAACTTTTCTTTCAAGGAGTAAGTGTCTTTTAATTTCATGGCTGCAATCACCATATGCAGTGATTTTGGAGCCCAGAAAAATAAAGTCTGACACTGTTTTCACTCTTTCCCCATCTACTTCCCATGAAGTGATGGGACCAGATGCCATGATCTTCGTTTTCTGAATGTTGAGCTTTAAGCCAACTTTTTCACTCTCCTCTTTCACTTTCATCAAGAGGCTTTTTAGTTCCTCTTCACTTTCTGCCATAAGGGTGGTGTCATCTTAAAAAGCCTTAAAGGCCAGCTCAATGTATGGAAGATGTTTGCCATACAGGCAGCAACCTCACCAGGCTGTCTGCTACTTCCCAATGTTATCAGAATCTAGCCTGATACTCATGATATATTCCACTCCTTACTGATGTCCTTCATGAATAAGGGTGAAGGGAAATCAACAATCTGTCCATCAAGTGTTCAGTGCTAATGTTATTTTACTTCTGGTTCCCCCACATCCTCTAAACTCCAGGCTCTAGCTAGCTGCATGACTCTTAGCACCCTGATATTCTTTCCCTGAGTAATGGAATTCAGAAAATGTCACTTGGAATTGATTCTCTATGTTCTGAAACTGGCTGGTTAATAGAAGAATTGTGAAATAGTCATAAGACAACCAGGATTATAATTAGGTATCTTGAGGTCTCAGTTTCTTACTTTGGGCAAAGCATGCCACCTCCTGGATATCATCTTTCTCCTCTGTAAGAGGAATAGTTTGATCAAAAGATCTCAAGAAGTATTCAAGATAAAAATGTCTAAATCTATGATTGCATGCATGTCAATAAATTTCATTTTCATCACAATAGTTTTGCTAGTAGAAGCTCAGCACCTTAAATATGACTGGGCCATTCCTAAGGATGTGCTCCGATTATTTAGTTTCACTACTATTGTGACATGACACCTATTTAACATCCCTATAAATGGGTCATTGATTTATTTGTGTATACACAGTCAGCAAATCTTAGACACCAGGAGTTAAGGAAAGAATATGGCTTTATGTGTCAAAAAACCAAGGGATCAAATGTAGGTGTTTTCATAGGTCATGTACTTATATCATTTACCTTCTCTTTGCCTCAATTTCCACATCCATAAAAATTATGATGGTTATACCTATTCCCAAAATTATCAAGAGGATCACATGATAATATGTGTGAAGAATTAAGCACACTGGACCATATCTGCACTCATGACAGTCTAGTTTTTTCTTGACTTGTTTTAATTGCTTCCTTCCTTAACATTGAAGCTGGCTGAGTCTTATAAGATCAATAATTATCCATTTTTCAAATACATTGCTTGTCAAAACTTAGGCTGAATGAATATCTCTTCCTTTCAAGTTCTCTGCCTCAGAATTCAAACATATAAAATCATTGGAAAACACTAATGGCATTCCTCCTGCAACATGCATAGACAGTAAAATAAATTACTTTTTATGTTTTTCAGGAAATACTATGCAACAAATTATGTTTGAGAAGTATATGTTTCAGTTCAGTTCAGTTCATTCGCTCAGTTGTGTCCGACTGTTTGCGACCCCATGAATCGCAGCATGCCAAGCCTCCCTGTCCATCACCAACTCACAGAGTTCACCCAGACTCATGTCCATCGAGTCAGCGATGCCATCCAGCCATCTCATCCTCTGTCATCCCCTTCCCCTCCTGCCCCCAATCCCTCCCAGCATCAGAGCCTTTTCAAATGAGTCAACTCTTCACATGAGGTGGCCAAAGTACTGGAGTTTCAGCTTTAGCATCATTCCTTCCAAAGAACACCCAGGACTGATCAACCTTAGAATGGACTGGTTAAGTATATGTTTAGGATGATAGAATTCTTAATTTTTGATGCAACATGATAAATACTATCATTTGACAGTTAATAGTTTACTGATTTTTTAAATTAGAACAACTTATATTTCTTAAATATCATCCAGTGATTCTCCATTATGTCAACATTTGAATATACTTTGCATTGGGAGACATATTTGTATTATCCTTTATTAATACGAACTTCCCTGGTGGCTCAGACAGTAAAGCATTTGCCTGAAATGCGGGAGACCTGGGTTCAATCCCTGGGTCAGGAAGATCCCCTGGAGAAGGAAATGGCAACCCACTCTGGTACTCTTGCCTGGAAAATCCATGCTATGGATGGAGGAGCCTGGTAGGCTACAGTCCATGGGGTCGCAAACAGTCAGACACGACTGAATGACTTTACTTTCACTTCACTTTTATTAATACACATAAACCTTTAAAGAAAACTGAAAGATATGAGTCCCTACCTTAGACATTAAGCCTCTCAGTCACCATGTGTTATTTAATCTTGAAAGTGACAAAACCCAGGCTGTGTGACTAATACTCCTGATATTACAGCCTCATGAGTTTCCTATAAAAACCCACATTAACCTTGGCTCATGATGAGAAAGCATTTCCCTGTAGCCATTCTTGTTAGACATCTATAATCTTGACCCTGGGCATTAACCAATGAGTAGCTGATCTTTAACAGGTCAGGGGTGTCAAGTCCAGCAGAAGTATTTCCTCAAGGGCCCTATCACCACTTTCATATTTAATTTGAATTTCTTTGGGTCAAATGCTTAACTGCTCTAGACATTCTCCAGAGCAGTTATATTCAATCTCAATTTGGATAATAGATTGTAGGGAGGGCAAGTCATTTTCTATCTTAGTTCAGTCAAGCTAGCAAAAATCTGTTGCTTTGATAACTATGATCAAGTAACTCCCCTTTGTTTTGATTTTATATCATCAATAACACACAGGGATTAGACTAATTTCCTTTTGCCATTAATTATCTTTTGAGATTTTATGACTCAAGTATTTTTGAGTATCTAATATTACCAGGTTCCAGGGGTTTCTAAAGGAAAAAAAAAAAATGCCACTAGCCAAAGAAGTAATTAAGATTCTCCTATTCATTGACTACTCTGATAGAGGCATTGTGGTCATGGTTCAGTCAGCTAGGAGAGAATGGGAAGGCAGAAGTAATTGTAAGGGCCATGTATCTACTTATCAAACTCTTGCCTTGAAAGCACAAATCAGGGAGTCCTTAGGTATGCCTGTGCTGTCCACGCAAATGATACTTCTGTTTCCTTGTTGAAGGTACAGCAGGATAGTGAAGAAGCTCCTAACTTGAGTAGGAATTAGGGGGAGCCAAAATTTCCTCCCAAACCAAAATATCTTCACACTTACTGCCTAGCTCTTTGACACTGGATTGGCCAAAAAGTTCATTCAGCCAACCCAATACAATAAACATTTTATGAAGAGCCATTTTGGCCAGACATTGCATCTGATACAAAACACTTGAGAACAAATGAGATACAACTACTGCTCTCCAAGATTTCAAAATCTGAGACAGTGACTATCCCTGCAGGAAGGAATACTGGCTCATGGAAAGGCTAATGTAATTTGTTGAAAAGGCCTGAGTTCAAATGAGCCCTTTTATCTGTATGCTTTGAGAACAATCTGTATGCAGAAAGACCAATCTCTCTGATCCTCAATTTTCTTAACAGCACAAATGGCTACTAATCATGCATTCCTGTCAAATACTTTAAGGCAGAGCAGGGAAATGAGAAGAAAGAATGTCAGAGAATTATATGATTAGAACAGCTGGAGGTAGGAGATTTCAAGGAACTCAGGCAGGAATGCAGTTTTAGTCAGTTCAGTCACTTAATAATGTCTGACTCTTTTCGACCCCATGAACCACAGCACGCCAGGCCTCCCTCTCCATCACCAACTCCTGGAGTCCACCCAAACTCAAATCCATTGAGTTGGTGATGCCATCCAACCATCTCATTCTCTGTCATCCCCTTCTCCTCCTGCCCCCAATCCCTCCCAGAATCAGGGTCTTCTCAAATGAGTAAGTTCTTTGCATCAGATGGCCAAAGTATAGGAGTTTCAGCTTCAACATCAGTCCTTCCTATGAACACCTAGGACTGATCTCCTTTAGGATGGACTGGTTGAATCTCCTTGCAGTCCAAGGGACTCTCAAGAGTCTTATCCAACACCACATTTCAAAAGCATCAATTCTTCGGCGCTCAGCTTTCTCTATAGTCCAACTCTCATATCCATACATGACCACTGGAAAAACCATAGCCTTGACTAGACAGACCTTTGCTGACAAAGTAATGTCTCTGCTTTTTAATACGCTGTCTAGGTTGGTCATAACTTTCCTTCCAAGGAGTAAGCATCTTTTAATTTCATGGCTGCAGTCACCATCTGCAGTGATTTTTGGAGCCCAGAAAAATAAAGTCAGCCACTGTTTCTACTGTTTCCCCATCTACTTGCCATGAAGTGATGAGACTGGATGCCATGATCTTAGTTTTCTGAATGTTGAGCTTAAAGCCAACTTTTTCACTCTCCTCTTTCACTTTCATCAAGAGGCTCTATAGTTCTTCTTCACTTTCTGCCATAAGGGTGGTGTCATCTGCATATCTGAGGTTATTGATATTTCTCCCAGCAATCTTGATTCCAGCTTGTGCTTCTTCCAGCCCAGCATTTCTCATGATGTACTCTGCATGTAAGTTAAATAAGCAGGGTGGCAATATACAGCACTGACATACTCCTTTTCCTATTTGGAACCAGTCTGTTGTTCCATCTCCAGTTCTAATTGATGCTTCCTGAACTGCATACAGGTTTCTCAAGAAGCAGGTCAAGTGGCCTGGTATTTCCATCTCTTTTAGAATTTCCCACAGTTTATTGTGATCCACACAGTCAAAGGCTTTGGCATAGTCAATAAAGCAGAAATAGATGTTTTTCTGGAACTCTCTTGCTTTTTTGATGATCCAGTGGATTTTGGAAATTTGATCTCTGGTTCCTCTGCCTTTTCTAAAACCAGCTTGAACATTTGGAAATCCACGGTTCACATATTGCTGAAGCCTGCCTTGGAGAATTTTGAGCATTACTTTACTAGTGTGTGAGATGAGTGCAATTGTGTGGTAGTTTGAACATTCTTTGGCATTGCCTTTCTTTGGGATTGAAATGAAAACTGACCTTTTCCAGTCCTGTGGTCACTGCTGAGTTTTCCAAATTTGCTGACATATTGAGTGCAGCACTTTCACAGCATCATCTTTTAGGATTTGAAATAGCTCAACTGGAATTCCATCACCTACACTAGCTTCGTTCATAGTGATGCTTCCTAAGGTCCACCTGACTTCATTTTAAATATAAAATATTTATTACTCAGGACTGAGCAGGGATTTATTTACTATGATCCAAAACATACTGAGTCATCAAGTGTGACTAAGGATGACCTAAGGAATCCCTGTAGGATTCTCAGTAGGCTCTTCAGAACTAATCTCAACTTTAGAACTTCTGAGATACTGAGTTAACCGTGGATCTCTGCTATACAGTCAGAGCCTCAGGTTTTCAATCTTATTGTTTCATGTTGCTTTAATAATGATATAGTACTTAGGAATGAGGCCAAGGCAACAGAACAGGAATTTATATCTTCATTTAAATTTTTGTGAACCTTGGGATACTTTTGGGAGGAGACAGAAGGAAAAGGGAACAGATCCATTGACTATAAAAGCCACTGTATTTCAAAAGAACATGGAAATCTTAGGGATTCTCTCAGGGGCTAATATTTACAACCTGGGAATTTAAGGGAAAGAAAAAGCTCTCGAAAAGTCGCTTGGAAGAAAGACAACATTTCATCATCTGATAACATCGTTGGGATGTAACTTCTTGAAAGAATACAAGACATGACTCTCTGGTTAACTTTGGATTTCTCCTCATTCTCTGGCTACACCATCTGGCCCTATAAGCCCACATACCTCATGCCCACACAGAGGATGAAGTGGAGATATAGAGATGAAGAAAGGGGCAAATTTGTTCAGCTTGAAATAGTTGACTTCTATTTTTATCACTTAAATTCTTTTTTGAAGTCTGGCTGCCATGGATGCTATTCAAGTTCCTACAGGGATAATTGGGCTGGAGGAAACTAGTGCTTGCTAACCAGAGAGAGTTCCAGAAAAACATCTATTTCTGCTTTATTGACTATGCCAAAGCCTTTGACTGTGTGGATCACAATCAACTGTGGAAAATTCTGAAAGAGATGGGAACACCAGACCACCTGCCCAGCCTCTTGAAAAATCTGTATGCAGGTCAGGAAGCATCAGTTAGAACTGCAAATAGAACAACAGACTGGTTTCAAATAGAAAAAGGAGTACGTCAATGCTGTATATTGTCACCCTGCTTATTTAACTCATATGCTGAGTACATCATGAGAAATGCTGGGCTGGAATTCAGCTGGGCTGGATTCCAGCACAAGCTGGAATCAAGATTGCCAGGAAAAATATCAATAACCTCAGATATGCAGATGACACAACCCTTATGGCAGAAAGTAAAGAAGAACTAAAGAGCCTCTTGATGAAAGTGAAAGAGGAGAGTGGAAAAGTTGGCTTAAAGCTCAACATTCAGAAAACAAAGATCATGGCATCTGGACCCATCACTTCATGGCAAATAGATGGGGAAATAGTGGAAACAGTGTCAGACTTTATTTTTCTGGGCTCCAAAAACACTGCAGATGGTGACTGCAGCCATGAAATTAAAAGATGCTTACTCCTTGGAAGGAAAGTTATGACCAACCTAGACAGCATATTAAAAAGCAGAGACATTACTTTGTCAACAAAGGTCCATCAGGTCAAGGCTATGGTTTTTCCAGTGGTCATGTATGGATGTGAGAGTTGGACTATAAAGAAAGTTGAGCGCTGAAAAATTGATGCCTTTCAACTGTGGTGTTGGATAAGACTCTTGAGAGTCCCTTGGACTGAAAGGAGATCCAACCAGTCCATCCTAAAGGAGATCTGTCCTGGGTGTTCATTGGAAGTACTGATGTTGAAGCTGAAACTCCAATACTTTGGCCACCTGAGCTGACTCATTGGAAAAGACCCTGATGCTGGGAAAATCGAAGGCCTGAGGAGAAGGGAATGGCAGAGGATGAGATGGTTGGATGACATCACCGACTCAATGGACATAAGTTTGGGTAAACTCCTGGAGTTGGTGATGGACAGGAAGGCCTGGTGTGCTACGGTCCATGAGGTCATAAAGAGTCAGACATGACTGAGTGACTGAAGTGAACTGAACTTGAGGGCTCTATATGGGTTGTTCTTGAACACCTGGAACCATCCTGGTAACCAGACGGTACCATAGTTTCTTCTCTAGAATATGGCTTTACTCCAGGCACAGACAGAGCCAGCTTGGGGTACTCTTCATCCAGAGTGTTATGGGTCCTCTGGCCTTTTTCACCAGGTCCCAAGTGAAACAGGACCAGATATCTTGCCCCTCCCAACCCTGCACACTGCTTGAAGATTCACCTCTACTGAGGTTGTCCTTACACTCTCTCCTCACAGAAAAAAGGCTAATCAAGGCTCTTCGGTCAGCCTTGACCAGACATACAGAGAACCTGTGCTCATTCTGACCCTTTCAAGTGGATTGGTGTCTTGTTCTCATCATTCCTTTATTCCACTCTTGTTTATGTCTCTAAAATAACAAAATGACTTAATATCACACAGGCGCACACACACAGGCTTAAACACACAGAGTTTAAGCACATTAAGCGAAGTTTTTACCAAGAAAAAATGTCCCATGACTTCAGCAAATTTCCAAGGACATGAGTTTAAGTCAACTCCGGGAGTTGGCGATGGACAGGGAGGTCCCACATGCTGCAGTCCATGGGGTCAAAAAGAATCAGACACGACTGAGCGACTGAACTGAACTGAACTGAACTGAACAGATAACTGCTCTTTTACTAAGAGATAATCTTTACCTATAAAAGTATATTTTGCAAACTTATTTTACACAATTTTTTATCCACTGAAACTAAACTTTTATCAGTAAATCACTAGTGTCTAGATATTTTAAACAGAACTTTTTGTAATTTATATTTTAAGAATCATGCCTAATTTTATTATCTCACAAGGAAACAGAAGATTAAAGTAAAATTAAAACTTCCTGGCTGTTGATTACTGGTAAACTGCTAGACCCTGGTTTGAACAGACAATTTCTAGTCAAATGATACTCCTCATTCACCAGAGTACAGACCTGGTTTTTTTCAGAATACAGAATTTTAAATACACAGGTATGATATTAAGATGCATATGAGTTGTTATACATAATAACAAAAACTGGTTCTATAAACTATAGTCATATCAGAAAATTCCTTTAGAAGTAGCCAAATTTTCCTTGGTGAACCACACCTTCTTTAGAAGGGACCTAACTCAAAGCTTTGGGGATAGATATTAATAGTATATAACCTACTTCTTGAAACATGGCAGTGAGCCATATCATGATTATTATTTGGAAACCTATTAGAAATGTAGTAGCATATATACGTGCAGTGGAAAATTACTCAGCTATAAAGAAACAGTGAAATAACAGCTTTTGCAGCAACATGGAAGGACCTAGAGATTATCATAGTAAGTGAAGTAAACCAAAGATAAACACCAAATGATATCATTTATATGTGGAATATAAAACATGATACAAATGAACTTATTTTAAAAACACATATATACTTACAGACAAAAGAAGAAAGGAAAAGAAGTATCTTAACTTGTGGTGCCATGCGGCTTCAGCTCCAAAACAAAGGGTAAAGTATTCACAAAACACTTTTGGTTTTCAAAGTTCTAACCTGACTCTGGCCGATGGGCCCAACCTGTCATTCCAGGCGTCTGAGGGTCTTCAGGGTGGTCACCATGGTGTGAGTCTTCCTGGCCACCTTGGAAGCGCCTTTAGTGGAAAATAGTCCCGTGGCCACAAGTATGGGCTGACCGGGGAAAAGGGGAATGGCTGTGGCTCAGGTGGGGGCCCCTCTCCTGACCTCAGCCTCCCCCAGACCAGGAGCCCCCAGCCAGTGTGCTGGGCTCAGCATGGTGTGGCCCAGCTGCTCACCACTCACCTGGACCTCCCTTGGCGCCTCTCACATGGACTCACAGCCTGGACTGCGGGGACCGCCTTGTGCATCCCTGTGCTTGGGGTTGTCCACGCTGGTGCACAGCGGACATGGATGCTTCTTAAGTTGCCAAGGAAGCACTTGACAAAGTGTGGCCCTCAGGCTGCAGGTGCTCTCCCACCTCCCCGCCCAGCACTGGCCCCAGGTGGTGTCCAGGCCCGGGTTACATGCTTTTGCTCGCGGCCTGACTCCCCAGGTGCCTGAGGCAGCTGAGCCCTGTGGCCGGGTCCTCAGTGAACTCACCAAGACCTGCCTGGCACCTTCCTTGAGGAATGAGTACTGTTTACGGTGAAGTTGGCCTGAGCCAGCGGCTCCCTTTTCGCCCGGGTCCTCCCCAAGCCTCCACCTGAGGCCCTGGGCCCCTCCCTGAAAGATGCTCTCTGACCCTAAGGAAGCTCCTAAAATTCCTCTGCCCCACTTCAGTGTATGTTCAACTTACATTTACAGCTTTTGTGTGTTTGGGGCACTGTGATTGCTCCTTTGATTTGACCACTTCGGTTTTGTACTCCCTCTGCGGGGGCATTGAAGCGTTTTTACCAGTGTCCTTGACAACTTTGGCAACTAGTACCAACAAAGAATTTTATGACTTTTCGTATTGGTCTTCTGAAAAATCTGAGTTCCTTTTGTAACCAAATGAACTGATTAACGGTGAGCAGACTTCAAGGAAGGATGTTCAGGACCACACCAGGCATGCTTGGTAAAGTGCTGGAATGTTCCACCCTTTTAAATTTCTAAGCAATAACTATCACCCTGTGGTTTTTATTTAAAATATTTAAGAATTTTTTTCCTTGAGAAGAGTGAGAAGTGATGCTAGGATTAAAAATGCATTTGAGTTAAACTATATAGTATCCTCTGCACATTACATATGCTTTAGGAAAGTGGTTTATTTCTGTTGCTGTTTTACATATATATATATATATGCATATATATATATATATACACACACACAGATACATACATATACATATGTGATATTTTTGTGCCTTGACACTTATTCTTGGTGTCATTCAAAGGGGGATTCAAAGAGGGATTCAAAATGGGAATTGTTTCAAATGTCCTTTAATTAACCCAGTGATCTCACCAGGGATTTAATAAATCTGTTTTTAATATCTGCTGCTGCTGCTGCTAAGTCGCTTCAGTCGTGTTCCACTCTGTGCGACCCCAGAGACAGCAGCCCGCCAGGCTGCCCCGTCCCTGGGATTCTCCAGGCAAGAACACTGGAGTGGATTGCCATTTCCTTCTCCAATGCATGGGAGTGAAAAGTGGAAGTGAAGTCATTCCGTCACATCCGACTCTTAGCGACCCCATGGACTACAGTCTACCAGGTTCCTCCATCCATGGGATTTTCCAGGCAAGAATACTAGAAAACTACAATTTAAGCTCCAAAACGACCTACAGAAATGTAAATCCTCACTTGCCAAGGGCTCTGGGTAGGGCTGTCTTCCCACTGTGGGTGGTGCCATGAGTCTGAAGCCCAGGGTGGCCAGCCTTCCCTTGAGACAGGCAGGCAGGACGGCTGAACAGACAGATATCCAGGCCAGCCCAACGGTTTGTCCCTTGGAGCAGGACTGCCAAGCTCAAGGATGCACAAGCCTCGTTTGGCCCCATGTTCAGCCATCCACCCCTCTGTCTTCTGTCTGCATGAGGTTTAAAAATAAAGCTTCCAATGTCTAAAAAGAAAGAAAGAAAAAAGAAGAAAGGGAGGGAGGGAGGGAGGAAGGGTCTGGGGCCCTGCATCACATCTACTAAATCAGAATCTGCCTTTTGACATATTTCCCAGGTGAAATATGTAAACGTGAATCACTATACCCCAGGTCTAAAGCAGTGGTTATTCTGGAGAAACCCTGAAATCACTAGGGAGCTTTAAAATATGCTAATGCCTGATTCTTATTCACAGATGTACAGGCTTAATTAGTCTAAAGCTGGCCCCCAGCATAAGTAGTTTTTAAATCTCTGCAGGTGATTCTAATATACAAATGCTGATTTTTCAACCATTGGAGTGCTTACCTCCCTACCTAGAGTGATTGTTTCAGATGTAGGAATTCAATCTAATTCAACCTATGAAAGGCTAACCCTGAACATTTGTCTGATCTGAGGAAAAGATAAACTCTCTTTCAAGCTGAAAGTGAAGCTATAGAATTTAGAGCAGCTGTACACCTCTGAGGATGAGTATAATACCTGCCTACGTGGAAGAAACAGAGCTGAGAAGAGAGATGGAGTAAAACAGGTCTCGATGACATTTTTCAAGCCCCATTTTAAGTCATTTCTTTAGCTATTGTAAGCTTTCTAAACTTTTAATCATTTGGTTGATTTTTCTATTTTGTGCAACAGAAAGTAGTTTATTTGATCAACTCTGACCCAAGGAACCTTTCGGTGGACTCAATCTCCACAAGAAAATACTATATCAATCCATAACAGTTATATAGTGAAACCTATTGTATTCTGATTCAATGTGTATGCATGCGTGCTAAGTCTGTCGGATTCTGTTCGACTCTGTTCGACTCTGTGACGGTATGGACCGGAGTCTGCCAGGCTTCTCTGCCCTTGGGATTCTCTAGGCAAGAATACTGGAGTGGGTGGCAGTGCCCTCCTCCAGGGGGATCTTCCCCACCCAGGGATTGAATGTGCTTCTCTTTTGTTTCCTGTATTGGCAGGTGGCTTCTTTACCACCAGCACCAACTGGGAAGCCCTCTGACTCAATACATTTACTTTATAATTGAGAAGACTAAGGACTACAATGGATTGGGGGAGAGCTCCCTGCAAGTGAGGATCAAGGATGGTCAACAGGACTGGACACAGAACAGCAAGAGTAGAACCCAGTGCATCTACAGAATACTCGCACTTGCCTATTTGCAATTGTCTTCATCTCAATGATATTTATTTTTTTCCATTAAGTGCTTGGATTTTTTAAGATATTTGAGTTCTAAAGTTCATAACCATTTACTAAGTTTGCAATCTAAGAACAAGTAACAACTTGGTAGATGAATATACAACAAATGGAAATCTTTGATCAAATAAATTTAAGTGCTTTTTAATAATGTCTGCCTCTTCTGGGAGCAGGCCAATTCACTTAAATGTCTAGTAAATGCTTGAGTGAAAATACCTGTTTCTTGAAAAATACCTATTAACGTAACAGCTCTGTGATTTGGAATTTTAAAGTAGAGTTGATGTATGTAATATGACTATAAAGGAGTTATGCTATGCTATGCTAAGTCACTTCAGTCGTGTCGGACTCTGTGTGACCCCATAGATGGCAGCCCACCAGGCTTCCCCGTCCCCGGGATTCTCCAGGCAAGAACACTGGAGTGGGTTGCAATTGCCTTCTCCAATGCATGAAAGTGAAAAGAGAGAGTGAAGTCGCTCAGTCGTGTCTGACTCTTAGCGATCCCATGGACTGCAGCCTACCAGGCTCCTCCATCCATGGGATTTTCCAGGCAAGAGTACTGGAGTGGGGTGCCATTGCCTTCTCCGATAAAGGAGTTATAGCTCCAGTGTTCTTGCCTGGAGAATCCCAGGGACAGGGGAGCCTGGTGGGCTGTCATCTCTGGGGTGGCACAGAGTCAGACACAACCGAAGCAACTTAGCAGCAGCAGCAGCAGTTTAAGAGGAACTATAACTTTAACTTAAAGAGAGGGGATGCGTGGGTTCAGTTTCTTCCAAAACAAACCCTGACCAAAAAAAAGCTTAAATAAAATGAGTTATTTAGGAGGTAATGATCTCATGGAGCAGGGTATCAATGGGGGAGTAGATGAAGGAGGGGTGGGAGTAAAAGCCAGCAAATTATGTTGATTGATGAGTAAGTCACCACTGTCAGCAGCTGGAGTTCCATCCTGTTGGGATAGCTCGGAACTGGGATTGAGGGTTGTCCTTGAGTGTGTTAAATGTCCTCTAGTTCTGATCTGCTTTGCACACTGCTGAGCAAACTCTCATTTCACTGCATGAAATTCTTATCCAGGGAAGCAGAAACACACAGAGCTTGAAAGCTGTCAGTATTCCAGGAACTTTCCTCTGCAGATGGTGGATATTTACCAGTGAGGGAAATGGATAAGGAGGCCACACAGAAACATTATGTGTTGTAGGATGAATCAAAATACATTTCTTCCAACTAGGGTCTCAGGTAAACTTAATAAAAACAATTTGGGAATGATGAGAAGGTAGATACAATGTAGGTTTATGTATATATATATACATACACACACACACACATACACACACACACACATATATATAAACCATTCTTTGTGAAAGAAGACTGAGAACTCTTCCTTCCAGCTCATCAAAAATGAGGGGGTTTGGAGAATTAAGACAAAAAAAACTGCAACCCTTCTACATGGTCAGTGGCATGCATGCATGCTAAATCACTTCAGTCATGTCCGACTCTATATTCCCCTACGGATTATAGCCCTCCAGGCTCCTCTGTCCATGGGATTCTCCAGGCAAGAAAACTGGAGTGGATTGTGATGCCCTCCTCCAGGGGATCTTCCCGACCCAGGAATCAGACCCCCATTTCTAATATCTCCTGCATTGGCGGGCTAATTCTTTACCATGTGGTCAGGGGCAGCAGGAACAAACCCTGCAAATATTTAAACAGCAACTTAGAGTTTGATACTCTTCCGGTGAGTGTTTCTCCTTTTGTCCAATATGTTATATTTTAAGGACTGTACCTTTGACTTGAAAACATGTCAGTATGAGAACACGTGTCTCTCAACCTACAGGTTTGTGTTTGTAGCAAATTCTGTTGGAGGACTTGAGAATCAGTGATCACCTTCTTATCCCCAAGGTGAAACTCAGATTGATCAAATCAGTAAATTTCACATACCTAGGTAAGCAAATAGTCATTTGTTTGCTGACTTCAATTTTTGCACCTTGGTGGATGTCATTCAGGGAAGAGTGGTTCTGTTCTATGCTTTACGCTTAGCTAGTACAGTTTCAATAATTAGTAGGGGATAGTAATTTTTGACTAAATAGATTTAGTGGGGCTCAAAGTATTTATGTTAATTCCCACCAATACTGAAATAAAATATCACTTTAGAAAAAAAATTAAGTGAAAATTGAATAAAAATATAGTAAAATAACTAAGAGAAATCAGGTTAATAGTAGCATTTGACAACTTCCCTACAGGTTTGCTTTTTTTTCAAGGCCTATTTTAGTATACCACTTATGATTTTGTATCTTGAATAACATAGATTTATAACATAATTATAAGGAGTCTATGCCAACATTTAAAATTAACCTAAGCAAGCTACTATAAAAAAATCCATGAAAGTTAAGATGCGTAAATAATTGTGGCATAGTCTTTCAGTGGAAAACTCTATAGCACTGAGGATGAACTGTCTAGAACAGCATGTAAAAAGAGAGCAGGATCTCATAGACAGTGTTAAGTGAAAGAAGCTAGACAGAATAGAAGGCATACTATAGCAACTCATTTACATTAAGGAAAAAAAGTATGCAGTTAATCTATAATGTCATGCATAATACCTTTCTGGGAATGGTGACTGGAAAAAAAGGAAAGTTTCAGGGATGCTAATAATGTTCTATTAATTGGTCTGAATGCCGATTACATGGTATGTTCAGCTTCTTTTAATTTTCATTTTGGGCACTTGTGTATACTTTTGTGAACATAATTTATATATAAATAGTATCTGTATTTATACATAAACAGATAGAAAATATCACTTATAAAATAGAAAAAAATATTGCCTAAGCAATTATTTCACAGCATTTAAGGAACAACTACCCTATAAAACTGGAGACCTGTCTTCTGATTTCTTTCTCAATGAAAGCAGAATAATTTCTCTCGAGGTTCTTGGTTCCTCTTCTTTTTTAACCTCTTCAATCACTATTAATTGTTAATTTAATTAACAAACTATTGAAGTACTTGTTATGAATTATTCTTCAATATACCTTGCCAGTAGACATAACCCTCCCATTTTGATAACTTTATTATAAATCCCTTAATTCTGAATTACAGCCATGGATAAAATTAAAACCTCTACCTTGCAAAAGGTAAAGTTCCCAAATTGTTTCCCCGGTCATATTTAAGGAGTGTTTGAAGCCTGAGCACCTGGAATAAGTAAAATAAATCTCTTATTTTCACTTGTTTCAGGTGGCTCAGAATGCATATAGTGTATTTTTTAAATTATATAATATACTGAAACCAAAAACTGTTTCAGTCTAGCAAGGAAGGTTCTACCTAAATAGTTGAAAATACTGGATCAGTAACAACCTATGAGTATGTTATAGTTACATTTGATTTAAATTAGCTTTGGGGATGCATTTCAATATGGATTATGATGTGGAATGTTAAAAATAAAATATATATATATATATATATTTTGTTGTAAAAGTAATGATGCATTTTCCCCATTCAGATTATTTGTATTGAATTGTTTCATCTTTCATCAAAACAATTGATTATTTGATTATTATGAATGCTGAAAAATTCTTCTTGTGATATATACTGTCACATGTGGTAACTGAGAAACATATCTTGGGAGAGTTCTTCACAGCTGGACATGTGTCCTTGGTGCTAATAAATTTAACTTACAAGGAGGCAGTCCCTGGATTCCTATCCCAAAGGTTAAATATATCCTTCTGTTTTAAAGACACTACTAATCCTTTGCTGGCATAACACAAACATCCTCCCAAGGACTGCTGCCAATAAAGTCTCTCTTTTGTGCTCCTAGCATTTAAGCAGACTTTACTCAACTTGAAAGGACATTGTGGGGAAAGTCTTGTTTATTGTCCCCAGGAAAATCAGAGAGAGAACATGCTCTTGCCAAATAATCTTGGAATTTCTCAGTATCTATTTACCCTCAGCAACCCAGGCATTTTTCTCAAACATAAAATACAGCAGTTTGTCCCAAATGAAGCAGGTCTAAAAATTACAACCCTGAAAGGAAAACTGCTACAATAACAACAACAAAATTAAGGAAACAAATATGCTATCTGTAGGAATTTCAGTCATGTCTGATCAAGAAGCAAGTGAGCTAACTGACATGAACACAAACAAAATATTATGACATTTATAACAAGCTTTTCAACAAGGGAGAAATTTTTTACTGGATATTTAATATATATCTTTATTTGATTTGTTGACAAGGTGTAGAACCAATTATTCCTATCAATCAACAAAAGATGCTTAAGTAATTTAAAGATTTACTAATGGTTCTCCTAGATTTAATGGTCCCTAAATTTACTAATCAAAGGATAATTTTAGTTTCAAATATCATAGAGTAGAAGAAAAACTAAATTGTGTCAAGTATGGGGGAAAAGAGGGAGAGTAATCTTTTAAATTATTTTACAGTTAGATTTTTAATGTAAAAGAGAAACTAAACATCATTTATCTTTGTGCTTTCACAACTGAAATGCAGTCCCCATGAGGGCATGAGGTGGTATGTGAGGGACTACTAGAAATAAAAGACTAAAACTACCTCAGGTCTCAGGAAGATTTATCTTCACTTAGAAGATTTTATCAGAGAAGGCAATGGCACCCCACTCCAGTACTTTTGCCTAGAAAATCCCATGGACAGAGGAGCCTGGTAGGCTGCAGTCCATGGGGTCGCTAGAGTCGGACACGACTGAACGACTTCACTTTCACTTTTTACTTTCTTGCATTGGAGAAGGAAATGGCAACCCACTCCAGTGTTCTTGCCTGGAGAATCCCAGGGACGGGGGAGCCTGGTGGGCTACCATCTGTGGGGTCTCACAGAGTCGGACACGACTGAAGTGACTCAGCAGCAGCAGCAGCAGATTTTATACATAAAATTGTATTTTACATTAGAACAAACATGGGTAGATTTTGAATTAAAGTGAGGGATGTGCTTAAATTTCAAAAAGTTAAAATTTGTGATTTCATACAAGCACATTGATCATTGTAGAATCCATAGGCTGTGCCTGGTTTAGACTTTCATTGGTTTTCGGCATCAGGCTTATCTGAGAGGAATTGCTCTACATGCACAGAGTGACCTGCCAGCCTCCTCACCATTTTTTAGATCAGGAAAAGTGGGGCCCAGAAAACCAAAACGCCTTGCCCAGGCTATGCCACTGACAATAGCAGGACCTTACCTGGATCCCCATGTATCTTTCACTGCTGTGGCTTTGGGAGGGTACTGAGCAGAAAAGGTAGAGCTAAGTGCCTGACCACACATCTGCCCCATTCTTGGATCCTTCAGTCTAAACACATTTTCTGGAATGTCCTTTCATAAGAATATTGATCTCTAGGATAATGTTGCCCTGTTTCAGATTTTAGACTCTGTTTATTCACCCTTGAAGTACACTCCTATTGAATAGACCCAAGGTACACTTCTGTTTGATTATGTCACTAGTAAGAACATTCAGTTATTATTATTAAACAGATGTTTGTGAGTTACCCATCATGTGTTTGGCTCTGTGCTAGATGAGAGGAGTTTCATAGCACTTATTATATTGTCTAGACTAACAGGAGAGAAGAATGAGCACGAATATTTTCAATTGACATTGTTTTACATTTCTGCTTCCCTATCCTGACCCAGCAGAAGTTTTAATGGCAAGGAAATGGCAACCCACTCCAGTATTCTTGCCTGGAAAATCCCATGGATGGTGGAACCTGGTAGGCTACAGTCCATGGGGTCGCAAAGAGTCGGACACAACTGAGCCACTTCACTTCACTTCACTTTATGGAGGGCCTAGCCACTCTTGTTGTAGGGCATTTTACCCCTCCTCAAGCCTTCCAAAGAAAGTAATTGCTAGTTTTTATGTTGTCCCCGTATCCACAAAATACATCCACAATAAATACAGAATTGAAGCTGTGGAAATGAGTTGTATTTGCAAACATGTAGCTATCAGTAATGGGAGAAGGCAATGGCAACCCACTCCAGTACTCTTGCCTGGAAAATCCCATGGACGGAGGAGCCTGGTGGGCTGCAGTCCATGGGGTCTCTAAGAGTCAGACACGACTGAACGACTTCACTTTCACTTTTCACTTTCATGTATTGGAGAAGGAAATGGCAACCCACTCCAGTGTTCTTGCCTGGAAAACCCCAGGATGGGACGGGGGAGCCTGGTGGGCTGCCATCTATGGGGTCGCATAGAGTCGGACACGACTGAAGCTACTTAGCAGCAGCAGCAGCTATCGGTAATAAGCCTTCTGAGTGTAGTATTGGTGGTCCAACCAAGATTCAGTGCCACTGTGTTTCTTGTTTTCCCTTGTTCCTATGGATCCCCTTGCACTTAGGCAGTGTGTTCTCTCCTCTTGCCTCCCAGCTGGGTCCATATGAGCACAGGATGATATTAGCAACCAAAACCTGGATAACTATCTAACAAGCCCCAACAGAGGTGACCCATTGCTGTCCCTGAGTTGGGAAGATCCCCTGGAGAAGGAAATGGAAGCCCACTCCAGTATTCTTGCTTGGAAAATCCCATGGACCTCGGAGCCTGGTAGGTTACCGTCTATGGGGTCGAAAAGAGTTGGACACAACTGAGTGACTTCACTTTCACTATTGCTGTCCGAATCATTGAGATTTTTCTCCTTGGGCTCCTTCTGTGAGTCAAACCCAACCCTATGGTCTTTCTAACGCTCCATGTGATCCTCTGTGATATTGAAGGGGCATGTACCTTGTTGAAATCAAAGTTATTCACCTGGAGCCCCTGGAGAAGGAAATGGCTCTAGATTTCTGAAGCAGACTTAACATGTAAAGTAAAGCCTTCAGACAGAACAAGTGTTTGTAAATAGTTTTAAATGGGGCTTTCGTTTCAAAATATATCTCCATTTTGCTATGTATTACATTTCTCCATACTCAGTATCTTACTTGAAAACAACAAAAATAAATAAACCAATAAATATGGATAGCATGTTTTCACCTTTTCCTTTTGATTTATTTTATGATGTTTGTTTTTATCTCCCAATGAGTAGCTTGAGGTTATGCTAGATTCCTATTCTGTTGATGAGCAGTTGTATAATTTCTCACAAAAAGTCTCTTTGTCTATTTGGGAGATTAGAATAACTTCTGACATATACATGATATGTTAAAAGTATTATTTGTATTTTTATTATCCATTAGTTACTTCACTGATCTAATATTCTGTGAACTGGAGGGCATAGTCATCATTATTTCATGCTACTGAGGGAAAGGCCATTATTCAACAATTTTACTAAATGTCCAGGAGTAAATGTATGATGGGTGATATGGATGGCATGAAATCAAAATTGGGCAAGGCAAACACTATGTTTTTAAGACACATATCCGATAGGGCCAGCAGGCGTGTAGACAAAAAAATCTCAAGAATGTGATTAGTGAAAACTATTGTGACAATAACATTTTATACACACAATATAAATATTAGAAGTCATTATTATTGGAAATATTTTATATAATCAAATCTAACTAAAAAAAGCCAGAAAAGATTTGCTGCTTGAATGAAGAATTAAAGGGAAAGAAATAATATAGTGGATCTTATAGAAAAGGGAGGAATGCTTTTCCTTTAAAAGGAACAACCTGTATGAAGGCATGGCAACATTCAATAGTTTGCATCATAGTGCCTGTCCGACTCTGTGTGACCCCATAGACGGCAGCCCACCAGGCTCCCCCATCCCTGGGATTCTCCAGGCAAGAACACTGGAGTGGGTTGCCATTTCCTTCTCCAATGCATGGAAGTGAAAAGTGAAAGTGAAGTCACTCAGTTGTGTCCAACTCCTAGTGACCCCATGGACTGCAGCCCACCAGGCCCCTCCGTCCATGGGATTTTCCAGGCAAGAGTCCATGGGATTTTCCAGGCAAGAGTCCATGGGATTTTCCAGGCAAGAGTACTGGAGTGGGGTGCCATTGCCTTCTCCTAGCAGCAGCAGCAGCAGGATCATGCAATATTTTAATGCCACTGCTTATGGTCAATTTCACTGCTCTTTGCATAACCTCTTTCTCCCCATTTCTAAGTGTCTGGGCTTTGCATAATACATTGAGCCTTTGAATTGTCTTCTCAAGAAAATAATATTTGATATTCTTGATTTCAAGCCACATTTCCTTGGGTGAATCATTCTGTAGTAGCAAAATGAAACAATTTTGATCATAGTAATAATATTGTAAGAATAATCAAATGCAATTGACATTTCGAAGAAAAATACATCATTCCAGCCTGCATTTCTGCTATTGCACTTTCAATTTTAATGCCTTTTTTGGATAACCTAGAATTTATGAAAGATTGCATCTGAATATGATTTAGTTTAGCAATTAGTGTTACCCTCACCCTACAGATTCAAAAGGAAGGCAGATTAGACCTTTTTTTTTTTTTTTGAAATCAGATTATATTCAAACCAAGCTAGAGCTAAAGTAGTGAAAACAGGTCATTCATAAATAAGTATATTAAAAATATTATCGGTGTTGGGCCAAAGCTGAACTACTGTAAAATTGTGTGTAAATAACCTTTATTAAATGAGAAGTTCAACAGTATAGTCATTTTCTCAATTTCCTGAAGCGAGGAAGATGGAATAGTCTCTTGCCTGTTCATGGTTCAGTTCCAGCTCCTTTGGTATTTCACATTATTTTTATCCAGACAGCATCTACTAGGCCTGTCAGTGAGGTTACAATGATTATTCTGAAAGTGTATTTGAATATCTGATACTATTTTTAATTATTCTTTGTTTGCTTTTTTTAAAATTTACAATGCTGTGTTTGTTTCTGCTGTACACAATGTGAGTCAGTCATAACAATACTTGTATTCCCTCCCCCTTGAGCCTCCCTCCCCTGTCCCCACCCTACCCACCTAGGTCATCACAGATCACAAGTCTGGGCTCCCTGTGTTATACAGCAACTTCTCACAAGCTATCCATTTTACACATGATAGTGTATATATGTTGAGTGCTTACTTGGAATGGTTTGGGAGGTAATTAATGGTGCATGGAATAATAGAACTAGAAAATCCCCCAAGTCACTTATAGCAACACTGGTTAATGTTCCTTCTATCCACAGTGAATGTAGTGAGCCTTCCTGATGGTTAATCATTTATTGTAATTGAGCATCTGTATATACATCCTCGGAGAAGGCAATGGCACCCCACTCCAGTACTCTTGCCTGGAAAATCCCATGGATGGAGGAGCCTGGAAGGCTGCAGTCCATGGGGTCTCTAAGAGTTGGACACGACTGAGCGACTTCACTTTACTTTTCACTTTCATGCATTGGAGAAGGAAATGGCAACCCACTCCAGTGTTATTTCCTGGAGAATCCCAGGGACGGGGGAGCCTGGTGGGCTGCCATCTACGGGGTCGCACAGAGTTGGGCACGACTAAAGTGACTTAGCAGCATATACATCCTGCATGGAACCAAATTAGAGATGATACTCAGGCTTTGTGACAATTTACACCAACAAGTTGGGATCTGATATCTCCCTCCTGGCTTCACACCCTTCATGTACCTGTGGAAAACAAACAGAAGTTTGTTCCCCAAATTGGAAGCCTGCTGAAGAGACTGAGCATTTGGAACATACAAACAAAGATAGCCATTTCCCCAAACTGTTTAGTTTTAGGTTAAAATGTGCTTTATTGAAATAAATGATATTAAGTGAGAAATCTAGCAGCCATTCATATTTTTAGGTGAATAAGTTTAATCAGATTGAGTTCTTCTCACTTAGCAGTTCAAATACTTTATGAAGCATTTCAATCATCCAGAGGGCTCCTTAAACATGAATTGCAAAGATTTTCTTCCACCCTGAACTCTGTAAATCTGGTGTGTTGCTTGACAAGTTGTGTCCCTAGCAAAGTTTCCCAGTGATGCTCATGCTACCGGTTCAGAATGCACTTTGAGAACTGCTGATTTACCTGTTAGCTGATTAAACTGATCTCCATGGGTTGTTGAATGACTGCTGGCTTTTGCCCTTCCTGAAGGCAGGGAGCAAATAGAAATGTCACTGTTATTAATAAGGAAAGGAGGAGTCATGGCTTAATAAGTAGCACAAAGTAGGGTAAGATCTAAATATAGGCTGGGAGCTTGGAGTGATAAAAAGCAATGAAAGACTGCTGGGAGACTGAGTGAATAGACGGCAAATGTATGCTAGAATCTAGAAATGTGCATGAGTGGCCCTCAAAGTCAACCTCACCCATAAAGGGATTTAACCTAGAGCTAGACACGTAGTGCATCAAGAAAGACAGTGGACATCAGTGCCCACTGTTTCTCTATAGTCCTTGCTTTTTTTTTTTTTTTGCGGGGGGCGGGGGTGAGTTTCATTGATTACATAGTTGTGTGAGGTCCTGAATCTCCAAAGTCTCCATTCGATGGAGCTCAGGCTTCTGAAATGACAAGAAAGGCAACACAATGCCACTTCCATTTAAGTCCTCAGTACTGCAGGTTTGGGGTGATTACCAGGCTGGGGGAGTCATTGTACTGACAGTTTCATAGATGAGAGGATTTTTCCTCACTTGTTTGCTATAGTCCTGGGACATAATTCATAGGCCGCTCTCCTCCTAGCTGAGCAATGATGAGGTCAGCTCTAGACCTGAAATAATTCTGAGCTTCCTAATTAGAGAATTTCAAGGCAGACAGGAAGAAAACTGCTTCCATCTCCCTCTGATGTGGTCAAACTTTATTTGTATCGATGATTTGGACTCCAGTATCTGGAGTCTTATCAGAAGCTAGCAATCTGAAAGAAAGGACTCTGATGCTACCAGGATGATTTTAAATTCAAATAAGCTTGTTAAACAAAAATGGGACATGGTGGTACAGACATCAGGAGAAATGAAGACTGACAGTTTAATTTCTCTAAATACTATAAGCAAAATGATGTCAGCTCCATTGACTGGTAGGTTGCCTGGATTGAATGTAATGGACTATGATGGAGAAATATAATATTAAAACATACCTTTATAAGATTTTACATAGAGAAACTGGGAGGGACACTTCTGGATAAGAATTCCAGGTTGTTTTTGTTTGGTTTTTCTTTTTTCCCAGGTCTGCTTACAGCAGGCTGAAACGGATTGCTTTATTTACTACTGCCTAAAACCCTAAAATGACCCTTTCTGTTTATCAAAGTGGCTCTTGTGTCTTCTGTACATCACTGCTCATACAGTCTTCCAAAAGTGACAGGTACATATAAAGAATAATTGCCTCAAAGCTGGCAGGTGCATATAAAGGGCTCATGCCTTCTCTATTTAGAGGCACCTCAGTTTAATTTATCAAACACTTGGGGTGCAAGAGATCTGACCTAATTGAAATGGACCAAAGATTATTTGCATGCATGTTTAAGTTTAATTTTCTAGACAAAACCTGAAATCTTGGAATTCGTTTTATAGGCCAAAATTCTTAAAGCAGAAAGCAAAATCAGTTCTGTAGACAGAACACTGGAATCTACTTCATGAGGGAGGAGGATAAAGTTAGGAAAGCCAGGCATTTTAAACTTGTATTTAACTAAATTGAGGATAATTAGAAGAACTCCATGCTGTGAATGAAGTCATCTGTGGGGTGGCAGGCAGAATCATCTATAAAGTATTTTTCTAATTTCTTTTACTGCACATTGAGATAATAATAATTATAACAGGGATTAAGCTAAGGGCTTCACCTAAGTTACCTCTAATATTTACATGGCAGATAATCTATCCTAATAGATAAGACCCTGATGCTGGGAAAGACTAAAGGCAGGAGAAGAGGATGACAGAGGACGAGATGGTTGGATGGCATCACGAACTCAATGAACACGAGTCTGAGCAAGCTCCCGGAGATGGTGAAGGACAGGGCAAGGACTGGCGTGCTGCAGTCTATGGGTTCGCAAAGAGTCAGACATGACTGAGCGACTGAACAATAACAACAGCAACAAAGAAGCAGTGACAGGAAGAAAAAAAATACTTTCTTATACAAGGGTAAACCCATGTTTAAACATTAATAATGGCATTAGTGTTGTTGAAATGAATTTCTAGGAACAAGATGGAACTGCTTGTTCCCAGGATGCCATGGCAGCAAATCAAAACTTAGTAAGTCTTGTGCCCTGGTAAATGTTCCACACCGAGTCTCCTGCACTTAAGTGATGCAGTAGGACCTACCTCCAGTTTCTCTGTCTCCTGTCCCCCACCCTTCCTCCCTCTCTACCCCTCTGCTTCTCATTTTCTTTAGCTCTCTATCAGTCTCTTGGTTTGGACCATTAATCTCATCACAGAACAATAAAATTCCCCTAGTCCCTTCAAATGAAGAAGCTGAAAGAGTGAGAAAAAATAAACTTCCAAAGGAATGAATTATATTTCAGGTTATACAAGTTAAATTGGATTTTAACACTTCTAGTATAAGGAAAATACTTGCGGTTTTGCCATCTGGAATGGCAGAGGTGTGAAACAATGAAAATAGATTGTGTGTGTAGGTGTGAGGGAAATGATGCTGTTTGGGAGGGGCTATTTTCTGCCTGAGCTAGAATGAGAGAAAAGGTAGAGTTGTCTCAACTTTTTTATTCTGGAGTCGTATGCCATTTATTACTCACTGTATCTCCCAGGCCCCGTATGGCTGAAACCAGGACTCCACAGATGATTTCTGCCAGTTGTGCGTGCTTGCTTAGCTGTGTCTGACTCTTTGCAGCAGCATTAACTGTAGCCCCACCGGTCTTCTCTGTCCATGGGATTTCCCAGGCAAGAATATTGGAGTGAGTTGCCATTTCCTTTGCCGAGGGTCTTCCTGAACCAGGTATCGAACCTGTGTCCCCTGTGTCTTCTGCATTGGCAGGTGGGTTTTTTTTTTTTTTTTTTTTTTTTACCACTTAGCCACCTTGGAAGCCCTGAGGCCAATTGAGTGAGGGACATTTGGGAGCAAAAGGGAAGTTTTTCCAAGGCTGACAGCTCAGAAAATTGAAACGCTCTTTACTCTATAAATATCTTTCTCATAAAAGTATATTTTTCATAAAAGAATTTTTGCCTTTATTTCTGGCTTGGACAGCAAAAAGAAAAAAAAAAAAAGAGTGGTAACATGAAAAGATCATTTTCAATCCTGTGATAACCTGGCCATCTTTGAAGTCTGAGTGTAAATTCTGGTTATCCCCTTTGTCATCTAAATCTACATATTTATCCCTAACAAACAGATGACAATATTCTGAGGAGTTCAGGCAGTTATTTCATTTTCAACAGGTGACCTGGTTCCTGATGAAAAATCTTTTTTCATTTGCATTGGGGTGATGCATGTAGTAGTTTCCCAGTAAATGTTTATTAAGTCACTAAATGGTTTGTTAGTATCCTATTGTTGTTTGATCGTTAAATTGTCTCTGACTCTTTTATGACCCGATGGACTGTAACCCACCAGGTTCCTCAGTCCATGGGATTTCCCAGGCAGGAATACTGGAATGGGTTTCCATTTCCTTCTCCAGGGAATCTTCCCAAATCAGAGATCCAACCCAAGTCTGCTGTGTTGCAGGTGGATTATTTTACCACTGAGCCACCTGGGAAACCTCTAGTATCCTATTTCTGTGTAACAAATAACTGCAAACTCACTGATTTAGAAAATAGCCAATTATTGTCTTAAAATCTCTTTGGATTAGGAGTCCAGGTACACATTAGCTGGATACTCTGCTCAGGGAATCACCAGGCTGAAATCAAGATATTGGCCAAGGAGTTAATTCTTATCTGTGGCTCAGGATTTTTTTCAAAGGTCACAAATTGGTAAAGTGTACTGCCTTGCAGTTGTATTATTAAGATCACATTTTCTTTCTAGCTATTAACCAGAGATAACTCTCTGCTCCTGGAAGTTGACCTCAGTTTCTTGCCTTGTGGCTCCATAGGTAGCTCACAGCAAGGCCATTTGCTTTCTTCCAGTTAGCAGGAGGGCATCTCTCTGACTTCGTAATTCCTCTCTAGTCTCCTAAAAGGAGGTAACATAACATAATGATGGGAGTGATTGTTCTATTTCCATTTGCCATATATAACATAACTGAATCAAGGCAGTAACTATCCATCATATTCATAGGTTCTGCCTTAGAAGGCAAGAGGATTATACTCAGGGTTGCAGAACTTGGGGCCATCAAAGAATTCTGCCTACCACAGGCGGGAGATACTTTTCCTCTTTGTGATGAAAAATATGTATTTGATTGATGTATGAATTTCATGTGGCTTAAGACATGGTCAGGTTTGAATCAGCCATCATCATTAGGCTACTTTTACATTTTCAAAATGTCTCTTTGCTATTAGTATGCCAATGATTACTAACAATATTGCTAGTGACTTGACTAATTTAGTAAAAATTATCACCTCATCCCATGGCACAGAAAATACTGGCCAAACTTATTCACATTTGCACAGGTGGTTTGGTTTCTGAAATAGTTATATTCTTGGTCATGGGGAAGATATCTTTATACTTATGTTCTTTTCTTAATTATCTGTGGAATGTTGGTAATCATTTGTTAGAAAAATAAACTCTTCACATGACACACACATACACTCACACACATAGCTTTGCCATTTACAAATGGCAAATTCCATTTACATTTACAGTCTTCCTATGTGGCCCTAAACCTTTATAACTATTCATTGGCTATTGATCATCAGAACTAAGATGAGACATTTTGAAATAGAACATAATAAGTATACTTTGTGGAAAGGTATCCATGTGATCACGTATGTACCAGCCACCATGAGAAACACACACTTAGATAAAAATAATCTTTTCTACAGAGGCAAGCATAAAATGCTCTCATTTTCTGAGGAGAGCAAGGCTTCATTAGTAGTAAGATATAACTTGCCATTCTCAGAAATTTTTTTGGCATCAGTACCTATGACTTTAAATTATTTTAGTTAACAATAATACCTCTCTCACGGCATTTGTCCCTCTGTAGCTTCTACTCAACAGGACAGCAGTCTATTTTATTTTACGTCTTACATCATCTCTCAGAAAGTTTTGATTGCTATCATTGTATCTATCTTGAGAATGTCAGGCAATCGAAACTATGAACAAACATAAAGGAGTGACTTTGAAGGTTTCCAAATGATTCTCAAGTCAAGGTGAACAAACTGGAGGAAGAACATGGACTTCCCTCAGCTCCTCCAAAAAAGCACACCTTCAGAAGACTGGGCAAATTGCTATGATGCCATATAGATTTTCTCTCCAGACTACGTTCTATGTTTCCAGCAGCCCTTACTTTCAGTAACAGAGCAATAATTCCCTTGTTGTTATTCAGTGGCTAAGTCATGTCTGACTCCTTATAACTCTGTGGTCTGCACTATGCCAGTCTCCGCTGTCCTCTACTGTCTAGCAGTTAGCTCAGATTCATGTCCATTGAGACAGTGATGCTATTTAACTATCTCATCTTCTGCTGGCACCAGTCTCCTTTTACCATAAATATTTCCTGGCATCAGGGTCTTCTCCAATGAGTCAGCTCTTTGCATCACGTGGCCAAAGGATAGCTTTAGCTTCAGCAACAGTCCTTCCCATGAATATTCATGGCTGATATATTTTAGGATCGACTGGTTTGATCTCCTTTCAGTCCAAAGGACTCTGAAGCACAACAGTTCAAAAGCATCAGTTCTTCAGTGCTCAGTCTTCTTTATGGTCCAATTCTCACATCTGTATGTAATTACTGGAATAACCATAGCTTTGACTATACAGATCTTTGGGCAGCAAAGTAATGTCTCTGCTTTTTAATATGTTGTCTAGGGTTCTCAAAGCTTTCCTTCCAAGGAGCAAGCATCTTTTAATTTCATGGCTACAGTCACACTCTGCAGTGTTTGTGGAGTCCAGGAAAATAAAATCTGCGGCTGTTTCTACTTTTCCCCTATACAGTGGAAATGACAAATAGATTTAAGGGACTAGATCTGATAGACAGAGTGCCTGATAACCTATGGACAAAGGTTCGTGACATTGTAGAGGAGACAGGGAAAAGACCATCCCCAAGAAAAAGAAATGTAAGAAAGCAAAATAGCTGTCTGAGGAAGCCATACACATAGCTGTGAAAGAAAGAGAAGCAAAAAGCAAAGGAGAAAAGGAAACATATACCCATTTGAATGCAGAGTTCCAAAGAATAGCAAGGAGAGATAAGAAGCCTTCCTCAGTGGTCAATGCAAAGAAATAGAGGAAAACAATAGAATGGGAAAGACTAGAGATCTCCTCAAGAAAATTAGAGATACCAAGGGAACAATTCATGTAAAGATGGGCTCAATAAAGGACAGAAATGGTACGGACCTAACAGAAGCAGAAGATATTAACGAGAGGTAGCAAGAATACACTGAAGAACTGTACAAAAAAGATCTTCAAGACCCAGATAATCATGATGGTATGATCATTCACCTAGAGCCAGACATCCTGGAATGTGAAGTCAAGTGGGCCTTAGGAAGCATAACTACGAACAAAGTTAGTGGAGGTGACAGAATTCCAGTTGGGGAACACGTGTACACCTGTGGCAGATTCATGTTGATGTATGGAAGAACAAATACAATGTTGTAAAGTAATTAACCACCAATTAAAATAAATAAATTTATATTAAAAAACCCTAAAAGATAATGCTGTGAAAGTGCTACACTCAATATGCCAACAAATTTGGGAAACTCAGCAGTGGCCACAGGGCAAGGTGAAAAGACAGCCTTCAGAATGGGAGAAAATAATAGCAAATGAAGCAACTGACAAACAACTAATCTCAAAAATATACAAGCAACTCCTACAGCTCAACTCCAGAAAAATAAATGACCCAATCAAAAAATGGGCCAAAGAACTAAATAGATATTTCTCCAAAGAAGACATACAGATGGCTAACAAACACATGAAAAGATGCTCAACATCACTCATTATCAGAGAAATGCAAATCAAAACCACTATGAGGTACCATTTCACACCAGTCAGAATGGCTGCAATCCAAACGTCTACAAATAATAAATGCTGGAGAGGATGTGGAGAAAAGGGAACCCTCTTACACTGTTGGTGGGAATGCAAACTAGTACAGCCACTATGGAGAACAGTGTGGAGATTCCTTAAAAAACTGGAAATAGAACTGCCTTATGATCCAGCAATCCCACTGCTGGGCATACACACTGAGGAAACCAGAAGGGAAAGAGACACGTGTACCCCAATGTTCATCGCAGCACTGTTTATAATAGCCAGGACATGGAAGCAACCTAGATGTCCATCAGCAGATGAATGGATAAGAAAGCTTTGGTACATACACACAATGGAGTATTACTCAGCCATTAAAAAGAATACATTTGAATCAGTTCTAATGAGGTGGATGAAACTGGAGCCTATTATACAGAGTGAAGTAAGCCAGAAGGAAAAACATAAATACAGTATACTAGCGCATATATATGGAATTTAGACAGATGGTAACAATAACCCTGTGTACGAGACAGCAAAAGAGACACTGATGTATAGAACAGTCTTATGGACTCTGTGGGAGAGGGAGAGGGTTGGAAGATTTGGGAGAATTACATTGAAACATGTAAAATATCATGTAAGAAACGAGTTGCCAGTCCAGGTTCGATGCACGATACTGGATGCTTGGGGCTAGTGCACTGGGACGACCCAGAGGGATGGTATGGGGAGGGAGGAGGGAGGAGGGTTCAGGATGGGGAACACATGTATACCTGTGGCGGATTCATTTTGATATTTGGCAAAACTAATACAATTATGTAAAATTTTAAAATAAAATTAAATTAAAAAAAAAAGAAAAACGTCAGTTTTCATTCCAATCCCAAAGAATGTTCAAACTACCACACAATTGCACTCATCTCACACACTAGTAAAGTAATGCTCAAGTCATGTGTCAACAATATGTGAACCGTGAACTTCCAGATATTCAAACTGGTTTTAGACAAAGTGGAGGAACCAGAGATCATACTGCCAGCATTCCTTGAATCATCAAAAGCAAGAGAGTTCAAGAAAAACATCTCCTTCAGCTTTATTGACTATGCCAAAGCCTTTGACTGTGTGGATCACAATAAACTGTGGAAAATTCTGAGAGAGATGGAAATATAAGACCACTTGACCTGCCTCTTGAGAAATCTGTATGCAGGTCAGGAAGCAACAGTTAGAACTGGACATGGAACAACAAACTGGTTCCAAATAGGGAAAGGAGTACGTCAATGCTGTATATTGCCACCCTGCTCATTTAACTTACATGCAGAGTACATCATGAGAAATGCTGGGCTGGAAGAAGCACAAGCTGGAATCAAGATTGCCAGGAAAAATATCAATAACCTCAGATATGCAGATGACACCACCCTTATGGCAGAAAGTGAAAAAGAACAAAAGGGCCTCTTGATGAAAGTGAAAGTGGAGAGTGAAAAAGTTGGCTTAAAGCTCAACATTCAGAAAACAAAGATCATGGCATCCAGTCCCACCACTTCATGGGAAATAGATGGGGAAATAGTGGCAGCAGTGGCAGACTTTATATTTCTGGGCTCCAAAATCACTGCAGATGGTGACTGCAGCCATGAAATTAAAAGATGTTTACTTCTTGGAAGAAAAGTTATGACCAACCTAGACAGCATATTAAAAAGCAGAGACATTACTTTGCCAACAAAGGTCTGTGTTGTGAGCTATGATTTTTCCAATAGTCATGTATGGATGTGACGTTGGACTATAAAGAAAGCTGAGCGCCAAATAATTGATGCTTTTGAACTGTGGTGTTGGAGAAGACTGTTGAGAGTCCCTTGGACTGCGAGGAGATCCAACTGGCTCATCCTAAAGGAAATCAGTCCTGAATATTCATTGGAAGGACTGATGCTGAAGTTGAAACTACAATATTTTGGCCACCTGATGTGCAGAGCTGGCTCATTGGAAAAAACCCTGATGCTGGGAAAGATTGAAGTTGGGAGGAGAAGGGGATGACAGAGGATGAGATGGTTGGATGGCATCACCAATTCAGTGGACATGAGTTTGGGTAAACTCCGGGTATTGGTGATGGACAGGGAAGCCTGGCATGCTGCAGTCCATGGGGTTGCAAAGAGTCGGACATGACTGATCAACTGAACTGAATTGATTTGCCATGAAGTGATGGGACTGGATGCCATGAGCTTAGTTTTTTGAAAGTTGAGTTTCAAACCAGCTTTTTCACTCTCCTCTTTCCCCCTTATCAAGAGTCTCTTTACTTTCTGCCATTAAAGTGGTATCATTTGCGTATCTGATGTTGCTGATATTTCTTCAGGTAATTTTGATTCCAGATTATGATTTATCCAGCGTAGCATTTCACATGATGTACACTACATATAAATTAAATAATCAGCCTTTTCATAATTCTTTCCCAGTTTTGAACCAGTCAGCTTGTTCCATGTCCCATTCTAATGTACAGATTTCCAAATTGACTGAGGCATGTACTGTATAAAAGCATCCAGACCTATATAAAAATATAAATGTGTTAGGTAAGCCATTATAGATATTCTGAACTTATAGTACATCAATTTTCAAGTGAAAAAATCATACCTGAAAAAATGAAATTTTACTACCAATAAATATTATTTTAAATGATATATTTTTGTACTTGAAAGCTCAACATTCAGAAAACAAAGATCATGGCATCTGGTCCCACCAGTTCATGGTAAATAGATGGGGAAACAGTGTCAGACTTTATTTTTTGGGGCTCCAAAATCACTGCAGATGGTGACTGCAGCCATGAAATTAAAAGACACTTACTCCTTGGAAGGAAAGTTATGATCAACCTAGATAGCATATTGAAAAGCAGAGACATTACTTTGCCAACAAAGGTCCGTCTAGTCAAGGCTATCGTTTTTCCAGTGGTCATGTATGGATGTGAGAGTTGGACTGTGAAGAAAGCTGAGCACTGAAGAATTGATGCTTTTGAACTGTGGTGTTGGAGAAGACTCTTGAGAGTCCCTTGGACTGCAAGGAGATCCGACCAGTCCATTCTTAAGGAGATCAGCCCTGAGATTTCTTTGGAAGGAATGATGCTAAAGCTGAAACTCCAGTACTTTGGCCACCTCATGCGAAGAGTTGATTCATTGGAAAAGACTCTGATCCTGGGAGGGAATAGGAGCAGGAGGAGAAGGGGATGACAGAGGATGAGATGGCTGGATGGCATCACTGACTCAATGGACATGAGTCTGAGTGAACTCTGTGAGTTGGTGATGGACAGGGAGGCCTGGCGTGCTGTGATTCATGGGATCGCAAAGAGTCGGACACGACTGAGCAACTGAACTGAACTGAATGTCATTTATCATTTGTACTATAAATAGTTGATAACTTCATTCTATACTTGGGAGACATTTACCTTAATTATTTGCATAACTGTGAACAGTCAAAAATATTAATTAAAAGTCATTTGACATAAATTTAAGAGGGAGGGTATGGGGAGGGAGGAGGGAGGAGGGTTCAGGTTGGGAAACACAGGTATACCTGTGGCGGATTCATTTCGATATTTGGCAAAACTAATACAATATTGTAAAGTTTAAAAATAAAATAAAATTTAAAAAAATAAATAAATAAAATAAAAAATATTATAATTTGGTTAGCATGGAGACTTTTCAACACAGTAATATTTGGTAACTTAACTGATAATAAAAATATTGTTGTTTGTGTTTTAAACTCCTCTTGTTTAAAATGAAATGGAGTTTGAGAATCTAGATTTCGTATTGCTGTTTTCTCATGAGTATCTGTGCTGTGATATGTAGGGAAGAAAAGACTAGTTAAGGATAAGTATGGGGTGAGAAGGAGGAAACAAATATGCCTGATAACCTTTAGATCCCTTTAAATTTTTCAAGGACATTCATATATTAATATTTTTGAGTCCACACACATTCTGTAGGAATGTGGGACAGTCATTTGAAGCATAAGACAGTGAGATTTAGAGAAAGTAACAATGTGCCAAAGGTCATGTTACAAGTACATGAACAGAAAGAGGAATTCCGATTTTATTTGCATATTACTACCCTTGGATAATTTTATAGAACTGCATCCCATCAATACTAAAAATCACCCAGACTAGTCATTCATTACTCAATTTTGTGGAATGTGTAATATGTTGCATACAACACAACTAATGTGTGGCCGACAGGATTTCAAAAAAGGGTCTAGACTGAAAGGCAGAAAATCTTCGTTCACTACACTGAATTGCTATTGCAAAATTACTCCATATAATTACAAAACGCTTTAAAAATTAAACACAGCTGATGTTGCCTTGAAAATCTGACATTCCTCCATGTACAGACTTGCTGTTAGCTCAGCTTTGGCTCATTAAACATCTTGAATTTGAAACAAATTGCTTAAGATGCAACATGTGTGAAACCGGTGTATTGATTAAGCATGTCTCATAATATAGAACAATGTTATCACCCACTGTTCCTTTAAAATATTTAAGAGTAGACATTTCTCAGATCCATGATTTTTACATTCACTTTTTGGTAAGAGGAAATCCTATTTTAAGTCATAAAGCAATCTCACATTAGAAATTAGGATGCCCAATCCAATTTTAATCAAAAGTTTGAAGTTAATTTAGCATCGAAATCTCTGCCCCCAGCTATAGACTGTCTCTGTGTGCTCAGTATGTTACCCCATGGACTGTAGCCCACCATGCTCCTCTGTCCATGGGATGTCCCAGGCAAGAATACTAGAGTGGATTGTCATTTCCTTTTCCAGGGGATCTTCCCTACCCAGTGATCAAACCTATGTCTCTTGTATCTCCTGCATTGGTAGGTGGATTCTTAACCACTAGCTCTACCTATCTTAACTCAAAACCCACAGTGAGAAAGGAACTTCTACTCTGCTGCTATCAGGACCACGATTCAACTTATATACATACATTCTGTTGGAATAGAATTGCCCTAGATCTACTACATCTAGCTTCAATTAACCTCATTCATATTTGGATAGGGTTCTAAAAGTTATATGGAAAGAATTGATGCCTTCTTGGCTGATGTGGCCTGTCATTATTCATTAGAGAAATTTGGAAAGATACCCTTTTTTGTTCTTGCTACCCATCCTCAAGCTGATGACACCAAATAAATTATAATAAACAACTTGGGATTTCCAATTCATTCTTGTCATTTATAAATTTTATAATCAGCTTTTTAAATTTCATATATCATTTTCTTTTTAACCTGGACTAATATGTTAGAAAACTGTAGGGGTTGGTTGAAGATGATCCATTTCAAGACAAATGTATGAAATGACAAGACTAAAATAAAGTATGTTGAATGATTTCAAGACTATTTGATCTAATAATTTTAAGATTTTACCATTATATAAATATATGCCACACTGTGAGACAAAGATGGGCACAATAAAGGACAGAAATTGTGTAGACTGAAAAGGTGGCAAGAACACATAGAAGAACTATACAAAAAGTTCTTCACGACCCAGGTAATCACAATGGTGTGATCAGCAACCTAGAGCCAGACATCCTGGATGCGAAGTCAATTGGGCCTTAGGAGCATCACTATGAACAAAGCTAGTGGAGGTGATGGAATTCCAGTTGAGCTATTTCAAATCCTAAAAGATGACTCTGTGAAAGTGCTACACTCAACACGCCAGCAAATTTGGAAAACTCAGCAGTGGCCACAGGATTGGAAAAGGTCAGTTTTCATTCCAATCCCAAAGAAAGGCAATGCCAAAGAATATTCAAACTGCCACACAATTGCACTCATCTCACATACTAGTAAATTAATGCTCAAAATTCTCCAAACCAGGTGTCAATAGTACGTGAACCGTGAAGTTCCAGATGTTCAAGCTGGATTTAGAAAAGGCAGAGGAACCAGAGACAAAATTGTCAGCATTCCTTGGATCATCGAAAAAGCAAGAGAATTCCAGAAAAACATCTCTTTCTGTTTTATTGACTATGCCAAAGCCTTTGGCATCCATGCACCCTGCAGTGGAAACATGGCATCTTAACCACTGCACTTTCAGGGAAGTTCCAGGAGAAATATTTTGGAAAATCTAATACAGTTGAGTTTCCTAGATGTGTCAAGTTTTCCAACAAACTTAGAAAATTGTCTGCCATTTGAGTATTTCGTTTGCTCCTTCTCTGACTCCTCTTTCTAGTTCTCTTTTATGTATATGTCCAGAATTCATGTCCCACATTTTCTGAGGCTCTGTTCATTTTTTTCTTTCTTCTTTTTCTCTCTGTTCTTGGAATTGCATAATCTTCCTAGATCTATCTAAAGTTCTTTAATGCTTTCTTTCGTCAGTTCAAATCTACCTTTGTGCCCTTTGGTGAAATTTTATTTTATTTATATGTACTTTTCAACTACAAAATCTCCATTTGGTTCTTTTTTATTATTTCTTTTTTTAAATACTTACTATTTGATATAATATTATCATCATACAAGTTTTTTTTTTCCTTTACAGTTTCCTTTCATTCTTTGAGCATATTTATAATGATTACTTTTTAGTCTATTAAATCTGATATTGACTGGTCTCACAGGAAGTTTCCATAATGTTTTTTTTTTATAACTTGTTTGTTTTTATTTTTTTGTCTAGTGTATGGATCACACCTTCCTGTTTCTTTGTCTTTCTTTTCTTATGTGAATAATATATTGTAACAATTCTATTTACTACTCATCTCTTTCCAGGGCTGCTTATTATTATTTCCTTGCTTGACTGTTCAGTGAGCGTCCAAATTACTTTAGTGAAGTCTCTCAGCAGCCTCCCCTCAGTGGTAAACACACACACACACAGACACAGACACACACACAGACACAGACACACACACACACAGACACACACACACACAGACACACACACACACAGACACACACACACACACAGGGTGAAGCCTCTGATTTAACTCCACACAAGACATAGACCTGAATGTGAGCACAGTCTAGGATGACAGTGATAATTGCGGGGCTCTCCTTAGCTCTCTTTTCTTGATCACACAGAGCTCTTAGCTCCATGAACTCTAGTCAGTTGCTCTGCTGTTTTCAACAATGTCTTGGGTCACAGAATCCTTTAGAGACTAGTCGAATCTAATTGGGACTCCTTTGAAGGGATGGTTCCTGAGGTCAGAGTTTGATATTTGTCCCTACCAAGAGATATCTTCCCAGTTGGCACTGTCCTTGTTTCTCTCCATTGAAAAGACGACAACCACAAACTCCCAAGCAGCTTTTATCATCAATGAATCCATTGATCTTTTTCAAATTGCCTTCCATCATAATTTGCTCTGTTTTCCAGGTGTCTTTAGGCATGAACTGCATTGGAGAAGGAAATGGCAACCCACTCCAGTTTTCTTGCCTGGAGAATCCCAGGGATGGGGGGGCCTGGTGGGCTGCCGTCTATGGGGTCGCACAGAGTCGGACACGACTGAAGCGACTTAGCAGCAGCAGCAGCAGCAGTTAGGCATGAATCTGTCAGTACTTCACTGCAATTGAAATCAGTTCCTTCAGAGTTGAAGATAGAATTCGAGATCTCTGTTTCTCTGTACCTGCCTCTCCCTGTGAACCAGATATCTTAATCACTGGTCTGGTACTGGAGGTTGGGGACAGTGGTTGGCTTTTCTAGGAGTGAAATTATACCTTGAGTTGTTGAATGCTCAGTTGATGCAGGATGGATTACCTAGATTACCTCAGATCAACAACTTCACTGAAAACTTCCAGCTTAAGGACCCATTCCTTGTAGTTATCTTCACAATAATTTTTGATTTTGTAAATCCAGACTACTTTAAAGGTAGTTTAATTTTTCCATGTGTTAAAAAAAATTATGGGTTAAGTCCCATAAATAAATCATTGGACCCCCCTCTTTAATTAAATCATCTAAGAAAGTATATTTGAAAGTTTGCAAAAAGTAACACTTATATGGAAGAAAAAAAAATCCAAAGCATCTGTATTCTTACCAATTTCAGTCTGGATATCTAATCTTTAATGCTAGCAGGATGACAAATATCTGGGGGTAGAATATTAAGGACACTACTTCAAAATCTACTTTATTCCTTACCCTTCAAAGTCATTTAGGCCCTCTTTTCTTTCTCCTTTGCTTTATCCAGTTCTCGTATTTGTATAGGAATCTACTCACATTTTGATTTTTAATCTGGTTTTCCAACTGTGGAATAATTTTCACAGAGTTAGGTTCAGTTCAATTCAGTCTCTCAGTAATATCTGACTCTTTAAGACCCCATGGATTGCAGTATGCCAGGCTTCCATGTGCATCACAAACACCCAGAGCTTGCTCAAACTCATCTCTATTGGGTCACTGATGCAATCCAACCATTTCATCCTCTGTTATCCCCTTTTCCTCCTGGAATGAGGGTCTTCCAGTGAGTCAGGTTTTCACAACAGATGGCCAAAGTATTGGAGCTTCAGCTTCAGCATCAGTCCTTCCAATGAATATTCAGGACTGATTTCCTTTAAATTGACAGGTTTGATCTCCTTGCTGTCCAAGGGACTCTCAAGAATCTTCTCCAACACCACAGTTCAAAAGCATCAGTTCTTCGGCGTTCAGCTTTGGTTATGGTCCAACACTCACATCCATACATGAGTACTGGAAAAACCATAGCTTTGACTAGACAGACCTTTGGAGGTAAAGTAATGTCTCTGCTTTTTAATATGTTTTCTGGGTTTGTCACTGGTTTTCTCCCAAGGAGCAAGCATCTTTTAATTTTATGGCTGCAGTCACTATGTGCACTGATTTTGGAGCCCAAGAAAACAATGTCTCTCACTGTGTTTCCATTGTATGCCCATCTATTTGTCATGAAGTGATGGGATTGGATGCCATGATCTTCATTTTTTGAATGTTGAGTGCTAAACCACCTTTTTTTCATTCTCCTCTTTCACTTTCATCAAGAGGTTCTTTAGTTCTTCTTCACTTTCTGCCTTAAGGGTGGTGTCATCTGCATATCTGGGACTACTGATATTTCTCCTGGCAAACTTGATTCCAGTTTGTGTATAATCCAATCATTTCTTATGATGTACTCTGCATATAAGTTAAATAAGCAGGGTGACAATATACAGCCTTGACGTACCCAATTTGGAACCAGTCCATTGTTCCATGTCTGGCTTTAACTGTTTCTTCTTGACCTACATACAGATTTCTCAGGAGGCAAGTAAAGTGGTCTGTTATTCTCATCTTCTGAAGAATTTTCCATAGTTTGTTGTGATCCACACAGTCAGTGGCTCTCGCATAGTCAATGAAGCAGAAGTAGATGATTTTCTGGAATCCTCTTGCTGTTTCTATGATTTTCTATGAAGGAAATGATTCCTTCATTTCCAAGGAATGCTGGCAATTTGATCTCTAGTTCCTCTGTCTTTTCTAAATCCAGTTTGACTATGTGGAAGTTCTTGGTTCATGTACTGCTAAAACCTAGCTCAGCGAATTTTGAGCATTATTTGTTAGTGTGTGAAATGAGTGCAATTGTGTGGTAGTTTGAGCATTCTTTGGCATTGCCTTTCACTGGGATTTAAAAGAATACTGATCTTTTCCAGTCCTGTGGCCACTGCTGAGTTTTCCAAATTTGCTGGCATATTGAGTGCAGTACTTTCATAGCATCATCTTTAAGGATTTGAAATAGCTCAACTGGAATTCCATCACCTCTTCTAGCTTTGTTCATAGTGATGGTTCCTAAGGCCCACTTGACTTTGTTCTCTAGGATCTCTGGCTCTAGGTGAGTAATCACTCCATCGTGGTTATCTGCATCATTAAGATCTTTTTGTAGTGTTCTGTGTTTTCTTGCCACCTCTTAATATCTTCTGTTTCTGTTAGATCCATACCATTTCTGTCCTTTTTGCACCCATTTTTTGCATTACATGTTTACTTGGTATCTCTAATTTTCTTGAAGATATCTCTAGTCTTTCCCATTCCATTTCCCCCCTCTATTTCTTTGCATTGATCACTTAGGAAGCCTTGTTTATCTCTCCTTGTTATTCTTTGGAACTCTGCATTCAAATGAGTATATCTTTCATTTTCTCCTTTGCCTTTTGCTTTTCTTCTTTTCTAAGTTATTTGTAAGGTCTCCTCAAACAACCATTTTGCCTTTTTGCATTTCTTCTTCTTGGAGATAGTTATGATAACCAGCTCCTGTACAATGTTATGAACCTCTGTCCATAGTTCTTTAGGCACTCTATCAGATCTAATCCATTGAATGTATTTGTCACTTCCACTGTACAATTGTAAGGGATTTGATTTACATCATACCTGAATTGCCTAGTGGTTTTCCCTACTTTCTTCAATTTAAGTCTGAATTTTGCAATAAGCAATTAATGATCTGAGCCACAGTTAGCTCCCAGTCTTGTTTTTGCTCACTTTATAGAGCTTCTCCATCTTTAGCTGCAAAGAATATAATCAATCTGACTTCCTTATTGACCATCTGGTGATGTGCATGTGTGGTGTCATCTCTAGTGTTGTGGGAAGAGGGTATTTGCTATGACCAGTGTGTTCCCTTGGCAAAACACTGTTAGCCCTTGCCCTGCTTCATTTTGTACTCCAAAGCCAAACTTGCCTATTACTCCAGGTATCTCTTGACTTTCTAGTCTTGCATTTCGGTGCCCTATGCTGAAAAAGACATCTCTTTTTGGTGTTAGTTCTGGAAGTTCTTGCAGGTCTTCATAAAATCATTCAACATCAGCATCTTCAGCATTAGTGGTTGGGCATAGACTTGGATTACTGTGATATTGAATGGTTTGACTTGGAAACGAACAGAGATCATTCTTTTGTTTGTGAGGTTGCACCCAAGTACTGCATTTTCAACTCTTTTGTTGACTATGAGGGATTTCTTCTAAGTGATTCTTTCTCACAGTAGTAGATATAATGGTCATCCTAATTAAATTCACCCATTCTGGTCCATTTTAGTTCACTGATTCCTAAAAAGGTTGATGTTCACTCTTGCCATCTCCTGTTTGATCACTTCCAATTTACTTTGATTTATGGATCTAACATTCCAGATTCCTATGCAATATTGTTCTTTATAGCATTGGACTTTACTTCCATCACCAGTCACATCCACATATGGGTGTTGTTTTTGTTTTGGCTCCACCTTTTCATTGTTTCTGGAGCTATTTCTCTACTCTTCTCCAGTAGCATATTGGGCACCTACCGATCTGTGTAGTTGATCTTTCAGTGTCATATCTTTTCACCTTTTCATACTATTCATGGGGTTCTCAAGGCAAGAATACTGAATTGTTTTGCCATTCCCTTCTCCAGTGGACCACATTTTATCAGAACTCTCCACCATGACCTGTCTGTCTTGGGTAGCTCTACATGGCCTGGCTCATACTTTTGAGTTAGACAAGTCTGTGATCCAAGTGATCAGTTTGGTTAGTTTTTTGTAATCGTGTTTTCCATTCTGCATGGGAAGAAAGGTTTAGGAAGGTTTGTAGAAAAGACATTAAACAAATACTTCTGCAAATTCTAAAATCATTGTGAAAGGAGAAAGAAACAGCTCCTATGGGCTTTAACAAATAGCATTAGTGGTTTGGGACCACAGTTTCCTTTCTCTCATGTGTAGACCACAACTGGTGGGCATGTTGCTGTATTAGCTGTGTACTTGATTTTCCATGGATAAGCCCTTACTTATGGGTAATAAAGATATTTTTGGAAGAATATTCCAAGCTTCTTCAATGAGTGAACTCAACTACTATTTAGACCACTATCTTATTCATGGAAACATTGAAATTTAATGGGTGAGATAACTGCTTTGCTTGTTTTTGTTCTTATTTTAGATTGTTGTACAGAATAACTCAGAAGATTATTCTAAAAACATATCTTACAAAAGAATTTGTGTAAGCGAACATATTAGAAAATGTTTAGTTATTAATGAATAAGAGTTACTTTGTTATCTTCAGAGCGGCACCATCACAGATCCAGATATTATATTTTTCAAAGAAGTTACCAAGGAAGAAACAAAATATATATTTGAAGATGAACCTTTAAACTTTGTTATTATAGCTATTATCTTTCTGGCACTCATTTATTGAATATTGAGTACCTACATGTGCAATCAAGTGTTATCTAGTTTTATGAAAACTACAAAGGAATCTGAAGACATTTCACCCTTTTAGAACTAAACTGTCTTCTTGCAAAGATTTGGATTTTAAGAAATATTTTGCAATTTTCAAAGTTGTTTTTCCTCCCCCAAATCTCCATTGAACTTGATAACAGCAGCAGCAGGAGAACTGGCTTGGTAGATATTATAGTCACACAATCAGAGAATTCTAGGCACAAAAATGTTGTAAAGGTCATTTAATCCAAACCTTTTATTATATTTTTATCATACCATTTATTATTGCAAAATTGCATCAGACTACAAAATGATGCATAAATGAAATTCATATACACCTTTTGTCTAGCTTCCACAAATATTATATTCATTTCAGTTCAGTCACCAAGTCGTGTCTGACTCTTTGCGACCCCATGAATCACAGCATGCCAGGCTCCCCTGTCCATCATCAACTCCCTGAGTTCACTCAAACTCATGTCCACAGAGTCAGTGATGCCATCCAGCCATCTCATCCTCTGTTGTCCCCTTCTCCTCCTGCCCCCAATCCTTCCCAGCATCAGGGTCTTTTCCAATGAGCCAACTCTTTGCATGAGGTGGCCAGAGTATTGGAGTTTCAGCATCAGCATCAGTCCTCCCAACGAACACCCAGGACTGATCTCTTTTAGGATGGACTGGTTGGATCTCCTTGCAGTCCAAGGGACTCTTAAGAGTCTTCTCCAACATCACAGTTCAAAAGCATCAATCCTTTGGGGCTCAGCTTTCTTCACAGTACAACTCTCACATCCATACATGACCACTAGAAAAACCATAGCCTTGACTAGATGGACCTTTGTTGACAAAGTAATATCTCAGCTTTTCAATATGCTACCTAGGTTGGTCATAACTTTCCTTCCAAGGAGTAAGCATCTCAATTTCATGGCTGCAATCACCATCTGCAGTGATTATTCAGTTCAGTTCAGTTCAGTTGCTCAGTTGTGTCCGATTCTTTGCGACCCCATGAATCGCAGCACGCCAGACCTCCCTGTCCATCACCAACTCCTGGAGTTCACTCAGACTCACATCCATCGAGTCAGTGATGCCATCCAGCCATCTCATCCTCTGTCGTCTTCTTCTCCTTCTGCCCCCAATCCCTCCCAGCATCAGAGTCTTTTCCAATGAGTCAACTCTTCGCATGAGGTGGCCAAATTACTGGAGTTTCAGCTTTAGCATCAGTCCTTCCAAAGAAATCCCAGGGCTGATCTCCTTCAGAATGGACTGGTTGGATCTCCTTGCAGTCCAAGGGACTCTCAAGAGTCTTTGCCAGCACCACAGTTCAAAAGCATCAATTCTTCGGTGCTCAGCTTTCTTCACAATCCAATTCTCACATCCATACATGACCACTGGAAAAACCATAGTCTTGACTAGATGGACCTTTGTTGGCAAAGTAAGCTCTCTGCTTTTCAACATGCTATCTAGATTGGTCATAACTTTTCTTCCAAGAAGTAACCGTCTTTTAATTTCATGGCTACTGTCACCATCTGCAGTGATTTTGGAGCCCAAAAAAATAAAGTCTGACACTGTTTCCACTGTTTTCCCATCTATTTGCCATGAAGTGATGGGACCAGATGCCATGATCTTCGTTTTCTGAATCTTGAGCTTTAAGTCAACTTTTTCACTCTCCACTTTCACTTTCATCAAGAGGCTTTTTAGTTCCTCTTCACTTTCTGCCATAAGGGTGGTGTCATCTGCAAATCTGAGGTTATTGATATTTCTCCCAGTAACCCTGATTCCAGCTTGGGCTTCTTCCAGGCCAGCGTTTCTAATGATGTACTCTGCATATAAGGTAAATAAGCAGGGTGACAATATACAGCCTTGACTTATTCCTTTTCCTATTTGGAACCAGTCTGTTGTTCCATGTCCAGTTCTAACTGTTGCTTCCTGATCTGCATATAGGTTTCTCAAGAGGCAGGTCAGGTGGTCTGGTATTCCCATCTCTTTTAGAATTTTCCACAGTTTATTGTGATCCACACAGTCAAAGGCTTTGGCATATTCAATAAAGCAGAAATACATGTTTTTCTGGAACTTACCACCATGCAATTTCAAAACTGGGAAGTGAAGTATGATATGATACTGTCCACTAGTTTACAGACCTTATTTAAATTTTGCCAATTGATCTACTAATGTTCTTTTCCTGTTCTAGTATCCAATCCAAGATCACAAGTTTTGTCTCCTTGTCTCTTACATCTTCTTAAATTGGGGGCAGTTCTTCAGTTTCTTTTCCTTTTGTGATAGTAGTATTTTTTTAACTGTGCCGGTTTCTTATTTTGTAGAGTATTCCTCATTTGTCACCCACTCATCTTCAAGTTTAAGCAACCTAGCATGGCTCTTCCCTGAGATCTCAAAGAAGTTAGTGGCAGAGCACAAATAAAAGACTGGTAACTGTATGGAGAATTCATCCCAAGGTTTGAGAAAGAGTTTCCCTCCTAGAAGAGTGATGGCTGATACAAGTAAATTGGTGAATTTAGGCAACAGTTATTTAATAGATGTATATAATCTATATCTCTAATAGATTACTGGTTTCCTATGGAGTCTTGGGTTTGTTGCTAACTCCCTGGGACTACAATAGTATGCAGAAATCAAAATGACCCCAAGCCCACAGTTTGAGCTCCTTTTTGAGTCCCCCCCACGCCGCTCCCGCCAACTAGGACTTTGTAGCGTTTTGGAGGACATGGAAATGTCATGGAAATGGAGGACATGTATGCCTATATAAACACATAAAATACGGTTAGTAGCAAAGTACTCTTTCACATAGGACTAGGCAAAAAGACTGGTTTTAGACAGAGTGAGTGGTATAGAAGGTGAGGGAAAGGGAGCAAAGTATGGCAACTTATGCGGAAACCCCTAAATACACATAGTATCACTACCATTGGAGAAACAGAGGGACAAATAGATAGGTAGATTGATAGGCAGGAAGAACTAATATATCTGTATTTATAGGTATATCTGAGGCTTCCCTGGTAGCTCATCTGCTAAAGAATTCTCCTGCAATGGAGGAGAAGCCAGTTCCATTCCTGGGTCGGGAAGTTCCCTGGAGCAGGGTATATCTAGGGCTTCCCAAGTGGCGCTAGTGGTAAAGAATCTGCCTGCCAATGCAGGGCAGGTAAGAGATAGGAGTTTAACCCTTGGGTTGGCAAGATCCCCTCGAGGAGGGCATGGCCACTATTCACGCCTAGAGAATCCCATGGACAGATGACCCTGGCAGGCAATGGTCCATAGGGTCACAGAGTTGGATACGACTAAAGCAACTAAGCTCGAAAGCACTAATAGACATATCTAAGACAGATCATAGCAGAGTACATCATGAGAAACACTGGGCTGGAAGAAGCACAAGCTGGAATCAGGATTGCTAGGAGAAATATCAATAACCTCAGATATGCAGATGACACCACCCTTATGGCAGAAAGTGAAGAGGAACTAAAAAGCCTCTTGATGAAAGTGAAGGAGGAGAGTGAAAAAGTTGGCTTAAAGCTCAACATTCAGAAAACGAAGATCATGGCATCTGGTCCCATCACTTCATGGCAAATAGATGGGGAAACAGTGGAAGCAGTGGCAGACTTTATTTTTTGGGCTTCAAAATCACTGCAGATGGTGATTGCAGCCATGAAATTAAAAGACGGTTACTCCTTGGAAGCAAAGTTATGACCAACAAGGAAAGTTATGACCAACCTAGATAACATACTGAGGAGCAGAGACATTACTTTGCCAATAAAGGTCCATCTAGTCAAGACTATGGTTTTTCCAGGGGTCACGTATGGATGTTTGAGTTGGACTGTGAAGAAAGATGAGCGCTGAAGAACTGATGCTTTTGAACTGTGGTGCTGGCGAAGACTCTTGAGAGTCCCTTGGACTCCAAAGATATCTAACCAATCCATCCTAAAGGAGATCAGTCCTGGGTGTTCATTGGAAGGACTGATTCTGAAGCTTAAACTCCAATACTTCGGCCACCTCATGCGAAGGGTTGACTCATTAGAAAAGACCCTGATGCTGGGAGGGATTGGGGGCAGGAGGAGAAGGGGACGACAGTGGATGAGACGGCTGGATGGCATCACCGACTCGATGGACATGAGTTTGGGTGAACTCCAGGAGTTGGTGATGGACAGGGAGGCGTGGCGTGCTGCATTCATGGAGTTGCAGAGTCGGACAGGACTGAGCGACTGAACTGAAGACAGATCAATCTATTGATCTGTCACACACATACAACCCACCCCATGTCCTGTAGTACCCTTCTGGCATCTCCCCCAGACCAAGACACATTGCCTGTGCTGCGGTTTAGATCAAATGCCCCTTTACAGAGTCAAAGGGGCAAAAATAGGAACCCCTCAATCCCTCTCTTCCCAAAGACAATGCTGAGCGTCCTGGCGGTAGAGGATGTCTGGGTTCTTGCAAAGAGAACAGAGGAAAATAAAGCGAGAAACAGCGAGCTGGGGACACGGGGAGCGGTGGAGGGTGGCAGCACTCGCAGCGGATGCACTCTCTTTGCGCGGGCCCCGCCCTTCCTTGCCTCACGCGAGGGCCCCGCGGGCGGCCGCGCCCTGGTGGTATCGCGAGACTCTAGCCCTCGTGGTGGCGCTTCTTTCCTCGCCGGCCTCCACCTACCCGCGACGCCTCGACCCGCCCCCACAGCGGCCCAACTTGTCTGGAGTTGAGGTCCTGAGCGCCTAGTTCCTGCACCCGGCCAACGGAGAGCCCCGCGCCGCCGCCTCGCCTCCGGGATCCCCCGCTCCGCTCCTCTCCGTTCCCGCGACGCGAAAAGTTGGCGAGGAGGCGCGCTCCTAGCCGGTGCGGGGCTCTCGGTCATCGGCGCCCCGGGCGCCTGAGGCGCGGCTCTGCTGGGTCCTGTGGTACCAGAGTTCCTTCCCCGGGATCCTCTCACCAGTCGCTGCGGGTACGGGCTCCTGGCCCCGCCTCCCCGTCCCAGAGCGGTGCAAAGGGAGCAGGAGCAGATGGAGCAGGGGTAGAAGACCCGAGGACTTTGGGCGGCGGGAGCGGAGACTCTAGAGCGAGCGTGAGAAGGAGCCACAGGCTGCCCGGGTGGAGGAGCGAGGCTGACAGCGCGGTGGCGGCGCCAGGGACCCCGCGGCACAGAGGCAGCTCCGCTGTCCAGGCCGCCCCCCGGGTGAGTAAAGTGGTGGGGGGCGGATCACAGAGTGAAGGGTGCGGGGAGGTGGGCGTTAAAGCCGGCTGCAGGCACAGGCGGAGAAGCCCGTAAGAGCCTTCTGATCTGGGAAGTGTGCAACATAGAGCCTCTGCCTCCCTTCCACAGGAGGCACATCCCTCCCTCACGGGCTTCCATCGCTTTCTCCAGACACCGGCCCTGAGGGGAAATGCCAAGTTAGCATGTGCATCCTACTTCCTGTCACAGTGGTCAGTGGAGTGGAAGACTAGGCAAAGAGTGAGTTATTATTAAGTATTTAGTATGCGGGGGTCATAGGGTTAACTTTTAGTGCAGTCTCATGTTTCCCTGAAGTGATTTCCCCTTTACTTCCTTTAAGCTTACTGATGTCTCAAGTAAGTTTAAAGTGGATGAGAACTGCGATGAGCAGTCATTGCCCTTTAGTGTCATCCTTATGACAGGGGATGCAAGTTATAGAGAGCCTGTATTAACGTTCTAAAGGCCCCGTGTATGTGTGTGTGTGTATGTGTGAATGTGTATGCATGTGTAGAGCTGGAGCTTTGCAATTTGTGAATTATTGTTTGTTGTCCAGTGTGATCTAGTCCTGGAAACATCAATACCCTGTGTGATAACAACCCTTGATCTCCCTCATTTGCCTGACCTGCCATCGTGAAGAGCACACACGGGGAAATATTGACCTTTTCTTATGAGGTGAAATAGATTGATAGATTGTAGGAGACTGGCACTTAGAGGCAGAGGGTGTGTGGCGGGCTCTGCTGGACACAAAGAGGTCAGTAAGAGTGAAAGTTAGTGATTTGGGGCCATGCCAGGAGAGGTTTTAGAGCTGGGGTAATAAATCTGCAGCTCTTCAATCTGTCTTTAATCTCTTCAATTTAACAGTGAACTGGGAAATTCTTGTTGGCAGAAATAGTAAAACAACAGCTTTTCTGGTAATGATTAGAGAGAATTTTAAAAGTGTGTGAAAGTTCGCTAGGCCACCAGAAATTTGAAAAATTACAACCAAGCATAGATAAAAAGTAAATGCATATATAGGTAAGAGGGGATTTAAGCAGGAGGTTGACAGTTTGCTCTGAAATATACACAGATTATCCAGCCCATCTTCTTCTACCATGTCTCCATATGTGATAGAGTTTCCAGAAACCCCTCCAGAGACATGGCATAGACTTATACTCATTGTTACCTTTGAAATAAAAGTTCGAACAGTTTAAATACCTGCTCATTAGGAATTCGGTTGGTACGTAGGTACAGATAGTATTGATGCAAATCATGATATCAGCACTCAGTATCCACAGCACTGTCCCAAGCGCATTTACCTGCCCTAATGTCTGGCATTAAGGACACAGTTTCTGGTTTGTAGGTTGCTCATGTACAAGTTTGCCAAAATAATTGCAATAGAGATTGTCTTCATCAGTCGCCTGGAGACCTTTGCCTTCAGCCCCTTCTTTAATAATCACAGCTTTAACATCATTATCATTAAAATTATTCATCCCATTTAAATTTGAATTTTTAAAACTTCTTCAGTTAGTAGATTCAGAGTAAGAGAGTAAAAAACACATCTCTGGGAAACCAGATGCTTGTTCATTTAAGAAATGACTGAAATATATTGTCAGGTTGTGTGTGTGTGTGTCTGTTGCATTCATGCCTATATGTTTATGATTACTAGCCATATAATGACATTGTGGGTGAAATCATGGATGGGTGACATATAGTAGTCCACTAAGGCTACTTATTGTAGTAAGTAATAGGGATGGTGATTATTAATGTTGGAGCACCCATAATTTTCTAATTAGTGAGTTATCTCTCGTCTAAAGTCCTTATTTTCTTAACGCCAACTCCTTACACACATCCCCCCGCCCACACACACACACCTTTTTTTACTATGTGTGTATATGTTCCTCAATAACAGAGCTAATCAATTTCATCTAGCCAAATTTATCTGAGCATGATGGAGACAGTAACATTTAATGTTATTATTTTTATAAATTGGAATATGGGAAATCAAAGGAAACTTCTTGGATGGAGGTGACTTGACATGAAAAGCAAGAGTGGAGATTGAAGTTCTGGTTCTGTTTATCACACACATTTGGCAACTCTGAATAATAATTTCTTGAGTTTGAATTTCTTCATCTGTAAAGTGAGGTCAATGCCAATCAGGATTAGTTGACAGAATCATGTATCTTGAGACAGGTGAGAAGGGCATTGTTACTGTACAGTCATATACACATGTGTGTCACTGCCATTCCTAACGCACTGTTAAAAGAAACAGTTAAAGAAACAGTTCATCAACCCTAAATAGGAAGAGAAAGTCAAATTCAAAATTTGTCACTTACACTTCCTCCCCCAGAAAGAGGTGGGATGCGGGCGCCACACATCTTTTGGACCTGACTGATCTTTAACTAAATGCCAAGGCTAAGATAGACAAATGATTAAAATAACACCTGTATTAAAGATATTAATTTATGGTACTTATAGGCTGCCCATTATAACTTGGCTAGGATTCAGAGTGACCTCTTTATTCTTCCTGTACTTTTTGCTGATGTTCTGGGGCAGCCTTTGGTAGATGTAGTTTTTGCTCTGTACTCAATGAGACTTTTCCCTGTTATTTGAGTGTGATTTATGTGTGTTCAGAGTAATTCCCCAAGTTTGAGAGTCATTTTTTAAATCCAGGCACTGATATTAACATCCTTGTCATACGGGACAGCCTTTCTTGATGGAAGGAAGTCTTTGCATGATCTGAACCAAATGAAGGAATCCTGTGGCTCAAGAATGCTAAGTGCAAATAGTTTATCAGGGGCAAGAACATGTTGGTTCTGTGCAACTTATTTTGTACATGATCCAATTTTTATGATGATATATGCTGCCTTGTGGGATATGTGTGTGTGTGTGTGTGTGTGTGTGTATGTGTATGTGTGTGTGTGTAGTTTTTTCTTCCAAAAAGCTAACCAGCATTAGCTCATTAATCATTGTGAAATTCTTATTAGGTAGTAGTAGCATTAATATTTCTTTCTCACATATTATGCTGAATATGATTCAAATACTTTGGTTTCTCACCCTCCTGTCTCTTTCTTAATATCAGTGTCTCTCAAAAACAGTCATCTGCAGTATGCTGTTAAACTTACATTATTACGATAGTGTTAATGCTGCATGTGGAGAAGGCAATGGCACCCCACTCCAGTACTCTTGCCTGGAAAATCCCATGGATGGAGAAGCCTGGTGGGTTATAGTCCATGGGGTCGCTAAGAGTCGACACCACTGAGCGACTTCACTTTCACTCTTCGCTTTCATGCGTTGGAGAAGGAAATGGCAACCCACTCCAGTGTTCTTGCCTGGAGAACCCCAGGGACAGGGAAGCCTGGTTGGGCTGCTGTCTATGGGGTCGCACAGAGTCAGACACGACTGAAGCGACTTAACAGCAGCAACAGCAATGCTGCATGTATCAAATGCTGCATGACTGTCTGGTTGTTTGACATTCATATCTTCTTCTTCAGATATTTTTAAACCTGAGATGTATCCACACAACCTTGGTAATTAAGCTGAGTCAATTTTTCTTCGGAGTTTTTTCTTTGGTAAAATGCCTTATTGTCATCATTAATTTTCTTGCTAGTTTTGTGAGAGTCAAATTCTCACTCCCATTGCACAAATCAGCAAACAGGTTCAGAAGGGATAAATGACTTGGCTAAGGTGTTATGGGGGTATGGAACAGAGCATACCTGTTTGAATCTGATTCCAGAATCTATTCCTGTCTTACAAAATTTAACCTACAGTAAAACTTGGAAATTAGAACCTTTTAAGATTATAAAATTATTCATCTTGAGTTGATTTCAGACAAGGTTGAGAAGTGGTAAATCCTGATTATGAGAGCTCTTTATCTTTGAGAAAAAGGAATATTGTTAACATGTGCTGGCACATTTCATTCTTTAGCTCCAATAGAGACTGCATTGTTTCCCAGATTTCATTTTCATCTTTAGAAGATCTTAAAATGAACACTTGGATGATTTATTGAGCATAAGGTCATTGGCAAATTTTGGTATCTGGTCTTGTTTAATACATTTTTGAGTTAACAGGATCTAGTTTTATTTTACATTGACTTTGAAAACTGGATTTGGTGATCATTTCTGTAAGATCTTTTTGCCTGACCTTTTTAATTTTAATAGAGGTGACAGTCTTTAGCAAACTTATATTTTTACTTTTCCTATCAGGTCCTGATGAAGAATGCAAGTGTAATTTGGCCTGGAAGGCAAGATGCTACTGAATAAAACAAAGCATATGTGGAGGTAGATGGACTTTGGTTTTAATCTCAGATCTTCTAATTAGCTATCTTTAAAGTAGGGAAATTGTCTGCTTTATGCTTTTTGAGGACACAGTGTTGATTGTTTCTCTTACATTTCACTCAGATCTGACACAGTGTTTTAGTGTCTTCAATTTGAGAGTGTTGAACATTTTGTACTTGTGAGTCAAGTTCTGCGGAAATAAAGATGGCACATTGATCTATGCCCTTGACTTGAGAGTGAACAAATCTTATATTTCACGTGATTAGGTGTGTATCTGCTATTTTTATACATATGTGTTTATAAAAATTCAACAGATTTGAATGCCACTGTGTAAATCAGGTACTGGTATTTGCAGAAAGATATAAAGGTGTAGTAGTTTGTTTTACATTATCTTTGTGTTGGTAAATATGAAATCTCTAGCTACAAAATGCATAATTTAAGAGTATAAATTAAAATGCCTTTTTGAAATTTGCTAGTACAATCTAGATTAAATTTTGTCAATTTAATTAAACTAAATATTGACTCTGAGAATGATTCACATTTTTAGAGTTATGAGTAGAATAGAACTGGGCACAAAATATATGGCATGTCTTCTTTATCTATGGTGTTAATAATTGCTAACATTCAAGGAGTAAATTCTATGTGCTAGGGACAAGCTAACAAGCTTATATACATTATCTTATCAACTTTTAATTCTACAGATATTTGCTGAGCACCTAGTATGTTCCAGACAGTGACTAGGAGGTGTATGTGAACTGGTACCGAAAGTTATGAACATTGGTGTAAGGCAATAGAAGATGCATGTCATCTGATGACAAAACTGCTCGAGAAGTAAAGGTGAGATGGAACCCTCTGGCTGGGATGGATATGAGGGCTTGGGGCAAGGGTGATGCTTGCATTGGACCATGAATAGTACTGAGAACTTTAAAAGGGGAGTTTTGAGATGACAATCCATACGTGGTAGGCAAAAGAACTGCAAGAGCTAATGTGGAGAGGAAAGAGATTAAAATTTAATATGTAACATCACTTTTGAATAATTATAGGTATGATAAGTGAAGTGAAAGTCGCTCAGTTGTGTCCAACTCTTTGGGACCCCATGGATACAGTCCATGGAATTCTCCAGGCCAGAATACTGGAGTGGGTAGCCTTTCCCTTCTCCAGGGGATCTTCCCAACCCAGGGATCGAACTCAGGTCTCCCACATTGCAGGCAGATTCTTTACCAGCTGAGCCACAAGGGAAGCCCAAGAATACTGGAGTGGGTAGCCTATCCCTTCTTCAGCAGGTCTTCCCGACCACCCGGGGTCTCCTGCATTGCAGGCAGATTCTTTATGAACTGAGCTATGAGAGAGGCCCTAGTTATAGATATAAGGCATACCAAATGAGAAACTGAAAATCTATGCCAAGGAAAAGAAAAATATGCCATCCCTTAGAAATTTGATTGCCCGTATTTGCACATCTAAATCTCACCTTGGATGTTGTTGCTTTTTCTTATTATGACATTTTTCAAAAAATAAAAGACTATCATTTAGTTAGTAAACTGTATCAGAAACATCCTCAGCCAAGCTGCCCAAACTGCCACTTTATGTCTTTACATTTATATACAGATGTGACCTACCTTTATGTGAATCTTAATTATTTTCCTACACCTCTAGAAAGTATGCAGACTGCATCTTTGTCTCCATTGGGGAAATTTGTCAAATAGTGTCTGCACAGTAGCCAAAGATGATGGCCTGAACAAAGTGTGGCCAGTGTGAGGAGGACCCAGACTCCTCACAATGTAATGGTTACCGTAGAGGGCAGGCTTGAGTCTGCAGGTTAGATAGAGGCAATAGTTAAAAGCTTGGCAAGAAACAAAGGTAAAATCCTACCATGTAAGGTGTATACTGAAAGAAGAGAGCTTATTCTAAAATGTAGGTAGGAATCAAAGGACCTGAATGCTCTGGTGTGAACTTTTACATGTGCATAAATGGTCTCGTGTCTCTCTTTCTGCTGCGATCTGCTGAATCTTTTTATAGTACTACCTTAGATCAGTAATGTACCTTTGCACTGTTCAAAATGACTCACTTTTGAAGAATTTTGTCCCATCACTTCAATTTTATTTTCATCATAGTCCTAAGAGATTAGAAGGACAGATATCTTTATATCTACATTTTGTGGGAGATGAAACAGGAATTTTACCCTGTGATTTACACTTCAGTTATTGGAGGAAGAGGGGCTAAAACTTTGGACACAGCATTCCACTGATCCCACGACTTGCTCAGGCTTTTTTTTTTTTTTTTTTTCTTGCCACAGGTTGGAGACAGAATTTTTGTTTTGGCTGCAGCCTGTGCTGTCAGGGACCTCAGTGTTTGGAGAGAAGCATGGAGATTGGGCACCGAGCTCCTGGGTTTGAGAAGAACCTATACAAATTACATGTGTTGGGCTTTAGATCAGGTTTAGTCCAGGTTGATTTGTGGGTCATTGCTGCTGCTAAGTCACTTCAGTTGTGTCCGACTCTGTGTGACCCCATAGACGGCAGCCCACCAGGCTCCCTCGTCCCTGGGATTCTCCAGGCAAGAACACTGGAGTGGGTTGCCATTGCCTTCTCCAATGAATGAAAGTGAAAAGCCTTTAAAAAGTGTCCATGCCCATCATTGACAAGATTTACTGCAAGTGAGGTGCCATTGCCTGTTGATACAAGTGTTAAGTGCCCCCCATTGTAAATGAGTCATCAATCCCTTTTTTTGCCCTGGTGACTAATCAAGGCTGGGGTTTGGGAACAAGGCAGAGAGAGTTTGCAGAACACTATGCTATCAGAGAAGGCAATGGCACACCACTCCAGTACTCTTGCCTGGAAAAATCCCATGGACAGAGGAGCCTGGTAGGCTGCTGTCCATGGGGTCGCATAGAGTCGGACACGACTGAAGTGACTTAGCATGCTATCTACATGATAACAGAAGCTGAGTGTTAGCAACAATGATATAAATCGCCACACCTTTTGAGCAATTCTGTGTAATAACATTGCAGAATATCACTGTGTTATTTAATTGAAACCTCACAATAATCCTGTGAAGTTGGTGGTGTCTTTGTTCTAACCCTGTGAAAACTGAGGCTCAGAGGAGTTAAGAAACCTGTCATAAGTTACTTATAGAGTGACAGATCAGATCAGGGATTTAAGTTTTGTTCTGACTTTGACTCTAAAGCTCTTTCTGCTGGATCATACCACCCCATAGATGGGTTTATTTGGGGGTTGATTAGATAATTTTTAAAAGTCAGTTTAGAGTGATGATAGGGAGGAGACCCCTTGGTATGAGAGGAAAAATCTTAAGTGTGCTCCTTTCCAAGTCGACATGTTCTCAGATTGCTAGCCTGTTTTATTCCTTTCATGACCTCCATTTATCCCTGTGAATAATTCATGTAATATCACCAATGTGTTTTGTCTCTAGCTTGTTATCCAGGAAGATATACAGAAGCTGCCATTTGCTTTCACCTTGCTGGCTGCTGACCCTAAAGAAGTAGCACAGACACCATGGATACTCACCTTAAGATAGTGCTTCCGAGTTAGGTTATCAGGTAATTGGTGGATCATACTTTGCCCAGAGTCAAAGGTTTGAGGGTTCTGGTCACCTTCCCTAACTCAGATGACAGAGGATGTGGAAACCCAAACTCATGGTCCATCTAATCCAGGGCTTGCCTGTTTAGATAAAACATCTTTCTCTGGTTTAGTTCTTTACTTTCTACCACTTTCAGTTAGAATTATGAAAAGGGCATTTGTCACCCTGGCTTGGAAACACTGTCTCTAATCTCCACCTTGACCTGTCCTGAATTTTGCCCAGTGGATGGAGAGATTTTGAACTGGATAGCCGTGGGCTTGCTCACTGACAAGAAAACTACATTCAGGTATGATCCTTAGGCCCCCACATTTAAGTGACCATCCTTACCCTTTGAATTTATCTTTGTAACATTCTTGGTAAACAGTTGACCATATATGCATGCATGCATGTGTGCTATGTCACTTCAGTCGTGTCCAACTCTTTGTGACCATATAGACTGTAGCCCATCAGGCTCCTCTGTCCATGGGGATTCTCCAGGCTAGAATACTGGACTGAGTTGCCATGCCCATATCTTCCCGACCCAGGGATCAAACCTGAGTGTCTAATGTCTCCTGCATTGGCAGGAAGGTTCCTTACCACTGGCACCATCTGGGAAGCTCTGACCATATATATGTAGGTATATTTATGAATTTCCTGTGTTTTCAAAATTATTTATAATGTTTTTCTTAGGGAGCAGCACACCATCTTGAGTCTTACTGCTTTATAGTAAATCTTACTCTCATATAATAAACTTCTACTTTCATATAAGTTTTATTGGAACAAAGCCCCATTCATTCATTTTTACATATCATCTGTTTTTGTGATCTGTGATACAACAGCAGAGTTAAGTAGTTGTAACAGAGACCATCCTGCAGCACCTAAAATATTTTCTGTCTGGACCCTTACAAGAAAAGTTTGCTGCCCACTGGTCTAGATCATGGGAGGAAATTTTTAACCATTCCTTTTATTTTTATCTGTACTATTTTGAATTTTTGCCATGTGTAAGTATTGCTTTTGTAGTAAAGCTATTAGAACATCTTAAGTGATTGTGCTGCATGCTAAGATGTAGCCTTTTCCCTTGAGGTTGCACATACTAGTGGGATTAGATATTTGCACAAACAGAAAAATCACTATTTAGAGTTTTAAGTACATAGTAAGTATAATAAGAATTTTTAAAAGTTCTATGGGGATACGAATGGGTGGAGAGTCAACTCATCCTCCTGGCAGAGGGAAGAAGTGATTTTACAAGAAATTGAGGAGCTGGCCTTTATTTATGTAGGATTAGGAATTTGCCAAGCCAAGGATGTTTGGGAGGAGGAGAGGCAATCTATATTCATTTTCCTGTTTTTCTTACGAGAATTAGGTCCACCTTCATGTTTCTTAGTACATGTAACAGTATGTGATGTCATTCTTCCTTTCAGTCTCCTCCATCTCCGTGCCATTTGGGACTCTGACTAACAGTCTTTAAATATCATGTTTGGTTTCCTTTTATGCATCATGTCTCAGACGTGTCAGAGACATGATGACTAAACCAAAGAATCTGAGCGCTCAAAAGATTAAGACTTGCCTTAAATCTGAAACATTGCTCTCTCATCTCTTCAGAGTAGAGTTCCACTAGCAAGTTGTAACAGTTTCCCTTCATATTTGTTGTGTTGCTTCTTCTGTACCAGATAGAAATGGGTGATGCTGTCATTTTCTTGGGCATGTGGCCTGAGTGTGGTTGTTGAGGTGATTATGACAAGTCAGTAGTCATTTTCTGTTAGTGCAGTATTGTTTTCCTAAGTAATGTGATATGTGAGAGAGGGAATGATATCACCATATCCATAGTTAACTTAGTATATACATGTAAATATGAGGGATTGGGTACCTAAATTAGTTTAAAGCATACCTCATGATTTTCATCTTAATAGCTTTCTCAGACCTGCTGTCAAAGAATAAAATTAACTCATGTTAGACTTTATTTTTTTTTCTAAAATGGCTATACAGTTGACACGGGATTATTCATTAGCAAGATTATTCTTTTTCCACTGGTTTTCATAGTGATCTTTGTTACAAACTTGTGGACTGTAAATTTGTCAGGTGTCTTTCTGGACTCTATTCAGATCCATTTGTTTGTTTTCCTTGTATTAATATATTATTTTAATATATGGCTTCATCATCTTCACGTGTTTATCAATCTTCTATTGTATGCCATTGTATGCCAGCTAGCATAGAAAAGAATCACAGAGAATACAAACAATACTGTTTTCTAAAAGAGAATTTATCTTTTTGTCTTTTAGAATCATAGGGTTGGGAGTTGACCACCTCAGTTTATGAGAGATTGATCTAGGTTTTATCTGGATTTCATCTTTTACAAAAGTCAGTCTTTTTTGGTTATCCCTTGCTACCATGATGTGATTCTCTATAACTTTCTATTGATGTGTTGGTGTTTCTAGTGTCTTCAGCTTTGGAAAAGAGCTAGAAATTCATTTCTCATCACGGATGTTCAACTTAGCTTTGTACTACTCCTCCCCCTTTTGGGAGGGTGTGGAAAATTGTAATGGTTTGGTGTCCACTAAACTTCCAACCTCGTCACTCAAGCAATGTGAAAAATAACTGCTAGTTCTTCTGTTAGCTAAGGAACTGTGCCAGCCATCCAGGCTGGTCCTCAGACTCTAGCTCTGCCCAATATTAGGACATTGTGAAATATGATTTAGGTTCTCCTTATCAATTCACCGTTCTTTGTAGGGCTTTAATCAGTTCCCTGTACTGGGTCCTTGCCTCCCCCTCCTCCAGATGGGTTTTGTTTTCTAAGCACCATGAGATGGCAGGATTGACTCTCTGTGTTCTTGTACATCCTCAGAATTCAGCAAATGTGTGGTGAAGCAAACTGGACATATAAATCTTTACAATGGAGGCAAGGAGAAAAGTTAGAAGGAAGATCTAGGCAAGAAGTTATAGTGATCAGAATTAGCAGATTTACTTGTAAAGATGGGTGGGTATAGAAAGATTTGATACAAATTTTAGGCTATACAACCAGTAACTGGTGGGGGGGGGGTGGAATCTAGGAAGGCTGGTGGGAAGAGAGAGAGCCAAAGAAGGCAATGGCCATGTTTCCAGCTATGGTAGTTGGGTGCTATTGACAGTGTGTGTTTGTAGTGTTATATATATATAGTGTATAGTGTGTGTGTGTGTGTGTGTGTGTGTGTATACACACTGCACTATTCTGGTGTACTTTGCATTAGCTTTTACTTTGCAAGGCAGATAAAGCCCTGATACCATTGATTGTAAATGTGTGTGTGTGTGTGTATGCATGCATGCACACAGGACTTCGGCTTGGTTATACTTGCTTACACGTTGCTCTAACCTCTGTCCTCAATGTAGGATTTTAGATCAATTAGTGGTCATCCAGAAGCTTCTTCTATGAAGGAACGTCTATTGCTTGGTTAAGCCTTCAGTCTTCTGTTGGTTAATTGAGTCCTGTGTGCTGAATATAAATACTATGTGTTTCCCTAAAAAGTCCATCCAGGCTACAAATACAAATCACATGTGGCTTCCTGCAAGTCCATTCTGAACAAAATTAAGGATCTTTCATAAGCAAAGCTGTTCCCAAGGTTGGTGACCCCACTGAGGTTTACTCTAAGCTCATCATCTTCTCATGTAAGCAGAGAGGTGAGATGCCACTCCTGATTCATTGTGTCACGTGACCATATCTTGGAAGCCTCCTGAATAAGGTGTACGTTATTCAGAAGGCCAGGGAAAGTATATGAGTCTAAGCTGCTGCAAACTTTAAATGAGTTAAGAGAACTGAGTTAGTGCAACCTAAGCACAGATTACTCAGCAGGCTATTTGCTGCTAATGGAATCATTTTTGTTGCTTATCCACCCTTTCTTGAAATATCCTAATATGACTAAGTTCTCATAAAGGCTGTAAGATGCACATGCTAATTCCAGTGCAAAGAGGGTTTTTATATAAAATATAAAATTGGGGAGCCATTCAAATCCCTTTGCCCCCTTGCAATAAGCTGTCAGTTAGTCCTGTCCACCAACAAGTTTCCTAGGGATATTATGAAGTGAAAGGTATATTTATAAATTTATAATGAATTGATAAATAAGTGAAAAATGAAGCCTGCTGCTTCATTGTTACTTTCTTCTCTCACATCTTTCATCCTCAAAGTTATCCTTCATTTAAGCATGTCAGGAGAGAACCTGAGTTTGGAATGGGGTCTTGATGGAGAGATTGAGACTGTAAGAAATGGTGTATAAAGAGCATAGAGAATGTGTGGTTGTTCAGGATTTGACCAGTGCATCAGAGTAACAAATTCTAGTGCTCCATTCCCTCTAGAAGTTATGAAGTTGGTTAATGGAGTAACCTATTTAAGAAGCTAGCCTAACTGACTCTGTAGAAAACACAACTTTTGATTTAATTTGGTGGATTTCTTTTAATTGCAGTAGTCAACTGAAAGTATCAGGGGTATTTACGTAATGGCAGGGACATTATTTCACTGATCTGTTGTAACAGAATATAAGGAGGTATTTTCCATTTCCGAATGTATGATGAGGTTGCTTCGAGAATTGGCACTTCTGTATCCCTAGGGTCTCTTGTCTGGTGAACCCCTTGCGCTTCTAGCATGGGTGCTTGTCTTCCTGCTCAAGTTCACTTCTGAAAACACTGCTGTTTCACACTCTCTTGGTGTTATAGATCCTCATGTTGCTGACTTCAGAGCTTCACTGAAAGCATCTCTGTAAAATTGCTAATTCATAAGGGCCAGCAGAGTTCATTCCTGCCATATTGGCTGCTTAGTGATACATATTCATTCTCTGTAAAGATATAGGTATATCTCTTTCTCTATCCCCAAAGACTAATTTTGATTTAAAATGAATCTGTCCTCTTTTGTTTATTGACCCAGGGGGATGGTACAGGGAGGGAGGAGGGAGGAGGGTTCAGGATGGGGAACACGTGTATACCTGTGGCGGATTCATGTTGATATATGGCAAAACCAATACAATATTGTAAAGTTAAAAAAAAAGAATAAAAAAAGAAAAGAATTAAAAAATAAATAAATAAAATGAATCTGTTTTTTGTTTTGGGGAAGATTTGCCTTTACCTCTTTTACCTGATCTCTGGGTTTTGGGTTCCTCATTGTCTGTGAGAAGGTAGCATGTAGACCAAACTTTAGAGATGTCAGCTATCTTCCTTGAGAAGGGCATTACTTTGGTTGAAAATGATCACAGTTATCAGTAAAATTATATGAGGGAGAATAAAGCACCTCATTATAGTAAAGTCAGGATTACCCTGTTTATGAGCTCAATTTAATTAATTATTAAAGGCTAAGACATTTAGAGAAAATTTTAAAAGCATGCTATTAAGGTCAAAGTGGCTGAGATTCAAGTTTAAATGGTTTTAGCTGTTGCATTGTTTCAAGAACTCTCTTTAATTTGGGAAGTTAATCTGAGATGTAAAGTGGAGAGACCTGGGCTGAGGGTCAGAAGACTTGATTCACATTCCTTCTTTGCTACAAACTGGCTGTGAGACCTCAAATATGGCACTTACATTCCATTAGTAAGGAGATAAATATACCATTTCGCAAGTCAGCTATGAGAGCATCTGACGGAGTGAGGGTCTGATTCACTGTACATGTCCAGGAAAATTTTGGTTCACTTATACATGTTGATATTTAAGAGAGTTTATTCAGGAAATTTCTATGAGCCAGGAAGTTTCATAAGATACTCGTGGTTATGCTTTGTGAGCACTGGTCCAGGATATTTTTTTAGGCTAGGAGAAGATCATCAAACCTTATCCAGAAAATTGGAGTTTTAGTTCAGATTTGTCCTGCATTTGTTATGAAATCTGGGTGCAAGTGTCATAGCCTTCCTTAAGTATTCAGTTTCTGCACCTGGTCTATAAGAATAATACCTCAAACAGGTTAGTGCCATTTCTCTGTATATTTCTATATCTGTAAAGTAAGCACAGTGAAACTAGCCGCTTCAGAAGATCTTCACAAGGCTAACATGATTCAACACATGGAAATGTTCTAGCAGAGTGCTTCTTTCATGGTATGTACTCAATAAACATTCATTGGAATGATTTTCCCTCCTTTCTGGAACTCACTTGAGTAAAATTGCCAGTCATAGAAATCGGAATGCTGAGTACCATGTTAATGCCTTGACAATTTTCTGGAAAGAAGAAATAAAAACCTGTCTAATGCTCCCAGTTTTATTTTACTGGCATTCTCTCTCCTTCTCTGTTTTTTTTTTTTTTTTCCCTTGGGATGATGTTTCTTTGTGGCAGAGCAGCAACACCGGTAACTACAATCAGGGGCCAAAGGCCAGAAACCACAGATGAGAAAGACCAGCCCTCCTATCCAGTCCTCTTCTGTGCTGCTGGGTTTTCTCTGACAGGAATGCATGTATTTCTTTAGGAGCCCCATAGCCAAGAGCTCAGCAGTTTTCTTGGAACCAGAGGCAGAAGGCTCCTGCTTCCTTGTGGCTCATATTCTCACTCAGCACCCAAGCATGTCTTTATTTGGTGAAGTTCACAGCCTTTACCTTCCTGCCTCAGCAGCTACTGTCCCAGCCTCAGCCCGTCATGAAAAGTGTGGCTGCTATGTGGATCATGTCTCAGGCAATTCAGAGAGCCTTTCAGAGAACAAAACTTTGGATTTGACTGCGACTTTAGCTACGACTCTCTCTTTCTTCTAGAAAACTATTGTGTTGGATGAAGCAAGAAGGTGCAAGCTGTAATCCTGTCATGAAGACCAAAGGTTGAGGAAGAAGTTGCCATTTCTCCTTCCTGTTTACCACTCAAGGATCTATCTCCTGAATCCTTTTTAGAGTTATTGGTATCTTGGCTTTGTACATATACCCTGGTATTTTAATACATATACTGGTGCTCACAGCATTGGCTTAAAGTTAGTGGTTCTACTACTCTCTAGCTGTATGACTTGGGCATTCAGTTCTTTCTGAGTCTCAACTTCCTCATCTTTATGATGGAAATAGTCATGTCTGTCTGCTTGCCTGGTCAAATAAAATCTCTGCTTCATATATTTGATACCTTAGGGTCCCCTACTTGAGTAGGAAGCTTCCATGTTACTTGACACAGCTTTTGCTGCCGAAGATGACCATTCCTTCATCAGCCTCCTGGACAGATGATCCTCTAGTGTCAGACTGAGCTCTGAAGGGTTGGGAAGCTGCCCTCTTCAGGAGCTCAGATAGTAAGTTGTTCTTTGTGCTGATCTGAAATCTGAACTCTTCAGTAACTTTTGCCTGCTAGTTTCTGTGTCATCTCTGGATAATAGGACATTTAACCTCAAAATCTGTATACTTAAGAGTACTGTGAAAAGTACCATTATTATTTTTTTTTTTTGAAAAGTACCATTATTTTTTAAGCTGGATATCAAGTCATCTTTTCAGCTCCTTTGCCTGCTCTGCCCTTGGGGTTCTGATCTGGATTGACTGCATGGAACAGAACATGGTGCCAGGTGTTCCTGAACATTCTCAATGGTCTTTGTAGCATTGGTAATAAAACATTGCCTGATGACCCTAGAAGCAAGTCTGATTATTACTAATGGTAACTGTCCCTACCCATAGTGAGTCTGCTCAAATCCTAGAGCCGTGATTGGCAAACCGTATTTCTTAACATGCTTTAAATTATTTTTAACATTAAAGTAATTTCCCCCTCTGTTGCATTGCCATTTCCTTCTCCAGGGGATCTTCCCTACCCAGGGATCAAACCCAGGTCTCCTTTATTGCATGTGGATTCTTTACTGCTGAGCTACCAGGGAAACCACACTTTATTCTAAAAAATAATAAAGATGCATTAAATTCAATAATAGAAAAGACCTAGAAAAAAATCTAAAGAATACTGTGGAACTTATTTGTAGCCCATTTACTTAAAAAAAAATATTTTTATACCTTACACCTTAGTCATGTTTCCACATAAATGATTGTATATTTATGTGTAATCAGTGAAATTATGTAATGTGGTTATGTACCTATACGTTTTGTTCTCATTGATTATTGTATTGTGTTTTCCCATGTCATTATCAGTTATTTATAAGTATCATCATAATGGTTGCATCATAATAATGAATATATACTATAATTTACTTAATGAACCCTCTATGGTAATCTCTAATTTGTAGCCAGTTTCCAGGAGCTTCAGAGCTATTCTCTTTGAGAAATGGAATAAGGGAGAAGGCAATACCTCTGGATTCTCACAGGAGGATTTTATTATCCAAATGCTGGGGTACTCCCATGGCTCTGCTCTTTTCCTGTGGGCAGAGTTAACAGGACATGGAGATCAGATCAGGATGTGGAGATCAGTTGGAAAGCTAAAAAAGTAGGTTGATTTGTGCATATGTATTTATGACTGAGCACCTGAGCACATTAGTGAATATGTATCCTCACGTCACAAATTCAGGTTTAAAATGTTATACTGATTATTTCTGTGATGAACAAGATGTTTGGTTTTGTTTCATTTACTGATACAAATGCGCCCCTAGAAGGGCTTGAACTGCTTCTTTATGTGATCAAGGATTTTCCCTTGATTAAGGAAATCAAAGAAATCCAAGGATCAGAGAATTACTCTCCTTCATTGTCAGGATTTAATGCATTTAAATCCTGAGCTAGAATCAAAGTATCGCAGATTTGTCTTCTGTTAACATAATTTGGGACTCTCCTGTTTGTTAGAGCATAGCTCTGGCAGATGGAAGGCTCTGCTCTCATATAATCACATCAGTCATCTGGGGTCATTGTTTAAGGGGCAATACCATCTCTTCTCTGCAGACTTGCAGAACCAGTCACTAAGATAAGGGTACAGCAGTCTTCTTGTTTACAAACTTTCCAAGTGAATTTTGTCAGGTAAATTTAAGAAATGGATTGTGACCCACGCACAGAAAAAGATATCTAGGCCATCAATTTAGCCTGAAAGAGAATTGCCCTGCCTCCACACCTGTATTTCTAACAAGTCGTAACATCTAAGATACTGAGCTTTACTTTGGATTTCATCTGATATTATCAAAATCACACAGTTGGGAAGATATTATCAAAATCACACAGTTGGGAAGAAGTAGTTTCATAAACCTGTAGTGAGGGTGATGAAAGGTTTTTTTTTTTTCCAATTAAAACATCATTTCTGAAAGAGGCAGCCCACATCTCCCCAAAGGCACTGCCACTATAGAGAACCAACCACATCCCTTCATCTCGGGCCAATCCCACCCTTGTGGAATGAATAAAAACTATGTCTTATCACCTATGGGAACTGGCTGGTTTGATGCGGTAGTATATGGTTGACTGTTCAAACAAAAATAAAACCAAACCGAAACTTGTGGTTATAGTCCTGGTAGAATTCTCAGAACTTATTACAAAAGGCTAATCTGAGACACCTTCACTCCATCTGTGCCATTTTTCCAGCCCAGAGAAGCGTTAACCTTATTGGGTCTGGTTGCTAGGGTGCTTCCAACATGCTGCTCAGAGTTTTTTGATGTCAAAGGTTTCTGATTGTGCAACTGAAAAACTGCAAGTTGTGTATCACATGTGCTTATTAGGAAGGGTGAAAAGTCAAACTACCAAGATGATATCCTATTGCTAGTAGTAAGGGTGCTAATATCTGGTGGGCAGGTCCTCATAGTAGTGGGCTGCAGTGAACAGTTTTGAAAGTTTTGTGTTCCCCTTCCTGTGGCATAATTTCAGCAGGGAAACCAGGTCTTGAAACCTCTAACTTGGGTCCTAACTCAGGAAAGGGAGTTTATAGAAAGCAGCAGTGGGCGAGATAACGGCCAGTCTCTTCTACTTTTCACATTAAAAAAAGTGTTGAGTATCCTGAGTCTGAGAGTTCTGGGCTGCTTGAAAATAAGAATAGCTTCTCATTTCTTTGTTGGGCCACCTGCAAAGAGCATTCATGCTTCCTGTTCCCCAAGTATTGTGAGGCTGCTGGATTTTTTGGGTGGGAGATGTCAGTATCTGGTTCCAGCAGAGCAGAAGCCACAGTAAACTGGGAGCATCCCTCCATTGAACTTTTGCCTCCTACAGAAATGCAGATGAACTCAAGGTGATTTGTCCATTGTGTATGTTTCCTGGAACATTGAAGAAATGAGAAGGAAGCTTCTTAAGTGTGTGCTGAGTTCTCCTGTGGAGGAGGAAAGAGGTGAGAATGGCCCCTATGAGTTATCGCTTAACTATGCTGAATCCATGAAAACCTTTGCAGAGCAGCTGGTCTTTCCCTGGGCTGGGTGCCAGTCAAGCCCAGAGGGTTATAGGTCTCAAAGGCCCTTTAGGTAAAGGGTGTATGTAGATGCTGAAAACATTGCAGGCTCATTGCTCTGGAGCAGGGCCTGGGGGAACAAGTACATGTTCTAAGTAGGAGCAGAACCATGGGTACAAGCAATGTGGGCCCAGCTGGCAGACTGAAGGGGCCCACAGGGGAGGACATGAGTGAGAGGGACAAAAATTTCAGAGGCAGAGCAAAGTAGGTAATCCTAAATCTCATAAAAAGCCAATGACTGTCAGATGTAAAAAAGACAGGTCAAGAGCAGGGTGAGGCCCAGAATAAGAGGTCTCTTTCAAACTGAGTAGCCACTTGTTTCATCCCAGGAGCTTTTGTTTACTTCATTGAGTAGGGGTACGTTTTGGAGTTTGGGGTACTTCTGGGTCTTATTTGTGGTATTAAGTAAAAGCATCCATGAGGGATTAAGGAAACAGCTTGGGGTTCCCCTCCTGGAAGCTCCTCAGATGGTGGCAGAGCAACTGCTCTCTCCCTTGAGTCTCTTCTTCATGTTTGTGACCACAATGTTGCACTGTCCCTCACACATAGGTGTCTTTCGGAAAAGTTCTGCTCAGTGGATACCAGATCTGTCCCCCAGCCGCTCTAAGACGTGCTCATAAAGGAATGTGAAGAACTACAGCAGCAAGAAGCTCTCAACAAGGACCAGACATACCTCCACAGAGCATTGACATATTTCTACATTTTCAAAAACATGCTTAAAGGGGAAAAAGGTTAATGTCTGAGTCCTGACATCCTCTTATTTTCCTTACCTTCCTTACTCCTGAACTTTTTGGGGAGTTTCATACTCTGAAAATGGCACATTACAACTAAAATACTTATTTTATATTTTTCTGCAAACTTTTTGCTCCTGTTTTTCTTCTATGATTGTTTTGTATGTTCCAAGCATAAGATGACTCCACCAACTGAATGTTCACTCAGGGCTAACATTTCAATGGGTACATCCCCTTGGAAGCCACGTAACTCTGGCCAGTGGTGGTAAAACAGTCAGTGTTCCCATGTAACAGTGACTACTCTTTGATGGTCTGGACTTTATGACACCATTCATCTGATCAATAAACAATAGAACAGGTGTACTCCCTTTCAGGTGTCTTTCTGCCGCAGTGCTGGCTCCACCATTGTCAGATAAACTAGTTTTTATGCAGACTGTGCATGTTGGAGAATTTGCTATCAATGGGGTCTTTCTGGAGAAGTTTTGCAGACAGAACACATCTCCCCAGCTTGTCATAAGTTCTGGAGAGAACTCCAATATTATTTCCTCAATCTTCCTGGCTAAACTGACCACACACACACACACTTTATTCACCACCTACCACCAAATTAAAAATGGTGATATATTGGTCAAGCTGAAGATCCAGAAAATAAAGAAAATCAATCTATATTTATCACTCAGGGTGACAGTTGTCAAATATACCAACATAAATAACAGCAAACTAGATTGCATGAATTGGATAAGCCCACTCTAAAATAAATACGTAAAACAACTTAGTCTGATAGATAGATAGGTGTGTGTGTGTGTGTGTGTGTGTGTGTGTGTGTTTCTAAGAACCATTGATTCAAAATAGCATAGTGGAACCTTAACATTCTAGTTCTCAGTTACATTTGTAACCAAGCCAGGGAAACGTAAAATTATGTTTCATAATAGAAGTCTAAATTTTGATTGATTACAGACCATTTCTGGATACCTTTGATTTGTACTTGCTCACATCTCTAATGTACTTTGTAAGATTAGACTTCAAAGGAGGGTTTTCCTTGGACATTTAGGAAGAATTTTAATTTATTGTTTGTCTGGTGTATCATTTAAAAGCCTGGAAACCTGTTTAGGATTTAGGCAGTTGTCTCCATGATATCCCGAAGCCTCTTCCGTTCCACCTGCTCAGTAAATGTAAACCCTGGTTGTAGCCGATTTGGAGTTTAAATGCACTGTAACTCAAGTGTGACGGCAACTCTACTGTTTGTTCAGCAGGCTGTTAAGCCTGTCATTTCCCAAGGCATCCCACAGAACAAAGTTTTATTTAATTGTTCAAGCAAAAAATAAAAATATCCAGGTGCTGTACTTGTCTGAAGCTGTTTTCTTGGATCTTGACATCAGCTAGCATTTAAGTTAGAGAGAAATAAACTTGGTGAGATAGCTCCATGAAGATTGAAGACCACAATAAAATTGTTATACACAAGGTCTCAAAAGAATGGTTTGGAGATAAAAATGTGGCATGAAAGAAATGTTCTTTACTCTTATATAAATTATTCAAAAAATATTTAGAGAAAACAATAAATAGGCCACAGTTGCACAGTAAATCCAGATGAGCAGACCCTATATGTTTGGCTTACTACTTTGTCCTTAAAGTTTTATTTATAACACCAGCAATTAATGTGAGTCTAGCAGTGATAGTACAGTCATTCTCATCAGATTGATTCATAATGAGGAATTTAGACAGGTTGATTTAAAGGAAAGTAAGATAGTGATCACCAGTCTTAAACATGATTTGGCCTTGGTGTTCAGCAATTAAGTTTCTAGCTCCTTGGGATCGGGAGGATCTGAATGGATTCCCGCAAGGATCCTATATGAGTCACTTTGTTTTGATACATTTTTTAGCAACAGGTGTAGCACTTTGAAGTTTGTGGATGACGGATGATGAGTTTGAGAGGGATATGTTTGGCTATTTTCAAAGTCCGATTGTAGTTTTTAATTACAATGATAGTTACAGGTGTAGATATTAAGATATTACAGTTGTAGATATGCATCATCTGAAGGCCACAGATGTCAAGCAGATATGGCTCCTGTGTTAGAAGGTGGTCGACTGAAAAGTGATCACCTAAAGGGGGCAGCAGATGTCCATCTTCAGCTGAATGTTAACCCTATGCCAAAGAGAGTGCAAGAAAGAGCTAAACATCTTCAGGTTTGTTTTGAGCTTAGGCAAATGACTTGCTTTGGCCAATAGAATGTTTAAAAAGTGTTTATCATTCATGCAGAATCTTGAAAAAACTGCTTGCATGAATTCATCTCCTCTTGGAATCCTGCTAACATAAGTACAAGCTTAGGCTAACCTGCTTGAGGATGGAAGACCACAAGAGGAAGGAAATGTATCCTAGACAACCAGCCTTGAGCTAGCTGATTTCTAAACATGAGGGAGCCCAACCAAGGTCAGCAGAAACACACTACTGAAGCTGACTATAGACACATGGTAAGTACAGCTAGGCCTGGCCTAGATCAGCAGAATTGCTCAGTAACCTCACAAATTTATGAGAAATAATAAATGTCATTGGTGCTTAACACTAAGGTTTCATGGTTGTTGGTTAGACAGCATTAATGAGGTGTCAGATAACTGGTACACCTTCCATGGAAAGTGGTCAGTATATGTTAGCTATAGACAGTCATATTTCATTGATTCTAAGGTGCTTAGATGAGGTGCCTTCTTGAATTTTTTAGAAGCCATCTATAGAAAGTTTTCCCTCAGTAGCACTATAATTGCCACCTGGCTGACATTGACTATTATATCCATCAATTCTAAGATGCATCCTGAATTTTAAAGATGCCAAAATGCAGAAAGTATGCTTATTGTAGAAAATGTTATCAAGAATCCTCAGGATAGTTGATGCTTTTGAGTGTAGCTAGAACCCAACTCTTTGGAGCCAGAATATATTGCAAAAATGGAGGTTGTCAGCATGATACAATATAAAATAAGAATTTTAGGTTTCTAGGGAACAAAGGACCTAGAGAATGTGTGGCAAAAGGTAGTCTTTGTTAGAGCAGGTCAACACTGTCCTCTTTGACCTCCTAGATGACCAAGGAGGAGCAGATTGGGTGACTTGGAAATATTCTCTGAGTTGCTTAAACAGTACAAGGGCAAAGGCTTAAGAAACAAAGCTTTCTTTCACACTTACAGTTTGAGGTTATAAAATATGTCCCCTTGGGTCTCCTTGTGCTGAATTAGGATGGTGTTTAATTAAGCTGCCTATAAATGATGTTGGAACAGACAGGGAGAGTTTAAATATTACAATTAAAGACACTCATTTATGTTTTGCTTTTTATGTTTCCTTAGGGTTTGTACATTACACAGAGACAAATTATTATTTAATTCTATTATCTAAATCTTTTATAATCTTTGGTAGATTGGGCTAAAAGGGTTAATATTGGGCAGTCAGATTTGTAATGGATATTTGCAAAGATCACAAAATTCAATAGTTTCGTTTTATTATTTTATATTATTTTCGACCAAAACAGGCCTTAGGTTGAATCCTACCCTTAATTCCAGAATAATCTTCTCCTGATGAAGATAAAGCATATACTCCTTCAAAAAAGAAACCCCAAATTCTATAAACACTGTATGTAGACTCCAATGGTTACTGCAACCATTTCCCCCAAACTGTTTGAAAAAATGATGGCACTACATGCATCCTGAATGTCCCTTCATAGCAAAATCCCAGAAGTAAGCAGTTATCAGTCGAGAAATTAGGATACTGTAGTTGGGTGCTGAGCTTATCCTGGATCCTCTTTCTGCCAAGGGATTCCTCTTCCTCCCTTGTGTTCATGTCTAAGACGGTACCTTGAATTATTGACCTTGGGAATCAGGCTACTGAATTATTCCCCTTACCTAAAATAGAGCTTTGATTTTCTGCCCATATCTCTTGTGGCTTCCAGGAGGAGCAAATTCTGGTTCCACTGTATACTAGGCCTGTGACCTTGACTAAGTTTTCTGGTTTTGAAATTCAGTTCTTTTCTTTGTTAAAGATTTGCTGGTGGTAGTTAGTAATACTGCCTTATAATGTATGGTGAAAGTTAGGAACAGCAACTCTCCATAAAGACAAGACATAAAGAGGTCACTTCCCATTCATCTATCTTTATTTTTTCTTTTCTGTTCTGTTCTTTGGCGGGGGTGTGTTTTTTTAAATCCTGAGTTTTTCTCTCTGGGCCTGGGTACAGCTACCACACCTTAATGCCAAACATCTTCCTAAATGTCCAGATTTACTCCCTCTCAAACGGTAAGGGTCTGTGTTACCTAGTGATGGGGCACTCTCCTTTGTGATGAATTTCCCTGAATGGACCACCAACCTAGAGTACCACTGCTCATCTTACACTATGGCACAGTTTCTCTAACTGAATGTGTTCCTGAGCATCCATGGGCATGTTATGATCCCTTTCCTTTCCCAAGAAAGTCCTGAAACACACTGCCTCTCCTTTGTGGCACTGGAATCAGTAGCAACCAGGTAAGGGACAATGTAGATGAATCAGTGCAGCCCATTACTATTTTACATATGTGTAAATTGAGGTTTAAAGAAGCTAAGTAAATCACAGATTCTATAGCTACTAAGTGGCAGAGTCAGTATATAACCTCAGGTAGTGAGACACCACAGTTCTCTGTTTCCCTCCAAAAACCACAGTTCTATGTTTCCTTCCAATTGAAGCCATCCTCAGGTGGGCATTAGGCATTTTCAGACTCAAACAGAGTCTCAGGCAAACTGGATGTGTTGGAGAAGTTCTGAGGAGCTGAGGGGAAAAGGTCATCATGGTTCTGTTAAGAAAGGAGCTATTAATACACTTGTGCTCACAAATGATCGAATTTGGGACCTTGTTAGGGTTTTCTCAGGTGTTAAAAATCAGTAGAGTTTAGGTGTACTGTGGCAAATGACAAAGAGGGAACTAGATTCCCATGGTCAAGTCTATGAGCACCAAAGAATGAAACACCTTCTGGGTATACAGGGAAAGACAAGGCCACATGCCCTTCCCTCTCTTGGACTCTACCCTGTGCCCTATGGCATATGAAGCTAGAGGATATTTGTATGAGAGCCAGAGTTATTGCTAACCAGCAGAAACGTCCCTCCTAATTATTTGAAACAATGCTGCTTGATTAAAAAGAAGTCCTTTCAGTGACTGTAAATTAAAAAAGGGCATCAGGAATAGTATTTTTTGAAGCAAAACGTAGTGTATGTATTTCTGTGCTTGTACTTCAATATCAAAACTTCATTATCTAAAAACATAAACATTCAAGGAGATTTTAAGATGCTTCTATTTGCCTCTCTTCTGGAAACTTCATCTTTAGCTTTAAATTCTTGGGATATGAGGTCATCTAATAATTTCCCCTGCCTTTTGGCAATTTCAGGGTATGAAAACTATTTTTTCCAACACATGCTTTATTACATATAAAATAAATGCTTTTTTTTAACCTTTCAAAAAATAAAATTTATTAGGATGCATGTGTGGTCACCAGCTCTTACTTCAGAAACTGTTCTTGTTTGAAAGTCACAGAAATGAACTCTACTTAAAATGTAGGAGAGACATTTATTGGGGAGAAGGCAGCAGGAACCTCAACAGAGTTTCTACCAAAGCAACAGTCTGGTTCATGAACTTCTGAGTTTCAGACATTCCCTTACTCTTAGTATTATTAATCAAGATTCAAAGTCCTGAAAAAGAAGATCCAATTGACCAAGATTGGGACACCAATTCACATCTTGGCTTTTCCAGGAGATGGAAGAGAGGCAATATGTCCTTGACTCTCATCAGGGAGAGGTGGCAGAGGGAGGTTGGGCTTAGGTTCTGCCAAGAACTTTGGCAAATTACCCAAATTACACTTTGGAAAATTACCCACATAAGAGATGGGCAGGCTTTAGAAACAGAGGTAAGGGTTGAATGTTAACAAGTCAAGAGCAAAAAATAAATTTTTTTTCTAGAAAAAAAAAAATAAGGACTGTATATAATGTGTATGTGTGTATCTTGCCTTATATAATGCATATATTTCTGGAAAGCTTTCTTATTTCAGCTATAAAAGGGTAACCATTTATTTGTAATAATTTAGGCACTGCATCTCTTCACAGCTAGTAATGAAAAACAGAGCCACAGATTGATTTTGTTTAAAAGTTGAATTGTTCTGTAATGGCTTTCTCCAAGGGAAAGAGGCTGAATATGTAATTGAGATCCCTTGGGGAAGAGGATTCTGAGTTCTGCCAGCAGGAAACTCCTCTCTTGAATAGACCTTGATGGAAGATTTCATCACAGATCCCATCACTTCAACCAGACAATTATCCTTTAGAGACTGAATGTTCTGGCATCCCGTTTTTTTTTTTTTTTTTTTTTTTTTCTTTTTTTGTGTGTGTCTGTGAGCATGTGTGCGATTTTTCTTTGTAAGATGCATGTTGATTTCAACTCTGGCTAAAATGATTGATTTTATCCTCTTTTTCAAGGAATCATGTTTGTTAGCTGAGTGCCTGCTAAGAGCCTCTTTATTTTTCTTTAAAGTCTACTTATGCTGATAAGGATTTCCTTGATGGACACCAACTGAGGACACATTTTCTCTTTTCCAGAAAAGTGGGACGCACAAATCCCATGCTTGATATCTTGGTTTTCTTGTCCTTTCCTACTGATGAATCCCCTGCTAGCCACTCTTTCAGGCAATTCTAGTGGCCTTCTGATAAGACATAATCTGACCTGGTACTTAGGAAAATTGATGCTGTTATTTGTTTTGTCTGCACAAAGATTACAAGCAAGGAAAAAAGCTTCCTTTATCTCTTTCAAGAAAAATCAATAATTGGGGTTTTTGTGGCCATCTCTGAGAATCTGTGCTTAAGAGTTGGCCATTAAATGTGGCTATAACCAAAACCCGATGCCTCCAAGTGGTCTATAATCAAAGCCTAGAGACTAAGGGGGCTTCTAGCCCTAGGGACCCTGCATACTTAGGGATTTCAAGTCCCATTCAAATTTTATTTAATACAGAATGATAAAAGTTAGGGCTGAATTTGCCAAGTTAGTACATTAAAATGAAAACTAAACAAAAAATAAAACACTAAAACCAAACTTCCAGCAGTTAACAATGGAATTCAAAAAGATGTTTTTATTGCCAAAAGGACAAAAGCACATAATCTCAAATGAAAGGATGATCATTTATTTTGAATAAATTTAGTTTTATGAAAAACACATACTTTATTTTCTTATTTTCTCTTATATTTAAAACGTGCCTCATTGAAACCATCAGCATTACCCTCTGTAATGAAGATAAATCTCCCAAATTTAACAGTGAGTGAAAGAAGCTAGACACAAAATTGATCATGTTGCATGGTTCCATTTATAGAAGTGATATAAACAGGAGAAACTGATCTCTGCTGCTCTAGGTTAAGGCAATAGGTTTTCATCAAGGGGTAGATGGAATTATCTGGAAAGTAATGAGGGATGAGGGTGGGCACATTTCTAGGATATCAGTGAAGTTTTGTTTCTTGATCCAAGTAATGCTACATGCATCAATTCACTTTGTGAAAAGTTCAGCAAGATTTACACTATTTTATATGTATTTTGTGGTGTATCCTGCTTCAGTTAAAATAAATAAAAAATAAAGGCTATGACATTAAAGCCCTATGGTGACTGCAGCCATGAAATTAAAAGACGCTTACTCCTTGGAAGGAAAGTTATGACCAACCTAGATAGCATATTCAAAAGCAGAGACATTACTTTGCCAACAAAAGATCGTCTAGTCAAAGCTATGGTTTTTCCTGTGGTCATGTATGGTTGTGAGAGTTGGACTGTGAAGAAGGCTGAGTGCAGAAGAATTGATGCTTTTGAACTGTGGTGTTGGAGAAGACTCTTGAGAGTCCCTTGGACTGCAAGGAGATCCAACCAGTCCATTCTGAAGGAGATCAGCCCTGGGATTTCTTTGGAAGGAAGGATGCTAAAGCTGAAACTCCAGTACTTTGGCCACCTCAGGTGAAGAGTTGACTCATTGGAAAAGACTCTGATCCTGGGAGGGATTGGGGGCAGGAGGAGAAGGGGACGACAGAGGATGAGATGGCTGAAGGGCATCACTGACTCGATGGACGTGAGTCTGAGTGAACTCTGGGAGTTGGTGATGGACAGGGAGGCCTGGCGTGCTGCGATTCATGGGGTCGCAAAGAGTTGGACACGACTAAGCGACTGATCTGATCTGATCTGATAGACCCACTTGGCATTTGGAAAGCACTGATCTTGTTTGGTTTCCCTTTTGACAAATGAAGAAACTGAGGACCTGAGAGGGAAACTAATTCAAAGTCATGAAGCAAATCAGTGATTCAGCTGAGCATGGAGTCCAGGCTTCCTCAGCTGAGTCCAGGGTCCTTGCCATGCTGCAGGCCCCTTCATCCTGAGATAATCATTGTGCTGAAGGCATCTCTATCAGGCAAGGCCCAACTTCCGGAAGGTGCATGTTCAGGTGCTTGTACCTGGCAGACATTCATTCCATACTTACTGAGTAAGACCTCAAATGCATATTGTTACCAATCTTCAGCCAGGGAACTGGATACCTCTTGATAGTTAGCTTACCTCTGTCATACTTATAAATTGATTGGTAATTTTATTATCTCTTTAAGAAAGTATATTTTCCCTTCTTTTTCAAGAAAAACTTCTCTCTTTGAACTCTTGAAGCTCTCCAGCCATTCTTTTTCTTTCTAGTGGGTCCCCTGCCCTTCTCCTTACAGATATGTTCAATATCCCCTTGTCTTAGCAAATACAATTAAAAAAAAAAAAGGCAAAAAAAAAAGGCAAAAGTAGCCTATTTCTTTGTTCCTAATAGTGAGTAATATGTACTGGGTGTGCATCATGTGTGCACCTGCCAGCCCAGCCCACGACCAGGCAAGTTCAGATTCCCTTTTGAGTTATTTCTTTACATCTTCAAATTGTTTAAGGAAGACAGGTAGTCATTCATTAATTCTTCTCCTCATGTCCAGTTTTCCCCCCACAATCCATGGTAGTCCATGGTTATTTGCACTGGTCTCTGGACACTGTTTTATTGAAGGATGTCAAAGTTTTCTTAGTTGTATGTCCCTACATCCTAATTTTCATGGGATAGTTAGAGTATCTGCGATCCTGAAGCTCATATTAATTGACCCCTGTTTTAATTTTTCTTTTAGTTATTTATTTTAATTGGAGGCTAATTACTTTACAATATTGTGGTGATTTTTGCCATACATTGACATGAATCAGCCATGGGTGTACATGTGTCCCCCATCCTGAACCACCCTCCCACCTCCCTCCCCATGCCATCCCTCAGGGTTGTCCCAGTGCACCAGCTTTGAGTGCCCTGTTTCATACATTGAACTTGGACTGGTGATCTGTTTCACATATGGTAATATACATGTTTCAATGCTATTCTCTCAAATCATCCCACCCTCGCCTTCTCCCACAGAGTCCAAAAGTCTGTTCTTCATATCTGTGTCTCTTTTGCTATCTCACATATAGGGTCATCATTACCATCTTTCTAAATTCCATATATATATATATATATATATATGTGTTTTTCTTTCTGACTTTCTTCACTCTGTATAATAGGCTCTAGTTTCATCCACCCCGTTAGAACTGATTCAAATGTGTTCTTTTTAATAGCTGAGTAATATTCTATTGTGTATATATATCACAGCTTTCTTATGCATTCATCTGCCAATGGACATCTAGGTTGCTTCCATGTCCTGGCTATTGTAAACAGTGCCGTGATGAACATGGGGGTACACGTGTCTCTTTCAATTCTGGTCTCCTCAGTGTGTATGCCCAGCAGTGGGATTGCTGGGTCATATGGCAGTTCTATTTCCAGTTTTTTAAGGAATCTCCACACTGTTCTCCATAGTGGCTGTACTAGTTTGCATTGCCACCAACAGTATAAGAGGATTCCCTTTTCTTCGCACCCTCTCTAGCATTTATTGTTTGTAGACTTTTGGATAGCAGCCGTTCTGACCCGTGTGAGATGGCACTCATTGTAGTTTTGATTTGCATTTCTCTGATAATGAGTGATGTTGAGCATCTTTTCATGTGTTTGTTATCCATCTGTATGTCTTCTTTGGAGAAATGTCTGTTTAGTTCTTTGGCCCATTTTTTGATTGGGTCATTTATTTTTCTGGTATTGAGCTGCATTAGCTCCTTGTATATTTTTGAGATTAATTATTTGTCAGTTGCTTCATTCACTATTATTTTTCTCCCATTCTGAAGGCTTTTTCACCTTGCTTATAGTTTCCTTCATTGTGCAAAAGCTTTTAAGTTTAATTAGGTCCCATTTGTTTATTTTTGCTTTTATTTCCAGTATTCTGGGAGGTGGGTCATAGAGGATTCTGCTGTGATGTATGTCGGAGAGTGTTTTGCCTATATTCTCCTCTAGGAGTTTTACAGTTTCTGGTCTTACATTTAGATCTTTAATCCATTTTGAGTTTATTTTTGTGTATGGTGTTAGAAAGTGTTCTAATGTCATTCTTTTACATACAGGTGACCAGTTTTCCCAGCACCACTTGTTAAAGAGATTGTCTTTTCTCCACTGTATATTCTTGCCTCCTTGTCACAGATAAGGTGTCCATAGGTGCATTGATATATCTCTGGGCTTTCTATTTTGTTCCATTGATCTATATTTCTGGCTTTGTGCCAGTACCATACTGTCTTGATGACTGTAGTGTTGTAGTATATCTTGAAGTCAGGCAGGTTGATGCCTCCAGTTCCATTCTTCTTTCTCAAGATTGCTTTGGCTATTCGAGGTTTTTTGTATTTCCATACAAATTGTGAAATTATTAGTTCTAGTTTTTTTGAAAATACTGTCAGTAGCTTGATAGGGATTGCATTGAATCTATAGATTGCTTTGGGTAGTATACTCATTTTCACTATATTGATTCTTCCAATCCATGAACATGGTTTATTTCTCCATCTATCTGTGTCACCTTTGATTATTTTCATCAGTGTTTTATAGTTTTCTATACATAGGTCTTTTGTTTCTTTAGGTAGACTTATTCCTAAGTATTGTATTCTTTTCATTGAAGTAGTGAATGTTATTGTTTCCTTAATTTATCCTTCCATTTTCTCATTGTTAGCGTATAGAAATGCAAGGTATTTCTGTGTATTAATTTTATATCCTGCAACTTTACTATATTTGTTGATTCAATTCAGTTCAGTTGCTCAGTCGTGTCCGACTCTTTGCGACCCCTGGTGAACCACAGCACACCAGGCCTCCCTGACCATCACTAACTCCTGGAGTCCACCCAAACCCATGTCCATTGAGTCAATCATGCCATCCAATCATCTCATCCTCTCTCGTCCCTTGCTCCTCCTGCCCTCAATCTTTCCTAGCATCAGGGTCTTTTCCAGTGAGTCAGCTCTTTGCATCAGGTAGCCAAAGTATTGTATTTTCAGCTTCAACATCAGTCCTTCCAATGAACACCCAGGACTGATATTTGTTGATTGGCTCTAGTAATTTTCTGGTGGTTTCTTTAGGGTTTTCTATATAGAGGATCATGTCATCTGCAAACACCAAGAGTTTTACTTCTTGTTTTCCAATCTGGATTCTTTTTATTTCTTTTTCTTCTCTGATTGCTATGGCTAAAACTTCTAAAAGTATTTTGAATAGTAGTGGTGAGAGTGGGCACCCTTGTCTTGTTCCTTACTTTAGGGGAAATGCATTCAATTTTTCACCATTGAGGATACCCTTATGGCAGAAAGTGAAGAAGAACTAAATAAAGAGCCTCTTCATGAAAGTGAAAGAAGAGAGTGAAAAAGTTGGCTTAAAGTTCAACATTCAGAAAACTAAGATCATGGCATCTGGTCCCATCACTTCATGGCAGATAGATGGGGAAACACTGGAAACAATGGCTGACTTTATTCTTCTGGGCTCCAAAATCACTGCATATGATGAATGCAGCCATGAAATTAAAAGATGCTTACTCCTTGGAAGGAAAGTTATGACCAACCTAGACGGCATATTAAAAAGCAGAGATGTTACTTTGCCAACAAATGTCTGTCTAGTCAAGGCTATGGTTTTTCCAGTGGTCATTTATGGATTTGAGAGTTGGACTCTCTAAAGAAAGCTGAGTGCTAAAGAATTGATGCTTTTGAACTGTGGTGTTGGAGAAGACTCTTGAGAGTCCCTTAGACTGCAAGGAGATCCAACCAGTCCATCCTAATGGAGATCAGTCCTGAGTGTTCATTGGAAGGACTGATGTTGAAGCGGAAACCCCAATACTTTGGCAACCTGATGCGAAGAGCTGACTCATTAGAAAAGACCCTAATGCTGGAAAAAATTGAGCGCAGGAGGAGAAGTGGACGACAGAGGATGAGATGGTTGGATGGCATCATCAACTCAATGGAAATGGGTTTGGGTGGAATTTAGGAGTTGGTGATGGGCAGGGAGGCCTGGCATGCTGTGGTTCATGGGGTCGCAAAGAGTCAGATGCGACTGAGTGACTGAACTGAGGATAATATTTGCTGTGGGTTTATAATATATGGCTTTTACTACGTTGAAGTATGTTCCTTCTATATCTGCTTTCTGGATGGTTTTATCATAAATGGATGTTGGATTTTGTCAAAGGCTTTCTCTGCATCTGTTGAGATAATTATATGGTTTTTATGTTTCAATTTGTTAATGTGGTGTATCACATTGATTGATTTGCAAAAATTGAAGAATCCTGCATCCTTGGGATAAAGCTCACTTGGTCATGATGTATGATCTTTTTAATATGTTGTTGCATCTTGTTTGCTAGAATTTGTTGAGGATTTTTATATCTGTTAATCAGTGATATTGGCCTGTAGGTTTCTTTTTTTATGGCATCTTTGTCTGGTTTTAGTATTAGGGTGATGGTGGCCTCATAGAATGATTTTGGCAGTTTACCTTCCTCTGCTGTTTTATGGAAGAGTTTGAGTAGGATAGGTGTTAGCTCCTCTCTAAATTTTTGGTAGAATTCACCTGTGAAGCCATCTGTGGACCCCCGTTTTTAAATTTATAAAAATCGCACAGACTGGAGACTAAATTATATGATCAAGACTGTCTCTTAGTCACAATATAAATGGTCATTACGCAGGCCTTGTTCTCACTGATACTTGATTGGGCATGTGTGTATAGCGATTTTGACCATAGGCTTTGACATAGTGCTCTGAATCAATTCTTAGCTCTCTTGTGTAGGAGATGTCTGACCCTAAGCAACTTCGTTAGTCATTCTGATTCTTAGTTTCTTTATCTGTAAAAAGAAACTAATAATAATGGAGTTGCATTGTATCAACCAGAAAATTATTGAAAATATGTTGTTCAGGGCCTGGCACAGAGTTAGCAGGAGGTCAGACCAGTTCTTACTGTATCTTCCTTGTTGACTCTAACTCAGAATTCCATACAGTGTCTTCTTATCTAGGATAAAGTTTCTTGAGATTCATCTGTCCTCTCAGTGTTTACTGACAACACGCTCGCTGTGGTTGCTGTGTTTAGGGTTTCTGTATTTGACACTACAGTAGTGCCTTATTATTAAGCTGTGGGCTGAGCAGCCTGACCTCATGCATTCATAATCTCAGCTCTATCACTTAATAGCTGGATTTACTTGGAGAAGTCATTTTACTTATTGTTTTTTTGACTACTATAATTATAAAATGAGGTTTATAATGATAACTAACTTCAAAGGTGTGACCTACTTCAAAGCAGTTATTGTAACGATTCAGTGAGTTAGACGTATACCAGGTGCTTAGCATAGTACTTGGAACAGAGCAAGGAACCATAGAATGTTGGCTATTATTATCCTCAGGCACTAGATTAGATATTTTGGCCCTGCATTCATTCCTCCCTCTATCCTTAACATATATAAGAATTTATTCTTAGTCCTGTGCATTTGTCCTTTCTGGAACCATTGCAAATCCTCCCCTTCCCTTCAAATTACCCTTACCCTCGTTCAGACTTTTATTCCTTTTTGTCCCCCGAAATGAAGAAGTAACAATTCTGTCATTTTAAATATAGGTATTATGTAGGAGACTTGTTTTAATTTACTTAGAATGGAAATTATGCCAGGTACAAAGTCTACACAGAGAAACAAGAAATAGAAATAGGTAAGTGCAGCTCCACAAGCCCAGCAGCTCTTTCTGTCAGGGTTACAAGTGGCCTATGGGTGTCTGTATGTTTGTCATCCCAACACATGGAAATGGAGGAGGACTAAATTAATTGGGTAACTGCTCTAACATGGAAAATTTGCAGATGTCAAGTAGCTCCATCTGACTTAAACAGGACAGACAAAAGTAAATCATTCCATAGACTGAAAACATATTCCTTCTTTCTTATCTAGTAGAATAACTTCATCATTATTTTTCCTGCCCACAGCCTGCCCTCCTTCCATCTACTGTCTTTAGTAAATGAGTTGAATTTTCCTGAATCACATTTCTGATCATGTGATTCTTTGATAGTAAGAAATCCTCTGATGATTCCCCCATTGTCTGCTGGTTAAATTTCACTCTTAATTCCCGCTACTCAAGTTCTTCCTCTCTTATCTTTCATACATTGTTTCTCTTTTGTACATATTTTTGCACCCAGTGGCCCAGCCAAAAGGACTAATTCCTTCCTCCTCATGTCTGACTGAACTACTTCATTGTAGACATTGTTTTCATTGTTCCATCCATGTCAGTATTCTCCCTTCTTTAAATGTCCAATTAATACCCTCCTTTGGAGTTCAACTCAGATGTCATCTTCACTTTGACTGCCCTCTACCGCTAAATTGGAAGGATTTGCTCCATCCCATGTATTTCTCTGAGATACCGTCTTCCTCTTTCCCGTAGGAACAACACGTTCTACCTTGTTTTCTGTCTGAATACAGTTATTTTCCCCACAAGATCAACATTTGCAAATGCTTAGTCTTCTTGTCTCTTTGTCCTTTATCATAAGTATCATCATCCAGTATCTGTCATCCGTTATGGTCAGTTTGCATCAGCATGCCAGGTAGGGAAGTGGTGGGGGCGGCTTGATTTGATTAATCCCATTCTTTGCAGGAACTGAAACTTCTCTGGAGGTCACTGCAAAAACCATAAACAGCTCTAATCCTGCCTTGCAGAAATGTAGAACTGAATGGAGGAGAAAGAGTGCACACACTTGAAAACGACTTAAGAACATTCTCAAAGCAGAACATAAACAGGTGCATTAATGAAATGCCCATGGAGTTGATCAGTGCTGAGAGGAAGCAGAACAGGGATTTCTCATCAGCCTTGCAGCAAAATGTGTGAAGGATGTGCAGAGAAGGGGCATTTTATAGAGAGAAAGGAAAGAAGAAAGGCAAAAATATTGTCTGAAAAGAAAGGGACAGTTATTCTGGTGTGCAGGATGTCTATTTTCTCTAGTATGTGAGGAGCAATCCTGGTTCTATATTGGAAAAGTTTAGGCCCAAATTATCCATGTTCTCAGGCCCCAACTTAGAACACTGAGGAATTCAGCCCTTCATGTTTAGTAGTAAGAAGATACACTTCGAAGTCAGGTATGATGGGTTAAACCTTCTTTTACTTATCAAGCATATGATTCTGGGCCCATCACTTACCCTCTTTAAGCTTCAGTTTAAGCCCAGAAGTCTTTGGTACAGCTTGAGGTGCAGAACACAGGATCTAGCAGTAGATTAAAATCTACCTTTTGAGTACTGCCTGTGTGACCTTGGAAAATTCTCTTAACATCTCTAAGCTACCTCAGCCTGATGGGATATCCATGAGGGTAATTGAAGTAGTGTACATAAGAGTCTGCAATATCAGAAAAGATCAATGCAGTTTAGATGATATTATCAGCATTATTTGCTACATTCTTAGGTTCAGTATCCTTAAAATGGGAAAATTAATAATCATTTGCTGCCTAAGACTAACCAGAAAGATGTAGCATCACTGTATTTAATCAGTTGTATAATATTGTGGTTAACATTTATCTTCCATGCTGGAATGAAAGAATTCAGAGCTTTGTCTGTCTTATCAACCACTAGATGCCTGGTATTGAACACCATTTCTAACACAGTGTGAACTAATATACAGACGAACAGGAGGGACTGAGGAGAAAAAGTTTTAGTGGTAATTATGAGACATGCACAGCTGGTAGATGAGTAGATGTCTATGGACTAATGAATTGTGCAAATTATTTCCAGAGTTGTTGGAATGAGGCCATTTGCATTAAATATGCAGAGTATTAGTAATTAAGCTGTAGATTTTTTCTCCAGTGTATGTTCTTCTGTTTTATTTTTGCCTGATTTGCAATAAATTCATGCTCTTGCCCCCATATTCTCGAACTTTGTCCATTGATGCTTGTAATTTTCTCTTATGGATTTTATTATTATTGAAAGACTTATGAGCAAAGAATCATCTTGGTTTTAAGAAAGTACTTACTGTTAGAATCTAAGTCATGATGTGTCTTCTGACAATTATTATAATTATTGAATAACCTTAATTAGATTGGATAAGTTCCACAAATGTGGGGGGTAAAGGGAGAAGAGAAGGAGGAAAAAAGATAGAAGGAAAGAAAGGAAAAAGCAAAGGGAAAGATAATCATTAATCAGCTTAGTTAGACTTGACTTTTTCAACTTGAAATCTTGAAAGTGGCTAATAACTTCATTTGCTATATTACTGAGTGTTTACTATATGCAATGCTGTGAAGTGTAGTATTAGGTAGCGTGGATATCAGAGAGAAGAACAGGGCACAGTCTCTGCTTTCATGTTCTTCTATCTTAGTTTTGGAGAGAAATATAAATCAGTAAAACTTGAGTAAGTCTCTGGAACACCTTGATTTTAGTTCAGAGATGTAGGCCAGTGTATTGAAGGAGTTTAGAAACAACTCGTATGAGGAATGATGAAAAGACCTCAGAGATGCCATCTTAGAGAGGTTAAGTACAAGCAGAGTAGGAGTTTCAATGACTAATGGAGTTACATAGAGGAATGCCAGATTAATTTCATGTGGCTCCAAGGGCAAGTGTTAAGATTGATCTATTTATCATTTAATTCATTCACTTATTTATTAAATAATTACATGCCTAGTCACTTCAGTTGTGTCCAACTCTTTGCAACATTATGGACTGTAGCCTGTCAGGCTCCTCTGTTCATGGCATTCTCCAGGCAAGAATACTCGAGTGGGTCATCATGCCCTTCTCCAGGGGATCTTCCTGACCCAAGGATCAAACCCATATATCTTACGTTTCTTGCATTGGCAGGTGACTTCTTTACCACTAGTGCCATCTGGGAAGCCCTATACAGAACACCAATTAAGTTCCAGACATTTTTGTAAATTCCACAGAGAAAAGAATGCACAAAAATCTACACCCTAATGGAGAGTAATGCCCTAAAGTAAGATACAGAAAAGACCAGCATCAGGAGATGGAGTTCTTCAAGACCAGAGCTTTTAAAAAATGAATCATCTGTAGATAGGGTCAAAAATCTCTCATAGAACTTTCTAATTGTTAACACGCAGAAAGCATTGACATATCCACTTAACCAATGTATTCAACAAATATTACTATTTACTATAACCTATGAAACATGCTACATGCATGTGGCAAACACAAGGTTAAATAAAACGGACTAGATCTCTGTCTTCATGGAGTTTATATTCTAGATAGAAGGAGAGGCACAACAAGCAATTACTCAACTAAACAGGACAGTTTCAGGTAATGATATACATAAAAATATATAGTGGTGATAAGGAGAGTCTGAATGGGATTTTTTTAATTTATTTTTTAATTGAAGGATAATTGCTTTACAGAATTTTGTGGTTTTCTGTCATACATCAACAAGAATTAGCCATAGGTACAACCATGTCCCTTCTCTCCCAAACCTCCCTCCCATTCCCCTCCCCATCCCACCCTTCTAGATTGTCACAGAGAACTGTTTGAGTTTCCTGAGTCATACAGCAATTTCTGAATGGGATATTTTAAATTGTATAATTACCTAGCAGTTCAGTTTCCTCTTTAGTGATTTCCTTCAGGTTAAAAACTGCCTCACCCAAGGCCACGTTTCCTTCTAGGGGGCCATTGAGGGAGTTTACATGTCATGAATCATCAAGTAAGCAGACAAAGACCTGGGTACCTCATCCTAATAAAAGACAGCCTTAATGGCCTTCCTAGCTCTAAAATTCCCCAGACGTTGGCTGAGACTTTCACTAAAATTGCAACACATTTCTACTTCTCCTTCCCCAAAACTTCCTTCTTCACTCCCTCACAGAGTTGGATCCAGAGAAGAACACTTGCCAGTAAGCTTCTGGCACACAAATCTCTGTTGTGAAGTCAGCTTGTGGGAATCTGCTTTCATGTGACCTGTCACAGACATCATTGATAAGGAGTTGACCATGTAAAAATACATCACATCTACCCAGCCATTAGCATAAACTTATAAAATTGATGGCAGTATGGTACCATTATTGAAACAAGGCAGACACAGAAGATATGATTCCTAAACAAATATGATCCAAACCAGCTGTCTTCTCATGGGTGTTCTCTCCTGACTAGATTGCCTTAATATTCCCTTCAGCTTGACTAATGTTGAGACAAGTCTACTTTTGACCATAGTTCCCTGACTTCCAATTTTGTTAGGGCATTTATTAATACTTTAGAAAACTTGGAATTACAAATATTTTTTTACCACATTGAGATACAAATCTTCTCCTAGCCCTTGCCAGTTTTATAACCCAGGAGTGTCTTTCTTAAAGACAGAGGAACTATTCCATTAAATATCAAGAAAGCAGCCTAATTTCACAGTCTCTTTGGCAGAGTAGGAGACTAATTTTGCTGAGCACCAATTAACAAACAGAGCTGGTCTAATCACGTTGATCAGATCCCTCTCTAAAGCCATCCAGGAGCTCACCAGGTCCTAAGAACTCTCTTGCCTTTTATTTTAGCACAGTTGAGCTCATTCTGCCTCTCCTTTTACAATAGTCTTGAATAAAATCTCTGTTGCCAGTTAAACTCTGTATAGTACAATTTTTCTTTGACTTTTTCTATTAGGCTCTTTGGCAAGCTGGGTGGCTGGCAGGGGAAAACTGGAGTTTACCAGAGCTTGATTCTGCCAGCTGTAAACTCATGTTCTGGATTATTCTTCTGTGTTCCTCCTGGTTAGTATCCTAGGAGACTGTAAGAGTCCCCTTAGTTAGACCTCTGAAGGACAATAACAATATATCTGCTGATATCTCAGAAACATAATTTGATAATGAGATGGCAAAGAGCTGGTCTGGGAGAGCCAAGCATGGGAGCCAAGCCTGGGCTCTGGCTTGGCCTCAATGAGCAACTGAGATTTCAGACATTCAGATCTGCATTAGCAAGCTCTAAATTTGGTACTGAGTGTCTTAGACTATGATTAATCTGGCTATTTCTAAAGACTCTCCCTGCTATGATTTCACATCAACTTCTCTGAGAATCTACATGGGCTTCAGAATGCTTATTTGTTGATTATGTAATGGTCTGGGAGAAAGAAATGGCAACCCACTCCAGTATTCTTGCCTAGAGAATCCCATGGACAGAGGAGCCTGGTGGGCTGCTATCTATGGGGTCACACAGAGTCAGACACGACTGAAGCGACTTAACAGCAGCAGCAGGAGCAGTATATAATGGTCTATAGAGTTGACTCATTGAAATTTACAAACTTCTATTGTTACCTAGTTTTTCTATCTTTGTTTGCTTTACTATTATTTTTTCATTAGGATGAATTCCCAGCACTGAGGTATCTAGGTCAAAGTGCATACCATTTTTATGGCTCTTGTCACCTGTTCAGATTATTGCTTTTTTGAAAGGTGGAAGAGCTTGTTTTGCTGCCAGCACTGGCTGAATGCATGGGTATTTCACAGTCTTGACATTTTTTTTTACTATTTGTTTTTGTTATTAGGTGATTATTTTTGTATAATTGCATGTATTTAATTGTGATCTAGTTTATTTGTTCCTTCTAGGTAGCATGACAAAGATTCTGGAGATGTGTCTGTCCCTGGCCCAATCTTCCCATTGAATCTTTTCATGGATTTATCACAACTCTCTCTAGGTTTATTTATTTATTTTTGTAAATATAAATTTATTTATTTTAATTGGAGGCTAATTACTTTACAATATTGAGATGGTTTTGCCATACATTGACATGAATCCGCTATGGTGTACATGTGTTCCCCATCCTGAAACCCCCCTCCCACCTCCCTCCCCATCCATCCCTTTGGGTCATCCCAGTGCACCAGCCCTGAGCACCCTGTCTTATGCATTCTGCATCATTTAAATACTGTGGTGTGAAAAGTGGTAAAGGTAACATCTCAGTGGGATAAGTGCCAAGCATGATGGTATCTAGAGCAGGACTCATTCCTAGACTGTGAGAAAGGGTTCCTTTAGTCTTGGAGAGATGCATGCTGAGCCCACTTTCAGAATTCATTACATCATAATCCAAGCAACTATGAGGTATTTTATAAAACCAACTAAGAATAGCTCAAAAAGGTAAGAAACTTCCTAGGGGTTGCTTTAGTATAAGGCAACCAGAAAGACAGAAAGTGTCTTGACTGGTGGTTCACAGATTATCTGGATATAGAAATGGCAGCCCACTCCAGTATTCTTGCCTGGAAAATCCCATGGAAGGCAGAGCCTGGTAGGCTACTGTCCATGGGGTCGCAAAGAGTTGGACATGACTGAGTGACTTCACTACTTCTTATGAGATTTATGTAATTATATACACACTGTAATGAGTTCAATATTTTGCCAAAAGGTTACATATTTTTAAACAACTTGAAACAATATACAAAAGTATAAATTTGTAAATGATGATTATTTTTCATTTCCAATTTTGGGAAGCACATTGTGTTAAGGTTTTAGGTATTTATATAGATTTTAAAATATTATTTGAAATAGTGTTATGAGATATTATGAGCATACACCAAACTAGTGAATACTGTACTGAACATCTCTTTACCTGTCACAATAAAGGACAGAAATGGTATGGACCTAACAGAAGCAGAAGATATTAAGAAGAAGTGGCAAGAATACACAGAAAAACTGTACAAAAAAGATCTTCATGACCCAGATAATCATGATGGTATGATCACTTACATAGAGCCAGACAGTCTGGACTGTGAAGTCAAGTGGGCCTTAGGAAACATCACAATAAGCAAAGCTAGTGGAAGTGATGGAATTCCAACTGAGCTACTTCAAATCCTAAAAGAAGATGCTGTGAAAGTTCTACACTCAATATGCCAGCAAATCTGGGAAACTGAGCAATGGCCACAGGACTGGAAAAGGTCAGTTTTCATTCCAATCCCAAAGAAAGGCAATGCCAAAGAATGCTCAAACTACCACACAACTACACTCATCTCACAGGCTAGTAAACTAATGCTCAAAATTCTCCCAAGTGAGGCTTCAACAGTTTGCGAACTGTGAAATTCCAGGTGTTCAAGCTGTATTTAGAAAAAGAAGAACCAGATATCAATTTGCTAGCATCCGTTGGATCATCGAAAAAGCAAGAGAGATCCGGAAAAATATCTACTTCTGCTTTACTGACTATGCCAAAGCCTTTGACTGTGTGGATCACAACAAACTGTGGAAAATTCTTCAAGATATGGGAATACCAGACCACCTGTCCTGATTCTTGAGAAACCTGTATGCAGGTCAGGAAGCAAGAGTTAGAACTGGACATGGAGCAACAGACTGGTTCCAAATAGGAAAGGAATATGTCAAGGCTGTATATTGTCACCCTGCTTATTTAACTTATATGCAGAGTACATCATGAGAAATGCTGGACTGGACAAAGCACAAGCTGGAATCAAGATTGCCAGGAGAAATATCAATAACATTAGATATGCAGACCATGTATCATATAAGGATAGAATGGAAAAGACTGGAGAATACTTCAAGAAAATTAGAGATACCAAGGGAATATTTCATGCAAAAATGGGCACAGTAAAGGACAGAAATGGTATGGACCTAACAGAAGCAGAAGATATTAAGAAGAGGTGGCAAGAATACACAGAAGAACTGTACAAAAAAGATCTGTCATATCAGATATGATGCCACCCTTATGGCAGAAAGTGAAGAATTAAAGAGCCTCTTGATGAAAGTGAAAGAGGAGAGTGGAAAATTTGGCTTAAAACTCAACATTCAGAAAACTAAGATCATGGCATCTGGTCCCATCACTTCATGCCAAATAGATGGGGAAACAGTGGAAAATCACTGCAGATGGTGACTGCAGCCATGGAATTAAAAGACGCTTGCAACCTAGCCAGTATATTAAAAATCAGAGACATTACTTTGCCAACAAAGGTCTGTCTAATCAAAGCTGTGGTTTTTCCATTAGTCATGTATGGATGTGAGAGTTGGACTATAAAGAAAGCTGAGTGCTGGAGAATTGATTTCTTTTGAACTGTTGTGTTGGAGAAGACTCTTGAGAGTCCATTGGACAGCAAGGAAATCCAGCCAGTTTATCCTAAAGAAAATCAGTCCTGAATATTCACTGGAAGGACTGATGTTGAAGCTGAAACTCTAATACTTTGGCCACCAAAGTGAAGAACCAAGTTATTTGAAATGGCCCTGATGCTGGGGTCACAAAGAGTCAGACACAACTGAGCGACTGAACGGAGCTTGCAACCCCATGGACTGCAGCACGCCAGGCTCCCCTGTCTTTCACCATGTCCCAGAGTTTGCCCAAATTCATGTCTATTGATTCAGTGATGCAGCCCATTCAGCCATCTCATCCTCTGTTTTCCCTTCTCCTCCTGCCCTCAATCTCTCCCAACATAGGGGTCTTTTCCAATACACCACCTCTTCACATCAGGTGGCCAAAATATTGGAGCTTCAGCTTCAGAATCAGTCCTTCCAATGAGTATTCAGGATTGATTTCCTTCAGGATTGATTGGTTTCATCTCCTTGCTCTTCAAGGAACTCTCAAGAGTCTTCTTCAGCTCCACAGTTCAAAAGCATTAATTCTTCAGAATTCAGGCTTCTTTGTGGTCCACCCTTCATATCTGTACATTCAGTTCCATTCAGTGGACTCTTTGCGACCCCATGGACTGCAGCACACCAGGCTTTCCTGTCCACCAACTCCCAGAGCTTACTCAAACTCATGTCCATCAAGTCCATGATGCCATCCAATCATCTCATCCTCTCTTGTCCCCTTCTTCTCCCACCTTTAATCTTTCCCAGCATCAGGGTTTTTTCCAGTGTGTCAGTTCTTTGCATTAGGTGGGCCAAAGTATTGGAGTTTCAGCTTCAGCATGAGTCCTTCCAATGAATTTTCAGGACTGATTTCCTTTAGGAGTGACTGGTTGGATCTCCTTGCAATCCAAGGGACTCTCACGAATCTTCTCCAACACCACAGTTCAAATGCATCAATTCTTCAGTGGAAAAAACCATAGCTTTGACTATATGGACCTTTGTCAGCAAAGTGATGTCTCTGCTTTTTAATATACTGTCTTGGTTTCTCACAGCTTTTCATCCAAGGATCGAGCTGCTTGTTGATATTTAGGTCTAGAGGGTTTAGTTTGGGCTTTGGACTGTAGGACCACATGCTGTCAGTCTATATTATTTCATACATCTTTTCTTTCATTCAGTATTTACTAAGCAAGTTAATGTACCTCCAATTGCCAGACTATTTTTTTTTTAATTTGGTGAAGATATAATAGTATACAAGACAATTACAGTCCTTGTTTTCATGTAATTTATTATCTGTATGGCTTACCCTATCTGGATTCCTCAAATCATGTACTTTCCCTTAAAACTCTCCAGACAAAGTCACGAGAAAGTATCCTCTCTGAACTATTTATGTGCCTTTTGTCTTTACCATAATTATTTAGAGTCTGCTCAGACTTCCATGTTCACTTCAGTTCAGTCACTCAGTCGTGTCTGATTCTTTGCGACCCCATGAACCACAGCACGCCAGGCCTCTCTGTCCATCACCAACTCCCAGAGTCCACTGAAACCCATGTCCATTGAGTTGGTGATGCCATCCAGCCATCTCATCCTCTGTCATCCCCTTCTCCTTCTGCCCTCAATCTTTCCCAGCATCAGGGTCTTTTCAAATGATTCAGCTCTTCGCATCAGGTGGCCAAAGTATTGGAGTTTCAGCTTCAACATCAGTCCTTCTAATGAACACAAAACTAGTGGAGGTAATGGAATTCCAGGTGAGCTATTTTAAATCCTAAAAGATGATGCTGTGAAAGAGCTGCACTCAATATTCAGCAAATTTGGAAAACTCAGCAGTGATCACAGGACTGGAAAAGGTCAGTTTTCATTCCAATCCCAAAGAAAGGCAATGCCAAAAAATGCTCAGTTTGAACTGCACAATTACTCATCTCACATGCTAGTAAAGTAATGCTCAAGATTCTCCAATGCAGGCTTCAGCAATTAGTGAACCATGAACTTCCAGATGTTCAAGCTGGTTTTAGAAAAGGCAGAAGAACCAGAGATCAAATTGCCAACATCCGCTGGATCATTGACAAAGCAAGAGAGTTCCAGAAAAACATCTATTTCTGCTTTATTGACTATGCCAAAGCCTTTGACTGTGTGGATCACAATAAATTGTGGAATATTGTGAAAGAGATGGGAATACCAGACCACCTGACCCACCTCTTGAGAAACCTGTATGCAGGTCAGGAAGCAACAGTTAGAACTGGACATGGAACAACAGACTGGTTCCAAATAGGGAAAGGAGTACGTCAAGGCTGTATACTGTCACCTTCTTGTTTAACTTATACGCAAACTACCATGACAAATACCATATCCTGGGTGGCTCAAATAGAGTAAATTTATTTTTCACAGTTCTAGAACCTGAGGAATCCAAGATCAGTATGCCTTCATGGTTGGTTCTGGTGAGGGCTCTTTCTGGCTTACAGACAGTTGTCTTCTCCCTGTGTGCTCAGAGAGCAGAGAAAGAGAATGGGGTAGGGGGAAAGAGAGAGAGCAGCTTTGTGGTTTATCTTCCTATAAGGAAGTAATTCTTTCAAGAACTTTTCACTCTCATAATCTCATCTAAGCCTAGTTTTCTCTCAAATTCATCATATCAAATATAATCACATTGGGAGTTGGGGCTTCAACATATGAATTTTGGGGAGATATACTTCAATCAATAGCAGGTATAAAGTGAAATATTTAATCTTCAAAATGGGCATACAAAGCTTTTCTGTGCACAATACAAAGAATTATTGTTAAACAAAATTTCACTCAAAGATTTTCAGGTTAACCCACATAGGTCAAGGTGTCATGAAACTTTAAAGTATTGTCATTAACTCTCATTTCTGCACCTGCTTTATTTGAACAAATGGAGTGCTTTCCCCCAAGAATGTTAAAGCCTCCTTGAACACCAGGGTAATTTTTTTCTCCATAGTATCCTTCACAACACGTAACACAATGAAGGGACCTGTTTCTAGAAAATGCAGAAAGGAGGAGGGGAGAAAGCCTTCTAAGGTCCTTAATCAGTGGGTCTCACTGTGCTGGTAGAGTCCAGCACTGTTCATCTTCTTACCATTCGTTATTATGATTTAATTTTTCTGAAGAATTAATGCCAACATTTTTAGAATCCCAAAGTTCAAAAAATACCACCAAGATAGAGCACACTCTTACTTCAAAAACATAATAAACAGAAGATAAGCAAACTAAATTTTAAACAATTTGATAGATACACTCAATATCTAATACTAATCACTTTAAATGCACATTTCAAACATGTCCCATGGCAAGATGACTAAATTATTCATATTCTAAAGCTTCAAAAGTCATTCTCTAGTGGTCAAGGTTAAATGAGTGTAAGACTGCCACTACCTATTAAGTTGTCTTAAGCAACGGCTATGAAATGCCTAGTTTCCTTTTCTGAGTTTCCATGATAACTGGTGAGAACTATTTGTAATGTGGCACCACCTAGGTCAGTCTCTTACCTGAGGGAGGATCTTTTGCTATATTCTCTAATGATGATTTAGCCTCCAGTTTGAAACTTCCTACTTTATGAAGTACTGCACTCCTTTGTTGGATGTTCCTATACTTAGAAAACTCTTTATTTTATTGAGACAAAATTTGCTTACCTCACATCTTTGCCCTTTCGTTTTAGTTCAGCCACACATACGATCATTTATATTCAGTGATAAAGCTTTTATTTCCAACCCAAGAGAAGTCTTTTAAAAGTCTTTAAAAACTTTGTAATCACACATTATAAACAAATGTAAAAGGAATATAGTGGAATATATTGGGCATAATTTCACTCTTGAAACATAATTACTTTTAACTTTTCAGTATATGTTCTTGCACATTTAGGAAGTAATTTGGCCTTTAAAAATGTTATTATACTATAATACTCTTCTGTGGTACCCCTCCCACATATACACATCAGTACAGTATCACGATTTGGGTTATGAGTACATTTTCTTCTAAATGTGGTTATCAAATGTTTCATTGTATGGTTGTATCATAATTACCTGAAATAACTCACACAGGGCTTATTAAATAATAAAAAATATTTTATGAAATGCTATTCTATTTTGGGTATCTTATATTTCATTGACATTTGTTTAATTTTTGTTTTAGGATAAAATACTAGAATTGGAATTACTCATCTAAAATAATTTTTTTATTGATCAATTTTCAGTCATTAGGGCATGTCACCTAAAGTGAAAGTGAAGTCGATCAATTGTGTCCGGCTCTTTACAACCCCATGGACTATAGCCTACCAGGCTTCTTTGTCCATGGGATTTTCCAGGCAAGAATACCAGAGTGGGTTGCCATTTCCTTCTCCAGGAGATCTTCCTGACTCAGGGATCGAACCTGGGTCTCCTGCATTGCAGGCAGATGCTTTACCCTCATTTTGTATTATCTCTAAATAAGATAAATTATTCTTTTGTGCAGTTATCTAAGTCTGTAAAAATGAACTAAATGGATACAAGTAAAAATATCTGGCAGAATTCTAGATATGAATATCTGGATTGACCCGTTGAACAACTGAGAGCATCCTCCAAGTGTGTATATATCAAATGGTGTCCTTAACTGTTATTTATATTCTTTCAAGGAAACTATTTTTTTATGAAGAGTTTCTATTAGATTCAACAACTAATAATTTCTGTAGTGGATTTTTTTCCTAATAATTCTAAAATTATTACAACAGCAACATATTTTGAAATGCTAATACAAGAATACATAGTTCATTTCCCTACTTGACTCTTCTTCTTTCCTGTTGAGTGCATTTCAAAATCATGTGGATGCACAATATTGGGTGACAAACAAAGAGGACAACTTTTCATTTTAACAGTATAATTCATGCTGGCTCCTAAAGATCGTATCTCATTTTTCTCCTTCCCTCCTTGAACTTTCCTAGTTCCTTCCTTCTTTCCTTTCTTCCTCTTTCTTTTCTCCTTTCCTCTTATCCTTCTCTCCTCCTTTCCTTCATTCCAGGGACTTGCAAACTATCATCTTAATAATTAGCTGTGAAATTTTGAGAACTGTTTTTGAAATGTGCTAGGTGAAATAAGTCCATGTTTTATTATTAGAATTAGCTGATAATTGTGTGTATTCATTTGCATTCTTGACTTGTATTTGTTTACTTGTTTTGGTTCATGTTTAATAAAACATTGGATATCCATACTCTTTCATAGGAGTATAACCAAAATCATAGACCATCAATTTGAAAGATGTTATAAAGCATCTCATCAAATATTTGAGTTTTTATTTACTATGGAGCCCAGGATTGGACTGTGGTTTGAGTAATGTCACAGGTCAGCCAGTGGTAGAGCCTGGACCAGATTCCAGGTCATTTTGATGCTGAGCTTAGTGCTCTTTCTCCACCCTCTCTCCCCCCACCTTACTTTTTTTCTTAATTACTCTTGATTAAGTCAAAAATTATTTATCTTTTATTTCATTTTCTAAGGCGTCTTTCTATTTCCTTTGTTTCTTTTAATTTCTCCTTTTGTCTTTACTTCACTGCAAAAACTTAGAAGGATCCAAAGAAGGCCTCAGATTCTTCCATAACAAAACCTGTCTTAATTCTGTTCCCTTAGGATTATACACACACTACTGTGTATAATAACCAAGAAGCCCTTGTGCCCTTGTGTGCATGCTTAATCGTGTCCAACTCTGCAACTACGTAGACTGTACCCTGCCAGGTTCCTCTGTCCATGGGATTTCCCAGGCAAGAATATTGGAGTGAGTTGCCATTTCCTTCTCCAGGGGATCTTCCCAACCAGGAGAACCCAGGTTGCCTGCGTTGCAGGTGGATTCTTTACCATCTGAGCTACCAAAGAAGCCCTAAACAAGAAGAACTAATGTGTGTCCAGGAATGTACATCCTTGTGTCCTAGGAGTGTACATCCTCTCCAAAGCATTTTCTCACTGCATGTCAGACCCTGTACTAAGTTACATCTTCATGCATTGTATCCTTTAATGCAATTTTTATAATGAACCTATTAAAAAGATGGTGCATGTGTGTATGCTAAGTCACTTCAGTCATGTCCAACTCTTTGTGACCCTCTGGGCTGTAGCCTGTCAGGCACCTCTGTCCATGGGATTCTCCAGGCAAGAATACTGGAGTGGGTTGCCATCCCCTCCTCCAGGGGCTCTTCCTGACCCAGGGATGGAACATGCATGTCTTATGTTTCTGGCATTAACATGTGGGTTCTCTACCATTAGCACTACCTGGGAAGCCCTAAAGAGATGGTATTATCCCTATTTTATAAATGTGGGAAACTGAATCTCAGAGAGGAAAAAATACTTAAATTTTACAGATAATTTATCATGGACCTAAAATCTGAGAAGCAACCTGTCAGACTCAGTCAGCTTGATTTCTTCTCTCTGGAGTTTGGGGTGTGTGTGTGTGTGTGTGTGTGTGTGTGTGTAGGTGTGTGTGTTTATGCATGTATGCCTGAATATGTGTGTGAATACGTGTCTGAGTCCACATGTATGTAATGTTTATGTCTAGGATGCTTTCATGTGTGCATCCATATACATACCTAAATAGCGTTAGGATGAGGGAAAGGTGATCTTGTCATTTCAAGGGATGTGGCTACTGATAAAAAAGAAAGTGCCTTTAAATAGTCTGAGCATCTCTCAATGCAAGTAGAGTAATGCCCATTTTCAGTCTTTTCCAGAGGAGGAATGGCCTCTCATTTCATTTTTTATAGGAACATCTATCCCTAGCCTGCAGTTTATGAGAAACGTTCTGTCAGTGGGCAGCAGCATGGGCTCACTGTAATTAATCTCTTTCTTACCCTACTCTTCTGAGAATGAGAAATGAAAGGGCATTAAAGGGAGTGTAGTTACAACCCAAGAAGAGACCACATAAAATGTTACCTTTTAACTCAACACATTACTCCCTTCATGAGTCCTCCTTCTGAGTCCCCATCTCAGCAGAGCAGGCAGGGTGTGTTGCTGGCTGAGACTCACTCTTCATGATTAGTAGGGGTATTAGCTAAAACTTTGTGCAAAGTTACGATTTTGTTCAAATGTTTTTCCTTACCCAATATGTGTTACAGGTAAGATGAATAAAGGCAAAGAAAAGAGATAGGTTATTGGTGGAATTTAAAGGCATCAGAGAGTTATTGGCATGTAATAACTTAGAGTAATGTTAAGTCACTTAACCTTTCTGGGTTCCCCCATGTGTGGCATAAGCATCATGACACATGTCTCCTGAGTTTGGGGGAAGTGAATAAGTTAGATGTATGTGCTGCTTAACATAGTACTTGTCACATAGGTGAGGTAGGGACATTAAATCCTTATCAATTATGAAGGATCAGTCCCATGAAGGGTGACATGAGATCAAATCACAAAGACAACTAACCTCATCTGGAGCAACAAAGATAAGTTCCCAGAATAAGGGCCATTTAAGTTGAGATTAGACGAGTAAGTAGTGGGTTGGCAAGGTGATGGATCTCAGACTAAGCACTGGGAAACTTTGAGGGTTTGCAGGTTCCACGGACAGAAAGATTTTAAGTTTATAATAAATGTATAGGTTTCACTGTGTCAAACATGAAACAAGAAAAATAATAAAACCAATCACAAGGGTTCTTTTTTTTTTTTTTTTATTCTTCCAATTTTATTTTATTTTTAAACTTTACATAATTGTATTAGTTTTGCCAAATATCAAAATGAATCCGCCACAGGTATACATGTGTTCCCCATCCCGAACCCTCCTCCCTCCTCTCTCCCCATACCATCCCTCTGGGCCGTCCCAGTGCACCAGCCCCAAGCATCCAGCATCATGCATCGAACCTGGACTGGCAACTCGTTTCCTACATGATATTTTACATGTTTCATTGCCAAGATGCTCAACATCACTCATTATCAGAGAAATGCAAATCAAAACCACTATGAGGTACCATTTCACACCAGTCAGAATGGCTGCGATCCAAAAGTCCACAAGGGTTCTTTTCATAACTGTTTGCAGTAGTTCCCTAGTGAGAAACCGAGGTCCTTAGTCCCACAGCCTGGGAGGAACTCAATGCTCACAAAGACCATGCAAGTGAGACTGGGAGGAGATCTGCCCCCAGTGAAGCTTGAGGTGACTGTAGCCCCAGCCTGAAGCTTGATTGAAGACCTAGGAAAGGTCTTGAACCAAAGGATCCCCAATAAACCACATCCATATTCTTGTTCCATAGAAACTTTGGGAAAATTACTTACTGCTCTTTTATGTTGCTGGCTGGAGGGGATATTTGTTATGTAGCAGTTGATACTTAATAATTGCTCAGATCAAATGAACTTATTTACAAAACAGAAAGAGATTCAAAGACTTAGGGAACAAGCTTCTGGCCAGACTAATTTTTTAGATGTCTTCTCTTGAAGTTTTTGTACAAAGCTTTGAAAAGAGGGTCATGAAATTTCACCTCATAATTTTTCTTAGCAAAGATGGATATAAAAAAAAATTAACCATACAACTTGAGACTTTGGGGATTTTTCACATTCATAGATATCTGAATGGATTGATTGGCAAGGAAGCATCCAGTTATTAAGAAATAATGGTTTAACAGTGGTAGTGGCTCATGTTCAAACAAGGCCCATGAGGGTTCTCAGGCATGTGATATGCTGCATTTTAAGCTAAAGAAAATGAGCAGGAGATCAGAAGCTACCTCCAGGAGGAGAGCAGAAGATGCTGTCATCTTAATCTCAACACAGCCTTTTCTACCACTGTGACTCCAGAAAGCATCTTTGGATATGACACACTATTCCCAGTGAGTCTGTTTTCCTGATTTCCTTTTGTTCTAGAGTTCCAAAAAAACACAGAGAAAACTTGTAATCTCTTGGAAGCCTGTTGCAACTTTTATGTTAGTAACTAATGAGACCCTCATTCCCTTGGGAATTTATAATTCTTCTCATGCCCTCTGCCTCCCAATTTTCTAAGGGGAAAACATTACTGCCCTTAGGTTCCACAGGTTTTCTTTAAACAGCAACAAAAAGATTTATTTGCTACAAATAACCCAGTCCCTATCACTTCACTACTGCATTGGAAAAGAAGAGTGGCGTGCGGCTGGTGGGAGTGAGTAGAGAGTATAGATTTAAATAAATGAGCTGATCATTGTTAAGGATGAGTTATGGTAAGGGAGAAATATCAATAACCTCAGATATGCAGATGACTCCACCCTTATGGCAGAAAGTGAAAAGGAACTAAAAAGCCTCGTGATGAAAGTGAAAGAGGAGAGTGAAAAAGTTGGCTTAAAACTCAACATTCAGAAAACTAAAATCATGGCATCCGGTCCCATCACTTCGTGGCAGATAGATGGGGAAACAGTGGAAACAATGGCTGACTTTATTTTTCTGGGCTCCAAAAATCACTGCAGAAGGTGACTGCAGCCATGAAATTAAAAGACGCTTACTCCTTGGAAGGAAAGTTATGACCAACCTAGACAGTATATTCAAAAGCAGAGACGTTACTTTGCCATCAAAGTTCTGCCTAGTCAAGGCTATTGTTTTTCCTGTAGTCATGTATGGATGTGAGAATTAGACTGTGAAGAAGGCTGAGCATTGAAGAATTGATGCTTTTGAACTGTGGTGTTGGAGAAGACTCTTGAGAGTCCCTTGAACTGCAAGGAGATCCAACCAGTCCATTCTAAAGGAGATCGGCCCTGGGTGTTCTTTGGAAGGAATGATGCTAAAGCTGAAACTCCAGTACTTTGGCCACCTCATGTGAAGACTTGACTCATTGGAAAAGACTGATGCTGGGAGGGATAGGGGGCAGGAGGAGAAGAGGATGACAGAGGATGAGATGGTTGGATGGCATCACTGACTCGATGGACGTGAGTCTGAGTGAACTCCAGGAGTTGATGATGGACAGGGAGGCCTGGTGTGCTGCAATTCATGGGGTCGCAAAGAGTCGGACACCCACTGAACGACTAAACTGAACTGAACTGAAGGTACACAGAAGTTCATGATTACTCTCTTCTTTTCTGAATAACTTTGAAGTATCCCATAATTAAAATATTACAAAGAAAGCAAAACTCTTGTTATGTAGGCCTTAATGGACTGTGGGAGAAGCAGGAAATTTGCATAGGTTTGATTTTTTTCTCTCAACATACATTTCATATGCTTTTGTGTAGAAATAGCCTATTCTCATTGCCTTCATTTCTCCCAGGACATGTTGCTGGATATGTATTTTTAAAAGCAGCTCTAAGAATATGCTTGGCGGTAATATTTTCCCCTTAGAGAATACTTCCTGTTAGAATCAACAGTGGATGTGCACTATGGATTATTTTTTTCAATTTCCAGGTATGCATATGTGTGTGTGTGCATGCGCGAATGTGTGTATGTGTAAACACACACACATAGTATATTCTTTTGGTATCTTTTCTAATAGCATGATCTGAGCTGAGTCCATAGGTACTAAGTTAATATGACTTTGCCTAGATCTTCTGCTTGTTAAGCATTGCCTTACTGAAACTTCACAATAATGCTCTGAAGACAGTACTATTGTTAACTCCATTTTATAAATGTAGGTACTCATATGGTGAAATGAAGTCAATTGCCCATGATTTAAAAGTCAATATATCAAAAAAGTGGTCAGTAGAGTTTAACAAATAAGTGTACCATTTCCTCAAAAGGGACGAGTTTTCCCAAAATAAGTTTGTTGTTTGTTTTCCACGCATAAGAAAGTAGGATGAGCTCTCCTTTTTTAACTCCTTTCTGAAATAGGAAAGTGAAATCCCCAAGGGCATGACAGTGATCAGTTCTGGACATCCATCTGAAATAATGGGGAATAAATATAGGGAAAAACAGTTTATTTCGGTTCCAGTCAGAATAAGAGCAAGTGGATCAGTGTTTACCAAAGGAAACTTGTCTAGAATAGCACTTATTTCCTAAGCCCCATAGGTATTACAAACTAAAACAGGAAATGAAAAACTATTAAAATAAATGATCCAATAGTGTTCTTTAAACAACTATCAGTACTTTGGCAAAAAGGAAACTTATACCCTCCCTTTCTTTTATATTCCCTAAGTTTAAATTCATGTGTCTAATTTGATAGGTCAGCACTGAATTTGGGTAATGCCTGCTAAGTCCTAGACATTACTACTTAAAAGAGAGTAGAAGTTAAAAAGAAAAAGAATTTTCACTGTATGTTAAGCTTGTAGGTAACCTGCTATTGGACCTAAAGGCAGTTGAAAATGTGGCTCTTGAAAAATATGGGTCAAGTATTACATTTTAATTATATGTGCTGGATGGAAATGATTAAGTCAAATTTCCAGAATGCCTCTTTCCCATTTCCTCATGAACTTTAAAGGAGATATATTGCACTTCTCAATCTTTTTTTCTTTCTCATGCTTCATGGAAGTATCTGTACAAAGGGCAAGGGTTCTCATGCTTCATGAAACTATCTGTACAAAGGGCAAGGGGAGGAGGACACTAGTAAAGTAGAAAAAAAAAAAAAAAGAAGTGTTTTATTTTTCCAGAATTATTTGTCACTGGTACATAAAGTTAAAATTTCTATTTAAGTTTTATAGGGCTGGGGGCTTTTTAAATGGGTTTTAAGAAGACAAAGCAAAGGTTACAGTAATGTTTTAAAAGTATGTGAATACACTCTTGTGTTTGTATCACATTTTATTTATTCATCTGTTGATAGATGGATGCTTAGGTTGTTTCCAGTTCTTGACTTTTGTGAATAGTGCTGTGTGAATACTGTGTTGCTAATATCTCTTTATGACCATGATATCAATTCTTCTGGCTAAATACCCATAAGTGGATTGGTGGATCATAAGGTAATTCTATTTCTAATTTTTAAAAACCTCCATATTTTTTCCTATAGTGGCTATACCAATTTGTATTTTCACCAACAGTGTATAAGGGTTCTGATTTCTCCACATCTTCACCAGCACTTACTATCTTTTGTTTGTTTTTGGTGATAAACATCTGACAGGTGTAACATGAAATCTCATTGTGGTTTTGATTTACATTTTCTGAAAATGAGTTACTAACCCATAGGCATAAAGTTTCCTTATATAAGATACTGAATTCTAGACAACTGCTGTATAACATTGTACCTACAGCTAACAGTACTGTATGGTACAGATGAAAATTGATTAAGAAGAACCTTTATCTCATGATAAATGTTCTCAACACAGTAAAAAAAAAAAAGAAAGAAAAGTACATGAATAGATCTGAATCATTTTGTAATTACTTTTATATGTCTGGAGTATGCATCTTTAGTTAAGGGTTGCATTAAAGTGTTCCAGGCCTGAACTGCGTGTGTCACAACTTTTACAAGCAATACATCCAGTCTGTAGGAAGAGGTAAGCTACGTTTCTCCTCTGCATTCTTTCTTTCTCTGCTTACTTTTGCTGGCAGTAGGAAAGGTTGATTTAAATGCTTGCTTGGTGCAACAGAGAAGTCCTGAAAAAGTAAAATTTGATAAATTAATGTAAAGAGGGACTAACAATTTTGAAGAACTGGCTTCAGTTTTCAAAGTTGTGATTGTGTTTTCTGCAATTAAATTCCAAGATTAAGGTCTTCTTTCATCCTCTCAATTTTCTCTCTCTCTAAGGGGGCTCAAAGCAGATTATTTCCTCAAATATCTTGTCTGATTTACTCTAAGATAGGCTCATTCACAAGCACCAGGACTTACTCAAGAAGTATTCAGTATATCTGCAGATTATTTGGCATTCAAGCTTTTGTTTTTGACTAAGCTCTAAGTGGTTGTGGAAGAGTTCAGCAGAAGTGGCTGTGGCCCAGGAAGGAGGCAGGCATTGCATTTCAGCAATATTGATTGAGAACAGAAAGTGCTGCTTTCTAACACATCACTTCTATTAATTTACATCAACACACATGTGTAGTTTTCATACCAGACTGAATGTTATTCTCATCATGAATTTCCCACACACATGTGCTTTTAAGAATGTGGTTGGCTTAAGAATTCACATGTTGACTGCTAAGCAGGATCCATTTATCCAAATGTGATCACAGTGTAGTGTAGAACCAGATATAACAGTCAGAAATTAGAAAGGCTGTTTACAAAATTTAAAAAAAAAAATTGTTTCCCAGAACTTTAACTGACGTGAAACCTCTCATTTAGGGACTTCTCTCTAAATAATTATTGCTAATTATATTCTCTATTATCTTGCAAAATTAGCTATAGACCTAAATGAGCTGAAACAGAATACCCTCACTTACTATGCATACATGTGTGTGTGTGTGTGTGTGTATGAGTGTGTTTGTGTCTGTGTGTGTATCCAAATAGGTTGATTTGAGATGGTCTATCAAGTATATGTCAGTGTGGGAATTGTTACTGCTACTAGAAGACCCAACTTTAAATCATTATAATCACACAGTATATTGTTAGCCTCTCTTTGTAAGAGAATTTCTATTTGCTAAAGCTCAATTTCTATATGTAGCTTTCTTAAGAATATAGCTAGATTGTGAAATGCATTAGGGACATTACAACGCATCAAGCAGAAGCTTTGTTGAAATAGTACATAGATCATCTCTAAGCCTTAAGCTGCCTTGGTGGTGTTAAAAAAAAAAAAAAAAAAGTTATCTGTTTTTCTCAAGACAAGACAGTTTACTTTTCTTTGGCAGAATAAACTGATTTGTTAAAGAAAAATAGATATCATGCTGCGGGCTGTGTGAATGATTCTTCATAAATATACAAATACCTGATGTTGGTGACATGTTGGTACCTTTTAGATTGTTGATGTTCTGCAGTGCACAGCTTGCACAGTGTATACAGTCATTCAGTGATTTGGGGAGTGGTTGTGGAGCGCTCATGAGAAGGCCTTTCTGTTTCTACTGTCTTTAGTCCTGCACTTGAGATTTGGGAGTTGTTGAATATTTGAGGTAGCATGGGTGACGTGGGTGATGTTCAGATATCGTCACCAGGCTGAGATAGAGTTCCTGGAGGTTACAGGAGCCTCTACAGAATGTACTGGAATATTGCTACAAGTATAGAACATTTCAGGCTACATCAGATATCATCTTATATTGGATCCAAATTCAGCAATTTCAATCAAGCTTTAAAGATTAAATGCTTGTGAAAGAAAGGTTTAACCTTGAGAAAAATAATTAACCCAATAATTTAGTTTCCTTATGAGAGTTGGGTTAAAGTGTTCCTTTTTAGGGCATCCCAGGTGGCACCAGTGGTAAAGAACCCCCCAAACTGGGAAAGGGGTATGTCAAGAGTGTATATTGTCACCCTGCTTATTTAACTTGTATGCAGAGTTTATCATGTGAAATGCCAGGCTGCATGAAGCACAAGCTGGAATCAAGATTGCTGGGGGAAATATCAATAACCTCAGATATGCAGATGACACCACCCTAATGGCAGAAAGTGAAGAACTAAAGAGCTTCTTGATGAAACTGAAAGAGAAGAGTGAAAAAGTTGGCTTAAAATTCAACATTTGAAAACTAAGATTATAAAACTCTGGTTCCATCACTTCATGGCAAATAGATGGGGAAACAATGGAAACAGTGACAGACTTTATTATTTTGGGCTCCAAAACCACTGCAGATGGTGACTGCAGCCATGAAATTAAAAGACACTTGCTCCTTGGAAGAAAAGCTATGACCAACCTAGACAGCATATTAAAAAGCAGAGACGTTACTTTGCCAGAAAAGGTCCAGGTAGTCAAAGCTATGGTTTTTCCAGTAGTCATGTATGGATCTGAGACTTGGACTACAAAGAAAGCTGAGCATTGAAGAATTGATGCTTTCGAACTGAAATGTTGGAAAAGACTCTTGAGAGTCCCTTGGATTGCAAGAAGATCCAGCCAGTCCATCCTAAAGGAAATCAGTCCTGAATATTCATTGGAAGGACTGATACTGAAGCTGAAGCTCCAGTACTATGGCCATTTGATGCAAAGAACTGACTCATTGGAGAAGACCCTGATGCTGGGAAAGATTGAAGGCAGGAGGAGAAGGGGATGACAGAGGCTGAGATGGTTGGATGGCATCATGGACTCAATGGACATGAGTTTGAGTAAGCTCCAGGATGGACATGGAAGCCTGCCATGCTGCAGTCCATGGGGTCACAAAGAGTCAGACACAGCTAAGCAGCTGAACTGAACAATACAGGAGAGGAGATGCAAGAGATGCAGTTCTGATCTCTGGGTCAGAAAGATTCCTAGGAGCAGGAAATGACAACCCACTCCAGTATTCTTGCCTGGAAAATTCCATGGGCAGAGAAGCCTGGTGGGCTACAGTCCATAGGGCTGCAAAGAGTCAGACATGACTGAGCAACTAAGCACACACAGCCCCTTTTTAAATGCTATCAGCAGAATATCTGTCAAGTTTCCACATGAATGGAGGTTGATAACCTCCTCTCTCCTCTGAGGCAAGGTCAAAATATTGGCATTTGACTTAGCCAGGAGCTCCAGTCCCACCATAGGAAGAAACCAAAAAGCTAAAATTAACTGTAATTGTCCCTTGGGGCTGTCCAGATAAAATATTTTTCTTCTTTTAGGGGAGATGTTGTAGGATTGTACTAGAAACCAGGTGTAGCCATTCAACTTATTTGCCCAGTGAAATGGAAATAGAAGTAACGTGTGCTGGAGAAAGCCCTGCATCTTAGGCCTCCCTTGAGGTTGACCTCAAGCAGAGCTTCCAGATAATACATAGATGGTGAAAGATGAATGAGTGTTTTAAGCCACTGAGATCTGAGTGGCTTCTCAAATGTCAGTGTTCGTCAGAATCACCCAGAGGGCTTTTTGAGCAGATTGCTGAGCCTTCCTCCAGAGTTTCTGATTCACCTGGTTGGTATGGGATCTGAGGATCTCTGATAAGCTACAAGGTGATGCCTATGCTGTGAGTCCAGCATCCACATCTTGAAAATCACTGCCTTACTTTTCCTGACCCAGACAGAGAGGAAGAGATTCAGGGAGATGGGGGTGGGGGAAGGAGTAAAGGCAGAGAGCATGTATTGATTTACTTAACCAAATGTCAGTAATGAACATGGATTGTTCTTTTATATAGTAGATGTTCTATTTTTTTAATAACAACCCTAAGAACTATGTTGCACTAATGTCATCCATTTTACAGAAGGAAAACCCCAGACTTGTAAAACTTAAACTGTTTCCCATGCTCTTTTTGATAGTAATTGTCAGAATTGTGGAATCTAAATCTAAGGCTGTGTGATATTAAAGATTGTGATATGATTATTCTATTTTCTATGGTTCAGACTATTAAGGTGATATTTAATCACTGAAATGATGCTAGTTATCACAGTACTTACTTTGAACATAGTCTCATTTGGTAAGATTATATTGAATTACTTCTATTTCAAAATAATTATATTTCAATATAATTAGACTCTTTCTAGAGGTCATGAAGATGAATATACTTAAAGATGTTTTCATGGAATTTGTAGTGTGTTAGAGTGTAAAGGAAGGCAGGTTATAAATGTTATACAACAAGAATAAGCAAAGGGGGGCTTCCCTGGTGTCTCAGATGGTAAAGAATCTGCCTCCAATGTGAGAGACTGGGTTCGATTCCTGAGTTGTGAAGATCCCCTGAAAAAGGAACTGACAACCCATTCCAGTATTCTTTCCTGGAGAATCCCATAGAAGAGCCTAGTGGACCATGGTGTTGGAAGGAGTCAGACACAACTAAATGACTAGATGATGACTGGGTGTCTAGAGGAGGGAGGGAGTCCTTTTAGAGAGTGGAAGAGATCTTGTGAGCTGGACTATACCTTGTGGATTCTGCAGAAAATTAAAAAGGAAACAGTATGCTTTGAATTGTGTTGTTGTTGTGCTCAGTTGCTCAGCCGTGTCTGACTCTTTGTGACCCATGAACTGGAGCCTTCCAGGCTCCTCTGTCCATGGGACTGTTTGGACAATAATACTGGAGTGGGTTGCTGTTTCCTACTCCAGGGGATCTTTGCTACCCAGGGATCAAACCAGCATCTCCTGCATTTCAGGTGAATTCTTTACCACTGTGCCACCTGGGAAGCCCATACTTGGAATACTGAGCTATAATTCACCACTGAGAAAATCAGTTTGATTCATACCTTTTTTAATTTAAAAATATCCTTCAGTTCAGTTCAGTTCAGTCACTCAGTCATGTCTGACTCTTTGCGAGCCCATGAATTGCAGCACACCAGGCCTCCCGGTCCATCACTATCTCCTAGAGTTCACTCAAACTCACGTCCATTGAGTTGGTGATGCCATCCAGCCATCTCATCCTCTGTCATCCCCTTCTCCTCCTGCCCCCAATCCCTCCCAGCATCAGAGTCATTTCCAATGAGTCAACTCTTCGCATGAGGTGGCCAAAGTACTGAAGTTTCAGCTTTAGCATCATTCCTTCCAAAGAACACCCAGGGCTGATCTCCTTTAGAATGGACTGGTTGGATCTCCTTGCAGTCCAAGGGACTCTCAAGAATCTTCTCCAACACCACAGTTCAAAAGCATCAGTTCTTCGGCACTCAGCCTTCTTCACAGTCCAACTCTCACATCCATACATGACCACTGGAAAAACCATAGCCATATTCTTGGGATACTTTAAATGCTTCTAAAGGTTAATTAACTGATGCACTGAATATTATGATAAGGATTAATTGAGGTGGTGCTGGAGGAATGATGAGGAATTAAAAGTATTATGTAAATTGTTTGCTATGTCACTTTCCCATGAGACAACTAAATCCAGTGGCAGTAACAGTACCAAATTACAAATGATATCTCTAAGTAAATTGTTTAAATCCTCATTCTAATTGTTTTTTTTTTAATCTGAAAATGTGATAGCTAATGATTCTAGAGAGTGCATATAGATGAAACAATCTGTATAGGCTGTGATTTAAAATATGTTTGACCTCTAATTGGCCTGAATACTAGAGCAGCACCCTCATTTTACTGGGTAAGACAATTAGGTTCAATGAGGGAAAGGAATTTGCTATTTGTTTAAGGCTAGTGGCCCAGCCAGTCTGACTCCAGGTTCAGTGTTCTTTAAACTTAGTCACTCTAAGCAGGAAACGAATTGAGATTTCTCTTCAAGAAGGATTTCCTAGCATCTTGTGCCTTCCATAAAATAGCTGGTCTTTGTTAAAAAGCTAACATTTTCCAGAAATAAATGGAGCTGTATTTGTGATCCTTTATTCATGCAAATATGTCACAGTGATGTCAGTGTGTAAACTGCCTCATAAATTTGACTGGGTTTTGAATCTCTCTTTATAGTGATCACTTGCTTGGGAAATGTCCAAAGTGTTGATTTGAAACTACCAGTAAAGCCACTAGTTGACATTTATAAAGACATTACTGTGAGGTGCCTGGATTATTGACTTTTTCTTTTCCTCATATCTTCTGCACAATATCCCTCCCTTTGCTTTACCGACACTGCAGTGATTCTAGGCTATGTGAAAGCAGGTGGATTTCACTAAACAGTCTGACCACTAACCCCAGAGTGCTCTCTGTAAGCCCCAGGAACAAAGTTTAGGCTGCATTTGGACCAGGATCTGCAACTCCACCTCCTACTAGGGGAGCAGCATCAGAGAATTATTTCTGTTTGAGGAAGTTAAGAACAAGGGTGGACCCTAGAGTTAGACAGTCAGAGGAACCTTTCTTTAAAAATGATCCTTTCTACTTAATAGCAGGGGGCATCCTTGAATGAGTCTCTTAATTTTCCTGTTGCAGTGGAGGGCTAGGAGAGATGGGGATGGGAGAGACAGATGCAGAGGACCTGGAATGTGGCAGGGATTCCAAGAATATTTGATGCTCCAAAGTTGCATTTGATAATATAAGATTAGAAGGAATGATAGAATTGATGTGGATATTCTGGTGGGGTAGAAGTGGATAAGAAAGTTGTCCATTTCCAGATGAGCATTCCATTAATGGGACTTCTGAGGTGGCTCAGTGGTAAAAGAATCTGCCTGTCAATGCAGGAGATGCTGATTCAATCCCTGGGTTGCTGGGAAGATCCCCTGGTGGAGGAAATGGAAACCCACTCCAATATTCTTGCCTGGAGAATCCCATGGTCAGAGGAGCCTGGCGGGCTACAGTCCCTAGGGTCACAAAGAGTCAGATATGCTTGAGCGAATTAATACACAGCACGTATTCCATTAAAGTCTCTGCAGGAATTCTCTTTCTGAACTGTGTTCACTGGATCTCTCCCAGTCACCAAGGTTTCTACCCCTGTGTGTGCTCTCCATTATCCTATAGCATCCAGGGTGAGGTTTGAGAGTAGTACCCAACAGAGGGAAAGAGCAACCTTCCAAAGCAAGAAAAGCACATGTGTGTATATTAATATAGAAATATTAACTGTGAAACTTAGCTCTGTGTGTCTTTTATTGCAGTCAGAATTTATAGTAAAATGCAGCTAGGTCTTAAGTCTTTGACTTTCCTAACAGGCAGTTGGTTTGTGTGTAATATTTGTGGAAATAAGTTTACCAGTCATGGTAAAGAATTCTGGTTACTGTGGTGTGTATTATTAAAACCTATCATTTATAGATTATTCATCAGATATCAAAGTCATACCTTCTAAAGAGTATTTGAAGTACAAGGGGATTTTTTTAGTGGTGTGTTAATTCTTAATGTTTTCTAATTTTCACTTCTGAACTAAGCATTTGTTTAACTTAACTGGCTTGATTGTTATTGTTCCTGTGTCAGCAAATAACTGTATTACCCCTCTCCCACGCCTTGCATTGTTGTGTTAGAATATTCAGAAGAGTACACATATAATGTCCACTATCACATACGTTATGAGAATTGGGGTCAATATTACTAAGCCCTACGGCATAGCCCATCTTAGTTTTCAGACTCTGATTTATCTGGGGTTTGCCTATTGTAGGACACTGAACAGTAAGATTTGGAGAGGAAGGGAAGTGGGGAAAAGGCATGAAATTAAATACCGTTGTAGATCCTCTGAGTCTAGCCTTCCCTCTTTTCTTAAAACAGAGCTAGAGTATATAAAAATAGTCATGTATAAAGTGAGCTAAATGCAATTTTTATTTTAATAATCACAACATATAATTGTCCATTTCTACTTTTTCATAATCTCTTAAATGTCATCACATAGTGTTTATTTTCCCATATTATAACTCAAGATGTCATATTTTAACATATTTGGTTGACTTGCTAAAACCTATCTGGTTCTGTCATAGACTTGTTAACTGAAGAAGAATAAGGCTTACTCAATCCAACTTGATCCAATTGCTTGAACTGAAAAAATAAAGAAAAACACAAATAATTTTGACAAACAGCACTGTTAGCAATGAGCTGAAATACCAGTGGATTTTTTGAAATATCATTGGTAGAGAAATTTTGTCTATAGAAAATAAGGGTTAGGTTTCCAGTCTTATGAGAGAAAGCTTATCAATATTGTCCAAATTAACTCTAAATGATGGTTGTATTTATTGCGAAAGTATTTTTGTGATTTGAGAAACATTGTATTCAGCATATTTAATGTTAGCATATTTTACATAAATATTCTTATCAGAATATTTTACATAAAACTGTACATTAATGTATATTATCATATGGGAAGTGGATTGCTGGTCCAGGTTTGATGCATGAGACAGGGTGCTCAGGGCTGGTGCACTGGGATGACCCTGGGGGATGGGATGGGGAGGGAGATGGGAGTGGGGTTCTGGATGGAGAATACATGTGCACCGGTGGCTGATTCATGTCGATGTTTGCCAAAAACCACTACAATATTGTAAATTAATTAGCCTTCAATTAAAATAAATTAATTAATTAATTTAAAAAAAACTGTATGTTAAGAATTTCCAGTGTATTTGACTGCCCTGGCATTTCTGGGCTTGTGGTCACATCTTTGCCTCTATGTTCATATCACCCTCTCCTTCACCCGTCCTCTCTTCAATGTGTCTATCTTATAAGAATATATGTTATTGCATTTAGGGCCCAGCTAAACAATCCAAGGTAAATTTCTCTTCTCAAAATCCTTAATCACATCTTTGCAATAGAAGGTAGTCCTCAGAGGGACTAGATATCAGAGCATGGACATATATTTGGGGTAGAGGTGCACAAGATGAGTAGTTTCCTAGTGAAATTGTGTGCCTTACCGGTAGTAGTTGCTATTTTCTCTCCCAGATCTCTCTGTGCCACAAGGGACCTCTTCTTAGGACTCTACAACCTTCATGTGAGCACCTGTTGAGACTACTATAGAGAAACTCAAAGAGCATGTTGACTCTTCCAATTTCACTCATCCTCAGGGGCTTTCTCATCCATGCACATTTGTTCTCCACCAATTTTCCAATTAAACTCTCATTACTAGCATCCACTTGTGTTTGTACAACATAAGCCAGTGTTTGCATCTTGTCTTTCCTTGAAGATATCTTGTATATGTATAATATATGTTATATCTCATATTATTTTATAAATATATATATATATATGTATTTCTTTTACCAGTTTGTTACCTTGAAATCCCAGCTTTCTGATAGAATCAAGAAAAGTTGTGAGCCTGCGCAGGTTATCATCATTGAGAAACATATTCTGCTCATTTACCCTTTATAAAATGACATCTCTCTGCTTTAATTTGCAAATCTCTGATTACTAGTGACAATGACGTTGTTTCATGTTTATTTAAATAGTGGGAATCCCACTCAAATGTTTCTGCAGAAGAAGCATCATAAGGACATTTAACGTAGGAATGAACTATTGAACAAGGCCATACATGTAACACTTCAGCAGTTATTTAAACACAGGCTAAACAACTACCTGGTGGACTATGTCAAAGACAAAGGGTAATTTTTTTCCCATTTATTTATTTTTGGTCACATCATGCAGCTTACCAGATCTCAGTCCCCTGGTCAGGGATTAAACCTGGGCTTCAGCAGTGAAAGTACAGAATTCTGACCACTAGGCGACCAGGGGACTCCTAAAAGAGTAATATTCAGAATAAAGAGCATTCACGTCTCTTTGAATCCTGACAGTATAGTTGTGAATAAAAGACTACATAGAAATGAACTATATCTCAAAGTGCTAAGTTCAGAGTAGACATGTTTTTAAGGAATTTTTCCTCTCTTTTTATGTTTCCTATTTCCTCATTTTCACTCTACTGTTTCTTTATCTTTCCTCTCAGAAGCAAGACATTTGTATCATTTATCTAATAGACTCTTTCATATTAGTACCTACTACAACATGCTGTTTTAGCCTAAAATTTGCTGTCTCTCATCTCCATTGTCTTAAGACCCTATCATTTTCTTTCCAAAGGACATTTCTCATCAATAAGTTGAAACTCATTATGTTTTAAAGTGAAGTGCCTAGAAGCAGTGTCAAGGAGAAAGGAACTGTCGTGTATAAGACATAACAGAATACTTGTGAGAAAAAAAAAAAGCTGGGTCTAATTGAAGATAGAATCCATTTAGCAAATTCTGATTTAAAAGACCGCATTATATTGCATAAAAATACTCAAGTTTTGGTTATTTCTGGGAAGCTTTGGGGAAACGACAATTAGAAAAACCTTTTTGTTTGCTTTTTTGTTTTGATTATTGTTGAAGACTATGATTCAGAGACTTGATGTTGTTAACATAAGGGTAAATACCCCTGCCAATATTCCAGGAGTCTGTCACTCTGTCAGAAGCCAAAATAATGGCAGGTGCCATCCCTAAGGATTCATTTTAGGAAAATAATTGCATAATACTTGTAACTGTTTCCCCTGAATTATAAATGCCAGGGTCTGGAGAAAAGGAGAGTCTTTCTTGGTTTTCATTTTGAGGAAAAAATTGATCTTTCTGTTAAGAATTTATTTTGGAAATCTCTTGGGGCTGTTTTAGTCTAGTCAGAGATCAGTAAGGCTTATAAATCTGTCTTCCTACCTCTGAAATGTTTTAAGATTAAACATCTAAAATCATCAAAAGATCTGCAGTTAGGGGGTTGACCAGGCTGAATTCTGATCTTAGTTTTATCACTCTTCCAGTTTTTGTACTGGAAAAATTTCTCCATGTCTATGGGCATCAGGTTCCTCAACCACAAAATGACAGAAACAGAACTGAACAGTCACGAGGATAACTATGAGGATAAGTATGCAATTCTATGGGGCAGCCATCTTTCCTGCCTTTAAAATTGTCAAATAAAACAATATCATCTTTTGCACAAGAAGATATTTCTAAACTTGTGGGGACAATATATGCCTTTGCTATGCCTAAACATCTTCAGTTCAGTTCAGTTAAATTGCTCAGTCGTGTCTGACTCTTTGCAACCCCATGAATTGCAGCACGCTAGGCCTCCCTGTCCAACACCAACTCCCGGAGTTTACTCAAACTAATGTCCATCGAGTCGGTGATGCCATCCAGGCATCTCATCCTCTGTCATCCCCTTCTCCTCCTGCCCCCAATCCCTCAAAGCATCAGGGTCTTTTCCAATGAGTCAACTCTTCACATGAGGTGGCCAAAGTATTGAAATTTCAGCTTTAGCATCAGTCCTTCCAATGAACACCCAGGACTGATCTCCTTTAGAATGGACTGGTTGGATCTCCTTGCAGTTCAAGGGACTCTCAAGAGTCTTCTCCAACACCACAGTTCAAAAGCATCAATTCTTTGGTGCTCAGCCTTCTTCACAGTCCAACTCTCACATCCATACATGGCCACTGGAAAAACCATAGCCTTGACTAGACAAACCTTTGTTGGCAAAGTAAGGATTCTGCTTTTCAATATGCTATCTAGGTTGGTCATAACTTTCCTTCTAAGGAGTAAGCGTCTTTTAATTTCATGGCTGCAATCACCATCTGCAGTGATTTTGGAGCCCCCCAAAATAAAGTCTGACACTCTTTCCACTGTTTCCCTATCTATATCCAATGAAGTGATGGGACCACATGCCATGATCTTAGTTTTCTGAAAGTTGAGCTTTAAGCCAACTTTTTCACTCTCCTCTTTACTTTTAACAAGAAGCTTTTTAGTTCCTCTTCACTTTCTGCCATAAGGGTGGTGTCATCTGCATATCTGAGGTTATTGATATTTCTCCCAGCAATCTTGATTCCAGCTTGTGCTTCTTCCAGCCCAGCGTTTCTCATGATGTACTCTGCATATAAGTTAAATAAGCAGGATGACAATATACAGCCTTGACATACTCCTTTTCCTATTTGGAACCAGTCTGTTGTTCCATGTCTAGTTCTAACTGTTGCTTCCTGACCTATATATGCATATATAGGTTTCTCAAGAGGCAGGTCAGGTGGTCTGGTATTCCCATCTCTTTCAGAATTTTCCACAGTTTATTGTGGTCCACACAGTCAAAGGCTTTGGCATAGTCAATAAAGCAGAAATAGATGTTTTTCTGGAACTCTTGCTTTTTCAATGATCCAGCAGATGTTGGCAATTTGATCTCTGGTTCCTCTGCCTTTTCTAAAACCAGCTTGAACATCTGGGTATTGGATATAGCATTTAAGGAACACAAATCATATACATTCAAAGTAGCCCCAATTCAAGCTCCTTTACCATTTTAAATAATTGTATTGCTAGTCAAGACTTCAGTGGATGTGAGAATGGTTGGTAGCTGGTATTGCTGTGATCAAGAATTGGCAAATCAAATAGGATAGTAGTTAATCATATGGGTTCTGTAGTCAATGATCTGATTTAGAAGTCTAGATTCTCTCCTACTAGTCACGTGAACTTTGGCAACTTATTAACCTATTGAGACTTTCTTTTCTCACCTGTGATTTTTTGACTATACTAAACTGACCTACTGAAGTTAATGAAAATATGAAATGAGACCTTCTCTGTAACTTATGATGCTTGTACATAATTTTAGCTCTTGTTTTAACCCATTCAAACACTTTTAACTGAGTTATGATCTATAAAGTAGTGTATTAAGCTATTTTTCCTACTTGATTTTCCTTTTAAGAGTAAAAGGAAATTTTACTCTTAAAAATATTAAGCTTAAAAATATTAAGCTATTTTCCCTACTTGATTTTCCTTTTAAGAGTAAAAGGAAATAGACTCCAATTCTATACTTATATCTTTGTCCTATTAGGTTTTGTTTTTTAGAAATACTTTACTTCACATAATATTTCCCCTGTGAGAAATTTAGAGACCTAGGAGAGTATTCTTACTGATTATTTGCTTTCCATTCTGTTGAAAAGGGGGACCTTGGTAGCCTATTCAGATCTATTAGGTTGTCAAACCCAGACCTCTCATTTATTTATTCTTGAAATGGTTATTGAGCACTTACTGTGTGTTGTAAACTTCTTGTTGCAGTAGCGAATAGTGAAAATATTAGGGAATCTAACTTACCTCTAGCCTTGATGAATGAAAGTCTGCTGCCTACCTGAATTCATCACTATGAGTGCCAGAATTAAGGTTCTCAGGACCTGAAAAGCTCTCCTGGAGCTTTTCACCTTTCCTGCTTTTTGGATCCTCCCTCTCTTTTAAGTTTAGATCACTAATCTGCATCACTCTTTGTATTTTCTTTTACCTCTTTCCATGAAAGAAATGTTGCAAAATGTTGCAAAACATAAAAAAAAAAAAAAGATACTGTTTACTATACTAATAAATTCTCCTTGGGTTTGCCAGATACTCTCAGCAGGTCTGGAAAATTTATATGGAAATTAGGCAACATAAAGACTGCAGGTGGAAGGAGAAGGGGATGACAGAGGATGAAATGGTTGGATGGCATCACTGACTCAATGGACTTGAGTCTGAGTAAGCTCTGGGAGTTGGTGATGAACAGGGAAGCCTGGCATGCTACAGTCCATGGGATCACAAAGAGTCAGACACGACTGAGCGATAGACAGATGTACTCATACAAGGAGACTGATGTCTGCTGGGATGCGAGCAGGACTGAGCAGGAGGGAAACCCCTCCTCAGCTGTTTTCCTAGGTTAATTTAGGGGCTGTATTGTACAAACTCCAAACTCTCTTGGGGCACTTCCTTGCTCCAAGGGAGAGGGGGGGATATCTTCTTTTTCACATTCAGTAAAGTACTCATTAATCTCCCTCCCCACTGTGACATAATTAATGTCAAATTTAAGAAAAACAGGTTTCAGATTTTCCAAAGAATGGCAGGGACCTACCTACTTTACTGTGTAGAGGTTCTATACCCTGGTTGCATGCTAGAATCACCTGGGGAACTTTTACAAATTCTTATGACTAGGGCCAAGCCAAAGACCAATCACCAGGCATTCAGCATCCTTTCAAATTCAATTTAAAGAGTAGGGTATTGATCTCAGTGTGATAAATCACACTGAGATCAATACCCTACTCTTTAAAAGCCACTGGCATATGTTTGCTACCATGCCTGTTTGAATAATTTAGTAATGTTAATGGACCAAATTGAAGTTTTTCCACTTTCCGTTTTATAACATAAATGCTCATACAACTGCTTAGATCTGATATAGACTCACACAACACACAACATAGACCAGGCACAAAGACAAATCCTAACATGTTTAGAAATGGCATGACATTGACACACACCCAGGCATCCAGACTCATTTCTATAACCTCACAAACAGGCTCATAGACATATACACTCAGGTGTAAGCAGGCTCAGAGATCCCACAGGAAAGTGATCCATTACACATGTTCACAAAGATGTAGGTAGTGGTACACAGAGACAGAAAAAGATACAAACACATAAATATTTGGGATGCATTCAAAAGGATTTGGGTATAAAATTAGCCCCATATACACAGGAAGACCATCAGAGATTCTCAAAAGGAAATCAAGAAAAATCACAGGATTAAACTCATAGTTTGTAAATTTTGTCTCAATAAAGCTATTGAAAGATTAAGAGAATCCACTGAGATGTGCATAGACATCCAGCAGGCAAAGATATAAGAGGAGACACTCATGCAGAAATTCTCCTTTAGTAGTGTTTTGGTCTATCTTACTTGTGTGTTTTTGTTCTGGTTCTTGGAGTGCTGTTGTGTTGTTACTTGCTGTCTTTTGGAAGATGTGCTTTTGCTGGGCTCACTAGCAAGCTCCCTGGCCCTTTGCCTGGGTGGGTCTTGTGGAAGGCGTGGTTGGAATTATAAACTCCAAAGAGAGAAGTACACACATTTTGCTGTAAAAGGAAATGTTACTGAATACATTGCTCTCATAAGAACCTGAAAATTGGAGAAGCAAGTAAATTCAGGTTTGGATGCTGACAGAGACCCAGAGAGTGGAACAAACAGCCTGTAATTATGATAACTAAGATAATATCTCCGTGGCCTTTTATAATATAGTATGTTCTCTTGGTTTTATAGTATAGTATGTTCTTTTGAACATACTATATTATATGTATGTTCTCCTTCCTGCAGAGGCACAGATCAGCAGTGGCCTGCCATGGGCACAGGGACTCTGGCTGCAGCAGACCTGGGAGGCACTGTGTGAGCCCCACCATAGCAGACAACCCACAAACTGGAGAACAATTATACCAAAGAAGTTCTCTCACTGTTGCAAAAGTTCTAGAGCCCACACCAGATTTACCAACCTGGGGATCCAGCAAAGGGACTGAGAACTGAAACAGAATTTGATTTTGAAGGCCAGTAGGATTTGATTTGGAGAAGGCAATGGCACCCCACTCCAGCACTCTTACCTGGAAAATCCCATAGATAGAGGAGCCTGGTGGGCCACAGTCCATGGGATCGAGAAGAATCGGACACGACTGAGCGACTTCACTTGCACTTTTCACTTTCATGCACTGGAGAAGGAAATGGCAACCCACTCCCGTGTTCTTGCCTGGAGAATCCCAGGGACGGGGGAGCCTCATGGGCTGCCATCTATGGGGTCACACAGAGTCGGACATGACTGAAGCGACTTAGCAGTAGCAGGATTTGATTACAGAACTTACACAGGACTGGGGAAACAGACTCTTGGAGGGCACAAACAAAACCTTGTGCACACTAGGACCAAGGAGAAAGGAGCAGTGACCCCACAAAAGACTGAACTAGACTTGCCTCTGAGTGTCCAGGAGTCTCCAGGGGAGGTGTGGGTTGACAGTAGCCTGTAGTGGGGTAAGGAGCACTGAATACAACAGTCCTGGCATAAGCCCTTTTGAAGGAGGTCATCATTACTGCCATTACCCTTACCATAGTTTGGCCTTAGGCCAAACTACAGGGAGGGAACGCAGCCCCACACATCAACAAAAAATTGCATTAAAAATTTACTGAGCATGTCCCACCTTTCAGAGCAAAATCCAGATTCCTCCACAGCCAGTGCCTCCCATGAAGAAGCTTCCACAAGCCGTTTGTCCTTATCCATCAGAGGGCAGACAAGATGCAAACCACAATTACAGAAAACTAACTGAACATATCACTTGGATCAGAACCTTGTCTAACTCAGTGAAACTATGAGCCATGCCATGTAGGGCCACCCAAGACAGACGGGTCATGGTGGAGAGTTATGACAAAATGTGGTCCACTGGGGAAGGGAATGGTCCACCACTTCTGTATTCTTGCCTTGAGAACCCCATGAACAGTATGAAAAGGCAAAAAGATATGACACTGAAAGATGAACTCTCCAGGTCAGTAGGTGCCCAATATGCTACTGGAGAAGAGTAGAGAACTGACTCTAAAAAGAATGAAGAGACAGTGCCAAAGCAAAAACAATGCCCAATTGTGGATGTGACTTGTAATGGAAGTAAAGTCTGATGATATAAAGAACAATATTGCTTCGGAACCTGAAATATTAGGTCCATGAATCAAGGTAAATTGGAAGTGATCAAACAGGAGATGGCAAGAATGAACATCAACATTTTAGGAATCAGTGAAATAAAATGGACTGGAATGGGCAAATTTAATTCAGATGACCATTATATCTGCTACTGTGGGCAAGAATCCCTTAGAAGAAATGGAGTAGCCATCATATTCAATAAAAGTAGTTGAATGCAAATGAAGTAGCTGGGTGCAATCTCAAAAATGATAGACTGATCTCTGTTGATTTCCAAACCATAATATCACAGTAATCCAAGTCTGTGCCCCAACCACTAATGCCAAAGAAGCCGAAGTTGAATGGTGCTATGAAGATCTACAGGACCTTCTAGAAATAACACCAAAAAAAGATTCCATTACATGGTACTGGAATGCAACCGTAGGAAGTCAAGAGATACCTGGAGTAAAGGCAAGTTTGGCCTTGGAATACAAAATGAAGCAGGGAAAAGGCTAACAGAGAACAGAGCTTTGCCAAGAGAATGCACTGCTCATAGCAAACACCCTCTTCCAACAACACAAAAGAAGACTTCATACGTGGACATCACCAGATGGTCAATACTGAAATAAGATTGATTATATTCTCTGCAGCTGAAGATGGAGAAGCTCTATACAGTTAAAAAAAAAAAAAAAAGACTTGGAGCTGACTGTGTCTCAGATCATGAACCCCTTATTGCCAAACTCAGACTTAAATTGAAGGAAATAGGCAAAATCAATGGACCATTTAGATATGACCTTATGATTATACAGTGGAAGTGACAAATAGCTTCAAGGGATTAGATCTGATAGATAGAATGCCTGAAGAACTATGAGCAGAGGTTGATGACATTGTATAGAGGCAATGATCAAGACCATCGCCAAGAGAAAGAAATGCCAAAAGGCAAAATGGTTATCTGAGGCGGCCTTACAAATAGCTGAGCAAAGAAAAGAAGCTAAAGGCAAAGGAGAAAGGAAAAAAATATACCCATCTAAATGCAGAGTTCCAAAGAATAGCAAGGAGAGATAAAAAGCCTTCCTAAGTGATCAATGCAAAGAAATAGAGGAAAGCAATCGAATGGGAAAGACTAGAGATCTCTTAAAAAAAATTGGAGACACCAAGGGATTTCATGCAAAGATGGGCACAATAAAGGACAGAAACAGTATGGACCTAATAGAAGCAGAAGATATTAAAAAGAGGTTGCAAGAATGCACAGAAGAACAATACAAAAAAAAAGATCTTAATGACCCAGATAACCACAATGGTATGGTCACTCACCTAGAGCCAGACATCCCAGAATGTGAACTAAGGTGGGCCTTAGGCAGCATCACTACAAACAATGCTAGTGGAAGTAATGGAATTCCAGCTGAGTTGTTTTAAATCCTAAAAATTGATGCTGAGAAAGTGCTGCACTCAATATTCCTGCAAAATTGGAAAACTCAGCAGTGATTACAGGACTGGAAAAGGTCAGTATTCATTCCAATCATTTCATTCATTCATTCCAATCCATTCATTCCAATTCATTTCCAAAGAAAGGCAATGCCAAAGAATGTTAAAACTACTGCACAATTGTACACCTCTGACACACTAACAAAGTAATGCTCAAAATTCTCCAAGTGAGGCTTCAACAGTATGTGAACCAAGAACTTCCAGATGTTCAAGTTGGATTTTAAAAAGGCAGAGCAATCAGAGATCAAATCAACAACATCCATCGGATCCATAGAAAAAGCAAGAGAATTCCAGAAAAACATCTACTTCTGCTTTATTGAATTGACTACACCAAAGCCTTTGATGTGTGCGTCACAACAAACTCTGGAAAATTCTTCAAGAGATGAGAAGACCAGACCACCTTCCATGCCTCCTGAGAAATCTGTAAGCAGATCAAGAAGCAACAGTTAGAACCAGTCATGGAACTCTGGACTGGTTCCAAATTGGGAAAGGAGTATGTCAAGACTGTATATTATCACCCTGCTTATTTAACTTATATGCAGAGTACATTATGCAAAATGCCGGGCTGGATGAAGCACAGCTGGAATCAAGATTTCCAGGAGAAATATCAATAACATCATATATGCAGATGACACTATCCTCGTGGCAGAAAATGAAGAGGAATGGAAGAGCCTCTTGATGAAAGTGAAAGAGGAGAGTGAAAAAGCTGGCTTAAAACTCAACATTCAGAAAACTAAGATCATGGCAACTGGTCCCATCACTTCATGGCAAATAGATGGGGAAACAGTGACAGACTTTATTTTCTTGGGCTCCAAAATCACTGAAGATGGTGACTGCAGCCATGAAATTAAAAGATACCTGCTCCTTGGAAGGAAAGCTATGACGAACCTAGACAGCATATTAAAAAGCAGAGACATTACTTTACTGACAAATGTCCATCTTGTCAAATCTATGGTTTTCCAGTATGTATCATTGTGAGAGTTGGACTATAAAGAAAGCTGAGCACCAAAGAATTGATGCTTTTGAACTGTGGTGTTAGAGAAAACTCTCAAGAGTCCTTTGGATGGCAAGATCAAACCAGTCAATCCTAAACGAAGTCAGTCTTGATAGTCATTGGACGGATTGAGGCTGAAGCTGAAGCTCCAATCCTTTGGCCACCTGATGTGAAGAATGACTCATTGCAAAAGACCCTGATGTTGGAAAAAATTGAAGGCTGGAGGAGAAGGGGATGACAGAGGATGAGATGGTTGTATGGCATCACCAACTCGATGGGTGATTTGAGCAAGTTCCAGGAGTTAGTGATGGATAAGGAAGCCTGACTTGCTGCCGTCCATGGGTTGCAAAAAGTTGGACATGGCTGACCAACTGAACTGGACTGAAGTGACATTTCATGCAAAGATGGGTACAATAAAGGACAGAAATGGTATGGACATAACATAAACATAAGATATTAAGAAGAGGTGGCAAGAATACACAGAAGAACTATACAAAAAGGATCTTAATGACCTAGATAAGAAAGATGGTGTGATCACTCACCTAGAGCCAGCCATCTTGGAGTGTGAAGTCAAGTGGGCCTTAGGAAGCATCATTATAAACAAAGCTAGTAGAGGTGACGGAATTCCACCTGAACTCTTTCAAATCCGAAAAGATGATGCTGTGTAAGTGCTGCACTCAATATGCTAGAAAATTTGGAAAATTCAGCAGTGGCCACAGGACTGGAAAAGGTCAGTTTTCATTCCATTCCCAAGGAAAGTCAATGCCAAAGAATGTTCAAATTACCACGCAATTGCACTCAGCTCATACACTCTAGTAAAGTAATGCTCAGAATTCTCCAAGCTAGGCTTCAACAGCACATGAACTGAGAATGTCCAGATGTTCAAGCTGGATTTAGAAAAGGCAGAGGAACCAGAGATCAAATTGACAGTATCTTCTTTATGGATCATAGAAAAACAAGAGAATTCCAGAGAAACATCTACTTCTGCTTCATTGACTAGGCTAAACCTTTGACTGTGTGCATCACAACAAACTGTGGAAAATTCTTCAAGAGATGGGAATACCAGACCACCTTCCCTGCCTTCTGAGAAATCTGTATGCATGTCAATAAGCAACAGTTAGAACCGGAAATGAAACAATGGACTGGTTCCAAATTGGGAAAGCAGTATGTCAAGGCTGTCTATTGTCACCCTGCTCATTTAAATTATACGCAGAGTACATCATAAGAAATGCCATATTGGATGAAACCCAAGCTGGAATCATGATTGCCAGGAGAAATATCAATAACCTCAGATATGCAGAAGACACCACCCTTATGGCAGATAGCAAAGAGGAAATGAAGAGCCTCCTGATGAAAGGGAAAGAGGAGAGTGAAAAAGCTGGCTTAAAACTCAGCATTCAAAAAACTAAGATCATGGCATCTGGTTCCATCACTTCATGGCAAATAGATGTGGAAACAATGGAAACAGTAATAGACTTTATGTTCTTTAACTCCAGAATTACTGCAGGTGGTGAGTACAACCACCAAATTAAGATGTTGGCTCTTTGGAAGGAAAGCTATGACATGCCTAGGCAGCATATTAAAAATCAGAGACATTATTTACTGACAGTGGTCCTTATAGTCAAAGCTGTGGTTTTTCCAGTAGTCATATATGGATGTGAAAGTTAAATCATAAAGAAAGCTGAGCACCAAAGAATTGACGCTTTTGAACTGTGGTATTGGAGAAGACTCTTGAGAGTCACTTGGACAGGAAAAAGATCAAACCAGTCAATCTTAAAGGAAATCAGTCCTGAATATTCATTGGAAGGACTGATGCTGAAGACTTGGCCACCTGATGTGAAGAACTGACTCATTGGAAAAGACCCTGATGCTTGGACAGACTCAAGGCAGGAGGAACAGGGGAAAATACAGGATGAGATGGTTGGATGACATCACTGACTCTATGGACATGATTGGAGCAAGCTCTGGGAGTTTGTGATGGACAGTGAAACCTAGTGTGTTGCAGTCCATGGGGTCACAAAGAGTTGGATATGGACAAACTGAACTGATGTTCTTTTGAACCTACTAAGTCAGTTATTCATGGCACGAAGCTGCTGCTGCTGCTGCTGCTAAGTCACTTCAGTTGTGTCCGACTCTGTGCGACCCATAGATGGCAGTCCACCAGCCTGCCCCGTCCCTGGGATTCTCCAGGCAAGAACACTGGAGTGGGTTGCCATTTCCTTCTCCAATGCATGAAAGTGAAAAGTGAAAGTGAAGTCGCTCAGTCGTGTCCGACTCTTAGCGGCCCCATGGACTGCAGCCTACCAGGCTCCTCCGTCCTTGGGATTTTCCAGGCACGAGTACTGGAGTGGGGTGCCACTGCCTTCTCCGTGGCACAAAGCTATTTAGTATAATTTCATTTGATCTCCCTGATACCTCAGCTGGTAAAGAATCTGCCTGCAATGCAGGAAACCTGGGTTCAGTCTCTGGCTTGGGAAGATCCCCTGGAGAAGGGAAACACTATCCACTCCTGTATTCTGCCCTGGAGAATTTGATGGACTCTGTAGTCCATAAGGTCACAAAGAGTCGGACACGACTGAGCCACTTTCACTTTCATTTGACTTCAGAGCAACCAAGTGAATAAGAATCATTATTATAAGCATTCTTGTGGAAATTAATGCCAAGAAAGGCTGTGTAACATTTTTGAGGCTGGTGTCACTGAAGTTTCTTGCTTGGAATTCAAATCATGTCTGATGGACTGAGACACAGTACTCTCGGCAACCTGGTGGCATAGCCTCTGCGAATACTGAGCTTGGAGTCTATAATATGCTTTTTTGTCTTCGCATATGAGAAAACTGAGGAGGTTAACTTCTTTACATCAAGCTTCCAGGGGCACACACAAGACTTAAATCTAGTATTTTGATGCCTATTCCAGGGCTGATTTCAACAGAGGAAAGAGCCTGTGGACTGTTGTATGAACTATATGTGAGCTAGATAAGGTGAAGATACTGAAGCTTAGGAAATGTGACTGAACTGAAAGGGCAATGACTGTGCCTTGAACATCCTTCAAAGGAGCCTGGATCCCCCTAGAAGACTGTGTATGTGTTTGTGCTCAGTTGTGTCCAATTCTTTGTAACCCCATGGACTGTAGCCTGCCAGTCTTCTCTGTTCATGGGATTATCCCAGCCATAATACTAGAATGGATTGCCATTTCATACTCCAGGAATCTTCCTGACCCAGGAACATGCATCTTTGTGTCTCCTTCATTGGCAGGCAGATTCTTTGATACTGTACCAAGAAGACAATGATGACTTTCCAATTCTTTCTGTGCCCCTTTGTTGCTGCTTTGAGGACTGTGAAACTGCTCTCCCTGATGTTCAGACCAGTGACATCTCAAAAATCTCTTGGAGGAGACTGCATCCTAGCCACAAGAATGGAGGTATGGCCTTGACTTCAGAAAAAAGCTTTGTCTGTTTGCCGTTTTCTCACAGTCTGGGTCTGGCTGTAATGAAATGGGAAGCCATCTTGACCATATTTTAGAATTTCCTCTTAAATTCTCTCCTCAAAATCTGAATGTGATCATAAATTTCCCTGTTATTCCACAATTATTGAGGATATATAAGGTGCTTCACCCTGCATTGTATTCTATATACAAAGTAAGAGTTCATGTTCTCCATGACCATATGATTAATTGAGGGAAAAGTAATGATTAACTGAAGGAAAAGTGATGATTAGATAATATAAAATGATTAGAAACAATTACACCATTCTTAACAAGGCAAGAGTTGGCTCTTGGGGGGCATAAAATTCTTAGATATTACAATGATTTGTGATCCTTCCTTCAGATCTCAACCTTATCTGATAAAATCATATCCCTTAGTATTTAATTTTGTGGGTAAGTGATTAGGAGAAACAAAATGCTTAAGACTCCTTAGGGAGGTGATAATGACACAAAAGTTGAGGAATACAGCATTAGAACATAACGTCATAGATCAGCATATTATTCATTTAAACATTTAAAATTGTTATGGACTTTAAAGATCAAGAGATTTTATATAGAAATCTCAGGTTCTGGTTTCTTTTAAAAACAAAAATCAGAAGATCTGGCAACTCTGAGCCCATGGTTCCTATAGCAATAATTGGCCCATCCTGTGTAGCCCCTTCGTCCATTAGGTAGGCCACATCCACCACAGTCTCCAGCATTCCTCTCTTAATTATATTTATTCTTATACATTTCATGTATTTGTGTTGGCTTTCTGGATATTGTCAGTATCTGTTTACATTCTCAGGATTCAGAGAAAACTAGTTACAGTGTCAGAGACAGCTGTTTATCAGTCTAAGGAAAGAGAAGTTAGCAAAGGTTTGAGTGTTCATAGATGGCTTCATAAGGAAAGTGGGAAATAAGTGTTGTTTACCAAATTAGGATTGAGTGGGGGAATAAAGTTGGGGAGGCCCTTCAAATATCTGTGTAAAATAATATTTTTTTGGATATGGATCATTTTAAATTCTTAGTTTTTTTACCATATTGTTTCTATTTCTTGTTTTGATTTTTGGCCAGGAGACATGTGGGATCTAATTCCACAGCTAGGGATCTAACCCTCATGCCCTGCACTGGAAAGCAAAGTCTTAACCACTGGATCACCAGGGAAGTTCCACAAAGTAATATTTTAAACATTTTAAACGTTGGGAATAAAATGTAAAATGTTGTGTTTATTATCTTAGGTTTGCAATGAATTTCCTTTTTAAATGACATACAAAATGACACACCATAAAAGTGAAAGTGGGTAAGTTTGAATCAGTTCAATGAAAAACATCTGTTCGCCTAAAGGTATTGTAACGTAAAAAAAGTAAGCAGCATATTTTAAGAAGCTATTTATGCATAAAACTGAAAAAAGTTAAGTATGCAGAATTTACAGAGAGGTTCTACAAATTGAAATGAAAAACGATAACCTACTAAAAATGAGCAAAATATGTGAAATATATTTTGAAAATATATGAAAATATCATTCATAAAAATAAAAGATGAATGGCTAGTACTTATATGACAGTGTGCTCAATCTGACAAGTTGTCAGGGAAATGCAAATTAAAACAATGATAAAGTATTATCCCATACCGATGATACTCATATAAATCTGAAGTCAAGTAACTCCAAAAGGCTCGGTAAAGATGTAGCAAATTTAGATATTTCATATAGTGTGGGAGTGGGAGTTGATACATTCTTTTGGAGGGCAATTGATAATATTTAATAAATTGTATTTTTTATAGACTTTGTTTTTGCCTTTTCCTTTCCTTTATTTTTTTTTATAACAGAATTATTTTTATTTTATTTTAATTTACAATATTGTATTGGTTTTGCCATACATCAACATGAATCCACCACGGGTGTACACGAGTTCCCCATCCTGAACCTCCCTCCCACCTCCCTCCTCGTACCATCCCTCTGGGTTATCCCAGTGCACCAGCCCCAAGCATCCTGTATCCTGCATCGAACCTGGACTGGCGATTCGTTTCTTATATGATATTACACATGTTTCAATGCCATTCTCCCAAATCATCCCATCCTCTCCCTCTCCCACAGAGTCCAAAAGACTGTTCTATACATCTGTGACTCTTTTGCTGTATCGCATACAGGATTATCGTTACCATCTTTCTAAATTCCATATATATGCATTAGTATACTGTATTGGTGTTTTTCTTTCTAGCTTACTTCACTCTGTGTAATAGGCTCCAGTTTCATCCACCTCATTAGAACTGATTCAAATGTATTCTTTTTAATGGCTGAGTAATACATATACACATATACATTGTGTATATGTACCACTGCTTTCTTATCCATTCATCTGCTGATGGACATCTATGTTGCTTCCATGTCCTGGCTATTGTAAACAGTGCTGTGATGAACACTGGGGTACATGTGTCTCTTTCAATTCTGGTTTCTTCAGTGTGTATGCCCAGCAGTGGGATTGCTGGGTCAAAAGGCAGTTCTATTTCCAGTTTTTTAAGGAATCTCCACACTGTTCTCTATAGTGACTGTACTAGTTTGCATTCCCACCAACAGTGTAAGAGGGTTCCCTTTTCTCCACACCCTCTCCAGCATTTATTGCTTGTAGACTTTTGGATCGCAGCCATTCTGACTGGCATGAAATAGTACCTCATTGTAGTTTTGATTTGCATTTCTCTGATAATGAGTGATATTGAGCATCTTTTCATGTGTTTGTTAGCCATCTGTATGTCTTCTTTGGAGAAATGTCTATTTAGTTCTTTGGCCCATTTTTTGATTGGGTTGTTTATTTTTCTGGAATTGAACTGCAGGAGTTGCTTGTATATTTTTTGAGATTAGTTGTTTGTCAGTTGCTTCATTTGCTATTATTTTCTCCCATTCTGAAGGCTGTCTTTTCACCTTGCTTATAGTTTCCTTTGTTGTGCAGATGCTTCTAATTTTAATTACGTCCCATTTGTTTGTTTTTGCTTTTATTTCCAATATTCTGGGAGGTGGGTCATAGAGGATCCTGCTGTGATTTGTGTCAGAGAGTTTTTTGCCTATGTTCTCCTCTAGGAGTTTTATAGTTTCTGGTCTTATGTTTAGATCTTTAATCCATTTTGAGTTTATTTTTGTGTATGGTGTTAGAAAGTGTTCTAGTTTTATTCTTTTACAAGTGGTTGACCAGTTTTCCCAGCACCACTTGTTAAAGAGATTGTCTTTTCTCCATTGTATATCCTTGCCTCCTTTGTCAAAGATAAGGTGTCCATAGGTGCGTGGATTTATCTCTGGGCTTTCTATTTTGTTCCATTGATCAATATTTCTGTCTTTGTGCAGTACCATACTGTCTTGATGACTGTGGCTTTGTAGTAGAGCCTGAAGTCAGGCAGGTTGATTCCTTCAGAACCATTCTTCTTTCTCAAGATTTCTTTAGCTATTTGAGGTTTTTTGTATTTCCATAAAAATTGTGAAATTATTTGTTCTAGCTCTGTGAAAAATACTGTTGGTAGCTTGATAGGGATTGCATTGAATTATAGATTGCTTTGGGTAGTGTACTCATTTTCACTATATTGCTTCTTCCAGTCCATGAACATGGTACATTTCTCCATCTATTAGTGTCCTCTTTGATTTCTTTCACCAGTGTTTTATAGTTTTCTATATAAAGGTCTTTAGTTTCTTTAGGTAGATATATTCCTAAGTATTTTATTCTTTTCGTTACAATGGTGAATGGAATTGTTTCCTTAATTTCTCTTTCTATTTTCTCATTGTTAGTGTATGGGAATGCAAGGGATTTCTGTGTGTTGACTTTATATCCTGCAACTTTACTATATGCATTGATTAGCTCTGGTAATTTTCTGGTGGAGTCTTTAGGGTTTTCTATGTAGAGGATCATGTCATCTGCAAATAGTGAGAGTTTTACTTCTTCTTTTCCAATTTGGATTCCTTTTATTTCTTTTTCTGCTCTGATTGCTGTGGCCAAAAACTTCCAAAACTATGTTGAATAGTAGTGGTGAGAGTGGGCACCCTTGTCTTGTTCCTGACTTTAGGGGAAATGCTTTCAATTTTTCACCATTTAGGATAATGTTTGCTGTGGGTTTGTCATATATAGCTTTTATTATGTTGAGGTATGTTACTTCTATTCCTGCTTTCTGGAGAGTTTTTATCATAAATGGATGTTGAATTTTGTCAAAGGCTTTCTCTGCATCTATTGAGATAATCATATGGCTTTTATTTTTCAATTTGTTAATGTGGTGTATTATATTGATTGATTTGTGGATATTGAAGAATCCTTGTATCTCTGGGATAAAGCCCACTTGGTCATTGTGTATAATCTTTTTAATGTGTTGATGGATTCTGATTGCTAGAATTTTGTTAAGGATTTTTGCATCTATGTTCATCAGTGATATTGGCCTGTAGTTTCTTTTTTTGTGGCATCTTTGTCAGGTTTTGGTATTAGGGTGATGGTGGCCTCATAGAATGAGTTTGGACGTTTACCTTTCTCTGCAATTTTCTGGAAGAGTTTGAGCAGGATAGGTGTTAGCTCTTCTCTGAATTTTTGGTAGAATTCAGCTGTGAATTAGTCTGGACCTGGGCTTTTGTTTGCTGGAAGATTTCTGATTACAGTTTCAATTTCTGTGTTTGTGATGAGTCTATTAAGATTTTCTATTTCTTCCTGGTTCAGTTTTGAAAAGTTGTACTTTTCTAAGAATTTTTCCATTTCTTCCACGTTGTCCATTTTATTGGCATATAATTGCTGATCGTAGTCTCTTATGATCCTTTGTATTTCTGTGTTGTCTGTTGTGATCTCCCCATTTTCATTTCTAATTTTATTGATTTGATTTTTCTCCTTTTGTTTCTTGATGAGTCTGGCTAATGGTTTGTCAATTTTATTTATCGTTTCAAAGAACCAGCTTTTGGCTTTGTTGATTTTTGCTATGGTCTCTTTTGTTTCTTTTGCATTTATTTCTGCCCTAACTTTTAAGATTTCTTTTCTTCTACTAACCATGGGGTTCTTTATTTCTTCCTTTTCTAGGTGCTTTAGGTGTAGAGTTAGGTTATTTATTTGACTCTTTTCTTGTTTCTTGATGTATGCCTCTATTGCTATGAACTTTCCCCTTAGCACTGCTTTTACAGCGTCCCACAGGTTTTGGGTTGTTGTGTTTTCATTTTCATTGATTTCTATGCAAATTTTGATTTCTTTTTTGATTTCTTCTGTGGTTTGTTGGTTATTCAGCAGCATGTTGTTCAGCCTCCATATGTTGGAATTTTTAATAGTTTTTCTCCTGTAATTGAGATCTAATCTTACTGCATTGTGGTCAGAAAAGATACTTGGAATGATTTCAATTTTTTTGAATTTACCAAGGCTAGCTTTATGGCCCAGGATGTGATCTATCCTGGAGAAGGTTCCATGTGCGCTTGAGAAAAAGGTGAAATTCATTGTTTTGGGGTGAAATGTCCTATAGATATCAATTAGGTCTAACTACTCTATTGTGTCATTTAAAGTTTGTGTTTCCTTGTTAATTTTCTGTTCAGTTGATCTATCCATAGGTGTGAGAGGGGTATTAAAGTCTCCCACTATTATTGTGTTATTGTTAATTTCCCCTTTCATACTTGTTAGTATTTGTCTTAAATATTGCAGTGCTCCTATGTTGGGTGCATATATATTTATAATTGTTATATCTTCTTCTTGGGTTGATTCTTTGATCATTAGGTAGTGTCCTTCTTTGTCTCTTTTCACAGCCTTTGTTTTAAAGTCTATTTTATCTGATATGAGTATTGCTACTCCTACTTTTTTTTGGTCTCTATTTGCATGGAATATCTTTTTCCAGCCCTTCGCTCTCAGTCTGTATGTGTCCCCTGTTTTGAGGTGGGTCTCTTGTAGACAACATATATAGGGTTCTTGTTTTTGTATCCATTCAGCCAGTCTTTGTCTTTTGGTTGGGGCATTCAACCCATTTATGTTTAAGGTAATTATTGTAAGTATGATTCCGTTGCCATTTATTTTATTGTTTTGGTTTTGAGTTTATACACCCTTTTTGTGTTTCCTGTCTAGAGAAGATCCTTTAGCATTTGTTGGAGAGCTGGTTTGATGATGCTGAATTCTCTCAGCTTTTGCTTGTCTGTAAAGCTTTTGATTTCTTTTTATAGACTTTTTAACCCAGCAATTATTTGCTAGGTACAAACCTTGAAGAAATTTTCACACATGTGAAAAAGAAGATGTATACTTAAATGCCCTTTATATTATTGTGTGTGATTGGGAAAAAATTAAAAACATCTAAAAGTTAAAAGCACCTTTCCAGCATCAAAGGTAATAAATAAATTGTGATAGAGTCACAAAATAAAAAGCTATATGATTATTAATGTAACTGTTCTAATACAGCACATATCAAATTAACTAAGTCTCCAAAACCTTCTAAAATCAAAATGCAGACAAGTACACACAGTATGATAACTTTTACCAAATACAACAACGTACAAGATAAAAGAGTGAGTAACATGATTGGTGAGGAACCTGTAGGGAAAAAATGTTTATGTGAAGGGAGAAACGTTGTCAACATGTGATCCAAGGTACACTGAGGCCTAGAGTAGGGAAGTCTGTATGTGAAAGGGGAAGTATATTGGAGAAGCTTTGAATGTTGCTGTGTTTTCATTGTCTGATCAGGTAACTACTGGCAAGGTTTCTTTTCAAGGCTACTGCCTGAGAGAAAATATCCATCATTTAAGAAACAAGAGTCTTTGCAGTCTGTCCTGAGGAACAGAAACATCAGTTACTGTTCTCTTTGGTATGGACATCCTGTAGAGGGAAAGATGTGGGTGCCCCTTCTAATTTTGGAACATGCCTTCTGAGAGCAGGAGTTTACTATCTCTGGCACAGTCTATCACTGTCTTAGGTGCTTATAAAATGTATGCTGAATAAATGTTTCTATTTCATTAATCATTGGTTTATTGGCTAACATTTATCCAGAACTTATGATTTGTCATGCTCTATGTTAAGAATTGCTTATGTGTGGTCTTATTTAGTTCTGTGTGTAGCCTGTCAATTAAGGAGTATGATTATTTCCACTTTATAGAAAGGTTTTCAGCAAAAATATTAACTAAAACAACAAGACAAGTTATTATTCTTCAGATTAGAGCTGTTTGGAGAAGCTCTTCCATTTTGAAACCTATAAACTAACCTGGTATTTCCTGTTGATCTAATGAAACAAATCGATAGTGGCCAGGGCTGACATGTTGAGCTATATCAGTTGGGCCTTCCCAAGTCATTGCAGCCCATCTGTTATGTGAAAGGTCATTTTATTGGCCTCTGTTCTTTGTCCCTTCCTTGATATTTTTTTCCTTCTCTCTTTTCTCTCCTTTCCATTTTTGTATTGCATATTTCCACTTCTTTCTGAAAAATGAGGAGTGTACTTTTCATGTGTTTGCCTTTGTTCTTGGTATTGTGACCTGTTTTGGTCTATGGAGCATGGGAAGAGGTGAAAGAGTTCCATTTCTAAGTCTAGATCTTAAAAGACCTGGTGTGTTTCCACTTATCCTCTTCTAGTCCTGTCATTTCCTTGAGAATAGTTTTCCCTGGGTATCTCTTACCCCCTCAGTCTGTGCCCAGAATGAACTCATGTGAATCAGGACTGCCTCAAGTGACTACTCACCAAAGGTTGCAGCACAATGTAGAGTGGCTGCAACCCCAAAAACTTAAAGCTGAGCCATACCATGAGAAATAATGTGTGTTGTTGGTGCTTGTTGCCTATGCAGCAATAAAGTTCAAATGCCTACCTTTTTTTTTTTTTTTAATTAGGAGTGGAGGTAGAAGTGTTTGAGGGGCGTGGCCATCTCAGGATTCACATTTTCTGTCATTACAGCCTGTTAATACCAAGGCACAGTGTTATTTTCTCCTTCCATTAGGTTTCCTTTCTCGAGCCTTTTTCTTTTGCCTAAATCAGGTTTAATAGGGTTGTTAACGTGAGCCAGCATGGTAAAGCTTTTTTGCAATAAAGCATGTCACATTGTGCTGAAGTAAGCACCAGAAAGAACAACCAAAGCAACAAAACAAAAAGATAGAGCTGAGAGGAAGCCAGTGTGGATTAGAAAGGTTTGATTTGATATCTGAGAATAGATAAGGTGCAGAGAGATTACTTTCATTCATTCCTCACATCAGCTGGCTCTCCTACTGGTGTCAAGTTTAGAGCATAAGAAAGTATTTGTGGCAAAGAAAGAGACATTCTAAGGAGCTTGTATGTATAATGCCTAGAACATGTCAAGATCTTACCAGATCTTGGTCAAGTAAATGAACAAGAGAATAAATCCTTCATGAACAAAAAAAGAGCTGATCAATGAATGGGTAGAAAAAAAAAAATTGTCCAGAAAAAAGGTTACCAGTGGTAACAACAACAATACCACTAGCAAGATGATTTCTTAAACATTTTCAGTGTGGCAAGACCCAAATTCAGTGTTTTTCTTCCTTTTTCCCATCAAATCCTCAGAATGCCCTGATGATGTAAGTGAAATTGAGCCAAAAAATGAGAGCACTGAGGGTTAAACAATTAGCTCGAAATGAAATAGGTAGTAAATTCTAGGTTTGAGATGCTATTCTCAGTTTCTCTATTCCAAGTAAATTTCAGATTTACAGAAACCCACTCTTTGAATTGCTTTTATTTTTGTTGACTACTTCCTATTTTATTGGTGAGACAGCTTATGCTTAAAAAGATATGGAAGTCTTACATAAGCCCCTTGAATAAGTGACATTGGAGAGTATGGAGATAGAGAGCACCTAGGATTTGCACTATGGAAACAGCAAATTGGGGGAGAAGAGGTGTGATTCCAAGGCCAAGGATGCCAGCATTGAAAACAACACCAGTGCTGCAATCTGAAATCAGATTTTGATAGCCACAGGAAGCTCAGACACTGGTCATCTTTGCTCTGCCATGCTGACTCTTCCTCCTGAAGGCAAGGGTCTATCTGTGTTCTGCTGCTTACTTAGGCAGCCTCTCTGGGAGAATGCCATTGTCTTTATACACTGTGATTCTTGTGAAGAAAAGTTTTAATTTCTTCTCAACAAATATTCTTTCTTAACTCTCCTCACTGCCAATTATGTTGAGAATTATACTGCTTAGTGTTTTATTTCCCTGGTCTGGAATTTCTCAACCCCATTAACCTTGTCTTTACTTACATTTGCACTCATATAATTCTTCTTCTCTTTCCTTGTCCTCTTCCTTCCTTCTCCCCACCCCACCCATCCTTCTTCTTTGGGGAGGTGGTTGCCTTGTGAACTGTAGGATGTTTAACAGATGCACTGGCCACTCCTCAGTGTTGCAAGAACGTCCTACCCATCAATCCCTGTTTGTGACAACAAAAACTGTCTAGCTCAATTAACAGAGAAGGCAATGGCACCCCACTCCAGTACTCTTGTCTGGAAAATCCCATGGGCAGAGGAGCCTGGTAGGCTGCAGTCCATAGGATCGCTAAGAGTCAGACACGACTGAGCGACTTCACTGTCACTTTTCACTTTAGTGCATTGGAGAAGGAAATGGCACCCCACTCCAGTGTTCTTGCCTGGAGAATCCCAGGGACGGGGGAGCCTGGTGGGCTGCCGTCTATGGGGTCGCACAGAGTCGGACACGACTGAAGTGACTTAGCAGCAGCAGCAGCAGCTCAATTAAAATTTTAATTCTTAAGATTCTAGGGTGCTCATTAAGTTAACTTATCAATTATATTCTTCAGCACAGGAGTATCAGATTCCATCTTGAGAACAAATGTTAATGGAATGGTAATTAGAGAAAAAGAAATAATGAAAGAACCCTAGGCAGTAAGGGGCAGGGAGGTTTCAGGCATAAAGATATTGACAGCAAAGACTTGAAGTGACAGAGGCCAATTTCTTTCTTTACATTTTCCCTCTGCTTTTCTCTTTATATTCAAATATTTCCTGTTGATCTACATGTATGTTTCTATCATGTAATTCTGAGATAGGAATACTAAAATAACCCTCACATTTAATGTCTTTTGAGGAAATATTTAAATAAGACATAGTCCTGCATCTTTGGAACTTACATGCATGTTAAGAGACTCAGGTTCTTGTGATCCTTTCATAACCCAAATCTTTTCTTGCTGATGTTGCCTTGTCTTGTCCTGCATCAGACATAAACATATGAAACACTTCTCTTCAAGTATTTCAATACTCAGCCATTCAAGGTCACAATTTAGGTAAAAGGCTAACAACTTTTAACCTAAAAGTGAACTGTCAACTATTTACTTTCCTTAATAGAAAGAGTATTCAGCTATTGAAACTCCATTAAGGACTTAATTGTAGGGTGCTAATAGATATGGGAAAAGGAAGGCTTGCCTGCATTAGTTTAATTTGAAAATGAAGATTAAAGTCCTGATTTGTTATGCTACATCAGGCTGTAAGCACCATGGCTCGTTTATATAAAACAATAAGGTTCACTGGCTCTCAGACCATCAAGGGCCACTAGGTTTTTTCACTTTTACATTTTTGTTTTATATTGGAGTATAGCTGATTAACAATGTTGTAATAGTTTCAGGCGAATAGCGAAGGGACTCAGCCTTATATATGCATGTATCCCTTCTTCTCCAAATGTCCCTCCCATGCAGGCTGCTATGTAACATTGAGCTGAGTCCCCTGTGCCCGCAGGGTTTCTTAAGGATCTTGTCTCCCTGGGGCAGTTTCCTTCATCCATCAGTCCCTTCAGTCCCATGTGTCCACTCAAGAGCAGGATGACTGGTTGCTCCCACTTTCACTGCCAGTTATTTTTCAGGACAGACTTTTTCACATTTCACAGGTTCTGCAGGAGAAAAATGCATTTTGACCATAGTGATATTCTTTATCCATATCACATTCACTGATGATCTGTTAGCCACTGGAAATGATACCAAGGAGCGAAATTCTCTTTAGGAAAAGGAGAAGCTTTCTTGTGATGAATATTCTAAGACATCCCAATGAATAACTCTTTGTGTTCCTCTATATTTATCATCACATCCTCTTACACATTTTTACATTTTCTCTTTGATGTAGAATCATGAAACTTGGTTATCAAGTGTCATTTCCATATTACAAGTGAGGAAACTGGAGCTCAGAAGGGTTGAGTAACTTGCCTGGCTCTAGTCACTCACTCCTTCTACTCATCCCCCTAACAATGGCCAGAAGGTTTATATTAGTTTCTAGGGATGTCCTGGCGTAGTACCCAAAGTGCCACGAACTAGGCTACTTATAAAAACTGAAGTATACTGTAAGTCTTTTCTGTCTCTTGTGTTTCCTGCCTAGAAAAGTTCCTTTAGCATTTGTTGTAAAGCTGGTTTGGTGGTGCTGAATACAGAAAATAAACCCAAAACAACTAAGAAAACCTTAGTAGGATCATATATATTGATCATTATCTTAAATGCAAATGGATTAAACACACACACCAACCAAAAGACATAGACTGGCTGGGTGGATGAAAACATGTGCATATATGCACTTCTACTTACCACATCACACTGTTTTACCCCCCATATTTTATGTAATTATTCTATATTGTTAGGTGAATCATGTTCCTGTTATGGCTTGCAATTGTAATTATCTTTTATATTTTGTCTGGCTATTGATTGTGAAAACTGATAAACATCTTTTACTATTGTACAAAAAAACCCTGAAATTTATTGTCTTACAGTTTTAGAGGCTAGAGTCTGAAACCCAACTTTGGCAGGGTTGATTCCATCTGAGGACTATTGGGGAAGACCTGTTCTAGATCTTCTTCCTTGGGCCGTCAATGGCTTTATTCATGTTAACATGATGTATACACATGATATAATAATCCTTGTATGTGAGTCTGTTTCTGAATATCCTCTTTCTATAAGGACATTAGTCACATCAGATTTCAGCACACCCTGATAACCTTATTTATAACATTAACTGTGAAGACACTATCTCCAAAATAGGTCTCATTCTGAAGGTACTGGGGATTAATGAAGAGTCCAACATATGAGTTTGGGGCAAAACAATTCAGTCCATAACAGAGAAATTCATTAAAATAAATCTGATTAAACCACTCCTCATTGGCTATGGAAAAATACAAGTTTCTTACAATGGGCCACAAGCCACTTCTTGACATGACCCTTGTCTACAGCCTCAGCCTTATATCTCTTTTTTTTTCCCCTATGTATAGATTTTTAAAAAATTGAAGTGTAATTGATTCACAATGCTGTGCTAGTTTCAGGTATATAGCAAAGTGATTCAGTTATACATATATAGGTTTTTTTTTTTTTCGATTCTTTTCCCTTAGATGGCTATTACAAAATATTGAGTGTAGTTCCCTATGCTATACAGTAGGCCCTTGGTGATTATCTGTTTTATCTATATATCTATATCTATATCTATATCTATATATATATATCTCAACCAAGTAGAGTATATATATATACTCATCTTAAACTAATTTATCCCTCCCCTGCTTTCCCTTTTGTCAACCATAAGCTTGTTTTCTGTGTCTGTTTATATTTTGTATATAAGTTCATTTGTATCATTTTTTTTCGATTCCACATATAACGGAAAGCATATAATAGTTGTCTTTCTTTGTCTGGCTTACTACACTTGGTATGATAATCTCTAGGTCCATCCATATTGCTGTCGCTTGTTGTTGTTCAGTTGATCAGTCATGTCTGTCTCTTTGAGACCCCATGGGCTGCAGGACACCAGGCTTTCCTATCCTCTGCCATCTTCAAGAGCTTGCTCAAACTCAGGTTCATTGAGTTGATGATGCCATCCAACCATCTTGTCATCTGCTGTCCCCTTATCCTCCTGCCTTCTATCTTTCCCAACATCAGGGTCTTTTCCATTGAGTCACCTCTTCACATCAGGTGGCCAAAGTATGGGAGCTTCAGCTTTAGCATCAGTCCTTCCAATGAATATTCAGGACTGATTTCCTTTAGGATTGACTGGTTTGCTCTCCTTGCAGGCAAGGGACTTTCAAGGGTCTTTTTCCTACACCACAGTTTGAAAGCATCAGTTCTTGGGTACTCAGCCTTCTTTATGGTCCCACTCTCACACCCATACATGACTACTGGAAAAAACCATAGCTTTGACTGTACAGATCTTTGTTGGCAAAGTAATGGCTCTGCTTTTTAATATGCTGTCTAGGTTTGTCATAGCTTTTCTTCCAAGGAGCAAGTGTCTTTTAATTTCATGGCTGCAGTCACCATCTGCAGTGCTTTCGGAGCCCAAGAAAATAGTCTTTCACTGTTTCCATTGTTTCCCCATCTATATGCCATGAAGTGATGGGACTAGATGCGATGATCTTAGTTTTCTGAATGTTGAGTTTTAAGCCAACTTTTTCCCTCTCCTCTTTCACCTTCATCAAGAGGCTGTTTAGTTCCTTCTAGCTTTCTGCCATAAGGGTGGTGTCATCTGCATATCTGAGGTTATTGATATTTCTCCCGGCAGTCTTGTTTCCAGCTTGTGATTCATCCAGCCCAGCATTTCACATAATGTACTCTGCATATAAATTAAGTAAACAGGGTGACAAAATATAGCCTTGACGTACTCCTTTCCCAAATCTGAACCAGTCTGTTGCTGTACATTCAGGCTAATCTCTTACTTCTGCACAGCAGGAACTCTAGCCACACTGAACTACTTGGTGAAAATCATTTATTTTTATCAAGTGCTTAAGTACTCTGCTAAGTGCTTCATATGTATGCATAATGTAAATATGGTATGCTGATCCTGTTATTACCACCCTATCATGAATTCATTTATCCATCCATTCATTTATTCAAAATAGTTTTGGGATGTCTGTTATATAATGAAGCAATATTCAAGGTGCTAGAGGTACCATTGCCAATAAAATGGGAAAAAAATCCTTAGCCTAACAAACTTATATTCTAGTGAAAGAAAATGGATAAGATAATAATAAATTAAAGCTTTAACTATTAAACAGCAGGAAGAAAATGGGACAGAGATGAATGTGCTTCAGAGACAAGATGCAGTTTTTTAAACTGTAAAGTGAAAGTGGCTCAGACAAGTTCAACTTTTTTGTGACCCCATGGATTATACAGACCATGGAATTCTCCAGGCCAGAATACTGGAGTGGAGATCTTCTCCAGGGGATCTTCCCAAGCCAGAGATCTAAGCCAGGTTTCCCACATTGCAGGCAGATTCTTTACCAACTGAGCCACAAGGGAAGCCTAAGAATTCTGGAGTGGGTAGCTTATCCCCTCTCCAGGAGATCTTCCTGTCCAGGGAATCAAACCAGGATCTCCTGCATTACAGGTAGATTCTTTACCAACTGAGGTATCAGGGAAGCCATTTAAAATGGCATGAAATAATTTTTTCTTATGAGAATGTTGATAAAAACTCTGCATTTAGAATCCACAAATGTTATTCTGAAATAATTTCAAATGTGTAAAGAAGTTGCAGAAAAAAATTGCAAAAAAATCATATAACTCCTTAATCCAGAGCTCGCTATTGTTCATTTGTCAGAATTTGCTCAAGTTTTTCCTTCTCTCTTTCTCTACTTCTAGTTCTGTATTTCAGAAACATATGATACTATAAGTAATATATACTTGTTACTTCAACAAATTAACATTCTTAAGAGTTTTTATTAAGGTAATATTAATCTTATCTCAGCAAGAACTTGGCTATGCTTTTTACCTTATACATCAATATAAAATTCAATTATTTTTCAAATTATTGAGCACCACACTCTGCTCTTACAAATTGGATGCTAATTAATACTCCTTTAGTTGTTCATTTTTTTAGAATCTTCTTTTTTATTCCTGTCAGGGCCAGTGAAAGTATGTAAATTCCATTAATTGCTTTTACTAACTCACTAAATAGATTGTAGAACAAAGTAGTAATTTTGAAAATTATAGCTATCCAATACCACACTTCAAAAATTGCAGTATTCTAAAGGATATTGTTAAATAGACAGTAATTAAAAATTGCAAGGAGACTGCTTCACAGAAAGATTTGTGATAATTGTAATGAATTTCTGAAATAAAATAAACACATCTTTAAAGGATATTTCTAACCTTGAAGTTCTGTGAAATTACAACCATCGAAATGGTGGAAAGGAAGGGCTATATTATTTAACATGTTTTCTTATGATGAATATTAGAGAATATCTAAAATGTTTGAGCATATTTAAGAAATTTATTGCAATCTAAAGGTGTTCAATTCTAACCTAATTTTAAATTCAACTCTAATCTAAAGTTGTTATATTCCCATTTCATAGATGAGACAACTGAGCCCTGGGGTTATTCAGTAATTTATGCTCCTCTAATGGGAACATTCCAGACAAAGGGACTCTTGTGAAAACGTGAAGTTAAAGAAATGTGGTGGGAGTTGCACATAACAAACACCTGGCTGGTGTATAAGGATGGAGGGAAAACGGTTTGAGCTGAGGCCGTGAGGTAGGAAGGATGGTGCATGTGGGGTTTTCCTGGAAATGTTAAGGATCTGGGGCATCAGCCATTGTGGTTTGAAAGTATCACTCTTGTCACACAGAATAATTGCGTGGAGGAAATGAGTGGGTGAAAAGATGCTAGGACCCTGCAGATGTTTTGGGAGATGATGATGATGGCGATGATGAGGAGGAGGATCATGACAGTGAAACTGATGATAATCATAATGACGGGAATGCTGTGGACCCAAAAAGGGAGAGTTCATTTGTGGGTGATTTAATAGGGAGAGTGACAGAGATCAGTTATCGATTGCCAAGAAGGTTGATGATGAGGGAACGAGAGGTATCAGGATGATTGCCAGGTTTTCAGAACTGCTCAACTGTGTGGAAGTTGGCAGAGGGCACTAGAGAAAGAGAAATGAGCAGCTAATTTTCTGAATTTGTTCTAGGATCTCAAGGGCTGGTCTGAGACATATAGAAAAGGTATTTCAATATACAGATAAGGAGTTAAGAACAGATGTCTGGACTGTAAGTTTGAAAGCAAAAGTAAGGAACATTTTAAAAATCAAGTATTTCATAAGGAGTCCTTCAGACTACTCATACCAGAAACCCTTGCATATCTATCTCATAACTCAGTAGTTTTTCAGGCTTTAAGATACATCAGAGTCACCTAGGTACAGTGTAGTAAGGAAGATGGAAGCTCTGAAATTCCCACTATCTTATTTTGAATCAACTTGGACACTTTCTAGAATAAATGAGCAACTTAGCCTCTGTGTTGCACTTATTTTTTTCTCTGTAAAATGGAGATAATGGTTACTGTATTGAATTTCTTGAAGATTACATGAGAAAATGTTGATGATAAGTTGGTTTGTATAAAGTCTTCAGAGCACTTAATGGCACTTAGCAAATGGTCAAAAAAGGGTAAGTTAGTCATTATTAGAGGAAGGCATAGCAACCTACTCCAGTTGGTGATTGTTGCCTGGAGAATCCCATGGACAGAGGAGCCTGGAGGCTATGATCCAAAGTGTTGCAGAGTCAGACACAACTGAAGTGACTTAACATGCACACACACAGCCATTATTATCATCCAGATAATCATTAAAATGCAGATTCATGGATCATCAACTCAGAATTTTGATGTAAATGTCATGTTACTGGCTAGTGTGGTTATTTCATTGTGGATATGGTTGTGTTTTGATTTGGAGGTAGAGGGTGAATTGGAACTCAGTGGTTCTGGCTAGGATACTTCTGGACCCTACCATATTTATTAAAATATAGTGTCTTTGTTCACAGGCCAAGAAATCTATATTTTAAAATCAACACACAGTGTCTTGGTGATGTTGATCTACAGGCATGCTTGAGAGGGATTATATTAGACAGGAGTTTGTGATTCTCATTATGTCAGGGCTGGATGTCTGCCACAGTGTTCAGTCTCCCTTTTATAGCAGAGATTATTTTGTTGGGAAGCGACTGGTCAGCCAGTGACCACAATGCATGCCAGGTGTAAATATATAACTAGTACTGACTAATGGATTGTAAATGGAAGTGATGTTGTCAGAACTGGACTGCTTCTAAGAAGAAGTCAAATCTTTTCACTTTGGCTCACCTAGGCAGAGAACAATAAGCCCTAGGTGATGCTAGAGCCATAGAAGAAAGGAATCTAGGGCATTGAGTTGATAAGAAGTTGGTTTGTCATTATATGAATAAGAAAATAAAAAGATTATGCAAATGAGAAAAAAGTTTCTAATATTTTATGTTAGAGAAAATTTGGCAATTACTTCTTACAGTAGTTGGTGTTACTCTACTAATTGCTCTAGAAGGTGAGATTTCTCCACAAAGCCAACATTTATCAAAAGCTCCTTGGTGAACAGTATCATTCCTTCACAATCAGTATGCTAGACTCTTAAGATACAAACACTAAAGAGATCTCTTGTTTGGTTCTTGAAACATAAGTCTGTATGTGAACAACCTTAATGTTTCAGTTATCACTGGTTGCTTTTATTTTTGTTGTTGATTTAGAGTATATTGTTATTAGGAAAATAAGTGTGCATTCAGAGGAAACTTTTACATTTCCTTAGTAGAATTTGAACATAAATTACTAACAATTGGTAACTTTGTGTTTAGTATCACACTGTTCTCTGTGAGCTTGGGAAACCTTCCATGCTGTTGGTTTTTGCCTAAAAGTAGGAGATGAGTTTGCATCTCTTTAGACAACCAATGCTTATTTTTATAAAATAAAACAATGTTGTTTGAATATGGATCATTACTTAAAGCAGTAAAAAAAAACATTGCCAAGCAGTGTAAACATCAATACTCATGAGTTATTATTCTTTTAAGAATGTTGGTTAAATTTACATATAGATTAAACTTAGAATTTATGAAATGTGATTTTCTTTCAGTGTGATGGCATAATGCCACTGGTGTTTTATGGACAGTGTTCTTGTACAGAATGCACTTATGTTTTTCCGTGGGACTGAGGACGTGGAAGACCACATCACTGGCAGAACCCATGGCATTAAATTGCAAATTGAATTTGAGATGGCAGAAAAAAGACTTGGAGAGTGACTGAAAGCTGGAAATTAGAACTACATGGAGCTAACACATGTTCTAGGAAACTGATAATGAAGCTACTTCTTCGTTAAAGGGAATTTACAGAGAGCAGGTTTCATTTTTCATGTTACATGTCTGGTAGCTGCCTTTGATAAGTACTAAACTTGTTTTGTGTAGATGATGTCAATCTCCTTTCCTAGGGGTTTATTACACACAAGCACACACACACGCACACACACACATGTGCACACACACTTGGGTTGGGTCCTCTCTCCCACATAGCCTGATTGTGGATAGAAATGAAATCAGACCCTCATGCTTCATCTTGATTGTTAGTGCTTCACACATTTAATGACTTTTACCTGCAGCTTTAGTGATAGAATCTAACTTCTTTGGCAGATCCTACAACATTAAATTACAAATTGATTTTGAGATGCAACAAGAAGATGTGGCAGTTACTGAGGACTGGAAATTAGAATGACATGTAGTTAATACATGTGACCCAAGAAACTGCTCTCTAATGCAGATTTATGAACAGTAGGTTTAATTTTGGAGGTCATATGTTGGTTATCAACCTTTGATCAACACTGACTCAGCTTGTTCTCTGCATGGAGAATTCACTAATCTCCTTTCCTGATCATTTATTGCACATGCACTCATGTGCACGTGCGCACGCACACACACACACACCTCCCACAGAGCCTGTGGTAAACAGAAACAAAATCTTTATGTTTTCACCTTGATTCTTTCATCCTTTACATCTCAATGGCTTTCCCATTGTGACTTAGGTGACAAAACCTATCTTTTCTGCTTCTTTCTTCCTTATTTTCTGATGACGTGTGATTTAATACAGTTTCTGAATAATCATTTTCTCTTATAACAACCATTGTCACAGAACCCACACATTTTGTGTTCTTCCTACTTCTCCCACTCTGACATTGGCTTAGTCCATTTTTCTTTCCAAACAGTTTCCTCAGCTGTTAAAAGGGCATCTGCAGTAAATTGGAATGTGGATCTTCTTGAATCATTCAGACAATGAAACAAATATCATTATGTCTCTTTTTCTAAGTCTGTGTCTGTTACTTTCACCACTGTCATTTAATTGCTGAGAGAGGAAGGGATGGATTTTTTTGTCTTATGGGGGTCTTTCCCAGTGAACAGCGTAACCTCCTTAAATAAACATGAAGATAGGAGTTAGGCTTTGTGGGAGAAAGGAACAGGAAATTAACTAGCAGGTAATGCACAGAATATTAACAAATCAATCAGCAAGTTTTGATTATTATGTGATTTCTCAAAATACAGTTCCCAGCTCAGCAGACTTACCTTGTTAAATATTAAGACTCTTAGACTTGACTCCAGACTCATAGCAAAAGGTCTGGAGGTGGTTCTTGGGAAGCCAGTTTAGAAACAAGATTCCCACACGATCCTAGCAATCATGTAATTATGAGAAGCACTGACCTAGTGTATAACTATTGCAGTGGTAGTTTTAAATTGGAATGAAAAAAAAATCAAATTTTCAAAATAAATGTGTTTTTTTTCATTTTGATATAGTAATGAAAATCCCTTTCCTTTCCCCCTAACCATATCCAGATTTCTCTTTTGCTGGAACTCAACAGAAGTAACTCTCACTCCTCCCCCATTCAGAACCAAGAATATGGTAAAACATCTCTGCAAGGTATAAAAACAAGTGTGCTTTCAAACATTGAAGATTCCTCTTGTAAGTAGAAAGATATAAATTATTAATAAGTAAATTAGGAAATCAACGAAAACTCAGTAAGCTCTAAAAGGAGTGTTGAGCCTCTATTCTTTAGATCCAAGAGTAGCCATGAAACTGGCAAAGTGAGTCACAGTCGTTGAAACCTGCCACAGAATTATCACCAGCTCCACAGAGTAGGCGTGAAACGAAAGCCTTTCCTGTGGGAGAGTGTTCTCTTTTATCAGTCCCAAGCCAAAAGCTACAGTTAAAACACCTTATTTATTATCTCCACCTTTATATGTGTTTTAACACCTGCATGATGTGATTTTCTTGTATCCCAGGGTTCATGTTTATCAAGTCTGTATTGATTTTTGTTTTTCACTAAATTAGAAACAAGCACTAGTATAATCTATAACTTTATTTTCAATATCCAAGAGTAAAGAGTAAAGTTTTTAGGGGGGTGGATGAAAAAAATCCCTTCAAATGTCTTAATTTTTCTGATGATTCTAGATCTCTAGATGGACTGTTTGTGAACCAGAGATTAGCTAGTGTACTTCTTGACTAGTATACTCACCTGAGTCATGTTGCCTTTATTTACTGTACATGCATCATATCTATGTTGTGTGTTTTGATGTGTATATTTTTTTACATACACAGCACACACAAACACATATGCACACCCTCACTCACTCCCGAGAATGTAGAAACTGGTAGATAATTGTGAGAAAACACAATTTATGTCTGAACTGTCTAATACTTGGTTCTATGAAATAAAAGTCTAAATTCTAATTGTGCAGAGCATCAACCTATGTCTTATTATTTCAGTATCTTTTCCTGAGAGTCAGTCTAAGATTTGTGTTGTTGGTTTTGTTTTGTTTTGCTTCCTTTTGTTTATCTAAAACAAAGAAGGAATGCTTATTAAAATAGAAATAATGAATGGGTAGTTTTGTTTTATCTTTCTATATTTACTCTCCTGTATCTTTTTTGTGATACTTATCTCCCTTTCTCTAAATTCTATAAGCTAATGCTTTTTGGACACTTAGTATATTCCATGATATTCCCTGAACTATGTAGCTTTATGCACGTAGTACTCAATGCACGTGACTACACAGAAGAGGTACCTGAATTTAGGAAAGAAAATAATTTATTTAGGGTAATAAAGCTAGTAAGCTAGTAAATGAACACCTTCATTCATTAATTTCACCAATATTTCAGTTCAGTCACTCAGTTGTGTCCGACTCTTTGCGACCCCATGAATCGCAGCACGCCAGGCCTCCCTGTCCATCACCAACTCCGGAGTTCACTCAGACTCACGTCCATCGAGTCAGTGATGCCATCCAGCCATCTCATCCTCTGTCGTCCCCTTCTCCTGCCCCCAATCCCCCCCAGCATCAGAGTCTTTTCCAATGAGTCAGCTCTTCGCATGAGGTATCCAAAGTACTGAAGTTTCAGCTTTAGCATCATTCCTTCCAAAGAAATCCCAGGGCTGATCTCCTTAAGAATGGACTGGTTGGATCTCCTTGCAGTCCAAGGGACTCTTAAGAGTCTTCTCCAACACCACAGTTCAAAAGCATCAATTCTTCGGCGCTCAGCCTTCTTCACAGTCCAACTCTCACATCCATACATGACCACAGGAAAAACCATAGCTTTGACTAGACGAACCTTTGTTGGCAAAGTAATGTCTCTGCTTTTGAATATGCTATCTAGGTTGGTCATAACTTTTCTCCCAAGGAGTAAGCGTCTTTTAATTTCGTGGCTGCAGTCACCATCTGCAGTGATTTTGGAGCCCAAAAAAATAAAGTCTGACACTGTTTCCACTGTTCGCCATCTATTTCCCACCGATATTTATGGCTCACTTATTATGTGTTGCTGTCCTTGGTCCTGAGATGTGTCAGTGAAATAAAGGGCACAGTCTCTGTCTTTCATTCTAAGGGGGAAAAACACAAATGCATATATAAGGACTATAAACACTATGAAGAAAAAATAAAACAACATAAAAATTAGAAGCTAGTGAGAGTGACTTGTTTGTGAGAATGTGACTGTGACATTTGAATTAAGGGAACTGAATGATGTGAAGTAATGACTTGTGGGTATTTGGAAGATTTGAAAATCTTAATGAGGCCAATAAGTGAGTAGGATTACTTCCTTGCCCTTCCCTGTAATCTCATTTTCCCTCTATTCTATCCTTTATTCTAGGTGTTTCATAATTTCTCTTTGTTTTCAAATGCATTACACATATGCACTCTCTTAATTTAGACTTTTCACCTGTGCCATACCTTTTATTCCTCCTGTAATTCTGGATGCCCAAGTTTTGTGTGGCTACTTTGTGCTTTCTGTCACAGGATGTATGTCCCGGTGACACAATATTTAGCAATTGTCTTTTTTTTAAACAGTTTTATCTGCTTTCTTTTTTTGTTGTTGTTAAAGAATATTATGACCCATAAAGGAAATAGATATGTAATCAAAAGGATGGAAAGCAGAATTTCAAACAGATGTTTGTACACCAGCGATCATAGTAGCATTATCACAATAAGCAAAAGGTGAAAACAACCTGTACCCCTCCTCCTTCCTTCTTCTTTTTTTGATAACAAGAACAAAAAACTTGAAACTCCGAGCCTCCTATGGGCAGCAACTTAGCTGGAATGTCATCATATAGTTTGTAGTGTTGTTACTCCAATTGTTAATTTTTTTAATTTTTATATTTTTATTTATTACTTTACAATATTGTATTGGTTTTGCCATACATTGACATGAATCCACCATGGGTGTACATGTGTTCCCCATCCTGAGCCCCCCTCCCACCTCCCTCCCCATCCCATCCCTCTGGGTCTTTTAAAAGTGATACTGGCTTCTCTTAGGTGGTCCTACTAAAATGTTTACTTAAAAAGTATTTAAATAATCCGATTTAAAGAAAATATCAAGAACAGTAATAATACAGATGAATCAAGGATATTTCAAACACCAGGAAGGTGTGATGAGAATGACTGAGGTGAATTAAAAGTCACCCCTAACTCTGGGGCCTCTGAACATCCCTGAGTTTGGGTCTGCCTTTGTCTGCAGCAGTGTGGTTGATAGCTGTCTCTCCCTGTCTATATCCATATCTACCCCTCCTTATGTTTGCTATGCCTTCCTCTCTTTCTTTCTGGCCTCTGCTTTCTGCTGGTGGCCCCATCTTGAACCTCTGCACATTCCTACATCTCAAACTCTGTCTTTGCATAACTGTCACCCCCATGATGCCAGGAGATAGAAGAAAAGTGGTGCTTTTTCCTGTTCCAGATAGATCTCCTGTGAAAAGTTCATAGTCTCTTGCTTTATTTTTCACCTCTGACTTTGCCCCTGAAAACTATGGAACTTTCTCCCCTCCTTCTTTAATTTCCAGTGTGGAGCTCAAGACAGTGGATGCTGACAGAGGTTATGAAAATACAAAGGGGTGACGACCTGCATCAGAGAGGACTGATACTTCGAACTGAAGTGTGTAGTGCATTTACTAATTTTTTCACCCCCACTGCTCCCAGCACGCATGCATACACACACACGTGTGCATGCACACACACATACACAGACACTCCATTTTATGTTTTAGAATTAGACCAAACCACAGTTATAGATACCATATCAGGGGAGATGGGCTATTGTAATCTGCTGAATGATTAACTGAGTTCTCCACTGAAAAGAAGTGTCAGATCACTTCACTTAGGGTGGGGACCTTGGAAATGGGACATGAGGGGTGTGTGTGTGTGTGTTTCTGTGTACCATTCTGGTAATCAAAATTATTTTTCTTCCTTTTTTTAACTGGAAGTTGAAAAGAATATGCTTATTTTTTTTTTTAAGCTTATGTTTGATGAAAGATATTTAACAAGTTTTGTCTTAACAGAGTTGACTTTCAAAGAGAATTGCACTTGAATTACTACTATAATATTAGAATTAAAATGTTTATCAATACAAAAACTGATTATCTTATAATTTCTTGGCTTTATGATCTTAAAGACCCCTTTCCCTTTCCTGTTCATGTTTTCTTCCTTGTTGTGCTGAGTTCTTCTCAAGTTAGCTTGAGAATTTCATGATTTAACCCTGCCTTAGTCTAGTGGTGGGTCCCAAAGCAGGTGGTCACCACACCATGTGAAGTCTCTCCCAAGTCTTCAGCACATCAGCATTACTACTGGTGGTGCTGCTGGAGGAACAGCCCAGGCAAACCAGCACATCCGTCACCCCACATCATCCCAAATCTCGAGTAACTTCTCATTGCCCAGAGAGTGTGGACTGAGAACCATCTCCCTGCCCAACCGCACTGTCCACTGCTTCTCCCTGCACCAGTCACACTGAACCTTCATCTGGTTCCCAAACCCCATGCGTGCTCATCCAGAACTGCTGATGTTCTAAAGCAAGTCTTCCTCCCCTCCAGACCACTCTTGCTGTCTTCCCTCAGCCTGCAGCTCATTTTGTCTCCACCATTCTTGTCTGTCGATATCCTCCCTGACTTCCCAGGCTTATCTGGTTCCACTCCCCGATTCCCCTCCTACTGCATTGTACTTCCAACTCCGCCTCTCATAGTGCCCAGACCTCACTGAGCTTCCTACCATATCAATAGTTGTCTGCACCAATCACTCCAAATAGATTGTGAGCACCTTGAGGGAGGGAGGGAGGGAAGGAGGTATCTTAGCCATCTGTCCAGTCATATCCTGGTAAATATTTGACAACTGGTTCTGCTGGGTATGTGTGGGGATGGGGGCAGTGAGCCTTGATTTGTAGTATCTGATGACCCCCGTTTTATAAATATTCCTACTGTTGTTGAGTTCCAGGTAACAATGTGAGTTGGAAAAAGATGCACCCAAGTGGCTCTTATGAATTCTAGGATGGTGAGCTCAATTTGACTGGGAAGCTTAAAATTATGATTTTGAACATATACTAAGTTTAGGCTAGTTGACCTCTGTGTGAAGATATGCTTAAATAATTAGAAATATTGAGTGGATTTCAGGGCCAGAGATAAAAATTCTTAAAGTCATTTGCTTATTTTTATTTGTGAACATCTAAGAAAGGTAAGAACAGAAAGAAAGTACCAGATGTTTTAAATTTTTCATGTAAAATGTGTTGAAATTATCTTTCTAGCTTTTTAAAATTTACATTTAGTATTTATAATTAAAGTGATTCAAAATTCAAAAAAAATAAATTAATAAAATTATTTTTAAAAGCATAAGCTGCACAGAGATTTACAAACCCAGGGCAGAAAAGCACAGAGATAAGATGGGGGTCGGACACAGAGCACAAGAAATCTAAACTCTGACTTGCCCACCAAAGACTCATTTCCATTGAGGGAGAGGGAAGGAAGAAGGGAGGGTGAGAGAGAGAGAATAACTAATGCACAGTCATATTCTGAATTAATCTCCAAGGAGAGGCTATTCAAGCATCACTGCAGACAGCTCGATGCAACAGGCTTTACATTTCACAGAAATCATGACAGTCAGAAAAGCTCCGAATGGAATGGATGCCCCTCTTCCCCAGTAAGAAAGCTATGATGAATGATAGGAGAGTGGCCTGGGCTGCTAGGTCTGCCCTGCTGTTTATCTGTCCATGTTCTGGTCTGCATCCTTCTTAATCCTTTCCTCTGGTCCCACTTTAGTAAGAGACATATATTCCTTGGCTCTGCTGTTCCCTAAATCTTGGCATTACTGCACACCTGACTACGGTTCACTAATTCCAGTATTCTCCTTCTGTCAGAAATGACAAATGGAATGGCACCCTTACAGCATTAGGACTGTGTCCCACTCACATCTGATGTCTTATCGCGTTGTGGCTCAATGGCTCACTTACACATTATTTTTGAAAAATCTTAGAAAAGTTTCTGATTTTCTTGAAATGTAGAAAAATAGTATTTATAATAAAGTATGCATATACATAAAAAATCTTAGAACAATATTCAATCAGTTTGTATTTTCAATCTGTTTTAAATCTGAGGTCAGTGTTTCTATGGGTAAAAATAGCTTTCTTTTCCTGTTATTTGCTTTATAGTCATTTGCCTCTCCTACTGGTCTTTGTGAATATACCCTTTGTCGGGTGAGCAGAAGATGGGAAGAATGCTGACCTCTGAGTCAGGAATCTGGGTTTTCTCCTCATCACCAGGTCCTTGACTTATGAGTAATCTTGGAGGATTTTCTCACTGACTTTGAATCTCATTTTTTTTAACTTGAAAAATGGAGCAATAAACTTTGACCTTGCTATACTATTATTTTTTCTCAGTTAGAAAATAAGCATGAATATTTATTATATCAATTAATTAACCTAGTTCACATTCTATCTAAAATCACTTTTATTTTATAGCTATATTTTATAGTATCTTTAATAATTATACTTGTCAGAGTAAGACATGGCATAGTAAAAAGAAATCTGTGTATTTTTTATCAGAAGCAAGAATTTCTCACCCCATTGCTGCTTGTCTGTATCCCTACTCTCTGAAAATATTTAATAATTTATAGATTTTAATTTTAAACATTTAAGTGTTTTTGATCATTAACTCATAGGTCTTCAGAAATATTATTTGCCGGAGCCAGCCGGCAAAGTCGATCAGGTCCCGAGAACGTGCACGGCGGGGCTAAGAAAGAAACTAAAGCAAGAGACTACAAAGATGGGGTCGAGAGGTTCAGACACGTCACCACGAAGGGACGCAGTCTGACACCAACTTTATTCAACATCTCATATTTATACAGAAAAGCGTGAGAGAGACAAAACAGTTGACCCTTTTTTCTTGGTTAGCCTATACATCTTACAAACAGTCACAAGAAATCTTGAGAGCATGGGAATGGCTCCCTGTTATTATTTCTTACACCAGATAACATTTTTCTGTGCGTGAGAAGTTTGCACAGAACTCCAGGTGCCTGCAGTAAATAAGCGCCTAATCTCTGGGGTGGCGGGACAGAGAGCTATGTTTGCAAGCAAACCCTCAAGGACTGAGGCAGCTCCCAGAGCTGTGTCCTTCGGACAAAGGACCCCGTTCTCACGGGCAGCTCCCCGCAATTATTATATTTATGTTAATAATATATGTATGTTAATTTGTATGTAATCTTTATGTTAATTTGTTAAATTTAGACATATATTTATTTTGTAATATTTTGTAATAGTTTTATTTGCAGCACTATTTACTTCTTTTTCATCATAGTTTCTCATCTCATCTTTGCAGAACACTTTTAATTATTTTTCTATCCTAAACTTGTGCCCAAGAGAGTCAAAGACAAAGATAACCTTTGTTTGTTCCTTTCCTACATCTCGAGGCTCTAGAAAATTTTTGTCCCTGGCTAGAGGGAGTCCTGACCTGAGAACAAAGGTCAGCCTGGAGGAATCGCAGATGGATATCAATGGAAACATGTTGTCTGTGCATAACAGCTGTTAATGGATTATTTATTTATTCGATGGTCATACATGGAAAGTCATTCAGAAATCCCTTCCTAGTCATTAATTTGCCAAGAACATGGAAAGTAGCTTGGTGCTCTACTCAGGCAAAATTTAATGGTCCTTCAGCTGCAATGAGATTTGCTTTGACAGTAACATGTCTTTTCCTTTTTGCCAGCTCTGCCTGTAGTTTTAATAGCAACACAATTGGACTTGGATTCCTGCAACTGTCAAAATGAATGAGAGGAAGCACGAATTCCATTGCTTTATCCTGCTACATTTTCGGTTGGTTTTCTAAAGTAATTATTCACAAGACGTAGCACTTCACTTTGTTTCTTCACAGCGGTGGATGAAGACTCACTATAAATCAATATCCTATTCTTATCTAGAAGTACATAGGAAGAAAGCCCTGAAGATGACTGGAGATGTTTGGGAGGCAGTGAAGTTTCTTCAAAGGAAAAGTGAATTTCAGGACTGCTTAGCTTGTAGTGGAAAAGTTTCAGGAGAAATAGTACCAAGGAACATAAATGAAAGACCAGTATGAAGAAAGCCATTAGGATATCCCTGTTTGCTGATGAGTAATAACTGAAAAAATAATAATTTGAGTAAAAGTAAAACATTTTTTTGGGCATAATCCATAAGAACACTTAATCCATAAGGACTTTGTTCCATTTGGCTAGTTACAAAATTTATTTTTACCGAGTAAATATAATAATAGTGATAAGTAAGAAGAGAATGGAAATTTAGAGGTAAATTAGTTGGTTCAAAATGCTCCTCTTCACTTATGAAGTTATAAAACTACTATAATGATAAAGACTCACTTTCTTACTGATTTTAGAAACTATATCAGCAGACAATAGTATATAATAGGATTATAAGGAAGCAAATATAAAATAATAATGCCATCTAAGTTGTGCTTTTAGATTTTTAATACACTTTGAAATTTTCTCCCCAGTATGAATCTCCAGAGACTCTGAAATAATGTGGCAGGATAGTGTTCTTCTAGTTATTTATTGGGCTGTGCTGGGTCTTGGTTGAGGCATGCAGAATCTTTGACCTTCAAATTGGGATATGGCATTTGGGATCTTTACTTGTGGTGTGTGAGACCTTTAGTTGCGGCATGTAAGGTCTAGTTTCTGACAAAAGAATGAACCTGGTTTCCCTGCAATGGGCGCAATGGAGTCTTAGTCACTGGACCACCAGGGAAGTCCCAGTAGTATTCTTACTTTATAGATGAGGGGCAGCCTGAGGCTCACAGGGTGTGTATGACTTGTTCAAAATCATATGTGGGGTCAGCAGCTGAGCCTGGACTGACCCTGCTTCTCTTTAACTCTTAGCCTTCTAATTTAACTATAAGAGAAGCAAACCAATTTCTCTTTAAGTTCCATAAAATTTCATTTAGTGTTAAAACTTTGAAAAAAAAATTTTTTTTTTAATTTATTTATTTTAATTGAAGAGTAGTTACTTTACAATACTGTAGTGGTTTTAGCCATACATTGACATGAATCAGCCATGGGTGTACATGTGTTCCTCATCCTGAACCCCCCTCCCACCTCCCTCCCCATCGCATCCCTCAGGGTCATCCTGGTGCACCATCCCTGAGCACCCTGTCTAATGCATGGAACTGGCGATCTGTTTCACATATGATAATATACATGGTTCAGTGTTATTCTCTCAAATCATCCCACCCTCGCCTTCTCCCACAGAGTCCAAAAGACTATTCTATACATCTGTGTCTATTGCTGTCTTGCATATAGGGTCATCGTTACCATCTTTCTAAATTCCATATATATGTGTTAGTATACGGAGAAGGCAATGGCACCCCACTCTAGTACTCTTGCCTGGAAAATCCCATGGATGGAGGAGCCTGGTGGGCTGCAGTCCATGGGGTCGCTAAGAGTCAGACATGACTGAGCGACTTCACTTTCACTTTTCACTTCCATGCATTGGAGAAGGAAATGGCAGCCCACTCCAGTGTTCTTGCCTGGAGAATCCCAGGGACGGAGGGAGCCTGGTGGGCTGCCGTCTATGGGGTCGCACAGAGTTGGACACGACTGAAGCGACACAGCAGCAGCAGCAGTGTTAGTATACTGTATTGGTGTTTTCCTTTCTGACTTACTTCACTCTGTATAAGAGGCTCCAGTTTCATCCACCTCATTAGAACTGATTCAAATGTATTCTTTTTAATGGCTGAGTAATATTCCACTGTACAGCTCTTATCCATTAGTCTGCCAATGGACATCTAGGTTGCTTCCATGTCCTGGCTGTTATAAACATTGCTGCAATGAACAAGGGGGTACATGTGTCTCTTTCGATTCTGGTTTCCTCAGTGTGTATGCCCAGCAGTGGGATTGCTGGGTCATACAGCAGTTCTATTTCCAGTTTTTTAAGGAATCTCCAGACTGTTCTCCATAGTGGCTGTACTAGTTTGCATTCCCACCAACAGTGTAAGAAGGTTCCCTCTTTTTCGTACACTCTCTAGCATTTATTGTTTGTAGATTTTTTGATAGCAGCCATTCTGACTGGTGGCAATTCTCTGATAATGAGTTATTTGAGCATCTGTTCATGTGTTTGTTAGCCATCTGTATGTCTTTTTTGGAGAAATGTCTGTTTAGTTCTTTGGCCCGTTTTTTGATTGGGTTGTTTATTTTTCTGCAATTGAGCTGCAGAAGTTGCTTGTACATTTTTGAGATTAATTCTTTGTCAGTTGCTTCGTTTGCTATTATTTTCTCCCATTCTGAAGGCTGTCTTTTCACCTTGCTTATAGTTTCCTTCGTTGTGCAGAAGCTTTTAAGTTTAATTAGGTCCCATATTTATTTTTGCTTTTATTTCCATTATTCTGGGAGGTGGGTCATAGAGGATCCTGCTGTGATTTGTGTCAGAGAGTTTTTTGCCTATGTTTTCCTCTAGGAGTTTTATAGTTTCTGATCTTACATTTAGATGTTTAATCCATTTTGAGTTTATTTTTGTGTATGGCATTAGAACATGTTCTAGTTTCATTCTTTTACAAGTGGTTGACCAGTTTTCCCAGCACCACTTGTTAAAGAGATTGTCTTTTCTCCATTGTATATTCTTGCCTCCTTTGTCAGAGATAAGGTGTCCATAGGTGTGTGGATTTATCTCTGGGCTTTGTAGCTTTGTAGTATAGCCTGAAGTCAGGCAGGTTGATGCCTCCAGGTCCATTCTTCTTTCTCAAGATTGCTTTGGCTAATTGAGGTTTTTTGTATTTCCATAAAAATTGTGAAATTATTTGTTCTAGCTCTGTGAAAAATACCGTTGGTAGCTTAATAGGGATTGCATTGAATCTATAGATTGCTTTGGGTAGTATACTCATTTTCGCTATATTGATTCTTCCAATCCATGAACATGGTATATTTCTCCATCTATTTGTGTCCTCTTTGATTTCTTTCATCAGTGTTTTATAGTTTTCTCTATATAGGTCTTTTGTTTCTTTAGGTAGATTTATTCCTAAGTGTTTTATTGTTTTTGTTGCAATGGTGACTGGAATTGTTTCCTTAATTTCTCTGTTTTCTCATTGTTAGTGTAGAGGAATGCAAGGTATTTCTGTGTGTTGACTTTATATCCTGCAACTTTACTATATTCATTGATTAGCTCTAGTAATTTTCTGGTGGAGTCTTTAGGGTTTTCTATATAGAGGATCATGTCATCTGCAAACAATGAGTTTTACTTCTTCTTTTCCAATCTGGATTCTTTTTATTTATTTTTCTTCTCTGATTGCTGTGGCTAAAACTTCCCAAGCTGTTGAATAGTAGTGGTGAGAGTGGGCACCCTTGTCTTGTTCCTGACTTTAGAGGAAATGCTTTCAATTTTTCACCATTGAGGATAATGTGTTTTAGTTAAACCTAATTAGGTAGCATTTCTCTGCCATTCTATTTAACCATGTGCAATAACTTTCTTCCAAGAAGTCTTTTATAATTCTTATTCTACTCAAATACTCTATATATTTCACTTCTAGTGTTGATGGGAAGATTCTGGTTGTCCTAAATAAAGCATGCACCATATTAAAAATAGCCCTCTCAGTGGGTTGTAAACATAACCCCACCTCAGATCAAATCTTGCTTTCTAAATTATACATGGATTATCTTCCACTATTTACCAAATTGCCTTAACTTCAGTTTCCTTATCTGTAAAATACTTAACTAAATATACCTCCCTGATGTGGTTATTGGACTTTTTGGGGGGGTCTGTCTTCTTCATCAATCAGACCTATTATAGTAAACCTGCTAATCAAAAGATCCTACTTTGGATGTGATAAGCTGATATATGACCTAGGACAAGCCAACCAGACATGCAACCTCTTGGTTGTGGTAATTCGTACAAGGATGGATATGTGATGCTCTTCCTTAGGCCTTCTTTGGTGGTGTAATTATAGAAAGCTGTCTCTTGTAGCTGCATTTGTTTGTATTCTTTATCCTATGGAGGAAACATGTCTATGGGATAGAAAGGTAAAGCTAAAGCCAAAAACGTCAGTAAGGGAGAAAGAATGTACAAGAAGTGGATTTAATAATGCCTCATCCATCCATTTTGGCACAATCTTTACCTGTTAATACTCTTCATTTATTTTAATATAATTATTATATTTCATTTTAGTTTGATATATCTTGAGTTGTTAGACTTATCTCATAATTTGAAGAGCTCTGATTAAAGGTAACTTGACAGGGTTGAACCCTGAAACAGATATTAAAGATATTAACATTCTTTGCCTTTACTTTTTTCCCTTTTATATAGAGAAACAAAGGTCTAAGACTCCCATGCAGTTAGATTTGTACATGTGACACGATTTTTTCTAATATGTTTTAAGTGGAAGCCTTTAGATAAAGTTTCCAAGAAAGTGTTTAAGATAAATAGAGTAGGTGATATAATTTTTCAACTTTTTGCCCATCTCTCTCCTGTCTGGGACACTGATGCAGTGCTTGGAGGTACAGCATTCATAATGCAACCATGAACAAGAAAGTCATACACTAAAAATAACAGTAGAAACATAGAAAGTACTTGGGTCCTTGGCAGCATACTGGATTGCCATATAAACCTGGAATTACCTTCCTTGGGGCTTCCTTTTACATGAGATAAATATTTAAGCCAGTATTAGTGTTATTTTCCAGTTTTGAAGCTAAATATATACTTGACTTACGCAAAGTAAAAGTTTGATAATGTATTCAGAAGTTTAATAGGTAGTTACGATGGAGAAGGCAATGGCACCCCACTCCAGTACTCTTGCCTGGAAAATCTCATGGACGGAGGAGCCTGGTGGGCTGCAGTCCATGTGGTCGTGAAGAGTCGGACACGACTGAGCGACTTCACTTTCACTTTTATGCATCGGAGAAGGAAATGGCAACCCACTCCAGTGTTCTTGCCTGGAGAATCCCAGGGACGGGGGAGCCTGGTGGGCTGCCGTCTATGGGGACGCACAGAGTCGGACACGACTGAAGCGACTTAGCAGCAGCAGCAGCATGACTTAATAAATCTGGAATATTAAGCAGATTACTATTACCATAAATTGTTTTATCCTCCAACACATAGGGAGAAGCAACTCTAAACCAGATCCAAGACCTGTGTAGTGATGTCTACTAAGGAGAAGCTACGAGTGTTGTGCATAGATGTTCTTTGTCCTAGATTTTACTCTCATTTGGGGCAAGAAGTGGTTTCTAATTTCTAAAGCCGTGGTCCTGATGCCCTTGAGCCTTCTGCCCTGGTAGTGCAAATACAAATCAGCCTCCAGCAAGGAGTGGACCAGGGGACACTGTCATAATGGCATATTTCCATTTTGTTTTGATCTTTTGCTAGATAGCTTATATCTGATTCCTCATCTGTCGGTTTCTTTGAAAGGGCCTCTGGGAACCCACGCTTGAGCAGAGGCTGCAAGGAATCCTTCAAAAAGGAAAGAGAAACCACCTGCCTATTATCAGAGTATCTGTCTCACAGAAATCACAAACTTGCAGAGCATAAATGTAACTCAGGTCAAAGTTGTATTTTGTTTTACTGACAAAGTATCTAAAGCTTTTAAAAATAGTTTGTACACGTTTTACACTCAGGATATTTTAGTTACTAATTCAAACTCTAGCTTCCTTTAAAATTAGAAAAACCGGGCATCTGTGAGCTTCTTATCCCGTAGAACGTCATATACTCTGGTTTTCCATAGTCTTCCTGTTTGATTATACTAAGCTGCCTCATTCTTTCTTGTTACCTCTAAGTGCTTGAAATCACAACACCTTGTCTTACCTTGTAGGTTTGGATGACTTCAGGGAGGTGGTATTAACCAGAGGAAAAGAACTGACAAGGACTCTAGTCAACTTGTGTTAGGATCAAGTCAGAAATCTGCTAATGACACTTTTAAATGTCTTGCTTTTTGCACTTAGTCAATGTGTGGAAATAATAGGCTTTTCAGCACCAATAACAAGTCATCATAGTGGAAAAGAGGAAGGATAAAAATCTTAAAGTACTACAAAAATGGTGATTTTTAAATTGAGTCATCTGTGGCTTTCTTATTTGTTTGATCTTGAATTTTCCCTTACTTGGTTGGTATCTACTATTGAAATGATAGAAATATTCTAAAGGTGAAAGAATAAAAGATCCCCTCAAAGGCATATACCAGGCAGTCATGAAAATGAGCACTAGGTTTTCACCTGTACCCTCAGATTACTACTTTGAAAGAATGCATGGTCAGTGTGGAAATGTACATAATCAGTCTTTTTTTTCTTTCCCATATTGAGATAAGTAAAGCTGATTTATGATACACAGGAGGGAGAAGATCAACGAGCTTCCAGTGTTGTATCTCATTGTCTTCTGTCTCTACCTTGAGTGGAGGAAGGGAGTGACTATTATACATTTCTTCGTATTTTACAGAAGAAGAAAACCATCTTTGGGTTGGTATGGTTGGGCACAATTGAGATCACAAACAATGCAGGCTTAAAATCGTATAAACTTCTGGCACTATGCATATTTCTTGATCACTTTTGATAATTACCAAATGCTCTCTCTGGTCATGTCATAACTGGTTTGTGTATGTGTGTGTGGTGTGTGTGTGTGTTTGTATGTTTTATTTTGTTTGTTTGTTTCTTAACATGAGCTTATCTGGCTTCTAAAATTTCCCAAGCAGAACCTAGTGCACCTTCAACTCCCTGAAATAAGGGATGAGTTTTGTTTTTTTTTTTTTTGGCTCGAGTTTTCTGCACAAGTGTGGGAGGAAGGATATTGCTTGGCATTTTGGTCACAGTAAAAAGTAAACATTAGTAAAAAGAGTAGAGGAAAGTAATTGGAAATAATTTTTAAAAGGGATACATAGTGTCCCTGAAGGATAGTTCTCCTGCGGAGAAACCTGATCAGCTATAGAGGAAAAAAAAAATCGGTGCTCTGAAAGTGAGCATGCATCCCCAGCTGCAGTAGACCTTTCACCACTTCTTGTTATGTGGACCTAAGGAAGCTTGACCCATAAAACAAGCTTCATCTCAACACATTCAGCTTGGAAAGAGGTTCAGAATGTTGGTCTCTCCTCCACATAAACGTTACTGTGATCTCCAACAGGAATTGCAACATTTAATGGCAGAGTTTCAGAGAAAAATTCCCCTGTTTTTATTGCTGAGGTCCTTGGAAATGTCTGCGTTCTGATGCTTTCCAAGAATTTATTATCATTATTTTTTTTCATGGAAAGACACTACATTTTAAATATAGAAGTATATACATGTCAACCTCAAACTCCAAGTCTATCCTTCCCCCCATACTTCCCTCCCATAACCATAAATTTTTACTCTGAGTCTGTGAGTCTGCTTCTGTTGTGTAAGTAAATTCATTTGTATCATTGCTTAGATTCCACTTATAAGTGATATCATATATTTGTCTTTGTCTTAGTTCACTCAGTATGATAATTTTCAGGCCCATCCACATCGTTGCAGTGGCATTATTTCATTCTTTTCAATGGCTCAGTAATATTCCACTGTGTATATGTACCACATCTTTATCCATTCCTCTGTCAATGGACATTCAGCTTGCTTCCATGTCTTGGCCAATTGTAAACAGTGCTTCAGTGAACACTGGGGTGAGTATATCCTTTTGAACCAATTATTTATTAGACCCAAATACCCTTCCCTATTTGTTTAGGATGGTTTCTTTTCTGACCAAAGGAACCTGATGTGTATTCTGCACTCTCCACAGCTTTTGAGCAGCTGCTAGATATTTAAATCCATATCTAATAGACTCCAAGATTTGGAACTATTTCTTTTCACATCCCAAACAGGTTTAATGATACATAATTCCTTAGTTGAAAATAATATTATGTTAAATACTTGGTTTGAAGAATAACACTGATGCTTTTGTTACTTTATTCTTTATTGGTTTCTGTTGCTTTAAATCAAGTATATTCAATTCATTTTTAATTTAATTAAGTTTTAAATGGAAAGACATTCTAATCACTAAAGAATTTTTTGTTTCATTTTCTCCACTGTCTGGTTACCCATAAGCACATAACTAAGCTTAAAGCAGTTTCTTGAGAGTTTGAAGATTGTATGCTTTTCTTTCCTGAGATTTTCTAGAAAAGGTAAAATTATTCACACAGTTCAAGTGAGCAAATGTTGTGGTCCCTGCCTTCCATATCATTCAGAATGCAGCTAGTTCTCACACACGATTGGTTACAGTGTGCAGGGATTTCACAAAAGTGACTGATAACACTGGACTTTTTTCTTTTTAAAGATCATTTTACTTTTGGAATTAAAGTCACTGATCCCAGCTCACCAGCACATACCTGCTGTTCATTGATAGCAGCATCAGGCATGCCTAATTCAGCTGTGAAAGCTGCTGTGTAGTTTCCTCCTAAAAAATGTTTATTCTGAAATGACATGCTGAAAGTACAGTCCCAATAGTCTAGGTTTGCTGAAATGAATGAACTTATTTGTCTTCTCCCTGTTCTTAAAGGGACTGTTCTGATGCCTTCACCTGTTTGTGGTTGACTTGTATTTGTTTATTATATTTGAGAAAATACATATTAATGGGCTTGATAAGCAGCTTGAGAATAAATGTGCTTATCAGCATTTTACCTAAAGCTAATAGGCATGTAGTTTATAATCTGAATAATTTATTTAGAAGGATGATTATGACAAGGTGGGTTGAGCCGCAACTATCACATGACCTTTGAGAGTGCCTCTTAGAGAAGCAGTACCTCTTAATGTATCCAAAAATGTTGCCCATTCAATTAGTAGCTTCTTGAATTATTGATCAAACACTTAAACTTACTGAAGTGTCTTGATGTCTCAGTCGTGTTGAAGGAGCCAAATTAGAGTGGTAGGATAATTAACTATCTATGTGACCTTCAATAAGTCACTTGACCACACCACAACTGAGCCTCACTTTCTTCATTGTTAAATAAAATACCTTCCCCATCCTGTTTCTAGATTATTGTTTTTGTACTTAATATCAACAAATATGCAGATATTTGTAAATATTGAACATTTTATAGAAAAATTACCCCATTCCAGGTTATTCTTAGTAAATTACCACCTAAAGAGTAATGTCTTCTGAAGCTTTAAACCCTGTATAATTTGAGACACATAAATGCTCAAAGTGTTTCTTGGAAAGAACACCATTATTTAGGGCTGTTGGTCTTGAGTCCCATACCAGTTTATCATCTCAAGGGTAGAAATTATGGTATGCTTTCCTTCTGCATCCCAAGCAAAGAAATAAAACCATTTATATGGAAGCATAGCACATATTTTGATTGTTTTATAATCAGGGAAAAAAAGAAAAAAACATCTTTAGTTTTGTTGAATGTATTTTAAACTACCAAAATTGCAGTCATAAACTCAAAGCTGGTTTATATAGATACAAAGAACATTGATCATTTGCTTGAAGACTACACAAATTAAAAAAGAAAATATCTGATGTGCTTGTAGAGCCAAACAACTTAACAACTCATTTAAAGGATAAGCGTATTTAAGCTGAGGCATTCCATTTGATTCAACACTCTAATGAATAAAGCTGTGTCTAGAAATCTGGGAGTGCCTGGGTCTCCTTTCTGAAAGGATCTGTGAAGAAGCTCAGAACTAGAAACAGGGTTTCTTTAGAATGTGGGGGTGGAGATATAGCTGAAGAGTTTGAGTGAGTGGATCTGAGGATCACAATAGAGAAGTCACAGAAGAATACCTTGTGAGGAATCAGAGGCCATTCATCTCAGGGTCAAGGCAGCAGTGAAGAGCAAGTCTGAAGAGAGCAGAAGTGCAAAGTTCACCCTGAGACCACCATATACATGATCAGTTTCACAGGAAGATAACCTTAATAACGATGCACTGAATTAGGTGAGGGTGGTAGGTGGGAAACTGGATTATATATTTATTTTAAAATGTATTTTATTGATGTACAGTTGATTTGCAATGTTTTGTTAATTTCTGTGTGTGTTAGTCGCTCAGTCATGTCCAACTCTTTGTGAGTCCATGGACTATAGTCCTCCAGGCTCCTCTGTCCATGGAATTCTCCAGGCAAGAATATTGGAGTGGGTTGCCATGCCCTTCTCCAGGGGATCTTTCCAACCCAGGGATCGAACCCAGGTTTCCCACATTGCAGGCAGATTCTTTACTGTTTGAGCTGCCCAGGAAGCTCAGTTAAACCTGTGTCTCCTACATCACCTGCACTGCAGGCAGATTCTTTACCCACTGAGCCACCTGGGAATCCCCCCATTACTGCCAGGTTATAGTACTAGGGAGATGATAAATATAGGGCTAAGTTAAATGCTTTGGTGTCTCAAATATCTTGTTTTATTGGGAAAGTGGCTTCCCTGATAGCTCAGTTGGTAAAGAATCCGCCTGCAATGCAGGAGACCCCAGTTTGATTCCTGGGTAGGAAAGATCCACTGGAGAAGGGATAGACTACCCACTCCAATATTCTTGAGCTTCCTTTGTGGCTCAGCTGGTAAAATATCCGTCTGCAAGGCAGGAGACCTGGGTTCGATCCCTGGGTTGGGAAGAACTACCCACTGGAGCTACCCACTCCAGTATTCCGGCCTGAAGAATTCCATGGACTGTGTAGTCCATGGGGTTGCAGAGAATCAGACATGACTGAATGACTTTCACTTTCACTTTATTTTCTTTCATACAGCAAAATGATATACATATATATATATATATATACACACACATATATGTGCAATGCATATATATATATTCTTTTTTATATTCTTATATTGAATATAGTTCCTTGTGCTATACAATAGGACCTTGTTGTTTATCCATCTATATATAATAGTTTGCATTTGCTAATCCCAAACTCCCTATCCATCCTTCCCCAACTCTTCTCCCCTTTGATACCCACAAGTCTGTTCTCTACATCTATGAATCTGTTTTTATTTCATATATAAATTCATTTGTGTCATATTTTAGCTTCCACATATAAATAATATTATATGATATTTCTCTTTCTGACTTAGTTCATTTAGTATGATAATTTCTGGTTGCATCCAAGTTGCTGTAAATGGCATTATTTTATTATAGTATTCCATTGTATAGAAGTACTACATCTTCTTTATCCATTTATCTGTCACAGTGTCTTGACTATTGTGAATAGTACTGCTATGAGCATAGGGGTGCATGTATTTTTCTGAATTAGAGTTTTATCTAGATATATAGCCAGGAATGGGATTGCTGAATCATATGGCAACTCTATTTTTTAGTTTTTTGAGGAACCTCCATATTGTTTTCCATAGTGGCTGCACCAATTTACATTCCCACCAATAGTGTAGGAGGATTACCTTTTCTCCACACCCCCTACAACATTGGTTATTTGTAAAATTTTTAATGATGGCCAACCTAATTACCTTTTTGTAATTTTGATTTGCTTTTCTCCAATAGTTAGTGATGTTGAGTATCATTTCATGTGCCTATTGCCTGTTTGTATATCTTTTTGAAGAAATGTTTATTCAGGTCTTCACATTTTTTGGTTGGGTTGTTTGTTTTTTTGTTATTCAGTTACAGGAGGTATTTGTATATTTTGGAAATTACACCCTTGTTGATTGCATCATTTGCAAATATTTTCTTCCATTCCGTAAATTGTCTTTTCATTTTGTCTATAGCTTACTTTGCTTGTAAGCTTGATTAGGTCCCATTTGTTTATTTTTGAAAAGCTGGATTATTTAAAAATTTTCTTCTTTAACTCAGTTTTGATACTGAAATGGAGGTGGGGCTAAATAGACTTGGAGGATAGTAGACCTGAAATTGGTAAATGGAAGAAAAACAACTAAAGGGAAGTAAAGGGAGAAGGATGGCATTGTTGCCCAACTGAACCTCCCATTTCATTGAGGGAGCCTCCACAGTGAGAGAAGGGGCAGGTATGATTTAGAGCAGATGCTGTTGCACAAAATAGAAGCAGAGATAGAGATTACTGAGCAGCTGGTGTACTCTAGGAAAAATGATAGAGAAGAGAAAGTTATGTGGAATGAGGAACAGAAAATAGTACCATGATTCCTTGAAAGGGCTTGCACTGGAGATGAGCTACAGATGTACAGGCAGGGCACTGTGAGGCTTAGCAGGGACCTGTTTCTGTGTGACTAAGACTTGAGAAAATTTCCAGAGACTGAGCAGTGTTGGAAAACATTGAAACTGTAGTCAAACCAAATCCCTGAGCACTTCAGGCATTTAACTGATTCTCCAGAAAGACCAAATGAGGGGAAGACTATATTCAGAATAAGGGGGGATGTTTGGGACTAAGAAAAAAAACAAAAAACAAAAAAAAACCCACCAAAGTGGCAATATACAAGAAAAAAAAGCCTATGAGTGACAATATAATTGCTATTAATTGAACTATTTGATAAAAAAAAAATTTAAAACCCCGTAAAGGAAGGCATATTTCTGATTTTCTACAATATATAATATACAACATGTGATATGCAAAAAAAAAAAATATTAACCCAGAAAGAAGCAAGGGTATATGACCCTGATTCAGGGGGAAAGTTTGATAATTAGAAAAAGTATTCAAGATAAACCCATACTGGAATTAGAAAACAAAGTCTTTAAAGCAGCCATTAAAAGTAATGTTCAAAGACTCAGAGAAAATGTGACAATAATAAATGAAGTGACAGGAAATCTCATCAAAAACAATAAAAGCTCTAATTCTCTTCTGAAAAAAAAAGCCAATTTCTTAAAGTCCAATTTCATGGACTTAACAATATATTTTAGACTGCAGTGGAAAGGGTCTGTTAATAGGGAGATAAATAGAAATTATATACTGCAAGTCAGAGAAAAAATATTTTTTTGTACTTTTTTTTGTTGTTGTTGTTGTTTAAATTTTATTTTATTTTTAAACTTTACATAATTGTATTAGTTTTGCCAAATATCAAGATGAATCCACCACAGGTATACATGTGTTCCCCATCCTGAACCCTCCTCCCTCCTCCCTCTGCATACCATCCTTCTGGGTCGTCCCAGTGCACTAGCCCCAAGCATCCAGTATTGTGCATCGAACCTGGACTGGCAACTCGTTTCTTACATGATATTTTACATGTTTCAATGCCATTCTCCCAAATCTTCCCACCCTCTCCCTCTCCCACAGAGTCCATAAGACTGTTCTATACATCAGTGTCTCTTTTGCTGTCTCGTACACAGGGTTATTGTTATCATCTTTCTAAATTCCATATATATGCATTAGTATACTGTATTGGTGTTTTTCTTTCTGGCTTATTTCACTCTGTATCATAGGCTCCGAAAAAATATTTTTAAAATTAGAGATTTAGTAAACTGTCCTGCAATATTAGGGGCTACCCAGGTGGTGCTAGTGGTAAAGAAGCCAACTGCCAAAGCAGGAGACATAAGAGACATGAGTTCAGTCTTTGGGTTGGGAAGAGCCCCTGTAGAAGGGCATGGAAGAACAATAGGAATGGAAATATATATATATATATATATATATATATATATATATATATACACACACACACACATATACACACATATATATGTATATATATATGCTTAGTTGCTCAGTCATGTCCAACTCTTTGTGACCCCATGGACTGTATGTAGCTCACCATACAGGCACCTCTGTCCATGGGGATTCTCCAGGCAAGAATACTGGAGTGAGTTGGCCATGTGCTCCTCTAGGGAATCTTCCCAAACTAGGGATTGAACCCATGTCTCCCTCATTGTAGGCGGATTCTTTACCATCCATATGAGCTACCAGGGAAGCCCATAAATGTATGTATATATGTATATATGTACACACAGATGAATTCTATCAAATATTTAAAGAAGAAATAAAACCCATCTTACACAAAATCTTTTAGAAAATAAAGAACACTTCCCAATTTGTTTTATGAGACCAGAACAGACTATTACCAAACACTGACAAAAATACTTAAAGTACAAATTATTAGCAACATAAATCCAGTATCATATAAAAAAGATAATATATTATTAGGTAAGATTTATTTTGGGAATACAAAAATCAGTCAGTGTAGGTCACTGTAGTAAGAGAATTACAAAAATAGCTATACAATTCTCAATTCAAGTATCAAAAAATAAAATGGATCTATAATTGGATACATTTATAGATAGGGAGATCTGTGAAAAAGCTCTTATACTGAAGGTAGAAATTATTTACTGTTTACATAATTATTCAAATATTCTAAAACTATAGAAATGTTTACAAATGTTTAAAGACATCCATTGTAAGCATTTTGGAATACAATTCGTTTTACTTTAGAATTATTTTCTAAGGATAAACTTCAAGAAATGGGATTACCACATTAAAGGATCTGAATAGTAAGCTTTAAGTTGATATAATTTTTCCTGTAAGTATCCATCTGTAACTCTTACACATGTCTAGTGAACTGTGCAGGTCAAACACAACTTTCTTACTTTGTGGTTTAGAAACTGAACCTCCTAAAGGAGATTAACTGACTTGCCCAAGATCCAGTGAACAATATGTATCTGGGACAGACCTAGAGGGAAGATCTCCTAGTCTCAAGAATTTTCTATAAACAGAGATGGCAAGGGGAGAGGATATGGTTTCTTTTGTTTTAAACTTACTATTGATTGTGTCCAATTTTCATAATATTTTTATGGTTAATTATGAGATTTGAGGAATATGTCAAAAGAAGAAAGATAAGAAATGCCTTCCTAGACTTAGATTTACAACAAATGAAATAAATATAAAATGGAATAATAAAATTTTGCTTTTATTTAGTACTAAGATATATGAAATGATTTCTGAGTTACATCATTGAATTCTAACTAAAATCATATAAAGTGTTCATCACAAGATTTGAGAAGAGGCCTAAAGAAGTACTATAGTGAAAGTGAAAAAAGAGAAAGTTGCTCAGTTGTGTCTGACTCTTTGCGACCCATTGGACTTATAGTCCATGGAATTCTCCAGGCCAGAATACTGAAGTGGGTAGTCTTTCCCTTCTCCAGGGGAATCTTCCCAACCCAGGAACTCCTGCATTATAGGCAGGTTCTTTACCAGCTGAGCCACAAGGGAAGCCCAAGACTACTGGAGTGGGTAGCCTATCCCTTCTTCAGCGGATCTCCCCAACCCAGGACTTGAACCAGGGTCTCTTGCATTGCAGGTGGATTCTTTACCAACTGAGCTATCAGGGAAGTCAGTTTCCCAATAAAAGAGCATATTTGAGACACCAAACAAAGCATTTAACTTAGCCCCATATTTAACAGGACTTCCCTAGTAGCTCAGCTGGTAAAGAATCTGCCTGCAAGGTGGGAGACCTGGGTTTGATCCCTGGGTTGGGAAGATTCCCTGGAGAAGGGAAAGGCTACCCATTCCAGTGTCTGGCCTGGAGAATCCCATGGACAGAGGGCCCTGGCAGACTACAGTCCATAGGTTTACACAGAGTCAGACATGACTGAAGTGACCAAGATGAGAATGATCAGTAATGGATTAACAAATTCAAGGATTATTAGTAACACGGTCTGAATTGTGGGTTTAGTTTTCCCTTTGTTTTTTGAACTACATGTGAATAATGAAGTTCAATGTTAGAACAATCACAATGTCATTTTTCCTTGTAATCCATCTAAGTCCATAGGATGGGTTAATGGCAAGATTTCTAAATTTTAATAAGGATTCTAGTGCCCGGAGAGCTTAGATAACTTGCCCAAGACCTCTAAATGTGGCCACATTCATGCAGGCAGCTGAGCTCTGCTGCTGCTGCTAAATCGCTTCAGTCGTGTCCGACTCTGTGCGACCCCATAGACGCCCTCCCACCAGGCTTCCCCTGGTTCTGTGATAAATGGGCTAAGGGTCCTATGCATGTGGATAGGTAAACAATAGGCAAAGCTGCTCAGACTTTCAGGAGTGTATTACCATAGAACTTTACCATGACTGACAATAAGCAATCAGTATTTCATTTATGTAAAACTGTTCTCTCTCTTTACTGATAGTGGAGTTTGTATCATCACTGTGTGTGACATACCATCTGACACATGTGACATACCATGTGACATTATAGTATCAGTTATTTGGAGCAGGATTTTTTTTCCATTTCTTCTATTTCCAGATGGCTTTCCTAGTTGGTTTATTAATTTTGCAGATATTGTAGGAAAATTTTAGGGTATAAACCAATAATGGATCACAGCAGCTAATGAAAGAAAGCTTCTGAACATTTTATTTACTGTGAGAAAACAACTATATTACATATGTTAATGCAGGAAACATGGATCTTGAACCCAGATTACCTAATATTTTAAGAACAAATTGATCATCAAGATAGTAAAAGAACTATTATCTTTTGGAAGAGTAGGTCTTATAAGTAGTGAGTTTGCTAGCTGAGAATCAGATCTTCCTCTTAACAACCTTATAGAAAAATTTTATAACTATAATCTTTTGTATTTTTATACCATGTTTCCTTTTATAAGTGTTTTGATGACATCCCTAAAGGAAATAAAGAAAAGTAATATTATCCCTATATTTCTGAAGAGTAAGCTGAGGTGATTTTAGGCTCCAGAATCACTGCAGATGTGACTGCAGCCGTGAATTTAAAAGATGCTCCTTGGAAGAAAAGCTATGACAAACCTGCACAGCATATTAAAAAGCAGAGACATTACTTTGCCAACAAAGGTCCGTATAGTCAAAGCTATGGTTTTTCTAGTAGTCATGTATGGATGTGAGAGTTGGACCATAAAGAAGGCTGAGAGCTGAAGAACTGATGCTTTTAACTGGTGTTGGAGAAGACTCTTGAGAGTTCACTGGACTGCAAGGAGATCAAACCAGTCAATCCTAAAGAAAATCAATCCTAGATATTCATTGGAAGGACTGATGCTAAAGCTGAAACTCCAATATTTTGGCCACGTGATGTGAAGTGAGGACTCATTAGTAAAGACCCTGATGCTGGGAAAGACTGAAGGCAGGAGGAGAAGGGGACGACAAAGGACAAGATGGTTGGAAGGCATCACTGACTCAATGGACATGAGTTTGAGCAAGCTCTGGGAGATGATGAAGGACAGGGAAGCCTGGCGTGCTGCAGTCCATGGGGTAACAAAGAGTTAGACATGACTGAGTGGCTGAACAACAACAACAACAAAGTTGAGGTGATATGACAACCCCAAATCACGCAACTCTCTTGTGAAGGAAGAACCAAGGTCTGATAATCTTAAATTTATACATTTTTATAATATAGCATTATATTTCTTTAAAACAGAACCTCTGAATGTTGTGCAAGAGACAGGTGTTTCTCTTCCCTCATAGGGTTGTTTCTAACACAAGGTTTAACAGAAGATCAAAGTGTTTATTTTTGTAGACTTCTTTTCCTCTCTCTATATCACTTGTAGAGGGAGGATATTAAGTGGGAAAAAATGGAATCTTGTAAGTTAGGAAAAGGAACTATGGGAAGACACTGATGCAGCTGGGGACACTGAGACCTGAAACTCTGTTAAGTCTTTGCTAGTGGAAGACTTACCTACCCACTTAAGGAAGGAAGCAGCTTCCCCATTACCAGCAGAAATAGTTTCCATACTTCAGATGGTATCAGCCTCTTCACCAGCAGTAGTATTGGCCCTTCCATGGCCATCTGAGGAAATTAACCCTGAATTCCCAAGGAAACTGTAATCACTACTGAGACAATGCTGGTTCTCCTCAGGATCTACCCTAGACTCCTCTTTGCCTCTAGACCTATTACTATACTCAAGTCCCAGAAGGCCCCTAAAGGTAAGGTATGATGTGAGATAACATGTGTGCAACACTCCAAAGGAACCACTTAAGTGGGTCTTATTTAAAGAGACAAATCTGGGACCTGTAGGAACAAATACCGATAGTATTGTGGGGTAATGATGGTAGGTACCTAAAGTTCTATCAGGCCGAATTTATTGACATGAGCTCACTCAACAGAGGTCCTGCATTTAACATTGTTACTCAGGTAGTTAGAAAAATTTTCAATAGTCTAATGGTTTAGCTAAAGCATGGACCAAAAAGTGGTCCCTGATGAGCAAACTGAAAATGCTGAACATGTGTTGGTTTGATGAATAGTATGGAATTCAAAGATGCCAGAAGATGGGAATGTTGAAGACCTCAGAAGATGAAGTCTGGAAGATGTATCTTTTACTAACACTGTAAGAAATACATTTGTGAGGGGAGCCCCATTGTCCTTGTTTGTGATCACTGTAGCCTTGGTAATGTTAGTATAATATAAAAGTCCACTTATCCATGGAAATTACTTATAAAAAGTGATTAGGAATGATGCAATATGAAGTTTGCCTTGATCTAGAGGAAAGAGCTTGGGAAGAATTTGGACAAAATTCCCCAAAGTAAAGAAAAAAATCGCCAAGTAATAAAAAAATTATATGCATATGTGTGCTAAGAAACTGCTTAATTTTTTTACACAAGCTAAATTTCCCAGTAACTTGAGTTATACTTAGGTTGTGATCTAAATGTTTTGTTCCTAAGTATTTCTTCACATCGTCTGACAGATGCCATTTCTGCCTGAAAGGAAGCATTAGAGAAAAGAGTTTTATTCAGTTAAAGTCCACAGTTAGTTACAGGCATATCCAATAAACATGTGTTCTTTTTTCATGACTCAGTTTTGAGAACACTTATGTTGAAATTTAGTGCAAAGCAGGTGGTGAGTAATAATTCTCATCCCCTCTTACTCCCTATTGCCTGTCAATGGTGTTTAGAAAATAAGAGTATCAAATAATAAAGTGAAATGTTCTCATAATTCATGCCCTAGATTGAAAACTTATGACATTTTCTTGTTTATTCATCCAATCATTTTTATGTATACTTTACAAAATTGAGTCATACAACATCTGTTATTTAACCTACTTTCTTCCTCAGTAATTTGTGACTGTTTTATCTTATAATTAATTATTCCTATGAAACTTGATTTTTATTGGTCCAATATTTTTATCCATCATTTTTAATTACTGATGTTTAGTTGGCCAACACCCTCTTATTGAAATTTTAATTTTTTCAACTTTTTCGTAACTCATAATATTTATAAATATTTATGTATTTGTAATTACATATATAAGATAATAAATCTCTATATGGAGAATTGTCAGGCTAAAATACATGAGTAAATTTAGCTTTTGATATATTGACAGAGGCTTAAGTCTTTTCTCTATGGGAAAGAGCAGTTATTAGCAAGCACAACATACAGTCATCTACATGTTAAAATTTGAATACACTAAAAGTGACATTTGATCCTGTTTCTTGTGACTACTAGAAATCATAATATTTTATGTTTTAAGTTGACATATGGTTGATTTATAGTATCATGTTACTTTTAGGTGTACAGCTCTGTGATTCGGTTATACACATATATGTATATACATACATATACATATATATACTTTTTCCTTATAGGTTATAACAAAATATTGAGTATAGTTCGGTGTGTTCTTCAGTAAGTCCTTGGTTGGTTATCTATTTTATACATAATAGTGTGTATATGCTAATCCTATCCTCCTAACTTATCCCTACCCCCTCCTTCCCCTTTGGTAACCATAAGTTTGTATTCTATGTCTGTGGCTCTATTTCTGTTTTGTATATAAGTTCATTTGTATCTTTTTAAAAAATTCCACATATAAGTGATATAATCTGTTATTTGACTTTGGCTAACTTCACTTAGTATGATGATCTCTAGGTCCATCCATGTCGCTTCAGATGGTATTATTTCACTCTTTTTATGGCTAAGTAATATTCCATTGTATATATGTACCACATTTCTTTACCTGTTCATCAATTGATGGACATCTAGGCTGTTTTTGTGTCTTCAGTTCAGTTCAATCATTCAGTCTTTGCGACCCCATGGACTGCAGCACACCAGGCTTCCCTGTCCATCACCAACTCCCAGAGCTTCTCAAACTCATGCCATCCAACCATCTGTTCCTCTGTTGTCCCCTTCTCTTCCTGCCATCAATGTTTCCCTGCATGGAAAAGATTCTGTGTCTAAGTTATTGTAAATAGTGTTGCAATAAACATTGGGGTACCTGCATCTTTTGTCACTTAGATCCCTTTATTTAAGAAATATATATTTATCCTTAGCAAAAGAGTGAAAAATTGTGACTATGCTGCACACTTATGAATGGCTAACTCAGGACTCATCTTTAATCAATGATAATTTTGGCTGGTACACCTCTGGCCAGAGACTAGATTCAATTCTGATACAAATTATGTAATTGTTACATAACTTAGGCCAAGTTTTGCTTTTATCTTTGTGCCTTAATTTTGCCATTTGGGGAAAAATAGGGACAAGACTGCATTGTATGCTTTGAATTTCTTTAAGATGTTATGGAATAAATAAGATTCTACTCATGACTTTTGCTACTTGTGAAAAGTTAATTTGCACTTTTAAGTTTCATGATCTACTTAATAGTAGTATGAGGACATTTTATTTTATATATAAGACACTCACAGTCTTTAGCTACATTTCCTTAGCTTTCAAGTTATCAGGAAGGAAGTTGTTTAGAAGTGATTAAACACTTATATGCCAGGCAATATTCTAAAAGGGGCTTTGCAGGTGGCACAGTGGTAAAGAATCTACCTATCAGTGCAGGAGATGCAAGAGATGTGGGTTTGATTCCTGGTTCAGGAAGATGCCCTGAATTAGGAAATGGCAAACCACCCCAGTATTGCCTGGAAAATCCCATGGACAGAGGAGCCTGGCAGGCTACAGTCCATGGATTTGCAGAGTCTACACAACTGAACACTGAGCAGAGCATAGTATGCTAAAAACTTCACATGCATTTCCTCATTTAATCTTGACAAAAGTCTTGCATGGTGAGTACTATATCATCCTATATGTTAGATAAGGAACTGATGCTAATGTAATTTAAATAATCTGCTGAAGAATATGTGGTAAATAAGCATTTAAGGTGAGATTGAGTTCCTGGAAATTTGAATAAAACTACTGTGTGATCTTTACTTATGAGTCTTAGAACAAAAGCATGATTTGAATTCAATATACTATTAACTCTCAAATACACAAAGTAAAATTAATGACAGGTTAAACTGTTTCCATCTAACATAAAAGTCATTTCCACTCTCAGTGAGTTCTCAGAATACATAAAGTACATGTAATATTAGCCTAAATCAACCTTAATTACTGTAAACCAATGATTGAATCCCTGTAAATGCATTATAATGACCAGATGTCAACAAGATTGTAGACCAGGTAGTTACAACCCCTCCGTCCTCAACAGAAACACAGAGCTAACAATATATAGAAAAGAATACCTCTTTGAGAACTCTAGAGAATGGTTTAAAAGCCACAGCACCCAAGCCATTGTAAAACCAAAAAGGGATTCCAGTGTAAGAGGTAGAAAAGTGTGCAGTGTTTGGCATGCCAATCCATGCCTCTGACGTTCTGTAGCCCAAGGCAGAGCAATTGGGTGGACCCCACACCCCCAACTAGGGTGTGTGCTTCAAGATAGAAACAAAAGTGTGAACTGGACAGTGCATCCAAAGTTCTCGCTTGACTGGGCAATGCGCTCAAAACTCTTTATATTTCACTGAAATCAGAGCACTGATTGGACTGACCCCACAGTTCAGAAGCTGCTGAAAATAGGTGAGCAGTAGTAGAAATGCAGGTCTGCAGACAGACTCCAAGGGGAGCAAGGGATCAGATCAGGTTAAGTGCCGTGCTAGAAGGTGAAGGTGGTCTCCTGCTGTAAAGCCACATCTGGAACTGGTCTTCATAAGGGTTAAACGTGAAACAGATTTTGTGCCGAGCTTCCTGTCTCCATACCCTCTCTTGTGCCTCTTCTTTCTCTCCATGTTGCCTCTCATCTTCCCTTTAGGCTCTCAGGGTCCTGCTTGTCTCTTCCAAGAATTATTTCCTATGTATGCCATCACTTTTGCCAGATGCAGTAAAAAACCCAAACAAATAAACAAAAAAACAATTTTTCACTTTTATAAAATTTTTTCCAGAAATCTTTAATACTAGTAGTAATGGTGACATAGCTTGGATAGACCAAGCTTCCTGTGAGCACTATTATAAAACCTTGAGGGGGTGAAAAGGAATTTTTGGAGAAAAAAGTAGGGAAAAAGTGGAGATATCAACCCATGATAAACACAGTGTGACGGGTGCAATTTGCAAATTTGAGGCTTTTTCCTGTGAGCTTTACTTGGAAATAAGTATATAGGTATGCAATTACCTTACCCATGACCGCACTTCTCTGTACTCCTCTATAATTCAAAAGGACCCAAAGAAAGCATGGTGCTCCAGTACATTCCAGGAAGAGATTTAGCTAATAAAGAGACTGCATAAAGGAGAAAATGACTCCATTTCTGTTCATTATAACCAGATTCATCTGCTCTGAGAGACATTTTCATATAATCTTAAGCCTAATATGATTTGCCTTAATGTAGTAGAGTGTGTGGTAGGTGGAGTTGATAGTCAAAAATAAAATAAAAACAAAGCTCAATTGCATACTTAAATGGATCCTGATAACCCAGAAAGATATGATATATTTTTTAACAGGACATAGCTAAAAGCCATGTGTCCATAAAGAGCAAAGTGGATTAAAAAATAATAATAACACACTGTTAAAGAGAAAACCACAGCCCCCAATAGTGTTACTGTCCTAAAGTCCATTATACCAAAATTACACATAGTGCTAACCTTGTTGCAATTTCAACTTTCGCCAGAAATGTAATCTTTGTTGTTCAGTCTCTAAGTCTTAGCCAACTATTTGCAGCCCCATGAATTGGAGCATGCCAGGCTTCCCTGTACTTTACTATCTCACTCAGTTTGCTCAAACTCATGTCCATTGAATCGATGATGCTATCCAATCCATCTCATCCTCTGTCACCCCCGTTTCCTCTTGCCCTCAGTCTTTCCCAACATCAAGGTCTTTTACAATGAGTTGGCTCTTCTCATCAGGTGGCCAAAGTATTGGAACTTCAGCTTTAGCATCAGTCCTTCCAAAGAATATTCAGTGTTGATTTCCTTTAGCATTGACTGGTTTAATCTCCTTGCTGTCCAAGGGGACTCTCGAGTCTTCTCCAGCACCACAGTTTGAAAGCATCAAATTTTCAGCTCAGTCTTCTTTATGGTCCAACTTTCACATCCATATATGACTACTGGAAAAAGCATAGCTTTGACTATCTGGACCTTTGTCGGCAAAGTGATGTCTCTGCTTTTTAATACAACATCTAGGTTTTTCATAGCTTTTCTTTGAAGGGAGAAAGTGTCTAAATTTTGTGGCTGCAGTCACCATCTGCATTGATTTAGGTGCCCAGGAAAATGACATTTGATACTGTTTCCAATTTTTTCCCATCTATTTGCCATGGAACTGATAGGCCTGGATGCCATGATCTTTGTTTTCTGAATATTGAGTTTTAAGCCAGCTTTTTCACTCTTCTCTTTCACCTTCATCAAGAAGCTCTTTAGTTCCTATTCACTTTCTGCCAATGAAGTGTTATCTGCATATCTGAGAATGTTGATATTTCTCCAGGCAGTCTTGATTCCAGCTTGTAATTCTTCCAGCTCAGCATATCATATGATGTACTCTGCATATAAGTTAAATAAGCATGGTGACAATTGCAGCCTTGATATACTCCTTTCCCAAATTTGAACCAGTCCATTTTTCCCTTGCCAAGTCTTTTGCTTCTTGTCTTGCATACAGGTTTCTCAGGAGGCATGTAATCTTGTCTGGTATTCCCATCTCTTTAAGAATATTCCACAATTTCTTGTGATCCACACAAAGTCTTTTGCAGAGTCAATGAAGCAGAAGTAGATGTTTTATTTTGTTTTGCTGGAATTCCCTTGCATTTTATATGATCCAGCATATTCTGGCAATTTGATCTCTGGTTCCTCTGCATTTTCTAAATCCAGCTTGTGTATCTTGAAGTTCTTGGTTCACATACTACTGAAGATTAGCATGAATGATAACATGTGAAATCAGTGCAATTGTACAGTAATTTGGACATTCTTTGGCATTGACTTTCTTTGGGATTGAAAAGAATACTAATCTTTTCCAGTCCTATGGCCACTGCTGAGTTTTCTAAATTTGCAGGCATATTGAGTACAGCACTTTCACAACATCATCTTTTAGGATTTTAAATAGTTCAGCTGGAATTCCATCACCTCCACTAGCTTTTTTCATAGTAATTATTCCTAATGCCCACTTGACTTTATCCTCCAGGATGTCTGGCTCTATGTGAGTGATCACACCATCGTGGCTATCTAGGTCAGTAAGAGCTTTTTTGTATTGTTCTATGTATTCTTGCCACCTTTTCTGAATTTCTTCTACTTCTATTACATCCTTGCTGTTTTTGTCCTTTATTATTCCTATCTTTGCATGAAATGTTCCCTTGGTATCTCCAATTTTCTTAGAGTTCTCTAGTTTTTCCCACTCTATTGTTTTCCTCTATTTCTTTGCATTGATCACTTAAGAAGGTTTTCTTATCTCTCTGCTATTCTCTGAAATTCTACATTCAGTTGGGTATATCTTTCCCTTTTTTCCTTTGGCTTTCACTTCTCTTCTCTTCTTAGCTATTTGTAAGGCCTCCTCAGACAACCACTTTGCCTTCTTGCATTTCTTTTTTCTTGGAAATGGTTTTGGTCACCACCTCCTGCACAATGTTATGAACCTCAGTCCACAGTCCTTCAGGCACTCTCTGTACTAGATCTAATCCCTTGAATGTATTTGTCAACTCCAACTCCCTTTTAGTCGAAAGGGATTTGATTTAGGTCATACCTGAATGGCCTACTTGTTTTCACTACTTTCTTCAGTTTGAGCCTGAGTTTTGCAATAAGAGCTGATGATCTGAGCCACAGTAAGCTCCAGGTCTTGTTTTACTGACTGTATAGAGCTTCTCCATCTTCGGCTGTAAAGAATATAAACAGTCTGATTTCAGTACTGACCACGTGGCGATGTCCATGTGTAGAGTCGTCTCTTGTGTTGTTGGAAGTGAGTGTTTGTTATGACCAGTGTGTTCTCTTGGCAAAACTCTGTTAGCCTTTGCTCTGTTTCATTTTATACTCCTAGGACAAACTTGTCTGTTACTCCAGGTATCTCTTCATTTCCTGTTTTTGTATTCCAGTCCCCTATGATGAGGACCTTTTTTTCTTTTTTTTTAGTTAGTTCTAGGAGGTCTTTTAATCTTAGTCAAACATTTATAATTTTCTGGTCAATACCAGAGGCTTCACAGGTGGTGCTAGTGATAAAAACCTGCCTGCCAATGCAACAGATGTAAGAGATGTGGGTTTGATCTCTGGGTGGGGAAGATTCCCTGGAGAAAGGCATGGCAACTCACTCCAGTGTTCTTGCCTGGAGAACCCCGTGGAGAGAGGAGCCTGGTGGGTTACAGTCTATGGGGTCACAAAGAGTCAGACATGACTGAAGTAACCTAGCAGCAGCTAGGATCCCAACAAGGTAACCATCACATCCCCTAGAGGAAGACAAGAACATCTGTGTGATAAAGACCCATGCCATTCTCTTGCACTGCAAAAGACTTCTAGGTCCCAAATATCCCTTTTGTTTCTTTGCTAATGACTTCCTGGCTCCACCCTCCTTTCAGTAGATCCCTTTCATTGTATACAGTCCCAGGGAGGACCCTTCCATTTACTAGATAAGATGCTCCCTGCTTCCTGAATCTTTGAATAAAACGTATTAGATCTCCACATTTACTATGTTGAATTTTTTTTTTTTTCAATATTAATCCTCTGCTTTTCAGTTTGGTAAGTGAGGCCTCTTTAAAACATTAGCACCCTCAATATCTTCTCAGTGCACTGCCCCTTTTAGAGGATACAGATACTATTTTGACAAGAAAACAGTGTTAACAAAAAGTGGCTTTCTTAGAGGTGAGCAGAGTGGGTTAAAAGCATAGGCTTTGAGATAATGCAGATCTGGTTATAGAATTAAACAGCAAGGGGACCATGACCCCATTACTTAATACTTGTAGCTCAATTTCTTCATCTTTATAATGAGGATAGTAATTCTCTGATAGGATTGTTATGAGGATTAAGTGGTAGAAATCCTGCATAAAGTGCTAAATAGTGTCTGATGTATAATAAAAATTCATAAACAGAAGGTACTGCTTCAGACACATGCTGAGGCCCTCAATCATTCTGTCTTCTTTCTTCTTCAGTTATATTTCTGGGATAACATGCATCCAGCCAACCTTCAAAAGTTATTTGTCTGTTGTGTATAACTCCAAAGTACCCCTATCACTTTTGAAAGGAACCCATGTTTACACTGTGTAGCAGGACAGATTCTGCGTTTTTATTCACTTGAAACTTCTTTTGACAGATCAGCAGAGATGGGCACTTTACTCCAGCAGTGTTTTAACTCCCCCTGCCCCTAGAAGTTATTATTCAAACCTGTTATGTGTGTACAGACAAACAAGACAGAGTTTCTACATTCCCCTAGATCTCAAATTTATCTATTCTTACACTTCTTTTCCAGGAAAATGCTTCAGGTTCCCTGTTTACTCTCCTTTGTGTGGTTTTCATGCATGCTTGCAAATGTGATCCTTACTATGACAATAGCAGCACTAGACGGTTTTCTGAAGTCTTTGTTTCCTATTTAAGTTTGTTCTACATTTGCTTACTGTATGACCCTAGACAGCACATTAAAAAGCAGAGACATTACTTTGCCAACAAAGGTCCGTCTAGTCAAAGCTATGGTTTTTCCTGTAGTCATGTATGGATGTGAAAGTTGGACTATAAAGAAAGCTGAGCACCAAAGAATTGATGCTTTTGAACTGTGGTGTTGGAGAAGACTCTTGAGAGTCCCTTGGACAGCAAGGTGATCCAACCAGTCCATCCTAAAGCAGATCTGTCCTGGGTGTTCATTGGAAGGACTGATGCTGAAGCTGAAACTCTAATACTTTGGCCACTTGATGCGAAGAACTGACTCATCTGAAAAGACCCTGATGCTGGGATAGATGGAAGGCAGGAGGAGAAGGAGATGACAGAGGATGAGATGGTTGGATGGCATCACCAACTCTATGCACATGAGTTTGAGTAAACTCCAGGAGTTGGTGAGGGACAGGGAGGCCTGGCGTGCTGCAGTCCATGGGGTCTCAAAGAGTTGGACATGACTGAATGACTGAAATGAACAAGCTACATTTGGAAACCAGGAGCTTCCTCACCTTATCTTGGGTGGAAATGGTGTGTACTTCATCTTCTCCTTAGAACAAACACTTGTCTCCATGAATCCCAGTGGATGGGAGGAAAGTGACTAATGGTCTTGTAACTGGGAGAAGTCAATTTTGACTCTTCCATGCTAGATCTGTATCTTTAACAGCTTTTGCTATTAAATTGTTTAGTCACTCAGCCCTGTCCAACTCTTTGCAACCCCATGGACTGCAGCGTGCTAGGCTTTCCTATCCTTCCCTGTTTCCTGGAGTTTGCTCAAACTCCTCCATTGAGTCGTTGATCCAAGGGGGCATCCCCTGTTTCCCCCTTCTTCTCATGCCCTCAATCTTTCCCAGCATCAGGCTCTTTTCCAATGAGTGGACTCTTGGCATCATGTGGCCAAAGTGTAAGAGCTTCAGCTTCAGCATCGGTCCTTCCCATAAAGATTAAGGATTGATTTCCTTTAGGATTGGCTGGTTTGATCTCCTTGCAGTCCAAGGGACTCTCAAGAGTCTTCTCCAAGACCACAGTTTGAAAGCATCCATTCTTCAGCGCTCTTTCTTTACGGTCCAATTCTCACATCCATTCACAACTACTGGAAAGATCATAGCTTTGACTCTCTGAACCTTTGTCAGCAAAGTGATGTCTCTGCTTTTAATACACTATGTAGGTTTGTCATAGCTTTTCTTCCAAGGAGCAAACATCTTCTAATTTCATGGCTACAGTCACCATCCACAATGATTTTGGAGCCCAAGAAAATAAAGTCTGCCACTTTCCCAATCTATTTGCCATGACGTAATGGGACCAAATGCCACAGTCTTCATTTTTTGAATATTGAGTGTTAACCCAGCTTTTTCACTTTCCTCTTTCACTGTCATCAGAAGGCTCTTTAGTTCCTCTTTTGCTTTCTGCTACTAGGGTGTTGTCATCTGCATATCTGAGGTTATTGATATTTCTCCCAGCAATCTTGATTCCAGCTTGTGCTTCATTCAGACTGGCATTTCACATGATGTACTTTGCATGTGAGTTAAATAAACAGGATGACAATGTACAGCCTTGATGTACTCCTTTCCCAGTATTCCCCAGTCCTTTGTTCCATGTTTGTTTTTATAATCACATATAATGGCCTGCCTCAGAGAACCCTCCCCCTCTGCCTGACCCCTAAACTTAAGTGCCTTTGTTTAGCTCACAAGCAGATAATATGACCCTACCCACTTGTGAAAGAAAAAGAAACTAATACCTTCCCCTGCCAGAGGCTTACCTTTCTAGGATATGCTTCCAAGAATTAAATGGTCTTTTTACTTTATTTCTACACCTCCCCCCACCTCTGATCCATCTAGACCCCAGCAAGAGTCCCATCAGGTTCTCAGTGTGAAAATGTGGGGGAAAAAAAAAAGTCTCCTGCTCTAGGCATGAGGTCGGAGAGAGTAGCCTTTCTCTCTATATAAAATTAGGGAAAATAATACTATTATATAGACTTGTATTGAGGGATAAAGGAGATACAACATATGAAAAACTTATCATAATATTTGAAATACATAAATTGTTCAAGTGAGTTTAGCTAATATTCATGTTTTGAGGGCCTAGTCTATCAGACACTGGGCTAGGCCTGTTCATACATTATTATATTTGACTCAGATGTCATAGTTTTCTTACCCCCATATTACAGCTAAGAAAACTGAATATGCAGAGAATTAAACAACCTTGTCAAGTCATGTACTTAAATAAGGGAAGAACTTGGATTAAGTTTCAGATCTGTCTTATTTCAGCATGTGTTCATCCTCTCCCTCCACTCCACCAATATATGTAATTTTGCATGCAATTTAAAATAAAACTAAAAAAATAAATAAAAAATAAAGCTATCTAGGTTATACATACAGTTACTCAAATTTGCCTATTTTCAAATTAAAAATAAATAGAAATAGGAGGAACAAGGCAGGGATGTTAGGACTTAATTATTTAAATACGACTATATTCAAGTGCTATATGTGGAATACTAATTTCAGAATGTGTAAACTCTCAAAAAGATTTGATTGGTAAAATGTCTCATATTTATTTCACTCTTTTGCAATCATGTTTCCTCTTAAGAAATAATGAAATCAGAGGGATCCTGAGGCTTCTCTGGTTAGTTTTTACTTTGAGACAAATTCCCATCTAAGTCTCAGAACAGTTGCCTCATCCTTTGCTTAGGACTGCATGTATCCAAATTCTAGACCTCTTGTCTTTTAAAGCAATATTACAGTCTGAGCTGTAATTCTTTGAGACCATGTATAGTGATTTAAATTTTGCATCTCATAATTTAGCAGTTTCTAGCATATATAAGATTCATGAATTTGGTGAATGTGTACGAGGAAAAAAAATGTGTGTTTGAACATTTCTGTAGTCCCCTTAATTTTTTTCTGTCAGTTTTATGATCAAGATGATTCTCTCCTCCTCCTCTCTCTCTTTCCATCTCCCTCTCTCCATCCCCTCTTTCCTCTCCTTCTGCCTTTTCCTCCTTTAATTTCTAAGACGCCACTTGTAAGTTCAGTTCAGTTCAGTTAGTCATGTCCGACTCTTTGCGGCCCCATGGACTGCAGCACACCAGTCTTCCCTGTCCATCACCAACTCCCGGAACCTGCTCAAACTCATGTCCATTGAGTCGATGATGCCATCCAGCCATCTCATCCTCTGTTGTCCCCTATATGTTGCTGCTGGGGCTGCTAAGTCGCTTCAGTCATGTCCGACTCTGTGTGACCCCATGCACTGCTCAGCCTACCAGGCTTCTCCGTCCATGGGATTCTCCAGGCAAGAACACTGGAGTGGGTTGCCATTTCCTTCTCCAATGCATGAAAGTGGAAAGTGAAAGTGAAGTCGCTCAGTCGTATCTGACTCTTAGCGACCCCATGGACTGCAGCCTACCAGGCTCCTCCATCCATGGGATTTTCCGGGCAAGAGTACTGGAGTGGGGTGCCATTGCCTTCTCCCCACCCCTATATGTTGGGTGATGTTAAAAATGGTTTGCTAATTCATTCCTGATACTTCTTTGCTCTGATGTTAACATCTGATAACTTGTTTGGTGGCTTTAAGAAACTTCCTTGGATAATTGTTTCAGTATCTGTTTACTCTATTTGTTGGTGTTTGTTATCTCTCATCTTAGCTTATCTTTTTTTTTTTAATTTTTAAAAATATAAATTTATTTATTTTAATTGAAGGCTAATTACTTTACAGTATTGTATTGGTTTTGTTTCACAGCTCAGCTACATTTTTTTTGGTTCTCTGTGGTTCTCTTGTAATTTATGTATGTTTTATGATAATTTGTCTTATAATAGAATTTCATTTCTTCCCTCTTCCTTCCCAAATTTGGAGGTTAATGCAGCATCTTCCTTCCCAAGGCTTCTGTTCTTTTAGATCTGCACCATCATAGAAATATTCTTCAAAGATTAGGGAAGGAAAACTACCTTGGCCTCAAAACAAGTTGAAATGTATAAAAATGGTTAATTATCATGGCTTTTCCTCACTAATGGAATACTTTATTTATATATAAAGTAATTTCTCTTTTTAATAAATAAGATATGCCATTGATCTCTATTTTGGAGAAAATATCACATGAGAAACTTACATCTGAGAATGGAAAGAATGGGTAAAATTATGTTGGCAAAAATTCCCATTCTTTATTGAACTAGATAAGCTTTTCCAATATTCAATAAGATTTTTAAAATGTATTATGTAAGTTTTCCTTCTGTTTTCATTCATTTCTATTACTCATTGTAGTTCCTTACAGAAGGTTTCTGTATTTTTGTTCGTTTGTTGGCCCTTTTCTCCAAGTTGCCATCTCCAAGTGGATGTGAATGAAAATCTTGACAGCAACATGGAAATGACTTTGAGAACCTGTTTTGATGTAAAGGAATACACAAGAGTTCATTTGAATTGTAAAGATCTGCAAAAACTCATATATTTCTGTTATGATTTCTGACCATCTTTTAAAAGATCAGAATATTTTAAGCTGAGTAGAATGATGCAAATATAAGGATCTTGAAAGGTCATGAAGTTGATCAACCTTTGAGGGAAATGACAAATTCATTTTGAGTTAATACTCAGGGGCAAGTACATTAATAATATTTTAAGGTAACCCTTAATTTCACTCAGAGCTAGACTTCTGATGGTAGAATGTTAAAAAAAATACAGGTCTTGATTTATAATGAAAACTGCCATTAAAAGATTAGAGTTAGCAGATTGATATTGATCCATTTAATGGGTAGTAGCAAACTTATTTCTTTTCATCAGGTTTGCATTTGCACATTTATCTGTTTCAGAGGCCAATCCAATAAAGCCTCTTATTTGACATTACCTTCCTGTGTCCTGCAGTGTTTGCTTTAGTCGAATTAAACCCTGATTGGTGCTAGTTTCCTGAGGGCACTGGTATACTTGCCATTGCAGAATGATTTCTTTCACAAGACCTTTTTCTTTGTACTTTTTGAGGTTGATATCCTTTCCACTGTGAAATGACCTGGGTTTCTAAGCAGAAAGATAACCATGGTATCTGATTGTACCACCACCTGATAACACCTGCTATGCTTAAATAGCTCTCCAATTAGGTGGCCCTGTTCAATATTATGATGAGAACTCAATGACATTTTCTCAGTTATCCACTTACAGGTAGAAGTTCTAATTTTTGAATAAATAGCAAAATGAATTTTTTGGTAACAAACACTGAGGCCCCTAATTTTGATAAAGATGATACTGATCTTTGGAAAGGACAAAGACTCCCAACTTCTAATTATGTGTTAGAAATCATTAAAATGAAAGCATTATGTTTATGAATATGTATTTATAATTGCCCAAGGTTTGGTGATTTTGCAGCCATAAATTTGCTTGTTTTCTAAAATAAATGTTTGAAAACCTTTTCCATAGCAGAATGAAATGGAATGATTAAATAGCTTAATGCAGCCATATCTTTGCTTTCCTTTGTTCCATTCTGCCTTGTCTACTTCAGCATCATTGAACATATAGTATACAGTAGAGAAACAGCATAGCATAAAAGTTCAAGACACTTGAGACAGATAATCTGTATTAAAAACCCCAAAAGATGAAAGTGAAAGTGGCTCAGTTGTGTCCAGCCACCCCATGGACTGTAGCCCACTGGGCTCCTCTATTCATGGAATTCTCCAAGCAAGAATACTAGAGTGGGTTGCCATATGCCCTCCTCCAGGGTATCTTCCCGACCTAGGGACCTGACCCGGGTCTCCTGCATTGCAAATTCTTTACTGGCTGATCCTCCAGTTAAGTCCATTCAAATACCAAATCCCAAATATGCCTTTAAATGTTCTCTGGCCTTGCATGTAAAATATGAATAATGGTAGCACTTGCTTATAAGATTATTGTTAAGGTTAAATGAAATAAAATATGTCAAATATTAGTGTCATTTATTATTAATGCCCTGCCATTACCATATTTGGTACCCACCACAACATCCCACGTCCTTCCTCAGTGATAATTCTTTTAATTTCCTTGGCAAAATCCTCCTTAATGTGATTTTGTAAAATCTGTGCTTGAGGTGCTCTGTCTTGCCCAAGCCAAAGGGTGAGCATGAGACTCTCCTAGCCAATCAGAACATCATTCCAAGTAGTTTAAAAACAAACAAACATGTTTATTGATGAGTCATTAATAAGCAGTAGACAACTATTAAGAGTCCAGACTGGTGAATTTTTACACCCTTATAAACCCATGGAACCACTCAAAGATAAATAATATTTCCTATACTACAGAAACATGCTTCATGCCATTCCTAGTCACTACTGATAAGGTAACCTGTATTGTGACTTCTATCCACATAGGATAGTTTTGTATATTTTTGAAGTTATTGTTACTTTAATTATAACATATATCATTTTGTTTTTTGGTGTTTAGGTCTTTTTTGGTGACAATATGTCTGAAGTACATCCATATTGTATATGTCTTATTTCTCATTGCTGTGTATTAACCTGATTTTAGGAAGATATCCTATTTGATCCATCCTACTATTGGTAAACATACTGATTTGCTCATTTTAAATAAAGTTGCATGAATGCTGCGGTACATATCTTTTGATGAGACAATGCATTCAGTTCCATTAGTATATAAGTAGGAGTTGAGTCACTAGGTCATAGACCATCGTGTACAGAAAATTATCTTTTTAATAAACGCTTCCAAAGAATTTTCCCAAGAAGTTATATTTCTACCATCTATTACTGGGTATTGTTAGGCTTTTTATTGCTGCATATGAGTATAAATTAATGATACCTCATGACTTTACTTTGTTAGTTTTCCTGACTACTTCTTATGTTGAGCTACTTTTAATGATTTTTTGCCATTTGGAATCTTCTTTTATGAAGCATCTGTTCAAGAATGTCCTGCAATTTTTGGTTTTTGTTGTTTTTTTTTTCAATCATTGTCTTAATAATTTCTAAGAATTCTTTATATATTCTAGAAATGAGTCTGTTGCTGAAATATTCATTGCAGTTACTCTTCCCAAATCATGATTGCATTTTTTCTCTTTCATTGTTGTTTTTGAGGAACAGGAGTTCTCAGTTTTAATAACATCCATTTTATCTTTTATCTAATGTTTTCACTAATATTTATGTTCTGTTTAAGAAATACCTACTCCCAAAGTCATGATGGTAATTTCTTATGCTGATTTCTCGATTTATTTTTTTACCTCTCACATTTAAATCTAGGCGTGCTGAGTCGTGTCAGTTGTGTTTGACTCTTTGCGATTCTATGGACCACAGCCCACCAGGCTCTTCTGCCCATGTGTTCTCCAGGCGAGTATACCTGAGTGGGTTGCAATGCCATTCTCCAGAGGATCTTCCTGACCCAGGGATCAAACCCACGTCTCAAAAGTTTTTGTATACTGTGTAAACGAGTATCTCTTATTTAAAAAATTCCTGTTCCCTATTAAATTACAATGGCACCTCTGTCGCAAATCAAGTGATGTCATATGTTGCTTCTGTATATTGACTTGTGAAAATTGTATTAAATTGGACTACTTTGCTATCCTTAGTCCAACATTTGTATCATCTTAATTACTGAAACTTTATAATGTATTTTGTTATTCAGTAGTTTAAACCCATGATGTTGATTTCTTTATAGGAATGTCTTGGCTATTCTAGTTTGTTCATATTTTCATATGGAATGTAGTATCAATCTCTGAACTTACATAAAAATAAATAACTGACACCTTGGAACATTTTTTTAAAATTCTATAGATTAATAAAGAGAAATTGACATAATGAAATATTGAGTCTTGCACACTATAGACATGGTATATCCCTCTTTCTATTTACCTCTCCTTTATTTTCATTCTATATTTTGTGGTTTTCAGTAGTCTTGCATATATTTCTCTGGATTTATTAATGGTTACATGGTAGTGTTTTAAATTACATTTTGTCTTTAACTTTCTATTGTTTATTGCTGCTATATAAAATACTATTGATTTTATATAATGAGTTTGTAGCAAGTAAATCTTTAGCTTTTCTGTATGCATATTTCTAAACATTTACAATCTTTATACTGTTTTCCCTTATATCACATTATAGTGGCTGGCATATTTAAGAAAGTATCAATTAAAACTAGTGTGAGTAAATATGCTTGCAGTGTTACTAACCTCAAGGAGAAAGTAAAAAATTATTTTGTATTTCTAATTTGATGAAATTTTTTGTTATGAAATATTAACCTTTAGGAAGTGTTTTTTGGCAGCTATTCAGATTGTCATATGTTTTCCTCTTTATTTATTTAATCTGTTTTCAGTTAATTTATCTTGTTCACCTAAACTCCCAAAATGATTAGAATAAAATTATTAATATACATCTACACTGTATATTTTGATGTTTGCAGGTTTGAGGCACATCCTCTTTAGTAATAATTTGTATTTTCCCCCTTTTTATTATTCTAACTAAAGGTTTAATGAGTAGAAGAAAAAGAACCAATTTTATCTTTGTTGATTTTCCTTATTTCATGTTTTTTTCTATTTCAATAATATTTTAATCCTTTTATTTTTAGTTAATCCTTTTATTCCCTTTTTAATTTTTTTATATCATTTTGAGATGGAATATTAGATACTTAACTTTCAGGCTAATATAATTCTAAACATGTCCCTCTAAACACATTTTTTAACTGTATTCATGGATTTAGATGTCATACTTTAAATTTTGTTGTGAATACTTTCTAATTTTCATAGCGATATCCTTTTTGACCCATGCATTGTTTAGAAGCATGTTTCTTAATCTGCAAGCAGTTTTTTGAGGAATTTTAATCTTGAGAAGACTACCACAGGAAAATGGTCAAAGGTGATCACACTAATGAAGCTGTTTCTGAGTCTGCCACCAATATCTTCTTACCTGCCTTCCCCATTCAGTGCTCTCTTGATTTCATGAATTACTCCATATCCATCCAATTAATTTATCTTTTTGTTTTGCTTATGCTACTTATAGTTGATTTCTGTTTCTTTAATTAAGAACTTACCTGACACTCTATTTACAAAATACTCTGTTCTACAATTCTTTGTATCCTTCTGTTCAAATTTTGTCCAACAGCCAAGATCCAATTTAAGTCATACTTCATTGGAGATAACTCCTACAATCTCTTTTGCAAACTAAAAATACTGTTTTTACCAATGTATTCATTATCATCCAAAATTTAACTCAGAACAAAACATTACAGGGGATTAAGAGGAGGGTGTATCAAAAATGATAAAATGTTGATGTCAACATAATTATCTTAAATGGGTATGCACCTAACAACAAAACTTCAAAATGTATAAAACAAAAGTAGATAAAAAAACTGGAAAGGAAAAAGGGACAGATACAAAATTATATTTGAAAGCTTTAATCTTTAGCACTCTTCAGTCCTACATGTCCAATAATTAATAGACCCAGAAAATAGAAAATTAGTAGACTATAGAATATTTAAATGTCTTTGTCAGTGCATGTGAACTAATTGACATTTATAAAACACTTCATTCAATAACAGAAAACTACTCATTTTTTTCAAATGCCCATGGAACACTCACCAAGCTGCACCATATTCTGAGCTAACAGTCAGTTATCCTTTTCTATAAAAAGCAAAATAATAAATATTTTAGGCTTTATGATCCATATAATCTCTCTCAGCACAATTCATCTTTGCCCTTGTCATGCAAAAGCACCTCTAAACAATATAGAAACAGCTTCACAATTTTTTGTGAAGTCAAGTATCCACTTGCCATTCATTGCAATAATCTGCTTCCTCTCTAGATTTTTACCCATGTGAAATAAAAATGTTTGTTCACACAAAAAATCTGTACACAAATGATTTATTTGCTTTATCTATAATCACCAAAACCTGGAAATAATACAGATGCCCCACAACTAGGGAAGAGATGGACAAACTGGTGCATCCACACAACGGAAGAGCACTCAGTTCTACAAAGAGATAAACGGCTGTTACACGCAACTGCATCATGGGTGCCTCTCAAATGCCCCATGCTAAACGAAAGACGCTAGTTTAAAACATGCTATCAACGGTACGATTCAATTTATATAACATCTGAGAAAGACAACGCTCTAAGGACTGATGACATATCAACGACTCTTAAAGGATTTAACAGGAGTTTAGGGTAAGGATTAACTGCAAAGTTCTCAGGAGAACATTTTGGGCAGTAGTGGAACTGTTTCATATCTTTATTGACAGTGATTGTGTTGCTTGATGTGTTTTTTAAAAAACTTATAAAACTGCAAACTGTTTATCGGTAAACTTTACTATATGCCAGTGGCCTTCCCTGATAGCTCTGTTGGTAAAGAATCTGCCTACAATGAAAAAGACCCCATTTTGATTCCTGAGTTGGGAAGATCTGCTGGAGAAGGGATAGGCTACCCACTCCAGTATTCTTGGGCTTCTCTTGTGGCTCAGCTGGTAAAGAATCTGCCTGCAATAAAGGAGACCTGGGTTTGATCCCTGGGTTGGGAAGATCCCCTGGAGAAGGGAAAGGCTACCCACTCCAGTATTCTGGCCTGGAGAATTCCATGGACTGTATAGACCATGGGGTCCTGAAGAGTCAGACAGAACTGAGCCACTTCCACTTTAACACATATTTTTGAAAGTCCCTGAAAATGACATAGGAGTTGACAGTGAGTGACGAAACTGTGAAGGGTCTCTTTATCCACTTAAGTACATCTTAATTCAACCTCGGTTTCAAAGAGAAACTCCCTTTGGCTCTATTTTATGAATTAAACGTCTTAAAAAAATGTTTAACTTGAATGGCAGAGTATACTTTGTTATGTACTAGGTTCTGGTTTATAAAAAAGAAAACGTCTCACCATATAGTTCCTGGACTTTGTTACCCTTAAGAATCCAGAGAATTTTCTTTTTTTCTCTCTCTCTTTTTTTTTCAGAGAATTTTCTTAAAGAAGCTACTCCTACTGGGTCTCTGTCATTTCTTGCATGGACTATTACATGACCTCCTCCTTCCCTGCATTTGCCAATGTTACTTGTGGGCACAGTCAGGGAGGGAGAGAATGGGATGAATTGAGAACATAGCATCAGTATATATGCACTATCAGCTGTAAGATGGATAGCTGGTGAGAAGTTGCCGTGTGGCACAGGAAGCCCAATCTTGTTCTCCCTTAAATCCATTCCACGTAAACGACAGTATATGGAAGGTAAATTGATATGGTAAATATGGAGAATAGGGAATTAAAAAAAAATGGGACTAAACCCACCGTATGACCCAGCAATCCCACTATTGGGCATAGACCCTTAGAAAACCATAATCAGAAAAGACAAATGTACCCCAGTGTTCATAGCAGCACTAATTACAATAGCCAGGACATGGAAGCAACCTAGATGCCCACTGACAGATGAATGAATAAAGCAGATATGGTACATATATAAAGTGGAATATTAGTCATAAAAAGAATGAATGAGTCAGTTCTAGTGAGGTAGATGAACCTAGAGCCTGTTATACAGAGTGAAGTGAGTCAGAGAAAAGAGAATATATTAATAACTATGTATGGAATCTAAAAAAATGATACTGAAACAATTTGCAGGGAAGGAATGGAGATGCAGATGTATAGAATGGTCTTGTGGACACAATGGGGGAGGGAAAGAATGGAAAAAGTAGCATCAACATATATACACTATCAGTGTTAGACGGATGGGTGGTGAGAAGTTGATGTGTAGCACAATATGCTGTGAAGCCCAATCTGGTGCTCTGTGATGACCTGGAGGGATGGGATGGAGGGAGGGGAGGGAGGCTGTGGAAGAAGGGGATGCATATGTAATTATGGCTGATTTGCATGTGTTGTATGGCAGAAACCAATACAACGTTGAAAATTTTTTAATTAAATAAAAAATAGAAAAATGTAAAATATTTAAAGCTTGATCATATCATTCAGTTCAGTTCAGTCGCTCAGTCGTGTCCGACTCTCTGCGACCCCATGAATTGCAGCACGCCAGGCCTCCCTGTCCATCACCAACTTCCGGAATTCACTCAAACTCATGTCCATCGAGTCGGTGATGCCATCTAGCCATCTCATCCTGTCGTCCCCTTCTCCTCCTGCCCCCAATCCCTCCCAGCATCAGTCTTTTCCAATGAGTCAAGTCTTCGCATGAGGTGGCCAAAGTACTGGAGTTTCAGCTTTAGCATCATTCCTTCCAAAGAACACCCAGGGCCGATCTCCTTTAGAATGGACTGGTTGGATCTCCTTGCAGTCCAAGGGATTCTCAAGAGTCTTCTCCAACACCACAGTTCAAAAGCATCAATTCTTTGGTGCTCAGCCTTCTTCACAGCCCAACTCTCACATCCATACATGACCACTGGAAAAACCATAGCCTTGACTAGACGGACCTTTGTTGGCAAAGTAATGTCTCTGCTTTTGAATATGCTATCTAGGTTGGTCATAACTTTCCTTCCAAAGAGTAAGCGTCTTTTAATTTCATGGCTGCAATCACCATCTGCAGTGATTTTGGATTGAAAGCCCCTTAACTATCTCCCTCTATGTATGTCAGAGTATGCATTTTAAAGATTTTTTCAAAGTGTCTTAGAGCCTGCTACTTGGAGTGAGCATAATGTGAAGAATGACCCCTTCCTTTTTCTAGATACACTAATTTCAACAGAGAAACTTTTTATTAATTAAAATTCTTCCTTGGGTTATTCAAATGAAATAATATATATTCAGAAATAGTTAAACACCGTAAACTTATGGTAAAGGATGTTTTCTTTACATGACAAATAAGTCTATGGTGATGTATTCTATTCTTTCCTCTCCAACACATTTACTATTGCTTCCCTACTATTTCCTTAGTGCTACTGAGTTTGCTCACTGTGGTTTTATTGCCTGGAATGCCCTTAATCCTTTCCTTTCCTTGGTTAACTTTTACTAATATATTTAGACTCCTTTAGAGATATCTGTATGGAACCCAAACTGGGTTAATTATTTCTTTTCATTATTCCATTTTATATATTACTTTGAGCACATTTTCACATTTTATCAATTGCTTAAGTGAGTCAGACCTCATCCTTTGGATCTCTTTTGGTCTGTTCTGTTTCAATCTACACCCACTTCCTTGGTGATCTCATTCACTTCCATGCCTTTTTATATCATCTATATACTGATGATTCACAGAATTATCTTTTTTGACATAGCCATTGAAATAAAGACTTGTATAATGAACTTCTTAAAATTTTCATTTGTATGTGTAGTAACTAGCTCAACTTTGTTCAAACTGAACTTCTTTACACCCCCAGTATAAATCTTTTCTTTATGAAATATTTCATTTTTTAGCTAATAGCAATAGTGTTAACCTAGTTGTCAGGCCAAAATACACAAATACATGCCTGACTCCTTTCTCTTTAACAATCAATATCTGATACATGATAAAATCCCTTTATTATCAACATATACTAATATGTTTCCAGTTATAATATTTCAGTGTATTCCCCTTAAAGGCCACTTCTTCAGCTAATTTACAAATATACCTCTGGGCAAAATTTAAAAGGAATTAAATGATATATTGTACAAGCTCAGGGTTTTATTATAACCCTCTAAAGGATGTTGCGGAGAAGGCAATGGCACCCCAACTCCAGTACTCTTGCCTGGAAGATCCCATGGACGGAGGAGCCTTGTGGTCTGCAGTCCATGGGGTTGCGTAGAGTCAGACACGACTGAGCGACTTCACTTTCACTTTTCACTTTCATGCATTGGAAAAGGGAATGGCAACCCACTCCAGTGTTCTAGCCTGCAGAATCCCAGGGACGGGGGAGCCTGGTGGGCCACCGTCTATAGGGTCGCACGGAGTCGGACATGACTGAAGCGACTTAGCAGCAGCAGCAGCAGCAGAGGATGTTGATGTTTTTGTCTTAGAAAACAAATTAGTTATGTTCAGACTGGGCAGTTTTTCAGTCACTAAGTCATTTCCGACTCTTTGCAACCCCATAGACAGTAGCCCAGCAGGCACCTCTGTCTATGATTTTTCCACGCAAGAATACTGGAGTGTGTTGCCATTCTCTTCTCCAGGGGATCTTCCCCACCCAGAGACTGAACCTGGGTCTCCTGCATTGCAGCCAGCTTCTATACCAATTGTGTCACCAGTGAAGTCCTCAGACTAGGTAGAGAGGTACAAATCTCACTTTAGTCTTTAAAACCTTGATTCTGTGGATTTGCAGCTGTCTTTGTTTGCCAGTTTCAGTAATCAGACTGAAATTGTATGGATCCATACATAGAGTTGGGCTTCCCAGGTGGCACTAGTGGTAAAGAATCTACCTGCCAATACAGGAGATGTGTGTTCAATCCTTGCATTCAGGAGATCCCTCAGACTAGGAAATGGCACCCCACTCCAGTATTCTTGCCTGGAAAATTACATGGGCAGAGGAACTTGATGGACTGAAGTCCAGGGGCCCCAAAGAGTCGGACAAGCAATACATAGAATTAGGTGTCATTTTCTCTGACTTCCCCCACCTGTGGTTTCTCTTCATCCAGTGGGTTACATTATCGGCTTTGTATGCTTCTTTTGGCTATAAAGTTGGCTTGGTTGCTAATGGAGTTGTACCTATACTCTGCTCTCCTCTATTACTGGAGAATACACTTGTGATGAAACTATAAGCAGATGGAAATAATAAACTCAATTTGGCTTTATGCTGATTACTTCCCTGCAGTTTAAATTCCCACCAACACTGCCTGTTTTTAATATTGTTGATTTTGTCTTCTCTGACTTTTTTCCTTTGTTAGTCTTCCTGGATATTTGTCAATTTTTTGAATTTTTCCAAAAAGAAGCTTATTTCATGGATTATCTTTTTTATTATTTGCAATTTAATTGATTTCTGATTTTATCCTTATTATTTCTTTCATTCTACTTATTTGGGACTTGTTTTACTCTTCTAAATCTTAAGATTGATGCTTAGATTATTGTCTCTAGACTTTACCTTTTTCTAATAATGTATGCATTTAGTATTTTAAATTTATTGCCCAACACATTTTGCTATGTCTTACAAATTTGGATATGTTCTATTTCTGTTCATCTCATTGTGTTTTTAATATGCAATTTCCCTTGAAACATCCTCATTAATATATGAAATATTCTAAGTATTAACTTAGTTTCCAAAGTTTTGGAGATTTTTCTAACTTTTGGTTATTGATCTCTGGCTTAATTCCACTCTGGCCAGAGAACACACTTGATTTCAATTCTTCTGCTGACTTTACTGAAGAATGTTTTATGGCCCAACTATGACCTATCCTGATATATTTCAATAGCACCTGAAGAAAACATATACTCTGCTATTTGGTGGAGTATTCTGTAAATGTCAATTAGATTTTTTAGTGGATGTTGTGTTATTCTGTTTTTTTTTATGATTTTCTGTGTAGTTGTTTATCAGTTGGTGAAATGGGACATGCATGTCTCCAAATATGATTATGAATTTTTCTTTTTTCCTTTTAGTTGTATCAGTTTTTGCCTCTCATATATTCTATAGTGCATGCATATTTAAGATTAGATCTCCTTGGTATATTTGTCTTTTTATAAATATGTCCTTTTGTCTCTAGGTATAAATACAGATATAGCTCTGGATTCTACTTTATCAGATATTAATATAGCTACTACTGTTTTCTTTGATTAAAGTTTACATGATATACCCATTTTCTTATACATTCAGTATACTTATATTTGTACATTTGAATTTCATTTCTTACAGGTAGCCTATAGCTAGGTCATATCTTTAAAGCCTATAGTTGGGTCCATTAAGCGTATATACCTGTTAAGACCTAAGTTGGATATTTTACTTTTATGCGTTTTTTCTCCTTTTGTTATCTTATTAATTTTTCCCCAGGCTTCTTTTGATTTTCTTGTACTTACAGAACTTCATTTTAATTTACCTATAGTGTTTTTCTGTTTGTTAGTGTATCTTTCTTTTCTTTTTTTAAAATTGGTTGTTGTAAGTATCAAATGCGCATAACATCAAGTCTACTCATGTCACCATTTTTCCAGGTTAGGTGAAGTTTATGATTCTTCACCACTCTCAACTTATAATATAAATGTCTTAACTATTCTCTCTATGCAAATTCAGGAGAACATTAGGAGGCGTAATTTTTGCTTCCAGCACCAAACATTATTTGAAAGTGAAATGTTTGTCGCTCAGTTGTCTCTGACTCTTTGAAACCCCATGAACTACAATCCAAGCTCCTTTGTTCAAGGGATTATCTGGGCCAGAATACTACAGTGGATTGCCATTTCTTTCTCCAGGGGATCTTCCCAACCCAGGGATCAAACCTGGATGTCCTGTATTGCAGGCAGATTGTTTACCAACTAAGCCACTAGGGAAGATCCAAACATTATTTATAAAATTCAAAAGCAGAAGGAAAATATGTTATTTGTACCAATATTTTTTACTTTGCATTGTTTTTTCTTCATTCTTAATAATGCAAAATTTCTTCTTTTGTTGTTTTCATGTTTAGAGAATTTCACATATTTTAAGGGCAGATTTGCGGTGACAAGTCCTCTCGGTCTTTTGAGAATGTCATGATTTGCTCTTCCTTCCTGAAATATTTTCACTGGATATAAAATTCTAGATTGATAGCACCATTTTTCAGCACTTGAAAAATGTTGTGTCTCTCCTTTTCACCATCACAATATTCCGTAAGAAATATTTTCATTTGATTTGTTTTTTCACTACAGATATGGTGTCATTTCACTCATAGCTTTTTAAGTGTTCTTATTGTCCTGAGTTCTCAGAAATCTGACTACAGTGTGTCGTGGTGTAGAGTTCTTGAGTTTCCTATTGGGCATTTGCTTACCTTCTTGAATCTGTTGGTTCATATCTTCTACCATATTTTGGATACTTTTAACCATTATTTTTTTGGAAGGAATGATGCTAAGGCTGAAACTCCAGTACTTTGGCCACCTCATATGAAGAGTTGACTCATTGGAAAAGACTCTGATGCTGGGAGGGATTGGGGGCAAGAGGAGAAGGGGATGACAGAGGATGAGATGGCTGGATGGCATCACTGACTCAATGGACGTAAGTCTGAGTGAACTCCAGGAGTTGGTGATGGACAGGGAGGCCTGGTGTGCTGCGATTCATGGGGTCGCGAAGAGTCGGATACAACTGAGTGACGTGACTGAACTGAACTGAACTGAACCATTATTTCTTAGAATAAATTTTCAGTCTCCCCCTGATTCTTGTTTGCTGCAACTTCAATAAAGAAATGTAGATCTTACAGATAAGATCTCACAAGTCTGAGACACCATTCTTTTTTTAAGCTGATTTTCTCTCTCCTTTTTTCAGATTGTGTGATTTATATTGTTCTCTCTTCACAGTCATTGATCTTTTTCTCTCTTTAAGTCTTGTCTTGAGATCACCTATTATACTTTTTTTTTTTTTGCTTTGAAGAGGAATTCTTTAATTTTATTTTCTTTTTTATTAAGACAATCTTTCTTAAAAAGTCTTGGGTTCACTGCAAAGCTGAACAGGAAGTATAGAGATGCCCCATATAGTCCCTGCCCCAACACATGTATAGCCTCCCCCACTATCAATATTCCCCTCCAAAGTGGTTATTTTTTTTTATTTTTCTTTTTTTATCTTTTAACTTTACAATATTGTATTGGTTTTGCCATATATCAAAATGAATCCTGCACAGGTATACATGTATTCCCCACCCTGAACCCTCCTCCCTCCTCCCTCTCCATACCATCCCTCTGGGTCTTCCCAGTGCACCAGCAACCTAACTCTACACCTAACGCAACTAGAAAAGGAAGAAATGAAGAACCCCAGGGTTAGTAGAAGGAGAGAAATCTTAAAAATTAGGGCAGAAATAAATGCAAAAGAAACAAAAGAGACCATAGCAAAAATCAACAAAGCCAAAAGCTGGTTCTTTGAAAGGATAAATAAAATTGACAAACCATTAGCCAGACTCATCAAGAAACAAAGGGAGAAAATCAAATCAATAAAATTAGAAATGAAAATGGAGAGATCACAACAGACAACACAGAAATACAAAGGATCATAAGAGACTACTATCAGCAATTATATGCCAATAAAATGGACAACGTGGAAGAAATGGACAAATTCTTAGAAAAGTACAACTTTCCAAAACTGGACCAGGAAGAAATAGAAAATCTTAACAGACCTATCACAAGCACGGAAATTGAAACTATAATCAGAAATCTTCCAGCAAACAAAAGCCCAGGTCCAGACAGCTTCACAGCTGAATTCTACCAAAAATTTAGAGAGGAGCTAACACCTATCCTGCTCAAACTCAGAAAATTGCAGAGGAAGGTAAACTTCCAAACTCACCTATTATACTTTGATTTCAGTTATTATATGTTTATGTTGCAAAATTTTCATTTGCTTTGTCTCTGTAACTTGTACTTCTTTGCTGACATTTTCTATTTATTGCTGAGAACTTAGATTTTTAAAAATTTGTTTCTAGTATGTTTCTACCTACTTGGGTTTTCCCCCAGCTTTGTTGAGATATAGTTGACATATACCATTGTATAAGGTTAAGATGTACAATGTGATGATTTGATCCTCATATATATTATGAAATGTTCACCACAGGAACTTTAGTTATTATAAAATATTTTTATCCCTTGGTTGGGAAGATCCCCTGGAGTAGGTAATGGCAACCCACTCCTGTATTCTTGTCTGGAAAATCCCATGGACAGAGGAGGAACCTAGCAATCTACAGTCCATGGGGCTACAAAGAGTTGGACATGACTGAGCACAAACTATCTCACATAATTACCATTTATGTTGCTGTTATGGGGAGAACATTAAAGCTCCTATCTCACAGTGATTTTCAAGTATACAGTACTTGATACAGTACTTCAGATCAGATCAGATCAGTCGCTCAGTCGTGTCCGACTCTTTGTGACCCCATGAATCACAGCACGCCAGGGCTTCCTGTCCATCACCAACTCCCAGAGTTCACTGAGACTCACATCCATCGAGTCAGTGATGCCATCCAGCCATCTCATTCTCTGCCATCCCCTTCTCCTCCTGCCCCCAATCCCTCCCAGCATCAGAGTCTTTTCCAATGAGTCAACTCTTCGCATGAGGTGGCCAAAATGCTGGAGTTTCAGCCTTAGCATCATTCCTTCCAAAAAAATCCCAGGGCTGATCTCCTTTAGAATGGACTGGTTGGATCTCCTTGCAGTCCAAGGGACTCTCAAGAGTCTTCTCCAACACCACAGTTCAAAAGCGTCAACTCTTCAGCTCTCAGCCTTCTTCACAGTCCAACTCTCACATCCATACATGACCACAGGAAAAACCATAGCCTTGACTAGACGAACCTTTGTTGGCAAAGTAATGTCTCTGCTTTTGAATATGCTATCTAGGTTGGTCATAACTTTCCTTCCAAGGAGTAAGCGTCTTTTAATTTCATGGCTGCAGTCACCATCTGTAGTGATTTTGGAGCCCAGAAAAATAAAGTCTGACACTGTTTCCACTGTTTCCCCATCTATTTCCCATGAAGTGATGGGACCGGATACAGTACTTAATACAGTGTTGTTACTATAGTCACCATACTATATATCAGCTCTCCAAAACTTATTCATCTTTTAACTGCAATTTTGTACCCTTTGACCAACATATCCCAATTTCCCCAGCCCTTAGCCCCTGGAAAGCACTATTATACTATCTTTTTCTATGAGTTTTAAATTCCACAAAAAGTGAATTTACATGGCATTTTTGTTTCTTTGTCTGATTTATTTCATCTAGCATACTCCTCTCAAGATCTATCCTTGTCATTGCAAATGACAGAATTACATCCTTTTTTATGGCTGAATATTGTATGTGTGTGTATATATATATGTATATATATATGAACATATGTTCATATAAAATGCACATGGGAGTACAGATATCTCCTTGAGAAAGAGATTTCATCTTCACCTCACTTCACCTTCACTTCATTCAGAAGTGGGATTGCAGGATGTATAGTAATTCTGTTTTTAACTTTTTTAAGGAATCTCCATGCTGTTTACCAAAGTGGCCACACTAATTTACATTTCCACCAAAATGCACCAGGGATCCCTTTTATTCACATCATCACTTATTTTCTTTTTTTTTTGTCTTTTGAAACTATTTTATGAGAGATGCTTTAAAATCATGGTTAGATAATCCTATCATGTCCATCACTTCACTTTTGATGTTTATTGATTTTTTTAAAATCAAGTTTAGATTTCCTTGGTTCCTGATAACATGAATGACTATTAATTCTGGAGATTTTGAGTATTATGTTAGGAGAAATTGGATTTTACTTTAACCTTGTATTTAAATTGTCATGCCTGGACATGGTTATTGCAGGCAGAGAAAGGAATTCTTTATGTTGTGAGTGTTTGGAAGTCTAGACGTTAACTTTTGAAAATACATTTATTTTTTATACTCTATTAAAATACTATTTTTACTGGATTTAAAATAAAAAGTTATTTTTTCAATTTTATTTTCAGCTTTTTAAAGTGTTGCTATGTTTTTGTTTTTTGATTTGTATTGTTTTCACTGCAAGGTTTAAAGTTATGTTATGCTTCTTTTTACCATTATAGACAGATTGACTTTTATTTTTCTATAGCTGCTTTAAAAATTTCATTTTATTATTACTTGGTTATGGTATAGCCTTTTGATTTGTTGAACTTCTCAGATATTTGAATGACCTGATATTTGTATAAGTATTTTTCTACTCTTCCAATTAGACATATGTTAGATCCTTTGAAATTATGTCACAAGTTCTTAGTCATCATTGAGCACTTCATTCTCCTGTGGTTTAGTTTGGACATTTTCTCTTTCTATGTCTTTAGGTTTACTAATCTGTTCTTACAGAAGTGTTTAATCTGTTTTAAAATCCATGCTGTATCTGTTGGTATTTTTCAACCTTAAAAATTTCATTTATATATCTTCCATTTCTTTATTTTAACTATGTTTTCTTTTAATTTTTTTGTACATATTTATAATGACTCCTTTAAAATCTTTATTTGCTAATGCAAATACTTCTGTCCTTTGTGTTTCCTTTAATAGTTTTTTTCTACTAGGGTTATTTTTTTTTTTTTTCCTCTCTTTTTGCAAGTCTAGCATGCTTTTATTGCATGCTGGGTATTGTGAATACTGGTTTTAAATGAATTTTTTTTTTCTTTAAAGAATGGTAGTTTTTCTTTTGGCTAGGAGTTAAATTTCATACTAAACAGTGTGATTTTTAAAAGCTTTTGAAAGCTTTTTATCTCGACTAACCTTAACTCTGAGGCTAATTTATCTATGCTAAAAAATATCTGAAGCTTCTAAAGTCTCTCCTGAAACCCATAGGTGTTTTATGAGTTGTTTCTCTGGCAGCTAGGACCTTGAAGTTCTCCCTGATCCATGTTAGTTCTTTTTAAATGCACAGGTCCCTTGTTGTTCTTTCTCCAGAAAGTGTCCTGTATGCAGTAAGGAAAAGTGAGGGATAATTGCAGGATTTAGCTCATTTGCCCTCATTTATTAGTCTCAGGGATCACTGTCCTGAGGTTCCTGTTGTATGATATCTATGGGTTGTCTTGCATATGTTGTCCTGTTTATACTTATTTATGACAAGACTACAAGTTCAGATTCAGTTATTCTGACACCTCTGGAAATGGAGTATATGTGCATTCATCATTATTCAATAAAATAGATATTTTTCTTATTTTATTATCTTTCTTTTCTATTACCATTTGAGCTCTATGAGGGCAGTGAGTGTGGTGTTTTTGTTTGTTTTTCATTTTGTTTTCTCTTCTGCTAGAAGAGTTCCTAGTACAGAAGAATAATATAGTGAAATATTTGTTGTTGTCTAAGCTGCTTACTCTTTTGGAGTACAGCACTGTCCTAAATCTTAGTTGATTACCTAAAGATCCCCTATGATTACACTCAAACCTTATGGGCTGGTATCCTTTTTGAGTGAGTGATGTCCAAACCCTTCACCTATTAAATACATTGATTCTCATTCCTGATTATTTTCTCTGAAATGGGAAAAATAAGCTTTTCAAGGTCCTAAAGATAAATCACAAATCCTAATTACCATTTGGTACCTTTTTCTTATGTTTTACACTCATGTTTCTTTTTTTTTTTAGATGCTGCTGCTACCTCATCACCAGAATGACTCATTTTCCTGGGCAATGATTTAAACATAAGTGAAACCCTCATCACTTGGTAAAATCATGTGCAACCTTTCAACTTCTAACAGCTATTTTCAATTATACCTAACTGCCACCTCCATCCTCGACACACATACAAAGTTCTCTGCTGGAAAACTTCATCTGTCACTCTCAGTTATGAAACAGCAGCTTCTACCAGCCTATGTCCCTAAGCTGATTCTATCCATAGATACATTAACAAAAGGTAACTAATGAATGTGTTTCTATATTTATCGTTATTCTTTTCTTGATTGTCCTGGAAACAAAAGCAGAGAATACCAAAACTTATTTTGATGTAGGAAGTTTTGTTGAAGAAAGGAGGAGGAGACAATGAAGCAGGCTTGAGCTGAAGGGTTATGGGGGAGCTTCAGTTTTGCTAACTGTGCTTCAAATTAGAACCATATAACCCAAGTCTCCCTTGATTACTTTTTTTAGGCTGTGAGTGGATCAAAATTTGTGGCCATCAATTCATTTAGCCTCAATCACCTAGCTAACCTAGATAGCATATTAAAAAGCAGAAATATTACTTTGCCACCAAAAGTCTGTCTAGTTAAGGCTATGGTTTTTCCACTGGTCATGTATGGATGTGAGAGTTGGACTGTGAAGAAAGCTGAGCGCAGAAGAATTGATGCTTTTGAACTGTAGTGCTGGAGAAGACTCTTGAGAGTCCCTTGGACTGTAAGGAGATCCAACCAATCCATACTAAAGGAGACCAGTCCTGGGTGTTCATTGGAAGGACTGATGCTGAGGCTGAAACTCCTGTACTTTTGCCACCTCATGCGAAGAGTTGACTCATTGGGAAAGACCCTGATGCTGGGAGGGATTGGAGGCAGGAGGAGAAGGAGACGACAGAGGATGAGATGGCTGGATGGCATCACTGACTCCATGCACAGGAGTTTGGGTGAACTCTGGGAGTTGGTGATGGGGAGGCCTGGTGTGCTGCGATTCATGGGGTTGCAAAGAGTCAGACACGACTGAGCAATTGAACTGAATGGAGGCAAAGTAGAAATCAAGCATATGAATTAGCAATTTTTTCTCATATTTTTCATATATCTGTCAACTGTGTTTTATGGAGAGGGATGGAGTGTTGTGCGGGCAAGTATGTGAAGCAAGGCCATAACCTAAGGATCGTCCATCCCTCTCCATTATTCTGACCAGTTCACCTCTTTCCCAAATGTGCATTCCTTTCTCAGTAAGAGAAAAACAAAACAAACAAAAAACCCAGTCCTGCACACATACCCTCTGTAGATGACAATTAAACTGCTCTCTGTTATTACATGAGTAGGCATCCTGGGAATCTCAGGCCTCTCCTGACAATTTTTTAAAAATTTAATTAAATGTGTGTACATTTATTCTTTTAAACTAGTCTCTGTGCGTAGTTTCTTTATTTTAACCATATTACCTTTTAATGATACTTTTAACACCCAGATGATAATATACCTTAATTATAGATACTTTGGAAAACTACCTGGCTTTGTTTTTAGAACTAACTTCAAACTTGATATTTGTATTGATGTCAAATCATATTTATTGAATTATTTCTTTATTGTTCTTTTCTTTGATTTAAGGAGTTTCATTTCTTTTGTTCTTTTGGATGTACTGATTTTAGCCTGAATCCCATAAACTTTACCGAGTTGATGATATTACTCAAATAACTGTTAGTAAATGGAAACAATTACTCTATTTCATTCCTATGGTTGAATCTCATTGTAGGAATGCGTACAAATCTGGTATACATTTAGCACTTAATCTCATTCATCCATTAATACCTAACATAGAACTCTGACTCTGCACTAATTATTATGGTTGATAGAGAGATACTAAGAAAGAGGGCAGGATCTTTGCTTTCAAAGAGCTTACTCTCTACTAGCAGTAATCAGAGATATATATTTATTATTTTTTTAAAATATAACTTTTATTTTTATTGAAGTATAATTGATTTACTTGTGTTAGTTTCTGGTATGTAGTAAAGTGATGCAGATATATATATATATATATATATATATATATATATATATATTCTTTTTCAATTCTTTTCCATTATGATTTATCACACACTATTGAGTACAATTCCCTGTGCTATATAGTAGGACCTTGTTGTTTATCCATTCTGGTTTTTAAACTTTTATTGGAGTGCAGCTGATTTACAATGTTGTGTTAGTTTCATTTGTACAGCAAATGAATCAGTTATACAGGTACCTTATATCCATTCTTTTTTTTTTTTATTCTTTTTCCATATAGGCCATTACAGAGTACTGAGTAGAGTTCCCTGTGCTACAGCAGGTTCTTATTAATTATCTCTTTTATATATAGTTAATATTTCTAATATGATAGACTTCAAATACAAAAATATCATATTAATATTTTATCTTGAAATTAGATAGCCAACCCCCACCAACTTTCTAGCCATACTAGAAGCTTTCTTGCTTAAAAATCACTCTGGTTAATTTTAGAAGCCTTTGTATGTGTTTATTACATGTGTCATCAAAATATTTCTATATATACTTGCCACTGGATTCTAGAACAATACAAACACTTTAAAGGATGTATTTAAAAGACTTTAAACTCAGAATTCCAAAATGAAACTATTGCAAATGGTGATTCCTACTCATAATGAATGTTATCTACATTGCTTGTACAAGAAGATCAGTGATTCTTGATGCCTCTACACAGATCTCTCTTATCCCCTCTCTTCCGCTCTTCCTCTGTGTTCTCTTTAGCACAATGGAGGTCAGAGATCACTCAGATTATATGAGATGTTCACTGGGGTTGTGAGCAAGTGGGAGTTTAAAATCAGCTGAAGTTTATGAAAGCAATTGAACTAAGTTATTCTGTTCTTTTTTTTTGGTATTTTATTTTTAAACTTTACAATATTCTATTAGTTTTGCCAAATATCAATATTCTGTATTTGAAGTAGCACCAGCAAGTACTACATGTGAACTGGTATTAAAAAGTCCTGCCGGAATACACCATATTAAGCTCTCATATTTTTCCATAGTACTTTCTGGGTTTTTATTTTCCCAATAATTTAATTTCCAAAGCAGAATTACTATGACTAACTTATGGCAGTGAATCTAAGTCACAATATGTGGAAGCCGTGGTAGAAAACTCAATAGCAATTCCATTTCTTTCTCAAAAGAGAAATGGTCTTTTCCACTGGTAACCCATATGGACAGGTACACATCATTTTAATTCCAGGGACTTTTTCACACAGACCATACAAGCTACTTCTTAACTTCCTCAGGTTTCTCCTTGTTGTCTCACCTCCATTTTTTTTTAAATGCCTGTTCCAGTGAACAGCACTTATTTGGAATAACAAAAAAACATTTGTGCTATCTCAGATATTGCCCTACTATGGTTAGGACCTGTGCACCCTTTTTCCTTTGTCTTACACTCCAAAACCAGTGCTCTCCTTTCACTTTTTAGTCAGAGAGAAGGGTTTGGTAGAAGAGTCATTACTACAGTTGTTGCCCCTAACCCACGGTTTTGCTTTCCACAGTTTCAGTTACCACAGTCAACTGTGGTCCAAAAATATTAAATACAAAATTCCAGAAGCAAGCAAACAATGCATTTTAAATTGCATGCCATTCTGAGTAGCTTGGTGAACTCTCTCTGACCTGCTCTCTCCTGCCCTCACAGTGGTGAAAATGGTAGTTATCAATGTGCTGTCCTGGTGTCAGAGTCCTTACATACAAGTAACTCTGTTTTACACAATAATGGCCCCACAGGGCATGAGTGGTAACCTGGAGAAGTTTGGCAAAGAGAAGTCATAGACTGTTTCTTTTAAGTATAAAGGTGAAAGTTTTCTACTTAATAAGAAAAAAAATCATATTCTGAGGTTGCCAAGATGTATGTTTAAGAACAAATCATTTATCCATAAAGTTGTAAAGAAGGAAAAATAAATTTGTGCTGGTTTTGCTGCTGCTGCTGCTAAGCCGCTTCAGTCGTGTCCGACTCTGTGCAACTCCATAGACGGCAGCCCACCAGGCTCCCCTGGGATTCTCCAGGCAAGAACACTGGAGTGGGTTGCCATTTCTTTCTCCCATGCGTGAAAGTGAAGTCGCTCTGTCGTGCCCGACTCTTAGCAACCCCATGGACTGCAGCCTTCCAGGCTCCTCCGTCCATGGGATTTTCCAGGCAAGAGTACTGGAGTGGGGTGCCATCGCCTTCTCTGCTAGTTTTGCTATCCTCCCTCAAACTGCAAAAGTTACAGCCACAGTGCATGGCAAGTGGTTAGTTAGGACGGAAAAGGCACTACATTTGTACAACCGGGCAATTTGAGAGAGAGAGAAAGAACATACCTATAAAATTTATTACAGTGTATTGTAATTTTTCTATTTGATTATGAGTCATTGTCATTAATCTCTTCCTGTGCTAATTTGTAACTTAATCTTTATCATAGATGTGTGCCTGTGTAGGTCAGTATAGGAAAAAACATACTATATAGGAAGTTCAATACTATCGACATTTTCAGGCACCCGCTGGATGTCTTGGAACATATGAAGAAGATGTAGGTGAGAGGCTATGGTACTATTAGGAAACAGGTTTTCAAATTAAGAATAATAAGGTCATAATTTATGGGAGTCTTTCCAGCCTGACTAAACCTTACAGATACTACTGAAGAAAACGATTCCACATTGTATCGAGGGCTTAACCAGAACTTTTTCCCCTCTGCTCACTTCTCAGATCCTATTATGATGGAAAGGGGCTGTGAATAAGCTCCAATTGCGTCCAAACTTTAGAAGCTTTATCACAACTTCTTTTAATCCGACTATTTAAAAGTATAACCTCTAGAGAAGATTCTCAATCTATCTCCCTTATAGAAAGAGAATTTAATAAGGAAAAATAGTTATTCTCAAATTCCCCTTATCATATGGATATATAAAATTATGCTTTTTTTTTTGGTGTTTAAGATAGAGAGTGCATGGTACCATAATTAAAAACATACCCCTACCTCACTTATTCATGCTGAAAAAAATCAATCCAGAAATTTCTTACTGATGGCTTACAATTAAATGGGCAAATAATATGCTTAGAGAACATTAAAGCATGTCTAATAGAGTGGTAATTCACTTCTTTTTCAATATATATGAAAAGAAATTTTAATAGTGACTGCCTTTAATGTATTCGCCATGAAGAATGAAAGTCCACAGTAATGTAATTTTAAAATCTAGTGTTGCCTGCAAATTTCAGAGGAAGGATTAAAAAGAGCAAAAGCTTAAGAGACCACAGCCATGCAACTTTCACCTTCACTCTTTAAAATATAACTTGAATACCTCACTGGCTTTTTTTTCTTTTGTTCAAGTCTTGTTGCATTGTGGAATGTAAGTGCTATAATTGAAAACTAAATTATTATTTATTTTAAATGTTTCCATGTATTTAATATTTGTTATTTTTAAAATTGCTAAATAAAAATTGGATGTATGGAGGTGTACAATATGGTGTTTCGATATGCATACATGTGAAATTATTGCTATAGTCAAGCTAATTAACATATACATCTCATTACATACTTTTTATGTGGGCTAATGAACTTTTAAAATGAAAAAATGCTAAATTAGGAAATCATCCTACCTTTCATTAAAAAATCATCAAGGCTTAGGCTCCTTCCCTAGTAATTAAAGACTAATATGGAATATTCATGATAGTTATAATTCCTTCATTTCTTTTGTGACTAAGTCTGTGAGTGGCTATTGATATCCAAGATTGGCTTCCACTTAATTACTATGATCTTGCCATTAATACTACTTTTTATCCCCAAAACCTTCACCCTATGACTATTCATAAGTCATTTCCCTGTATATAAAATGTAACCCAAGATGGATTACCTTCATTTTAATGAAGGGTTTAATTTTAATGATCACCTGCTGCACAAATAAGGAAAGCAGTGAAGCTCTCATTATTGATAAAAGTCTCATGTGTTTTGATACATGTTATACTTAGCCAGTCTCGTTGAAGTTTTCTGTAAATTTCGGATGAGCTACCTAGCATGGGGTAGAACAAAATCACGAAGAAGGCATAAAGACATAATTAAGAGCACACTGATATATTTGAATTGTTGTGTCTTGTTTTAAATTGTTTACAGTGGTTTATTATTGCCCTTCTGTTATTTAATATTCATGTGCCATGTTGAATAACTGGGTAGTAGTATTCTCAGAGAAGGCAGTGGCACCCCACTCAAGTGCTCTTGTCTGGAAAATCACATGGATGGAGGAGCCTGGTAGGCTGCAGTCCATGGGGCCGCTAAGAGTCGGACATGACTGAGTGACTTCACTTTCACTTTTCACTTGCATGCACTGGAGAAGGAAATGGCAACCCACTCCAGTGTTCTTGCCTGGAGAATCCCAGGGATGGGGCAGCCTGGTGGGCTGCCGTCTATGGGGTCACACAGAGTCAGACATGACTGAGGTGACTTAGCAGTAGCAGCAGCAGTATTCTTGAAGGCGTTTTGTAGGATGTCTCAGTATTTTGAATTTCTTTGAGTTCAAAACCTAGTATGAACTCAAAACCAACTTCTTCCTAACAGAAAATTTAGGAAATGAGCCAATAAAATGAATTAAGACAGGTAGGCTGAGACACAGTTGTTGCACAAACACACACACACAGACACACACACACACACACACACACAAAGAGTGTTCAGAAATATTTAAAGGATTAGACAGGAAATAAACATGAGGACCTATTGGAACATCCAATCTTAAATATTTTGGATTTCTGGTTAAATATAAAAGGACAGAAAGGACCACATAATGTGTAGCTCTGAGTAAATAATTTGTTTCAAATTTGAGTATGAATTGTTTTGGTTGCCTCATGTTCCGAAATCTGTAGTAGTACTGATAAGCATAATAAATGATGCTTATGGGTTAAATGTCACACGCTAGTTGGTAGCAAAATGAGGAGATTTACCATTGCATCCAAAATAATGTTGCTTTAAAAAAATAAAGGAAGCAATGAATCTTATGGAATAATATACAATTATACTAGCAATATTAAAGTTCTTTTGGGACCAAGCTAGCTATGCATGAGCAAGTGACCAAAAGTGAGGTTTAAAGATTTTCAATCAGAAGACAAGATGGTGGAGGAATAGGTGGATGTGGAGTACATGTCTCTCCACGGATGTGTCAGGAATATATCTTCAAATGCAGAAAATATTGAAGAACATCAGCTGAAAGTGAGCAGAAGTCCCTAACCACCAGAAAGAAATATATAGATCCACACAAAACTTGGTAGGATGAAGGAAGGAAGAAGAAAAGAACAGAATGAGCAGGACTGTATCTGCACCTGGGGGTTGGGAGAAACGAAGCAGGGGTCAGATCCCAACATCGGAGCAATTGTTTGGGACAGAGGGGAAGCATTTCACGCTGTTTTAGAGTGCAACAGCTGATCTGTGACAGTATGAATGAAGTGAGAACCACACAGACAATCCTTGCTGTAGCCCTACATACCCCGGACAGGGATGCAAGTTCCCTGGAACATGTGGCAGCTAGGAGCTGAAACATAGGGATTATAAAGCAATCCCAGGGTGAAGTCTGCTGTTGACTGAGGGGAGATGGCCTGAGGGGATGTGAGGGAGGAAATTGCAGCGGGGAATGCCTTTGGAGGAAAGACAGGCAGCTGTAGAAGCAAGATGGTACTACTGAGTCACACGGGATGGAGCCATCACTGTAGCCTCTCTCCCTACACACCAACACCAGCAGCTGACCAATAGAGAAAGACTCCAGAGAGTGTGGCCCTTTAAGTGCCTGCTGTGCCAAGCAACAGAGAAGGGTCAGCCAGGGAGGCCCTTTGAATGCCAGCTGCCAGAGGCTAGAAGATGATGCTAAAAGTGCCATAGCTCCTGTACCTGAGGCCACCATCATCCCGGCACACTTGGTATCGCCGAGGCCCTGCAGTCCAAGCAGCTGTGCCCCTTCCATGCTTGATTCTCACTGGGGCAGAGCTGCCAAAAGCTAGGAAAAAACCTAAGAACACCGTGTCTCCTGCTTCTGTGGCCACCAGGTCCCCTGCATACCTGGCACTTTCAGGGTCCCTGAAATTCAAACAACTGTGCTACCTTCACAGCCTTTCCTCACTGGGTCAGACACAAGTCCTCCAGGGCAGCCTCAGGAGAAAATTTCTGTGGATGACCCACATGCAGAGATGGGGATAAAACCACAATTGAACCCCAGGGGCAGTGGGGCTAAGGAATAGGATCTAAAACCTTCCCAGTACTTGTACAAGCTGCAGATTAAATCTCCATGATCAACTAGGCAGACTTTGTGTCTATGGAATACACAAAAGGACAGTGAGAGTTACCAGAAAAGAAAACAAATTAGCTCTGTAGCTATGGACATTGGAGGCAAGAACATGCAGGAGGAGGACCAGATTAGAGTCTGAGCTGTCTCCACAGCAGGTCCAGAGACCAGCCCAGTATTGGAGGGGATCCAAGGGAGGCAGAGGTGAACTGTGACTTCCAGTGATGAAAAGGATGCAGACACCTGAGCTCTGAGAAAAATGTTTATTATTATTCTTGCATTTTGGTTTGTTCTGTAGTTGGTTTTTGTGTATGTGTTTTAATCACCTTGAATGCTGTAACAAATGGCTTGTTGAATCTCAGTTCTTGGCTAGAGATTGGTCCTAAGCCTTTGGAGAGGAAGTGCTGAGTCTAGGACACTAAATTGCCAGAGAACTCTTGACCCCAGGAAGTATTAATTAGTGAGAACTCCAATGAAGGCCTCCACTTGTATCCAAGAGCTGGCATCATTCAACTGCCAAGCAGCACCTAGTGCAGGATGCCTCATCCAAACAACAAACAAGACAAAAACAAACCCAATCATTAGCAGACACACTTCCCACACACACCTGAACACATACCATCTGACATAGCCCTGCCCATCAGAGAGAAGGAAAAACACAAAACAAAACCTCATTTCCTCCCACCAGAACACAGGTACAAGTCCTTCCCAATATGAAGCCTGTGCAAACCACTGGACCAACTTTACCCATCAAGGGCAGAAAAGGAAGGAGGAATACAATCCTAAAGTCTGAGAAAAGGAGACCTCAAAAACAGTAAGATATTAAAAAATGAAAAGACAGAGAAATATTACACAAATGAAGGAATAAGGTAAAAACTCATGAGTAAAGACCAAACAAATAAAGACGTAGGCAAGCTACCTGAAAAAGAATTCAGAGTAATGATAGTAAAGATGATCCAAAACCTTGAAAATTGAATGGAGAAAGTGTAAGAATCAATTAGTACATTTAACAAAGACCTAGAGGAAATGAAGAATAAACAAACAGGGATGAACAACACAATTGCTGAAATTAAAAATACTCTAGAAGAAATGAATGGCAGAATAACTGAAGCAGAAGAATGTGTGAGCTGGAAGATTGAATGGTATAAATAACTGCTTAAGAGCAGAATAAACGGAAAAAGAATGAAAAGAATTGAGAATTGTTTCAGAGACCTCTGGAACAATATTAAATGCACAAATATTTGAAGTATATAGTTCTCAGAAGAAGAAGAGAAAAAGAAAGAGTCTGAGAAAATTTTTGAAGATATTATCGTCTAAAGTTTCCCTAACATGGGAAAGGAAATAGTAAATCAAATCTAAGAAGTGCAGAAGGTCCCATACAGGATAAATCTAAGGAGAAACATGCCACGATACATACTAATCAAACAAAGATTAAAGACAAAAAGGAATATTAAAAACAGCAAGGTAAAAGCAACAAGTACATAGAAGGGAAACCCCATACAATGAAGAGCTGATCTTTCAGAAAAAACCTCTGCAGGCCAGAAGGGAATGACAGAGTATATGTAAGTACTGAAAGGGAAAAATGTACAGTAAAGACTACCCAGCAAGTATCTCATTCAAAAACAATGGAGAAATCAAAAGCTTTACAGACAAGGTGGAGTTAAGAGAATTTAGCACCACCAAACCAGCTTTACAACAATGTTAAAGGGATTTTTATAGGCATGAAACACAAGAGAAGCAAAAGACCAACAAAACAAACCCAAAGCAATTAAGAAAATGCCAATAGGAACATACATAAATAATTAATGTAAATGTAAATGAATTAAATGCTCCAACCGAAAGACCCAGACTGGCTGAATGGATACAAATACAAGATCCATATATGTGCAGTCTACAAGGGACCCACTTCAAACCAAGAGACACATACAGATTTAAGTGTATGTAGGATGGAAAAAGATATCTCATGCAAATGGAAATCAGAAGAAATTGAGTTGTAATTCTCATATCAATCAAAATAGACCTTAAATAATGTTACAAGAAATAAGGAAGGACACTACATAATAATTAAGGGATCAATCCAAGAAGAAGATATAACAATTGTAAATATTTATGCACCCAACATAGGAGCACCTCAGTACATAAGGCAAACACTAACAGACACAGAAGGGGAAATTGGAAGTAACCCAATAAATATTAGGGGATTTTAACACCCCACTTACACCAATGGACATATCATCAAAACAAAATTAATAAGAAAACATAAGCTTTTAACAGACCAAATGCACCTAATTGAAATCTTAACAACATTTCATCCAAATGCAGAAGAATACACTTTCTTCTCAAGGGCACATGGAATATTCTCCAGGATAGACCACATCTTTAGTCACAAATCAAGCCTCAGTAAATGTAAGAAAATTGAAATCAAATCAAGCATCTTTTCTGACTACAACGTTGTGAAACTAGATGTATCTACAGGAGAAAAAACTGTTAAAAAAACAAACACATGGAGATTAAACAAAATGTTTTAAATAATGAACAGGTTACTGAAAAAATAAGAAGGGAAATCAAAAGATACCTAGGAACAAATGTCAACAAAAATACGATGACCCAAAACCTATGGGAAACAGCAAAGACAGTCCTAAGAGGGAATTTTATAGCAATACAATCCTACCTCAAGAAACAAGAAAAACATAAAATAGACAACCTAGCTTTACACTTAAAACAACTGTAAAAAGAAAGAAAAACAAAGTTATTTAAAGGAAAGAAATCATAAGGAGTGGAGCAGAAATAAATGAATAAGAAATGAAGGAAAAAATAATAAAAATCAATAAAACTAAAAGCTGGTTCTTTGAGAAGATAAACAAAATTTACAAATGCTTAACCAGACTCATCAAGAAAAAAAGGGAGAAAAATCAATAAAATTAGAAATGAAAAAGGAGAGGTTACAGCAAACAATGCAATAAATATCAAGGATCATAAGAGACTATTAAGAGCAACTATATGCCAATAAAAATGCACAACCTGGAAGAATGGAAAGATTCTTAGAAAAGTTCAGCCTTCTAAGACTGAACCAGGAAAAAATAGAAATTATGAATAAGCCAATCACAAGGACTGAAATTGAAACTGTGATCAAAAGTCTCTCCCCAAAAACAGAAGCACAGGGCCAGAGATGGCTTCAGTGGTGAATTCTATCAAACATTTAGAGAAGAATTAATGCCTGTCCTCAAACTCTGCCAAAAATTTGCAGAGGAAGGAACACTTCCAAACTCATTGTCTGAGGCCACCATCACCATGATACCAAAATCAGATAAGAATATCACAAAAAATGAAAATTACAGGCCTACATCACTGATAAACATAGAAGCAAAAATCTTTAGCAAAATTCAACAACACATTAAAAAGATCATACACTATGGTCAAGTCGGATTTATCCCAGGGATGTAAAGATCAGTCATCCAGTCCTGTCACTTCATGGCAAATACATGGGAAAATAATGGAAACAGTGACAGACTTTATTTTCTTGGGCTCCAAAATCAATGCAGATGGTGATTGCAGCCATGAAATTAAAAAATACTTGCTGCCTAAAAGAAAAACTATGACAAACCCAGACAGCGTATTAAAAAGCAGAGACATCACTTTGCTTGGACAACAACCCATCACTCCCTTGGACAAGGAGATCAAACCAGTTAATCCTAGAGGAAATCCTCCCTAAATATTCATTGGAAGGATCGATACTGAGGCTCCAATAGTTTGGCCACCTGATGCGAAGAGCCGACTCATTGGAAAAGACCCTGATGCGGGGATAGACTGAAGGCAAAAGAGAAGAGGACAGCATGGCATGAGATAGTTGGGGGGCAACACTGACTCAGTGGACATGAATCTGAGCAAAATCCAGGAGACAGGGGAGGACAGAGGAGCTTTGGTTAGCTACAGTCCTTGAGGTTGCAAAGAGTTGGACACAAGTTAGTAACTGAACAACAATGAAGTTATTTACCCTCCTTGTGACTCAACTGTGATATAGTATTAAGGAATAGAGTTATACAATCCATTTATTTTCATAGATCCCTGCTCTGTCATTTATAAGTGGTTCGATGTTGGTAATTTACCACTCTTAATATAGGTTTCCTCATCAACACAATGATAATGATCACAGCACCTCCGCCTAAGGTTATTGTGAGGTGATGTAACACATCTAGTATCTAGCACAGTGATGACATACAATATGCTCTCATAAAATGAAAGCAATTAGAACACAAAATGAATAGGTTAGGGGACTTTTAACAGTGTTTTACCCCTTTCCAAAGTGAAGGTTAAAAATCCACCTAGCATATATTCCAGGTATTTGTAGGATGATTCTCATTAAGTATCTAGATTGTTTCCTATTTTACAAATTTCGTGAAGCAACTACTTCTATTAGAGTCCATCAGGCTTTTACAACTCAAATCTGTTTTCTTTCTTTCATTTTATGTTGATTCTTTAATTGAAACAAATTCTAAAGATGAGGACTTTTTTTTTCAATGATTTTAAACTATTCCTGTCATTTACAATGCCATCTTAAATGAAACAAACATTAAAGAAATAATAAATATATAGATAGATGGTAGATCGATGTGATCATATAGTGGGAGGCTGTTGAATTTTCCATGTTTCATGCCACCCTTATCATGTGGTAAACAGTAAGAGCACAAAATGGAATTAGTAATAAGAGAAAAACTACCAAAATTGTTTTAATCTCAGAATGGCATATATGGCATATATATTCAAAAGAAATCCATATTCATAAAAGAAACAATAAATGAAAAAAAAAAAGCTTGTTTCTCCACAGAAAGTCTCTTCTGGTTGTTGAAATGTTAAATTCTCTAAAGCCTTATGAAGTAGTCACTTTTATGATAAAGAAGCCAAGGATACAGATGGCTAATTATATTGTTGGTTTCAGCCCAACAATGACTTATTCTTGCAAGTTATTAGGGTGTTTAAGGCCTGCTAAATAAAGAATTTATTAAAATAATCTGTGTTTTCCTTGATTTTGCTGAAGCATCAGGGTTATAGAGGAGAATACATAAGATTATATAATGTTAACTAAAAGATCATAAGCTTAAGTTTCTAGCTGAAGTCAAACTAATTTAATTTAAAATTAGAAGAGCTTTATTTCACACTTGATATTCTTAGCAGGCTTATGCACTTTATGCAGGAAGTTCACATTTTGATAAGAAATTTTATCTTAAACTGGGGTGAAAATGGGAAATTTAGGGAAACCTTTACTGCCAAAATGGAATAGAAAGAGTTGAGTTTCTTTTTTATATCCCTGGCTTCTAAATGACAGGTAGTTTTTCCATCATTTGCTTGGGAAATGTTCTCTTGTTCCCATTTAAAGCTACTTTGTATATTACATGAAATTTATCACTGATGGTGAGGTCCCACCAGTAGAATTATGATCAATTAAAAGTATTTTTCATATGAGAGTGTCATTTCTTCACTCAGAATAGCTACCTCTCCCCCCAAGCAATTTATATTAATATTTTAAGAGTCAGCTCTGTTGCTTACTGTCTGTGAAGTTTTTCATGGCTATTATCATTCCCAGTGAATTTCTATGGTAGACTCTGTTATAACAAATTAAGTGTTTGGTTTTGTGTTAACCACAGTTCTTGCTTGAAATCTCATAGGTAACAAATTGTCATTCCAAGAAAACTGAAAACTACTGAGTAGTAGAGAAAGCCATGTCACACGATGAGTAAAATTGGCTTCATTTAAAGATCAGGCATCCTTGGAACTGTCTAGAGAACACTCTATTTTCTATAAATGCTACCTGAATAAGAAATGTCACCTAATCTGTGGGTTATAGTCAGAGAAGCAGCTCAAGTAAAGATGTTTGTTTCATTGGTACTCCACATAGTAGCCTAGTTGACTAGCCTTAGATTTAAAATAGGAAAGCTAGGGTTTACATGGGGATTGACGATGAGAAAAGAATTAAGTGTTTAGTGATTAAGTAGTGAAGAAACAAGAGTACTGAAGGTGAGGAGAGGGGAGCAACTGGAGGGAAGAGCATGTAAGAATTACCTCTGATTTAGAATCGTATGTGCCTCCTCCGCCAGGGACTGTAACGTCTCTTTCCATGAAGGTTCCAGAGCTTCCACAGAGAGAACCTGTTCTGTGGGAGAAGAGGGAAGCTTCTCTGGAGAGGCACAGTGTCCACCACTTGGTTGTGTTCCTGGTCTTCCTCTTGCATAGCTCATCGCTAAATTGAAGGTTAAGCAAAGGTTTTCAGCTTGAAAACAAGAGCAAAACCAAAATGAAGCAGAAGGAATTATTGTATTGCAATCTCTGAAACACTTCGAGACACAAGCAGCATTTCTTGAGTGCCCCTCTGACAAAATATGACCCCAAAGAGGAGGAGATATTACCTTTCTCAGGATAGTATACCCTACAGTTTCAACTGTGCTAGAGATAGATCTGGGTGTTCTTAGAGGAAACAGCAGCACCTGGTGGGCAAGTGATAATCCACCAGGGTTGTATAAGGCACTAAAGAATTCAATGGCGTGGTCCCAGTGGGAGCCAACAGAAAAACTGGTTTGTTTGTGAGAATAAGTTTTTAACCTCTTTGAAGATCCCAGATACGTCTGGCTGGGGAAGAGAAAGGATTTTCTAGAGGATTAGAAATCAAAGTCAATAAAAACTGCTTTATTATTATCACTGTAATTCCACTTGTGCCACAGTGTGTTAAAGCATAAATAATTTTCAATATTTGCCTTTCAATGAGGCAAATCTTGAAAAAATCTTTCAAACTTTAGAAAAAAAATCAGAATAAAGGATATAAAAATCGTCTCTGAAGTAAAGTTATTTGTAACTTTTGAGTATGAAGTCCATATAAGTTGGTTAACTCAGGCTCTTATTATAGAGATTAACAATTCTTCCAGATATGCCAGAAATCATTAAAGCAATATAATCAATGCTGCTGCTGCTGCTGCTAAGTTGCTTCAGTCGTGTCTGACTCTGTGCGACCCCATAGATGGCAGCCCACCATGCTCCCCCATCCCTGGGATTCTCCAGGCAAGAATTCTGGAGTGGGTTGCCATTTCTTCCTCCAATGCCTGAAAGTGAAAAGTGAAAGTGAAGTCACTCAGTCATGACTGACTCTTAGCAGCCCCATGGACTGCAGCCCACCAGGCTCCTCTGTCCATGGGATTTTCCAGGCAAGAGTACTGGAGTGGGGTGCCATTGCCTTTTCTGAAATATAATCATTGAACAATTATTTTATTTCATTTTTAATCTTTATTGGACTATAGTTATAGGGCTTCTCTGATAGCTCAGTTGATAAAGAATCCTCCTGCAATGCAGAAGACCCTGGTTCCATTCCTGGGTTGGGAAGATAACGTTGGAGAAGGATAGGCTAACCACTCCAGTATTCTTGGGCTTCCCTGTGGCTCAGCTGGTAAAGAATCCACCTGCAATGTGGGAGACCTGGATTTGATCCCTGTGTTGGGAAGATTCCCTGGAGAAGTGAATAGCTACTCACTCCAGTTGATTTACAATGTTGTGTTAGTTTCTCCCATACAAAGAAGGCAACTATATATATATATATATAACAGTTGGGTATATAACATTTTTAGGTTCTTTTCCTATATAGGTCATTACAGAGTATTGAGAAGAGTTCCCTGTGCTATACAGCAGGTCCTTATTAGTTATATATTTTACACACAGTAGAGTGTATGTCAATCGCAATTATTTTGAACATTTACAGTACTTAGTTATTTTGGAGGTCATTGATATAGTGGGACTTCTTAATTTTTTTTTTTTTTTTTTTACATTTAGTAAGGCCAGCGTCTTTTGAAAAAAGAAGGAGAGTGAAACTAGAGAGTATAGGTATTTTTGAAAAATTCTCTTGCTCTTTAAGTGTGAAATTTTAGACCAGATACAGAGGTATTTTGGTAAATTTCCTATTAAACTCAGAAATTGAACTCTTAAGCTTTTTAGGAGGAACAAAATCTTATAATTCATTTTGAGCAATCACTGAAAAGGGAAGAAAAGAGATATGAATGAGCTCTCATGGATGCTCCTAGGAAGCCTGCATGATCCTGACTTTTAAAAGGCCACCATTCTTTCCTTAAATTCCTGTGGACAGGAAAAAGAGACTGAGAGATCTAAAGGTTTGGCTCCTATTTAGCCAACCAGGTGGCTTGAGGCTTCCCTGGTGGCTCAGATGGTAAAGAATCTGCCTGCAATTCAGACTTGGGTTCAATCCCTGGGTTGAGAAGATCCCCTGGAGAAGGGAATGGCTACCCACTCCAGTATTCTTGCCCGTAGAATCCTGTGGACAGAGAAGCTTTGTGGGCTGTAATCCGTGGGGTCACAAAGAGCTGGACACAACTGAATGACTGTGTTTTCCGATCATAATATTAATTGCATTTTCACCTTATTAGTTTAATGAGTACTTAGCATGTGTCAGGCACTATGATAAATGATCTATTTATTCATCTGAGTCTCCTAACCATCCATGAATAAAGTGTTTTTAATCCCACTTTTCAGATGAGAAAATTACACATAAGTAATGTACAAGTTCACAGATATAAGTGGCAGAGCAAGGATCTGATCCCAAGTAGTCTGACTTCAGAAATTGCCTTATTAATGGTGGAATTCATCCTTCATGTTTTGTATTTGCCTAGATAAGGGGTTCTGCTGTTGTCTCTTAAAGAGAATTGTAGCCAAGCTGTTTGTGGACTTGCTTCAAGTAAGAGAAAAAAGCAGTCAAAAACAATTTGTCTCACCTTGAAAAATGATTAAACATGTACTTCCATATAAATGCCAGGCTAGGATGCTTTGTATTTGGGGCAGGATATTAACACCTTTCATCCTGAGAATGAAGATCAGTATCCTGTCTTTTAAAAATGGTCTTTCCCGTCTTATTATTATTCACCAATTTGAGGGAAAATCTCTGACTTCCTCAATGACTATCATATTCTCCGCCCACCCTCGTATTCCCAGCCATCACTGTTTTTGAGAATCTAGCATCCATATTAGTTTGGTCAGTTAAACTCACAATTCTACCTTAGGACAACTTAAGTTTTGTTTTTTTTTCCATCACAGTCTCAAGTGTAGAATCACCCAATGCAATTCCCTTCCTTTTCTCCCTCATTCTCTCTCTACATCCTTCCTTTCATCCTTTCTTAACACCTTCCTTATAAAAGGAAAACATGTGTCAGGCACTTGAATAGAAACTGGGGTTTTGATAAAAAGGAATAGACATTTTTTGCATCTGAAAATATAATAGGAAAAGATCAATGTGGAAACCCATTATTGTAGTATGGAACAAAAAATATGCAATGGAAGCTCAAAAAAGATAGAAGCAGTGGAATCTTGGTGAACCAGATCTCAGAGGAGAAAAAAAAAAAAAACTATGTGACATTTACCAATTTCCAGGTTGTGAATTCCCTCTCTGGAAGACAGCAAGCTACCAAAAATCAACATCACTAAATGTGGAGTGGGAAAGAAATAGGTATGTTTTTCTCCAATAAGATGGTATAAGCCACCTAGAGCACAGTTTTTGCTATAAGTGATTAAATCTTTCTTAAATCAAAAGAATATCTCAAGATTGTAAAGATCTTACCAGACCCACCCCCATAATATATATTTTAAGATGACAGGATTAGTCAGAAGGTTCTTAAGAAAGAGAAACAAGTCCTCAAGCAGGATACATTATTGTTATATTATCATTGGAACAGAGTTTAAGGAAAAAAACATCCTTGAGCAAGATGAGCTGTTTTGTTGTGTAATCATTAGCTCTGGGCTTAAAGAAAAAAAAAAAAAAAGTTTGTCCTTTTCTACTTCTTGAGAACCTCAGACCCCTATCTCCTCCTTGAGAGCCCCAGACGCCTTTCGCTTCCTCAGGGACCCCAGACTTCTTATCAACATTAAGAATTGACTCTCTCAGGTGTAGGGATATGGCTATCAATGTTCAGTTCAGTCGCTCAGTCATGTCTGACTCTTGCGACCCCATGAACTGCAGCACATGAGGCTTCCCTGTCCATCACCAACTCCTGGAACTTACTCAAAGTCAAGTCCATCGAGTCGGTGATGCACAGATATGAATTAATACAAATGTTAATAAATATTAATTTATAATAAAAATTAAATATGCTCACGAGGAAAAACAACTGTAAGTATGCCTAAACTACTATATTGCTACATGCAGTCATAAGCCTTTTCAATATCTACTTGTGAGTTCATATTAATTCACTTTATTTTGTCTATCACTGCTGCTCTGTTATCCTTTTGTTCACCTTTCTTAACTTTCCATTTCTTTATAATTGCTATTACAAATGTTTCCTACTATTCTGAAATCATCATTTCCACTTTTGAGCTCTTTATTCTCGCAAAATAACCTCAATTCCATCTCTTCTGGGATCAAGTTCAAACAACATGAAGCTCTTCTTCCTTTTTTTGTGCCTCAAAATGCTGCTTCTGCTTCATTAACTCCCCATTAAACTTCCTCATGTGTGATTCTAGACTTGCTTATTCTGACTTCTTTGAAAGTTTTTCCCAGCATTTGTCAGTAATATGTCCTATATCTTCATAACTCTATTTTATTGGCTGCTTCCCCACAACTATAAACAAATTTGACTTTTTTTATCCACACAAAAATTTTTTTTCAGTTGCATATAAACCAAGCTATAATTTTAGCTTTCTTTTTTTTCTGTAATGTATACTTTTCAAGAGAATTTTCTAAACTATTTTTCTCTTGTTGTCCACTTAACATTAATCTCTTACTTTCACTCTAGCTTTTCTCTCCACTCCTCTATGATAATTCATATGTTGAAGGTCACACTACATGCCCAAAGAGAAACTCCCGAGACTATTTTTATCAGAGTGCATACTAATTGGCCTCTTTGTACCTGCTTTTCTTGAGATGTATTCTATGTTGTCATTTTGGTGTCCTTCTCCATCTCTGACTGCTTTTCTGTCTCATTGTATGACTTCTTTCCCAATCCCAACTCCATAAGCATATTCTCCTTTGGCTCCTTTTTTTGTGGCAGTTGTATCTACTCAATAATTCCAGCTAATAAGCTAGCTAGATGATTTGCATCCTTTTGAATATTTGGTATTAGACATTTAACTTTAATCAGTGTGTGTGTGTGTGTGTGTATGTGTGTGTATAGTGGAATCACAATGTGTTTCCACTGATGACTAATGGTGTTGAGTAGCCTTTCATGCACTTTTTTTTTGCCAATTTTGTGTAGGAATATATGGATATTTTACTCTGAATTATCTTTTCAAGTTTTTTCCCATCTTCAGTTCTGTGGTTTGCTTTTCTTCACTGATGTGTAGGAGTGCTTTACATGTGTTCTGGATGACAGCTTTTTGACAGATGTTTATCTTCCTTTCTAGTGCCTTGTCTATGAATATTTAATGTTTGTTTGTGTTTTTTTTGAAAAGCTGATGTTTTAACTTTAAAGTCCAATTTATTTTATTTAAATTTATGATAGTTCTGGCAGTGTTCTATTAAGTAAACATACATGTTCTCTTTTATAGTTTTCTGGATGTTGAAAATGTTAACATTTATATTTATGTATATGAAGTATCACATAATTTTGTACGAAACACGAGATAGTGTTTGAGGTTTACTAATTTATTCTGGAATCATATGTTAAAAAATACTTTCCTCTGAACTATCATTGGAGATCAAAGTGACTACCAGTTGACACAAGAGCTTGACCCAGGAAATTGTAGGCTCCTTAACAACTCCCCTGTCCTTGGAATGTGCATTCTGCGGACTCTTCCTGTGACAGAAGTCATTTTTAAGGATCTAGCCTTGAGAGAGTAAGGTATTGTTACAATATATATTTTAGAATAAACTTGTCAGTTTCTGCAAAAAAAAAAAAAAATGCCTGCTGGGATCAAGATGGCAGAGTGGGAAGAATCTGAGCTCACCTCCTCCCACGGGTACATCAAAACTATTAATACAACTTCATATAGAACAACAACTGTCTCTAAGAACAACCTGAAGATGAGCAGAACAGATTTTCTGCAACTAAGGATATAAAGAAAAGGTCACATTGAGGGGGACCAAGAGCAGAAAATGCAGTCTAGTCAGAGCCACATCCCTGGGTGGGTGGCCTAAAATAAAAGCGATACCATAACCACAGAGGTCCCTGACTGAGGAGCAAGGGGTCTGAGCACTGGGGTCCCCTGCCCAGGATACCTGCACCAGGAAGATGAGTCCCCATAACATCTGGCTTTGAAAACCAACAAGGCTTATATCTGGAGAGCTATAGGAATCAGAGACTCCACTCCAGAAAGACGCACACGCAAACTCAGTTGATTCCAGTTCCAGCACAGAGATAGCAGCTTGAAAAGCAACTGGGTCATAGCAGAAGGATCGTAGAAGGAGATTTACTGGTGAATATTGGGGCATATTCCAGAGGAGCAGGGATCGGATGGAACTTTCCTCAGAGATGAAAGCAGCACTGGCGGGTGCCGCTCGTTTTTTACTCTCCTTCCATCCAACTAGATTGGTACTCATGGACACTATTTCTTTCCCTCTAAACCAACCTAGCCAACACTATTTGAACCCCTCTAAAGTGGTTCCCACACCACCCAAAACAGGAATCCATAATTGGTATCAATGCCCTCTCAAAGTGGCTCTTGCTTTACAGGTCAGTCCTGTACACCATTATTCCCATAATAGTCATGACCATGACCATATCTGGCAGCCAGATGCACAAGGGGCCAGCCCTGCACATCAGTGTACCCACAGCAGTTGCAGTGAGGCCTCATAAACAGCCAAGCCAGGAACCATCCCTGCCCATCAGGTTATCTGAAGTAACTGAGACACGCCACAAGAGGACATGCACACAGCACATACAGGGGATACTCCTGGAGCACCTGGCTTTGGTGACCAAGGGGGATTGTGCCTCTGGACCCATCAGGAGACCTTTTATATAAGATCAGTCCTCTAAGACCAGGAGATGTGGCTGATATACCTAATACATAGAAAAAACACAGTGAGTTAGGCAAAATGAGATACTTTGACACAAAAGAACAAGAAAAAACCTCAGAAAATAGACTTAAAAACTGGAGATCAGAAATTTACTAGAAAAAGACTTCAAAGTATTAATCATAAGTATGCTTAACAAAATCAGAAGTATGAATGAATGCAATGAGAACATCAATGAAGTTATAAAAATATCTTAAAAAATACATCTGAAGAATACAAAATTGAAATGAATCAACAGCAGATTAGAGGATACGAAATAATGGACCATTGATCTAGAAGACAGAGTAGTGGAAATAATCAGAAGAGCAAAAAGAAAACAATTTATTTTTAAAATGAAGATTTAGTTTAAGGAAACTCTGGGATAAAGTTAATCATAATAACATTCACATTATAGGGGTCCCAGAAGGAGAAGAGAAAGAGAAAGGGACAGAAAATGGATTGAAGAAATAATAGCTGAAAACTTCCCTAACCTGGTGAAGGAAACAGACATCCAAAGCACAGAATCTCAAACAAGATGAAATCAATGAGACCCACACCAAGAGACATTATAATTAAAATGTCAAAAGTTAAAAGCGAGAATCTTAAAAGTATCAAGAGACAAACAGCTAGTTATGCTAATAGGTATTAGGCAGCCCCTGTAAAATTATAATCTAATTTTCAGCAGAAACTTTAAAGGCTAAAAGGGACTGGCACCAAATATCAAAGTGCTGACAGGGAAACAAAAACAAACAAACAAAAAAGACAAACCAAAACAACCTTAGATGATCCAGTTGCTTTGGAAAACAATCTAGCAATTCTTCAAAGGATTAAACAGAGGTGCTGCCATATAACCTGGCAATCCACTCCTTAATAAATTTCCGAGAGAAATGAAAACCTACATCAACACAAAACTTAGAGAAAAATGTTCATAGCAATGTTAGTTGTAGTAGCCAAAGTGGGAAATAACACAAATTTATTTAATCATTCACTATTCCATGAAATGATGGATGGATAAATAAAATATTATATAGTCTATACAATGGAATGTTATTTGGCAATAAAAAGGAATGATATACTGATCTGTACTACAACATGAATGACCTTTGAAACATGCTAAATGAAAGAAGTCACAGAAGACCACATATTATAAGATTCCATTTATATTAAATGTCAAAAATAGGCACATCTATAGAGATAGGATGGAGAAGGCAATGGCACCCCACTCCAGTACTCTTACCTGGAAAATCCCATGGATAGAGGAGCCTGGTAGGCTGCAGTCCATGGAGTTGTGAAGAGTCAGACATGAAAGAGCGACTTCACTTTCACTTTTCACTTTTGTGCATTGGAGAAGGAAATGGCAACCCACTCCAGTGTTCTTGCCTGGAGAATCCCAGGGACGGGGGAGCCTGGCGGGCTGCCATCTATGGGGTCGCACAGAGTCGGACACGACTGAAGTGACTTAGCAGCAGCAATAGAGATAGGAAGCAGATTGGTGATTTCCCTGGGCTGGTGGTAGGGATTGAGGGAAAGGAAGAGTATAAATTGTACACTTAATCTGTGTACAATTTCTTCTGTAATGGAGGTGATGAGAATCTTCTAAAATTGATTAAAGTAATGGCTTGCACTATTCAATGAATATACTAAAAACCACTAAATTGTGTGCTTTAAATGGGTGAATTTTATATTTCAATAAAGCTGTTATGTTTTTAAAAATAAATAAAATTTTGAATGTGTGTTGACATTGTCAAGTATTTTCTCTGCTTCTACTGAACTGATTATACTTTTATGTAGCCTTTATTCTATGAATATGGTGAACTATATTTATCTAATTATAAATATTAACTCAACTTTGCATTCTTGGTATAAACTTTCCTTGTTCTTTTCTCATTATTATATAATGTTAATTTGCTAATATTTTGTTAAATTTATGCATTATATTCATGCTAAATGTTAGTCTGTAATTTTATTTTTTGTATTGTTGTTTGTTCTGGTTGTGGTATCAGAATTATTAGATTATTCTGGCCTCAGAAATTGAGTTAGAATGCTGCCTCTAACTTTTGAAATAGTTTAATTGGCATTACTTATTAAAAGTTTTAATACAAATTTCTGATGAAGACATCCAGGCAGGGAATTGTAATTGTGGTAAGCTTTTGAATACAAACTCTATTTCTTTAGTAAGAATTAAGCTATTCCTTTGTGTATATTGTGTGTAGGTATCAAAATTAGAGTATAGAGAGTATACAACTGAGTTTCTCAAAACTTTAGAGTTAACCAAAAATACCCTCAATTTTAAGATGAACAAAATGTGTGCGTTTTGCAAAGACAATTTTGAGATGTATTTAGTGAGTCTTTATTGTGCCAGATAGACGTGAATACTGCTGCTGCTACTGCTGCTAAGCCGCTTCAGTCGTGTCTGACTCTGTGCGACCCCACAGATGGCAGCCCACCAGGCTCCCCCGTCCCTGGGATTCTCCAAGCAAGAACACTGGAGTGGGTTGCCATTTCCTTCTCCAATGCATGAAAGTGAAAAGTGAAAGTAAAGTCCCTCAGTCGTGCCCCGTGTCCGACTCTTCGCGACCCCATGGACTGCAGCCTACCAGGCTCCTCCATCCATGGGAGTTTCCAGGCAAGAGTACTGAGTGGGTAGCCATTGCCTTCTCCGAGACGTGAATACAGATAATGCCAAATTTCCCAAGGGGAGAGAAGTATGTATAAAATGTAAAACTCCCCAGTGTTTCCAGAGGTAATCAATCACTGACGGGCTGCCTGCTTTGGACTGACTTCAATATGAATGTCAAGAAGCATCCAAGCTGTCTTTTGAGGCTTTCGCTGAGGCTGACAAATGCACACTAGGCTACTGTGCCAGTAAGCACATCCATATGGTTGGGACCCAGTAAAGTGTCAGCATACTGAAACAACAGAGAATGGAAAGAAAAATATGATGCACCTGCTGCTTCTTTCAAAAGCCAAATCGTTGAATGAAATCATTGCACCTTATTTATGACTATTCACGTCATTTAACCTGAAGTCACTCTCCAACCACTAAGATCATCTGAATGCAGCATATAGATATTTTTAAAGTTTATACACACTTAAAAATTCAAGTGTAATGTATATAGGATTATTGGAAATAATTTGGAAGATACAAAAAAGGAAAGCAAAAATGAAAAAAAAAAAAACCCTTAGGGTTTTTTTTAACTTACTTTCAGAGTTAGACTCAGAATACTTACTTAATAAAAGAATGTGTTTATAATTCATAATTAATATCATGCTATATGTTTATCATTGGAGAAGCAAATGGCAACCCACTCCAGTACTCTTGCCTGGAGAATCCCATGGACGGAGGAGCCTGGTAGGCTACAGTCCATGGGGTCACAAAGAGTAGAGCCGGACACGACTGAGCAACTTCACATCATATGTTTATTATATAAATAATTTATATAAATTTTATAAAACATCATTTTAAAGTTTTTTTTATTAGTATAATTTTCCCATTTAAGGTATACTTTAAAAGTTTTCTTAATAGTAAAATATAATGCCATTCTATAACTACACTAGAATTTGTTTAATCGTTATTTGATTTGCATAATATATTTCTATATATTCCTTTGGTAGATTTTCTCATTCTTTGGATAGGTCCTATAGGATGAAATAATCAGTCAAATGGTATAGACTTATTCTTAAGGTTATTGATATTATAGTCTTACTTTGTCTCTTAAAGAGCAATGGGAATATTTAAATTCACACAGTGGATGAATGAAAGTATCATTTTCTTGCATGCTTGCAAACACTTGATTTTTAAAATATCTTTGAACATTTGCTGGATAAGTACTTTATTGTTTTCTTAATTTTATTTAGATATTCACGTTATTAAGCATTTTAAATAAATGTTATTAATAAATACTTTTTTCTATAAATCACATTATCCCCTTTCCCTACTTACCTGTTGGTATTTTAGTGTAATTTTTATTAATATATAAGCTCTTTAATGATCAAATATTCTCCTTGACCTTGTTTTCCTTTTAATAAAGTTTATTTTTTGATATGAAAATAATTCTATCTGCATTTAAGTTTTTTAGTTCTTTTCTGATTTATTTAATTGCACATATTTTTAGACTATCTCTTTTCATATTTATGAAAACTATTCACGTACATATTGGCAAGTGTCTTTTTTTTTTTTTTGGCAAGTGTCTTACAGTTTTTTTAATTTAATTTATCTGGAATTTCTTTTGGAGTCCTTAGCCTTTCCGTAAAGGAATCTGCCTTTTAATTCTCATTGTTAAATTTAAAGTTACTAGGTAATTAAGCAAACCTTAACAGGTAGTGAAGTTGGGTTTCACTTGTTGGTTAGTCATTAAGTTATATCTGACTCTTTTGTGACTCCATGGACTGTACCCTGCCAGGCTCCTCTGTTCATGGGATTTCCTAGCAAGAATACTAGAGTAAGTTATCATTTCCTTCTTCAGAGGATCTATCTGACCCAGGAATCAAACTCATGTCTTCTGCATTGACAGGCAGGTTCTTTACCAATTAACCTGCAGGGAAGCTCTTGTACTTTAATTATTCCAAAAATATTATTTGTATATTTTTATATGTTAGAAGGGTCTTCAATAGTGCACTACAGTTAGTGACTATGCATATTTTCATTGTACAAGAAAAGAAGACACCTTTTCCACAGGAAAGACTGAAGAATAATCATGGAAGAGGGAGAGAGAGAACAGTATTTGAGCTAATGAGAGAATAAAAGAAGTCTGTTTTCAAGAAATAGACCTTAGAAAATCTGTTTCTAAAACAGAAAATGTGTTTTCATATAAAATAGTAGTATTGTGGTTCTGTAGGGGAATGTCTTTGTTACTGAGAGATGGATTCTCCAGTATTCTTGTTCTTGAGATGCACATGCAGAAGTATTGCTATTGGTTGTACCCATTCTTCAAATGGTTTGGTATATTACCCAGGGAGCCTATATCTAGGGAGAGAAATGGAGCAGTTAGTGAATATGGGGTGTTTACTGCAAGTATATTCTAACTTTTTTATTATTCTGAAAAATTTATAAATATATACATGCATTAGGATAGTAGCAGTTTCTACCTCATAGGCTTGTTATGAGCACTAAACCTGCTTGTCTATGTGAAGTTATTACTATGTTTGATAAATTGTTACTATTTAATACATGTTAGCTAATATTAAATCCCAGAGAGCTTTTATACCAGAATACTGAGAATACATTTTCCAGTGATGATGATGAGGAGGAGGATGGTGATGATATTAATAATGATTTAGCCCAATCCTCCATGTTATGTCTATATCTTTCTAAAAAAAACTTGCACACATTGTTTTTCTCAATTCATACTTGAATGCCTCAAATAAGAGTACCTTATTATTTTAAAACTTTTATTTTGCACAGACTCATTCTTTGTGCCATTTTAAATCCCTTTTCGTTCATATGTATCAAGAGTATACTTCTCAGTTGAGATTAGCATTTTTTCTTAGTTACGAATTAACTCATTGCTTATATTACTGATCTAGGCATTTAGAATACAACTCTTTTTTTCCCTGCCCGATTACTCTAAATCCTTCAAAGAATGCAGTTATAGTACCACCTGGTAGTGTGAAGCCAAATATGGTTTTAGAGCATAAGGAAAAAAGATAGCTTAAGAAGAGTAATCTATATGGGTCAGGAATTGCTCTTTCAGATTGTGCCCAATTGTAAAAGTTTTCAAAAAAATCTGAAATTTAAGTGAGAAAAGTCAGATTCTTTAAAGATTCCTCTGATTGCATTATACAACTCACAGTACAAAGAAGGACTAGATTCTTCTGTGTACTCAGAATTCTAGCATTCCCTTTTTATTTCCTAAGTGCACAGATATTATCTGTAATAAAAAAAAAAAAAAAAACTGGTCCCAGAATAAGATTAATGTAGATGAGATTCCCTCAAGCACTGTACCAACCATGATCCCTTCAAATGAACTTTCTGCTTCCTTGGGTTTTGCAAGAAAAGAAATTTAATTATTCCTGAAGACAAATGTATTAATATTTAATAAAAGCAAAGTCAGATGACAGTGTTAGCAAAAAATAAGAAATGTACATAAAGCCTATCTCTATCTGAATAAGATTACTGAATTAAGCAACTTTAACTCCTAGACATGAAATAAGATGTGAGTGAGAAGAAAAATTTCCAGCAGAAAAAAATTTTTGGTTATCAAGCTAAGAAGTTGAACAGATAATTTGTAGAACTAGACCACACAGCTTTATTCTCAGTAAGATTTTTTCAGATTTTGGTAGATACATATGTAATTACTAATGGTCTAGTTAATCAACAACTATGCTAACTATGAGTCACCTACCATAAGCTAAAGACTGTAGAAAGTATAGTGGACACAAATTTTTCCCATCTCTGGTCTTTTGCATTCTGACTCCGTCAACGTTCTCTGTGTTTTACTTTTGGGTAGTTCCAAGTTTGTTGTGCAGTCGCACAGTCGTGTCCAACACTTTGTGACCCAATGGACTGTAGCACACCAGGCATACCTGTTCTTCATCTCCTGGAGCTTGTTCAAATTCATGTCCATGAGTCAGTGATGGCATCCAACCATCTCGTCCTCTGTCGTCCTTTTCTCCTCCTGCCGTCAATCATTCCCAGCATCAGGGTTTTTTCTAATGAGTTGGCTGTCATCAGGTGGCCAAAGTATTAGAGCTTCAGCATTAGCACAAGTCCTTCCAGTGAATATTCAAGATGGATTTCCTTCTTTAGAATCAACTGGTTTGATCTTGTTGCAGTCCAAGGGACTCTCAAGAGTCTTCTCCAAAACCACAGTTCAAAAGCATCAATTCTTCAGCATTCAACCTCCTTTAAGGTCCAACTCTCACATCCAACATGAATACTGGAAAAACCATAGCTTTGACTAGGCAGACCTTTGTCAGCAAAGTAATGTCTCTGCTTTTTAATACACTGTCTAGGTTTGTCATAGTTTTGCTTCCAAGGAGCAAGTATCTTAATTTCATGGCTGCAGTCACCATCTGCAGTGATTTTGGAGCCAAAGAAAATAAAGTCTGTCACTGTTTCCATTGTTTCCCCATCTATTTACCGTGAAATGATAGAACAGGATGCCATGATCTTATTTTTTTTTAACTCAGTATGAGTTTCAAGACAGCTTTTTCACTGTCCTCTTTCTCCTTCATCAAGAAGCTCTTTAGTTCCTCTTCACTTACTGGCATAAGGATGGTGTCATCTGAATATCTGAGGTCATTGATATTTCTCCTGGCAATCTTGATTCCAGTTTGTGCTTTATCCAGTCTGGCATTTCACATGATGTACTGTGCATATAGATTAAATAAGCAGTTCCAAATTAGACCTGGCCATTTGGATTGCTCTGAACTTTTGCATGTTATGTAATTCAGAGATTAGCATGCAAGACAAATTAGTCCACCAAGGTTTATCTCTGAAACTCACATAAATCAGGTATTGTTTTAACAAGCATAAGCTAGGATATGCTACAGTAACAAATTAACCCTGACATTTCAGCAACATAACAAAATAAAGATATATATATATATATATATATATATATATATATATATATATAAAAGTCAAGGAGAATCCAGTTTGGTTTGGGCCATACTCTTTCTTGTGACTTCATCATATGAAACGTGGTTGTCAAGATCATGGCACCAGGGAAAGGTGATGGAAGACACAGAAAAGTGTCTAAGAGCCAAGCCTGAGTGAACTTAGATAATTTCCTCCCACAAGTCATTGGCAAGAGCTGTTACATGACTCCAATAAAATGGAAATGCTTCTAGACAATGGGCCTTCTTGTGTGCCTAGGAGGAAGAATCGACACCGTGAAAATGTCTCCATCTCAGTACTTTTTCTGTAGAGATTAATAGTCCCATAAAATATAAGCCCTGAGTAAATGTTGTCCACTTTTTTCCCTCCCAAATATGGGGGAAAGGTCTTCATACAAATCAAAGCAGAGAGGCATTGTCCTGATTATATCAGTTGAGCCTCTCATGTGACTTCATAAGTACTTCCCTCCTTTTTTCTAAGTACAGTTTAAGCTGGATTTCTCCTTCTTGCAATTAGGAGTCATTACCAATTAAGAGCTGTTACACTGTCTAGTCCAATGGTTCCTAAAATTAGCTTCATTAATCAATGAGAATCCACAGTAAATAATTTATTAAATAAACTTTGTATCCTTAACACTATAGTGCACTTGGCAAACTTCTACTCATCTGTCAAATTTCATTCTAGTGTTACCCTCTCACTGAAGTGCCTTCTTCATATTCTGTACACAGCTCCTCCATCAAGTCACATAGTTCTCATTGGCAGCATGGCATGGAAAAATAAAATCATGGGCACTGAAGCTAGACTTTCTAACTTAGATGTAAATGTTGGCCTTCCAGTTATCAACTTTGTGACATCGGGCACTGCATTTCATCTATTTGTGCCTTAGTTTTTAAAACTGTCAACTGGTTGTGATATGTTGATATTTTAAGGAGGCTTTGTTCAATAGATGCCAGATATTTTATTACTATAATTATTATTTTTGATAAACTTTGAACTTTTTGAGAACAAAGGCAGTATTTATTAACTTAATTTTTCTACAGTGCTTAGAACATTCTTCTTCCCTAGTTAGTACTCACTGAATTTTAGTTGAAAGGATTACATTAGTAGAACTATATTAGTAGTAGTAATTATGATAGCAACTATCATTATTAAGCTTTTACCATGTGCCAAGCATGGTTCTAAGTGTCAAGTATGTATTAAATTGTATACTAAATAAATAGAGGAAGCAGTATATCATTCAGGGTAGTTAACTTCTTATTGTAATTAAAAAAAACATTAATTGTTTTAAAATAAGAGGTTATTTTTCATTGACATAACATTTAGTTCTGATATTGCTGTTTGGATAAGTCTCCTATGCAGCACTTCTAAAGCTACTGACTCGGGGCTCCAGTCTTTGAACTTGGTGCTAAATATTCTTTACAAGAGCTTCAGATGTTACCCTGGAATGGAAGAGACAGAAGAATCATAAATAGGGTTTTGTTGTATCTTTTAATTAGGACCCTGTCTATAAATGTGTCTATTACTTTCATGTCCATTCTATGATTCTGTTGGCCAAACTTCCAACATGATTGCACAACAATGAAAACAAACAAACCAAACACAACTCAAGCTTCCTTTGTGATCATTAGTGCAATCGAAATGTCTGATAAACTGGACATTTTAAAAATCTACTTGAAAGGAGACAAGATTAACCCTCAAATACTTGAAAAATAAAGATAACTACTATTGGAGAAAGCTCCAGTAAAGAATAACTTGAATGTGCCCTGACGGATGAGAAGTTGGATGGTTGGAAAAAATGGTTAAGCTATTCCAAGTGAGGTGACTGGGACCCCTAAAGGTGTGGATGAAGACTTAATAAGAACAGTTCCTTCTAGAGAGCTGACAGGTGTGAAAGCTCCAGAATCAATGAAATCTAGCAACAGATACAGCACATGGTAACTAAAATCATATAGCAATTGATGCAGGCATCCTTCTTTCTAGAGAACCATTTTGACATAGAACTAAGCATATTGCTGACTGCAGTTTAGATTGAATTCACTGCCCTTGGTGGTCAGAAAAATAGATTCTTTAAATCTGAATCCACTCTTTTTTCTAACCATGATATTCCGCATAAGATGATCTTAGAATGATGGCACAGTTTCAACCTGTTGCACCAGTACTGAATCCCAATTGTTTTTATAGTCTAGTCTTGTCACTTCAAGCTAACTAGATTCTACTTGAAAATAGACACTATTCCATGTTCCAAGCACAGCAAAAGCAAGCACAATGGTTGTTTTAAAAATATTTCTGTATCTTTGATTCAATAGATACTTTTTTTTAGTAAATAGCTGGTGCAGCAATTCTTTTCTACTTCTGTTGTTGTTCAGACAGTAAGTTGTGTCCAACTCTTTGCAACCATGTGGAGTGCAGCACGCCAGGTTTCCCTATCCCTTACTATCTCCTGGAGTCTGCTCAAACTCATGTCCTTTGAATCATGTCCACTGAATGGTGATGACATCAACCATCTCATCCTCTGTCACCTGTTTCTCTTCCTGTCCTTAACCTTTCCCAGGATCAGGATCTTTTCCAATGAACTGGCTCTTTGCATTAAGTGGTCAAACTTCTGGAACTTCAGCTTCAATATCAGGCCTTCCAATAAATATTCGGATTGATTTCCTTTAGGATTGACTGGTTTGATCTCCTTGCAGTCCAAGGGACTTCTCTTCCAGAATAACAGTTTGAAAGTATCAATTCTTTTGCATTCAGCTTTCTTTATGGTCCAGGTCTTACATCCATACTCATACATAGCTACTAGAAAAAACACAGCTTTGAATATATGGACCTTTGTCAGCAAAGTAATGCCTCTGCTTTTTAATACCCTGTCTAGGTTTGCCATAGCTTTTCTTCCAAGGAGCAAGCGTCTTTTATTTTGATAGCTGCAATCACAGTCTGCAGTGATTTTGGAGCCCAAGAAAATAAAATCTGCCACTATTTCCATTTTTCCCTACATGTTTGCCATGAAGTGATGGAATTGGATGCCATGATTTTCATTTTTTGAGTGTTGAGTTTTAACCCAGCTTTTTCAATCCTGTCTTTCATTTTCATCAAGAGGCGCTTCAGTACCTCTTCTCTTTCTGCCATTAGGGTAGTATCGTATGCATTCTGAAGTTGTTGATATTTCTCCCTGCAATCTTGATTCCAATTTGTGATTCATCCAGTCCAGCATTTTGCATGATGTATTCTGCATAGAAGTTAAATAAGCCAGGTGACAACATACAGCCTTGATGTACTCTTTCCCAATTTTGAACCAGTTCATGTTTCCCCGGTAGCTCAGATGGTAAAGAATCTTCCTGTAATGCAGAAGACTCAGGTTTGATTCCTGGGTTGAAAAGATTCCACTAGAAAAAGGAATGGCAACCCACTCCAGTATTCTTGCCTGGAGAATCCTATGGACAGAGAAGCCTGGCGGGCTATAGTCCAGGGGTTGCAAAGAGTCAGACACAATTGAGCAACAAACACTACGATTGTTCTGTATCTGATTCTAACTGTTGCTTCTTGACCTGCATACAGGTTTCTCAGGGAGCAGGTAAGGTAGTCTGGTATTTCCATCACTTTAAACATTTTCCACAATTTGTTGTGATCCACATAGTCAAAGGATTCAGAGTAGTCAATGAAGCAGGAGTAGATGTTTTTCTGGAATTCTCTTGCTTTTTCTATGATGCAGCAGATGTTGGCAATTTCTGCCAACACATCTCTGGTTCCTCTGTCTTTTCAAAATCCAGCTTGTACATCTGGAAGTTCTCTGTTCATATACTGTTGAAGCCTAGCTTGAAGGACTTTAGCATTACCTTGCTAGCATGTGAAATAAGCATGATGGTATGGTAATTTGAACATTCCTTGGCATTGCTCTTCTTTAGGATTGGAATGAAAACTGACTTTTTCCAGTCCTGTAGCCATTGCTGTTTTTCAAATCTGCTAGCATATTGACTGCAGCATTTTAACAGGCAATAACATAATCCCCAAATTCTATTTTTTTTCTTTTTTTATAATTATTCCTACTGGCTAGTGAAAGAATAAAAGCTAAGTTGTGACAATTCATGTCATGGGATCATTTTGATCTCTGCAGTCCATCTTGAGAAACAGCACAGCTGACAACTACCTTGCCTGTTGATACAACCACCAGTAATCCATATGCTGTTGTATATGCTGTTCTCTGATACATTATGCTTTCACTCTTCTGCCACATTTGAATGTTGGGTGCCATGTTAGCTTGTGTGGGTGTCCAAGTGTGACTTAAAATTCTAGTGCCTTCTCTCGTTCAAATTCTAAGGCATTTAGGGGAAGTGTAAATGCTTCCTGAGAATGCATCTGCCAAGTGATGGATTAAATAAGTAAAGAAATAGAAATGACATATCATGTAAAGCTCAATTCAGGTCCAACTGGGGTGTCTCCAAGAAGCAATTTTTAAAAATAAGTTTTAATCCATATTAAATTTGTATCTTAAAGTAAATGGTTACAGAGATAAATGGCTCTCTGTATATGAGAAAATAATTTACATAAACTAACTCTTAATCTGAAACATGTTTTCTCTAAAGTTCAAAGTAGTTGGTTGACAATGTTTTACCCTTCAATGAACTGCATCTTTAGGCTTCTGGATAATACATGTGTGTGTGTGTGTGTATACCCATACATATATATATTTTTCCTATGTTGAGCCAGTGAGGTCTGGTTGAAGGCATATGAATTAAATTTTGAGGCCAGGGGTTAAAAATTTTTGTTTAGAAAAGGAGTGTTGTCTTCACTATTGCAGGGAAACAACAACAACAACAACACTGTCCCAAGGAGGAGATAAATCAGCTAAATAAGGCAACTTTGTTTTCCAAGAGATAATATTTGACAGCCTAAGTAGGTCGGGCTAATGAGGAGCCTTTAAATGCAGGATGTCTTGTAGGAGCCAGGAGATATTATTGTAATAATTATTTTCATTATATCAGAGTTCAAGCTTGTAGATTTAGGCTAATGGATAAATCAGACAGTGGACAAGAAGAAATGCCAGGAAAAGAGGATTAGAATAAAGAGTTTTCAGAGAAAAAGGAAATGAGATAGAGGGTTACTGAATCTGGGCTCCTCTCTCTCTCTGTATGTGTGTGTATCTGTTTCCATAATATATGATTCTTTTCGATCTTCAACTCATAACTATTTCCTAGTCCAACCATTTGTGAATAGAGCAGCAGGATTTGTTCCATTCACTCAATACGTGCAGAAATAAAAAGGCTCTACCACCTAGTCAAGAAGAAATATATCAGGTATGCTTTCCTGATTCAGTGAGTCCTCCACTTTTATATGTAAGCTATATAAAACTCAGAATTCAAGGTTAAGGATCAGTGATGAATGCTGGTATAACTGATGGTAATTCAGCATGATGATGGTAATGAGAGTGGTCATTAATGTTCAGATTTTACTTTGTTTCTCAGGCTCTGTTTTAAGTAAATGTCATATAATTCATTTAATCTTCACAGTAACACTTTGGAATAAATACTATTATTGCTCCATATTTTACAGGAAAAAAATGAAGCCTAAAATAGTTAAAATTTTTTCCTAATTAACAGAGCTAAGAGATATCAGGGAAGATTTAGCAGTGATAAAACAAACAAAAAATAAAGCTCTAAACTGAAATAGCTGGGACTTTGTGGTGGAAGAAAATAGCACCAGTAAGCCTTGTACATTTCTGTAGTTTCCCCCCTCCCCCTACAAAGCAATACAGATCTCTCCAGTCTCCCCAGTGAATCTCTTTTAGAAGACATCCCTATCAGAGGGATGGAGCTTTCTGGAATCTCAGTATCTAAGGTGAGAATGTGAGAACCTAATTCTGATTTGTTTCTTGATGTCCTTTACCACTCAGTATAGAATGTAATTTTCACTAATTACAAAAGGATATTGGTGGTTAAAGGATGGTTTTGTTCTCCTTCAACTAGATTAGATATGCATCTAAATCCCAGTTGACATAGTGGGATAGCTTATCACTCTGCCCAACTACCTTGTTCCACTTTTCCACATTCTCATTTGATAACCCTGCAGTAAAGACTGAATGCAGGCACTCTCAGAAGTTATAAGTTTTATACTTTATTTGTGGTAACTGTTCCTCCAAGACCACAGAGAATAAACTACCAAGTTGCAGCACACCTCAGGTTACTGATTCCTCCAAAGAAGGAGGAATTTGTGAATAGAGCAGCAGGATTAGTTTCATTCACTAAATACATATTTACATATTCAAATCTAATATGTAAATTTATGTTTTCAGCATGTATCCTTTCCTGCTATTGACATGTTAGATGTTAGGCTTTATCTGATAATTATAAATATAAAATCTTGACATTAATATAGATTACATGCCAATATGAAATCTGGCGAGAATGGTGCTATCCAATAAATCTGATGGGAAGAGTTAAATTTCTTTCCATGTACCAGCATTGGAAATTATGTTTGATTGAAAAATGAGTGTTCTCACTTACATGAGAGGCAGCAGATCTCAAGTAGTCATATATCAATAAATAGCTAATAACAGGCATTGTATATGTAATTAAATTATCATAATAATTGTTCTTCTTCAATAGGACTAGAGTACCCTGTGTTCTGCAGCTGAATAAATTATCGCATTTGATGGTTTCTTGTTTTACTCTAAAAAGAAAAGACTGTAAATAATGTAAGCTGTTAACAGTCACACAACTCATGTCATTAGTAGAAGGAATATTTATAGAACCTCAAGTAAACCTAATATGACAGAAAAAGGAAAAAAGAAGAGAGAAAAATTGTGAATAGAAATATTAGTAGAAGTAGCAAGTAATACCGTAGATAAAATGTAACAAAATCCAAATTGATTTTACATAAGCGTTCTTCCAATCAACATATGTTTTGATGCTAGGAAGTTCTTTTATATTAATACTTGGTGAGATATTTTGGTGGAAAAGTATGTACTTAGTTTTAATATTATCTGTTATTGGCTGACGTACAAAAGTCTGTTTATATAAGAATAAGAATAACAGGTTTCAGTCAGTCAGTTCAGTAGGTCAGTCGTGTCCGACTCTTTGCAACCCCATGAATCGCAGCACGCCGGCCTCCCAACTGTCCATCACCAACTCCCGGAGTTCACTCAGACTCACGTCCATCGAGTCAGTGATGCCATCCAGCCATCTCATCCTCTGTCGTCCCCTTCTCCTCCTGCCCCCAATCCCTCCCAGCATCAGAGTATTTTCCAATGAGTCAACTCTTCACATGAGGTGGCCAAAGTACTGGAATTTCAGCTTTAGCATCATTCCTTCCAAAGAAATCCCAGGGCTGATCTCCTTCAGAATGGACTGGTCAGATCTCCTTGCAGTCCAAGGGACTCTCAAGAGTCTTCTCCAACACCACAGTTCAAAAGCATCAATTCTTCAGTGCTCAGCTTTCTTCACAGTCCAACACTCACACCCATACATGACCACTGGAAAAACCATAGCCTTGACTAGACAGACCTTTGTTGGCAAAGTAATGTCTCTGCTTTTCAATATGCTATCTAGGTTGGTCATAACTTTTCTTCCAAGGAGTAAGCATCTTTTAATTTCATGGCTGCAGTCACCATCTGCAGTGATTTTGGAGCCCAGAAAAATAAAGTCTGACACTGTTTCCACTGTTTCCCCAATTATTTCCCATGAAGTGATAGGACCAGATGCCATGATCTTTGTTTTCTGAACGTTGAGCTTTAAGCCAACTTTTTCACTCTCCTCTTTCACTTACATCAAGAGGCTTGTTTCGTTCCTCTTCACTTTCTGCCATAAGGGTGGTGTCATCTGCATATCTGAGGTTATTGATATTTCTCCTGGCAATCTTGATTCCAGCTTGTGCTTCTTCCAGCCCAGAGTTTCTCATGATGTACTCTGCATAGAAGTTAAATAAGCAGGTTGACAATATACAGCCTTGACGTACTCCTTTTCCTATTTGGAACCAGTCTGTTGTTCCATGTCCAGTTCTAACTGTTGCTTCCTTAGGTCACCATAAATCAATTTCAGTAGCAGAGTCTGTGTTTCTGCTGCAGAAACTTGGGATGATTCTAGTTAGGAGGGGATATAAATAAGGTTTAGTAAAATTTATACAACCGAGTAGTCTAAATACAGGAACAGAGGGGAAAAATAGAATGAAAGTGTTGGTATAGTGGACATTGGGACTCCTTCAGATCACATTTCTAGGTCAAACCTGTTAAAATATATACATCTAAAGCTTATACTTTTTCTGTCTCAAAATTTTCCTAAATAATCCTAACTAGATCATGAGGACCTTGTAGAACATGGAGTAAAATTTTTTTTTTTTTTTTCTAAATGTCAGGGGGAATCATTGGGAGGGATTTTGTGTAAAAGGTCATTTTGGCTGTTGTTTGGAGAATGGGTATCATCAACGTGAATGGAAGCGAGGAGACCATTCATGTAGCTGTAGCTGTTGTTGTGCAGTCGCTAAGTAGTAGCTACACTCACCCAGCCAATCTCTGGGAGATAAATGTTCATGAAAATAATGAGTCTAAAATACTCTGGCCCATGGCTATGTCAGATATGGGATTACTTCCTCAAGCTGCGTTAATTTACCATCTTCTTGCTTAATTATCTTGGGGGAATCATTTTTTGCTGTGAAAATGATTTTTGAGAGACTACCTCTTCTTTTCTTTTTTCTTAAGCAGAGAGGAAACTGAAAATCCAAAGTCTTCTGTTTATAGCAAAAGTAATATGAAAGATGTTAGAAATCATTCAGCTAGAAAAATAATTACCCCAAATCAAAGGCATGAAAACGCCGACTGGCTCTTATAAATGTATTTTAGGTCATGTAAATGGTGTTAAAAGTTCCAATTAAAAGATGGATTTTTCCCTCTGGGAAAGCTACATGCAATTTTCAGCTACAGAAATGTCCTTTCCCTTTGAATCTGAGGCATCCATCTTTGCAAATGGGTAATCTGTTTTATACTACATGTAAGAATTGTTGCCAGGTCAATGTCTTAGTTATGTAATGTGGGAAGAATCACCTCTTGTGCCTGATATATATTTTGTGTTTGGAATATTAGACTGAAATTGTTGGATGGCAGATGTTATGGAACTAATTCTGTATTTCCTTTCTGATTTCTAGAAAATTAGTTAACTCTAATCCATCAAAAATTATTCTCTAACAATTTTTTATCCACTTCTGTTGTAGGGTTTTAAGATTATTTTAAGAAGCATCTTTGCTTCTACACTCATTATACAATTTTAAAGGACTAAGTTTTAATCTTTTTTTGCCTGGAGTTCTTGGTCACTCTTTATTATAGTAAGCCTTCAGGTTATATTTTATTTGTGAAGTAAACTCTAAAGCAACTTTGAATAACCTCTAAGAAACATTTGGCTTTAGGAACTAGAAAGACTTTTTCCATACTCTTATTTTACAGAGTTCTGATATATCAATTATCAGTGCAATGCTTCATGAGCATGACTTTCATCCAGTCATTAATAAACACTGAACAGCATTTATGGAACAGGCACTGTGTTAAGTTCGCAGCATGCAGTAGCCAACAAAACTGATGGGATTCTTGCTCCCAAGGAGCCTTCAATCTAGTGTGAGCCGAAGTCCATTCATCCAAGTTCCCTCACTCTGCTGAGCTCCGGTAAGATGTAGAGAAGCCACCAGGCACTACATTTAAGAGTTTCTACTTTATTTTGAAGATGAAACTCTGATATTTCCTCTGTGGCTTTAGATTTGTATGCATTGCCTTTGGGCCAGGTGTCAAGTTGCAACTATGAGACATTGGCTTTTAAATGGTTTTAAAATATTTTTTAAAAAATTAGACCCATAGATTTTGAGTTGCTGTTTTGCCTGTCAGGCATTTAAATGTGTGGGTACCTATGTACGTGTGTGTGTGTATATTCAGTGACCCCTAAAAGAGATCAATGTGATCCATTTACAAATATGGTAGCTATTTTGAGTATAAAAGATGTAACCTCAGGAAGAATTTATTTTTTCTTAAAGCAGAACTCTATACTCATTTCCCTTCTCTGGGGACACAGTGAATAATGTGTGAGAGTTAGGAAGTAATTAAGAGTAATGACAATGTCAACCCTAGGACAAGTGATAAATCTTAGTTTGTTTATGACTTAGAAACTTTATTAATGTTTAGTCAAAAGACTACTTCTGAGTAGTCAAAAGATGTTACTACTTCTGAGTAGTCTAAAATATGCTAGAGTGATACTTAAGCTTCAGAAATGGAGAAATAGACTACCAAAATATATGTTCAAAAATTTCCTCCCAGGAAGCATAAAAAAAACTTTGATATTCCACAAATTATTTTAGAGCATGTACAAATTCTAGGCTTTTATACAATATTTTACTTACCTTTAAAAATGTATATGTCCTTGGCGCCTACTGTGTATACTGAAGTTGTAGTTCCCACTCTAGGTGATCATGGGGAAGTGTGATGAAGACACTAAAACATAAATAACTACAAAAATGTGATTAGTACAAAAATAGCATTCTATACAAAGTGCTGTGGAGTTACAAAAGTTGTGATACTCAAATTGGTCCTAAGGAAGGAAATGCGATGTCAGCCCTAGAGCTTTCAATTATCATCCTGTTGTGGGGTCCAGCTTAGGCATTTGTTTTGAAGTTTCAATGATATGTCTATATGGAGCCACAGATTGGGAACCACAGATCCGTCTTGCTGAGTTTCCTTGCTCTTGGCAGTAGCAGTTTTATGATTATCCCAGAGAATAGGGCTTGTTACAATGCATATTTCTGGTAACCATCCCTAAGGACTTTGACTCGGTATGTCTGTGGCGGGATATAGAAATGTATATTTTTAATAAGCAATTTCTGTGATTTTTCTGTAGGGGAATCTAAGAACATACTTTGAAAAACAATTGCACTGGGGCTTGAGGAATCTCAAGTGGTGCCAATTAAAGGGTTCCCTGGATTTTAGAAATTTCTAACGTTAAGAGGAGATTAGGCAGTAAAAGACATGTGCCAAAGTACACATTGGTTTTAAAACAGTGCTTTCATGTTGGAAGGGACTTCTAAGGTGATTTGATCCAATAAAATGTATTGATATCACTTATGACATCACAAATGAATGGGCATGTATAATTGGCTGAAATCCTCTTGGGGAGTTTCTTACATCTCTGTCCATTTGTACATAACTCTAGCTGTCCACCTAAACTGACAATGCAAGTGGAGTGTTAGTCGCTTAACCGTATCTAACACTTTGTGACCCAGGGGACTCTAGCCCACCAGGTTTCTCTGTGAATAAAATTCTCCAGGCAAGAATACTGAAGTGGGTAGCCATTCCCTTCTCTAGGAGATATTCCCGACCCAGGGATCAAATCGGATCTCTTGCATTGGTGACCGATCCTTTACTGTCTGAGCTACCAGGGAAGCCCAACCTGACCATCGGTTCAGTCATTCAGTCATGTCTGACTCTTCGCGATGCCACGGACTGAAGCACACCAGGCCTCCCTATCCATCAACAACTCCCAGAGCTTGCTCAATCTCATGTCCATTGAGACAGTGATGCCATCCAACCATCTCATCCTCTGTCATCCCCTTCTCCTCCTGCCTTCAATCTTTCCCAGCATCAGGGTCTTTTCAGATGAGTCAGTTTTTTGTATCAGGTGGTCAAAGCATTGGAGCTTCAGCTTCAACATCAGTCCTTCCAATGAATATTCAGGACTGATTTCTTTTAGGATGGACTGGTAGGATCTCCTTGCAGTCCAAGGGACTCTTAAGAGTCTTCTCTGACACCACAGTTCAAAAGCATCAATTCTTCGGCACTCAGCTTTCTGTATAGTCCAACTCTCACATCCATACATGACTACTGGAAAAAACATAGCTTTGACTAGACTGACCTTTGTCAGCAAAGTAATGTCTTTTTAATATGCTGTCTAGATTGGTCATAGCTTTTCTTCCAAGGAGCAAGCGTCTTTTAATTTCATGGCTGCAGTCACCATCTGCAGTGATTTTGGAACCCAAGAAAATGAAGTCTGTCACTGCTTCCGTTGTTTCCCCATCTATTTACCATGAAGTGATGGGACTAGATGCCATGATCTTAGTTTTCTGAATGTTGAGCTTTAAGCCAACTTTTCACTCTCCTCTTTCACTTTCATCAAAAGTCTCCTCAGTTCCTCTTCACTTTCTGCCATAAAGGGGGATGTCACCTGTGTATCTGAGGTTTAGATACTTCTCCCGGCAATCTTGATTTCAGCTTGTGCTTCATCCAGACTGACATTTTGCATGATATACTTACTCTGCATATAAGTTAAATAAGCAGAGTGACAATATACACCCTTGATGTACTCCTTTCCCAATTTGAAACTAGTCTGTTGTTCCATGTCTGGTTCTAACTGTTGCTTCTTTACCTGCATACAGATTTCTCAGGAGGCAGGTAAGGTGGTGTCGTATTCCTATCTCTTGAGGAATTTTCAACAGTTTGTTGTGATCTACACAGTCAAAGGTGATGATACCAATAAATACCTTTTGTACTATGGCTTTTGACAATAGTAAACAAGCCAATTTCTTCCGCCCTGTGGCTCTCTGTATGTTAAATATATTTATTGACCATCTTTTGCATGACACTTTGAAATCTGTCAGCCTCAGAAAATGTCTTCTTAAATGCTCCTAGGAAAGCAGGGTTACTGATGATTTTTATGCCCATATCCACTGCTACTTTCTGTGAGTACACTTCCTGAGAACACTTGCTATGCTAAGTCACTTCAGTCATGTCCGACTCTGTGTGACCCCAGAGACGGCAGCCCATCAGGCTCCCCCATCCCTGGGATTCTCCAGGCAAGAACACTGGAGTGGGTTGCCATTTCCTTCTCCAATGCATGAAAGTGAAAAGTGAAAGTGAAGTCGCTCTGTCGTGCCCCACTCTTAGCGACCCCATGGACTGCAGCCTATCAGGTTCCTCAGTACATGGAATTTTCCAAGCAAGAGTACTGGAGTGGGGTGCCATTGCCTTCTCCGTGAGAACACTTAGTTTAGTGCATTTACAAAATTGTAGGAAATAAACCTGAATTAGAACTTGAAGAAATGAGTGGTTTTCTGTGGATTCCTTCAAATCATTGCCTGACATGAGGAGGATAAACTCATTCCATCAGAAACTGAGTAATCCAGAATCATATAACCAAGTCTAAACTGCCTGAAATCCCTCTCAGAATTGGTTTTCAAGTATACTTGAATGAGATATGTCATAATTCTGAAAGGTGGTCAGTGGTAGAGGGATGGAGCAGAGAAATTACAAAAGTTGAGTTGTAGGGAGAAGAGAAATTACAAAAGTTGAGTTGTTTCCGTGTATTAAGGCTTTACCTCTAGGGCTTTCCTAGTGGCTTGGACAGTAAAGAATCTGCCTACAATGCAGGAGACCCATGTTCAATCCATAGGTCAGGAAGATCCCCTGGAGAAGGAAATGGCAACCCCCTCCAGTATTCTTGCCTGGCGAATTCCATGGACAGAGGAGTCTGGTGGGCTACAGTCCTTGGGTTACAAGAGTCAAACACAACTGAGTGACTAACGCACACATGCACAAGGCTTTACCTCTACTCCAAACCCAAAGCCATGCGTCTGGATTGTCATATTCTGATTCCAGAGAATTTCGCTTAGCACCAGAGGTGATAAATTGATCATTTCATGGTATATACTGTCTATACTCTGCTTTAGCAAAGCAGAAAGCAGAAGACAGAATGTCTGTTCTATGGTTTGTGCAGTAAGAAAAGGTGTTGCAAAAGAAAAACTGGGAACTAGGGTTAAAATAAAAAAGAAGATCTAAAATGTTCTAAGGAAAAAAATAAATGAAATATTCTATTCCTGGTGAAAACTTTTTTTGCTGATCAGTCTACCAAGGTGGCTAGCAGTGAAGTGGGAAGTGGGAGATGTGGGCAGACAACTGTAGAACTAGAAGATCTGGATGATCCTTCTTTCTATACCAGGCATTTTATATATATATATATATATATATACACACACACATATATACATATATATGTATATATATCTGTCTGAACTTGCTTAGTAAGATGGTCAACTAATCACTGCTGCACATTATCCATAATGATGTTTAATCCACTCAGGACACACCTCCAATTTATTTTATGAATTACTACTTTCTCATGGCACCCAAATCCTTCTGTGATGATGCTACAAAAATCCTTCCTCCAAAACTGTGCTGTACTAGATATCTCAGGGCACCAGAGCCAGCACTTTTTCTCTTTGCTGTGCCATGAACATGGTAGTCTCATTCATACCTCCAGCCGTTGTTCTTGCTGATCTTTTACCAGGCAGATTACTGAGTCTATTAATAATATCCTATTGAAGATCTACTTATTTTTCATGGTACAATGTTACAGTGATACATCATACAATGTCCATGAAACCCTTCTTGAATTTTTAATAACTGTTGAATTTATCAAACTCTTATTAGATAACAGGCTTTGTACTGTGTGTTGAATGCTATGCTATGCTAAGTCACTTCAGTCGTGTCCGACTCTGTGTGACCCGATAGACGGCAGCCCACCAGGCTTCCCCGTCCCTGGGATTCTCCAGGCAAGAACACTGGAGTGGGTTGCCATTTCCTTCTCCAATGCATGAAAGTGAAAAAAGAAAGTGAAGTCGCTCAGTCATGTCTGACTCTTAGCGACCCCATGGACTGCAGCCTACCAGGCTCCTCAGTCCGTGGAATTTTCCAGGCAAGAGTACTGGAGTGGGGTGCCATTGCCTTCTCTGGTGCGTTGAATATATTATTATATATCCTAATTTTGCATATATTATTATCTTAATCTTTATATCCATTCCATAAAATAAAGCATTATTTTTCTTATTATAGGACTGGGACTGGAAATTTATACAAGTTTTGTTTATCCTTATTGTCAGCAAGTTTATAAGGGTTGACTTGGAATTTGGGCTTAAATCTGCAGATACAAGAATCAACACTTACCTTCATTGTCCTTTATCACCTTTTATTATTACTCCTCCCTCAGTTTATCTTTGCCCAAAAGTACTTTTGCCTCTATTTAGTACACATTCCAACTTTGAATACAAACAGTTGGTTGCAGGTTCTTATCCTTCTTCTGCTATTAGCAGTGCTTTCTCATTTCCCCATCATCTTTCTCAGTGAGAGAAAGAGCTGTACCCAATAAATATTTATGGAACTCAAGATGAGGGACCGACTCTGGGAAATAGTGAAGGACAAGGAAGTCTGGCATGCTATAGTCCATGGGATCGCAAAGAGATGGACACGACTTAACGAATGAACAACGGCAATAATATAGGACCAATGGCTAAGACTTTTGCTTCTGGCTATGATGTAGTCAAGGCTATGGTTTTTCCTGTGGTCATGTATGGATGTGAGAGTTGGACTGTGAAGAAGGCTGAGCACCAAAAAATTGATGCTTTTGAACTGTGGTGTTGGAGAAGACGCTTGAGAGTCCCTTGGACTGCAAGGAGATCCAACCAGTCCATTCTGAAGGAGATCAGCCCTGGGCTTTCTTTGGAAGGACTGATGCTAAAGCTGAAACTCCAGTACTTTGGCCACCTCATGTGAAGAGTTGACTCATTGGAAAAGACTCTGATGCTGGGAGGGATTGGGGGCAGGAGGAGAAGGGGACGACAGAAGATGAGATGGCTGGATGGCATCACTGACTTGATGGACGTGAGTCTGAGTGAACTCTGCGAGTTGGTGATGGACAGGGAGGACTGGTGTGCTGCGATTCATGGGGTCGCAAAGAGTCGGACACGACTGAGCGACTGATCTGATCTGATCTGATGATGTAGAAGCCTGTGTCAGAATAACTTACAATAACAGAAATACAAAAGGAAGTCATTTAGCTAGAAGGAAAATAATTGCAGATGAAAGAGGAAGCAAATTAAATGTAAAGCGGGGGTGAGGGGGAAATGTAAGTAAATCTAAATAAATACAGGTTGTCTAAAACTATAAGGCTAATGATTGTGAGTTTTAAGATATGTTGTAAGAATTGTAAAAATATTTTTATTGTTGGAAAAATGGTAAAAGTAATAATTTATTATATACTTCGATAAGACAATGCAGGAGCTAACCATCTCTTCAAACACAAAGTACTCAACTGATGCTCTGGATCCCAACTCCCTTTCAGCTTCTATAGACCTCCTCTATGTATCTTCCACTACTGCCTCACTATTCCCCACATTTCACCAGCAATAGGACATGCAAAATCTTTTCCATCTTCTATTAAAAGTAAACTTCAGTCAAAACTAAAACCACGGTAACTACTTTCAAGCCCATACTTCCCTCCAGCTACTTCCACTTCATCTCTTATTCTCAGGTGAATCTCTCAAATGAAGTGTCCTCACTCTTATTCTTCTTTTTCACCACCCATTCCCTACTCAACCCACTTGAATATTTATATAACCCTTTCTACTCCAGTAGAACTCCAAGAACACATAGGTCAACAGTGGCTTTCCCTTTTGTAAAGACAAAATACATTTCTGGATCCTCACTTTAATATCTCAAGAACATTTGATTCACTTGAGAACATCATCCTTTTAAAATCATGTTTCCTTTGGATGTGCTAATTCACAAACTCTTGGTTTTCCTATTTTGAACTTGTTTCATTTCAGTCTCAATTTCTGAATTTTTTTTCCTACTAACCTTTAAATTTTCTTCTTTTATTTACATGTTTTTGTTACTTATTGATGTATAAATTACATATAGTTCTGGGGTTAGTTTTAATCCTTCAAAATGCATATGTTGAAGTACTAACTCCCTGTACTTTGAATGTGACAATAAGGTAAAATGTGGTCCTATGGGTGGGTCCTATTCCAATATGACTGATGTTCTTTTATTAGAAGATAAATATAGGTACAGATACATGTAGGTATAGAGGAAATATCAGATAAGGACACAGCAAGAAGGCAGTCATCTTTAAAACAGGGAGAGAGGCATCAGAAGAAATCAGCCCTGCTAACATCTTGATCTTAAACTTTTAAGACTCTGGAGGAAATTATGTTTGATGTTTTAGTAAGGGTCAGGCCACTTCTGGTTTTTCCCTCTTTCTCATACAGGGAATTCCCTGACTTGTTATTTCAATCCTGGAGCATCTTTGTTTCCTCATCTCCAAAAAGAATAAAGGATATTCAGCTCCACCCTTCAGACATTTTGAACTTTGCTCTGTAGCCTCTTTCTTTGAAACTTCAGTAAGCAAATCTGAGGGAGATCCAAAATATGTGCTTGAAGTAGGTCTCTCTCTCTCTGGCAAAATTTTGCCTATGAAGCACTAAAAATTTATAGAAGGTTTTCTTCTTCTTCTTCTGCATTTTGGAAGATGTTTGCTAGTCCTCAACCCTCCTGATCATTCCCTGGCTGCTCTTTCAAGGCTCTGTAAGTTTTCAATCTGTTTCCAAGGGTTTTATTTCTCTGCCAAGAGTTTGCTGATCTTTTCAACTATTTTATTAAATCTGTGTGAACCAAAATAGATACTAAGTCCATGACCAACTTCCAAGGTGGTGCTAGTGGTAAAGAACCCCCAGACAATTTAGGAGATGCAGGTTAGATCCCTGGGTTGGGAAGATCCCCTGGAAAAGGGCATGGCAACCCACTCCAGTATTCTTGCCTGGAGAATCCCATGGACAGAGGAGCCTGGAGAGCTATAGTCCATGGGGTCATAAAGAGTCGGACATGGCTGCAGAAACTTAGCACTCATGCATGCTGTGACCAAACTGTACAAAGCCCTCAGTCTTGAACATGGCCAGTGATAGCCAACCCAATTTGGATGGGCCCCCTTGCCTCTGAGATTTCAATTCATTTGTGCCTATGGCTCACATGGTGCTTTGGTTTCTTTGAAATATGATTTGTGTGGTCTATACAGATTTTTCTATTTGTTGTAGTGGTATATTAGGTGGCTTATTCAACTTTCTACATCTAAATGGAAGCAAAGGGCATCTGCTAGGATACTAAAGTTTGGAGCTTCTTGGGATTTAAGTATTGATGCTCTTTTGCTCATACATTTTTCCTTATTGATCACATCTTTACAAGACTTTTACATTTATTTTGCCAGACAAGATCCATCATCTGAGCTCAATATTGTTTCATAAAATGGCCTCTATAGCCTGACCTCTGTTATGTTACAAAGGTCCTTAAACTTTTCAAGTCCAAAATTAAGCATATGCTTATTTCCCCCACGTGGGCTCTTGCATGTTTTGGTGAATACTGGCATCATGCAGCTTGTAGCATTTACATTCACTGCCCAGAAGCCTGGGAGTATTCTTTGGCTTCTCCCTCACTTATACTCCCCTGGGGCATCACAAGTCGTTATCGTTTTACCATATTTCTTTACTGCATCCAGTTCTCTGTATGTATACTACCTTCCTCCTGGTCCTTGCTTCCATCATTGCTCACTTCAACATTTGCGATAGCCATATAGCTCTTCTTGCCTCTGTTCTTGATTTTCGCAATTGTGACCAGTGTTTGTTTCCTCTGTCCAGGCTGCTATAATAGAGTACTACGCACGGGGTGGCTTATAAACATCAGATATGTATTTCTTAGAGTTCTGGAGGCTGGGAAATCCAAGATCAAGTTGCACTGGTAACTTTGGTGTCTAAGGAAACCACTTCCTGGTTTTCACTGTGTTCTCTCCCACAGGCTGAGGGAGTGAAGGACCTTTCTAGGGTCAGATTTATAAAGGCACTAATCTCATAGCTTTCATGATCTAAACATTTCCCAAAGTCTCCGTCTCCTAAGACCATTAGACTAGGGATTATATTTCAATATGTGAATTTTGGAAGGGGACACAAATATTCAGTCTATAGTACTTTAGTGTCTTATAAGTAATGTTTTTACTTGAGCCAATTTATTTATAGCTCCCAGTTTTTCATTATAATATGTATATAATATTTAAAAAGGCATTAAATCTCTGTGTGATTCAGCAGGCTGATTAGCAGCACTTTTTGCTTTACCCTGCTTTATTCAGCTTCAGTTTGAGTGTTTGGGGAGTTTTTTGCTATTGATAATCCACTTCAGTAATCTCCATTTCAAAGATTTTCATATATGTTATTACCCTGAATTAAACACTTTTCTCTACTTTATATCAAGAGGATAGCTCACACCTATTTTTTAGTTCTAAAGTAAGTGTCACATTCTTGGAAGAGCCTTTCATGAGTCTGCATCCTAAGGTTGATATTTCTCTCTCATACATGTTATACTCCCCTTTACTCCTCTATGACACTATTGAGAAAGGGTTTCTTTTTATAGAGAAAATGTCCAACATAAACAAAAGAGAAAATAATATGATAAGCCACCATACACTCATCCAGATTCAAAAATGGCCAATTTTGTTTCATCTACTATGCCAAAGCCTTTGACTGTGTGGATCACAGTAAACTGTGGAAAATTCTGAAAGAGATGGCAATACCAGACCACCTGATCTGCCTTTTGAGAAATTTGTATGCAGGTCAGGAAGCAACAGTTAGAACTGGACATGGAACAAAACTGGTTCCAAATAGAAAAATGAGTACATCGAGGCTGTATATTGTCATCCTGCTTATTTAACTTATATGCAGAGTATATCATGAGAAACACTGGGCTGGATGAAGCACAAGCTGGAATCAAGATTGCTGGGAGAAATATCAATAACCTCAGATATGCAGATGACACCACCCTTACGGCAGAAAGTGATGAAGAACTAAAGAACCTCTTGATGAAAGTGAAAGAGGAGAGTGAAAAAAGTTGGCTTGAAGTTCAACATTCAGAGAACTAAGATTGTGGCATCCCGTCCCATCACTTCATGGGAAATAGATGGGGAAACAGTGGAAACAGTGGCTGACTATTTTTCTGGGCTCCAAAATCACTGCAGATGGTGACTGCAGCCATGAAATTAAAAGATGCTTACTCCTTGGAAGGAAAGTTATGACCAACCCAGACAGCATATTAAAAAGCAGAGACATTACTTTGCCAACAAAAGTCTGTCTAGTCAAGGCTATGGTTTTTCCAGTGGTCATGTATGGATGTGAGAATTAGACTATAAAGAAAGTTGAGCACTGAAGAATTAATGCTTTTGAACTGTGGTGTTGGAGAAGACTCTTGAGAGTCCCTTGGACTGCAAGGAGATCCAACCAGTCCATCCTAAAGGAGATCAGTCCTGGGTGTTCACTGGAAGGACTGATGTTGAAGCTGAAACTCCAATACTTTGGCCACCTGATGTGAAGAGATGACTCATTGGAAAAGACCTTGATGCTGGGAAAGATTGAGGGCAGGAGGAGAAGGGGATGACAGAGGAAGAGATGGTTGGATGGCATTACCGACTCAATGGACATGGGTTTGGTGATGGACAGGGAGCCCTGGCGTGCTGCGATTCTTGGGGTCGCAAACAGTCGGACACAGCTGAGCGACTGAACTGAACTGATACCTAATATCCCCTTTCCTCACCTTTACTATTTTGACATAAATTCTATAAACATTGCAATATGTATATTGAAAGTTCCTTATCTTACGCCATTGATCACATATAAAAATCTACAGTATTTTCAATATTTTCACAGTATTATAAAATACCTAGTCATTATTTCTTTGTCTCTGACCCCCCTTTTTCTCTCTCATCCCAGTTATTTGAATCAGGATTCTAAGCATGAACCAGAAAACAAGAACAATTTACAGTGGATTGGCGTCTTTTTAAAATATGTTTTTATACATGATTCTTTTATTTTGTTGTTGGTTTTGCCGTTTATTTTTTGAAGAATCATGAGTTATTTGCCATGTTAATTTCTCCAATTCTTTCACTGCACCCTATAATGACATCTAATATATTCCTTTCTCTTTGGTTTTGATATTTTGGAAAAACCGTGACCCAGGTGGTCTCATGTGCTTTCATCAGGAGGTACATTATTCTATTTTAACCTTTCTTTGTGAGCTCAATTTTCATTGATTTGTGTGATCATTATCCTAGGCTATTTTCCCATGTATTGTGTATTCCACAAGGGCAGAAACTATTCCAATCCTGTGTCTGATAGAATACCTGTCATTAATAATGTGTTCAGCGTATCCTTAATTGGCTGAGTGAATGAGAATATATAGCCTGCTCTTTTAATTTATTGCATTGTCGTACAGCATTTGCCTCCATGTGGATTTCTGGGTTTCTACAGTGACAAACTCTCATAAGTTACTTCCTGGGCTGGACTGAAACTGTTGTCACATTATATATCAATGAACTTTTTAACAGATGCTTTCAATCAATCACGCACTTTTCCCACCCTACAGAGAACTATCAGCTGATGAAGGATTTCAAAGCATGTGAACCTCCAGAATTTGATTACTCCGAATCTGAAAATGGTGGTCAAGAAAGTAAGTCGATCCACTTTTCAGCTGTAGCACTTTGCATCCAAACTGCTCCTAGTTAATCCATCCCAGTGTTGTGGCCTTTAAGCCTGAACTGCCTGGAACTGCTTGGCACTAAGTTTACAACATGAGGTAAGCTTTGTGGTTTACAGTTTAATATACTCCACACTAGCGGTGCTTTTTTTCCTTTAGTAGACATAAAGAATTTCCATGATTGAAGGTAAAAGTAGAGATTGTGTGCCTTTATTGCTTCTGTTGTTTGATCTATATGCTGTCAACTAAACACAAACATAATATTTTTTCAACCTTTTCTTAGATATGTTTTATTTTTTGCTTTTCTCCTCTTTGTCTACGAAGACAGGACAAAATAAAAAGAAGCCCACTACCCTGCTGTTGTAGGCCCATTTCATATGTTGATATAAATAATGTGAACAGAAGTCATTTGTCAAAAATACATTTATTGGAACTAGAATTACTTTATGTGCAGAGATTGCTGGATTGGTTTGCCAGCTCTTACTAAATAATTAATCAAATCTTGATTTGCTAGAAATATAATACAAAAGGAACACATAATAAAATTAAACAATGTTCTTCTATCTTGTAATAGTATTTTGAAGAAAATGTAATTACACCTCATTTCTATACTATTATGTAGAATTCAGTAATCAAATATGCACAGCCATAATTCAAACTAGACATAATAATCAGTGGTTATATTTTATGAATGCTCTTAATTTCAAAACTGTTTCCGGTCAAACCCATCACCCCTTCCCAGGTTTCTCTCCTTCTGATGAAGACAAATAATAAAAAATAATCCTCTTTGATAAAGACAGAACCTTTGGTCTCCTCCTAATATGGCTCCAGGTACTGAAGAACCAAAAAGTTTTACTTACCTGTGAAGTGCTACATTAAGTAATATTTTATCCTGTGTTTCTGTAAAAACCACTGGAATCTCCCTCTAACCCAGCCATTGAAACTAAAATTCATTAGTCTTCCTGAAAATTAAAGAAAAAATATAAAGCATTTTCAAAAGTTATTATAATTCCTGCCACTGAGGAACATAACAAACTTTTCTATTGATAGATTTATTACATTAATTTAAGAAATGGTGATGAATACATCCCCTTTGTAAAAACTCATTGGGAAATTTTCCTGGAACTTTCATTCTGAGACCTACTTCTAAATCTCTTACATGTTCAACTTTAAATCTTGTGAACTTTATAATTCACAAGCTAACAATATTTTCTCTATTTTTGGTTATTGGGCAAATTTAAAGTCAAGCTATGGTCCATTTAGAATTTGAGCATGATCTTTCACCCATCTTGTGAATATTCACCACCCTTAACTTGGGAGTAGATAGTTTCCTATCTTTGTTTTTGTTTGTTTTAAATTCTAGTATTCTTTCATATTACTTATGAAAATTAGAAATGTAAATCCCAAGGTATCTTATCTTACTATACACAGTCACTGTCTTTGAACTAGTTGTAAGAGTATTATATTTTTTATTCTATGTCCCATTTCAATTCTATCAAGTCTTTTTAGGGAAATTTATTTTTTGCTTGAGTTTGATGTTTCCATTTCATGATTTGTATTTTCCTGATTCCTTGGTAATTCTTAGTGCTTTTTGTTTGTTTGCTTACTTGTTTTGATTTAAAAATCATTTTCAGCGTGGTCTCTTGCATAATTTCTTTAGTTGTTTTTCTGTAGATCTCATTTCTTATGCTGTCTTCCTTTCAGATTCACTTTAATTTTTTGTGTCTTTTGGCAGCTATGATTTTCATTGTCTAGCATGTTTTCTATAATTGAATAAATTTTTGTACTTTCATGGATGAGAAGGATATATCAGCTCAATATACCGTCTTAATTCAGTCTCCCTCAATCATCATTTTTTATTCTGCTGAAGGAAGGGTCTTTCATTTGAGGATGTTTGTATATCCATTTCTAGACTGTCTATTCTGTTTGTGTTTATTGTTTCAACAATACCGGACTCTATGATCACCTTAGATTTATAGTAAGTCTTGAAATTGAGTAGTTTGTCCTCCATCCTTGTTATTATTCTTCTAGGTGTTTTGTTTGTTAGTTTGCTTCGTTTTATGCCTTTCTGTCCAGATTTTAATAACAGTTTGTTGACATCTACAAAAGAGCTTGATGGGATGTTGATTGTGATTGAATTGAAGCCATAGACCAAGATGGGGATAATTGAAATTTTAACAACATTGAGTGTTACAATTTAATGACTATAGAATATGTCTCCACTTATTTAGCTCTTATTTGATTTCTTTACCAGAGTTTTATGGCTTCATAAATACTGATCCTAAAAATAGTGTGTTAAATTTATACTAAATATTTCACTTTGGATGCTAATATAAATGATATTGTGTGTTTTAATTTCAAGTTACAATTAAAGTGAAAGTGAAGTCACTCAGTCGTGCCCGAGTCTTTGCGACCCCATGGATAGTAGCCTGCACCAGGCTCCTCCGTCCATGGGATTTTCAAGGCAAGAGTACTGGAGTGAGTTGCCATTTCCTTCTCCAGGGGATCTTCCCAACCCAGGATTGAACCCAAGTCTCTCACATTGTAGACAGACGCTTTACCATCTGAGTCAAGTTTTTGCTGATTTAAAAGCAATAGACTTTTTAATAGTAATCATCTGTCCTGTAGCCTTGCTATAAACTTTCATTAGTTGCAGGAACTATTCCTTGATTCTCAGGGATTTTCAAGATAGATAGTCATATCATCTGCAGACAAGACCAGCTGGATTTTCTCATGTGGAATTTGCATATTGTTTATTTCCTTTTCTTGTCTCATGAATTAGTTAGGTCTTCCACCTACAATGTTCATCACAGGCAAAGAAGAGTACATCCTTACCTTGTCCCCAGCCAAGCATGCAGTTTGTAATCATTAAGTACAGTATTAGCTGAATGTTTCTATAAATGTTACTTACAAACTGAGGAAATTTCCCTCTATTGCTACCTTGTTTAGTATTTTTATCGTAAATGGATAAACTTTGTCAAACAGTTTTCTGCATCACATAATATCATTATATTTTTCTTCTTCAGCCAGTTGAAGTGATGACTAAATTGTGTTTGAAGTTTGAATAAGTCTTGTATAACTGGAATAAAGCACAATTGATCATAATGCATAATTATTTTAATACACTATTAGATGCAATTTGACAGTCTTTTGTTGAGATTTTGGCATATATGCTTAAGAGATTCTGGTTTGTAATTTTTCATGATGAGTAGCCATCATGGTCAACAAAAGAGTCTGTAAAGCAGTACTGGATGCAGTCTCAAAAATGACAGAATGATCTCTGTTCGTTTCCAAGGAAAACCATTCAATATCACAGTAATCCAAGTCTATGCCCCTCAGCTTGAACATCAGGAAGTTCACATATTGCTGAAGCCTGGCTTGGAGAATTTTGAGCATTACTTTACTAGCGTGTGAGATGAGTGCAATTGTGCGGTAGTCTGAGCATTCTTTGGCATTGCCTTTCTTTGGGATTGGAATGAAAACTGACCTTTTCCAGTCCTGTGGCCACTGCTGAGTTTTCCAAATTTGCTGGCATATTCAGTGCAGCACTTTCACAGCATCATCTTTCTCGATTTGGAATAGCTCAACTGGAATTCCATCAGCTCCACTAGCTTTGTCTGTAGTGATGCTTTCTAAGGCCCACTTGACTTCACATTCCAGGATGTCTGGCTCTAGGTCAGTGATCACACCATTGTGATAATCTTGGTCATGAAGATCTTTTTTGTACAGTTCTTCTGTGTATTCTTGCCACCTCTTCTTAATATCTTCTGCTTCTTTTAGGTCCATACCATTTCTGTCCTTTATCGACATCCATACATAACTACTGCAAAAACCATAGCCTTGACTAGATGGACCTTTGTTGGCAATGTCTCTGCTTTTTAATATGCTGTCTAGGTTGGTTGTGGCTATTCTTTCAAGGAGTAACCATCTTTTAATTTCATGGCTACAGTCACCATCTGCAGTGATTTTGGAGCCCAAGATGTATAGTCTGTCACTGTTTCCATTGTTTCCCCATCTATTTGCCATGAAGTAATGGGACCGGATGCCATGATCTTAGTTTTTTGCATGTTGAGTTTTAACCAAACTTTTTCACTTTCCTCTTTCACTTTCATCAAGAGTCTCTTTAGTTCCTCTTCATTTTCTTCCATAAGGATGGTGTCATCTGCATATCTGAGATTATTGATATTTCTACCTGCAATCTTTATTTCAGCTTGTGCTTCATCCAGCCCAACATTTCACATGATGTATTCTGCATATACGTTAAATAAGCAGGGTAACAATATACAGACTTGATGTACTACTTTCCCAATTTGGAGACAGCCCATTGTTCCATGTCTGGTTCTAACTGTTGCTTCTTGACTTGCATACAGATTTCTCAGGAGGCAGATCAGGTGGTCTGGTACTTCCATGTCTTGAAGAATTTTCCACAGTTTGCTGTGATCCACACAGTCAAAGGCTTTGGCATAGTCAATAAAGAAGTAGACGATTTTCTGAAACTTTCTTGCTTTTTCTATGATCCAGTGGATGTTGCCAATTTGATCTCTGGTTCTTCTGCTTTTTCTAAATCCAGCTTTAACATCTATATGTTTTGATTCATGTATTGCTGAAGCCTTGCTTGGAGAATTTTGAGCATTCCTTTGCTAGTGTGTGAGATAAGTGCAATTGTGCGGTAGTTTGAGCATTCTTTGGCATTGCCTTTCTTGGGATTGGAATGAAAACTAATGTTTTCCAGTCCTGTGGCCACTGCTCAGTTTTCCAAATTTGCGGCTATATCTAGGGCAGCACTTTAACAGCATCCATCATCTTTTAAGATTCAGAATAGCTCACCTGGAATTCCATCACCTCTACTAGCTTTGTTCCTAATGATGCTTCCTAAGACCCATTTGATTTCACATCATCATCTTTCAGGATTTGGAATAGCTCAACTGGAATTCTATCACCTCCACTAGCTTTGTTCGTAGTGATGCTTTCTAAGGCCCACTTGACTTCACATTCCAGAATGTCTGGCTCTAGGTGAGTGATCACACCATTGTGGTTATCTGGGTCATGAAGATCTTTTATGTATAGTCCTTCTGTGTATTCTTGCCACCTCTTCTTGATATCTTCTGCTTCTGTTAGGTCCACGCCATTTCTGTCCTTTATCAAGCCCATCTTTGCATGAAATGTTCCCTTGGTATCTCTAATTTTCTTGAAGAGATCTCTAGTCTTTCCCATTCTATTGTTTTCCTCTATTTTTTTTTTTTTTGGACTGATCACTTAGAAAGGCTTTCATATCTCTTCTTGCTATTCTTTTTTACTCTGCATTCAGATGGATATATCTTTCCTTTTTTCCTTTGCCTTCATTTCTCTTCTTTTTTTCAGCTATTTGTAAGGCTTTCTCAGACAACCATTTGCCTTTTCTCCTAATAATAAATTTTAGGAGAAAATAGTTTTCTCAAAATATACAGAGTGATAATGTTATGGAAGTACAAAAGAAGGAAAAATTTCATATGTTTGTGAAAGATTTAGGCAGAAAGCATTGGTGGAAAAGGAAGTATTTGAGATGGTCACTAGTAGTTGGGATATCCTCTTTAAATGTCATCCTTGGATAGGAAAATCTGGAAAAAAAAAAAAAAAGGTGGAGGGGTCAGAAAACTTCCCACACAGGTAGAAGTCTTGTTTAACTGGGACATAGAATACTTACTGAGGAGCAGGAGAACTAAATTTGGGAAGGTAAATTGGCATCTGGTCAAGAATGGCTTTTGCTTAGAATCAGGTAACAGGGAACCATTAAATGTTTGAAAAGGTGGAGACTCACATCATCTCTAATAAAAAAAATAAAATAAACCAGGTAGTCAGATAAAGTCATTAACACAGTTTTACTTATGAAGCATTTAAGAAGTAATCATTATTCCTGCTGTGGGAAATCAATTCCCCTACCCTTAGAAGTTTCTACTTTGTATTGTATCAGCGTGTGGTACATTGAGGTGGATGTAATACTGAATATGGGGCTCCCTCCTAAAACCTGGTAGATCATAGGAGTAAAATAATAAGTAAATGTTGACTTCGGAGTTTTGATTTTGTGCCTCACATAACAGGAAAAGACTTCGGTGTTTCTGTTATTCTGGGGGGCAGTTTTGGCAAGTGAAGTTACTTGAGGTGAGAGTCTTTCATCTGTGTTGTCATCCTGAATGTGCTTTGAGGATTGGTAGAAAATCACATAATGTCTTCAGGCAAAAACAAGAAGGCTATGCTGGGATACTTTGTTTGACTGTCTAGCTTTTCCCCCAAACTTCCTGGAAGACTTCTAGCAATAATGCATTAAAAAAAAATCTGTCATGTAAATTTAATTTGCTAAAAAGCTTATGAATAAATAACCAAAACCACAGTCTAATCAGTATTTTAAACTTGCATAATTATGTATGCTAGCTTGAAGGAGAGGATGGAGAGCTGACTGAATGCCTTTGACCTCGTGCCCTTCACTATCCACACACCTTCCTCCCTTCCTTGAGGCTTCAATTTATAAAAAATGTTTACATCACCTTTGAAGGCAGAGAGACCTTTGAAGTCTGGGATCCCCAAAGGTTAGGATTGACATGTTGATTTAGCACCTGGATGTCCATATTCCTTTTTTTTTTTTTTTTTTCTCCATCTAAAACACTGCCAGAAAGGCTTTCCTAGGGAAGAATTTCTAATAGCTAAGCCCTTTGAGTAACAGATGACATCTAGGGTTCTTTTAGAGTTATGTAGCTGGACTTCTATTTCTACCCTGGTTCATGAGGGAGAAAGCCATATTTCATATTTTACCTTGCTGGAGATTAGAATAGACGAGAGATACTGAGAAAGAGGGACAGAGTGCACTGAGTAATAATCATTATGGAGGAAGGGAGTGTGAAAGTACATGCAGGAGTTTTAAGAAGTTAAGAGATGCTTGGAATATAAGAAATCAGGCTGACAAGGAAGTTAGGGAGGGTACCCAAGATAGCAGCCCCTATCATATCTCAAACTGCAGAATTTCCTCTGTGATTGATCTGGTTACTGCCTTCAGCCAAAAACCGAAGGTTTCCTTGCCCCCTCAAGAGTAGCAGATTCAACAAGTACATATCCATCACTATTGTTTACAAAGTACATGTTACATACTAGGATCTCAGGATCTCTATTATCTCAATGATGCTATTATCAATCATGTTGAAAGAAAGGGAAACTGAGCCTTGGTGTTTGAATCCAGATATATATTAACAGAAATGTCTCAATTCTTGGTGAGATAGTGTAAGATATAATTATTGGGTTACTTTTGAAGGAATTGGAACCTTAGAAGCACTTCATCATCTTTGTAGAGTGCTTTCTGTGGAAGAAAGCGAGGACAGGCGTTCCAGGGCTATATTTTATCCTGTCAAAGAGAGCCTTTGGCTTCCCATCAAGTGTGAGTACCTGTACAATTAACCGAGGCATTATTGAGGTGAACTCTGGCTTGGAAACTTAGAAATATGCTTTTGAAAGCAATTGTAGGAAAGGAAGGGCTAAAAAAGTCATCATTTTTGAAGCAAAAAGAAAAAGGTTTACAAAGAGAACTCTATTAAAGTCATCAGCTTTCCCTTGCTTAAGGTCAAAAATGTACAGTATGCTGGAATACTATTATATCTCAAATGAGTTCCAACAATCATCTGTTTCCTTGCTCTTGTCAGGTCTCTGCCTGAGGCCTTTCTATTTGATCACTGTTGTGTTAATGACTGAAAACCAGAGAATAGGCTATGATATCTACAAATAGTGAGGGGGGAGCAGTAATATGTGGTTGGATATTATTTTACATCATGGAAGTCAGTCTGCTATAGAAAATATTGACTTATAGTTGAAGGCTAAGAAATTTGTCAGGAAAGTAAACTCAAGCACAAACGAAGCGCAAAAGTCTTAGTTAAAGGGGTATATGGAGTTCTTTCTCCAGTGTGTGTTTGGCAACATCATTGAGATCAAAGTTCTGATTTCCAGAAGATTACTCTTCAAGGCAAATTAGTCTCTGTCATTTCCATAATGCATCAAGGTCAGAAAATAGCTTTTTAAACCACTTAATGAAATGAACACATGGATAGAATTTGAATCTTATCAAAGATAGAGACTTCAGTCAAAATATGCATGCCTAGTTCTAGACAGGTATATAATCTATTTTAAATCTTCCTTAGGACAAGTACATAGGGCTTTCTTGGTGATTCAGATGGTAAAGAATATGCCTGCAATGCAGCATACAGAGCAAGCATTTAATAACTATAAATACACGAAAGAACGGAAATAAGGGAAGGAGGGAGGTAATGAATAGTCAAGTGTCAGGATTTATAAGCATATTCTGTAACTCTAGAGCAACCATTGTGCATCAGAATTTTGATCAATGAAATGTAATAGTTTGGGGAGGCATCATCCTTGGGTCTATGAGGTTAGTTCTATAAAGGATTTCAGTAATCACCTACTCTGTATAATATTTATAGTAAGAAATTTGAGGGTCAGAGAAATGTAATAATTAACTAAAGTTGTAACTCTGGTCAGTGTCAAGGCTAGGATGAAAATTCAGATTTTCCGATATTCTCTTTGGTCAACATTTGGACTCTATTTAAAATCCAGTGTCAAGGTCAATCAACTTTTAATTTTATTTGCGTTTCTTTCTGCTTTACTCACATTATGCATTAGCTAATAGTGTTGACTTTTGCAAATATGTATCGAGTCCCTGTTGAATGCCAAATACTACTCAGGACTAGGATTTAGCAATGAATGAAGCAAGTGTAGTCTGATTTCCTGTCTAATGGAAGCCAGATATTAAACAAATATTTATAAGTGTATAAATCCAGGTGTTAGAAATCTGGAGCCTGGTAGGATCCTTGTCAAAGAAGTCTTTATTATTTCTACTTTGCAAGTAGGAAAGTATTGATAACAATCCTCCAGGCTCTAATACACAGCTCAGCCCAAAAGAAGACAAGATACACCAGCTGAGGACAGTGAACTTCCATACATACTGGAGTCCACTTAAGGACATAGTCCTTTCAATTGCCTTCAGGAGAATCCATGTGTTTCCTACTTTGTGCTACCAGGCAGAGACAATTGTTCTCCAGTAGCAGCCCCAGGCCTCCAATTAGGCTTTGAGAGCAGTGAGCCAGGAGAACTCAAGACTAAGATGTCATTATGTTGATGGACTGTTCCCCATGCCCAACACTCCTTGTGGAAAGGAGATGATTCTGTACTACCTAGCTCCAAGAGCTTAATGGTCACTTGCCTGCAACCTCAAAAAACTCCCCTTTAATTACATTTTAACAAGATGTGTATCCTCTGATACAAAATAATCAGCACAGTATTGGGTAACACATTCAATATGTGTGGTTCAGGTTCAGTGAAGTGAAACAGTTCCATAGGAATGTCTTCCATTTGCTTGAGAGAGTCTACCTAAAACCGTGTGATAACTCCTTTATCTATTTCCAGATATTATTCCAATTCTTTTAAAGTATTTTGCCAATCTTCTTAATTGCTTATTTGACAAGTTACCTGTGATTGGGAGTCCCATACATGAATTGAAGGCTTTATTTTTCCAGATACCTAAAATGTATTCAGTCCTTAAAAGAGGTAGTGTAATAAATAGATTTTTATATATCCTTACACTTAATATTCCCAGAAACTCCATGACAGAAGTACTGTTATTATCCCTATTTTAGAGAAGAGGAAATTGAGGCTTAGAAAATTGAGATGTTTGTCCCAGAGCCACACTGAATAATTAGGAACATTGGGATTTAGCCCTGGGCAGTATCTTTCCAGAGCCTGTTCTTAGCTACTGAGTCCTTAATCCCTCTTTGAAAGTTCTAGGCACCCAGGGGCTTGTATTTATTTTTATTGCTGCTGTAAAAAAAAAAAAACAAAACCTAACATTATGGCTTTAAGCAACACAGATTTATAACCTAATAATTTTAAAGATCAGAATCCAAAACTAGTCTTGTTGGGCTAAAGTCAGGGTGTTGGCAGGACTATGTTCCCTATGGAAGTTTTGATGGAGAGTCTATTTCTCAAAGCTTTTAGAGGCTGCCTATATCCCCTGGCTTGTGGCCCCTTTGATTTTCAAAGCTAACAATGGGCAACCCAGTCTTTCTCATGTAACATCACTCTAACACTTTTGCCTCCCTTTCCCACATTTTTTTTCATTTTAATTGGCAGAACTAGGAAATAGAAGTAGTATATTTTTGTGGTATACAAAGTGGCATTTTTATACATGTATATGTTATGAAATAATTACCACAACCAAGTAGATTAACATATCTATCAACCCATATAGTTATACTGTGCCTCCACATGTGAACGATGAGAATATTTAACAGACTAAGTGGGATGTTTACTTTTAAAAGGAGTTCTGAGGCTCTAACTCAGACCAGTCTTGGGTAGGAGAAACAGAGCAAGAATTATCATTGAAAATAATTCTCCAAGTGGTTTTTATGCTGATGGTTCACAGGCTACACTTTGAGAAACAGAGAAACACTTTCAACCTTCTCCGTATTTAGGGACCCTCATGATTACATGAAGTCCACCTAGATACTTCAGGATAATGTCCTCATCTCAAATCCATAGCTCAGATGGTAAAGTGTCTGCCTGCAATGTGGGAGACCTGTGTTCGATCCTAGGGTTGGAAAGATTCCCTGGAGAAGGAAATGGCAACCCACTCCAGTACTCTTGAATGGAAAATTCAATTGATGGAGGAGCCTGGTAGGCTACAGTCCGTGGGATTGCAAAAAGTCGGACACAACTGAGCAACTTCACTGGCACTAGTGACCTTAATCCATTTGCAACCTTAATTTCTCTTTGCCAGGGAGTTGAACACATTCACAGGTTCAAGGGACTCTGACATGAACATCTTGGTTGTTATTCTGCCCACTTCTAGGTTCAAGACCTAGAAATACTTCAGTGATCAGTTTGCACCTCCTGGGAAACCCCTGGTTCTGAAGACATAGAACATAGAAAAACTTTTCCTGGGGCAAATGTTGGTGTTCCTTGAATTCTTTATTTAAAGTAACTGGCCCCTAAAATACAATGAGGCAGTACTCCTTTTTCCCTAAAGTGAAGTGAAGGTCGGGATGAGAGAAGCCAGTATAATATAAAAATGAATAATTAAAAAAAATGTAGATGGCAGCAGAGGGGATTTATCCCTCTCCTCTTCAATTCTGCCATCTTCCCTGGTGGCTAAGATGGTAAAGTGTCCACCTGTAATGCAGGATACCTGGGTTCGATCCCTGGGTCAGGAAGATTCTCTGCAGAAGGAAATGATAACCCTCTCTAGTATTCTTGCCTGGGAAATCCCATGGACAGAGGAGCCTTGTGGGCTACAGTCCACGGGGTTGTGAAAGAGTCGGACACAACTGAACGACCGAGCACATGGCTGTGTGTACGGCACCAGTGCCCTTCACACAGCAGATTTCCTGCCCTGGGAACTATTTGCTGAAAATTCATGGAGGTTAAGCAAGTCCCCAGGGCTACAAGTTTTCTGCAAACTCTGTTAGTTATATTTACTTGGAGGAGAATGACAAACAAATATCCCCTGGAGAACCCAACCTTCTTGCCATTTAGAAAGACAGATGTTTCTGGATAGTAGTTTCACACTCAGACCTTTTTGATCTGAGGCAGTAAAAAGCTTGAAAAGTGCCAGAGCATCCTGCACCACAAACTCCTCCAGAGTTGCTAACCCTACGAGACAATAAGAGCTGTGAGGATCAGAACGCCCATTTCCCTGCAAGATTGACATAATGCCATCTTAGGGATGCCCTGTCCATTTAACCCTGTTCATTCCAGAAAGTGCCCCAGTGCTTTCCATGACTTCCTCTAACCTTGAAAACTTATGATTTTGTATTTTTATTCATATATATAATATGACTATAGAGAGAAAGAGACAAAGACACAAAGAGACTGAAAGAGACAGAGAGTTCTTAAGATAGGTCAGATCCTGTGCTACAATCTTGTTATAGGGAGTCTCACTTAATATTCATTATAATTCTATGAGGAATGTTGTATCCTCCATTTTAAAGATATGAAAACTAAGGCTCCCAAAATATAAATAACTTGGCCAATGTCACAGAGATATGATGCATACAACTATGTCCATACATTTGCTCTTTTTAAACTGCTGCCTAATTTGGGCAAGATTTCTCAATACAGACAATGACTTATGGTACATTTGAAAGTTAAATAGGTAGCTTTTGTTAATTATGCCTGGACAAGAGGAATACACTGGAACCGTCCCAGACAAAACAGGACATGTTGTCATTGTACTCAGATATGACTCTTTTAACTATACTCTGCATTAATGTCAGGCTTTACGCGGTATGAAACTTTTCTTATATAGTCTCTCCTCTGACTTTCTCAACAACCTTCAGAGGAAGATGAAACACTAGCTTCAAAATGCTTAAGAGATATTCAGGTTGTTGTAGGCCCAGAGAAGGACTGAGTCCCTTGCTCTGAGTGGAGTGCTTTGCTGACTGCATCAAACTACCTGTCTGAAACAACCTGCTTGGAGGGACATTTCCCCCATAGGTGAGCAAAGGTGGAAATTCCAGATCTTGCAGTAAGTTTGTGCGGAACAGGGGGCATCTTTGGTACTCTTTCAGTGGCAACACCAAGGCTACCTGCCTCCTTCTAGCTAAAAGCAGACCTCTCTTTAAGTCATCCTGACACCCAGAGTCATGACAAAGTGGGCTTGCATCTCCAGCTTTGCCATACCCAGGAGATTTGGGGAAGAGGAATTCATCTTCCTATGAAAAAGCCTCTATTTGAAATTTGCAATTTCCTTTAATTTCACAATACAAGTAAAGCTGTATATGTTTATATATATATATGTATAAAATGTGTATAATGTTTATATATATCATATATATATAATATATAATTATATATAATATAATATATTATATCAATTATATAATCAATATTATATAATCTCTATATATTATATAATCAATATATAATCAATATTACATAATAATATAATATATATTATATTATATAATTATATAATTGATATATTAATTATATATTATTAATATGTATAATATATAATTATGTATGTTTATACATATTATTATAGATAAACATCATACACATTATATGTATAAACATATATATATAAACATATAAAACTTTACTTATAATGTGAAATTAAAGGAAATTGCAAATTTCAAATAAAGGTTTCTTCATAGGAAGATGTATCATACACATATATATATTATATTATGTGTATAAGGAGAAGGAAATGGCAACCCATTCCTGTATTCTTGCCTGGAAAATCTCATGGGCGGAGGAGCCTGGTAGGGCTACAGTCCATGGGGTCTCAAAGAGTCGGACACTACTGAGTGACTTCACTTTCACTTTCACTTCACTTTATGTGTATAATATATATATATATATATATTATGTGTACATATATTGTACATAATAATAATATATTGGACCTCTCTTTAAGTCATAATAATATATTAGACCTCTCTTTAAGTATCCTGACACCGAGAGTCATGACAAAGTGGGCTTGCATCTCCAGCTTTGCCATACCCAGGAGATTTGGGGAAGAGGAATTCATTTTCCTATGAAGAAGCATCTATTTGAAATTTGCAATTTCCTTTAATTTCACATGCAAGTAAAGCTTTATATGTTTATATATATTTATATATATATATAATGTGTATAATGTTTATATATATCACATATATAATATACATTATATATAAGTATTATATAGTATATAATTATATATATGTACTATATCTATTATATAATTATATATTATTGATATATTATATATAATTATATATATTATATGTGTTCATATATATATAATTATATATAAACATTATACACATTATATATATAAACACATATATATAAAAACATATAAAGCTTTACTTGTAATATAAAATTAAAGGAAATTGCAAATTTCAAATAGACACTTCTTCACAGGAAGATGTATTATACACATATATATATTATGTGTATAAGGAGAAGGAAATGGCAACCCATTCCAGTATTCTTGCCTGGAAAATCCTGGCAGTGCTTCAGTCCATGGGGTCTCAAAGAGTTGGACACGACTGAGTGACTTCACTTTCACTTTACTTTATGTGTATAATATATATATACACATGTTTATATATATATTATATGTATATGTATTATACATAATATGTGTGTTTGTATATATGTACATAATATAATGTATTAATATTATATAATGTGTGTATATATATATACACATAATATACATATACACCAATGCTATATGTATATTATATGTATATTATGTATATTATATGTGTTATATGTTATATGCTATAGGTATATGTTGTATTCTATATGTATATGCTCTATGTATATTATATGTATATACATAATAGATATATACCAAGGCTATATGTACATATATAATATATATACACATAATATATATATACTAAGGCTACCTGCCTTCACATCTTCATGTATAATTAATTATATGTAATTTAAAAAGCTGTATTATATGCTCCTATTGTTATAAAATTTTTCAATCTATGTACACATGCAATCATTCATCTATCCATTCCTTCTGAACATAGCTAGAATAATTTTTATCAAACCAAAATAATGATATTTTCCTCTTGGTTGGGAAAGGCTATTTTGAGTACTTTCTTCTGCTTAATTTTTTACTTTTCTGCATAGCTTAAAATTTCACAGTGAACATATTAACATTTTCAAAGATGTAAAATTTTTAAAAGGCAAGACATAAGATTGGTTTCAAAGGCAAAAATTAATTAATGAAGAATTTCTATTATGCTCCCTATGTGGGTTTCCACAGTATGAAACCCTAACTAAATTTATTTTCTGCTTCAGGTATGATAACTTGATATTGGGCTTTCTGGGTCACTCAGTGAAAGAATCTGCCTAACAATGAAGGAAACATGAGTTCAATCCCTGGGCCAGAGAGATTCCTTGGATGGAAATGGCAACCCACTCCAGTATTCTTGCCTGGAAAAACCCCATAGACAGAAGAGCTTGGTGTGCTACAGTCCATGGGGTCACAAAGAATTGGACACTACTTAGCAACTGAACAATAACAACTTGGGGTTACTATAAAAATTTTCTCTTTGCCAAGATTGATATTAGTTGAAGTCTATCATCCCATCAAAATTGTTAGCAACAAGTTTCTCTCTAAATTGTCCTTATTTGAAAAATAAATATATGGTCCCTGTAGTAGGTTGGGTTCTTCTGGAGATGGACTCTGATAAAAAGTTTGATGTGCAAGGTATTTACATGGAAGTGCATTTGTAATCACCACCTTTGGAAAAAAGAGGAAGACACAGAAATAGGCAGAAACTAAGCTGAAGTAGCCTGGCTAAACCCATGGGGAACACTGGAGTTAAAGTGGTCCTTCAGAGTCATCCAAGGGACTGAGACGCACTGACAAGTTTTTGGATATAGGCCACCTTGAAAGGGGCGTGACTTGACTGGAGCAAGTGTCTCCTGCTGAAGGAATTACTGAAGAGTCCCTCTGCTGATAGCAGTTGGACAACACAATCTTCATTAAGGGGAGATCTGGGTGGCACCTTAGCATTGTTCTGCTCTAACTGAAGTATAGCTTTATGGGGTCCAAGCACCTCTCTGGGCACCAAATTAGTTGTCCCATTTCATTTCTATGGAGAGAAGAGTTGCCTCTAAAACTAGCTACCTAATGAGAAGGGATCCCCACAGACCCAAGTAGAAGTGAGATACTTTTCCTAATGGTTCTCAGGATATGTGTGGTCATAGTGGTGAATAAAAGTCACTTAAGTTGTATCAGGCTCCTTTGTTGTAAATTCCTCAGTAATTATGCCTTGTAATTGCACGAAAAGGACAAAGACTTTCTCTGAAGTCCTCCCAGCCTAAGACTTTCTCTGCTTGGAAAGAACAGTCAAGGTTCCACATCTTCAGTCCTTTCTCTGGGGAGGTTAATGTTTTTTAACACACACACAACAAATACCATCAGCACCAATAAATATATCAACATCAATTAAAGAGTAGATTAATGTTACCCTGGTTGCCTTTGAGGTTCAGGACTCTAGAAGGTGTTTTCTATCTCTTTCAAATTCACAGTTTCCTTGTTTGAGAGATTTTCAGTTAGATTCAAGGAGATCTCAGATTATGGGAAGGATTCTTTCAGACTATCCTATTTTAGGTCTTTTATTAAAAGATGTGCCTGGATTTTTCTTTTCTTTCTTTATATTCTACATTTTCCCCCCTCTCCTTCTGAATTTATTCAGTTGTTAATAAAAATAAATACTCTGGCCAATAACCCTAAAAGTAGATAGTAGTATCACATCCACTTTAAATATGAAGACTCTTAGACTCAAATATGTTAAGTAACCTGCCCAAAGGTTTTTCACCCTGAGAGGGAGCTGCAGGGTCCAGAGCTCATTCCCTTCACCATGAAGATTCTGTCCTGTGATTAGAGAGTCATTATTTAAAAATGGGTAACCTTGCAGAGTGGAAGCTCTCCCTGCCTATACTATTTCACTGACACTTGGAAAATCGCTGATTCAACTTGTAGAGAAAGAGTGATTGAAATGTGAATGTGTTAAAGGAGGTTTTTGAAGGACCCAGGTTCATTTTGGGTAGTGGCAATGTGTGGGGCATCCAACTCAAAATAATTAATATTGTGGTAATAATCAGTTCTTTTCAGGGTGTTTTGTGCAGTGGTTAAAACAGGGTTCAGGGAAATATGCGTTATTTAGCAAGGAATCATTAGAGCTTTAGAGAAAAATGAACCATTATTTGTCTTTCATTTCAGTTTTTTTCCTCGGGCTCCTAATTTGGACGCAGGATTTCCTCATTAATGGTATAAATGGGATTAATGACTTCATCCCAGCAGAGAACATAAAGTACTTAAGAACTCCAGCCACATGACACATTATTGTAGTAGCAAATGGTGAGGTATTTAGCATTTATATTGTACTTTATTTGCAATGTGCCTATTCTGATCCCATACTCACACACACATTATAGCCCTAATGATTACTTTGTGCTTTTCTATTTGTTATGCTTGTATGTATTTGTAGCCGTTTAAATATATAATATTAAGCAAAATTAATGCTCATGAAAGCCTGCAGCTGCCTGCCCTGTGTGGTCTGATGATTCATTTATTCATTGAGCCTTTGTTTCCCCTGCTGAGGATTTTAACCCAAGACTTCCGACCATCTGGGTGGGCTGTTTGGGGTCAGGGACTCTAGATTAGTCATCTTCTGTTGGTGGAGACTTGAATGATGCCCTAGGGTTATTTGGTTCACTGAGGGGCTTCTATTTAGGGCAGCTTCTCCACTGAGAGTTCTCTGGCTGCAAATTCTATAGCCTCTTATCCCTTTAAATAGTCACAGACCTTTCTTGGATGCCCAAGTTTTAACTGACCAACTCCTAGATGATAGCGATCTAGGGAAATGCAGAGTAGATTATGGTGCTTTTGCATACCTTTCCATTGAAAACCTTTCATGACTCCTCCAGTTTCTGTGTTTAAGTGGTGATGATGATGATGATGATATAATAATACTGACAGCAGTAATAGTAGTAGAATAATAAATATGACTCAGGAAGTTATGTGAGTACTCTACATATACTATCTTCTTTGCTCCTCAGAAAAACTTTTGGGTTAATTGCTAATATTATTTCAATTTTAGAGAGGTGGGAGATGAAATTTGGAAAGTTCAGTTGACTTGCCTGTTGTCCCATGTCTAGGAAATCTTATTCTAGTATTTAGACCCAAGCAAAATGGACTCCAAAGCAACTAACTATGGACTTTTAATTCCACCTCAAATCACTTGAGTCTCACAATCAAAAAGAGGATTTTATGCTGGTCGTTGAAAATAGGTAGTGCCATCTATGATCCAGTTTGTGCACTCAAATTGTTCTGATACTTATGATTAAAAGTCAAGACATTATCCTTAAGGAAACATTTCTCTTGTCTCTCCATTTCATTTTTCCTTCCTCATTTTTTTTTTCTTTTAAGAGTAATTGCCACTTTCTCATTATTGTGCTTTTCGTGTTCAGTTTAGAATTCAGAGTTTATAATTCATCTCTTTATGCCCCCTATTTTACTAGGATTTAAGTGTCTTGGGAGTGTTGCTATCTAATTACCTGCTTATGAAATAAGACACTGTCAAGTGGCAAGTGGTCTCATATTTTTGTATAAAGAATGTGAATTTCATTGACATTTGGAAATTGCAACCTCTTGTTTATTTGTCTTTCCTCTACCCTCTTACCTCTGGCTGCTCTAGGTCTCCTAAGCAACTCCCCTGTTGTCAGGAGGTGACCTGGGGTATAGTTTTATACCTGGGTCATAACTTAGTAGGTTAAGTCTGTCAGGGGAATTGACATTAATATGACTGCATGTCATACAATGATGTAAGAAGGGTGGTGTTTGAATTAAAGAAATGTTTCTCTAGTGGTAAAATTTTAAGTAAATTGAAGTGACAATATATATATATTTTTTATGTGCTTGCTGGTTTTCAGACAAGGTAATAAACTCTCTCCACAGTATCTCAAACTCTGATCTGTTTGCTTCTACATACTGCACCTAGGATCTAACCACTGAGGTCTACCTGCATAGAAGGCCATGTTGACAGGAAAGTCTCCCATGTGATGATTAGCCAGAAGTACCACACCTTCTGCCTACAGCCAAAGATGGCTCTGAGAGAACTGGCCCTCACTCTCAAGGGTAACATTTTCCTCCCATTAGGTGAGAATTTACCTGGCTTCTAGAGATGAGGTGGCAGAGGTGAGGCTATTGCTGAGGGAGCAGTTTTCTGTCCCAGAATCTGCAGGTGCATCTCCTCTGTGGGCAGAGTTAACTTTTCCCTTCAATTCTAGTAGAAGACCAGTGTGTACTTTGTGAGGGAAGACCTCTTTTTGAGCACTTACTGTGTACTAGACTTATGGAAAATTCATTACTTTTTAACCTGTGTAGTGGTTGCTGAAACACTGCTTTATAAGGTGGACAGATGGAAAGACACATGAAAAGAACTGACTTTGCAGAAACTGCCCTTCTTGGCTTTCCTGTTGCTTTCATTGCCCAAGGGCAGGATATAGATAGAAGACTCCTGAACGTCTCCACTCTAGAATGCTTCTACACACACAGCTTGGAGTTGCCAACTTTAGAATAAATGTTTTGCCCCTACCTTTTCTCTCAAAGGATACTCCTTAATTCTCAGCATGGACTTGGAGGTCCCTTTTTAGTATTAATTACTGTCCTTTTTAATCTGGAAGTAAGAGTATCTCATGGCTCTGAGTTCTATTTACTATCACACCCACCCCATGGGGAAAAAAAATCAAAAGAGAATATGGTATGGTTGAGTAGTGTCCTTGCTGTCTGAGATTTTGTGTCACAAGCCTGTTTTATAGTGTTGACCCCTGTAAATGCCAGTTGGAAAAGTCCTTGTCACTTTTAGAGCTGTTGCAACTCAGGATCTCAGACAGCTACCATTTGTAGCATCAAATCAGCGTGAATAAGTTGCTCAGATATAAAGTCTGTTGAGACCCAGGGAAAGATCATCCAAAGAGCCTGAAGATTAACCAGAGTTCCTGTCTCAATAGGAAGTGAATAAAAAATGTCTGTGAGTGAAAGTGTCAGCATGTTGAATTTCATAAATCTGTTAGCAACTTAACACTGCGTGTACATGACAGACAGCAAATCATTTTTTCATCTAATTTGAATTGTTTACTCCGTGTTATAGATAAACTACTTCCTAGCTGGTAGTCACACTTATAGGGGACATGGATGCATTTTATTTTCATTTTAACCTGCTTCTGATTCAGTGGTTCAGGTGACAAGTGACCAAGCAACCGATTAAGAAAATAATCTGTAATAGGTGAGTGTGAATCACTTTTGACGGTGTCCAATGAGACATAATTGGTGATATTGACAACCCTTTGAATTGCATTGATTTTCCAATCCAGCTGAAAACCTTTTTTATTTTCACCTGTGTTGCTCCTCTTTTTTATAAAACAATTTGTACAGAGGGGAAAAAAAAAAAAAAAAAAAACACAGGTGCAGGTTCCACACACTTGTCTATGCTGTCTTCCTGAAGGAAATGTATTTGGATATATGCCATCTGCAAAGACATCAGAATAGTGATGAGCTAAGTGTTACTGACTTTGCAAGTCCTCCATATACTGTCGTGCAGGTTGTTCATTACACAAGTGCACCCAGTCAGGGAGAAAACGAGCATCTGGAGTCCTGACTATACTTTATTTGCCAACTTAGCCACCCAAAAGAAAGGGCCCATTTTTCTAATTTATTCAAAAATACCAACTTCTGAGCAAACAGAAGTGCCAGGAACAGACTAGACATTCTATAGACTGTGTACAAAGCTCATACAAAGTATTTATTCATTTACTCGCACCAGCAATATGGGAAGTGAAGCTCAGAGAAATGACACAACTACCCGGAATCTCATGGCTGGTAGGTGGACATGTTGGATTTTGGTTCCCTGTCTATGCCATTGTAGAGCTCTGGGCTGATCCAGTGGGTCCTAAGTCCTATACTGACCTCAGAAATGGTTTCCTAGGGGAAAGTCCTGTGTCATGCCCGAGATAAAATCGATAAAAGGTAACATTTCTGCGACTGCCCCAGCCAGTTATAGAATCTTTTATTTTTCTTATTTCCCCAAATCACTCTCACAGCATCAACCGCTATGCTGCTGCTGCTGCTGCTAAATTGCTCCAGTCGTGTCTGACTCTGTGCGACCCCATAGACGGCAGCGCACCAGGCTCCCCCGTCCCTGGGATTCTCCAGGCAAGAACACTGGAGTGGGTTGCCATTTCCTTCTCCAATGCATGAAAGTAAAAAGTGAAACTGAAGTTGCTCAGTCGTGTCTGACTCTTAGCGACCCCATGCACTGCAGCCTACCAGGCTCCTCTGTCCATGGGATTTTCCAGGCAAAAGTACAGGAGTGGGTTGCCATTGCCTTCTCCACAACCGCTATGCATCGACTCTTAAAAAAAAGTTTACTCTCGAACTTTCAGAAGGAACACAGGGCTCTTTTCTAGTCAAGAATCATTTTGTGGCAAGAAAAACTAAAATGTTCAAATACAGAGAGAGAAAGAACCACGATAATGTCTCAAGGGAATAGAAGAAAAGCTGAATGCTAAAGACCTGAATTTATCTCCTTGTGGTTTCTATGGATCTCTTCCCTCACATATTCCTTTTTGTTTCCCTCATCTGCTTCCTTTGGTCACTGCTGCTGCTGCTAAGTCACTTCAGTCGTGTCCGACTCTGTGCGACCCCATAGACGGCAGCCCACCAGGCTCCCCCGTCCCTGGGATTCTCCAGGCAAGAACACTGGAGTGGGTTGCCATTTCCTTCTTCCTTTGGTCACTAATTCTTCATAAATATATGTGCACATCTTCTAATACTGTGAGCCTGATCTTGACTCTGCAGCTACTCCCACATCCACAGCTTAAAATTTAATTGAGTACCCTGATTCAAATTTCCAACCTTGGGCATCCCATTGGCTTAATTTGTTTCCATTTTTTCCATCCTACTCAGGCATCTTCTCCTATTATGTTTGGTGGACCTGGTTTCTGTAGAGATTTTATTGGGAGAAAGGATTTAAGATTGGGTTTCGTGTGCTTCAAGGTGCCAAGAGTGGGGAGCCTGTGTCAATGGGCATAGATTGGTGGTTTCCTGAAATAAATTTTATGTACTCTAGATTCTTGAACTGATCCTACACTTAGGAAGGATATTTAACAGATCCAATTCATGGCAAAGGCTATGAATATATAATAGTTAAAGTATTATTTCAAGTATAATGTTTGATGTGATAAAAGAATAAATACTGATGAGTCTTAGAGTAAGAATGAAGAGAATAGAGGGGCTGTTAGATTTAGGGGGATTCTGGTCATCTGTCTTTTCATTTTGGTGCCCATACTAATTGTTGTTTTTCAGTGGCTAAGTCATGTCCAACTCTTTGGGACTCCCTGAACTGTATCATGCCAGGCTCCTGTATCTTCCACTATCTCCCAGAGTTTGCTCAAATTTATGTCCATTGAGTTGTACTACCCCTTTAAATACTCTAGTCCCATTTATGACTGGTGGCTTGGAACTAATAGTGCCCTCAGTCATCTGCATATTACATCTGATATGATGCTAAGCTCTGCTTCTGACCCTCTGCTTAAACTTCCGGTTCCCTTAGTTAAGATGTCTCTAGCTTCACTGGAGTAACCTGTTTAAATTTCAGTTCTTGACTAGCCTCCTTGGACCAGCCATCAATTTTCAGACGACCTGCTTGGCACACCCTTAAGATGCAGCTTCTCATCGGGATGCTTGAACTCCATCGGCCCATACCTAGGCTTAGAGTTTTACCTTTCTTTGTCTTACGTGTTATCCCACATTTACCTAAGTCAGGCACCCTGTCTAGTTCTTCTCTAGCACTGGCTCATTTAATCTTCAAAAATACCCTCTGTGGTGGCTAATATCATTATCTCTATTTTATGAAGAGCCAAATAAGTTTTGGAGAGATCTAATATCCAAAATAACCCAGAAACTAGAAAGCTCATGAGATTTAAATCCAAACTCTGCAGCCTATACTCTGATGCACCACACTACCCTGATCTGTGACAGAATAAAAAATGAAGACCTCTCACACTGAATCGGCTGTGGGTGAGCAGCAATACATTCATTCCTCCGGTTGCTAACATGCCTAAGAGTTGCCTAAGAAGCAGACATCCTGGAATGAGAAGTCAAGTGGGCCTTAGGAAGCATCACAACAAATAAAGGTAGTGGAGGTGATGGAATTCCAGTTGAGCTATTTCAGATCCTAAAAGATGATGGATGCTGTTAAAGTGCTGCCCTCAATATGTCAGCAAATTTGGAAAACTGAGCAGTGGCCACAGGACTGGAAAAAGTCCATTTTCTTCCAATCCCAAAGAAAGGCAATGCCAAAGGATGCTCAAATTGCACTCATCTCACACACTAGCAAAGTAATGCTCAAAGTTCTCCAAGCCAAGCTTCAACAGTATGTGAACAGTGAACTTCCAGATATTCAAGCTGGATTTAGAAAAGGCAGAGGAACCAGAGTTCAAATTGCCAACATCCGTTGGCTCATCAAAAAAGCAAGAGAGTTCTAGAAATACATCTCCTGCTTTATTGACTATGCCAAAGCCTTTGACTATGTGGATCATAATAAACTGTGGAAAATTCTTAAAGAGATGGGAATACCAGACCACCTGACCTGCCTCCTGAGAAATCTGTATGCAGGTCAAGAAGCAACAGTTAGAACTGTACATGAAACAACAGATTGGTTCCAAATCAGGAAAGGAGTACGTCAAGGCTGTATATTGTCATCCTGCTTATTTAACTTATATGAAGAGGACATCATGTGAAATGCCAGGCTGGAAGAAGCACAAGCTAGAATCAAGATTGCTATGAGAAATATCAATAACCCCAGATATGCAGATGACACTACCCTTATGCCAGAAAGCAAAAAAGAACTAAGGAGCCTCTCAATGAAAGTGAAGGAGGAGAGTGAAAAAGCTGGCTTAAAACTCAACATTCAGGAAACTAAGATCATGGCATCTGGTCCCATCACTTCATTGCAAACAGATGGGGAAACAGTGGAAACAACGAGAGACTTTACTTTCTTGGATTCCAAAATTACTGCTGATGGTGACTGCAGCCATGAAATTGAAAGACGCTTGCCTTTGGAAGAAAAGCTATGATCAACCTGCTGCTACTGCTGCTACTGCTAAGTCGCTTCAGTGGTGTCCAACTCTGTGTGACCCCATAGACAGCAGCCCACCAGGCTCCCCCATCCCTGGGATTCTCCAGGCAAGAACACTGGAGTGGGTTGCCATTTCCTTCTCCAGTGCATGAACAGAGACATTACTTTGCCATCAAAAGTCCGTCTAGTCAAAGCTATGTTTTTTCCAGTAGTCATGTACGAATGTGAGAGTTGGACTATAAAAAAAGCTCAGCACCGAAGAATTGATGCTTTTGAACTGTGGTGTTGGAGAAGACTCTTGAGAGTCCCTTGGACTGTAAGGAGATTAAGCCAGTCAATCCTAAAGGAAATCAGTCCTGAATATTCATTGGAAGGACTGATGCTGAAGCTGAAACTCCAATACTTTTACCACCTGATGCAAAGTACTGACTTATTGGAAAAGACCCTGATGCTGAGAAAGATTGAAGGTGGGAGGAGAAGGTATGACAGAGGATGAGGTGGTTGGATGGCATCACCAATGCGATGGACATGAGCTTGAGTAAGCTCCAGGATTTGGTGACGGAGCTTGGCATGCTGCAGTCCATGGGGTTGCAAAGAGTTGGACACAACTGAGGGACTGAACTGAGCTGAGGAGTTGTCTACCTTCTTAGACTTAATGTCCTGTGGTCTTAGGCTACTTGGATGCACAAATCAAGTGTTCAAAATCTTATCTGATGGCAGTTGTTCTATACATCTGCTTTCCTCACCATTGAAGGAAGCTCTTACTATAATGAGTGTGTGTGTGTGTGCATGTGTGTGTGTGCGTGTGTGTGTGTGTGTGTGTGGTGATGAATGTACGTTTGTGTATGTGCTTTCTGCTCAGCTTCCTCTCTTTTCCTAGAAGAAGAAGGCTTGTAGTTGTTTCTCTGAGCCTTAGACTAACTGTCAATGATTGGACTTCCCAAGAGCATAGGTTTTATTTTGAAGCAATTAGCACTTTTACAATTAAGTATGACTACATGGCTCATTGATTTCTTCTGATGATTGATTTACTTAAGGCATTTGATGTTGATGATCATGCTGATGATAATTTGGTGTTGATAATAATAATAATAAATTATTTTTATTATTTGGCCCTGGCAAAAATCTCTGAATTCCTTCTCCCATGTAAATAGAACTCTGCATAGTGAAAAACCTGACATCTGTCACTTCCATCATGAAATATTGATCATTTTAAACCATCTGATTTAAAGGCAGATGTTAATAACATGCTTTTATCACTAACAGATGATTTAAAACAAACAAAAAAGCAAGGCAAACTGTTTTGAATCCCATCTAATCTCCTCATCTTCAGTCAAGTGATCAGAAAACTCCTCAGGTCATTCTGGACTATATTGACCAAGATGAATAAGAAAAGGAATCCAAGGATAGCTCTGAGACACATTCTAAAAACAAAATAATGGCATATCCCCAGCTCCTTTAAGCCAATTTCTGCCACTCAGATGAAAGCATCACAATTATCTATACCTCTGTATCCCAACGTGCCTTATCATGCTCCCTCCCGACATGTGTTGTTTCAGGCATCTATCGCTGCTACTCAGAAATTTGGTGGTTGAAATAACAACCACATAATTATAACTCACACTTCTGTAGACCAAGAAATCCGGCAGCCATTGTGTAAGTGATCCTTCCATACTGTGTGGCATCAGTGGAAGTCACTTCAGGTAAACAACTTTCAGACAATCTGGTTTAGAGGGTACATAATCATTTAGTCACATGTCTGGTACTTCAGGCAGGAATACTGAGCTTGGTGGGATTGCAGACTGAGGAGCCCACTGATGGTCCTTCCAGCATGACAGTGTCAAGTTATTTAGATTTATGTGGTGTCTCAGGGCTCTGAGAGGAAGTTTGTCATAAACAATAAAGATATTTTATTGTTTAGGTCTTATGTGACCTAGACATGAAAGTCATATTAATGTCACTTCTGCCCACTCAGTTGGTTGAAGCAGTTACATATCTATCTAGATTTCAGGACAAGGACTTCTTGGGAGGAATAATAAAGAACAATGGGAGGAATATCAAAGAATCTGTGGCTATGTTTTGAAATTATCACAGTTGTGTAGACACATTCTCTTATTCCCCCAAATTACAAGATCTAAGTATAAACAGGAAATCTGTTCCAGACTTAAACGTGCAAAGTTCAAATTTTTCTCCAACATTTTGCCTTCAGAGGTGACTTCAATCTACTCCAGTTTCTTGGGCTAAATTTTTTGAAAAAGAATTATTCGTAGCTAAATGTCCAGTTTGGAACGGACCCTACTAATTTTGGACTATGCAACAATAGATGAGACATTTACCATGCTAACTTCAACATCCTCATTCTCAGAAAGAAAATGAAAATACCCACTCTTATTTTTCTTACATATTTTTCTAGGAACAGAATGGGATGACATATGCCAAAATGTTCAACAGGTACACAGATACTACTTTGTCTATTATTGTTGTATTTGTTAGACATAAATTATATAAACTATATGAATAGTATGCCTGGACCTTAAGAGCAATTTAAGGTGGGAGAGAGGTGGATTTACTTTTAATCAACTAAGACAAATCTTGACTTTCTGAAAACTCAAGAAGTAACAAACCTGCCCTTCTCACATTTGCATTTTACTTAATGATCTGAGATCTGCACTTTCTTTCTCTCCGTGTTGTTTTGTCTTATTTCAAACTTGTCAAGTAGTATGTGATGTCAGGGAAAAGTCCAAAGAAGCAGTTCACCTCTGTGGATGGTTAAGTGAGTTTTCTCTCTCCTTTTCTCACTATTTTTTCATGCCCACACTCACACAGGCTGAATTTGAACACAGTCTTCCATGGTAACTCAAAGGGATCTTGGGCCCATGTAGAGCATGTAGGGTAGATTTGAGACCAAGGGAAATGTAGATACTTCCCCAAATTGTTAGTAACTAGCTGCTGATTAGTTTGTGCATGGAACAGGGTCCCAAACAGCAAAGAAATGGGCTCATCTGAACAGGGTTCAACTATAGTCCATTCATGTGGGTTAGTAGATCATGAAACTATTAATAGCAGGGTTTCATATAATGTTAAGATTGTATGAAACTTCAGAATAAGGAAAACCTGGGCTTAAATTGGTTGCACCAATTGCTAGTCATATTACCCTGTGTGGTCGCTAATTTTCTAAGTTTCAATTTTGTTATCTAAACAAATGTTGATTGGAATAATATCCTGCTCACAACACTGTTGTGGGAAAAGGAAATGGCAACCCACTCCAGTATTCTTGCCTGAAGAATCCCATGGACAGAGGACCCTGGTGAGCTGCTGTCCATGGGGTCACACAGAGTCGGACACGACTGAAGCGGCTTAGCATGCATGCATGCATTGGAGAAGGAAATGGCAACCCACTCCAGTGTTCTTGCCTGGAGAATCTCAGGGATGGAGGAGCCTGGTGGGCTGCCATCTGTGAGGTCACACAGAGTCCGACACAACTGAATCGACTTAGCAGCAGCAGCAGCAGCACAACACTGTTGTAGGATTAACGGTGCCTGGCTCAGAAGACATATCCTTCAAATCATGGCTAATACAATAACATTACTGTCCTGTCCTTCGTAGATATAATTAGTGATATTATTTGTATTACTTGATAGTGTTGAAATAAAGACAGTGGTAACCTAGAAACGTCAGAGAAGGCAATGGCACCCCACTCCAGTACTCTTGCCTGGAAAATCCCATGGATGGAGGAGCCTGGTAGGCTGCAGTCCATGGGGTTGCTAAGAGTCGGATAGGACTGAGTGACTTCACTTTCACTTTCATTTTGTGTATAATAAGATATTTCTTTGTGCCAGACATCCAACCAGCTCCCATCATTGTCCTGTTTAGTTTTTCTCACCCAGTTTCCCCAGGGACTTCCAGAAGGTCAGGGTTGGACTCGTAGGGAGCTGTCCTCCCCAGTGAGTCAGGTTGAGCCCAGGATATTGTGACTGCATTAGATTGGCATCTGGATCAGCAGAGTCAAATCTGATCAAGGGCTAACTCAAAAAGCCTGTCCATCCAGATGCAGAACCTGGCTGACGTCTGCCACCACAGGACCTGCTGACACCCCCCCTTTTTTTTTTCAAACAGCTTATTCATAATTGATAAGATTAAAGGACATCTCCATCATCTACTGTCCTTATTTAATGAAATATATTGTTAACCAAAACAGTAGTGCTTAAAATGGTTATTGATTCCTACTTTCATCTGAGGACAAACTAATTTCCTTTGAATGGGGATTTTACTGACAAAATGAGATGAACATCTGAGCATTTCTCTTCCTGGTTCATCTACAGCATGATATCACAATTGCTTAAAGCAACCAGATATTGATAACTGAAACACCAGCCAATCAAGAAAATATTCCTTATGAGACTTCTACAAAGGGGAAAATGGGCAGATACCCAGTCCTGTGGCTCCTAGTTGGTACAAACTTCTTTTTATTTAATGTGTTGCTGAGTAAGAAAGGAGAGGGGCTGCATTTATCTAATTGCTTCTCAAGTATTTTTAGAAAAAAAATTGATAGGCCTGGGGAGAAGAAAATGTTATAATTTAAGTGTACACTTGGCCAAGAAATTAGTGTGTTAGTCTGTTGTGTAAAAAATTACTAAAAATTTAGCAATTTAAAACAAGACTCATTTTATTAGCTCACAGTTCTGAAGGTCAGAAATTCAGACAGAGTGCAACCAGTTTTTTTGTTCAGGCTGGAGTCAAGGTGTCAAGGTGCATTCTGATCTGGAGGCACTTCCTTTTCACATAGGTTGTTGGCGGAATTCAGTTATTAGCAGCTATAGGACCAAGGTGCTTGTTTCGTTGTTGGTTGTCAGCAGGGATCCACTTTTAGCTCCTAGAGGTCAGGCATATTCCTTGATACACAACACTCTCCATCTTCAATGCCAGCAGAAGAATTCTCTTGTGTTAAATCCCTCTTACAATTGTAATTTCTGACTTTTTGTCTTTGACTTCTAGACTTAGAATTAAGGGACTCATGTTGGTTTTGTTGGGCTAATCTAGATAATTTTCGTGTCTTATTGTCTATTGATTGAAGGTCATAATTACATCTATCAAATACCTTTATATTATTATCTATATTAGTGTTTAACTGGGTATCTGGGAAAAGATGTCTATATATATCAGTTATTAGGAATCTTAGAATCCTGCCTGCCTCACCAGAGCTAAGGGTTATATGAATGCCATGGTTGGAAAGCCTCTTCTGTAATTTTTGCTATGGAAAGGAGTCTTGGAAGGTTAGAAGACATTTGGTCTTGTTAAAAATGTCCATAAGACATCTGGTTCATGAGACACAAGACATTTAATCCATTCCAAATGTCCTTGATATTTGAACCTGTCCAAAAGCATTCATCATGGACCAAATATATTCATGGATGTTTTAGACAAGACAGGATTTCAAGAACCTTTTGGTGTGTCTCAATGGATGTTCCAGACATGACCAAATGGCCTATGAGACTTGCAGAAGTAACAGCTGCAGACTTTAGGCAAATGTTTCCAGTAACCACTACTGCAGAGGTTAAATAAATACATTTCAGTTCATTTGAATGGTCATGAAGTACTTTGTATATTGGATATATGACTTAAACATTCTTTGAAGCAAATGAAGGCAAGAAAATTTCCTTCAAAAGCATAATTACTTTGAACTAGAATGTAAGCAGCATCACAATTCAATGAACTAATAATAACAAGAGTAGCTATAATAAATATGTAAATACGTATTTCAGTTTTCATTATATTAGGCCTTCCTTCAAAAAAAAATACTTGAAATCAGCAACATGAGGTGGCTTATGGTCTCTAAACTATGGTGCAAGAGCCATTATAATAAATGACTGAGTTGCTGAGGGAGGTGAATGTTAAAATTGCAAATCCATGAGCTATATCCTAGAATCTACTGAATGAGAATCACTTGGGGGTTTGGCTTATGAATCTGCCTTTTAAACAAGCCTTGAACGTAATTTGTTTGCATTGAAGATGGATAATATTCCTTTCACTATGATAAGAGTTCAGTAGTATAAATTTTTGAACTCATTTCCCTGCCCCTTTACTCCATCCCAAGTGATACAGAATAATAGGTGTTTCGACTGGCAAAGAATAACACTAGGCATGCTTGGCTTACCTCATTTTCTTGTTTTTGGGAGAACCTGACTGTCCTCCTGGGGCAGGTTCTTTCTGCATGCCCTATACAAGTGACTGAATTATAAATATGCCTAATTTTTCCTTCTATTTATGTAGTTCATTTTGTTAGGTTACTATATCAAGCTATATTCTCCCATTCAGCCTATTTTATAATGAGGATGATATTTTGAGCTATTTGCCTTGCTATTTTCTTCATTGCTTATTTCTTCCAGAACCCAGGTAGGGCAGAGGATGGTTTTTTATTTGTTTGTTTGTTTTTAATTATTGGGCCTCCCCAAATCCTAGCACCTTTTATTGGCTATTCCTCCTATCATCAAATTCACTCATCATAAAAGAGCATTTCTCTAAAACTTTGCTTTATTTGATGTCTCTACCTTCACCCATTCACTCTGTTTGGAAAAACATCTACTTTATTAGATACTGATAACTTTCTCTTTCCCCTAGAGAAAGAGTAAACTGGCATCTCTCCTCGTAAATCATAAAAAGGATCCTCTGCCGAATCTCCCTTTTCAGCCTGCTGCTGCTGCTAAATCGCTTCAGTCGTGTCCGACTCTGTGCGACCCCAGAGACGGCAGCCCACCAGGCTCCCCCGTCCCTGGGATTCTCCAGGCAAGAACACTGGAGTGGGTTGCCATTTCCTTCTCCAATGCAGGAAAGTGAAAAGTGAAAGTGAAGTCACTCAGTCGTGTCCTACTCCTAGCGACCCCATGGACTGCAGCCCACGAGGCTCCTCCGTCCATGGGATTTGCCAGGCTAGAGTACTGGAGTGGGTTGCCATTGCCTTCTCTGCTTCTCAGACTACTCTCATTAAAATTCCAATTCATTAAAAAAAATTATATATATATATATATATATATATTCCCTTCATGCAAGAGATGATTTTCTTTTCCTTCAATCTTACTTGAAATCAGGAATCCTTTCATTTATTTAGTCAGAGGAGGAGACCTCAGAGCTCCCCAGCTGAAGCCCCTACCATAAAGGACATGGCAGCAAGGAGTTCTTTCTTTAAGGCCCTGAAAACATAGAGCTACTTCTTTTACTCTTTCTTTAACCAGTCAACTCCTTCCACTCACTTCTGAGAACATGCTACATAAAAACTTTTGAAAATATGATTTTGTCTTTAGTCATCAAATTGTTAGTTCCTTAAAGGCAAGAAACATGTTTTTTCCCTTTAATCTTTTGAGAATCTAGCAGAATGCCAGGGAAAAAATCATTGTGTAATAGATGTATACATGTGTGTGTGTGTGTGTGTGTGTGTGGATGGGTGTGTTCAGTTGCTCAGTCATGTTCAACTCTTTGCAACCCTATGGACTGTCGCCTTCCAGGCTCTTCTGTCCATGGGATTTCCTGGGCAAGAATACTAGAGTGGGTTCCATTTCTTACTCCAGGGGATCTTCCCGATCCAGGGATCAAACCTGCATCTCCCACGTCTCCTGCATTGGCAGGCAGATTCTTTAACACTGAGCCACCTGGGAAGCCCAATAATAAATGTATATTTACCATGAAATCCCTTGGTATCTCTTACTATTATTTGCAATAATGCAAGCAATACATACAAATGTAGAAAATATGAATATATAAAAATAATGATACCATATTTGCTGTTGTGTTTTAACACATTTAAAACTAAGTTAGAAACACTACTATATATAAAATAGATAACCAAAAAGGACCTACCACTGTAAAGCACAGAGTGCTACACTCAGTATTTTGTAATAACCTATAAGGGAAAAGAATCTGAAGAAGAAAATGTAAAGAAACACACACACACCTACATACATGTATGTATGTATATGTGTATGTGTTAATACATACATATATATACATAGGCACACACACACACACACACACACACACACATATATATCAGCATTTCCCAGGTGGTGCTAGTGGTACAGGAGACATAAGAGATGTGGGTTCAATCCCTGGATGGGAATATTCCCTGGAGGAGGGCATGGCAACCCACTCTAGTACTCTTGCCTGGAGAATCTCATGGACAGAGGAGCCTGGTGGGATACAGTCCATAGCATCGCAAAGAGTGGGGACATGACAGAAGTGACTGAGCACATGCATGTATATCTGAATCACTTTGCTGTACAGCTGAAAGTAACACAACATTGTAAATCAGCTATACATCAGTTTTTAAAGTTAAAATGGCAACCCACTCCAGTGTTCTTGCCTGGAGAATCCCAGGGACAGGGGAGCCTGGTGGGCTGCTGTCTGTGGGGTCACACAGAGTTGGACATGACTGAAGTGACTTAGCAGCAGCAGCAGCAGCAGATACAATTTTATAGTTAAATAAAATATCATAATATGGACATTTCTTAATGTTATTACAAACAAAAAGTAAAATTGTTAATATTTGAATATTCCAGTGGATTTACTAATAAACAGTTTATCACTTCCAATCTTTCTATAGACTACCCTGAATATCTTTATGTATAACAGCTTTTTGAAGTTTAGAGAAAATATTTCCTTAGTATTTACTCCCATACTAGAGATACAGGGTTAAAATTACTACTAACTGTAATTAGTAAATTTTTAAAACTTTTATCACAGGGTTTGCAGCCACTTCCTTGCCTTGTTCTTTGACGAGGCTTTCATCACATTTGAGTAAGGATGTGTGCATGCATGTGTGCAGGCTAAGTCGCTCAGTTGTGTCCAACTCCTTGCAGCCCCATGGACCGTAGCCTTCCAAGCTCCTCCGTCCATGAGATTCTCCAGGCAAGAGTACCAGAGTGGGTTGTCATGCCCTCCTTCAGGGAATCTTCTTGACAGGCGGTTGAACCAATGTCTCTTATATCTCGTGCATTGCCAAGTGGATTCTTTACCACTACCACCACCTGAGAAGCCCTAAGTGTGGATATCCATCAGTTACTGATAATTTATAAATTTATTTATAAATTTAAATTTATTACTGATAATTTATAAAAAATATTTTTATAAATATAAAAATCATATAAATCTCAATTTTACAGGACAGGTTTTACAAAGCTTTTATTTGTGCTATTCTGCACAGTTTTATAAAGTTTGTACACTACTCAAAGTCTCCTGGGTGAGGGAGTAAGTAGGATTTACAGTCTTTTAACTAATGTTGGACTCACCGAACTCTTCACTTTGGGCTGTCTCTTCTCAGTGGTGTTCCTATTTCTAATTTGTAAAGGGACATCCCATTCTCACCAAGCCATTAGCCCATCTGCAGATGGTACTGTTTCTAATTAGCACAAACACTTCTTGTAGTGCAGAGGAGTCCTGACCAAAATTTTTAAGGCAAGTGGATCAAAGCTGTACATTAGGTTTCCCTGGTAATACTAATTCCTAAAAGAAAGGGGGATCAACCTGTGGAGATAACTTTGGGTGAGGGACACATGCAAACACCATGAAGAGCTTGGAATGTCTAAGTTTTGTTTTGTTCTTTTAGCATGGCAGTTGAAGTTTTCCCCAGGAGATCTGTTCAGCTTGTTTTCTCATGTTTATTATGATCTTTTATGCTGCTTTTTCTCATACTATCTCTTCATTTCTTTCCCTTTGTTTTTATAAATCTGTCTCATCTTTTAAAGGAGAAGGCAATGGCAACCCACTCCAGTACTCTTGCCTGGAAAATCCCATGGAAGGAGGAGCCTGGTAGGCTACAGTCCCTGGGGTCACTAAGAGTCGAACACAACTGAGCAACTTCACTTTCACTTTTCACTTTCATGCATTGGAGAAGGAAATGTCAACCCACTCCAGTGTTCTTGCCTGGAGAATCCCAGGGACAGGCAATCCAGGTGGGCTGTTTATAGGGTCGCACAGAGTCAGACACGACTGAAGTGACTTAGCAGCAGCAGCAGCACCTTTTAAAATTCAGCTGACTCTCAGTTCAGTTCAGTTCAGTTCAGTTGCTCACTCGTGTCTGACTCTTTGGGACCCCATGAACCGCAGCACGCCAGGCCTCCCTGTCCATCACCAACTCCCAGAGTCCACCCAAACCCATGTCCATTGTAGTCGGTGATGCCATCCAAACATCTCATCCTCTGTTGTCCCCTTCTTATTCTGCCCTCAATCTTTCCTAGCATCAGAATCTTTTCCAATGAGTCAGCTCTTCACATCAGGGGCCAAAGTATTGGAGTTTCAGCTTCAACATCAGTCCTTCCAGTGAACACCCAGGACTGATCTCCTTTAGGATGGACTGGTTGGATCTCCTTGTAGTCCAAAGGACTCTCAAGTCTTCTCCAACCCCACAGTTCAAAAGCATCAATTCTTCTGCACTCAGCTTTCTTTACAGTTCAACTCTCACATCCATACATGACCACTGGAAAACCATAGCCTTGACTAGACAGACCTTTGTTGGCAAAGTAATGTATCTACTTTTTAATATGCTGCCTAAGTTGGTCATAACTTTCCTTCCAAGGAGTAAACGTCTTTTAATGTCATGGCTGCAATCACCATCTGCAATGATTTTGGAGCCCATAAAAATAAATCTGACTCTCAGCTACTGCTAAGTCACTTCAGTAGTGTCCAACTCTGTGCAACCCCATAGATGGCAGCCCACCAGGCTCCCCTGTCCCTGGGATTCTGCAGGCAAGAACACTGGAGTGGGTTGCCATTTCCTTCTCCAATGCATGAAAGTGAAAAGTGAAAGTGAAGTCGCTCAGTCAGGTCCAACTCTTAGTGACCCCATGGACTCCAGCCCACCAGGCTTCTCCGTCCATGGGATTTTCCAGGCAAGAGTACTGGAGTGGGATGCCATTGCCATAATCCATACCAGTGTCCATTAAACTCTGGCTGGGTAACTCATTAACTGAAAGCAGGGTAAAACCTCAAACCTTAACATTTTTTAACATTTTTGTGACAATTTTTTAAAGTCACTGCTGCTGTTGCTGCTGCTGCTGCTAAGTCGCTTCAGTCGTGTCTGACTCTGTGCGACCCCACAGACGGCGGCCCACCAGGCTCCCCCGTCCCTGGGATTCTCCAGGCAAGAATACTGGAGTGGGTTGCCATTTTCTTCTCCATTTAAAGTCACTACAGTTCTTAAAAAGCAATGACCTTTTCCTCCTTTGAATGCCAAACATCCATATTTTTGACAATTATATTATGTTGCACTTGGTGTACAGGCTCTGGAACCATATTACCTTGTTTAGAAAGTAGACTCCATTGCTTATACTTTGAGAGGCCCTGGGGAAATTTATTAATTTTTTTGTACCTCAGCTTCATTATCTATAAAATGGTAATGACAATAGTATGTATTGCCTGGACTTAGAGTGAGAAGAAGCACATGAATATGATTATCACTGCGGTGATTAGCAAGTCATCTTGCTGTTGGTTTTATGTGTGTAAATCTTTTTGTCAAATGAACTCCTAAGTTATCAAGGGCAGAATTTCCTTTACCTCTCTTTCTCTGTGTATGTGTATATTTAACTCTATCTTTTAATTCTTATAGATCTCTGCACAAGCCAGACCCTGTTTTCTTAAAAACAATGCAAAAGGACAAGCAGCAATCTGACCAAACTATAGGTTATATTTCCTTACTTTCTTTCTTCCTCCCTCCCTCCTTCCATTTCTCCTTGCTTCCCTTCCTTCTCTCCTTCCTTCCATGAATTAATGTTTATTGAACACCTAGTGTATTCCAATATTAGGGGATGAAAAGGAATAGAGAATTATGATTCAGACCATAAGAACCCACATGAGCAGACACTTGAACAGATGATTGGGATGTGGTAAGAACAGTGTATAAAGCTAAACACAATACAATTTTTAGTGTACAGAAGGGGAACAACTGACTTGGATGAAACCAGGAGAGGTTTACGCATAGCTAGAACTATGGGGACAGTTGTTATGTGATTCTTAACTATAGAGTGACACTTATATAGTATTAAGAAATAGATGATAGATGAAATTGAATGACTGGGGGAATCCATCACCTTTTGGAGAGATTGCTGAGTCAGCACTGGCAGTGTGTCTTTCATGAAAGAGAGTCCAGTACAGGTTTACCTTCTTGTTATAAGAATGCTTTCTCTTTGTTCAATTTCTCACTAGTGTCCAACTGCTTGTGACCCCATGGACCAGAGCATGCCAGGCTTCTCTGTCCTTCACTATCTCCCAGAGTTTGTGCAAACTCATGTCCATTGAGTCGATGATGCCATCCAAGCATCTCATTCTCTGTTGCCCCCTCTCCTGTTGCACTCAATCTTTTCCAGCATTAGGGTCTTTTACAATGAGTTGGCTCTTCACATCAGGTAGCCAAAGTATTGGAGCTTCAGCATCCGTCCTTCCAATGAATATTCAGGGTTGATTTCCTTTAGGATTGATTGGTGCTTTCTCTATGCAGATGCATATCCTAAAGGGGGAAAAAATGAACAAGGTAATCCTTTTAGCAAATAATTAATATTCCTATCAATTTCCACCCTAATGAAAGAAAAAGTTTGGAGATATATTCACAAACATTTTAGCTGAGTCAAATACTTTTGTTTGGTTCCTTTTCAGGCAAGAACCAGGCAGCAAATCACTTGTGGCTTAATTAGTATATCATATTAAAACAAGGTAATTTAATTGCAATTAGTGTTAGAATAATTTATTCATAAAATGCCAGTATATATATTTATTTCCTATAATCCATTACTTCCAGCCTGCCACTATGTGTGCTCCATTAAATTATCAAGTGCAAGGTCATTAACCTACAATTCTGCTTGCCATCATGTTTTTAGATTGCATTCTGTTTGCTCTTTAGTTGGGATTAAATTGTTAACCCTCCTAGGTCATTTATCTTTAGCTATTTAATTTCTCTGTGATCATCTAAAGGCTCTGATTATTGCTAATTAAACAGGTGTGACCTACTCAGAAAACAGTTGGCTTTCCTGGAACACCTGGTAGGGATCCAAAACTGAGTCAGCTCTCTTTTTCGTCCATTGTTCCTCATAATTTTCTCACTAGTGATTTTTTTTTCTCACTAATTTTCTCATAAGTGATTCTAAAATTGTAATACATGTCTGCATGTTCTGGACTATTAAAGTTTTGGTGACCTCAACAAAGATCATTTGGGTGATCAGTTGATCATCTAGATAGTGAATCTGCAGTTGTAGAGGGAGTTTTCCCAGGCCAATACCTTTACATAGAGGGATAAAAAAAGAAAAATTTATTTTACCAGGACAGAATTCTTGCATCTCTAGTCAAAGCAAGAGTTTCTTTATATTCTTTCTGAGTATACTTGTTTGTAAAGGAATAGATAATTCAGTCCAAACCCACTCACACTGTTGGCAGATTGACTGCTTGTTGGTTGGAGTAGTGAGAAATCCAGTGTATTAAGTTCCTCCTGCCAAAGTAGCAGGAAATGTTGAGATAGAGATTTTTCAGATCCACAGCCCCAGGGAAATTTTCTAACTCTTTAAGAGAAGTACTACTACAAACACCATCTTGTATAGAGGGAGCAACTGAGACCTAGAGATACAGTTACTTGCCCAGTATATCTGGCATAAAAGTCAAAGCTAGGTTTCCAAGATTCTGAGGCTCAATTTTCCCTTTAGCATTACCACATTCTATTTTCCCTTTAGCATTACCATGTATGGAGTATCTATTTCAGGAACTATACTGTTTAAGAATTAACCACATTTTGCCTTTTTTCCCATTCTATTTCACATCCTTGCTATGCTCTGCTAAGCATGAGATCTCTGGAGAAGTGGGGAAGGAAAATGTAAGGCAATCTATTTTATATACTGCTGGTGTGTTACTGAGGTCACACCTTTAGGACAAAGGTATTCTCTATCCCAGCTTCAGGAAGGCTGATATATCTCAGCCAAGTTTCTCCCCAGATGCTCTTGGGCAAAAGAAACTGCTTCACCCAGGTTTAGACCCCTTTTCTACAGCACCCCTCATCAAATGACAGGTTGCTGCAGAGAAATAAATGTCTGGTCCTTGCTTCCATTAGGGTTATCTCTGGCTATAAACTTAGTGCTTTCTGTGTAATTAGCTGTGGCTTCTATTGTAACTGAATCATAGTTCAACTTCTTCCGGTCTCTTCCTGTACCCCTTACTCCCATATAGATGTTCTTGTTAAAACACAATCCCAAGCAAAGTACCAGCATGCCAGGCTACATCATAAACCCTAGTTTCTGACTTTGATACTTGAAGTAGAGGGAGTCATAAGTAGTCCTAGGGAACACTCTTAAATGGTGTTTTGGAACAGATACAGCACCAGCAGGCAGTGGAAACTCCATCATTGTTGGAGGGTGGAATGCTGATAGTCTTTTTGCTATCTTTGCAGTGCATGTAAATACGTTCACCGATAGTGAAATGAGACAGTATATTGGTGAAAGGGAATGCGCAGGCAGGTTAAATACCTCTGGAATTTGAGAAATACAAAGCAGTTACCATAGGAACAATGAGACAGGATGGTTGTGGTTAAGGCTAATCAATGTATTGCAGAAAGACTGCAAAATGAAATGCAGAGGCCAATTAATCACCAGTTTGAGGATAAGGACCATTGGTTTTGCAATTAGAGTACAGGAAAAAAAAAAAACTAAGGATCAAGTCTGCTACTCAAATACAAGGGAAACAGAAGATTCCAGAGAATGTTGAATTCTCCAAAATATCAAGTCTGCTTTGCTGGGGCAGAGCCCTGACTGCAAAAACTGGTGAGACTCTCAATATTAGGCTGGGGTTATCTGGATACATAGACTCATAAACCTGGATCTACACAAGTACCTAAACTGCAGGAGTAGAACACCTTTCTCTGGTAAAGGCCAATGTACCTAATCATTTAAAAGCAAAGACGAGTCCTCTGCTCTATAAGACAACATAAATACCCTTTGAGAATTGAACTTCACCACCCATACTGGCCACAAGACCAATGTGTAACATTAATCCCAACACACACTAGTCAGGGAAGTCTAGGCTAAAAGTGGAAAAATACTTTACCCCATGGAGCTGCAGGAATTGCAGAACCAAGCCAGCTCAAACTGACAGTAGCCAGGAAATTACATGTGGGACTAGATGATGAGGAATCTTCATCTAGGGGCAGAACACAGAGCTGGACAGGAATGAATGCTGTTTTGATTTAATAGCCTAACAAAGATTCTGGGAGACAGTGCTAACGTGCATCTAGAAGGGCTCTTGAAAGTCTGAAGAATGCAATCATTCTTGTAATAATGGAAGTAGAAATGTCAGGGCTGCTGAGGTAGATATTGGGAAAAATAGATTAAAATGTTCAGAGATGTGGAAATACTAAAGTATGTATTCTATGAAAGACGATTAAAAAAGCAACAGGTTTTGTTCTGTGAGAGGGCTAGAGGACTTTGTGTTCCAAAGAGATAATGAATGTGCTAGTGAAAGGAACCTGGTCATTACTGAAAAGTTCACACCCATGATCATCTGTTGTTTGAGGCTATGATAGGAGACACTGTTATAAAACTGACCTGCCTAATAGCAATGGAATGATAGCCTATCAAAATCACAGGGACTATATTGCTACAGAACTGAAATTTTAGAAAGATAAACACAATGATCATAATGAGTTAAAAGGTCTGAATGACAACCAAGGCAGCCTAACTCATAGAGAAGTATGGAAGAAGTTAATATTAGTAAAACACAGTATTCCTAGGGGTGAAAGGATTAGGCAGGATGAAAGGGCAATGCTCAATCTGTACAATCAAAAGAGATCAAAGACAATCAAGGGGCTAAGGGAAGAGACACTAATCACAAACCACAATTCTTTGCCCATTTTATGAAACTGAATTGATTTTCAGATATATCACACACTGGTGAAGAGGTCGAGTCCAAGGAAAGAAGGATAATGTAACATCACAAATACATACAGTCGTGGAGTCCCTTGTTCTCAACGAGACTTAAGGCATAAACCTGGATAACTTTTCATTTGGATAAAGAGTTCCAAGGCTTTTTGAGGAGTGTTGGATGTAGGCATAAACCCGGATAACTTTTCATTTGGATAAAGAGTTCCAAGGCTTTTTGAGGAATGTTGGATGTGGGATCTGCTTTGACTTGTAGATAAAGGTATGACTCATTCCCACTGACCATTCCCTGGTCCTCAAATGTATGGATAGAATGGACAGTGTGATTGTTGACAGGACCTTCTGTTAATGCATTAGACTGTGGGGTAAGGGCTGCCAGAGTGAGGAAAGAGAAGTAGACCAAGATTTTAAATTTAAAAAGTATTGTGTTTCAAGTAGGACCAGGACTAGGATGAAGAAAACTAGAGACCTAGCAAATAAATTTCTTAAATTTTCTTAAAATACTTTCAAGACTATCCTTCCTAGCCCTGACCATTATCCTGAAAGAACTAAAGAATGTAGGGGAGATGGTTCCAATGTTATCCATTTTTAATGGCCCCATCAAAAATGGATGGGTATGGGAATATGGCAGTGAAGTGTTCCAGCTCCACAAAGTAATAGGTTCAATGGCAGATGCTATGCCAGATGAAGTACTTTTGATAAAGTAAATTGAAAAGCCTCAGGTACATAGTATCACATTGATCTGGAAAATGCATGCTTCCCTATCCCTGCCAAGAGAGGTATCAGAAATATTTTGCATTCATGCAGGGTAATAAAGGTATGCGTGCATGAGTGCTAGTCACTTCAGTTGTGTCCTACTCTCTAAAACTCTATGAACTGCAGCCCACAAGGCTCCTCTGTCCATGGGATTCTCCAGGCAAGAACACTAAAGAGAGTTGCCATGCCCTCCTCCAGGGGATCTTCCCAACCCAGGGATCGAGCCTGCAGCTCCTGCACTGCAGGTGGATTCTTTACTACTGAGCCCCTGGGTAAGCCCAAATAATAGTACACATTCACCTTTATGCCTTAGGGCTACACTCATTCTTTTATCCCTTGGTATAATATCCTTTTGGTATAATATCATTTCAAATGATCTTCACTGTCTGGATTTTCTAGAATATCATGTTGTTTCTACTATATTATGTTATTATGCTGTTAACCATATCAGATGAACAAGGGGCAGCAAAACTGTTGGAAGCTTTGGTAGACATATATACTCCAAACAGGTAGGTAAAGTCTACAGTTTAGGGACCAACACAAAACTGAAGTTTTCGGGGCTCTAGTGGACATGACAGTATATCTGCTCCAAAGTAAAGTACACAAAATTGTTCTTCCACTTCCTACCACTAAGAAATACTTACAACATGACAATCCTCTTCAGGTGCTGCAAGCACTATGTTTCACAGGTAACAAAATTAGTTCAGTGCGTTTACCAAGTGACATAAAAACTACAGTGGGTCCTAGTGTGTATAAAGGCACTGAATAAAATTCAGGGTGTGGTGGAAGTTCTACCATATGACCTGTCCCATCTTTTAGTATTACACTTACCTGCAATAGAAAATAAAACACATAGATTTTATATTCAGATTCAGTAAAAGTATCAAAGCGTAGGCCTCCTATATTTCTTTAAATATAAATGTTTATTTATATATATTCATTTAAATATAAATATAAATGACATTCCATAACCACATGGTCATAACTACTAGTTATGAGCTGATTTCCCTCTGACTCAGCAACAAGTGTGGGCATTATTAAATAACAATTGTATATACAAGATCAGGCAGGAGTCAAGCACCAGTAAGCAGATTAATAAGGTTTACCAGACACCCATGTTATCTACCACTTTTGCTGTATTACCTCAGTCTCTGCTAATACCTATGGTGACCAGCCAACAAATAAGGAAAAGTACTCACTTGATCCATGGGCAAGTTAGCTCAGTATACTGAGGCATACTGAAATGCTTCTTAAATACATTACAGACTCACAACAGTGAACTGGAAAGATAGAAATGAAGAGGAATTATTCACACTGGTAAAGTTATAAGAGATATAGCTTAGAATCAATTTTTTAAAATTCAGAGCTATATTTTTTAGAGTAGTTTTAAGGTCATAGCAAAATTGAAAGGAAGATACAGAGATTTCCCATGTATGCATGTAGCCACTGCCCCCCCACACATGCATAGCCTCCCATAATCAAACATCCCCCACCAGATTAGTGGTTTGTTAAAACGAATGAACCTGCATTGACAGATTATAATCATCCTAAATCTATAGTTTACATTATGGTTTACTGTTAGTGTTGTACATTCTAAGAGTTTGGACAAATATGTAATAGCATGTATCCATCATTATGGTATCATACAGAGTATTTTCACTGGCCTAAGCATCCTTGTGATCTACCTATTCATCCCTCCTCATGCCCCCAGCCTATAGAAACTACTGGACATTTTACTGTATCCATAGATTTGCCTTGTCCAAAATGTCATATAGTTGGAGTTATGCCATATGTTGCCATTCCAGATTGGCTTCTTTCACTTACTAATAATGTGTTTAAGGTTCATCCATGTCTTTTTGTGGCTTGATTGCTCATTTCTTTTTATCATCAAGTAAAATTCCATTGTCTGGATGTACCATAGTTTATTTATCCATTCACCTACTAAAGAACATCTTGGTTGCTTCCAAGTTTTGGAAATTATGAGTAAAGTTACCATAAACATCCATGTGCAGGTTTTTGTGAGCACATATGTTTTTCACTCCTTTGGGTAAATTCCAAGGAGCGCAATTGCTAGATCATATGGTAAGAGTATATTTAATTCTATAAGAAATCACCAAACTCTGTCTCAAAATGGCTGCACCATTTTTTAATTTCCATCAGCAATGAATGAGTTTCTTGTTACTGCACATCTTCCCCAGCATTCAGTGTTAGCATTCCAGATTTTGGTCATCATAATAGATATAAAGTGTCATGATACACTTTTAATGAAATGATGTGGCCTGAGATGTGGTTGTATGAAATCATGGACCAAATAAATGCTTGATCAGGGGCCTAGAAGGAGAAAGAGTGAAGAATTGTAGACAAGAAGTCTTGCGAAGGGGTCTGCAGATAGTCTTTGTAGAGTAGAAATGTGAAGACCATTGTATCACAAACTAACGTCTGTTGCAATGCATCTCTCATTCAAAAATCACTGAATAACCAAGTGGATGATAGTCAACTGGTTGATTACACTATTGCTAGCAAAAAGATACATGAGTGGAGAAGTTATAATGACAGGAACGGAGACCACACAAGCCCAACAGCATGGGCTTATGCTCACCAAAACTTATCTAGCTATTGCCACTGCAACAGATGTCTGATTTGCAATAGAAACAAATGGCGAGCTCCAGTATCACACCAGCCCTCAAAGATATAAATCGTTCACTAGGTGGCAATTCTATTAGACTGAGTTCAGTCCATCCTGAAAAAGTGCATCAATTCATCTTGATGAATTTGACACACATTCTAAGTATGGTTTGTGGTTCCTTGCCTACAGACCCTTAGCAAGCACAACCATCCAAAAGTCTTACGGAGTATTGACCATTATATGATGCTATATACCCTAATGCTGAACATAAGCATCTAGGAATCAAGGGGTAGATATAGGAGAAACCCCACCATACATGAGTCGCTGTGACCCACTTGGAGAATGTGTGCTTCCCATCTCTGTAACTCTATTTCTGTAGATTGAGATGTCCCTAAAACTACCACTAACATTTCATTGTTCCTGTGAGCACACAAATGACTGAGGTGATTCCTAAAAAGTGACTTTTCACAGTGTCCAAAATACGGTGAACACTTCATGTAATATTATTTATCATTTAGCTATTTGATTAAGCAGAAATAAAATCTCTATATTTCACAGTCTTAGGTTAAGCAGAGATAAAATCTTTTCTATGGCTAAATGCAAATTATCTTTTAAAAGACAAAATTTCATTAGCTTACACTTATATTTACAAAAACTTTTTTTATTTAAGTTCATGCTGCGTGCTAAGTCACTTTAGTCATGTCCAACTCTGTGCAACCCTATGGACTGCAGCCTGCCAAGCTCCTCTGTCTATGGGATTCTCCAGGAAAGAATACTGGAGTGGGTTGCCATGGCCTCCTCCAGGGGATCCCTGACCCAGGGATGGAACCTGTGTGTCTTACATCTACCTGTACTGGCAGGCAAGTTCTTTACCATTAGCACCACCTGGGAAGCCTAAAAAATTATATTTAAGTATTTAAATTTATTTGAATAAAATTCACACTAAGATGAAAATGACTAAAAACTGCATTTGATGATGTCCTTACACTTTGCTAATGATCCAAATGAAAGAAGAAAATTAGTATATGGACCAAATGTGTTTCTCCGAAAAAGTTTGTGTTGAAGTTCTGTGCTATGCTTAGTCATTCAGTTGAGTACAACTCTTTGTAACCTCATGGATTGTAGCCTGCCAGGCTCCTCTGTCCATGAAGAGTCTCCAGACAAGAATACTCGAGTGGGTTGCCATGCCTTCCTCCAGGGGATCTTCCCAGCCCAGGGATCAAACCCAGGTCTCCTGCATTGCAGGCAGATTCCTTACTACCTGAGCCACCATTGAAATTCTAGCTCCCTGTAACTTACAATGTGACTATTTGGCGTTAGGGTATTTATAAAGGTTATTAGGTTAAAATGAGGTCATTAGGATGACCCCTAATTAAAAATGACTGTTGTCCTTATGAGAAGAGAAAATTTGGACATAAGACATATAGAGGGAAGGTATAGGGGAAAGAAATTATCTACATGCTAAAGAGAAAAATCTAGAACACATCCTTCCTTCATAATCCTTAGAAAGAACCACCTTGCTGATATCTTGATCATGGACTCCTAACCCCCAGAACATGAGGCAAATTTCTATTAAGTCACCCAGTCTGGGGTACTTTGTGATGACAGTCCTACCAACTTAGAGAATTTGGGAGACATTTCGTTTATTGAGTTTTCTCTTTTTGCTTTTCTGATGAGATTCATTTTCCCTTTTTGCCTTTTGAGGGGAACTAGAGTCATTGGATTCCTTTTAGCTGCAGTTTAAGGAATCACTGCAGATGGTGACTGCAGCCATGAAATTAAAAGACGCTTACTCCTTGGAAGGAAAGTTATGACCAACCTAGATAGCATATTCAAAAGCAGAGACATTACTTTGCCAACAAAGTTTCGTCTAGTCAAGGCTATGGTTTTTCCCGTGGTCATGTATGGATGTGAGAGTTGGACTGTGAAGAAAGCTGAGCACCGAAGAATTGATGCTTTTAAACTGTGGTGTTGGAGAAGACTCTTGAGAGTCCCTTGGACTGCAAGGAGATCCAACCAGTCCATTCTGAAGGAGATCAGCCCTGGGATTTCTTTGGAAGGAATGATGCTAAAGCTGAAACTCCAGTACCTTGGCCACCTCATGCGAAGAGTTGACTCATTGGAAAAGACCCTGATGCTGGGAGGGATTCGGGGCAGGAGGGGAAGGGGACAACAGAGGATGAGATGGCTGGATGGCATCACTGACTCGATGGATGTGAGTCTGAGTGAACTCCAGGAGTTGGTGATGGACAGGGAGGCCTGGTGTGCTGGGATTCATGGGGTCGAAAAGAGTCGGACACGACTGAGTGACTGAACTGTCTGAAGGAATTAAAGTCAGGACTCACAAGAGCCACACGTTTTGAGGCATAATAAAGATCCTCTCCTCAATAGTCAGAATTAAATATTGGACCAAACAGGAAAGTAAAGAAGAAAAAAAAAATTTTTTTTAAGCAGAGAAAGACACTGTCTTTTGTCATAACAGATCCATTGATCTATCTATATAATTTATCTATTTTTAGTATAAAAGTCTGATTAAAAATGTTTTCACTTGGTGTTCACTTGACATACTTATTTACTGTAATCGTAAGTATTTTGGTGACATTTCAATTAAGCAACAGAATCACAGAATATAAAGAAACTGATCTTCTGTTTTGTTTTGTTTTGTTTTCTTCCAAATTGGCTTTGCTCTCTTATGACTTAGGAGACAAGCAAACAAAAGATTTATCTGCCTCATGTGTTAAACTATCTTGTCACTTCACTTACAATTTAGACAAATGAAGCAGGCATCATTATAATCATTTTAAAAATGAGAAAATAGAAGCTCAGAAATATTTGAAATTTTCCAACAGCCTATAGGTAGTAAATGGTAAAGACTGCTGGATTCCAAGCTGTATTCTCCTTCCTGTCTGCTCTCAGCAGAAACTAAATGTTGGTGCATCCTTTGTATCAGCAGGAAGGCTTCAAGTTTCTCCACTAAGCAAACTTATTCCCTATATTCATAAAAATGAGCAAATAAATTACCTTTTGCCTTGTGAGAGGGCCATTTTTCTGCAATTTTTTGCTGTCTTCCCAAACAAAGGGAAAAACTAAAAGTATCAACTAATAAAATAAAAATATCAATATTTTATATTTCTGCATGGGATCTTTTCCTTATCATCATCAATAAGCAGACATATTGTTTTCGCTTAGTTGTGAGCAATTCAAGTTGTATTTTGCTCTTCCTTTTTAATATTGCATAATAAATATTTATTCTTTCTTTTGCTTGTTCAACACTTGATCACTTACTATAGGCCAGCTCTCTGCTAGTCATTCAAAATGAATACATGCTCTTTACCCTTGCAAATCTCACACTCTATGAGGGTAAAGTGATATGGACATCAAAGATGATAATATGGAGAGACAAATGTTACAAGTGATACCTCTGTCAGCTTAAGTCAAGATTAATTGGGACAGGAAGGGAATGTTTCCTTGGCAAAAGTAGGAAGAAGTATGGAACAGTAATTGTAAGTGGACAAAATGTACATGGGGGAAGGGTGTCAGGTGGCATGGTTAGAGTGGAAAACATTAAGTGGACCATTAAATGGGGTAAACAGTAAGCTAACAAGTGGATTTTGGCGAAGGCAGTGGCACCCCACTCCAGTACTCTTGCCTGGAAAATCCCATGGATGGAGGAGCCTGGTAGGCTGTAGTCCATGGGGTCGCTAAGAGTTGGACACGACTGAGTGACTTCCCTTTCACTTTTCACTTTCCTGCATTGGAGAAGGAAATGGCAATCCACTCCAGTGTTCTTGCCTGGAGAATACCAGGGACAGGAGAGCCTGGTGGCTTCCGTCTATGGGGTCGCACAGAGTCCGACACGACTGAAGCGACTTAGCGGCAGCAACAAGTGGATTTAAACAGTAAGCAAAAACTTGAGGCTTTGTTGTTTTCTTAACATCTCCATGATGAGCAGTCAGTAAAAATAGTCATTTTTAGAGTAGCCATTTTTCCACACTGCCCTGTGCTAACATCTGGAGGAAAGTCATACCATCACGGGGGCAGTAGAATGATTTACTGGACATATAGGACTTTGATTATCTTGTTTTCAGAGGAACTTTGGATTTATGTTTGACCATAATCAAGCTTATTTTTAATTCAAATACATTGAGAGAATTGACATAATTTATCACCTTTTAATGTTTTGTGGGGAAGGGTGAATTGGATTATTATTTCCTAGTTATTCTATCCAGCAGATTCTGTCCTAGTTGAGTAATTTAAATTTACATTTATCTGGTAAGAATACACAGAAGAACTGTTAAAAAAATATCTTCACGACCAAGATAATCACGATGGTGTGATCACTCACCCAGAGCCAGACATCCTGGAATGTGAGGTCAAGTGGGCCTTAGAAAGCATCACTATGAATAAAGCTAATGGAGATGATGGAATTCCAGTTGAGCTATTTCAAATCCTAAGAGACGATGATGTGAAAGTACTGCACTCAATATGCCAGCAAATTTGGAAAACTCAGCAGTGGCCACAGGACTGGAAAAGGTCAGTTTTCATTCCAATCCCAAGAAAGGCAATGCCAAAGAATGCTCAAACTACCTCACAATTGCACTCATCTCACATGCTAGTAAAGTAATGCTCAAAATTCTCCAAGCCAGGCTTAAGCAATACCATGAACCATGAACTTCCAGTTGTTCAAGCTTGTTTTAGAAAAGGCAGAGGAACCAGAGATCAAATTGCCAACATCTGCTGGATCATGGAAAAGCAAGGGAGTTCCAGAAAAGCATCTATTTCTGCTTTATTGACTATGCCAAAGCCTTTGACTGTGTGGATCACAATAAAGTGCGGAAAATTCTGAAAGAGATGGAAATACCAGACCACGTGACCTGCCTCTTGAGAAACCTGTATGCAAGGTCAGGAAGCAACAGTTAGAACTGGACATGGAACAACAGACTGGTTCCAAATAGGAAAAGGAGTACGTCAAGGCTGTATATTGTCACCCTGCTTATTTACCTTATATGCAGAGTACATCATGATAAATGCTGGGCTGGAAGAAACACAAGCTGGAATCAAGATTGCCGGGAGAAATATCAATAACCTCAAATATGCAGATGACACCATCCTTATGACAGAAAGTGAAGAGGGACTAAAAAGCCTTTTAATGAAAGTGAAAGAGGAGAGTGAAAAAATTGGCTTAATGCTCAACATTCAGAAAACGAAGATCATGGCATCTGGTCCCATCACTTCATGGGAAATAGATGGGGAAACAGTGGAAACAGTGTCAGACTTTATTTTGGGGGGCTCCAAAATCACTGCAGATGGTGACTGCAGCCATGAAATTAAAAGACGCTTACTCCTTGGAAGGAAAGTTATGACCAACCTAGATAGCATATTCAAAAGCAGAGACATTACTTTGCCAACAAATGTCCATCTAGTCAAGGTCATGGTTTTTCCAATGGTCATGTATGGATGCGACAGTTGGACTGTGAAGAAAGCTGAGTGCAGAAGAATTGATGCTTTTGAACTGTGGTGTTGGAGAAGACTCTTGAGAGTCCCTTGGACTGCAAGGAGATCCAACCAGTCCATTCTGAAGGAGATCAGCCCTGGGATTTCTTTGGAAGGAATGATGCTAAAGCTGAAACTCCAGTACCTTGGCCACCTCATGCGAAGAGTTGACTCATTGGAAAAGACCCTGATGCTGGGAGGGATTCGGGGCAGGAGGGGAAGGGGACGACAGAGGATGAGATGGCTGGATGGCATCACTGACTCGATGGACGTGAGTCTGGGTGAACTCCAGGAGTTGGTGATGGACAGGGAGGCCTGGCATGCTGCGATTCATGGGGTCACAAAGAGTCGGACACAACTGAGTGACTGAGCTGAACTGAAAGTCTGACTGCTTAACAATATTACTGCAATTCTGCCATAATTTCTAGGTCTAATATTATAGGGTTCTGTAGGGTTGTCCTTTCCTGGCCTTTCCATTCACAAAATGTGTGTTTTCATCACCACAGTGCTTGACAGATGACCTCACTGGGGCTTGTCCACAGTTTTGGCTGGACATCAGAATCACCTGTCAGTGTAAAAGTTTTGACACTCAAGCGAAAACCCATGACAAAGTAAATCAGAATATTTGATATCTGGAGCTGGGATCAAGATGTGTGTGTAATTTTTCTGGTTATTCTAATGGATAGTTAAGGTTAAGAATGACTGATATTGGGTCATCAGCATGAATCATTTATATTGTTTTAAATTCGCACACTAGACATTCACTGTGTACCTGATCTGTACCTGCTAGCAGAATGTTAAGCACTGATTAGAACAAAAAAAGGGATAATACCAGGTCTTCTTTTCTGCTTTTGTTTTTGTTCAGTCACTAAGTTGTGTCCAACTCTTTGCAACACCATGGACTGCAGCATGCCAGTCTCTTCTGTCCTTTACTATCCCCTGGAATTTGCTCAGATTCATGCCCATTGAGTCTGAGGCTATCTAAACATTTGTAGAAGGTGACATTTTAGGTTGAGACCCAAGTCAATCGTGTCACATCATATATGAAATGGTAATCAAAAATCAAGAGATCATAGAAACGAGGTGTTGCATATATATTCCATATGTGTTGCTCTTTTCTGCGGAAAATAGGGGCTATGTGCTTAAATTTGTCCAGAGACAATAATGGCTTAACCTTGTTTCCTTGCAGTAATTATTAATAACATCTTATGTAATCTCAAATTTCCTAGTTTAACTAATGAATTATATGATTACCCTAAATATTAGTGAAGCAGTGGGAAATCATGGGATGGACCCATGGAAGAGGCAAACACCGTGGGCAGATATAGAACTTAGAACTGGCCAGGAGAGAAAGAGATAAAGATAGAGGGCCTGACATGAGCAAGCAAATACTCAGATTAGAATTTCTTTTTATATTCATGGTAGTAGAAATTTATTTTACACAAACACAATGGCAGCTTTGGCCTCTGCTGTTTTTTTTTTTTTAATCTTCCTGCAATAACTGTCTTGTGATGAGCCTGTCACCCTCCTCAGTGCCCACAGCCTGCTCTGGATTTCTGTTTTGGTTTGCTCAGCATTGATTGACCCACCAAGGCTTTTAGAGGATTTTTCTATAATATGATTGTCAACCCCCAAATAATGTGATTTGTTGAGAGATTTTTCAGCTCTTAGCATTGACAATAAAACAACCACATTTGTAATATGGTGACATCAAGCAGTATTGTGGATAAATTTGGTAGAAAGGAACAAAGTATCTACACAGAACAATTTTTCAGGGTCAATATCTCTCCCTTATAAAGTCAAGGCCACCACAGGAAGTTAATTCAGTTTATAATTATTACATATTAACAGAGTGTTCAGTTATGTACTTAATCCTAAGCATATAACACAGACCTCTAGTCTCTGATGAACTTCATAGTCTAGAAACCTCATATTCTGCACAGGAACCTACATCAGGTTTTTATATAATTTATGGAACTAAGGTAAGTATTTAGTACTGTGTACCATAGCATACTCTCTTCACTGGCCCCAGGATCAACACTCCACCCCATATAAAGTAGCTAAAAGGCTTCACTGGTGGCTTAGACCATAAAAAGACATGTGTTCAATCCCTGGGTCAGGAAGATCTCCTGGAGAAGGGAATGGCTATCCACTCCAGTATTCTTGCTTAGAGAATTCCATGGACAAAGGAGACTGGTGGGCTGTAGTCCATGGGATCACAGAAAGTCAGACATGACTGAGTGACTAACACAAACACACACAAGAGATGCTACATGCATAGCACTAGAGCTATATTCTATTTACATGTAGAAATCTGTTCTTCAGCAATTTTTTCAGCCCATAAAAATGTGGACCTCTACATTCAAGGACAATCCTTATGTTAACGTGTCCAATGACATTTACTGCAATCATTGACTTCAATCTGAAATTCCTCTAGGAGTTGAGGGACTGGAAGACTCTGTAACCAGGTAATATAAAAGAACGCTGGGTGTCTTTCTCATCACAGAACCTCTTCATCATGAGAGGATTGTCCCTGGAATGGGCTGGTTAGGTGTCTTAAAAGATCATTTAGCTGAATTTCCCAAAGCCAGTGAATAAATGATTTATCATAAATATGTATGTGCTCCAGTGCTGTATTTAAATGACAGAGTCAGCTCACTTTTCACTACTTTAAAAATTATTTTTCCTTCTTCTCTTTCTCCCTTTTCCCCTCTTTTTCTTTTACCTAATTGTAGGCCTCCCATCAACTCTCCAACTTCATTTTTGTTTACATTTTTAACCAAACCATCAGATGAACAAATAATTGGTGTGCACGTGATTGTTGTGCATTAAAGATATAGACCCACTTGAAACAAAAGGCAAAGAAAAGCAGAAATATTGTTAGGCAAAGCATGTAGTAATAATTAGTTTACTTCTTGGAAATTCTTCCCTACAGTTCACTGTATTTAAACCTTGTTGGCATGGAGCTGAGCTTAATGGCCAGTCTTACACTATATATAACAATCACATCGATAGCAATTTATTTTGTTAACACCTATGAAAAGGAACAGCACTATGGAGTACAGGGAACAAAGAGCCCTGGTTAATTAGAAATTATAGGAGCAATAGCATTATAAAAGCATAATTTTTTTATTCATATCCATTGTGCCTTTGTATCTTATGCAGTCACCTAAACTGGGGAATACTAGCTAATTCAGCAGCTCACAGACCAGAGATGAAAACAAATGCACAATTACCAAAGACGTAGTGCTACTGAGAAAGCTGGGTGGGGATGTGACCTCATCTAAGGAAAATGGAGAATTCGGGGGGGAAGTGGAGAACTTGAAGCTCAGATTAGTAAGAAGAATGGTGAAGATTGAGTGGCACCAAGGGGTAAGGAGGAGAAAGTGTTCTAGTGAGAAGTATAAAACACAGAGACAAAAGGGCTTATAACGCAGTAGGAAACATTAAGTAGCTCAGTGTGGCAGAATAATAGAATTTAAGGACAGACGTGGGAAAGCTGTAGCTAGAGAGGTCAGCAGGGCCAGATGATACAGATTCTAGAGGGGCCTTTCTATGCTTACTTGTGGAGAGCCACATTACCTTCAGGAGCTCATGACAATATGGACTTTCCCATAGATAACATTATCAGCATTATTTTAAATAGCAATACCCCATCCACGTTTCTTAGCTGTTAAGTATGCAGAAAAGGATGTGACAGCTGCAAATGTCAAGGCTGGACCAAGAGTGCCTTTTAGCCAAAGCTGTGCAGAGTGTGGGGAAAAAAGCTAAAGTGAGAATAGATCAAGTCTGGCAAGAGAAGAGTCTATATGACTCATCAAAGTCAGATGAAAGTTAGAAACACATATCATTAAAGTGAAATTCCTAAGTAGGGAATCATAGAGAAAGAAGCACTGGGTGGAATCAATAGTTTAGAGTCTAGACAATTGTTGACTCATGGGTTAATGCCAGTGGCTGATAGACATGTGCCTTCTGTGTCGGAATGCTTGCTAATGTCAGAAGTTCAAGAGTGGAGGAGACTGTTGGACCCCTTGATATTGCTTAGTCACGTCCTATGCCAGATTCTTCAGTATTGCTTCACTTTGGCTCTATGCCCTTATCTCTTTGGCTTCTCTGGTGCCAGGATTTGACTGGCACAGAAGCATACAGATCTGTTATTTCCTGGTTTTCCATATCCTTCAATTGGCAAATGACAATAGAATTCTACTGAGACAGAATGATGCTTCTTAATAAAATAATTTAATCAATAGTTATAAGCCCTCTGACATAGAAAAATACTAAATTATAAGTAGAAATGGTTTCAATTTGAGTTTGAGGTCAGTCCAACAACTCACATTCCAACATGTCTAGACATGGGTGGCGGATGTGTAGGGCATCTCGACAGTTGCCTGTTTATATATGGGACCAAGTTGCATCTGAGGAGAGAACTCTCAGGGAAGACAGTAAATGCAGAGAATAACATGTTTTTACTATGTAGTTTTCCCCTAAAAGTGAAGTCTCTCAGTCGTTTCTGACTCTTTGCAACCCCATGGACTGTAGCCCGCTAGTGCAGCCCTGATGGACTCATATCTGGGTCCTATATAGAGATGTGCTTTAAGCAAAAATAAAATGATTTGCTTACATGACATGTTTTGTAAGACATTGTGGAGTAAGGGAAGATTCCATGGATAACCATGTGGCAAAATTTAGCGTAAATAAAATCCCTGTGCCCAGGACCCAACCTGCTTTATGACTTTCAGAATTCCAAGAGCTCTAGGATTGCAGCATATCATATTTCAACTGCAGAGCCTGAGACGAGAGGCCATGCGGTCTATGCCTTAAACTGCTAGGAAGAGAAAATATATTCTTTGAAGGTCCTGGAAGCAGTGGACCCAGTGAACAATATTGTGCTTGTGGAGAGAAGAGAGATGTTTAGCCACTCAAGCAGCTTCCTAGGTAGCAAAGAACAAGATGAAAGACCAGTAGTAGCAGAATTTGTTCAAGGGCATGTGAGGCCTCTGCTGGGAATTTCCAGATATAAATGAATGAAACATAGATAGGAACTGACATTTTCATCTGTGTCAATGGTTGGGGACAAGAGCCAAAGAAACCTTGTTGATTGATGGTGTCCCCAGATCTAGTGTCTCTTTAAGATTTCTTTTTGTCTCCTTCTTGAATGTTCAGTTCAGTTCAGTTCAGTCGCTCAGTCATGTCCGACTCTTTGCGACCCCATGAATTGAAGCATGCCAGGCCTCCCTGTCCATCACCAACTCCTGGAGTTCCTCAGACTCACATCCATTGAGTCAGTGATGCCATCCAGCCATCTCATCCTCTGTCATCCCCTTCTCCTCCTGCCCCCAACCCCTCCCAGCATCAGAGTCTTTTCCAATGAGTCAACTCTTTGCATGAGGTGGCCAAAGTACTGGAGTTTCAGCTTTAGCATCATTCCTTCCAGAGAAATCCCAGGGCTGATCTCCTTCAGAATGGACTGGTTGGATCTCCTTGCAGTCCAAGGGACTCTCAAGAGTCTTCTCCAACACCACAGTTCAAAAGCATCAATTCTTCGGCGCTCAGCCTTCTTCACAGTCCAACTCTCACATCCATACATGACCACTGGAAAAACCATAGCCTTGACTAGACGGACCTTTGTTGGCAAAGTAATGTCTTGAATGTTAAGAGATCCCTATCATGTTGTATTGTACTTTATGATGCATTCAGAATTGGCTTATGGGTTTAAAATTCTGGCAAATCTGTGTCTAGAGACATGAAAATGGATAACACTATGAAGTTATTAAGTTTGTTTATTCCTTCATTGCGTGCTCAGTCACTTCAGTCATGTCCAGCTCTTTGCGACCATATCGACTATAGCCTGCCAGGCTCCTCTGTCCATGGGATTCTCCAGTCAAGAATACTGGAGTGGCTTGCCATTTTCTACTCCAGGGGATCTTCCTGACCTGCTGCTGCTGCTGCTGCTGCTGCTAAGTCGCTTCAGTCGTGTCCGACTCTGTGCGACCCCATAGACGGCAGCCCACCAGGCTCCCCTGTCCCTGGGATTCTCCAGGCAAGAACACTGGAGTGGGTTGCCATTTCCTTCTGCAATGCATGAGAGTGAAAAGTGAAAGTGAAGTCGGTGTCCGACTCCCAGTGACCCCATGGACTGCAGCCTACCAGGCTCCTCCATCCATGGTATTTTCCAGGCAAGAGTACTAGAGTGGGGTGCCATTGCCTTCTCCATTCCTGACCTAGGGATTGAACTCATATTTCCTGTATATCCTGCATTGGCAGGTAAGTTCTTTACCATTAGTACCACCTGGTACTATTGAGAGCTAATTAGGGCCCATGTACTAGGATAGGTACAAGGAATACATAGGAAAGTAGGCATGGTTTGCATTCTCAATGTCCTAAAATATAGCAGGATAAAGAGAATTGTTAAAATGATGATGGGGCATTGACTATCTACATCTCTTATAATGTAGATTTAGTGACTTGATGGATTATAAATATAGTTAAATGAACATGCTAATGCATTAGGTAGGGAAAATGTGACAATTAGTGAAAAGAAAGGGCTTCCCTGGTGACTCAGATGGTAAAGAATCCTCCTGCAGTATAGGAGACCCAGGTTCCATCCCTGGGTTAAGAAAAATCCCTTGGAGTAGGAAATGTGTACCCACTCCAGTATCCTTGCCTGGAGAATCCCATGGACAGGGAATGTTGGAGGGCTACAGTCCATGGGGTTTCAAAGAGCCAGACATGACTGAGTGACTAAACATGCACACCCACAGTGAAAAGAAAACCACTTGGGATAGATTTTTTTCCTATACTTGGAGAATTTTGTAGTATGTTAGGATTCAAAGGAGTATAAAATGTTATCCAGCTTTACTCTGTCTTGTAATTGGTTCTGGGACATATCTAATGGGGTTTAAATTTTTTTAGCTATTATTTTTTTCTGCTTGGGAAAGGTTTCCGTGTTTTTGTTGTTGTTGTTTTGAATTAAGATTAATTTTCACTGATAAATAGAGTCCTACAATATTATTTAAATAGATTCAGACATGACTTGAAAAATATACTTTCTGTCTAAGCGTTCATTGTAGGTGAAAATTTGATCAGGAACAGAGTGTCCACATAAAATAAAAAATATCTCCCCACAAATTGCTTATTAAATAAAATGCAGGAAAATAAGAACTTTCAAATGGGAAAAAGTTATGAAAACCATCTGAACTAATTTAATATCATCAAAAATGGAACAAATCAATATCAGATAGCTTCTGACATGGTGCACTGAAAAGGATAATAATTACCAACACAGTTTTGTTGTCAAAAATGCATAATAGGGATCTATTTATGAGTGAAACTTCAAACACAAATTAACTGCACTAGTCTCTTCAAAGAGTCAAGTTTAGGAAAGACAAGGGTGGTGTGAAGAATTTTGCAGAATAAAGGACACCAAATAACCAGGTCAACTAGATGCTGTTTGTAATCCTGGCTTATATGCTGGATCAGGGAACAGTCACATAGACAGAGTTATAAATAAAATCATTGTAAAAGTTGAAGATATTTGAACATGGACTGAACTTGAATAATAAATAATATTATTATATAATATTACATTTCATTATTGTGCTAATTGTGTTTTGGTCATGTGATAGAATATCCCTCTTAAGAAATATATTCTGATGCATTTAAAGGTAAATGAATATATCTCCAAATTCCTTTGAAGTATTTCAGAAAGAAATTGGGCCTGTATGTGCATAAGTGAGAGAGAGATTGAGAGAGACTGTTTATTCCTAAGATTGACTCCTTTGCCCCTTGACTGACCCTGTTGATTCTGTCTGTGGCCCTGAGTATGTGGCATGTTCCCTTCTCCTGGGAACTGTGAGCAACAAACTATTTTTAATGGCAATTTTCTCCTGATCTGTTGCCCTGACCATACCTGAATATAAAATCGACATTTTAAAACAGGTCCTAGTGCTCAGAATCCCTCATTTGCCTGGTCTAGACTTTGGTTTCTTACAGAATCAAAGTGACCATTTACTTTTCCAATTGTCATGGACTTATTTATGCCTTTGGAAAACCCCATTCACATTCACAGTATATTTGCAAGAGGTAAGGAAGAAGGATGACTAGTTAAAACAATTATCTTATCATTGCCTTAGGAAGAATTTTAATATATGGAATAAAATCTCCTTGTACTGTAGTTTATAATAATTTCAGAAGGAATACCTGTTATTCAAACCTATTTCATAATCAACAGTTTATGAGTTTTACTTTGTAAAGCCAATCATGTGCATTTCTTCATTTGATCATTGTGGCATCTTGCTTATTATTTCCACTTTCCAGATGAAGGACAGTAAGTTTAGAGAAGGTGTGACTCACTAGGCAGCAAAGTTAACATTTAGAACTCTGGTCAACATGGTCCCAATCTTGTGTTCCTTCCTTCTTATCATGTTGTATCCTATTAATGTTATTTTTCATGATGAGATAGAGATAATAATGATAATGAGGTATATTCAAAGTATTACATATGTCATCTTTATTTTTTATTTCTTCAAATGCAGCCTTTCCTTTATGCCCAAACATAGCTAACAGGTCATATTTCATGAGCCAGAGAAAAGAAATTGTTCTTCTAATTTTTCCCTAGGCTTTTTCCTTCCATGCTAAGAACTATTTTTCAGTGCTATTTTCTTAACTGTAAATAAGGTTACAAGAGGGAGTATTCAAGCAAAACAATTATAATTGGCTACAAACATAATCCAATAACTTCATTTCACCCATATTGTTAAAAGAGTTAATTGGACCTGCACAGACAGCCACAAGCTAAATATACTGTGGAATGCACACAGTAAATCTGATTTCCTCCATAAACATCCCTCTTCTAAAGTGATGTTCATTAAAGGGGATGCAGAGAGGATTCTTCAGTGTAATTCCCAAAGTTTATTCATTTGTCCATGTGGTTTCAAATATGTAATCCTGTCAGTTCAGGAAGGAGAGAGAGTAGGAGGGAGAGAGAAAGAGAGAGAGAGAATGTATCCATGTATCTAACACCTATATATTGGGTTGGCCAAAAAATTCATTTGGGTTTTTCCATAACATGTTCCAGAGTATGTTTGCAATATCTTCGCAGACAAAACAGGTAAACAATAAAAAGGCATAACTTTAACATTGAAGTCAAGCTCAGGCCTAATCTGAGAGGGGCTTCACCTCTTTTCTACCCCGAAACACTGCATTTAACATCTGTGCACATTAATCCAGGTGAGGTGAGGTGCCTTTTGTCTAGGTAGATGTTTCCCCTCTGGGCCCATCTGTTGTAGGAAGTGGGAGCCCTTCCAGGGCTCCAAAGTGAGCTCTTGTCTAATACTGGGAAATGAATTGTCTGAGGACATACACATACTGGCAAAGCAAGAGACTTTACTGGGAAGGGGCACCCGAGTGGAGGACAGCAAGATAAGGGAACTCAGGAGAACCGCTCTGACACATGGCTCACAGTTTTGGGTTTTATGGTGATGGGATTAGTTTCCAGGTTGTCCCTGGCCAATTATTCTGACTCTAGACTTTTCTGATGGCACAGGCATTGTTCAGCCAAGATGGATTCTAGTGAGGAGGAATCTGGGAGGGTGGTAGGACATGTGGTGTCTCCTTTTGATCTTTCCCAAATTCTTCCGGTTGGTGGTAGCTTGTTTCTTACCAGGACCTCCTGTTGTAGAATAACTCACACAAATGGTTACTATGTTGCCTGGTCAGGTGGGTGGTTTCAGTCAGTGTATTTCTCCTAACACATCAGCATAATTTTTCTCTTGAAAAACTCAAAATATAGTAAAATCTTATTTTTTCAGAACTTACTGACTTGGAAGTGTACTGTTTAGGTCAGTAGTTACCCCATTAGAGGTATTAGAAGGACTTCTTGTGTTTATGATACTTTGGTCAACTGATGCAAAGAACTGACTCATTGGAAAAGACCCTGATGCTGGGAAAGATTGAAGGAGGGAGAAGAAGGGGATGACAGAGGATGAGATGTTTGGATGGCATCACCAACATGATAGACATGAGTTTGAGTAGGCTCTGGGAGTTGATGATGGACAGGGAAGCCTGGTGAGCTGCAGTGCATGGGGTCATAGAGTCGGACGTGACTGAGCTACTGAACTGAACTTGTGCTTATGAATTTCTGGTCCCAGTGCACTCTATTCATACTGCAAGCAGTGCCAGGAAATATTTAAGTTTACATGCTTTGCTTTTGAAAAGAAATCATAATCACTTTTTTAGTTTTACTAATGGAGTCATGAATAAATGTGAATAGATTTTTAAAATATGAAATACAGTTGTGAGATAACAGTAAACCAATTCAACAAAAAATAGTGTAAGTAAGTATAAAATAAAATGTGTCTTGTTTCCAAATACAAGTTGTATTTAGTCATTTTTAGAACATAATTATATCTTAAGAAATGAATTTCTATATGCAAATATCAATGGTTAGTTCACTAAGAAAGATTTTTTCCTTGAATTTTTTTTGATAATACTTTGTTAATTCAAATTTTAGTTTTTGTAGCTTTTAAATACACCTCATAATTGGGACTTTCTCCAATTCAAATTGCTGTTCATTTCAGTTAATCTGAATTAATAAATTTGTATGCCAGCCATTTTCATTGTCTGAGTTGACAAGCCTCAGACTTGGGATTTTGTGTTAAGATTTAAGCTTGTTTTCCTCTAGAAAGTAAATTATCTTTGAAATTTATTAACTACTTCTGCTTAATAAGAAAGAGGGAAAACAGAGTACTAGTTTCTCACTCTGAGCTCATTACTAATGGAGTATTTTACCAATTCTGTGTTTATCTCTTAACAATATAATTCAGTATTTATTAGCCATTTATGTCTCAAGAAAGAGATCATGCCCCTGCCACTCATCTGTTCTGCTTCCTTTTAGGATGTTAAATGTACTTTGTTTAATTAGGGCTAACTTTATCTTCCCCAAATTTGTTCTTATTCATGTGTTTGCCAAGAGCATACTCAGCATTGTGCTATAAGCTGCAGGAGCCAGAATGAAGGTAATTTTAATTGTTAGTGTACCAATAATAGTCATTATCAAAGACTTATGGAGTTTTCAGTCTTTTAGGAGAGATGAACCATAATCTCCAAACAGTTAATGAACAATACAAGATTGTCTATGATTAAGGAAAATGATTTGAGGATCTAGCTGTTAGTTTTATGGGAATGGAGAAATGATTGAATATAATATTTATAGAAGGTGAGACTTGATTTGAAACTGGGGGTGGGGATGACTAGGATATAAAAAGAATAAAATGTAAAAAGACAGATTTCAGATTTAGGTTGCAAAGTGCGACTTCAAGGCCAAAGCTACTGATGTCTTTGGATGAGTGAGTAAGGCAGGCTAGCCTTTTTTATCCTTTGATTAATGAAGGTAAATCCATGGATGTCAGTGATTTGGGCTTTTCCTAATTTATGCAGCTTCAGTGGTACTTCATTGTTTTTTCCAATCTTTAATCTTTATTGGAATAGCAATCTTCTTCCCCCTGAAATGTTCCTCCTAAGCTCAAACTGTTTATTTTCTAAAGGGATTTTTTCCCCCCTAGAATCCTATTGATATATACCTGCTGCCTATATTTGATTGGATCCGGATAGGACCTTGACCTGAACTTAATAAATGAGTCACCTATTCATATTCAAGATTTTTGGTCTTGGAACAAGGGAGATCATTAAATCAGTTTTTCTATTCACATCTGTAAGATGTGAAACTTGAAAACGCCCATCAATCTGGGGTTGACCTTGTGTAAAAAGCTCTTCTGAGGTAGGAGGGAAGAATGAGACTGATATACAGAGAGAAATGAGAATGTGTTTGGTGTGTGGGGGGAACAGAGAAAGAGAGATCATCTTAAGCATGTTGATGGTTCTGTTAGATCTAAGATCTAATGATAGTCTTGTTCTCAGCTTAATGTTTTAGTGCTTGCAATTAAAAAACAAACAAAAAAGCTAAATTATTCTTTAGTAAATGCTCTTGTCTTAATAGGGCTTCCCTGATGGCTCAGATGGTAAAGAATCTGTTTGCAATGCAGGAGACCCAGATCTGAATATGTGTGTCTTCTCCAAAATTCATATGGTGAACTCTTAACCTACTGGGATGATGATATTAGGAGGTGGAGACTGTGAGGGATGGAATTCAAGCATTTATAAAAGGGCCTCCACAGAGCCCCCTAGCCCTTTCCACCAAGTGAGGATATAAGAAACCTGCCATGGGGATCAGGGCCCTTTCCTGACAATGCTAGCACCCTGTCCTTAGACTTGCAGCCTCCACAACTGTGAGAAATACATTTCTGTTGTTTACAAATCACCTAGTCTCTGACATTTGTTATAGTGGCCCACAAGGACTAAGACAGCAAATTACCAACTGATTTTGAAATGCAAAGTTCAGCCTGTACTTATCCATATAGCACCATTGTGCAAATTAAAATCAAGATACCTCCTCTGATTGCCACAGGAGCATAGACTTTATCAACGGGATTACAGAGTGCCTCACAGCTCCTACTCACCAAACCCTTAACCTATTATCTTTGTGCAGTAAATAAACTATACAACCATTCAAAGCAATCTTAAAAAGAGGTCCTGGATCTTTAATCTTGGCTATAAAATCTCTTCTGTTTTAATGATTCCCCTCTATTCTTTTTTAACTGCCAATTTATTTGTTTCCAGCCGAAATATCCTGCGGGTACTCACAAGGTATTTATGCCACTGATATGGAGCTTTGTAGTCATTAGGAAATGTTTTGTGAGCACCTTCTTTTTTCCAGTGAGCTGCACAAACAGAAGAACTTTTTTTTTTTTTTTTTCAATGAGAATGATGAGTAGCAGTAGACAGGAGTGAAAAATGTAGACAAAGAAGACCCAGTCCTATTTGCCTTTAGTTTTATGATTTGAATACTCTAAGCAGGAAACTGTACCTTGGTTCTTGAGTTGTTAATTCTTTTGGCAGTTACTCTAAACTTGGGAACCAAATAATGTTCCCAGAGAAATTGAAAATTGGTGTGTACTTATTATATTGCAGCAAAAAATGAAGTTATAATGCAAAGAAAATGTTCACAGCAGGAATAGTTATTCCTGGGCATGTCTAGTTATGCCCCAAGGCCTCTAAAATCAGAGGAAACCACCCCCTCACACACAAGCCTTGAGAAAAGGCAAGGGCTTTTTATTTTCATGTGTGGGGAAATGCCTTAATGGGGTATATTCTTCACCATAAATTATTGTGCAATTTGTAATATTTTTATTAAGAAAAATACTACTTAGCAGATCAGAGATAGAAGAATCCATTTTATACATAAAGGAGATATCTTGCAGAGTAACTGAAAATGGAACTAAGAGGAAATGACCTTACTAAGAACAGAAATTATTCAGCAATTAATTTACAGATTAAAAAGGAAAATCTCATTGGGAGGTTGGCAATTTGTGATTTTTGAAACCAATCAGTCAGCCAAAGTTTATGTGAAGGGCAGGTAAGAACTATAGTTGAAGACATTATTCTGCCCTCTTATTGAGTATAATTTCTTTCCATCCTCAGAACTGTTGTTTAGGTCCTAATTTTTCTCTCATCCAGATTATGACAAAAGCTTTCCAATATCTCTGATCTTAATGTTGTTCCCCTTGAGCTCTGTGACCAAAGTTAATTTTCTCAGTTATGAGAGGCATGTATCTCTACAGTCAGACTCAGTAGCATGTGCATGCTCAGTTGTGTCCAACTCTTTGGATCACATGGGCTATAGCCTGCCAGGCTTCTCTGTCCATGTGATTTTCCAAGCAAGAATACTGGAGTGGGTTGCCATTTCTTCTTCCAGGGAAGCTTCCTGACCCAGGGAACAAACCCATGTCTCCTGTGTCTCTTGCAGACAGATTCTTTAATCTTGAACTGCGTGAGAAGCCCACTCCGACTGCCTGAGTTCAAATCATGGCTCTGTTACTTTCCAGATATGACCTTAGTCAAGCTGCCTATCTTTTCAAGATCTTGCTTTCTTCATCCATGAAATGGAAATTCAGATGGCACCTATCCAGCAAGGTTGTTATGAAGATACAATGCCTATGTATGTTTGTTTCCAACTTAGATTATAATCTGCTTGAATGAAAGGGATCATGTCTTGGTCATATGCAAAATCTGATGTAGAGTAAAGTTCCTTGGAAGTAGTGTGAGAGATGCCTAAAGGTGACAGCGGTACATGCTGTGTGTAAAAGATGATATACAGACTCCATGCTGTAGGTTTTGAAGGAGACAAATAACTCTATATCAAAGAACACACGGAATTTATTTTTCCTCTTAAAGAAGACATAGCTTGAGCTTGACTAAAAGCATAGGTTAGATTTGGGTAGGTGGAGAGGGCATTCTGTTACAGAAATAGAGTGATTTATTTAAGTAATACTTGTTTCACAAATTTAGTCAACTCTCAATTAATTGGTTAAATAGGCTGATCTGAAAATTATGATTAATTTCAAATCATCAGTCAGCCAGTCAGTCAGTTCAGTCACGCAGTCATGCCTGACTCCTTGCGACCCCATGGACTGCAGCACACCAGGCCTCCCTGTCCATCACCAACTCCTGGAGCTAACTCAACTCACGTCCATCGAGTCAGTGATGCCATCCAGCCATTTCATCCTCTGTCCTCCCCTTCTCCTCTTGCCTTCAATCTTTCCCAGCATCAGGGTCTTTTCAAATGAGTCAGCTCTTCTCATCAGGTGGCCAAGGTGTTGGAGTTTCAGCTTCAACATCAATCCTTCCAATGAACATTCAGGACTGATTTCCTTTAAGATGGACTGGTTAGATCTCCTTGAGGTCCAAGGGACTCTCAAGAGTCTTCTCCAACACCACAATTCAAATCATAGTTACAAAAAATAATACAAATGTGTTTAGTGCAAATTTACTCAATTAAACATAGCATACAATATTTAGTACACATTTATTTATTACTGGGCAATATATTCATACTTTATGCAAAATGACTGGGCAATCTTAGAGTCCCAACATAGGTTTGGGCTACATTAACTAGGATAGGCCATTTGCTTTAACAAATAGTTCCCAAAATGTGTAAAAGTTCACAGAGCATAGAAGTATTTCTTGCTTAGATAACTTTCTGAAGAATGAGAACCTATTGTAGCTCCAAATTAATCAAGCTAAATTTAGAAAAATTCCATCGTAACAAAAATGTTCTGTAAAAGAAATTCTATACCCGTTATCAGTCACTATCCATTCCCCCTCCTGCCAGCCCATGGCAACCACCATTCTATTTTCTGTATCTACAGATTTGTCTATTCTGGAATATCCAATAAATGATATCATACAATTTGTTGTATTTTGTGTATGATTTCTTTCAGTTAGCATGTTTTCATCATGTTGAAGGATGAATAATTTATTTGAATGACTGGATAATAGTCCAATGTATGGTTATAACACATTTGTTGAACAATGAACAAATTAATGAATATTTGTGATATTTCAACTTTTTTTGGCTAATACTGTGAGCAATAATGTGATGAACATTTGTGTACAGGTTTTCATGCTGGCATACATTTTAATTAATTTTGGGTATATACCTAGGATTGGAAACCCACTCCAGTAATCTTGCCTGGAAAATCCCATGGACAGAGGACCCTGGTAGGCTGCAGTCCATGGGGTCACTAAGAGTCGGACACGACTGAGTGACTTCACTTTCACTTTTCACTTTCATGCATTGGAGAAGGAAATGGCAATCCACTCCAGTGTTCTTGCCTGGAGAATCCCAGGGACGGGGGAGCCTGGTGAGCTGCCATCTGGGGGGTCGCACAGAGTCAGACATGACTGCAGCGATTTAGCAGCATTTAGCAGCAGCAAGGTAACTCTTTAACATTATGAGAAATTGCCCTTTCTTTTACAACATGATTCACCATTTATATTATGACCAGAAATGTATGTGCTTCAATTTCTCAAAATTCTCATTACTGTACGTTTTTAGATTTTAGTACTAATAATGGATGTGAAGTGGTATCTCATTGTAGTTTTGATTTGCATCCTACTTATGGCTAACAATATGATCATTTCTTTGTGATTATTTTCCATTTGTATATAATCTTTAAAAATGTCTATTCAAAATTTTACCCATTTTTATTATTAATTTATAAGAATTCTTTGTACATTTTGGATGCTTTCCTCTGATCACGTTCTTGATTTACAAATATTTTCATCCATTCCATGCATTTTCCTTTTACTTTCTTAATAAGTGTTCATTAAAACATAAAAGGGTTTTATTTTGATGAAGTCCATTTAATCTTTTTTTTTTTTTCCTTTTGTTGAATATGCTTTTGGTGACACACCTAAGAAATGTTGTTTAATGCAATATCAGTAAGATTTGGGCCTGTATTTTCTTCTGAGATTTTCATAATTTTAGAGCTTTCAATTAGGATATTGATTCATTTAGAACAAAGGTTTATATGGTGTGATGTTGGAGTTCAACATTAATGTTTTGTTTATGGACATTCAATTTTCCATTTGTAGGAAAGGACTGTTGAATTTTTTAGCACTCCTGTCAATAATCAGTTGACTAAAAATACATGGATTTATTTGGAACTCTTATTTTTATATCTTTATCTATCATTATGCTAATATGACAGTCTTGATTACTGTGAATCTATTAAATTTGAAATCAGAAAGTGTGTGTCCTACAACTTTGTTCCTCTATTTCACGATTCTGTTGGGTATTCTTCCCCTTGCATGTCTACATGAATTTTAAGATTATCTTCTTAATTTCTAGGGAAAATTAAAGACTTTTAGGATTTTGATAATCATCACATAAATCTGTAGATAACTTTGGAGACTACTACCATCTTAACAACATTGTCTTCTAATTTATGTACTTGATATGTCTTTTCATTTATTTATGTCTTTAATTTCTTTTTACAAAGTTTTGTACATTTCAGAATATACATCTTACCGTTTGGGTACATTGTGTCTTTCTGGGAGTTTTTCCATGTCCCTTAGTTTAACTAATTTGGAATATTCAATTGTTGAGGATATTCCTTTTTAATTGTTTTACTACATGTAAGGTTAGTAGCAAAGGTTCCTCTTTCATTGCTGATTTTACTAATTTGACTCTTTTCTATTTTTTATTCCTTCATCAAGTTAAGGGTTTATCAACTTTATTGATCTCTTCAAAGAGTGAACTTTTTGTTTCAATAATTTCCTATATGTATTTCTATTCTTTATTTTATTTCAGTTCAGTTCAGTTCAGTTGCTCAGTCGTGTCTGACTCTTTCCGACCCCATGAACTGCAGCACACCAGGCCTCCCTGTCCATCACCAAATCCTGGAGTTCACTCAGACTCATGTTCATCGAGTCAGTGATGCCATCCAGCCATCTCATCCTCTGTCGTCCTCTTCCCCTCCTGCCCCCAATACCTCCCAGCATCAGAGTCTTTTCCAATTAGTCAACTCTTCGCATGAGGTGGCCAAAGTATTGGAGTTTCAGCTTTAGCATCAGTCCTTCCAAAGCACACCCAGGACTGATCTCCTTTAGAATGGAGTGGTTAGATATCCTTGCAGTCCAAGGGACTCTCAAGAGTCTTCTCCAACAACAAGTTCGAAAGCATCAATTCTTCAGCGCTCAGCTTTCTTCACAGTCCAACTCTCACATCCATACATGCCCACTGGAAAAACCATAGCCTTGACTAGACAGACCTTTGTTTGCCAAGTAATGTCTCTGCTTTTGAATATGCTATCTAGGTTGGTCATAACTTTCCTTCAAGGAGTAAGCGTCTTTTAATTTCATGGCTGCAATCACCATCTGCAGTGGTTTTGGAGCCCAGAAAAATAAACTCTGACACTGTTTCTACTGTTTCCCAATCTATTTTCCATGAAGTGATGGGACCAGATGCCACGATCTTAGTTTTCTGAATGTTGAGCTTTAAGCCAACTTTTTCACTCTCCTCTTTCACTTGCATCAAGAGGCTTTTGAGTTCCTCTTCACTTTCTGCCATAAGGGTGGTGTCATCTGCATATCTGAGGTTATTGATATTTTTCCCGGCAATCTTGATTCCAGCTTGTGCTTCTTCCAGCCCAGCATTTCTCATGATGTACTCTGCATAGAAGTTAAATAAGCAGGGTGACAATATACAGCCTTGACGTACTCCTTTTCCTATTTGGAACCGGTCTGTTGTTCCATGTCCAGTTCTAACTGTTGCTTCCTGACCTGCATATAGGTTTCTCAAGACGCAGGTCAGGTGGTCTGGTATTCCCATCACTCGAAGAATTTTCCACAGTTTATTGTGATCCACACAGTCAAAAGCTTTGGCATAGTCAATAAAGCAGAAATAGATGTTTTTCTGGAACTCTCTTGCTTTTTCCATGATCCAGCAGATGTTGGCAATTTGATCTCTGGTTCCTCTGTCTTTTCTAAAACCAGCTTGAACATCAGGAAGTTCATGGTTCACATATTGCTGAAGCCTGGCTTGGAGAATTTTGAGCATTACTTTACTAGTGTGTGAGATGAGTGCAATTGTGTGGTAGTTTGAGCATTCTTTGTCATTGCCTTTCTTTGGGATTGGAATGAAAACTGACCTTTTCCAGTCCTGTGGACACTGCTGAGTTTTCCAAATTTGCTGGCATATTGAGTACAGCAGTTTCACAGCATCATCTTCCAGGATTTGGAATAGCTCAACTGGAATTCCATCACCTCCACTAGCTTTGTTCATAGAGATGCTTTCTAAGGCCCAGTTGACTTCACATTCCAGAATGTCTGGCTCTAGGTGAGTGATCATACCATCGTGATTATCTTTGTCATGAAGATCTTTTTTGTACATTTCTTCTGTGTATTCTTGCCACCTCTTCTTACTGTTTTCTGCTTCTGTTAGGTCCATAACATTTCTGTCCTTTATTGAAGCCATCTTTGAATGAAATGTTCCCTTGCTGCTGCTGCTGCTGCTGCTAAGTCGCTTCAGTTGTGTCTGACTCTGTGCGACCCCATAGACGGCAGCCCACTGGACCTCTCTGTCACTGAGATTCTCCAGGCAAGAATACTGGAGTGGGTTGCCATTTCCTTCTCCAATGCATGAAAGTGAAAAGTGAAAGTGAAGTTGCTCAGTCATGCCTGACTCTTAGCGACTCCATGGACTACAGCCTACCAGGCTCCTCCATCCATGGGATTTTCCAGGCAAGAGTACTGGAGTGGGTTACCATTGGCTTGGTATCTCTAATTTTCTTGACGAGATCTCTAGTCTTTCCCATTCTGTTGTTTTCCTGTATTTCTTTGCATCGATCGCTGAGGAAGGCTTTCTTATCTCTCCTTGCTATTCTTGGGAACTCCTTCCTCTCTAATATTTATTATTGCTTTTCTTTCAGTTTTTTTTTTTTTTTTGGTTTAGTATACTGTTCTTTTTCTGTTTCTTAAGGTACAAGTAAAGAATTGATTTTAATTATTTTATTATTTTTAATGTATACATGTATAGCTATAAATTTATTTCTAAGCACCACATTTGCTATATCAAAAATTTTGCTATATTGTATCTTTGCTTATGTTTATCTCAAAGTATTCTGATTCCCTTTTGATTCACTTTTTAAATCTTTGGTTACAGAGCAGTGTGTTGTTTGATTTCTTCATATTTGTGAATTTTTCATATTCCCCTTTGTTTTTGTTTCTTAATTACATTTCAGTGTGATTAGAGAACATGCTACATATTTTTTCCAGCATTTTAAATTTACTGAGATTTGTTTTACTGCCCAATATATGGCTTATCCTGGAGAATCCTGCTGTTGTTTAATAAAGGTGTCCCTTAGATCTAGTTGGTCTATAATGGGTTTTAGAATTCAACACTGATGTACGGAAATATCACACTCAAACTGTGATCTTCAAAATATTGCTAGCCAGGACAATTTTAAGACTGACATTTGTTGCTTTCCCATCTGTCAGAGAACATAGTTTTACATTGCCTCTTTGTCAATATCAGAAAACAGTCATTTCACATGTTTGTTTCTACTTTTTTATTGTTAAAAGTAAGAAGATAAGTCCAGTTCCAGTTACAGAATCAGTTGGAATCAAGAGGTCCCATCCCTTCTAGCTGATTTTTAATTCCTTGTATTTTCCCTAAATACTTCATGTAATGAGAAATTTTAAAATGCACCGAAAGATTTATTACCAATAGTAATAGCAAAAACATCGGTCTCCTGCTTAACCTTTCCCCTCATCTTATCAAGCCTTCCAAAAGCACTTTTCTCTGTTTCATCTGTTTCTTAAAAGAGATTATCCATCAGTTCCCTGGCCTTTCTTTCCAGTATTGACACTGATTTGTTGCTTTTGTTAAGAAAAATTTCTTCTGTGTATTAATAACCAAATATTATTCTCTATACATTAATGCTACCATTTTCAAGGATAAAACATGAAGCTAATTAATCACTTTAGCATGTACCAAACCCTGTGCATCAGAGTTTAGAAATGCTTTTAGATGAGTGGTGATATACAATTATGGTTAAAGATCCAAACTCTAGATTTAGAAAGACAGCTCCGTCTCTCACATTTGCAAACATTTTAGCATTCTGCAAGTTGCAGAACGCTTTAATTTTCATTTGGATAATGGATATAGTGGTTACAGTAATACCTACTTCACAGTAATTTTTCTGAGCAATAAATGAGATATCAGTAAAGTGCTTAGTCTCATATATGCTGTATTTAGTACATGGTGCACATTTACATTTTATCAGTGTATTAGAGAAGTAGAAGAAGGAGGTGGGGAAGAGAGGAGTAGGCAGAGAAACAATAGAAAGGAAAAGAAAGGAAAAGGAAGAAGTCATGAAGTGTTAAAAACTCTCAAGGTGTATTATATGAAGTCTTAGGTGGACTCTTGCAAGTGAAGTGCAAGTTGCTCAATTGTGTCCAACTCTTTGTGACCCCATGGACTTCAGCCTACCAGGATCTTCTGTCCATAGGATTCTCCAGGCCAGAATACTGAAGTGGGTAGACATTCCCTTCTCCAAGGGATTTTCCTGACCCAGGGATTGAACTTGGGTCTTCCTCATTGCAGGTAAATTCTTTACCATCTGAGCTACCAGGGAATCTTACAACTTAATTTTTAATAAGTGTTTCTCTCTGTCATTGCAATGTACATTTATTCAGCCCATTGCTATTGAGCTGTGTAATTTTACGTTTCCACCAGAAAAAAAATTTAATCTGCTAATTGCATCAGTTAAATACCTGGAAGGGTGGAAGGAGTAATCTGCTGGGGGTACTATCTGCCACGCCGTTCTGACATCTTTGCGTGGATAGAGTTAATAATAGCCTCATTAAAAATTTTAATCACATGTCAATATATACTGTGGTCCCTGAGACTCCAACCAAAATTAAACCTCAGGAAAATGATAGTACATAAGGGAAATGAATGCTTTCCATAACTCCTTTAAAAATAATCTTCAGGGAGTACAATCAGAAAGTTTTCCAAACCAGACTGAAATTCATATTCAACATATGAATGTCAAACTGATCTAAATAGTCTGTAAAAGACTATAACAACCAGGCTTATTTCACCAACCCCCAACATATTCCTAGCTAAACACCATGCCACCATATGATGTCCTAGAAAGAGTGGCTTCTTTCACAATAGCTGGATAAAATTTACTTAGGGAAAAAACTGTTGTAAATAAAAATAAAAAGCCGTGTAGAAATGATATTATAACTATTTCTCTGTATTTCCTACTGAGAAAAATTGGCCTGCTGCATTATGCCTGTACAATCTAGAGTTATTTACTTACATTTGGGCTTCCCAAGCGGCTCAGATGGTAAAGAATCCTGCCAGTTCAGAAGACCCGGGTTCAATCCCTGGGTCAGGAAGATCCCCTGGAGAAGGGAATGGCAACCAGTATTCTTACCTAGAGAATTTCATGAGCAGAGGAGCCTGGTGGGCTACCATCCATGGGGTTGCAAAGAGTCAGACATGACTGAGCAGTTGACTAAGCATGCATGCTCTTACACAAAATCAGCATGCTAGCTTTTGGGACATTATCATAACCAGCTAATTTACTTTGCTTTTCAAATCACATGCACACATGTGTGTATGTGTATATGTATATATGACTATGTGTATGTACATATATACTTATATAGAGAGAATATATACATATATATGGGCTTCCCCAGTTGCTTAGGGGTAAAGAATCCACCTGCAATACAGGAGTTACAGGAGACACACGTTCAGTCCCTAGGTTGGGAAGATCCCCTGGAGGAGGGCATGGCAATCCACTCCAGTATTCTTACTTGGAGAATCCCATGGGCAGAGGAGCTCTCTGGATATATATAGTCCATGGGGTTGCAACGAGTTGGATAAGACTGAAGTAACTTAGTACACATGCATGCATGTGTATATACATATATGGACTATAAACTTACGTATACATAGGCAAAGTAAAATGCAGCATAAGCAAAAAACTAGACAGAAGCCAAATTTTATTTGGAGCTAGTGTTTTATTAACACATGTGCATAACTTCTATATGATATTCAGATAAGGCAATACTCATTCCAGACAGTATCTCTTAAGACTGGATCTATTCTTAAAGACAATGTCCTGTGAGTAATGTATATTTTTGTTCAGTAAATCTCTGTTGTCAGCATATCCCTCATTGACATCACCAACAGCAAAAGATACTTATGAAGACTTACATTTAAAACATGTGCTTGGGGCACAGAACACAGTTGCTAAATGAAGAGGTAGCCAGGGTCTATTTACTGTTTGTGCCAGGAATTTTTCATTTATTCTTATGCAAACACTGAAAGATAGTTTATGAGTTAAGAGAGGAAGTCTCAAAGACATTAAATAAATTGTCTGTGGATACACAGCTTGTGTCTTACACAGCAGAGATACCTACCAGTTTTCTATTCAACATTCTTCCATACTCTGTTATATCAAAATGCAAATTCTGAAAGACCTGAGAGGAGAGATCTCGGGTCATCTGTGTTTGCTAGCTGGCTTTACCCAAAGGGACAGTAAGCTTTCTCATATCTTCATGACAAAAGAGACAGTTATACTACTTAGGGGTGAGGCACTCCAGGGGAAGTTTGTCTCCTATTTTGCCACAGAATCTAGGAACTAGGGCACTCTCTTCATCAATGATGACATTTCAAACGGATAGCTCCCAGGTCCTTGAGAAAGACACTTTAGATTGTAAACTAGCAAAAATAATTTCTAAAAGATTTACATCAAGGGGGTGGACAAATGATTTATAGTTTTCCATAGGAAATGCTCTAAGAAAAGGAAAACAATGAGCTGAGAGGCAGGAAAAACATCCTGTCCAAAATAGTGTAGTTGAGGGAACTGCTAAGGTACTCCTGGCCAGTAGAAATATATCCGTGCCTAGTTTCTTGTGTCTTTTCCTTAACCTGTTGTACCTTTATCCATCTCCTGAGTTTTTGTCTTTAGGTACCTATCATCTCACCATTGGTAAAGGATACCATGAAAGAGAAATATGACGCATGCACATATGAACACTTATAAGAGCTCAGTGTTTCTGCCGATCACCGATGGCACTAATGCTTCTGAAGGCCTTCTCTCCAGGTATCGCTTCTGCCTTACATCCCCTAAAACTGTTCCTTTCAGTGACACCTCATGTCCTCCAAGGCATGAATTGTCTAAAGAATATTATTGCCTTTGTTACCTTTCACTTGTCTTTAGATTTGCCACTGGTATATTTCATTGTCTTTTACTGCAAGTGTTCACAGACTTAGATTTGAATGCATGTGTGCTGTGTGTGTGTGGATTTATTTTTAGGTGTGCATCTTGCTTTCTTAACTGGAGAGTTGTGGTAAAAATGAAAGAGTTGCTTGGAAAAATGATAGTCTTGCGTGTTCTACAGGCATTCCTTCTCACCAAGGGAGCTTCTCCCATTTTCCTTATCTTTCACTCTCTCTCTCTCTCTGTTTTTCTTTATAGCTCCAAACTGTGGTACAGCTTGTCTAAATTCTTTCTCAGGTAATGATGAACTCACAGATCTTACATGAAAGAAAGCAAAGTGGAAACTGACTAAGCTGGGCAGGCTGCAGCATTTGAAACATCACACTGTTTCTGCTAATGAAATAATTCCTCTGAGTAAATGCTATTCTCCTGAAAATATAATCTTAGAAGAGTGGATATTTGAAAAATGAGCATTCTCGAAGCACATGAGCAGTGAAATGAACTTTAGATATAACAGAAAATTAGAAAGAAGAGTAAACATGTCAGTAGCAGAGGATACTAGCTTGCTATCTATCAAGGTATAGTGTTATCCATCCTAGTGCATTAATCAGAAATCTAAATACTGAAATATTCATGAAGAAGATGGAAGCAAGGAAGATGACTTGGACCCTAGAGCTCCATTTGGTGAAAGCTATGCTGTCAAGATAGGAGAAGGCAATGGCACCCCACTCCAGTACTCTTGCCTGGAAAATCCCATGGACGGAGGAGCCTGGTAGGCTGCAGTCCATGGGGTCGCTAAGAGTCGGACACGACTGAGCGACTTCACTTTCACTTTTCACTTTCATGCATTGGAGAAGAAAATGGCAACCTACTCCAGTATTCTTACCTGGAGAATCCCGGGGACAGAGGAGCCTAGTGGGCTGCTGTCTATGGGGTCGCACAGAGTCGGACACGACTGAAGCGACTTAGCAGCAGCAGCAGCATGCTGCCAAGATAAGGAGAGGAAAAAATTGTCAGGAACAAAGGTCATGAAGTCCATCTTCATTTTTTCCCCTTTTAATTTCTGTAACACTCACAAAATGAGAATATTAGAAAATATAAGTAAAAACACACATGCTTTGTATTGTTAAAAACAAAAATTCAACCATGTAAAATTTAAACATCTTATTAGCTTTACAGAGCTATCTATGAATCAGGCAACATCCCAGAAAGTAGAGAGAAGTTCCAAAGGGCTACAGAAGGGGAAAGGATTTTGAAATCAAGACAAAAAAGTAATAAACAACCAAAAAATTATATTGGCTTCAATAATCTATCTATGGGGTATAAAGGGGGTCTGTGTGACAGATTACCTCTTTGGTGTTGGGCAGAAAATTCTTGATTTACTGGTTAAAACTACATTTCTGGGGGAGGGTGAAGCTTTAGTTAGGTGAGGTATTAAGCCCCCATTTGGTAGCCTAACCAAGCATAAATGACTCCATTTGGGGCCTGCCATTATCTTTTTAAAGGTATAGCACATCAAAACTTTCTATAGGCTGGAAAGAGAGTAGGTCTTTCTGGAATATCTGTCTTCCAGGAATATTTCAATATATTAATAATTTTTGCAAAAATCAATGTGATATAAACTCAGTGAGGAATGGGTTACATTCTCAGTACAGCCCCATTGTTTAATGCCAGGATTCAGTTATCATCACTACACTTAGATTATATTTTCCCAATGGAATGAGAGTAGCTGAGACACTTCACGCACACAAAATGAGACAACAGGCCAGGGGAAAGAATGATGAGGACCAGTCTACAATGTCCACAGTAATAAGTCTTTTTGCTTATCAATATCTCAGTGACCCTTTACATTTTTACTACTGCTAACACTCAACTAAAGAGATTAGCTCTTATTCTTTCCCTTAAAATGCATTTCTAGAATGCAAGCAGAGAAAATAGTGACTATATAGGAAATAATGAACACCCTGATTAAGTTTCCAAGAAGTCCAACCAACAATTCTGTCAAATGCTTCATTATAAAGATATATGTAAAGGGCAACAAATTGTGCTTGAATATAAAAATTGTCTGGAGTGCTAAAAATGCTAATTAAGCACTTACTTAATAAAAGTATAGAAGACATGCAAACTGTTTTTCATTAGATATATTTTGTTTCTGTATTCTAAAATAGGACAACTTGAGTAACTTTCCACTTTTATTCAGTAACAGATTAATCAGCTCATATATATTTTGATGTCACAAAGTATTGAAGCTTAAGATAAAACTCTGTCCAGTACTTATAGTCAAAAATAGTTGGTAAATAAATGAGTTCGGGTAAAAAGAAAAGTTCAGCAAATTAATGAAGTAGGGGTCTGCTTATGCTTCTAATGTGAAAGGTAATTCGATTTTCATTTGGTCAGAGTTAATCATAAAAACAGAACTTAAGGGAAGTCCTAAAGTAAGCTAACAAAATATATCAAGTTAAAACACAAGTAAGAAGAGAAAAAACATATTAATGGCCACTCATGACAATCAGGATAGACCATCACACTGTTAACAAATTATTATTCTTGATGGATAGAAATGTGCCTAATAAACTTGGCCATTATATTTCTTTGCTCCGTGCTTGAGATAGTTATTGATTTCTGCCTATGACACATATTTATGATGCCTTTGTCACCAGTCTTTGTGTAGCTTAAGAGGCTGGTGGTCTTGACTCATTGTTTCTATGCTATTCTTATGTAACTGTTCTTCAGAAGTGCTATTTGAAAGTCTGTGGTTTTAGCTGATTTGATGCATGGGTTCTACTTGGCTGAAGGCATTTGCTCAGAATCAACTCCCCTTTACCACTTAATTTCGTATTAAACATGCCTGCCTATTGCTACATGTTCTCATTTGTCTCCTGCTCTGCTTCTACTTTATCATGCAGATTCAGGATGCATGTAAAGTGTCTCACTCTTTTTGCCCACGCTGCAGCTCTTTGTCTCTAGATGGGCTAGATTTTAAAACATAGTACCTTATTCTACTGGAGATTACAAAGATCACCAGTTTTTCTCACTATACTCACTACAGGAACTCAGAGTATAACTTTATGCCACACTTACAAGCATGCCGACTTTATTTCAGTCGCTTTGGGGATAATATTTTTAATTAAGGAAAGTGAGGAATAAAAAGAGAGATGGAGTGAAGGAAAGAAGGAAACAAGAAAGGGAGGAAAGAAGAAGAGGTTTATGTTTTTCTATTTTTTATGCCTCCTAGCACAGCTTATGAGCAATATGCCCTTCTCACATCACTCTCAGCTAACCAACAAACCAAGAAGACCAAAAACGGTACGTATGAATCTTGTGATTTATTTACTCTGTAGAAAGTTCTTATTTTAAGGTTGAAATTAGAAAATAGATCATTTAAATGGTTGAACATAGGTGTCATTGCTGCTTTTCAAGCTTTCTGGGAAAGCTGCAAGATGACTGATATACCAGCTGTGGCTGAGAGGCAAGAAATCTTCTCCTTCACTCTTTACCCACCGTTTATAATCATTGTGACTTTCTGTGATCATTTTCCCTGATTTTGTGAGCTGTTGGTTTTCCATGAAGATGGACATGCTTGATTGCCTCCAAGAGTTCTGTGTTCCAGCATTGTTTGCTGGACTTGCTCTAAATAGTGTAATCCAAAAAAAGATTCAGAGGGCTTCCCAGGTGCTGCTGGTGGTAAAGAATCCACCTGCCAATGCAGGAGAATTAAGAGACGTGAGTTCAATCCCTGAGTTGGGAAGATCCTTTGGAGGAAGAAATGGCACCCCACTCCAGTGATCTTGCCTATCAATCCCATGGACAAAGGAGCCTGGTGGGCTACAGTCCATGGGGCTGCAGAAATTCACATATGACTGAGCACATAAAAAAGATTCTAGGTGGGAGGTGGCATAGGTAGTGTGGTATGCTAAGGTAGCCGATTTGATTTTTATGGAGGTTTAATCCTAATCACTGAGCTATATCGGATTGCTGATCAAACTTTATGATAGAGGTTCTCATCTATATTCTGTGCTGCTCATTGGTAGGCATAAGGGACCATTATAAGGAATGAAGGTACCTGCCCTTTGGGACAATAAAATAGTTGCCTCTGTTGATTTAAAACAAATAGAGTGTCAGATATTTCTTAAGAAAAAATGGATTTATTGGGGGTCTGCCAAATATGGTAAACCATGTTTAAGTGCCCACATAACAAGAGAAGAAAAATGCTTTTACCGAGGGTGAAAGGAAGTCAGGCGAGCTATAATAAACAAAAATCCCATAACTTTTCATTGGCTGAGTCCTTGCCAGGAAAAAAAAAAGTGTGCTTTTTCTTCCCTTTGACCTCTGAAATTGACAAAGGGTGTGAGAGTTTCCCTTTCTTCTCTGTGACCTCTATTTAATTAAGGTTCCTATTAATTAATTTTATACATTTCTTCTTTTAGATCAAGATCTTTCTCTGAAAACATCACTCATCAAGAGTCAGGTTTTCTAGTTTCTAGAAACCTTGGGGAAATTGTCTCATCTAGTATTATTTGCTTCAATTTAAGGAAATTTTACTTTCAGTTTGCCAGATAATGTGCAGGTTGGGTCAGGTGTTTGGCAATTCCTTTAGATATGTCACATGAATCCAAGAATCTATTCCTTGGAGTTTCGTAGTGCAAGAATCAGATAGCAGCACCTGATAGGCAACTTCCCAGTGAGACTGAAGAGAGTTCTTCTGGAGGTGTCTTTCCCAATAGATGAAATCTCCATCTGATATAAGTCAGAGAAACCAGGTTGATAGGTTTGGATGACCATATTAAGTTCCTCAGCTACTCTGTGAGGTTATTCACTTAGTTTGGAAAAATCTTTGCTCCTTGCAGTTCAGCTTTAGTCCAGGGGATATAAGAAATTAAGGATTTAACTTTTGGATCGTAATAAGATTCAATTTTCAAGGGATAGTTTCTGATAAATTCAGGGGAAAAGGAAATGGGGAGAGTTTCCGAGGAAAAAAGAAGTACCAAGAGAGAACTAGTTTGGGGGAACTGTGAGTATGGAAGCGTTGAAGAATAAAAGGGAAGGAGGAAGATGACACCGGAGATGGAGCCTGAATGCGAGGACCTTAGGGAGAAAAACAAGCCGGTGTCAAGGCAGTCTGAGGCAAGAAACTAAGGAATAAGAACCTGAGGCTCCTGGAGCCATTTTATCTCTTTAACTGATTATTTTGGTTAGTCTTAAAAGTCTTAGTTTGCAGAGAGGTGATTTTAGGTTACTGATAATGAAGAGAAGCCTCAGAGTATCGATCAAAATAGGCATTCCATTCAGTTAAAGAATTTTCTGAGTTATTGTAATCCAGTTTGGTTCTAAGAAAGTTGAATTTGGGTATTTGAATTTCCCCATAATGGCCAATGATAATCTAAATTGCCTTCGTTCAGGTAGGTCTATTTAGTTAAAACTGTATGTGGGGAAGGACCATAGTTTTTAAACATAAAATAAGCTGGCGTCTCTGTGCAGGGTCACCTTCAAAATATTTAGATAACTGGGGTCCATTTCTGAGAGGTTATTTTTATAGAGTAAAAGAACGATTTTTAAACAGCTTATAGCTCAAACAACTCCAATCAAACAAATTGCTATAGATACAGTCTGCAGGTCTAACACCAGCCAGTTCTTAGGAAACAGCTTGGTCCCAGAGAAGCCCAAGCCACAAGCTTCTCATTCAGTTTCCAATTCTAAGGGAATGGGCTGACAGATGAATTTGCATCATTCAGTGAAGAAGAACCTGCTCCTGAAGGAATAGGCTGAGAGCATCTCAACCAGCTTTGTTTGAAACACTCTGATCTCAAAATCATATCAAAGTGCCTTAACCAGAAGGAACACAACCTTAAAATATACCCCAAATAAAGCCTGGAGAGTTTCAAATGCAAAGGTGTGAGGGCAAATCAAAGAGAAATGCTCAAATTCCAAAGTTTGTGAGAAAAGCAGTGAGCTCAGTGGGCTCAATTTGTGGGCACCACATCTTTTTGCTCAGCAGCATTGGAGCCTTTGCAGGGGCAGGGAGGGATATTCTTTGGTCTCTGTATAAGCCATCACAATGTTGATCATAAACAACAGACCATAAGATATTTCTCCAGCAAAAATGGGTTTATTCAGCATTAAATTGCAATTCAGGTTATGCAACTGTGGCAAACTACGTGGAAGAGCATGTAGAGCAAGAGAAAGAGAACACTTTAATAGAGAAATAAAGAAAATTGGAAGGGTTACAGAAATAAACAGTTCAGGGTTGTTTATTGGCCAAGTTCTTTCAGGATAAAAGAGGGGTCTTTCTTCTTTCTGTTGGATTCTACTATTATTGCAGAGTGTAACAGTTTCCCCTTCTGGTATACTGATTTTATTTCATTAAGGTTTCTGTTTATTAATTTTGTATAACCCAAACTCATTGCTCTCTTTTCTAAAATACCATTAATCTGAAATCCAAGATTATAAAGAAACTGAGATTCCAATTAGAGAGATTTCCTAGTGTGAACAAGGCAATTATTAAAAATTGTTTTACAGCCTCCAAAACCGGATAGTTCAGAGCAAGTTCTGTGAAAAACACAATTTCTTCATTTGTCTGTCTTTCTCCCCTTTCCTGTCTCCACTGTGTCCCTCTTCTTATTCTAACTGTGATCTTTCCAAATTTTGTGTAACCAGCACGACCCCTGCCCAATGCTTTGTCTCTTCTGTGAAGTATGTAACACTGCTATTAGGAGAATTTGATTGTTTGGAGTCTTAAAAGAGAATCTCTACTTGGTATTTCTAACTGTCACCTATTCCTCTTCAGCAGACAGTTCATTAGCTTCTAGAATCATCATGTCCTCCCCAGAACTCCTCTTCTTCGAACAATCTTCACTTTCAATATTCATCATCCCAGTAAACGATATCACTATCTCATTTGCAATCCAAGATATTTTTCCATTTTCTACTTTCTCAAACTTAGATCTAATTGTTACCAGTAGTTGTTGACTTTGCATTCAGTGCTATTTCCCAAACTGTCAACACCTTGCCAACTACAGAATTTCCCAGTGTATTTTTTCCAGCTGAATTACTGCAAGATTCACAAAGCTGTTGACTCTAGTTTTTGTCCCTTATCATCCATATCCCCACTGTCACCAGCACAATTTTACTACTATACAAATGGGATGTTGTTTCTTCCTTGTTTAAAATTCCATGATGGTTTCCTACATCTCAGAGTGTAAAGCTCAACCTCCTTAGTTAAAATTACATGCCAGCCTCTTCAAGATCTGTCAGCTTTCTCGTATTATATGCTAGTCTTTCCCACTCATACCCTTCGGCTCTGTGCATATTTGAAGGATCCTGCTTCCAAATGACTTCGCACCAGTGCACACACTATTTCTTCTCAAAATGCTTCACTTACCCTTCTTTCCCTAGAGAATCAGAACTGAGACCTCAAAACAATGCTAAAATATTACCTTGTTCCCTTTCCAAATTGTGAACCAACTAGTAACTTTCCCTTTGCATTTTAATTTTTATTCTTTAGTTTTACACTGTTTTCTAATTCAATATGTTCTGATGTTTCCACAGAACTGTGAATTTAGAATGTCATGGACTATTTAGAATTGATGAAATCATTAAAAAATAATAGAGAATACTTTTACTTCTAGCCAAGAAGAGGTAACCAGGGCTAAATTTACCTCACTGCACAAAATAACTAAAAACTGGAAAATAAAATATAAGAAACAACAGTTTTTAAGACATTGTAAACCTGAGGACAGTGATCTCTGAAAATGGACAAGGTTGACTGTGATTAACAGCTTACTGCCTGGAGAGCATACCTGGGTCATAACACAGGGAGGGGAATCCCCAGGGAGAGCCTGGTGGTCTTCTTGAGTTGAGGAGATGAAGCTAGGGGTCTTTTAATTTCATGGCTGCAGTCACTGTCCGCAGCGATTTTGGAGCCCAAGAAAATAAAGTCGGTCACTGCTTCCATTGTTTCCCCATCTATTTTACAATATATGAGTTAAACTTTTATCACAAGGATATTTTCCCATATATCCACATATTATCTGTAGTTCAATAAAGGAAAATATATAAATCTACTGTATATAAAATCTAGTGTAATATGAGGGCTTCCCTCATGGTTTAGTTGGTAAAGAATCCACCTGCAATGCAGGAGACCCCGGTTACCCACTCCAGTATTCTGGCCTTGCAAAGAGTAAGACACGACTGAGCAACTTTCACTTTCGTTTCAGTGTAATATTATATAACTCATTATCTTGGTAGGTGAATGACAAATGGCACAGATAGACATTTGATTCCATACCCAGATTATAAATTCCTCAAAGCAAAGCTTATGTTACATACTTTAAAAATATTAATCAGGATTTCTTAATTTTGGCACTGCTGACCTTTGGGGGCTGATAATTCTTCGTTGTGAGATGCTGTCCTATGCATTATAGTATGTTTAGCCACATGCTTGGTTTCTAGTCAGTAGATGCTAGTAGCATCTCTCCTTCACAGCTGTGACAACCAAAAATGTCTCCAGTTTAGTTCAGTTCAGTTCAGTCACTCAGTCGTGTCCGACTCTTTGCGACCCCATGAATCGCAGCACGCCAGGCCTCCCTGTCCATCACCAACTCCCGGAGTTCACTCAGACTCACATCCATCGAGTCAGTGATGCCATCCAGCCATCTCATCCTCTGTCGTCCCCTTCTCCCCCTGCCCCCAATCCCTCCCAGCATCAGGGTCTTTTCCAATGAGTCAACTCTTCGCATGAGGTGGCCAAAGTATTGGAATTTCAGCTTTAGCATCGTTCCTTCCAAAGAAATCCCAGGGCTGATCTCCTTCAGAATGGACTGGTTGGATCTCCTTGCACTCCAAGGGACTCTCAAGAGTCTTCTCCAACACCACAGTTCAAAAGCATCAATTCTTCGGTGCTCAGCCTTCACAGTCCAACTCTCACATCCATACATGACCACTGGAAAAACCATAGCCTTGACTAGACGAACCTTTGTTAGCAGAGTAACGTCTCTGCTTTTGAATATACTATCTAGGTTGGTCATAACTCTCCTTCCAAGGAATAAGCGTCTTTTAATTTCATGGCTGCAATCACCATCTGACACTGTTTCCACTATTTCCCCACCAATTTCCCATGAAGCGATGGGACCAGATGCCATGATCTTCGTTTTCTGAATGTTGAGCTTTAAGCCAACTTTTTCACTCTCCACTTTCACTTTCATCAAGAGGCTTTTGAGTTCCTCTTCACTTTCTGCCATAAGGGTGGTGTCATCTGCATATCTGAGGTTATTGATATTTCTCCCAGCAATCTTGATTCCAGCTTGTGTTTCTTCCAGCCCAGCGTTTCTCATGATGTACTCTGCATAGAAGTTAAATAAGCAGGGTGACAATATACAGCTTTGACGTACTCCTTTTCCTATTTGGAACCAGTCTGTTGTTCCATGTCCAGTTCTAACTGTTGCTTCCTGACCTGCATACAAATTTCTCAAGAGGCAGATCAGGTGGTCTGGTATTCCCATCTCTTTTAGAATTTTCCACAGTTGATTGTGATCCACACAGTCAAAGGCTTTGGCATAGTCAATAAAGCAGAAATAAATGTTTTTCTGGAACTCTCTTGCTTTTTCCATGTCTCCAGACACTGCCAAATATCCTGCAAGGGCCAAATTGTCCCTGTGCTAAGAAAGACTAATGTAAATAAAAGTTTAGCATAGTTCTTCAGTAGTATTTTAAACAGAAAATGGAGAGATATTTGGATGAGCATTCTTCCATGAGAGCAATGGCAGATGTAAGACTGGTTGGCAGGACAGCGTGAAGGAGGAATTGTATTTACATTCTGATGGGGTTCAGAGTATGTCACCTTGTCATATTGAATATTTTAAGCTGAAGGAGTCTGAGAAAATGGCAGAAGCAAGGAGGTCTCTCTGACCTTTCTCTCTGCCACTCTCCCCTGAAGCAGGTCTTGAGACCCTCATGTGATGGGTGCCTTCCCTGTACTAGAAGAGGGAAGAAACATCCTGATCTCCAAGACTGAGGGACTCCAAGAAGAACTAACAGAACAGACACTGTTAAATTTCTCTCACTTTACAATCCTTAGTTCATACTCTGTCCTATCACATTTCTCCACAACTGTCTGCTCTCCATCAAACTGAGCACAAAACACTCCACTGTAACCATTTCTTCAGGTCTGTGTTTCCTTATGAAGGCTCCTATGTCACTCAAAACTTCCATTACATAAATGTATATGCTTTTCTCCTGTTATTCTGTCTTCTTCGGTTTAATTTTCCAACCCAGACAGGGGCCATGAGAGGGTCAAGGAAAACTTTTTATTCTCCTACATATCTTTTTTTTATTTTTATTGGAGTATAGTTGCTTTACAATGTGGTATTAGTTTACTCCTCTATATTTCTTATCTGTTATAACCCCAGAGCTGAAAATCCCCACATGCTCAAGATCAGAAATTGACTTATGGATTAATGAATTAGGAAATGAATGTCAATGAAAAATTTTAACTTGCAAATTGGACTTGCTAGTTATTTTCAAATTCCTTATGGATATGTTCAACGGGAGAAAAAAAAAATATTTGTTGTGTTTGATGTTAAGAGTGTTATCCCAGATCAGTACATTTGATTTGACTCGGGAGAGTACATTTCCAAATAAGGTAAAATGCTATGTTGTCTTTGCTGATTCAATTTTATTTCTCAATATATTCCTGCCTCTCTAGGGTAGAAATCACATATCCCTTGATCACTGTTATGTTTCCCTTGCTAGCTGAGTGACAGCTAAGTAGTATACATGATTGAAAATTACATATACTCATATGTGAAAATGTTTAGAAATTTTCAAATATAAAAATAGAGAGTTCCCCATCATTGGAGATATTGCCCAAATAATTACATTTCCCAAATGATTACACAGTGTGGATCTTATAACAAGAAAGCTAGCATCAGATAGAAGTTGAACTATATGATCGGTAAGACTTTTTGCCTATTCTGTCCATTATATTGTAGAGTTCCATTAACTTTATGACTGTAATTTGACTATTTTTCATACAAGTGTCCTACTGTCTGTGAAGCATTTCTCAAAAGATGAAGTTCCTTGACATGTGAGATGAGAGAGCTGAACCTCTTGTCATGGGGCCATAAGATGAACCTTTCAAGGTTCTTAAAAACACCTAAAAAGTCCTTCTCTTTCTTCTTCTTCCATATCATCTCACCCTGTTACATAAATTTCAGAATTTTTAGGTTTCCCAGAACTGTGGTAAGAGGCCCCCTTGCTAGAGGCTAACTGAATAAGTTTTTCCTCCTAAATGGTGGCTGATGATGGGGTTTCTGTCAGGGAATACACCACAGAAGTCAAGCTACTGTCAATAAAACTTATGTTATTAAATGTTCCTCAAGTGCTGCTCCAAAGTGCCATACGAATGTTACACACTGAGATGTGTGTGCGTTCCCTTCCTTGCAGAAGTATTAAGAGAGTAAACAGAGAGCAGTAACAGCAGTCTTTAGGGCCTCCTAGCCCCTGAAGTACCTTTTTCTGGGGACAAAATCACGTTGGTTGAAATTCCTTTTCTGATGGAAATATTCTTTATTGGAAGACATCCCCAGAGCAGCATGGTCTGTTGCCACAGAAGAGCGTCTTAGTTTTAAAAATAACACCTTCTGAGGTTTTCTTAATCTGTCTGGAAATGATTATGTGCCATTTGGGCATTTGCCAGCTTATTTCATTTCCCATGCACATATTGTGTGATAGAAATATAATTTATTGTTTTCATTTCTTAATTTTAAAAAAGCATCAGCATTTGAGAGTGAATAAAAACAATAGTTAGTAATAAATAATGGCTTCAGAATGCTGAAAAATCTGCAAAAGGGACTGCAGTAGATTATGAAAATGGTCATAATACTTTGTAATACTTCTGATTTAAAGATGAGGTTTCAGTCCCTACCTGTTCTGCTGTGTTGTGGTATTTTAACTTGTCTGTGGCAAAGATGACCTTGTGCAAGTTCACAGTCAAGGCTTCAGGATAGCTTGCAGCCCCAGCTGTTGGTGCTTTTGTATTGTTACACCCCTGTGTGAAGAAATTGAGGCTTATAGACTCCCACTTTTGCCAAAGTTGACAACCTGCCAAACGCAGGTTGGAAGTGAACATGTTCTTCCTCACCCAACTGCTAGTCAATCTGCTACCTATTGCCAACTGACTACAGACTTCTCTTCCAGTACTGCATATATCAGAGAAGGCAACGGCACCCACTCCAGTGCTCTTGCCTGGAAAATCCCATGGACGGAGGAGCCTGGTGGGCTGCAGCCCATGGGGTCGCTAAGAGTCAGACATGACTGAGCGACTTCCCTTTCACTTTTCACTTTCATGCATTGGAGAAGGAAATGGCAACCCACTCCAGTGTTCTTGCCTGGAGAATCCCAGGGATGGGGGAGCCTGGTAGGCTGCCGTCCATGGGGTCACACAGAGTCGGACAGACTGAAGCAACTTAGTAGCAGCAGCAGCAGCAGTGTATATATGTTAATCCCAAATTCTCAATTCATGTCCCCTTCTTTTCCCTTTAGTTAGACATGTTTGTTTTCTATGTCTATGTATCTATTTCTGTTTTATAAATAAGTTCAGTTGCACAATTTTTTTCAAGAGTCCACATATAAGTGACATCACATATTTGTCTTTCTATGTCTGATTTACTTAGTATGATAACCTCTACGTCTATCCATGCTGCTGCAAATGGCACCTTTCTCATTGGTTTTATGGCTGAGTATTATTCCATAGTGTATTTATGTGTGTGTGTACATGTGTTCTTTATGCATGCATCTGTCAATGGACATTTAGGTGGCTTCCATGCTTGACAACTATAAATAGGGCTGCAAGGAACATGGAGGTGCATGTATCTTTTCAAATTAGAGTTTTCTCCAAAGTGGGAATGCTGGATCATATAGTAGCTATATTTTTAGTTTTTTAAGGACCCTCTATACTGTTCTCCATAATTGATGTACCAGTTTACATTCCCAACAACCAGTATAGGATGGTTCCCTTTTCTCCACACCCTAGCCAGCATACATTATTTGTTGACATTTTGATAATAGCCATTCTGACTGATGTGATGTATTACCTCATTGTAGTTTTGATTCACGTTTCTCTGATAATTAGCAGTGTTAGGCAGTGTTTCATGTGTTGTTGGCCATCTGTATGTCTTCTCTGGAGAAATATCTATTTAAGTCTTCTACCCATTTTTTGATTGGGTTGTTTGCTCTTTTGATGTTGGATTATACAAACTGTTTGTGTGTTTTGGAAATCAATCCCTTGTCAGTAGCATTGTTGTTAATGTTTTCTCTCATTCTGTGAATTGGCTTTTTGTTTTGCCTATGGTTTCCTTTGTTATGCAAAAACTTTTAAGTTTACTTTGGTCTCATTTGTTTATTTTTCTTTTATTTCCATTACCCTAGGATACAGGTCCAAAAAGATATTGCTGCAATTTATGTCAAAAATGTTCTGCCTATGTCTTCCTCTAGGATTTTTATACTATCTGGTCTTACATTTAATTATTTAATCCATTTGAGTTTATTTTTGTACAGTACTAGAGAATGTTCTCGGAGAAGGCAATGGCACCCCACTCCAGTACTCTCGCCTGGAAAATCCCATGGATGGAGGAGCCCGGTAGGCTGTAGTCCATGGGGTCGCTAAGAGTCGGACACGACTGAGCGACTTCCCTTTCACTTTTCACTTTCATGCATTGGAGAAGGAAATGGCAACCCGCTCCAGTGTTCTTGCCTGGAGAATCCCAGGGACAGGGGAGCCTGGTGGGCTTCCATCTATGGGGTTGCACAGAGTCAGACATGACTGAAGTGACTTAGCAGCAGCAGCAGCAGAGAATGTTCTAATTTCATTCTTTTGCATGTAGTTGTTCAATTTTCTCAGCACCACTTATTGAAAAGGCTGCATTTTCTTCATTGTATATTCTTACTTCTTTTGTAGTAGATTAATTGACCCTAAGTATGCAGCTTTATTTCTGGGCTTTCCATCCTGTTCTATTGATCTTCGTATCTATTTTTATGTCACTAACATACTGCTTTGATTACTGTAGCTTTGTAGTATAATCTGAAGTCAGGAAGCATGATTCCTCCAGTTTCATTCTTCTTTCTCAATATTATTTTTGCTATTCAGGAGCTTTTTTGTTTCCATACAAATTTTAAAAGATTTTTCTTCTAGTTCTATCAAAAAATGCCTTTGGTAATTTGATAGGAATTTCACTGAATCTGTAGCTTGTCTGGTGTAGTATGGCATTTTAACAATACTGATTCTTCCAATCTAAGACCACAGTATATCTTTACATGTGTTAAATATTGAAACAATCACATTTGGTAAATGTGATTTTTTTCTTAGACTACACTTATAGTAAATTCAGCTTAAATCAATCAAAGAACTCCCAACTGACTCCCCCATTATTGTGAACTAAAAAAAAAAAAATGGTGATTGTTGTAAGCTAATGAATTTTAGTATAATTTATTACATAGCAAAAAAATATCTGAAAAGTAAATTGCTCCATAGGAATGAGGTAATGTGGTAACAGATTTCAATCATATGTCTGTTTTTAATTTCTCTTCTAGAATGCAGACTTACCAAAGCAGAAAACTCATTTTTCTTGCTTGTGGCTATATGGCCAGTAACCCATACAGTAAACAAGGAAGAGTTAATGAATTCAGTTTAGTGGCAAATACTTTCAATGTGACACTGTATCAATTTTACACTATTCTGTCCTGCTTTATACTCTAAGAAAACTGCTATCAAGGGGCAACCTCTGTCCAAGTCAAACTAAGAGGTCTCATGAGTGTAGATTGAATTTTCCTCTTATCTTGAGATACAACATCACACAAAGATCTATAGTAAGTAGTCTCTCTCTATCCTCACCTCTTCTTTTTGTCTATAAAGTAGAATTTAACATACAGAATGCCTTGCCTCAATAGTCCAACAATTAATCAGTCACAGGCACCTTGTTACAACTGGTTTTACAGCTGTATTACTGTCAACTGTAATATCTAAAGATACTTGTCTTTGGAGAAAATCACTTTACCTACAGTTAGACTGTGATAATGATATAAGAGACACAGCTCAGTTGTAGTCTGAAATAACTATTCATGAACAAGAACTTCATGCCCACTTTGGGGAATAAACTGATCTTGAGTGGACCATGATTTGCGAGAACAGAAAAGCTAGAGATTATATTTCCTTGATTAGGTGTAGAAGATTAGCAAAATATTGCCCTGACACATTCACAAAAGGCAACAGCAGTCTTATAAATTTTATAAACACAGACAAACCTGACAAGTCTTAAGCTAATATCAGATGGCTAATGTCAATGTATACTCAGGGAAAATAAATGAACAAAAACAAAGACAACCTACTATTTCAATCGGTAGTGGAAAGAGTCAATGTTATAACTTAAATTTTAATAAATGCTGAACTTCATATTTGATGGTTACTAACTGCAGGCCACAGTTGACTAATTTATATTATTCATATCATAATAAGTTTATGTAAAATAAATAAATATATATTACATAAAAGAAAGGAAATACAATGTTTATCTTTTACTTAGTTAATAAATTGATGTGGGGAAATGATAGGATTGGTCAACTAACGTCTATCAGTTTCCTACAAAAATTTTAAATTTCAAAATGTTGCTGATTAATAAACAGCAAGAAAATCTAATATTCTGTTATTAGAATATTCTAATAACAATCTAATATTCTGATTGGTAAATGCTATCCCTATGCCCCACCCCTCTAATGTGGATTCTTAGATCAGCAGCCACTAGAGACGAAGGATTTAAAATTAAAACATTATTTTACTACTGCAGCAAAGGCATATATATATGGTTAAAAACAGATAACCACCTTTTGAAAATATTTTAGTTTTTTTGGCATATAGTTGATTCAGATAATCACTTTTAGCCTGTTCATCTAGCATCCCTTTGATTAAATGACTGATGCCCTTTAATCATGGTAAGGAAGACAGGAGTAAGATAGAACAACTAAGGAAGCAGAATAAAGAAGCTTAAATTAATCCCCCTTTCCTTTTCTCTGTGTTATTCAACACTGGCTGGCATCTAAGTATAGGTTTATATATGTACACAAATAAGTATACATATATAACTAGTTCTCCAGTTTTACTAGTCACATTTCAAGGGCTTGGTACCCACGTGTGACTACTGCTTGGCATTTTAGGCAATACAATATAGAAAATTTTCATCATTTCAGAGAAGTCTGTTAGAGAGCACTGTACTAGTGTATGGTTTAATCAGTTTCGAATCCCACTCAAAAGCTATATACCACAGCCAAGTATGGGTGAAATTTTATTTTAGATAAAAACTTTAATTCATATTATTGTTTTAAATTGAAATATAGTTGGTTTGCAATATTGTGTTAGTTACAGGTACACAGCAAAGTGATTCCATTATATGTATACCTATTTTTCAGATTTTTGTGTATTATATGTTTTTATAATATATTGCATATAGTTCCTGTGCTCTACAAAAAATATTTCTTCTTTATTTTATACATAGTGGTGTTATCTGCTAATCCCACATTCCTAATTTATTTATGCCCCACATTGAATAATCATGTTTTTTTTTGTCTGTGAATCTATTTATGTATTATAAATAAGTTTGTTTGTATTATTAATACTCTCTAGTTTTCCTCTAAGTTAAAAATGCATGTATTTTATTTTCATCTCATTGAATTTAAAATGTCTGCTTAAAATGATGGCTCTTTAAGAGAAAGTATAATATATGCATTGATTTCTAAAGTTATTTAACCTAAGAAACCTATTTTTAAAGTTTTTCACTGGGCTGTTCTTATTAAGAACTCACAGCTCTATTGGCAACATTCAGTTTGCTTTATCAAAATGTACCAGCTAGCAATACATAAATTATAGCAACCCTCCTCAAAAAGCCTCAGATTTTCTCGGCACCAGGGAAAGTTGCTCATCCAAGAAAAGTTTATGTTAATGGCAGAGCCTGCATATCTTCTCAATTTTTTTCTTATCCTATAGATGTAGTAGGTTATTAAAACTAAACATTCACTCACTGAATTTTAATAACTCAAAGAATACTGGTGTGGGTAGCCTATTCCCTTCTCCAGTGGATCTTCCCAATCAGGGAATCAAACTGGGGTCTCTTATATTGCAGGCGGATTCTTTACCAATTGAGCTATCAGGGAAACCCAAACATCACAGCAATAGACAAGATTTCTTCAATCATTCTAACCTAAATAAGGGTAAAGTGAGTTACTAAGATTCACTATCTTAATAACTTTTGTGATCTATCAATCACTAAAGTGTTTACATCAGTCCTTAAAACTCATGAAGAAGAGAGAGTGACGGAAATTGAAATAACAAGATAGGTCTTGTTATTCCCCTTTCAGTTAGCAACCAAGGCTCAAGTGTGTTTCTCTAACATAGAATTGGTAAGTGGTGGAGCTGAGATGGAAAAAACAGACTTCTAATTCCAAAAAACCTTTTCCTCCTTCTTCAGCCAAAATTCTACCAATGCAAATGGACCTTCTTGATGGGAAGAAAGGGAATTTTAGACTCACACAAAGAATAAGAGCTGAAATAGGTTATCCTGTTGAAAAAGAGTGCAATGAGAGGCAAAGAGCAGTCATTAGACCATAGGGATTCAGAAATCTGGCTGGAAACATATTTGTTCCTTGACTAGGTTTCAGTTCCACCACTTGAGAATGATTTTTTGAAACTCTTGGGTCTGCCTTCTCACTTCCTGGTTCTATTCTCTGAATCTTTTTTCCTTTAATTGCAATTCTCTTAAAATGTTCACGGGGTTCTTAATGTTTTGGTGTTAAGGTTATTAGAAGAAATCACACCTGCAAATCTTTACAAGACAGGTTTCTCTCTGCTTAGGCTGAGAACCAGAATGCAGAAGCCAATACTCTTTAAAAGCCTCTTTATCTTGTTAGCAGCGCCTATGAAGCATGGCTTTAAATTATTTCAAAATCTTAACAAAACACTTTGGTTTTAAAACTTTTTAATGTTATTTATCCTGTTGACAATTTATACTTTGAGAGAGGACTCTGGCTTTTGGATAGCATGGTAATGATAAAATAGGTTTATTTTTAAATCTAGCAAAGCCAAACTTATCTACGTTTCATATAAATGTTGCCCACAATCAGAATAGTTATGTATCCACATTCAAGATAGAAAGATAGATAGATAGATGTCCATATTTTTCACCAGTCATCAAAAGAGACCAGATGGCACTTTCAATGATTTGCCTAGTGATCATCTTAGCCAAACCACCAGTTCATTACATGTATTTTATGTTTTCCACTTTACCCCAAGTGACAAGTTGTTGCCAAGCTTTTTGCCACCATATTACAAGGGTGATTTTTATCCATACTCTTGTACTAATTTCTTCTCTGTCTTTCCAGCCTTCACCATAAGTCTGCCTGAACTTTTTTTTTAACATGTCTACCACCCAGTCCAGTTTAAACGTCACATTTCATAAAGTTTTTTTTTTTTTTATAGCACCCTAATACTAGCTACCAAATTCTATTCCAATAAGCTATTATTTTATAAAACACTACTGGAAAACCTAGTGGCTTAAATGATAAACATTGTAGTTCAGGGCTTTGGGCAAGGCTTGGGCAATACTTCTGTTCACGTGGAATGAATGTAGGCCAGTGGAATGCATTTGTCTGCAGGATGAGCTGGTCTGGAGGGTCCAAATTGGCTTCATTCACATCCCTTTAACTCAGTGTGGACATTATGGAGATTTTGGGTTTGGATTTCTTATTCATTGGCTCAACACCCTCAGAGAGTTTTTTAAAGAGAGCATGGGAGCTACATGCTTTTAATGACCTAGCATCAGATACCTCAAAACATTACTTCTCCATATATATTTGGTCAAGCAAGTTTACCAGGTTCAATAGCAGGAAATTATATATCTTCTAGGCACTAGGCAAAGTAGCAAATAATTTTTCAGTCACCTTTAATCATGAAAGTTGGTTTTTCATGGGACTGTGAAGTGTAGATTCACACTGGATACAAATAAAAATTCCAGATAATTTTTTGTTCTCCAGAGGGTTTTTTCTTCTCTACCAGTTTTTTTCCCCCTCTGAAACCTTAGTGTTGTCTAGTTTATGCATTTGTTCAATAATCAGATTCTTTATGTTATAAATGACTGAAAATCTGACTGAAATAAGATATACAGATACACTTTTTTTTTTTTTAAGTCTTGGTCCAAAGAATAAATTTTCTAACCCAAGTAACAGAATAGACCATGGTGGCTGACTTCAGATGATGTTTAAACCAGGGGACCAGATTATGTCATCAGGTCTCAATATCTCCATTTTATGACTCTAAGCTGATTCAGTCTTAGGTCTATGCAATGGCAAATTTTCTATAAGATTTTTTAGGCCTGAATATTCCCATGTTCAAATCCAGTGACAAAGAAGCTTATATTTTCAGTAATTAGAAAAAAGTTCCAGGATGAGTTTCGATTGGATTTGAAGCAATGATTATGAACAGGAAAATATAAACAGTGGGCCAAGATCACGTGCCTGGGAACACATTCACTCCTGGAGCAAGGCTGTGTGTGAAATCATCTGGATTCCAAAAGCATGAAAGTGGGACACATGCTTCCATAGAAACAACTTATTTTTACTAAGAAAATAGAGCCCTGATGCCAAGAGGCAGATGCAACAACTTTCTATCACACTTAGGCTCTTACTTCATACGAAGAACTGGCCCTCAGCAACTGCAGCTATCGAATCCATCCAAACCTTGCAGGTCTGTCTACAACACCAGTTCCTCTATGAAGCTGGCTTTGACTCATTCACCCATCCTCTTTCCTGCACCGGATGCCCTTCACAATTTAGGTCAAGTTAAATGTAAACGTTTTCATTTGGATTTATATAATAAGCCTTTCCTATAGTTGTTCTTGCACTTATTTTAGATCCTTCACAAATGTGTACCATTCTTAGAAGGAGAAGCTGTGTGTTAGTCATCTTTGATACCTTTGCAGACCTAGTCTGATAGTCTATACTTAGCAAATATATTGTAAAGATCTGTTGAATTAAATGAGCTTAGTGGACATGGAACAACAGACTGGTTCCAAATAGGGAAAGGAGTACATCAAGGCTGTATATTGTCACCCTGCTTATTTAACTTATATGCAGAGTACATCATGAGAAATGCTGGGGTGGATGAAGCACAAGCTGGAAATCAAGATTGCCAGAAGAAATATCAATAACCTCAGATATGCCAATAACACCACCCTTATGGCAGAAAGTGAAGAAGAACTAAAGAGCCTTTTGATGAAAGTGAAAGAGGAGAGTGAAAAAGTTGGCTTAAACCTCAACATTCAGAATACTAAGATCATGGCATCTGGTCCCATCACTCCATAGCATATAGATGGGGAAACAATGGAAACAGTGACAGACTTTATTTTTGAGGGCTCCAAAATCACTGCAGATGGTGACTGCAGCCATAAAATTAAAAGACGCTTACTCCTTGGAAGGAAAGTTACGACCAACCTAGAAGCATATTAAAAAACAGAGACATTACTTTGCCAACAAAGGTTTGTCTAGTCAAGGCTATGGTTTTTCCAGTAGTCATGTGTGGATGTGAGAGTTGGACTATAAAGAGAGCTGAGCACCAAAGAATTGATGCTTTTGAAATGTGATGTTGGAGAATACTCTTGAGAGTCCCTTGGACTGCAAGGAGATCCAACCAGTCCATCCTAAAGAAAATCAGTCCTGAATATTCATTGAAAGGACTGATGCTGAAGCTGAAACTCCAATACTTTGGCCAACTGATGCAAAGAACTGTCTCATTAGAAAAGACCCTGATGCTGGAAGAGATTGAAGGCGAGAGGAGAAGGGGACCACAGAGGATGAGATGGTTGGATGGCGTCACTGACTCAATGGATATGAGTTTGAGTATACTCCGGGAGTTGGTGATGGATAGCGAGGCTTGGCGTGCTGCAGTCCATGAGGTCGCAAAGAGTCAGACAGGACTGAGCGACTGAACTGAACTGAGTGACCCCATGATTATAAGATAGTAACTAAGGTTTCATTATATATTTTTAAAATTTAACAATATTCTTTTAATTGCTTCTTTCTTTCTTTTTTTAAATTTTTCTACTGTGAATAGTTAAAGGTGATCCATGCAACTGATTCAAAAAGTATGAGAAGGGACTTTCCTGGCGGTCCAGTGGTTAAGACTTTGCCTTCCAGTGCAGGGGGTATGGGTTCAACCCCTAATACAGGAACTAAGATCCCAAATGCCTCACACCCAAAAGAACAACCCAAATAAAACAGAAGCAATATTGTAACAAATTCAATGAAGACTTTATAAATGGTCCACATCATTTAAAAAGATGTAAGAAGTCATCTTCTGAAGGGGTCTCTGAGTAAAATGTCTTCAGTCTTGGGAAAAAAAAAAAGAAGAAGATTTTTCCCATGTCCTTGCTGAGATGTTTCATATTATTGGAACATATATAGCTATAGCAGATAATGTGTGGCCCTTAGTGGAGTTAGCTTGACGGATAAGGCAAACACAATGAGTCTGGAAAAGCATGGATGAAATGAGCACAAGCTGAGATGCTGCTATCAGACTTCTGTCTTAATAATCCACGAATTTCCAAACCCTTCATTTGATAAATGTGTTCATTGTTTAGGCCAGTGGTGTTGGATTTTCTATTATTTGTAGCCAAAAGCATCTCTATTAGCGACCAGAGTCAGGAATGGAATATGGGTTTATTGTTTTCCAACTTAGGGATTTTTCCAAGAGATTTTTATATTTAGTGAGAAAGAAGAACTCTACCTCTAGCTGGGAAATAGTGCGATTTGTGAGTCTGAGCTAAGCTGATGGAGAGTATTGTTTCCCTGGATACCCATTTCAGAGATGTAATGCTTAGGAAATAACATGCTAAAATCTTTAGATAGCCTTGGAATAATAGAGCTGCAATCAGAATATAGTTTCTGTCTTTAACCATGTTTCATTTTTACCTCCTGTCTTATCTGAGAACTGACCCTGTCTGACTCAATGCGTTATAGCAGATTTTTCTGCTTGTTGTCTCAGCAATGCTAGGTAGGAGGTATGCTGGCTCTCGGTCACTTGACGTGTACACAGTGATTGGCTGAGTGCGTGACTCCAGAGAAAACAAATCCCAAGAAGCAGAGAGGAAGAATGGGAAACAAAGGATAGAAAGAAAAATTTGGCCAATTCCACCTCTAGGATGAAAACATCATCCTCGTTTTTATTTTGAAATATGACCAGGTCTAGTCTTAGAAATTGGTGGTGACTTACACTTACAGTTCAGAGCTTCCATGTGGATGAATGAGGAATATTTCATAAATCATAAAGCAGAAGCTGTTCCTGATCATTCTTTCCAGCTTGCCATCTTAGCATGGCAATTATTTTGTGTGTATGCCCTGAACAGATATTTAAATCAAGAAGCAGAGAAGGGAGTAGAGACTCATGTGATTGAACAATAGTTATATTCCTTTGTTCAAGTTTTGGCTCCTTTGAGCTGAGGTATGTTTCCTAAATATGGCACAGAATCAATTGTCACATTTTCTTAGAGAGTTATAGTACCATTAAAACAAAATAAATCGAAAAACTAGTCAGTGCCTTCTTATTTGTTGTGATTTATTTTTCCAGTTTTATAAATTAAGCACCACAGTAAAATCCACCCTGACTTCTAAGTGATGGGCAGATGAAACTGAACTATAATTTAACTTCCACAGTTTTAAAATGTGTTTTATTTCCCAGAGAGAAAATATAGCTCTGGAATTGGTATTTTCTTTCTTTTTCTTATGAGCTGATTGATTAAGACCTTTTCAATCGACATGATTTAATAGACTATCCTTTTATTGTCTGTGTTTACAATGAATTTATTCATTAAATATTTATTGAACATCCACAACGTGCTAGTCTTCCTGCTAGATAGTGCATTAATTTCCTATCACTCATGTAACAAATTGCCACAACCTTAAAACAATACCATTTTTTCTTAAACGTCCAGGAGTCAAAAGTCTGAAATGAGTTTTACAGGGCTAAAATCAAGCTGCCAGCACAGCTAGTTCCTTCTGAAGGCTGCAAGGAAGACTCCGTGTCTTGTTTCTTCTACTTCTAGAGGCTGCTGGCATTGCTTCATCCGTTGCTACATTCCTCCAGTCTGTCCTATCTGTCATCAGACTCCTATTACTCATTCTGCTGTCCTGCATCCCATTTGTAAGGATTACTATGGTTAAATCAGACCTACCTGGATAATCCAGTGTAATCTCCACATCTCAAGATATTTAACTTAATTGCATCTGCAAAATCCATTTTTCCTTATAAGGTAGTATTTACAGCTTTTGAGGAGTAGGAAATGAAGATATCTTTTTCTAAAGAGGGCCACTTTATTAACACATTTAACTACAGTGCTTTATAAGAAATCCTTGTGAAATATGAGGTCAGAAGAGAGAAGAGTTATATACAACTGAGGACACAGTAAATGTTTACTAAAGGGGATGGCTGAGCTGGAATTTGAAGTATGGGGATATTTGGGGCTGAAGTGATGCTAATTGAGATGTTTTTGAATACTTTCTAAGAGACAGGGCACTTTGGTAAGTGCTTTACGAATTCCTTCATTTGTTATAAGTGCCTCATATTGTAGGAATTACTTTTATTCCATTGTGGTTATCAGGGGATAGGGAGATTTGCCCCAATTTACACAGTTCATGAGTGGGCATGCTCTGCTGCAGGCGATCCAGGATGAGGTAATAGGAATGGTAAGGGCAAGGACATAGAGGAAAATGGAAAATGACCTTACTTCCTCCACCCCCTACACCCATCACAATGGCTCCATGTAATAAATACAAGTCTCAAGGCCCGTGGGCAGAGAAGTTACCTTGTGCAACAAGAAATGTGGAGATTAGAGACATCAGACATGAATGAGTGACTTCACTTTCACTTTTCACTTTCATGCATTGGAGAAGGAAATGGCAACCCACTCCAGTGTTCTTGCCTGGAGAATCCCAGGGACGGGAGAGCCTGGTGGGCTGCCATCTATGGGGTCGCACAGAGTCGGACATGACTGAAGCGACTTAGCAGCAGTAGCAGCAGCAGAGACATAGGAAAGCTAATGTATCCCGAAACTCTTAAAAAGAACTCTGCTTTTGTTTTTTTTTCAGTTAATAAAAAAAAGCGTCATCTAGAAAACATTCATCTGGCATAACAACCTTTGTACTACAGTGTGACTTTAGTTAGCAATGTTGTGTTGCATACTTGAAATTTGATTAAGAGGGAAATACTTCAGTGTTCTCACAGGAAAGAAAGAGGAAGGAAGAGGGAAAGAAAGAAAAGGAAAATAGTGACTATGATGTGATGGATATTTTAATTAGCTTGATTATGGTGATTATTTCACAATGTATACATATATCAAAATCAAATGATATACCTCGAGCATGTATAATTTTATTTGTCGATCACACTTCAGTAAAACTGGGAAGAAAAAGTGACTTCTAAGATTGGGTAGAATTCCTTTTGCTGAGCCATGGAGCCTCTAACACATGGGTCAAAAGCATCCTCATTTTAGAGGAAAGTCTGGTACCAGTCCTGCTAGTAGATGATTGGAAAGTGATCAGAAGGAAACTGAAACAAACTGAAACAAACACACGGCTGTACCCACAGAATTATAACTAATGGGAAGATGGCAGCATAACTTGCAACCTCTAAAATTATGATGTGAATCTTTAGTCAAGGAAAGGTGCAATATCTTGTTAATTGGAAACAATAGGTCACAGTCTCACAGTACTCCAGTTCAGTCCAGTCACTCAGTCGTGTCAGACTGTTTGTGACCCCATGTACTGCAGCATGCTAGGTTTCCCTGTCTATCACAAGCAGCTGGAGCTTCCTCGAACTCATGTCCTTTGAGTTGGTGACGTCATCCAACAATCTCATCCTCTGCCGTCCCCTTCTCCTCCTGCCTTCAGTCTTTCCCAGCATCAGGGTCTTTTCCAAGGAGTCAGTTCTTCGCTTCAGGTGGCCACAGTATGAGAGTTTCAGCTTCAGCATCAGTCCTTCCAAAGAATATTCAGGACTGATTTCCTTGAGCATTGACTGGTTGGATCTCCTTGCAGTTCAAGGGATCAAGAGTCTTTTCGAACACCACAGTTCAAAAACACAAATTCTTCGGCATTCAACTTTCTTTATGGTCCAACTCTCACATCCATACATGACTACTGGAAAAACCATAGCTTTGACTAGACAGATCTTTGTTGGAAAAGTAAAGTCTCTGCTTTTTAATATGCTGTCTAGATTGGCCATAGCTTTTCTTCCAAGGAGGAGCAGGCGCCTTTTAATTTCATGGCTGCAGTCACCATCTTCAGTGATTTTGGAGCCCAAGAAAATAAAGTCTGTCACTGTTTCCATTGTTTCCCCATCTATTTGCCATGAAGTGATGGGATCAGATGCCATGATCTTAGTTTTCTGAATGCTGAGTTTTAAACCAGCTTTTTCACTCTCTTTCACTTTCATCGAGAGGTTCTTCAATTCCTCTTCACTTTCTGCCAAAAGAATGGTGTCCTCTGCGTATCTAAGGTTATTGATATTTCTCCCAGAAATCTTGATTCCATCTTGTGCTTCACCCAGCCTGGCATTTTGCATAATATACTCTGCATATAAGTTAAATAAGCAGGGTGAGAGTATACAGCCTTGATGTACTCCTTTCCCTATTTGGAACCAGTCTGTTGTTCCATGTCCGGTTCTAACTGTTGCTTCTTATAGCAACATAACACTTCAGTTTTGTCTAAAAATATGAATACAGTACATTGGATAAATGCTGAGAGAACAAACAAGCATTAGCTTTGGTTATATTTGCTTGTTGAAAGTTTAAATGATTTCTATTTGTTTTCTGTTTGTTTTCCTTTAGTTCTATCCTTACTGCCCACCCCACCTGAACACAAATTTTATTTGTAGTTAAAAAAGAAAAAAAAAAGATGTCAATAAAGAACTTTTGAAAGAGAGCTTAACATTCTTATTCCCCTCTACATCACCCCAAATGTTGAAAATAATTTATTGTATTATCTCAGGGATGTTCCTGGGGCCTCAAAGAAAAAGAAAAGAAAAGAAAGAAAGAAATGAATGTTCCAGAGTGGAGAAGTGTGAACATGCAAATGTTTGAGAAAACAAATTAGGTTTTGCAGCTTTTCCTCACACTGACTTGTTTCTCAGTGGGATGATTACAACAATGATGTAGGAAGAAAAAATAGTTCAATTATACTTAATTAGTTCCAGTGGCTGTTGGCTATTTTAGCCCTCATTTATGAATATTATTAGCAGGCAGACTGAATCTTGTGTTGCAACCTATGTAAAACAGGTTTATTTTCTTTTCTTCACTTGCTTATTTTTTTTTTTATTCTTTGTTTGCTTTCCTTTTCCTTGGCAAACACTGCCAGAGTAATAGATTAAATTACTGTTAAGCCTATTTTATGAGATATTATCTTAGCAGGTCCTATAAGATAGTAATAAAGAGAAAATTCAATAATATTGGCATGATAAAGTGAAAACTATTAATAAGTAGAAAGAGTTCATCATAGTCATTAGATCTGAATGTTGGAAAGAAGCACAGTATGATAGAGGTTGGCAAAATTGCATTACGAAGTCATTTAATTTCTATATGGATTTTTTTTTTAGTAAGTAATTAATATAAATAGTTCTGACTGGTTTTAGAAACCATGGATACTGACAAAAATAAAGGAGTAGATGATGGGAAGCAGATGGATCATTTAATTTATTTCTCAATTACAGTTGACATATCAGGCACAGAAACCTGCAAGTCATCTATTTCTTTATGGCCCATTCTGCAGCTGTGTTTATTGTCATAACAAATAAATACATTATCTCATTAATGGAACGCTGAATATTTTTTATTCCAAAAAGCACATTCAAATACAATGCTTCTTCTACAAAAGGAGCACAAAATGGGGGGAGGGAGAGGGTATTTGCCCAACTGATTGCTGCAGAGGAGTGGGGCCTGTGTGGAGTGAAGGTTTCAGAAAACAAGATGTAGTCACAGCGAAGTGTAACCTGTTCTCATTTAGATATGATCTACTAGTCATTCTCAGAGAGCCATGCTATCAAACAGAGTCACACTTGTAAATCTTTATGCATTTCCTAGTTAATGCATATTGTATCTGAGATGCAGATGGATAATAAACTTTATTACAGTACATTTTAGAGTGTCTTTTCAACTAGAAGTGCCAGAAAGACGGGAGGAAATATCAGAGCCTACTTCTAGTGCTGTATTTAATGTTGTAAAAACAATATACGTTGGATTAGGAACAAATAGGTGCTTTATTCTCAAGTGAACAGATGGACTGTTACAGTCTAACGGTTTCCCCACTAGAATAGTACAGTTTCTGGTGGGTTTTGTTTGGAGTGGTTGCTAAAGATTGACTCTAAGGATCAAAAAGCATACAATTTTTGATTACTTATTGTTTCTTCACTTTGGATTAGGAACTCATCTGGTCTATAAGTATTCAATATTGGTAAGGATTATAAAAAATGGGAATGTAATTATTGAAAACACAATCCTTGGTTTTATTTGAACCTATAACCCATCAATTAACCCCATTCATTAATTCTCTTGATTATATATCCTTTGTTATCTGACCAAATTGGTCACCTTTATTCAACAGTTGTATCCACTAAAAATACATGCAATCCAAATCTTGGGAATATTATATTTAATATACATATTCATAGAGATCTATATACAAATCTAAGTTTTTCACATTTTACTTTTATGACCTTAGATTATTGATCTATTATGTTGATGCAAAGGTAAGTGTGATTTTACATTGCTGAAATTTGCCATTTGATATCAGAATACATTCTTAAATAAATGTGGTTATGTTACACTTCATTTTAATGTGCATTTCTTGCTTTATGTATTTTTGCTAATGACTTATTGTGCTGTGCTGTGCTGTGCTGTGCTTAGTCAGTCAGTCGTGTCAGACTCTCTGAGACCCCATGGACTGTAGCCCACCAGGCTCCTCTGAGCATGGGGATTCTCCAGGCAAGAATACTGGAAAGGGTTGCCCTACCCTCCTCCAGGGGTGCCCTGCCCTCCTCCAGGGGATCTTCCCAACCCAGGGATCAAATCCAGGTCTCCTGCACTGCAGGGGGATTCTTTACCATCTGAGCCACCTGGGAAACCCAAGAATACTGGAGTAGGTAGCCTATCCCTTCTCCGGGGGATCTTCCCGACCAGGGTCTCCTGCACTGCAGATGGATTCTTTACCAGCTGAGCTACCAGGGAAGCCCAATGACTTATTACTTACTGTTTATTTTATATTTATTTTACACTATAGAAATGATGTTAGACCAAAAGCAAATTTGAGCAGTTTTTTTTTTTTTTTAACGTTCAGAATGGGTGGTAAAGCAGCAAAGACAACTCTCAATATCATCAATACATTTAGCCCAGGAACTGATTATTAATAAACTTTGCAAAGGAGATGAGAGCCTTGGAGATGATGAGTGTAATGACTGGCCATTGGAAGTTGACAATAATCAACTGAAAGCAATCTTCAAAGCTGATCGTCTAACAACTGCATGAGAAGTTGCTAGAGAACTTAATGTTGACCATTCTGTGGTCATTCAACATTGAAGCAAATAGAAAAGGTGAAAAAGCTCAATAAGTGGTGCCTCATGAACTGACTGAAAACAAAAATCAATCATCCTTTTGAAGTGTCATCTTATTTTACTCCTTGCAACAACAACAATTTCTTATTTCAATTGTGATGTGTGACGAAAAGTGGATTTTATATGACAACTGGCAATGAACAGCTCAGTGGTTGGACCAAGAAGAAGCTGTAAAGCATTTCCTAAAGCCAAACTTGCACCAGGAAAAAGGTCATGGTCACTATTTGGTCGTCTGCTGCCAGTCTGATCCATTATGACTTTCTGAATCTTGATGAAACAATTATATATCAGCAAATCAATGAGATGCACTGAAAACTGCAATGCCTGGAGCTGGCATTGGTCAACAGAATGGGCCCAATTCTTCTCTGCAAAAACACCCGACCACACATTGCACAATCAATGCTTCAGAAGTTGAAGAAATTGGGCTACAAAGTTTTGCCTCATCTGCCATATTCACTTGATTTTTCATTGACCAACTACCACTTCTTTAAGCATCTCAACAACTTTTTACAGAGAAAACACTTCCACAGCCAGCAGGAGGCAGAAAGTGCTTTTTAAGAGTTTGTCGAATCCTGAAGTGCAGATTTTCACACCACAGGAATAGACAAAGTCATTTATCACTGGCAAACATGTGTTGGTTGTAATGCTTCCTATTTTGATTAATAAAGATGTGTTTGAGCCTAGTCAAACAATAACAAATAATATCATAAATTAATACCTCTGGCCCTCAGTTTTCTAATCTAAAACATAGGGATGATAAGAGTATTTCATTGTCTTGTGACATTAAATGAGAGAATTCCTGTGAAAAATTAGAAAAATGCCTAGCCCAGAGTAGGCACTAAAATTACTGCTTTAATATTATAATATATATGACTACATCATAACATGTTCATATTGTATACTGTTATAATCTTTGGTATATAATGAAAAACATAAAATACTCCACTAAGGTGGGGGAATTTATTATATGTGTTGTATATCAGGTTTCTCAGTATGTAAGTTTTGAGCTTTGTGTTGGATGAATTCTTAAAGCAGACTATTTGTATACCAGTTTAGAATATAGAAAAAATGACTCATGTTCCAATAAAGCATGCTAATCCAATAAAACATAACTTCAAATACCTTGCATCTCCATATAAAGCTAAGGTACAAGCCTAATGTACAAACCCTAAAGCTTCAGAAAGATTTCCAATGAATGGGCTAAAATTAAAACTTTGCTCTAATGATAAATTCCCTCAAGTCAATTGAGGGAAGGTGGTTTGGATGCCAGCATATTCGAAAATCTGCATATCGATTATACAACCTATCACACATATACACACATGCAGAATTCTGGGGTCTATGCAGTTTTGGAGATTTAGTGTTGCCTGGCTGCAGTGTTCTCATCCCAGAATACTTCCTAATAGTGTGTGTATTTTATCTTTCAATGAGTCTATAACAGAGAGAAAAGCTGACTAGAGAAGAGAAAGGAAAAGTTAGCACAGGAGAGAGATTGGGTCTGATTCTGATTTTTAGGGTGCAAATAGAAGTGGAAACAATGGAAACATTGACAGACTTTATTTTCTTGGGCTCCAAAATTACTATGGACAGTGGCTACAGCCATGAAATTAAAAGATGCTTGCTCCTTGGAAGAAAAGCAATGACTAACCTAGACAGTGTATTAAAAAGCAGAAAGATTACTTTGCTTACAAAAGTCTGTGTAGTCCAAGTTTTTCCAATAAGTCATGTTCGGATATGAGAGCTGGACAACAAAAAGGCTGAGTGCCAAAGAATTGGTGCCTTTGAATTGGTGCTGGAGAAGACTCTTGAGAGTCCCTTGGACAGCAAGGAAATCAAACCAGTCAATCCTAAAGGAAATCAATCCTGAATATTCATTGGAAGGACTGATGCTGAAGCTGAAGCCCCAATTCTTTGGCCACCTAATGCAAAGAGCTGACTCATTGAAAAACACCTGATGCTGGGAAAGATTGAAGACAGGAGGAGAAGGGGATGACAGAAGATAAGATGGTTGGGTGGCATCACCAACTCAATGGACATGCATTTGAGCAAACTCTGAGATATGATGAAGGACAGGGAAGCCTTGCATGCTGCAGTCCAAGGGGTCTCAAAGAATCAAACATGACTGAGTGACTGAACAACAACTAAATTTGAAATCATAAGAAGCCTAATTTTGTAAAATTATTAGGTTCTTGGTATTTTAAAAATACAGATATCTTACTTATAAATGTTCTGCTGCTAAGTTGCTTCAGTCGTGTCCAACTCTGTGTGACCCCATAGACGGCAGCCCACCAGGCTCCCCCTTCCCTGGGATTCTCCAGGCCAGAACACTGGAGTGGGTTACCATTTCCCTCTCCAATGCATGAAAGTGAAAAGTGAAAGTCAAGTCACTCAGCCGTGTCCGACTCTTTGCGACCCCATGGACTGTAGCCCACCAGGCTCCTCCATCCATGGGATTTTCCAGGCAAGAGTACTGGAGTGGGGTGCCATTGCCTTCTCCATCAATGTTCTGAAAGAACTATTTTAAAATAGGTAACTATCAACAGATGCGCCTAAGACCAACATTGGTTTGATGCTAAGATATAGGGTAGACATGAAATCTTTTGTGGAACACATGTGTTCTGTTGTTCTGGACAAGCAGGGATCTGTAATTGTGTTGGTTCTATAACATCAACAAGTATCTCACACTAGTTACGACTTTGCAGGCAGCTGTCTACAGAGATTAAACCAATTACATCTCAGAGAAAGGGGCTGGAAACTCCAGCCTTGCCTTTAATTGGCATAATATTGTTTCCAAACATCTTTTCCCAATGCCCCCTAAGTATTTGAGAAACAAAGTAATTTCAGTGAAATGAAACAGGAAGACAAATACAGATACCTCTGTTATACCATCAGTTCAAAATTATTTTCAAATAGTACTTAATTTTATCATTTTCATCTGTACATTCCTACCATTTTAGTTTATTAATTTTATTCTAAACTGTACATGGCTGATAGCCTAGTGCAGTGTCTCCAGGGGAGAATTATTTTGTGAGAGGAAAAACCCAACAATGCTGGGATTATAAGTATACAGCTTCTGTGTTTACTTAAGCATTGGAATGTCATACCAGTGAAACAAAAACAGAAATGGAATCCTTTGTGTGTGTGTAATTGGAGACCTGGATATTGGAGAGACTTGGAAGGGATCACATTTGGCAATCAATGGCTGGGGCTGGTATTTAAAGAAAGTCCACACATTCATTAAAATCACTGAACAAAAATCTCAGCTTCATATGAATAGACATAGTGTTTTTCCTATTTCATTTTTAATATATTTAAGAGAGGAAAAAAAATCTCACTTCATCACTGACAGTTCCATCAAAGCACTTTTGACTTACAATTGGCATGCAAATGCCTGGGTAAATTGTTCTGCAGATTCATTACTGTTCAGAGCAAAGGAACATCCCCAGGGAGACACAGCAGAATCACTGACCTGCACCGTATTAAACCCCTATAATCCAGAATTAGAAACTGCCTTGAAATAAAAGATTGGGTGAGGAAGGTGGGGAGAGAGTATAGAGTTTTTGCTATAGATGTGCAAGTGAGGGCCAGTGGCAAACCTTGGCTCTATTTTTGATCTTGGATTCTCCAGATCTGCCCCCAGCCTCTCTTCAGCTCTATGTCTTACCCAAATATTTCTTTAACTCCATTTCAATTTTATAGTAATAATAATGAATTATAGTTTCCTGAAGTATAAATTCTTGTTGTTTCTTACCCATAGCATTCCTTTTGTCGCCACTGTACACATAGATCAGACAAGCCAATAGCTAGTCATACCAGTTACAGCACATTAAGGTCATATTACTCATGTAAACTCATCTTATATAAACTCAGAAAGTCTCCAACCCCTCTATCTGAATGTAGCTATATTGTATTGCATATCCATCAGCTTTTAATATCTTAAGTGGAGCCAGAATTCTCATATCATTTTCATAAGCTTACTCTATGAGATATTTAAGGTTTATACATGTAAAAACCATTCCAAACATCAATCAACAAATACTAATGCTTCCTTCTAAGAGAAAGACATAGTGTTAATCTCCAAAAGACTTAAAAATAGCATCTCTGTTTTCATGGAGCTTACAGAACACAAGGGGTAACAGGACAACCATAACAAACCAGTTCTATCAGTTGGAAAATTAGGAACTAAGAACTCACAGTATCTATTTATATACTGATTCAATGAATATTAATGGTTACCCTGACCTGGCCACTATGCTAGATTCTGCAACTACATTAATGAGTAAAACCCACAAGACTTTGCTTCCTTAAACTGCCAGTGTTTAATGAAGTGGCAAACATTTAACAGTCAATCAAATAAATCATGCAGTATCAAATTCTTTTTAAGGAAGAACTATAAGAACTATGGTACTATAAGTACTATGGTACTATAGGAACTATGATACTATAAGTACTATGGTACTATAAGTACTATGGCACTATAAGTACTATGGTACTATAAGTACTATGGCACTATAAGTACTATGGTACTATAAGTACTATAGCACTATAAGTACTATAGTACTATAAGTACTATGGTATTATGAGTACTATGGTACTATAAGTACTGTGGTACTATAAGTACTTTAGCACTATAAATACTATGGCACTATAAGTACTATGGTACTATAGTACTATAAGAACTATAAAGGAAAAAAACAAGAGGACTTAATTTATATTGGACTTTCAAGACACCCTGTCTGAAGATGTGAATTTACTTCTGAATATGGGAATAAATGAAGTGAGGTGGAAAGAAATGAATTCAAAATATTAGTTTAAACCCAGGAAAGACATGATATTGGTGCATTTAAAAACAGAATGCAGATGTATCATCCAGAGGAAGATAAATGTGATTAGATTTAAGAAGGTAGGCAGGGTTGTTATGGAAGAGATGAAGCTTCAGTCTTAATGGACTGCTACAGAAAGTATTCTTCCTGTGATGGAGTAAAAGAGTGTGACCCTCTCTATTGAGCAATGGTCGTGGTCCCAACAAATTTCATCGGTTATCATCATCCATACAGAAGTTATTTCCAAAGCCCCTTGGAAAAGCAAAATATGAAGTACAGTAAATCAAAATTTATCTTGACGGTCAGCTATCTGCTTAAATTGTTTCTTTGGTTTCCCACATGAAATAATATGGTTTCTGAGCATTCTTCAGTGCAGTTTTCCAGACATATTTTGGCATTTGGCACCTGGCTAGTTCCTGGATGCTCAGTGATAAAATCGGATTATGGGAAAAGTTTTTTCATAAAAATCCCTCCATGTCTTCCCCATACTGCAATTCTATTTCTCCCCCAATCCCTGTCCCATCCACATCAATATATGTATACCATTCCCTAGAGAGACTGCAGGAATTTGAATGGTTAAAGCTCAGAGATTGTACCATATGAACTGAATGAGTCATGGCTTTTGTCTCTTTGTTCTCTTTATTGCCCATAAAGACTGAAAATTCAGACAATATATTTGATTTCCTAGCCTACGTTGAGGTTAGCTGGTACCTAAAGTAGGTCAATTGGAGAAGGAAATGGCAACCCAATGCAGTATTCTTGCCTGGAGAATCCCATGGACAGAGGAGCCTGGCAGGCTACAGTCCACGGGGTTGCAAGAATTGGACACGACTCAGCAACTAAACCGCCACCACCAAAGTAGGTCAATGGGAGCTAGAATAGGTTAAAGAGTAAACACTAGGAGAGCTCAAATGTGGCAGAAGGTAAGATGGGAGAGGTAAGCAATCAATTTATGGAAGAAATGCATGAGAATATATTTCCCTTGCTCCCACTGAGCATAGACTTATGGGAGCATGCCTATATCAGTAACAGTTAGCTCAGATCCTGGAGGGCACAGACCTGGGGGTTGAAGCCAACAAGCTGAAGATGGCTAAGGAGAAAGATGGGAGCACTTGGTCATTGATGGTGCCAGTGTGATGCTTAATAAACAAACCCTGGGAAGACCCTCTATTTATTGCCTAGTGACAAAATAGATTTACATATTCTAATTCAATTTTAATTGGACTATTCCATTAATTACAGCTGAAATCTTTCTGATGAGTCCAATATATACTTTGTGGTTTCTTCACCCTACTGCCTCTTATACCATGTTTAATTTCCAACAATGCTGGAAGGAAGGTGATACATTCTTCTTAATTTCTAAGAGATGGAGGAAATTTTAGGGGTAATAAATGAAGCTGATCTGTGAAAAGTACAAGGAATGACTCAATTTTGAAGCATATATGAATTATATCTATTCTGAACTTAACATAAAACACACAATTTTGCTTAAGGTAGATTTAATATCAAGGAAAATGTGAGCACTAGAAAGGATTGGACAGGAAACCGCATGCCCTCTGAGATGTAAGCATGCTGCTGTTGCTAAGTTGTTGCATCCAACTCTTTGTCTTCCTATGGACTGCAGCATGCCAGGCTTCCCTGTCCCTCACTATCTCCCAGAGTTTTCTCTATTTTTATGTCCATTGAGTCAGTGGTACTATCTAACTATTTCATCCTCTGCCACTCTCTTCTCCTCCTACTCTCAGTCTGTCCCAGCATCAGGGTGTTTTCCAATGAATCAGCTCTTCTCGTACCAGGTAGCCAAAGTATTGGAGCTTCAGCTTCAGTATCAGTCCTCCCAATGAATATTCAGGCTTGATTTCCTTTAGAATTGACTGTTTTGATCTCCCTGCTGTCCAAGGGGCTCTCAAGAGTCTTCTCTAGTACTGCAATTCAAAAGCATCAATTTTTTTAGTGCTCAGCCTTCTTTCTGGTCCAACTATTATATCCATACATGACTACTGGTAAGACCATAGCTCTGACTACAGATATTTGTTGGCAAAGTGATATCTCTACTGTTCAATATGCTGTCTAGGTTTGTCATAGCTTTTCTTTCAAGGAGCAAGCATCTTTTAATTTCATAGCTGCAGTTGCCATCCACAGTAATTTTGGAGGCCAAGAAAATAATTCTGTCACTGTTTCCAATTTTTCCCCTTTTATTTGCCATGAAGTGATGGGATCAGATGCCATGATCTTAGTTTTTTGAATGTTGAGTTTAAACCAATCTTTTCACTCACCTCTTTCATCCTCATCAAGAGGCTCTTTAGTTCCTCTTCATGTTATGCCTTTAGCGTGGTATCATCTGCATATCTCAGGATATAAGGATACCCTATTACAAAATAATAGTCTAGAACCAACTCAAGGCTCTTTCAATTCTGACATTTGAGAAAGGCAGGCTCTAACACCTATAATTGGTCCTCTAGGTGGGCTGCAGTTAATATAAACATGGCTAAATTGGGAAGGGCTATTCATTGTCTCCTGACTCCTGTTAGCAACACTCAGTGGTCTAGGGAGCAACATTAAAACAATAATAGCCACATGACTAAATTGTGACTTTTGTGTTGGTTTAGTTACCTATTTGCCTCCAACTCATCTCCAGTACTCTTGCCTGGAAAATCCCATGGACGGAGGAGCCTGGTAGGCTGTAGTCCATGGGGTCGCTAAGAGTCGGACACGACTGAGCGACTTCACTTTCACTTTTCACTTTCCTGCATTGGAGAAGGAAATGGCAACCCACTCCAGTGTTCTTGCCTGGAGAATCCCAGGGACGGTGGGCTGCTGTCTATGGGGTCACACAGAGTCAGACACGACTGAAGGGACTTAGCAGCAGTGGCAGCATCTCTTATAAATAGTATTGAGATTAGTTGAAAGAAGGTAATTGCTTCTCCCAATATCCTGTAATAAACAGGTATCTTCCTCAGGGTAAATTCATGCACAGCTCCAGTAATACTTAAGAATTTGGGGAATTTAAAAATGACACATATGTTATCACTTGTTGCTTTTTGTTCACTAGAGAACGTTTTTAATTTGTTAAATTATTTTTCAAGTTGGCTTTTGCTTCACACTTACTGACCTCTGGGAATCTTACTGTAATCTATCTATTGGCTGTGGCTGACCATGTTGAATAGAATGATCTAGATTATTAGTTTGATATAAAATACAATGTGTATTGTATTTCTGAGAACATGGGCTGGTTACATGGAAATTACAGGAGTATAGTCAGTAAATTGGTCCCCACAAGAGCACTGTGTCCCCTGGGCTGGACTGCTGTTCTTAGTAGCAGGACTGGTTGCTTAACTGCTTTCCTCAGCATGTCAGGCTGAGGTTGAAAAACAAACAACATGTTTCAAAATGTCTTCTCTTCTAATTAAGTATGACAGAGTAATTTGCTTCAATCTTACACCAAGTCAGAGTTTGACAGTATTTTTTTCTTCTTATAATGTTAAGAAGAGCAAGTTAATAAAAGCATGGAATAAAAATATGTGTCCTTGAACAGTATTTTTTAAATGAGATGTCCAAATGATTTTTACAATTTTGCTGAACTCACTGTTATAAATATTAATTTTTTAAATTGACATCATCCTTATATTATCATTAATGAACTAAGGAAAATGAGGTCTAGATGCTAAAATCATTAGGCAATTATTCAGAGTTAGAGTGTCTTCTCCTAGGAAGAATTACGAAAGGTGAAGTGTCAGTGTTGGATGGAAACATATTTTATACATTCCTCAGTAATTGGGTAATCAGTGGAGTTATTTCTGATATTGGGAGTGCTGAGAATTCTTTACATAGACTATTAAGTAAAAGACTTCAAATCAACAACTAATATTATATCTTGACTGTGTTTTTGGGAATCAGCCCTCCTGCCTTACACACATCAAGCCAATTATAAAATTGAGATTACAGATATTTGCTACTCATGTATAAAAACACCTACCATTTACTGAGGAGAATTAGGTTCAATGCTTGAAATTTGTGATACTCCAAATAATCCTGTAGGAAGTTGAAATACTATCCATTTTGCAACTGTAGAGAATGAGGACCTAGGAATTTACAAATCATGTTCTGGAGGGGATTCAAATAGAGGTTTATTTTGTTATTTCACAACTAAGATTTTAACCCTCTGTGCAACTCAATGTGCACACCTCTGAGCGTGTATGCCTGCACACACACACACACACACACACACACACACACACACATATACATACACTCACACGTATATATGCAATTCAAGAAAGGTTGCTGTAGGACTGATGCCAACTACTGTGAATGAATGGAGAAATAATTTACTAATTAAGTAAATTAATAAGAGGCAAAGCCAATTGTTCCATTAAACTTCTCCTACCTTATTATAAAAGGATTTGGTGTCTGTCACAAAGAACAACTATAAGACACGACCGTAGGCTCCAACTTGAAAGCCTGAAAGCAAAATTATGAGGCACGTCCTATGTCCGGATAGAGATGCACTAAAAACTATCTAAAGAAATCCAGTGCAGACATGATCAGAGCATAATCCTATTAATATTTTCTTTAAAATACTTACTTTATAAATGTAGAAAATCATTTTAGATACAAACTTTGTAGTATGCACTTGTATACTCATTTCCCAATGAATTTTTAAAATGAATATGGTTCACAGGAAATATCATGCTTAATGATTTTTAACGCAAATATCTAAAACAATATAATCATATTTCATTTTAATGATATTATTAAAAGATACTATAAAGTTGGTTTGGGTAAGGAGTAAATTAAAAAGGACAATTGTAAAAGTAAATATGACAGTAAGAGTAAACAGGACCTGGATGAGCACTTAACACATGGTAGGTGCTAATTAAATATTTGACAGATGACTGAATAGCAATAGCAATAAAATGATAAGCTATTGCCTTGCAGTGTGTGAACATTTGCTATGGTGAAAATTTCACTGGGCATTAGCAAAATGTCAAAGTCTTGAGATTTTATTTAAGAAATAATATACGAAAAGATGTTTCTTTATGGGGAAAATAGAAAAACATCTTGCGTTTGAATCACATATAGAAATAATAGTTATTGTAAATAAGATTAAAAAATATCCCCAGTGGCTTGTTTTATTTTAGATTAGGATTTTGAACAAATAATCACTATGAAATTCTTCAAAAATAAGGAGTACCACCTATTCCTCAAAGATGATATACCCAAGGACAGAGAAATGCTTCCTTTTTTTTCCAATGAGTTTTAGATTTTTCATTTCATGAAATTATCTTAGTTAAAATTCCTTTCTTTTACTTCTATGTTCTAAAAATGAAAGCTACCTTTTTGAGTCTAAGACTCTCCTGGTTAAAAGTAATATTAAATTGAACTTTGAAAGACAGTGGGTGTTTTTTTTACACTGATTTTTTTTTTCTTTCAAAATATAAAAACAAAGAGGGGTTGGTTGAGACATATTCAGAATCAATATTATCTTAGTGGTGACTGCTCAATGACTTGTATAAAATAATTAGTCTTATTTAGAAGAACAGGAAGCACACAACAGAAAATATAGTTAAGATTTAATTTTAAAGTAAGACAGCATGATTGCCTCTCTGGCAGAATAACAGAAGACAATATTCAGCTCATCCTAGTTAAATTATTAAACTAATTTCCTTTTTACAAAATCATCAAAGTTTGAAGCAGAAAATGGAAGTGGATGTCCAAGTGTAACTTTTCTAGCCAGCAACCTGGTCAAAGAATTAAATTACTTTGGTTTAAATGCATTATATATGCATTGGGCTTATTATAGTCCAAATAAAAGACTTATTTATTTTTTCTGTTAAGAATAAAGTTTAGTATGAAATACAGAACAGAAATTTACTTAACTTTTGTTTAATTTTGTGCTATTCTCAAATCTGCAGGATTTTTTTCTTTTTTCTTTTTTAGATGATTCATAATAAGCTAATGAATCTAATTCCTTCCATTTGCATCAATGTTAACAACAGATGTTTGATGGAGTACTGGTTATATGCAAGGCACTATGCGTGCTAGGAATTGGTGCTAGCGGCTGCTGACCTCCCGAAAAAGACTAATTTGAAAGATGCAGTTATTTTCCAATTCCAGCAAAAGCAAAACTCTCTGACTTCTGCACCAGGAAACTGAGGCTCGTTCACTCTGACAGGACTGGCACTCTTAGATCCACTTAGAAGCTTTTTACCCAAATTAATGTATTAGGGAAATTATTGCCGCCCTTGCCTGAGTATTTACTTTTCAAATTATTCTTGCAAGGTCATTTTGGTTTCTGTGTAGTAGGAAAGGACTGTTTCTAAGTGGTAGGAGTTCAATATTTTTTCCTGGGCTTTTCCCTCAGGAGCAGGTAAGTCAGGTTCAATGCTCACCTCGTATTAGTTCATGTCCATTAGTGTGCCCCATGTCAGCACACACCTGCTAACAGTCCGTTATCATATATCAGCCCACCTCATGGTAAGGTGTGTTCCATTCTAGTGTATGTCCTATGAAAGTGAGAATCCTTATTAGTGGATATTAGTGTACTTGTCATATTATCCCTTATTAATGCATACCTCAGATTTGCATAAGTATCATTCCAGTATGTGTCCATGTTAATGCATGCCCCATGTTAGTTTACATATCAAGTTAGCACACAACCCATATAAACACATACATGCATGCTCAGTCACTCAGTTGTGTCCAACTCTTTGTGACCCCATGGACTGGAATCCACCAGACTGCTCTATCCATGAAGTTTTTCAGGCAATAGTACTGGAGTGGGTTGCTGGAGCCTGGTAGGCTATGGTCCATAGGATTGCAAAGAGTCATACACGACTGAGCAACTTCACTGGTTCACTAGGTTGCCGGTTCCTCCTCGAGGGCATCTTCCCTACCCGGGGAATGAACCCACCTCTCTTGTGTCTCATGCATTGGCAGGTGGATTCTTTACCACTCTGCCATTGGCAGGGGGCGGTGGCAGGGGGGCTTCAAAATTACTTTGGATGATGACTGCAGCCATAAAGTGAAAAGATGCTTGCTCCTTGGAAGAAAGCTATGACAAACCTAGACAGTGTATTTAAAAAGAGTGACATTACTTTGCCAACAAAGGTCCATCTAGTCAAAGCTATGGTTTTTCCAGTAGTCAGGTACAGATGTGAGACTTGGACCATAAATAAAGGCTGAGCACTCAAGAACTGATACTTTGGAAACGTGGTGCTGGAGAAGACTCTTGAGAGTCCTTTGGACTTCAAGGAGATCAAACCAGTCAATCCTAAAGGAAATCAACACTGAATATTCATCTGGAAGGACTGAGGCTGAAGCTGAAGCTCCAATACTTTGGCCACCTGATGGGAAGACCTGACTCATTGGAAAAGAACCTTATGCTGGGAAAGATTGAAGGAAAAAGGAGAAGGGGTTGGGAGAGGATAAGATGGTTAGATAGTTTCACTGCCTCAATGGACAGGAATTTGAGCAAACTCTGGGAGAGAGTGGAGTACAGAGGAACCTGGCCTGCTGCAGTTCATCGGGTTGCAAAGAGTCAGACACAACCAGCAACTGAACAGCAACATATAAACACACATCCTATTTACCATGTTAGTGCAAATCCCATTTTAGCACACATATTTCTCCACATTTAAGAATTGAGGTACAGAGGACCCAGAACTGGGGTTACTTCTAAGTGATGGCATTTGAGATATAGATTTCTTCTGTCTTTTCTCCTGCTTCTTTTTTTTTTTTTTTGGTAATTTCTATGATCTAGGTCTCGGATGGGCATTCTGGCAGGAAGGGAGATGATTGGAAAGAGGTGGAATCAGTAACCTTCTTTGTGTCCTTTTGGCCAGCATTATATTTTTGGCCTTTCTCTACTTACAAGACAGTCGAGGAATCTAGGGTTTTACCTTTTATAGACTCCTCAATAGGAAGAGGTAAGGGGAAAAGTGGGTGAAAAATAGAAATGTGTGACCAGTGTAGTGATGAGAATGTGTCAGTACAGTTGACCCTTGAGCACCGGGCATAGTGGGATGGTTAGTGGTGCCAACACTCTGCAGAGTAGAAAAATTATATTTTAAAAATGTGATCTCTATATATGCTTGATACCTTCCCATCCTCAGATCTTCATCTGACTCAACTAATCATGGATCCTGTAGTCTTAGTATTTACTATTTAAAAAATTCATGAATAAGTGGACCCATGATGTTCTAACCCATGTTCAAGAATCATCTGGACTCCCATATTTTATATGAAGAAGAGTTATATTAAGAAGTTATATTAAGAGTTTATGTTAAGAAGAGTTATCACTAAAAGCTCTGTGCAAGTTATTTACAACTTCTGGATTTTGAGTTTTTCCAGTAGTCATGTATGGATGTGAGAGTTGGATTATAAAGAAAGCTGAGCACCAAAGAATTGATGCTTTTGAGCTGTGGTGTTGGAAAAGCCTCTTGAGAGTCCCTTGAACTGCAAGGAGATCTAACCAGTCCATCCTAAAGGAAATCAATCCTGAATATTCATTGGAAGGACTGATGCTGAAGCTGAAACTCCAGTACTTTGGCCACCTGATGCAAAGAGCTGACTCATTTGAAAAGACTCTGATGCTGGGAAAGATTGAAGGCGGGGGGAGAAGGGGACGACAGAGGATGAGATGGTTAGATGGCATCACTGATTCAATGGACATGAGTTTGAGTAAACTCCAAGATTTGGTGATGGATAGAGAAGCCTGGTGTGTTGCAGTCCATGGGGTAGCAAAGAATCGGACATGACTAAGCAACTGAACTGAACTGAACTGAACATCTAATGTATTTCTTTTCAACTATGTAGGAGAGATTTTTTAATTAAGAAACTCAAATTATCTGAAAATTATATTGAGTTAGTAAAGCATCAGTAAACAATCACTACTTATGACATCTACAAGGTAAAGGGATTTGAGGGACCTAGGTTATATCCTTTATTTATTTAAGATTGATTTATTTCATTTTTCTAGGCCTAAAGTTTGATTTAGTCAATTTGGTAAATGCCATTACATTAAAGATAACTTTTTGAGATATCCTGGGTTTTCTACATTTCTCCAATGAACTTCCTGAAATCTGTTTCCCTCTCTAATATTTATTCTGGCATCCCTAAATGTCCTGTGTGGTTATACAAGCCTTCCCTGGGCAGACGAGTATGTATTGATGTGAGGCTGACTCTAAGAACTATATCACTCAAGGGAGGTGATTCTTCCATATTTATTAAATCAGCTTCCTGACATAGTTCTATGTTAGCATGGTAGATGTAGGATATTTGTAGTCACCACCTACTTTAACTTGGAGAAGGAGATGGCTACCCACTCCAGTGTTCTTGCCTGGAGAATTTAATGGACAGAGGAACCTGGTGGGCTACAGTCCATGGGAATGCAAAGAGTTGGACAGGACTGAGCGACTAACTCTCTACTTTAACTTTCACTTTAACTCACCTTGTGGAGTTTCAGGGACAAATTCAACCCTTAGCACTTCTCATTCTGATGTCTTACCCAGCTCCAGCTTTTGTTTTGTGTTATGTGCTCGTATATATGACCTTTGATTAAAAGTGGATTCTTAATGCTCCCTCCTGTCATCAGTGTGAATATCCAGAGGGATCTGAAGGTGTTGAGAAAGTAGCAGTATTAGGGAGTCTTTCACTGGCTTGGCCTTCTGGTATTTTAGACCTCCTTCGTATTGAAGATACTAACACAAAGGAGAAGCTCTTTTTACTCTTTAAAAACAGCATTAATAACGTGGAGAAGATTAATGAAAGATCAAAGAATGCACTTAATGTGCATTTAAAGACGTTAAAGTGAAATTGAAATTGTTAATCACTCAGTCATGTCCGACTCTTTTCAACCCTGTGGACTGTAGCCCATTAGGCTCCTCTGTCCATGGAAACAGTGACAAACTTTAATTTTCTTGCCATTTCCTTCTCCAATGCGTGAAAGTGAAAAGTGAAAGTGAAATCGCTCAGTCGTGTCTGACTCTTTGCCACCCCATGGACTGCAGCCCACCAGGCTCCTCCATCCATGGGATTTTCCAGGCAAAAGTACTGGAGTGGGGTGCCTTTGACTTCTCCGATTGCACACTTTAAACATATACAAATTTATTTGTCAATTATACCTCAGTAAAGCTCCATCATGGAGTATTTTCAAGCTTTAGGAGATTATTTGATTTATTTCAGGACAGAGGATCATTCTTACTCTTTTGGAAATGTTCTCTAACTCTGGAATCTTTAATGTCTTCTATTTCCAAATTAAAAAAATGTCTTTGAATTTTAAAGTTAAAATTCAAACATGAAAAAGCTTAACATCAACATTCCTGTGACATTTCTGTAACACTCTCTCCCCTTTCCAGTTTTGCTCTCCAGAGGAAAGTTCTTTTAAATGATTTAGAGATATTTATGTTGGTACTTCTAAATAATTTATGTACATTGATATGTTTTAATTTTCTTGGTTTGTTGAGCTTCCACATTATCTACTTATGTAGAATTATCACTGTGAAACACACCACTATATCTCGTCTTCCCCCTTCTCCTAGTAGAGTTGTGTCAAATGTTTTCTGTGTCTGTACTCAGTTGCTCAGTTGTGTCCAACTCTTTGTGACCCCATCAACTGTAGCCCACAAGGCTCCTCTGTCCATGAGACTTTCCAGGCAAGAATGCTTGAGTGGGTAGCTATTCCCTTATCCAGGAGATCTTCCCAAACCTGGGATTGAACCTACATCTCCTGTGTTTCCTGCATTGGCAGGCAAATTCTTTTATCACTGAGCCACCTGGGAAGCCCCATCAGATGTTTTAGTTAAAAGTGCAATCACCATTTAAACTGTTTTATAAATGGCTTATATTATAAATCTGTTGCTCAGATATATAGAGATATATTATATATCTGTTGCTCAGATATATATAGAGAGATATATTATATATCTGTTGCTCAGATATATATCTGTTGCTCAGATGTATAGATGTATAGAATGCCAGGGATGGGGGAGCCTGGTGGGCTGCTGTCTATGGGGTCGCACAGAGTCGGACATGCCTGAAGCAACTTAGCAGCAGCAGTAGCAGTTGCTCATCTGAATTTTTACGTGTCTGTTTTGTTGCATATCATCTGCTCACTAAATAGATGAATAATACCAAATAATCATGGGCTTCTTTGAGGGAATATTTGGGGTTTCCTAGAGTTAATAGTGATTGTTTTTTGCATGCATAGTCTATAGTGTGCTTAACATCGTTTACTGTTGTCACTAATAATATGTGGAGGTAAGTAGTTTTACTCTTGTTAGTTTCATTTTTGCTCCCATTTAACATGGTTAAATCTTTCAGAGAATCTGTAAATTCTTTTTTTTTTTTTTTAATAATATCCCTAGAACTTTCCCTCCTGAAGCTTACATTCACCGGCCATCGTATGTGTAACTCTTTTGCCTTACCCCCAGAGTTATTGTTTCCTGAAACTTGTTTTTTCCTTTTATTGGATTTATTCCCCACATTTTGTTGGGAAACAATCTCATTAACTTTTTCAGAAAAAAGTCTGGGAGAAAAAAAAATGAGTCATTGCATATTTTAAAAGGTTTTTGTTCTATCTTCATACTTGCTTGACATTTTGGCTGAACATATAATTCTAGTATACAGCGATTTTCCCTCATAATATTACTGAAGCTATGGATCTGATGCCTTTGACACCTCCAGCTGTTGTTGTGAACCCTGATGGTATTCCGGTCTTTGTACTATTTCAGCCACTGTGGAATATTTTACAGTCTGCTCTTTATATCCCTGGTGTTCTGAAATTCCAAAATATACTCCTAGCTTTGAATTTATTTTTATTCATTGTATTGAAATAATAGGTAACTCTTTCAATCTGGAAATTAGTGTCATTTCGTTTTCAGGAATTTGGAAAATATGGTAAAAGTATTGATTCCCACTATATTCACTGAAAACAAACACATTTGTTCACCCCCTTCTTGCTTCTTTGAGGCTCTGGGAACACTGTCATTTAACATAAACATGATGATTTCTAAACTCATGCCTCACTCCCCTCCACCTCATACCATGCTCAGTCCAAACTTCATGCGTTTTTCAGGCCCTTTCTTTTTCTTCCTTCCACTCATTCAAATTTTATTAGTCAACAGTGCTGAGCCCAAGTCCCAGGAGCTCTAGCAAGACCTCTGACAATTCTAACTTTCATGTGTCTATAATTTTGAATTTTGTTATCAACATCTCACATTTTAGCACCAAATTAAGTGCATGGCCATAGACATGAGGGACAGTAAAGTTATTAGTTTTCTGTTGTTGTTGTTATTGTTCAGTCACTGAGTTGTATCCAACTTTTTGCGACCCCATGGACTGCATCATAACAGGCCTCCCTGTCCTTCACTATCTCCCAGAGTTTGCTCAAATTTATGTCCTTTGAATCAATGATACCATCTAACCATTTCATCCTCTGTCATCCCCTTCTCCTCCTACCCTCAATCTTTCCCAGCCCCACTGTCTTTTCTAATGAATCAGCTCTTCTCATCTGGTGGCTAAGTATTGGAGCTTCAGCATCTGTCCTTCCCATGAATATTCAGGGTTGATTTCCTTTAGGATTGACTGGTTTGATCTCCTTGCAGTCCAAGGGACTCTCAAAAGTCTCCAGAACCACAATTCAAAAGCATCGTTCTTTAGTGCTCAGCCTTCTTTATGGTCTAACTTTCACATCCATACATGACTACTGGAACAACCATACAGTATTCTATACAGACCTTTGTCAGTAAAATGATGTCTTTGATTTTTGATACTAGCTTTCCTTTCAAGGAGTTTTTTTTTAACCAATTTCTTTCATTTAGTATCTCTCTTATTTTTTCCCTTTACTTTGAGGTCAAAATACTTTAGGTAACTTAAATAGCTTAGTAACTAATTATGATAATGTTGATAATAATTGTAATAGGTTAGAACTTAAGTTTTTAGAGAGAATCTAATATTGTTTCAAACATTTTCCCTTGATATCTTCTTCCACCACTTCATCTCCCAAATAAACTATACAAATTCTTTTCAATTTTCCCAATGTTACACCATTGTAAATTAGTAGGATATTTTCTTAGAGAAGGCAAAAAAGTTTTCTGAATGCTTTAAAAAAATAAATTTAGAAAGTGAAGCCCTTCCTTTCTCACAGTGTCTGAAATAAAAGCAGGCTCCAATGAAAAGGAACATGAATCAGTTTCCGTGTTCTCAATGCCCACTTTGTTATTTGCCATCTAGTCCAGTATATTAGATGCCATTAGCCGTATCTAAGCAGGCAGGAAAAAACTACTTCCATTAGATATTTTCACTCAGATGAGACTTTTTAGGTTTCTCTGTTCTACCTAATATGTGCATTTTAATTTATATATATTCTTAATAAGAGCTTTTCTTAGAAAACTCATCTCACAAAATTACCAATGTGCATTAATTTATATGTAATGACATATTTTAAAAATTCATCCAAATATTTCTTAGTCAAGGTCTTAAATAATCTACTTGTATTATTTTTAAATGTATTCAGTTGCATTTGTAATTATATAGAACATTTTTAGTAGTGGAATACACGATGTGATTGCAAACTTTCCAACTTCCTTTTCCAAGCACATTATCAGAAGAATCCATGACATACCAAAGAGTTTGCCTAAAACAGATACCACCTGGCTTCAAGAAGCCACCTGATGAAAACCTAGGAGAGGCAAAGTTCTGAAGGTTAAGGAAATCAAAGGCAAATATAACTAGATACCAGAAAGTGAGGTTGTGAGATGGGAAATAAAAGAAATTCTAATTTACATACAGTACTTTGGAGGACATATGTTCTGAGATAAAATGCCAACTGCCTGATTTTCATATTCATAGAAAATCTTCACTTTCAATGGTTTCATTTCAAAGGAATCTGCCAGGGATGAGGAAGGAGGTTAATTTTGACATATGAGTGGTAAAAATGAAATGTCAGATTTCTGGACATACCCTACTAAAAGTAAACTGATTGTTTCCCCCAAGACAGTGCTCACACTGTTTCACTGAGATGCCTACTCTCCGTTGAATCTAAGTAAACAAATAACTTGTATATAATCAATAAAGTGCAGCAGAAGGGACACTGCTTGACTCTTAGGTCTAGTGCAGCTTCTACCTGATTTGTTGGAACACCTGTCTTTGTTGCTTGGCTACCATGTAAAGAGTTTACCTACCCCAAAGCATCCATACTTTGAAGAAGCCAAGCCAAATAGAATTATCACATGTAAATTTTAAGGTTGGCAGTACTAATCTTTGAGTCATTCCTGTCATGTGAATGCATGTGAATTATCCCTTTGATGATTCTAGCCTCCAACTATAGCATCACCTCCAATTTCTGAGACTTCCCACCATAGGCCCTAGACATCATGAAGAAGAGTAAGGTACCCAACTGAATAATAATCAATTTCCCAACTTGTAGACTCTACCATAATAATAAAATGACTATTTTAAGCAAATGAGTTGAAGGGCTGTTAATTTGCTACAAATAAATTTAAACCAGAGAGAAATTTGTGACTTGCAGTTTAGAGCATATAAAAATTATATATGCACCACCATTGGACAAAGAATACAATAATTGGAGTGAAACAGGTGTGATTTCTTACTTGCTTTGTGAATTTATAAGTGAGTTTGTTGGAGATAGAGAATGTAAATAATAAACCAAAGAATGTTTGTTTGAACCAGTGTGTACTTTGAGCAGAATTTCACTTTATGTACTATTTCAAAGGCACTTCCCGGGTAGCTCAGTGGTAATGAATCACTGCAGGAGACACAAGAAATGTGAGTTCGACTTTTGGGTCAGGAAGATCCCCTGTGGTGGGACATGGCAACCCATTCCAGTACTCTTGCCTGGAAAATTCCATGGACAGAGGAGCCTGGCAGATTGCAGTCCATGGGGTCACATAGGGATGGACATGACTGAGCACGCATGAATGCACTATTTCAAAAAAGGATATGCAAATACCTTCCTTGATGCCATTTCTCTTTATATTCATCCTGTTAGCATATTTTGCCATTTTGAATCTTAATTTAAAAGTCCAGTTCCCAAGATTTTGTTCCACTTTCCACAGTGTCACAAAGAATGCTGCTGCTGCTGCTGCTGCTAAGTCGCTTCAGTCGTGTCCGACTCTGTGCGACCCCATAGACAAAGAATGTTAGGTTACAGAAATATTGCTAGACTCAGCATCACATGCTTACTGACAATGAATGCCACCCTTTGGAGATGTCCTTAGGAAGAATTAAGATTCCAAATTGTGCTGTTTATGAATTTTGTATTGCCTTTTGTCAGGAGACAGGACCTTTAATTAAACCTTGAGCTTTGACAGCAATGTGTTCTGCACCAGCCTGAATCTTGATCTCCACTGATGTGCTCTATTCTGTTTTACTCCACGTCAGTGGACAGTTTGTAGCTCACTTTTTTACAAGCATGTTTCATTTGAAGTTGGAATGGATGCTTCAAAGTACATGTGACATGGACTGGCATTTTTCCTATTTTTCTAAAGCATCTAACCTTGGAGATAGCGCTGCTTTTCCAAGGTTTCACAGCCAGTTAGTATCTCATTTAGGACTAGAACCCACAGTAAAGAACTTAAGAGGTAATTTAACAAACTTAATGGAGAACCCCTCCAGCACCAAATATTAGGTTAATAAACCAATAAGACATTTTCTTGTTCAAAAAGACTGAAAGCATGCTCCAGAAAAGAGACTTTGCAGTCAGCATGGTAAAAAAATACTGAGGTCTGACCCAAGCACAATGAAATTACAGAGCGGGAAGAAAATAATTTTGAGTTAAAAGGAAAAGCTGGAGTGTTTTTTAAATATTTATTTTTTATTGATTTATGATTGCTTTACAATATTGGTTTGATTTCTGTCACACATCAACATGAATTAACCATACATGTACATATGTCCCCTCCCTCTTGAGTCACCCTCCCACCTCTCACCTATTTCCACCCCTCTAAGTTATTACAGAGCCCCAGTTTGAGTCATATAGCAAATTCCCATTGGCTATCTATTTGCCTGTATTAGTGTATATGCTTCCATGCTACCTTCTCCATTCTAAGTCATTGAGGAGGAAAATTATGGTGTTGGCTATGAGCCAGAGGGGAGCCGTGCTCATGCTCAGTCACGCCCAACCTTTGAGACCACATGTTCTGAAGTCTCCCAGGCTTCTCTGTCCATGAAATTTCCCAGGCAAGAATACTGGAGTGAGTGGCCAATTCCTCCTCCAGGGAATCATCCTAACCCAGGGATCAAACCCATGTCTCCTGCATCCTCTGCATTACAGGCACATTCTTTAACACTAAGCCACCAGAAAAGCCCAGAGGGGAACAGAGGAGCATTTAAATGTGTTCCAGTCTCAGGGAAGAGAATGAGCAAGGACTCAAAGTGCCTAGCCTATTGAGGGGGCCAAAGGGCATTGCACATAACTAGAGTGGGGTCCAAAAACATGCCAGTAGGGATACAAGCAGGCTAATATACTGGTGTCCCTCTAGATCATTATAAATAAATAGATATCAGTGTAAGTATATGCACATACACCTGCAAATATTCATTCACTTTTTAAAGGGTGGTTTACTGTCAATTGAGATAAAGATAAGGAAAAAGATTATTGTGAAACTGTTTGGTTTCTACTATAGTGAAAAGGTCACCTCTACCCTAATTTTGGACTTCCCTGGTGGCTCAGATGGTAAAGCATCTGCTTACAATGAGGGAGACCTGGGTTCAGTCTCTGGGTCAGGAAGATCCCCTGGAGAAGGAAATGGCAACCCTCTCCAGTATTCTTGCCTGGAGAATCCCATAAACGGAGGAACTTGGTAGGCTACAGTCCATGAGGTTGCAAAGAGTTGGACATGACTGAGCGACTTCACTTCACCCTAATTTCACCTCTGGCTCATCTTTTGTTCCCTGGTTAGTGTCTCAGATTGAATCGTAATGATCAGATGATGAAATTTAGGGCTTGCATTTCAAATGTCTCAATGTGTAACCCAAATTGTCCAGCAAAATGTTACTTAATAGCCAGTATAAAGTTTCCCCAAATGAAATGTAGTCAGTGAAATATTTTCCTTATTGTAACAATTTGTGTACTGGTTTAGTATGCTGTTTAGTATAGATTAGTGTTCTGAGCAGCTAGTTTCCCAGCATGTCCCAGCATGTCCCTTTGGGCTGAAGCATGGGTGTGTGGCGGGGAATAGAAAGTGACAGAGGGGAAGGCTGAGGGCAAATGGTCTTGCGTGTCTGGTTACAACATTTGAGTAAATTCTTCAGCCCATTGAAAGGCTCAGGGAGGAGGGAGTTCCGTGTGTGTGTGTGTGTGTGTGTGTGTATGTGTGTGTGTGTGCACGCACGTGCCCTTGGGCACATGCTGGACCTCCTCTGGGTCTGGCTCTGATTCCTCCTCTGGAATTAGTTTTTAATGCCAAGAAAACAATCTCACTGCTCTTATTTAGTCTATAACTTAAGAGATAGTTTAAGCCAGGAAATAACCTAACAGACTGTTTAAAATCTTGATGCCACAAATTAACTGGTTTCCATTTTCTTTCAGCTTCATTATTAATTTTAGTTACCTTACCTTTAGAACCTTAGTTCCTCCTTCCTAACTCACCCTCGGTATCCTGGTCTCTCTATACTAAGCCCAGGACTCTTTTCATAATACATACAGATTCTAACTTTATTTTGTAATATGGAGACAAAGTTGTCTTTCCCTCATTGTCAATGTGCATGCGTGCATGCGTGTGTGTGTGTGTGTGTGAGCTCAGTTCAGTTCAGTTCAGTTGCTCAGTCATGTCCGACTCTTCGAGACCCCATGGACCACAGCACTCCAGGCCTCCTGGTCCATCATCAACTCCCAGAATTTATTCAAACTCATCTCCATTGAGACGGTGATGAAATTTAACCATCTCATCCTCTGTTGTCCCCTCTACTCCTGCCTTCAATCTTTCCCAGCATCAGGGTCTTTTCCAAGGTGTCAGCTTTTCACATCAGGTGACCAAAGTATTGGAGTTTCAGCTTCAACATCAGTCCTTCCAATTAACACTCAGGACTCATCTCCTTTAGAATGGAATGGTTGGATCTCCTTGCAGTCCAAGGGACTCTCAAGAGTCTTCTCTAACACCACAGTTCAAAAGCATCAATTCTTCTGCACTCAGCTTTATAATTCAACTCTCACATCTGTACATGACTACTGGAAAAACCATAGCCTCTACAAGACAGACCTTTGTTGGCAAGGTAATGTTTCTGCTTTTTAATATGCTGTCTAGGTTGGTCATAACTTTCCTTCCAAGGAGTAAGTGTAGTCATGCCCTACTCTCTGTGAACCCCATGGACTATAGCCTGCTAGGCTCTTCTGTCCATAGAATTTTCCAGGCAAGAATACTGGAGTGGGTTGTCATTTCCTTCCTAGGGATCTTCCCTACCCAGGGATTCAACTCATGTTTCTTACATCTCCTCCACTGACAAGCAGGTCCTTTACCACATTAAGTCATTAACTTGGCCAAAGTACTGTACTGTCTCAAAACACTTCTTGCGAAATGACCTGAGTGACCTAAAGTGACCATACCTCAAGTTGTTGTTGATCTCAGGACATAAGGTACACAGAGAACTAGCACAGTGAACATGCAACAGATGTTCCATAACAGGTGCTAATGAGAAGTTTCATCGGATGAGGTCAGGCAAAGCTGTGTCTCCATGTAGCTCTGCTCCTATTGTGACAAGCTAAAGGGATTTAAAGCCTTCAACAGCATGAGACTTCATTGAACACTGTTCCCCTATTAGATTTAATAGTCTGCTTTCTTTTGAACTGTTTTTTTTTTTTCCTGTAGAATACGTAGTGTCATTTCATTCTACCAAAAACTTTGAGCACATGATTTCAGTATTCAGCTGTAAATCTGAGGACAGAGAGTAACTCATGAATTTTGACCCCAGTTGCTTTCTGAGTCTAGAACCCAACATGGAAGCCACAGTGCATTTCACGTGGGCTGCATTTCAAATGGCACAGCACGTTTCAGTGATACAAAGTGCATATAAGTACAGTGCAGGCCGTGATTATGTAGAACGTGTTCCATAATTTTAACAAAGCCAGGTATTACCTTGGTGTCTACTTTCATGTATATCCATTCTATTTAAGTCAGCTAAAAGAGCAATCAAGTTTCAGTGAATAAAGCTACTGCCTTGGAGAATTGGAAAGTATTTTCTTCTCCGACGGTGCATTACTATATAATTTTCTGAGATATTGTTCATTCTAGGAACAAGATTGCTACATTATACAAGGCTGCTTTCAAATCCAAATAGGTTACGCCTAAGATTTTATGTTAATCACTTCTGTCATGTCCAACTTTTTGTGACCTCATTGACTGTAGCCCACCAGGCTCTTCTGTCCATGGGATTTCCCAGGGAAGAATACTGGAGTGGGTAGCCATTCACTTCTTCAGGGGATCTTCCAGACCCAGGCATCAAACATAGGTCTCTTGCATTGCAGGTGGATTCTTTACCATAGAGACATAAGAGATGCTGGTTTGATATCCTGGGTGGGGAAGATCCCCTTGAGGAGGGCATGACAACCCACTCTAGTATTCTTGCCTGAGAAATCCCATGGACATAGGAGCCTGGCAGGCTATAGTCTAAGGTGTCACACAGAGATGGACACAACTAAAGTGACTTAGCACACACATACATAGCAGACTTCATACATTACACAGGCTGCTTTCAAATCTAAATAGGTTACACCTAAGACTACAGGAAACCTGGGAGGTGCCTCTATAGTCTCTCTAAGCCTTGACTGGAAAGGAACTTTGAAATACCTTATTTTCATGATTTCCAACCTTATTTTAGCTGCTGATATTTTTTTTCCTCTCTAAATCAATCTTGGGAAATTAATTCAACACAAATAGTACATAAAACCCAAGTCTCTGATTAGAGATCCAGATTTTCAGCTTAGCATCTCCTGTTCCTAAATATGTGAATTTTTTTTAATGTGAAAAGTCACTTAACTTTTCTGAGCCTTATTTTTAATCTTTGAATGGGAAAAATAGTACCTGCCTTAGTTCACAGAGTGGTTGTAAAAAGCAAACAGGTAGCTTATGTATAAATACCTTTAAATTATCATATGTGTCTAAAATATTATCAAGGCATGAAAATGGAAGCCCAATAGTTAGCACATTTTAAAATTAATAAATTGTGGTATAATCCAGGAGTATTCTAAAAATGTAGAGAATGAAATATTCTTGGTAGTTTATGTAATGACTCTTTTCTGGATATTCTTTGCTGAACCCAAGAATTAGTATTTAGCATACTGGGGGCCTGGGGATAAGTATATGCTTTTTGCTGCAAGTAGAACAGAATGCTGTGCGTTTACTCTTTCCTAGATTATCTTCTTTCCACGCTCCTCTTTTGTCTAAGTTCTTCATTCTTTTTCCTTAGTGTTAGGACCCATACTGTTTCTCAGGATACATTGGGTACATTGCTCACAATTGCCCAGTAAGGCTGGGAATCACACAGTCAGGATTTCATTAGCATGGTTTGTGTCTCAGGAGTCAGAACCTTTCTGTTGTGAATTCTGACCCCTCCGGCAGCTGTTTTGTTTCTTCATAGAAAACACTCTACATCACGGCTTCCCTTGTGGCTCAGATGGTAAAGAATACATTATGGCACACTAAATGATCACCTGAAGTGATAAAATCTTACTGGGATCCATATCTCTGGAGACTGACAATTTACTAATAGAACACTGTAAATCTCTCTTCTCCCTTTCTTGCACATTTTGAATGGAAACCAAGTGTTCTGTGTAGGGAGAGGGAGAGAATCCTGAATGTGTTTAGTAGATACAGGAACATAGGAAGGGCTTATCTGTGAACAGTAGCTGTAACTTCCTGGGCTAAGATGTGTTTATCTGTTTTCAAACCTGGCGCACCTTCTTGGTCACTGTGAGGTGGGGCAGGAGGATAAGATACGCAAACCCACAGGCTTCCTTTTCTGATGAGAGTAAACTGTGTGCTCTAGAGGCAGCCCTGCTGCCTCCCGATGTCTCATGTCTCTGTACTGCCTCAAAAATCCAAAGTTTCTTATATGCATGCAGACATTCTGCTGCTCAGAGCAATAACCCAGTTATGCCAAAAGAGGTGGTAACAACAGCATTTCTGTGTCTTGGTCTTGCCCTTCTATTGTGATGGCTCATGAAGATACTGGCCTTCAGTCTATCTTTGGCATCAGCAGAAAACAACCATTTCCCATTCTGAAACAGGCATGATGACTGATTGGAGTAGGTATAAAAATCACTCTCTGCTTTATGATGTGTGGATTAATGAAAGTATTAAACCATTCTAATGATAGATAAGGAAATTATTTCCACTGTAGTTGGAAGAAATAAAACTGTTCAATCTTAAATTAAAGAGGTCTAAAACTTTGCAAGCTCATCAAAAGTGCATGAGCAACAAAGAGGTACAAGTTTATAACCCATTCTGGAGTACCTCAGGTTCTTAACATCCATCATTTTTCTGCTTCATTACTGTTGGTGTGCTTCTCAAAAGCTTCTGGGAAAACTAATTTTTGCAGAAAAGAATAAATAAATGTAGGTCAGGCTAATATGTTTTTTTCATAGGGAAATATAGGGATTTCCCCCCATTTTATTAACGATGCACAGTTAATTTTATTTCATTGACGCTGTTGCCTTTGTAACAGCTGGGTCCTAGCTTGAATGGCATAATCTACTACTCAAAGACAAAATCTGAACGTGGACAAAATCCAAACAATGTCATTCTTGAGAAGGTCACAATTTGTGTGCGTACCCCTTAAATTGGTGAGACTGAGTTTTGTTTGTAGAGTCAGCATAGGCTTGCAGAAAATAGGAATATAAAAAGTGGTGTCAGATATATGTATCAAGCATCTCCTGTGTAACACTTCTTCCTGTCAGTCCTTCATCTGATTTCAAAAAGAGTTACAGTCCCCAGTTTAACTCAGACTCTGACCAACTTTGCTCGAATTGCAGATCTGAGGGCACTTACCCTTTGCTTGATGATGCTGTGGCCTGGAAACTGATAGGAACTTGTTTAGCATTCATGCATGCACAATGAGCAAGTTCAGTCCATTAAGGACCATGGAACTACCTTAGCCACTGGGCGAGGAGCTTAGAAATATACACTTCCCTTTTCATTCCCTGGGCAAGAAATTTAGAGAGCCATTTCACATCTTCTCAAAAGTCATCGTGGGGTCAATCACCCTAACTGTAGCCAAATCAATAACTTGTCCTTGTATTGGCTTCATTTCATTTCCCCTGTGTCTCATACCTGCTCTATGAGGTTACATTAAAAATAAACTACATTCTCAGAAAGTTTTATCTCATGCTCAGCTTTAAGGGGAACCCATACTAAGACAGGGGTTTCCTGATAGCTCAGCTGCTAAAGAATTCATGTGCAATGCAGGAGACCCTTGTTTGATCCCTGGGTTGGGAAGACCCCCTGGAGGAGGGCATGGCAACCCACTCCAGTATTCTTGCCTGGAGACTCCAGAGGAACCTGGAGCACTACCGTCCATGGGGTTGCAAAGAGTTGAACATGACTGAGTGACTATGCATAGCACACAACACACACTAAGACAACATTTCTATTCTTTAAAAGATGTTAATGGATCACATGTGCTGTTCTCACTTCTCTCCTCACCACTAATGAATCACAGAATTCTTCCACGTTCAGTCAAGGAATGGCCTTACAAACCCTCTCATTATAAAGTCCAGATTTATCACTCATTTTTATTTGGCACATATTAACCTTCCTTGCCTTATGAGCCCTTCCTCTATTCCCATGTTAACATGTCTTCTGCCTCTCTTTCTGGAATCAGTTGATTTCTATAAGTGCATGAAGAACTAAGTCCTCCACCTGTCTCTCGTGTGTTTCATTGTAGATAATGTGCAGCAGGCGAGGCTACTCTTTAGCCCATTTCCCTTTCTTACTCAATGTCACTCAGTGGAATTTAGGATTCAATTTTCTGTCTCACAAAGTTTCAATCATTATTATATAGTCAGAGCTTTGATTGGGAGAAGGCAACGGCACCCCACTCCAATACTCTTACCTGGAAAATCCCATGGATGGAGGAGCCTGGTGGGCTGCAGTCCATGGGGTCGCTAAGAGTCAGACACGACTGAGGCGACTTAGCAGGAGCAGCAGCAACAGCAGCAGCAGAGCTTTGATTACAGTAGAAACTTCAAATGTCACCTCTGAAAAGAACATGTTTCTACCATTTAAAACCATTGCCCAAGACCATCTGCCTCCAAACCTAAATTAGGTCCACCTCTACACTAACATTCTCCCAGAGACACTGCATGTTTTAGTTCAAGACATTTTTTTTTAATCTTTGACCTCATCATTTTTGTCTCCAACTTACAAGCGTAGTATCCCAAAGTTTTCCATTTCTGTTTTGCCAAATAAGACTTCTGAGATGCTAAACATGTTTTGATTTCTTGACTCCAAATTATTTTCCTCTTTCATCTCTGAAACCCTGGAAGTTTGTCCTTTAAACTAAAACGTGTAAAAAGTACTTCCAGGGCTAAGAATGAGAAAACAGTATGGACATTCTGATACCTATTTTTCTCCAGTTATTTCAAAGCAGTGTGAAGGTGGCTTGTATCTCTGGATAATTATTATGTCCTCAATATTATCGCACATCAAACACCATAAATAATTGTTGATAGAAATTATTAATGGATAAATCAACAATGGATAATATCCATTAATTAATTAATATCCATTAATTATTAATGGATAAATTGAAAATGGCTGGAGGAAAGTCAATAATCTTGAAGAAATATCTTGACACAATGAAATGAAGAATCTAGGCAGTAGAGATGAGAGTTGTTCCTTAATCTCATATCCTGTAGGTTATTGTAAGTTTCTGAAATAGACCTTGAGAATTTCAATTAAAAAGAACATAAAGGGAAAAGCACATGTCTGAATGCTCTACACATGGGCGGGAGGAATGCTTTATGGGATATTACTCTTATCCAAACTTGCCACTTCTTGGTCCATGTTTTATTCTGGTTGTTGCTGCAGCTACAGGTACAGTCAGGTGTAAGCTGAGAGCACTTACGCTGAGCTGCTTGTTTCTATCCCAGACATTGCCACTGACTCTGAATTGGATACCTGTAGAAATCCACTCAACCATTTTGATGCATGTGCAAACCTAAACATCAGTTCAGTTCAGTTCAGTTCAGTCACTCAGTCGTGTCCGAATCTTTGTGACTCCATGAATTGCAGCACACCAGGCCTCCCTGTCCATCACCAACTCCCAGAGTTCACTCAGACTCACGTCCATCAAGTCAGTGATGCCATCCAGCCATCTCATCCTCTGTCGTCCCCTTCTCCTCCTGCCCCCAATCCCTCCCAGCATCAGTCTTTTCCAACGAGTCAACTCTTCTCATGAGGTGGCCAAAGTACTGGAGTACCTAAACATGGAAGGTATTTAATACCCCAGTGAAAATCCTGCCATCAATGATGAAGGAAACTAATACATAATAGTCCCTCTGTGTCCCTTTGTTGGAAAATCATGGTACTTTAGAAGATTCACAGTGAGGTTTGGTCAGTTACAATAAACTTAATAAGTCATACTTGAACTAGTTTTCTTTCCTTCTATTATTCGTGCTTCAGTTCAGTTCAGGTCAGTCGCTCAGTCTTAAAAGACCCCATCTCAAATTCCCTGGGATTCCTTCTAAAAACAAACTAAACAATATGCAAGTCTTCATCTGAGGCTTTAGTGGACTCTAATTTAAGATGGTTTGAATGAGAAGTGGCCTAGAAAACAGACCTTCAGGACAGGATTCTGAAACTGGATCATTCACAGTTCAGTGACACAAGGCTCCCAAATGCTGATAATAAGTGGATTGATGACACCATCTGGGATGTGAATCATCATGATAAACCAGATTGTCACTAGTGCTACATTATAATTAGATGACACAAGAAGGTAAGATACAAACAGAAGATATTAAGAAGAGGTGGCAAGACTACACCGAAGAACTATACAAAAAAGATCTTAAGGAATCAGATAACTGTGATGGTGATGACTCACATACAGCCAGACATCATGGAATGCAAAGCTAAGTTGGCCTTGGAAAATATCACTATGAACAAAGCTAGTGGAGGTGATGGAAATCCAGTTGAACTCTTTCAAATCCTAAAAGAAGATGCTGTGAAAGTGCTACACTCAATATGCCAGCAAATTTGGAACACTCAGCAGTGGCCACAGGATTGGAAAAAGTCAGTTTTCATTCCAATCCCAAAGAAAGGCAATGCCAAAGAATGCTCTTACTACCACACAATTGCACTCATCTCACATGCTAGCAGAATAATGTTCAAAATTCTCAAAGTCAGGCTTCAACAGTATGTGAACCATGAACTTCCAGATGTTCAAGCTGGTTTTAGAAAAGGCAGAGGAACCAGAGATCAAATTGCTACAATCTGTTGGATCATCAGAAAAGCAAGAGAGTTCCAGAAAACATCTATTTCTGCTTTATTGACTATGCCAAAGCCTTTGACTATGTGGATCACAACAAACTGTGGAAAATTCTTGAAGAGATAGGCATACCAGACCACCTGACCTACCTCCTGAGAAAACTTTATGCAGGTCAAGAAACAGAACTGGACATGGAACAACAAACTGGATCCAAATAGGGAAAGGAGTATGTCAAAGCTGTATATTGTCACCCTGCTAATTTAATTTATAGGCAGAGAATATCATGTGAAATTCCAGGCTGGATGAAGCACAAGCTGGAATCAAGATTGCTGGGCAAAATATCAATAACCTCATATATGCTGATGACACCACCTTTATGGAAGAAAGCAAAGAAGAAGTAAAGTGCCTCTTGATGAAAATGAACGAGGAGAGTGAAAAAATTGGCTTAAAACTCAACATTCAGAAATTGAAGATGATGGCATCTGGTCCCATCACTTCATGGCAAATAGACAGGGAAATAATGGAAATAGTTTAGTTCAGTTCAGTCACTCAGTCGTGGTCTGACTCTTTGTGATCCATGGACTGGAGTGCACCAGGCCTCCCTGTCCATCACCATCTCCCAGAGTTTACCCAAACTGATGTCCACTCAGTTGGTAATTCCATCCAACCATCTCATCCTTGGTGGTTCCTTTCTCCTCCCACCTTCAATCACTCCTAGCATTAAGGTCTTTTCAAATGAGTCAGTTTTGTGCATCACATGGCCAAAGTATTGGAGTTCAACTTCAACATCAGTCATTCCAATGAATATTCAGAACTGATTTCCTTTAGGATTGACTGTTCGGATCTCCTTGCAATCCAAGGGATTCTCAAGAGTCTTCTCCAACACCACAGATCAAAAGCATCAGTTCTTCAGCATTCAGCTTTATTATAGTCTAAATCTCACATCCATACGTGACTACTGTAAAAACCATAGCTTTGACTAGATACACATTTGTTGGCAAAGTAATTTCTCTGCTTTTATGCTGTCAAGGTTGGCCATAACTTTCCTTCCAAGAAGTAAGCATCTTTTAATTTCATGACTGCAGTCACCATCTGCAGTGATTTTGGAGCTCAAAAAAATAAAGTCTGTCACTATTTACACTGTTTCCCCATCTATTTGCCATGAAGTGATGGAACTGGATGCCATGATCTTAGTTTTCTGAATGTTGAGCTTTAAGCCAACTTTTTCACTCTCCTCTTTCACTTTCATCAAGAGGCTCTTTAGTTCTTCACTTTCTGCCATAAGGGTGGTGTCATCAGCATATATGAGGTTAGTGATATTTCTTCCAATAATCTTGATTCCAGCTTGAGTTTCATCCAGTCAAGCATTTCTCATGATGTTTTTGGCATATAAGTTAAATAAACAGGGTGACAATATACAGCCTTAACATACTACTTTCCCTATTTGGAACCAGTCTGTTGTTCCATGTCCAGTTCTAACTGTTTCTTCCTAACCTGCATACAGATTTCCCAAGATGCACATCAAATGTTCTGGTATTCCCATCTCTTTAGAAATTTTCCACAGTTTATTGTGATCCACATAGTCAAAGGCTTTGGCATAGTCAATAAAGCAGAAATAGATGTTTTTCTGGAACTTTCTTGCTTTTCTGATGATCCAACAGATTGTAGCAATTTGATCTCTGGTTCCTCTGCCTTTTCTATTTTATTTATTTATTTATTTATTTATTTTTTCTAATTTTATTTTATTTTTAAACTTTACATAATTGTATTAGTTTTGCCAAATATCAAAATGAATCCGCCACAGGTATACATGTGTTCCCCATCCCGAACCCTCCTCCCTCCTCCCTCCCCATACCATCCCTCTGGGCCGTCCCAGTGCACCAGCCCCAAGCATCCAGCATCATGCATCAAACCTGGACTGGCAACTCGTTTCCTACATGATATTTTACATGTTTCATTGCCATTCTCCCAAATCTTCCCACCCTCTCCCTCTCCCAGAGTCCATAAGACTGTTCTATACATCAGTGTCTCTTTTGCTGTCTCGTACACCGGGTTATTGTTACCATCTTTCTAAATTCCATATATATGCATTAGTATACTGTATTTATGTTTTTCCTTCTGGCTTACTTCACTCTGTATAATAGGCTCCAGTTTCATCCACCTCATTAGAACTGATTCAAATGTATTCTTTTTAATGGCTGAGTAATACTCCATTGTGTATATGTACCACAGCTTTCTTATCCATTCATCCTCTGCCTTTTCTAAAACCAGCTTGAACATCTGGAAGTTCATGGTTCACATACTGTTGAAGCCTGACTTTGAGAATTTTGAGCATTATTCTGCTAGCATGTGAGATGAGTGCAATTGTGTGGTAGTTTGAGCATTCTTTGGCATTGCCTTTCTTTGGGATTGGGATAAAAACTGACCTTTTCCAATCCCGTGGCCACTGCTGAGTGTTCCAAATTTGCTGGCATATTGAGTGTAGCACTTTCACAGCATCTTCTTTTAGGATTTGAAATAGCTCAACTGGAATTCCATCACCTCCACTAGCTTTGTTCGTAGTGATGCTTCCTAAGGACCACTTGACTTCGCATTCCAGGATGTCTGGCTGTGAGTGATCACACCATCACAGTTATCTGGATCATTAAGGTCATTTTTGTACAGTTCTTCGGTGTATTCTTGCCACCTCTTCTTAATATCTTATGCTGCTGTTAGGTCCATACCATTTCTGTCCTTTATCGAGCCCATCTTGCATGAAATGTTTCCTTGGTATCTCTAATTTTCTTAAAGAAATCTCTAGTCTTTCCTATTCTATTGTTTTCCTCTATTTTTTTGCCATGATCCCTGAGGAAGGCTTTCTTATCTCTCTTTGCTATTCTTTGGAACTCTGCGTTCAAATAGGTATATCTTTCATTTTCTCCTTTGCTTTTTGCTTCTCTTCTTTTCACAGCTATTGTAAGGCCTCCTCAGATAGCCATTTTGCTTTTATGCATTTGTTTTTCTTGGGGATGGTCTTAAACCAATGTCACGAACCTCCATCCATAGTTCATCAGGCACTCTTCCTATCAGATCTTAGTCCCTTAAATCCATTTCTCACTTCTGCTGTATAATCGTAAGGGATTTGATTTAGGTCATACCTGAATGGTCTAGTGGTTTTCCCTACTTTCTTCAATTTAAGTCTTAACTTGGCAATAAGGAGTTCATGATCTGAGCAACAGTTAGCTCCTGGTCTTGTTTTTGCTGACTGTATGAAGTGAAGTGAAGTGAAGTCGCTCAGTTGTGTCCAACTCTTTGAGACACCATGGATGGTAGCCTACCAGGCTCCATGATCCATGGGATTTTCCAGGCAAGAATACTGGAGTGGGCTGCCATTTCCGTCTCCAGGGGATCTTCCCAACCCAGGGATCGAACCTGGGTCTTCTGCATTGCAGACAGATGCTTTATCATCTGAGCCAGTATAGGGTTTCTCCATCTTTGGCTGCAAATAATGTAATCAATCTGGCTTCGGTGTTGACCATCTGGTGATGTCCATGTGTAGAGTCTTCTCTTGTGTTGTTGGAAGAGGGTGTTTCCTATGACCAGTGCATTCTCTTAGCAAAACTCTATTAGCCTTTGCCTTTCTTCATTCTGTATTCCAAGGCCAAATTTGCCTGTAACTCCAGGTGTTTCTTGACTTCCTACTGTTGTATTCCAGTCCCTTATAATGAAAAGGACATATCTTTTGGGGTGTTAGTTCTAAATGGCCTTGTAGGTCTTCATAGAAGATAAGAAATGGAAACAGTGAGAGGCTTTATTTTGGGGGCTCTGGAATCACTGCAGATGGTGACTGCAGCATGGAATTAAAAGATGCTTGCTTGACCAACGTATACAGCATATTAAAAAGTAGAGACATTGCTTTGCCAACAAAGGTCCATCTAGTCAAAGCTATGTTTTTTCCAGTAGTCTTGTATGGATGTGAGAGTTGTACTATAAAGAAAGCTAAGCACTGAAGTATTGATGTTTTTGAACTGTGGTGTTGGAGAAGACTCTTGAGAGTCCCTTGGACTGCTAGGAGATCCAACCAGTCAAACCTAAAGGAAAACAGTCCTGAATATTCATTGGAAGGACTGATGTTGAAGCTGAAACTCCAATACTTTGGCCACCTTAAGCGCAGAACTGACTCATTGGAAAAGACCCTGATGCTGTGAAAGATTGAAGGCAGGAGGAGAAGGGAACAACAAAGGATGAGATGGTTGGATTTCATCACTCAATGGACATAAGTTGGACTCAATGGACATGAGTTTGAGCAAGCTCCAGAAGTTGGTGCTGCACGGAAGCCGGCATGGTGCAGTCCTTAGGGTTGCAATGAGTCAGACACGACTGAGTGGACTGAACTGGACTGAACTAAACTGAAGAAGGTAAGGTATTATATTGAATGGTTATATTTAAACAATTATTAAAAGGTGAATCATTCATTTATAAATGTTTTAGAGTTGATCAACAGGTTTAGAAATCTTGAATAATGAATGTGACATGCTCAGAGTTACAACGCTATCAACTCATGGCATGCTATGAGACTTAGAGTGGCTCTATGGTAGTATTTAAATAGATATAGGACTCTGGCAGTGTCAGGGTGAGTGTGCTAAATATTAAGCCCAGGGTTTAGCTTTAAAGCTAGGAGAGCTACAAAGTAGAGTGGCAAAGCCTCAGTAAGTTTGGTACAATATAAACAAAATTATGGGAGGAAACTGAAATCTTTGAAAAAGGCATTTAATAGATCAGTATAAGACCCTGATGCTGGGAGGCCTTGGGGGCAAGAGGAGAAGGGGATGACTGAGGATGAGATGGCTGGATGGCATCACTGACTCAATGGACATGAGTTTGAGTAAGCTCTGGGAGTTGGTGATGGACAGGGAGGCCTGGCATGCTGTGATTCATGGGGTCACAAAGAGTGACTGAAATGAACTGAACTGATAAGTAAAGTAATGCCTATATTTTCCCCTAAGTAACATGTCCAGAGGAAGCAGCAATATACTTCACTTAAGAAGTGGCCTTGAGATACAGCCAGTAGTTCCCCTGTGCCAGATGCATAAAAAAATTGACATCTGCTGTTTTCAGTATTGGCCTCACCTTCCCTTATCACAGTCACACTGATAATATGATTATATTTCAACTCAGCCCAAATAGAGAAATGTAGTGCATATATTAGGAAAACACAGTTTATATCCTCCTCCCCCCACCCATAATGCAATATCTGCCTATTGTTTACTGGAAGAAAATAAGAGGAGCATGTGTTAGGATGAACCTTGAGGATGTTGGACCAATGAGGCTAAACAAAATGCTGGGCAGAAGATAGACATGAGAGCTGGTGAACAGAAGGCTCACTGCAGGTGTCAAAATGAAAAATTATGCTGTCACTGAGTTTTCAAAGAAAAACCAGTTTTCATGGATTGAAAGAAATACTGTGTCCCCTTTAGGAAGGATTCCAATGTCATTACCTGTACATACGATATATAATGCATTCATGCTAAGTCCCTTCAGTCATGACCCTTCAGTCATGACCAACTCTTTGTGATTGTATGGACCATAGCCCACCAAACTCTCCCATCCATGGGATTCTCCAGGCAAGAATACTGGAGTGGATTGCCATGCCCTCCTCCAGAGAACCTTCCCAACCCAGAGACTGAACCCATGTCTCATGTTTCCCTCATTGGCAGGCAGTTTCTGTACCCCTAGCTCCACCTGGGAATCCCATGATATATAGTAGTCTGTTGTTTTCTCTTAGGGATTTGTAGTCATTTACAGAAAACCTGTACTCTAGAGAAAGAACTATGCCCATCATTACTGATTGGCTTTTGGTAAGAAGTCTGAATTAATATTGAAATTAATGCTTTGGTACAACCAAAGTAGAATCCAATACAGTGTGGACTTACAGAAGTCAGATCACAACTGGAGTACTGGTAGGTTTAATGGATTTAAAAACACACCCTAGAACCTGAGTACCTAATTGGGATGTAGCCCTTGGCAAAACCCTACCATTGACTTCTTAGTGGAATACGAATAAGTCCTCCACACCTACTCAATGAGATGACTTCCCAAAGTAAAGTATCCACACAATAGCCCTCCTTTTAGGCTATGCTTTTTGAGGGGACTCTAGTCTGTGACCAATGCCTCAATGCATAAGACAGGTCTCCTTTCTAGATCTTCTGTTAGAAACTGTTGAGAAAGAGAACATCACTTAGTGCTAACCTTGGCACTATTTGCTGCACACTTGTACCTGCTGCACACCTTGCAGGGGATCTGCTCAAAAACAAAGCCATCACAGCATAAAAGCAGAATGGAAATACAGAAAGAAACTGGTTACTAATACAGCTATTTGACCATGGATTCAGACTTCTTTAGGTTTCACATATGGTTTGACCAAAATATTACATTGTGTTCTAAAGCCAATTTGAATTATACTTTTGTCACAAGCAACCCAGGTATTTATTTCTGAGTTGTCTGGGCCAATGGTGACATTCACTTATCAGGCCACAGTTGCTGAAATGTCCTATTTACAGTTAAACTTGGGCATGGAGGTAGCAATGTATATTTCAGCATATTAATGAGTGTCAAACACAGTCTTCTGTATCCACTAATTAAGAAGAGGTGGCAAGAATACACAGAAGAACTGTACAAAAAAGATCTTCATGACCAAGATAATCATGATGGTGTGATCACTCAACAAGAGCCAGACATCCTGGAATGTGAAGTCAAATGGGCTTTAGAAAGCATCACTATGAAGAAAGCTAGTGGAGGTGAAGGAATTTCAGCAGATCTATTTCAAATCCTGAAAGATGACGCTGTGAAAGTGCTGCACTCAATATGCCAGCAAATTCGGAAAACTCAGCAGTGGCCACAGGACTGGAAAAGGTCAGTTTTCATTCCAATCCCAAAGAAAGGCAATGCCAAAGAATGCTCAAACTACTGCACAATTGCACTCATCTCACATGCTAGTAAAGTAATGCTCAAAATTCTCCAAGCCAGGCTTCAGTAATACATTAAGCATGAACTTCCAGATGTTCAAGCTGGTTTTAGAAAAGGCAGAGGAACCAGAGATCAAATTGTCAACATCCGCTGGATCATGGAAAAAGCAAGAGAGTTCCAGAAAAACATCTATTTCTGCTTTATTGACTATGCCAAAGCCTTTGACTGTGTGGATCACAATAAACTGTGGAAAATTCTGAAAGAGATGGGAATACCAGATCACCTGACCTGCCTCTTGAGAAACCTATATGCAGGTCAGAAAGCAATAGTTAGAACTGGAAATGGAACAACAGACTGGTTCCAAATAGGAAAAGGAGTACATCAAGGCTGCATACTGTCACCCTGCTTATTTAACTTATATGCAGAGTATATAATGAGAAATGCTGGGCTGGAAGAAGCACAAGCTGGAATCAAGACTGCCAGGAGAAATCTCAATAACCTCAGATATGCGGATGACACCACCCTTATGGCAGAAAGTGAAGAAGAACTCAAAAGCCTCTTGATGAAAGTGAAAGAGGAGAGTGGAAAAGTTGGCTTAAAGCTCAACATTCAGAAAATGAAAATCATGGCATCTGGTCCCATCACTTCATGGGAAATAGATGGGGAAACAGTGGAAACAGTGTCAGACTTTATTTTGGGGGGCTCCAATATCACTGCAGATAGTGATCACAGCCATGAAATTAAAAGATGCTTACTCCTTGGAATGGAAGTTATGACCAACCTAGATAGCATATTGAAAAGCAGAGACATTACTTTGCCAACAAAGGTCCGTCTAGTCAAGGCTATGGTTTTTCCTGTGGTCGTGTATGGATGTGAGAGTTGGACTGTGAAGAGGGCTGAGTGCCAAAGAATTGATGCTTTTGAACTGTGGTGTTGGAGAAGACTCTTGAGAGTCCCTTGGACTGCAAGGAGATCCAACCAGTCCATTCTGAAGGAGATCAGCCCTGGGATTTCTTTGGAAGGAATGATGCTAAAGCTAAGACTCCAGTACTTTGGCCACCTCATGTGAAGAGTTGACTCACTGGAAAATACTCTGATGCTGGGAGGGATTGGGGGCAGGAGGAAAAGGGGAAGACAGAGGATGAGATGGCTGGATGGCATCACCGACTCGAGGGACGTGAGTCTGAGTGAACTCCGGGAGTTGGTGATGGACAGGGAGGCCTGGTGTGCTGTGATTCATGGGGTTGCAAGGAGTCAGACACGACTGAGCAACTGAACTGAACTGAATGAAGTAGTACCTATCTTTTGATGATCAGAGTAAATTATCAACACGTCTATGATTTTTTTTTTTTTTTCCTACTGAGGAGGCAGAAATGACCAAGTGCAACTTTAGGTTTTAAGGTTAGTGGAACTCATGTTACCTAGTTAGGGTGACCTACCATCCCAGTTTGTCTAGGGTTGATGACAATTCTGGGAAGTAGGACTTTCTGTTTAAAACCTGGATGGACCCATGCAAACCAGACAGGTTGGTCACCCTAGCCTTAGTTAAGGTATTTTCTGATCATGACATAAAAGCCTCTATATCCATGGGAACACTATGCAAAAATGCCCCAAGTGGTTCACTGGGAGGGTTCGAATCAGGCCACTCTTATCTTTACCCCATAAATCCCAGACCTGTATATTCTACTTATAGTAACAGTAATACCATGTGATGACTGTTGGTTTAAGTTTAAAAAATATTGCCTAATGCCGAAAGTCAACACAATCTGGTGCCTCAGCTGTGCCTTCAGGAGGCAACTATTACTGTAGTTTGTTCCACTAACCTTGGTGTATTATGTCTCTTGAAGAGATTAATGGTTTGTCATAGCTTGAGAGCCTTCTTATAAATTGGTCTTAATGTAAATATTAGTGGATCTGAGCAGTCCAAGGGATGGACTATATTAGGAACTCCCTGTGCCTGTTTAATGGAACACCTGCAGGACCAACTTAGCCATTCCTAATACCTGTGCAAGTCTGAAAATGAAAAGAAGTTAAAACTCAACAAGGCAATCTGTGACCCAGGGTAAATATTCTCCTTTCCTATTCCTTGCACATAAAGTACTGAAGCTCTTTCTACATGGAGTCTCACAACATCCCTTATGGGATCCAGCCCCATTTGCTTCTGCAGTGATAAACTTGACAACACACTGTTGAGTTTGCTCCTCTTTCATCCCTGTTTCACCTCTGTTCCTTGGGAACAGTTACCAGAATAAAATAGCTGCATACAGCCTTGTTTCAGACTATGATTTATAGGGTGTATGGGTGAGTTTCAGATATGATTAGCCTAAAGCAAAAACCTTAATATTTTGTCTAAGGCAGAACTCTCCCTTGCAAGTGATAAAACTCTAATCAGAACTGGTTTAAACCCACAAGGTGACTCGTTATACAAATGACTTGTTAACTCAGTGAACCTATGAATCATGCTGTGTAGGGCACCCAAGATGAATGGGTCCTGGTGAAAAGTTCTAACAAAACATGGCTCACTAGAGAAGGGAATGGCAAACCACTTCAGCATTCTTGCCTTGAGAACCCCATGGACAGATGGACAGTATGAAAAGACAAAAATATATGACACTAAAAGATGAACTCCCTAGATCAGTATGTCCCCAATATGCTACTAGAGAAGAGTGAAGAAATAGCTCCAGAAGGAATGAGACGCTTAGCTAGGGGAAACAACACCCAGTTGTGGATGTGTCTGGTGATGAAAGTAAAGTCCGATGCTGTAAAGAACAGCATAGGAACCTGGAATGTTAGGTCCATGAATAAAGATAAATTGGAAGTGGTCGAACATGGCAAGAAGACGGCAAAAGTGAACATCAACATTTTAGGCATCAGTGAATTAAAATGGACCAGAATGGGTGAATTTACTTCAGATTACCATTATATCTACTACATTATATCCCTTAGAAGAAAAGGAGTAGCCCTCAGAGTCAAAAAAAGAGTCTGAAATGCAGTACTTGGGTGCAGTCTCAAAAATGACAGAAGGATCTCTGTTCATCTCCAAGGCAAACCATTTAATATCACAGTAATCCAAGTCTATGCCCCAACCAATAAAGCTGAAGAAGCTGAAGTTGAACAGTTCTATGAGGACCTATAAGACCTTCTAGAACTAATACCTTAAAAAGATGTCCTTTTATTCATAGGGGACTGGAATGCAAAAGTAGGAAGTCAAGAGATACCTGGAGTAACAAGCAAATTTGGCCTTGGAGTACAAAATGAAGCAGGGAAAAGGCTAATAGAGTTTTGTGAAGAGAACGCACTGGTCATAGCAAACACCCTCTTCCAACAACACAAGAGACAACTCTAAACATGGACATCACCAGATGGTCAAAACCGATATCAGATGATTATATTCTTTGAAGCTGAAGATGGGGAAGCTCTATACAGTCAGCAAAAACAAGACCGGGATCTTACTGTGGCTCAGATTATGAACCCCTTAATGCCAAATTCAGACTTAAATTGAAGAAAGTAGGGAAAACCACTAGGGCATTCAGGTATGACCTAAAGCAAATCCTTTACAATAATACAGTGAAAGTGACAAATAGATTCAAGGAATTAGGTCTGATAGACAGAGTGCCAGAAGAACTATGCACAGAGATTCATAACAGAGAACAGGAGGCAGTGATCAAAACCATCCCTAAGTAAAAGAAATGCAAAAAGGCAAAATGGTGTTTTGAGGAGACCTTACAAAGAACTGAGAAAAGAAGGGTAGCAAAAGGCAAAGGAAAAAGGGGAATATATGTCCTACTGAAGGCAGAGATCCAAAGAATAGAAGGACAGGTAAGAAAGCCTTCCTAAGTGAACAGTGCAAAGAAATAGAGAAAAACAATAAAGTAAGAAAGACTATAGATCTCTTCAAGAAAATCAGAGACCCCTAGGGAACATTTCATGCAAAGATGGACATAATAAAGGACAGGAACAGTATGGACCTAGCAGAAGCAGAAGATATTAAGAAGAGGTGGCAAGAATACACAGAACTATACAAAAAAGATCTTAATGACTCAGATAAGTGTGATGGTGTGATCACTAACCTAGAGCCAAGCATCTTGGAGTGCAAAGCTACATGGGCCTTAGGAAGCATCACTATGAACAAATCTAGTGGAGGTGATGGAATTCCAGCTGAGCTATTTCAAATCCTAAAAGATGATGCTGTGAAAGTGCTACACTCAATATGCCAGCAAGTTTGGAAAACTTAGCAGTGGCCACAGGATTGGAAAAGTCAGTTTTCATTCCAGTCCCAAAGAAAGGCAATGCCAAAGAGTGTTCAAACTACTACATAGTTGCACTCATTTCACACACTAGCAATGTGATGCTCAACACTAAAGAGCCTCTTGAAGAAAGTGGAAGAGGAGAGTGAAAAAGTTGGCTTAAAATTCAACATTCAAAAAAATGAAGATCATGGCATCCGATCCCATCACTTCATGGCAAATAGATGGAGAAACAATGGAAACAGTGACAAACTTTATTTTCTTGGCCTCCAAAATCACTGCAGATGGTGACAGCAGCCATGCAATTAAAAGACACTTGCTCCTTGGATGAAAAGCTATGACAAACAAAGACAGCATATTAAAAAGCAGAGGCGATACTTTGCCACCAAAAATCTGTATATTCAAAGCTATGGTTTTTCCACTAGTCATGTATGGATGTGAGAGTTCGACCATAAAGAAGGCTAAGCACTGAAGAATTGTTGCTTTTGAACTGTGGTGTTGGAGAAGAATCTTGAGAGTCCCTTGGACTGCAAGGAGATCCAACCAGTCCATCCTAAAGGAAATCAACCCTGAATATTCGTTAGATGAACTGATGCTGAAGTTGAATTTCCAATTCTTTGGCCACCTGATGCAAAGAGCTGAGTCGTTGGAAAAGATCCTGATGCTGGGAAAGATTGAAGGCAGGAGGAGAAGGGAAAACAGAGGACACAGTGGTTGGATGACATCACCAATTCAATGGACATGAGCTTGAGTGAGCTCCCAGAGATTGTGAAGGACAGGGATGCCTGGTGCACTGTAGTCCTTGTGGTCTCAAGAAGTCAAACAGTACTGAGAGACTGAACAACAAGCAAGTCTGGGCCCAGGGGCTCATATCATTTTATTAGTGTGTGGTCCTCTTGCATCTTTCTGCTTTGCTTGTTTTGTCTGGTAGCTTCTTTTTAACCTGATTCCCTCTGTCCTCCACTGTCTCCCAGAGTTTGCTCAGATTTGCTTCCTTTGAGTTGGTGGTGCTATCCAACCATCTTGTCCTCTGCTGCCTGCTTCTCCTTTTGCCTTCAGTCTTTCCCAGCATCAGGGTCTTTTCAATGAGTCGGCACTTTGCTCTCTAACCTCTGTCCCTAAACAAAACACTCAGCCCTCCTGCTGGGACTCCAGGGTCTCTTCCGCTGCTCTTTCTGGCACACACATTGTGCCTCTAAGGTCAGCTAACACACCTCCAGTGCCCTCTGTGAGATTCTGCCTTTCTTTACACGACCGTCATTCAGGGAAATTCACTCACTCCATCAGTACCGTTTAACATTGTTTACCTTTGTGTGTGAAAGAGCAATCAAGCAGCAAGGGACACCTACCAGGGTCATCAGAATTCGCTGATGCATTTTGTCAAGTACCAGGGAGTCTCCACAATAAAAGAGAAGCAGGCTGAGACATTTTGAGTGGCTCAATTCATCATGGAACTAACAGGACATATGAGGTGGGCTGATGGAAAAATACCAAGGGATCAGGGAGAAATTTATTGCTAAAAAATGCCTAACAGGGCTTCTTTTTTTATGTTTACTTCACAAGGTTAGGACTTGAAAATGAATCTGTTTTTCAGGAGCTCATGCAACAGTTCTATCTTGAATCTCAAGGAAAGTTGCAGTCTCTGCTCTCCCTGCTGCTTGTCAGCTGTGTGGTGGGGAAACACAGCCATCCTTGATTGGATCAGGGACTTCTCCACCTACTCATGTCAAAGGGACTAAAAAGTATTGCCTATTATAACTATTAAGTTGTCCATGGTTGGTGCTCAGTATAGTCTGTAGTGAAGGATTTGGTTCCTGAATGTCCTAGTTAACTTTAGTGCCTGTCCTTGGGCTGCACCTAAATCTTACTTGTCATTTCGTCAAGTGGCATTATTTTATCACAATATGAATGAAGGGAGAGAGCATATTAGGTCAGTGCGTGATGCCTTAATCTTACTGGAAAAGGGAATCATTGTGTATGATTTATTCATGATAAGGTCAGGAATGTCATTTTCATGATAAAGAACACCCAGCAATGAGAGCATGATTCATGCATTGTCAGGTGGACCAGTTGGCTCTGCTAGATACCCCCATCCCTTCTTATACCTACAGAAAGAAGATTAATTCCTAAAAGTCTCAGAGTAGTGTGTTTCTTGATTTCTTCTCTAGCTCAATTTAGGATCTTTATTAAGTAGCTCTATCAGAAACATCATGTGCCATTTTTCAGAGGACACATTATTCCTAAACAAGATTATGTGCACGATGGCCTCACATTTAAATATCACACAGTAAATTTCTACCATAATTCAACATTTAATCTTGTCTTTCCATTGTCTATGGACTACATTCCAAATTTTTGGCTTGTCAAATTAAAATTTCCAGCTTTCTGCCCCAACCTGATATTTCGACCATAGCTAAAATCACACATTGTCCATTTCAAAACTATACTATCTCCACTGATGCCATAATGATGTTACAAACATTTTTCATTCAGTGTGAAATTACCTTCATTTACTTGGGATATTCTATAGCTAGTCAGATATCCAATATCCAAAGATTTATGAGAAATCTTTCTAAATTCAGCAAATGTTAATCCCTCCATCCCTTGTGCCTCTTAAGAAAAAGGGCCTATTTTTATTTTATTAGAATTGTTAGTCATATTTTGCTACCAGATTTAGCTTTTGCTAAATCACTGCTTCACATAATTGGTTTGTAATAAATTTGTTCCTCCCTCTTGACATCTTTTTCCTTTATTCCTTCCTTCTTCCTTTCTTATTTCATTCTTTTTGCCTCTTTATTTAATATATGTGTACTTATACTATTTACAGCTAACTACATGTTCAACACTGAAAAAAAAAGACAAAGTTCCTGGCCTCATAGCATTTTCATTTCAGTGGTGTGACCCTGTGTCTCGTGGTGTATGCTGAAGAGTGATAAATTCCTGGCCTCGTAGCATTTCCATTTCAGTGGTATGACCCCTGTGCCTCGTGGTGTATGCTGGGTAGTCATATCTTGTTGTTGTTTAGCTGCTAGTTGTGTCTGACTCTTATGCAACCACATGGACTGTAGCCCACCAGGCTCCTCTGTTCATAGGATTTCCCAGGCAGGAATACTGAAGTGGGTTGCCATTTCCTTCTCCAGAATAGTGATATGGACCATGATATTTATGACAAAAGGTAGTTTTACAACTTGGAGGAAGGCCCTCATGAAAGTTAAGCTCTTAGTCCTCTGCTGCTGCTGCTTGTGGAGAAGGTAATGGCACCCCGCTCCAGTACTTTTGCCCGGAAAATCCCATGGACGGAGGAGCCTGGTGGGCTGCAATCCATGGGGTCACTAGAGTCGGACGTGACTGAGTGACTTCACTTTCACTTTTCACTTTCACGCATTGGAGAAGGACATGGCAACCCACTCCAGTGTTCTTGCCTGGAGAATCCCAGGGATGGGGGAACCTGGTGGGCTGCCATCTCTCGGGTCGTACAGAGTCGGACACGACTGAAGCAACATAGCAACAGCAGCAGCAGCAGCAGCAGGGAGGTATGGAAATATGCAAGTCACTTTGGAAAATGCCATAGGCTCGAAAATTGGGGCATTTTGGCACCAAATTAATCAATCAAGTGATTTTCCTACACAAGGACTGTAATTGCCAAAGGCAGAAATACATATATTATTTTGAATCTCTGAAAACCAACACTTACTTCTCTATAATCAGGAATACAGATTTTTTTTTAAAGTAGCATCTTCTGAAACTTCCTCATAGCTACTAGTGTAGAAAACACTTAGTAATCCATATATTTTAGCAGTCTTGCATTTATTTGGCAATAAGGATTTCATGATCTGAGCCACAGTCAGCTCCCGGTCTTGTTTTTGCTGACTGTATAGAGCTTCTCCATCTTTGGCTGCAAAGAATATAATCAATCTGATTTCAGTGTTGACCATCTGGTGATGTCCATGTGTAGAGTATTCTCTTGTATTGTTGGAAGCGGGTGTTTGCTATGACCAGTGCTTTCTCTTGGCAAAACTCTATTAGCCTTTGTCCTTCTTCATTCCATATTCCAAGGCCAAATTTGCCTGTTACTCCAGGTGTTTCTTGACTTCCTACTTTTGCATTCCAGTCTGAGCCTGACTGTGGCTCAGATCAGGAACTCCTTATTGCCAAATTCAGACTTAAATTGAAGAAAGTAGGGAAAACCACTACCATTCAGATATGACCTAAATCAAATCCCTTATGATTATACAGTAGAAGTGGGAAATAGAATTAAGGGCCTATATCTGATAGATAGAGTGCCTGATGAATTATGGACTGAAGTTCGTGACATTGTACAGGAAACAGGGATCAAGACCATCCCCATGGAAAAGAAATGCCAAAAAGCAAAATGGCTGTCTGGGGAGGGCTTACACATAGCTGTGAAAAGAAGAGAAGCAAAAAGCAAAGGAGAAATGGAAAAATATAAGCATCTGAATGCAGAGTTCCAAAGAATAGCAAATAGGGATAAGAAAGCCTTCCTCAGTGATCAATGCAAAGAAATAGAGGAAAACAACAGAATGGGAAAGACTAGAGATCTCATCAAGAAAGTTAGATATACCAAGGGGACATTTCATGCAAAGATGGGCTCAATAAAGGACAGAAATGGTATGGACCTAATAGAAGCAGAAGATATTAAGAAGAGGTGGCAAGAATACACAGAAGAACTGTACAAAAAAGATCTTCACGACCAAGATAATCACAATGGTGTGATCACTTACCTAGAGCCAGACATCCTGGAATGTGAAATCAAGTGGGCCTTAGAAAGCATCACTACAAACAAAGCTACTGGAGGTGATGGAATTCCAGTTGAGCTATTTCAAATCCTGAAAGATGATGCTTTGAAAGTGCTGCACTCAATATGCCAGCAAATTTGGAAAATTCAGCAGTGGCCACAGGATTGGAAAAGGTCAGTTTTCATTCCAATCCCAAAGAAAGGCAATGCCAAAGAGTGCACAATTGCACTCATTTCACACGCTAGTAAAGTAATGCTCAAAATTCTCCAAGCCAGGCTTCAGCAATATCTGAACCGTGAACTTCCAGATGTTCAAGCTAGTTTTAGAAAACGCAGAGGAACCAGAGATCAACTTGCCAACATCCACTGGATCATGGAAAAAGCAAGAGAGTTCCAGGAAAACATCTATTTCTGCTTTATTGACTATGCCAAAGCCTTTGACTGTGTGGATCACAATCAACTGTGGAAAATTCTGAAAGAGATGGGAATACTAGACCACCTGACCTGCCTCTTGAGAAACCTATATGCAGGTCAGGAAGCAACAGTTAAAATTGCACATGGAATAACAGACTGGTTCCAAATAGGAAAAGGAGTACGTCAAGGCTGTATATTGTCACCCTGTTTATTTAACTTCTATGCAGAGTACATCATGAGAAACGCTGGGCTAGAAGAAGCACAAGCTGGAATCAAGATTGCCGGGAGAAATATCAATAACCTCAGATATGCAGAGGACACCACCCTTATGGCAGAAAGTGAAGAGGAACTCAAAAGCCTCTTGATGCAAGTGAAAGAGGAGAGTGAAAAAGTTGGCTTAAAGCTCAACATTCAGAAAACGAAGATCATGGCATCTGGTCCCATCACTTCATGGGAAATAGATGGGGAAACAATGGAAACAGTGTCAGACTTTATTTTTGGGGGCTCAAAAATCATTGCAGATGGTGACTGCAGCCATGAAATTAAAAGATGCTTACTCCTTGGAAGGAAAGTTATGACCAACCTAGATAGCATGTTCAAAAGCAGAGACATTACTTTGCCAACAAAGGTCCGTCTAGTCAAGGCTATGATTTTTCCAATGGTCATGTATGAATGTGAGAGTTGGACTGTGAAGAAAGCTGAGTGCCGAAGAACTGATGCTTTTGAACTGTGGTGTTGGAGAAGACTCTTGAGAGTCCCTTGGACTGCAAGGAGATCCAACCAGTGCATTCTAAAGGAAATCAGTCCTGGGTATTCTTTGGAAGAAATGATGCTAAAGCTGAAACTCCAGTACTTTGGCCACCTCATGCGAAGAGTTGACTCAGTGGAAAAGACTCTGATGCTGGGTGGGATTCGGGGCAGGAGGAGAAGGGGACTACAGAGGATGAGATGGCTGGATTGCATCACTGACTCTATGGACCTGAGTCTGAGTGAACTCTGGGAGTTGGTGATGGACAGTGAGGCCTGGCGTGCTGCATTCATGGGGTCGCAAAGAGTCAGACACGACTGAGCGACTAAACTGAACTGAACTGTATTCATTAATTTAAATTTCAAAAAAAAAAAAAAATGAATATATTCCCTCTGCTCGTAGCCAGCATGTGCAGCTGAGTATTCAACATACTTTTCACAGTGCAGAGAGCCTGCTAACTTGCATATTGCTCCTAAACTTCTATTTTTTCTCTGTGGTTTCTGTCTGTACTATCTCTGCCTGTGGTATCACACATTCACCCATATTGAATAGATCTCTTGGTTTGGGCTGAAGGTGGAAACTTGTGGGGATATTTAAAGTGACAGAATTCACAGGGCTGATTGTCTAGAATCATGCATGCTGGTAACTAAGTCATTCAGTCATGTCCGACTCTGTGCATCCCCATGGATTGTAGCACACCAGACTCACCTGTCCTTCACTCTCTCCCAGAGTTTATTCAAATTCATGTCCATTGAGTTGGTTATGCTATCCAACCATCTCATCCTCTGTCCAACCTTCTTCTCCTGCCCTCGTTCTTTCCCAGCATCAGGGTCTTTTCCAATGAATCAGCTCTTCACATCAGGTGGCCTATGTATTGGAGCTTCAGCTTCAGCATCAGTCCTTCCAATGAATATTCAGGATTGATTTCCTTTAGGTTTGACTGGTTTGCTCTCCTTGCTGTCCAAGGGACTCTCGAGAGTCTTCTCCAGAACCACAGTTCGAAAGCATAAATTCTTTGTTGCTCAGCTTTCTTTATAGTCCAACTCTCACATCCATACATGACTACTGAAAATAGCATAGCTTTGACTATATGAACCTTTGTCAGCAAAGTGATGTCTCTGCTTTTTAATAAGCTGTCTAGGTTTGTCTAGGTAACTAAGTTATTGATACTCAATTTGAACACCTGTAAGTAAAAATGTTGAATTTGGGTGTTTCCAGAGAAGGCGATGGCACCCCACTCCAGTACTCTTGCCTGGAAAATCCCATGGATGAAGGAACCTGGTAGGCTGCAGTCCATAGGGTCACGAAGAGTCCAACATGACTGAGCGACTTCACTTTCACTTTTCACTTTCATGCACTGGAGAAGGAAATGGCAACCCACTCCAGTGTTCTTGCCTGGAGAATCCCAGGGACAGGGGAGCCTGATGGGCTGCCATCTATGGGGTTGCACAGAGTCAGACATGACTGAAGCGACTTAGCAGCAGCAGCAGCAAGTAAAAATGCTGGATTTGGGTTTTTCCAGTTTTAGGTTTCCGCACCCCACCCCCTGGAATTTAGTACCTGTATGCAATTTGTTATGGTACTTTTTGACAGAAACTTTCAGAGAACTTAATAAGCTCCTTTCAAAATCTTTGTGGTGTGTGATATTGCAGGTATGATGTCTAGAATTATTATTGTCATTATTGTTCTCTTTAATTGAGTGTTTTTGATATGTCAGGCATACATTACCTTATTTAGTACCCTCCTCAGAAAATCCCTTAAGAAATGTACTATTATCCTTATTTTACAACTGACATTAAAACTAAACAAAGCAAACAAAATGCTCTGAAACTTGGAGGGAGCTTGCCCAAGTTCCCATAACTAGGAAATTATTAAATCTTTGTTAGGTTTGGGTCTGTGTGATTCAGGACTGCCCCGGTGACTTAGCAGTAAAGAATCTCGCTGCAAATCGGGAACCGCAATACAGGTGGGTTCAATCCCCGGGTCAGGAAGATCCCATGGAGGAGGGCATGGCAATCCACTCCAGTTTTCTTGCCTGGAGAATTCCATGGTCAGTAGAGCCTGGTGTAGGCTACAGTCCATAGGGTCACAAAGAGTCGAACACAACTGAAGCATCTTAGCACGGCATGGCACAGTATGTGATTCAAAGATCATGTTCTCTTCTGCCAGCTCTGTTCCCCTCTACATGCAAAGTAAGAGCAAGCAACAATTGGGCCTTTTCAGGATTCTTTACAAGGTCCAAAAATATAAGAAGGACAAGTTTTCCATTCTTGATCACTCTTACCCCCACTCAATATATTCCCACTATGTTCTTTAAAACCACACCTCTATATCTTACCTTATCCAATGATAGTCTCAAAAACCTGATAATATTGTTTCCAATGTTTATAGTTTCAAAGTATTTCCCATACATATGTTTCAATTTTAAATCTTTTTCACTAAGAAACTACTGGGTGTGACCTTAATTTCTGTGCTACAAATATGTATAAGTGTATTCTGAATATACCATATATTTACCCTGATTCTGGATTTTCAAAATATGAATACATTTAGTCACAGTAATCCATAAATTAAAAGCCAAAATTCAGAGTAACAGTGTACTGATATTGTCAACCTCTAAACAGACAGTGGAACAAGACCCACAAACATTTTTTTGCCTTGCACTGAACCTTTGAAAGTGGAAATCAGTCATACTTAGTCCTTTAGTTGCATTGTTTTACAAAAAAAAAAATGGAGCTGGTCATTTCCTTAGAGGCACCACTAAAAGATGAGGAAAGCAAATAGTTCCACAAACAACTGTACAGGAATCTTAAATTAATCTCCAGAGACTGTGGAACCAGAAGGAAAACTGTTGGGAAGACTGCATATATTGCTTGCCTATGTTTATTTAATGTACATCCAAGTGTTTTCCTGTGACCTTGATTTATATATTTGAAAATCCAATAAAATTTGGATGCTTCTCTTTGTTTTGAGGAATGAAATTCAGAAGTATATTTATAGTGGCCCTCATTCTATATTATCACCGTGAGGAACATGGTAAAGGAGCACAACCTACATATCAGAATCAAGCACTCATATACGTACACCGAATGCCAGTGGAGGCCACCTATGAAAAGCCCTGCTCTTGAGTAATTTATCAAACAACTATGGATGCATATGTGTGTGTAGAATTTATTAGTTGTGTGCATACTAAATAGTAAGTGCTTTAGAGACATCATCTCCCACAAGCCCTAACAGGTTAGTATTATCTCCATGTGGTGGCTAACTAAATGACTGATTCAAAATGTACAATCTTTGAACATATAATCAGGATATATGTGTGTATGTATGCAGTGTGTTAGGCAGAGTGGATGATAAAAACAAAATTTGTGGAATCATTGGCAAATTAAGTGTTATATGAAATATCAGTAAATAACACAAAATATACAATTTTATCTCCAGCAGTAAAAGAGTTTCTAGGCAAAGGGAGTTCTTTTAGGGGAGGGCTAATACTCTTGCCTGGAAAATCCCATGGATGGAGGAGCTTGGTGGGCTGCAGTCCACGGGGTCACTAAGAGTCAGACACGACTGAGCTACTTCACTTTCACTTTTCACTTGCATGCATTGGAGAAGGAAATAGCAACCCACTCCAGTGTTCTTGCCTGGAGAATCCCAGGGACGGGGGAGCCTGGTGGGCTGCCATCTATGGGGTCCCACAGAGTCGGACACGACTGAAGTGACTCAGCAGCAGCAGCAGCAGTGGAAATAGTATAAGGGAACTTTTCCATGGCAACAACAGCACAAGCAAAGACATTCAGGTGGAGAACTGTAATTTTCTCCACCTGATTTTTTTTATTTATCAAAACAAATATAATTTGTATTAATTATATTTAATAAAATTATTAAATAAATTAAAATTTTATCTAATAAAATAAATTTTATTTATTTTTAATAATAAAATTTCAGTGATTTTTATTATTTATCAATACTAATATTAGGAAGGAGGAGCTAATATTAATTAAAGGTAGGATGGATAATCTGGGAGAATTCTTCAGAAAACGATGTATTATAGACTGTCTCTTTGGAACTTTCCCTTCCCCTCCCTGTGATTCTGCTGTGGCTGCTAACCAAGGGATGTTCCACATTTCTTTCCTAGGAAAAGTTTGCACCGGCTCAGCCAATAGCATCCATTTTGAAGACTGAAGTGAATCGACAGCCTCTGTGGTCATCAGCATTAAGGGCCACCGAGCAGTGCAGCTGCGGGAAGTCAGGGGACTACTACCCTAGAACAGGATCCACCTAAGTCAGAACCCAAGTAGCAGCCACAGCGCTAAGCACCTGACAGAATTATGATGATGTAAAGGCGTCACCAAACACAGCCCTCCCCACAGGTATAATTTCAGCTCCTTCTTTATCTTTCCATGAAGGAGAATTTCATAGCTTTAACCACAAGGGACAGAAAGACTTTGGGATTTCTAAACAAACAGTAAATCAGGAGAACATTAATATTTATTATAAAACATTCACAATGCATGTTGTTCTACTTTGTCTTATTTAGACATATTAAAGTGTATCAGAAGCTGGGTAAAAATGCATTTTTCAATCACCAAACATCATTTATTTAACTTGTGCTGCTGGTTTATTATTTCTTTCATGGGAGTAATTTCATATTCTGCTGCTTTCAAGAGAGCACTACCTCCCCTTTCTCCACCCGTCTCATCACTTCCATCCCTTTACCAGTAAGTTTATATGACCATTGTTCTTTTTTCCCTTCACTTCCTCATCACTTTCCATCTCAGAAAGAGGATCTAACTCCAAACAGGGTGAGTGTGCTTGGTCACTCAGTTGTGTCTGACTCTTTGTGACCCCCATGGAACTTGCCTGCCAAGTTCCTCTGCTCATGAAATTTTCCAGGCAGAATGGAGTGGGTTGCCATTTCCTACTCCAGGCGATCTTCCTAACCCAGGGATCAAACCCAAGTCACTTATGTCTTCTGCATTGGCAGATGGATTATTTATCACTAGCATTGCCTGGGAAAATGATAAGAAACCTAGAAAATTATCTTCTAAAGGGGTTGAGTTATTTTTATTTACCCCCAAATGACATTTTGTATTCCTGACCCACACCAAAACAAAAAGTGGTGACTTGCCTACCTTCACACCTTAAACATAAGTAAGCTTTAGTCATTATATGTGGTTTCTTAGGGTCATGACTTATGCTAATAAAATTTGAAGTAATGGGTAGCATAGAGATAAATTTGAGTTTATAAAGTGCCGGGGTCCAGCCCCCGTGGATCCAGGGAATTCGAAGCTGGGACGGCGTCGGCGAGGATCAGGAAACAATTGCTTAATTAAACGTTAATTAAGGATATAAAGAGTAATAGAATAAGGATAGCTCAGCAGGAAAATTCAGTGGAGAAAAGAGGCTGAATAATTCAACCAGAAGGTGAGAGAAAGAACAACATGGGGAGACCAAGTTTCAGTGAACAAGGCCCGCACTTTATTTTCCAAAGTAGTTTTTATACCTTAAGTTATGCATAGAGGATAATGGGGGAAGGGGTAGAGTCATGCAGCAAGCCAGGCTTTCTTCCTGCAAACTTATCATATGCAAAAGTTTAGGTGATTTGCATCATCTTCTGGCCGGAGGCCTGTTAACATTTTAAGACCCTTTCTTCAGAAAACTTATTTTTCTCTAAAGGTGATTATTCTAAAGTCAGGCACCACCCTCCGAAAGCATTAGATAAAGTTGCATTCCTATAGGGCAAAGGTGTGGTGGGCTATAACAAGAGAAAGAATTAACTCAAGGGTCCAAGGTTACAAACATTAAAGCTACTACTTACATTCCTATACACCAATTATATCAATCAATACACTGCCAGGGACACAGTAGGTAAGGGATATGGAAACTTAGCAGCAAACATTGGCCCAACAAGTGAAAAACCCTTCACCAATACAATTTCTAATCAATCTTTTATCTGCTCAAAGGAATCTGTATTTAGACAGTTTAAACACTCTTGCCTCTCACGGTTGTGAACTAAAACATTCTTGTCATGCCCAGGACAGCCCCCGGTAAAGTCAGAGGTGTAGGTGAGAGCACAAAGTAAAGTAGGCAGACTCTGGTTTTGGGGGTAGATGCTCGAGAATTTCCAGGGAGACTCCTGAGGCTTGATCCCGCTTTTGCGTGTGCCGAGCCTCCTTCCTCATGACCTTTGCCATGGGCAGAGCTATTTGTTCCCAATGGATCTTGTGCTCTGAGTAGGCAGTGATTAAATAAGCTTCTCATGATTCATAGAAACATAAATAAGTTTTCTAGTAACAGATTGCAGTTAGGTTCAGATTAAGCTTGTAATAACTATGTAGGCTTTGTTGACAAGGAGCTATTTCAGACATCATAGGTGAGGAGGTATGTTGAGACTTCCAGCTCAATGGCCGGTTCTGTCTCAAGTGTCCTCAAAAATGTATATATGCAACTGATGAGGCCTACCACAGCTCTTATAAAGCACAAAATAGATCTCTGAAAAAGGCTTCAGATTCAACATGAATTCCTCTTATGTAGAATAAAATGTTCAGTCACTAAACTTAAGAAACACTGATGTCTAAGCAAGAGGGGATGAGCTGGGTTTGCACCTAGAAGGAGTTAAGCTAGGGGATAGTAAAATCACCTGACCAAGTAGATGGAAGACTACCTTTTGGCCTCCATTGAGGCCAAAAGGTGGTAATGGAAGCTACATCTCTCCAGGTCTAGACTGGACAGATTCTCACTCGTGGTTAAAAAAAAAAAAAAAAAAAAAAAGTCCCACAATGTCCTCACAAGATAACTTCTCATTACAAAACTAAATGTTAAGGCATGTGTTTGAGAAAAAGGCATAAGAAGAAATAGATTTGTTCCTTCTCTTTCTGCCCCTAATTCATAGCATAGAGAAGAAAGAGAGAGCAGAGAATGAGGCAGGTGGTGGGAAGAATGAGTGAATGAACATGGGAACATAAGAAGCAAGGAATAGGGAAGCCTGGAAGAAAGCTTAAGGCATATGTGTCAGTCATTTAGTGACCTGCAGGACAGGTGTAATCAGGTTGAAATGACAATCAGTGGTATTCAGAGAATAAGAATAGGAAAGTTACTACAGTGGTGACTTTCAGCATGGGAGCTGGAATTCCTGAAAACCAGAAAAAGGATGTTGCTGCAAACTCAGTCATCCTAGTTTTTTCTCGGTATCAGACCACAACTTAGACCTGGAGGGTTTCTTGTTAATTGCATGAGTCCTTGGTTCTTGTTGTAATCTTTTGGTAGTAGCGCCTTTCTCTTCCTCCCTCTCCCTCTATTCTATTTTCTGTTTCTCTAAATTAGTGCATTAAATACTCTGATCATGAGACAACCACATGGATGGTTCAAATGCCCCAGTTTGATACATGAAAATAATGAAGGGAGGAAAGATCTGAAGTAAATGATGTAGATTCAGAGAGTGGAGAGATAAACCTGGGTGGGATATACTGCATTAAAATGTATAAATATCATAAATACTGCAGCTTTACCAAGTCTGTGAATCTTGTTGAGACTCAGTTTTCTTATCTTTTAAATGTGAGTACACACATTTATTTTGTGATTGTGATGGAGAATGAAATACAGAAGTGCTTGACATGGTTCTTGCCACTGAATGTCAAAATACCTCATAAAAATGAGGTATACAATCCAAGATTAAATTCTTGATACTAAGGAAGAACAAGAGACAGCATAGGCTTCTAGAAAGAGCTTTGGCTTAGGACATAGTTATTCCAACCCTTTGATGTACCAACACTTTGCATTAGATATGCCATTTTGGTTTCTGAGCTTCAGTTTGTATATCTGCAAATCGAAATGATCTACTTTGTGGCTTTTTAAAAAGGATTATTTATAATGCCCAGGAAAGAACAACTCAGTCATAGAGAGGGATAATTTACGTGAAGAGGATATGGAAAGAGTATGTGTCCTCTTTATGCTGCCTCTTGAATTAGGCTATGGAGATCAAATTAATAATGAGTAGTTGAGGTAAAGATTATCAATCCCTGAATAGAAGATGCAGAAATTGCTTTGACATATTACTTAAATCTTGGGGAACACCTCTCATTAGCAATGGAATTAGTGTCTAAATGTTGGAAATGGTGGGAAAAAGCAGGGTAAACCGGTGAGCATGTTGACAACTACCAGCATGATTTTCCTGTTAAAAAAGGCAAAGAAAACATAAGAAACAAAACTGTCAAATAATCACCTTAGCAAGCAGTGTCTGCCTCTGTCAAATTCATTCTGATTTGTCTTCCTGGCTAAACATGCAGCCAGATTTCCAAGAGTTTTCAGATCCCAGAAAATTAACTTCTGGGAACCCAAGACACGGCTATTTACCTTCTCTATATTCCACATTACTACTTCTCCTTTTTCTTTCTCTCTCTCTCCTTCTCACGTTCCTCTTTGCAGGGCCCTTTTGTCTGCTATGGAAGCCATATGATTGAAGAAGATAGCTCCCCTCAACTCCGAAATGTGCATATTGTAATTCCACACAAAAGCAATGACTCACTCTGTCCAAATCGTCCCTGAGTCTGCATTCAGAACACCTATTAGAGAGAAGGCAATGTTTGCTCAACCCATATCAAAGGCCAATTGGTGGTTCAATCTACTGTTCCAGAGGTTCAGGGTCATTCTGTGGTCAAGGGAAACAGTATGAGTTAGTACAGAACATAAATAAGCAAATCTTGCCTAAAGAGATAGGGCCAGTTTCCCATGCTACCAAGAGCACTTAGTGAGAGACTGTTTTTCTCACTCATTGACTATGTTCATGTGAAGTGATGGGAGGTGGACATATGGAAGAGAAGGAATGCTCAACTGAACCAAGTCAGAAGAGAGAAATTTGATGTCGTTTTCCCCTGCCAGCCAATCAGAATAATAGAGCAAACCAGACTTTTCTACCACCCTTGTCATGTTTCAGTTTCCCATCGGAATGTATTTATTGCTTAGTTTAAGCTAAGAACTTTCTTGGGGAGTCAGGGTGAGAGAAGTTTATCCTGACTTCCTGTTCAAATAAAGGAGCATAGCTAGAGTGAATGCACCAAATCCCACTAATATAAAAGCATTAGTCCAGTAATTATCTGTATTGATGGTTAATCAACTTCCCTGTTAAGTGAAAGAATAAATTTCATGGTATTTTCCCACTCATTAAGGATACTGCCAGATGACAGTCTCTACATTTTCCCTTCTCTACACCCTAAGTTGCAGAGATAAATTCTACTGTCATTTTTATGGAAGCCTCTATATGAATCTGAAACTTTTATTATGTTAGCATTTGCATTGACAAATTTCCAAAACTAGGTAATTTTAAGGTCTTGTAAATCACCACACTTATAAATCATCATCATCACCACATTAATGAAGAGTGACAGGAGAAGGAGTTGATCAGAAGCTATAGGGGTGTCAGACAGTCTTTGTCCTCTTTCTGAGTATCTTAGTCAGCCCCTACTCCTTCCTCCAGCTCAACTATCTGAGCAGCAGTTCAGAATAATTTCAGCATAGGATTGGAAAATTGGTTATATCAGTTTAATAATGGATTAATAATGCTCTTTAGAATATGTGTTGTAAAGAATTCTGTGTTGTTTCTATATTGGCATTAAATCACTTGGATTATGATTGACAATTGATTCATAGTTATGCTCAACCCGATCTCTCTCTCTCTCTCTCTGTCCACTAACTACTGTATGAAGTAGGTACTATTATCTTTACAGACCAGGCATCTGAGGGAATAGTGAAATTGGGAATCTAGACCAGGAAGTCTGAATTTAGTACTCTTAACCCTTGTGCTATATAGGCTCCAGATTGTAGGGAATTAATGCTGATGGTGGCGCTAGTGGTAAAGAACCCGCCTGCCAATACAGGAGACGATAAGAACCGGGTTCGATTCCTGGGTTGGGAAGATCCCCTGGAGGAGGGCACGGCAACCCACTTCAGTATTCTTGCCTGGAGAATCCCCAGGGGCAGAGCAGCCTCGTGGGCTACAGTCCACAGGTTTACAAAGAGTCAGATATGACTGAAGTGACAACATGCACAGCATGCACGAGACACGGATGCAGGACAGTCAGGTAGAGACTTTCTTGAGCTCTGTTACGTGTGCCTTCACACCCGCCAGCCTCACTGTTAACTTAATTCAGATCCCTCCTTGTCTCTTTGACTTCCACAGTAACCCTGCTGCTGCTAAGTCGCTTCAGTCGTGTCCGACTCTGTGTGACCCCATAGACGGCAGCCCACCAGGCTCCTCTGTCCCTGGGAGTCTCCAGGCAAGAACACTGGAGTGGGTTGTCATTTCCTTCTCCAATGCATGAAAGTGAAAAGTGAAAGTGAAGTCGCTCAGTCGTGTCTGACTCATAGCGACCCCATGGACTGCAGCCTACCAGACTCCTCTGTCCATGAGATTTTCCAGGAAGGAGTATTGGAGTGGGGTGCCATTGCCTTCTCTGCCACAGTAACCCTAGGGGATAGTTGTAATTACTCCTAAATATGCACCTTTAGGATGGTTTGAAAACACTCAGGACAGTGACCACTATAACCCTAAATAAGGAGAGCTCCAAGTATATTTTGCTCTTTAGTTAAGATATTGGCATTTGGAGAAGGGTTCCATAGAATCATAAATGCAGATGCATTTGCAAGTCCCTGTTACGTCTCAGCAATAGTATATTTCAATGAAGAAATGTTAAAGGAACAAGTTAAAAAGAATTCTGGTTGCTGTGTTTATGTATATTTATTGTCAAATAGTATCAAATCCACTTTGTTGAAGGTAAATATTTTGTGAACTCATTTGTGTTTATAATTCTTATCTGTCAGTTATTTATGCTTTATTTTGAAAGGCAACAAATTCATAAAAATTATAGTATTAGCAAAAATTTCCATCATCCTCTTTTCATTATTCTATGTAATTTGTGTCTAGAGGATTTGTTTCAGGTTGATTTATTTTTATCAAACCTTTGCTTGGAAACATCTCTTTTCTGCTTATGACCAGTACAAATAAAGCTTATTCTCCTCTTTCCCAATCCATTTCCTAGGCAACACACACAGACGGTCAATAGTTCACAAAAGTAGGCAACAGACCATGTAAATAGCCTTGAAATTATTACCAGTGCACCTTGGTAATAAAGCCAAAATTCTGCATAAGAGCTGATTGCATGTGCACACCTCCATATCATTTCCCCTGGGAAAGGCAACACCCAGTCTCCCCAGTACTGTGTGATTTCAGCCTATTATTAGCATGACTGCTTCTCCACATCAGAGAAACATCAGAGAACATCAGAGAAAGAAGCCTCAATTGGCAGGAAAGGGGTTCATTTCTGTAAATTTTTTTTTTCAGAATCAGAAAGGTTTATCTATGAGAAATGAGAGGAAAGGGGATCTGTCAATATGCCAAGTGGAAATCCAGAACTGTGCCCACCTACCAGCTAGAAGAGAGGGAACACTCCATGACATAGTGGAATAAGCAAGGGCTATTATGCGTACAGAGCCAGAATCAATCCTGTATGGATCATTCACCATCTGTGAGACCCTCAAGTAGGTTTCTTAATATTTTAAAGATTACTTCTTCATCTGTGAAGCAGAGATAATGATAGTCCAGATTGTTGTGCTGATTAAGTGAGATAATGTCCACAGTACTCTGGCTAAACGTCTGAATCAACATAGTTGCTCAGCAAAAGCCAGTTCACGACTGTCCAGTAGCTCCCAGCAGGAACTAAGAATTAATTCGAGTCCCAAATCCATCATTTCAGCAAAGGCCTTTGGTTAACTGCCAAATGAACCATTCTGTAGGAGAAATATGGCTTCTGTTTTGTTGAAGACTAGGCCTTCCCTGGTGGCTCAGAGGTTAAAGTGTCTGCCTGCAATGTGGGAGCCCCAAGTTCGATCCCTGGGTCAGGAAGATGCCCTGGAGAAGGAAATAGCAACCCACTCCAGTATTCTTGCCTGGGAAATCCCATGGACACAGAAGCCTGGCGGCCTACAGTCCACAGGGTCGCAAAGAGTAGACACGACTGAGCAACTTCACTTTCACTTTCAGTGATATCAAGGCTGGTATTTCTCCTTCTTTTCATATGTACATGTATGTGTGTGTGTTGGGTGCTTGAGTAGGTTTGTCCAATAATTTCAAGGTCATTCTTCCTTTGATCCATTTAGCTTCCTCTAATTATTTAACTTGCCCTTTCTGGGTAATTTTACCCTCTGCTCCCCTCCAATGTACAGTTGAGAAATCATCACTTTTCCATACTCCGTTCATTCAGTTTGGGTAAATAGTATATCCCGGTTCTAGGGGTAAGCATATAATTCAGTCTCTTGCCAGTTAATGCTTTTGTTGATCTTTTTATTATAGCAAATTCAAGAAGACCATCTTTTCCTTCAGAGATGGTGGGTCAGAATCTAACATACAAAAAACTTTTCCCCAGAATGTGTCCAACACTGGGATAAGGACAGGAGGACAGATTTTGTTGGCATGATTTGAGCCCTTAGATCCAGCTGTATACGGAGAATGTGTAAGCACAGGATGCTAAAGGGTGAGAGACTTCTTTTCCAGACTGAGTTCACGGAGCCAAAGATGTCTTCCCCAAGAGAAGTGTTTGTCCAGGGTTAGCCATGAAAAGAATGTAGGTAACGTGAGTCTTGAAAAAGAAGTACAAGTACACCACTGCATTAATACAAAAGAGGAGAGAGGTCTTGGCAAAGGGAAGAAATTAGGAAAGACTGGAGGTGATGGGGCAAGTATATGGTGAAACATTTTTGTCATTGGCTTTTTCATATTTTTCTTTTTAACTCATCTCCCCTTAACAGCAAAAGTGAATGATGAAAAAGGTTTTCAACAATTAGTGGAAATATTCGAGACTACATGTTTCTGAGGAAGGAACACTGAATTATCTGGATGATAAAACATTCAACAGTTCAAAGAAATGGGTAGAACCAAATATCAATGGGGAAACAAATGAAAATACTATTTACTACCAGCAAAGTGGTTCTAAATTCCTAGCAGAGACAGAGAGGACTATTTTCTTCATATATATCTGTGCTTAAAGTGGTTTCTCATGCATTATGTAAAATATTCTCTCCTTCTATGCCTTCTCTGTTCCTTCCTTTAATCTATTGCTTTCTACCTCTTCTGGAAGAGCCCAGCAAATTCTTCCCATATAAGCCCAGCCTGCAGTTTACACTGTCTTCCATAGCTATTATTTTGCCACTATATGTACTGAAGTTCAATAAATTTGTGTTGAATGAACGAATACATTAATATTAAATGGATGTATTGAATCATTTGTTCATTTATTCAGTAATTAACTATTGATCCCAAATTATTGGAAACTGAGGATTTGGAAGTAAAATCTTCATTCCTTGACCTCAAGGATCTCACACGTTTGTTTACCAGTGGAGAGTTTCCTGAGAGCAGGATTTGTTTCTTCTAAATATTTCCCAAGATGATATATTTACAGCATGAATACATTTTAATCGACTTACCTTATTTTGCATTATGAAAAAGGGGTCAAGTAATTTTCATTACTAGAGAGGTAGAGTTGCTCTGAAAGTGGGGTAGAGCTGTATATTTGGTGAGAAAGGCAATGCCAAACAATGCTCAAACTACTGCACAATTGCACTCATCTCACACGCTAGTAAAGTAATGCTCAAAATTCTCCAAGCCAGGCTTCAGCAATATGTGAACCGTGAACTTCCTGATGTTCAAGCTAGTTTTAGAAAAGGCAGAGTAACCAGAGATCAAATTGCCAACATCTGCTGGATCATGGAAAAAGCAAGAGAGTTCCAGAAAAACATCTATTTCTGCTTTATTGACTATGCCAAAGCCTTTGACTGGGATCACAATAAACTGTGGAAAATTCTAAAAGAGATGGGAATACCAGACCACCTGATCTGCCTTTTGAGAAATCTGTATGCAGGTCAGGAAGCAACAGTTAGAACTGGACATGGAACAACAGACTGGTTCCAAATAGGAAAAGGAGTATGTCAAAGCTGTATATTGTCACCCTGTTTATTTAACTTATATGCAGAGTACATCATGAGAAACGCTGGACTGGAAGAAGCACAAGCTGGAATCAAGATTGCCAGGAGAAATATCAACCACCTCAGATATGCAGATGACACCACCCTTATGGCAGAAAGTGAAGAGGAACTCAAAAGCCTCTTGATGAAAGTGAAAGTGGAGAGTGAAAAAGTTGGCTTAAAGCTCAACATTCAGAAAACGAAGATCATGGCATCCAGTCCCATCACTTCATGGGAAATAGATGGGGAAACAGTGGAAACAGTGTCAGACTTTATTTTTCTGGGCTCCAAAATCACTGCAGATGGTGACTGCAGCCATGAAATTAAAAGATGCTTACTCCTTGGAAGGAAAGTTATGACCAACCTAGATAGCATATTCAAAAGCAGAAACATTACTTTGCCAACAAAGGTTCATCTAGTCAAGGCTATGGTTTTTCCTGTGGTCATGTATGGATGTGAGAGTTGGACTGTGAAGAGGGCTGAGTGCCAAAGAATTGATGCTTTTGAACTGTGGTGTTGGAGAAGACTCTTGAGAGTCCCTTGGACTGCAAGGAGACCCAACCAGTCCATTCTGAAGGAGATCAGCCCTGGGATTTCTTTGGAAGGAATGATGCTAAAGCTGAAACTCCAGTTCTTTGGCCACCTCATGCGAAGAGTTCTCATTGGAAAAGACTCTGATGCTGGGAGGGATTGGGGACAGGAGGAGAAGGGGACGACAGAGGATGAGATGGCTGGATGGCATCACTGACTTGATGGACGTGAGTCTGAGTGAACTCTGGGAGTTGGTGATGGACAGGGAGGCCTGGTGTGCTGTGATTCATGGTGTCACAAAGAGTCAGATCTGACTGAGCAACTGATCTGATCTGATCTGATCTATCTTCTATGAGAGTCAAGAGCATTGTAGGGCTCCAGACGCCCTGGCTTGTTGAAAGCTGAGCACTTTGTGAGCACTCTCAGAACTGAAATCCTGAGGTGGGGTTAGGATTTACAAGTGAGAGGGTGCCTGGGATTGAGCTATATCATCTATAGTGTGAGCAAATATTGATATCCTCATAAGGTTAATTGTTCCTTTTGGTTGCAATGAGGAATGATGTAAAAGCTGGGAAGAGGGAAGGAGTCTTGCTTTAGTTAAATAAATTTTTAATGCTAAAGTTGTAAATTATCCCAGTGTTAATAGATTTGTTTGAGTCATAATTTATAAGTCAGACTTGATCAACTTTGAATATTTTAACCAGATATGAGCTACCATTATGTATTCATTGTTACATTATAAGATACTTGAACATTAGAATTTTTCTGTTTATGGTGGAATTTTTTGATTTTCTATTTTTTGATAAAGAATATATAGCACAAAGCGGAAAGCAGATGAAGGAATTTTAGTCTTTCTTATCAACTTTTGATTGGGAAAACTTCCCTAAGTTCTCTGTGCCTCCGTCACCTCATCTGAAAAATGGGGATAATATTCCTGGTTGATTGAGCTGAAAGTTTATTCAGGATTCTGTGAGGACACTGTCATGATCACTCCCTGCTCTCAACCTCCTTCTGAATCATTCTTTTCTTTGTATGTTGAATCCTGAGACAGTTCTTCACATTGTATTTTCTCCCTAGATTGTACAATTATTGAGGCTAAAGATAAGGCCTTATTTGTTATAGTCAAACACAGCATAGGTACTAGTTAGTGTACTTGGGAGAGAAGAAATAGAAGGAGGAAAAATAATATTTATTCATTTACTCATTTAGTAAATATATACAGGAGAAAGTATCATATGAATCCAGGTATTAGTAGTGTTTACATCAGTAAGACAATGTGGTTTCAACCTCAGCTATCCTTATGCTCCTCTCCTGGGAGAGCAGTTTATGGGTATTATATCCACTTTATCATCTCACAAAACTCTTAAAGACCTAAAGCAGCAGAGCATATCTAAACATCTACTGAATAGATTGGGGAAAGGGAAGATCAAGCTGGAAATAAAATGACTGACTTAAACTTTTCCTAGTGCATTTCTCTGAGTACTAGTTTTCTCCAGCAAATGTGAGCAGGATTCCTCGATGTCTGCGAAAGAGCATTCCCTCTTAGATCAGTCTTCCTTTTGTTCTCTAGAACAAGTGTTTTATATAACACATATATTTTATATATTAGCAAGTAAACATTTATAAACATAGAGTGCAGTTGAAAGAATGTATGCTTTGGAAAGAGTAGATCCTAAGTTCTACCACCACATCTCTACCAGTGACAATCTAGGCCTTAAGAAAAGTTACTTAGCTTCTCTGAACCTCACATTTCTCCTCTTTATATGATATAACAATACATACCTCATGGTGAGTCTTGAAATAATGACTGCCGCTGGCCTGATCTGTATGTAAGATAAGAGATAAGAAATGAAGACTCTAAAATATTTAACATTCCAAGATGCCAAGATTCAGAAATCAGATTTGAATGAAATTCACTATTTAACAAAAATTAGTCTGTTCTGTCATAAACCGAAATATAAATGTATCTGTCTTTATTTAGTTCTTTGTTGGTGGGGGAGAACCATACTCACTCTAGAATCAAAGTCAAGACCTGACGAACTCCCCGGCAAGAGTCCAGTCTTGGTTGCCCCTTTGGTCCAGGAGCACCTGCTGCTTCCCACTGGATCACACGTTTCTGACACAAGTGTTCTCTATGGATAGATGACAGGATGTCTCAGGCCATACCCCAAGTCAGGGAGCTGTTTCTAGAGTTAGCATGCTATGTCCTGAGATTCTGTAATCACTCAGCATCCTCTCTTTACAGATTTAATTTCCTTCCAAATGACCTAATGTTGCAGATAAATGCTTCCTGTGGTATGGGAATTTATAATAGGCAGTAATTAATTACAGGTTAAGAAAATAAAATAGGAAATAAGGTAGTGGTTTTAAAGTTCTAAACAGAATCAAGGGTTGAATCTAAACAAATTAGCTTTCTGATGAAGCGTTCCTCCAGGGGCTCTGCACAACCTTCTATTTTAATGAGTATTTGCCAAGACCAGAGGCTTTTGTAGGCTACTGCCACCCAGTTACCATGAAAATAAAAAAGGCTGAAGAGTCTAAACTCTGTAACAGATCCAAGATTGCTGGATTCAAAAGGATATTATACCAAAAAATTACAATACAGTCTGGGATAATTAATTTTTCCTTTCTCCAAGTTGCCACCCAAGGGATCTTATTAGAATGTTATGATTGTGTAGAGCTGAGACTTGGAGTGGATGGGATTTGCTCTGTCAAAAGTCTCTAAATTATAACTGAGGTTTCCTCATCTTCAAATCTGTTCTACTATAGCCCCACTCAGCCAGGGAATTAAGAGACTTCTGTGTTTTTATCAATTATGGAGTGACTTCTGTTTTGATTATTGATATCATAAGTGACCCTTTGATATTCTGAATCATTGAATTAGCCATTCACAGATGGTCTTCTCTTTTAAGTGCTCATTATAAAGAACCTGCCAAACAGCAGGAGATGTGGGTTTGATTCCTATGTTGAGAAGACCCCCTGGAAATAACCACCCACTACTGGGCTGTATTTCTGGCCTGGGAAATCCCATGGACAGAGGAACATGATGGGCTAATAGTCCATGCGGTTGCAAAAGAGTCAGACACGACTTAGCGACTAAACAACAACATATCTTTCTACTTAAAATAGGACATGCACATGCAAGACATTACCTTGCACTGTATGCTTTTTAAATAATTGGATAAAGTAGTTCTAATATCACCAGTGGCTGCTGTGATAAGTGAAGATTTCCCAAAAGTGGCAGTTAACCAATATTAAAATAAATAGGACTTTAATGAGTGTCAAAAAATTATGTGGTCATGGTAAATAAAACCTCTATTAATGCAGGATAGAGCATTTATGAAATATTAATATCCTAATATTCTATTAAATATTTTGAAAGCAAAAAAATGTTTGGTGGTATAACATTTTTGGTTTCCCTGGTAGCTCAGTCTATAAAGAATCCACCTGCAATGCAGGAGGCCTGGGTTTGATCCCTGAGTTGGTAAGATCCCCTGGAGAAGGAAATGGAAACCCATTCCAGTATTCTTGCCTGGGAAATCCCATGCACAGAGGAGCCTGCCAGGCTACAGTGCATGGGATCGCAAGAGTTGAACATGACTTTAGCAACTAAACCACCTAAACTACATAACACATTTACATTTCTACAGGTAGGAGTTGGTGTCTAATTCTACATGCCTTGACTGTATCCTGACCTTGGTGACTTGCTTATAGCAAATAGAGTGTGGCAAAATGATGCCTCACAACTTCTTTCAAGGCTAGATCATAAAAATATGTTAAAAGGCTTTGCCTAGCTTTCTCTTTTAGAACCCAAACTACTATGTAGGAAATCTGTCTGCTCTGAAGTTGCTATGCTGGGGAGACCACATGGATAAACTACTAGGGAAGGATGAAAATGCCTGAGGAGATCCAGCTGATTCATCCCCCAGGTCTGGGCCTTCCCAGGTCATGTACCAGACTTGTGGATAAAGACGTTTTTGAGGCAGGTTCAGCCCCAGCTGATGCTTGTCTTTAACTGCAAAGGTGCCAAGGAAGGATTGCCTAGCTTAGTTCAGACAGCACCAAGAGCTATGCGAGACAATGATGTTAAAGTCTTGATCTTACCTCTAAGTTTGGTGTACATTATTGCATAGCAATAAATAACTAAAATAGGAGAATAGTGATAGGACCAGCGTGGCTGGAGGAAAAAAAAAAATATATATATATTATATATTTATAAATATATATAATATGTATATTTAAAATTTATATATTTATAAATATATATATATATATATATATTATGCTGGGGGTAAAAGTAAAATAAAACTGGAAAGTATGGTTAGACCAGACTAAGGGAACCTTGAATGTTGGGCTAAAGAGTTCAACATCTTTTCTTTAACAAAAATAAAATACTTGAAATCTTCAGAAGATAATTATGGTAGGATGGTACAGACAACCACTCGGAAAGAGGTGACCAAGTCTGGGCAAGATAATTATTGGAAAGCTCTAAGTAGCACCATGAAAGCCCTAAAAGAGAGAAGTGCTAGAAATGAAGATAAAGAGATTGACTCTAAATTCTTTTTTAAAAATCCCATTTTAACTTGTGCCAGATCAAATACTCCTGACTTATTCTTGTTTTATTATCTGTATAGTGTCTTACACATGCTGAGCATGTGGTAGTCCCACTACATGTATTCATGGGCAAGAAAGTGATCATGGCTTAATAAAAATACTTTGGGATTGATAGAGGGAACTTGGTTCTGTTATTGGCTTCACAACTTATTGATCATGTAAAAATTAAATAAACTCCATGGGACTCATTTTCTACTGTTGAAAATGCAATAATATTACATGCCTCAAAGGCTTGCTGCAAGCATCTAATCTTCATTTTAAACCTCTCCTTGGCCAATTATATATTACCTCTGCTGTGTTGTATAGGCAGACCCTTCTAAACTCAAGTCTGTAACCCCAATCTGTCCCCCTAATTCAGACAATATATACACCTGGCATGGTCTAGCGATAATTCAGAATAGACATCAAAAATAAAATTAGCAATTTCCTTGTTTAAAATCCTCCACTACCACACAGTCTAAAATATGCTCTTTCAAAGGGGCCATGACTTAACTGAAAACTAAATTCCAGTGACAAAATCTGGCCCCAGTGAGAGACTATTAGAGGAAAATTGTTTGATTTGGGAAATTGTATGACACTACTTACATTTTCTATCTCATACCCTGCTATCTCTTCTAATCAAATTTAGATGTACCCAAGTTACCTAGTGAAAGCAGTGACTGATTTTCTTTTCTTGGGCTCCAAAATCACTGTCAGTGGTGACTACAGCCATGAAATTCAAAGATGCTTGTCACTTGGAAGGAAAGCTATGACAAAATTAGACACTGTATTAAAATGCAGAATTTTCACTTTTCTGACAAAGGTCTGTATAGTCAAAGCTATGGCTTTTCCAGTTGTCATGTACGGATATGAGAGTTGGACTATAAAGAAGGATGAGTGCCGAAGAATTGATACTTTTGAACTTTGGTGCTAGATAAGACTCTTGGGAGTCCCTTGGGCTGAGGGGGATCAAACTAGTCAATCCTAAAGGAAATCAACCCTGAATATTCATTGAAAGAACTAATGCTGAAGCTGAAGCTCGAATACTTCAGCCACTTGATGCAAACAGCAGTCTCATTGGAAAAGCCCCTGATACTGGGAAAGATTGAAGGTGAAAAGAGAAGGGGATGGCAGAGGATGAGATAATTAGATGGCATGACTGACACATGGACATGAATTTGAGCAAACTCCAGGAGGTAGTGGAGGGCAAAAGAGCCTGATGTGCTATTGTCTAAAAGGTCACAAAGAGTCAGACACAACCTAGCAACTGAAAGATAAGTTACATCTTGTACTTTCATTTATTGTTTAAATATGAATTAATTAATGAATGGCAAGAGTGATGTACAGTGTAAACATGTGTAACTGATGGATTTAAAAGTCATATGCCCACATTAACATACTTCAGCTCACCTACAGCTAACTCAGCTGCAGTCCGAAAGAAACAACAAAATGTTAAATAAAATATATAACCAGGATACCTGATGATGCCATAAACAGTTAGGTATCTGTGATTATATACCCATTGCCTGTTGTCTCCAGAATATCTTGATTTTCTTTACTTAGAAAACACAAAGTATCTATGGTGACTGTGGGGATTCTCTGAAATCATAGGATGAAAACTCAAATCATAGTCGATACATGGGATTCTGAACAATATTAATTTGGACTTCTGAATTTGAAGGAAATCAGGTGACACAGTTGAGTCCATATTTTGTAACCGAAGTGTTACAAAATGGATTATAAACAAACCATAAGGAAATAAAGCTGTGATAATTTCCCCTTGCTGATGAAACTTGGAAAGGGATTCTAGACCAAGAACTTCTTTGTACCTCTGGACCTTACTCTGTGATACCTCTTGTCAAGGAAAACTCTAAGCTAGATTTCAAATCACTCTTAATTAAGATTACAGCTGAGATAAGAACTTGCCTTCTAGTCTGAATAATTGAACTTTTACTCAGTGTAGGCCTGATGCATCATTTTACATAATAAGGATGTGGAATAAATTGTAGCTCTTCATCCTAGAAGCTTCTTATAAGTCAGTGGGATGGAGAGTTTTGAAGAGTTTCTTCTGCTCATTTTCTTAGTGCTGGTTTTTTTTTTTTTTTTTCCCTTTATTTTTTTTAGCAGCCTGAACTGATTTACGTTTTATATTTGGCAGGTTTGGAGGCAGCTGGGGCAGAGCCTAGGTTTACTGAGGGTGACTGAAGAAGCTTAGGCTGATGGAAAAGCACAAGCCAAACTCTAATCTGCATAAAATGCCTGGCTGACACCACCCAATATGTCGCCTATTTTCTGGGCATCCAAACTGGCTTCTGTCTTTCTTTTCAGATGATCATCTACATGAAGGTTCAGCTGTCTCTGATTGCAAGGAATAAGTCATGACTAGCTGGTGGTGCTAGTGGTAAAGAACCCATCTGCCAATGCAGGAGACATGAGAGACAAGTTTGATCACTGTTTTGGGATGATCTCCCAGAGGATGTCTTGGCAAGCCCCTTCAGTATTCTTGCCTGGAGAATCCCATGGACAGAGGAGTCTGGCAGGCTACAATCCATAGGGTTGCAAAGAGTCAGACACCACTGAAGCGACTTAGTACGGCATGCACAAGGTAATGCTACTTACTTCTGTACCCTAGATATAATAAAAGTGAAGTCATTACTCCTCTCAAAATCCTTAAGAAATCATTCTTTAGGAAATGGTTAAAGGACCTTGCTGCTACTGCTGCTAAGTCGCTTCAGTCATGTCTGACTCTGTGCGACCCCATAGACGGCAGCCCACCAGGCTCCCCTGTCCCTGGGATCCTCCAGGCAAGAACACTGGAGTGGGTTGCCATTTCCTTCTCCAACGCATGAAAGTGAAAAATGAAAGTGAAGTCGCTCAGTCGTGTCTGACTCTTCGCAACCCCATGGACTGCAGCCAACCAGGGATGGCCATGGGATTTTCCAGGCAAGAGTACTGGAGTGGGGTGCCATTGCCTTCATAAGGACCTTACATCATAATAAAAATAAATTAATTTTTTTCAGTAGTCGAAAAAGCTGATACTTATATAAACTAAACTCATTAACACAAAAATATTTCAATGCAATTAGAGGCAATGTTTACCAAATAGAGCTATTTAATAACTATATTTGAAATGTGTTATTCATCTAAAATGCTAAGCATAAGCTATAGTCTCACTTACTCTCAATCCCCGAAATACAAAAGATAATATTTCTAAAAGCATAATGTTTCTTGAATACAATGAAGACAAAGCTAAGTAGATCAGTAACAAAGAAACTTCCTAGTAATAGTAGAAATTAAAAGGGAAAGGGCTGATTCCAGTTTCAGTATCACCAGAGTGCTTTGTATTATATTAAACTTTCTTAAATAAAAATTTAAAATTCTAGAAAAAATAATAAAAATACATTTGCAAGTATTATAGAATGAGAAAGAGCAGGCAAAAATGTGAGATTAATTGAGCTTTGAATGAAGGAAAAAACATTGTGTGACATCTTTGTTTTATAGATTTTATCCTTGGTAGGTACTGCACATTATCATGACATACTTCTACTTTAGAAAACTATAGGATTATAGGTGTGATGTGGTAGATGACAGAAACTGCAGCTGCCATAGTGACTGGAAATTGAGAGAATAACTCAAAAAAGGAAAGAGCCACAGTTGGGGCAGCTCCAATATTTACATATGAACTAGTCTCAAATCCATAGCCAGCCCCTGAATTTCACATATACAGGGAAAACTCCAGAAACTCAACAGAAAGCAATCATGGAAAAACTGAAAGTACTAGGTAGAAATTTTAGCTGCTCACTACAGCAAGGGAGGGCTTCCCTGAAGGCTCAGATGGTAAAGAACCTCCTGCAGTGAAGGAGGCCCTAGTTGAGCTCCTGGGTTGAGAATATCCCTGGAGAAGGGAACGGCTACCAACTCCAGTATTCTTGCCTGGAGAAATCCATGGATAGAGGAGCCTGGTGGGCTATAGTCTATGGGGTCACAAAGAGTCAGAAACGACTGAGGGACTTTCACTCAATCACTCACAACAGGGGAAGATGAATGAAGAGTTTGGAGTTTGAATCCTACAAATTAAACAGGTGTGGTAAAATAAATAAATAAATAAATAAATAAACAGGTGTGGTAAAAACAGTGAGGTTTTCATTGAAACATCAGAGAGGCTAAGCCTTATGAATAGAGTCTGGATCACAGGACTAAGAATTCACCATAAGACTAAGGGCAAATCTGAAGGAAAAAAAAAAACTAACAAATATAAGCAATGCAAAATTTCAATGTGATGAACTAATAATTTGTTTGCTAAGATAAAATGAAGACTTCAAAGGAAGATAGCAGAGGCTAGAGTCTACAGTGTACCATTTAAAATGTCCAATGTACCATCAAAACTTTCAAAAAATATGAAAAAACAACTATTTTAACTAGGAGTGAGAGAAAAAGCAGTCAATAGAAAAAATGTCACTATGACAGAGTTGCCAAATTAGCAGAAAAGAAGTGACTGCAAGGTGAAAAATCAACAGATTAATTCTTGTAAAACAAAGTAAATGGGAATTCTAGGATCTCAGACTGAAATATTTGAATTGGAAAAATGGACCAATTGTCTTAACAGTCAATTGCAACTGCAAAAGAAAATAGGGTCTGGGATAATGATCAGTAGAAATTACTCAATCTGAGAAGAGTGAAAAATAGATGAACAAAGACTCAATTACCTATGAGATGAGTACTAGTGACTTACCATGTATATAATAGAACCCCTAGAAGAAGAGAAGGGAAAAGTAGTGGATTGCTTACTGAGACTTACAATAATTATCATGCATTAAGACTGTGAAAAGAAGAGAAGCTAAAAGCAAAGGAGAAAAGGAGAGACATAAGCATCTGAATACAGAGTTCCAAAGAATAGCAAATAGAGATAAGAAAGCCTTCCTCAGCGATCAATGCAAAGAAATAGAGGAAAACAACAGAATGGGAAAGACTAGACATCTCTTCAAGAAAATTAGAGATACCAAGGGAACATTTCATGCAAAGATGGGCTCAATAAAGGACAGAAAAGGTATGGACCTAACATAAGCAGCAGATATTAAGAAGAGGTGGCAAGCATACACAGAACTGTACAAAAAAGATTTTCACAACCCAGATATTCATGATGGTGTGATCACTCACCTAGAGCCAGACATCCTGGAATGTGAAGTCAAGTGGGCCTTAGAAAACATCACTACGAACAAAGCTACTGGAGGTGATGGAATTCCAGTTGAGCTATTTCAAATCCTGAAAGATGATGCTGTGAAAGTGCTGCACTCAATATGCCAGCAAATTTGGAAAACTCAGCAGTGGCCACAGGACTGGAAAAGATCAGTTTTCATTCGAGTCCCAAAGAAAGGCCATGCTAAAGAATGCTCAAACTACCACACAATTGCACTCATCTCATACGCTAGTAAAGTAATGCTCAAAATTCTCCAAGCCAGGTTTCAGCAATACGTGAACCGTGAACTTTCAGATGTTCAAGCTGGTTTTAGAAAAGGCAGAGGAACCAGAGATCAAATTGCCAACATCCGCTGGATCATGGAAAAAGCAAGACAGTTCCAGAAAAACATGTATTTCTGCTTTCTTGACTATGCCAAAGCCTTTGACTGTGTGGATCACAATCAACTGTGGAGGATTTTTAAAGAGGTGAGAATACCAGACCACCTGACCTGCCTCTTGAGAAATTTGTATGCAGGTCAGGAAGCAACAGTTAGAACTGGACATGGAACAACAGACCGGTTCCAAATAGGAAAAGGAGTACGTCAAGGCTGTATATTGTCACCCTGCTTATTTAACTTCTATGCAGAGTACATCATGAGAAATGCTGGGCTGGAAGAAGCACAAGCTGGAATCAAGATTGCCGGGAGAAATATCAATAACCTCAGATATGCAGATGACACCACCCTTATGGCAGAAAGTGAAGAGGAACTCAAAAGCCTCTTGATGAGAGTGAAAGAGGAGAGTGAAAAAGTTGGCTTAAAGCTCAACATTCAGAAAACGAAGAACATGGCATCTGGTCCCATCACTTCATGGGAAATAGATGGGGAAACAGTGGAAACAGTGTCAGAATTTATTTTTCTGGGCTCCAAAATCACTGTAGATGATGATTGCAGCCATGAAATTAAAAGATGCTTACTCCTTAGAAGGAAAGTTATGATCAACATAGATAGCATATTAAAAAGTAGAGACATTACTTTGCCAACAAAGGTTCGTCTATCAAGGCTATGATTTTTCCAGTGGTCATGTATGGATGCGAGAGTTGGACTGTGAAGAAAGCTGAGCACTGAAGAATTGATGCTTTTGAACTGTGGTGTTGGAGAAGACTCTTGAGAGTCCCTTGGACTGCAAGGATATCTAACCACTCCATCCTAAAGGAGATCAGTCCTGGGTGTTCATGGAAGGACTGATGCTAAAGCTGAAACTCCAATACTTTGGCAACCTCATGCAAAGAGTTGACTCATTGGAAAAGACTCTGATGCTGGGAGGGATTGGTGGCAGGAGGAGAAGGGGACGACAGAGGATGAGATGATTGCATGGCATCACCAACTCGATGGACATGAGTTTGAATGAACTCTGGGAGTTGGTGATGGACAGGGAGGCCTGGCGTGCTGCAATTCATGGGGTCGCAAAGAGTCGGACACAACTGAATGACTGAACTGAACTGAACTGAAGAACTTACCATGTTGTAGGCACTAGACTAAAGCCCTTTCATATAGAATGCCACTTTTATTTCTATCAACTCCATGTTTTAGGTATTAGTACACCTGAGTTCTATAGATGTGTAAAATGAGACTCAGAGAATTTAATTGACTCTCCCAGATTCCTACAGTGACAGAGAAATCTAAATGCCACACACAGTTTGAGTCTGACCAACCCCCATGCTTATGCATCTGCCACATATTACCTTCCATTAATGTAAATTTTGTGAATTATTTCAAGTATTCTAAATCTACTGCCAGTGCAGTTTTAATGGAGATATTATTATTCATCCTCTCCTGACAAACTAAGAAGAAAGTGTTCCAGGTATCATCTTGTCATAGTGAGATTTTTCAGTTCGGGGAAAAAAAAAGTGTAATGTTTGAGAGCCAGTTCTTATGAGCTTGCAGGAGCCAATTATACATATCTTTTTCCAGGTCCATGTTTAGTCGCATCAGGCTGGTAGCTTGAAATTGGCATAGTACAACATTTACAGTGTTCTACCATTGGCAAGTATTATAAACTGGAGCTTTATTTCCACTCCCATACTAGTTCCCCTCCCTCTCTACAGAGCCAGCTATAAACATTTGCCAGCGTACCACTGACATTTAACAATATACCTCTGAGTCCTATCCTAATGACTTGAAATAAAATATATTTTTCCATAAACATACACACACACACACACACACACACAAATCAAACCAAAGATACCATGTACCTTCATGTGCCATATACATCAAGAGGCAAATATTATCAATTTAGATTTCTCCCTATATGTGGGTGCCACTTTCTTCTCTGTATTGACCCCATTTCAAACAGACTCTTACTTTGTGATGAAAGATGGCTAGAGAATTTCCAAAAGAAACAAACAAACATCCCTCTCTTGCTCATTCCAAATACATCCTAAGATTAGTTTTATCAGTTCTAAGTTTGTTCCCTATCTGTGCATCTAATTTTGTGGCTAAGGGAGAGGCTTAATCCTAAATCACATGTCTCTCTCTGGAGCTGGAAGTGGGGTCAGCCCCTCCCAGGGCATGGCACTTGAGATAATAGAAACTACAGTTCCTCCAAGGGAAATGACATTTTTACCAAAGGGGTATTCTAAGATGCATGGCTGAAATAATAATAGACTTTCACTGCAGAACACAGCGCATACATGACTATTCTATCTTAAACCATGTGTGGAATAGGAATCAGTATCATTCCTAGGCCAAGGCATGAGAGAAGGCTGATAATACCATTCTAAGATTATGGAGACTTTTGACCACTCTATAACACGCCAGTTTTTTATGCCCACTGGAGGCCTCTCTCACACAACATCTTTCTTGCCAGAGAAGTATTTGAATAGGATCTCAACCAAATTAATTAAGAATCTGCCTGCAATGCAGGAGACCTGGTTTCAATACCTGAGTTGGGAGGATCCCCTGGAGAAGGGGAAGGCTACCCACTCCAGTATTCTTGCCTGGAGAATTCCATGGACTGTATAGTCCATGGGGTCACAAAGAGTCGGACGTAACTGAGTGACTTTCACTTTCCTTTTCCTTTCAACCAAATTTCTTAGCAACCCAATCTTGTCCACATCGTGCCTTAGTGCAGTCTGGCTACCTAGCACAGTCCCAGAGCAGTGAATGACACTAACCTGGTTAAAGGATAGGGGGAAAAAAAAAGGAAGAGCAAAAACTTTATTTTTCTAGTGTTACAAGAGTATAAGAAAGAACATGAGTTTAATCTTCCCTGGGTTTTTCAACCACGATCTGGGATTTAGCATAAGAAAAATTAAATGCAATCTGAAACCTTGAAACAGAATGTGAATCTATGTTTTAGTCTTATTTAAAATGAATGAGGCTGCCAGTTCCCATTTCAGCAACAATATTTTATAAAGCTCTGCTTTGTAGATTGATCCTGCTGCACACATGGATTACCAGAGAGGTACTGCTCGAGTTTCCAAAGCAGAGGAGTGGTCCTTTGAGACGCAGCTAAAGAATCAAGAAGAGGCAGGTAAATCTCTGGCTATCAACTTATTTTTCCCTTTTTCACATCCGTTTGCTTTTTCAATAGGGTCACATTGCTCTCACAAATGCTTCCTCTACCTTGGATATGTTTACTATCTCCTTTTGCTCAAAATGAAGCTGGTCCACATAATTCCAGACCAGGGTCGAGGTGAGGACAGGAGACTCTGTTGGTCAAATGTGTGGTCAGATTTCAGTACTATAAAAAGATGCGTGTGTTCTCTGTTGGATCAAGAGACCACCTTTTCTCAAAAACCAATGCTGTTTGAAATCACTGCATCTCAGATCCTGTGACTGTGACTTTTGGAAGCACTTACACAAATGTGTATGCTCTTCATCTTCAATTGTTGTTGTTTTTTGTCGCTAAGACATGTCCAACTTTATTGAAATCCCATGGCCTGTAGCCCACCAGGTTCCTCTGTCCATGGGATTTCCCAGGCAAGAATACTAGAGTGGGTTGCCATTTCCTTCTCATGGGGATCTTCCCAACCCAGAAATGGAACCCACATCTCCTGCATGGCAGGCAGATTCTTTTTCCCTGAGCCAAATACATCCTTTCAACTCTCCATTAATCTAAACTTTATTACAACTTCAGATTTATTCATACCATTCCTTTTCCTACAGCAATATCTCTTTCTCTTTCATCCATCCAATCTACATCCTGATCACATTTTAAGACCTGCCTCATATCATATCCCCTGCTTCTCTTAGCTTCTATGATAGCTGATGAAAGATACCCTATAGGATTTGTGTTTACAGTGCTCAGTTGTGTCTGAATTCTTTGCAACCCCATGAACTGTAGTTCACCAGGCTCCTCTATCCATGGGATTTCCCAGGCAAGAATACTGGGGTAGGTTGCCATTTCCTCCTTCAGGGAGACTTCCCGACCATCAGCGTGATTCATCATGAATTTTTTTCTTGTGTATTTTTTTTGCTTTTTTGTTTTAGTTTTTACATTTTTAGAGCCAAGGCCACCTCCACACACCTAATGAGCTGGCCTCACAATTTTGTATTCCTCATTATAATAGCATTTGTTGCTGTAGTGATCCCAATTACTTCCTTATACATTATCACATTTCTCTAACTACTGATTTCTTAATTCTCAAATTTGATATACTTCAGTATTATCCAGGGGAATCAAAAAAAGAGAAAATGACACATTCCTGAGATTTATTCCTGAGATTTCAGTTCAGAAGATCTTGGACAGATTCAGGTACTGTGCTTTCCTTTTTATAAAATTAACCAAAATTATTCTGAGGCTCATGACTCAAGACTGAACTCCGAAAAAATGTTTATATGAAACTTATAATTTATTCTTTCCAGTATATTCCTGAGTCATTAGTAAATTGTTGTCCTAAAAAAAAAGAGAGAGAGAGAGAACATCCTGCTATCTACACAGCCACACAACCCCCAAAATTTTGAGCATTAAAAAGAGCTAAACCTTAAAATAGAAGAGATTTATCTTCTGAATGTGAAGTTTAAAGACACCTCTCTGCCTCTGGGCCTGTAGATGCTGAGTGACCCAAATTTCTCTCACAACTGAATTGTCCTGATGGAAGGGTTCACAGAGAAGAGTCATATACTTGGATGGCCAATCAGTTGCATAACACTATCAGAATTTTCAAAGAATATTAGCTGGAATCCCAGGCTATCATTTGCCAAAGAAATCATGTAATATGATTATGAATCAGATTGGATTACTTATCACCATTTAGAAACACAAATCGGGGTGGAGAGTGGGGTCATGTCACAGGTATAGGTTTCTTCATATTTATTTACCTTATAAAAAGCATTGGGGGTCAAGTGGGAAGTTGAGATGTCTCAGTGGCTCATCCAGTGCCCACTAACAGCTCCAGTGAGGTTTTCATCTGTGAAGCTCCAGAGAGTATGGACCAGGGAGGCTCAGGAGAATGGTAGCAGAATGGTTACAGTATCAATGGGCCATGCTGATTCCAAGAGACATGAGTCCTGATGTCCAGTCTCTATAAATTAACAATAGCTATCTTTGTTAGACTCTTTGCTAAAAATTTTTATTCATTTTCTCATTTGAGTTTCCCAACACAATTACCATGGTCCATTTTGCAGCTGAAGAAACCATGTTACAGAAGATTAAATGATTTGCCTAATAGTGCAGAGCTTATAAGTGGTAAAATGGGGATGTAAAGCAGGCAGGTTGACTTAGAGACTACACCAAACTACTAAAATATTGTGTAAATGCTTCACATTTTAGAGATCTCAGATAACTTTATCTATATACACCTATTATATACAGGATACCTATATGCTATATTCTATATATATGCTATATTAGATACAGGTACCTATATTCTGAGTACTGCATAGGACTAACCTATATTTCAAGTAAAACAAATCATGCAAGAAAAGCAAGGTAAAGTTAAATGCCTATAGTGCCCTGACACATAATATGGAGGATATAATGCCAGTTCAAAAGTAAGAAGCATTTACCTTCAACCCATTATGTGGAAATGCTAATCTAAAATTGCAAGATCTCTTAATGTTGTTTTCTGAAAAAGTATGTGATATATTTGATATTTAAATATGAACTAAAAAGACTGATAAATTAAAAAAATTTTTCTCTAGAATACTAGCCTGACTTCTATGCATTATACAAATGTAGCCTTATTCATAGAAGTAGGCTTTGTACTAGAAGAGAGGAGGAAATCTCTTAGCCAACCAGGATCTCTGAGGTCTTGTCCCTATAATAGATCTCAGTGTGAGATATCTTCAATGTATATTTTCTTAACATCTTCAATTCTAGACCATTCTAAATCTTCATATTCTATAGAATATGAGAAATCATAACCTTGATCTTGAGCAACTTACTTTATTGATATGATTGAAGATATGGAAATCACATAAATAAAATTGATAAAATTGATCTGAAATTTCTTTTGCAAAAGCTCATAGAAAGAACATACTCCTACCAGCTAGAAGCAATTGGAAATAAAATATTAGAAAAAAATTAAACCTTCTCAGGCATAATTATAAGAGAACTGTAAAAATAAGGTCACTAAAACTCTACCAGTAGAAATATATTTGAGAAAATTGTTCAAAAAGAAGCTAGTATTCTAGGTAAAGGATTTTGTCAGAATGCATAGCCATTTGGGAGAGGAGACTCAGGAAATTAAATGTTTTCAAATAGCCATAGGTTGTTTTAATGCAGAGAAGATTCAAAATTTTCAAAATTTTCAAAAATGATAGATCTAAGGGTTAGAGTTAGTACTGATTCAAAGTCAGCTTTTGCTTCTCAAAAGTATCACATATAGATGAGTCTGTGCCAAGAAATAGTGAGTTCCTTGTCACTAAAAATATATAAAGCAAGGCTAGAGGAACAAACACTGGGACTGCTGAAGGAGGCATTTGAGCATTAAAAGGTGGGGAGAATGTAGTACCGGTTTACAAACCTGAGTGCTCATCAGAATCAACAAGACCTTGAAACATGGAATTATAAGAGAGTCTGATTCACTAGGTCTAGAGGGAGCCTAGAACTTGTAGGAGAAGCAATGGCTTCCATGGTGGCTCAGATGGTAAGGAATCTGCCTGCAATGCAGGAAACTCAGGTTTGATCCCTGGGTTGGGAAGATTCCCTGGAGAAAGGAATGGCTACCCACTCCAGTATTCTTGCCTGGAGAATCTCATGGACAGAGGAGCCTGGTGGGCTATAGTTTATGGGGTCACAAAGAGTCGGACACGACTGAGCAGCACAACACAGCATGGTACAGTGACGGAGTAGGAAAATGAGTACATATGCTGCCAAATGCATGTTGCATTGTATTTAAGAAAAAAGTTGCCCCTGGAATTAGGGATTCTGAAATAGCAGAAAGGAGGTGACTCCGGGAAGATAGTAACTTGGTAGCTTTGTGAGCCATGGCTCATGTAAAGTCTTCTGCCTCACCCAGAACAGTCATGATTACCTGTCTCCCAACCCACCCTAGAGCACTCAGAGCCTCCCATAGCCTATGAATGAAATTAATTCAAAGGACAAAAATTATGAAGAAGGAAGCTGCAAAAGAAGAATCTTTGGGGGGAAAAAAGATTTTCCAAATGCAATGATATTTATCTGATTAATGCCTTGGCTGCTTGCCTATATCTTCACTAAGAGGCACACAGAATTTTCTGAAAAGGAGCTGATTGAGCAGGAATGTGGTGAATACATAAAGCATACTCAGTAACAAACGCAGTCATGGTGACTAGCTTCAGAGGAGGGGCAGTGCTCATGGCATTACAAATTTCCATTTCTGATGCCTCCTCAGCTGTAGAAAGTCAACAAGGGCAACTTATGATGATCAGATGGCTCTGTGAAACTCTTTAGTTTCATTTTCCCTCCAGGAGAGGACAATGGAAATAGAAAGACTTTTTCTTTTCAGTCTAAAGCAGAACAAATTTTGCTAAATTAAAAATAATTCTGGATAAGTAAAGGTCAGTCATATCTTACGGCTCTTTCTTCATTAACAACAAACACCAACATCCAGTATTGTTGCTTTAAGCTCTTTGTTTTTTTTCTTGTTTTTCGGAGTTTTTTTAATCAAATGGAGGTTCTGGCAGATGCCATCAGCAGGGCTCATGTTACATTACCAGAATCGTAAATGGTCAGCTTTGAGTGCATGCTCACTCATGTCTGACTATTTGCAGTGCCATGAACTGTAGCCTACTAGGCTCCTCTGTCCATGAAATTTTCCTAGGCAAGAATACTGAAGTATTCTTTACTCTAAGGGGATCTTCCTGACCCAGGGATCAAACCTGCATCTCCTCCACTGGCAAACAGGTTCTTTACCACTGGGCCACCTGGAAAGCCAGCCAAGAAAAAAGCCAATTTTATATATGTATGTGACCAACCTAGACAGCATATTAAAAAGCAGAGACATTACTTTGTCAACAAAGGTCCGTCTAGTCAAGGCTATGGTTTTTCCAGTGGTCATGTATGGATATGAGAGTTGGACTATAAAGCAAGCTGAGGGCCGAAGTATTGATGCTTTTGAACTGTGGTGTTGGAGAAGACTCTTGAGAGTCCCTTGGACTGCAAGGAGATCCAACCAGTCCATGCTAAAGGGGATCAGTTGTGAGTGTTCATTGGAAGGACTGATGCTGAAGCTGAAACTCCAGTACTTTGGCCACCTGATGCGAAGAGCTGTCTCCTTTGAAAAGACCTTGGTGCTGGGAAAGATTGAGAGCAGGAGGAGAAGGAGACGACAGAGGGTGAGATGGTTGGATGGCATCACCGACTCAACGGACATGAGTTTGGGTAGACTCTGGTAGTTGGTGATGGACAAGGAGGCCTGGTGTGCTGTGATTCTTGGGGTTGCAAAGAGTCGGACATGACCGAGCGACTGAACTGAACTGATGTGTGTGTGTGTGTGTGTGTGTGTGTGTGTATATATGTATGTATGTATATATAGGCTTCCCTGGTGTCTCAGATGGTAAAGAATCTGCCTGCAATGTGAGAACTCAGGTTCAATCCCTGGGTTGGGAAGATGCACTGGAAAAGGGGAGTACTGATGGCAGTACTCTTGCCTGGAGAATCCACATGGGCAGAGGAGCGTGTCAGGCTACAGTCCATGGGATCACAAAGAGTCAGACTCAGATGCAACTGAGTGACTTACACATACACACACACATATATATACACAGTCATATAATAATACTATAACTATATATATATATATATAAACTCACATAATAGCATATCATAGGGCTTCACAGGTGGTACTAGTGGTAAAGAATCCGCCTGTTAATGCAGGAGATGTAAGAGACATGCATTTGATCCCCGGGTCGGGAAGAGCCCTGGAGAAGGGAATGGTAACCCATGCCAGTACTCTTGCCTGAGAATTTCATGGTCAGAGGGGCCTGGTGGGCTATAGTCCTTGGGATCACGAAGAGTTGAACATGACTGAAGTGACAGCTCAAACACACACATATACTCATATAATAGCATTGTAACTATAGTTCAATGTTTTGAATAATACTTTTACAGTAGAGATTGACCTTTCTGAAAATAGCAATGGGACAATTGTACAGTATAGTTTTGCTTACCCAGGTTCGATGTTCTTCAGAAATAAGACTGCAACAACAAAGGAAATCAGAAGGCCTCTGACACATGGTGACAGTTCTCTTTATGAACTGGACCATGTTGACATAATCTTTGAAGTGCAGAGTATCTGTGAGATATCAAGAGAAACTATCTTCAGATCTTGTTAATGAATGTAATCTGGATGGTATAGAAAAAGATTAGATAGAAAACCAAGTTGGAGACCTTTTATAATGATACAGTAAGAGTGTTGTTGAAAAATTAACTGAGGCATATTAAAAATTTTAAGATTTTATTTGAGCAAAAATCTATTTGGATTGGACAGTCCCAAATCAGAAGAGGTTGGAGGTGCTCCATTGACAGGAGCTAGGGGAGAGACTCTATACTCCCTAGAAAAGAGACAAAAGCAAATCAAGGAAATTATTTGATTGGTGGTAGCTTAAGCAGTTACTTTATTTGAGAAAGCCTTCTTGGCTGTGATTGGTTGTCTATAGATCATTTCTTCACCTTGAGGTATTACAGACGGGTTTTGGTTTACTTATGTAAGGAAATTGCTGCCTAAAAAAACTCAAGCAACCTCAGTCTGATGGTTTCCTTGTTTAAATAATATAACAGTGTATCAGTTCAGTTCAGTTCAGTTCAGTCTCTCAGTCGTGTCCGACTCTTTGCGACTCCATGAATCGCAGCACGCCAGGCCTCCCTGTCCATCACCAACTCCCGGAGTTCGCAGTAGATATTTGAAACTTGCTTCAGATAAGATGTGTGCCATGGAATGTAAATAGCATGTACTCAATTAATGTTTGTTAAACTGATTTGAATTTGGAATGTGAGTAGACACAGAAGTTAGAAATGATTACCAGATATAGTGCATGAATTAGGGGTAGACAAACTACTTCCCAGACGCCAGCTGCCTGTTTTTGTAAATAACATTTCTTTGGGACACAGGCATGCCCCTTTGTTTACATATGGTCTATTGCTGCTTTTGTGCTACAGGGGCAGAGTTTGAGTAGTCATAGCAGAGACCGTATGACCTTCCAGTCTACAAGTCTAAAATAGTTACCCTAGGGGTCTTCATGGGATGTTTGCTGACATTTATTCTGCATATTTGTAATGGTGATGGTAAGAAACACAAGAAGCGGTTTCAAAGTGGGTGAAAGGTAATGAGTTTAATTGGATCAGTTGGCTCTGCAAAAAACTGCTATTGCTGCAAGTAAGAAAAAAAATAGAAAAGACATCATAACAAATAGTGTTGCCAGTGTTATATCAACAGATGATCTTTATATTTAAGAAATATGACATTTTATATTTTTAACATACTGGACTCTTTAGTAAAGTGTGATCTGCAATGTGGTCTGGAAATACAATATAAATAATATCCAGACATTAGGAAGGAAATGAATAATTATTATTATCACTTTTCCCCACATCTCAATACTGTTTTATGAAGAATAAAAAAGAGATCTATCAGAATTGTGTATTAGTCAGCATGCTATCAGGAATTAAAACTCCACTACTTATTTCAACAGTGTGAAATTACTACTAAAGGAGATCAGTCCTGGGTGTTCACTGGAAGGACTGATGTTGAAGCTGAAACTCCAATACTTTGGCCACCTCATGCGAAGAGTTGACTCATTGGAAAAGACCCTGACGCTAGGAGGGATTGGGGGCAGGAGGAGAAGGGGATGACAGAGGATGAGATGGCTGGATGGCATCACTGACTCGATGGACGTGAGTCTGAGTGAACTCCGGGAGTTGGTGATGGACAGGGAGGCCTGGTGTGCTGCGATTCATGGGGTCACAAAGAGTTGGACACGACTGAGCTGCTGAACTGAACTGATTAAGGCAGAGAAAGGGGAGGTTAGCCTCCTTTGATACTGAAAGTCAGGATGCTTATGAAGAGACTCAGAGACTAAGGAAAAAGACTCAACATTTCACAATTCTTAGCCTCACTCAAATCTATTCACTATTCTCACCAATTTTCATAACCCCTTTCATCTTTAGTAATGCCTTGATTATCACATAACAGACTCTTCAAATGTGTAAATTTAACTTACATTGTAATTCTGAAACTCAAACAAATGTATTTTCAATATAATTATCAGGAGGGTCATCCTTGCAGATAAAGAATTAGAGAATCTTTCAGGAACACCAAACATCCACTCTAATCCCTTGATAATCATTTAAACCAGAGCTTTAAAAGTCAGAGCTTATGATTTTCTCTTTGCGATCTCTCCAGTACAGTCACAGACAGCCTTACTGCTCCTACAGTCCTTAAAGCTACTATTACAACCATAGTAGTGAAGGACTTCGCTGACTAGGTCCTTCAAAGTACCTACTTGGTAAACATATCACATTCAAGCTTACTCTGAACCTCAGTAGACTCAGTTACATTCTGACACAAATATTTTACTCTGTGTGCTTCACCATTTATCACTCTTTACTAATCAGAGTATTAAGCAGACACATACTGCATTTTTACTCAAACCTGTATAAATATTTTGTTTCATTGTTTACATATATGCTATTTTATATTTATATATATTTTTTTATATATATATATATATATTTAGGGGGCTTCCCAGGTGGTGCTAGTGGTAAATAACCTGTCTTCCAATGCAGGAGATCCAAGAGACATGAGATGGATCCCTGGGTTGGGAAGATCCCAACCTATGGCAACATACTTCAGTATTCTTGCTGGAGAATCCCATGGACAGGGGAGCCAGTGGAGCTGCTGTCTATAGAGTTGCAAAGAATCAGGTAAGACTGATACGACTTAGCACACATGCACATGCACTTTGATTGTTAGAGATTAATATTACCTTGTGATTTTTATAAATCAATTTGCCTCTTCTAGCAGTTGTTCTGCAAATTTTATAAAATTGTTCATGAAAATTTCAATTCATTTTATTTTATTTTTTATTTCTAATTTATTTTTTATATTATTGATTGTATTTCTGTATCAATGGTTTTATTTTCCATGTCAGTGATTGACCTCTAGTATAATGTCGCGGCATCTGTGACATACCGCACACAAGCCCAGCCGAAAGGAGCCACCCCACGCCCAAGGTCACAGGCGACGACCGAAAGCGCCAGGCTGTGACGGCGCAGGAGCGGCTGAGAGGACCTACTCCACGTTCAAGGTCAGCAGGGGCGACCTCGTCCAAGGTAAGGAGCAGCGGCTGCACTTTGCTAGAGGAGCCAAGAAGAGATACCCCATGTCCAAGGTAAGACAAACCCATATAAGATGGTACGTGTTACGAGAGGGTATCAGAAGGCAGACACATTGAAACCATAATCACAGAAAACTAACCAATCTAATCACATGGACCACAGCCTTGTCTAACTCAATGAAACCAAGCCATGCCATGTGGGGACACCCAAGATGGACAGGTCATGGTGGAGAGGTCTGACAGAATGTGGCCCACTGGAGAAGGGAATGGAAAACCACTTCAATATTCTTGCCTTGAGAACCACAAGAACAGTATGAAAAGGCAAAATGATAGGATACTGAAAGAGGAACTCCCCAGGTCAGTAAGTGCCCAGTATACTACTGGAGATCAGCAGAGAAATAACTCCAGAAAGAATGAAGGGATGGAGCCAAAGCAAAAACAATACCCAGTTGTGGATGTGACTGGTGATAGAAGCAAAGTCTGATGCTGTAAAGAGCAATATTGCACAGGAACCTGGAATGTCAGGTCCATGAATCAAGGCAAATTGGAAGTGGTCAAACAGGAGATGGCAAGAGTGAACGTCAACATTCTAGGAATCAGCGAACTAAAATGGACTAGAATGGGTGAATTTAACTCAGAAGACCATTACATATACTACTGTGGGCAGGAATCCCTTAGAAGAAATGGAGTAGCCATCATGGTCCACAAAAGAGTCCGAAATGCAGTACTTGGATGCAATCTCAAAAATAACAGAATGATCTCTGTTCATTTCCAAGGCAAACCATTCAATATCACAATGATCCAAGCTTATGCCCCAACCATTAATGCTGAAGAAGCTGAAGCTGAACAGGTCTATGAAGACCTACAAGACCATTTAGAACTAACCACCCAAAAAGAGTCCTTTTCATTATAGGGGACTGGAATGCAAAAGTAGGAAGTCAAGAAACACCTGGAGTAACAGGCAAATTTGGCCTTGGAATATGGAATGAAGCAGGGCAAAGGCTAATACAGTTTTGCCAAGAGAACACACTGGTCATAGCAAACACCCTCTTCCAACAACACAAGAGAAGACTCTACACATGGACCTCACTAGCTGGTCAACACAGAAATCAGATTGATTATATTCTTTGCAGCCAAAGATAGAGAAGCTCTATACAGTCAGCAAAAACAAGACCAGGAGCTGACTGCGGCTCAGATCATGAACTCCTTATTGCCAAATTCAGACTTAAATTGAAGAAAGTAGGGAAACCCACTAGACCATTCAGGTATGACCTAAATCAGATCCCTTATGATTATACAGTGGAAGTGAGAAATAGATTTAAGGGCCTAGATCTGATAGACAGATTGCCTGATGAACTATGGATGGAGGTTCGTGACATTGTACAGGACAGAGGGATCAAGACTGTCCCCATGGAAAAGAAATGCAAAAAAGCAAAATGACTGTTTGAGGAGGCCTTACAAATAGCTGTGAAAAGAAGAAAAGTGAAAAGCAAAGGAGAAAAGGAAAGATATAAACATCTGAATGCAGAGTTCCAAAGAATAGCAAGGAGAGATAAGAAAGCCTTCCTCAGTGATTAATGCAAGGAAATAGAGGTAAAAAACAGAATGGGAAAGACTAGAGATCTTTTCAAGAAAATTAGAGATGCCAAGGGAACATTTCAGGCAAAGATGGGCTCGATATAGGGCAAAAATGGTATGGACCTAACAGAAGCAGATGATATTAAAAAGAGATGGCAAAAATACACAGAACTGTACAAAAAAGATCTTCATGACCAAGATAATCATGATGGTGTGATCACTCACGAAGGGCCAGACATTCTGGAATGTGAAGTCAAGTGGGCTTTAGAAAGCATCACTCCGAACAAAGCTAGTGGAGGCGATAGAATTCCAGTTGAGTTATTTCAAAACCTCAAAGATGATGCTGTGAAAGTGCTGCACTCAATATGCCAGCAAATTTGGAAAACTCAGCAGTGGCCACAGGACTGGAAAAGGTCAGTTTTCATTCCAATCCCAAAGAAAGGCAATGCCAAAGAATGCTCAAACTACCGCACAATTGCACTCATCTCACACGCTAGTAAAGTAATGCTCAAGATTCTCCAAGCCAGGCTTCAGCAATATGTGAACCATGAACTTCCTGATGTTCAAGCTGGTTTTAGAAAAGGCAGAGGAACCAGAGATCAAATTGCCAACATCCAATGGATCATCGAAAAAGCATGAGAGTTCCAGAAAAACATCTATTTCTGCTTTATTGACTATGCCAAAGCCTTTGACTGTGTGGATCACAATAAATTTTGGAAAATTTTAAAATAGATGGAAATACCAGACTACCTGAACTGCCTCTTCAGAAATCTGTATGTAGGTCAGGAAGCAACAGTTAGAACTGGACGTGGAACAACAGACTGGTTCCAAATAGAAAAAGGAGTACGTCAAGGCTGCTTATTGTGACCCTGCTTATGTAACTTATATGCAGAACACATCATGAAAATCATTGGGCTGGAAGAAGCACAAGCTGGAATCAAGATTGCTGGGAGAAATATCAATAACCTCAGATATGCAGATGACACCACCCTTATGGCAGAACGTGAAGAGGGACTAAAAAACCTCTTGATGCAAGTGAAAGAGGAGAGTGAAAAAGTTGGCTTAAATCTCAACATTCAGAAAACTAAGCTCATGATCCCTTCACTTCATGGCTAATAAATGGGGAAACAGTGGAAACAGTGTCAGACTTTATTTCTTGGGGCTCCAAAATCACTGCAGATGGTGATCGCAGCCATGAAATTAAAAGTCGCTTACTCCTTGGAAGGAAAGTTATGACCATTCTAGATAGCATATTCGAAAGCAGAGACATTACTTTACCAACAAAGGTCTGTCTAGTCAAGGCTATGGTTTTTCCAGTGGTCATGTAGGGATGTGAGATTTGGACTGTGAAGAAAGCTGAGCACCGAAGAATTGATGCTTTTGAACTGTGGTGTTGGACAAGACTCTTGCGAGTCCCTTGGACTGCAAGGAGATCCAACCAGTCCATCCTAGGGGAGATCAGTCCTGGGTGTTCATGGAAGGACTGGTGCTGAAGCTGAAATTCCAATACTTTGGCCACCTCATGCGAAGAGTTGACTCATTGGAAAAGACCCTGATGCTGGGAGGGATTGGGGGCAGGAGGAGAAGGGGACGACAGAGGATGAGATGGTTGGATGGCATCGCCAACTCGATTGACGTGTGTTTGAGTGAACTCCGGGAGTTGGTGTTGGACAGGGAGGCCTGGCATGCTGTGATTCATGGGGTCACAAAGAGTCAGACATGACTGAGTGACTGAACTGAACTGAACTGATAATTTTGAACAGAAGAGGAAAGAGGAAGCATGTGTGTTTGCTTCTCTAGCTTAAAGACAAAGCATTCACTATTTCACAATTTGGTGTATGATATAGGTGGGAGTTAAGCCTTAGGAAGGCTTCCCAGGTGGCGCTGGTGGTAAAGAAGCTTCTTGCCAATGCAGGAGAGGCAAGAGAAAGGGGTTCGATCCCTGGATTTATAGAATCACAAGGGTCCATAGTGTCGCAAAGAGTCAGACATGCCTGAAGAGACTTAGCACACATGTGGATTTATATATATCTGTATCTATTCTTTTTAATTAGATTGAGAAAATTCTCTTCTATTCTTAGCCTCTGAGAATTTGTTTGTTGTATAATGGGTAAAATTTGAGTTTTTCAAATGCACTTGTACAAATATTGAAATGATCATATGGTTGAATAGATTCCTGCCGAATGTCTTATTGCTAAGTTATTCTGACAATTAGTTGTCTTAGGTCTGTTTGTTTGAAAAAGTCTTTACTTGATTATTTTTTAAAGAATTTTTTTTATAAATTATAACTCTGACCAGATAGTTTTCTGTTCTTTGCTTTATCTCCCTTTCAGTATTTTGAAATATTAAAGATGTGGCTTCTTTGTTTTCTAGTTTGCCCACTTTCTGAAAAGAGAAGTATGGCAATCCACATATTTTTTCCTTTTGTATTTCATGTTTATTTTCTCTGGCTACATTCAGGATTATTCCTTTATCTTTATATTTCAGAAGTTTCAGTATGACATGCTAATATGGTGTGCATCTGTTTTAATTTAGTCTTTTTTAAAATTCTGAATAGGATTTCTGAATTTCATGGTTCTATGGTTTGTAATCATTTATTAATTTTAGAAAATTATTGACCATTATCACATCAAACAGTTCTTGAGCAAACATTTCTCCTTTCCTTCCATTTGGGATCCAATTCCATAGGTTTGATGTAAGATATTGTCCCATGACAGTTTGCTACTTTCATCACTTTTCTTTCTGCTTTTGTTTTATTTTAGATAATTTATATTGACTTATGTTCAAACGTGCTGATATTCCTGTGCTGTGATTGTATCACTGGAAAAATTTTTGATAGTACTACATATGTTATGTGCATATCTATAATAACCTTATTCACACAGTTCAGTTCAGTCACTCAGTCCTGTCCGATTCTTTGTGACCCCATGAATCGCAGCACGCCAGGCCTCCCTGTCCATCACCAACTCCCAGAGTTCACTCAGACTCACGTCCATCGAGTCAGTGATGCCATCCAGCCATCTCATCCTCTGTCGTCCCTTTCTCCTCCTGCCCCCAATCCCTCCCAGCATCAGAGTCTTTTCCAATGAGTCAACTCTTTGCATCAGGTGGCCAAAGTACTGGAGTTTCAGCTTGAGCATCATTCCGTCCAAAGAAATCCCAGGGCTGATCTCCTTCAGAATGGACTGGTTGGATCTCCTTGCAGTCCAAAGGACTCTCAAGAGTCTTCTCTAACACCACAGTTCAAAAGCATCAATTCTTCGGCACTCAGCTTTCTTCACAGTCCAACTCTCACATCCATACGTGACCACTGGAAAAACCATAGCCTTGACTAGACAGACCTTTGTTGGCAAAGTAATGTCTCTGCTTTTGAACATGCTACCTAGATTGGTTATAATTTTTCTTCCAAGGAGTAAGCATCTTTTAATTTCATGGCTGCAGTCACCATCTGCAGTGATTTTGGAGCCCAGAAAAATAAAGTCTGACACTGTTTCTTTTGTTTCCCCATCTATTTGCCATTAAGTGATGGGACCAGATACCACGATCTTCGTTTTCTGAATGTTGAGCTTTAAGCCAACTTTTTCACTCTCCTCTTTCACTTGCATCAAGAGGTTCTTTAGTTCATCATCACTTTCTGCCATAAGGGTGGTGTCATCTGCATATCTGAGGTTATTGATATTTCTCCCTGCAATCTTGATTCCAGCTTGTGCTTATTCCAGCCCAGCATTTCTCATGATGTACTCTGCATAGAAGTTAAATAGGCAGGATGACAATATACAGCCTTGACGCGCTCCTTTTCCTGTTTGGAACCAGTCTGTTGTTTCATGTCCACTTCTAACTGTTGCTTCCTGACCTGCATACAGGTTTCTGAAGAGGCAGGTCAGGTGGTCTGGTATTCCTGTCTCTTTCAGAATTGTCCACAATTTATTGTGATTCACACAGTCAAAGGCTTTGGCACAGTCAATAAAGCAGAAACAGATGTTTTTCTGGAACTCTCTTGCTTTTTCGATGATTCAGTGGATGTTGGCAATTTGATCTCTGGTTCCTCTGCCTTTTCTAAAACCAGCTTGAACATCTGGATGTTCACAGTTCATGTATTGCTTAAACCTGGCTTGGAGAATTTTGAGCATTACTAGTGTGTGAGATGAGTGCAATTGTGCGGTAGTTTGAGTATTCTTTGGCATTGCCTTTCTTTGGGATTGGAATGAAAACTGACCTTTTCCAGTCCTGTGGCCACTGCTGAGTTTTCCAAATTTGCTGGCATATTGAGTGCAGCACTTTCACAGCATCATCTTTCAGGATTTGAAATAGCTCAGCTGGAATTCTGTCACCTCCACTAGCTTTGTTCATAGTGATGCTTTCTAAGGCCCACCTGACTTCACATTCCAGGATGTCTGGCCCTAGGTGAGTGATCACACCATCGTGATTATCTTGGTCATAAAGATCTTTTTTGTACAGTTCTTCTGTTTAATCTTGACACTTCTTCTTAATATCATCTGCTTCTGTTAGGTCCATATCATTTCTGTCCTTTATCGAGCCCATCTTTGCAAGAAATGTTCCCTTGGTATCTCTAATTTTCTTGAAGAGATCTCTAGTCTTTCCCATTCTGTTGTTTTTCTCTATTTCTTTGCATTGATCACTGAGGAAGGCTTTCTTATCTCTCCCTGCTATTCTTTGGAACTCTGCATTCAGATGCTTGTATCTTTCCTTTTCTCCTTTGCTTTCGCTTCTCTTCTTACATAAGCCCTCCTTAATTCACAAAGCTTCAGTATTATATACACGTTAGGAGAATCCACAGTGTTCAAGTAACTTAAATATAATGTGTCATACTAACCCAAAGAAAGCACGTACAAAAAATATGCATATAAAGTTGTTCACATGTAGGTACTAGACAACCTACATCTTTTGTGCTAAAATAGAAAAGGAAAAAAAATAGGTTTATTAACTAGTATTTGAAGCTGACGTTGTGCTTGGGTTAAAACACCCTCACACCTAAATTAGCCTCACATGAATATTAAATCATTGCAACATACCCCCCATGTTATAATGGAAGGAGGCTCCTGGAGCACAAAATATTTCTTTAAAGTATTCCTATAGCCTTTCAAGGATAAATGTGTATATATAATAATATTATATACCAAATTTTATAAATATTAGTTAGCTATCTTTGCATCAGCTGGCCAAAGCATTGGAGTTTCACCAGTCCTTCAAATGAATATTCATGGTCGATTTCCTTTAGGATTGACTGGTTTGATCTCCTTGCTGTCCAAGTGACTGTCAAGAGTCTTCTCCACCACCACAGCATGAAAGCATCAGTTCTTTCGCACTTAGCAGTCTTTATGGTCCAACTCTCACATCCATACATGGCTACTGGAAAAACCATAGCTTTGACTCTGTGAGCCTTTTTCTTTGTTGGCAAAATAGTATCTCTGCTTTTTAATATGCTGTCTAGGTTGGTCATAGCTTTTCTTTCAAGGAGCAAGCATCTTTTAATTTCATAGTTGCAGTTACCATCTGTGGTGATTTTGGAGCCCAAGAAAATAAAGTCTGTCACTGTTTCCATTGTTTCCCCATCTATTTGCCATGAAGTGGTGGGACCAGATGGCATGATCTTAGATCTTAGATTTTGGAATCCCGAGTTTTAAGCCAGTTTTTTCACTCTCCTCTTTCACCTTCATCAAGAGGCTTTTTAGTACCTCTTCACTTTCAACATTAGGGGGATGTCATCTGCATATCTGAGGTAATTGATATTTCTCCTGGCAATCTTGATTCCAGCTTATGTTTCATCCAGGCTGACATTTCACATGATATTCACTGGAAAGATTGATGCTGAAGCTGAAGCTCCAATACTTGGCCACCTGATATGAAGAGCTGGCTCACTGGAAAAGGCCCTGATGTTGGGACAGACTGAAGGCAGGAGGAGAAGGGGATGACCAAGGATGAGATGGTTGATGGCATCATTGACTTAATGTACATCAGTTTGAGTAAGCTCTGGGAGATGGTGAAAGACAGGGAAGCCTGATGTGCTGCAGTCCATGGGGTCACAAAGAGTCAGACACGACTGAGCAACTAAACAGTGAGAACTTTGCATGCAAGTTACATAAGCAGGGTGACAATATACAGACTTGATGTACTCCTTTCCCAATTTGAAACCAGTGCATTGTTCCATATCTGGTTCTAACTCTTGCTTCCTGACCTGCATACAGGTTTCTCAGAAGGCAGGTAAAGTGGTCTGATATTCTGATCTTTTTAAGAGTTTTCCACACTTTGTTGTGATCCACACAGTCAAAAGTTTTAGTGTAGTCAATGAAGCAGAAGCAGAAGCAGATGTTTTTCTGGAACTCCTTTGCTATTCTATCATCCAGCGGATGTTAGCTCTTTGATCTCTGGTTCCTCTGCCTTTTTAAATCCAGCTTATACAACTGGAAGTTCACAGTTCACATACTGTTGATGCCTAGCTTGATTTTGAGCATTACCTTGCTAGCATATGAAATGAGTGCAATTGTATGGTAGTTTGAACATTCTTTGGCATTGCTTTTCTTTGGGATTGGGATGAAAACTGACCTTTTCCAATCCTGTGGCCAACGCTGAATTTTCCAAATTTGCTGGCATATTGAGTGCACAGTTTAACAGCATCTCCTTTAGGATTTGAAATAGCTCTGCTGGAATTCCATCACTTCCATAACTTTGTTCATAGTATTACTTCCTAAGGCCCACTTGACTTCACATTCCAGGATGTCTGGCTCTAGGTGAGTGATCCCACCATCGTGGTTATCTGGGTCACCAAGACCTTTTTTGTGTAGTTCTTCCCTGGGTCAGGAAGATCCCCTGGAGAAGGAAATGGCAGCCCACTCCAGTAGTCTTGCCTGGAAAATCCCATGGATGGAGGAGGCTGGTAGGCTACATTCCATGGGGTAGCAAAGAGTCGGTCACGACTGAACGACTGCACTTCCTTTCTTTCCGTGTATTCTTGCCACCTCTTCTTAATATCTTCTGCTTATTTTAGGTCCATACCATTTCTGTCCTTTATTGTGCCCATCTTTGCGTGAAATGTCCCCTTGGTATCTCTAATTTTCTTAAAGAGATCTCTAGTCATTCCCATTCTATTGTTTTCCTCTATTTTTCTGCATTGATCACTGAGGAAGTCTTTCTTATCTCTCCTTGCTATTCTATGGAATGCTGCATTCAGATGGGTAAATCTTTCCTTTTCTCCTTTGCCTTTTGCTTCTCTTCTTTTCTTAGCTATTTGTAAGGCCTCCTCAGGCAACCATTTTACCTTTGCATTTCTTTTTCTTTGGGATAGTTTTGATCATGTCTCCTGTACAATGTTATAAACCCTAGAGTACCAGAACTATGGATGGAGGTCCTTAAAGGCAAATATAGTTGTATATTCTATTGGGTTAACCAAAAACATGGATAACCTAGAACAAACTTTTTGCCCAACCCAACAGTTACATACAGTATGAAGGTAAAATATGTGTCAGTATGGTTTTACTATTCTGTTACCTTAGTTAAGAAAACCTTTATTTGTATGTCTATGCAGAATAGCCCAGGTATATATGTGCATAAGTATTTTCATATTTTCTTCTATTTCATAGTGTTTGGCTTAAATAGCAGGTTAATTTGTAAAGACATTACTCCAAATCAAATAAATTCTCATTCCATTTGTTATAAAATCATTTTGTTAAGTATTATTCAAAATAATTCAATAAATAATTATGTGAGAAGACAAACATAAAACAAAAATATTATTTAACAAGAGGTTTTAGAAATTGCCATTTAAGAGGTCTTCTTTTTCTAAATGGCTTATCTTTCATAGTGAAAAAGTACATGGGAACTCAAATGCAATAGTCAAAAGAGTAGAACTATTTTGACTATCCAGTCAAAAAGAGTAGTACCACTCAAAATTCTCAATTCCTCAAGCTCTGTTGTATTATTCTTCCTGTATAGTCCACAAAAATATACCGGAGATGATGAAATATTATTCCTTCTAGAGGAAAATAAAGGAGTCAGAAGTGTTTTTGCAATAGTTAAATGTTATATATAAACCATGTTCTTTGGAATAAAGACAAATAGAGAAAATGGGTTGGACTAGAAAGGTTTTAAGAGAGATAAATAAGAAGGAAAGGAAAGCATTAGATTTGGAAAATCAAACTATAAATTGGCAGACAGAAATTCTGGACTTCTCTCAAGTTTCTGTGTCTACAAATAATTATATTATTAATTGCCAGATAATCCAGAGCAAACAGGAGGAAAAGTCACAGAAATAATTTGGACTCAAAAGCAAGGATTTAGGAAAATGAAACTTATTAGGCTGAAAAATCCAGATAGAAAGTTTGGAAGTGTTTTGTTAAAAGCCAGCCCTCTTGTGCATTCCCTGATCAATGAGCAAGTTTAGGGGATTTGAATAAGAAACAAAATATATGGAAAAACAATCTCCTTTGTGAATTATAAATACTGTCTCAAGGTCAAATAGCATATTCTTAATACCAAAAATGGTGATATTTCTAGAAAGAACAAAGCAGTCAAACTAATAAAGGCTGCTTTGAAAGCCCGTGTGCTTAAAATAGGAAATGGGCCTCATTCTCATGTTTATTGCTCTTGGAAATTTAGAAAATTGGCAGATTTAGCAAAATGTAGATATCATATATGCAGAAGGCAATGGCACCCCACTCCAGTACTCTTGCCTGGAAAATCCCATGGATGGAGGAGCCTGGTAGGCTGCAGTCCATGGGGTCGCTAAGAGTCAGACACGACTGAGCAACTTCAGTTTCACTTTTCACTTTCATGCGTTGGAGAAGGAAATGGCAACCCATTCCAGTGTTCTTGCCTGGAGAATCCCAGGGATGGGGGAGCCTGGTGGGCTGCCATCTATGGGGTCGCACAGAGTCGGACATGACTGAAGTGACTTAGCAGCAGCAGCAGATATGGTATTTCCATCAGATGTTGATGATGATAATTTCCCAACATCTTGATTTCTCAATTCTGATATTTTTCATCATAAATCAACCTATGCATGATTCTTTGACTGTGGGTTTGAAATCAATTGAATGCTTTAGAATCAAAAAGTCAACTGTCTGTTTCTTGAGCCAAGGTTTTGCTGGATCACAATTGTTTTGATACAAGGTTCTTGAGGCAGGCCTGAGTTATCAGCTCTTATGCTAGTCAGTACTCAGGTGCCAGAATATGATCTAGAAGCTGACTGAGTAAATAATTCCACTGAACTAAAAAATTTCAATCCTTTAGCAACTATGGATTCATGCATGACTACACATATTTATTCCAGGTAAAGCTGAACCCTGATATTCCTTAACTTCACAAGAAAAGCTCATATTCATTGAACTAGTCATTGGTACAAGGAACTCAAAGCTAAATTAGGCACAATCCCTCCCCTCATTACACTTACTTACAGCTGTCTGAGAGCTTTGAAGGTTCTATGTTGTATAATACATATTATTATATAGGTATGCCTAGGGTTTGATGATATTACCCAGAAGTGTGATATTAGCCAAAAAAATGATAATAGCCAGAAGGTCAGATTTTCATTTAATTGAATTTATTCCAAGAAAATTGTGAATATTTGAATTAGAGACAGGTGAAAGAGATGGGAATACCAGAGCACATGACCTGCCTCTTGAGAAACCTATATGCAGGTCAGGAAGCAACAGTTAGAACTGGACATGGAACAACAGACTGGTTCCAAATAGGAAAAGGAGTACGTCAAGGCTGCATATTGACTTATATGCAGAGTACACCATGAGAAACTTATATGCAGGGTACATCATGAGAAATGCTGGGCTGAAAAAGCACAAGCTGGAATCAAGATTGCCGGGAGAAATATCAATAACCTCAGATCTGCAGATGACACCACCCTTATGGCAGAAAGTAAGGAAGAACTAAAGAGCCTCTTGATGCAAGTGAAAGTGGAGAGTGAAAAAGTTGGCTTAAAGTTCAACATTCAGAAAACTAAGAATATGGCATCTGGTCCCATCACTTCATGGGAAATAGATGGGGAAACAGTGGAAACAGTGTCAGACTTTATTTTTTGGGGCTCCAAATGCAGATGGTGATTGCAGCCATGAAATTAAAAGACGCTTACTCCTTGGAAGGAAAGTTATGACCAACCTACGTAGCATATTTGAAAGCAGAGACATTACTTTGCCAACAAAGGTCCATCTAGTCAAGGCTATGGTTTTTCAAGTGGTCATGTATGGATGTAAGAGTTGGACTGTGAAGAAGGCTGAGTGCCAAAGAATTGATGCTTTTGAACTGTGGTGTTGAAGAAGACTCTTGAGAGTCCCTTGGATTACAAGGAGATCCAACCAGTCCATCCTAAGGGAGATCAGTCCTGGGTGTTCATGGAAGGACTGATGCTAAGGCTGAAACTCCAATACTTTGACCACCTCATGCAAGGAGTTGACTCATTGGAAAAGACCCTGATGCTGGGATGGATTGGGGGCAGGAGGAGAAGGGGATGACAGAGGATGAGATGGTTGGATGGCATCGCCGACTTGATGGACATGAGTTCCATCATGAAGCAGGTGTTGTGGAATGTAGAGGTTAAACAAGAATTCAGTTCAGTTCAGTCATTCAGTCATGTCCTACTTTTGCGACCCCATGAACCAGCATGCCAGGCCTCCCTGTCCATCACCAACTCCCAGAGTTCACCCAAACCCATGTCCATTGAGTTAGTGATGCCATCCAACCATCTCATCCTCTGTCGTCCCCTTATCCTCTTGCCCTCAATCTTTCCCAGCATCAGTGTCTTTTCAAATGAGTCAGCTGTTCGCATCAGGTGGCTAAAGTATTGAAGTTTCAGCTTCAACATCAGTCCTACCAATGAACACCCAGGACTGATCTCCTTTAGTCACTTAAAGGTAGAATTATAGGACTTGTGGAACAACAGTGGAGAGAGGTGAGTGAAAGTAGGGATTGTGGATGGTTCCATGGTGTTAGATTTGGGCAACTGGATAATTGTGTCATTCATCAAAATATGGGTTATAGGAAGAAGAGGGACAGCATTAGAAGGAAGCAATGTTTACATTTTTTTCCAAGTCAAGAGGAATTTCTGGGTCATCCATGTAAAGATATTTGCAGGAATATATGGGTTTAGAATTCAGTTGTGCAATGACCCAGGATGTATTGAGATTTTTTTTACCTTAGGAGAGATTGCCTTAGTGCAGATGTAGAGAAGAAATTTAATCATAAGATGGGTATTTAGGTTAAATGCCACACATATTGACTGATATGTTATAAAGGTTAGGTTGTAGTACTGGAATATTTAGTAATATATCTGCTTACATTAGTACCTAATAATGATAATATCCACTTACCTAATAATGATGACAACATACACAGGATTTTTTTTAAATGGCTCCTATGGTCCTCTCCTCCTGGCATCCCCATCCTTTGATACATTTGTGTCCCTTTGTACCTCCTCCTATTATCATGAGCAGTAGGAGTTCAGTTCAGTTCAGTCACTCAGTCATGTCCAACTCTTTGTGACCCCATGAACTGCAGCACGCCAGGCCTCCCTGTTCATCACCAACTACCAGAGTCTACCCAAACTCATTGCCATTGAGTCGGTGATGCCATCCAATCATCTCATCCTCTGTCATCCCCTTCTCCTCCTGCCCTCAATCTTTCCCAGCATCAGGGTCTTTTCAAATGAGTTAGTTCTTTGCATTAGATGGACAAAGTATTGCAGTAGGAGTACCCAACCTTAAATCTGGGCTAACTGTTCCCTTACTTTGGACGATAGAAGTCATCACAAGTTCTGAGTTGAAGTTTCAAGATGTCTTGCATACTTCAACTCTCTGTCTCTTCAAACATCACCACTACCATGATAAGAAATCCAGGCTAATCTGTTGGAGCATGAAAAGTGATGTGGATTAAAGTCCCTGCTGACCCAGACAAGGCCATTCCAAAGCAACTAGCCAGCAGCTGACACACCAACTGCAGCATAACCAAGCCCTGTGGCACTTCCCACTGACCTCTAGTCTCTTCAGCAATAGCAAATGCTTGTTTCAACCCACTATTTTTTAAATATTTTGCTGACTGCTAAAACCTCTTTGAATGTTTAAATCATGGAGTTTTCTAAAGGAATTCTGAAAAAAATATTAATCAGAATATAAGGTCTAAAAAGATTTCAGTGATTAAATAGACATTCAATTACATGAAAAAGTTGCTTTTGTGTTCTGTGATGCATATATGTATGACGTGGTTTTATATTTAGGTTATGAATATTCATATTCACATATTCATACATTAAGCCCAGGAACTTTTTTCCTGGTATCTGAATCACTTGTCATTAAGAAATAGTCACTCAAATCCTTGGGATTCAGATCCAAGGCTAAATTCCATCGTGCACACTCATTATTATCACGGCCTAGAGCAGAGGCCCCTTTACTCTTCATTTTCCTCTATATTTTTCCTATTTTTTGTAAGCTCATGCAGTTATATTTTTTTATAATCATGGGCAACTTACACCTTGTGCGTGTGTGCTAAGTCGCTTCAGTCATATTACACGGCCCTATGGACTATAGCCCACCAGACTCCTCTGTCCATGGGATTCTCCAGGCAAGAATACTGGAGTGGGTTGCCATTCCATCCTCCAGGGGATCCTCCCAACCCAGGGATTGAACCCATGTCTCTTAAGTCTCCTGCACTTGCAGGTGGGTTCTTTACCACTAAGTACCACCTAAATAAGAACAAATATATTCAGGAGAATTTTCATCAAAATAGTTATAAAGGGATACTGCTCTGCCCCCTCAATCTCCAATACTTTCAGCATTTCTTTAAAAGATGATTTCTAATTAAAAAGAGATTCTGATAAAACTTGTTCCATTGACCACATGCTACCACTGACCAGGAGCCCATGAGAGAAGGACTATGGCTTGTCCTTGTACAGCTTCCACACACTCTGTTTTAGATCCATTTGGGCACACCTCATTGACTGGATAAAAGATATTTTTCAGTAAATGATTTTCAGTCTACCAGCACATTCACTCTTAGCCCAGTCTTCTACTATGGATTTAAACTGGACTGGTTCCTATATATCACAGCCTTCCCACAAAACTGCACTCTTCTAAGGTCCCAGGCAGCCTGAGGTTCAGAGAGTGGACCAGTTTCTTAAAATCATATAAGGCCTTCTTGCCTAAGGCTGGCTCTGACGGGCCCAGCTTTCAGGGCTGGTCAAGGCTCTTTACTGAGGACATAGGACTTGCTCTACTCTGAAATGACCGTGTTTCTCTTGGGGTTCCAGGTTCCACTGTCTCTTTTGACTTGACTATTTTGTCCCTTTTCCAGTCTGCCTTAACAGTCCCAGTTCTGTCTGATGAATTCATAAAGATAAGTAAAAATAGGCAAGGTTCCTGCATGCATGTGTCTTGTTCTTGTTTTTAAAGTGGGATCGATTTTCAACTGGGCTTCCCAGGTGAATCCACCTGCCAATGCAAGAAACACAAGAGATCGCCTAGGACATGGCAGCCTGCTCCAGTATTCTTGCCTGGAAAATTCCATGGACAGAGGAGCCTGGCAGAGCTACAGTCCACGGGGTCACAGAGAGTCCCCACGACTGAGCCACTGAGCACACATGCATATCATTTTCAGTTGTGACTTTCTGTATCCTACAGGGGAGTGGAGGCCTTCCATTAATGCTAACTTGAAGGATGACATTTCTGCAAGTAAATTGAAACTATTACTTATCATCCAACCCCCACCCTGTAAATGAGCACAGCTGATCTGGTAGTAAGGTCAGGAGGCACTCTGACTTCAGTGTGAAAATCTAAACTTGTACAACTAAATCCAAATATTAATGCCATTCCTCTTCAGAATACAAAAGTACTAAAAATACAAGTAAAAAGTGTTGACAAGAATGTGGAAAAATTGGTAACCTTATACAATGCTGGTAGGAATGTTGAGTGGCATAGCTGCTTTGGAAAATAATTTGTAACTTCCCTAAATAGTTAAGCATATAATCATCATATAAATCAGAAATTCCTCAACAGAATGTACTCCCAAGACAAGTAAGACCATGTATCCACCCCAAAATTTGTACATAAATGTCCATAGCAGCATTGTTTATGATAACCAAAATCTTTATACAATTTAAATGTCCATCAATTGATGAATGAATAAGTAAGATGTGGTATAACCACTGATGGAATATTGTTTGGTAATTAAAAAAAAATGTGAAGTGCTGATAGATTCTACAGCATGGATGAACCTTGAAAACATAAAAAGTAAAAGAGGCCAAACACAAAAAAAGCATATATTTTAAATTCCGTTTATGTAAAATAACAAAAAAGCATATATTTTAAATTCCATTTATGTAAAATATCCAGAACAGACAAATCTATAGAGACTGAAATAGATTACTAAGAAGGGCTGAGGAGGTTTGGTTGAAGGCCAAGTAGTGTAGCATTTATTTTGGGGACAATGTAAATGTTCTAAAATTAGTTGTGGTGATGGATGCTTGTTTGTGTGGATATATATTGAAAGCCATTGAAATGATGTATGGTGTGTGAATTATATCTCAGTAAACTGCTTTAAAAATGAAACAAAATAAGCCTTTAAATGTTCAGAATATTCATCGCAATTTTCCCTCAAATATTGAATTGTGCTAGTGAATTGCCATGATGGGTAAAATGAGATTCAGGTTTTAAAGCCTATTCCTGTTGTATAAAATAAGGCCCTGAGGTATGAGAATTGAGTAGATTATATTGCCACCTGTGTCCCAGTGAAGTCTCTTTTCAAAGTGGAGAAGTCCCATAAATCTATCAGCCTAATTTTTCCCTATAGGACTTATTGGCATGAATCACAGCCTTTTTAGTTGCTAATCCAACTTTAATTGCTCTTGACATAGGTGAAATTAGGGAACACAACAAATACAATCTAGGATGATCCCTCAGTCTAGGAAGGTTCACCATCAACAAGATTTTACCGTCTGAGTAAATTATATATATATATATATATATATATATATATTTAGTAAAGTGTTTTATATGTATGCATATGTATATGTAGTACATAGACATAATATATATATATATTTATTTATATATTCTTTACCATTTATATTATTGTTCAGTCTCTCAATCACGGCCGACTCTTTGCGACCTCATGGACTGCAGCACACCAGGTTTCCCTGCCTTTCACCAACTCCCGAAGCTTTCTAAAACTCATGTCCATTAAGTCAGTGATGCCATCCAACCATCTTGTCCTCTATCATCCCTTTCTCCTCCTGCCTTCAGTCTTTCCCAGCATCAGTGTCTTTTCTAATGAAGCAGCTTTTTGCATCAGGTGGCCAAAGTATTGGAGCTTCAGTGTCAGCATCAGTCCTTAACAATGAATATTCAGGGTTGATTTCCTTTAGGATTGCCTGGTTTGGTATCTTTGCAGTCCAAGGGACTCTCAGGAGTCTTCTCCAACACCACAGTTCAAAAGCATCAATTCTTCAGTGCTCAGCCATGGTAAACAGTTGGGTGGTCCTAGTGGTAAAGAACCTACCTGCCAAGGCAAGAGACACAGGAGACTTGGGTTTGATCCCTGGGTCAGGAAGATCCCCTGGAGGGGGGAATGGCAATGCACTCCAGTATTCTTGCCTGGAGAATCCCACTGACAGAGGAGCCTTGAAAGCTATGGTTCATAGGGTCACAAAGAGTTGGATACAGCTGAAGCAACTTAGCACTCACATGTATGCATGCACACACACACATACACATACTTGGTTGGTGTACCCTAAAGGATGGTGACCTTCCTTTATAAAAAATTGTGCAACTTTAAAGTCAAGCGACTGTTCTTAGTAAAGACAGTTTATGATACTCTTGGGGGAGCTAGAGTGAGACCAGAGGATGGGGATAAGAGAGGTGCTGTAACGATCCAGTGTGCCCTTCTTATGGAGGATTAAACCTGTACAGCTACAACCCATTATTCTTATTTCAATTACAGTGAATAGATCTTTATTTTGTGTTTTCAAGAAAAGTTTGGCTTCAGTTAATATTGGGTTTTAAATAGCAAATCTTGGCTTTAGTGCTTTGTTGGTAATCTCTCTGATTTCTTCAGTACCATCTTCATTGGGGGCTGCCATGTCCTGGGGATATAGAACACATAGTGTTCCAGGAGACAATCTTCATCCAAGATTTAGTTAAATCTGTGGACCCAAATCTGTCTCATCAGCCTTGAGTGAGTGAGTGAGTGAAGTCACTCAGTCGTGTCCAACTCGTGCGACCCCATGGACGGTAGCCTACAAGGCCCCTCTGTCCATGGAATTTTCCAGGCAAAAGTATTGGAGTGGGTTGCCATTTCCTTCTCCATGGGATCTTCCCTACCCAGGGATTGAACCCAAGTCTCCCGCATTGCAGGCAGACGCTTTACCATCTGAGCCACCATCAGCCTTGAAGTCAGAGATAACTAGAGCTTCTGTCTGTTGATGTCTCCTCTCTGATATTAGTCACTTGTCCCAGTTTTAAAGTTTTTATTTCTCTAGTCTAAGACCACCAGCCTCATACTAGCATCTTATCTGACATGGGGTCATTGGGTGCTATTCTTGTACCTTGAAAGATTATAGTCTGTGTAGAGTGTGTGGTGATGTGTATGTGTGTGTGTGTGTGTGTGAGAGAGAGAGAGAGAGAGAGAGAGGAATATATTGAGTAAAGAAAAGCAAAGTTATTAAGCAGTGTAGTAATATAACTCACTCAGTTTATAGTCACAAAAGCTGACCTTATAATCATCTTAGTGGGATGATACAGAATAAGCCACGGGTTTCTCTAAATCTCATTTTTCTAATCTGAAAAATCATCAAAAATAGTGAATCAATTACAGACTTGTCCTGAAGATAAAATATGGTAAGATACATTAAATTACTGTAAATATAAGGCAACACTAATTTATGTGACCCCTGGTTCAGATGGTATGTGTATTAAAGGTTCGGAAGAAAAAAGAGTAGCCTTTCACACTGTGTGGGTCCTAACCAGTGCTCTGCTTCCATCCTCATGAATGTGGTGTCCTATATTTTGATTATTTTCCTTCACAAAACTAAAGTCTCTCTTCGAGCTGTTTCAAACTGTGGAGCAGCCAGGGCAGGCTCTGAGCATCCCACAGTGTGAATCAGCCAAGTACTTCCTCTTCTCTCTGCATTTTCAATAGGATGCAGGCAGCTGACCCTCTCAGAAAAGGCTCCAACTATAAGCTCAATTATGTGAAATATGCACCCTGGGGCACTTGCAGCTGCCAATGGAGGGAATTTGGGAAATTAGATTGAGAAATTGGATTGAAGTTGTAAGGACTGCCAATTTGCATTTTCCAAAGCTTCTAGAGATTGAGACTACCACTTAAAGGATTAAGGGGTAAATGTGTTGACTCCCTTGCAAGATTTTTGCTGCAATTAAATAAATTTCTTAACTAAGGACCAGTCCCTTTCATGAAAATAGCATTGTACTGGCCTGAATGCATGCAAACAACCCACAAACTTGTTCCATTGAGGCAGCCAAAATATGACCTTCAGTGAAGAAGGACAGAAACCTATTACACGTTGCTTTAAGATTTTACTGCTGCTGCTGCTGCTGCTGCGTCGCTTCAGTCGTGTCTGACTCTGTGCCACCCCATAGACAGCAGCCCACTAGGCTCCTCTGTCCCTGGGATTCTCCAGGCAAGAATACTGGAGTGGGTTGCCATTTCCTTCTCCAATGCATGAAAGTGAAAAGTGAAAGGGAAGTCGCTCAGTCGTGCCCGACTTTTAGTGACCCCATGGACTGCAGCCTACCAGGATCCTCTGTCCATGGGATTTTCCAGGCCAGAGTACTGAAGTGGGGTGCCATTGCCTTCTCTGTAAGATTTGACTACTTGAGCAAAATATCTGCCTTTTGCCTGAGGCTAGATTATGCTGCAAAGATGTGCCCTAATCCAAGATGGCTAATTCTAAACTGGATCTTAAGACATGAATGGAGATTTCTACTGCAGAAACCCTAATATATTATAAAACCAGCAGATGATTTTGGGGGGATTTTGAGGCATGTTTCTCAGATTTCCTATTCCTGACCATCAGTGATGGTCTTTACATCAATCAAAAAACAATCCCTCCAGGCTCCTCTGTCCATGGGATTCTCCAGGCAAGAATACTGGAGTGGGTTGCCATGCCCTCTCTAGGGAATCTTCCTAACCCAGGTGTCTTTTACATCTCCTGCATTAGACTAGTGCCACCAGGGAAACCCATCCTCACTCCTACTTCTAATTGAAAAAACACACCAAGAAAAGATCTAATATAAGCCGTTTACCCCATATGTGTGCTGTGTGCTCAGTGGTTTCAGTTGTGTCCAGCAGTTTGCAACTCCACAGACTGTAGGCTCCCAGGCTCCTCTGCCCATGGGATTCTCTAGGCAAGAATTCTTGAGTGGGTTGCCATGCCCTCCTCCAGGGGATCTTCCCAACCCAGGGGTTGAGCCCACACCTCCTGCATCTTCTGCATTTCAGGTGGATTCATTACCCACTGAGTCAGTCACCTGGGAAGCCCTTATCCTATATCGTCACTTTCAGTTAGAAAGGTGGAATCATTGTGAAAGCATGAGTTTTACTACGCGTGTCAACTGAAATCAGTGGTGATGGTCTGGGGTACTTCATTAAGAGATATTCTGAGGTGATTTCTACACTCAAAGTGGGGTTCTTGGTGGAGAGTAAAGTACTTTGAAGGAGGTGCAAAGATCAATTATCAAGGACTATTCTAAGTTTAGGCATCCCTTATTCTCAAAACAATCTCTAATCTCTTAGAACGCTAAGCCAAACTTTAAAGGAACATTACTCTTTTTTCATGATTCATTAGTGGGAAATAGGAGAATCCTGTGTTGACACAGCTCCATCAGTGGCACAAGATAAGGGCTTTTTCACATGCATTCACACCAACATAATTCTACTTGAAGGGAGAAGACTGGCCTTTAGTTACTGAAATTTATTATATTTACTTAGAGCTCACATCTTACTTTCAAAGTAGAGAATTTCATTTCTTGAATTTTTGTCACCCCTATAAGAAATACTACTCTAAAATTTTTGGTATGGGGTCTTTCCATTTCAGTATGAATTAGAGTGGGTGATATCTGATCTTTAGAATGAGAAATAGGTTTCAACCTGGATGCCTCCACTGATCAATAAAGGCTGCCTGGGGTAATGTACTGAGGAAGATAGGAGACTATGTCCCAGGTGGGGCAGGGATGAAGGAAACCATCAATTGACTATCAATGTCTACCATAGGCATAAGAATGGAGGAGTGGAAGCTGATGTCTTATATCATTGGCTAATCAGTCAGTCAGTCAGTTCAGTTGCTCAGTGGTGACCAACTCTTTGCGACCCCTAATCACAGCACACCAGGCCTCCCTGTCCATCACCATCTCCCAGAGTTCACTCAAACTCATGTCCATCAAGTTGGTGATGCCACCTAACCATCTTATCCTATGACATCCCCTTCTCCTGCCTTCAATCTTTCCCAGCATCCAGGTCTTTTCCAATGAGTCAGTTCTTCCCATTAGGTGGCCAAAGTATTGTAGCTTCAGCTTCAGCATCAGTCCTTCCAATGAATATTCAGGACTGATCTCCTTTAGGATGGACTGGTAGGATCTCCTTGCAGTCCAAGTGACTCTCAAGAGTCTTCTCCAATACCACAGTTCAAAAATATCAATTCTTCGGTGCTCAGCTTTCTTCACAGTCCAACTCTGACATCCATACATGACCACTGGAAAAACCATAGCTTTGACTAGATGGATCTTTGTTGGCAAAGTAATGTCTCTGCTTTTCAATATGCTATCTAGGTTGGTCATAACTTTCCCTCCAAGTAGTAAGTGTCTTTTAATTTCATGGCTGCAATCACCATCTGCAGTGATTTTGGAGCCCAAAATTATAAAGTCTGACACTGTTTCCACTGTTTCCCCATCTATTTCCCATGAAGTGATGGGACCAGATGCCATGTATTATGGAATGTAAAAACACCCAAGACTTGTCTCTACACTAACCTTTGTTTCTAACAAATTGTCTGATAATGGTGAAGTGATATTCCCAGTGATCAAGATCATCTCCAAAACAAAGAAATGCAAAAAGGCAAAATGGTTGTCTGAGGAGGCCTTACAAATATCTATGAAAAGAAGAGAACTGAAAGGCAAAGGAGAAGATATACCCATTTGAATGCAGAGTTCCAAAGAACAGCAAGGAGAAATAAGAAAGCCTTCCTCAGTGATCAATGCAAAGAAATAGAGGAAAACAATAGAATGGGAAAGACTAGAGATTTCTTCAAGAGAGATATCATTAGAGATACCATGGGAATATTTCATGCAAAGATGGGGACAATAAAGGACAGAAATGGTATGGACCTAAAATAATCAGAAGATATTAAGAAGAGGTGTCAAGAATACACAGAAGAACTACATGAAAGAGATCTTCATGACCCAGATAATCACAATGGTGTGATCTCTCCCCTAGAGCCAGACATACTGGAATGTGAAGTCAAGTGGGCCTTAGAAAGCATCACTACAAACAAAGCTAGTGGAGGTGATGGAATTCCAGTTGAGCTATTTCAAATCCTGAAAAATGATGCTGTGAAAGTGCTGCATTCAATATGCCAACAAATTTGGAAAAGTCAGCAGTGGCCACAGGACTTGAAAAGGTCAGTTTTCATTCCAATCCCAAAGAAAGCCAATGCCAAAGAATGCTCAGACTATGGCATAACTGCACTCATATCACACGCTAGTAAAGTAATGCTCAAAATTCTCCAAGCAAGGCTTCAACAGTATGTGAACTATGAACTTCCAGATGTTCAAGCTGGTTTTAGAAAAGGCAGAGGAACCAGAGATCAAATTGCCAACATCCATTGCATCATCAAAAAAGCATGAGAGTTCCAAAAAAACATCTACTTCTGCCTTATTGACTATGCCAAAGCCTTTGACTGTGTGGATCACAATAAACTGTGCAAAATTCTTGAAGAGATGGGAATACCATGCCACCTGACCTGCCTCCTGAGAAATCTTGTATGCAGGTCAACAAGCAACAGTTAGAGTTGGACGTGGAACAACAGACTGGTTCCAAATTGGGAAAGGAGTACATCAAGGCTGTATATTGTCACCCTGCTTTTTTAACTTATATGCACAGTACATCATGAGGAATGCTGGACTGGATGAAGCACAAGCTGGAATTAAGATTGCCAGGAGAAATATAAACAACCTCAGATATGCAGACAACACCATACTTTGGCAGAAAGTGAAGAACTAAAGAGCCCCTTGATGAAAGTGAAAGAGGAGAGTGAAAAAGTTGGCTTAAAGCTCAACATTCAGAAAACTAAGATATGGCATCTGGTCCTATCACTTCATGGCAAATAGATGGAGAAACAATGGAAACAGTGACAGACTTTAATTTGGGGGGCTTCAAAATCACTGCAGATGGTGACTACAGCCATGAAATTAAAATATGCTTGCTCCATGGAAGAAAAGTTTTGACCAACCTAGACAGCATATTAAAAAGCAGAGACATTACTTTGCCAACAAAGATCTGTCTAGTCAAAGCTGTGGTTTTTCCAGTAGTCATGTATGGATGTGAGATTTGGACTATAAGATAGCTGAGCTCTGAAGAATTGATGCTTTTGAACTGTGGTGTTGGAGAAGACTCTTAAGAGTCCCTTGGACTGCAAGGAGATCCAACCAATCCATCCTAAAGGAAATCAGTGCTGAATATTTATTGGAAGGACTGATGCTGAAGCTGAAACTCCAATACTTTGGCCACCTGATATGCAGAACTGATTCATTTGAAAAGACCCTGATGCTGGGAAAGATTGAAGGTGAGAGGAGAAGGGGATGACAGAGGATTAGATGGTTGGATGGCATCACTGACTCAGTGGACATGAGTTTGAGTAAACTCTGGGAGTTGGTGATGGACCAGGAGGCCTGGCATGCTGCAGTCAATGGGGTTGCAAAGAGTCAGGCATGAATGAGCGACTGAGCTGAACTCAACTGATATTACCATTTGAGCTTTAATCAGTATTAGAAGGCTGTTTCCGCATATATATGGAATTTAGAAAGATGGTAACAATAACCCTGTGTACGAGACAGCAAAAGAGACACTGATGTATAGATCAGTCTTACGGACTCTGTGGGAGAGGGAGAGGGTGGGGAGATTTGGGAGAATAGCATTGAAACATGTATAATATCATGTATGAAATGAGTCGCCAGTCCAGGTTCGATGCACGGTACTGGATGCTTGAGGCTGGTGCACTGGGACGACCCAGAGGGAGGGTAGGGGAGGGAGGAGGGAGGAGGGTTCAGGATGGGGAATGTGGGTATACCTGTGGCGGGTTCATTTCAATATTTGACAAAACTAATACAATATTGTAAAGTTTAAAAATAAAATAAAATTAAAAAAAAAGAAGGCTGTTTCCTAATACATAATATTATAGGATATTTTTTATGCTCTTTTAAATTTTATTCTAATATAATTTCAGGCTTGTAAAAGTTATAAGAATTGTACGAAGAAGGTGTATATATCATTCCCAAATATTAATATGGTCTCTCTTGTTTTCCCTTTCTCTGTGCATACACATACAACTGTGTTGCCACTGTTACTTGCTCCCTCTTCATGCCTCCCTCCGCCTTACCTTCTCTATCTTCTCTTTCTCTTTCATGTGTTTATATATCTGCCTATAATCTATCTCTACACATGCTTATGCTGGTGCTGCGGCTAAGTTGCTTCAGTCGTGTCCAACTCTCTGCCACCCCATAGACGGCAGCCCACCAGGCTCCTCCGTCCATGGGATTTTCCAGGCAAGAGTATTGGAGTGGGGTGCCATTGCCTTCTCCGACACATGCTTATACATGTGTATATTTTTTTAAACTTTCAAATAATTAAAAACAGAACTACCATATGATCTGGTGGTCCCACTTCTGGGTATGTATCCAAAAGACATGAAATCAGGGTCTGCACTCCCGTGTTTTTTGCATCATTGTTCACAATACCAAGATATGGAAACAGCCTAAGTGTCCCTTGATGGAAGGATGCATGTGGTATAGATCTATCTATATCTGTATCTATGATGGGACATTATTCAATCTTAGAAAGGGACAAAATTCTTCCATTTGCAACAACATGAATGAACTGGAAGACATTACACTAAGTGTAATGTCAGAGAGAGAAATACAAATACTGTGTTAACTCACTTGTATGTGAAATCTAAGAAAGTCTGTCTCACAGACACATCTTATTCACCACTATTTTACACACCAATTTCAACATCTATTAATGAATTTTGCTTGAAAAAATATTTATAATGATTATTGCCAGTTGACAATTTTCTATACTTAGGTTTTTACTCTATAATAAGAAAGAACTTTTCATTTATTTATATAGAAATGGACTCATTAATTATTTTAGCATATGGGTTAGCAATTCTTTACTATCATTATATTTTTAAATATACTCAAATGGTCTCAGATTTAGCAAATGGTGCCCATGAAGCTGATACTCTTTGAACACTTTATGGCACAAAATAATATTCTAGGCATATCTTGTTCTGTTCTACCCTATCTCTGAAATCAACCACTTCTCCAAAGTTTCCTAGATTATTTTTTAAATAAATTTTTTTGAAGTATAGTTGCCTTACAATATTGTATTAGTTTGTAATCCTAGATCCTTTAAATAGAAAATGATATAAGAAATCAAGATGAGTGCTCAGTGTTACTTGGGGATCACTGCTTCTAAGCTCTCTTAATGCACAGAGTTAGCAACTATATGTACATACAAATAAGTGTACACAGGTACATTAACATTCATGCATTTATACCTCTACGTATTTCTCAATGTATCTATATTTATTAATGTATCTATATACATACAAGCCTACATACACACAAGCACACACATATATATGAATATGCATACTGAACCAAAACATCTATAATTATTTCTTTGTTTATATTAAAATCATAATTTCATACTGATACTACCAATTCCAATGAAATACTAGAGTTCATAATGTTTTTCTCCCTTTCAAACACTTCTTATGACAATGAGAAACCTGCCTCCAGTTTGCTACAATATAGTTGTTTAATTTACTTAGCCTTAGAAAACACAGTAAGTTGTTTTCAGAATTGTTAACACATCATTTTGTGAAAAAGAAACCTAACCAAAGTCCAACATATTTTAGAACTAATTTTGTCTTTCGCCTGAGGCGTATAATCTAAATACTGAAAAGTTACCTGATTTAGTTTATTTTTTTTACCTCTCTGCAATGTGGTTACATTATTTCTCCAGATATAGCCTGTAAAATGCTTCTAGCTGTACTGTTTCAGAAATCCCCTCATACACATTATTTTTTGTTTTTGAGAATTTGAAACATTCACAGTATTGTGAATATCACCATTCTGTGATATTGTGACTATCACCATTCTGTGATATTGTGAAATATCACCATATTTATTTTATTCTTGCCAATCTTATATATAAGAAATGGTAACCCAGCACAGTTTTATTTTCTGTTTTGCCAGTATGAGAGACATTAAATATAGTTTCATATCTTTATACATTTCCTGAGAATTATTTGAAAATGTGTATTGCCTCTTCTTTGTCATACTTTGGGCAATTTGTCACACATTCAGAGTTCTTTACATCAAGAATATTAATTCATTTGAGATATACATTGCAAATTTTGTTTTCACCTGTGTTTTTAATTTAAATATAAGAAAATGTTGCCACTCAATTATTATTTTGCTGTTAAATTAATTAATATTCTATTCTACTGAATCTAGACAAGAAAAGACCTCAAATACAATGACTAATGCCACTAAATAGATAGGAAAATTGAGCTTCAAAGAGACCAAATTGTCCAAAATCAATATATAATGTGTGTGTATAGAAACAGCTCTTAGTCACTCAGTGTTTTCCCATTCTTGCCACTCCACAGACTGTAGCCCGCCAGGCTCTGTCCATGGGATTCTCCAGGCAAGAATACTGGAGTGGGTTGCCATGCCCTATTCCAGGGGATAAAAACAGATAAATACACACATATATACACATTTTACATATACATGTATAAAATAAAATGAACCATATACATTTAAATTTTTATTTTTTAACACAGGGCCCAATCCCCAGCGGTGCCTAGACCTTGAAGTACAAAGAGGTTGGGACTGGACCCCTTTCCCTTCCCTCCTCCTCCTCCCTCCACCCCCAGGCTCTGCAGGCACCTACGGGTGCCCACAGGTACCAAGGATTGGCCTCATCAACCAGTTCTTCCCCTGGCTGAGGAGCTTCTGGGACCATGAGGCGTTGCAGGCAGGTGGACAGCCACGAGCTGGTAGGCGGGGTTGTCGAGCAAGGGCGAGTCACGGGGCACGTGAACCGCCAGGTGCTGGTGGGCGGGGTCATCCAGGAGGGCGTGAGGAGGCGGGCTGCGTGCAGCGGACAGTTTCCTTTCTCTCCTGTGGAGCTGCGAGGGGTTGGTAGCTACCTGTCCACGCTGGCCTGTTTCAGGCTCCCCAGCGAGGTCTTGTCGCGGGCCACTGGCCAGGGCACACCCTCCAGCCACTGGGATGGCCCAGCTTGTTCCTGTTCACAGGTTTGTTCTGCTGAGCCACCAGGTCATGGTCCGATGGCCAGTGTCCGCAGTGCGTCCTTGACAGCGCTGGGCAGAAGCCCCTCTGCAGGCAGGACAGGTAAGCGGCAATTATATGTTAGATAAATGTAACCATAAATGTTTATATTTAAACTTATTAAACTGGTTGTTCCTGAAGATACGGTGATGAGGATAATCATATCAGCAAAGTTATCGTGACTATTTCTAATGGAGTAAGAAATGAGCTACCACTTAAAGTATGTGTTAAATAGGAGATGATTGAAAGAGAGTAGAACTGTAGACCAGAAAGAAGACACTGTGTCTGTGGAGGACAGTGATTGTAAGGAGCAGAGGCAGACATACTAGTCGGCTGTCACCTGAGAGAAAGGGCAGAAGGGATATGTGAGGGGCCTGTAGAGAGAGAGAGTGGCTAATTGATGTGGTTCTTGAAGCAAAAATTAAATCATTTAAAGTGAAGAAAGGAGATGACATGATCTTGTTTTGCTTTGTAAGCAACCAGATTATTTGTCAAATGAAGAATTGATAGAGTGGGGCTAACTTAAAAATATATATATTGAAGTCTAGTTGATTTATAATGTGTTGATTTCTGCTGTATGGCAAAGTGATTCAGTTATGCATGTGTATACATTATTTTTCATATCCTTTTCCATTATGGTTTGTCACAGGGCATTGAATGTAGTTCCCTGTGCTATACTGTAGGACCTTTTTAAAAATCCAGCTTATGTATGTAATAGTTTGCATGTGCTACTTCCAAACTCCAAGTCCAGCTCTCCCCTACGCCCTTCCCAGTTGTCAACAAGAAGTCTGTTCTCTATGTCTGTGAACCTGTTTCTATTCCATAGATACATTCATTTGTGGCATATTTTAGATTCTACATACTAGTGATATCTTATGGTATTTGTCTTTCTCTTTCTTTACTTAGTATGATAATCTCTAGGTCTATCCCCGTTGCTGGAAGTGGCATTATTTCATTCTTTTTTATGGCTGAGTAGTAGTCCATTGTATATATGTGCCACATCTTTACCCATTCCTCTGTCAGTGGGTGTGTAGGCTGTTTGATGTTTTGGCTGCCTTGAACAGTACTGTTATGAACATAGGGGAACATGTATATTTTTGAAATATGGTTTTGTCTGGATATATGCTCAGGAGGGGGTTGCTGGATTACATGGCCAATCTGTTTTAGTTTTTTGTGGAAACTCCATACTGTTTTCCATACTAGCAGCACCAATTTATATTCAGAGTGGGGCATACTTGAATTGAGGTAGTTGATTCAGAAACTCTTAATCCAACAAAGTTTGTACTGGTGTGTTTATGATATAGATTATTTAATTCAAAATTTAACTTTAAGTTCTTTCTCTGTGTCATGCCCTGGATTCTAGACTAGAAGTAGAAAGATGTAGATAGCTATAAACAATATTTAAGTGCTATAATGTACAGTACATCTTTATAAATTGTATGTGAAGTGTAAGGAGGCTATTTTTAGGATGGCACACACATTTCTGGCTTGTGAAAACAAAACATACTTCCCTTGTAGCTCAGCTGATAAAGAATCCTCCTGCAATGCAGAAGCCTTGGTTCAATCCCTGGGTTGGGAAGATCCCCTGGAGAAGGGAAAGAATACTCCAATATTCTGACCTAGAGAATTCCATGAACTATGTAGTCCATGTGGTTGCATAGAGTTGGACATGACTGAGCGGGTTTCACTTCACTGCACTATGTCTGGGGAGGAAATTCAAGTATTTGGATTGGACATTTTGAGAATTTATAAAGTTATTGAGACAACGTTTGGAAGATGTCAAAGATACACCTAGTCAAATGAATCCAGAGTGCAAGAGATGTGTGTGTCAGAGATGCAGGCCAGCTTATGAGTTGCCTGCAAATAGTTGGTATTCAAAGGTGTTGGTAGGTAAGATCCTCTAGGGAGAGTGAGTATAACAGGAGGAAAAGAGCAGAGCTTGTATTTAGCCTTGAGGGGCAGCAGCATGAAATGACTGGGTGGAGGGGAGTAAGCTTGGCAAGAGATTTAAGAGGGAAGCTAGAATAGCATAGTGCCATGGAAACTAATTGGCTGTAGTTTTGAAAGAAGCAGGAATGAATGTACAGATAGTGTCGGGTAATTCTAATAAAGCAAGTAAAGAAGAGCCAAAACTATTCATTTGATTTAGTTAAACAGATTCCATTCTTGAACTCCATAAAAGCTGGGGAGTGAGGGAGAGGTGAGGAAGTGGAGACAAATGGGGGAAGTTTGGCTGAAAGGAGGAAAATGGGAGATTAAAAGTTGGATAATTTTTCAATGAAAACATGTAAGTTTTCTTTGGGTCTGAGATTCTAATTTTTTTTTCTCCATTTAGTTTAGTTCCCTGCTTTAATCACACCTCCCAGATGTGGATTTTTGGTTTTCATAGGTGGTACCCCCAGTGATCAGTTAAGAGAACCCACCCAGGTTCCACAGTACACGGGAAGATCTCACAATAAGCAAATCATCTCAGAGAATAAATGCCCAGGTTGCTGTTGGAAGGGTTCCCAGGATGGGAAGATAACACTTAACAACCAGCGTAAGGGTTTTATCTTTATTAACCGAAGCGCAGCTCTGGGGAACATCTCAATATGAATAAATGATGCATTTGCTAATGCAGCCAGCATTCAAAGATAACAAATGTATTGCTTTACGTGACAGTTCTCTTTTCCTAAATAATATATCTCATTAACTGAAGCTGTGTGTTTTCTTAACACTAACTCACTCAGTGCTGTCACTTTTCTAAACACAAACTGCTTCAAACTGATAGATATTCTTTATGATCCCGAAACTCTGCATCTCTACGACTCCTTTTGTTTTTAAGTGAGTTTTATTGCGGCAAAGAGGTTGCAAACTAAGACTTGTCACTTTCTGGTGGCAGTAATTTAGCATCTAATGAGCAAAATTCATAAGCCCCCCAAAAAGCTCAGTAGCTCAGGAGCTGATGCTGGGGGCACAAATGGAATTGACTTTAAAAGGAAGTGAATGTGACTCAGAAATGGAAATCAAGCTGAGAAAGAATTCTCCAGTGTGTATGCGAGAAGAAACAAAAAGGAAATATTGAATTCTGATAATTAGAAGAAGTTAAACCAACTAAAGATGGGCAGCTGATGTCTTGGTAGTAATGTTAATAAAATAATAATCATGATATTAACAATAGCCCTCATTTATCAAGTGCCAGAGACTGTTTGAAAGCTCAACTTGTTTTGTCATTCCCTTGTGAATTTTGCAAATGTTTTAATTTCTTGAAACTCCAATTATAAATCTAAAAAATAGAAATAAACATAATGACTGAAGTCACAAAGCAAGCTTCAAGTCATTGATTTTAAATCTGGGTTCATTGTTCAAACTCTTAACCATTATGTGCATCATTAAACTTGTAATAAGGATCTTTCCACACGTGGCTACCAATCAGCTACGTGGTTCAGTAAGGGAGAGGCTAAGTGAAAGGTTTAGGTATGAATTTTGCCCCGTATGTAAAGTAAGGAGATTGAACTAGACAAATTATCTGATCTTATTCAGAGTGAATCATTTATCCTTTCGGTTGCGAGAAATTTCTGCAGAATGGCTGCATCTTAAATCCCTACTGTCACCACTGGAGAAAACAAAACTTTAATAGTCATTCACAGCCAAGGCTACAGCTGTATAAACAAAGAATTAAAAAGGTGAATGAATGAATGATCAAAGGTCTATGCTGGTGGCACAATTTTAAGTGCTGTGGAAATATAATACTATGTAAGAATCAGAGTCAAGACAGAGATAACAGTTTCCTCTGACATCCCTGACCTGAGATATTTTCCTCCATAAGAATTCTTAGTCTGGGTGGAATACTTAGATGTCATCAAAAGAATCTGTCCCTCATTGTTGGTGCAATGAATCTAATGTGTTTTTCTTCCATTTTACTTTCCCAGTATGCAGTGTTCCTGAAGTGCATAATGTATTTTCCTATAGATTGGCTGTTACTGGTAAAATGCAATTAGGTGGCTATCCTTAAGTACAGATATGTTCATAAGTTTAAACTTATTTTAATATCAGGATCTCTGGAACCAAAGAGTGCATTTGAACATCAAATACAACTTCATAATGCATATCATATATTGGAAAACTTTATATTCAAATCAATTTTCTCTGATGTCAGTACTAATATATTGAATTTTTGCTTAATATTTATTTGGCTTATTTTTTGTGTTATTTCTGTTTGGTGTATCTCTTAGAATCTGTATATGAAATGATTATTTAAAAATCTGCAACACATATTTTTAAATGTGAAAAATAGAATCAATTTGTTTATTAACTTACCATTGCATTTATATTTCAATTTTATTATTTTGTTTCATCATTTATCTCACTTTCCCCTCCTTCCCTTCTTCCTACATTCTGTTGTCTTTACCATCTTTTTCTTCCTGAATTGTACTATTAAAGGTTTCTCTACAATTCTTTCAACTACTTTATTTTTTCTATAGATATTTGCCATTTGCCATTCTTATTCATTTGAAAATTGTAATAGTTATTTTGTAGTCTCTTTTACTTTGTTTTCTTTTGATTTATTAGAAAGGATGATTGATTTTATTCTATAAATTCTATTTAATATTTATATTTTAATCTCATCTCATTTTTAGCATATTTTTATTTTTAAAGATAATAATAAGGTTGTGAAAGCAACCCAGGTGTTCATCAGTGAATGAGTGTATAAGTAAAATTTTGTATGTACACACAGTAGAATATTGTGCAGTCTTAAAAGGAAAAGAAATTCGATGTATGCTCCAACATGGATAAACCCTGAAGACATTACATTAAGTGAAATAAGCCAGTCACAAAAAGGTTATTATATGATTCCACTTACATGAGGTACTTAGATAAGTGGAAATCATGGAGACAGAAAATAGAATAGTAGTTGTCAGGAGCTGAGGGGAAGGGAAGACTGATGTGTTCTTGTTTAATCAGTATAAAGTTGAAATTTCACAAGATGAGAGTTGTGGAGATGGATGGTGGTAATGTTAGAACAATTTTTATGTATTTAATGTCACTGAACTAAACACTTAAAGGTGGTTCATGTGATAATTTTTGTGTGTGTGCATTTTACAAAAATAGAAAATTTGGGAAACAACCCTATGGTGATACGTTTTGTTTTGTTTTCCTGTGGCTGGTCCATGCACTCATGGATTTCTACTGAGTTTTAAAATCTCTTCTGCCAGGAATCTAGGAATTCATTGATTCTAGATGAGTTTTGTGTTAATACCTCATACAGAAATTTCAAATTCATGCAGCTCTTTAAAATGTGAGTCACAAGCTATCTGTGGTCCAGAGTTAAGTAGTGATTTCCCAAAGTTTTGCTTGTTTGTTTTTTAAATCTCCTCTTGTCCAAATACTATCACAAATACTGCTTATTTCAGCAGCTAGTAGGAAAGGGATTATTTCATCAATTTAGCAAAGAGAGATGAATGTCAGAAGTGAATTAACCAAGATTATTCATAATTTGAAAACAGATATTAAATGTTTAGTCTTATATTTATAGTTTTCAGTTACTTCATGTTTTTACACATCTATGCATGAACTCATGCCATGAGTTAAAAATACAGAATTAACATATGGTAAAAAAAAGAAAAAAAAGTATTAAAGTATTAGTTAACTGAAATTTTAATTAAATATATGTTTTATACTTTCTAATCCAATAATTCTATATAGGAATTTACCCTAAGGATATAACTGGAGAAGTGTGTAAAGAAATACATATATATATATATGACTATGTATATGAATATTCATCACAGCACTGTTGATTATATTAGAAAATCTGCACCAAAGTACAGTCCAGTGATAACTAATTAGTTAAATTATGACATCAGTACAATAAAATATGATAAAGCTATTAAAATGATGTTATGTAAATATATTTATGGAGGTAGAAATATGTTTATATTTAATTGCTTATAAGTTACAAGATGTTATTTTATAAGTCCACTTTTTAAAGAAAAATTACAGACAAAAATATGTAGAAGCTTACACATCAAAATTAACAGATTATTTTTATATTGTGTGTTTAATAATAATTTTTATTTTTGGCTTTATCATTATTTTTAAATTTCATTCAGTGCATATGTAATTTTATGCAAAGTACATACCAATGAAGATTTTGAGTATTTAAGATATTTTTCTTTAGTTAGGTTTTGCTGGAATTACTACTTGCAATTGGCTGACAAATAATGAAATCTAGAACCTTAAAATTTTTTTTTCCAACTGAGAGCCAATTAGTCAAGCCAATATCTAGCTTTTAGAATTAAAATGTGATCATCTGAATAATTCATGATTTGGTTTTTTCCTGCTTTCTGCTGGGGTCATGGTACCCACCCATGGGCTGTCCAGAACTGGAGAAAAAACAAAGCTTGTCTTGCATGGGACCTACAATAGAAATGTCATATTCATTTTCATCGTGAGTCATTCTACACCCACTCACATCTCTTTCCTGAAAAAGAGCAAACACTTAAGGATTCCTTCTGTGACATTCTGACTTCAAAATTTATCCTCTTTAAGTCTATTCTTTTGTCATGAAAGACCTGGTCAAATGGAAGAAATATGACTCTCTGAGCATCTTGTCTCCCAGAGAAAATTTCCCTGCCAGAATGGAGGCAGTGTGGCCTCAGGGCCCCTTGTAAATAGCGCTCCTTCATTTTGTGTCACTATGAAAAAAGACCTAAATGAGGGTCATAGCTCAGCTTATACTAACTGGCCTGAGAATGCTAACTGCTAATTGCTAAGTAGGTAATATAAAACATGCATTATGACAACATTATTTCTAAAAAATATTGCATTTGATCAAATTGTACTAAATTGTTTATATTAGATTGTGTTGAATTGAACTGATCTGAAAATATTCAGTGCCGTGAATGCCAGTAAATTAACTGTAGAGTGAATTATTCTATAATGATGAAAAGACTGGGATCTTAACATTCTTTCTTCTTACTCTGAAACTCCCTTTGTTATTTTTTGTTTTATAATTATCCCACATTCAAATTAAACAACATATGCATCAAGGCACTTAACTTTCTTCTGTCTCTGCAGTTTTACGTATGTCCTTTATTCTACTTTGAATGCCTTCTCTTTTCATATTGCTTATGTAGCTCCTATCCTACCAAATATTGCCTCCCAGAACCTTGATTGCCTTGCCTCCAAAAGCCAGAGTCCTTTCTTTTCAGATGAATAGTGTATCTTAGTGCCTAGCACATATATCCGATGTAACTTGAGACATAATGAAAGCTAGTTGCATTAACAAATCAATGGATAGACTCTAATATATAGCACATAAGGTATATCTATATATTTACATATAGCTATTTAGTTACAGCCAAAGATGGAGAAGCTCTATACAGTCAGAAAAAACAAGATCAGGAGCTGACCGTAGCTCACATCATGAACTCCTTATTGCCAAATTCAGACTTAAATTGAAGAAAGTAGGGAAAACCACTAGACCATTCAGGTATGACCTAAATCAAATCCCTTACGATTATACAGTGGAAGTGAGAAATAGATTTAAAGGCCTAGATCTGATAGATAGACTGCCTGATGAACTATGGAATGAGGTTCGTGACATTGTACAGGAGACAGGGATCAAGATCAGGCCCATGGAAAAGAAATGAAAAAAAGAAAAATGGCTGTCTGGGGAGGCCTTACAAATAGCTGTGAAAAGAAGAAAAGTGAAAAGCAAAGGAGAAAAGGAAAGATATAAGCATCTGAATGCAGAGTTCCAAAGAATAGCAAGGAGAGATAAGAAAGCCTTCTTCAGCGATCAATGCAAAGAAATAGAGGAAAACAACAGAACAGGAAAGACTAGAGATCTCTTCAAGAAAATCAGAGATACCAAAGGAATATTTCATGCAAAGATGGGCTCGATAAAGGACAGAAATGGTATGGACCTAACAGAAGCAGAAGATATTAAAAAGAGATGGCAAGAATACACAGAAGAACTGTACAAAAAAGATCTTCACGACCCAGATAATCACAATGGTGTGATCACTAACCTAGAGCCAGACATCCTGGATGTGAAGTCAAGTGGGCCTTAGAAAGCATCACTACGAACAAAGCTAGTGGAGGTGATAGAATTCCAGTTGAGCTATTCCAAATCCTGAAAGATGATGCTGTGAAAGTGCTGCACTCAATATGCCAAATTTGGAAAAGTCAGTAGTGGCCACAGGACTGGAAGAGGTCAGTTTTCATTCCAATCCCAAAGAAAGCCAATGCCAAAGAATGCTCAAACTACTGCACAATTGCACTCATCTCACACGCTAGTCAAGTAATGCTCAAAATTCTCCAAGCCAGGCTTCAGCAATATGTGAACTTCCTGATGTTCAAGCTGGTTTTAGAAAAGGCAGAGGAACCAGAGATTGAATTGCCAACATCCACTGGATCATGGAAAAAGCAAGAGAGTTCCAGAAAAACATCTATTTCTGCTTTATTGACTATGCCAAAGCCTTTGACTGTGTGGATCACAATAAACTGTGGAAAATTCTGAAAGAGATGGGAATACCAGACCACCTGACCTGCCTCTTGAGAAACCCGTATGCAGGTCAGGAAGCAACAGTTAGAACTGGACATGGAACAACAGACTGGTTCCAAATAGGAAAAGGAGTACGTCAAGGCTGTATATTGTCACCCTGCTTATTTAACTTCTATGCAGAGTACATCATGAGAAATGCTGGACTGAAAGAAATACAAGCTGGAATCAAGATTGCCGGGAGAAACATCAATAACCCCAGATATACAGATGACACCACCCTTATGGCAGAAAGTGAAGAGGAACTCAAAAGCCTCTTGATGAAAGTGAAAGTGGAGAGTGAAAAAGTTGGCTCAAAGCTCAACATTCAGAAAACGAAGATCATGGCATCCGGTCCCATCACTTCATGGGAAATAGATGGGGAAACAGTGGAAACAGTGTCAGACTTTATTTTTCTGGGCTCCAAAATCACTGCAGATGGTGACTGCAGCCATGAAATTAAAAGACGCTTACTCCTGGAAGGGAAGTTATGACCAACCTAGATAGCATATTCAAAAGCAGAGACATTACTTTGCCAACAAAGTTCGTCTAGTCAAGGCTATGGTTTTTCCTGTGGTCATGTATGGATGTGAGAGTTGGATTGTGAAGAAGGCTGAGCACCAAAGAATTGATGCTTTTGAACTGTGGTATTGGAGAAGACTCTTGAGAGTCCCTTGGACTACAAGGAGATCCATCCAGTCCATTCTGAAGGAGATCAGCCCTGGATTTCTTTGGAAGGAATGATGCTAAAGCTGAAACTCCAGTACTTTGGCCACCTCATGCAAAGAGTTGACTCATTGGAAAAGACTGTGATGCTGGGAGGGATTGGGGGCAGGAGGAGAAGGGGACGACAGAGGATGAGATGGCTGGATGGCGTCACTGACTCGATGGACGTGAGTCTCTGTGAACTCCGGGATTTGGTGATGGACAGTGAGGCCTGGCATCCTGCGATTCATGGGGTCGCGAAGAGTTGGACACGACTGAGCGACTGATCTGATCTGATCTGATTTAGTTAGAGCACATATAAGCATATAGATATAGCACATTTTTTTATGCCTTATGTTTCTTGGGAGCACACATTTTCTTCCTGTTTTGATGCTAAGTCATTTTAGGCCAGGGATTCAGTCATTGGTATTTCTGTACTCTTTTATTGCAAGAGTGATAGTCACAGTTTTTCACATAGGTTAGGAATTAAATCAAATTGATTAAATACAAGACATATATAAATGAATATACTTATTGCCATCATGCATGTTTTATACCATTCATATTGCAGTATTCTCATGTTACTATGTATTATATGTAAGTCTTTTCCTTTTTTATTGAATAGTAAATCAATCGAAGAAAAAACTTGCATCTTGTACATATTGATACATACTTTACCTTTTTCCACTTTCTGTGTCTGAAGCTGAGCTCTCATCTTGCACTCATATTGTGTTTGTTGAATAAATGAATAAATGTTTGCACAAAAAGATACCTTCAAATCCTTCCAGTCAGGCTTTTGTTTACTCTTTTTTTCTTTTATTTGAGGTATCTCATCTATGCCAGACATTAGCTTTATTCACTGTATATTCCAAGGACTCAGCACAGCCCTGCTCACAATCACCTCTGTGTGTTTGTCTGTACACTCATAGAAGAACTCATAATTTAGAGGAGATGGAGAAGGTACAATTCATGCTTAGCTTTAAGAGAAAAGAGTGCTCACTGTCTGCCTCTCTATCATGGTGATAATGATTGGATTGTACTTTGGGCATGGCTAGAAACTGAGTTTATAGCAGGAAGGGCTAGGCTGCTCTGAACACAGATCCATACTTTGGGTTCTGAGGACACATCCAGATGAAAGAATTGAGAGATCAGTCTTGAGAAAGCTAGAGAACTTGAAGACTATGGTCCAGGCAAGATGGGAATTTGGAAAGTTTGGCAGCAGAGAGGAATCCAGGACTGACACCATTTAGAAGTGAAAGGAGTCAGGCATTTGGTAAATGGAAAACTTTGTAGAAATGACCTTGATTAATGCTTTCATTTTAAGAGTAAAGGAATAGCAAAATCACACTTAAAGAATATAAGAAGGAAACAGAGCTATTGTGGCATGAAAAGGACAAATCACAAAATAAAATACTAATAATATAGACATAGTAATTAAGAACTTTTATTCATCCAACAGCATTATTAGTAATGAAAAAGAAAATCACAGACAAGGAGAAAATTTTTTTCAATATATTTAATAAATGGCTTCCTACCAGAATACATAAATAACTCCTTCAAAGTTATCATTTAGAGGTTAATAGCAATAGAAAATAGATAAAATAATTGAAGCACTTCTTCACAGAATGAGATATGGCAAATAACTGCATTAAAAAAGGGTGTTCAAATTCCTAAGTCATTGTGATATGTGAATTAAAACTATTATGAAATACCTGTACATGTACTAAATAAAATTACTAAAATGATAAAGACAGACAATAGTAAGCATAGATGATAATGAATCTAGAAACTCTCTTACTGCTGGTTTGAGTGTAAATCGGTTAAAACACCATTTAAAACACTTTGCAGTAAGCAAAACTGAATCTGTGCATATTTTATAAAGTAATGATCATATTCCTAGGTATCTATCCAAAAGAAAATCTGAAACTTCAGAAGAAGAAGATCTGTGCAAGAATTTCCAATAATAGTTAAATAAATAATGATATATTTTTACCTTGAGCTGAACATCAGTAAGAATGAGTGAACTATAACTGTACACAACCATATGAGTGCATCTCATAGTAAATACTGAGCAAAGTACCTACTATTTGATTACAGACAATGGTAATCTATAATACTGGAAGTTAAATGTAATAATTACTCTAGGTTGTAGGGATGGGGCAGGCAGTGGATAGACAAAGAAAATAAGACTTTTCATTATGAGAATACTTTGATTTTGGTGCTAGATTCATACATTTATTTCAAAAAAATTAGCTTTGCTGTATTATAATTTTTCCTTTTTTGTGTGTGAATTCAAAAATAAACCTCTGAAGCATCTAAAAGGTTATTTGTCACTTTCTCTACCCATGTCTTTTCCTTTTATTCCTTTCCCCCTCACTCTCTCTACCTTAATTTCTTATTCTTCTTTTCTATTTTTCTTTATCTCATCTGTTTTCTCAATCTGCTCCATCAAATACTTCTGTTAATTGAAGCTCGTGGACTATGGGTTTCCCGACTGAGCCCAGACTTTCTGTGTCTCTACACTGCTCTACCTGTTAAGAGTGTCCTCTGCCCTTGTCTCTGTTTCTCTGATGATGCCCAGACTTCATGAATCAACAGATCCCCATTTCTACCATGAATCCTTTTCTTAGTTCTCCAGCTGGCATAGACAGCTCCCTCTTCAGAGATTCTGTCTTACACACTTGCCTCTTACCTACCATTGCACAGATGGCATATGTACCTCAAAACATACATTTTTGGAGACATATATGCCCAGCAAATAGTAAGTTCTCAGGCAATGCTTGTCGACCAATTCATGGTGGCTGGTGAGAAAGAGAAAATGGGAAACCAGAGACATGTACTTTCACAGGCTTCTTATTTGATCCATCTTTTAATTCTTTCAATAATCTGTTCTCTGTACATTTTCTGTTATGACTTATCCTTCACTGTTTCTTCATTCTCTATTTTATTTTCCTTCTGTTTTATTCTCACTTCCCTTATCCTTTGCCAGGAGGTCATATCCTTTTTCTCCTATTCCTTCTTTGAAAGATTTCCAAGGCTATGAAACCCCCTGCTTCTCCTTTCTCACCCTCCTTTTCAGTTCACCCACCCACACACTCTAAGTAATTCAAGTTTTATTTAGAATGAGTAAAAATAAAATTGCTCCAGGGCACAGACCATGTAGGCCGAGCTTTGCCTGGAGACCGTATTTACAGCTTAGTGATAAATTGGGATTGTTATCAAGGGGTTGACAGCCTGTTAACTAAAGCAAGGCTAGAAATTTTGTCATAAGAATTACTGAACATGGGAGAGTAAAATACTTAATGGCTCCTGCAGTAAAAATAAGTGTGTAAATAGCAACCAACATAATAAGAATTACTGTGGTCAGTTTGGGGACAGAATTGTGATAAGGGTAGGCCTATGAGGACAGACTCACCCTGGCCTAAAGACATGACCTCCAGAATAAGACAAGGATCGGTTGGAAGTCTAGGCTGGCAGATTTTGCAATAGGGTCTAAGAGCTAGTCCCTAGACAAATAGTAGCTGAGTAACTCTTTCTAAAGCTACAGACTTTCCTGTCTCAAAGTACTAAAAGTATAATAAAGACTGGGATCCAAATAAAGAGAACAAGGCAAGAAGCTAGTTTTGCAGACTGGATCACAGATTCCCCCCAACCACCCCCAGGGACCCAGAAGAACTAACTTATTTGATTCAGTGAATGAAATCCAAGTTCCTTCTGTGTTCAGGGATGAGCTACATTTCCCCTTGTACTTAGATTTAGCTGTTTTCTTAAGTTGTGACCAATAAAATGTAGGGGAGAGGAAGTCGTGTATGACCCCCAGGCTTGCCTGTTAATACTGTCTCATGCACACTCCCATCCTCCATACCTTTCCCTAGCTGTGGGTGATTGGAGAAAAATTTGAAGTGGTGAGTCTCAAAATAGAAGCCTAGAATATTGAGTTACTCCTTAAGGAGAGTCATTCAGGAAAAGAAAAAAAAGAGGGAAAAAAATTAGAAACAGACACGTCTAGTCACTTGCACTCAGAAAACCTTTCTCAGCTTGTAGATTGTGTAGATTGTGTAAGAAATCAGGTTTCGTTTTGTTAAGAAATTTAAAATAGACAGAAATTAGTCTACCATGACAAATATATGATTATAGAATAGTCGATAGTAAACCTGACCTGGAAAAGGCAATGGCAACCCACTCCAGTACTCTTGTCTGGAAAATCCCATGGACAGAGGAGACTGGTAGGCTTCAGTCCATGGGGTCGCTAAGAGTCAGACACGACTGAATGACTTCACTTTCACTTTTCACTTTCATGCATTGGAAAAGGAAATGGCAACCCACTCCAGTGTTCTTGCCCAGAGAATCCCAGGGACAGGGGAGCCTGGTGGACTGCCGACTATGGGGTTGCACAGAGTCGGACACAACTGAAGTGACTTAGCAGTAGCAAGCCTGACCAGCATGGTTCATGGGTTGATTATGATCTTCCAGTTTTTGCCATTCTTCTTTGTTTTGTTTGTTTTTTGTTTGCTGGTTGGTTTAAAAGTCCTCTTTATTCCTAGAAAACAATCCCAAACCTCATTCAATGTGATTTGGATCGATGGACTCCCACATCCTCCATATTCAGGGGTGATACATGATTCAGACCTGTATAGTCAGCATATTCAGTCTCTCAGCCTCTTAGTTATATAGGGATTCATGATCAAAAAATGGGTTCAGTCAAAATGAATCTTTCCAATGGCTAAGTAGTTACAAGAATGTCAAGCTGGATCTTCAGGGGGTCTCTATGAAGAAAAAAGGCTTCTTGAGAATGAAGCTAACATTGCTGTTCGGTCGCCCAGTTGTGTCCAGCTCTTTGTGAACCCTACGGACTGCAGTACACAAAGCCTCCCTGTCCTTCCCCAGCTCCCAGGGTTGCCCAAGTTCATGTTCATTGCAATGGTGATGCCATCCAGCCATTTCATCCTTTGATGCCCTCTTCTTCTTCTGCCCTTGGATCTTCCCAGAATCAGGGAATTTTCCAGTGAGTCATCTGTTTGCATCAGATGGCCAAAATACTGGAGCTTCAGCTTCAGCATCATTCCTGCCTGTGAGTATTCAGGGCTGATCTCCCTTAAGATTGACTGGTTTGATCTCCTTGCTGTCCAGGGGACTTTCTGGAGTCTTCCTCAGCAACACAGTTTGAAGGCATCATTTCTTTAGTGTTCTGCCTTCTTTACAGTCCAGTTCTCACAACCATATGTGGCCAGTGGGAAGACCATAGCCTTGACTATACAAACCTTTGTGAGCAGAGTGATGTCTCTGCTTTTCAACACACTGTCTAGGTTTGTCATCGCTTTCCTGTCAAGAGGAATCGTCTTCTGATTTCATGATTGTAGTCACCGTCCACAGTAATTTTGGAGCCCAAGCAGAGGAAATCTGTCACTACTTCTACCTTTTCCCCTTTTATTCACCATGCAGTAATGGGACAGGGCCAGATGCCATGATCTTAGTTTTGTTTTGTTTTTAATATTTAGTCTTAAGCCAGCTCTTTCACTCTCCTCCTTCACCCTCATCAAGAGGCCCTTTAGTTCCCTTTCTTCCATTAGAGTGGTATCATCCACATACTGGAAGTTGTTTATGTTTCTCCCACCTATCTTGATTCCAGCTTGTAACTCATCCAGCCTGGTATTTCTCATGATGTGCTCAGTGTACAGGTTAAACAAACAAGGTGACATCAGACAGCCCTGTTGTACTCCTGTCTCAATCTTGAACCAATCAGTTATTCCATACATTCTAACTGTTGCTTCTTGACCTGCATACAAGTTCATCAGGAGACAGGTAAGATGGTCTGGTATTTCCATCTATCTAAGAACTTATTAAAAAGTAGAGGCATTACTTTGTCAACAAAGGTCCCTCTAGTCAAGGCTATGGTTTTTCCACTAGTCATGTATGGATATGAGAGTTGGACTATAAAGAAAGCTGAGTGCAGAATTGATGCTTTTGAACTGTGGTGTTGGAGAAGACTCTTGAGAGTCCCTTGGACTGCAAGGAGATACAGCCAGTCCATTCTGAAGGAGACCAGTCCTGGGTGTTCATTGGAAGGACTGATGTTGAAGCTGAAACTCCAATACTTTAGCCACCTGATGTGAAGAGCTGACTCATTTGAAAAGACCCTGTTGCTGGGAAAGATTGAGGGCAGGAGGAGAAGGGGACGGCAGAGGATGAGATGGTTGGATGGCATCACCGACTCAATGGACATGAGTTTGGGTAAACTGTGGGAGATGCTGATGGACAGGGAGGCCTGGCATGCTGCAGTTCATGGGGTTGCAAAGAGTCAGACACCACTGAGTGACTGAACTGTTTTCCACAGTTTGTCATGATCCACATGGTCAAAGGCTTTAGCATAGTTGATGAAACCAAGATAGATGTTTTTATGAAATTCACTTGCCTTTTCTATCACTCAGTGAACGTTGGCGGTTTAATCTCTAGTTGCTTTGCCTTTTCTAAACCCAGCTTGAACATCTGGAAGTCCTTGGTTTGCATAATGCAAAGTGTATCATGCAAGATTTTTAAGCTTGACCTTACTAGCATGGGAGATGAGTGCAGTTGTCGGATGGTTAGCACATTCTTTGGTGCTAACATAGTAGAAAGCAAAACTGAGACATAGAGATAGCTTCTTGATAACATTATTTGAACACACAAAGCCAACTATTCCTGATTGAAGCAGCTTTGAACATTTTATTGATGTAGGCAATATGTCCACTTTTATTTCAAGAAAGTGCAAGTGGACTTTTCTGAGAATCAGAATAAAAATAAATGATTTGAACCTTTTTACCTGACTTTTTGGTCTTCCCAGGTGGCTCAGGGGTAAAAAATATACCTGCCAATGCAGGAGACACAAGAGACTTGGATTTGATCCCTGGGTCACAGACGTTCCTTGGAGCAGAAAATGGCAACCCACTCCAATGTTCTTGCCTAGAAAATTCCAGGGACAGAGGAACCTGGTGGGCTGCAATCCACAGGGTTGCAGACACAACTGAGCATACACACACACACACACACACCTAACTTTTTATCCAGGTTGGATAAAGTAGTTCCAGATAAAGTTAAAAATGAGAAGATAAAATGTGTGGAGCAAGATATATTCCTATCTAGTCATCATTCAAAGGGACATATAATACTGAGTTATTACATAGAGAACACTCAATAAATGTTTTTGATGGATCAGGTATATATCTTACACCATGCAAATAATATCTGACTATAATTTTCTATTTCTTATACAATCTTAATCATAAATCTTCCTTATGATTAGTATAAGAGTATGGTTTATTATTGAAGTCACATACTTTTGAGAGTGAAATAACTGTTAATAATTACACTGAATAACATACATAAACCATGACCTTCCTGGACAAAGCTGAGCATATTTTCTCCTATATGTAAATACAAAATTTTGATGTAAACTTATACAGAAACTATTTGTTCAAATCCCAGTGATAATACCCAGTTCTCATTTTGTCTCTTTAGAATATAGACAACAATAAAGTGAAGAATGAGTATGAAAATGATAAGTATGATAATACTTATGAAGAACTTAAGTATTATCCAGTGAGGTTTTTATTCCTCCTAATATAAAATATTTTGTGAATACATGTGTGTGTGTATATGTATCAGTGAATTTTTATGAGGACAGTGACCATAAGAAACTCTGAAGTCATTTTGATCTTCTAGAAAATTATTCTTGCTCTATTCACAAATTCTTAACAGGCTGTTCTAAAGTTCTTTCTTTTTTATCCACCTATGGATTAAGGATCTATTTATTAAATTTTTAGTGTTTTGTTCACTGTGCTGAGACACAGACCAATAGTAGGTAGTTAAAGACAAAGGGGAAAAAATGCTCAGAAAAACACTAAGGGGTTCATATAAAGGAAACAAATGTGTCACTTTTGAAGATATATTAAATGTTGCATGAGGGTAGAAGGGATTTAACGAAAAGAAGAATGAATCCAAACACTGAAAGGCCAAAAATCTGTAGTCAAGTCAGCAGGAAGGCTTTTAAGTATGTGAGTGATCTGGTTCTGAGGACTATATGGTGGCTAGGATACCATAAGGCAGCAATTCATGATGAAAATAATAATGATCAAGAACATTTACTGTACTTCTGCTGTTATCTGGCTGTTATTACAGTGTTTTACATGTTTTAACTCATGTAATCATCATACAATCCAGTAAATTAGTTATTTCTACTCACCCCATTTTATATCAGAGGAAAACAAGACATTAAAATGTCAAAGCACTGTTCAGTGTCATAAAGATTGCAAATAATCTTACTGAGATTCAAATCCAGACTCTCTTTCTTCAGATCCTACATGGAATCACTAAATTAGAAGAGCTTCTGAAATGAACAGGCCTCAGCTAAGGAGAATAAACTTAGGAAAAATGTGAAGAAACAAGGTACAAGGTGTAACTTCAGAGTTGCAAGATTTTGATTTTCTAATTATATGGCAGTGTGGTGGCAAGTTCCAGAAAGAGGGAAGAACTGGGGATCATTTTATGTTTAGAACTAGAACTGTTTAATGATGGTATCAGAGAAGAACCCCAACTTCGTAAAGCCGGAAAGAATAAGAACATGGATAAGCTAGCAAGCAGGCTGGCCTGCATTAGCTGCATGGGTGCAAAAAGTAGACAGGGAGACTCAATGGACCTGAGTAAGACAGGATTTTAATCAATGCACAGCAAGGAAATAGCCAGGCTATGAACACAGTAGCACTGATCTCCTACCCCCAAGGTTCGCAGAGTGATGTGATGGGCTTGATGGCATTTACACACTGAGTGGATTGTACTGCAGCTGGGCCAAGGGCAAGTAAATAGGACAGTCTCCAGTCTCCAGGGAGTAAATGGTAGAACTAAAGTCACGCTACCTCAGTCTGGGCCAAACTAATCGCCTACACGCCTAGCAGCAGAAATGGCTCAGGATCAGAGGATAATTAGGCCTTGAGGTTTGGCATACCCAAGAATGGGTAAGAACATCAGGGCCATGACAGGCAGTCTCTCCTAACAGATAGTGATGACTTAGTCAAGATAAGAACTACATAGTGCTCATTTTTTAAGAAAAGGTAATAATTTCAGTATCTATGAGAATGTATTGAATTTGAGATACTATTAGGATATCCAGAAAGAGCTACACTCCTAAAACCACTGAGAAGAATTGGGAGTGAAGGCAAACATACAGTAATTACCAGTAGGTAGTTTAAGCCACAGCTAAGGGAAAAATAAATGGAATTCTTTTTTTGCTTTACTTGCCTAAAAACATGAAGAAATGAATCCTGATTTCTCTTTCCTCTCTGTATTTCCCACTGAGTCCAACTCAAGCATGACCCCTAGCACACTTTTTAGGACAGTATTGCCATTCACTAATATTAGGGATTGGCAGACTAACTGGCAGATAAATGAACCATGTTTTTGTGTATGTGTGTGTGAAATGTTATCTAAGAGCATTCATTTTCCTCATATGAGTTCCTATAGCATGTACTATCTTGATCATTTCTTAGTTCCCATGTGTATAAAACCTTAAAACCTTTTGCAACTCATTTTTTTCCTACTTATGTTCCACTGGCTTGGAAAATATTTAAGGACAAGGGCTACTATTAAGTGAACATCTTTATATTCCCCACAGCTTCCAGCAAACTGCCTTGTCTGGGATTAGTACTAAACAAAGGCCTTCATTCTGACATAAGCGAGCAGAAGCCCAGTACAGATTTTGTGTTTGTATCTATGTTCCCCAAAGAGGAAAATGTCAAAGAAATAGCTTTCATATTTGACCATTAAGTATGTGTCCATCACAGTACTCCTCTCATTATCTACATTTTCTCATTTAATAACATTTAATCACAGCAAACCAGAAAGGCTAGCATTATTATCCCTTTTAAACAGATGATGCAACTAGGACTCAAAAAGAATAGATCATTTGTCTAGAAATATAAAGACAGTGAACAGGAACTGGATTTTATGCCTAATATATCCAGATCCAAACCCCACGTTAAACACAAGTGTAACTTGTTTACACCTTTTATACTGCTTCTTTCTTTGAGAAAGCCATAGCTGTTAACCAAAGTCATTATTTCTAGAATCTAAATTTTAGGATTAAGACTGTCCCTCTTCAGACTACAGCCAACGAGTAAGCCTTAAGTGCAGCCAAAAATGAAGCAACTGGACACCACAGGTGTTAGGGAAGTTCCAAATTCTTGATCTGCCCAGCTCACCCTACACAGCAAGACACTGCTACATCTGCTCTCCCAAGGGTTAAGAGGCTGAGGATGATGCAAGCAGATCCTCTGTGCTCCCTCCTCTTGACAACAGGAACAGCAGGGCCCTGCCCAACTCATTTGCCTGTCAAGGTGACATTATTAGTAGTAGTCAAGGGTTTTTCATCCACCAAGTCTTCTTAAACCCCATTACTGAATGGAAGTTTTCATCTCAGTTGACCTTTTGGTAGCCTGCTCAGACTGTGGAGCAGTCTAATCATTTAGGCCAGGTTACTCCATGTTTATACAGGCTGCTGTGGCAGCTTCCAAAAGACTCCCAGCAGCCTGAAGTCCTTTCAGCAAATCTTACTCATCTCTAATCTTTGTGTATATTTACTTGCATTTTATACTTCATTTCCTGCCACCTGCCAATTATGGTAAATATTAGAATGATTTATGAACAACTAATTTCTAAGCAAACACCCTAATTAATCTTCACAGAAATCCCATGAGAAACCTTGTGCCCCCATTTTTCAGATTAGAAAGCTGACACTTAGGCACTTGAAGTGACATGCACAAGCTTACTCTGACAATCAGTGGCATCACTTCAGAGGTGAATTCAGCTCCTGTTAATCTAATTGCTTCTCTACAGCAAAGCTGCCTGTCAAATAACACTTTCCATTTGTTTAGTGCTTTACAGTTTAAAATTTCTCACCATATAGAGGATCTGACCTCATCCTTACAGTGGCCCTGATGAATAAGGAAGGCAGGCAATGTTCTCTTCTTTTATAGATGAAGAAACTGAGGCCCAACGAGTTTAAAATATCTGTTTGAAGGAACTTAGCAAGTGAGTACCTGAGCCGAAGCTGAAAGCTGCTCTCAGGAGAGTCCTATCATTGCTCTTTCAAGTGCCATCCTACAAGGCCACTTATTCCAGAAAGTTCCATTTTCTAACTGTGTTTTTCCTGTCAATGAGAAGAGGATATGATCATGTTAAGTTTTCAAAGGAACATGCAGTTGACTGAGAAAGTAATATTTAGGTGGCACAAAGATGACACAGATGGAAGGAAGATAGCACAGTGGAGAGCTCTGAGTACCCTGATGCCAAGGAGTACCCTGCTGCTCAAGGAGCAGCATGTGAGAATCAGGCCTCTGGCTGCAAGGGCTTTGTGGTGTAGCCATACAAGCCCTATAGCAAAACTTTGTAGCCAGACTTTGGCATCCAGTAGATTCAAGGCCGTGTCATCAATGACCTTGGGCTGTTTACATGTCTTACCTCAGTACCATTTTCTTCATCCGAGAACTGAGGAAAAATAATCCCTACTTTATGGAAAATTTGGGAGGAGGAGGAGGTAAATAAACATGTCACAAATACACAGCATTTTGTGGCTGAAGAGGAGAATGAAATGAGGGTGCATGTATGAATGGAGGTGATGATGTGTGTGAGCTGGGATGGAGAGGAAGTAGACAGGAGACTGAAGTCTGGCTGTATCTGCTGCCTTGTGTCCAGAGCTTATTGTGAGTTTAAAATATCAAATTTATTCTGCTTCTCTCAATCTTGCATTGACATTCTCCATGACAATTTGCAAGGCAGTTTCATAGAAATGCCTAGAAACTAATCTTCACAGCCATCAAAGTGAGAGAGATACTAGAGGGGAAATTTGCCCCACATTATCCATATTGTCTGTTCTGTCTATGCCCACTAGACAGGGAAAGGAACATAGCCATGGAACTATGAGAGGGAGAGCTCAGAAACAGATTTTTTAGACCAATATACCCATTTCTTTGGACTTACATAGCACAGCCACAGAACTTGGGCTTGAGAAAAATGTTAGAAGTCACTCATCCCTCTTCTAGCCAACTCTGGACATCCCTGTTATGATTTTGGTGTTGAGTTCTCTTCACAATCTCAAATTTTTTCCTTTGGAAAAATTCTTCACCTTTGCTCAAACATTCCTCTAGGCCCCAATTCCAGTATTTACCTTATTCTCTCTTCTATTCATCTAAACAAGAAGAATCTGTTCCACCCAATAGGATTTACATTTCCAAATGCTATATCCTGCGTATTTTATTACTAGGTTTGGAATATCTTTTCTCTCCTTTCATCTAAGCTAGATGTATTCATCCTGTAAGGAATAATTTATATTTTCCCCCATATATGATCCATCCTTAGTTCACACCAATCTCTCCTTTGAATTTTAAGCCCAAGTTTTTATTCAGATTGTTTGGCAGTTGATCATTCATAGAGTTGCATGTGATTCATTCACATGTACTCATGCCTTACTCTCCTACCCATACTGCCTCCTCCCCAAGAAAAGGAAAGGTCATTTTCATTTTTTGTCACCTACATTGTATAGGCTGCCACCTAGCAAGTATTAAGATTTAGAAAAATATGTTTTGAACAATACTTTTAAATTAAAAAGAATACTCTTTCTTGGCATTGTGATTGATTCAGCACAGCATAATTCATAGTGTCTTGTGTGATAAATAATGATAGTGCCCATTTATTGGGGCTTCATTATTTGACAATCCCTATTGTACATGCTCTGCATGGATTATCTAGTCTTATAGTTGTAATAACTCAACCTATGACAAAATAGAGGAAGAGAAGTTGCCAAAAGTACACATCTAATAAGATGGTGGGGTTGAGTGTTGATCCCAGGCTGTCTAATCTCAGAGCCCACATTTTAAAACTACTTCTTTCCCTGGTGGCTCAATTGGTAAAGAATCTGACTATAATACAGGAGACTCCCGGCAATGCAGGAGACCTGGGTTCAGTTCCCTGGAGAAAGAAATGACAACCCACTCCAATATTCTTGTCTGGGAAATCCCATGGATAGAGGAGCATGGCAGGCTACCGTCCATGGGGTTGCAAGAGTTGAACATGACTTAGCGACTAAACTACTACTTATATTTCTCCTTAGTACTTGGTTGACCCTGGAATTCCTTTACATGCAGTAGATACTTGTAAAAGAGTTTTGTTGCTGCTCATAGTGTTGAATGACAAGATGCCATGGAGGAAAGCTATTCTCATCTCAGATTTCTGGAAAATAATTTTTCCTGAATAGAGATTTCTAGTCCAGTTTATTCTGTCAAATCTACAGTGAAATAAGAAATGACATTAAATGCATGTACTTTTATACCTGCTCCCAGCATTTTGCCCTGGATTCCCCTTTCCATAATTATCCTTATGTCTTCCTTGTAAAATGTATAATACCCAAATAACAGAAAGACCTCCTGTGTTACCATTCCCATTTCCTGGGTGATCCTTCCTCACTTTATTTAATATACTCAACTCACTCATTCACTCAGCCTAGCTCTTGATACTTCTTTTGAGTCAGTTACTATCCTAGATGCAGTGAATAGAGTAGGCAACAGGACCAAGTGTCATCTCATGGAGCTTACATTTTATTCTATGAGAAGGAAGTTCCATGTTCATATATGAGGGGAAATAGTACAGATGTAGAGTTTATGAACAAGTGAGGCAGAGAAATAAGTGATAGCAGGAACTCGTGATAAGGCAAGAGAAGATGGGATGCAGAGCACAGGCCGGATTAGCCTTGGGCAGGAGGGTCTTTGGCTCCAGCATCACTAGAGGGAAAGAGAATGGTAGCCAGAGTGTGAGGACTAGTTATTTTCTCTGAGCAGGTTGAGATGGACTTTCAAGGCAAGTAGATAAAGTTCAAAATAACCACCACAGGAGAGGGGTGTTCTGTGAAAAGAAACATTGAAACAGGAGGGGAATGATGTTGGGAGCCTGTTTATGTTTTATAACCACAAAATTTATGGACGTGCTAAATTTTATGGGTTGAGTAGTGATGTAGTCCCAGAAGTATTCCAGGCATATGAGGTAGGTAGAGTCACATCAACTCTCCTGCCATATTTTCAACTACCCTTGTTTTTTTAAAGATTTGTTAATACATGTGTACACCCGTGGCGGATTCATGTTGATGTATGGCAAAACCAGTACAATATTGTAAAGTAATTAGCCTCCAATTAAAATAAATAAATTTATATTAAAAAAAGATTTGTTAATATGTCTGATGATCACGTGAGTTTGGGAACCATGAATTTGCATCACTTGCATTTCATCACAGTCCAGCCTCCTGAAGCAACATTTCCAACGAATAAATAATGAGGTATAGGGGAGGAGGTTGGGACCTCCTCTGTCAACAAGCTGAGGCTTTAGGCAAATCACGTCTCCACTTTGTTTCTTCATCTATAGAAGAATGGAGAGTAGGTTAGAAGATCCCCCAAGTACCTTCCCCTCTGATAATCTTTGATCCAGGTAAGAGAAAGTAGTGTGAAATGAAAAGATAGAAGCATCTTGGCCAATTACCCTTCCTCTCTCCCTCCCCCAGCCTCCTTGAAATCCAGAAAGCAAAGCCTATACTCTCTCCCCCTTTATCTGTCTTTGCACTTGAGGGATGTCTGAGCTAAGGCGTGCTGAGAGATCAAGAGAAGCGAGGACTGCCTTTAACAAATTTCCTCTGTACATTAATGTCACAAGTGACAAGACAATTTTACAGGGAAAAGAGGAAATGTACTTCTTTTGTGGGAATGAAAGTGAGAGATTAAAACTTGAAGATTCACACGCTGTTTGGGGGAACTTTAAAGACAATTCTACCCTAAGAAAACTCTTAGATTTCCAGGGGGAGCTGTTTAGCCTATTTTCTGTCTGTAATCTTTTATGTCCTTTATGAGAAAAATGGTTGCATGTTACTCATAGTAACCAAGATGAAAAAAAGAAATGAAAGTTGGTAGCTCTGTGATAGATTTAAGAGATCTTGATACCAAGCCTTTTCCTTAACAGGAGTTATAGATGAGTTGACTGGGTCTGTGTCCTCCAGTCACTAAAGGTATCAGATCAGATCAGATCAGTCGCTCAGTCATGTCTGACTCTTTGCGACCCCATGAACCGCAGCACACCAGGCCTCCCTGTCCATCACCAACTCCCAGAGTTCACTCAGACTCAGATCCATCGAGTCAGTGATGCCATCCGGCCATCTCATCCTCTGTCGTCCCCTTCTCCTCCTGCCCCCAATCCTTCCCAGCATCAGAGTCTTAAACTCCAGTACTTTGGCTACCTCATGTGAAGAAAGGTATACATCAGGACTAATAAAAATGAAGACATGTATTGCGTGTATTAAAGCCCTATTATTAGGTTGGTACAGACATAATTGTGTTTTTTGCATTGTTGAAATTTGCCACTTGATATTGGAATACATTCTTAAATGTGGTTTGTTATGCATCATTTTAACACACAATTCTTACTTTATTATTTTTTTTGCTAATTTATTACCTGCTGTTTATTTTGTATTTATTTTAGGCTATGAAAATGATGTTAGACAAAAAGCAGATTTGAGCAATTTTCTTATTTGAGTTCAAAATGGGTGGCAAAACCCCGATGGCAACTTATAGCATCAATAAAGCATTTGGCTCAGGAACTGCTAACAAACGTATGGTGCAGTGGTGGTTAAGAAGTTTTGTATATGTACCACAGCTTTCTTATCCATTCATCTGCTGATGGACATCTAGGTTGCTTCCATGTCCTGGCTATTATAAACAGTGCTGCGATGAATATTGGGGTACACGTGTCTCTTTCGATTCTGGTTTCCTCAGTGTGTATGCCCAGCAGTGGGATTGCTGGGTCGTATGGCAGTTCTATTTGCAGTTTTTTAAGGAATCTCCACACTGTTCTCCATAGTGGCTGTACTAGTTTGCATTCCCACCAACAGTGTAAGAGGATTCCTTTTCTCCACACCCTCTCCAGCATTTATTGCTTGTAGACTTTTGGATCGCAGCCATTCTGACTGGAGTGAAATGGTACCTCACAGTGGGTTTTGATTTGCATTTCTCTGATAATGAGTGATGTTGAGCATCTTTTCATGTGTTTGTTAGCCATCTGTATGTCTTCTTTGGAGACTGGAACCTATTATACAGAGTGAAGTAAGCCAGAAATAAAAACACCAATACAGTATACTAATGCATATATATGGAATTTAGAAAGATGGTAATGATAACCCTATATGCAAGACAGCAAAAGAGACACAGAGGTGTAGAACAGTCTTTTGGACTCTGTGGGAGAAGGCGAGGGTGGGATGATTTGGGGGAATGGCATTCAAACATGTGTATTATCATATGTGAAATGAATTGCCAGTCCAGGTTCGATGCATGAGACAGGGTGCTCGGGGCTAGTGCATTGGGATGACCCAGAGGGATGGGATGGGGAGGGAGGTGGGAGGGAGACTCAGGATGGAGAACACATGTACACACGAGGTGAATTCATGTCAATGTATGGCAAAACCACTACAATATTGTAAAGTAATTAACCTCCAATTAGAATAAATAAATTTATATTAACAACAACAACAAAAAGTTTTGCAAAGGAGACAAGAGCCTTGAAGATGAGGAGCATAGTTGGCAGCCATCAGAAGTTGCTAACCACCAGCTGAGAGCAACGCTGAAGCTGAACTTCTTACAACTGCACGAGAAGTTGCCAAAAGAACTCAACTTTGACCATATTGCAGTCATTCAGCATTTGAAGCAAATTGGAAAGGTGAAAAGCTCGATAAGTGGGTGCCTCATGAGCTGATGGCAAATCAAAAAAATCTTGGTTTTGAAGTGTCATCTTCTCTTATTCTGGACAACAACAAACCATTTCTTGATTGGATTGTGACTTGTGATGTATAGTAGATTTCACATGACAGCCAGTGATGACCAGCTCGGTGGCTGGACTCAGAAGAAGCTCCAAAGCACTTCCCAATGCCAAATTTGCACACAAAAAAATAGGTCAGGGTCCCTTGTGGGCTGCTGCCCTTCTGATCCACTATAGCTTTCTGAATCCTGGCGAAACTATTCCATCTGAGAAGTATGCTCAGCAGATTGATGAGATGCACTGAAAACTGCAACGCCTGAAGCCGACACTGGCCAACAGAAAGGGCCGATTCTTTTCAACTACAGTGCCTGACCACACGTGCCGCAACCAGTGCTTCAAAAGTTGAACGAGTTGGGCTGTAAAGTTTTGCCTCATCTGCTATATTCTTCTGACCTCTTGCCAACCGACTACCACTTCTTCAAACATCTTGACAACTTTTTGCAGAGAAAATAATTCCATAACCAGCAGGACAGAGAAAACGCTTTCCAACAGTTTGTCAGATCCCAAAGCATGAATTTTATGCTACAGCAATAAACAAACATTTCTCTTTGGCATTTGTTTGAACCTAGTTATAATGACTTAAAATGCACTCTCTGAAACTGCAGTTACTTTTGCACCAACCTTATTAATAGAACAGATAGTCAATACTTATATAATATGAAGGTCAGTTCTCTCGAAAGTATATAATTGAGAAAAGTACCTTTTTCTCTATTTATTTATTCTCTCCATCTACTCTCTCTCTTTTTTCTATCTCAAATTCTTCTTGTCTCCAAGCAAATGTCAGTATCCTCAATCTTTAAACATTGTCTCTTGGATTAAGTTTTGTTACTAATTCATTTCTCTATTATTCTTGATAGAGTTTTCAAGAGTCTTTTAAACATGATACCATCTTGAAATCCTCACCTGTTATTAACCATTAGACCTGTTATAAAATGGGAACTCTCTATTTCCATGAAAACTACTCTCATTAAGTAAATCAACAACCTCCTTGTTGCTTGATCCAGTTCAGACTTCAGTTTCCATCTTAATCTTTTGTCCACATTCAACACACATAATTGACCATTACTACTTCTAACTTCTGTGATACCATACTCATTCAATTTTTTTATAACTTGTGGACCATTCCATTAGTCCATGGGTGTGCACACACACACGTATGCACGTATTTATGCCCACAGATGTGTATATGGAGTAGGGACAATATGCATAAAAGTAAATACTTAGCACTTCCATTCAGTGATTTATTTCCATATGCACACACTTGTGTAATGACCATCCAAACAAAGATATAGAATATTTTCAGAAGTCTCTCTTATGCCACTTCCCAGTCAATACACTTCTGCTCGAAGAGGTAAGTACTATTCTGACTTCTGTAGACATATATTGCAAGGCTCCCAGCAGCAGCAGGAGATGGCAAGGCACATTAGTCCACAAGTCTCTGTGTGAGAACCATTCTTCTAATATCCCACTGACCAAATCAGGTAACACGGGCAAGCCCAGATTAACAGTGGGGTAAGAGATGCCCCTTTTTATTAAGAGGAACTGCAAAGGCATATTACAAAGGAATGTTTCCACTTTTGCTAAATATACAGAGAGAGAAGGAGGATAGAGAGTTGTGTCTGTGTATTGTCTCCCTGTTTACCACCACTTTTGATGTGGGTAACATTACACCATGACAGGGACCAAGCCTGCAGTGTTTTCTTATTGGTCTTTAGTGCCTAGTCCACTGACTGTTACATAGATATTAATAAATATTAATAAATATTTTGTTGAAAGGGGACAGATGACTAATGGTTGGTATGTATTTAGGTTCAGATTTCATAACTCTCATTTGGTGCTTAGAGAAAGGCCTTTCAACAGAGTTTTGTAGATTTGCAGAACGAACGCAGGGTAGTATGCAGATTATAAACATGGGTGAATAATACAAACAGATCAAGCCGAGGTCTTCTCCCAAATTTGTACATTCCAACACAAGAAAAGATCTGTATTCCTTTGCTTTCTTAAAAGAGCCATGCTTCTGTTTTGTTTACTTCTTTGTTTTCTGGAGAAATTTTTATTGTCCCTTTAGTTTTTTATTACATTTGATAAAACTGGCAGTGATAATAAGAGCTAGTAATTGTTGAGTGCTTTCAATATGGTCCACCTGCAGTGCAGGCAACCCCAGTTCGATTCCTGGGTCCGGAAGATCTGCTGGAGAAGGGATAGGCTACCCACTCCAGTATTCTTGGGTTTCCCTGGTGGCTCAGCTGGTAAAGAATACAACTGCAATGCAAGAGGTGTGGGTTGGATCCCTGGGTTGGTAATATCCCCTGAAGAAGGGAAAGGCTACCCACTCTAGTATTCTGGCCTGGAGAATTCCATGGACTGTGTAATCCATGGAGTCACAAAGAGTCTGATGCAACTGAGGGACTTTCACTTTCAATATGGCAAGCACTGGGCAATTATTACATTTAATAATTACATGTAATTATTAAAATTACAATTTAATTTTACAATTAATAAATTATAATTTAATTATTACATTTAATTCTCAAAGCTTTTCTATGTAGTAATATTGTTATTGTCCCCATCTCATAGGCTAGGATACTGAGACTAAGAGAAATGAAGTAACTTTCTTATGGTATCAGAGAAAATATGTGGTGGAACTAGGACCCAAACACAAGACTGTCTGTTTCCAAGCTCATTCTCTTAAATGCATCCTGACTCTCGTGATTATATTTATTCAGAACTTTTAGAGTTAAAATTTAGTGGAATTTATCTGCAAAAACAGGTTTTTAGAATTATGTACAACTTTTAATGTTCCCCAGTTCAACATCCAAAATTTGAAATGTCTCAGCAGTGTACTTGACAAGCACTTGCCTCATTATTTTTGTAATCTCTTGAGTGATAAGGGAGTTACCAACTTTACTAGAAAGCCTATGACATTTCTAGGGTAGAAAATTTATTTTATAACCAGAGTGAGGTTGAAACCCAGCAGATCCTCTTGAGTTTCTAGGTGGGCTGATCTTACAGTCACCCATCTTCGTGTCAGTGAATTAGTAACTGGAAACCAAAAATAGGCATCTAGTGGAAATTAAGTTGAGATGCATTCATTTTATTACTGGAAAATCGTTTATGGCTTCCCACCCCAGAACTTAATATTTAAATTTACCTGTCAGGTCATAAGTGAATGAACAGACTTAGGATGGTAGGTTCATTGCATGTTGGGGAGGAGGACAAAAGAGTGAAAGGGTCTGGTCACAAGACTCTGTAACTGGGGCAGGTACTCAACACTCAAAGACAAAGAAACAAAGAAGGCAGACCCCTACTCCCAAGATTCCAGTTCAGTACATATTCCTTTCTGTTTGAAATAACCCTGTTGATGTTAGAATCTCTCCAGCATCTCTTTCTAAATTAGATTTTTTAGAAGATTCAGAAACTGAACGAATTGGCAAATGAAATAAAATATTCTCTCAGTAATGCCAATTTTGGAGTGTATTGTGTTTGGGAGTGTGCAAATGTGTGCGGATTCAGGAAGATGAAACAAAATTCTCCAGAAATCATGAAGCATGAGAAGTTCCCCACCCGTGTCTCAACAAGAACTCACACATCATCACTTGGGAAGGAGTGAGATTCCTCTCTTAGCAAAACTGAAGTAAAAGATAGTAAATATCAGGAGAGAGGAGGGCGTTATTTCTTTAGATAACTGCTATTCCAGATCTGTTTCACAGAACATTTTCCCTGGAATTAGTCCCTGAGGAAAAGATTGTATCCTCCCCAGTCCCCTCACCTTTGGTCCTGAAAAACTGAGGAATACGATTGTCCTCTTGTTTGGACATCTATGAAACCCATTAGCTTATTAAAGGATGTGGCAAGTACAAAAATTGAAACAAAGCACACTCGTTAAACATAACTATATATCACTGATTTCTACATATAAAACTTTTTAGTAGGCTGTGGGACTACTGTCAGGAAACACAAGCTGCTGTTGCTCAAGTTGTACACTGCAAGTTGAGGATGACTGTTGCCTTTCTCTTCTCCTAAATTTGTGTAGCTATTACAACAATTTTCCGGCAGATGGCAATAAAATTTCTTAAGGTAGGGATGCCTCCCCCCTGCAACTCACCTAAATTCATCCTTTACAGATGCAATGAAAATATTACCACTCATTTTAGAGTGGTAATGGTCTTCACCGGCAGTGGAAGAAATTCTGCACACCAGGACATGGTTCTTTTAAGGTAATAAGCTGAGTTGTATTCCTTGAGGGTTTTTTAAAGACATAAAATTGGTGTTCCAGGAATCATTAAACTCAATTACCCTCACATACCCCAATACCTTCAACCAGAGACAATTTTTTTTCTTTCTCTTCTTTAGAATCATAATAAAACCAGTCAGCAAACAGATGGGTTTCATCTCTGACCTGAGACAGTGAGCCATGCCAAACACCAGAGTTCTTTGCCCCAGGGCAGTGGGATTCGTGGACTTCATTAATTCTAGGAGTCCAGTTACCTGTGAATTTATAGAGGTCGCCTGCTGCAGGGATTGGACATTGAGCTGGTAGACAGGGTGTCTTGTTTTTGATTCTGACTTTGTGACACATATGATTATGATATATCAGTGGCCTTCTATTTACCTCAATTTTCTCATGAGGAAAATCCAGATGATCATATCCACCATTTCTGTCTGTCTTAATTGTGGAGTTGGAATACATTAAATTGACAAAAAAAAATGTGGAAGTAAATTATAGACCATAATTTACTATATAAAACATAAAGGTTTTTAAAATACTATTTCGATTTTGTCTTTAAGGCAAAGATCACGAGGTCTAGTCTTTAAAGGACCAGTTAGGTAGTTGTGCCAGCTATTATGCTATTGATTCTTAACTTCCAACCCACCTTTCTTTACACTGTTTTGTAACCTTCGATTATGAAAACAGTATTTTAGCTTAAAAGCCACTGTAAACTCTGTCTACAGAAGCAACAAAAGGAGACTGGGAGGCTAGAGGAGGATCAAATAATTTACTCTTTTTATTTTGCTTCCGTTTCCTATTTTACTGCAATCCTGTTTTTGTTCTATTCCTACTTCTGCATTTCCGATTTTATCACTACCAGCATAGCATTTCTCCACCTCAGTAACCACAGTACATTCCAGAACTAGCAGTTAATTCCAGTTTGCAAATTGTCAAACTTTTGCAGATTGTCTCATCATACCTCCTCCAGACACCCACACAAGGCAATGCCCTTTTCTGCAAAAGTCCAGGTTGCAGCCTCAGAGGTTGATTTCATCTCTGCAGGGGCCCTCCTACAGAGTTTCAGGTTTAACAAGTACAGTCTCTTTCCTGATTTTCTCCCAGCCCCAGGGGTGGCAACTGCTTATAGCTATATAATTTCCAGTTTCTCAACTGGCTCCTGATTAGTACAGAAATATAAATTACTGAAGTGAGCTTGGCCTAATTGTTCTTCTTGCACACTTACACTTGATGTGCATAGTGAACACACAGTGGTCTTTTCTTTCCATAGGTTTACGTGATCTTCCTCTATTTATTGTCCGGTCTTTCTTTCTGCTTTTTAATGAAGTGTGTAATGCACTCACACTAGCTCAATTTATCCATGCCTGCTAAGCATATGTCCAACAAATATTTCACTTAACATTACTGGAAAAATTAAGCACAGCTGTAACAAAAAAGGACAACTATCACTGGAACTCAGGATTTCGGGGAAATGGGGCGAGATGGAGAAAGTGACAGACTAGAGATTGCACATCAGAGGTGATGACTGACTCAGTTCCTGCCAACTGTTACCAGGGAGGCATGAGTTCAGGTCCCTGTTTCCCCACATTTTTCATAAGAAGCCAGAAATCCAGAGCTTTGTATCGTAAATTTAAATGCACTTAAAGTTACTGGAAAATAATTTTAAATATCGTGCTGCACAGAATCATGTAAACCAAACAGTAGCCATCTGTGGTCAGATCTTGCCCAGTACCTGCCAGAGTTGCCTTGTAACAGCATTTGATCTTATTTCTATAAACCAAGCTTTCATGCACACACTCATACTTTCAGATAATCACATTACAACAGAAGAATGAACACCTTGTATCTAAGAAGAAAAGCACAGTTATTAATGGAAAGCATTGATCTCATAATCATGATTTCAGAAAGACCTATTAAGAAGTAAGTTATCTTTATAAATGAATCCATTCAAAGGAAAGGCGCTGTTGAAAGGTTTTGAGGAATAGAAGCTAGATTAGAAACAAAATGCTTTAAATTCACTTTTTAAAATCACTTGAATATAATTCACATTTTCTTCTATAATATAAACCTCAGAATAGTAATAGCAAGTTCCAACCCATGAACAGTACAGCAGTTACTTGTACAGAGAAACTGCTGTTCACTAGGGGACTTATGATAAGTTTTGGAAAATGCTGATGGCAGGTTATTACCTTTCCAATATTGTATGATTTTAGAACTTTTTAATTGTATGGAACTGAAACAGATTCGAAGTAAAAGATATTATTGCATGTGATGGTGGGTGGTAAGCATAGTGTTTACAATAATGGGAAGTTGCCTGTTTTAGTTTCAATTCAGTTCAGTCGCTCAGTCATGTCCGACTCTTTGCAGCCCCATGAATTGCAGCACGCCAGGCCTCCCTGTCCATCACCAAATCCTGGAGTTCACTCAAACGCACATCCATCGAATCAGTGATGCCATCAAGCCATCTCATCCTCTGTTGTCCCCTTCTCCTCCTGCCCCCAATCCCTCCCAGCATCAGAGTCTTTTCCAATGAGTCAACTCTTCGCATGAGGTGGCCAAAGTACTGGAGTTTCAGCTTTAGCATCATTCCTTCCAAAGAAATCTGTTTTAGTTTAGAGTCAATTAATTTGTCAACAAATTATTCATTCAATAGGACTGCCTACTAGTCAGCTGAGAAACTGCGAAGGATGCTTTTCTCTTTTTCTCTTCACTTCTGGTCAACCTGTTTCAATTACCTAGATTCCCTCCCTATCTTATTCCATTTCCACCTGTCAGAGCAGTACTGAATTTTCACTGCTCACCTAGGTAGATAACTTTTTCTAAAAAAACCATTTTTTAAGCAGTTTTAGGTTCACAGCAACATTGAAAAGAAGGTATTGAGATTTCCTAGAAATTGATGAACTAACTGACACATTGTAATTACCTAAAGTCCATAATTTACATTATGATCCATTTTCGGTATTGTACATTTTGTGGGTTTAATGTGAATGACATGTGTCCATCATTATAGTGTCATACAGAGTGTTTTCACAGTCCTAAAAATCCTCTGGGCTCTGCCTATTAGTATTTTCTCTCATCTCCAACATCTGACAATCTTTTGTCTTTTTCAGAATTCCGTTTAGTTGGAATAGTACAGTAAATAGTCTTTTTAGATTGGTTTCTTTAAACGGTTAATATGCATTTAGGTTTTCTGCATATCTTTCATGGCCTGATGGTTTCTTTTTAGTACCAAATAATGTTTTATTGTTACTATATTTCATAGTTTATTTATCCACTCATCTACTGTAGGATATCCTGGTTGCTTCTAAGTTTGGACAATTATGATTAAGACTGCTGTAACCATATATTTGTTGGTTTTTAAGTGGACATAAGTTATCAGCTTCTTTAAATAATACAAAAGAGTGTAATTGCTGGATCATATGGTAAGAGTATGTTTTTGCTGGTTCACATCCTTACCATTTTTTGGTAATGTCAGTGTACTGGATTTAGGTCATTCTAGTAGCTATGTAATGGTAGCCCATTGTTGCTTTAATTTGCATTTCCCTGATGACACATGATGTAGAGCATCTTTAAATATGCTAATTTGCAATTTTATATGTTCTTGGAACAAGTGTCTGTGGAGATTTTTGGTCCACTTTTTATTGTTTTCTTGTTGTTGACTTTAGAGTTTTCTGTATAATTTGAATACCAGTCTTTATCACATATCTTTTGCAAATATTTTCTCTCAATGTGTAGCTTATCATCTTTTGATACTTTCACAGAGCAGAAATCCAGCTTATCGGTTAATTGTTTTATGGATTTTGACTTTGGCATTGCATTGAAAAAGCCACCCCTATACCCACCATCATCTAGGTCTTTGTCTGTCTATCTTCTAGAAGGTTTATGGTTGTATGTTTTACATTCATGTGTGTGATTTGCTTAGAGTTAGTTTTGGTGAAGAGTATAAGATCTGTGTCTAAATTCTTTTTTTTTTTTCTTTTTGCATAGGGATATCCAGATTTTCTAGCACCATTTCTTGTAAAGACGATATTTGCCCTGCTTTGTTTTTGCTTGTTTGTCAAAACTAGTTGACTGTATTTTTGTGGGTTTATTTCTGACCTCTGTACCATTAACCTACGTGTATTTTTTCACCAATACCACATAGTCTTGGTTACTGTATCTTTATTGTGATTCTTGATGTCAGGTAGTTTCAAGCCTCCACCATGTTCTCCTTTAATACTGTGTCAGCTATTTTGCATTTTTATCTTTCCATATAATATACAAACTTTTAAATATCCTTCATTGATTTCTCTAAATTGTTTTGTTTCTCTTGTTGTCTCTTGGTAAACTCTGTGTAGGTGGCTTCTATGATTTCGTACTCTGTCTTCCTTCTAAGAATCCTTTCAGTGAGACTGTCCACTGCCTCTGCTTAAATATTTTATTTTGGGGGTTTAATTTTCAGTTCCTTTTCTTCTTTCTCAATATCCCTATGCTGAGCAATTTTATTAAACTCTTCACTTTAATAAAATATATGTTCTGATAGATCCTAAAATTATAGATTGAGTTCCATCTCTTTACTTGATTTCAGACAAATCACTCTACTTCATTGGTGGGCATCTCCAAATGGCCATCAATTAGGCATCTTCACTTCCAAATCAACACAACGGCCCTTGCTTTTTTCCAACAAGCTTCCCCTTTCACCACTGATTTCTACCATCTTTCTTGGAGTTGAAGCCACTGAACCTGAGCATTTATCTTGACTTTCCCATCTCTCTTGTTTTTCACAGCTAATCAGTCACTGGACTCACTCGTTCCCTCCCTCATAGTATTTATCAAGTCTTTCTAACTTATCCCCATTCCCACAACTGTTTTCATCTCAACTGAGGCCATAATGCCTCTCTTACCTGTATTCCTGCTACAAACTGGGAACAAGTCTTGCGGGCTCAAATCCTGCCATAAACCAACCGATTCTCCACATCATGGCCAAAAAGTTTTACCAAAGTTCAATTATGAGCCACTGTCCAGCTCACAAAACATGCATTGACTTGGTTTATAAACATTATTGTCATCTAACCTGTGATTGACTTTACAGCTTTCTTTATATATTTCCTTTTGCACCTTTTACTCTTGTGTTAATACAAGCAATTGCCATTTCATTGAACTTGCCTTAATCTTCAATTTAATATGTCAACTGATTGGAAAGCCATTCCCAACCTCTTTTCCATTCTTCTATTAAGTATTCTTATAGAAGTCCATCTAAGATATGGGAAAAAAACCTTGATTCAAAGTCATCCAGGTACAGTTACAAATTCTTGTTGTACACTCAATAACTTTATAATTTTGTGTAATAGAGTATTCTCTCTGCATCATCCATAAAATGAGGATTATAGTATCTGCTTCCCAGAATTTTTGTGAAGATTAAATGAAATAATGCATGCAAAGTGATGGATATGAAGTAGGTGCTCTTGAAATGGAAAGAGCCTTTATGGTGGAAGCAATGATAGTGATGGTGCTGAGGGATGACAATGACAAGGGAATAATGATGGTGTTACAAATGACTTTGGTCATGACTTTGGTAAGGATGCAGCGGAGAAGGCAATGGCACCCCACTCCAGTACTCTTGCCTGGAAAATCCCATGGATGGAGGAGCCTGGTGGGCTACAGTCCATGGGGTCGCTGAGAGTTGGACACGACTGAGCGACTTCACTTTCACTTTTCACTTTTATGCATTGGAGAAGGAAATGGCAACCCACTCCAGTGTTCTTGCCTTGAGAATCCCAGGGACAGGGGAGCCTGGTGGGCTGCCGTCTATGGGGTCGCACAGAGTCAGACACGACTGAAGCGACTTAGCAGCAGCAGCAGCAGCAGGATGCAGACTCGGGGCCTTCTAGCTCTATATTCCAAATATAGCACCGAGGTCTGGCCAGTCTCTCCAGGCTTCTTTGGCCTCCATTATCTCTGACCCTCTCCAGCATGAAAATGTGTACCACCACAAAATTCATTTCAGAAACACATTCACCTTGAAAGGTTAGTTTCTGCTTGACATATTTTCTTACTCAGGAATAGTAATCACATTTTGAATTTTACTATAGTATTTGAAAGTTCACAGATATTTTTCTTATTAAGTCAATCAATATGCACAATATACTTGAATTAAATCATGCCACATAGCAAGTCCTATATAAATTTTAGCTGCTATTAGTATTTGTATTAACCTATTATCAGTATTACATGTTAGTTCATGTGATTCTTGCAACAACATACTATGAAGTAAGTGAGTGGATTTTTAAATTCCCAATGAACAGAATAAGATACTCAACCTCAGAAAGACCTAGTGCTTGCTAGCATTTAGCTTTCTGCTCAAAGACAGGGAATTTTTTTTTAAAAGATGACTTTTCCCAGCACCTGGTGCTTGGCTCCTCATGGAGCAGGTGCTCTGCGTCGCTAGTGTTAAATGCTTATGTAGCTGATTTGGAAAGACCACAGGCAAACATTGACTCAGAAGCCCAGTTAGGTATAAGTCAAGTATAACGTCCGTATTATATTCAAAAATCAGAATGAATAACTTGATTCAAATATGTATATACAAATAAATGACAACTAAAACTAGATGCTGTATAAACTGTATGAAAGTTTTGCTTGAAAGCACAAGGTCTTGAATATGCTCTGACCCTTCAGATATCCTCAAATGACTTTACTTTAACTGCTTTTGTTACTTTTAAGAAAAGCCTGAAAACGGCTGCTGATCAATACAGTACTTAGGGAACTGGACAACAGAAGTAAATGTCCAGGCTCTTGACTGGGACAAAAATGAGATGATATCAATGATTATGTCTTCAGATAAGGTTCACTTATGAGTAGACCATGGTGTTCCCCTTTATAGAATGTGGTAAAAGAGGCAGAGATGTGTAAACTGCTTAACTCACAACAATAACTTGTTAAAAAAAAAAAAAAAAACATTTAACTGAGGTCAAGAAAAACAAATGTTCTGAAGTAATTCTAATGCTGGGAAAGATTGAGGGCAAGAGGAGAAGCAGGAGACAGAGGATGAGATGGTTGGGTGGCATCACTGACTCAATGGACATGAGTTTGAGTAAATTCAGGGAGATGGTGAAGGACAGGGAAGGCTGGTGTGCTGCAGTCCACAGGGTCGCAAAGAGTTGGACATGACCTAATGACTGAACAACAACAAAAGTGACTTGGCCCCAGTGGTGGGGGAGCATTTGCGTTCTCAAGGGCCGCCAACCTCAGGCAAACTTTGCACTAGAGGGGTGTTGGTGGGTGTGGGAGGTGGGGGGGCATGGGGTGGTGTCTGTGTTACAATAATTCATAGAACTCCAACCATTTTTTTTAACAGTGTTCATCACTCAACGTCTAGTATTATTTTGATAAATGCACCAGGATAATTTAAGATGATAACTGGTGAAGGAGTATACGGGCTTCTCTCTGTATGATTTTTACAACTTTTCTATAAATCTAAAATTATTCAAAAATAAAATTTTTATTTTAAATTATACATTATGTTTTCTATTAGTGTGGCAAGGGTACAAAAGATGACTTGGATAATTAGGGAATGTTTCCAAGAGAAAGTGATTGTCAAAGTCTTTTTAAAAAAATGAGTAGTGGTAAGTAAGTTGGGGCAGGAATAGGGAAGTAAATATTTAATAGCCTAATGTTTTTCCTAAATAACATTTCACATCTTGCTGTGTCAATTACTGAATTTCATCAGTTTTATTCAGTACAAGTAGTTTCTGGAATGGATATACACTAAATTATTTTGTTATGAATATTTAGGGTATTAATATTTTTCCTTTTCTTGTAACCAAATCTGTAGGAAACTTTATTGCCACTTACATTTTAAGTACTTGTTTTTCTCCCAGTAAACTGTAATCTTTCTGAGAACAACAGCTGTGCTTATCTTGTTTACTCATTAGTCCCAAAAATATGGTATAATACTTAATAAAACTTTATTGAATAAATGAAGATGTAGTGTATGCAAAGCCATGAAGGGGGAAAAAACAGTAAGGCATGTAAGAAGCTTACAAGTAGTATTTTTATAGCTGGAATGAAGGATGCCCATTGTGAAATTTGAGGAGACCAGAAATAAATTGAAGGGTTGACATTCACTCTCTAATACAGTCAACAAAATGTTTATTTCAGACACAGTCTGTGTCATGCTTTGTAACTAAAAAGTAAGGAATACATTTGCTCACCCAGGGAGTTTATAAGATTACAGGAACTACAATATGAAGGACTTTTCTTTCTCTTTGTCTTAAAAACTGTAAGAAGCTTTTGAAATATTTTAAAATAGGAATCTTATATCTTTGCATCAGTTGTAGTTCTGCAGAAAGAAACAGGAAAAGGCAATATTAGGAAACAGAAGCTCAGTTAGAAGTTTGTTGCAGTAGTCTGGGTAGAAATGATGAGTGCGTCCACTAAATTAATTGTGTAGAGACCACAGAGGAGTGGGGTCTGGATGGGCAGCCAAGATTAGGAGGATGTGATGTGGTGGCACCTGTGAGAGGAAATTTAAGAGGAAGACACTGGGTTAAGATCAGCTAGGAGTCAGCATCAGCCATACTAATAACTGATTTGTTGTGGAGAAAGACGAGAAAAGAAATGGACTACGGATCACAATTTGATGGCTTGCGTAACTGGATGATGGAGGGAAATAGCACACACTGAGAAAGGTAAGACTGAGGATAGTGGGGTCTGTTATGGGTATGGAAAGGGCTTTTGGAATATGTTGAGTTAGATTTCACTCTAAAGCTCTTAGGTGAAGATGCCCAGAGAGTGCTTGAGTATCCTGATTTCTCAGGAGAGACCTCTGGCTGGAGATACAGTTATATGTAAATATTGATTTGAATGGCCATATCTCTAGTCTTTTATATAATCATTGCAAATGAGTTTACTCAGGGACACTAAGTAGACAAGAAGGAGAGATAACCTAGAGTGGACCGTGGAGAATGCCAGTGTTCAAGATAAGAAAAAGAGGAGCATTAAAAAAACACATTTGGAAGTCATGGTCAGAGTGGTGGCAGGGTTAATAGGTGAGAATGATTTAAGAGGTGTATTAAAGTGTAGTTCAGGAAGCAGGAATAATTCCACACTACCAGATGTGAATGAAGGAATCAAATGATGATGCTCTTATAAGTGATAGGATGTACACAATTGGGAAGTCATCCATAGTCTAAATTAGAGCAATCCTAGGCACTGTGCCAGTTCATAATAGGGAAAACTGCATTTAACTTATACAACAGCTTATGAGACAGGTAATATAATTCTCATTTTACAGATGAGGAAATGTTAGCTTAACTAACGGATTCACAGCCACACAACTAGTTAGAAATTAAACTCATAATCAGACCCAAGAATGCTGATGCTGAAAACTGCACTTTGAGCAGCTGAGCTCTACTGTGCCACCCACTGACATACCTAATTATTTTTAATTTAGCACTGGACAGCTTAGAGTTTTATTGTATCCTTCCATTTTTCATAAACATATTAATTATCAAATGATATTCTGAAAGTATCCTTTGGACTAAGTCATATCATATGCCTCAGTGTGTTCCCCCAAGTTTTTAGTCCAAAACAAGTTGCCATAGGTGTCACATAAATTCCATTCAACAACTTATATTGAAAAGAAATGAGCATTTAAAGTTTTGGAGTAAAGGCAGAGAAGCCAAATTGTCATCCAGTGACACAAGTGGCAGGTCGAAGGTCACAGTCAACTCTATTGACTATAATCCCTGGTTCTAAGAACCAAATCCTTATACTTCTCTAATGATTTATGTGTGAAATTTCTGAGGTTCTAAGACTACGCTACACAAATGAGGTCATACTCACATCTCTGGTGGGCAGGTCCTTTGAGCTTAGAGTCCGGAAAAACTACTGTAGAAGGAGCATACTTTTCATCTTCCAGCTAATAAATAAATCACCAGTTGTTTTATATTTCAAAACATCTGAACAGCACTCCAGGGCTCCGTAAAGGTTTTGTTCTCTAGGTCCATGGCACGCAAGCCATTGTCTTAATTGTGTGCATGATTATCTACTTAAGAGACACCATGGATTTTGCATTCTTCTGAAAAAGTGGACACCGTGGATATATTTTGCATAAAACTAGCTGCCATGATGTAATTAGAGGAGAAATAAATTTTACTATCTTGATGACAGCATGTGAAACCAAAACTAGACAATATAGATGGCTTTGAGAAAATGGAATCTCGTATTTTTTGACAGTGTAATTATTACTCTGTCAGCTTATTCAACTTTTTCATAAAATCACTTAATACTTCACAAAGATATTACTTTTGCCATCAAATATCACTTTGAGAAATGTTAATAATTTAGGAACTTCTATATTAAAAATGGCTAAATTACTAAATGCATGAAGTACTATAACCTGAGAGTCCTCCCATCTTAAAAGTTTTGTTTGAATAGTTCAGTCCCAATGTGAGACATAGGAGAGACTCAAAGGGCAGCATTAAGTGTCTACATCTGGTACTGGGAGCCCTGATAGTCAACAGCTCAGTTGCAAAGAATTTAGGAAAGTAGCCCTACTATTTTTACAAGAGAGTTTTCTCTCTAATGAAGTGTTGTTGTAAGTTCATTTTTTAAACATAGCTAAAGGCATGTCTTGAAAGACTCTCATTTAAGCTGAGGTACACTAGTAATTGACATTTCTTTGTACTCTTTTTAAGTTGATTTTTAGAATTTATTTATATAAAATGAAATTCACTGCTTTTGTTATAGACTAACATGAGTTTTTACCAACATATTCAGTCCTGTATCTACTACCTGTATAAAAATACAGGTCAGTTCTTCCACCCCCTCCAAATTCCTTTGTTGTGCCCTTTTATATTCAATCTCCTCCACCCTATTCTAGTCCCTGGCAGCCACTGAGCTGTTTTTCATTCCTGTAGTTTTGCTTTTCACTGTTGTATAAATAAAATTATACAGGAAGCAACATTTTGAGTCTGAATTTTTCACTTAGAATAATGCATTTGAGATTCATCCATATCATGTATATCAAAATAGTGTTTTTTAATTGATGAATACTGTTTCATTGTATATAATACCATAGCTTATTTATCCTGAAAAAATGCATTTGTAATGCTATGATGGCAATATAATAATGACAAATACGCAGTTGCTTATTGTGTGTGAGGCATTATTCTAGCTCGGTCCACATACTGCCAGTGGGGGGAAGTCATTGAGAAGATATGACCAAGAGTTTGACCTGCGAGTTGGACCTGGACAACTGGAGGCTCATCACCCTCTTACTGTCCTTAGAATATGCCTCCCATTTGCCTTTTCCATTCCCAGAAGTTGCCCTAAGGATATAGCCTTGAGATAATACTGTGATAATGACACTATCTGGACTGTTCTGAACCCACTTAAGGCCTCTATATAAAATTTTAAGATTCTGAGAGTGGGGGAGATGCAGAAATCCACTCACCTTGGGGCCACCCAAAACAAGCCTTTAAGTCAGTTCCCTTGCTTATTAAATCTGCCACTTACAAATCTGAAGAACCAGGGCTGCTTCTTTCTTTGCTCTCTCCCTGCCCTCTGCATAAGGAAAGAAGTCTGTTTCATTTTACACCTGATAATTTCCTAAGAAGGTTCACAAATCAACAATACCTCACTTAGTTTTCTCATCAAATCACTATTCAACTTCACAGAAAAGAAAATGGAGGCAAAAATATTATATAACCTCCGTAGGACCACACCACTTATAAATGTCATAACCTACACTTGAATCTGAGGAGGCAAACTTCAGAACCTATCATTGTAACCACTATCATAAACTGCTCCCCAGTAACAGCTAACAATTATCGAGTTTTTCTTTGGACCATGGCAAGCATTTTCTCAATTGATTTTTACATGAATAAGAGTAGTTTGAGAAAAATGAAGTTTTCAGAGATTATGCAACTTGCCCCAAATCACACTGATAATATTACCCAATTTTCAACAAAATTGTGAAAACTAGGCCTCAGTACTTTTAGGGGTATTAAGTTTTGATCAATTCTGGCTTTCAATTGTTTTATAATATCCTACTATAACATTACATTTCCAATTCCTCTCAGCATGCAGAGGACCTTTTGCAATTGGGATAACTTGTTGGACATTGATACAAATCATCTTCCAGCCTTTAAGATTAGATAATAAAATATATTTGGTACAAAAGATATCTAGTCTTTATCTTGATTTATTTATGTCTGTGGAGAATTGGAAAATTTTTTTTAAAAGTCTACTATTCCTGATTCAAATTATGTGGAATTGACATATGAAAAAAATTATATTCATTTTAACTTCATGTTGTTCCTAAAGAAGCTAAATCTTTATTCCAGAATAAAAATAATAATCAAATTTGTTCCTGGATTGCTTATGTTATACCTTATCATGAGCACTGTGGAACTGGAAACAGTAATCTTCTGTAGAAATGACTAAAGGAAGGATCTGCTTTTATTTTTCAGCTGTTTAATAGTAGTAATAATATGGCTCATGACTTTAAGAAAAAGGTCTTGAAGTACTCTACATATTATAATTAACACTTACTCTACTAAGGACATAGATATTATATCAATTTTATTGAAGCATAGGATATAGAAAGCAAATTTGAGGATTTAGGTTTGAAGTCATGGCCTGCTGATAAAAATAATGTTTTCTGGTAGACAGATTTATTAAGTGAAAGACTGGGAAACAACAAGCAGCAAACTCTGTTACCTAACATTTCATCAAATCGGCACCCTGTATATCCATTGGTCCCTTGGATTATTAATTTCTCACTAACTTGCTGTATGGACCTTCCCATATGGCTCAGTGGTAAAGAATCTACCTGCCAGGCAGGAGACTCAAGTTCGATCCCCTGGGTCGAGAATATCCCATGGAGAAGGAAATGGCAAGTCACTCCAGTATTCTTGCTTGGAGAATCCCATGGACAGAGGAGCCTGGCAGATTTTGGTTCATGGGGTCGCGAAAGAGTCGGACACCACTTAGCGACTAAACAGCAACAAGCACAACAGACTTGCTGTTTAAGAAACATGTATCCTGCATACTCTTTCCTACCCTCATTTCTGGATTCATTTATGATATTGTATGGGGGCGATATCTTGTTTCTGAACAACCTTAAACATTGTGATCAACTATCTCATCTATGATTTTTTTACTCCCATGTATGTTTGGCTTAGTATAGGAAATTTGCCATGCAACAAAAGATGTGTTCTAAAGTAAGATTAGGACAGGACCAGGGCTGCCGTCTATGGGGTCGCACAGAGTCGGACAGGACTGAAGCGACTTAGCAGCAGCCTTAATATGGAGCAAGGATTATGGCACTGTTTCTAGTTCTTCATGTGAGTGGTAATTATCAACTACTTACAAATTTTAGCTCAATATAAGGTGATTATTTTTTTTAAATAATTGGAGTAGTCCAGAATAGATTCGTTTGTCTTTGTAGGCAGTGAATTATAAAGAAAAGATTCCTGCATATAGTGGGTGATTTGACTAGATGCAGAGCAAGGCTTTATCCAGTTCTAAGAAGCTGACTAGAAAATTAGTTTAAACTTTTAATAATAAATTTATTGAGATATAATTTACATATGATAAACTCTAATTCTTAAAATATATAATTTGATATGTTTACTTTGCCATGTTAACCATTTGTAATTGTATAGTTCAATAGTATTCAGTCAGTTCACACTGTTGTGCAACAGCTCTACAGAGCACTTTCATCCAGCACATTCAGCAAAACTGAAACTCTATATCCAACAAACAGCGCTCCACCCTCTTCTTCTGCCCAGATCTTATAATCACCGTTCTGTTTTTTGTTTCCGTAAATGCCTCATGTAAATGGAATCCTACATATGTGTCTTTCCTGTAATTGGTTTGTGTCATTTAGTGTAGGGTCCTCAACTTCCGTCAGCGTTGCAGCAGGTCACAGGATGCGCTTCCTTGTTGACACTGAATAGTATCCCATTGTGTGTATACACCACATTGTGTTATCACTGATGGCCTTTGGGTTGCTTCTCCCTCTTGGCTGTTGTCAACATACTGCTCTGAACATGGGCTTGCAAGAATATCTTTGCAATCCTGTTTTCACTTATTTTACTTCTATTATCCAGAAGTGAGATTTCCGAATTATTTGGTAATTCTGTTTTAATTCTTTTGAGGAACTTCTATACTGTTTTCCATAGTCCATGGAAAATTTCTGTTCCAATTATACATTCCTACTTACAGTGGTCATGGGTCTAAATCCTCCACCTCCTCAGCAACATTTTAAAGAACATTTTGTTGTTCTTTAAAGTGGCCATTATAGTGGTTGTGAGATTTAGATCAAACTCTTATAACTAGGAAGTTCATGAATTGAAAACCACAAAATTTTCCTGATTCAGATAATTTTCACTTTTACTAATTATAAATATCTTTGTATAAGCTTCTTCACTTCTCCTTGCAGTTTTTCCAAGACATTAGATAAGAGTGAGAATAATAATAATACATATCCTAAAAGCAGAGTTTTGTGTGTTATATGTGGTATATATAGACAGATATATCTACAAACATAGTATGTTGAAAGATACAAATATAGATAAATATATGTGATGGGTGATTATGCATGATTGAATCCTTATATACAATAAGATGTATGGTAACTTCTTTGGCAAATTTCGCTACATAGCTGCCTTCCATTTTCTGTCTCACTCCCCACTTCCTTAGGATCACATCGCAAATTAATTTTTTGCCTAGAGTCTTTGTTTCAGAGTCTGCTCCTAGGGAAATCAGACTAATACAAACACCTAATCCTTTCAATCAGGAGAAGGCAACGGCACCCCACTCCAGTACTCTTGCTTGGAAAATCCCATGGACGGAGGAGCCTGGTAGGCTGCAGTCCATGGGGTCTCAAAGAGTTGGACACGACTGAGTGACTTCACTTTCACTTTTCACTTTCATGCATTGGAGAAGGAAATAGCAACCCACTCCAGTGTTCTTGCCTGGAGAATCCCAGGGACAGGAGAGCCTGGTCGGCTGCCATCTATGGGGTCGCAGAGTCGGACATGACTGAAGCGACTTAGCAGCAGCAGCAATCCTTTCGAATCATGCAAATATATTTATTTAAAGTTTGAATTAGGAGGAGTATATTTGATGAACCTATAGTTCATAGTTCTGGCAGTTATCTTTATTTCTTGTGTTACTATTTTGATGGTTATACTCATCATATAGAATGAAGAATAGTTAATAATTCTTTAACACCCTCCCCATCTCTTCCTGTTGAGGGAGAATGATAGCTCTGTATAGGGCACTACACAATCAGAGGTTGAGAATCTCAGGCCTGAGCAAGACCAATAGCAGCACAAAGGCCATTTCTCCATGTCTGTTAGCAAATATAAGGGCTGTGTTTGACAGTCTCATTTGTCCCTCTGTATTTTCCCTCCTAATCATCAGAAGATGAGCAGTATGAAAAATAAGGAGTAGAAATAGGAGTTAATTCTTTGCAGATTTAAAGAGTATATGAGCTTCCTGAGGGTGATTCCTGGAAAGAATTATGTAGAGAGTGGATTTTTCTGTTCTGGTGAGGCCCACATTGATTGCTGTAATCTTTGGGAAATGGTAGGGATATAAATGAGTAGCAGTCAAAACATACTATAGGAAGGAGGATGTAGCCTCCAATTTTCTTATGAAATCCTTCCTTTTATTGATTTCTGCCTGCTCTAACCTATCTCAGTGATCATTTGGATCCTCTGGAGGTGGGATCAAAAATGAATTAAAAAAAAAAAGTGTCTTCCATCTTTGTCTGACAGCAACCTCTGCACAATTCAAGTTCCATATCTTCACTAAATCCTTCCTAGAAGTCACCCATCCCCAGATCAGTGTTTTTCTTCTCTTCCCCATGTTTCCACTGGGTTCTGTACTTCTGCCTTTGTGATTATCATTTTGTATTAAACTACATTTACTCTCAGCCTGGATTGAATGTGTGCTCTTAGAGGATAGAAACAAAACTTTTTTTTTTCTGTCCTCCTCTGGGATTCAGCATAATGTATGGCATATATTTATAGATAAAAGTTTACATATCCATCATTAAATCTATAAACTTTTATTTCAGTGACTTGAGAGCAGTGGACATTACTGACCACATACTCTGTGCTAGGCACTCTGCTAAATGCTTTATAAAATTCATTTAATCTCACAAATGCTCTATACTTTATAAGTGGCTGCAAAACAAACCATCTTAAATTTAGTTGCTTAGAACAAAAGCCACTGAGCCTCTGAAGTTAATCTTCAGAGGGCACTGCCTTGGGCATGTGCAAGATCACCCCAGAATGACAGTGGTTGTAGCCGGTCTCTTTCTGTCTCTCTCCCTACATTTTTGTTAAATTCTCTCTTTTAGTATGACACCTACCTGTTAGTCTCTATTCTTTTGGATCATTGCTCAGTTGACATTTACAATGCCACAATTGATATTGCTCAATTGATATTTCCACACAACCTGAGCCAATTAAATTTGTGACCTTTTTTACTGAACTAGTTTTTGAGACCAGTACTTGAGATTTGTTTTGACCTAGTGGTGGACTTCACTTAGTTATCTCTTTCCTGGGTTCTCATGGGTAAACTAGCTACTCTACTTTCACTTTTCACTTTCATGCATTGGAGAAGGAAATGGCAACCCACTCCAATGTTCTTGCCTGGAGAATCCTAGGGACGGGGGAGCCTGGTGGGCTGCCATCTATGGGGTCGCACAGAGTCGGACACGACTGAAGTGACTTAGCAGCAGCAGCATGGTCTAGCTTCTTATTCTCAGGAAGTTACATGTCTCCTCTTATTTGCTGATCATCATAATATTCATTTTGGGGAGGGAAGTAGAGTTCTTTAGGATTGAATTGCTCCATACTTTGTTTTAAATAAAGTGAATTTCTTCAAGGACAGCTTCAGGGTTGTCTGCTCTTATGGACTTCCTTCATCCCTGGGGAAATTCTCAGAGCCACTGATCTGGAGCCAAAGGCTCAGAGCAGTAGTCTGCTTTTCTTGTAGATACACCCACTTTGTAACAGGGGAGTTGTTTTGGAGCAGTAGCTTCTGGCTTCCTCTACTTTCCTCTCATGGTATGGAGCCCCTGCCCTTATGAGTGAGCTGCAGGAGGGCAATTGTGGCTCTAATATTGTTAGACTTTATGCCTAATGTAGAGTCTGTATTTGTGGGAGGAGAAAGGAGCCACTCTTACCAGGAATTTAGCCTCTGCAGTTCACAGGTGGGATAGTGGGTGGATGAGAAATGTTTACCCTGTCTTCCAGAAACAAAATGCCCAAAGTCATGCCACTTGTCCTGTAATGATACCATTGTGCTTTGATGCTACACATTGAGCTAAACTGCCATCACTGCTGGCATGCCCACTTCTGAACCCTGAATACGGCTCTTTCTGCTACTGCCGTCAACAAAATTGACTCGAAAATGTATTTGTGTTGTTATTGTGACTCACTATATTAAGAGTCAAAGTGAGTATGTGGATGCAATTGATTTGAGAATCTAAGTCACAGCCCTGCATCCTATCCATAAAAGAAACTGGGAGAGTGAGCATCTAGTATTTTCATCCTGATAGTAGGAAGTGAAACTTGTCTTCTGTCAGTAAGTATGAAGTTGGGAATGCCTTATAGGCAGAAAGGATGCTTATTAGACATGTCTTTAGAAAGCACATTTTGAATTAATGAATAACAGAACTAGGAATAGTTACTATGAGAGGTTATACTTAACCTCAAGTCTCTCTCAAATACCAAGAGTAGGAGGACAATGAGCCAATTATCATAAAAAGCCAATGAGAGGACTAACATGGGTTTCATTCTTTCCATGATTCTTTATTGAATGCCTTCTCTGTGCTGCTGCTGCTGCTAAGTCGCTTCAGTCGCGTCCGACTCTGTGCGACCCCATAGATGGCAGCCCACCAGGCTCCCCGTCCCTGGGATTCTCCAGGCAAGAACACTGGAGTGGATTGCCATTTCCTTCTACAATGCATGAAAGTGAAAAGTGAAAGTGAAGTAGCTCAGTCGTGTCCAACTCTTAGCGACCCCATGGACTGTAGCCTACCAGGCTCCTCCATCCATGGGATTTTCCAGGGAAAAGTACTGGAGTGGGGTGCCACCATTGTGTTAGGTAAATGGGACTCAGTGGTGAGGACAAACAGACATGTGTCTGCACTGGAGATTATAACCTTTAAGAAGAGAAGTGTGTTACTTTTAGGAAATGTACATGTGTAAATATCTTATAAATATTAAAAGAGTATGGAACTGAGATGTGACCTCGGAAAAAGATTAAGCCAAAGCTTATCTGGGAAAAGAATGAACAAAGATCTAAAGAATAAAGAGAAAAATAGCTATGTAAAGAGGAAGTGGAGAGGGTGAATCAAAAGTATTCCTGATAATAGACGAAAAACACTTGCAAAGGTCATGTGGAGGCTGGAACAAGGTCTTCTAAGACACTAAAAAAAAAAGAAGTTAATGGATGGCAGAAAATTTTGTGCGATTTCAGGATGCAAATGGACAGAGTGATAATATTGAGTTTTGGAGAGCTTATTAAGGATAGGGATTTTACCCTAAGAACTGTGAGAAGTCATGGAGGGATTTTGTAGCAGACTCTGTCAGACACAACTGAGCGACGTCACTTTCACTTTTCACTTTCATGCATTGGAGAAGGAAATGGCAACCCACTACAGTGTTCTTGCCTGGAGAATCTCAGGGACGGGGGTCCTGGTGGGCTGCCGTCTATGGGGTCGCACAGAGTCGGACACGACTGAAGTGACTTAGCAGCAGCAGCTTCCTGTTATGATCATGTTTATGTTTGGAAAAGGTAACACTAATCCCAGTGAGAAGGGTGGATTAGAGAGCGCATGAGTGGTTACTGGACAACAGCTAGGAGGCTGCTGGACTAGCCTAGATGAGAGGGGATAGTGGCTTTGCCTGCAATGGCAGCAATTAAGATAGAAATAAAATATATACATCCTAGGATGAAGCTGAGGGAGATGCAGGAGAAGTAGGTGGCAAGGAAGACATACACCTGTTTTGCATTTCAGTTCAGTTCAGTTCAGTCGCTCAGTCGTGTCCAACTCTTTGCGACCCCATGAATCGCAGCACGCCAGGCCTCCCTGTCCATCACCAACTCCCGGAGTTCACTCAGACTCAGGTCCATCGAGTCAGTGATGCCATCCAGCCATCTCATCCTCTGTCATCCCCTTCTCCTCCTGCCCCCAATCCTTCCCAGCATCAGAGTCTTTTGCATTTACTGAAACTCAATTTAATGCTCTACAAGCGCTGGCAGACAGAATCCTGCGAGATAGGACTTTCCCCCAAATTTAGTTCAGTTCAGTTCAGTTGCTCAGTCATGTCCAACTCTTTGTGACCCCATGAGCTGCAGCACACCAGACCTCCCTATCCATCACCAACTCCTGAAGCTTGTTCAAACTCATTTCCCCAAATTTCCTCAAACTGAATTTCCCCAAATTCATCATCTGCTACTATTTAAAATGAAGTTTGTCATATAAAACAAAATGTGGATTCATTTTGATATTTGGCAAAACTAATACAATATTGTAAAGTTTAAAAATAAAATAAAATAAAATAAATATATATATATTTAGGTTCTCCCTATTCTTCTCTAATAAAATTTGAAACATCAAATCCACCTTATAACATTCTTGATAACTTATTTTTATCTCTATTTAAAAAGTCATCTTTTAAATATTTTAGGTTGTTGATGTTCAGTCGCTCTGTCACATCCATCTCTTTGCAGCCCCATGGACTACAGTACGACAGCTTCCCTATCCTTCCTATTTCCTGGAATTTGCTCAAACTCATGTCCATTCAGTCTGTGATGGCATCCAACCATCTTGTCCTCTGTTGTTCCCTTCTCTTCCTGCCTTCAATCCTTTCCAGCATCAGGGGCTTTTCCAGTGAGTCAGCTCTTCGCATCAGGTGGCCAGGAATTGGAGCTTAAACTTCAGCATTAGTCCATATTCAGGGTTGATTTCTTTCAAGATTGACTGGTTTGTCTCCTTGCAGGCCAAGGGACTCTCAAGAGTCTTCTCCAGCACCACAGTTCGAAGGCATCAGTTTTTTGGTTCTCAACCTTTTTTATTGTCGGCTTTCACATCCGTACATGACAACTGGAAAAACCAGAGCTTTGACAATACTGACCTTTGTTGGAAAGTAATGTCTCTGCTTTTTAATATGCTGTCTAGGTTTGTCACCGCTTTGCTTCCAAAGAGCAAGTGTCTTTTAATTTCATGGCTGCAGTCACTGTCCACAGTGATTTTGGAGCCCCAGAAAAAATCTGTCACTGTTTCCATTGTTTTCCCATCTATTTGCCATGAAGTGATGAGACCACATGCCATGATGTTAATTTTTTGAATGTTGAGTTTTAAGCCAGATTTTTCACTCTCCCTTATCACCTTCATCAAGAAGCTCCTTAGTTCCTCTCTGCTTTCTGCCATAAGGGTGGTGTCATCTATATATCTGAGGTTATTGATATTTCTCCCTGCAATCTTGATTCCAGCTTGTGCTTCATCCAGCCTGGCATTTTGTATGATGTACTCTGCATAGAACTTAAATAAGCAGAGTGACAACGTATAGCCTATACATACTCTTTTCCCAATTTTGAACCAGTCTTTTGTTCCATGTCCAGTTCTAACTGTTGCTTCTTGACCTGCATATGCTTTCCACAGGAGGCGGGTAAGGTGGTCTGGTATTCCCATCTCCTTAAGAATTTTCCACAGTTTGTTGTATCCACGCAGTCAAAGGCTTTAGCATAATCAATGAAGCAGAAATAGATGAATTTCTGGAATTCTCTTGCTTTATCTATGATCCAGTGGATGTTGGCAATTTGATCTCTTGTTCCTTTGCCTTTTCCAAATCCAGCTTGTCCATCTGAAAGTTCTCAGTTCACATACTGTTGAAGCCTAGCTTGAAGGATTTTGAGCATTATCTTGCTAGCATGTGAAATAAGCACAATTGTATGGTAGTTTGAACATTCTTTGGCATTGCCCTTCTTTGGGATTGGAATGAAAACTGATCTTTTCCAATCCTGTGGCCACTGCTGAGTTTTCCAAATTTTATGGCATATTGAGTGCAGCAGTTTAACAGCATCATCTTTTAAGATTTTAAGTAGCTCAGCTAGAATTCCATCACCTCCATTAGCTTTGTTTGTAGTGATGGCCCACTTGGTTCATGCTGCAGGATGTCTGGCCCTCAGTAGTGATCACACCATTGTGGATATTTTAGTTTCGATTGTGTAGGGTTGGTGCCCCTAATGTGTGTGTTGTTCCAGGGTCAACTGTACTCCTTAGAATGGTGTCCCAGGAATTTGGGGATAGCTCTTAAATGCTCAACGGGAATCATAATTACCAGATTTTCTGTACTTGCCATTGGTGTGAAGTGAATCACAGGACCCATGAAAGTTTTGAGGGATGAGATGTCAAAATCGTAAATTTGGGGCCCATGGTACTTCTGAGGCTACATTGAACAAATATATGGCAGTGGACATTTCTGAGTGGATAATGATTGTGGAAACAGGTAACCCAGAGCAAACTTAAGTAAATTCACAAAATCGCTGGAGCCACCCTGCCACCTATCTCGATAGTCTTCCCATGGTTTATCGCTGCTCATCCTTTTAGAAACAGATCTATGATAATTCAGAGGACAGTGGTTCTTGACCAGCAGCATAAGCATAAGAAAGGAACATTGTTCACACCCCACATTTATAAGTAAAATATACTTTACTGGATATTTTAGGAAAATCAGAGGAAGGGTTCTGAGTACACACTCAGCCTGAATCCTTAGAAGTGCTATTCTACTATCTCTTTCCTTGTCTCCTCCTCTAGGGCTGTCTTGGGAGTTTCAAGTCCTTTTCTTTTATGAGTTGAGTATTACCGTCACTTGGCATCAGGCCCTCAGAGTTCACCTCTCCACTTAACCCCTAAGAAAAATGAGTCAATAAAGCCATCTTCCACCTAAAGGGAAGTTGTGATTGTAGATGCCCATTTCAGAAGATAGAAGGCAAAGGAATTTGGGTCCATACCTAGAAGTAAAAAGTCACTAAATGGGCCCTTGGGCTTCTCTGGTGGCTTAGATTGTAAGGAATCTGCCTGCAATGCAGGAGACCAGGCTTCGATTCCTGGATCAGAAAGATCCCCTGGAGAAGGGAATGGCAACACACTCCACTGTTCTTGCCTGGAGAATTCCTTGGACAGAAGAGCCTAGCAGGCTACAGTCCATGGAGTTGCAAAAACTTGGGCATGACTGAGCAACTAACATATAGGCCCTTGAGCAGAACTGTGACATGACTTTAACATTGAATAATTCCTATAAATTACTTCCTATATAGCAGACATTTTCATGTACAGCACTTATACCCCCTACTACCTTGGGGGTGAGAGTTTATTGGTATTTCAAAGATAAGAGAAGTGGAGACTCAGAGAAAGGCTGAGTGATGACTTTCCCAGAGTCATATAGATTAAGTGAATGACAGAACTAAAATCCATGCCAGAACCCACATCCAAGGCTAGTGTCCTTTAAATAAAAATAGGCAATTGTGTGTGAATAGGCACAATTATCAGGAAAAGAAAATTATTGGTCTTGAAGTGGCATTCTATTTTGGAAGGTGGGAGAAAATGGTGGGATGTAGAGGTGAAACTCTCAGCAGATGAAGACTCCACACAGGAAATACTCAGAAATGCTCCAGGCTCCCAGTTTGTTCTGAATCAGTTGAGGACCAAGAGGTCCCCAAAGCAAAGAGCAGCAGTTTAGCAGTCTGAACTTTCACAGCATCACCCTTCTCTGGGTTGTGAATCAGGTCCCAGAGAAATCACAGCAGGGCCAGGCAAGGTGGGAAATGGATATTTCCTCCCTGAATGTGAGCCAATGCAGCTTTGTCACTCCAGTCAGTTCCTATCAACTTTATTGGCTGCATTTATGTCCACTTTGAGGTTTCTTGATTTCCTGCTGGGCCTCTAATAGACATGTGAACCCAGAGTGCAATTGTGAAGTCACAAAGGGTGAGGCGAGGGTAACAAAGGGAAAAAGAAGGACGGAAGGAAAGGAGTCCATACACAAAATCTGTATCTGTTCAGTGACACGAGCCAGGAGTTTACAGGGTCACACAGCAGAGCGCCACCTCTGCCAGGCAGACGTTTCCGTGGATCTTTGTGCAGGCCCACGCATCGGTATGATTACAGGAAAGTGTTGGCAGGCCCAGCAGGTCAGGCTGCCATGTTGATTCTAGGAAGATAGGAGCCACTCAGAGAGGATTTTGGACATCTTCTCTGTATGCTCTCTAGTCAAGCATGGCTTTTGTTCACAGTTCCGTGAGGGTTATTTTTTTTCCGTGTTCCCAGAGACATGGCATACTCATCATTCCTTGTTTACATGGAATAGATTGCTTTTCTGTCAGTTGAATCTCCCTGCTGGAGATGAGCAATGGCCCTCACTGCTTATACCATCTTATTTGAGATAGCTGCCAAGAATGGAGAATAGTAGATTCTCTTTGAGTTTCAAGGATAAAATTAGGATATTCATAAAAGCATTGCAGATAATTGTGTTCACATGATTAGTTTTATACATGGTGCTCATTTACCAATGAGTAAGGCACTGGGATAAATTAGTTTATATATTATCATTAATCCCAACTATGTACTTTTTTTTAAATTGAAGGTTAATTGCTTTACAGAATTTTGTGGTTTTCTGTCAGACATCAACAAGTATCAGCCATAGGTTCACCCAAGGCTTCTTCCTCCCGAAACTCCCTCCCATGTCCCTCCCCATCCCATCCTTCTGGATTGTTACAGGGTCCCTCTTTGAGTTCCCTGAGTCATACAGCAAATTCCCATTGGCTATCTATTTTACATATGGTATTGTAAGTTTCCATGTTACTCTCCATACATCTCACCCTCTCCCTCCTCCCCTCCCCTGTGTCCATAGATCTGTTCTCTATGTCTGTTTCTCCGTTGTTGCCCTGAAAATGAATTCATCAATACCCTCTTTCTAGATTCCATATATGTGTCAGTATACAATATCTATATTTCTCTTTCTGACTTGCTTCACTCTGTATAATAGACTCTGTATTCATCCACCTCATTGGAACTGACTCAAATGTGTTCCTTTTTATGGCTGAGTAGTATTCAATCGTGTATGTGTACCACTGTCTCTTTAGCCATTCATCTGTCGATGGACATCTAGGCTGCTTCCATGTCCTAGCTATTATAAATAGTGCTGCAGTGAACATTGGGGTGCATGTGTCTTTTTCAGTTTTGGTTTCCTGAGGGTATATGCCTAATAGTGGGATTTCTCGGTCATATGGTGGTTTTATTCCTAGTTTTTTTTAAGGAATCTCCATACCATCTTCCATAGTGGTGCATCAGTTTACACTCCCATCAGCAATGCAAGAGGGTTCACTTTTCTCCACACCTTCTCCAGCACTTATTGTTTGTAGAGTTTTTGATGATGGCCATTCTGATTGGTGTGATGTGGTATCTCATTGTAGCTAACCATGTACTTTTAAGTAAATATTATGTCTTCCAGTAAAAGAATTTGAACATTAGAGAGCTTAGTTTACTTGTCTAAGATAACACAGCTCATACATGATAAAATTGGGATTAAAATTCTAGTTTCTCTCTCTGAAATGTTAATATTATCTCTACTGAATTTTCAATCAACAAAATATTCAGAGTTTGGTGTCACAGTAAGTAAGAGCTTTGCTTGGAGCCAGAAAAATTGAGCATGCTCTATATGCTCTGTTTCCTAATAAGTCGTTGAAGGCTTGCTTTTTTCCCATAATTGACACGTCTGATTCTTTTTTCTCAGAAAGACATGTAACAAAACACTGCATAGTATTCTTATCATATCAGTTAATAAAACTTATCATGTTTTATTTTCCCAGATTTTACTCCTTATCTATAAAGTACTAAATGCTGTATCAATTCTTCTCAGAAGGATAGTTCCTTTCTAAGAGAGACACCAGACAAGGAAGTGGTGCAGCATGATTAGAAATGGGATAGACTTGGTCTCCATGGTAGAGAAGCAAAGTGGTGCCATTTCAAGGATCAGGGTTACATTTCAGTGGAAGAGAAGGTCAGAAGAGTGATAATGGAACACAACAAATTTAGAACACACGGAGCATCAGAAGGCCAGTGACCTAGTCCTAAATCTTCTACTGTCTCATGGAAGGACCCGGGAAGGAAGGTTTCTTCCCTTTGGGTCTCAGTGGAGTCACATATAGAAGGAATCGTTTACTTAATTTGCATTTGTGTGTGCTAAGTGGTTTCAGTTGTGTCCGACTCTGTGCGATCCCAGGGACTGTAGCCTGCTAGGCTCCTCTGTCCATGGGGTTCTCCAGGCAAAGATACTGAGGTGTGTTGCCATTTCCTTCTCCAGGGGATCTTCCTGACCCAGGGATCAAAGCCGCATCTCTTAGGTCTCTTGCATTGGCAGGCAGGCGGGTTCTTTACCCCTAGTGCCACCTGGGAAGCCCAGTTCACATTTACATCTGCTTAAATATCAGACATATTATTAGCAAAATTAGAAACTTATTTGAAAAAAAAAGTGTAAATACATGTGAAGATAAAAGTAAAAATAATTTATTCAAACCCTCTAGGAATTTTCATTCTGTTTGTAGGGATTACCATTTGGTATAGGAATTCTGGGAATAAACTTAAGAATTAGTAAAGAAAGGAATATCATTAATACCCTTAGCTCTGAAATACAGTGGGCTACTGCAGGCAATACATTTTTAAATAATCATTTATCATAGGCTTCTCTTTGAAATATATCCTGACCACTACAGAGTTCAAATTGTTCTAATAAACTTTATTCCGAACACCAGAATAATAATAGAGATTAGAAGCACTAAGTTGAAACCCAGATATTTACAATGACCACAGAATTTTAACAGCAGTGTTGTTGCTTAGGATGCTATGATTCCACAACATAAAATCACAGAATATTAAGGGTGTCAGGCAACAGGAAGACTGGGAGAATATGAACTGGATCCACAAATTTCTATTAAGACAGCATTTAGATAAGCACCCTATTTTTATCTTAAAGGCAAAAATCAATTATATTATCATCTTTCTAAAATTAATATATATATATATATTTGAATAGTTGAAGATTAAGAGAAACAAATTCTTATACCCAGACGCTTAGAAACCATGGTAGTCTTAGATCATGCAACTCTTGTGGATGAATAGGAATCCTTTGCCTAAAGTTAGGACGAAGCCCCATCCTTGAACAGATACCAAAGTTTAAGGACATGGAGGCACAGCACTTGGACAAGATAAGCAGCAAAAAGTATCCACTCACAGAAGTCAGTGCCCAAAGTTCCAAGACATGGTGTTAGAAAACTAAAATTTGTATTATGAGGATTGATAGGAAAGCAAATTGCACAACACTTTTCAAGTATTACTTCATAGTACCTTGAAAAGTTGAGAATAAGAAAATCTGTTACCTGGCAGTGACACTCTGGGGCTATCCCTAGAGAAACTTGCTCACATTTTCACTCATAGATATCTATAAGAGCATTCAATAATTTTTTAAAGTGAAGCAATCTAGATTCTAATCAATGGTAGAATGGATAAATACATTGTAGTATGGTCCTACATTGAAGCACTATTCAGAAGTGAAAACGAGTGAAGTAAAAGAGCACCGTCTAAGGTTGGATATCCTAGAAAATAGACTCCAAGTCACACATTTCACACAGGAAGTTTACCGGGGATTGCTCTCGGGAACAACATCTGTTAGGGAATAAATGAAGCAGAACTGGACAGAAAATTTTTCTGCTGTGATACAGCCATAACAGAGACCTCAGTTAACCCCACGTGGGGCTCTGACATGGGGACAATTTTCAAAGTTATCTAAAATCTAGATAAGGGCCAGACCTCTGTACCTTAACTGACTAATTATTGAATAGTTACTCCTAGGAAAGTATGACCCGAGGCAAGGCAGATGCCCACCTTTGGCTAAGGTCAATTCTTGGAAAAAGCAATCCCTGGAGAAGGTCTCAACTGAGAGCAACCAGTAGACAACAACACATATAATTCCTGGGTGGCTCAGTTCTGAGATTTCTGAAAGAAAATGTAAGAAGCATACCAGAACATCCAGAATAGACAGGCATCAAAGTGATTTCATTTCCTAACATAATGTTGAAGCAAAAAGCAAGTTATAGAAGAATATAGAAAAGCACAATGCAATTACTGTATAACATTTAAAAACATAAACAGTGATGCATGTTATTAGACATCCATAAATAAGAAATAAGCACTTTAAATATGAATGGTAATGAAAACATCAAGTTCAATATAATAGTTACTACTGAATACAAAAGGAGATGTATGTATATTTTCACTATCTAGGTGTCTAGATGATATAAATTTAGTAACTCACAGATATATTTTATTGGGAAATAGTAAAACTTTAATCTGAAAAATAGAATTATGATTTTTAATAAACTCATTTATCCATCCACTCATTTTATATATATATATATATATATATATATATATATATATATATATACACACACACACACACAGTTGTTTTATGGCTGAATATTCCATTGTATATATGTACCATACATTTTATGTGTGTATATATATATATAATACACACATATATATATAACATATATAATATATGTATATATACTATATATAATACAGTATATATATAATACATTTTAAAACATATATATAATACATATATATATATATAATACATTTTAAAACAGAGCTTAGGTCTAAAATCAGCCTCTTAAATGCTAAGAGAAACAAGAGAAGTATAAGGTATGGTTCTTGTTCTCAAAGGGCTTTATCTAGTCTGGGAAATACAAGACCAACAAGAAAATTAAGACAATAATGTAAGATTTATGTAGTTGTTGGGCTTCCCTGGTGGCTGAGACAGTAAAGACTCCGCCTGCAATGCAGGAGATGGAATGTGAGCCTGGATCTGTAAGATCTCCAGGAGATGGGAATGACTATTCCCTGCAGTATTCTTGCTTGGAGAATTCCATGGTTAGAGGAGCCTGGCCAGCTACAGTCCATGGGGTCGCACAGATTCAGACATGATGGAGTGACTAACACTTACTTTCACTTTATATAGTAGTCACTGTTCAGTCTCTAAGTCATGCCCGCTCTTTGCAATCCAGTAGACTGCAGCCGTAAGTCATGCCTGATTCTTTGCAACCTGTTGGACTGTAGCCTGACAGGCTTCCCTGTCCTCACTGTCTCCCAGAGTTTGCTCAAGCTCAGGTCTGTTGAATTGGTGATGCTGTCCATCCATCTCACCCTCTGTCTCCCCATTCTCCTCCTGCCCTCAACTTTTCTCAGCATCAGCATCTTTTCCAGTGAATCAGCTCTTTACATGAAGTGCCCAAAGTATCGAAGCTTCAGCTTTAGCATCAGTTCTTCCAATGTATATTCAGGATTGATTTCCTTTAACATTGACTTGTTTGATCTCCTTGCTGTTCAAGGGTCTCTAAAGAGTTTTCTCCAGTACCACAATTCAAAAATACCAGCCTTCTTTATGGTCCAATCTCACATCCATACACAACTACTTGAAAAACCATAGCTTTGACTATACAGACCTTTGTGAGCAACATGATGTTTCTGCTTTTTTAATATGCTGTCTAGTTTTGTCACAGCTTTCCCTTCAAGGATCAAGTATCTTTTAATTTCATGGCTGCAGTCACCATCCGCAGTGATTTTTGAGCCCAGAAAAATAAAATATGTCACTGTTTCCACTTTTTCCCCTTCCCCTTGCCATATTCATGGCAAATATGCCATGAAGTGACGGGGCTAAATGCTCTGATCTTTGTTTTTTTGAATGTTGAATTTTAATCCAGCTTTTTCAGTCTCTTTCACCCTCACCAAGAGCCTCTTTAGTTCCTTTTGCTTTCTGCTACTAGAGTGGCATCATCTGCATTTCTGAAGTTGTTGATATTTCACCTGGCAAACTTGATTCCAGCTTGTGATTCATCCAGCCTGGGACTTTGCGCAATGTATTGTGCATATAAGTTAAATAAGCAGGGTGACTATATAGCTTTGATGTACTCTTTTTCCAATTTTAAACCAGTCTATTGTTCCATGTCTAGTTCTAACTGTTGCTTCTTGACCCTCATATCGGTTTCTCAGAAGGCAGATAAGGTAATCTGGTATTCCTATCTCTTTAAGAATTCACCACAGTTTGTTATGATCCATACAGTCAAAGGTTTTAACATTATCACTGAAGCAGAAGTAGTTTTTTTTTTTTTTTTGGAATTCTCTTGATTTCTCTATGATCCAACAATTGTTGGCAATTTGATCTCTGGTTCCTCTGCCTTTTCTAAATCCAGTTTGTACATCTGGAAATTTTTGGTTCATGTACTGCTGAAACTTAACTTGAAGATTTTGAGCATTACCTTGCTAGCACAATGAGCACAACTGTACAGTAATTTGAGCATTCTTTGGAATTGCCTTTCTTTCGGAGTGGAGTGAAAACTGACCTTTTCCAGTCCTGTGGCTGTGCTGAATTTTCCAAATTTGCTGGCATATTGAATGTAGCACTTTAATAGCATCATCTTTTGGGATTTGAAATAGCTCAGTGGAATTTTCTCATTTCCACTAGCTTTGTTCATAGTAATACTTCCTAAGGCCCACTTGTCTTCAGACTCGATGATCTAGCTCTAGGTGAGTGACCATACCATCATGGTTATCCAGGTCAGTAAGGCCTTTTTTGTATAGTTCTTCTGTGTATTCTTGCCACCTCTGCTTAATATTTGCTGCTTCTGTTAGGTCCTTACCTTTTCTGTCATTTATCACAACCATCCTTGTATGAACTGTTTTCTTGGTATCTCCAATTTTCTTGAAGAGATCTCTAGTCTTTCCCATTCTATTATTTTCCTGTTTCTTTGCATTGTTCACTTTCTTATCTCTCCTTGCTAATATCTGGAACTCTGCATTCAGTTGCGTATATCTTTCCTTCTCCTTTGCCTTTCACTTCTCTTTTTTTTTTCTCAGCTATTTTTAAAGCCTCTTAAAACAACCACTTTGCCTTCTTGCATTTCTTTTTCTTGGGGATGGTTTTGGAAGATTTATGTAGGAGAACCCGTGTATAAAGTGAAGATATTGCTTTAAACACTAGCACATAGTATAGGCTGTCTCTCAAAGACCTAGATAAAGTTAAAAGAATGTGAATGTGAAGCAAGAACACGGGAAAAATAAAACCCTCTTTGAGTCCTTCACTTTCCTTTCCAGGATGCAGAGAAGTCTATTAACTTAACACCTCTGTGTGCCTCTGTTATTTCAAATGTTTCTTACAGTGCCCTAAAATCCTGCACCAAGAGTGATTTTCATTCATAGTATGTCTTTCATGAAAATATCACAACTCACTTAGAGGTATATCAGTGATAGGAGCTGTATTAATGATTATGATATCCTGTGTAAGGTAATACTTCTAACTATGTTTCTACCTTAAGAACTTTTTATTTATGAAGATATATATTTATACCAGAGGATATCTTTCTTCTTAGTGGAGAACCAAGTGATTTACTATAGGAGAGTTCTGGGTACTTGACAACCATTTTTGAAGGATTGTATAAACAGGATTTACTTACCACTTAAAGGAATGACTAGAACACCAGGGAGGACCTATCAGTACTGGTATCTATACTTGTGTCTGTTATAACATCGCTGGCTGCCTTTAAAAAGCGTTGTGCCATTGTCCTCCATGAATCTCCTTAAGCCCCACAATTTGTTGTGCTTGATATTGTTTCATTGTTTATGTAGAAAATTCATTGGATAATTTTAGAGGTAACAGTGTCCAAAATGACTTCTGTTCGTGTGAACATAATGGGATAGCATATTTTTTTTTTGCCTCTGTCCATAAATAATTTAGTTTGAGAAGGAAAGTAAAGTTCAATGTTGTGGTATTTCAGTGTTCTAATAATTCTCCAAAAAATGTCTGATGCCACTGAGCCCATCCGAGATTATGTTATTAAGACACCCGTATTTGTGATAGCTTCAAACCCAGCTGCTCATTCAGCTTTCATTTTTGCTTCATAAGAAGCTATTTAATTTTGAGTTATATTTCACGTGCTTTTGCAATTTTATTTTATAACATCCTCATAAATTAGTGATATTTCATGAGGAAACTGAGGTCTAGAGAGACTATGATTTTGCCTTAGGTCAGATGGTGGTCATTCCAAATCTAAATTTAGAACCAGAAAGTCTTTACCAGTTTTTTAATCTATCTAGTGACTGGTCATTGAATATTGCATTGAAATGTGAACCAAGAAGTAATGTCAGTAAGATGATAGAGCATGAGGTACCATTACCACTTAACAGAAGTATAACTTTTTTTTTATTAGAGTATAGTTACTTTACACTGCTATGTCAGTTTCTGCTGTAAAGCCAAGTGAATCAGCCATACATATATGTATATCCCCTTTTTATTTGGATTTCCTTCACTTATAGGTCACCACAGAGACCAAGTAGAGTTCCCTGTGCTATACAGTAGGTTCTTATCAGTTATCTATTTTATACATAGTGGTATATGTATATATGTATTGTATGCGAAGAACTTTCTCATTGGAAAAAACCCAATGCTGAGAAAGATTAAAGGCAGGAAAGGGCATGACAGAGGATGAGATGGTTGGATGGCATCACCAACTCGATGGACATTAGTCTGAGCAAGCTCCAGGAGTTGGTGATGGACCTATTCCAGGGAACCCTGACATGCTGCAGTCCATGGGGTCGCAAAGAATCAGACACAACTTAGTGATTGAACTGAATTGAATGTATGTAAAACTCATCAGTGGCCACAGGACTGGAAAAGGTCAATTTTCATTCCAATCCCAAAGAAAGGCAATGCCAAAGAATGCTCAAACTACCTCACAACTGCATTCATCTCACACACTAGTAAAGTAATGCTCAAAATTCTCCAAGCCAGGCTTCAGCAATACGTGAACCGTGAACTTCCTGATGTTCAAGCTGGTTTTAGAAAAGGCAGAGAAACCAGAGATCAAATTGCCAACATCCAATGGATCATGGAAAAAGCAAGAGAGTTCCAGGAAAAACATCTATTTCTGCTTTATTGACTATGCCAAAGCCTTTGACTGCATGGATCACAATAAACTGTGGAAAATTCTGAAAGAGATGGCATTACCAGACCACCTGACCTGCCTCTTGAGAAATCTGTATGCAGGTCAGGAAGCAACAGTTAGAACTGGACATGGAACAACAGACTGGTTCCAAATAGGAAAAGGAGTACGTCAAGGCTGTATATTGTCACCCTGCTTATTTAACTTATATGCAGAGTACATCATGAGAAACGCTGGACTGGAAGAAACACAAGCTGGAATCAAGATTGCCGGGAGAAATATCAATAACCTCAGATACGCAGATGACACCACCTTCATGGCAGAAAGTGAAGAGGAACTAAAAAGCCTCTTGATGAAAGTGAAAGAGGAGAGTGAAAAAGTTGGCTTAAAGCTCAACATTCAGAAAACAAAGATCATGGCATCCAGTCCCATCACTTCATGGGAAATAGATGGGGAAACAGTGTCAGACTTTATTTTTTTGGGCTCCAAAATCACTATAGATGGTGACTGCAGCCATGAAATTAAAAGACGCTTACTCCTTGGAAGGAAAGTTATGACCAACCTAGATAGGATATTCAAAAGCAGACACATTACTTTGCCAACAAAAGTTCGCTTACTCAAGGCTATGGTTTTTCCTGTGGTCATGTATGGATGTGAGAGTTGGACTATGAAGAAGGCTGAGCACCGAAGAATTGATGCTTTTGAACTGTGGTGTTGGAGAAGACTCTTGAGAGTCCCTTGGACTGCAAGGAGATCCAACCAGTCCATCCTGAAGGAGATCAGCCCTGGGATTTCTTTGGAAGGAATGATGCTAAAGCTGAAACTCCAGTACTTTGGCCACCTCATGTGAAGAGCTGACTCATTGGAAAAGACTCTGATGCTGGGAGGGATTAGGGGCAGGAGGAGAAGGGGACGACAGAGGATGAGATGGCTGGATGGCATCACTGACTCGATGGACGTGAGTCTGGGTGAACTCTGGGAGTTGGTGATGGACAGGGAGGCCTGGCGTGCTGCGATTCATGGGGTCACAAAGAGTCGGACACGACTGAGCGACTGAACTGAACTGAACTGATGTCAGTCTCAATCTCCCAGTTCATCCCACCACCTTCTTTACCCCTTGGTATCCATACATTTCTTCTCTACATTTGTGTCTCTGTTTCTGATCTGCAAATAAGATGATCTTTGCCTTTTTTCTAGATCCCACATATATGCATTAGTATATATTTGTTTTTGTTTTTCTTTCTGACTTACTTCACTCTATATGAAAGCCTGTAGGTTCATCCATATCTCTGCAAATGACACAGTTGAGTTCCTTTTTAAGGCTGAGTAATATTGCATTGTATATATGTATCAAATCACCTTTATCAAGTCCTCTGTTGATGGGCATTTAGGTTACTTCCATGTACTGCGTACTGTAAATAGTGCTGCAGTGTACACTGGGGTGAATGTACTGTTTTGAATTATGGTTTTCTCTGGGTATATGCCAAGGAGTGGGTCATATAGTTGTACTATTTTTAGTTTTTTAAGGATCCTCTGTAATGTTCTCCATAATGGCTGTATCAGTTTACATTCCCACCAACAGTGTAAAAGGGCTCCCTTCTCTCCACAGCCTCTCCAGAATTTACTGTTTGTAGACTTTTAGATGATGGCCATTCTAACTGGCGTGAAGTAATACCTCATTGTAGTTTTGATTTGCATTTCTCTAATAATTAGTGGTGTTGAGCATCTTTTCATGTCTTTTTCGGTCATCTGTATGTCTTCTTTGGAGGAATTCAGATTCATACTTTTGTGGGAGTCTATCTAGTCCAGCAGTGAAATTCCAGCACAACTTTGGAGCAAAAATCAGTGCATCAAAGAGGGTAAGAAGAACAGTTTTACTTTACTTGTTTCACCGCTTCTTCAAGGTAGCGTAGATCAGTGCCTAGAGAGACCTTCTTAGCCTGTAATTCCTCCCACAAGTGAAAGTGAAAGCATAAGGTGAATGAGTACCCAGATGACCTGGCCATTACAGACACTGTCCAAGATGTCACTTCCTTCTTTGCTCAGCCAGATTACTGAGGAGATCAGCACCACTGTGTCACTGGGAGAGGCTGAGACCAGGGGAGAAAAGTTGCACACCCTACCAATCCCACTAGGAGAAGGAAATGGCAACCCACTCCAATACTCTTGACTGGAAAATTCCATGGATGGAGGAGTCTGGTAGGCTACAGTCCATGAAGTCTCAAAGAGTCGGACATGACAGAGTGACTTCACTTTCTTTCTACAGTTCCTTTTGGAGAAGGAAATGGCAACCCATGCCAGTGTTCTTGCCTGGAGAATCCCATGGACGGAGGGGACTGGTAGGCTACAGTCTATGGGGTCACAAAGAGTCAGACATGACTAAGCAACTCACACACACACACACACACACAAACACACACACCAAATCCACTATAGACTCCAATGGGAAACCTGCCCATGAGCCACTTGGGACACCTTGATGGTGAACCCATCCCACATGATCCATGAGTATGTCAAATGCTTTGTGTCCCTCACTTTCTCCCTCTCCAAGGTTGGATCCAAGCACACCCCTGTAGACACTGAAAACAGGTGTCACAGAAAACTTGACTCTGTGTGACTGAGAAAATGTACACAAAACTGAGCAAATCACACCACCCTAGAAAAAGAAATAGATTATCAACACACATTCTTACTTTACAGAATAGAGAAGGTATTAAATCTTAAGAAAAACTCCCTCACGAGATGCGGAATGAGCACACTGATGTGTGAGAAAGAAATGTAAGAGAGTCTTAGATCCCTGGCCAGTCTGCTGGTAAAGGTGTTTCTCTCCCAAAACTAAATCATAGAGAGTGAAGGAGATGATTGCTACTTCTGTTGCAAAGGCAGCAATTAAAGACTTCAAGGAACATGGAAAGTCAAGGAACCATGACACAAAAGGAACAAAATTATATTCCTGTAGCCAATCTGAAAGAAATGGAGATCTGCAATTTGCCTGACAAAGAATTCAAAATAATTGTTTTATGGAAGCTCAGTGAGCTTCAAGAGGACACAGATAGAAATTCAACAAAATCAAAGAACAATACGTGAACAAAATGTATTCAATAGAGAAGTTCAAAAAAATAGAAATCATAAGAAAATCAGAAATTCTAGAGCTTAGAATACAATGAATAAAATAAAAAATGCAGTAGTGAGACCCTTAGCAGTAGGCTGGATCAAGCAAAAGAAAGCCTAGGGATTTTATGGTACACCTTCAGCAGAGCTAACATTCTTATAATGGTAGTCTTAGAAGATAAGTGAGAGAAAGAGGCAGAAAGTTTGTTTAAAGAAATAATGGGAATTCCCTGGTGGTCCAGTTGTCAGAATTCTTTGCTTTCACTGCCAAGGGCCTGTGTTCACTCCCAGGGCCTGAGTTCAAGTCAAGCAGCAGGACCAAAAAGAAAGAAAAGAGAGAATGAAAGACAGGATGAAAATCTCCCAAATCTAGTGAGATATATTTACATCCTGGTCCATGAAGATAAGAAATATACAATTAGGTTAAACCCCAAAATACTTCACAGATACATATTAAAATCAAACTGTCAAAAATGAAAGGCAAAAAAAATCTTTGAAAACAGCAAGAGAACCATTTCCAAGCTCAGTTTATGAGGCAACCACTACCCAGATACTGCTGCTGTTGCTAAGTTGCTTCAGTCATGTCCAACTCTGTGCAACCCCATAGATGGCAGCCCACCAGGCTCCACCATTCCTGGGATTCTCCAGGCAAGAATACTGGAGTGGGTCGCCATTTCCTTCTCCAATGCATGAAAGTGAAAAGTGAAAGTGAAGTCGTTCAGTCATGCCCGACTCTTAGGGACCCCATGGATTGCAGCCTACCAGGCTCCTCTCTCCATTGGATTTTCCAGACAAGAGTATTGGAGTGGGGTGCCATTGCCAGACAAAGATTAAATGGATTGTTTGAGGATTTTACTATTGGGTTATATGAACTCTTTATATACCTTGGATATTAACTTGTTTTCAGATAAATACAAATTTAAAAAATAAAAAATGACTGCATGTTTTCATGGGTAATGTTTGGGTAAATGTTAGTCAATAAGTGCTCTCCCTCTTTCCCTGCTGTCTGGTATCATTCACTAATCAACTGAGTGACCTTAGATAAATAACTCCATTTCTCTATACTTAAATTTCCCATTTTACATATTAATAGGGTTAGCTTAGACAAGTGTTTTTCAACATATCTTTGTCAAGATACAGCAACACCTGAAAGAGTTCTGTCATCAAAGTGAAAGTCACTCAATCATATCCAACTCTTTTCAACTTTTCCCCAGGCCAGAATACTGGAATGGGTGGCCTTTTCCTTCTCCAGGGGATCTTGCCAACCTCAGGATAAAATTCATGTATCCTGCATTGCAGGAAGATTCTTTACCAGCTGAGTCACCAAGGAAGCCCAAGAATATGGGAGTGGGTAGCCTATCCCTTCTCCAGGGTATCTTACTGACCCAGGAATTGAACTGGGGTCTCCTGCATTGCAGGTGGATTCTTTACCAGCTGAGCTACTGAACATATCTGGGCGGGGGGGGGGGGGGGGGGAGTGGGGTGGGGTGGGATGTATTCAGTATCCCCTATATCTATTATTTGTTGTTGTTCAGTCACTAAGTTGTGTCCGACTCTCTGCATGGACCCTATGGACTCCAGCATGACAGGCTTCCCTGTCCTTCACTATCTCCCAGAGTTTGCTCAAACTCATGTCCTTTGAGTCAGTGATGCCTTCCAACCATCTCATCCTCTGTCATCTCCTTCTCCTCTTTCCCAGCATCAGGGTGTTTTCCAGTGAATTGGCTCTCACATCAGCTGACCAATGTATTGGAGCTTCAGCTTCAGCGTCAGTCCTTCCAATGAATATTCAAGACGATTCCCCTTAGGATTGACTGGTTTGATTTTGCTGTCCAAGGGACTCTCAAGAGACTTCTCCAGTGCCACAGTTCAAAAGCATCAATACTTCAGCACTTAGCCTTCTTTGTGGTCCAACTCTCACATCTGTACATGACTACTGGAAAAACCATAGCTTAGAGGTTAACCATTAATATTCTAAAGGCTCTGGAAATTTCTACATACCTATTAAAAAGTTTATTAGAAAAATTTATTTGAGGGTAGTTATTAATGGTTGTCAGCCAATGATAGAGAATTCTCTAAGCAAATAAACTTGGAGTAAATTCAACATTTCTGTTGAGCCAGAAAATAAGAACTGTGGCTTTCCTTACTGAGGGTAAGCTCCTTAACTGCATGCAGAATTCATCAGTTACAAATTCCTGTTAAGAAATATATCCATATAGATCTTGCTTACCCCCTTTCTAGGGAAATAATAGCTCTTTTTTCTCATCTCTAAATGTCATCTGTGCAGCAAAGCATAAATAAGAGCAGTAATCAGAAGAAATATGAAAATGATCTAGCTCAGAACAAAAGAACAGCAGATGGCAGATTTAACTTCTCTTTATAATGTACAGTGGGAGGAAATACTGAGGTGCATTTAGTCATTCTGATTTTTGACTAGAGGGAAAAGGAAGATCTAAGAGTGTTGCTCTTCAGCCACTTGAACATTTGTTGTGGGGCAGATTTGTGTCATCACAGAAGCTCATACTATAAGAGAAAGAACCCCACTAACTCCATTAGCTTCATAATAACAGATTGCAGCCAGTTTATGACTGTGCATTTTACACTTAAAGAAAACTGGGTAATACAGTCCAGTATTGGATTTACCTTACAAAAGATTCTGGGTTCAATCCCTGGGTCTGGAAGACCCCCTGGAGAAGGAAATGGCCACCCACTCCAGTATTCTTGCCTGGAGAATTCCATGGAAAGAGGTCCATGGGGTCACAAAGAGTTGGATACAGCTGAGCGACTAACACTTTCACTTCACTTCACATAATCTTTATACATATACATCAGACATGTAATAACTATCCAGATACCTGCATGCCCATGTAAGTGCAGAGCTTATGGATTTTTTTCTAAACCAAACATACCCATGCATTCAACACTCAGATTAAGAACAGACCTCCACCAGCACCAGCATCCTTTCCCTTATGATCTTTTCCCCATTGGTCTCTACTGTATAAATGTAACCTCCTTGCTGACAACATGTATTAGTTTTGACTGTTTTTGAAATTTATATTAGAGTATAACTATGCAGTATTTACTCTTTCATGTGATTTTTTTAGTTCAATAAATATCAATATCATTGTGTATATGTCTACATATTCAACCATGGATTAGCAATTGAGGAGTTTCCAGTTTGGGGCTATTACAAGGAATACTGTTATGTACATTCTGTCATTCCATATATTACCTTAAAGTTTTATTTGGTCACATCTGTCATTTCTCTTTTCAGTGGTTCAGTGGTGCTCAGCTGTAATCACCCTGTTCTAAGGCCGTTGTAATTACTATTTTTCCCGTACCTGTCAAATCCTGGAGGTACTGCCCAACTCCTCCCATCAGTATCTTGCCCCAGTTCAGCAGAGATAAAAGCCTTTGCCAGTGTAATTGCATGCCAGTGGTTATTTACCAGTATTCCACTTTCCACTAGTAATGGACGCCTGGTTGCCAGCTAGCCAAAGAGTGCTTCACATCCGGAGTCTTCTCCTTAGAAGAACCAGCTGTCTTAGGTCAGATTTTCTAAAAGGAGCCCCCAAATTTAGAGTATGTATTAAAGTGGATTTATTAAGTAAATGTTCACAGAGAAGCTAGTAAGTGGGTGGGGAAATTACCTCAGTGAAAATAAAGCCAAGCTAGAATTCAATTTTAGTTGAAGCCCTGTTCTCCATCTGATTTCACAAGAAGCATCAGAATCTAAACAATTCAGAATTCGTCGTACATCAATAAAAGTTGAGCTTTTGTATTATTCACCAAGTATTTACTGGTTGTGAGCTGCTGTGAAACAGGGTGGGTGGTATGACTCATGGAAATCTCTAGAACTTCATAAAAACTAAGTGCCCCTGGTAGCCCAAAGGCATACTCCAAAGAAAGTTGTTGGTGGAAGCCCTTAACAGGAAAGCTAATAGAAGCTCAAATATGATTTCAGGGGAGCAGTAAAGGGGATTAGACTGAATCTGGGAAGAGCACCAAGAGCATCTGCTGCACTTCTGTAGCTTTCCTGGCACCCAGAGAGCACTTCGGTAGTGTAGTGTCATGCTAGTACTGATGCCTGGGAATTTGCTTGGCATTAAATATTTTTTACATCCACTGTCTTCTACTTTTACAGTATCTAAGTAGGATAGGCAGAAGAGATATTATCTCTTACAATTGATGAAGAAACAGTTATAGGGTCATGAAATTAGTAAGTATCACAGATAGGGCCACAGCCAAATAGTCTGACTTCTTGTCCGAGTCTCTGGTTCTCCCATTAACAGATGCTCCTTATTATATCTTTGAGCATCCCCTAAACTTGTTTTTCACCTGTCCAAAGCAGTTTTCTATCTGTGAGCCACTTTTGCTGCCATAAGTCAGTTTTCAACAGAATTGATATTCTATAGTGCATCAAATATCAAATATGTGATCTCAGTATGGTAACAGACACGGGTGACATGGGCTTCCCAGGTAGCACTAGTGGTAAAAACCCGCCTGCCAGTGTAAGAACATAAGAGATGCAGGTTCCATCCCTGGGTCGGGAAGATCCTCTAGGGGGAGGGCATGGCTATCCACTCCAGTATTCTTGCCTGGAGATCCCCTGGACAGGGAGCCTGGAGGGCTAGTCCATAACGTTACAAGGAGGGGGATATGACTTGAAGCGATTTAACATACACACAGAACAGGTGACACAAAAGAGAGCAAGAGCAGCTCCTTTGTCTGTAATGGACTTATGATATGTTACATGTTGAATTGTGTCCCTAAAATGATATGTGAAAGATCTAACCCCCGTTACCTGTGAATCTGCCCTTATTTGGAAATAGGTTCTTTGTAGATTTACTCAGGTTAAGATAAGGTCTTCAGGGTGGGACTTCATCCAACAAGACAGGTGTCCTCCACTAGAAAGAAGCCAGGGGAAAGCAAGGAAGGATGCTCCCTCTACAGGCTTAAGAGAGCCTGGCCTTGCTATCACCTTGATTTCAGACTCCTGGCCACCAGAAATTTGAGACGATAAATGTTTATTGTAAGTCTCACAGATTGTGGCTCTGTTTTGGCAGCCATAGGAAACTAACACATAATTATTGAGGAAATATAAGAATACCAGGCGTGATGAGACTTAGCATATGACTGATAAATGTAGAGGCAACATTAAAAGACTTACTTTAGAATCTTGAAACTCGGAGGTCTAGGTTTAACTTTGTATAAATCATTTGACCTCCCTGAATCTTAAGTTCCTCATCGAAGGTATCTTGTTCCTACCTCAGACATCAGTCAAGTGAAGGAGCAGTGAGGCAATGAGCAGTGAACTGTACTACTGTTGCTGTTGCCACTGCCAAGTCGCTTCAGTCATGTCCGACTCTGTGTGACCCCATAGACGGCAGCCGACCAGGCTTCCCCATCCCTGGGATTCTCCAGGCAAGGACACCGGAGTGGGTTGCCATTTCCTTCTTCGATGCATGAAAGGTGAATAGTACCACCTGCCCAATTTCTGTTTTAACTTGAGAGATTCACCTATTACTTTTTAATGCTGGTGTAAAAGCAAGTGTCTCTTTATAATTTTTTTGAAAATATTTCAAAAGCACCCAAAGATACAAAAATTCTCTGGAGTTGGGCTGCATTTAACTTCTCTGCAAATTTCTGGGGAGTTGCAGGCATTTAATTTGTTAGAGTTCCTTACTTAACTGACAGACATTCATATATCTGTGCCATATCAAAGAGAAGACAGAGATAAAATGAAAAGGGGATATTGTTACAATGTTTGGGTGATGGTAGCTCCTCAGGAAAAAGCCAAGCCACAGTAAGGATATTAAAACCTGTACAGAATTGTAAGAAATCATTTATGTCACAGGAATACTGCACCAAGTTACTGTGCATAGAAGACAGATGTTTGGAATACAGGCCTTCCCAGAGAATGAAAAGTTCTGCATATATTCATAGCTGTCTCCTCTCAGGATTAGGTTTTGCTCCAGAGCCAGGTTGAGAGTCGTATTTCAAATAAAAGCTCTTACTTAATCTGTAGTGAATTGAGATTCCAGCAGGTAGAACTCATTGAGTGAAATTGTTTCTTGCTATGATCTATTCGTTCACATCTCTGAGCTAGTTAGAGGAAATTATCCACGTGTTTGTTTTTATTAGTTTAAAAGCTGCTGCAGTTGTTTTGTTTGTTTTTGTCAGTGTAACTTTAAAACATGTTAGAGAATTACTGAGAAAATATATTTTCAATACATCTAACTCTCTATTGCTGGAACTGGGACATCAGAAATTTATTTTTCATTTATAGCCAATTGCATAGATAAACTTGAGGAAAGTTAGCAGTCTCCTAAAAATATCATAAGCTGTAATTCCTGCTTGTTAAGCCCTTTATTAGACTTTGTCTGATCTGGGTATAGTGAGAGAGAAAAGGTGCCAAATTCCGTTGTTGAAAGCTACTCTATAATTGGTCACCTGGTTATATAAATTGAGTTTTTGAATTTCATTTGGAATTTGATCTATCATGCTAAATTCGAAATGGAATTCAAATTATCCTCTGAGCTGCATATAAAATTGTTTTTGCTAATATAACAAAAATATAAAAAGATATTCATGAAGGAAACATTGAAACGCTGGGGAAATAAGTGATGGGGATGTTAATGCCTTCATAGCATGTCATATGGGTTTTCCTGTCAAGAGAATTTTAAATATCTAAAAGAAGAGAGTGAGTAGATGCCTAAATAAATAAATACTCCAAGGAAGTAAACGAATGAACTTTGAAAGAAAATGTAGTTGTATCTTATTATTTTGCTTCAGATAAACCAAAGCATTTTTTAGCTGATATTCTATTTGTTCGCTTCATTTTGTTTCATTTTGTTTTGCTTTTCTTTTAAGAAATGAATGATTGTTGATCAGCATGAGGGAATGTGGACCTTTTTCTTCCCAAGATCATTGCTGTAATGTTAAACATACAATGTTTGTCTGTAGTTAAGAGTAGTATATAGTTGATTTTTGCTTTTAAATAATCTGAAAATCTGAAAACTGTCACCTGGAATAATTCACCCAATTATAACTAATATTATTAATGAGATAGTAGGTTTATAGCTCCCATCTTTATTTTCCATTTGTCTTGTGTTTTCTGATACTTTTTGTTATTCTTTCTTTTCTTCATTTGAATTAACATTTGAATTATTGATTTTATTTTATTAATACATTAGTTAAATTTTTGTAAATTTTATTAGGTATTTTAGAAATGACAGAATGCATCCTAGACTGATTACAATCTAATGAAAATCATTACTTTTACCATTTACTCTTCCTATTATAACTTTAAAATTTTAAAACAGTAGGTGCTTCCTCATTTTTAAGTTGTCATCCATGGATTATCTGCCAAGTCAGACATTATTTTCTTTAACTACATTTTGATTATTTTCTTATCCTGACCATATGTACTTGAAAATTGGTTATATTTTTTTCCTTTAAAGATAATGTCTATTATTGATATTAATAATACCAATAATTTTAATAATATTTCTTTCTCTCTGATTATCAGCATTGTTTGCATGATATACCAAGTTCACATTGTGTGTGTGTTGTGTGTCCTGCTTAGTGTTTGATGAGCCCCTTTTGTTTTTAGATGTATCTTTTAATAGTGTAATACTTTCTCAAGCACTTTGTCTTCAGATATCAAATTCCACTCTCTTCACTCTCTTTTCTCTTTGATTCCACTTATACATTTTTCCCATAGCCCAAATCTGGTTGATTTTCATCTTGTACATTTCTTGTATAATTCTCTGTATAATTCTTTATGGGAATTTTTGTTGGAATTGGTTGATTTTGTGTTCATGAGTTCTTCAGTTAGCTGATAATCTAGTGACTGAATAATTGCCCCTTCTTTTTTCCCCACTTGAATTGAAGTATAACATATACAATACTCAACAACTTAAAGTGTGTAATTTCAATGGGTTTTGATAAAAAAAAAAAAAGGTATACAATTGTGTAACCAACCTGAGTCATATAGAAAAACAAAAACTAAATGTTGCAACTCAAATTATCCTCAGAAAAATTATCTGAGCTTTTTCTGTCATTGAAACCTCTTACAGAAATCTACAGTGATAATACATATACTGACAGATATCTAGAAAATTTTGAGACATTTCTAGTAGTTAAGAATACTACTTAAGAGTAATTTCTATAAAGTATTTAAAGTAACTATGATTATAAGATATGAGTATTTATCAAACTTAGCAAAACTCTCAGAAGTCATTCTGGAGCTTCATTATTCTACTTGTTGCTGACAGTGAGGTAATTTAGTTTTTTAAGTATGATAGCATCTTAGGAATTTATGTCTGGCTTCTTACAGCTTCATCAGTCATGGATCAGGAAACATCATTGCTATTTTCACCTCTGTCCAAATTTATAATGCAGCCATTATAATTTAGTTTCAAATCACCTACCCTTCTTTTTACATGTATGTGAGAGTAGAGTTGAAAAGACAGTGTAATTCAGCATCTGTTTTTCTTCATACAAAACAAGTTTTTAAACATTGGGTTGATGAGGAAATAGCATGGCAAAGGATAGACACAAATATCCATTTTGAGACTCTAATGTGATAGATAAATTCTAATAGGGAGTTAGTGGAATAAAGTGAAAGAAGGGCCAGGAATCACTATAAACAGCTGTTTTTTTCAGAACAGTGGTATAGGGGGTGGGTAGGTCAAATTGGGGGTTTATTAAATCCAGGAGGAAGTATTAGGTTCTCTTTCCATTCAATGTTTGTTGATTAAATTAAATTTAAAATTAACCTTAATGAAACAGAGAATTGCACAATTTTTTGAATCAATGTGTATTTTATTTTCTTTCCCCAAACAGTCTTTGTAAAGTAACATAAAGGAAATAAAACAGGAGAGGAAGGCATATTTATAAATACAGTGCAGTAAGGAGCAGGCTCCTGTTTCTACAAATCCCGGAGGAGGTGACCTCATGGCCTATTCTGATCATTACAGTCACCACGAAAGGCCAGCCAGCATGGTTGATAAACCTGGGCGCTCGATTCTACTGTTCTCTCACTGTTCCTGTGTGAGATACCATCAGAAGGAGTGCTTGTTTTCATAGTATAGACACAAAAGATATGGAGCAAGGGGGCCTAATGACTTGAATATTAGGGACAGGAACCTGGCACTTTTTCCACAGAATTCCCCTGATTCAACTGTGAAAATGGATTTTCAAATCAAACAGACAATCAAATCTCACTTTCGTGCCTACAACAATAATCCTGTACAAATAAACTGATTTCTGAGACATGTAGTCACCATCTGTAAGTCTAAGCTAATAACTATTACTAGAGTATTGTGAACTAAATATTATGATATATATATAAAATAATATGTGAAATACGCAGTGTCTGGTCTGTATGATTAAGTGTATGGGAAAGAATCTTTAAAAGGAGGAGAGAAAGAAAGAATATCCTATCCTAGTTAGCTTTTTAATCCACTTTTATTTACATTTTTCAATTTAATGTGTATTACACATTACAGTGTAATTGTATGTTACCTTTTAGATCTGTTCAAGAATAACCACTGGGAAATATTTAAGATTGAGGATCTAAATATTTTAGGTATTTAATGACACAGACAAGTAGCAGTTTCTACTATTTCTTAATGTTAGGAAAGTGCATGACTGTGGCAGGGAAAAGGCAAATCAAACAGAAACAACATGTTTGACAGCGACTGTTTCCCCCTTCTCCCCAAATGGATGCAAGAACACGTGCACACACATAAACACACATACTCACACACACGCACACACGCACGCATACACAAAGCAATTCTCCGCAGCTCTTTTTCTTGGGCTCTGAACTCTTCTTCCCCATCAAAGTCATTCTTCCTTGTCCATGAGTGAAAACCTGTGTTGCTACTGGATAGTCTTGTTCCTCCTTGCAGAAGATGGGGAATTCAGAAGACTCTTTTCTTTTGAACTGTCTCTGTACCTTTAACAGCTTCATTAAAATATTATAGGATTTATAAGCATCAAATTATAATTTATGTCTTACATACGAGTTACATTCACTAATATCCTGGAGACTGGTCCCTCTCTAACTTGGGATTGTCAGTGTGTGTTGTAGGTCATTATGCTTAATGTTACTGGTAGTCGTCAGTTTTCTACTTGAGAGTATGTGCACAATAGCACTATAAACATTTTTGAGGCCTTAACAAGAGATGTTACAACCACACCTTTGATGTACCTCTACCATAAGACCGAGTTTTACATGCAGTGTGCATGCGTGCTTAGTCGCTCAGTCGTATCTGATTCTTAGCGACCCTGAAGACTACAGCTTGCCATGCTCCTCTGTCCATGGGGATTCTCCAGGCAAGAATACTGGAGTGGGTTGCCATGCCCTCCTCCAAGGGATCTTCCCACCAAGGGATCAAACCCAGGTCTCCTTTATTACAAACAGATTCTTTACCATCTAAGCCACCAGGGAAGCCCAAGAATACTGGAATGGGTACCCTATCCCTTCTCCAGGGTATCTTCCTGACCCAGGAATCGACCCAGGGTCTCTTGCATTGCAGGCAGATTCTTTACCAGCTGAGCTACCAAAGAAGTCCTTTACATGCAATAATCAATACTTTATCTTATTCTGGAGCCATTTGTTACGTAGAGATCCTCTTCCCAGCAGAAGCGTTAAAACTTCTTGTTTGACTCATCTCCACAAAATTCTTTCTTGCTTTCCTTCATTCCATATTTGTGCCCATTTTTGTCCATAGTTCGAACTCAGAGTCTAACCAGTATCAGCAATTTTCCTTATTTGCACATTCTTACATTACACTAAAATAATTTCAGAATTGCTTCACCCATACCACTTAAACAAACTCAAGACAAGGAGCTTAGTTAACTTTCTCCCATCCCAAATGAGCATAAACAGGTAAATGAATCAAATTCTGTGCATACAAATTCACTTGAATTACGTTATTTTGTTTTATTTTGTTCATTTTTCCTTTAATGTGGCCATATTGTCTATTTAGGATTAAACTGGGTATATTTGTCTTATTATGATTTGTTTTAGCTCTCTCCTTTTAATGGACTTAGTGGGATTTTTTGGTTTATTTATTTTGTCTTGTATTAGAACATCAGATGCCTCCATAAATCAAAAGAGATACCATGGCATCTCTTTATATAAATGTATCCCTTTTGTATTTTATAATGTCTTTTACTTTATTTCTCCCACACATGCCCTGAACTCATGATAGGTGTTTGCTTCAACATTTTCTGCTTTGTCCTTCCTCTTTTATTGTAAAGAAAAAATTGTAAATATATAATTGTAAAATGTTTTATGTATTACATTATATTTAATTATATGTATATAATTATTTCCATTAATTTCTTACATACTATATATGATCTTCTGTTGTTTGCTTTCTTCATACTAAAAATCACACCATTTTATTTTATTTTATTTTCTTTCAATTGAAAGTTCATAGTACTCCATTTGATAAATATGCCATAGTGTATTCAACTCAATTTCTCTGTCTAGATATTTAGGCATGCAATATTTGGCAATTAAAAATAATCCTGAAATTTTTCCACATGAAATTTTTATTTTTGAGGATTTTTCTTCAGAGTGTTTTCCTAGAAGAGTCATTTCTTAAAAAAAATGTAAATGCATATGTAGCTTTGTTAGATACTGCTGAATTTTGTACCCGAAGCTGCAGTAACATTTAAATTGTTTGCCAGTATAATAGTTGAGAAATGATATCTCAATATAGTTTTAATTTACATTTGTACATCTCATAAATTTAAACACCATTTTATATATTTATGGCAAATTAGCTGTTCACATCTGTGGCCAACTTTTTGAGTCTATGGCCCTTCTTTTACAAGACTTTTGGTATTTTTCTTCAATTTGTAAATGTTCTTTTTTATATTAGGAATATTAACATTTATTTTCTACATATGTTGCAAATATTTTATTCTAATTTTTAATTTATATTTTATCTTTGCTTGTAAAGATTTTCTCATGAAACAGTCATTTTTATTTTTATTTTGTGCAGTCAAATTTATCCATGTTTACTTTTATTTAGTATAGAATTTGGGTCATAGTTAGAGAGCTTTACCTTATATTTAAATTATAAAGGAATTGGATTTTCTCTTAGTATTGCATAGATTCACATTTTTACTTCTCTGTAATATAAGAGGGGCTTCCTAGGTGGCTCAGTGGTAAAGAACCCTTCTGCCAAGCAGGAGATGCCAGTTTGATCCCTGGGTCTGGAAGATCCTCTGGAGAAGGAAATGGCAACCCTGCCAGTATTCTTGCCTGGAAAAATCCCATTGGGCAGAGGAGCCTGACAGGCTAAAGTCCAAGGGGTCACAAAGAGCCGGACATGACTTAGCCACTCAACTACAAACAACAAATTATTTATGGACAGTAACTAATTTTTTATATTTTAAAATAGTTGTTATTATTTATTTTATTTTTTTTTGTTCATTACTTTTATTTTATTTTTAATTTTATTTTATTTTTAAACTTTACATAATTGTATTAGTTTTGCCAAATATCAATATGAATCCCCCACAGGTATACATGTGTTCCCCATCCTGAACCCTCCTCCCTCCTCCCTCCCCATACCATCCCTCTGGGTCGTCCCAGTGCACTAGCCCCAAGCATCCAGTATCGTGCATCGAACCTGGACTGGCAACTCGTTTCTTACATGATACTTTACATGTTTCAGTGCCATTCTCCCAAATCCTTGATTCATTCATCTTAGATACAATCTTTCTCACATACTGGATTTCTGAAGGAAGTTGGGTATATTCTCAAATTTCTGCTCTATTCCATTTTATTACATTCCCCTACCAATTCATTCACCAGTATCATAGCATTTACACAGAAAGTCTTTGTACCATGTTTTGATAGCTCATAGAGTAATTCTCTTTCCTGGTTCTTAATTTTCAATATTTTCTCAACTATTCTTGTATGTTTATTTTTCTTTATGGATTTTAGAATCAATTTTCTAAGTCCATAAAAACTTTGTCGATACTCTTTGGGATCACACAAAATTTCTAAGTTGATTAGGGGAAATGAAACTTTTGATGATTTTGAATGCAAAACAAAACAAAATCAGTGTCTACACTTTTTAAGTTTACCTTTTTGTCTAGACGGGATGTATGCATAGTTTTCCAAACATACATTCTTAGCAGAAAAAAATAGTGTTACAATAATAGCTGATACTTGATGTTCTCTTGAAGCAAACATTGTGTTTTATCTGGAAAAGAGTGTCTTGATAACTGTGTTGAATAGATGGGAATAGAGGGTGACACAGTATTAAGGTATCAGACAGAGAAGAAATACTGCCCTGGAGACAGAAAAGAATTCTGAATTTTGGGAAATACCCAGAACAAAATGGAAAGAAAGTTAAAATTGGCAGAGGAGGGCAGAGTCAAAAAAGTGGTAGCAAGTTGTACAAGACATAATGTGAACAATGTCCCTTTCAAGTTCACTCTGGAAATCAAAAAAAAAAAAAAAAAAACTTCTAGAAGTCACAAGAAGGCATTGAGTCTCCTATCAAATTTTTAGTTCTTAGGGAAAGAGCATTCACACAGAGAAGGAGAAATGAGATTATTCATAACACAGAACCAGAAGTAACTCAGAATTGAAGCTCCATGGTGCTTGGTGGAAATCTTAGAAAAGAACACATAGATCCAATTGGTAGGGGTTTAAATTAATTTAAATTAGTTTTAAATTATCATTGCCTTGGATACTTAGTGACAGTGAGGTTCTCGGTGACCATCTGAATTATAACAATAAATAAGAAATTAAGAACATCATTTATAAGTACTTTGGCACACTAACTTAAAAAGGGACTAGAGAAGAATATCATCCCATCATCCAGCAGGTATGAGGCTCTTAGGGATGTGCATGTCAAGATGTGTAGGGCAAAGGGGACCTCCACAAGGTCAACTATGCAGTACTACCATAATTGACAATAGTATAATGATAGCTAATAGTTTTTTGAGTCATATGTATATATACATACACACACATATTTATATCTATATCTGTCTATATCTGGAGAAGGCAATGGCACCCCACTCCAGTACTCTTGCCTGGAAAATCCCATGGATCAAGGAGCCTGGTAGGCTGCAGTCCAGGGGTCGCACAGAGTCGAACATGACTGCAGTGACTTAGCAGCAGCATATCTATATCTATACACACACATTGCATCTTTCAAGAATTGCTGTCTTTGGAAGAACTGAAGAAAATGCATGAAGAATAAAATAAAAAGAAAGTCAATCTTTAGAAAATATTTATAATATCTGTTCTGTTTCGGAGGGGGAAAAAACCAGGTAATTTATTTATTTATTTTAAAAAATTTTGCCCCCGTTGGCCATTGTTAGCTCTAAGGGCACAGCCACAGCCATAGCCACAGGATCTGTTAATATTGTGGTAATTAATCCATGCTGTGTAATGTCTCATTACTTCAATGTATGCTTCCTGTGCATTGCCAAGATGCAATAAAAGAAAATTAAAATAACCGAGGAGGCATAATTTATGGCATTTTTTCCTAAAGCATGCTTTTAAATAATACTCAGTCAGAGCAGTGTCATCCAAGGCATTTGGGGATTACACATTGTACTATTAATAAATAGTTGGGGTAAGATGAATTATGTTAGTAATGGAGATGCAACTTATATGTATATTTCATAGTGTGAAGAAATGGTTTCCTAGGGGAGAGTGTGAAACATCCTTCATTTGTCACCACATGAGCACAAATAGGTTATGGGAAAGAGGTATTGGGGAAAATGTCAGAAGATCTGTGAAGATAAGGATCAGGGGCCACCCCACCCCCCAAATTCAAGCATCTTTTGACTGAAGAGAGAACAATAACTATACCAAACTGGTAGAGGGGGCTGATAAAGCCAGCTTCCAGTTCCCTCCTGGTGTCTACAGAGAGTCGTGGTCATGAAGATCCTATCGTGGATAAATTAGTTCTCTGTCTCTGCTGCTAAGTCACTTCAATCGTGTCCGGTGATTCTTATGGCTTAAGGGTCCCTTATAAACACAATGGCTTCATTTAAAATCATGTCTAGATGTGTGCAAACCTTACTTCTCCACATATATGGTAACAGGACAGAGAACAGAAGAGTGTTGTGTGGATAAGAAAAAAAATAACAGGGACTAAAAAGAATACATTATACATTTTCATTTGCATTTCATTTCATTTGTAGTTTTGATCTGCATTTCGTTGATAATTAGTGAAAAATAAAGTACAATCTGTAGGAACACTGGTATGATTCCACTTATACAAGATACCTAGAATAGTCAAAGTCATGGAGTCAGAAAGTACATTGGTAAATGCTAGGGGCCCAGGTGGGGGAGTCGGGAGGGGAATGAGGGATTCATGATTAATGGGGACAGAGTTTCAACTGAAAACTGTAGTTTTCAGTCTACAGTTCCCTGTAGACGGGGAGCATACAACTATGAGAAATATACTCAACATGAGTAGATAAGGCAGATTTTCAAAGTAGTTATACTGATACCCTCCAAGTATAAGTATATAAGAATTTTGATTGAATATTCAAATAATAACCAGGTATTTTTCCATCTTTATCATTTTGACACTTCTGATGATTCTTTAGTGCTATTTTATTATTGTTTTAAGTTTGCATTTCTCTGGTGATAAATCTGAGCACTTTTCATAGCTTCATTAGCCCCTTGGATATCTTACTTTCTGATGTGTCTCAAATTCTCTTCTATCTTTCCTACCGAACTATCTCTGTATTTTTCTTATTGAATTTTAGGAGTCAATAATAAATATGATTAGTCTGTCTAACCCCTCTCACCCAAATTTTCTTACTCCATGCAGGGTGCATTTTCTTTTAATTTGCATCTTTTAGTTAACTAGCATTCTCAATTTTAACACAGAAAAATTTATTATTTCCTTATTGTTAATTCTTTGCTTATCCAGCTTAAGAAAATCTAGTCAACCACAACATTTTCTCTGATGCTGTCATTTAAAGCTTCTATCTTTCCTTCTTAATGTAGATTGCAACTAACCTAATTGGCAGAGATAGCATCAGTTTACAAAATACCATACTTTCCTGCTTTTGTTGTATGTTAGGTTACCAAGTAAAAATGAGTGCATTTCTAGGTGTTTTACTTCATTCCATTGTTTATTTTATCTATTCTGTGCCAAGACAATGATGTGTTATTATAGTAAGTAGTAGATTTTTTAAGGAGAAGGCAATGGTAACCCACTCCAGTACCCTTGCCTGGAAAATCCCATGGACGGAGGAGCCTGGTGGGCTGCAGTCCATGGGGTCGCTAAGAGTTGGACACGACTGAGCGACTGAGCGACTTCACTTTTCACTTCATGCTTTGGGGAAGGAAATGGCAACCCACTCCAGTGTTCTTGCCTGGAGAATCCCAGGGACGGCGGAGCCTGGTAGGCTGCCATCTATGGGGTCTCACAGAGTCGGACATGACTAAAGTGACATAGCAGCAGTAGCAGCAGATTTTTTAAAGTCTTGATATTTTCAGTATAAGTCCATCAGCTTTGTTCTTCTTCAAGACTATCTTCACAATACTTGACCTTTTGCATTTCCATATACATTTTCTAAAGAATTTATTAGTTTCTGGGAAAATTACTAGAATTTTTATTGTAATTATGTGGTATTTATAGATTATTTTAGAAGAACTGACATCTTTCTGGTACTTAGTCTGCCCATCTATGAACAGGGATTGTTTTTCATTTTATTTTGGTCTCCTTTAACTTGTCTTGCTTATGTTTCATAACTTTTAGGATAGATATCTTGCACAAGTATTAGAAGAGTTGTTCCTAGGTGATTTATTTTTAATACTAAAATAAAAACTGGAATCAACCAAAATGACTTTCAACAGTAGAATAAATAAACTTTGGTACATTCATATATAAAAGCTAACCAGAAAAGTCTATGTGCTGTATGATAGCAATTGCATGAGATCTTGAGAAAGGCAAAATTATGGATATGGCAAAAAGATCACAGAGTGTTTGGAACCCGTGCAGAGGGAAGCGGGAAGAAAGGTTAAATGGATGAGTCACAGGGGAAGTGTTAGGGTGGTGAAACTACTCTTTATAATTCTGTAATAGCAGATACACGACACTATGCATAATAATTGTCAATACTCATAGACTTTTATAGCGCAGAGATTAAACCTTAATGTATGCCAGTGTTAGTCATTTCAGAAGTTGGTGATCCCATGACATAATAAAGAATGTAATATAAACTTCCCTCTTAGAACTGCGTTTGCTGCATCCCATAGGTTTTGAATCATCATGTTTTCATTTTCATTTGTCTCTAGGTGTGATAAACAATGTAACTTTATTGCAAACATGTGAATCACCTTTTCTGAAGAATTTGGGGTGAAAGAGGCTGATCCAAGTAACTTTTGCAATTAGTGATATCTGTAACACTAAAAGCAAAAGAAACAAAATATAAGTACCATCCTTTAGTTGCTAAAGCTACTTCCCACGGTCGTATGACTTCACAGTTTGATACCACTATACATGTTTACTGGAACTTAAAAATTAGCAAATTGGATCATGCATGACAGGAACAAAATTTCTCAGTGTTGGAGTAGAAATTTAAAGGTAAGCAAGGTGGAGAAGCTAGACAGATCTGTGTGTTAATGGATTAGTGTTGGAGAGCTCAGTATATAGTAATGTTTAGATTAACATCATACAAATGGTTACTCACAGATTTATCTACAGATGTGAGTATATGAATGAGTTAGTATTCGACTGGCCAAAAAGTTCCTTCAGGCTTTTCCATAAGCTGTTTCTGGTCAACCTAATATATACATGCATTTCATTGCTCTGTCAGGTGGGAGGACTTAGAAATGATAGAAAACCCATGACGCACATATTACTTGATCTCTAATGCCTCGAAGCCAGCTGAAAAAAGGGTTCAACAGCCAAAGTGGGAACAATTGGGCAACAAGATAAGGTAGTTCTGGATTACAACCCCAAGTATAAAATAAATATCATGAATCCATCCTGACATAAATGATTGAATAAGTAAAAAAGCAAAAAAAGAAGAAGCAAATCTCCCAAGCAAAAGAATCCAAATAATTTATGTGCATACTCTGTCCTCTCCAGGTGTGAAATGGCTTTCTACTCTTTAAATATGGGCTGCACATAATGACCTTCTTCCAAAAAGTCCAGTATGAAAAGGAGAGAGGAGGAGGGGAGAACAATTTTACAGTGGAGAAATCTGACAAGACTTCAGCCAAGTGATCAAAGTCAATGTCAGTCATGATAGCCATGTTAATCATTGATACAATTTAATGAAAATGACCCTTTATTTCAACCTTCATCTTTCTTCCCCCAACTCATAATAGCAGTCTCTGCATAGTTGCTCAGTTGTGTCCGACTCTCTGTGACCCTTTGGACTATAGCCCGCCAGGTTCCTCTGTCCATGGGATTTTTCAGGCAGGAATACTGGACTGGGTTGCCATTTCCTCCTCCATGGGATCTTCCTGACCTAGGGATCAAACTCCCATCTCCTACATCGCAGGCAGATTCTATACCCACTGAGGCATCAGAGAAACCCAATCCCAGTCTAATCATGGGGAAAATATCATGCAATTTCTGTTTGTGAGACATTCTACCTGATCAGAACTCCTCAAAATTGTTTGGGTCATAAAAAAATCAAGGAAAGTCCAAGAACTCTCATAGTTCAGAGAAGCCTAAGGAGAAATCATAATTCAGTGTAATGCAGTGTGGTATCCTGCATGGGATTCAAAACAGGAAAAAGTAAAGAAAAGAGCACATTAAGTTAAAAGGGGGAAAAAAAAAAGGAAACCAGAATAAGATGTAGTCTTTAGGTAGTCATATTGCTTCAGAATTGGTTCATTAATTGTAAGAAATGTACCATACTAATGTAAGATGTTAAAAATAATAAAGGAATCTGGGTGTGGGATTTTTGTGGGGTTTTTTTGTTTTTTGTTTTGTTTTGTTTTTTTGGTCTATTCAAAACTATTCTAAAATTGAGATATTTTAAGTGAAATTGAGAATCCTTTTCTTTTTCTCATTTTCCTTTGTCTTTAGGCTTCTGAATAACACACATTATATATTTCTGTAATGACCTTGAATCCATAGACCTCATTAATTCACTTATTAAAATTAATTCTTTTTAGATTTGTATTTGTATTTTCTTGGTTCAAAAATCAAATCATTTGAGAATAATGACAGGTTTGTTTTTTGTTGTTTTTTTTTTTGCTCCATTTTTAAACTATGTGCTTTCCTTTTGTTTGTTTCTCTGTGACATTAGTTAGGACTTCCAGTACACTCCACAATTTCCTGTCCTGTGGAATGTCCTTGTCACATTTTGGAATCAAAGTTAGCTAGCCTCAGAAAAGGACGATTAAGAATTTGCCCTGAATTCATTTTTTTTTTCCTTTCTTTTTGGAAATGTCTATTGAAGATTGATGATACCCCTGTCTTAAGTACTTCTCTTAAATTACCAGTGAATTCATATGGGTTTTTGGTTCTTCTTCAGAGGAGGTGTATTTTTTAAATAACACTTTCAACTTCCACAGATTTAAGAATCTTCAGTTCTATTCATTTTACTATAAGGTTTGGTCAGTTTCATTTTCTAAGTATTTTCTTTTATCTCAATTTATTAAATATATTGGCATAAATTGTTCATAAAATAAAGGGATTTATTTTCTTTTTGTTGCCCATAAGATTAGTAATGATGTTCCCTTTTTGGGTGGCTGGAAGAATGAAAAGGTAGTAAAGAAAGAACATAGACAATATAAAGATAAATATAAAATTTGATTGAATATCTAAAACAACAAAAATGGCAGAATCTTGAGGGGACTGTAACAGCATAAGCATGAGTAGAATGTGCTCTGACCATTGTAAACAGTAGGTTTTGCTACATGAGTGAAAAACCAGCAAGACTTTGGATACATCTGCATATAATTCTGTGTTATGATCAAACACAATATAGAAGAAAGCTAACCTCAACTACTTCTAATATTTATAACCAAAGTAGGTAATAGCAACTGTGTGCTAATCATACATTTTTAGTAATGGTAGGAGCCTTAGTAATCAACCTTAATAATTGTAGTCAAAACTAAAATCAGGAAAGGAATAGAAAACCCTTAAGTTACATTTCACCACTTCATAATATTGCTCTTGATTAGCCCAGCTAGTGTGACTTTATTCAATTGCCAAACAAGGTCTTGAGCTACCAGTTGTCCAGTAGCTAACCACTTCATGTGAGGGCACCGTCACATCCCCCATTTTGTCAGACTCCCAGAACTGGTAGTGTATGCCGAGTGGGGGAGATTAAGAATGAAGGAGCATTCCAATTATGGTTTTCTTTCTTCTATACATTCCTGCTTTTCCATTTAAAGAAGACTGCTCAGATACACACTGCCACATATAAAACAGATAAACAACAAGGTCCTGCTGTATAGCACAGGGAACTATATTCAGATCCTGTGCTAAATCATAATGGAAAAGGGGAAAAAAGGAATGAAGGAACAAAGGGAAGGGGGAAGGAAGAAAGAATAGAAATAATGTTATCAACAAATATACAAAAATGTGAATAGTAAAATCTAAACGTGCATGAGGTGATGTTTACTGCAAAAATGTTTAATCATCATTGTTCATTTCCAAATAATTATAGTAAAATGTTGGAAATACTATTAAAGTGACTAGAAGAGATGTTTATAGTCAAAATTCAAATTTTAGAAAAGAAAAAAAAGTGAAAACCAAGTATCTCACTTTCCAGTTGTGGAAGAAACCTAAAAAAAAGTTAAAGTATAAAAATTGAAATTAAGGAAACAATTCCATTCACCATTGCAACAGAAATAATAAAATACTTTGGAATATATCTACCTAAAGAAACTAAAGACCTATATATAGAAAACTATAAAACACTGGTGAAAGAAATCAAAGAGGACACTAATAGATGGAGAAATATACCATGTTCATCGATTGGAAGAATCAATATAGTGAAAATGAGTATACTACCCAAAGCAATTTATAGATTCAATGCAATCCCTATCAAGCTACCAACAGTATTCTTCACAGAGCTAGAACAAATAATTTCACAATTTGTATGGAAATACAAAAAACCTCGAATAGCCAAAGTGATCTTGAGAAAGAAGAATGGAACTGGAGGAATCAACCTACCTGACTTCAGGCTCTACTACAAAGCCACAGTTATCAAGACAGTATGGTACTGGCACAAAGACAGAAATATAGATCAATGGAACAAAATAGAAAGCCCAGAGATAAATCCACGCACATATGGACACCTTATCTTTGACAAAGGGGCAAGAATATACAATGGATTAAAGACAATCTCTTTAACAAGTGGTGCTGGGAAATCTGGTCAACCACTTGTAAAAGAATGAAACTAGAACACTTTCTAACACCATACACAAAAATAAACTCAAAATGGATTAAAGATCTAAATGTAAGACCAGAAACTATAAAACTCCTAGAGGAGAACATAGGCAAAACACTCTCTGACATACATCACAGCAGGATCCTCTATGACCCACCTCCCAGAATATTGGAAATAAAAGCAAAAATAAACAAATGGGACCTAATTAACCTTAAAAGCTTCTGCACATCAAAGGAAACTATTAGCAAGGTGAAAAGACAGCCTTCAGAATGGGAGAAAATAATAGCAAATGAAGCAACTGACAAACAACTAATCTCAAAAATATACAAGCAACTCCTACAGCTCAACTCCAGAAAAATAAATGACCCAATCAAAAAATGGGCCAAAGAACTAAACAGACATTTCTCCAAAGAAGACATACAGATGGCTAACAAACACATGAAAAGATGCTCAACATCACTCATTATCAGAGAAATGCAAATCAAAACCACTATGAGGTACCATTTCACCCCAGTCAGAATGGCTGCGATCCAAAAGTCTACAAATAATAAATGCTGGAGAGGGTGTGGAGAAAAGGGAACCCTCTTACACTGTTGGTGGGAATGCAAACTAGTACAGCCACTATGGAGAACAGTGTGGAGATTCCTTAAAAAATTGGAAATAGAACTGCCTTATGATCCAGCAATCCCACTGCTGGGCATACACACTGAGGAAACCAGAAGGGAAAGAGACACGTGTACCCCAATGTTCATCGCAGCACTGTTTACAATAGCCAGGACATGGAAGCAACCTAGATGTCCATCAGCAGATGAATGGATAAGAAAGCTTTGGTACATATACACAATGGAGTATTACTCAGCCACTAAAAAGAAAACATTTGAATCAGTTCTAATGAGGTGGATGAAACTGGAGCCTATTATACAGAGTGAAGTAAGCCAGAAGGAAAAACACCAATACAGTATAATAACGCATATATATGGAATTTAGAAAGATGGTAACAATAACCCTGTGTACGAGACAGCAAAAGAGACACTGATGTATAGAACAGTCTTATTGACTCTATGGGAGAGGGAGAGGGTGGGAAGATTTGGGAGAATGGCATTGAAACATGTAAAATATCATGTATGAAATGAGATGCCAGTCCAGGTTCGATGCACGATACTGGATGCTTGGGGCTAGTGCACTGGGACAACCCAGAGGGATGGTATGGGGAGGGAGGAGGGAGGAGGGTTCAGGATGGGGAACACATGTATACCTGTGGCGGATTCATTTTGATATTTGGCAAAACTAATACAATTATGTAAAGTTTAAAAATAAAATTTAAAAAAATTGAAATGTAATTAAATAGTTAAAGAAAGATACAATGAAATATTGTGTACATTTTAACATAGATACTCAACAGATAAGTCAAAAAAGCCAAAAGTTGTTTCTTCATAGGGACTAAGAAATAGTAAAGCCTTAAAATTCTGATCAAGAAGAAATGGACAGAGACAGAGATAGAGAGAATTAACAATACATACCAGTAGATAAGACTACAGATTCTGTAAACAATACAAATAAAATAAAAACATATTTTGAAAAACTATATGCACGTAAATTTTAAAACAAAACGTACAGATTTATTTTGAAAAACACAAAAAGTGATAGGAAGAAAGGAGAAATTGCATAATCCTTTATTTAAAAATGTAAATATGTATTTTAGTATTAAAGAATTAAATATATTTATCTCAAAACTACCTGGCTCAGCTGTCAAATGGAAGAATATTTCTAAATTCTGCCATTTATTTAATGAATAAATAATGCCAGTTTTATACAAAAAGTTCAGAGAAAAAGAAAAGCACTTAAAACACTTCTCATTTCTTTGAGGCAGGCATAGCTTTGATATCAAAACTTGGTAGAATTATAACAGTAAAATAATATGACAAGGTTCAATCTGTATTAACATAGGTTCAAAATTACTAAAAGAATTATTAACAAAATTACTATAAGGAAGTTTTAGTTAAAATATTAATATGCAAAACAATCACATGAGATTTGTTTTAGCAGTGTGTTGGTTAATCATTTGAAAGTGCTTGATTGCATTACACATCAAAGATTTTTTAGACATACATTACCATAATTGATGGACACGGATTGGATAAATTTCACCACCCATTCAGAAACTGTCAGCAAGTTAAGAATAGATGGGAATTTCTTCTCAGTAGTGCCCCGGCTGTCCTAGCCAGTACAATAAAGCAATGAAGTAGACTACTATCTGATAGAGAGATGGCAGATATAAAAGTGAATGTCAGCAAATAAAGAAAAAACCTTTATTAATCAATTTTAAACATTCTATGTTGAAAGTTTTTAAAAAGGAATCTACCAACAAACTGAAAATCGTAAACAAATTTAACAAAGTTCCTGAATGCATTTCCAACTGTAAGATCAAATGTATTTCTACACGTTAGCAATAAAAAAATAATGGAAAATACAATTTCAATAAATGAAATTTACCACATAAAAATAAATATTTATGAATAAATCTAAAAAAACAATCACTTCTACACTGAAACTTAGAATATGTTGCTGTGGGAAATTATAGAATAACTAAATAATTTGGAAGATAAGTAATGCCCATGAATCAAAAATCTAAACAATGTTAGAATGTCAGTTTTCCTCAAATTTATCTATAGGTTCAAACCATTCCACTCAAATTTATAATAGTAAATATAATTAAATAACATTTTGTAAATGTATTAAAATCAGCATTCTGGATCTGAAATTTACATGGAAATAAAAATGTTTGTAAGAACCAAGACAATCTTAAAGACGAGCAAAGAGCAATTGTGCTACTAGATATCAATCTAAAACACAATAACTGTTTCAGTGTTCTAATGGCAGAAATGAGGACACATGGGCAGAGAGAGTATAATAGAGTCCCAAAAGAGACCAATATATGACGGGCACTTCGTTGCTGTTATTCAGTCACTTAGTCATGTCCAACTCTTGGTGACTCCATGGACTGCAGCACGCCAGGCTTCCCTGTCTTTCACCATCTCCCGGAGCTTGCTCAAACTCATGTCGTTGAATCAGTGATGCCATCCGACCATCTCATCCTCTGTCATCCCCTTCTCCTCCTGCCTTCAATCTTTCCCAGCATCAGGGTCTTTTCAAATGAGTCAGCTCTTTGCACCAGTTGGCTAAAGTATTGGAGTTCCAGCTTCATCATCAGTCCTTCCAATGAATATTCAGGACTGATCTCCTTTAGGATGGACTGGTTGGATCTCCTTGCAGTCCAAGCGACTCTCAAGAGTCTTCTCCAACACCACAGTTCAAAAGCATCAATTCTTTGGCACTCAGCTTTCTTTATAGTCCAACTCTCACATCCATACGTGACTACTGGTAAAACCATAGCTTTGGCTAGACAGAACTTTGTCAGCAAAGTAATATGTCTGCTTTTTAATATGCTGTCTAGTTGGTCATAGCTTTTCTTCCAAGGAGCAAGTGTCTTTTAATTTCATGGCTGCAGTCACCATCTGCAGTGATTTTGGAGCCCAAAAAAATCTCTCTCACTGTTTCCATTGTTTCCCCATCTATTTGCCATGAAGTGATGGGACCAGATGCCATGATCTTAGTTTTTTGAATGTCGAGTTTTAAGCCAGCTTTTTCACTCTACTCTTTGACTTTCATCAAGAGGCTTTTTAGTTCCTCTTCGCTTTCTGCCATAAGGGTGGTATCACCTGCATATCTGAGGTTATTGATATTTCTCCCGGCGATCTTGATTCCAGCTTGTGCTTCATCCAGCCCAGCATTTCTCATGATGTACTCTGCATATAAGTGCATTGAAATATACTCAAGAGAAATAAAAACATAAATCTACCAAAATATGAATTTACCTTTATTCATAATGGCTCAAACCTAGAAATTACACAAGTCCATTAGCAGTAGAATGGATAAATTTTTGTACATCCACCAAAAAAACAAAGTACTGATACACATGACAACATGGAAGAAATTTACAAAGTTTATGTTCAGCTATAGAAGCCAGATACATGTCGTACAATTCTGCTTATATGATGCTTGCTGCTGCTGCTGCTGCTAAGTCGCTTCAGTCATGTCCGACTCTGTGCGACCCCATAGACAGCAGCCCATCAGGCTCCCCCGTCCCTGGGATTCTCCAAGCAAGAACACTGGAGTGGGTTGCCATTTCCTTCTTCAATGCATGAAAGTGAAAAGTGAAAGTGTAGTCGCTCAGTCGTGTCCGACTCTTAGTGACCCCACGGACGGCAGCCCACCAGGCTCCTCTGTCCATGGGATTTTCCAGGCAAGAGTACTGGAGTGGGGTGCCATTGCCTTCTCGGTTATATGATGCTTAACAACAGATTAAAATAATCTGTCCATTAGAATTTTAGCTCAAAAAAATTACCTCTGTGGAAGTATTGACTTAGACATCGGGGCTTTGTGGGCATCTGGAAAGAGTCTATACCTTGATGTTTTTGTGTTTACCAGGTGATTACATATGAAAAATGTATTGAGCTATGTACATAAGATACTTTACTATGCCTTTCATTTAAATAAAGGGGAAAAGGGAAGTAAGAATTTATGAATGAATGAATGAAGTGTGTGCTGTGCTACCTAATCTTGGGTTTATTGAGCACACCTGACCATAAGCCTATCAAGAAAGGATGATTGGTGCTGTCTTTAATGTCCTGAGTTATCGTGATGTCTATTTTACTGTGAAGGAGGTAAGCAGAATGCAGTTGACCATAGGATCCAATCACTGTGTCATATACTACGTCTCAAACATTACCTGCTAATGGAGTATTGATATAATCTCATTAAAGTTTATCTGAGGCACAGGGTTAGGATGACCCTCTGAGGAGCTGAGGTGTTGTCCTTTAAAATGTATGTTATACTTTGAAACAACAGTCTTTATGGGGGGTAGTTTCCCAAACAGGTAAAAAGTGTGGATAAGGAAATCAGAAGATGGATTTAGAAATGTATTCACTCATCATCATTCTCAAAGATACATCTGGGAACTCTCTTCTCCATTGTATTAGTTCAGTTTTCCAAGATGAGGATGCTTCCACTAAGAAACGAAATGAAAGTTCTATTAAACCTGACAACATAGATGCTGTTGGTCATTTGGCTTCTTCCTGTGTGATATAAGCAGGAAAAGAAAGGAGCTGCTATTCTGATAGGGATAATCTCAATTATCATGAGATGAGATCTGGTTGCTATTAGATAATGGGTAGGAAGAGATGCCTGTAATTTAGGGTATTCGCTGGGATATATTTTGGTACTTCTATCCCCAGCAGTAGCCCTGAAGGGGCAATAACAAGAGCTTAACAAGGGCATAATAAATAGATCAGACCTGTAGGAATACATGTCTGATTTATGCCACAGGGTAATCAATCTAGAGGAGCCAAAGTGCAGAACAAATTTTAAGGGGATTTTAGAATGTTTGGCAGAGAACAGGGTGTTCAAAGCAGAGGGTATCCCAACAGCAAGTGCTGCAGAAGAAACTATGTCCTTTGTCTCTGTCTCCATCTCTGTCTCTCTCTCTTGTAAATGTAATAGGCCATACATCACTGAAGCATCAATGACAAGATGAGCTAAATTTAATATGGTGCTGAGCGGATGCATGGTGAGGAAGATGGACTGTAGCAGACACTGTGCTGCTCAGCACAGAACCATGCTCTCCTCCAAATATCCTCATATGTATGTCTGGGCTTGAAAGTCACTTCTACCAGCTTTGCCTACATATCAAGGCAACGTTGATATGAACTCTCTGAATGTTCCAGAGAGTCAGTATCACCTGGGAGCAGCCCTCAACAAATGAGGAATGGATAATAATATACAAATGTGCTCTCATTTGTGGGGTGTGATAAATCTGAGACACATGTATGGCACTAGCTTCAAGAGTTGGCCAAAAGTAATAAGCCTTGTACACCCAGCGGTACCTTGCTTCATGTGCATCTTCTATTAATTGCCTCCACTTACCTACAGCTTATCCCCACTTATCTACCAGAGTGTCTTAGAATGACCTCTGATAGAATCCTTATGTCAAAATTGGCTTCTGGAGGGACACTAAACAGAGCGCTATATGCAGTATTGCTTCATATGTTTTTAAACACAACAAAAAACTATATGTCACAAAATGCGTTTATTATGCCTTTGATGGCAACTGTTCATTAAAAAAAAAAAAAAAAAAAGCAAAGCATTGAGTTTAAAAGATAGGGGGAAAGGCCCCAGCTTTAGTTACTAAGTGATCTTGAAAAAGTCCTGTAACATCTCTCGATGTCATTTTCTTCTTTTGTGAAATGCACTCTTGATGCAAAACTGCTGCTGCTGCTAAGTCGCTTCAGTCATGTCCGACTCTGTGCGACCCCATAGACGGCAGCCCAACAGGCTCCCCCGTCCCTGGGATTCTCCAGGCAAGAACACTGGAGTGGGTTGCCGTTTCCTTCTCCAATGCATGAAAGTGAAAAGTGAAAGCGAAGTCGCTCAGTCATGTCTGACTCTTAGCGACCCCATAGACTGCAGCCTACCAGGCTCCTCCGTCCATGGGATTTTCCAGGCAAGAGTACTGGAGTGGGGTGCCATTGCCTTCTCCGTGATGCAAAACTAGTACTATATAATTCAGTTATTTACATTATTCTACTGAATTTTTTTTTCCACTCCTACCCTTTTTCTTCTGTTTCTCTCAGGCATAGCCTCTGCACCACATCATTTTCAAATACATTATACAAATTATATTTTTGTCTGGTTACTATGGTGATCAGTGCAACTCGAATGCTCAGACAGAAGTGCTGAATTTTGTTCTCATCAAAAATAATTCTTATTGTTCCTGTTATATCTTGTAGAAAGTAGAGAAACCTATGAACTGGTGACTGGTAGTACTTGAGCATCTGAACACATGCTGAAACCCCCTGCAGTAAGAGAAGGAGAGGCAGAGACAAAGGAGTTCAAGGTAGTGGCACCCTTAATCATTGAAAAAGAATTTTGTACAAAGAATCAGTGATTTTCTATAACTCTGGGACAATTTACCTCTTTACTTTTAGCAGTGAACCAATTAAATAGGTGGTGAGTGAGGACTAGTGAAAGATAAAAAGACGTTTGAAAGTTGCAGTTAAATTTCAGCCTAGTCAGATTTTCCAGGGCATAATTCCTTAAGTGACAAATAATGAACACATGTGAATTTTCCTCTATCAGTGTCTCTGACTCCAACTTAAAATACTTTCCACTAATGCTTCACAATGTAGATGAAACCCCTATACTTCCTTAAAAAGTATTTGTTTTCTGAGGTTTCTGTTTTCTGAGGTTACAGGATGGCAGACCTTGGGCTGGATATAGGCCATATATAGGTTTTTTAATTAGGGTAACCAACAGTTCTAGTTTTCCCTGGGTGCAGGACTTTCAGTTTTAAAACTGGGTCTATCCAAGGCAAGTCAGGGATGAGTTGGTCACTCTAGTTTTTTTCTTTGAACTACACAGTATTCTAAAAAATTCGGTATCTTGAATCAATATCCCACATATTAAAATAGATAAATTCTACATACTTATTTAGAATTTGAATTTCTTTTGTAAAACCATACTTGGCAACATGGGGCCTTCAAAACCTCAGAAGTATTTGAATGGCAGTTGTTCTTTCCAGAGTTGAGGCTAAAGCTCTCCACTTTGCTGCTATCCCCCGTTCTTCCTGTTGTCTCCCAACAGTGTGACCAGGACACTATCTTCTCTCTGATGCTGTTTTTCTTATCTTTGCCTAACTTTTAACTATTTATAATACCTGCCTTGCCCCTCTGTGTTTTTAAGATCACAAGCTACATTTTTCAAATGTCACTTTTTTTCTTTGCTATAAAGGTCCATCCTCTTGCTACACTCAGAGAATATATTCTTATATTTAAAGATGATTCAACCATGCTTTGACATACTCTAAAATTTGAGTCGAATATTTCCTTTTATACTTTTACTCTCTTGCACATCAAAAGAACATTCATCGCATGAGGGTTATTTATTTATAAGTATTTCTATTTCCCCGGAGACTACTATATACAGAAGGAGAGACAGAGAGAGAAATTAACATTTAATGTATCATCAATTTATTTTTAGTATAAAATCTGCAAAATGTAAGTTGAAATAGAGAGGTAATATGGAGTAAGCATTGAAGAACGAAAAGAACTCATTTAGACAGGTACAATTCTGCTGGATGAGGATGAAAACTCATAACACTTTGGATAGCAATGTAAAGAAAAGTGTGTGTTCCTACGTGAAAGTGAAAGTGAAGACGCTCAGTCGTGTCTGACTCTTTGCGACCCCGTGGACTGTAGCCCACCAGGCTCCTCTGTCCATGGGATTCTCAGGCAAGAATACTGGAGTGGGTTGCCATTTCCTTCTCCAGGGGATCTTCCCAACCCAGGGATTGAACCCAGGTCTCCTGCATTGCAGGCAGACGCTAAAAGGAACAGCTTAGACGTGTGTTCCTAATGATCCATCAATTTCAACATCTGCCTTAGAGAAACAACTACACCGCAAAATGCCTGCAGGGTGATACTCCTTTTAGCATTTATTCAGACTGTGAAGATTTGGAAACAAATTAAATGACAAAGAATGGAGAGATAGTTAAATTGTGATATGTCTATTAAATATTATACTAGAATTCAAAGAATAAGATAGATATTTACTATCTTTTTAAATCTTCAAAACAGCAATTTAAAAAAGCAAAACAAAATATGCAGTACCATAATATTACATATACACAAATATAACTGAAGCTATGTGTGTAAATATGCTAGGACATACATTGAAAAAGAGTCTAGAAGGAAACCCCTAGGTGGTAACAATGAGTATCTCAGGATGAGAAAAAGATTTTAATGTCATCAAAGGGGGCTTGAAAGTGAAAGTCACTCAGTCACGTCCGATTCTTTATGACCCCATGGACTATACAATCCTTGGAATTCTCCAGGCTAGAATACTGAAGTGGGTAGCTGTTCCCTTCTCCAGGGGATCTTCACAACCCAGGGATTGAACCCAGGTCTCCTGCATTGCAGGCGGATTCTTTACAAAGAGGGCTTAGGCTATTTAATCTTTTTTTTTTTTTTTTTAAGAGGGAGAATTAAAAATACAGGGAAAAAAATAGCAAGCATTCATATTACTATCACTGATAATCACCCACTGTTAACTGTTGCTGTTTGCTTCCACTTAATCATTCAAAAATATAATGCATGCTTATTATAAAAATCTTAAACTCTGTGGAACAACACAGATAAGTGAAAATAACCTGCCATAGCATACAGCCCAGAAAGCAAGTATATTTTATATTAGGTGTACATCATTCCAAAAAGTTTTCTTAAGACTGTAAACAAAGAGACCCCTAGGTATATATACAGAATTATTTTCCAAGTGTGTCCTCATAATGCAAACTGATGCTCTTTTTAGTAAAACAAGTAAAACAGAAGAGAGTAAACTAAAGCAGCTCCTGAATTTAAAGCATGTGATGCATTACCATAGAGACATTATTTCCTAAATTGTAGCTTAAACTCTAAAGAATAAAAGAGTAAGAAAAAAAATGAGGGGAGAAATATAATATAACTTTGTGTTTGTTTAAGGTAGTATCAGTTCACTACTGCTGTGAGAGACAAGGATAATTGACTCCTTGTCTTCCCTTTTACCTTCTGATATTTCACTTTACATTGTCAATTCTAAGTCTGTTCTAGAGCATAATTTGATATAGTTTGACCTATAAATTCATTAACTATTCACATCAGTCCTTTGGCACAGTTTATCTGTTCCTGAGAGGTTTTTAAAGTATCTTAAATAACAGTATTATAACTTTTTTAATTCAAGAAGGATTCACAGGTTTTATTCCCTGAGATATTTCACGTTTCAGACTGCCTGCCTATTGACTTTGAATATTCTTGAATTACACTTTCTTATCTTCAGAACATTGTTTCTGTAGAGGAATCTGAGGTCTATCAGATTTGTTTTTTTTTAGCATATGTTTTTCTTTTTTCTTTTTTTTAATGTCTGAAGTGTCTTTCTTTATTCTTAAAGAGCTTAAAGAGTAGCTTGTATATTTTGTATCACATTTTCATGGACAGTTTCACAATCTTTCAATACTTAGATATACTGTACCCAATATTTGGATACAGTTTTTTTTTTAGGATATGTTTTATTAAGTAGCTGAATGAATTTTCTCTTTAACATTTACTCAAATACTCCAGTTATTCTTACTTTGGAATGTGTTTATCAACTGTCAGTTTATCAGTGATCAGTTCTTATTTTAATGAATTAAACTTATTTTTATGTAGTAACATCTAATGGAAAAAAAAGACAAGCAGTTTCCTTATATTCCTTGAAATGTATTTTTTTTTTTATTTAGATCTGAATGCTTTTATTCTTCAGCATGTCTTTATTTTCTTTCTTTTCTTTCAATTAGGTTACTTGATCTAGGGAATTCTTGGAAATTTTATCAGTCCCACACTTCACTGCATCACCCTAAAATTTCACTGTTTTGTCAGAGACAGCCTGTTTGTTCCCTTTTTCACAAGTCTGTGATTCTCTTAAGTCAAAAAAAAGGTGAAACTTATAAATATTAATTGTACTTCTTTCCCAGTTGGGTGTACTAGTAAGAATTCTCAGAATTTTATTGACACACTGAGAATGTTTAGGATTCTGGGGATCCAATCAAGAATCAAAGTCTCACTGTAGCTCCCGGCTTCACTCCAAAATCTCCTGTTTCTTTCATGTTCCACCTGTTTTTGAAGACTACCAAATTCAGTTCTAAACCCTAGATTCATGAGACTCATTTGGGAATTTTTTTTTTTTTTTTTTTTACTGTAAATACCTAGGTTCTGTTTCTCAGAAAATGGATCTGGGTTGAGATGTGAGCATCTTTTTAAAAAAAAAAAAAAATTACTTGGTAAATTCTAATAAGCAGACAAGTTTTAGAACTACTACTCCATCATTCTCTGCCTCTCTCCTTGTTTGACCCTTAACAATTGCTTTTTAGGGAGTGGAGTTAATTTTTTTCACTTCATTAAAGAATCTGAAAGACAGCATCAGTTCACTCTCTCAACATTGAAATACACCACATTTTTCAGAACAGGCTATTTCTGTATCAAACAGTCTCCAGTGTTAGAGTCCTATGACAATAGTTTTTGTAGCATTGTATATAAAACATCTAACATAGATGCTTTTGACTGTGTAACACTCCTGAGCAGTCAGAGACCACAGATATCCAGGTTGTGGTTCCACTGTGTTCAACACATGATTTGGAAATTATGCAGTCATCATCCAGCTGGCAGGTGGGGGAACCAAGAGACGACAGAGAAAGCACACTTCTCCTCGCTGCCACTCGCCTGGAAGGCACTGACTGTATCATGTGAAGTGAAGTAAATGCTCAGCATGGCCCATGAGGACAACCAGCCACTGGCTATCACATAGGCTCATTAACGACTGTACAGTTTTCCACAACAAATGTGTGTGTATTATTAGCTACAACTAAATTTGCTCTCTAAATAAAGAAGAAATTAAATAATTTTGACAAAGAGATCAGGCAGCGAAGAGATCAGATTGCTTAGAGAAAAGAAGAGTTTTCTGAAGAAAAAAATAATGGTGGATTGGAGAGAATAAACAAACCCCTGAAAGGAGAACATGCACTCCTAGGCAGATAAATTTAGATTGAATAGAATTGACAACAATAGCCACAAAGTTTCTTGGTCAGGGGCAGAAACATTATGTATCAAACCATCATGAATTAGTTTGGAAAATTAGGCAAGATCTTTGCCAAATTCCCCAAAGATAGCAGACAATGATGGTATGTAGTTAGGCATTGTAGTTAGTCTTGTTCATGACTTCCTATCAGAACAGGGAAAATGAAATTCTGTTTTCTGTGCTCCCAAATCATTTCTTTGACCTTTAGGTACAGAATTAGAGAGGCAAGAATGTTTATAAGAAAAACAAATCTAGAAAGTAAACACCATATCCCGACAACAGCCTCCAGTATCTTGTGGAAAAAGTGATAACAAAGCTAGATAAATAAGGGTCTTCGTAATTTGGGAGGGAGGAATGGCTTTGCTTCCTGCAGATGTTTAGGATAAAACTATCTGTTGAAACAAAGCACCGCTGACTTCTCTCCCCGACAAATTCCCAGAGCTTCCATCTAAGAGGAAACTAGTGAGGTTGTAGTCTGCAGCGGAATAACCTCACGATCTCTTTGTGTTCCTCCCTGCCGTGCGCTCTCTAATCTTTCAGAAACACTGGTGGAATGGGTCCCTGAAATGTGGTGCTGTCTGTTGGCTGGACCCCAGCTCTGAGTACACGTTCTAGCACAGTTCTTGGCACACGATAGCGGTTAGTCGTATGAATAAATGCATGTTTATCTGCTTTGCCTTCTGATAAATAGTCTTGAAAAAATAGTGTAATGGAAATACTTTGGAGTCCAGAGAACTGAGTCCTAATTTCCATTCTGCCTCTAACTTAAAATGTGGCCTTGAATCACTCTGAGGGTTTTGCAACCTGAAGAAACAGCTGGTCTCCAAATTTTTTAAAAACCTAGCATTTTGTGGTTCTGTTTGTTTGCCAATCCTCTAATTAATCTGTGTTGAATTTTTTTGTTTGTTTTTTAGTTTTTACAATGTTATGTTGGTTTCTGCCATACAACAATGCAACTCAGCCATAATTATACATATATCCCCTTCCTCTTTACCTCCCCTTTCCCCGCCTCCCATCTAGGCCAGCACAGAGCACCAGACTGGGCTCCCTTTGTTATACAGCAACTTCTCACCAGCTATTGATTTTACACATAACAGTGTTTATATGTGGATGCTACCGTCTCCATCAGTGCTACTCTCTCCCTCCCCGATGGTGTCCACATGCCCGTTCGCTACAAATGAATAGAAGAAGAAAATTAGAAAAAAGAGTTAAATTTTGCTAATAGAATGGATAAAAATAAAATGGTTTTAATCAGTGCCTTGTTATTACATGAACTTCTAGTAATCATGTAGTGAAAAAATAAACATGATTCTTAAATAAACCTGATTTTCCATCCCACTTTCTCTATGAAATTGAGCATACAGAGCACACATTCCCATTAACTGGGATGCCAAGTGTGAAATTAATTCATGTTGCCCACATAAGTCAAGGAAAACAGAAAGAAAAGCTAATGTCTCAACATTTGTTAGCTTGTAAACACCAGAAGACACTATTACAATTTTACAGAGTGGCCACATTAACTCATCCATACGTTGCCCTCCAAAATTATTATTCCAGCTAAAAAATTCATCAAGAGAGGAATACCAGTATTTTTTCAGGAAATATGTGACAGTGTTGACCTGAAAAATAAAGTGCTGGTTGACCTTAATTGCATATATAATCTCAAAATAATCCGTGCATATAAATTCCTAAAACAAAATGTCTAAGCGACGCCTAATAATAAAAAATATTTAGTGAAATGATTCACCACTTGAGGTTACAAAACCTATCTGAAAATAAAAGCTCAATATGTTTTGGGTGAGGTAAATTGGCCTTCCTATGTTCATGATAGTTCATGAGAGTAACGTTTACTGTCTACAATACTGCCTTTAGCTTATTTTCATTATCACTATTATAAACAACCTTGGAATAGTCATGCTTTGTACTCAGTTCAGTTACTTATCATAAGTTGACAGTGGACTGCTAGGGAGTGATACATTATCTCCTGGGTACTCTGCCACCAAAAGTAGCCAACATGTTAACAATATTATGACAAGTACCTTGAGAATTATCAATGGTCAGGTTAATTACTTATTTGATTGTTATGACAGATGTTTTAGTGTCCATATACAGAAGTAACTAAATGTGAGTTGCTGCTTAGAAAACTATAAAAAATGTAGCTGCTGAAGTTGTTATTCTTCATATCATGTGATCCATATCATATCATGTGATTCTTATCATGTCCACTCTGTATCCTAGAGTCAGAGATCACCAGTGAAATTAAGAAGATAAGGTTATCATCAGCATTTCCCAGATTCTCCTTTCAAAGCTGCTGCATGTGGTATCACATTTAGACACATCACAGCCAAATATTGCCGTCATGTTGTGTTTTAGACACCCAGAGAGGAGCCACATACAGTCCAGGCCTCTCCAGTCAGTATTCACATGCAGGACATCTCACATCACTCCACACCTACTCTTTCTGACTTTAGTTCTATGTACACTCATTGCTATCGTCTCTTAGATGAAAGTCAATGGAAAAGAACTGGTGGATTTCATGGGGAGAGTGTTAGTTATCCTGCTCTTTCATTTCCAATGATGAGATAAAACATGGTGAAAATGTCTTGCTCATCGTCCACGGCTCCATGTGCGTGCTTGCTCAGTCGTGTCTGACTCTTTGCCACCCCGTGAACTGCAGCTCGCCAGGCTCCCACTTCACTGTTAGTGATTTATCTACCCGAGTGATTTATCTACCCGAGTGTATTCAATCACTTGACTTTAAATCCCCTGGCTTTGTTGCATGCTTTATGGAGTGGGAAGCCATAGGGATCTTCTTTGGCTGTGTCTCTCATTGAGGCTGGACTGACTGAGTAGACTGACTCCATCATCTCACCAGGCTCTCGTTAGATCCCTCAGTGATGATTCAGTCCATTTCAGTGGCAATAGAAAACCCTCCTCCAATCTCTGATCTAAAGTTGGGTTCTCTCCATTTCATGTGTACTGTTACTGTTGTATCTCCTTTTTCCTTGTTGATTTTTAGAACCCAGAAAAGAAGAGAGATACTCAAAACTATTCAATATGCAGAGAAAACTAAGCAGACTAAACAGTGTTTACATTGAAATAGGATGTTAACCCCTGCATGCATGTATGCTTAGTGGCTCTGTTGTGTCCAGCTCTTTGGGACCCAATGGACTGGAATGTTTTCCAGGCAAGAATACCCTTAGTTATCACAATGACAAAACAACTTACAAGACATTTTGTTTACATTAATAGACTAGTGCAAGAGAAATTTGAGGCTAGGAGACTTAGTCGAGGTACTATAGACAAAAGAAAGCTTTTATCTCCCCATCTCTCCACTCTAAAGATACATATTTAAGATTAAACATACCATCAGATTTTACATCATTTTGCTTCAAAATACAAATTCTGGATCCAGTGCTTATGGATTCTGAGCCCTGTTCACCTTGCTAATAGATCAGTGACTCTGGGTATGTTAGTAAATTCTCTATAATTCACTTAGCATACCTGCAAACTAGAGAAAATATTACCAAACTCATTGATTGTTTTGAAAAATAGATGAATTAATGCTTAAAAATTAATAGAATAATACTTAGAATATAATAAGGATTCAAATTCAATAAATGAATATTATGATGATAATTATTATTTTAATGACTGTATTTTATTCCTTCTTTAGCTTTCCCACCTTTCCTTTGTATCTTGCTCCTTCATCCCCTCTCTCTCTTCTGCCCTCCTGAGTTTCATGCTTACCACAATATATTGGCTACATGTATTTCTTTCTCCTTGGGCTGAGTTCTCTTCTGGGGCTTAGGAGAGATGTTGACATTCACAGTTCACAGTCAGTAATGTATTGAAAATTAGCTGGACTCTTGGAATATGCTAAGCAACTTAAAGTGTTGGAGACATTTCGAGACGTTAAAGCTAATCGCTCCAACTGGAATTTATCCAGAACAGCCATGGAAAATGCATCGTGAAGATTTTATTGACTATAAGTGGCAAAGACCTTGATTTTATGTGTCCTCTAAATGACAACACCTCCCTTCTCCCAGTTGTCTGCCAGAAGTAGGGAAAGACAAATTGGTCTTCTCAACAGAGATTACCTGGACCTAAAATGTCACAAAATCATTTTTGTTTTTTTTTTTTTCAGGGGTAATAGCAACATAGAAAGTCTGTAGAAGGCCAGGTGATAGAGACTCAAAGTCTTGAGTTTCCCTGATTTATAATTCTCAGCCTGCTAATTACTGACTGTGAGGCTTGGACAAGTGACTTATGGTTCAGAGTCCAAGTTTTCTCATTTGAAAAATGAGAATGAAGCCATCTAAATGACAAGTTTGCTATGAGGAGTAAAGGAAGTAACATTCCTAATGGGCCTTGCACAGGGCCTGGTTGAAGTAGGTAATCAACAAACCTTGCTTTTAGCCATCTGATTACAAAACCTTCCCTTGTTTTCAGATTTCACTTTGGCTAGAATCTGGGTGAATAAGTCAACTTTTTCCTGTGCTGTTACCCAAGTAAATGGTATCCTCAGATATGAGGTATAGCTCAGAAGGGTTCCTTTTCAAGTCTTATGGATTCTACCACTTGTGAGACTTTCTCATACCCAGTTGACAATCAAGATGTTTAGTTATTGTTAATTTATTTGATACATTAGTGTATTTTTTAAAACTGCTGTGGACTAGGGACTGTTCAAAGTACTAAGTAAGAAAAATCAAGACTCTTACTTTTGAAGGGCTTAAATTCTAATAATAGTCAGAATGAATAAACAGCAAAAGAAGATCATTATAGAAATTCAAGAGTGTTGTGAACTAAATCAGAAAACTGAGAGACAGTGTTTAGGTGGAGGATATAATTTTATTGATGAGATTCTTTGATAAATATTTGAACTCATGTATATATGTTCTTTGGAGAAGGAAATGGCAACCCACTCCAATATTCTTGCCTGCAGAATCCCATTGGCAGAGGAGCCTGGCAGTCCATGGGGTTGCAAGAGTCAGACATGACTTAGCGACTAAGCCACCACCATATATGTTAATATACAATGTTTGTTTTTCTCTTTCTGACTTCACTCTGTATGACAGTCTCTAGGTTCATCCACATCTCTGAAAATGATCCAATTTTGCTCCTTTTCGTGACTGAGTAATATTCTGTAGCATATATGTACCACATCTTCTTTATCCATTCCTCTGTTGGTGGACATTTAGGTTATTTCCATGTCCTGTCCATTATAAATAGTGCTACAGTGAACATTAGGGCACATGTGTTATTTTGAATTATGGTTTTTCTCTGGGTATATGTCCAGTAGTGGGATCACAGGGTTATGTGATCATTCTATTTCTAGTTTTCACAAAGCAGAAATAGAGATACAAAAGAAGAGAACAAACATGAATACCAAGGGAGAAAAAGGGGTGGGATGAATTGGAAGAGGGGGATTGACGTACATACATTGTTGATACTGTGTATAAAATACATAACTAATGAGGACCTAGGGTTTCCCCTGTGGCTTAGTGGGTAAAGAATCCATTTTCAATGCATTAGATGCAGGAGACACTGGTTCGATCCCTCGGTCAGGAAGATCCCCATGGAGAAGGAAATGGCCACCCACTCTGGTATTCTTGCCTGGCAAATCCTGTGGACAGAGGAGCCTGACGGGCTATTGTCCATGGGGCCGCAAAAGAGTGGGACACGACTAAGCGACTGAAGACACAACACACAATGGGAACCTACTTACAGCACGGGCTTCCCGGGTGGTTTGGTTCAGTGGTAAAGAATTCACCTGCCAGTACAGAAGGCACAGGAAACGTGGGTTTGATCCCTAAGTTGGGGAGATTCTGCTGGAGGAGGAAATGGCAACTGGCTCTAGTATTCTTGCCTAGAGAATCCTATGGACAGAGGAGCCTGGTGCTAGAGTCAGTCCAAAGGATTACAAAGAGTCAGACACAACATGGTTGACTAAACCAATACCACCATGTATATATATATAGCTGATTCTCTTTGCTGTACAGTAGAAACTAACATAACACATAAAGCAGCAATGCTCAAATTAATTTTTTTTTTAATGAAATTAGAAGTCTAAGGAAAGCTTTAAAAAAAAAAAACTGAACTGTTTCTAAATGGTAAGAACCTAGCTTTGAGAGAATCTCTGTGAAGAGGCTTACAGGAAGAAAAGAAGGCAAATTCAAAATCTTTGAGGTGAGGACAAGCTTAGAGAAGCAAAAGACTTTTGGAAACAAGAAATGTTAGGAGAGGAAAAGGAAAGAGGAGGCAAGAACCAGATAGGAAGAATCTTGAGATCATGACTCAAGCTTGGGTTTCATTCCATATGCAGATTGCATGTGAAATAATTGAACAGTTTTAAACATGGAAACAACCTAATCTGGAGGCTTTTAATATTTTCAAGGAAACTTTTAGCTAAGAAGTCAAGAAAGACTCCTGGAACTGGAGGTAGTTAATAGGTCTTTCACCTCAAATTTTTCATTTTAAGATGATAAAATTATTGCCCACCCCCAGAATATTATTTATTCAAAAGCTTGCATGTTGTTACTAATGAAAGCAGAAACTTAACATGAAATTTTGGTCTTTTGGCTTAAGTTCTTACTATAGTAGAGCCCCAAGCTCTGCTTAATCTCACCCAGGTTCTCATTATTGCTTCCATATAAGAAAATAAACCAGATAGAGTACCTCATAAGAGTCCTCCCAAGAATCTTTAGGAGTCTCCAGGAATGCCCCCATCTATTAGCCAGAATATCTGTTCTGATATCTTTTCCTGCTCTTTCTCAATTTCATCCACTTTAACGTCTTTATGGTAACACCATTGTCTGTGTCTGGAGTACCAGCCCCTTATGCTACAAAGTTCATCAGCCCTGAAGGGAACGACAGGTTTCTCTACAGCATGGAGGAAATTGTCTTTACCTGCTCTACACAGCCTTTTGTCTTCTAAACTCCACGTTAACATTACTTGGGCTATAGACTCATGTGGCTACCATTAAAATAGCTCCCTCACCATCTCTCTTAATCAGTCTCTCCTCAGGAACCTCAGTTGGTCCTCAAAACTGGACCAACTGACTGAACAAGGGGATGCATCCTCCTCTTTCTTTCCATCTCTCCCATATCAATTGAAAGTTGTGTATTTGTCTAGTTACTAGGTTGTGTCCAATTCTTTTTCAACCCCATGGACAGTAGCCCAACAGGCCCCTCTGCCCATGGTATTGTGCAGGTAAGAATACTGGAGTGGGTTGCCATTTCCTACTCCAAGGAATGTTCCCAGCCCAGGGATCAACCCCACATTTCATGCATTGGCAGGCAGGTTCTTCACCACTGAGATACCCGGGAGGCAACAATTAAATAACTTCCTGCCCAAATCAAAGCCTAATGAAGCAAAATCTGTGCATGTTAGTTTATTCAATTGAGTGCTCTCAGGAGTCATTTCTCCATAGTTTTTTTCTTTTTTTTTCTTTCCCCGAACAGCCCAGTCTGGATCCAATTCTGGGTCACTCAAGAGTCTCTGCTAAATGAATACTAAGGGAGATGTAGCTGATGGAAGTTGTGGGCCCTGCCCAAAGTCCTCCCTGCTGTGACTTTAGCAAAAAGTTTTGCTTTTTAAGAATGTTATCACTTCAGCAGAGGGTAGCCCTGCATTTCTTTGTGACTTAAACAATGTCATTACTGCCTAGAGAATGGAGAGATAGGGGATTTACTGCTTGAAAGACTTCTTAATAAGTCATTGGCCTCAGCGGAGGTGCTTTTCCTTAATTTATAGAGGAAGTGATCAATCACTGGGAAATACATCCTGCTCATTAAAGTGAGCCATTGGCCTCTAGCCAACTCATCCCCCTGAACTACAGGGTCTGGGACAGGGGAGTGAGGGACAGCCTGTCTCTGCCACTGATTTTCAGGGCACAGTTATGAGTTTTATCATTGCATCAGAGGCCTCAAAGTGTATAAAAAAACCGATTCTTGGAAAAACAGTTGTGTGGGATAATATATGAGAAGAGATCTGTATTTCATGTGGTTACTGAAAGAAAGAAGCTTCCAGCTCTTCCTGAAAGTATAAATGATCCTTGTAACAGGGATCATCTGTAAGACTTGGAAACCTGACGCTCAAACTAGGGATTATGAAATGTACAGTGAACACTGAGCTATCAAACTCCTACCACCTTTCCTTTTCAGTGTAAGGGGAAAGGGCAGGAGGAAGATTAGAAGAAACAGGGAAGCAAGAGGGACAGGAGGGACAGGAGGAGTGAAAGAAAAAAGAAATTGAACTCTTCAAATCAGCGAATCAGAAAAGAAAGAGGAAGTTAAAATCAGAAGGCATATTGTGTCTAAATCGCTCAGCAGTCTGGCAGACTTGACTCAAATCTAATGTCATTCTTATTTTCAAATGTTCAGAATCACTAAGAAATCACTGTTTTTCTCCCTGTCATTTGTAGAAATGAAAAAAAAAAAAAAAAACCAACCCAGACTTCAGGGCAGCTAGGCAGACATCCCATATCACACTTGCCTGAGCTTCAGCTGGTTCTTTGGATCCCAAAAAGGCAGCTTCTGGCTTACTGCTTCCTGACCCATAAGTCCCCTCAGTGAACCCTTTGCCCTCTGGAGAAGAGGAGGGCTTTGGCGAGTAAGAGCAAATGAGAGCTATTTTGCTCTCCTACTTTTATCAAGGCATTGCTATAAGGGCCTCTGAAGATCAAATTATGAAATAACCCACCCTGCCCTGGTAATTGTGTTTCTTTCACTCAAGGCTCTCCTAGGAAAATCCATCTACCTCGCTCCCAGTACAATCCGCTCTCAGAGACATCATTGACATTGAGATGTCAGTGGATTTATCTTTGTGTAAACCCTAAGTCTAAAAGCATTAATTGCTAAAAGTGGAATTTAGTTTCAGTTTAGCCTGTGAGAAGTCTGTAGTTGTCCAAGATCCAGGGAAATCACCCTTGATGTGATCTCAAAGATCCAAAGTGATCTTGCCTCTCCCCAGGTTTCAGACCGTATATTCTACTGTGATGTTTCTTTTTTTCCCCCTCTCAAACCATCGTCCAATCAATACAGGGTCTTTTTATGTGTTCTTTCACCTAGAACTCTCTTTGACTGCTCATCACATAGTAAAATCAAGCTTAGTCTTTACATCTCAGCTCACATGTCACTTCTTCATGGAAGACTTCCCAGCCTTCCCGGACTGGGGCAAACCTCCCTACTCCTGGTGCTGAAATTCCTGTGCACCACTCCCCTATAGCATTTACCATTTGTTTCTTATTGGAATCATTCTATCAATGGCCATCTTTTCCTCTCCATTGTAAATAAGAAGTCTGAAAGTATATATGCATTTTTAGCATTGTTTTCTCAGTACTAAATGCAAATCTAAGGGGGTAATATTCCAGACAAAAAGGCAAGCTATTTTAAAAGCCGTAAAGTATTAATAAGTCTGACATGTCCCAGCTAGCAGAAGACAGACAAATAGCAGAAGATGAGATTAGGGAAGAAGATAGGAACAGATCATGTAGAAACACCAAGGTCTAGTTCCAGATTTTCTTCTAAATAAATGAGAAATGTTTGTTTCTCCATTTTTTCTCATTGAAGAGGAATATATATATATATATATATATATATATATATATATAAATTAAATGTGTAAATTAAAATTATATATTTATATATATATATATTTGTTCTGTTTTACTTTTAATTTTTCAAAAATATTATCAGTTTCCTGTATACCTTTCAAGCAGCCTTCCATGATATAAACACCTGTACATTATCAAAATCAAGAAGTTTACATTGATACCACTAAGTAAACTACAGACTGGATTTCGTCAGTTTTACATGCACTGCATGTGTATGTCTGTATCTGTAATACTATGAAATCACATCACATGTGTAGATTTATGTAACTAGCAACACAGGATACAGAACAATTCCATCATCACAAAGGAACTACCTCATGTTACCCTTTTATAGCCCCAATTACCAACCTTATATCTATCACTATAATTTTGTCATTTCTGCAGTGTCATATAAATGGAGTCATATACCATGTCACTTTTGCAATTGGCTATTTTTGCTCAGCATAATGCCCTTGTTTATAGTCATCTTGCAGAGATGAAATGGACACCTGATGCAACATTTGGTTTGAATGTCAACATTTGATTTGGATGCTACACATTCACCAAGAGGGTATGGAAATGTTTATTGCTCACAGAATGAGACTTTTTGGTGAAAGCAGAATATTCTCCCAATCAGGTACAAAAATGTCTTAGAAAAAAGAGCAGGGACAACTATCTTTGGTTTATTATGATCAAGGAGTGGGACTGTGGTGAGGATTACTAGATGCAACCCAGGGCTTTCATTTTTGCATACCCAACTGCATGCTGTCTGGATGCAGAATTATATGATAGTTCCAGTGGCAACACACTCCAGTATTCTTGCCTGGAGAATCCCGTGGTCAGAGGAGCCTGGTAGGCTATAGTCTTTAGGATCACAAAGAGTCAGACATGACTGAGCGATTAAGCACACACACAACCCCAAAAACACAGGTACAACTGGACACCTACTATGTGCCAAGGACTGTCCTTGATGTTGAAGACCAGAGATGATGAAGATTCTATACTTGCTCTTGTGAGCAGACAGATTTGTTTGCTCAAATTTGGGCATTATAAGCAGCTTTGGATGAAAAAAACTAGATATATGTTATAAAATAGTTTTCTCTTGTGCTATGCTATGAGGTTATTGACTGGGTTCTTATCACCTCTACACCTCCCAAAATGCCTGAAACTTAATATATTTTTTATTAAAATAAGCATTTTGTTGGGAAGACAAAGCAAAAATAATGGAAAAACTTGAACAATATTATGAAGGTACAGTAAAACGCAGTAATATAATTCAGAACTGATAACAAATATTGATTTACCTGAATTCCATTTTTTGAAGGCAATATAAGAAATGAAATTCCTGTTTACCTTTTTTTTTTTAACAAACCTTGAAACTTTATGGGAAGGTGGCAAAAAAAAAAGTATACTGAAATCATTCTAGAACATTTAGAAAGAACATATGAACACACAAGGAAAGCAAAGCACATGTGGTGGGAAAGCTAGCAGGTGCAAAATGCTCGCTCTTCAGTATTGTGCAGTAGTTTAATTTATGCTTTGGGAAGCAAGCAACCCTGCATTATGGTTAATAAGGGGAAAGGGTGCAGCTGAGGTTTGGCTACAAGTCATGAGATCCAAAAAGCAACAGGTATTTGTTTTGAATACATTTATGTTATAAAATAGCTATGATATTTGGCTACTGGAACATTTTGAAAAAAAATCTGCTTCTATCATTTATAATCATAACATCTCACTGGACATCAGACAGTCATCCCTTTCTTGCTTCAACTCTTCAGTTAAAATTGATATTTTTTGCCTTGAAATTTCTATGTTGGGACTTATCGGTTTTAAACGTATTGTTAGCTATCCTCTGTAAATTACATTTTTCTTTTAAATCTAAGAAAGAAAAAAAAAAATTCTATTTTAGTTCCTGATAACTGCTAGAAGAGACGACTGGAGTCATTTGGACAGCGTGTTCTGCTCTACTGCCCACTTTAAAATGCCTCCAGTGTCCCTAAATTGTGTTCCTAAATAGCAAATTATCAGTTTTCTCTTCTATAGATTTTAACATACCCCCATCAAGTAATTTTATTACTAACTCCAACCACATGTTTGGGGTCTAATGGCCCTGTCTTATTTCCTGCTAGTTCCCAAATAATCCCCTTGGTTCCGAATTCTAGCTTCTCTGCCTTTAGTCATCTCTCATATCCAACGGGCAAAACTATAATCCAGCCTTTGAGACTGTGGGGCAAGGATTGATAATCATAGTTTTCTTTTTCCATGGCATTCTCCAGGCAAGAATACTGGAGTGAGTTGCCATTCCCTTCTCCAGGGGATCTTCCCAACCCAGGGATCAAGCCCCTGAGTCTCCTGCGGCTCCTGCACTGCAGGTAGAGTCTTGACTGCTGAGCTCAAACATAAATAGATGGCCTGTTATTTCTTCAACAAAAAACAAAGCAAAACCAAAAAATGAGTTTATTCGGAATCAGTGGACAATTGCAATTTGGAGTCTGCAACCACAGCAAGCCACTTGCAAGTCCCTACACAGCAAGGGAAGGAGAACTCTTTTATAGAGAGAAAAGAAAGTTGTGACTGCTATGCTCAGCAAAGAATGTGTGTCTTTTCATTGGCTGTTGGGCTGAACTGTTGCCAGAGAAAAGAAATATTCCTTCTTCCTGGTGGCTCTGGTAATCACTGGAAGTGAGAGCTCCCCCTACTGGTTTTCTGACTCTACATAATTGAAGTTTCTGTTTGTTAATTGTTCACATCCCACATCATTGTACCCCAAAGTCAGCTATCTGATAGCAGATCAGTGGAGCCTTGATGTGAAAACACAAGAGCATCCTGTTGCCTATTATTTACAGTCAAATGTTTGTGGTCCCCAAGGCAGGCTTTTATCAAGTGGGGAGTTGACTTGGAAGCATTAATCATTGATAAGAACTTTCTCATTAATGCTTTGCTTTGCATTTTGTTAGCCAGAACTCATTATTATTTAAAGGTCTCTCTAGATATTCTGATGATTTTTATGAATACAACAAAATGCCAAGATTTTGTCTCCTCTGTCTTAGAGTCATCTCCTTCTTAGAAGCTTGTAGGTATTTCACCCAACCTGTTCTCTTTCTCACTGTCTTCTAATATATTGAGGCCTAAGAGAAAGACACTTCAGCAAAAATGTGGGTTCTGACTGGGTATGGTCAAGAAATTCAGCTGTGTCCATCAGTTTCCTGGGTCAGAAAAACACAAGTCAGACTTGGTGACAGAAAGAGGGCTGGGAAAAATTGGTGAACAAAGACTCACCTGAAACATTTTGGCCAATTGCAATTTTGAGATGCCATTTTTTTTTTTTTTAATCTGAATGTAAAGGATTTAAAGTCTGCAGTTATTCTAAATGTGTTCTGTCGAGTTCCAAAGTACATGAAATGCCAAAAATTCACAATTCATTTTTGATATATCTCATTCTTTCTTTAAAGTTTAGACTTAATTAAAGAAAACTTTGGGTTTATCAGGCTTTCATGGGGTCATGTCCTGAATTCTTCTGATAATCCATTTGCCCAGCTGAAAAAGTAGAGTTGTAACACCTTAATCCTTTCAGAGTTTCTTAAGGTAGAATGTGACAGGCACATTCTACAAGTCTTTGCCCTTAGGTTGTATCTTAATGGCAGTGTCCAGAGTTTGGGCTTTGCCCTAAAGTTTTATCTGAATGGACAAATATTTGAAATGATTGAAAAATTTGATTGTTGTCTTGAAAGCTTGAAATGTTTGGGCTGTATATAGACCCTGTCAATTATATTTGCAAATCTTTTTTTATCTGAACTCATCAAATTCACCTAGTAGCCACCAGCTCACATTTTCAATATTACAACTCAAAACCATTTAGCTGAAGGTTCAAGATAATTAATAACATCCTGTATATTCCAAGTTACCCCAGGTGATAGACATGCCAAATATGTTGCCGCTGCATAACTTGGGTTGCCACATTCTCAGCACCCTCTAACTGTTTTCTCACTGTTCATTACCAGTCCCAGAGACAATATTTTAGACTTCCGTTATGGTAATGTACCACTTTCAATACAAATTTCTGTATCAGTCAGCTAATGCACAATAATATTGCCTAATAAATCTTCCCAAGTATCAGCCGCTTACAACAACCAGTACCTATTCTCATTTTATGAGTCTGTACACTGCCTACGGTTCAGCTTGTGGAGACTGACTTAGCTCCAGGCCCATATATGTTTATTCTGAGGTCCAGATGGAAGGAACAGTAGCTATTCAGAGCTTGTTCTTCTAATAGCAAATCACTGAAGCATAGAAGGACAAACTTCTGAGCAGAGTTAAAACTTCTGCTTCTGTCATATCAATTTAAATTCCGTTGGCCAAAACATATTACATGCCATGCCCAAGGAGTAGTCTCTGCTCACCATGAAGCTGTCACAGAGTTGTGAATGTTATTATTCTTCTATAGAGAAAGAACAAATTCTAGCAATAGCAATGGGAGAAGGAAATGGCAACCCACTCCAGTATTCTTGCCTGGAGAATCCTGTGGACAGAGGAGCCTGGAGGGCTGCTGTCCATAGGGTCGCAGAGTCGGACACGACTGAAGCAACTTAGCATGCATGCATGCATTGGAGAAGGAAATGGCAACCCCCTCCAGTATTCTTGCCTGGAGAATCCCAGGGACAGAGGAGCCTGGTGGGCTGCCGTCTATGGGGTCGCACAGAGTCAGACAAGACTGAAGCAACTTAGCAGCAGCAGGAGCAGGAACAGCAATGTAATCTACCATAGAATCCAACACACTAGGCCAATCAGATAGCTTTTATTGAGATTGAACAGTTACTTTTGATCTAAAGAACTGAAGGACAGTCCTTTCTGCTATATAATTGAATTTGAGGGTAAGGAAAAGCTAGTCTAAAGAAAAAGAGCAGAATGAAGCAGAAACAACCACTGCATAAAGCAAAGTGTGAGAGGCACAGAGGACTCCCTTGATTCTTGACACCCTTCCCTTTCCTGCTTTTAATTCCTTCCTGAGGCTCAGAAGTTTTCTTCTGCTTCTTTAAGACCCTTTCCTTAACCTTAAAATATATTTCAGTTTTATTTTTAAATTAGGTAAATGTGTTTGCTCCTCAACCCCATTTCTGACAGAGTTCCTAAAACACTTGGAATTTCTTAACTGAGGGGATAAACTATCTTTTGTTATGTTAATGTGATGGCTTTTGTAACCTAGCCTTAGGTAACCAAAGAAACAGGGCTGATTGCCAAAGAAGTTAACCATTTAATTAAGGTTTGGAACTTTCAGTCCCACCCCCAACCTCCAGGGAGGGAAAAAGGGCTGGGGGTTGAGTTAAGTTGCCAAAGACCAATAATTTATCAAGCCTGTCTGTGTATCATAGCCTCCTTAAAAACCCTAAAGGCTAGGGTTTTGCAGGCTTCAAGTGAGTGAACACACAGAGATGCAGGGAAATCTGCACACTCAGAGAAAGCATGGAAGCACTGAATCCTTTTCTATGTATCTTGCCCTGGGCATCTCTTCCATCTGGCCATTCCTGAGCTATTTCTTTTTATCATCAATTGGTGATCTTGTAAGAAAAATGTTTCTCTGAGATCTTCAGTTCAGTTCAGTTCAGTCACTCAGTCGTGTCCGACTCTTTGCGACCCCATGAATCGCAGCACGCCAGGCCTCCCTGTCCATCACCAACTCCCGGAGTTCACCCAGACTCACGTCCATCGAGTCAGTGATGCCATCCAGCCATCTCATCCTGTGTCGTCCCCTTCTCCTCCTGCCCCCAATCCCTCCCAGCATCACAGTCTTTTCCAATGAGTCAACTCTTTGCATGAGGTGGCCAAAGTACTGGAGTTTCAGCTTTAGCATCATTCCTTCCAAAGAAATCCCAGGGCTGATCTCCTTCAGAATGGACTGGTTGGATCTCCTTGCAGTCCAAGGGACTCTCAAGACTCTTCTCCAACACCACAGTTCAAAAGCTTCAATTCTTTGGCACTCAGCCTTCTTCACAGTCCAACTCTCACATCCGTACATGACCACAGGAAAAACTATAGCCTTGACTAGACGGACCTTTGTTGGCAAAGTAATGTCTCTGCTTTTGAATATGCTATCTAGGTTGGTCATAACTTTCCTTCCAAGGAGTAAGCATCTTTTAATTTCATGGCTGCAGTCACCATCTGCAGTGATTTTGGAGCCATTCTAAAAAATTAAACAAACCCAAGAGGGGGGTCATTGAAACCTCCAGTCTTTATCTGGTAGGTCAGAAGCACTGGTGATGACCTAGGTTTGGGGTGATGACCTAGCCTCTGAAGTGATTATGGGGGAGGAGTCTAGTAGGGCTGAGCCCTTAACTTGTGAGATCGGATGCAGATTAGTTCAGTCACTCAGTTGTGTCTGACTCTTTACGACCCCATGGACTGCAGCACACTCCCGGAGTTCATTCAAATTCATGTCCATCCAGTCAGTGATGCCATCCAACCATTTCATGCTCTGTCATCCCCTTCTCCTCCCACCTTCAATCTTTCCCAGAATCGGGGTCTTTTCCAATGTGTCAGTTCTTCGCATCAGGTGGCCAGAATACTGGAGTTTCAGCTTCAGCATCAGTCCTTCCAATGAATATTCAGGACTGATTTCCTTTAGGATAGACTGGTTAGAACTCCTTGCTGTCCAAGGGACTCTCAAGAGTCTTCTCCAACACCACAGATAGCAGGGTCAAAACTAAGTTGAATTATAGAACACACGGCTTCTTAGGCGGTGCAGTGGTAAAGAATGTGCCTGCTGATGCAGGAGACACAAAAGACTTGAGTTTGACCCCTGGGCTGGGAAGATCCCCTGGAGGAGGATTGGGCAACCTGCTCCAGAATTCTTACCTGGGAAATTCCATGGACAGAGGAGCCTGGTGGGCTAAAGTCCATGGGGTGGCAAAGAGTCAGACATGACTGAGTGACTGAGCACACACATACCTAGGACACACAGCCGGTGTTGGAGACTTGCTGGGTGGTATACGAAACTAGACCAGATTGATGATTCCTTGAGTCCCTTCTAGCTTAGAAGCTCTAGAAGAGGTTCTTTCGAGGTGTATGGCTATCCTGAAGGATCTGTGCCTTTGTCACACTCACAAGTGTTGGCAGTGTTAGTGGAGACTACCCAAAAGTGAGAGGATGACTCAATATAAGCCTGCACCTCACAAATAAGTCAAAGTGTATATGCCCTTCCAGAAGAGCATGATGATTATCTAGGCATAAGCTATGTACCTTCTTTTAGAGTCCAGAGTAAGCACATTAACTCAAAATTTATTGTGTTTTTATAATGTGAGCAAAAAAAAAAAAAATAAAGGAATGGTAAGCCATAGAATGAACAGGAAGCAAAATCAGTTTATTTTATACACATCATCTTCAAAGACTGAATTATGTGTACAAACAACTTGGGGGTAATTTTTTTTTTTTTTTTCTGGACAATTTATCCAATTGCTGCAACCTACTCTCCACTTCCTCAGAAAACCGGGAAGCACATTAAAGAGTCTTGTTTTGGGGGATATTGTTGGCAGAGATGTCTTAGGAAAGGACAAGCAGAGGGATGCTCCATTTTGCATCTACTTGACATGAATAAGACTTTTTTTCTTACTTAATCAAAGATGCACTGTTGACAGGAATACATGAATTCCAGATTTCTTTACCCACTGCAGAACAAAACCTATAGTCTTTCCTCAGATGGTTGGCCTGCGGAGTTCCTCCAGTGTATATCCAAGTATTAAACTTAGCAACTTGGTGAAGAATATGGTTTGGTACAAGCTTTCTTCCCTCTTGGATTGGCAGTGTTATTTACCTCAAGAAGATTTGAATCATTATACAATATACATAATTTGTTAGTGGTCTGACATGAAACAAATTGCTTAACCTCTCTAAGGCTCATATTTAAGGTAGTGATAATAATGCCTACTTCTTAGAGCTACTGTTTTATAAGAAGATGATACATGCAAAGAGGTCAGCAAAGTGTCTGGCAAAAAGATTTGTTTTTATCTCCTCTGCTATCTTCTCTTATCTTGCTTTCTTGCACTAACATTATATATGGATGGATACACTATGGACGATATACCTTTTTAGGGGAAAATGAAGGCCTTACCTCTTGACATTTTAATATCTATTGATCTTCAGTCTTATCCAGGTATTCACTGGACTAAAACAGTTCTGTCCCTCTCCAGGGCTTTATGGCTTCTGTGCTATGTCTTCATAGAATATTAGAACCAGAAAAAACCTTAGAGTTATTCATTTTCCAGATGAAAGAACAGACGACTGGAAAGATGAGACGGCTTGCTCAAGGTCATTCAGCTGGTAGTGACAAGACTGATGTTATATTCTATTTACCCCGTGTTTCACCTTGTCATCCAAACTAGTGTCTGAAAGTGAAGAACTTACAAATTTCTTTGGTTAGTTTCCTGCTAATTTCAGCGAATTTCAAATTTCAGCAAAAACTACAACAATAAACAACAAAGATAATAATAACAAAATGGTCTATTTTTCCAGCTTCTTCTTGGCTCCAGATGATGTACTTAGATATTAAATCTAAAGTTTTGTAGTCAGGAGACAGAAATACAAATGACTGTGAGTAGATTTCAGAAATCAGTATGAATTAAACACATTCATAGAGCCCACATATCTCTAAACTCCAATTATCTTTGAAGGGTCCACCACAGGATCCAGTAAGAGAATAGAAAGGCCCTCCCCAAACCCCCACAAAACTCAGGACCCAGGAAGACTCAGCAGGCAACCAGCAGTGTGAACCAGAAACAGGCTGCATTAAAGCACATAGCAGTGTACAAAGCTAGACCACCTGCATTGTTGAGACCTAGAGTTTGTTCAAATTGATAGAATAAAAGAGAAAAAGGAAAAAAAATAAAAAATTAAAGCTTCATTTAGCTCCAAGAGAGATAGTTTGTGTTTGCTGTAATGTCCCATGAGAGGCTGTATTCATGAAGTAACTATGCCTGAACATTTACAGCTGTGTACTTGGCAATTCAGATATAGGACCAAAATATACAGTGAGTTGGAGGATGAGCCTGGTGATTGCTAGCACCATATGTGGGAATGATGCTTGTGACTTAGATGTGGAAAATGTATGTTTTCAAACTTGAGACATCTGTAAGTACCATGTTTTGTACCATGCATACAGGTAACAAAGAGAATGGCTCAAGATGCTATATTCACAGGTAGTTTTTACCAGAATCATCCAATCTCAATGATTTGTGAGAGAAATAGGCAGTGAGTGCATTAGAGCTTCAGTCAACAGAGGTCACTAGGATTAAGGAGTTGAAGGAGGGCTTCCCAGGCCCCACAATTCTGACTTGAGCTCTGCACTCCCATTCTGATTATCTTTTATTGGAATCTTTGGGTCCTGACCCTGATAGGTCAACATAGGTTGTTTTGGTAGTATCCTTGTTAAACACTTAAATCCAATCAGGAAGTTTTTTACAAATGGTGACCCTAAGACTGTTTCTGAAATTTCCTCATTGTGCTTTCAAATGATTAGTCTATGTGAAATACTCTTTATCAGCCCAGACTTAGCACACTGATTGTTTATATTCTTCTACTTACATGATTTTCAAGCTCCTGTGTCTTCCTAACAAAGGCCATCAAACATTATTTATTCCTATTTCTACAAATGTCCAAATCTTTTTTTTTTTTTAACCCCAGAAATAACTCTGAAATAGATTTCTTTCCTCCAGATTACTAGTATCACTTCTTTTTTACACTGATACCTGCAAATGCTGGATTCTAAAGTTACCACTGCCAATTTATTCATACCCTTGAGTGATTCAGCTTCTGAATGATTGAGGAATTGTTCCTATTCCTAATAGGGAATCTCTTCACTCTTCTCAGCCAGTCGTTATATCAACATGAATTAGAATATCACAGTTAGCCATATCACAGTTAGTGAGCCATTAACAGGGAACTGCTCTGCTGCTGTTGCTGCTGCTGCTGCTAAGTTGCTTCAGTCGTGTCCGACTCTGTGCGACCCCATAGATGGCAGCCCACCGGGCTCCCCCGTCCCTGGGATTCTCCAGGCAAGAACACTGGAGTGAGTTGCCATTTCCTTCTCCAATGCATGAAAGTGAAAAGTGCAAATGAAGTCGTTCGGTTGTGTCCAGCGGTTGTGTCCAGCTCTTCACAACCCAATGGACTGAAGCCCACCAGGCTCCCCCATCCATGGGATTTTCCAGGCAAGAGTACTGGAGTGGAGTGCCATTGCCTTCTCTGGAACTGCTCTGAGAGCCTCTTAATTTTTTCAAGATACAGTCAATTGTTGTTATCCTTAACTAGTAAGTAGTATTATCATCAGTTTTTACTGTTAAATATTTAACAATCAGCTCTCCAGGTAAACAGTCCTGATTTCTACTATTTACTGATTTCCATGGTGTAAATAGTCCCACCATGTCTGACTCAAAGCTGCATATTTGAGATGACTGAACACAGAATTGGGAAGAGAAGCTCACAATCAGCTCTTTTGAGCCCATATGAGGTGGTTCCAACAACACCAGTGAATAAGCATTATTTAACAATGCACTTTTTTCTCTAACCAAATAAAGGTTTCATTATTTTTCAATGGGTTTACAGTTTGAATGAGGAAAAAGAGCATATGCACACAAAACATGCATATACTCATATATATTGTAATAAGGTGTAAAGCATAGGGGGATTTTTTTCAGAGTTCACAGCGGAAAGGTAATTATCAGTATGGATATTTTAGTATATGGAAAGTGCTGTGCATGTTATCATGTTTAATAAGAAAAACAGAAGTCTATTACAAGGTATTTGCACATGCTTAAAATATTGCTTTGATGAGTTAAAAAGGCAGCAATTAAATTTCCGTGTTGAGAACACTTTTTTATTCAGTTCAAGTATTTTGAACAGCCACCCACAGGTCTCTGAATTTGGATGGTTACTCTCTGTTCATTCTCCAGGATGTAATGTACAAAGTGATGTATTCAACAGAAATCCATATAACATACTCTACCAGGTACTGCACAAAGAACTACTGGTGAAAGAGAGTGAAACAGACAAGTAGGAGGAACAATGATATTGATATGGTTGCATATTTATCTATGCAGTGGTGTGATCATATCTGCTGTGAAAGGAATGTGCAGGGTGTTATGAGAACTCATGGCAGGAAATTGATGTAGAACGGAAGTAGAAGTTCTCTGAAGATGTGATAATTAAACAGTAACAGAAAATTTGGATGGAATTTAATTAGAGAAAGAGAAGAGTATTGGAAGGTACAGTAAAAGCCAAGGGAACTGTAGCACATATAAATCTCCAAGGCACTGAGGGGTGACACATTTTAGAAAGTTGACCGTTGTGGACAGAATGCCAGAGAAGGGACGATGGCCAGAGATGAAGCTGGAGAGACAAGGAAAAGCCAGATCAGGAAGTGTCTGGGGGACAGTACGGTAGAATTTGAATTTTATTCCAAGAAGTAAGATAGTCATTGGGATTGGGGTTGGAGGAAAAGTAAATGGGAGAGTGATATGATGAGAGGTCCCCTGAGGATCTCAAAAATATGGCATTAAACATACATAACATGAAGCAGGTCTTGATTCCATTTAGTGCATTTCTGCTTTGGGGGTGATATAAAGAAATACTTCTTTGAGCATCACTCCTATCTCTGGGCATGTTTTTACCAAAAAAAAGCCCAAATGCTAAGAATATCATCAGATGGTTTTATCTTTGTCGTGTCCATCTGGACAGGACTCTCTAGACTATCCTGACAGATGGGTGGGGGAGATCTGATGCTTTTTGTCTCTGGGAACAATAGAGACTTTCTGAGTGCTACCTGTCAGCCTCTTATTAGTTGCAGAAATCCAGTACTTTGAGAATGCGGAGTTCCAAAACTGATGGAGAGGAAGATGTTTTGGGGGTGGGGAATGGGAGGGGAGTGGTTGTCTGTGGACAAAAACAGCAGATTTGTTTCAGTTTTAGAATCTGGAGGAGAGTTCGGTTAGCTCCTCACCAAGATTTCCCAATCCCTCTAGCACAAATGCTCAAGGTTCTGTTGTGAGTGTTAACCTGGATAGAAGTGGATTTTTAAGTGGTTAAATATCAATTTGAAGTTAACAACCTGAGACTTGACCAGATCCATAGAAATTACCTAAATCAGCAGCTTGAGGTTCATTTCACACAGAGAAGGAGAGGAATTAGACAGGAGATTTGCTATTGATTCTCAGCTGCTGCTGCCTCCTCAGCTCCATTGATGGGTACTGGGGACATGTTTTATTTTTGTCTACTCTGAACTCATCCTTTCTTGCAACGTGTCCTGGTACTACCAGTTTCCTTTCTGCCTCCTCCTATCAAAACAAACAAAACAAAAAAATGTCCTTGCTTCACTAGATGCCGCTTCTGCTTTGTTTCTTGACTTTCAAATTTTTTATTCTTACTGATTTTTTTAAGGTGGTAAGATTGAGTAAAGGGAAATGTCTCCAGAATTCAACACAAGAATATCATATTGTGAACTCCCTAACAGTCAGCTCCATTATATGATAGAATAAAATCCCAGGAGATATAGTAAGAGGGCAGTCATCTGCATTACTTAAAACTCAACTGGACAAAGAGTCATGGAAAATGTGCTACCAGGACTGTCAGAGCTTCAGCCAAATGAGAATGAAGAAAGTGAACATAAAAGATTTAGCTTCTATCCTCATTTCAGTTTTTCTCTAGGCTGAATTCTGAAGCCCCTGCTAAAATCAGCTCTATGTGTGCTTATTTGCTCAGTCATATCTGACTCTCTGCCATCCCATGGTCTGTAGACTGCCAAGCCTCTCTACTCATGGGATTCTCCAGGCAAGAATACTACAGTGGTTGCTATTTGCTTCTCCATGTTATCTTCCCAACCCAGGGATCAAACCAGGATCCCTTGCATTGCAGATGGATTCTTTACTGTCTGAGCTACCAGGGAAGCCCAAAATCAGCTATTATCTATAAACAAAAAATTTCTTGTTTCACTGCTGCCACATTCCTTATACTAGGGGAAAAAGCAATTCTTCCTTCAGTGATCAAGAAGCAGCATAGATGCTCAGTTAAAAAATTTCAGATCCAAGTTCTAATTCTGGGCCTGTTCCCAATTCTGTAGCAATCCTATGGAAATGATATGCGAAAGGTCAGTATGTAACACTTCTACAAATGTACCTAATTATATTATACATCTCTTCCTGCAAATTTTATCCACAAATCAGTAATGCTTTCATTCCACAAAACAAACAAACAAACAAACAATTTTCTGATTACAAGGCATTATAGCAATTACTCTGAGTCTATTTATGTATTTCTTTCTTTGTTTTTTTAATATATATCAGCTGAAAGTCTGGCTCCAGACCAAAATCCTATGTGACCTTTCAGCCTGGTCATTGGCAATTCCAGAGCTTTGCTTGGCAGGCCTTGGGGGAAGGGAAGGTAGCTGTCCTCCCCATGCAGACTTCGTGCACTGCCAGGGCATTTTCTTCAAGGACTGGAGCAAGCTGTAGTCAAGGACTCAGGCTCAGGAACTTGTATTCAGAGGTTTCCATGTTGAAAGCCTCTGCTGAGGCACTTCCCAGGAGATTTTGCCAACACCTCCTCATCAGAGGTCTTGGCTTAAGTACTTTTCCTCACTCCGAATGAGTTCATCTTTATGCCTACCTCTTCCTTCCCTTTGATCCTAGGTCTTGTAAAAAGGCGGGGAGCCTTTTCTGCAGAGCTCCTCCGTAGTGAGACGGTTCCTGCCTCTTTGCTACATGTTATCTGAGCCAACTCAGGGCCCATTCTGTGGGGAAGATGAAACATTGTGGAGCTGATACTTTTTTTTTTTTTTAATCTCTTGCCTTTACTGTCTCAGAAGGGAAGAAAGGCTTGATCACTAACTTCCGATTTGACCTACTGCCTCCTCATCCAACAGCTCAAAACCAGCATTACATGACAGTACAGAAAACTTTGTGACCCCAGTTATGTGAGCTACATGCATCAATGTGTTGAGGTAAATCAGTGTCCCTGTTGCCTAACAGTCTAGGTCCAAGGAAAGGTGAGGTGGCTTTCTATGACAATGGTCAAAGTATGGTAAATAGAGCCCTCATCCCTCCAAAAAATTTCAATTAAAAAAACACTATATTTTGATAAGCCAAAGTACCATATGCATAGCTCTCATAGTTTATGAAACTCTGTGGAAGACAAAATAATGTTCCCCCAGAGATGTCCACATCCTAATCCTGGGTCCTGTTATGTTATTTTGTGTGTGTGTATGTGTGTGCTCACATGCTTGGTCAGTTCAGTTCATTCACTCAGTCGTGACCTCATGGACTATAGCATGCCAGGCTTCCCTGTCCATCATCAGCTCCCAAAGCTTACTCAAATTCACGTCCATCAAGTCGGTGATGCCATCCAACCATCTCATCCTCTGGCATTACCTTCTCCTCCTGCCTTCAATGTTTCCCAGCATCAGGATCTTTTCCATTGAGTCAGTTCTTCACATCAGGTGGCCAGAGTATTGGAGTTTCAGCTTCAGCGTCAGTCCTTCCAATGTATAGTCAGGACTGATTTCCCTTAGGCTGGACTGGTTGGATCTCTTTGCAGTCCAAGGGACTCAAGAGTCTTCTCCAACACCACAGTTCAAAAGCATCAATTCTTTGGTGCTCAGCTTCCTTTATAGTCCAACTCTCACATCCATACATGATTACTGGAAAAATGATGGCTTATTAGATGGACGTTTGTTGGCAAAGTAATGTCTCTGCTTTTTAATATACTGTCTAGGGTAGTCATAGCTTTACTTCCAAGGAGCAAGCATCTTTTAATTTCATGGCTGCAGTCACCATCTGCAGTGATTTTGGAGCCCAAGAAAATAAAATCTGTCCCTGTTTCCATAGTTTCCCCATCTATTTGCCATGAAGTGATGGGACCAGATGCCATGATCTTCATTTTTTGAATGTTGAGTTTTAAGCCAGCCTTTTTCACTTTCCTCTTTCACCTTCATCAAGAGGCTCTTTATTTCCTCTTCGCTTTCTGCCATAAAGTTAGTGTCATCTGCATATCTGAGGTTACTGATATTTCTCTCTGCAATCTTGATTCCAACTTGTGATTCATCCAGTCTGGAATTTCACATGATGTACTCTGCATAGAAGTTAAATAAGCAGGGTGACAATATACAATCTTGACGTACTCCTTTCCAAATTTGCAACAAATCCATTGTTCCATCTCCAGTTCTAACTTGTTTCTTGACCTGAATACAGATTTCTTGGGAGGCAGGTAAGGTGGTCTGGTATTCCCATCTTTAAGAATTCTCCACAGTTTGTCATGATCCACATACTCAAAGGTTTTAAGTCAATGAAGCAGAAGTAGATGTTTTTCTGGTATTCTCTTGCTTTTTCGGTGATCTAACAGATGTTGGCAATTTTATCTCTGGTTCCTCTACCTGTTCTAAATCCAGCTTGAACATCAGGATGTTCTCAGTTCACGTACTATTGAAGACTAGCTTGAAGACATTTCAGCATTACTTTGCTAGCATGTGAGATGAGTGCAATGTTGCAGTAGTTTGAATGACAGAGGATCAAATGGCTGGATGGCATCACCAACTTGATGGTCATGTGTTTGAGTAAGCTTCAGGAGTTGATGATGGACAGGGAAGCCTGGCATGCTGCAGTCCATGGGGTCGCAAAGAATCGGCTACTGAGCTGAACTGAACTTGAACATTCTTTGGCATTGCCTTTCTTTGGGATAGGAATGAAAACTGACCTTTTCCAGTCCTTTGGCCACTGCTCAGTTTTCCAAATTTGCTGGCATATTTAGTGCAGCTTTTTCACCACATCATCTTTTAGGATTTGAAATAGCTCAGCTGGAATTCCATCACCTCCACTAGCTTTGTTCATAGTGATGCTTTCTAAGGCCCACCTGACTTCACACACCAGGATGTCTGGCTCTAGGTGAGTGATCACACCATCGTGGTTAACTGGGTCATTGAGATCTTTTTTGTATAGTTCTGTGTATTCTTGCCACCTCTTCTTAATATCTTCTGCTTCTGTTAGGTCCATACTATTTCTGTCCTTTATTGTGCCCATTTTGCATGAAATGTTCCCTTGGTATCTCTAATTTTCTTGAAGAGATCTCTAGTCTTTCCCATTCTGTTGTTTTCCTCTATTTCTCTGCATTGATCACTGAGGAAGCCTTTTTATCATTCCTTGCTATTTGGAACTCTGCATTCAAATGGGTGTATCTTTCCTTATTTCCTTTGCCTTTAGCTACTCTTCTTTTCTCATCTATTAGTAAGGTCTCCTCAGACAGCCTTTTTGCATTTTTTTCCCCTCCTTGGGGCTGGTCTTGATCACTGCCTCCTGTACAATGTTGTAAACTTCTGTCCATAGTTTTTCAGGCATTCTATCTATCAGATCTAATCTCTTGAATCTATTTTGTCACTTCCACTGTATAATCATAAGGGATTTTATTTCAGTCATACATGAATTGTTTAGTGGTTTTTGCTCTTTCTTCAGTTTAAGTCTGAATTTGGCAATAAGGAGTTCACTTTCACTTTTCACTTTCATGCATTGGAGAAGGAAATGGCAACCCACTCCAATATTCTTGCCTGGAGAATCCCAGGGACAGAGGAGCCTAGTGGGCTGCCGTCTATGGGGTCGCACAGAGTCAGACATGACTGAAGTGACTTAGCAGCAGCAGCAGCAGATCTGAGCCACAGTCAGCTCCTGGTCTTGTTTTTGTTAGCCGTAAGGCGATGGCACCCCACTCCAGTACTCTCGCCTGGAAAATCCCATGGACGGAGGAGCCCTGTAGGCTGCAGTCCATGGGATCGCTCAGAGTCGGACAGGACTGAGCGACTTCACTTTCACTTTTCACCTTCATGCATTGGAGAAGGCAATGGCAACCCACTCTAGTGTTCTTGCCTGGAGAATCCCAGGGACAGGGGAGCCTGGTGGGCTGCCATCTATGGGGTCGCACAGAATCCGACACAACTGAAGTGACTTAGCAGCAGTAGCAGTAGCACAGAGCTTCTCCATCTTCAGTTGCAAAGAATATAATCAGTCTGACTTCAGTATTGACCACGTGGTGATGTCCATGTGTAGAGTCATCTCTTGTGTTGTTGAATGAGGGTGTTTGCTATGACCAGTGTGTTGTCTTGGCAAAACTCTGTTAGACTTTGCCCTGCTTCATTTTGTATTCCAAGGCCAAATTTGCCTGTTACTCCAGGTATCTCTCGATTTCCTACTTTTTCATTCCAGTCCCCTATGATGAAAAGGAACTCTTTTGGGGGTGTTAGTTCTAGAAGGTCTTGTAGGTCTTCATAGAGCCATTCAACTTCAGCTTCTTCAGCATTACTGGTCGGGGCATAGACTACTATGATATTGAATGGTTTGCCTTGGAAACCAACGGAGATCATTCTGTCATTTTTGAGATTGCATCCAAGTACTGCATTTTGGACTCTTTTGTGGACTGTGAGGGCTACTCCACTTCTCTAAGGGATTCTTGCCTACAGCAACAATGGTAAACTAATACAGGCTCTTTCATAAGCATCCTTTCACTTAAATAGCAAAACAGCTTCTTGAAGTAGACATTATTATTATTATCTCTACCTGAAGAATTATATCCTATTTTTAAGCTTTAGGTTGTCTATCTGGGGGAAATAATTTGCTCAATCTTGCACAGCTGGTAAGAGAGCTGAAACTCAAACATAGATCAATAAATCAAATCCCTATTTTTTTTCTGTGATATTTTCCGCCCTTCCCAAGTTTCTTTGGGACCTCAGAAATATTTATATGTGTTTTATTGCTAATTCTCACTGCTTCTTACCTTAATGCTCTGTATATGCCTGGCCAAACAACCACAAACATAAATACAATGTTTTAACCAGTACCCCAGAAGAAATTAGTGCTTGTCTACTTGCAAACAGCTTTAATGCACAAGATAAGTGAAGTGAAAGTCTCTCAGTTGTGTCCAACTCTTTGCGACCTCATGGACTGATAGTCCATGGAATTCTCCAGGCCAGAATATTGGAGTGGGTAGCTGTTCCCTTCTCTAAGGGATCTTCCCAACTCAGGGATTGAACCCAGGTCTCCCATATTGCAGGTGGATTCTTTACTAGCTGAGCCATAAGGGAAGTCCTATTCTCCAATACATTGATGAAATAAACAGTTCATATACACAAATCTTCAACTACAATTGTTTTTAATAGATAGTAGCTCTGATGTCATGTCTTTACTTCTTATTGCTAGACTCTACCACCTAATTTGCAAGAGAAACATTTCCCAGGACTGACTGGAAAAGAGGAACACTAAAGATACTGTAGTTGCAACTATCCAAAGGGTGACACAGAAATGCCTTTAGTATTAAAGCAATATCCAGAAGTAGATAATAACTTTGAATTCCAGCCCATTGAAATAGACCTCATTTACAAAGTAACTTCATAATATCCAAAACAAAGACACACACTGAGACACAGATAAATCCAGACAGACAGACAGAGAGAGATCTCATAGTTTTCTGCTTGAGACATAAAATGTCTCTTTGACTCTTTTCTCTCTCTCTCTCTCTCTCTTTTTTCTCCCCCTAGGCTTAAAATTCTAATTTGCCCAAGCCTGAGGTCTCAGGCAAATTGGGCTCTGTATTTCAAGGATGTGACAAAGGTTGCATGCTGTACTAAATCATTTTAGGATATCTCTCATGAAAATTCTTTTGGATTTTATGCAACTGGGATTAAGAAGTTAACTTTGTACCTGATTGTCATCATGATCAGTTTGAAGGACTCTCTGTCCCTGGCTCCCTGACCAAATCAGGTTCTACTACTATGAGGTCACACCACTTAAGGGCTTTCCCACATGCTCTGAGAAAGCACATGTGTGGGTAGGAACAACTTATGACTGATTCAAGTCAATGGAAGGTCCAAGCAAGGTCTATCATCCCACTGTCATAAGCAAGAGCATGCTGTCTCCTACAGTTAACTGGTTCCTTCTACCAACCATAGATGACCATCAAAAACCTCACAGCCCTGCCCGAGAGGATGACAAGTGTAAAAATAGCACACTGGTGGACATGGAATGAATACTCTGAATAGCATGAACACTGCTTAGGAAGAGAGCATGCCTCAGTAAAAAGGTAAATCAGACCTCCACTCAGTCATTATTCAATGATGAACTGCTCTACATTCATTCTTCATGTCTCCCCAGCAGAAGGGTTCTGCTTTGATCACCTGCCCATGTAGCTTTGTGTCTCTAATCTACTGTATATCTCTTTTTCCACTTAGCAATTTCTGTATTACTGGTCCAGTCTTTTTATTTTTAACACAGATTCATCTCAGAAAAGAAAAAAAAAAATTCTCAATTTTTGTCTTTGGTTCCCTGAGAAAAGGTTGCTGTGATAGGAATAATAAAAACATTAATTCATGTTCTCACTTAATTAAGACATCGAGCCCAGCAGGCATGTATGGATATTCACTTTTTTTTCAGATGAAAAAAATTGAGCTTAAAGAAGTTAAGTATATTTCTGAAGATTATATGCACACAGACCTGAGTCTGATTCATAAGCAAATACTTTCTGCTGCTGCTGGGCAGGGTGGGAAGGCAAGACTGTTTTTCACAGTTGGTGAGTTCTTTGAGCCATATGTGTCCAAGCCCTTCCCATTTCATAACCACTACTATGATGAATGAGGACTGGGCTCAGGGAAAGTGAATGGAGATCCATGGTTAAAATGAGAAGGAGCCCAATGAAAAGGCCAGGCAGACTGCTAAACTGAGTTATCAATCTAAATGGTTTAGACAGAATTTGGAGTCAAAGCTAATAATATAAAAATTATCCCAAAGAGATAAAAGGTGAAGCAGAACAGGCAGAAGTTTAGAGGTAGAGCCTGGATTCATTCCCCAAGCTGATTGGCACCAAGATGACATGTAATTATAATGAAACAATGTCTCTCTAAGAAGATAGATTAAAATAGATAAAATATAATAAACAAGAAAATAAACTAAGGCTGACCTGTACTCCATATGGACGGTGTAGTTTGGTGACTTGCGGGAGAATTGAGATAATACAGAGAAATATTTTTTTTAATATTTTTTCAAAGATATCAGGAAAAAATGAAGTTTAAATAGTCTGTTTAACTCATAATTTTATATTTTCAACGAGGCTAAGTTTGGGGAGACAGAGACAGAGAAAGAAAGAATTTGAAAATAATGTCAGGAAGTACTGCTAAGTAAATGTGTGATAAAATTATAGCAATTTGGATAAGGCAAAAGTTATTAAGCTCTTATGAGAATACTCTCTGGAAAGAGGAAAATCCTTTATAAATCAATATAACTGCAACAATTCCAACTAAAACAGATGACTATACATTTAATTAAGCAGTACTTCTTGTGATTTCTCTTACAATCTCACCAATGTGCTGGTTCCTTTAATGTTTGACCACACAGGGGAAGATAACATACCTACTATCCATTGTCATGAAATAAATAGTCTCTTGTGAAGGCAAAATAAAGTCCATAGAAAATTTGGCAAAAAAAAAAAAAAATTGAGTGTGAATCTTTGAGGCTCAGATGGTAAATCAGACACAAGAAGAAAAAAGCATGGAAAAAACCAGAGAGGTTTCATGGAATAGAGGAAATATAGTCTGCCCCTTGAAAGATATGTTGAATTTGCCTAAGTGTGGAGGAAAGAACAGTATAGGAGAATAAACAGTGTTATTTAAGATGAAATTAGTAGGTTGCATTTTTTTAGAGATGTACAAATGAGGTGGGTAGTAAGTAGGCATTAAAGAGGTAAGCTGATATTGGGAAAGTAATCTAACCAAAATTAATGTGCCCAAGTAATTCAACCAACATAAAGGTTGTGCTCATTTCACATGCTAGCAAGGTAATGTTCAAAGTCCTCCAAGCTAGGCTTCCATAGTATGTGAATGGAGAACTTCCAGATGTACAAGCTGGGTTTAGAAAAGGCAGAGGAACCAGACATCAAATTGCCAACATCTGTTGGATCACAGAAAAAGCAAGAGATTTCCAGAAACAAACAAACAAATGAAAAAAAAAAATCTGCTTCATTGACTACACTAAAGCTTCTGACTATGTGGATCACAGCAAAATGTGGAAAATTCTTAAAGGGATGGGAATACCAGACCACGCTACCTGCCTCCTGAGTAGCCTGTATGCAGGTCAAGAAGCAACAATTGGAACTTGACATGAAACAATAGACTAGTTCAAACTGGAAAAGGAGTATGTCAAGGCTGTATACTGTCACCCTGCTTATTTAAATTCTCTGCAGAGTACATCATGTGAAATGCCAGCTGGATGACTCACAAGCTGGAATCAAGATTGCTGGGAGAAATATCAACAACATCAGATATACAGATGATGCCTCTCTAATGACAGAAAGTGAAGAGGAACTAAAGACCTTTTGATGAAAGTGAAAGAAGAGCGTGAAAGAGATAGCTTAAAACTCAGCTTTCAGTAAACTCAGATTATGACATCTGGTCCCATCACTTTATGGCAAATTTATGGGGATAAAGTGGAAACAGTGGCATATTTTATCTTCTTGAGCTCCACAATCACTGCTGATGGTGACTGCAGCCATGAAATTAGAAGACACTTGCCCCTTGGAAGCAAAGCTTTGACAAAGGATGTATTAAAAAGCAGAGACATCACTTTGCTGACAAAGGTCTGTCTAGTCAAAGCTCTGGTTTTTCCAGTAGTCATGTATGGATGTGAGAGTTGAGCCATAAAGAAAGCTGATCACTGAAGAATTGATGCTTTCGAATTGCGGTGTTGGAGAAGATTCATGAGAGTCCCTGGACAGCAAGGGGATCAAATCCGTCAATCCTAAAGCAAATCAACCCTGAATATTCATGGAAAGACTGATGCTGAAACTAAAGCTTTAATACTTTGGCCACCTGATATGAAGAGCTGACTCATTGGAAAAGACCCTGATGCTGGGAAAGGTTGAGGGCCGGAGGAAAAGGGGGCAACAGAGGATGAAATTATTGGATAGCATCACCGACTCATTGGACATGAATTTGAGCAACTCCAGGAGATAATGAAGGGCAGGAAAACCTGGCATGCCGTAGTGCATGGGGTCACAAAGAGTTGGACACAACTTAGTGAATGAACACACACACACAAAGGTTTGGGATTAGTGTCAGCTGAGAGAGTCTCTGGATTTATAGTGACAGATTTTTCGCCTCACCAACTTTCCACTTCATGAATAGCTGGGCTCAAAGACTCACCTCTTTAAAACAGTCACTCTGACTGCAAAGTCTATGATGATGGAGATGAAAGTACTCATAAGGCCGCTGAGACATGGTATCAGATCAGATCAGATCAGTCGCTCAGTCATGTCTGACTCTTTGCGACCCCATGAATTGCAGCACGCCAGGCCTCCCTGTCCATCTCCAACTCCCGGAGTTCACCCAGACTCACGTCCATCGAGTCAGTGATGCCATCCAGCCATCTCATCCTCTGTCGTCCCCTTCTCCTCCTGCCCCCAATCCCTCCCAGCATCACAGTCTTTTCCAATGAGTCAACTCTTTGCATGAGGTGGCCAAAGTACTGGAGTTTCAGCTTTAGCATCATTCCTTCCAAAGAAATCCCAGGGCTGATCTCCTTCAGAATGGACTGGTTGGATCTCCCTGCAGTCCAAAGGACTCTCAAGAGTCTTCTCCAACACCACAGTTCAAAAGCATATAGCATATGCTATACGTCAGGCACTGTACTAGAAAGCCTGAGGATATTGAAATGTCTGTTCCATTTAAGGCAATTTTCTGTCTTAAAACCAAACCAAAACAAACAAAAAAGCAAACTCACCATCTGGGAGGGAAAGCAGACAAATAAATGTCTGATTATAATGTATTATGAAAATGGTAAGGGGACAATTAAGGACATTTCAAGCTATCATATGCAAGAATTAACCAAATAACCATGGTCAGGAAAAAAACAGACAGTTAAGGATGTTTGAGTAGTAACTGGAAAGACAAGTAGACATGAACAAAGTCAATTAAGTGGAGAAAGGTACAAAAAGAAAGAGGGAAGACAGTATGTAAAAACAAAAATAAGAAGGAGCAATGTTCAGAGAATAGTAAATGTTTCAGTATACTGATATATAGGCTCCATTGAAATAGAAATTAAAGAATGAAGTAATCAAGAGAGCAGAGATATGGCTTATCAAAACATGAATTAGATTAACCTTCCTATAGAAAAGAACTATATATACACATTAACACAAACACATACACAAATATATACATGTATGATATATACAGTTAGGTGTTCGTATTGATGAGCACCAACTAAAGAAGCACCGGAGGGGGCATGGTACTTGAAATAAGGGTAATACACAACATGAAGGGCACGCTGATCTTGAGTTTTTCTGGGGACATTTTCTGGTTGGCAGTGCAGGGAATAGAGCCCCAAGCACTAAATGTCAGTTTAGCGAACTGAAGAGTCTAAAGAGTCAGAGACCAAACCTCAGGCCAGCAATAGCGAAAATGTGAGTGACATTTTGGAGCAGAGGGAATCACAGAGAAACAAGTCTAAAAATCTGCATACAAATATCCTCAAGTCATTGAATAACTTCCAAATCCTTCACACAACAGGAAAACTCCATGAAAGCCAGCACAAAAGCTTAGTAAATGAAAGAAGAGCACAGATTTCTGGTGTCACTCAGAGCCGGGGTGATGAGGGGCACAGTTCAAACACTGTCAAGAGGGCCCTTAGTAAACACCTGGGGATTTGTGCTGAGATCCCAGAAGGACTTGGCATTAGAAATGAGAACGATTCCTAGGATTAAACACAAAACTAACAGAGATCAATAAAGCTGAAAACTGTCCTTTAAAGGACAAAGGTCATTTACTGCAACACTACCTTTGTGACAAGAGAAAATGTGTCTTCGCAGAAAGAAAACATCATCAACGTTTCCTTTTTTTTTTTCATTCATAAATCCAGGATCCAATCAATAAATTACGATACATACATGGCAAAAATAAACACTGCTGCTGCTGCTGCTGCTGCTAAGTCGCTTCAGTCATGTCCGACTCTGTGCGACCCCATGGACTGCAGCCTACAAGGCTTCTCCGTCCCTGGGATTCTCCAGGCAAGAACACTGGAGTGGGTTTCCATTTCCTTCTCCAATGCATGAAAGTGGAAAGTGAAAGTGAAGTCGCTCAGTCGTGTCTGACTCTTAGCGACCCCATGGACTGCAGCCTACCAGGCTCCTCCATCCATGGGATTTTCCGGGCAACAGTACTGGAGTGGGATGCCATTGCCTTCTCCCAAAATAAACACTAAGTGACATCAAATCAGTAGAAAACAGGAATAAAAGATTTAAGAAAAGAAATCAGGACTTTCAGAAAAGAACTTTAAAATAGTTACACTCAATACATTAAAAAAAAAAAAGGAAGGAGAAAATTGTGAACAAAAAATTCAAAACATGAAAATATATCAAGCTAAAAATTATAGAAATTGTCTATAAAATATACCCAAAGCTTAAAAATAATTATCCCAGATATAAATATGGAACTACCCCCCCTCCCAAAAAAAAGAAAAAGAAGCACACAAGAAAGGTACAAATGAGGATGTCACAGGTTAGTTTTTTAGGATGTATACGGAAAGTTCACTGTGTTGTGTGCTCCCCGACACTTTTGGAGAGTAAAAGAAGCACTATTTTATACAGAGTGAAGTAAGCCAGAAAGAAAAACACCAATACAGTATACTAACGCATATATATGGAATTTAGAAAGATGGTAACAATAACCCTGTATGCGAGACAACAAAAGAAACACAGATGTATAGAACAGTCTTTTGGACTCTGTGGGAGAGGGAGGGGGGGATGATTTGGAAGAATGGCATTGAAACATGTATAATATCATATAAGAAACGAATCGCCAGTCCAGGTTCGATGCAGGATACAGGATGCTTGGGGCTGGTGCACTGGGATAACCCAGAGGAATGGTACCGGGAGGGAGGTGGGAGGGGGGTTCAGGATGGGGAACACGTGTACACCCGTGGCAGATTCATGTTGATGTACGGAAAGACCAATATAATATTGTAAAGTAATTAGCCTCTAATTAAAATAAATAAATTTAAATTAAAAAAAAAAAAAAGCACTATTGGGTAGAGGGATTTGGCTTCCAAACAGTAAAAACAAAGTTCTCAGTTAATGCTCTGTGGCCTTCCACTCTCTTGTGCTCCCTTCAGTAGATGAAGTCTGCCCCAGGAAGTGGGCTGATGGGGGGAAGTGATCTTGGACAAGATAGTTCTTTTCAACCAAGAACAAATGGTATTGAAATGGAGTAGAGTGCTACGGCCCTTTCCCCTCATGTCCTCTGTCTGTCTTTTGTCTGTAGAAAAACTTTAGCCAAAGAGTCAGTTTAATCAGAGAAGTGAGAAAATGCAGAAACAAAGGAGAGCAAATAGGACAAAATAAAAAGAGTTATTAAGCAAAGTCAAGGACCTTAAATTCCTCCTCAAGGGCTATAGATAGTATTCTGACCCATATACATTGAGCTGCAATGTATATACTAAAATGCCCACCTGATGGAAGAAGTTTGACCACATGATGCTCAGGCTATCTGACATAAGCTGCTACCATTCCAGGAATTGGCCTAAAGAAAATGAGAATGAACCAATCTTGGACATGAAGATTAACTGTACTTAAGACGATCAAGATGACACTGATCAGACCACCGCATAACCAACTTCAAGATGACTGTCAGAACCAATGGTGTTTCTCCATGTAACCCCCTCCTTCCACCTAAATAGCCCCTCCCCTTGGAAACTCCCCTTTAACTCTTCAAAATTTCCTGCCTGCCAGTTGTCAGAAGAGGGGATGGGAGGACATGGAGCTGGCCTCTGGACATGAGTCCACCATCGCTCCTAGTGGCCAACCTCAGAATAAAGCAAGCGTTCCTTTCCACCATCCTTGCCTCTTTACTGGCTTTTGAGCAGCAAGCAACAGGAACCCCAGTTTAACTAACAATATGGAGAGAAACCAAGCTGTGTGCTGTTGGCTATTAACACTAGAGCTATTGAGTGAATGAATGTTTCAGTCCTGAAGAGGTTAGATCTGGGCAGTGCAATGCCATGTCTAGTACAGTTTTACCTCTTAGGTACTTGAATCTACAGAAATAACCTGAAGGTGTTGAGGGTTCAGACCAGACCATCTCAATAAAATGAATATTGCAGTAAAGTGACTGGCATGAACTTGTTGGTTTGCCAGTGCATAGAAAGTTATGTTTATATGGTGTGTGAAATAGCATTATGTCTAAAAAAACAATGTACATATCTAATTTTAAAAATACGCCATTTATAAAAAAAAAATGCTAATCCTCATCTGAGCCTTCAGGGAGTCATAATCTTCTTAAAATAGTAACATCAAAGATCAGTGATCATGAATCACCATAAAATGAAAAAGCTCGGAATATTGCGAGAATTACCAAAATGTGACACAGAGGTACGAAGTGAGCAAATGCTAATACAAAAATGGTACCAGTAGGCTTGCTTTAGGAAGGGTTGCCACAAAACACAAAAACACTATCTTTGAAGTACAGTAAAGTAAAGCACCCTGGAGAAAGAAAGGGCTACCCACTCCAATATTTTTGCCTTGGAAATCCCATGGACAGAGGAGCCTTGCAGGCTACAGTCCAGGGGTCGCACATGGCCAAGAGTCAGACAACAACTGAGCGACTTTACACACACACAAACACAAAGTGAAGCACCATAAAATGAAGCATGTCTGTAGTTGGATCTTAAAAGTTCGTGGAGCAACTTCTTCAGGATTCTGGTAGACTTTTTTTCCCCCCTGGATGAATTGTATAAGGAGAATATTTATGGTATTAGAGTTTAACTATTCAGCTGCATTCTAGGCCAAAACTTCCTATCTTCATCTACCATTGATTCTAGATCCCTCCCTCCTGGTACAAGTGAATTACCTGGTGGGGTGACAATTCCTCATTCCTGGCTGAGTCAGCAAGGCTTTTGTCTTTGAATCAGGATGCTATGTTTATTTATTTACCATCGTAGCCAGTCAGCAGATTCCTGAATGGATCATTTAGATGTCAAACATGTTTCCCTACCCGGTTTTACAATAGTAGTCTGAACTCCCTCTAAATACACATGTCATGGCAGTGACTCCCTTCCTTGCCTGATGGTCTGAGAAGCTGAGAAAGAATGGATGACAGTTTCTGGGGGCAATTTAGTAGCCCTGCTACTGTCTGGAAATGAATACCTCTGAACTTACAGAGCCCAAGATTGTTTTTTTTTTCCCTTGGAAGGCATTGGATTTGTAGGACTGAGATTATAACGAGGGTACTTGAGGATTCATAGACTTTCCAGAATCACCCTCCATTTGCCAGATGGTAATGAAAGTATACCTGCTGTAGTCTCCTCCCAGGAAAAGGATGAACAGGCTTCCTTACTACTCCTTTTATCTAACTGTGAATATTAGAAAGAACTATAGAACCACAGGCAGGAAGCTGTGGTGCCATGCAGTTCTTGGAAGAATGCCAGAATAAGTTACCTTCTCTGACATAAAGACTGCTCATGAGGGATTATGGACATGAGAAGTTTCCGACAATAGCCTCCCTTTCAAGGCTTTAGTTTTCCCGAGTGTTGCCAATGTTCCAATTTGGCTCCCAGGACATGATCTGATATTTACTGATGTGCATCGTGACTAAAGTGAAAATAAAATCGATAAGCTGTCCATCCAACATCTAATGCTAATGATACTTGCCTTTGGGTTCACCCACCTCCATACTGCAGGCTCCTGCTGCCTTGATGTCAACTCCCGTTGCATCCTTGTGTTCTTCTCCTGTTGCATTCTTGATGTTCTTCTCAGTGTGCATTAAGAAGAGTCAGGGATGCCACCAGGATTGCATGTTTCCTCTGATTCACTGTACATTCTGATCCTCCTGAGATTTTATATCCAGCATAATCCTGGAGACACTTGGAATAACAATGAGAGGGCAGAATTTGGAATTTGGTAATCTAAAGCTCTCATCTTCCAACATCACTTTGGAAAAACATTTTACACTTCACATTTTGGGACACAAGGCCCCTCATCTCTAAAAGGAAATATCACCTTCTCTTTCAGCTAAATACTTCTGTGATTCTATAAGATATTACAGATATTTTAATTTGCCAAAATTTTGCCAAAGGGAAATAAGTATTTTACATAATCCTGAAACTTTCCAAGGATGAAATATGCCTGATTCATTGCTATTTCTACCATACGGCATTAATTCAATCAGATCTGAGTTACTGATTGATGGATGAAGTTGAGTTTTTTTAGCCAGCTAATTTCATAAACATTTACAATGAAACAAACATAGACTGAATGACATGAGACCAATTATAGGGTGAGTCACATATGACTGGAGCTGCTCTAGTTACACCTCAGCTCCTTTGGCTATAAATTAAGGACATTACCATGTCACAGGGTTTCCGTAAGGTTATCTGATTTGATACTTATAAATCACATAACACTGTGCCTAAGCTTGTTAACTGTTTAATATACCTTGTCACTTTTCTCAGGTTTTGATTGCAAGGTCAGTAATTATGTAAATAACAAGTAATATTCATGCTGACAGCAATTAGGAAGAATGTTCCTCTTCCTCCTTTGAATAACCATGAAAATACTGAGTTCTAAAACCCCAGCCCTCCTACACCTAAAGAAATTAAATGGGCCCTTAATGTTTAAATTTATCAATGCTATATAAATAAGGATGGCAAATGAAGTCCAAATGTTTGTCATCTCTGTTAAAATATATTTTCCAGCCTCAGGGAACTTTAATACTACTGCCAAAAAGCCCCTGTCTTGTGCCCCCTTATATTCACAACATCCCTCCAGGTAGCTCCTACCCTCCTTGCTAAGAGGAGAGTCTATGCAAATTTTAAAAAGTTTTACAAAAGTTAAGTTTCATAAAATCCAAATTATTTTTGTAGTTCTTCCTTATTAGGACCCATCTAAGAAAACTGTGGTTTCCCAAAATCCATGATTATTTCTCCTATAATTATTTTATGTTGGATGGTTTTAGTTGAGTTAAATAATCCATTTTGCGTAAAGTTATACGTCTAGTGTGCGGTAAGGGTCAAAGTTTGTTTGTTTCTAAATAGATATTCTGTTTTTTCAGCTAAATTTTATAAAGATTATTCTTTCACACACTGAATTATCTTGACATCTAACATTTTTACTGAAAATTAACTGGGTATGTGTGTGTATTTCTACTTCTCTCCTTACTGTTCTGTTCAGTTAATCTATCTGTCTGATGCAAATATGACATTGTCTTAAATACTGCTAGGTAGTGTGGTGCCCCAGCCTTTTCAAGATTATTTTGTACATTTTAAATCATTTACGCTTTCACAAAATATTTTAACAAATTGTACCTTGTAAAAACAAACAAACAAACAAAAAAACGCTGTTTGTATTTGACATAAGACCACTAGTACAATACTGAATAGAAGTGGTGAGTGTATATAACCTATAACTCCCAGTCTTAGGCAAGCTGTATTCATTGTTTTACCTTTAAACATGATTTTAGCTGTAGATTTTTCATAAATGTCCTTCATCAGTTTTAGGAAGTTATGTACTATTCTTTACTTAGTTTGTACAATGAATATGTGTTGAGTTTCGGCAAATGCTATTCAGCACATTTTTCCCTTGGAGAAGGAAATGGCAACCCACTCAATATACTTGCCTGGGAAGTCCCATAGATAGAGGAGCCTGGTGGGCTATAGTCCATGGGGCTGCAAAGAGTTGGACATGAGTTAGCAACTATACAACAACAACAACAAATTCAGCATATATAAAATAATCATATTTTTCTCCTTTATTTCATTAATAAAGTAAATAGAATTGATTGCTGTTCACATGTTAAAAGAACCTTGCTTCCTCATACAAATTCTACTCAGTCATTATTTTTATCAGTTTTACATATTGGATTTTATTTTTTAATATTATCTTAAAGATATTTTTGTCTAATTTCATGAGGAAAATGTGTTGGTAATGTTTATTCTTCATAGTGTCTATTTTTTGAATAAGGATAAACTTGGTCCCATAAAATGTGTTGGGCAATATTTCTTCCTAATTAATGTTCTGAAAGAGTTAGGGTAGAATTTATATTATTTCCCCTTTATGTGGTTGATAGAATTCACCTAAAGGATTTTTGAAGCTTAATGTATTGCTGAAAGTGAAAATAATATATTATTTAATATATTGTTTTAATATATTGCCTAATTATATAAATATATTAATATCACAAATTAATTTTATAAATATATAACAAATAAATTAATATATAAATGAATATATTAAATATATTATTGAAAGTGAATATAATATATTGTTGAAAGCTCAGTTATGTCTGACTCTTTGATACTGGAGTGGGTAGCCTATCCCTTGCTCTAGTGCATCTTCCCAACCCAGGAATCAAACCAGGGTCTCCTGTATTGCAGGCAGATTCTTTACCAACTGAGCTGTCAGGGAAGCCAGTTAAACTAAATGGAATTTGCCTTCTTCTTGTGCTAGTTTTCATCATTTGTGTCTTTTATGGAATGTTTACACTAAAACTAAGCTTTCAAATTTATTGATATGGCTTTCTTCATAATATTCAGTTTTTCTCCCATCTAAATAGCAGCTTTAATGAAATATACTTCACATATCATGTAATTCAAATTTCTGTTTTGTTTCATTTTGGAAATTTGCTCTATTCCTTATGAACCACGACAGTCAGTTTTACAACATTTGTCAGTCCAGAAAGAATTTCAGTACCCATCAGAGGTCACTTGGCACTTCTCCCTACCAACCGCAGTCCTGCTGCTGCTGCTGCTAAGTCGCTTCAGTCGTGTCCAACTCTCTGCGACCCCATAGACGGCAGCCCACCAGGCTCCACCATCCCTGGGATTCTCCAGGCAAGAACACCGGAGTGGGTTGCCATTTCCTTCTCCAATGCATGAAAGTGAAATGTGAAAGTGAAGTCGCTCAGTCGTGTCCGACTCTTCGAGACCCCACGGACTTCAGCCCACCAGGCTCCTCCATCCATGGGATTCTCCAGACAAGAGTACTGGAAAACCCCAGTCCTAGGCAACCACTAATGTGATTTCTGTCCATGTATATTCCTATTCTGGACATTTCATATAAATGAAATCATGCAGGATGTCATATTTTTTTGTTAACTAACATCTTCCACTTTCCATAATATTTTTAAGTTTCATCCATGTTGTAGCACGTGGTTAGAACTTCATTTTTTTATTGTTGAATAATATCCCATTGTACAAATAAACCACTTTTAATTTTTCCCTTCCTTAGTTGATAGACATTTGGATTGTATACATTCTTTACCTATTATGAATAATGGTTCCATGAACATTAGTGTACAAGTCGTTGTGTAGACATATTTTCAGTTATCTTGGATAAATACCTAGGAGTGGAATTTGCTGGGTCACATCGCAACTTGATGTTTAACCATTTTGAGTAAGAACCAGACCGTTTTACAAAATGGCTGAAACATTTTACATTCCTACCAGCAATGAATGATTCCAGTTCCTCCACTTTCTTGCTGACACTTGTTATCCTGTCTTTTTTATTTTAGGCATCCTAGTATGTGTGACATGGTATCTCACTGTGGCTAGTATTATTGAGGTAGGTAAGGTAAGTCACTTCAGTCGTGTCCGACTCTGTGCAACCCCATAGACCGCAGCCCACCAGGCTCCCCCGTCCCTGGGATTCTCCAGGCAAGAACACTGGAGTGGGTTTCCATTTCCTTCTCCAATGCATGAAAGTGAAAAGTGAAAGTGAAGTCGCTCAGTCGTGTCCGACTCTTAGCGACCCCATGGACCGCAGCCTATCAGGCTCCTCCGTCCATGGGATTTTCCAGGCAAGAGTACTGGAGTGGGGTGCCATCGCCTTCTCCGAGTATTATTGAACATCATTTCATTTGCGTATTGGACAATTGTATAACTTCTTTGTAGACATGAATATTCACACAGCAGTTTCGAATGTTCTGTAGATATCTGTTAGTCCTTGTTGGATCATAGTATTGTTCAAAGCTTCCATTTTCTTGTTGATCTTCTGATTAATTTTTCTGTCATTTAGAAAGGGGTGCTAAAGTCTGCAACTGTTACTGTTGGATTGTCTGTTTCCCCTTTCAATTTTGTCAGTTTTTATACTTCCTCGATTTTGGCATTCTGTTATTAGCTGCATGTATATTTATAATTATCATATCTCCCTGAGAGATTAAACTTTATTTTTTTAATTGTGGTAAGAATGCTTATGAGATATCCACTCTTGCAGGTTTTAAGTGTACAATATATTGTTATGTATAGGCAGAATATTGTGCAGCAGATCTCTAGAACTAATTTATCTTGAATACTGAACTTTTATACTCCTTGATTAACAACTCCGCCTACCCCCTTCCACCCAGCTACTGGCAACTGCTCTTCTGATTCTTGCTTCTACGAGTTTAACTATTTTAGATACCTCCTATAGGTGGAGTCACGCACTGTTTGTCTTTCTATGACTTGATTACTACATTTTACATGTTATCAGGGTTCACTCAGGTTGTCAGTGCTGCAGGATTTTTTTTCTTTTTTGATACTGAATGATGTGCATTGTGTGTATACCTCCTTTTTATAACCCATTCACCTATCCATAAACATTTAGATTCTTTCCACATCTTGATTACTGTCAATAGTGCTGCAGTAAACATAGAGTACAAACTACTCTTCAAGATGCTGATTTCAACTCTGGGATAAATGCCAAGAAGTGGGATTTCTAGGTCATATAATAGTTATGTTTTTAATTTTCTGATGAACCTTTGCATTGTTTTTCTTAGTGGCTACATCATTTTGCTTTCCCATTGGCAATGTACAAGAGTTCCATTTCTCCACATTAATAGTTGCTATCTTTTGTTTTAGTGATAATAATTATCCAAATAGGTGTGAGCCTCACTGTGGCTTTGACTTGAATTTATTACCCTGATAAATAGTGACATTGAGCATCTTTTCATATACATTGGACATTAGTATGTCTTTTTAGAGAAATGTCTACTCACGTTCTTAGTCCGTTTTAAATCATGTAATTAGTTTTTCTTTCATTTGTAGATTTTAATGTTAATATTTTGGAAATTAACCCTGTATCAGACATATGGATTGTAGTATCTTTGCTTTCTCCATAGATGATCTACACACTTTGCTTATTTTCTTCCGGAGTAGAAGCCTTTTAGTTTGATGCAGTCCCATTCATCTATTTTTAGTTCTGTTTTCTGTGAGTTTGGTGAAATCATGAATACTCATGAAATCATTGGCAAGACAAATTCCATGCTTTTCCCCTATATTTTCTTCAAAGAACTTTACAGTTTCAAATATTATGTTTGAGTCTTTAAATTTTGAGCTGATTTTTGTTTCTGGTATAAGATAAAGGCCCAGTTTGATTTTTTTGCAGGTGAATATTCACTTTTCCCAACACCATTTGTTGAAGACAGTATCCTATCCTTATAGTGTATTCTTGACACTTTTGTAGAACATCAGTTGGCCACACATGTATGGGGCTACTTCTAGACTCTCTGTTTTGTTCCATTAACCTATGTCTGTCTTTATCTTGATAGCATGTTTTAGTGACTACAGCTTAGTAATATATTTTGAAATCAGCCTGTGTAATGCCTACACAATTGTCCGTTTTCAGGATTTCTTTTTTGTTTTACTCTTAGAGGCACTTTATTTAAAGTTTAAAAATTAATATAAATTTTAGGAACTTCCCTGCTGGTCCAGTGGTTAAGACCTGCACTTCCACTCCACTCCAAGGGGAACATGTGCCATGAGGTGGGGCCAAAAATTGAAAAAAAAAAAGGTCATTTTTCCTACTTCTGTAAAAACGTCTTTGGGATTTTTGATAAGGATTGCATTGAATTTGTAAATCATTTTGGGTAATATAAACATGTTAACAATATAAAGTCTTCTGATAGATGAACATGGAATTACTTTCAATTTGTTTGCATCTCATTTAATTTCTTTCATCAGGATTTGTAATATTCAGGGTACAGTGTTTCACTTTCTTAGGTTTATTCATAACTATTTTATTATTTTTAACGCTATTATAAATGGAATTGTTTTTGTAATTCTTTTTTCAGATATTTCATTATTATTATTAATAATTTTGATATTTTGATTTTTGTGTCCTGAAACTTTACTGTATTCATCTATTAGTTCTACCAGTATTGTGATGGAGACTGTGGACTTTTCATATATGAGTTCAAATCATGTGCAAATAGAGGCAATTTTACTTTTCCCTTTGAGATTTTTGATGCCTCTTACTTATTTTTCTTGTCTCATTTCTAGGCTAGAACTTATAACACTATGCTAAAGATAAGCGGTGCAGTAAGCAACCTTGTCTTCCTGATCTCATTGGAAAAGCTTTCAGTTTTTTGTTGTTGAGAATGTTAGCTCTTGGCTATTTGTATATGAACTTTATTCAAATGGTAAAGAATCTTCCTGCAATGCGGGAGACACAAGTTTGATCCCTGGGTTGGGAGAATCCCCTGGAGAATGAAATGGCAACCCACTCTAGTATTCTTGCCTAGAGAATTCCATGGACAGAGGAGTCTGGCAGGATATAGTCCATGGGGCCACAAAGAGTTGGTCATGACTGAGCAAATATAGATAGACAGATGTTTATTTAATCCCCTGCTATTCCTAGTTTGTTAATTTTATGATTAAAGATTGCTGGATTTTGCTAAATGCCTTTTCGGCTTTTATTAGATGATTGTGTAATTTTTATCCTTATTATTTTAATGTGGTATATCAAATTAAATTAATTTTTGTTTGTTGATCCTTCCTGGCATCCCCAGGGATAAATCCCAGTTGGTCATGGTGTATGATCTATTCGGTTTTGCATCTGTGTTCATATGGAATGTTGGGCTGTAATTTCCTTTTCTTGTAGTGTCTCTGTCTGGTTTTGTTATCGGGGTAATTCTAGTTTCATAAACTAAGTTTTGAAGTGTTCCCGCCTCTTTAATTTTGTGAAAGAGTTTCAGAAGGATTGCCTTTAATTCTTTAAATGTTAAGTAGAATGTGCCAGTGAAGCCATCTGGCCCTGAATTTTTCTTTTTTGGAAGGTTGTTGATTACTGATTCAATCTCCTTACGAGTTATTTTTCTGTATATTTCTAGGAATGTATCCAAGTTTTCTAGTTATTCAGTTCTTTGGTGTATAATTGTTCACAGCAATCTCTTATGATACTTTCTATTTCTGTGGCATCAGTTGTAATATCTCCATTTTCATTTGTTGATTTTGTTTCTGTTCTCTAACTTTTTTCTTTGTTATTCTAACTAAAAGTTTGTTGATTTTATGTTTTTTTCCAAAAAAGAACCTCAGTTTGTTGAGATTTTTTTCCTGTTGTTTTCTGTTCTCTGTTTTACTTAACTCTGATGTAATCCCTATTATTTCCTTTTTCTACTAACTTCAGTCTTAATTCTCTCTTCCTTTTCTTGTTCTTTGAGGTATGAATTTATGTTCTTTATTTGAGATCTTTCTTCTTTTTTAATGTAGATGTTTATTATTATGAACTTTTAGTACTGCTTTTACCTCATCTCATTGATTTTGGTATGTGTGTTCATTTTTATTTGCTTTAAAATTTTTTATAATTTCCCTTTTGATTTTCCCTTTGACACATTGGTTGTTCAGAAGTGTTCTATTTAATTTTCACATATTTGTGAATTTTTTGGTTTTCCTTTTGCTGTTGACTTCAAGATTTTTTTCCATTCTGGTTAGAAAAACCACATAGTATGATTTCAGTCTTCTTAAACTTGTTAATCCTTGTGACCTATTGTATGATCTATTGTGTAGAATACCTCGCATATACTTGAGAAGCATGACTTGTTCTGCTGCTGTTGGGTTGAATATTGTATGTATGTCTGTAAGATCTGTTTGTTATATTGTTGTTATTTAGTTCCTAAGTCATGTCCAACTCTTTGCAACTCCATAGACTGCAGCATGCCAGCCTTCCCTGTCCTTTCCTGGAGTCTGCTCACACTCATGTCCATTGAGATGCTGATGCCAGCCAACCATCTCATCCTCTGTTGCCCCTTTCTCCTCCTGCCCTCAATCTTTCCCAGCATCAGGGTCTTTTCCAATTAATCAGCTCCTTGCATCTGATGGCCAAAATATTAGTGCTTCAGCTTCAGCATCAGTCCTTCCAATGAATAGTCAGGGTTGATTTCCTTTAGGATTGACTGATTTGATCTCCTTGCTGTCCAAGGGACTCTCAAGAGTCTTCTCCAGGATCACAGTTTAAAAGCATTAATTCTTCAGTGCTCAGCTTTCTTTATTGTCCAACTTTCACTTCCACACGACTACTGGAAAAACCATAGCATTGACTATATGGACCTTTGTCGGCAAAGTTTTGTCACTGCTTTTCAATGCACTGTCTATGTTTGTCATAGCTTTTCTTCCAAGGAGCAAGCATCTTTTAATTTTATGGCTGCAGATACCATCTGCAGTGATTTTGGAGCCCAGGAAAAGAAAATCTGTCACTGTTTCCACTTTTTCCCCATATATTTGCCATGAAGTGATGGGACCAGATGCCTTGATCTTCATTTTTTGAATGTCGAGTTTTAAGCCAGCTTTTTCACTCTCCTCTTTTACCCTCATCAAGAGGCTCTTTGGTTCCTCTTCACTTTCTGCCATTAGGGTGGTACAATCTGCATATCTGAGGTTGTTGATATTTCTGCCAGCACCCTTGATTCCAACTTGTGATTCATCCAGCATTGTTCAAGTCTTCTTTGTCTTTATTGATTTTTCTATCTGGTTATTCTGTTTATTACTGTAAGTGAGATACTGGAGTCGCCCACTATTATTGTATTGCTGTGTATTCCTTCCTGCAATCCTGTCAATGTTTATATATTTGGATGCTTTTATACTGTGTGTGTATTTATATTTATATTTATAACTGTAATATCTTTCAGGGAGTTTTGACCCATTATCTTTATATAATGTCCTTTTTTGTTTCCTGTGACAGTATTTGACTTAATGTTTAATTTGTCTGATATAAATATAGACATCCTGATCTCTTTTGGTTACTATTTGCAAAAATGTCTTTTTCCAACCTTGTACTTTCAGCATATGTGAGTCTTTAAAATGAGTAATTTATAGACACCAACTCTTAGCCATGCTTTCTAGGAATTTAGTCTCTGCACCTTGCAGCTGAAGATAGTGTGACATACTGGAGATCTGCCCCTCCCAATGAGACACCTTATCCTTTGACTGAGAACTAGCAGAGAGGAAACCTATTTTCTCACTCACACATCATCTGAAGTGTTTCTTCATGCTGATCTGGGAGATGGGGCTGGAGGGAAAGGGTCATAGCTCAAGAACTCATTGTCCTTACCAAGATTTAATTGATTTTCTTGAATAAATGTTTCTCCCATTGCTATATGCCCATAGGATAAGTTCCATAGAATTTAAATTATTGTTGTTATTCTTTTATATAAATAATAAAAATGTTGGGCTTCCCAGGTAGTAAAGAACCTGCTTGCCAATGCAGGAGACTTAAGAGATGCAGGTTTGATCCCTGGGCCAGGAAGATTCCCTGGAGATGGAAATGGCAACCCACTCCAGTATTCTTGTCAGGAGAATCTCATGCACAGAGTAGCCTGGTGGTCTACAGTCCGTAGGATTGCACAGTGTCGGACATGACCGAAGTGACTTAGCACACATGGCTCTTTCACTGGGGAGTGTGTCCACAGATCTCCTACAGCAGTTCCAGGGGTGAGCAATTTCACTTACTATCCTATAATCACCGACTCGATGGACGTGAGTCTCAGTGAACTCTGGGAGTTGGTGATGGACAGGGAGGCCTGGTGTGCTGCGATTCACGGGGTCGCAAAGAGTTGGACATGACTGAGCAACTGATCTGATCTGATCCTATATAGACTACAGTATACCACTTCTCATTCTGATATTGATAATGTGTATGTTCCTTCTTTTTACTTCATTATTCTAGTTATAGGATTACTAATATTATTATCAAAAATCCAGGTGTTGATTTTATTGGATTTTCTCTATATCTTAAATCTTCCTTTTTTAAAAAATTTTATTTTTAAACTTTACAATATTGTATTGGTTCTGCCATATATTGAAATGAATCCGCCACAGGCATACATGTGTTCCCCATCCTGAATGCTCCTCCCTCCTCCCTCCCCATACCATCCCTCTGGATCGTCCCAGTGCACCAGCCCCAAGCATCCAGTATCGTGCATCGAACCTGGACTGGTGACTCATTTCATATATGATATTATACATATTTTAATGCCATTCTCCCAAATCATCTCACCCCCTCCCTCTCCCACAGGGTCCAAAAGACTGTTCTATACATATTAAATCTTTCTTATGTCACTGATTTCTACACTTCTATTATTTCCTCCCTACTCTTTATTCTGGGTTTAGTTTGTTCTCTTTCCTTCATCACAGGTGAGAGTCTCAATTATTGATTTTTAGGTTTGTTTTTTTTTCATTTTCTGACATAGGCATTTAAAGATAATTGCATGTGTGCTCAGTTGCTTCAGTCATGTCTGACTCTTTGTAACGCTATGGACTGTAACCCACTAGGCTGTGCATGGGATTCTCCAGGCAAGAATATTGGAATGGGTTGCCCTGCCCTCCTCCAGGGGATCTTCTCAACCCAGGGATTGAATCCCTGTCTCCTGAGTCTCCTGCATTGCAGGTGGATTCTTTACCCACTGAACCACTTGGAAAGCCCCATTTAAAGCTATAGTTTCCTATAAGCACTGATTTAGCAATGGAGGCAAAGCAAAGTCAGCAGGTAAAAATACAAAAATAGTTATATATTTTTGTTACTCTCTTGGCCTGAGAGCAAGTATTCAATAAAAGGAATCATCTGGTACCTCCAACCTACCATGAGGAAAATGAATACTTCTAATTCCTTGGTGATAATAGATACAGTTTATAAATGAGATGTCAGATTTGAATATAAGTAAGTTAAGAGAGTAGGACATTGAAACATCCTATACTACCTAAAATATCCTCACTATTCACCTTCCTTTTGTTAAACCATTCGTTAATGAGTACCTAGTCTATGCCAAGTACTGGACTAGGTCCAGGACACTACACAGTGAACAGGACCTTGCTCTCAAAAAACTCACAGCTTTAGACACTCGCTATCCTTGTGCAAAACCAAATTGGTTTTCTAGATAGGCAAACAGTTTAGGCTTCATATAATAGAATGTCTTCATTTCCAAACCTAATTTTTCAACTTCCTAACTTTGTAAAATTGAAATCAAATACTTGCTTTTCCTGTGTCTCAGGTTCTCCCTTGTCTTTGGAAGCAAATTAGAATGCTACATGCCTCATATGGTTGTCATGAAGTCATTAACTATAAATAGTCAGTGCCTGCCAGAACATAGGTATTCATTTATGACCCTTTTCTATCATCAGTTGTTACATCTCTAAAAATCTCTGTACAAGACATAGAGAACACGATAGACCACTGTTCAGGGAATGTTAGAGAAGCTGGAGGTGGAAATGCCTAAGCAGATGCAGGCGGTGGTTTCAGGTATAAATCACTTAGTTTTTCAAACTGTATAAATATTTATTTTGCATATGAGAAATCTTCTACAGTGCTATAACAAGGATAAATAGCTCTTTAGAACTGGGGATGTTTTAGGATTTCTAAGACCTTTAAGCATGGGGCTTAGAGTCCTTATTTTCTGAAAGAAGCACTCAGGTGTCTGGGTGTTATTTCAAGGCTCATATTGGTTTTTTTCCTACTAATTTTATGCTGCTCTGACATGCTTTATTGCCTGAGAATATGTCCAGCCTGTGAAGCTGGGAATTAATTTCCTAATTTGCATTTTCATGAAGTCAGGGATGCATTTTTCTTCAGGAGCACATGTCAGTTACTTGTAGAAAGAATTCAGTCTCAAGAAAACATGGGAATGATGTGAATACTACGAATGGCAATCACAGACATATACATTTGTAGGGGAAGACATGTTTTAAGAAGCCATCGTAGAGAAAGACCCTGTTGTACCCCCTGTCGGCCAGTGTAGATACTATAACTTTTGGAAAGAGAGACATGACTATATAAATGTCTCAGATTTTAACTCCCAAACTTCCAGTTACTTGATGTGCCTGACCATATGGCTGTGAGAGCCTATGGGAATCTAAACTCTTACTTCATATCCGCATAAGAAAGAAAAAGGAGGGATAGGGGAGCAACATTTGCTACCCCAAGGTGTGTGTCTTTGGCATGGGGATTAATTTACGCTGTTAATGTTAAGAAACAGTAGATTCCAGAAGTTTTTTTCTTGTTACATTGTCTTAAAAAATGTAGAAAGAAGTCCTGTTCTTGAAATCACCAGCTGCTAAGTCACTTCAGTCCTGTCTGACTCTGTGCCACCCCATAGATGGCAGCCCACCAGGCTCCGCCATCCTTGGGATTCTCCAGGCAAGAACACTGGAGTGGGTTGCCATCACCACCAGAGATATCTGCAAATAAATGGTCTAAGTGTGGGGAAACAGCAAGACCTAGGGATCAGATATTACTCTGTGTCCTGTCGTCTTTGCAAGGGTCAGCAAACATCTGTTTACCAAAGGCTTGCTTTCATCTCCATGTGAATTGCCCTTCTGCCTTTTGAAGGCCAAACCACTATCCCAGCCATTCTCTTTTATCTTTAGCTAAAAATGGTATTTAAGGTGGGGGTTTCAGTCATTTGAAAGAGTTACTCAATTCTTCTGGGTCTCTCCTGTGTATACATGTTATTAAACTTTTGTTTGATTTTCTCCTGTTGAGCTGTCTCATGTCAATCTAATTCTTAGACCAGCCTGAAGAACTTAAAAGTAGAAAAAATTTCTTCCTCCTTAACAATATATTTAAGTTTGTGTGTATATATACATACATTTACATATATTATATATATGTATTTATATAGCTATAGTTATTTTTAATATGATTCCAGCTTGTAATTGGAGGCAAATAACTCCTATTTTGGATATAATCTTCACATGTTTATCATAAAAGAATTAGTTACTGATTCAAATTCATAAATAAAATTTAAATTTCTAGTTTAAATATAACCAAGAAGTTGCCACCCTCCTTTAGTTCAATTTTAGACATCATGTGCTAGATTTACAGAAGCCTAGAAATAATTGGTGCCCATCTCATGATTTTAATTACTTTGAGTCAACTCAAGCAAAAAATATGTAATTTTGATTCTAAGAAGTCATTCCATTCAGCAAAGAAGATTCTACCCATGTAGTTGAAAAACTGGGTCAGCAATGATTCATAATTATAGATTACTATTTACTATAGACTAAATGTTTGTGTCCCTTCCAAAGTTCATATGTTGAAAGCTAACACTCAATGTGAAAATGGGAATGGGACCTTTGGGAGCTGATTTGGTCATGAGGATAGAGACATCATGAGTGGGATTATTGCTTTTATAAAGAGATCACAAATATCCCTCTCACCCTCCCCTGCCATGTGAGGACACAGCACAAAGAAGGCTGTCTGAGATCTAGGAAACAGCTCTTCTTCTAGATACCAGACCTGCAAGCACCTTGACTTTGAATTTTCTGGCCTGTGAAATATGAGAAATAAACTTCTGTTGTTTATAAGCCACCCAATCTATGGTATTTTGCTATAGCAGTGGTTATTATCGCTGTAAGACACTATTACATGAGAAATAAGTAGGCTTTGGGGAATTGTTTCCATATGGGTAATTATGGCATGTAAATATAAATGCAGAAGATAACACTACATTTTCCCCTTGAGATTAATTCCCATTTCTCATGTAGAAATGTTTCTCTCAACAGACAACATACTGATGATTTGGTTTTGTGGAGATGAAAAATAATTTTCTGTGGCATGCATTTGTCACCTATAACTACTAAGAAATGTGTCCTTGAGATGGTCCTTTAAACTGAGAATTGTGTTCTTGCTTTTAAAAATTTTTAAGCAAATTCATGCACGTACCTGGGAATAGGTCTCCTCCCTTCTAGTCCCAAGTGGTAGATATAGCTTTCTGATTTAAGATAGCATTTAAGACAGCATTCTGATTTAAGGCCTCTGTAATATCTTTGTCTTCCTTTTGGAAGTGTTCTTCCAAGAAGTGCAAAATAGGGAGAATTTCTTTTTGGTCCATAGTAGGTTTTTCCGAGTGTAAAAGGGCAGATGGAGGGAAGATGGCCGAGTGTTCCTCGGAACTGTAGAAGTAGAATGCATTATTTTCCTACACAATCCAGGCACTCGTTACCATTTGTTAATCTCAGAATCCCAGGCATTCTTCTTAAATGTCAAACAGAGTTGTTTACCAGTGTCAGAGCAAGTCTTGCAATTATGAATCTAATTACTAAGATATTAAAAAAAACGAAATAATAAAAATTTTAGATGAGATTTTTTAACAGCTCATTGTCAGAAAACAAGTGGCCTAACTGCTGTAAACACAAAGAAATGATCATAGCGTCATTTTTAAACTGGAGAAATGTCTTACTGAATGATGTCTACTCTACTAAATCACAGATTTTAAGATGCAGGATGACCAGAAAGGCGTGACATCATCAGTCAGTACTTACTGAACTCAATTTCTAGACTACAAAATCATGGTATAGAAGAGAACTAATGACAGGTCTATTTTCGGGGGGATGGTGGATATGGAGAAAGAGGCAGCAGGATGATGGGAAAGAGTCATCTACTTCCTTGAGAAGTTGGAGATCTTCGGGTTCTGATACCACCAGCATTCAAGTTATGTGATGATAATGCAGGGGACACGGCAAGGGTAAACAGAGCTCAGCTTCCAGGGTTGTTTCTATGCTCTTAAAAGCCTTTGCAAATAAACATTATTTTTATATTAAAATGTTAAAATGTGCTATAAATTCAAATGAGCAATTTGCATGTTTGAAAAATATGTCAGTGTTGCAAGAAATTTTACTTATTGTTGTAAGTTGTTTAGGTTGAATCCCACACTTCACTTCTTTCTTGCATCGGGATATGTCAGGAAAGCAGAGTTAAGCTGCCTTTTTGCAATTTTGAGATGACGAAAAAGGGGACTCAGAAAACTAAAGTGAGTTATCCAGACTACACAGTGTCTGTGGGCAGAGCTGAATCTGGGTTCCTCTTTCTCCTACTCTAGGACTCTTCCCCGACCCACATAGGAATAGCGAGACAGCACAGATGGCTGCTGGGCAGATCCAGGCTGGCTGACTCTGGTTGATCCCTCTTGCTCCATCCTGAATCTCTGGATAAAGGCAGATTCAGTGAATATTCTTCCAGAGGGGAAATCGGTCCCTGAGCTGTTGATGCCCTGTCCTCTGCAGAAGCAACATCTCATTCCTTCCATACTGTTCCTACTCTTCTGCAACACTTTCCCCATGAAAAGAGCCAAGTTCCCTCCTCTCTGCATGAACTGTTTGAAAGATAATTTATCCATTCATTTCCTCACTTACTTATTTTATGTAATAAGTATTTGTAAATTGTTGTGTACCACATGCCACTCCAGTTTCATCGCTAAGTTATGACCAACTCTTTGTGACCCTATGGTCTGCAGCATGCCGAGCTTCCTGTCCTTCCCTATCTCCTGGAGTTTGGTTAAACCTATGTCCATTGAGTCAGTCGGTGATGCTATTCAACCATCTCATTCCTCTGTCGCCCCCTTCTCCTCTTGCTCTCAATCTTTCCTAGCATCAGGATCTTTTCCAATGAGCTGGCTCTTCCAATCAGGTAGTCATAAGTATTGGAGTTTCAGCTTCAGCATCTGTCCTTCCAATGAATATTCAAGGTTGATTTTTTTTAGGATCAACTGGTTTGATCTGCTTGTTGTCCAAGGGACTCTCAAGAGTCTTCTCCAGCATCACAGTTCAAAAGCATCAGTTCTTCAGCAGTCAGCCTTCCTTATGGTCCAACTTTCATATCCGTACATGACTACTGGAAAAACCGAAGCTTTGACTATATGGACTTTTGTTGGCAAAATCATGCCTCTACTTTTTAATACACTGCCTAGATTGTCATAACTTTATTCCAAAGAGCAAGCGTCTTTTACTTTCATGGCTGCAGTCACCATCTGTAGTGATTTTGGAGCCCAAGAAAATAAAGTCTGTCACTGTTTCATTGTTTCCCCATCTATTTGCCATGAAGTGATGGGACCAGATGCTATGAGCTTAGTTTTTTGAATGTTGAGTTTTAAGCCAGCTTTTTTGACTCTCCTCTTTCACCTTCATCAAAAGGCCCTTTAGTCCCTCTTCACTTTCTGACATTAGGGTGATATCATCTACATATCCGAGGTTATTGATATTTCTCCCGGCAATTTTGGTTCCAGCTTGTGCTGCATCCAGCCCAATATTTCACGTGATGTACCCTGCATATAAGATAAATAAGCACAGTGACAATATACAACCTTGACATAACTCCTTTCTCAATTTTGAACCAGTCCATTGTTCCATGACTGGTTATAACTGTTGCTTCTTGACCTTGACTTTCAGGAGGCAGGTAAGGTGGTCTGGTATGATTGGTACACATTACCACATTTTTTAAAGACATGTAAATAATGTTTATAGAAGCTCTATTTCTAATAGTGCAAATTGAAAACAGCCAAAAATGTTTCCCAAGATAGGAACATGCGTGTTAATAGTGACACAGAGCTAGCTAAGCTGGCTGTCATCTCTTCCCTCTGTGGGCGTGCAGTCTAACAGAATAGGAAAGGAGAGTGAATCTGTATATTTCACACATATATCTTTTATGAGCCCCATCTCCCAACAAGAGTTTTACTTTCCTTGGCTTTGTTACACTATTTATTGAGAAATTGCATACATGGTGGAAGGTGCCCAGATCTTAAATGGGCAGCTCAGTAATTTTTCATATCTGTATAGAACATTTCTAGTATCCTTAAGTCTCTCCCATGAAAAACATGCCATGAATTAACCACTGTTTTGATATCCAACACCATGTATTATTTTTGCCTATTCTTGTTTTTTTAATTTAAAGTTAGTTGATTACATTGTTGCATTAGTTACTGCTTATACCAAAGTGTATTAGTTATGCCTATATCCACTCCTTTTTTAGATTCTTTTCCCATATAGTTTACTAAAGTATTGAGAAGATTTCCCTGTGCTATATGGATGAACCTAGAAACTGTCATACTGAGTGAAGTAAGTCAGATAGAGAAAGACAAATATATGATATTCTTAAATATGTAATTTAAAAAAATGATACAAAGGAACTTATTTACAAAATGGAAGTAGAGTCACAGATGTAGAAAACAAACTTATGGTTACCACGGAGAAAAGCATGGAGCAGCTTGGGAGTAAGATGAGTTGGGAGACTGAGACTGACAAATACACACTGCTGTTGCTGCTGCTAAGTTGCTTCAGTCATGTCCAACTCTGTGTGACCCCATAGATGGCAGCCCACCAGGCTCCCCGTCCCTGGGATTCTCCAGGCAAGAACACTGGAGTGGGTTGCCATTTCCTTCTCCAATGCATGACAGTGAAAAGTGAAAGAGAAAGTCGTTCAGTAGTGTCCGACTCGGGATTTTAGTTCCCAGATCAGGAATTGAACTCACGTCCTAGGCAATGAAAGTGCAGAGTCCTAACCACTGGACCACCATGGGATTCCCCACAGTGTTTTCATTGCTACTGCCACTGCTAAGTCACTTCAGTCGTGTCCGACTCTGTGCAACCCCATAGACGGCAGCCCACCAGGCTCCCCTGACCCTGGGATTCTCCAGGCAAGAACACTGGAGTGGGTTGCCATTTCCTTTTCCAATGCATAAAAGTGAAAAGTGAAAGTGAAGTCTCTCAGTTCTGTCCGACTCTTAGCGACCCCATGGACTGCAGCCTACCAGGCTCCTCCTTCCATGGGATTTTCCAGGCAAGAGTACTAGAGTTTGGTGAAATACACACTACTCTATATAAAATAGATAACTAATAAGGACCTACTGTGTACTACTTTGCCTAATATTTAATTTCATTTATGTAGAATCATATAGTGTGTTTTCTTTGAAGGCACTGGCTGATCTGTTTAATATCACGTCTGTATGAGTCACTTAAGTTATCCTGTTAATAATAGTTTATTTTGTTGTGTAGCACATCATTGCATCTATAGATCATACTTTACTTCTTCATTCATTTTGTGTAGACACTCAAGCTGGTGTACATTCTCAGACATCATGGTGGAAGAGCAAGTCCTTGTCATCATTCTCTCTTCTACTGAGTCCTTCAGACGAGGGGAAAGATCCTGAATTTCAGAATCAAACCTGTTCATCAAAGTACAAGTTGCAGAAAAAACATATGTAAATAAATATGTAATGAAAATTTGTATTCAAAATATCTCATCTTCATGCCACATCCCATATCTCCACACTTTTCATCTTCCTAATACAAACAATATATGGACATTTTTTTTCCTCTTTTAACACAGGATGCATTAAATTTTTATGTTCTTGAGCAGCTGAAGTAATGAACATGCCTTCTCACCATACCTAGATCCCAGTTATATTAATGGGCATCTTTGCAATTTCTCATACAGAATATATTTTCTTAGTTGGGAAATCATCATAACTTCTGATATGTATAGAGTATATTTTAGTGGACATGGAATTTTTATACAGATCATTTCATTTGATTCTTGCAACAACTGTCTAAGACGGAAAGCAGAGGCACCATTGTCCTCATTTTGCAGAGATAGGAACTTTTAAATTAATATTTATTAAATGTCTACTCTGTGGTACCACTCTTCTGAATGCTGCAAATATAGTTGAGCAAAGCACATTTCCCCCCTTAATAAATTAATAGTCTGTTGCAAAGATAGATATATAAACTAAATTAAAATACAAGATGGCATAGGAACCCTTAAACACCATAGCATCTTACATGCATGAAAATAATAAATGTTACTATATTATTATTCAAGAATTTTGGTAAACAGCTCTACATAGGGAAATCAGATGGAATGCATATTGATATGAAACTTGAAGAAAGGGGAAAAGGAAGGGAAGCATTTTTAATAGAGATAACACCTGTGCAAAGGCCAGGTGGTATGTATAGTTTGGAGCATCAGCCCAAGGTCATGCAAATATTTAAAGACTAAGCTTATGTTCAAATTCGGTGCTCTCTCTACAGGATATTTTCCCCCAGTTGTGTGTTTCAACTCTGACCAACACACTACCTTCAGTTTCCTGAATGAAATACTGTATGAGCAATGGCCTCTAAAATGGGTGCACACAGCAAATCATTAGCATTTTTATTTCAAGTCATATTCCGTTTGGGAAGAAATTGGTCTGTACTGACAAATTGCAACAGTTACGAACATGGTAATAACATAACAAGAATAATCAAATGCAATTGGAATGAAAATGCATCAGTTCAAGCTGGGCTTCAGCTTTTATAATGTTCATTCAAGTTTAATGTCCTTTTTGATTTTCTGGAAGCTATGATAGACTGCTTGTGCAATTTGATTTCGTTTGGCAATTTGTGTTCCCAGCCACAGCCTCAAATTTTTCAGAGGAAAACTAACCTGCGTTCTGTCATCTGGTCATAGGAATATACAAACTAAGCTCGGGCTAAGTTAAGTTGAATAAGGTTGAATAATTTATATTCATGCTCAATCTATTATCATCAAACTCAAATTGAGCTAGTTTAAGAGGATGTATAAATAACCTTTGAGAAGCAATTAGCTCAAAATTTGGCCCTCTAATTGCTTCTCTCAGGCTGATCAGAGATGATGGAATCTTGTACATTGTTGATGGTCCCGTTCTGGCTACTGTGGCCATTATTCTTGGTTGGTGACATTGATTTTCTGTTTTTTAAAAATGTGGGTAGTGTCTGCTAGGAAGTGAGTGGGAGGCTACATGACTTATTTTGAAGCTGCATTTTTTTAAAATAAAGTTCTTAATTGTTTATTTGGGGCTGCACTGGGTCTTCATTGCTGTATGAGCTTTTCCCTAGTTGCAGTGGGCAGGGGCTACTCTGTAGTTGTGGTACACAGGCTTCTCATGGCACTGCCTTCTCTTGTTGCAGACATGGGCTCTAGGGCGCCCAGGCTTCCGTAGCTGCAGCACATGGGCTCAGTAGTTGTGGTTCCCAGGTCACAGGCTCCATAGTTGTTCTGGTAACACTGGGGAGAGACATAGGAGACCTCTACCTGTACCACTGACCTCCCTCATCTTTTCCTCTAGCCTTTTAATCTCAGTTAAAAAATGCAGATACAGGGCTTTCTTGGTGACTCATCAGTGAAGAATCTACCAGCCAATGCAGGACTAGGGTTCAACCCCTGATCCAGGAAGATCTCACATGCCATGGAACAACTAAGCCCATGCATCACAACTATTGAGGCTTCGCTCTAGAACCTGGAGACACAACTACTGATCCATGAGAAGCCTGTGCACCACAACTAGAGAGTTGCCCCTGATACAAAGACTTTGTCCTCCCTGGCTTCTATTTCATTATTTTTCTGTGTTAATAAAACAGCAAAACCTTTCTACTCTCTCTTTTCCGTTTAAGGTCTATGGATGAAAATTGTAAGCCCACCACAGTAACTGATTTCCTAAGCAACCATCTTCTCAACAAAGGAAGAGAACATGAAAACAGTAGGCTGAGAAGTCACTAAAAGTTCATTATCAAATCCACTTGCTTTTACTACCTGCATTAGAAATGTACTTCTCCTTAGCCTCTGTGCCAAGAATGTAGTCCTAGATATAACTAGGTGATTCTATGAAGGGATAGGATGGCCTCTAAAGCACTCCACCCCCAACTCTGTTGGTTCTTGGTGGAAATTATAGTGAATCCACTATGACTCACTTTTTCTACTGTGACATCAGATACTCTTTGTACACTATAACCTGGAGACGTAATCCAGCCAAGTGCCTCTTCTATTTTGTGTGTGTTGTTTGTTTATTTTTTATAAACCCACATGAACTGTGTATTACAAAGATGCAATGGCATCTCATGAATGCTGGATGGAAAACAAGCCTTTAAAGGCACTCAAGTGAAACATCACTCACTGGTGAACTTCACTCATTCAGTTTTCCTCTGGTTTTGCCTCCTTCAGGTCACTACCTGTTTTTGGAAATAAAGTTTCATTGTAACATAGTTACACCCATTCATTTATGATTCAATGGCAGAGTTGAATGGATAGTTATGACAGAGATCATAGTTTGCCTGCAAAACCTAAATTACTTACTCTTAGCATTTTATAGGAAAAAATTGTCAATGCCTCTATTCTAAGGAGCTTCAGACATAATGATCTTGTTCCCTTATTTTATTTACAGAAATGGGTGGCTTGGACAGTAAAGAATCTGCCTATAATGCAGGAGACACAGATTTGATCCCTGGGTTGTGAAGATCCCCTGGAAATGGACTGGCTACCCACTCCAGTATTCTTGCCTGAAGAATCCCATGGACAGAGGAGCCTTGTGGACTACAGTCCATTGGGGTGGCAGGTGATTGCACACGACTGAGCAACTAACATTTTCTTTTCACTTTTAGACATAATGATCTTATTCCCTTATGTAATTTACATAAATATTTATTTCTGGGAGTTTAAATGTTATAATTTTTCCTTGCAGTTCAAATGAATCAAAGAAGTGAGTGAGAGCCCACTAAATTAACTGTTAAGTCCACAGTCATGAGAATTAGGAACAAATTCTTTGTTTTACTACTACTGTTACTGTTATTATTATTAGCTTGCACTACCTATATGAATGTCACTGTGCAAAGCACCTGAAAAATATCTCCCGTAATCCCCTCATCAACCTTATGAGAGATACAATGCTATCATGCCCATTTTACAAATGAGGAAATTGAAACTCAGCAATGCCACACAATTTGCCCGTAAAACACACTTCCCCAAGTACATGATAGCCAAAAACTGGAGTCTGAGCCTTTCTGACCTTAACATTTATGATTTTAACAAAAAAGGTAAGCAGCCAAATGAAGTGTGTTCCATAGAGTTTCATTCAGTAACTGAATTCATGTGATCATAGCAAATTCAACATGTATTTGAACTCCCCACTTACTCAAGGCAGTGTCAGTTCAGTTCAGTTCAGTCACTCACTCATGTCTGACTCTTTACAACCCCATGGACTGTAGCACACCAGGCCTCCCTGTCTATCACAAACTCCCAGACTTTACTCAAGCTCACGTCCACTGAATTGGTGATGCCTTCCAACCCTCTCATCCTCTGTCATCCCCTTCTCCTCCTGCCTTCAATCTTTCCCAGCATCAGGGTCTTTTCAAATGAGTCAGCTCTTCTCATTAGGTGGCCACAGTGTTGGGGTTTCAGCTTCAGCATCAGTCCTTGCAATGAATACAGGACTGATTTCCTTTAGGATGGACTGCTTGGATCTCCTTGCAGTCCAAGGGACTCTCAAGAGTCTTCTCCAACACCACAGTTCAAAAGCATCAATTCTTTGGCGCTCAGCCTTCTTTACAGTCCAACTCTCACATCCATTAATGACTACTGGAAAAGGCAGTATAGTAAATACCAAATGACACAGAACCATGAGTATGACAGAGATATGTTTTTAGGGAACCTCATTTTTGGTTAGCATGTACTCCTCTTTAGAAAGTAAATATTTCATAAATGGGCTTCCCAGGTGGCCCTAGTGGTAAAGAACCTACTTGTATGCTAATACAGGAAATGCAAAAGATGTGGGTTTGATCCCTGTGTTGGGAAGACCCCCTGGAGGAGGGCATGGCAACCCACTCTAGTATTGCCTGGAGAATCCCATGGACAGAGAAGCCTGGCGGGCTACAGTTGCAAAAACTCGGACATGACCAAAGTGATTTAGCATGCATGCACACATTCCATTTAAAACTTCATGATTACCTCAAGCTTAATCTCTCTTATTAGTTAGCTTCCCTCTAAGCCTTAGCTAAATAAACTGGTTTCAGTGGAGTTGATACAGAGGTATAACTGTAGCACTTTGAGGACATCCTCTTTTAGAGCATGCAAATTTGGCTGCTAGGAAAGTAAAGGGTTATGGTTTTGAGTTATAGGACATCACAATATTAGAATGTTGGGGAGGGAAAAAATTTTTTTCTACCTTCTAGGTTCTTCTAGCTGATCTAAGAATTAAATTGGCATAAGACAGATTAACAGGAGAAAGAAAAAGATGTTTGACAACAAGTATATCTGGGAGAAACTCAGGAAAACTAAGTAGTCACGAAAATGACCTAACCCCTCACTTTAAATACCATCTTCAGCTAAAGACCAAAGAGGACGTTGAGGTTTGTGGTTTGGGATTTCAAAGAGGAGGAAGGCAATTCACATGGATATGGAAATGGAAATGCTTTGTAAACACATGTTTACTGGGCTTTGTAGAGACAGTGGGTTGTTGTTCAGTCGCTCAGTTGTGTCCAACACTGTGACCTCATGTACTGTAGCATGCCAAGCTTCCCTGTCCTTCACTATCTCCCAGAGGTTCCTCAAACTCATGTCCATTGAGTCCATGATGCCATCTAATCATCTCATCCTAGGTCTCCCCTTTCTCCTGCTGCCCTCAGTCTTTCCCAGGATTAGGATTTTTTCCAGTGAACCAGCTCTTTGCATCAGGTGGCCAAAGTATCGCAGTTTCAGCTTCAGCATCAGTCCTTCCAATGAATATTGAGTTGATTTCCTTTAGGATTGACTGGTTTGATCTCCTTGCTGTCTAAGGGACTCTCAAGAGTCTTCTCCAGCACCACAACTTGAAAGCATTAATTGTTCAGTGCTCAGTCTTCTTTATGGTCCAACTCTCACATTTGTACATGACTACTGGAAAAACCATAACTTTGACTATACGGACTTTTGTTGGCAAAGTGATGCCTCTACTTTTTAATAAACTGTCTAGGTTGTCATAGCTTTTCTTCCAAGGAGCAAGAGTCTTTTAATTTCAAGGCTGCAGTCATAATCAGCAGTGATTTTGTAGCACTAAAAAATAAAATCAGTCATTGTTTCCATTTTTTACCCATCTATTTGCCATTAAGTGATGATATCAGATGCCATGATCTTAGTTTTTTGAATGCTGAGTTTTATGCTAGCTTTTTCACTGTCCTCTTTAACCTTCATCAAGAGGCTCTTTAGTTCTTCTTCACTCTCTGGTATAAGCATGGTGTCATCTGCGTATCTGAGGTTATTGATATTTCTCCCAGCAATCTTGATTCCATTCCAACAAAGGTCCATCCAGTCAAAGCTGTGGTTTTTCCAGTAGTCCTGTACGGATGTGAGAGTTGGACTATAAAGAAAGCTGAACGTTGAAGAATAGATGCTTTTGAACTGTAGTGTTGGAGAAGACTCTTGAGGGTCCCTTGGACAGCAAGGAGATCAAACCAGTCAATCCTAAAGGAAATCTGTCCTGAATATTAATTGGAAGGCCTGATACTGAAGCTGAAGCTGTGACAATTTGGCCACCTGATGCAAAGAACTGACTCTTTTCAAAAGACCTTGATGCTGGGAAAGATTGAAGGCAGGAGGAGAAGGGGATGACAGAGGATGGTTGGGTGGCATACCTACCCAATGGACTTGAGTTTGAGCAAGCTCCGGAAGTTGGTGATGGATAGGGAAGTGTGCTGCAGTCCATGGGGTCGAAAAGAGTTAGACACAACTAAGCAACTGAACTGAATCTTAATTCCAGCTTTTGCTTCATCCAGCCTGCATTTAGCATGTTGTAACAAGCATATAAGTAAAATAAGCAGGGTGACAATATACAGCCTCATTGTACTCCTTTCTCCATTTTGAACCAGCCTGTTGTTCCATGTCCTGTTCTAACTGTTGCTTCTTGATCAGCATACAACTTTCTCAGGAGGCAGGTAAGGTGGTCTGATATTCCCATCTCTTGAAGAGTTTTCCACAGTTTGTTGTGATGCACACAGTCAAAGGCTTTAGCATAGTCAATGAAGCAGAAGTTGATGTTTTTATGAAATTCCCTTGCTTTTCCTGTGATCCAAATGGATGTTGGTAATTTGATCCCTGGTTCCTCTGCCTTTTCTAAATCCAGCTTCAACATCTGGAAATTCTCAATTCTTGTACTGTTGAAGCCTAACTTGAAGGATTTTGAGCATGACCTTGCTAGCATGTGAAATGAGTGCAATTGTGTAGTAGTTTGAACAGTCTTTGGCATTGCCCTTCTTTGGGATTAGAATGAAAACTGACCTTTTCCAGTCCTGTGGCCAATGTTGTTTTCCAAATTTGCTGGCATATTGAGGGCAGCACTTTCACAGCATCATCTTTTTGGATTTGAAATAGTTCAGCTGGAATTCCATCACCTCCACTAGCTTTGTTTGTAGTAATGCTTCCTAAGGACCACTCGACTTCACACTCCTGGATGTCTGGCTCTAGATAAGTGACCAGAGCATTGTGGTTATCTGGGTCATTAAGACCTTTTTCATACTGTTCTTCTATGTATTCTTGCCACCTCTTCTTAATATCTTCTGATTCTGTTAGGTCCTTACAATTTCTGTCCTTTATTGTCCTCCTCTTTGTATGAAATGTTCCCTTGGTATCTCTAATTTTCTGAAGAGTTCTCTAGTCTTTCCCATTCTATTGCTTTCCTCTATTTCTTTTTAGTGTTCAAAGGGACACAAAGTCAATTCTTATTTCTAGGTCTTGCTGAGTTTCCCTCACCATCCTAGGTCATATTCTTTGCAGATATCGCTGGTGATAAGTTCTGCTCCAGAAAGAGGCCATTTACTTAAATTCTTTTAGGCAGTCAAAGGGAACATACATGGCAAGAAACATCTCTTGAGTCTTCTGTTTTTAAAAAATAATCAACCTAAATTAATCCTCATGTCAAATTTGAGGTAGTGGAGTTTTGCTCTCCTACAAAGGGGAAACTGAATATGCGTCAGGGGTGGCATTATGTAAAGTACAAGGAGTTCCCTGAGTGTCAGTGTAGCTAAAAACATGAGAGGTAAGGGAAAAAAAAAAAAGAGAAATTGAACCAGGCAGCCCTCAAATAGGAAACTTGCTTATGGGGCGATTTAGTCAGTTCAAGCTGAATGGGAGATTTGGTGAGAAGGTAAGTGTAGCAATAGTTTTAAGTATTTCTAGAAAGTGGCTGATTGAAGGCCATGTCAGGTCCTGAATCAATGAAGCACACTCTGTGATGTAACTCAGGTAGCTGAAACAATAGGAAGGGTGACACAATGACACCTCCAGGGTTGCCTCCGGTGGAATATCTCAGGGAGGTGGTCATATGGGTGATGGGTTTTATTTGCCAGCTTCTCTGCCTCTCTGGTGTGAAGCTCTCTCATGTCTAGTCTATTTGATGTTATCTTGGGGCCCAGTACCTGTTCCACACCCCATGTCACCTACGATGAGGCCATTTCTGGGCCTGGGACTCTCTCTCAAACTTCCAAATGAGAGAATGTCAAGTCGGTAAAGGGGAAAAATGCTTGCTTTTGCTTTTATGCTGCCAACCTTCATCTGTCCTGATGTCTTTGTCTTCCATATTCTGGATCTCATGTGAAGATGCCAAACTGAAAATAAGGGCTTTCAATCCACCAAGACTCTCTTTAATGTTTTAAAAAAAAACCTCTCAGTCAGAAATTGGTGCAGTACTGAAGCCATCAGGAGAAATGAAGACTGACAGTTTAATTTCACTAAATACTGTAAGAGAAAAGCTGTCAGCCACAGTGACTGGTGGGCCTGCCCTGGGTGATACTGATGGACTATGCAGGAGAAAATTAATAGTTATTTTTTAAATCTTTTCAAGACTTTACATGGAAAAACATGGAGTGACTCCTCTGCATGAAGACTTGAGGCTATATTTTGCTTCTTTCCCCCTGATTTCATTTTACCACATAAGCTAAATTGGACTTACTTATTTATGAATGCACAAAGGAAAATTTCAAAATGCCTCTTTGTGTTCATCTTGCCTGGGCTGTGTGCCCTCTGTGCATTCTCAACTCATACCAGCTTTGAGGATGATGTCTCAGCAGTGACAAGTACATTTACAAGGCTCGGGTCTTCTCCATTCAGATGCTTCTCAATTTAGAATCCGTCAAACACATCAGGTGCAAGAGGTTTGACATTATTGAATAGGCAAATAACACACCATGTTCTTGCTTTGGCTTGGAGACAGGGACTTCAACCTTGGAATTAATTGCAGAGGGCAAGTTTACTCAACTGAAAAAGTATGACTTAAAAAAAAAAAAACTCATCACAGTGGGGAGGCAATAATAAAAATAGGAATTTCGAACAATTTAACCTTCATGTAAGTGAATTAGAGCATAGAGTGAGTTTTAAGGTGGGGATGGTATATGGAGAGAATCTCATGTGTAACCTGTCAAGGGACAGAGCACCCAGGAAGCAGACTGTACAGGAAATATTTGAAGGCATACTACTAGGGCAACAGTGAAGGAAGCAAACTTTTCAAGGAAAAAATGAGTTGGGACGCAGTCATAATAAAAGACTCAGCTGATCTTATGCAGGACCCTGGACTGAGATGACCCTGCAGAGTCCTTTCAGTTTGGGGTAAGAAAGTGCTGGGCTTTCATACACCCATCTCAGCCCCCCAGGGAAGGGATGTGACATTGGGAAAGGTGTTTCTATTCAGCCTATGGTGTGATCTTGGGGATACTCAGCTGTAAAATCTCAGTGTCCAAAAGTGTTGGCAACTGGAGCAACAAAGACTTTGGCCCAGAAGTAGGGGAATTGGAAGATGCAATTTGGTATCTGGGGAAGCTTCCACCTTGAGTCATCTAAATTCACCTCCACTTATGTCCTGGAAGCTGCTCCTTCAGGATTCTGGTGGCTGCTTTCCCCAAAGTCAGCTCAAAAGAGGAAGATAATAGGATCAGGGAACCCCTACCACTGCTTGTCCAAAGGTCACAAATACGCTTGTCATCTCCCTCTTCTATTATCAATTCTCGATTTCCCTTTGCTTGTCCAAGTGATGTACTAAGTAGGGTAACACAGATCCTTATTCTTTAGAGCTTAGACACTTCTCAGGCTGTGGCTACTGTGCTTGTCTATTAATTACCCACGTTAGTATCAAAAGACACCTATGTGGATCAGTTCAGTTCACTCAGTCATGTCCAACTCTTTGTGACCCCATGGACTGCAGCACGCCAGGCTTCCCTGTCCATCACCAACTCCTGGAGCTTGCTCAAACTCACGTCCATCAAGTTGGTGATCTCATCCTCTGTCATCCCCTTCTCCTCCTGCCTTCAATCTTTCCCAGCATCAGGGTCTTTTCTTATGTGGATCAGTAGGGTGAAAATCATATTTCTCCCTACTTCCAAGGTAGAAAACTATATCTACTTCCTCCCAGTGAACAGGGTCATGACCACTATCCTGACTCTTTCCCTTTCTTGCTGGTCTCTCAAGAATTCTAAAGTTACTGAGTATCAGCCAAGGGCTATTGTTTTTAAAGATTAATACATTACTGCCAATTATAAGGTCTAGCTTCAGAACCCAAGGGTGATACATTGTGAATCTTCTATTTATGTGTACCAGAATATCCTGAAGGTCTTTTCTTACCACAGTCACTTCTGATACATAGGGCCTGGCATGTCCTATAGACCAAGCAGCAGGGCTGCTTGCACCAAATCCTGGTACTGCTACAGGGCCCCTTCCTGATGCTTTTGATGTGATCTGATGTGACTGTGGGTCAGTGCAGTATTCCCAGAGGTAGAAGATGCTGTGTCCAAAACCCAAAGAGGTCTACCAGACATTGCACTTCCTTCTTCAACATAAGCACCGTGAGATGCAATAGCTTGTCCTTTACTTGGGAAGTGATGTCCTGGCATGCCTCATTGGATCCCTAAATAATTCACTGATGTATCAAGATCCTGAATATTCATGGGCTTTATCTCTTACTCTTTGACGTGTGTGTCTTTTACCAAGTCGTCCAGTGAACTTGTCACTTCTTTCTTATCTGGTCTAATTAGCCTCAAGTCACAAATACATTCATTTGTGTCATGCTCTGTGGGGTGTCCAGATGGCCTGGGTCTCCTCAGACTATGAATAACATAGGGTAGGAGAGATTAATGATCTTTGAGCTTCTCAGTGAGGCTAATTCCCAGCTCATCAGCACATTCCTCATTGCTTTGGTAAATGGATCATCTTTTAAGTCTTTCCAAGGAATAATATTCATCTGGTGGATTTTTAAGATGTATATGTATATAACTCTAACAAACCTACTTCTCTGAATCTTTTGAGTCCTTCATCTGCATTTTCCCACAAAAATTCTGGCATGTCTTTTACATGCAGGCAACTCCTCAGAGTATTCCCATCTCAGTAAAGTCTGCAAAATCCAACCCAATTAATTCTGCCACCCTTCAGCCAGCACCTCAGAACTTTGTTCCATATATACTGCCCCAATTTCTGCCTGTATGTGCTTAACAGATCATACAGCTCTTTCAAAATATAGTTTCTTTCCTCCCTTAATAACCCCAGCATTCCCTGGCTGGTTTACATCATGCATTAACCCTAGTTATTGATCAAGTAGTCAAGTGTGGAGGTTCTGATTAGTAAGGCAGAGTCTTCTACATAATCTTCAGATAAGAGTGGGGGTGGGGTTAACAGTGAGAAGTGATACACTTTTGTAGGTACAGATAACCTGAATGAATCTAATGAATCAACTTTTTTTTTTTTTTAGTTCATTAACCCGGTCTCATTTCTCAGGATCCTATTATTTTCCAAATAGGATCTTGACCTTTGCTTAGCCAACCTATCAAGTCTGAGATCCCACACTCTATGAAGCTCTATTGGTCTTCTGAGTAAGTCCTGGGACTTGTCCTCATCTTTTTCAGCTCTCCAGCAGCAGGAAAATGAATCTGTTTAATGCTATTCAGAAGATCCTCTGGCTTTCATTCTTAGCTCTTAATTGCTGGTCAACTGGCCCTCAGCCTTTCATTATCTTTCTTCAGAACATCGATTGCATTGAGGAACAGTGTCCTTCTGGCTCCTATTTCCCAATATTTCTCAAATGATTTTTGTATCTTGTAGCTGCTAGTGCATTTATTTTTACAGTAGCATCTCAGTTCATCGTGCATAAAGTTTTAAAGTTGTCCTGCTCTCTTATTCCAGGGCCTATCGCTGATCTGAGAGATGAGATTCTCATTGTCACCCTGCTAATATGTGCTTCAGCTCCAAAAACTCTCATTGGAGGACCTTCTCTCTCAGACCACTCCTGGACACAGCGGTCACAGGTTTTGCTCTTGGGAGTCAGAGTCTGAGTTGAGATTGGAGTACAGGAAAAGTACAGGGAAGTACTCTTGGAACTAGCTCTGGGGGGAACGTGAGACTGGACAGAGGGAGAATTTGAGCTGTGAAGCAGTCACAAGAAAAGGCATGAGAAAATCCTCCCAGAAACTCTGATGGTCATATAGCTTTCCCAGATTGGGGGAAGACGACCAGAACTTCATCTCACACGTCTACCAGTCCTCATATGTGGGTGCCCCTGGTAAGGGTAGTGTAATCTACCATCAGTGATGGATAGTCTCTGGATGATTCCCAGTAATGAGCCACCAGTAGCTCTCAGCCTTTGAGAGAATGGCTGCTCCAATCCTTAACTAGGAGAGTGTAGACACATCCCAATAACCACCATCAGAATAGGAACAACTGTAAGATAATGAGAATGGCACCAGGATGAGACCATAAGGCTCCATGAGAAAAATTTAAGGGGCATGAAAATAATATTCTAGTCCAATATTTTTAATCAAAATTAGTGCAAAAACTTTGATGAACAAGATACCAAGTTTTTTAAAGACAGGAGCAGTATTAGTGGTTTGTCTTTCGCCTCAGGCTCTAATATGACTTGGCACTGCCCTGATATACATGACTGCCTTTGTTTTATTTGTTGATAATAACTCCTTAAAATATAATTAACTATTCATTAACCCTGAGAATGGTGAAATGATAATGAAAGCACAGCAAAAATTTGCTGAGGTTAAATACAAGGGATTGAGCTAGAGACTTCAGTAAAGCACAAGCTCCAGTATTTGCAAGACAAGGTCTTATAGCCCCTGTTTCACAGACAAAACATAATCCAAGTGATTAACAATTATAAAATATCTATTTTTATACACATGGATACAAATCATGGTTGATGATTTAAAATAAATCAAAGTCGTTATTTTACAGTCAGACTGCAAACTCAGGAAATGACTCAGAAACATTGATAAAACTTCACACTGGCTACTGAAAAATATCAGGTGTAAATAAGAACTCAGTAAAAGATTTTACTTGACATGTGAGGTGCGACAACCAGAGCTCTGGAGTCCCTCACCAGCCCTGCTCTTACAGAAATAATACTTTGGGATTCAAGGTCCATATTAAATTCCATACTCCCAAGAATACTGTAGGCAGCCCTCACTGACTACTGTTTTTCACTATTGCAGTCACCATGAAACTGTTTTCGTTCATCAGAGCACTTTTCACAGAATGCTAAGAGTTAGAATTACCTAAGGTTATGTATCTTTTCTCTACTACACAATCAATTCTCAGAAGATAGGGTAATTCATTCATTTTTGTCTCTCATAAAAGATAAAGGGTCATATAAAAGTTTGAAAATCATTAGAAATAATAGATGAAATAGGTACACCCCTCTCTGACTGTTGATTATCTACCTCTCTCTGCTCTTCCTCTCTTTCTATATCTCTCTTTATCTCTGTGTTTATGTAGATACACATACACACACTTTTGACCTGAGATCTCTTCAGAGAAAAATAAATTAATTCCAGCCTTTCTATCTGCACTAGCTTTCTAGGTGTGATCTATCCAAAAAGAAGACTAGACAGTTAGAAAAAGAGGAACAGCATTTAGGTCATTTTTTTTTTTCACTAAATTGCATTTTTAGAACACATAATAGACACATTGTACACATTTTACTGACAACATTAAAGGGATGTGAAAATGAAAATAAAGGTTGTGCATGTTTGTGTTTCTTAAATGGGGTTCCCCTGAAACAGTTCCTGAGATGAAGAGTTGTGTGCAAATAATTTATTAGGGATGTGATCCATGGAGAAATAAGGCAGAGAGGATCTCTAATACAAGATCTCTAAATATAAGAAAATATGAGCAAGACACCACCGACATCCACTATAGTCTACCACCTAACACCACAAAAATACACTCCTTTGTTACATTACATTAACTTTGTCCCATGATGCATCTTCAAAACTCCCTACCATTTCTGAGGGAGATTTTCAAAAGGAAGTTTAGCAAGACTACACCCCTGATACTGTAGTTAATCTCCAGGATGTAACTGGTATTTATATGCTCCGGGCCCCCTAAATTAGCTGACCTATTTCACATTTCCATTTATTCTTTGCTTGTTGACCTAGTGATAGCTTATAGTGAATGATGTTGGATTTGTGATCTCCGAAGAAGATTTAGCTTTGTGACCAGAGACCAGACTTGATCACTCAAGAGCTTTTGTGTAGCAGTTTTATTAAAGTAAGAAAAGTGACAGAAAAAGCTTCTGACATAGACATCAGAAGGGGGATGGAGAGTGCCCCCTTTGCTAGTCTTTAGCAAGGGAATTATATATTTTTTAAATCAGTTATGACAAAAAATCATAAGAATGTCTCAAATTTGTAAAAATTTTACCAGACCAACTCGCACAATTTATATTTTAGAACAGGATAAGAACTTAACAATAGAAAGATCCTACCAGACCCTCTTCCATAATATACCTTCTAAGATATCAGGATTAGTCAGAAGGTAAGCTGTATATTGTCACCCTGCTTATTTAACTTATATGCAGAGTACATCATGAGAAATTCTGGGCTGGATGAAGCCCAAGCTGGAATCAAGTTTGCTGGGAGAAAATATCAGTAACTTCAGCTATGCAGATGATACCACCCTTATGGCAGAAAACAAAGAGGAACTAAAGAGACTCTTGATGAAAATGAAACAAGAGAGTGAAAAAGTTGGATTAAAGGTCAACATTCAGAAAACTAAGGTCATGGCATCTGGTCCCATCACTTCATGGCAAATGGATGGGGAGACAGTGGCAGACTTTATTTTTGGGGTCTTCAAAATCACTGCAGATGGTGACTGCAGCCATGAAATTAAAAGACGCTTGCTCCTTGGAAGAAAAGTTATGACCAATCTAGACAGCATATTAAAAAGTAGAGACATTATTTGCCAACAAAGGTCCATCTAGTCAAGGCTATGGTTTTTCCAGTAGTCATGTATGGATGTGAGAGTTGGACTATAAAGAAAGATGAGCGATGAAGAATTGATGCTTTTGAACTGTGGCATTGGAGAAGACTCTTGAGAGTCCCTTGGACAGCAAGGAGATCTGTCTAGGTTGGTCATAACTTTTCCTTCCAAGGAGTAAACATCTTTTAATTTCATGGCTGCAGTCACCATCTGCAGTGATTTTGGAGCCCCCCAAAATAAAGTCTACCACTGTTTCCACTGTTTCCCAAACTATTTGTCATGAAGTGATGGGACCAGATGCTATGATCTTAGTTTTCTGAATGTTGAGTTTTAAGCCAGCTTTTTCACTCTTCTCTTTCACTTTCATTAAGAGGCTCTTTAGTTCTTCCTTGCTTTCTGCCATAAGGGTGGTATTATCTGCATATCTAAGTTTATTGATATTTCTCCCTGCAATCTTGATTCCAGCTTGTGCTTCTTCCTTCCAGCGTTTCTCATGATGTACTCTGCACATAAGTTAAGTAAGCAGGGTGACCGTATACAGCCTTGATGCACTCCTTTCTCTGTTTGAAACACAAATTGGGTGGTAGCATTTCACTTTAGTAGTGAAATACATAAGATATTATCATTTCATTAAAGTACATTTTTAAGTTTTGTGTGTAATTTCCAGTATTATACATAGACACATTAACAATCTAGATGATGCCAACAGATTGATTTAATTAGTATTTTTTCCTAAAGATTGATGTAACATTTTGATGTGCTTATCTTAATATGTTATGCAGACAGCATGAATTAGGAGATACCTATGTGAATTGTAATTGGTAATTAAATTAAAGCACCTATTATTTCATTGCAATATAGCTAAATTATATTTTAAAATAAATATGAATGAAATGTTACATTTAAAATGTAGACATATGCAGAATACAGTGGGGCCAGAGCCCTAATTAGCAGTTTTCTTAAAAAAAAAAAAAAAAGAGAGAAACTGGGAGAAAGTGTGTCATAAATTTCGTATTGAATGACAACTGTAATTTTCTGACATAGAGCAAAATAAATCTGTTAGTCTGTGTATTTGAAAAAAATTACGATGAACAATGTTGAGAGATTCTCATCAAATACATAGTAAAATTTGAGAAGTTTCTTGTCAAGCCGTTAAAAAAAGCAATCAAAATTAGAAAACTGACATCAGAATTAAATATCAAAAAATAAATTTTTAAATGATTTTTAGCAGGATCTGAAATTATAACTTTGACCAACTTTAAAATTGTACTGATACATGAATACATACGTACACTAATTAGATGGAAAGATTATTGTTTCTGTTACAGAAATTTTGTTGAAAATCTGTGAAAAGCAGACTAGAAAATATTTCACAAAAAGTGAAAGGTTCCTACTTGGGCCACTAAACAGTTGCTCATAAAATACCAGATCTTTCTGAAAATATCAAAGACTACTTGATTCATACCTGAAGAAGTGAAGATCCTTTTCTTTAGCATTAAATGAGTTGTATGACATAGAAGATGTTGTCCTATTAACAATTAAGGTATGTTTTGCCTCAAACAGCTTCAAAATTTGCAAAGAAATTGTCAATCGTTTGTCAATTTGAGGCCTAAAAAATGAACTCAGATTACAGATATATTTTAATATTTTACATGGGTCAAAAAAAGAATTTCAGGTTCATATTTAAAATGGTTGGTTCTCTCACAATAAGTGGTGCTACAACTTTGTTAGGATTAAAGTCCAGATGTATTGGATTTTAAAATAAGAGACTATTTTCCTTATTGTGTTATTCCAATGAATGACACACACTTAAATTATTTATGATTTATACAGCTTTTTAAAGCAAGCTATATGAAAAGTATCATGGATATAGTGGTTAAAATTGCTCACTGTTTAAGTGCAAATGCCATGAGTCATTATCACCAGTTGGTAGAACTTTTTATAAGAGTTAAAAGCAAATTGATTGAATAATCTTATTGCCCCATTAATGTCAACTGGTAGATTAATGAAATAATTTTATGAAAATTCACTGTATTTATTCCAATTCAAGATTTTTGAAAGAGAAGTAATTTTTAGTTCAGGCTACTATAAAAGATAATATAGACTGGGTAGAGAACAGATATTTGTTTCTCAAAGTACTGGAGACTGGTGCCAAGATCAAGACATCAGCTGACCTGGTATCTGGGGAGAGCCCACTTCCTGACTTGTAGACAACCAGCTTCTTTTTGTGTTCTCACAGGCTCAAGAGATAGAGTCAGAGAGGTCTGACTCTTTTCATAAGGGCATTAATCTTATTGTGAGGGCCTCACTCTCAGAAATTAATCTTACCCATTATACCTTAATTATGTGTTATAAAGACCCCACCCCCGAAGAGCATCACGCTGTGGATTGGTGTTTCAACATCTAAATTTGAAAGGGACACAAACAATAAATCCATAGTAGTAATGTTTGCCAAATACTCACTAATCAAAGACAAAACTGGCAATGTGGTTTATACTTTTCTCACTGCATAAGAACAGATTTGAAGAGTCAATGAAAGAAAGCTTATTTGTGTACTCCCCAGACAAATGTGATAATTTTTGTTAAGAATACACTTTTCATACCAAAAAAAATGATTACTTTATATATTTTTATGACATAGATAAATGTGCAGACTATAACAGCTATAACTGTAATCACCAATGTTATATACATGGTTTTAGAAACTACAAGAAAACTTTGAAGAATGCTTTGTTAATATCGGTTAAGTTTAGAGTTGCTTTTCAATTTATAGCATATCCTTTGATTTTCATGTTAATGACTACAAGCTGATGCAAGAATTAGCAGTTTTATTTATAAATAGATGTCATTTTGGAATTGACAAACATTTTTTTCAAAGTCAAATCAGTTTTTTGAAAGAAAGATGAATTCTAGTCAGTGTAGATGCAAAAAAAAACCCTGAAGGAAAAAAATTTTTTTCCTTGATGCACTTACTGAAAACATTTTAAGTATGTTTGGAAGAACTTGGTTGTAAGAATCTAGACTTGTACCTTAGTATCCTTGTGGGACTGGTTCCAAGACCCACTGAGGAAAGCAAAGGCCACAGATACTCGAGTCCCATAGTCAGCCCTCCATATAGAGATTCCACATCTGCAGATTTCACCAACCACTGGCAATAAACACAGTACATGATCCTTTGTTGGTTGATTCTTGCAATGCAGAACTTGTGTATAACAAGGATCACTGTGTAGTTTTGGGTGTGGGGGGGTTGTGTTTAAGTGGATTCATGCAGGGAATCCCATATGGTTCAAGGCTCACTGTACTTTTTCAACTTTAAATTTTATAAAATTTGCTGCTGCTGCTGCTAAGTCACTTCAGTCGTGTCCAACTCTGTGCGACCCCACAGATGGCAGCCCACAGGCTCCGCCGTCCCTGCGATTCTCCAGGCAAGAATACTGGAGTGGATTGTCATTTCCTTCTCCATTATAAAATGTAAATCTAGATCAAATATCTCTAATGAAAATTTAGTATCTAAATTGAGATGTCCTTTAGTAATAAAATATATGCCAGATTTTGAAGATTTAATTTGGAAAAAAAGAATGTAAAATACATTGATAGGAGCTCAAAATGTAATTACATGTTTAAGTAATATTTTGAGTATATTTGATTATGTAAAATTTATTATTAGGCTTAGTTTCACAGACTTCTTTTTATTTATTTATTTTTTTAGATATGATTACTAGATAATTTTGGACTTCCCTTGTGGCTCAGCTGGTAAAGAATCCACCTGCAATGTGGGAGACCTGGCCTCGATCTCTGGGTTGGGAATATCCTCTGGAGAAGGGAAAGGCTACTCACTCCAGTATTCTGGCCTGGAGAATTCCATGGACGGTATAATCCATGGGGTCACAAAGAATCAGACATGACTGAGCAATTTTCACACAAGATAAGTTTAAATTAATTACATAGATTGCATTATATTTCTGTGGGAAAATACTGCTCAGACAAGGGAAGCACAAATTCATTGAACAGTACACCAAAAATGATGGTAAATAGGTCCAGTTCTACTTTTACCCTGGGTTCCCAGACTCATGTTTTCTAATTGCTGAGGAGACACTGTTTAAAGTACATACTTCTTCCTGAAAGACACAACTCTGCCTTATAAGATATCATCTACAAATTGTTAATTTAGCTGCTACTGGAAAGTCCATCCCAAACTTGTGTTAAGCCAATAGTATATGATAGGACTGTGGGTTTCATGGGCACTGCTTACTATTGTTCTATCCTCAAAATTGCATGATCGCTTCATTTGCGGTGATGCCATCCAGTATCTGACACTGTTGATTCAAGCAGTGCATGCTGTGTATGCTCTCAATCTTTGAAAGTTAATTGAGACTTATTTTATGGCCCAAACTATGGTCTTAGGCTTCCCAGGTGGCACCAGTGGTAAAGAACCCGCCTGTCAATACAGGTGATGTTTAAGAGACATGAGTTAAATCCTTGAGTTGGGAAGATACCCTGTAGTAGGAAATGGCAACCCACTCCAGTATTCTTGCCTGGAGAAGCCCATGGACAGAGGAGCCTGGCTGGCTACAGTCCATGGGGTCACAAACAGCTGGACACAACTGAAGCAACTTCACGCACACACATAGTCTATCTTGGTGAATGTTCTGTGAGCACAGGAAAGCAGTGCTTCTTCTATTGTTTTTGGCTTGTGCATTCTCTTATGTTACATTGTTTGATTTTCCAATCGAAGGCAGCTATACACTTGCTCTTTGGAAGGAGAGTTATGACCAACCTATATAGCATATTAAAAAGCAGAGACATTACTTTGCCAACAAAGGTCCATCTAGTCAAGGCTATGGTTTTTCCAGTGGTCATGTATGGATGTGAGAGTTGGACTGTGAAGAAAGCTGAGCACCGAAGAATTGATGCTTTTAAACTGTGGTGTTGGAGAAGACTCTTGAGAGTCCCTTGGACTGCAAGGAGATCCAACCAGTCCATCCTTAAGGAGATCAGTCCTGGGTGTTCACTGGAAAGACTGATGCTGAAGCTGAAACTCCAACACTTTGGCCACTTCATGCGAAGAGTTGACTCATTGGAAAAGACTCTGATGCTGGGAGGGATTGGGGGCAGGAGGAAAAGGGGACGGCAGAGGATGAGATGGCTGGATGACATCACTGACTCGATGGACATGAGTTTGGGTAAACTCGGGGAGTTGGTGATGGACAGGGAGGCCTGACGTGCTGCAATTCATGGGGTCGCAAAGAGTCAGACACAACTGAGCGACTGAACTGAATTGAACTGATACGTTTGCTGGGGCTTTCTGATGTCTCAAGACGGTAAAGAATTTGCCTACAATGCAGGAGACCCCATTTGATTCCTGGGTCAGAGGGTTCCCCTGGAGAAGGGACTGGGGACCCACTCCAGTATTCTTGCCTGGAGAATTCCATGGACAGAGGAGCATGGTGGGCCTTAGTCCATGGGGTTACAAAGAGTCAGGCATGACTAACACATACATACACTCATTTTCTTTCCATCGCTATTAACTAAGATAAAAGTATCTAAATCTCCAACAATAATTTTGTATTTATCTATTGCAACTTTAGTTTTATTACCATTGATTTTGTGTTTTTTGAAGCTCTGTTATTGAGTATATGCACATTTAAACTTGTGATATCTATTTGTTGAATGGATTTATTATTAAACCATATTCCCTTTATTCCCAGTAATCTGGTCTCAAAGTATACTTAAATGATAATAATATAGTTGGAGTATGTAAAAAAAGGTACTGTGTTTTCAAATATATTATTGCTAAGCCTTTTTTATTTAAGCCTGTAAGTGACTCCATATTTAAAATGCTTCTTAGACAGACTACATACTTGGTTCTTCTTTTTGTTATCAGTATAATAGTATCTATCTTGTAATTGATGTGTTTAGAACATTTATATTTCATGTAATTATCAACCTAGTTAGAATTCAATCAATTCTTTCACTGTTTGTTTGACTACATCTAGATTTTTTCTTTCACTAGTTTCTTTTGGGTTGATTATATTGTTGAATATTTCATTTTAACTTCAGTATTGGTTTATATCAGCTGTGCAGTTTTTGTCATTTTAAATTTTTATTAGCTATTTCAACATGGTTTCTAATTGTTTTGTGTGTGGCTGTGCAGCTTGTGAGATATTAGTTTTCCCACCAGGAACTGAACTCAGGCCCACAGTAACAAAAATGCCAAATACTAATTACTGGACTGTCAGGGAATTACATTATGGTTTCTAATAGACATGACTGGCAGTCTTCAAATGATATTATACTATTTCATGTATATTTTGAGAACCTTCATATGTTCTATTCCATGACTTCCTTTGAGGGGTTATTGATATAATGTTAATTTTGCATATTTTATGAATCATAAATTTTGCTTTCAGTAGTCAATTTTTTAAAATTTTATAAAGATAATATAATATTTTTATATCTACCCACATAATAATCATTTTATTGTCCTTCATTCATTTGTATTCATGACCCACATAACTGCAATGGTGAGATTACTCACCTAGAGCCAGACATACTGTAATGCGAAGTCAAGTGGGCCTTACTACCATCACTATGATTAAAGCTAGTGGAAGTGATGGAATTCCAGTTGAGCTATGTCAAATCCTAAAAGATGATACTGTGAAAGTGCTGCACTCAATATGCCAACAAATCTGGAAAATTCAGCAGTGGCCACAAGACTTGAAAAGATCAGTTTTCATTCCAATCCCAAAGAAAGGTAATGCCAAAGGATGTTCAAACTATTGCACAATTGCACTCATCTCACAGGCTAGCAAAGTAATGCTCAAAATTCTCCAAGCCAGGCTTCAACAGTATGTAAACTGTGACTTCCAGATGTTCAAGCTGGATTTAGAAAAGGCAGAGGAACCAGAGATCAAATTTCCAGCATCCGTTGGATCATCAAAAAAGCAAGAGAATTCCAGAAAAAACATCTACTTCTGCTTTATTGACTATGTCAAAGCCTTTGACCTTGTGGATTACAAAAATATGTGGGAAACTCTTCAAGAGATGGGAATACCAGACCACCTGACCTGCCTTCTGAGAAATCTGTATACAGGTCAAGTAGCAACATTTAGAACTGGACATGGAACAACAGACTGGTTCCAAATAGGAAAAGGAGTACGTCAAGGCTGTATATTGTCACCCTGTTATTTAACTTTTGCAGAGTACATCATGTGAAATGCCGGGCTGCGTGAAGCACAAGCTGGAATTAAGATTGCCGGGAGAAATATCAATAACCTCAGATATGCAGATGACACCACACTTATGGCAGAAAGTGAAGAACTAAAGAGCCTCTTGATGAAAGTGAAAGAGGAGAGTGAAAAAGTTGGATTAAAACTCAACATTCAGAAACTAACATCATGGCATCTGGCCCCATCTCTTCATGGCAAATAGATGGGGAAACAATGGAAACAGTGAGAGACTTTATTTTGGGGAGCTCCAAAATCACTGCAGATGATGAGTGTAGCCATGAAATTAAAAGATGCTTACCCCTTGGAAGAAAAGTTATTACCGACTTAGACAGCATATTAAAAAGCAGAGACATTACTTTACCAGCAATGGTCTGTCTAGGCAAAGCTATGGTTTTTCAGGTAGTCATGTATAGATGTGAGAGTTGGACAATAAAGAAAGCTGAGCACCGAAAAACTGATGCTTTTGAACTGTGGTGTTGGAGGAGACTCTTGAGATCCCTTGGACAGCAAGGAGATCCAACCAGTCCATCCTAAAGAAATCAGTCCTGAATATTCATTGGAAGGAATGATGTTGAAGCTGAAACTCCAATACTTTGGCCACCTGATGCAAAAAACTGACTCACTGGAAAAGACTCTGATGCTGGGAAAGACTGAAGGCAGGAGGAGAAGGGGACAACAAAGAATGAGATGGTTGGATGGCATCACTGATACAGTGGACATAAGTTTCTGTACACTCTGGGTGTTGGTGATGGACAGTGAAGCCTGGTGTGCTGCAGTCCATGGGCTCACAAAGAGTCGGACATGACTCATAACCAAACTGATTGACTAACTTCTGGTTTCCATCTGCTAGCATTTCCTTTCCCCTAGAAAAATTATTTTAATTATCTATTTCATTTCAAGTATACTGATGACAAATTATATCACCTATTTTCGATTTTAAATTGCTACTTTGCCGTATCCCCTTGTTGAAGGATACTTTTGCTTCACAAAATTCTGTTATATAGAATTTTTTTTTATTCAAAATTTCTGGCTTGCTATATATTTGCAAGTAGTTATGGTAATTCTTAACTTTTTTCCTCTAAACTTATTTTACCTTAAAACATTTTTTTGTCCTTGGGATGTTCTCCTTACCACTGACTTTTAAAAATGTGATTGTAATATACTTTACAATGCTTTTCTTTGTGTTTATCCAGCTTAGAATTTATTGACTTTCTTAAATTTTTGCCTTGATGATTTTCATCAAATTTAAATTCTTTTCTGACATTTCTTCATATTTTTTTCTGTCCCATATCCAACTTCTGGGATGATCCAAAACCACATACAAGGGCCTGCACGTTGGGTTACCAATAAGTGCATCAGTAGAGACAACTGAGTCAACAGGTACCAATTAGAATTTCTCCCCTCAAAACTATAATTCCTATGAGTTTCCATTAAGCACTTAAAATGGAAGAAATGAGAGGTCCTAACTGGGATAGGTGCATGGAATTACTCAGAAAACCTGTCTGCATATAGAATAAAGACTATGCACAGGAAAATAGGCAAGAAGATCAAGAGAAAAAAGGAGAGGGACAGAATAGCAGCTTTGGTTCCTAAGGTCTTCACCAGGCCCTTTTATCTAATACACACAGTATTAGGTAAAAATATGGTAGTAATGTTAAATTTACTGATGCTTATAATTGTGTCATAGTCATGTTAAAAATTTGTGTGTGTGCCTGTGTGCTCAGTCACTTCAGTTATGTCCAACTCATTGTGACCCCATGGACTATAGCTCACTAGGATCCTCTGTCCATGGGATTCTCCAGGCAAGAATATTAGAGTGGGTTGCCATGCCTCCTTCAGGGGATCTTCCTAATGCAGGGATAGAACTTGCATCTCTTATGTCTCCATCATTGGCACGTGGGGTTTTTGACTGAACTTGTAATAATCATTCAGTTCAGTTCATTCAGTCGCTCAGTCGTGTCCTACTCTTGGCGACCCCATGAATTGCAGCACACCAGGCCTCCCTGTCCATCACCAACTCCCGGAGTTCACTCAAACTCACGTCCATCGAGTCAGTGATGCCATCCAGCCATCTCATCCTCTACCGTTCCCTTTTCCTCCTGCCCCCAATCCCTCCCAGCATCAGAGTCTTTTCCAATGAGTCAACTCTTCGCATGAGTTGGCCAAAGTACTGGAGTTTCAGCTTTAGCATCATTCCTTCCAAAGAATACCCAGGGCAGATCTCCTTTAGAATGGACTGGTTGGATCTCCTTGCAGACCAAGGGACTCTCAAAAGTCTTCTCCAACACCACAGTTCAAAAGCATCAATTCTTCAGAACTCAGCTTTCTTCACAGTTCAACTCTCATATCCATACACGACCACTGGAAAAACCATAGCCTTGAGTAGATGAACCTTTGTTGGCAAAGTAATGTCTCTGCTTTTGAATATGCTATCTAGGTTGGTCATAACTTTCCTTCCAAAGAGTAAGCGTCTTTTAATTTCATGGCTGCAGTCACCATCTGCAGTGATTTTAGAGCCCAGAAAAATAAAGTCTGACACTATTTCCCATGAAGTGATAGGACCAGATGCCATGATCTTCGTTTTCTGAATGTTGAGCTTTAATTAAAGCCAACTTTTTCACTCTCCACTTTAACTTTCATCAAGAGGCTTTTTAGTTCCTCTTCACTTTCTGCCATAAAGGTGGTGTCATCTGCATATGTGAGATTATTGATATTTTTCCCGGCAATCTTGATTCCAGCTTGTGCTTCTTCCAGCCCAGCGTTTCTCATGATGTACTCTGCATAGAAGTTAAATAAGCAGGATGACAATATACAGCCTTGACGTACTCCTTTTCCTATTTGGAACCAGTCTGTTGTTCCATGTCCATTTCTAACTGTTGCTTCCTGACCTGCATATAGGTTTCTCAAGAGGCAGGTCAGGTGGTCTGATATTCCGATCTCTTTCAGAATCTTCCACAGTTTATTGTGATCCACACAGTCAAAGGCTTTGGCATAGTCAATAAAGCAGAAATAGAAGTTTTTCTGAAACTCTCTTGCTTTTTTGATGATCCAGCAGATGTTGGCAATTTGATCTCTGGTTCCTCTGCCTTTTCTAAAACCAACTTGAACATCTGGAAGTTCATGGTTCATGTATTGCTGAAGCCTGGCTTGGAGAATTTTGAGCATTACTTTACTAGCGTGTGAGATGAGTGCTATTGTGCAGTAGTTTGAGCAATCTTTGGCATTGCCTTTCTTTGGGATTGGAATGAAAACTGACCTTTTCCAGTCCTGTGGCCACTGCTGAGTTTTCCAAATGTGCTGGCATATTGAGTGTAGCACTTTCATAGCATCATCTTTCAGGATTTGAAATAGCTCAACTGGAATTCCATCAACTCCACTAGCTTTCTTCATAGTGATGCTTTCTAAGGCCCACTTGACTTCACATTCCAGGATGTCTGGCTCTAGGTGAGTGATCATACCATCATGATTATCTTGGTCATGAAGATCTTTTTTGTACAGTTCTTCTGTGTGTTCTTGCCACCTCTTCTTAATATCTTCTGCTTCTGTTAGGTCCATACCATTTCTGTCCTTTATCAAGCCCATCTTTGCATGAAATGTTCCCTTGGTATGTCTAATTTTCTTAAAGAGATCTCTAGTCTTCCCCATTCTGTTGTTTTCCTCTATTTCTTTGCACTGATCGCTGAGGAAGGCTTTCTTATCTCTTCTTGCTATTCTTTGGAACTCTGCATTCAGATGCTTATATCTTTCCTTTTCTCCTTTGCTTTTCACTTCTCTTCTTTTCACAGCTATTTTTAAGGCCTCCCCAGACAGCCATTTTGCTTTTTTGCATTTCTTTTCCATGTGGATGGTCTTAATCCCTGTCTCCTGTACAATATCACGAACCTCAGTCCATAGTTCATCAGGCACTCTATCTATCAGATCTAGTCCCTTAAATCTATTTCTCACTTCCACTTTATAATCATAAGGGATTTGATTTAGGTCATACCTGAATGGTCTAGTGGTTTTCCCTACTTTCTTCAATTTAAGTCTGAATTTGGCTATAAGGAGTTCATGATCTGAGCTGCAGTCAGCTCCTGGTCTTGTTTTTGCTGACTGTATAGAGCTTCTCCATCTTTGGCTGCAAAGAATATAATCAATCTGATTTCGGTGTTGACCATCTGGTGATGTCCATGGGTAGAGTCTTCTCTTGTGGTGTTGGAAGAGGGTGTTTGCTATGACCAGTGCGTTCTCTTGGCAAAACTCTATTAGTCTTTGCCCTGCTTCATTCTGTATTCTAAGGCCAAATTTCCCTGTTACTCCAGGTGTTTCTTGACTTCCTACTTTTGCATTCCATTCCCCTATAATGAAAAGGACATCTTTTTTGGGTGTTAGTTCTAAATGGTCCTGTACATCTTCATAGAACTGTTCAACTTCAGCTTCTTCAGCATTACTGGTTGGGGCATAGACTTGGATTACTGTGATATTGAATGGTTTGCCTTGGAAATGAACAGAGATCATTCTGTCGTTTTTGAGATTGCATCCAAGTACTGCATTTTAGACTCTTTTGTTGACTATGATGGCTACTCCATTTCTTCTAAGGGATTCCTGCCCACAGTAGTAGATATAATGGTCATCTGAGTTAAATTCACCCATTCCAGTCCATTTTAGTTAGCTGATTCCTAGAATGTCGACGTTCACTCTTGCCATCTCCTGTTTGACCACTTCCTATTTGCCTTGATTCATGGACCTAACATTCCAGGTTCTGATGTAATATTGCTCTTTACAGCATCGGACCTTGCTTCTGTCACCAGTCACATCCACAACTGAGTACTGTTTTTGCTTTGGCTCCATCCCTTCATTCTTTCTGGAGTTATTTCTCCACTGATCTCCAGTAGCATATTGGTCACCTACTTACCTGGGGAGTTCCTCTTTCAGTATCCTATCATTTTGCCTTATCATACTGTTCATGGGGTTCTCAAAGCAAGAATACTAAAGTGGTTTGCCATTCCCTTCTCCAATGGACCACGTTCTGTCAGCCCTCTCCACCATGACCCGCCCAATTTGGGTGGCCCCACAGGCATGGCTTAGTTTCATTGAGTTAGACAAGGCTGTGGTCCGTGTGATTAGAGTGACTATAGTTTTCTGTGATTATGGTGTCAGTGTGTCTGCCCTCTGATGCCCTCTTGCAACACCTACCATCTTACTTGGGTTTCTCTTACCTTGGACGTAGTAGAATAATTATTATTATCATCATGATCATTACCATTTGTTAAATATATGCTGTGCTAAAGCTTTGTGTGCATTGCCCTCTTCAATTCTCATAAAACCCGGAGAGGAAGCCAGATCAGTAAAGGTTTGTCCTTGTAAAGATTTTCCAATGTGGCTATCTCTGGGATTACAGCCAGCTGATTATTGAATGTGGACAAATGAAAACATCTCTGTTGTGAAATGGAGTTTGATTCTGCTGGAAAACAAATTATGTCCCTCAAACCTAAAGCACATCAGGATGGAATTAATGTAACCAGGATGAGAGGCTCAGGAGGGTATACTTGCACTCATGTGAAGTAGCGATTTAAGAAGGAGTTCAGAAAGCATTAACTTGTTACTTGGTAACAAGAGGAAAAGGCAGTACAAGGTGGTCATGGTCAAAAGTGCAATACAAACCCTGAGATGTGCGTGGTCCTGGAGCCATCTCTGGCAATGATAAGATTTGTTGTATGTCCCCTTGGGTAGGTTGCTTGACTCTCAGGGCTGAGTTTCTTTACTTGTAATTGATACAGTGAGAAAGTTTGATCTTGCCTGTGGTTCTTAACACTGGCTGCAGAGTTGAATAACCAGGGAAGCTTGACAAAGTAAAATAGCACAAGGCCCAGCCAAGGCAGACAAATTAAATCATTCCCTGGAGGGTGGAGTCTGGAAATATTTATATGCCCACGTGATTTTTGTTTCTGTTGTTGAGATATTTTTGTTGTTTAGTTGCTGAGTCATGTTGGACTCGGAGAAGGCGATGGCACCCCACTCCAGTATTCTTGCCTGGAAAATTCCATGGACAGAGAAGCCTGATAGGCTGCAGTCCATGGGGTCGCCAAGAGTTGGATGCGACTGAGCGACTTCACTTTCACTTTCACTTTCATGCATTGGAGAAGGAAATGGCAACCCACTCCAGTGTTCTTGCCTGGAGAATCCCAGGGATGGGGGAGCCTGTTGGGCTTCCATCTATGGGGTCATACAGAGTCGGACATGACTGAAGTGACTTGGACTCTTTTGCGACCCCATGGATTGTAACCCACAAGACTCCTCTTTCCATAGGATTCTATAGCCAAGAATACTAATGGATAGCCATTTCCTTCTCTGGTATTACCTATGTGCAATAAAGCAAACAGACCTTAAATGTATAGTTCAATGAATTTTACCTTGTATAATTACCTCCGGGATCAAAAATATAATAGAACTATTCCACTACTCCTTCTGGAGAAGAGAATGGCAGCCCCCTCCAGTATTCTTACCTGGAGAATCCCATAGAAATAGGAGCCTGGTGAGCTACAGTCCATGGGGTCGCAAAGAGTCAAAGAGTTGCAAATGAATGACTAACACACACACACACACACACACACACACACACACACACATTCCACTACTCCAGAACACCCAGCTTCTCTTCCAGTTAATACTCCCAAACAAGGTAACCACGATGCTGATTTTCATCTCCATAGATCAGTTTTACTAGTCTCTGAATTTAATATAACTAGAATCAAACAGTTTATCTTCTTTTCTGATTGGTTTCTTTCACTCAGTATTAAGCATGTACAATGTATCCATGGGGCTTCCCTGGTGGTCAGATGAAAATTACAATCCATCTGCCATGCAGGAGACCCAGGATCAATCCCTGGGTTGGGAAGATCCCCTGAAGAAGGAACTGGCAATCCACTCCAGTATTGTTGCCTGGAAAATACTGTGAACAGAGGAGCCTGTGGGCTACATTCCATGGGGTACCAAGAGTCAGACACACCTTAGAGACTAAACCACCACTGCCAATGTATCCAAAATTTGTTCACTTATTATTTCTTCACAACATTCCATTATATGAATATGCCATAAATTTTTAATTGATGTGGTTGATGGATATTTGAGTTGTTTCTAAAATGTTACAAGCAACTCCTACAGCTCAATTCCAGAAAAATAAAGGACCCAATCAAAATATGGGCCAAAGAACTAAATAGACATTTCTCCAAAGAAAACATACAGATGGCTAACAAACACATGAAAAGATGCTCAACATTACTCATTATCAGAAATGCAAATAAAACCACTATGAGGTACCATTTCACGCCAGTCAGAATGGCTGTGATCCAAAAGCCTACAAGCAATAAATGCTGGAGAGGGTGTGGAGAAAAGGTAACCCTCTTACACTGTTGGTGGGAATGCAAACTAATACAGTCACTATGGAGAACAGTGTGGAGATTCCTTAAAAAACTGGAAATAGAACTGCCTTATGATCCAGCAATCCCACTGCTGGGCATACACACTGAGGAAACCAGAATGGCAAGAGACACTTGTACCCCAATGTTCATCACAGCACTGTTTATAATAGCCAGGGCATGGAAGCAACCTAAATGTCCATCAGCAGATGAGTGGATAAGAAAGCTATGGTACATATACACAATGGAGTATTACTCAGCCATTAAAAAGAATACATTTGAATCAGTTCTAATGAGGTGGATGAAATTGGAGCCTATTATACAGAGTGAAGTAAGCCAGAAGGAAAAACACCAATACAGTATACTAACGCATATATATGGAATTTAGAAAGATGGTAACAATAACCCTGTATATGAGACAGCAAAAGAGACACTGATGTATAGAACAGTCTTTTGGACTCTGTGGGAGAGGGAGAGGGTGGGATGATTTGGGAGAATGGCACTGAAACATATATAATATCATATATGAAACGAGTCACCAGTCCAGGTTTGATGCATGATACTGGATGCTTGGGGCTGGTGCACTGGGATGACCCAGAGGGATGGTATAGGGAGGGAGGAGGGTTCAGGATGGGGAACACACGTATACCTGTGGCAGATTCATTTTGATATATGGCAAAACCAATACACTATTGTAAAGTTAAAAAGTAAAATATATAAAATGTTACTAATTATAAATAGCACTGCTATGAACATTCTTGTCTAAGTCATTTGGAAGATACTGAGTGTATACCTAGTAGGGGAACTGTTGGAGCAGTGGCAACTCTTGATCTCTCTTTAGTAGGTACCACCAAAACATTTTTTTTAAGTAGTTGAACCAGTGTACTTCTGTCAGCAATACATTCAGTTCAGTTCAGTTCAGTTCAGTCGCTCAGTCGTGTCCGACTCTTTGTGACCCCATGAATCGCAGCACGCCAGGCCTCCCTGTCCATCACCAACTCCCAGAGTTCACTCGGACTCATGTCCATCGAGTCGGTGATGCCATCCAGTCATCTCATCCTCTGTTGTTCCCTTTTCCTCCTGCCCCCAATCCCTCCCAGCATCAGAGTCTTTTCCAATGAGTCAACTCTTCGCATGAGGTGGCCAAAGTACCGGAGTTTCAACTTTAGCATCTTTCCTTCCAAAGAACACCCAGGGCTGATCTCCTTTGAAATGGACTGGTTGGATCTCCTTGCAGTCCAAGGGACTCTCAAAAGTCTTCTCCAACACCACAGTTCAAAAGCATCAGTTCTTCAGCGCTCAGCTTTCTTCACAGTCCAACTCTCACATCCATACATGACCACAGGAAAAACCATAGTCTTGGCTAGACTGACCTTTGTTGGCAAAGTAATGTCTCTGCTTTTCAATATGCTGTCTAGGTTGGTCATAACTTTCCTCCCAAGGAGCAATACATTAGTTACCCAGTTTCTTCACCTTTTATAAATATTTGGTATTGTCAGTCTTTGTAGTTTTAAGCCTTCAAGTGAGTGTAGTTGTATTACATTGTTTTGTTGTTTCGGGCTTTTGTTTGGCTTGTTTGTAATTTCATTAATGACTGGAGAACTGAGCACCTTTATCTAAACTTGCAGACTATTATGCATATAGACTTATAAACTAATAGACTTATAGACTATTATGTACTGCTTCCCTCTCAGTTGGTAAAGAATCTGTCTGCAGTGCAGGAGACCCAGGTTTGATTCCTAGGTCAGGAAGATTTCCTGGAGAAAGAAATGGCAACCCACTCCAGTATCCTTGCTGGAGAATCCTGTGGACAGAGAAGCCTGGCAGGCCACACTCCATGGGGTGACAAAAGTCAGGCAGGACTTAGCAAGTAAACCACCAATATGCATATCCTCTTTGTGAAGGACTGTTGAGTTCTTTCTTCATTTTTAATAATTGTCATTTTCTCATAGATTTGTAGAAGTTCTTCATCTATCCTTGATGCAAGACAGTTTTCAGATATATGGATAGAAAATATTTTCACTCAGGCAGTAGCTTGCTTTTTCACCATTTTAAAGGCATCTTTCAATGAACAAAAGTTCTTAAGTTGAATGACTGCTGACAGTGTTTGGGTTCTCTAGAAAGCAGGCTCTGAGAAAGCCTACTGTTCAAGTTGTTTATATACTGTCCATTGGACCAACACTCATGGGAAGGAGGAGACAACGAGAGATGTCTGTTAATAATAAATGCATGGGGAGCTCTGGAGTGTTTATTACCTCTTAGAGTTGTCTGGTGTTGGGAAAAAATGGCAGAACTTGTATATATCTGTTTGAATGAGTTGGGCTTCCCTGGTGGCTCAGATGGTAAACAATCTGCCTGCAATGTGGGAGACCCAGGTTTGATCTCTGGGTCACGAATATCCCTTGGAGAAGGGAATGGCTACCCATTGCAATATTCTTGCCTGGAGAATGCCAAAGACAGAAGAGCCTGGCAGGCTGAAGCCCATGGGGTCACAAAGAGTCCAACACAACTCAGTGACTAAAACTTTCACTTTTTTCACTGGATCAGTCATTGATTGTAGCTGACCCTGGAAGAGCATGACCTTAGACAAGGTGGCTATCTGTACTAGAGGCTGTCCCTAAAGTAGATGACAGCTGAGCACTGTCCACTGACGGCCCTCTCAGTAGCTGGGGCAACAGATCCTTCCTTGAAGGACCATCTGGGAGTCACATCTCTATGTCCACTTTAATATCTAAATCATAAATCTTTTATCTTAGGGTAGTACTTTTCTGGTTGTTTAAGAATTTTTTTGCCTACTTCAATATTATGAAAGCTTCCTGTTATGCTTTCTTCTTGACGCTTTTAAATTGGTTCTTCATATTTAGACCTTTAAATTTTGTTTATGGTAAGGCTTAAAGTCAAAGTTTCTCTCTTTCAATATGGATATCTAATTGGACCAGAACATATAAAAGACCATTTTTTTCCCCACTGCATTTCAGTAATGTCTTTTTTATCTAAACCTGCATCCAGAGTTGTGACTTGATGTTTGAGATGGATTTTAAGCTATCTTTCTGGTCTGCATGTTTTAGGTACATGATAATGGATATTAGAATATGACTGAAAGTAAGTTATGCCATTAGTTAATCTGAAAGTGGTCAATAACAAAATATGTAACAAAAGAAGTCATGGCAACTTAATAAATTTAGAGAAATGTTTTTGAGGCTGAACTAAACCTGATGAAATTGTATTTGAGTTTGGAGAAAGCAGATTGAATTGGTAATAGAAGATTTAGAAAAGGCAGAAGAAGCAGAGATCAAATTGCCAGCATAGAAGATTTAGAAAAGGCAGAAGAAGCAGAGATCAAATTGCCAACATCCATTGGATCATAAAAAAAGCAAGAGAATTCCAGAAAACCATATACTTATGCTTCCTTGACTATCCTAAAGTCTTTGGCTGTGTGGATCACAACAAACTGGAAAAATCTTAAACAGATGAGAATACCGGACCACCTTACCTGTCTTCTGAGAAACCTGTATTTAGTTCAAGAAGCAATAGTTAGAACTGCACATGGAACAATGGATTGGTTCAAATTTGGGAAAGTAGTATGTCAAGACTATATATTGCCATACTGCTTAATTATATGCAGAATACATCATATGAAATGCTGGGCTGAATGAATCACAAGATGCCATCAAGGTGCTGCATTCAATATTTCAGCAAATCTGGAAGACCCAGCAATGGCCACAGGACTGGAAAAAGTCAATCCTCATCCCAGTTACAAGAAAGTTAGTACTAAAGAATGTTCTAACCATCAGACAGTTGCACTCATCTGCCATCCTAGTAAGGTCATGTTTAAAATCTTGCATGCTAGGCTGCCTATTGAGAAATTTGTATGCAGGTCAGGAAGCAACAGTTAGAACTGGGCATGGAACAACAGACTGGTTCCAAATAGGAAAAGGAGTACATCAAGGCTGTATATTGTCACCCTGCTTATTTAACTTATATGCAGAGTACATCATGAGAAATGCTGGGCTGGAAGAAGCACAAGCTGGAATCAAGATTGCCAGGAGAAATCTAAATAACCTGAGATATGCAGATGACACCACCCTTATGGCAGAAAGTGAAGAGGAACTAAAAAGCCTCTTGATGAAAGTGAAAGTGGAGAGTGAAAAAGTTGGCTTAAAGCTCAACATTCAGAAAACGAAGATCATGGCATCTGGTCCCATCACTTTATGGGAAATAGATGGGGAAACAGTGGAAACAGTGTCAGACTTTATTTTTCTGGGCTCCAAAATCACTGCAGATGGTGACTGCAGCCATGAAATTAAAAGATGCTTACTCCTTGGAAGGAAAGTTATGTCCAACCTAGATAGCATATTGAAAAGCAGAGACATTACTTTGCCAACAAAGCTCTGGCTAGTCAAGGCTATGGTTTTTCCTGTGGTCATGTATGGACGTGAGAGTTGGACTGTGAAGAAGGCTGAGCACCGAAGAATTGATGCTTTTGAACTGTGGTGTTGGAGAAGACTTTTGAGAGTCCCTTGGACTGCAAGGAGATCCAACCAGTCCATTCTGAAGGAGATCAGCCCTGGGATTTCTTTGGAAGGAATGATGCTGAGGCTGAAACTCCAGTACTTTGGCCACTTCATATGAAGAGTTGACTCATTGGAAAAGACTCTGATGCTGGGAGGGATTGGGGGCAAGAAGAGAAGGGGATGACAGAGGATGAGATGGCTGGATGGCATCACTGACTCGATGGACGTGAGTCTGGGTGAACTCCGGGAGTTGATGATGGACAGGGAGGCCTGGTGTGCTGTGATTCATGGGGTCGCAAAGAGTTGGACACGACTGAGCGAATGAACTGAACTGAATTAAGGCTACAACATTATGCAAACCATGAACTTCCAGATGTTCAAGCTGGATTTAGAAAAGGCAGAGGAACCAGAGATCAAATTGCCAGCATTTGCTGGATCATAGAGAAAGCAAGATAATTCCAGGAAAACATCTACCTCTGTTTCATCAACTATGCTGAAGCCTTTCACTGTGTGGATCATAACAAACTGTGGAAAGCTCTTAAAGAGATGGGAATACCAGACCATCTTACCTGTCTCCTGAGAAACCTGTATGTGTGTCAAGAAGAAACAGCCAGAACCTCTGTATGGAACAACTGATTGGTTCAATATTGAGACAGGAGTACAACAGGGCTGTCTGATATCACCCTGTTTGTTTAACCTGTAGACTGAGCACATCATGAGAAATGCCGGGCTGGATGAGTTACAAGCTGGACTCAAGATAGGCAGTAGAAACAGCAACAACCTCAGATATGAAGATGATACCACTCTAATGGCAGAGAGCAAAGAAGAACTAAAGAGCCTCTTGATGAGGGTGAAGGAGGAGGGTGAAAGAGCTGGCTTAAAACTAAATATTAAGAAAACTAAGATCATGGCATCCAGCCCTTTACTTCATGGCAAATAGAAGGGGATAAAGTGGAAGTAGTTACAGATTTCCTCTTCTTGGGCTTTAAAATCACTGTGGATGGTGACTGTAGCATGGAATTAGATGATTTCTTCTAGGCAGGAAAGCTATGATAAACCTAGACAGTGTGTTGAAAAGCAGAGACATTACTCTGATGACAAAGGTCTGTAGAGTCAAGGCTATGGTTTTCCCAGTGGTCACATATGCTTCTCAGAGCTGGACGGTAAAGAAGGCAGAATGCCAAGGAATTGAGGCCTTTGAACTGTGGTGCTGGAGAAGACTCTTGAAAGTCCCCTGGATAGCAAGGACATCAAACCAGTCAATGTTAAGGGAAATCAACCCTGAATTCTCAGTGGAAGGACTGATGCTGAAGCTGAAGCTCCAGTATTTTGGTGATCTGATGTGAACAGCCAGCTCATTGGGAAAATCCCTGATTCCAGCAAAGATTGAGTGCAGAAGGAGAAGAGGGTATCAGAGGATGAGATTGCTGGATGGCATCACTGATGCAATGGACATGAACTTGGGCAAAGTTTGGGAGGTGGGGTGAGGGACAGAGAGGCCTGGCATGCTGCATGTCATAGGGTCACAAAGAGTCGGACATGACTGGATGATTGGACAACAGCAACAACATCAAGTCAGCATATTGTCACTCTGCTTATTTAACTTACCTGCAGAGTACATCATGTGAAATGCTGGGCTGGATGAGTCACAAGCTGAGATCATGATCATCAAGAGAAATTTCAACAATCTAAGAAATGCAGGTGTGATACCACTCTAATGGGAGAAAGGGAAGATGAACTAAAGGGCCTCTTGATGAGGGGCAAAGAGGAGAGTGAAAAAGATGGCTTAAAACTCAATATTCAGAAAACTAAGACCATGGCATCTGGTCCCATCACTTCATGGCAAATAGATAGGGCAAACTGGAAACAATGCCAGGCTTTATTTACTTGGGCTCCAAAATCACTGCAGACAGTGACTACAGCCAGGAAAATAAAAGACACTTGCTCCTTGAAGAAAAACTATGATAAACCTAGACAGCATATTAAAAACCAGAGACATTAATTTGCTGACAAACGTCCATAAAGTCAAAGCTATGGTTTTTCTAGTAGTCATGTATGGATGTGAGAGTTGGACCATAAAAAAGGCTGAGTGCCAGAGAACTGATGTTTTTGAATTGTGGTGCTGGAGAAGACTCTTGAGTATCCCTTGGACAGTGAGAAGTTCAATCCAGTAAATCCTAAAGGAAATCAACCCGAAATACTCACTGGAAAGACTGATGCTGAAGCTGAAGCTCCAATATTTTAACCAAATGATGGGAAGAGACAACTTATTGGAAAAGACCCTGATGCTGGGAAAAAATGAGGGCAAAAGGAGAAGGGGACAACAGAGGATGAGATGGTTGGCTGGCATCCCAACTCAATAGACATGAGTCCATTTGAGCAAACTCTGGGAGATAGTGAAGGATAAGGAAGCCTGGTGTGCTGCAGTCCATGGGGTCACAAGAGTGAGACACAACTTAAGGACTGAATAATAATAATGGAAAATTGTTGGATATGTGCAAGTTATTGAAATACAGCTGAAACACATATAAAATAGGTAGAGCTAATACTGGCAAAATCCTTCTTTAGAGCTGATTAAATGCACAATAGGGATACTAATAAATTTTTCCTTTGGGCATTAGAAAGCGCTACTTGGAGTCAGTAGCATTTTAATAAACAGTGGGGAATGGAGAATATGTATAAGAATTTCAGCTCTCCAAGTCTCCAATTCATAAACAAGTGAGGTAATTTTTAAACAACATATTGACATTTAAGCCATGTACTCAGAAGCTTTCACTTTCTTTAAAAAGGAGAAAATATACTTGTAACCTAGAGTAAGTATATCCTTCTTTGTCACATAATAAATTTATGACTATTAACAAAAATGATAGCTCTTGAAAGAATCTTTAATTGTTTTTTTAAAAATTATTTTTGCCCTCACAAATACTAACTATAACATTTTTCAGTAGCCATCAAGTAAATTTTTCTAAAATTGCAAGCATAACAAGATATATAAAACATATTGCTTTGGCCTGGGTTTTATGAAGTTTCACGGCTTCTATGGTAAAGAATCTACCCACAGTGCAGAAGACCTGGGTTCGATCCCTGGGTTGGGAAGATCCCCTGGAGAAGGGAAAGGCTACCTACTCCAGGATTCTGGTCTGGAGAATTCCATGGACTGTATAGTCCATGGTGTCGCAAAGAGTCGGACACAACTGAGTGACTCACTCACTCACTCACTACGAAGCCAATATCAATCTTTTGTTTCATAAATTTCAGGCCGGTCATTACCCTAAATGCAGAATTTGTGCATTAAAACTGACATTGCTGCTGCTGCTGCTAAGTCACCTCAGTTGTGTCTGACTCTGTGCGACCCCCTAGACGGCAGCCCACCAGGCTCCACCATCCCTGGGATTCTCCAGGCAAGAACACTGGAGTGGGTTGCCATTTCCTTCTCCGATGCATGAAAGTGAAAAGTGAAAGTGAAGTCACTCAGTTGTGTCTGACTCTTCGTGACCCCATGGACTGCAGCCCACCAGGCTCCTCCATCCATGGGATCCTCCAGGCAAGGGTACCAGAGTGGGGTGCCATTGCCTTCTCCAACTTGACAGGAATACAAATAAATAAATTCTCAGTGATACTAACCAGTAGGACTACAGAAGTACAGGCTTCCCTCCCTCACCTGGAGAATGGAATTCAGGAAAGGTTGAAGAGTAGTCAGACCTTGGAGATAAATTTGAGTTCTGCTGACTCAATGAATGACTCCCTTTTCACTGTTGTTTGTTTTACGGTGGTAAGAAGAGAAAGGACAAAGATTTTCATTGAGTCTCAGGATATAAACTTAGGTTGATGTTGTTGAAAGTGCCAGTCCTAAATCAGGAGATCTGGAGGGTTTTCAGTTCAGTTCAGTCGCTCAGTCATGTCCAACTCTTTGCAATCCATGGACTGTAGCACGCCAGGCTTCCCTGTCCATCACCAACCCCTGGAGCCTACTCAAACTCATGTCCATTGAATCGGTGATGCCATACAACTATCTTATCCTCTGTCATCCCCTTCTCCTCCCACCTTCAATCTTTCCCATCATCAGAATCTTTTCCAATGAGTCAGTTCTTCGCATCAGGTGGCCAAAGTATTGGAGTTTCAGCTTCAGCATCAGTCCTTCCAATGAATATTCAGGACTTATTTCCTTTAGGATGGACTGGTTAGATCTCTTTGCAGTCCAAGGGACTCTCAAGTGTCTTCTCCAACACCACAGTTCAAAAGCATCAATTCTTCGGTGCTCAGCTTTCTCTATAGTCCAACTGGTCTTATGACCTTGAGCAAATCATTCAACTCCACAGGACTCAGATTTTTTTGGTTTGGTTTCAGTTCATTTTTTTTTCCCCTAGTATGTGAAATGACAGCACTGAATACTTTATAAAAACCATAAAAAATGGTCTTAGATCTGTAATTCTTAATACTTACAAAATATCTAACCACACCACTTAACCACTCATAACCTTAAGGAGAATTAAGAGTAAATATCATTATTGTAAATTTACAATTGAGTAAACTGATGCTAGTCTAGGGAAAAAAAAATCTCACAACTGGCTAAAAGTTGGTGAATCTGGTTCTAGACCTCATAACTTCTCATCATGTGACTTTTCTACTCTCCTAAACTGCTATTCAATGAAGAAAATGCAAACCCTATTTTTAATTGAACTTTCAAGTAAAACTGAGAAATAGTTCATTTAGTCTCCTGACAATACCCAAGTACAAGGGAAGTGGGGAAACAAAGTATTTAGTGAAATGGCTCTGTGTTGGACTAAAACTACTTTTTAAAATTAATTTATTTTAATTGGAGGCTAATTACAATATTGTAGTGGTTTTGCCATACATTGACATGAATCAGCCATGGGTATATATGTCCCCCATGCTGAACCCCCTTCTCACCTCCCTCCCCATTCCATCCTTCAGGGTTGTCCTGAAGGCACCATCTTTGAGTGCCTTGTTTCATGCATCTAACTTGGACTGGTGATCTATTTCACATATGGTAATATACATGTTTCAATGCAATTCTCTCAAATCGTCCCACCCTTGCCTTCTCCCATGGAATCCAAAAATCTGTTCTTTATATCTGTCTCTCTTTTTCTGTCTCACATATAGGGTCATCATTACCATCTTTCTAAATTCCATATGTATGTGTTAATATACTATTTTGGTGTTTTTCTTTCTGACTTACTTCACTCTGTATAATAGGCTCTAGTTTCATCCACCTCATTAGAACTGATTCAAATGTGTTTTTTAAAAGCTGAGTAATATTCCATTGTGTATATGTACCACAGCTTTCTTATCCATTTGTCTGCTGATGGACATCTAGGCTGCTTCCATGTCCTAGCTATTGTAAATAGTGCTGCAATGAACATCGGGGTACACATGTCTCTTTCAATTCTGGTTTCCTCAGTGTGCATGCCCAGCAATGGGATTTCTGGGTCATTTAGCAGTTCTATTTCCAGTTTTTTAAGGAATCTCCACACTGACCTCCTTACTGGCTACTAGTTTGCATTCCCACCAACAGTGTAAGCAGGTTCCCTTTTCTCTGTACCCTCTCCAACATTTATTGTTTTTAGATTTTTTGATAGCAATCATTCTGACTGGTGTGAGATGGTACCTCATTATGGTTTTGATTTGCATTTCTCTGATAATGAGTCATGTTGAGCATCTTTTAATGTGTTTGTTAGCTATCTTTATGTCTTCTTTGGAGAAATGTCTGTTTAGTTCTTTGGCCCATTTTTTGATTGAGTCATTTATCTTTCTGGTAGTGAGCTGCATGAGCTCCTTATATATTTTTGAGATTAATTATTTGTCAGTTGCTTTGTTTGCTATTATTTTCTCCCATTCTGAAGGCTTTTTCACCTTGATTATATAGTTTCCTTCGTTGTGCAAAAGCTTTTAGATTAATTAGGTCCCACTTTTTTACTTTTGCTTTTCTTTCCAGTATTCTGGGAGGTGGGTCATAGTGGATCCTGCTGTAATTTATGTCAGAGAGTGTTTTGGCTATGTTTTCCTCTAGGAGTTTTATAGTTTCTGATCTTATATTTAGATCTTTAGTCCGTTTTGAGTTTATTTTTGTATATGGTGTTAGAAAGTGCTCTAATTTCATTCTTTTACAGGTGGTTGTTCAATTTTCACAGCACTCCTTGTTAAAGAGATTGTCTTTTCTCTATTGTATATTCTTGCCTCCTTCATCAAATATAAGTTGTCCATAGGTGCGTTGATTTATCTCTGGGCTTTCTATATTGTTTCATTGATCTATATTTCTGTCTTTGTGCCAGTACCATATTGTCTTGATGACTGTAGCTTTGTAGTATAGTCTGAAGTCAGGTAGGTTGATTCCTCCAGTTCCATTCTTTTTTTCTCAAAATTGCTTTGGCTATTCAAGGTATTTTGTATTTCCTTACAAATTGTGAAATTATTTGTTCTAGTTCTGTGAAAAATACCATTGGTAGCTTGATAGGGATTGCATTGAATCTATAGATTGTTTTGGGTAGTATACTCATTTTCACTATATTGATTCTTCCAATCCATGAACATGGTGTATTTCTCCATCTATTTGTGTCATCTTTGATTTCTTTCATCAGTGTTTTATAGTTTTCTATATATAGGTCTTTTATTCCTTTAGGTAGAGTTATTCCTAAGTATTTAATTCTTTTCATCACAATGGTGAATTGAATTGTTTCCTTAATTTCTCTTTTTGTTTTCTCATTATTAGTGTATAGGAATGCAAGAGATTTCTGTGTGTTAATTCTTGCAACTTTATTATACTCATTGATTAGCTCTAGTAATTTTCTGGTGGTGTCTTTAGGGTTTTTTATGTAGAGGATCATGACATCTGCAAATAGTGAGAGTTGTACTTCTTTTCCAACCTGGATTCCTTTTATTTCTTTTTCTTCTCTGATTGCTATGGCTACAACTTCCAAAACTATGTTGAATAGTAGTGGTGAGAATGGGCACCCTTGTCTTGTTCCTGACTTTAGGGGAAATGCTTTCAATTTTCCACCATCAAGGATAATATTTGCTGTGGGTTTATCATATATGGCTTTTATTATGTTGAGATATGTTCCTTATATGCCTGCTTTCTGGAGGGTTTTTATCATAAATTGCTGTTGAAATTTGTCAAAAGCTTTCTCTGCATCTATTGAAATAATCATATGGTTTTTATTTTTCAATTTGTTAATGTGGTATATCACATTAATTGATTTGTGAATATTGAAGAATCCTTGCATCCCTATATGTGCTGTCTACAAGAGAACCACCTCAAACCAAGGGACACCTACAGACTGAAAGTGAAGGTCTGGAAAAAGATATTTCATGCAAATGGGTACCAAAAGAAAGCAGAAATAGCAATACTCATGTCAGATAAACTATACTTCGAAATAAAGGCTATGAAAAGAGACAAAGAAGGACACTCCATAATGATCAAAGGATCAATCCAAGAAGAATATATAACAATTATAAATATATATGCACCCAACACAGGAGCATATATATACATGTAACATGTAAGGCAAGTGCTAACAAGTATGAAAGGGGAAATTAACAGTACACAGTAATAGTGGGAGACTTTAATACCCCACTCACATTTATGGATAGATCAACCAAACAGAAAATCAGCAAGGAAACACAAACTCCAAATGATACAATGGACCAGTTAGACCTTATTGGTACTATAGGACATTTCACCCCAAAACAATGAATTTCACCTTTTTTTCAAGTGCACATGGAACATTCTCCAGGATAGATCATATCCCGGGCCATAAATCTAGCCTTGGAAAATTCAAAAAAAAATTGAAATTATTTCAAGCATATTTTCTGATTACAATGCAGTAAGGTCAACTATAGAGAAAAAAACTATTAAAAATACAAACATATGGAGGCTAAACAATACACTTCTAAATAACCAACAAATCACAGAAGAAAACAAAATATGCATAGAAACAAACAAAAATGAAAACGCAATCACCCAAAACCTGTGGGATTCAGTAAAAGCAGTGCTAAGAGGAAGGTTCATAGCAATACAAGCTTACCTCAGGAAACAAGAAAACACATGTACAACCATGGCTGATTCATGTCAGTGTATGGCAAAACCACTACAATATTGTAAAATAAGTAGCCACCAATTAAAATAAATAAATTTTAAAAAATAAAAAGAATCTTGGAGCAAATAGTGCCTTTCCTTGTGTTAACAAACCATACTTTATTTAGCCCTACTTAAAAAAAAAGAGAGAAAAATAAAAAACTTTACACCCAAAGCAACTAGAAAAAGAAGAAATGAAGAACTCCAGAGTTAGTAGAAGGGAATAAATCATAAAAATTAGAGCAGAAATAAATGAAAAAGAAACAAAAGAGACTATAACAAAAATCAACAAAGCTAAAAGGTGGTTCTTTGAGAAGATAAATAAAATAGACAAACCATTAGCCAGACTTATCAAGAAAAAAGGGAGAAGAATGAAATCAACAAAATTAGAAATGAAAATGGAAAAATCACAACAGACAACACAGAAATACAAAGGATCATAAGGGACTACCATCAGCAACTATATGACAATAAAATGGACAACTTTGAAGAAATGGATGAACTCTAAGAAAAGTATAATCTTCCAAAACTGAACCAGGAAGAAATAGAACACTCAGCACTGGCCACAGGACTGGAAAAGATCAGTTTTCATTCCAATCCCAATGAAGGGCAAAGCCAAAGAATGTTCAAACTACCGTTCAGTTGCACTCATTTCACATGTAGCAAGTAATGCTCAAAATCCTTCAAGCTAGGCTTCAACAGTATGTGAACCAAGCACTTCTAGATGTGTAAGCTGGATTTTAAAAAGGCAGAGGAACAAAGCAATCAAGTTGCCAATATCCATTGGATCATAGAAAGAGAAAGAGAGTTCCAAAAAAAATATCTACTTCTCTTTCCTTGACTACACTAAAAACTTTGTGTGGATCACAAGAAACAGTGGAAAATTCTTAAAGAGATGGGAGTACCAGACCACCTGACCTGTCTCCTGTGAAACCTGTATGCAGGTCAAGAAGCAACAGTTAGAACTGGACAAGGAACAGTGGACTGGTTCAAATTTGTTAAAGGAGTATATAAAGGTTGTATATTATCACCCTGCTTATTTAATTTATATGCAGGGTACATCATGTGAAATGATGAGTTGGATGACTTACAAGCTGGAATCAAGATTGCAGGGAGAAATATAAACTACCTCAGATATGGGAATGCTACCACTCTAATGGGAAAAATAGAATAGGAACTAAATAACCTCTTGAGGGGGGTGAAAGAGGAGAGTGAAAAAGCTGGCTTAAAATTCAACATTCAGAAAACGAAGATCATGACATCTGGTCCCATCACTTCATGGCAGATAGATGTGGATAAAAGTGGAAACAGTGACAAACTTTATTTTCTTGGCCTCCAAAATCACTGTGGACAGTGACTGCAGCCAGGAAATTAAAAGACACTTGCTCCTTGGAAGAAAAACTATGATAAACCTAGACAGCATATTAAAAATCAGAGACATCACTTTGCTGACAAAGATCCATATAATATGTGAAAGGTCTGGTTTTTCCATTTGTCATATACAGATGTGAGAGTTGGACCATAAAAAAGGCTGAGTGCCTTTCGAACTGTGGTGCTGGAGAGAACTCTTGAGAGTCCCTTGGACAGCAAGGAGATCAAACCAGTCAATCCTAAAGGAAATCAGCACTGAATATTCATTGGAAGGACTGATGCTGAAGCTGAATCTCCAATACTTTAGCCACCTGAAACAGAGAGCTTACTCATTGGAAAAGACCCTGATGCTGGGAAAGATTGAGGACTAAAGAGAAGAGGGCAACAGAAGATGAGATGGTTGACTGACATCACTGATTTGATGGACATGAGTCTGAGCAAACTCCCGGAGATAGTAAAGAAAAGGAAGCCTGGCATGCTACAGTCCATGGGGTCACAGAGTCAGACAGGACTTACCTGACTGAACAAGAACAGCAATGTAGCAGATGTCATGCTGAACATTTCATTCCCACAATTTTGTTCTTTGGGCATAACATAGAGGAAAATATGCTATTTGATAAAAGTGAAACTAATCATTGTAGGGCACCCAGTAATAAGTGGATTAACCCCAGGCCTCTGCGCCTTCAAATACTTCATTCAGCAAAAGATACTGGGGCATTCTAGTTGGAAATGACAACTATTACTTTATTCTCTGTATCACAGATGCCCTGGTGATTACCAAATACAAGTCCACATCTCCTTCTTGGGAACCTCTGTCACATTCAGTATATAGCTTTCCAGATTACTGTTGTGGTTTTGTGGGTCTGATTCACCCAGAGGTAAATAAAGTTGATGTAGGAGTAAGCTTGTGAATTTCTGGTATGAGCTGTTTCTGGAAATGGCCTGATCACTTTGTTTAAATCCCATGACTAAAACTCAGTCCTTGGCTACATCTAATGGCAAACTCTGTGTCACAGTCATACCAGCCCACATTCTTCTTCACCATGGTCTTGCACTTCCTGTCAAGGATGGAGTAAAGCATGAAGTACAGGAGAATTATCTCTACCCCTTTAGGTCTTCATTTTTACAAAGAAGCCAGCTAATTTCTCACAACCCCAAGCATGTGTGGAACTTCTCCATCACAGAGCTGACAATTCCCTCCTGCTGTAGGTTCTTCCAAATTGTGAGATGTTGGGAAGAGCACTTGGAAACGAGTTTATTTTCTCTCCTTTCCAAACTCTGTCATAGAAACAGAAGTGCTTATTTGAACATTAGTGTAAGATGACAAGGAAAAGATTTTATGTTATATAATTTGGGGGATTTCTCCATTGCCCGTAGAATAAAATCAAAATTCTGAACTTGGCTTTTTAGGGTCTTCTATTTATTTATTTTTTTCTTGCCATTCTTATCTCAGAACTACAAGTTTTCTGTTTTTGCTCCATGATTTTCTAACATCACGTTTTTATTCAAACTATTTCTTTTGTTTTTAGTTGTCTTCACCTTTACAATTGCCATCCTTCCAAGAATCATTTCTAGGTTTCCATAATTGGTCAGTAGCGCACTTTCTCTATCTCTCTCTCTCTTTCTCTGAATACCCTACATATTTGTAGCCATATTACTTCTTTTCTGCATTATATTTTTTTCTGAACCTGCCTTATCACCTGTATTAAACAGCTATATTTGTTGAAGACCAGAGGGAATCAGACTCCTTTAGCATGAATATATGGAATTAGGTGTACAAGGTGAATTTATCTATATTTACACAGTCCCAGGTCCGTGTCCCTAGGACTTCCCTAATAACTCAGTTGGTATAGAATCTGCCTGCAATGCGGGAGACCTGGGTTGGATCCCTGGGTTAGGAAGTTCCCCTGGAGAAGGGAAAGGCTACCCACTCCAGTATTCTGGCCTGGGAATTCCATTGACTATAGTCTATGGGGTCACAAAGAGTCGGACATGACTGAGCGACTTTCGCTTAGTTCACTTACACAGTCCCAGAAGACTAAGTGACTTACTGATTAAATAGGTATGTTTGACCACTAAGAAGACTAAAATAATATGTTTAAAGATATTTATAGAGGGTTTTTTGTGTGTTTGAATTTTGAAGCTACTTTAACATTAAAAATTACTTCACTCATTATTAATAGACTAATAGAAACTCTGATTATCAAATATGTATCATTTATTACTGTGTCAATGTCCTACTACTCCTATTTACCACAATTTACCACAAATAGTAGCTTAAAATAAACAATATTCTGTGATTCTGGTGGTCAATGTCTGAAATAGTTCTCTACGGACTAAAATCAAGGTGCTAGCGGGACTGTATTCCTTCCATAGGCTTGCAAGGAGAATCTCTTTCCTGACTTTTCTAACTTCTAGAGGTTACCTTCATTTATTATCTTGTCTTCTCCATCCGTTTTCCAGCTAGCATCATATCATCTTCCAACTTATCTCTCTAATTACCACCCCGTTCCCATCATCAAATGCCATCTCAAGATTTTTCATGCAATTACATCTGCAAAGTCGTTTTGGCATGTTATATAAAACAGGTTCAAGGATTTGGATATGAACCTCTTTGGGGGACACCATTCTGTCATAAGTATCAAAACAAAGGTGTAGCCTAGTTGAGAATTAGTAATCAAAAATTTGGCAGCATTTTCTTCTAAAATAGGGAAGAACTGTGGATTGTGACTCCAGGACTCTCCCTCTTTGGTATTAAGGAGAATTTTAGGTTTGGTCCTAATACATAAATAAATAAACTTTTAAATATATTTTCAAGTTTCCAGGTAAAGACAAAGAAGAAACTTTTATTTTGATGCTGTAAAACAGTTTCAGTTGACCACTGAGGAACACTTAATCATCATACATTTACAAAGCTATGAAATATTTACAACTCCATGCCTAAGGTAGATGTCCTATAGTATTGTTGTTCCGTGTTCCACATTTCAACAAATTATGAATATAAGCACTCAAATTGATGATTTCAAGCATGTTAATGAAAACAAACCTTTTCTTAAAATATTTTGTTTGAAATTATTTATTTTTCATTCTAAATCATACTGTTTTCTAGACACTTCCAAAATGACATAAATAAGCCTAGCTTACAAAGTTCTATTTCAGCTAACATTTGATCTTTTGGCTCTATTATTTCCGTATAAGTGAAATTTCATAGGGGCTTCCCAGGTGGCTCAGGAGTAAAGAATATGCCTGAAGATGTGGGTTCAATCCTTGGGTCAGGAAGATCCCCTGGAGAAGGAAATGGCAACTCACTTCAGTATTATTGCCTGGAGAATCCCATGGACAGAGGAGCCTGGCAGGCTACAGTCAATGGGGTAGCTTTTCTTTACCAGATATGGTATAGCTATGCCATGATACATAATTTAAATAGGCATCTTTAAATTATGTATAACTAATATGTATGGTTGAAGAAGGCAATGGGAACCCACTCCAGTACTCTTGCCTGGAAAATCCCATGGATGGAGTAGCCTGGTAGGCTGTAGTCCATGGGGTCGCTAAGAGTCAGGCATGACTGAGGGACTTCACTTTCACTTTTCACTTTCATGCATTGGAGAAGGAAATGGCAACCCACTCCAGTGTTCTTGCCTGGAGAATCCCAGGGACAGAGGAGCCTGGTGGCCTACAGTCCATGGGGTCACAAAGAGTCGAACATGACTGAGTAACTAAGCATGCAAACACACACATGTATCTATAGCTGTCTCTCTATATTGAGAGATATAGAGATACACATATAATTATTTCCCTAAGCTGATTTTCCTAGAAGGCTGAACAACTCTCCACTACTGTTTTGGTGTCTCAAAAGCAGTTCTGGCTAAATAAATAAGTTTGTAGTCCCTGGGAAACTAGAATTTTGAAATAATTTTTGTAAGAAAATGAGTCATACAAGAGAACTTTCCTTTGTGGAAGATTGAAACTGTTTTATTAACTTTTATATTAAATGCATTTCCCTATTCTGTAGTGTTCTGCAAGGGACAGAACAATATTTGTGAAACCTACAACATACCAAAACTGTACCAGGTTCTGGGATATAATATTGAAAAAAATGGCATTGTCCCTGCCCTTACGGAATTTATAGTCTGATAAGGAAGACAGGTATTAGTCATGTGATCACGGAAGTAGAGATTTACAATTTTAATGAGTTAAATAGCAACCCACTCCAGTACTCTTGCCTAGAAAATTCCATGGATGGAGGAGCCTGGTGGGCTACACAGTCCATGGGGTCACAAAGAGTCGGACATGACTGAGCAACTTCATGAAGAAGAGGCAGGTGATGATATAAGGGTTTACGATAACTAGTAAGGAAGATCAGGGAGAGTTTCCCTGAGAATATGTTCTTTAGCTGAGACCTGAAGGATAAATGGGGATTGTCAGGTGGTGAAGAGAAAAGCTAAGAGGTCCAAAGGTAGGAATGGCCACGTGTTTAGGCCTTTGTAGACAGCTGCCAGGGGCTGAGAGGAGGGCTGTGGGACAGGGTCACTATGTGACAGTATATGTAGAGGATGGGCAACATAAGATTATAGAGGCCTGAGTCCATATTACATGTGAACCCACTGAAGGACTTTAAGGGGTGAGACACATTCCAAATCAATGTGGAGTTTTTTGAAGACCAGAGTGTAGGAAGGAAGAAATGCATAGGGACTTCATGGACATAGGGAAATATTAAGTAAAGGAGGATAATAATATTCATACTCACTTAATTCTCTCTTCCTGTGTGCCAACCATTTCATTAAATCATCATATCTGATCCTAAGAATAAAAGTCCACTTTGAATCAATTCCAAGTTATCTTTGTCATCCTAACCTCTCACTGGCCTTTGGCCTTCAGAGGTATTATCTTTTCAGTGAAAATAACAAAGAAGAAAAATAATGGAGTAAAGGTCATCATTATGTGACCAGATACTTGAAAACATGATGCTTATGTCGGTGGCCATTAGTTATTTCATTCAGCATGAGCTGGATACTAGAGCACAAAGGCCAGCTGGTGGACCAGTCCCATGGCCTCACGGGTTAACCAGTTTCTGTTAGGTTCCAGACTCCCTCCTATGATGACCATGATGTGAATGCGGGTCTTTGTTAAAAGAGAACCAGCTGGCAGGGTGTCACAACTCCTGCAGAGTCTCATATCATATGACTTACTGAGCATAGGTCGATGGTATTATTTTATAAAGAATGAATAGTGCATTTGCTGGCCATCTAGGTCATTACTGCCAATGACACCCAATATAAATCTGAGTTTCTAGTTCAAACTACAGAACTATCTATAATGTAGTTATGGACTATTTAGAACTTAGTAAAGCAAGTAAAAATCTTACCTACTGATGATTTTAATCACTTTTTCATGGCTTATGAGGTGGATGTTTGGATTATAATTAGTTGTAAGTACTCTCTATATACCAAAGGCATTCTAATTAAATATTTGAGTCTATTACTCTTAATTTCTGTCTTCCTAATTAAACTGAACAGACTGTCTCCTGAGAATGGAGTCTCATTATTTGCCAGTCCTATCATATCCATGAATCCAAATGCAACTCATTATCTTTTCTTTGTCCTTTTTTTCAGTTGAAATCCCACCCAGACTTCAAGGTCATGCTACAATACCATATCCATTGAGTTTTTGTTGACTATGGATTTTAAGGTGGCTCTAATGGCTATTTTCTCTAAATCCTCAAATCTTTCTCTGTCTCATTTGAATTATATCATGTTACTTTCTGTATTACTGTCTAAAAACCATTAATACATTTTCACTGTTAAGTTAGTTAAAAGCAGAGATTTCCCCCCTCCGCATCCCCACCAGAAGTATCTAGTACAGCACATTGTAGGTATTCAATATATCGAGCTTAACAGATTTCAGGAGAGTCCCTGACATACCTAACTTGAGGCAATGTCCTCCCACGTTGCCTTGACTGTAGGAAAAGATGTTCCTCATGTTAAAGCTGGGCCAGGTTTCATTGCTGCCAAGCTAATAATAAATATGAATCTAGGCTTCTCAACTGAAAGAAGCTTTTTAGCTGAAATGATTCCAATCTCAAGTGTTAAAATGTGTGAAATGAGCCAAAAATAACAAGGAATGTCAATTGCTCTGTATAAGGGATTTTTTTTTTTCATTTCTACTTTTTAAGAGGTTAATTTTTATTCTTCTTATAGAAGACATGATAAGATAAGCAAGGCTTGCTTTTGTTGGTTGGTTGGTTGCTTGGTTGGTTTCATTACCTGCATAAGAAAATCTTTTAGTAGTTGATATGAAGAGCTTTTCATATTATATGATATGTGTTAGTTTTGATAATACATTAATAGAAGTGTGACCTTGATCAGAAGATGTAAAATGCCAGAGGATTAAAAATGAGAGTTTTAACACAAAGAATTATTAGTTGTTGTAAGAGAGTAACTGTAAGATGTAAGGAAAATCTGTCTGGTACTCTAGAGCTGAAGGAGAGTACTTACGCAAGTATAAACTTGGAAGGAGTTCAGATCTCACTGGAGAAGGTATGTTTCAGCCCAGTGGATAGCAGAGAATGTTCCTGATTTGGCTGGGCTGAAGTGGTTTGGATTTGCAGTAAATAGACCAGAGATAGGAGGAAATCAAAGCATTTAGGCTATATGGCAGCTTGAAGATCTGCAGGGTCAACTAGGTCATAGGTAGGCAGCTTGAAGACTGCTCCTTAGATAGATGGCTTCTATTTCTAGAAAGCTGTTTAATAGTTGTCACAAAGCTTAGGCTGCAGTGTTTCAGAGTGGTTACATTCTGGCTCATGCTGGGCAGATTCTACTAGATATCTTTGTGTGTATGTGTGCACATTCACAGACACATGTGTATGTCTATGTATATATGTATATACATATAAGCATTTATACAAACATATCTATTACATATAATGACATTTCAGATTCCAATCCAAAATAATATGGTGCATTGAAGTATTCTTTTTCCTCTCCCATGTTTACAGCTCCTTTTTCTAACAATGAGAACCATGGCTCCCCATTACATTCTATATATTTACTTATTTGCACAATCTTAGAATACATGAAGGTGGTCTCATAACAGGAAACATACCATTGATAAGAAATAAACCTACTAGAGTTCTCTATTTGTGATTCTTTTTCCCTCCTTTAAGGTAAAACATTTGCAATTATACAATGAAGTTCATACATATTAAGTGTAAAATTCAATGCACACATGCATGCTTATTCGCTAAGTCGTGTCTGACTCTGCAACCCCATGGACTGTAGCCCGCCAGGCTCCTCTGGCCATGGGATTTCCCAGGCAAGAATAATGGAGTGGGTTGCCATTTCCTTCTCCAGGGGATCTTCCCAACCCAGAGACTGAACCTGCATCTCCTGAATTACGGGCAGGTTCTTTACCAGTGAGCCACAAGGGAAGCCTATAAAATTCAATATTTTTTAAATGCTTAAATTTTTGTCATGCCAGAAACTTAACTTGTGTCCCTTATCACTCAGTTATGCCCCAACCCACACAAAATATTTCTTTATTTATTTTTGTTCAGTTCAATTCAGTTCAGTCACTCAGTTGTGTCCGACTCCTTGCGATCCCATGAATCGCAGCACGCCAGGCCTCCCTGTCCATCATCAACTCCCAGAGTTCACTCAAACTCAAGTCCATCGAGTCGGTGATGCCATCCAGCCATCTCATCCTCTGTCGTCCCCTTCTCCTCCTGCCCCCAATCCCTCCCAGCATCAGAGTCTTTTCCAGTGAGTCAACTCTTTGCATGAGGTGGCCAAAGTACTGGAGTTTCAGCTTTAGCATCATTCCTTCCAATGAACATCCAGGACTGATCTCCCTTAGGATGGAATGGTTGGACCGGTTGGACCTCCTTGTAGTCCAGGGGACTCTCAAGAGTCTTCTCCAACACCACAGTTCAAAAGCATCAATTCTTTGGCAGTCAGCTTTCTTCACAGTCCAACTCTCACATCCATACACGACCACTAGAAAAACCATAGCCTTGCCTAGATGAACCTTTGTTGGCAAAGTAATATCTCTGCTTTTTAATATGCTATCTAGGTTGGTGATATGTGTATGTATGTATGTATGTATGTATGTATATATCCTGTTTTAGGATGCCATATAAATAAAATAATATTGAATATACTTTATTGTGTCTGGCTTCTTTTGCTTAATACAACATTTTAAAGTTTATCATGCTGTTGTGTAGAGCAATATCAATGCTTCTTTACTGCTCAGAATCATTCCATTTTGCTGAATATGTTTTCCATTACAATACATATTCTTGCACCACGTTTTTATGTATATTAATTTTCATTTATCTTGGAAAAGTACCTTGGTATGTATTCATGTTTACCTTAATAAAAATTTTTCAAATATGTTTACATTTTCACTACCACCACCAATGAACAAGGATGCTAGTTGCACTGCTTCAAGGTCAACACCTAGTGTTTCAAGACATTTTTGTTTGTTTGTTTTTGTCATCCCAGTCTTATGACATGCTGTATCTTTGAGGGTTTCATTTGCATTTACCTACAAATATGATGTTCAGTATTATTTCACGAACTTACTGTTCACGGGAATATTGTTATGGACTGAGTGTGTCTCCCCAAAATTCATACGTTGAGTCTCTGCCCCTCACTTGGCTATATTTGGAGATGAGCCTGTAAGAAAGTAATTAAGGTTAAATGAAGTCATAAAAGTGAAATGCTGTTAGGGTAAGATTAGAGTCCTTGTAAGAGAAGACACTAAGGCACTCTCTCGTCATCTCTCTCTCTCTGTCCTTATTCCTCTCTGCACAGGCAGGCACTGAGGGAAGGTCATGTGAGCAAGCAGTGAGCTGATAATTAACTGCAACCCAAGGGGAAAGCCCTCACCAGACCTCAGCCCCGCTGGCACCTTTGGTCTCAAACTTCTGGTTTGAGAACAATGTGAGAAAAAGTTTCTTCTCAGAACAATGTGAGAAAAAATTCCTGTTGTCTGTGGTGTATTTGTTACTGTTTTTCAATTTTTGTTTGTTTGTTTTGCTATGACAGCCTAAGCTGATGGACACCTCTTTTGTGAAACATCTATTCAATTTGTTTTTCCATGTGTTTTATTTGGGTTGTTTTCTTATTGATTTATAGAAATGCCATCATATTTATATCTCAGGTAAGTGGTATCAGTAATGGCTACTGTATTTCAGTATTTAACACATGCTGGATACTGCATTATATGCTGTCTGCATTTTACCTCATTTAAGCATCAAAACAACCCTAGGAGGGAAAGTAATGTTATAATGCCATAAGATCTTACACAAGGCTCTCTGGTACTCAACTGGATTAATCCCTTCCCGGAATTTTACTAACCAAAATTATGCTGCTAGTGAAGAGACCATTTGGTCTTTATATATAGATATAGATATATGTATATCTTATATATATACATCTTTGGAACATTTCACAATTTGTCTCTTATTGCATATTAGCTGGTCAGTATGTAGAAACATGTGTGTGTGTTTGCCATGAATGTGTGTACAGGAAACTTGATAAAACATATAATTACCCTCATGCTTCTTTTGTGTCCTCGATTTTGGATGGCTGTATAGCAAACTACTCCATCAGATCAGATCAGATCAGATCAGTCGTTCAGTCATGTCCGATTCTTTGCAACCCCATGAATCAAAGCATTCCAGGCCTCCCTGTCCATCACCAACTCCCGGAGTTCACTCAGACTCACGTCCATCGAGTCGGTGATGCCATCCAGCCATCTCATCCTCTGTCGTCCCCTTCTCCTCCTGCCCCCAATCCCTCCCAGCATCAGAGTCTTTTCCAGTGAGTCAACTCTTCGCATGAGTTGGCCAAAGTACTGGAGTTTCAGCTTTAGCATCATTCCTTCCAAAGAAATCCCAGGGCTGATCTCCTTCAGAATGGACTGGTTGGATCTCCTTGCAGTCCAAGGGACTCTCAAGAGTCTTCTCCAACACCACAGTTCAAAAGCATCAATTCTTCGGTGCTCAGCCTTCTTCACAGTCCATAACTTGGTTAATTAAAATAACAATGATTTCTCATTTGCTATTCTGTGGATTTCTGGGCACTCCTTCTGCTGATTTCAGTTGCAGATCACTGGGCTCACTGGTGCAGCTGAAGTCAGATATGGCCTGAAAGACTGGTTGCTCTAAAATGACGTCACTCACTCATATGTCACATGTGTCGCCTGTTTGCTGGGATGCCTCAGTTCTTCTCTACAAAGTGCAAGTGTCTCATTGTTCTTAGATAGATCAGCTTCCATTTGGTTTGAGGATCTCAAGGCAGCCTACTAACAGGGAAGGGCCAATATGGCCAAGCCTGAATAAATATCTAAGAGGATTTGAGTGCACCTGTTAATGAAAGATGTGAGCATCTCAAAGTGTACTCATGGGGTTTTATTTTATAGATGACTGAATGATAATGTGGAAAGGCTAGTGCTGCTGCTGCTGCTAAGTCACTTCAATTGTGTCCAAGTCTGTGCGACCCCTTAGATGGCAGCCCACCAGGCTCCCCCGTCCCTGGGATTCTCCAGGCAAGAACACTGGAGTGGGTTGCCATTTTATTCTCCAATGCATGAAAGTGAAAAGAGAAAGTGAAGTTGCTCAATCGTCCAACTCTTAGCGACCCCACGGACTGCAGCCCACCAGGCTCCTCCATCTGTGGGATTTTCCAGGCAAGAGTACTGGAGTGGGGTGCCAGTGCCTTCTCCAAAGGCCAATGCTGTTGAAAGTCAAATGTAATGTTACTCACAGTTCCTCTAGAAATGAGAGGGAAGGCACACCACACTGGTACAGAAGGGAAAAACAGTCAGTCAAGGGCACAGAGGATTGAGAGAAAGGTATGGGCACCACCTTTATTGGGGTTTCTGTGAGTAAGAAGGAAGGCAGGGTAAACACTGTACGACGGGCTAGTTTGAATAATTCGGGTGGGCTTTGGGCATAGGGTTGGTTCCTAATTGTTTGGTATCTGTCCCTGTGTTGATTAAGGGTAGGGAAAATGTTGGCTTTATGTATGAAAGTAAGATAAAAGACTTGGTTGGGAGTGGGGTATAGACTCAGGAGTGGTTGGTTTGTATATGAAAAATAGGCTGATGTAAAAGCTGTTTACCATCCCTAAGAATTAGCTAGAGGGGCACTCTCTCCCCAGTAAACAAGGGACTGCAAAATGTTAAAAAGTATAGTAATCATAAGATATTGAAAATTTAAAAATATAATTAATCCAGTGGATAAGATTTTGTGCCCACTATTAATCTGGGGACCCCAAGCATCAGTGCTTTCTGTTGGCCCATGTCAGACAAGGATTAGACAAATCTTTTTCTGTACAAATAATAATTCTGATGGTTTATTGAGATCTGACTATGTACCAGGCATGTCACTGTTAGTACATCATGAATTTAAAAATCAACACCATTAATTCTCACATAAATCTCATAACACCAACACTAGTACAATCTCCACTTTCTAGACAAGTAAGCCAGTTATAACATGAGGATTTTTTTCTTTTTGGATCTCAAGATCAGAAAATTGACTTAACTACTCTCACATTATCAGAGTTGACCTGTGCAATAAAAATAAGTTCTTAAGGAAAGGGAATGGCCTAGTCTTGGGGCAGGACAGGGCTTACTCTAATGTATTTTTTTATCATCTTCTTAACAGTTATCATAACAAAATATAACCTTGAAGAAACTATTATAAAGGGACCATGCTTGGAGAATTTGTACTGAAATTAGAGCCTTTGTCTGTCTGATTCTAAAGCTTATATATTTAACCATCGAATTCCATTTTCCTAAATAATAAGCTGTGGAAAGCATTCTCCATCATTGCTCACTCTTGTGCACGTATATTAGAGGAGTTGCATATTTCCATAGTTTAAGTAACTCCAATTTAACTTCAAACTTAACTCACTTTGCTTTTTTTTTTTTAATTGCTCTAAATCAGCCAAAGTCTCAGTCACAGACACACTTCCAACAAATTGAATGAAAAAAATGTGTGTGGAAAGTGTGTAAAATGATTCTACTAGACTATGTAGTTGTCTGTCTCCCTGTTACCATCTGGGTTTCTCTGGAACTCTTAGCTATTTTGTTTTGAAAAGTAGCATTTCCACATTTTACAAAATAATGTTCCTCATTCTTTTAAATGATAGTAATCTGTGGGCATTTCTGAGTATTTAAGACTTATTCTTAAAGAAACTATGTGCCTCATTTGACACTCTTCCCTTTAAAATATTAATCCCATGAAACAGGTGGTCCCCAGTGTTGTAATTATAGTCTCTGGATTTCCTGGGTGTGTTTCTTGGAATTACTGCCAGCAGTTTCAGAGGTGGAGGGAAAGAGAAATGAACAGAATAGTGTCCTCATCATGGAGGCCCAGGTCTGCAAGAAGAATCTTGGGAAACGCTACATCTCTGCCAATTTCATGCCTTTCATAGGCAGCATCAACTTCTTTCCATGAGAACAGGCATGAGAATCTTGCTAGGAAGAAAAAGAAAGTTGAAAGGTAGGATTCCAGGCATATCTTCATATTTTTTAGATCATAGTATTGAGAACACTAAACAAACAATAATCCTAACAGTAGTATACTTTGTGAAGTGAAAGTTGCTCAGTCATGTCCAACTCTTTGCGACCCCATGGACTATACAGTCTGTGGAATTCTCCAGGCCAGAATACTGGAGTGGGTAGCCTTCCCCTTCTTCAGGGGTCTTCCCAACCCAGGGATCCAACCGAGGTCTCCCACATTGCAGACAGATTCTTTACCAGCTGAGCCACCAAGGAAGCCCAAGAATACTGGAGTGGGTAGCCTATCCCTTCTCCAGTGGATCTTCCTGACCCAGGAGTTGAACTGGGGTCTCCTGCATTGCAGGCGGATTCTTTACCAATTGAGCTATCAGGAAAGCTCCTTATACTACACAGATATGTCAAATCCACCCTGAAATTAATTACTTCTGTTGTTTTACCAATGTAAAATCACCATCATTAATTCTTCCAAATCTAAAACATCTTGAGATTAGATCAGACCTAAGACCTTCTGACAGATGGTCTAAGGCATAAAAGTCAATGCATTCACTAGTATATTTTATTTTTGTAGCCTGAAACTACAAGGGAACAATTCAGATGATGAAAATATTACTGCTTATTGACTCAAGGGATTTGAAGTCACAGATACAAGATACAAGGGAGAAAGAAGATCCAGTTGTGTCAAAATTCTGGAGAATATTCAGATTTTTAAACTCAGGGATGATTTAAATGGACTTCATAGCAAAAGATAGGCTCAAATAAAAATGTGAGTGAATTAGCTGTACTTTTGTGGGCTTATGAAAATATATATATATACGTATCATTGGAGATGTTAGGTGAGAATATTTTGTACACATGGTATCATTATTAATTGGTTTGAGTTTTTTTAACATTTTGAATAGTGAATCATCTCATTTGTTCTTTGTAAGCATTTTCCTACTTTCGTTTCTGAATAAGAATGGTCAAGAAACCATTTAGCAAAATTAAAGTGAAGTCGCTCAGTCATGTCCAACTCTTTGGGACTCCATGGACTGTAGTCTACCAGGGTCCTCCATCCATGGGATTTTTCCAGGCAAGAATACTGGAGTGGGTTGCCATTTCCTTCTCCAGGAGATCTTCCTGACCCAGGGATTGAACCTGGGTCTCCCTCATTGTAGGCAGACACTTTACCATCTGAACCACCAGGTTGACAAATATATTTGCATTTAAAACTCAATCAAGTTCCAACAAGAAGGCTGAAACATGACTTATTTTAATAGAAAATATTTAATGTAATATAAATATTAGAGAACTGAATGAAGTGCAGAGAGGAATCTGAGGTATGACAGATGCTGTGATAGAGGAAACAACTATTATTCCTAGTGCTGAGTGAAGAAAGGGAAGAAAGAAGCTGTGATTGTTGAATGTACAGGCTTGGAGAAGTGGCTGAAGTCAGGTCTTTGAGGAAGACGTACTGTCTGATGACTCCTTGTCCCTCAAAACAGGTCCCTGTAGAGGTGGGACTGAGACCATTGGTGAATGGTTGTACTACCCAAAAAATGGTGTTAAGAAATTAAAAGATGCTTTCCCCTTGGAAGAAAAGCAATGACAAACCTAGACAGCATATTAAAAAGCAGAGATATCAGTTTTCCAACAAAGGTCTATATAGTCAAAGATATGGTTTTTCTAGTAGTCATGTATGGATGTGAGAGTTGGACAAGACTGAGCAGCAAAGAATTGATGCTTTTGACCTGTGATGCTGGAGAAGACTCTTGAGAGTTCCTTAAACAGCAAGGATACCAAACTTGTCTATCCTAAAGGAAATCAACCCTGAATAATCATTGGAAAGACTGATACGAAAGTTGAAGCTCTAATACTTTGGCCACCTGATGTGAAGAACTGACTCATTGGAAAAGACCCTGATGCTAGGAAAGATTGAGGACAAGAGGAGAAGGGGGAGACAGAGGATGAGATGACTGGATGGCATCATCAACTTAATGGACTTGAGTTTGAACAAACTCAGGGAGATAATGAAGGACAGGGAAGCCTGGCGTGCTGAAATACATGGGGTCACAAAGAGATGGCTGTTGACTGAGGGACTCAACAACAACAACAAACATGAATTTTTATTAAGGGACTTGATCAGTTGACACAGTCCAAGCTTTAGTTGATTGAAATCACAAGGGTCAGAAAAGGTTACCATCATCCCTTAGGTTCCAGTTGATCTTGTGGTTGAGCATTTCAGACTAATCTTTATCACTGAAATAGAACTATGAGTCTTTACAACTGGTGTATTATCTTTACTATTGTTGCTTCTCTTTCCCAATAGCAATTCTACATTATTTTGTCCCCTTAACATAATTATTTATTGAGACTTGTTCAAGGGCAAGCATTATGGTCAGGCTTAGATCACAATATGGCTTTAGGCCAAAAATGGCTTCTCTTATGTGAACAAAGTCATGCCTGGTTTACTTTCCTGGGAGACCCCCTACTTTATCCACTTACAGTTGCTTCTAGACTAAAATCATAGCAAAAGAACTTGGAGGTGAACTCTCCTGAAGCTGAAATTCAAACTACTAAGGAGTAGGGGTTGAACAGCTGATGTCTCATGGTGTAACAGAGTAGAAACCTGATTCCATATTGGATCTATTATTTTAGCTCTAACTTTTTTCAGTTGTCTGTGCTTAGCCATGCTGGCTCTTCATCTTTGTAAAGAATTGTTACCTATAGCCTGAAATATACACAATAACCTTTTCTCAAAGCTCTGCCTCCCAGACTTGACCTTTAAAGATTTAACCATTTTTTGTTCATGTCGAGAAAAAAAAGTTGCAGAACAGACACGAGCACTTGTCTTATTGAAGGTTTATAGGAACATTGTAACTAGATCAGACAGTTAAAAGAACAAAGAATTGTCATATCCCCTTCCATATCTGGCCAGTACCAACAGGTCTGCAACAACCAGCCATACCACCCCACTAATCTTTTAGTATAGAAGAAGCCTAAATTCTACCTTATGAAAGAGGAGGGTGAAGAGGAGAGTGAAAAAGCTGGCTTAAAACTCAACATTCCAAAACTCTAAGATCATGTCGTCTAGTCCCAAGATTTCATGGCAAATAGATGGCTAAAAAGTGGAAACAGTGACAGATTTTATTTTCTTGGGCTCCAAAATCACTGCAGGTGGTGACCCCAGCCAGGAAATTAAAAGATGCTTGCTCCTTGGAAGAAAAGCTATGACAAACCTAGACAGCATATTAAAAAGCAGACATCACTTTGCCGACAAAGGTCTGTATAATTAAAGCTATGAAAGTGAAAGTTGCTCAGTTGTGTCTGACTCTTTGTGACCCCATGGACTATATAGTCCATGGAATTCTCCAGGCCAGAATACTAGAGTGGGTAGCCTTTCCCTTCTCCAGGGGATCTTCCCAACCCAGGGATCAAAGCCAGGTCTCCTGCATTGCTTGCAGATTCTTAATCAGCTGAACCACAAGGGGTTTTCCAGTATTCATGTATGGATGTGAGAGTTGGACCATAAAGAAGGCTGATTGCTGAAAAATTGATGCTTTCGAATTGTAGTGCTAGAGAAGATTCTTGAGAGTCCTTTGGACAGTAAGGAGATCAAATTGGTCAATCCTAAATGAAATCAGTCCTGAATATTCACTGGGAAGACTAATGCTGAAGCTGAAAGCTCCAATACTTTGGCCACCTGATGCAAAGAACTGACTCACTGGAAAAGACACTGATGCTAGGAAAGATTGAGGGTAGAAGGAGAAGGGGGTAAAAAAGGATGAGATAGTTGGATGGCATCACTGACTCGAAGTACATGAGTTTAAGCAAACTCAGGGAGATAGTGAAGGCCAGGGAAACCTGGTGTGCTCTAGTTCATGGGATCGTGAAGAGTCAGGCACAACTGAATGACTGGACAAAGCAAGACAGTTCTTTGTGTAACTGGTCTGCCATCTTCTCACTCTGCTCAGTTTCCAAATAAAGAAACTATTCCTTGCTCCAGCACTTCCTTTCTTAATTTATTGGCCTGTCCTGCAGTGACGTGTATGAGCTTGGACTTGGTAGCAAGAGTTTTTCGGTGAAAGACTTAGAGTGACACATTCCAGTATATGTAAATTACCTGCAAGACACAATTGCTCTCACTGTTACTCCTATTTAATAATATTAAGTAAAGCATCTGTCTACAATGCAGGAGACCCGGGTTCAATCCCTGGGTTGGGAAGATCCCCTGGAGAAGGAAATGGCAAGCCACTCCAGTACTATTGCCTGGAAAATCCCATGGACAGAGGAGCCTGGTAGGCTACAGTCCATGGGGTCGCTAAGGGTCGGACATGACTGAGCGACTTCACTTTCACTTTCATGATGAAGCAACATGTCTCTTATCTTGCATATCTTACATGCTTCAGACAATTGGAAATTAAGACATTCCACAAAGATAGTGTGTCCCTGAACATTCATGAAGTTAATCTTCCACCAGCTTGTCTACATATGTCTTATTTTTTTAAATTTATTTTTAACTGGAAGATAATCACTTTACAGTATTGTGTTAGCTTCTGCCATATAATGGCATAAATCAGCCATAAGTACACATACTTCCCCTCCCTCCTGAACTTTCCCTTCCACTCTTCACCATGTCCTACCCATCTAGGTTGTCACAGAGCACCAGGTTGAGCTTCCTGTGCCCATACAGCATCTTCCCACTGGCTATCTATTTCCCTCATGGTAGTGTGTATATGTGAATGCTGCTGCTAAGTCGCTTCAGTCATGTCTGACTCTGTGCGACCCCATAGACAGCAGCCCACCAGGCTCTGCCGTCCCTGGGATTCTCCAGGCAAGAACACTGGAGTGGGCTGCCATTTCCTTCTCCATAGCATGAAAGTGAAAAGTGAAAGTGAAGTCACTCAGTCTCGACCGACTCTTAGCGACCCCATGGACTGCAGCCTACCAGGCTCCTCCATCCATGGGATTTTCTAGGCAGGAGTACTGGAGCGGCTTGCCATTGCCTTCTCTGATGTAAATGCTACTTTCTCAATTTGTCCCACCCTCTCCTTCCCCCACTGTGTCCAAAGTCTGTTCTCTATTTCTGTGTCCATTCCTGCCCTGAAGATAGGTTTATCAGTACCATTTTTCTAGATTCCCTATATATGTGTTAATATATGAAATTTGTTTTTCTTTTTCTGACTTACTTCACTCTATAATAGGCTCTAGGTTCATCCACCTTACTAGAACTGACTCAAATATGTTCCCTATTATGGCTGAGTAATATCCCACTGTATATACGTACCCAAACTTCTTTATCCATTCACCTGTGGATGAACATCTAGATTGCTCCCATGTCCTCGCTATTATAAATAGTGCAGCTGTTAACATTGGGGTACACATGCCTTTTTCAATTACGCTTTTTTCATTGCTGTTTCCTGTTCCTCTCGTCTGATTGGCACAATGTCATAAGTATAGTGGACACTCTCAAGATATCTGAAAAATATATTATGAGTGACATTAAGAGAATTCATATTGCAATGATGCAAGTTTAGGAAATAAGTTGTGGGATAAAATTAAGCTGCCTTTAATGAAGAAATTTTGAAAACTGGAACAGAGGGGGAAAAAGCATTTGCTAGGTATATGGCTGCATTCTAGGTACCAGAAAATGTGTTGATTAGCTCCTAAATTTACCTTTCCACATCTGAAATAGTAGTACCATTTGGAGTTGTCACCTAATTAAGTTTATGATAATCGCAGTAGGTATTGGAGATCCTTCTCCCTTTAGCATAGGCTAATTAGGAAAACTAAATGGGGTGTGGTAGATATCAGCACTCGTGAATATTTTGAGTTCTGGTTGGTGCCGTTGAACTATGTGATTTTCCTAGGAATACAATACAGTTTTTTCTTTTATTATTCTAATAAAGGAAAGGAAGTTTCAGGGGCTTCCATTTAGTTCTTTCTTTCACAGTAGTCCTTAGTCAATAGGTCAGAGACAATATGTGGATTCTTGTATTTGTTATATCTATTACAATTATTCATTAAAAAAGTGAGAAAATATGCATAGGATTTATTGATAAAACTATTGAGCCTACTTTGATTAAAAAATGAGCCAAAATTCCATTTATTGCCTAAATTTTATTTGCCCCTAATTAACTGATAGACTGCTGTCACATTTGGGATTCCCCAAAATTATTGCCAGATCAAATATAACGTCTACTGATCTTGATAAGTGCTAACTTTTCCCATTTCCCTTTATTAAAGGGTCTCTTGTCCTCTGGAGAAGGTATGCAGTTATATCTATATACACACTTGTGTCAGAATAGCAGGACCTATTGTTAAGGAGAAGAGATACCCTTAATTGGTCAGTGAAGGTTTTTTAACTGGCATGATCTGAATTCGGAGTGAATAGCCATGATTCTCCATGATGGTGTTGAAAAATCACCAGGACTGGAGTTTTCACTTTTAAAAAAATGTGGATGAATTAATCACAATTAGGACAACTATCTGTTATATTCCTAGAGGCATCAAAATTTGTTAGCAACCTCACTATAGGTCCAAACAGTCTAATTTCTACTGCATCCTTGCTGTTTGTTATGGCAAATACCCTGATGTTGTCCATGGTGATATTATGCTATCCATTATCCTCTGTCTCCCTGGGATCCTATCATACCTTTTGAAATAAGGGAGTTGTTCCCCATCCTTATATACAATCTATATAATGAAGCCACCATAGAGCCTACCAAAGATACGAATGCTCTCATCATTAATGTATTTCTCAGTGCCTTAGTGAAACTGTTACCCTCTAAGTATTCTTGGTGAATGTAGTGAGAAAATGATAAAATGCAGGCCTTCAATGTTGATTCTATTCCACATTTCTATACCCCTGAACTTTGTGTTCCTTCCTTTACATGATTCCATAGAAGTTCTAGCCTATTGGTAACATTAAAATATGTCCTGCTTTGTCTCTCTCTCTTTTTTTTTTTCTTGTCTGCACCATGCCAGTGTCTTGCAGGATTTTAGTTTCAAAACCAAGGATTGAACCCAGGCCACGGCAATGAAAGCAGGAGTCATAACCTCGACCACAAGGGAATTCCCTATCCTGCTTTATCTCTAAGAGGCTACCATGGAAGCTGCTAGAATCATCCACTCTCATATTCCCCAGGTTTCTGCTTGTATAAAGTATCAAAATCTTTTTTTTTTTTTTTAAGTTTTAGCTATTTTCTTCTGCATCTGATGTCGAGCTTGTTCTAGAGGATTCCAAGCTATGACCCTAGGATTCTAATTCATAAGGATTCTAATTCATGAGTCTAGTGACAGTAAACCACATGAACCATGAAATTCCAGATGTTCAAGCTGGTTTTAGAAAAGGCAGAGGAACCAGAGACAACTTGCCAACATCCGTTGGATCATCGAAAAAGCAAGAGAGTTCCAGAAAAACGTCTATTTCTGCTTTATTGACTATGCCAAAGCCTTTGACTGTGTGGATCACAATAAACTGTGGACAATTCTGAAAGAAATGGGAATACCAGATCACCTGATCTGCCTCTTGATAAACCTGTATGCAGGTGAGGAAGCAACAGTTAGAACTGGACATGGAACAACAGACTGGTTCCAAATAAGAAAAGGAGTACGTCAAGGCTGTATATCGTCACCCTGCTTATTTAACTTACATGCAGAGTACATCATGAGAAACGCTGGGCTGGAGGAAGCACAAACTGAAATCAAAATTGCTGGCAGAAATATCAATAACCTCAGATATGCAGATAACACCATCCTTATGGCTGAAAGTGAAGAAGAACTCAAAAGCCTCTTGATGCAAGTGAAAGAGGAGAGTGAAAAAGTTGGCTTAAAGCTCAACATTCAGAAAACTAAGATCATAGCATCCAGTCCCATCACTTCATGGCAAGTAGATGGGGAAACAGTGGCTGATTTTATTTTTCTGGGCTCCAAAAATCACTGCAGATGGTGATTGCAGCCATGAAATTAAAAGACGCTTACTCCTTGGAAGGAAAGTTATGACCAACCTAGACAGCATATTCAAAAGCAAAGACATTACTTTGCCAACAAAGGTTTGTCTAGTCAAGGCTATGGTTTTTCCAGTAGTCATGTATGGATGTGAGAGTTGGACTATTAAGGAAGCTGAGTGCTGAAGAACTGATGCTTTTGAACTGTGGTGTTGGAGAAGACTCTTGAGAGTCCCTTGGACTGCAAGAAGATCCAACCAGTCCATCCTAAAGGAGGTCAGTCCTGGGTGTTCATTGGAAGGACTGATGTTGAAGCTGAAACTCCAATACTTTGGCCACCTGATGTGAAGAGCTGACTCATTTGAAAAGACCCTGATGCTGGGAAAGATTGAGGGCAGGAGGAGAAGGGGATGACAGAGGATGAGATGGTTGGATGGCATCACTGACTCAATGGACATGGGTTTGGGTGGACTCCAGGAGTTGGTGATGGACAGGGAGGCCTGGTGTGTTGTGGTTCATGGGTTTGCAAAGAGTCAGACACTACTGAGCAACTGAACTGAACTGTCCAGTGGCAGTAATAGATAAGTATATGGTAGAACTTCAAGATAATAAGCGTTCCCCCATAGGTCAACTCTCCAGATAAACTAGGGCTTCACACAAGAGACAGCCAGACTACATCGACACAAGAGGGTAGGCTGCTTACATTGGAAAGAGAGAACTTAGGGCTTGATAAACTCACTGCAGCTTGAAAATATTTTAAGTCAAACTGCATTTAATATACCTTTATATATATACATTGCTGCTGCTGCTGCTGCTGCTGCTAAGTCACTTCAGTCGTGTCCGACTCTGTGCGACCCCATAGACGGAAGCCCACCAGGCTCCCGAGTCCCTGGGATTCTCCAGGCAAGAATACTGGAGTGGGTTTCCATTTCCTTCTCCAATGCATGAAAGTGAAAAGTGAAAGTGAAGTCGCTCAGTCGTGTCCGACTCTTAGCCACCCCATGGACTGCAGCCTACCAGGCTCCTCTGTCCATGGGATTTCCCAGGCACGAGTACTGGAGTGGGGTGCCATCGCCTTCTGCTGCTGCTGCTAAATCACTTCAATTGTGTCTGACTCTGTGTGACCCCACAGACGGCAGCCCACCAGGCTCCTCTGTCCCTGGGATTTTCCAAGAAGAATACTGGAGTGTGTTGCCATTTCCTTCTCCACATATATATACATGTGTATATATATATATATATATATATATATATATATATATATATATATAATAGGATACTACACAGCCACTTTTTTCATCAAAAAAGATGAAATATGGCCATTTGTGACGGGTATTCTGCCAAGTGAAATAAGTCAGGTGGAGAACGACAGGTACTACATACTTTCACTCTCATGTGGAATATAAAAAGCATAAAAATAAAAAAGTAAATAACCAAACAGAAACAAACACATAGTTCCAGGGAACCAGAGCCATGATTCCTGGAGGAGAAGGATTAAGGGGAGGGCAAAATGGGTAAAGAGGGTTGCCTGCATGGTGATAGATGGAAACTAAATTTTGGGGGTGAACACACTCCCCTGTGTACAGATGTAGAAATATAAGGTTGTATACATGAAACATATAATGTTATAAACCAGTGTTATCCCAATATGTGCTAAGTCACTTCAGTTGTGTCTGACTCTGCCCACCAGGCTCCTCTGTCCACGGGATTTTCCATGCAAGAATACTGGAGTGGGTTGCCATTCCCTTCTCCAGGGGATCGTCCCAACCCAGGGATCAAACCCATGTCTCATGTCTCCGGCATTGGCAGGTGGGTTCTTTACCACTAGCGTCACTTGGGAAGCCCATTACCCCGGTAAGTCTTATTTAAAAGAATAAGGGTCCACCAGAAGTATCCTTCCCTGATAGCTCAGTTGGTAAAGAATGTGCTTGCGATGCGGGAGACCTGTTGAATACACAACACTGTATTCAAGCCCAGCGACATAGATGAACAAATCCCAAATTCCCATCTTCCAGGATTTGTTTTCTGGGACCATTTTTACCAATTTCTGTATTGTTCAGGTTCTAGTCAAGATATAAAACAATTCAGATAACTGAAATGGCAAAAAGAGATCTCTGAAGTATGACTGAAGTTTTAGCTTAAATAAGCAGCTAACACCCCTAGGAAAGCAGAGGAAGATGAGAGAAAAGGGGCCCCACACAGCTGGGACTCAGTCTTCTGAGGAGGAGGTAGACCAGCCCGGAACTATTGTCTCAGAATCTCAGTGAAGCACGCCCTTCAAGATGGAACTCCAAGGACACCTCTAAGATATTTTCGGGCACTCGAGGCATAATTTTGTAGTGTGTGTGTGGGGGTGGGGGTGGGGGGGGAGGCGGAAATAAGCAAACTGGAATTAACCACTGATATCAAAACCAGCTACCACAGTGAGGATGAATTGTTTCTGTGGTGACACAAATAGTTAAGCAGCAAGTTCATTCGTGATTCTCCTCTCACAGACTCTATCTAGCTCCCCCTGTTGGCTGACCCTAGCAAACAGCAGTCAAAAGAGAGTTGTAATTTGCACAGCCCCAGGCCTAGCTTTACAGAGTATAAAAGGGACTCTGTGGGAGAGGGAGAGGGTGGGATAATTTGGGAGAATGGCATCGAAATACGTATAATATTATATATGAAACGAGTCGCCAGTACAGGTTCGATGCATGATACTGGATGCTTGGGGCTGGTGCACTGGGACGACCCAGAGGGATGGTATGGGGAGGGAGGAGGGAGGAGGGTTCAGGATGGGGAACACATATATACCTGTGGCAGATTCATTTCAATATTTGGCAAAACCAATACAATATTGTAAAGTTTAAAAATAAAATAAAATAAAAAAAAAGGGGGGGGGGCAGGTTTTAAAGGGAGAGGTTGTTCAGTCAGTCAGTCATGTCCCACTCTTTGCAACCCCATGGACTGCAGCCTGCCAGGCTCCTCTGTCCTCTACTATCTCTGGGAGTTTGCTCAAACTCATGTCCATTGAGTAGGTGATATATACTACCTTGATAATCCCCATATGCTGAATTCAAATAACCCCAATATCAAAGCAAACCACAGGTGTTACCTAAAAACAAGAATAAAAAGGTATACTTTGGCAGGAACTCAAAGCTTCGTTAATCTGAAAATAGCTTCCATATTAATATGTAAGGAGGATTTTGTTTTTTCTTTATGATAGCATAACTGAGAATAAAATAATTATGTGCTTTTAAAAAACTCATCCTAATTAAAATGATATGAATTTTATGGTAATAAAATTATGAGATTCTGGAATTGATGACTAAGAGTATTTGCTGCATTTCTGTGCATGAGATATTTAAGAAAAGAATATGCCATCTGGATAAAGAGAATGAGATGTGGAGGAAGGAGCAGGTTCTCTGGATGACCTTTAGAATTCCCTCCCCACTCTTGCTAGCATTTTGGTATGTTTTTCTAAAGATCAATTTTGATTTCACATCATTTTTTAAATATCTGTCCTTATCACTAGCAGGACCTGCGTTTGCATAGGGCTTGAAACTTTTTAAAAAAGGTTCATACATGTAATGGTTTTCTGTGGCTGACATAACAGATTATCACAGATTTAGTGGCATAAGCAGTACAACTATATTAGGAAGTCAAAAGTCTGAGTGGTTCTCACTAGACTAAAATCAGGGCATTGGCCTGACTGTGTTCCTTGCCAGGGGCTCTGCAGGGAAAGAAATGTTCTTGACATCTTTAGCTCTAGAGACCACCACATTCCTTGGCTTGGGACTCTCTTTCTCCATCTTAGAAGCCAGCAACTTTGTATCTCATTGACTGTTCTATATAGTCCTTGCTCCCACTGACCACATGTGGTCAACTTTAAGGACTCTTGTGATTAGATTACACAGGCCTGGATAATCTATATTTCTAGGTCCTTGTGTTCATCACTTGTGCAGAGTCCCTTTTCCAATGTAAATTAGTATATTCATAGTTTCTAGGGATTAGGACAAGGACATCTTTGGGGGTCATTATTCTGACCACAAAAACACTTACTGCCTTTTTGAGCTTCATAGTAATCTCATAGGAAGGCAAGGCAAGTATTTTATGGGTAAAGTTATCCTAACATAGACAAATTCGGAAATCTACTCAATATCACATTTCAAGCTAATTTCAAGAGCTGAACATGTATGTAAATTTCACACGTTAATTTGTTTTTTGTAATGACGTCATGGATCATAACTGTCAACATTTAGAATTACAAAGCCCAGTTCTCTAAAACACAGATGAGGAAACAGAAGCCTAAAGAATTAGTGCCTTACTCTGTATCACATAGTAATGCGTGTTGGACCTAGTACTTCAAGAAAGTGCCAGAAAGAAAAGCAAAAAATCTGTATTTATTACACCAATTTGCCCATACAAAGTTGCTTGGTATCTTTATAAACTATTTTAAACATAAAATTCACAGCCAACATTTCTTTGGGCATCTGGGCACATGTCCACATGTGGACTTGCTGTAGAATAGGCTTCACATGCACAGAACTGGCTCAGGCCCGAATGTTTCATTTTTTTTTTTTTTAGCATTTTTGGACTTGAACCAAATTGTTTAAGACTCAATCTGTGTGTAACCAATATGTTGAGCAAGCACGACTCCTGACATAATCAAAACACAACTTTATTTTTGTCTCTCACCATCCTTCTAAAATGTGTTCAGTTGTGATAATGTTTCTCTGCTTTTGGTTGAAAACTTCAAGTCCATGACATTTTTGCTTGCTTCTTTTGGTTAAAATATCCCAGAGCTATTTTAAGAAACAAACTGTCCCTAATTCAGAAATCAGAATGCCCAGTTCAAGCTATTAATACAAACTTTGGATTTGACTTAGCATTACAATGTTCTCACCTTCCCAGCCTGCAGAAGCCTGCGTCTCCGGGAAGTCTACAGTAGGAAAGAAGAGCAAGTTTGACTTCTTTTGCATTTCCTTACCTTGTGCTTTCACTGCCCTCACTCCACCTCACTAGATAGTTTTGACTCCTACACAATTGGAGCAGGGTGAGGGTGGAGTGAAAAAGAAAAATGAAAATTTTGTTTAAACGGTAGTTTCACGAGCTGGTTTTCTGCTCCCCAGGCTTGACAACTGTTTAGAGCGGATCTTTTCTCTCTAAATGCTGTTAGAGTCTAGAGTTTTTTTACTGGGTCCCTCTGTCCTAGATCTCAAATACCCTGGGCATCATATTGTGGGCGGGGACTTGCCCTAATTTCAGTAACCCTAAATAACCATGGTTACTTCTTGGTTTTTTTGCTACAGGGCTTTGAAACTTTTTCCTGAGCTGTCTTGGTGGCACTTCTAAACTGGATCTAAGATGACTCCAGGTTAGATGTTTTTCTCCCACATGACCCACCTTTGGGCCAAAAGACCTTTGTACTGATCTATTCTTGGGGTGCAGGTTACTTGTAAAAAAACCACAAAACAGTTCTTCCAGGATCATAGGATTTCACTGGTAAGAGAGACTGAAATCTTTGATCACAGACATCATATATTAGGTTTCCTATGGTCTCAAGAAAACATGCACACCTGGTGGTGGTGGTTTAGTTGCTAAGTGTTGTCTGACTCTTGTGACCCTATGCATTGTAACCAGAGGCTCCTCTGTCTGTGGGCTTTTCCAGGCAAGAATACTGGAGTGGGTTGCCATTTCCTTCTCCAGAGGACCTTCCCAACCCAGGGATCAAACCTGAGTCTTCTGCACTGCAGGCAGATTCTTTACCAACTTAGCTACCAGGGAAGCCCTTATATATATATTATCTAGCTGAAAGATTCAAGAGTTGTAGAACTAAAGACTCTCCTTTGAACATTTGCATATATCAATTTGGAAAGGTACTTTGGAATTTTCCATCTGTTTACCTAGGTACTTAGTTGAAATACCACCTTTAATTAACTTTTCCATGTGATTCATTGCCAACTTATTAAAATCCATATCCTGGATCAGTGGTTCTGAGAGTTTTGTGTGCATTCAAATCCCCTGTAAATTTTGTAAACTTTCTACTTCTAATTCAGTGAGTCAGGTGAGGACAAATAAGTTACATTTCTTAAAGTTCCCAGGTAGTTTTGGGGACCACACATTGAGTCCCACTCTCTGCTATAGCATAAGAGGATGCCTATGTATCTCTGCTCTGGTCCTGCTTGGGAGTTAACATTTGAGACATATAGAAAAGTCACAAGTATAAAATTTCTGTATATAAAAGATTTAACAAAAGTAACCCTTCCTACCATCTTTGTTGATCGTAGTGTTATATTCAAAGTTAGGAACTTTGTTTCCAAATTGTAAATGAATTTATACAGTAGCATAATTGATTTTGTTTATCAATTTGCTATTTATTTAACTATTCAATAACTTTGTCTATTGATCACCTGTATGTACCACATATTGTATCACTTTTTCAAAGTGTGACCTCTGGACTGCAGGCATGGAGCAGGGATTCTTTTGCATGAATCAGAATCACCTGGAGGGTTTCCTAAAACACAGATGGCTGAGCTCCACCCCCAGAGTTTCTAATCTGGTAGGTCCGGGGTGAGGCATGAGAATTTACATCTCCAACAGATTTCCAGTCATTACTAAGCAAATGTCAATAGACACTTGTAAATTGTCTTGAAATGTTAAGTAAGCATTTCTACTTGCTCTTTCCAGTTTTTTTTTTTTTTTTAAGGAAAAATAGTATCTTTTTTAAAAAGTGAAAGTCTCCATGTAAATTATTTGAGATTATTTGCCAGCTAAAGAAAAAGACTTATTTTAGCAGCACAGAACATGCTACCTTTGATGATGAAAAGCTACAAATATAGTTCACAGGTCATTGTATTTGCAGTGTTCTCTTTTTTCTCATTATTATCTTTCTCCCAATTAGCTTTTTGAAAATCAAGTGAAGGGCTGTAGCTGACAATGATGGGCAAGAATTCCTCTTATCTAGTTAATAAAAATGAATCCTCACCTAAAAATGTTATGTTCTTGTTGGAAATGATTAAAATCCAGTGGTGTATTTAAAAGGTTACAGTGGATACACAGAACAAGAGAGTACTATAGTATCTTAGAGTTCTGACTGTAGCCAAGGCATAAGAATGCCCACCCCCTCATTGAAAACAAGTGTAAAACAGGCAATAACAAAAATTATTATTTTAGAAGTTCTTAGAAATAAACTGTGGATAGAGGACAAAAAGGCTATAACTCACCCAATGAGTTGAACTCCATATTTTCCAGATTTTATTTCTGAATCCATTTGCCAATTCATGCTTGGGGAATTTTTCCTAAAATAAGTCACCCTGGGTCAAGGAGACAAACACTTGGATTAGGGTGGACCAAAAAACAAACAAACAAACAAACAAACTGGGACATTAAAGGAAGATACTACACAGAAATGATACATATAAAGTAAGTTAAAAAAAATATGCATGTTACCTCCTTTTGAGCAATTCATGATTTGCACATTGCAGGATAAAACTTCAGGAAAATCAGCAGAAATATACAGCAGCTTAAAGATTAAAAAACTGAACTGCACAGTGTTCCACTGGATCATCAAAAAAGCAAGAGAGTTCTAGAAAAACATCTGCTTTATTGACTATGTCAAAGCCTTTGACTGTGTGGGTCACAATAAACGGTGGAAAATTCTGAAAGAGATGGGAATACCAGACCACCTGACCTGCCTCCTGAGAAATCTGTATGCAGGTCAAGAAGCAACAGTTAGAACTGGACATGAAACAACAGACTGGTTCCAAATTGGGAAAGGAATATGTCAAGGCTATATATTGTCACTTTGTTTATTTAAATTATATGCAGAGTACATCACGCAAAATGCCAAGCTGGATGAAGCATAAGCTGGAATCAAGATTGCCAGGAGAAATATCAATAACCTAAGATAAACAGATGAAACCACAGTTATGGCAGAAAGCAAAGAAGAACTAAAGAGCCTCTTGATGAAAGTGAAAGAAGAGAGTGAAAAAGTTGACTTAAAGCTCAACATTCAAAAAACAAAGATCATGGCATCCAGTCCCATCACTTCATGGCAAATAGATGGGGAAACAATGGAAATAGTGAGAAACTTTATTTTTGGGGGTTCCAAAATCACTGCAGATAGTGACTACAGCCATGAAATTAAAAAATGCTTGCTCCTTGTAAGAAAAGCTTTGACCAACCTAGATAGCTTATTAAAAAGCAGAGACATTACTTTGCCAGCAAAAGTCCATCTAATCAAAGCTATGGGTTTTCCAGGAGTCACGTATGAATGTGAAAGTTGGACTATAAAGGAAGCTGAGTGCAGAAGAATTGATGCTTTTGAACTGTGGTGTTGGAGAAGACTCTTGAGAGTCCCTTGGACTGCAAGGAGATCCAACCAGTCCATCCTAAAGGAAATCAGTCCTGAATATTCATTGGAAGGAATGATGGTGGAGCTGAGGCTCCGATATTTTGGCCACCTGATGTGAAGAATTGATTCATTGAAAAAGACCCTGATGCTGGGACAGACTGAAGGTGAGAGGAGAAGGGGACAACAGAGGATGAGATGGTTGGATGGCATCACTGATGAGATGGACATGAGTTTGAGCCAGCTCTAGGAGTTGATGATGGACAGGAAAGCCTGGAGTGCTGCAGTCCATGGGGTCACAAGGAGACGAACATGACTGAGTGACTGAACTGAACTGAACTGAAGAGTGATTTCAGCCACCATATAGTTCTGGGGAAACAAAAGTTCAAGACCCATTACAGTTGAGTGATCCTTTCCACAGGTTTTTTTTTTTTTTTTTTTGAGATCCCAGGACTGCTTCTTTTAGTAAGTAAAACTAAGTACAATACAAAAATAAAATCAAATATCATGGGATATTTGAAAAATATGGTTAATAAACTTGGCCACATGATGTGAAGAATTGATTATGTCGTTAATAAACTTAGATAGCATATTCAACCTAGATAGCATATCCAACCTAGATAGCATATTCAAAAGCAGAGACATTACTTTGCCAACAAAGGTCTGTCTAGTCAAGTCTATGGCTTTTCCAATGGTCGTGTATGGATGTGAGAGTTGGACTGTGAAGAAGGCTGAGCACCTAGGAATTGATGCTTTTGAACTGTGGTGTTGGAGAAGACTCTTGAGAGTCCCTTGGACTGCAAGGAGATCCAACCAGTCCATCCTAAATGAGATCAGTCCTGGGTGTTCACTGGAAGGACTGATTGTTGAAGCTGAAACTCCAATACTTTGGCCACCTTGTGCGAAGAGCTGATTCATTGGAAAAGACGCTGATGCTGGGAAAGATTGAGGGCAGGAGGAGAAGGGGACAACAGAGGATGAGATGGTTGGAGGGCATCACCGACTCAATGGATATGGGTTTGGGTGGACTCCGGGAGTTGGTGATGGACAGGGAGGCCTGGCGTACTGCGGTTCATAGGGTCTCAAAGAGTCGGACACAACTGAGCAACTGAACTGAACTGAACTGAGCTACACCAAAAGAAAAGAAATATAATAAGAAATTAAGCCTGAGGTAAGAAAGGAAGGAAATTATTAGATTAAAGTAGAAATAAAGTAAAATAGACAAAATTGGTATAGTAAAATGTTGTTTTTAAAAATTCACAAAATTGATAAGCTTCTGGTAAGATGGATCAATACAAATGAAAGAAAACAAAAATTGCCAATTATAGAATCAAGAGTATATTAATATAAATCTAATAGATAAAACAATAAGTAGTATTATTGGATAATAGAAACAAATTTATGTTGATAGTCTTAAAATTCAGATTCAGTGTATAAAGTATTTGAAAATCACAATGTATTAAAATTAATGCAAAAATAAATTTTATATATGGTATGTATTAGAAATTGTATATGTAAATAAAATTTTCCCATGAAGTAAACTCCAGGCCCAGATTACTTCAATGGTTATTTCCCCTAAACAAATAAGGAAAAAATGAAACTAATCTCATTCATTCCTCTAGAATGTAGAGAAGGTGGGAATACATATCAATTTATTTTATGAAGCCAACATAATCTTAATTCCAAAATCTGGTATGGACACTGCACAAAAGAAAAATTAAGGAACAAGATATCTCATGAATATAATTTTTTTAAATCCTAAACAAAATATAAACAGATCAGAATCACTAATACAATAAAATGATAAATTATGTTAAAGTGGAGATTGTTCTAGGAATGCCAGATTAGTTAAACATTCTATAATCAATTTACAGCATCAAAACAAAAGAGGAAAATATATAACCATTTCAAAAGATGCATGAAAAGCATGTTAGAAAATTTAAAGCCCAGTCATAGTTTTTAAAAAGTCAGCAAACTGAGAATAAAATAAGTTTATTTAACATGATAATGTCACTTAGAGAACAATCCCCAGTAAACAACATTCTACCTAGTGATTTCTGAGCCCACTGCCACCATTTCTATCCATGATTGTATACATAAATTAATAAGCACATGATAGAAATATTTGAGGGAAAGAAGTAAATTTTGCTTTGCGTATGATATCATTAGGCACATAGAAATTTGAAAATAATATAAAAATTATTAGAATCAATAAGTAAAATTAGCAAGGTCATTAGACACAAAATTAATGTAAGAATTAATTCTGTTTCAATATAATAGAAATAATTAGTTGAAAATTAAGACATAATATTCACAATGCCACCAAATACCTCCAATATTGGGAATAAATTTATTAAAAGATTCACAGGATTTCTACACTAAAAACTAATAAATATTGCTGAGAGGACTGGAAGACTATCTAGATAAATAAAAAGAAAGTATATATTTATGGCCTGGAAGACAGTATTTTTAAGATGTTAATTTCTTCTTAATTGATCTATAGACACATTGCAGTCCCACTAAAATGTCTAGCATTTTTTTAAGTGACAAGGTAATTCTAAAACAATCTGGAAGGACTAAGTAGAGGGGTTCACACCCAATATCAAGATTTATCATAAAAAGTTATAGTAATTAAGAAATTTATTTTATTAGCACAGAGTTTTATAAGCGGATCAATTATGAGATGAGAAAATTCAGAAACACAAATACGCACATATAGTGGGTAGCCTATCCCTTCTCCAGGCGATCTTCCTGACCCAGAAATCGAACTGGTGTTTCCTGCATTGCAGGCAGATTCTTTACCAACTGAGCTGTGGGGAGATCTGGGAGAAGGCATTGAAACATGTATAATATCATGTATGAAACGAGTCGCCAGTCTGGGTTCGATGCACAATACTGGATGCTTGGGGCTGGTGCGCTGGGACGACCCAGAGGGAGGGTATGGGGAGGGAGGAGGGAGGAGGGTTCAGGATGGGGAACACAGGTATACCTGTGGCGGATTCATTTTGATATTTGGCAAAACTAATACAATATTGTAAAGTTTAAAAATAAAATAAAATTTAAAAAAAAAGAAATGTTTTTATTAGCACAGTTTTACAAACTGATCAGTTAAGCAGAAGAGAAAGTTCAGAAACACAAATGCACACATATAGTCACCTGGATATACAATAAGTATGTCACAACAGAAAAGTGGGGAAAGGATGGTCTTTTTAACAAACGGTCATGGGTTGATTGGTATCCATATAAAACAACATGAACTTTCAGCTTTACTTCATACCATACATACAAAATTAATCACGTATGGATTATAGAAATAAATATGATAAGTAAACAATATAACTTATAGAGAAAATAGAATACATTCATGAACGTGGGGTAAGAAAATATTTCTTATGCAGAAAATAATAAGCATAAGCCATACAAAAAAGTTTTGAATTGATAAATTAAATTACATAAATATTAAGCACTTCTATTCATCAAAAATTGACATATTAAAAATCCAAAATTTGGAACATTATATGTGAAATTACTGCTCTCCTCTATTAAAATATGTGTGGAAAAGGATTTGTATTTAGATCGTGTACTAAGTCTCTTCAATCATGTCTCTTTGTGACCCAATGGACTGTAGATCACTGGACTCCTCTGTCCATGAACTTCTCCAGGCAAGAATACTGGAGCAGGTAACCATTCTTCTCTCCAGGGGATCTTCCCAAACCAGGGATCGAACCCAGGTCTCCCACATTGCAACCAGATTCTTTACCATCTGAGCCACCAGAAAAAATACCTACAAATCAATAGGAAAAAGACTGACAATCCAATCTTTTTAAAACTGACCAAAAGCCTGGAAAAAGTGCTTCAGAAAACAGACTATTCAAAGGCCAGTAAATACTTTAAAAAGTAGTCAGCATCATTATTCTTCAGGAAAATGAAAATTAAATGACTATGTGATACCGCTACACTCACCCAAATGGACCCCCACAAAAAAAAAGTGTTGGTAAAGATGTGAAATAACTGAAATTTTCATACATTCCTGTTTGGAACAAACACTTTGAAAAACTGGCACCATACAGTAAAAGTAAGCATACACCTTAGAATTCATTGATTCCCAGCCCCAAAATATATCCTAGCGCATATTTAGTTTATGTCTATCAAATGACATGCGCAAGGATGCTTATGGCACCGTGTTCCTAATAACCAAAAGTAGACACTACTTAAATGTCTATCAACAGTGTAAGGAATAAATAAAGAGTTACATGTTCATGCTATGGAATACTGCACAGGAATAAAATGGACCAATTTCTAGTACACATTACATGGGTAAAAAAAAATCTCACAAATATAATATTGAATGATAACAGCCAAACACAAGATATATACTGATTGATTTTGTTAAATACACTCAAAAAGAGCACAATTAGTCTATAGTTATAGAAGTCCGAATAGGCCTTCTTCATCGAGTGTATATGCTTTGGTGTTACTGACTGCCAGGGAGTGTGTGAGTGCGCGCGCATGTGTGTATAAAAATAAAATGACTGAAGATATTCTTATGGATACAGGTTAAATTTCAAAGCAATTTAAAAATTTCTAAATGCTAAAAGCATTGTCATTGTTATTGAGCAGAGTTCTTTACAAACTGCAGCTAAGAGCAATATGTTGAAAAAATATGATTTTTTTCAGTCCATGTTGTTTTAATTTACTGTATTCACTAATTCACAATTCATTGTCTTTGGTGTCAATATAGCATTATGTGATACCGGTAGTGGATGTCTGTGACTCATTCCAGTGATGATTAACTGATGATATTAAGAAATTCTACCAAAGAAATGAGAACCAGCTTTGTCATTTATTCATTCAACAAACACTTACCGAATGTCTTCTGTTTCTGCATTGGTTTAGATACTAAGGCAAAGAGATAAATATATCAGACATACAGGATCCATAACCTAGAGGAGATTGCAGTCTAATGGAGGAGATAAATGAGTAAGGCAGATGATCAAAATAATAAAAATACAATGTCAGAACAGATACCAGGTGCCAAGAGCACATAGAAAAGAAATAGTAGTTACATGCTTAGCACTAAAACAATAGTACTGAAATATATAAGATAATTTCCATAATAAGAACCCTTAAAAAGCTATGGATAAATTTCAAACATTCCCTAATGAAATGACAAGATCTAGGGTGTGATGACATAGGATATGCAGACAGCAATCAAGAACTAGGCTACAAAGGATGGTTTGTAAGCACCATGAGGTTATCAATTCAGGGAACCAAAATTTAGAAATATCAGGAAATTGGTCTAGAAGATGGGGAATGGAATAAACAATTTTGATGTACAGCCTCTGCAGAAATCCAGCATTTGGCTAGCAGACATAAAACAGCTTACCAATGAACCGAATGCCTTCTTATTAATAGGTAGGGACTCATTAGACCTCCAGGACCTAGTCAGCTGTGTTAGAACCGTAGCTGACTAGAAAATGGACACACCTCAGCCCACAACGTGACTCAAACAATCATACCTGGTGATACTGAGTAGTTAAACGTAGCTGAGCATTTTCTAATAGTTTTTTTTAATGGCAAACACTCCTGATTCTGCATCTGGGCATTTATCTAAGCTTGTTCATGTCTTCAGACTTTGTAATAGCTCTATGATAAGTGGCGTGTATTTACCCCATGATATATTAAATAAGGGATTCCTTTGACCTTTTCTAAAGTTAAATTTTCATGTTACAAAGAGTAACTCGAGTCCATGGTCAAAAGTTCAGTCTGCCCCCCAGTTTCCTGCTGACCTCCTAGAAGCTTGTAAAGCTCAGGTGCAGATTCCTTGTACCACGTTTCACATGGATGATTGGTTTGGCATGACCAAAAAGGCAGTAGTTTATTCCATCCATTCAATTTGCCTCCAAAGCAAAACTTCTGAGTTTCACTCTGCTATCTGCTTCTCTTGTCATATATTATAGAGTACGGTGGTCTTTAATTTTTGTTTTATATACAGCAGGAAATAAATTCATTTTTATTGAATTGAGTGGATTTTAACTTCTTGTCTGCCACCTAGAGAACGGTCCCAAATGGAAATTGGTATTAACAATATGAAATACCTTTAACAACAACTAACAGATATTGAGCATAGAACAGCTTTACACAAGGGAAGTGATATAGTTCCATTTTGCAGATTAGGCAACAGAGCTTCAGAAACTCAGATGATATACAGCTACAGAGTGGCCTCCATGGGATTTAAAACTGGAAACTTGACTTCAAAGTATAGGATTGTAATCCACACACTGCACTGTCTCCAAGCACCAGAGACAGACAGACACAATAACTCCCAGCTTTGGCCACTTCTCTTGCCTGCCTTGTCAGTGTACTTCTGCACTGCTACCAGAGACTAACATACTGTCAGGATACCTGGACTCGTGAGGGCTGGAGCATGTCTGTGCCTTGTCCAGATGGAACAGACAAATGGGAAGCAGCACACAGTAGTCAGTGCATGCCCAACTGTGCTACTTATTCTTTGCTTTGTTTCCTCCTCTTTGCATGCTCTGCTTGTGCTCTGAGAGAAGTTTCCCAAAGATCTTATTTTCAATGGCTCCTGTACCTTTTATAGAGTTGTATTCTGCTGGAATATTTTGCCCTAGAAATCTACTGATTTTGGCTTCAGTGTTAACTCCATTCATCTTTGGGTAAGTTCCTTGGAAAAAAGACAAAAATAATGAGACTTCTTCTTGTGATATGGGAAGTTTTGGGTTATCATCTCAGTGGCCCTGAAAGAATTTGAAGGGAAGCTTTCCATTTTTCTTGTCTTCTCTTCTCTAGTTAGCACTCCCAAAGAAACAGAAGTGAAGTGTAGCTCCCCCTGAGTTCATTTCTTCCTATTTGTACCTTCAAGGAGACCGGAATAGAAAAAGTATTACAAAGCTGGTTCTGTGATTTACTCTGTCAAAGCCTTTTAATGTTGGAGAAACAGGTGAGAGGGCAGAAGAGAGATAGAATGGTAGAAGTTACGATTTCCAGATCATTTTAAGACTATAATGGATTTTTAAAAAAGACATTCTAAGAATTTATAAAAAAGGTATCTGGCACATAATGCTCAGTCCTGTCTGACTCTTTGCAACCTCACTGACTGTAGTCTGCCAGGTTCCTCTGTCCATGGTATTCTCCAGGCAAGAATACTGGAGTGGATTGCCATTCCCTTCTCCAGAGGATCTGCCCAACCCAGGGGTTGAACTCAGGTCTCCTGCACTGCAGCTAGATTCTTTACCGTTTGAGCTACAGGGAAGTCCTTGCTCAAGGTTCAGTTCAGTTCAGTAGCTCAGTCGTGTCTGACTCTTTGCCACCCCACGGCATGCAGCACACCAGGCTTCCCTGTCTATCATCAACTCCGAGAGCTTACTCAAGCTCATGTCCATCAAGTCAGTGATGCCATTCAACCATCTCATCCTCTGTTGTCCGCTTATCCTCCCACCATAAACCTTTCCCAGCATCAGCGTCTTTTCCAATGAATCAGTTCTTTGTATCAGGTGGCCAAAATATTGGAGTTTCAGCTTCAGCATCAGTCCTTCCAATGAATATTCATGACTTATTTCCTTTAGGATGGACTGGTTGGATCTCCTTGCAGCCCAAGGGACTCTCAAGAGTCTTCTCCAACACCACAGTGCAAAAGCGTCCATTCCTTGGCACTCAGCTTTCTTTATAGTCCAACTCTCATATCCATAATGATTAGTGGAAAAGCCATAGCTTGGACTAGATGGACCTTTGTTGGCAAAGAAATGTCCATGTTCTCTAAGTTGGTCATAACTTTTCTTCCAAGAAGCAAGCATCTTTTAATTTCATGGCTGCAGTCACCATCTGCAGTGATTTTGGGGCCCCCCCCCAAAATAAAGTCTCTCACTGTTGCTATTGTTTCCCCATATTTGCCATGAAGTTATGGGACTGGATGCCATGATCTTAGTTTTCTGAATTTCCAGTTTTAAGTCAACTTTTTCACTCTCCTCTTTCACTTTCATCAAGAGGCTCTTTAGTTCTTCTTCACTTTCTGCCATAAGGGTGGTGTCATCTCTTTATCTTAGGTTACTGATATTTCTCCCAGCAATCTTGATTCCAGCTTTTGCTTCATCCAGGCCAGCATTTCATATGATGTACTCTGCATACAAGTTAAATAAGCAGGGTGACAATATACAGCCTTGACATACTCCTTTCCCAATTTGGAACCAGTCTGTTGTTCCATGTCCAGTTACGTTGCTTCTTGACCTGCATACAGATGTCTCAGGAGGCAGGTCAAGTGGTCTGGTATTCCCATCTCTTTCAGAATTTTCCATAGTTTGTTGTGATCTACACAGTCAAAGGCTTTGCCATAGTCAATAAAGAAGTAGATGTTTTTCTGGAACTCTCTTGCTTTTTCAATGATCCAACGGATGTTGGCAATTTGAACTCTGGTTCCTCTGCCTTTTCTAAATCCAGCTTGAGCATCTTGAAATTCTTGGTTCATGTACTATTGAAGCCTGGCTTGGAGAATTTCAAGCATTACTTTGTTAGCATGTGAAATGAGTGCAATTGTTTAGTAGTTGAACATTCTTTGGCATTGCCTTTCTTTGGGATTGGAATGAAAACTGACCGTTTTCCACTCCTGTGGCCATGGCTGAGTTTTCCAAATTTGCTGGCATATTGAATGCAGCACTTTCACAGCATCATCTTTTAGGATATGAAATAGCTCAACTGGAATTCCATTCCCTCCACTAGCTTTGTTCAGAGTGATGCTTCCTAAGGCCTACTTAACTTTATATTCCAGGATGTCTGACTCTAGGTGAGTGATCACACAATCATGATTATCTGGGTCATGAAGACCTTTTTTGTACAGTTCTTCTGTGTATTGTTGCCATCTCTTCTTAGTATCTTCTGCTTCTGTTAGGTGCATACCATTTCTTTATTGTGCCCATTTGGCATGAAATGTTTCCTTGGTATCTCTAATTTTCTTGGAGAGATCTCTAGTCTTTCCCATTCTATTATTTTCCTCTATATCTTTTCATTGATCACGGAGGAAGGCTTTCTTATCTCTCCTTGCTATTCTTTGGAACTCTGCATTCAAATGGATATCTTTCCTTTTCTCAGTATATCCCTCTAAATAAACTTACTTTGTCATAGTCCATAGTCCACTTTCCACATTTTCTTTATTTCAGATTTAGTATGACTATTTAAATGGGAAAAAATGTCTATGCATACGTGAGTTCTCACAATGACAGTGATATTATTTCATGCATTTCTCTTCTTTAACTATACAAGCTGTTTTTTGAAACCTGAAATGATTGTGTAAGAAATGTGCATAATTACTAAACAAAAGAATGTATAATTTTAATTCATGTATATATATATACAAATTGGGAGAGGTTTTGGACTAAATCAAGGGAAAAAGGATAACAAAATATAGTTCTAGTTTTTTTTTTTTTTCTCTAACTCTATGACCTTGGATAGATTTCTTTATATTCTGTAAGATGCAGGCAAAAACTGCCCCCTACCTATCTTTTGGAGCTGTTGCAAGATTTATTAAACTAGGAGGAAAAAAAAAACCGTTTAGAGGTCTGATAAGTGTTATATAAATACAAGGTGGTATTGTTATCTCCAAGAGGCGTAAGAATTTGAATTAAATTTCATAGCACCCTTATGAGTCAAGTAGATAATCTTAGACCTATTTTTACAGATAAGAGGGCTTAAGCTCTTCTGTTACAGCCACTAGATTGGGTATATGAGAAGAAATACAATTACTGAATTCAGAGCTATGCTAGTACTTGTTGTTACCTGAATATATTTTAAAGGGCAGATATAAAAAAAAAGCCCATCATCCCCTTGGCAAGCAACTAGGATAGTCTGCATATTATCCTCCCCGTTTTCTTTCTGTGGTTCTTACATGAAATTGATCTGAAATGTAAGACACCTTGTCTCAATGGTATCCAAGGGGAGCCAAGTATTTTGAGAGCTATTAAAAGACATTGTTCTAATGATGAGACATATAATGTGATTTAGTGCAGCCAAAGCCAAGGTATCCATCAGACACAGAGAGACCTAGGAAAAGGGAAAAAGAGAAACCAATGTAACAGTTACTGAAGTCAGTGAAGTAGGTTCTGTTATAGTGAATATACCACTGTATTCATATCAGGTGTATGTGGCTGTGACCATGTGATACATAACATTACCCCTACCCCTTAACCAAATAAAAGATGATATAAATTGGAGAATACACATTTTCCTTTCAGCCTAAATAAACTCACTCACTTGTTTCCAAAACTAATTGTTCAACATTACTAAAAAATTATTCAAAGTGCTAATTAGAGTGCCTGACAAATAGTAAATTGCCACCAGGGAAGTCCCAATAAATGTTACCTGTTACTATTTGGATTTGGAGTAAGAACAAAATGCATGAAATAATATCACTGTCATTGTGTGAACTCATATATCCATATATATATTCCCATTTAAATAGTCATACTAAATGTGAAATAAAGAAAACATGGAATGTGGACTGTTGACTGTGACTAAGTAAGTTTATTTAGAGAGATATACGGAGAAAAGGAAAGATATACCCATCTGAATGCAGAGTTCCAAAGAATAGCAAGGAGAGATAAGAAAGCCTTTCTCAGTGATCAATGCAAATAAAGAGAGGAAAATAATAGAATGGGAAAGACTAGAGATCTCTTCAAGAAAATAAGAGTCAAGAACACATTAGGAATAAGATTCCTGGGTTGAAGCCTTGCCTTGCATGAAATTGTCATGTGACTGCATATAGTTATTTAACATAACCCTTAAAGTGGAAACAATGATGTTACTTACTCAGCTGAGACAAATTTTGTAGAAAACCAAATAGGAAGGTACATGTAAAATCCTTAACATGGTCTCCAGCACATGGATGCATCTGATCCACAGAATGTTAACTCTTAGTCGTTCTGAAACTAAGGCTGTTATATTAGTTGCTGTTTTGCTAGCCAGTTATTTACTGCACACTTCCATAAGCCAGGCACCAAAGGAAGCTTTGGGAAGAGAAAGAGGAATAGGGGAGACATGGCCTGTATCCACCTGTAGCTTTTGGCGGAAGTATTAACAAAGAAACACTCAAGTAAAATAACTGAAGCCTGCAACATGCTAAGAAGGAACTAAGAATGTATTGATGCAGAAAATGTGGAAGGGATTTCCTCTTAGTTTAGGGAGTCAGGGAAAGTCTAAGGAAGTACAGGTAAAGTGAAGTTTTCAAAGGAGTCAGCCATGTGAATGAGGGTGATGGTGGACGTTACTCTCAGGTAGGTGGAACAGCATTTGTAAAGGTCATGAGTTAAAAAACCACAAAACACTTTGGCACATGGGAGGAAGGGATTTCCAGAAAGGCTTAATCATACAGAGGAAGAGTGCTGTCTAATATGACTGAGGAATGGGCAGAACCCAGCTCCTGCTAGCCAGGCGGACCATGACTAGGAGTGTAGGTAGTCTGTTTGAAAAAGTAAGTCACTGAAAGCTTTTACACACTGGCAATGAATGATACTTTTTTTTGATGCTTTTGAAAGACCACCTTTGCTGCTTTGTAGGGCAAGGCATCTAAATTTTTTGATCATGCACACCAGTCAGCCTGTGACTCCAAAATGTTTACATTCATATTCTCTCCTTCAATAGATAGATAGAGATAGGAATATATAAATAACATAAATATTTACGTTAATCAGTAATTAAATTTAACTAGTCTACTTCCTGCACACAAATGAATCACCTTGTGGTGCCGTTTTAGTACTTCTACCCCACTTCGGAGATAACTGTTGTAGAGAAAAGATGGAGCAAAGAAATCTTCGAGTAAGGAGACTAACACGGAGACGATTGGACTAGCCCAGGGTAGTCACCAATGATGGTAACTTACACTAGGTGATGGCATATTCTTCATATGCGTAATGAAAAAGACTCCTAATTGGAATTATAGCTCTACACTCTCTACTGGCCTTTGATATCAACTATTTTCCTAATAAGTGACCCATTCTTAGTGGATCATATTAATAAAACCTGTTGGGCTGCTGGGTTGCAAACACTTTGAAGTAGACTAGCCCACTTTACTCCATGAGTAGCCTATTTCTTGAGTCCTCTAGAAAAGTGCGATAGTTTAGGGAGTTACTGGTACTTGCCTTTTCTGCTTGTTGACAAAAGTCCCTGATGATCAGAGCCATAAGAAAATGAATTTATAAAAAAAAAAAGTTAAAGTCAGTTTCTTCTACATCTGTGTAAACTTTTTCACAAATGGATGATTAAAATCAGGCATTAAAAAAGTGCCTGTCTCTATAAATTCTCAGCAAATGAATTAAAATTCTCTCACATTAAAGGGATTATTGTAGTAGGTGTCTGAAAAGATGAGCGTTGTAAACTCCTTGAGGACAAAATGTCAGCTCTACTTGACAGGAAGAACTTCCTTTTGAAACCAAAACAATCTAAATTTTGGTAGGGTAATAACAGACTAAAACCAGAAAATGTGAATTCACTAATAATTTATTTTGCTTTTCCTAGTCCTATATTTGGATGGGAGTTCATTTGGGTTCTGAGGCTTTAATCTGGTTTTTCTCTCTTGGAGGAATTCTCACAGATTGGAAAGGAGATTAGCAGGGCATAGAAAGAAGGTATTAAGCCAAGGATCCTGCAGAACTTTGAAAACCTTTCTGAGGAGAGGAGAACAACTGCTCTGGGTTTTGAAAAACAACACTTGCAATTTAAGAGGTAGGAGAACCTGTGGCTCACTTCTCCTCCATCTAGAAGACTCAATCCACCAGGAGTCCTTTTTTTAGGAGGATTCTGGATGGCATCACTGACTCGATGGACCTGAGTCTGAGTGAACTCTGGGAGTTGGTGATGGACAGGGAGGCCTGGCGTGCTGCGATTCATGGGGTTGCAAAGAGTTGGATACGACTGAGCGACTGAACTGAACTGAACTGAACTGAGGTTTGGGTAGTAGTGGTCCTTTTGGAAGAACAGCCTGTGTCTCCTGTAATGGCAAACAGAACACTCTTTTGTTCTTTCAAGTATGCGATTTTAATGGCTGAGGAACCTGTACATTTTGCATTGGCACATTTCTTGGATTGATCATGAGAACAATCACTTGAACAGTTTTGTAGCACACCTCTGGCTTGGAAGAAGAGAAATTCTGCTTGGACAGAATTAAAGAGTATTATTAATTGAAGAATAATGATCATTCTGTTACTTTCAAATTTGGTTTCCCCATCACAAACCCAGGATTCAGATTTTTAAATGAGGTTACCTTTGCAAATATGAAAATGAACAAACATATAATGAGAAATTGGAAATTGTACTGTTTTGTTGTGGGATTCATTTATTCTATCAGTAAATATTCATGGAATAATTTAATAGCTACCATGTGGTAAGAAAGTATTATTGGGCTCATGAAGACTACAAAGACATGAGAAGGTATTTCAACCCTTAGAAGCAACTTTCTGTTTGAAAGTGGCCTGGATTTTTGAGAAATTCTTTGTAATTTTCAAAGCCCATTCACCTACTATAAATCTTCATATGAACTTTTGAATAGTAGCAGGGGAGCTAGGCCAGGCAGACCATATAATCATACAATTATGGAATTTTAGGAGTGAAAGGATTTTTAAAGGTCATCTAATGCAACAACTTTGTTTTAAACCTGGGAAGCTGAGAGACTACTTCTTGTTTGAAATTCCACAGCAAACTAATGGCAGAGCATCCAGCATCCACATGAAGTTTGCTATTAGGAATCTAAAGGCCTGTGTTAATAGCTCCGGGTTAGGCACTCATGCCACAGGAAAAACGGAGCACCATGCTTCCTTTCCTGTATGCATTTGCACACAGAACTGTATATAATAGACTTACAGTAAATGTGCTCAGTCATGTCTGACCCTTCGTGACCACATGGACTGTAGCCTGCCAGGCTCCTCTGTCTACAGGATTTTCCAGGCAGGAATCCTGGAGTCTGTTGCCACTCTCTTCTCCAGGGGACCTTCCCCACCTAAGAATCTAACCTGAGTCTGGTGCATTGGCAGGAAGATTGTTTACCACTGGGCCACCTGGGACATCTATCTTACAATAAGTATTTATTGAATTAATGACTGACAGATTTCCTACCATACAGGACAGTGTCAAGTACTAAGGATAAAAGGCAACAACGAATGGGATACTTCTTCCAAGTTGCTCACAACATAGTCGTTTTGTCCTCAATGAGTGTGCAGTCTTAAAGAAACCAAGGTATAGTCCACAAAATACAGTAAGATTGGGTTCAAATACAGTGAGTGCTTTAGGAGGTCAAGGAAGGAATCTAAGAGTGATAAACGATGAAAAAATCCCTCAGGCTACACGCACACACACACACACACACATCACACACCCGCGATATTTTAATTACATCATTCTCTGCTGATGCTGGGACACACACAGTTCCCAAGGTAAGGTCAAGATGCCAACTCGCTGAGACTAAGAAGAGGAGAAGCCAACTCATCCCTATTCTCCAAACTGAAAATGACCAGAGGGGGGGATTTCAAAAAGAAAGAAACAGCCACAGAGACTGATAGAAACAATAAAACAGGAATAGGAAATCCCCAACACAGTGACCACTCCGCTGGCCACCCCCACGGGAGGGGCACTCTGGCTCAGCGCAGAGCTAGGCGGCTGCCGGCGCGCAGAGCGCGCGGAGGCGAGGAGCGGGCGGCGGCGGCGCGGGCGAGCCCAAGGGGAGGGTCGGTGGCTCATCCAGTCCCCGCAGCCACCCGCGCGCAGCGCAGCTCGGGAGCGGGACGCGGCGCTCAGAGCCCCGGCAGCGCCCACCCTTCCTCCCGCGTCGCGCGCCAGCGCCCGCTCCGCCCGCGACTTCAGTTCGGCTCCACCCCCGCGTGGCGGCGGCTCGCTCTGTCCGAACCCGTGCTCGGCACCAACCCAGCCCGGGCAAGCGGCCGCCACCTGCCTCGCGCCGCCACGGCCCGCCCCCACCGCGGCCCAACTTGGATGGAGTTGGGGTCCTGAGCGCCTGCCCCTCGCAGCCGGCCAGCTGAGAGCCCTGCACCGCCGCCTCTGGTCCGGGACCCCTTCTCCGCTCCTCTCCGCTCCCGCGATGGGAAAAGTTGGCGCCGGCGGCGTCTCCCCAGCCGGGCTGAGCGCGCTCCTCGCGGGCGCGGGGCTCTTGGTCCTCTGCGCTCCGGGCTCCTGCGGCGGCGGCTCCTGTTGTCCCCCGCGGCATCCCAGCGCGGCTCCACGCTGGGCTCCGACCCCAGGGGGGCTTCCTCACCAGGGACCGCGAGGCAGAGCTCCTGCTACGCCCCTGCCCCAACTCGGACGCCCCCTGTTCGCAGTGGCCCCCGGAGACCGAGCGCTGTCCCTGGAGCGGGCCCCGGGCACTGGGGCGTCGGTGGCGGTTGCTCCACGCTCTGGCCGGAAGAGACGGAGTGGAGAGGATCAAGAGAAGGCTGAGCGAGGAGAGGGGACGAGTAGAAGCCCTCGGGGAGTGCTAAGGGACAGAGGGCAGCTCGAGCCTGGGACTTTGGAGCGGGACCCGGACAAAGCCACTCGCTTCCGGCTGGAGGAGCTGAAACTGACCAGCACCACGTTCGCGCTGACGGGCGACTCAGCACACAACCAAGCCATGGTCCACTGGTCTGGCCACAACAGCAGCGTGAGTAAAATGGGACTGAGGGCGAAGGGGTGAAAGATGGAAAGGGTTAAAGTCAACTGTGTGATCAGATGGAAATTTTGGGGAAATGAGGTTTGGGGACTTGAAAGATGCTGCAAATTAGTCTTCCCTGCCCTTATCCCCAAGGAGTTAAATGCCACCGACTAGGTGATTACCCCCACCCCTTTCCCAGCAACACCGGAGCCCTCTCCAAACCTCTAACAAAGCTTCTTACAGGGCAGGCAGATCCCTGTTTCCTGCTTCTTTGGTCTCATTGGTGTAGGATGGAGCCAAGACCAGGCAAACAAGAGGGGCTTAAAGTATTCTGAATGCAGAAACGAAAGGGTTAAATTTCAGGAAGCCTCCTGTTCCCTCAAGTGACTTTCCTTTTACTTGATAGACTTAAGGTTGAGAGCAAGTAAGATTTTTTTTTTTAAGTCTTAATTTGTAGCCTTTTAATTTTATTTTTGTGTAGAGCTCCTAACCCCTTGTTGCTAGCACAGAGGAGAAATTCAGTGGATAATGAGCTGCCCTTAATGCATTCTGTTTCTGGGGACCAAGTGGATGCAAGTTTCAGGACGGGAACTCTCCAGCATCTTCTAACAGCATCAGCCAGTGTGTTTGGAGAGCTGGGGCTTTCCAGCCTGTGAATGAGTGGTTGTTCTCTGACTTGATCGGTCCCAGGAAGATCAGATATATCTCTGTGACAACAACTCCCTGTTCTCCTCCATTGCCTGACCTCCTGTAGTGAAGAGCTCGAATGAAGACTTCACTCTTGCTTTATTAAAGAAGGAGAGGGATTGCTGGATTTCCAGGAGGCTGATACTTGGGAGGGGAGCATGGTTGCAAGTCCATGAGCTGCGGCCAAGTCTGGGAAGGTCTTAGATTTTTTGAAAAACCTGAATGTCTGGAATCTGAGGGAGCTATTCCAACTTAAACTGCACCTAGAAACTTCAAGGAGCTGAAATAGTTAAGAAAGAGCTTTGGGGGTAATAACTGTAGGTGATTTAAAAGTATGGAAACTTCTCCATGTTGCTGTTAAGCAGACAAGAACATAGAAACCAAGGACGGTAAAATGAAAAAGGAAAATCAAAGTCTCAGCTTCTATTGGATTACAGAGATTGTTGTATTTGTACTGTGCACAAGCTGTGCACCCTGGTACATTTCAAAATGTTTTCAGTTGTGATGTAATTGCCAGAAACCTTCCCAGGGAAGTGCCACTTTAGTAAATTGTGTTCATTGTCAGCTTTTTTAATGAGAGTTGTGAACATTTTAAAATAAGAGCCTATCATTATGGATTCCTTGGGTACACAGACATAAACTGTATTAAACCAAATTGTGATAAATAATATTTTGTATCATATCTCTGAGAATATCAGCATGGCTTTCCCTACAGTTTAGCCTTTATGACCAAAGCTATGGTGCCCAGGACTGGTTTAATCAAATAATTGAAACTGAAATTCTTTTCATTCAAGTTCTGGAGACCCTTTCCCTCATTCCTTACCTTAACTGTCATATCTTTTATATCATAATCACTAAAATTAATCCCCCAATTTGAACTTGAATCTTCTTAAACTGATTAAATAACTTTTGCTCTGTTTTAAGTGATTAACTCAAAGCCCTCAGCTTTAAGACGAGATTTTAAACACATCAGACATATTAGATCTTGTATCAAGAAGTAAAGGACCTTGGACTCAAAATATTTCTGGCTTTTAATGTAATTCAAGCTGTAAAATATCACTCACTCATTAGACCTCTACTTTAGTTCACCTCTTGAAAGATCTTGGAAAGAGCAAGAAAAGGAGAGTACATCTTTGGCAAATTTTAGACTCCATTTAAGAAATGCTGCCAAGCCCTGCTGGCCCTTTTTAAATGGTTCTTATAAACCCAGCCAGGCTTATGGGTCAGGGCTTGGATGGGTGACATGTAAAGAAGTTGGAGATGATGTAGGAAATAATCAAAGTGCTAAAAGTTGGAGCATTGAAATCATGTACACTAATGAGATCTCTATCCTAAGTCTTCATTCTACAAGGTCACACCTTCCATCCCTGCCCACTTACATGCAAATTGTTGCAGTTTTTTTTTTCAGTGTATGCATATAGGTAGTAGAGGAAGAGAAACAGTGTTTGATCAGGATCTGCCACAAAGCCATCCCAGATTCCTAGGAGAGAGAAAGTTTAAAATATTTTTGAAAGTAAGGAAGGTGGAAAGAAACTTTTCTGGGCAACTTTGTGATGTGAAAAGCAGAGTGGAGACCCGAGTTCTAGTTCAACCTTTTTGTGGTTTGATCCTGACAAGCTGATTGCCTGAGCGTGGATTCACTCATGTCTAAAACAGGAGGGGAGGATACCTGTCAGATTCATTACTGAGAATTATGTGCCAGGATATACTTAAGAGGGCGCCGTGACTGTAGTGTATACATCTTTGTAATTCTCATCTCATGGCTCGGCACGTTCCCCCAGAGCAAGAAACCCACTAACCTAACTCTAAGGACAGCAGTGAGTGGGGGAGGGGGGCTCTCATTTTCTTCTCTTTTAACTGCCATCCCTTATAGATCCACCTGCAACCCATTCAGGGCCAGAGGCAATACACATCCTCTGAACCTGTCTCACCTTTAGCTAAAAGTCTTTGCTAAGTAGGGCTTCTGATGACAATAACACCTGCATTAAAGGTGTAAATGTATGGTAATTATAGGCTGCCTGTCAAACTTGTGAAGAATTCTGGATCCTTCTCCCAACTCTTTCCCTTCTCCTTCCTGCCCCCTCCTCTGTTGGACTTGTGCAGTTGGGTAAAGATATGACTGTTTTGCCTCGTCTGTGGGTGTGATGTGATTCCTCTGAGCTGCAGTCTAGCTTGATGAAAAGTGTTGATGAAGTTGGTAGAACACCTGGGGGGATCTTTTGGCATGAAAGGTGCTGGGTATGAATCATTTGTCATGAGCTTGGTGTCGTAAGCAAGAACATATTGTTCCTACCCTACTCATCCAAGGCATGCTGTGCCCTGATCTAAATTTACAGAGTAGTTCTTAGTTTGTTAAAATATATATTTATCTTTACATATGTATGGTGGGGATGTGTTTATTCTTTATATCCAAGGAATTTTAAAGTTCTATACTCATTAATCCTTACAATATCCCTGAAGCAGGTGTCAAGTGTTAATATCTCTTTTTCATATTTTTATGCTGGAGTCAATTTGAATATTTTAGTTCACTCTCTTGTCCCTTTCTTGCTAAAAATAGTGTTATAAGATTTGTTAATAGAGGCTTTTACTTGACATATTTTGCTATTATGATATTTTTAATACTGCATTTATCATAGTGAATGATGATCTGATTGGTTTTTATGCACTTTTTTTGCCTTTTGTTGTTCTGAGACTTGACATTTACTATCCATCCTTAGTGAATAAACTGAGTCCCAGCTTGAGTCAGGTTTTGGGGTAGATGCCTGACATTCATCATTTCATTTAATTTTCACAAGATTTTATGAGTAGGTGTTATTATCTCCATTGCATTAATGAGGAAACTGAGGCTTCAGAAAGTTAAATGATTTGCCAAGAAGATATAACAGTTCAGGGGCAAAACAGACACTGACCCCCAAGGTGATCTGACTTCAAAACCCCACAGAATGATTTGTCTTAGAGACATTAAGGTGGGCTAGAAAAACCCAGACCCTTGGAGATCTGTATTTTAAAGACTCCTGTCTGGGACAGATTTCATATGATGGTGGAGGAAAGCATAGTCTTAGCTGGAAACTCCATCTCTTTGTAGGAAAGCAGGGACTGTATAACATGTGCCTATCACATTGCATTCTTTACCTTAAAGTAGTGATTTGGCTGTTCTCTTATCCACCCACATCTTCATCTTTACTGAGACATGGGATCCGCACCTGGTGATTCACTGAGCACGAGGTAATGTGCCATCATTCAGCTTTCAGATCTGGTGTTCTTCAGGAATAGATTCCTTTTCTAAGTTAATTACAAATCTGATTTTATAGAGAGGTTGCCTATGAATACTTCATTTGACTATATACTCTGATGTAATTTTTTAAACTTTTTCTAGAGTGAAGTGATAAAGGATTTTAGATTTCTCTAGCAAGCCACATAATACCTTCTTCTCTCATCAGTGCTTTATTCTGTTAATGGGTGTTAATGTAGTGTGACATGGAAGGCAATGGGTTTGGAAGCACAGTGGACTTTGAATGTTAGCTGTCCAGTTACCCAGCACGCTGCTTTGAGCAAGACCCTTCAATTCTTTGAGCTTCTGTTTTCTCAACTATAATATGGGCAGGGCACATCTTTTTTTTTTTCCCTGAAGATTTGATATCACTTATACAAAGAGGTGGTACATAGCAAGTGCTCAATAAATGGTACTTCTTATTTTGTGTAGCAGAAATACATCTCTCCTGGTAATTAAGACCCCTGGGTTATAGTCTTGGCTATACACAAAAGTTAGATATGGTCCTGATAGTCTATCAAACTTTTGTAGCCTCAATTTTATCCTCTGCAAAATGACATGAATATACCATAACATCACTGAAATCCCTTACAGACTGTAATCCAATTAAAAAAATTTGTCAACCTGTAGGTATTTTGCACCTTCTACATCTAAATAAAGTGCACTGGGAGTATTCAAGATTCAGAAATGACTCACTGACCTATACTCTTGACCTATGAATGAGCAAGCCTTTCATTTCACAAGATTCTTCCTTTCTGTGGTTTATATGCATATCTTTAATAGGAAATTAAGGCATTTGAGACCCAAGCAGGCATTCATTTCAATGTAGATTTGCAGCAAAATATAGTTTATTAGGTTTGTTAAATCATGTCTTCAGGTTAAGACCCTTGGTGAAAGTAAAAGTGTTAGTCACGCAGCTGTGTCCGACTCTTTGCAATCCATGGACTGTAGCAAGCCAGGCTCCTCTGTCCATGGAATCCTCCAGGAAGAATACTGGGGTGGGTAGCCATTCCCTTCTCTTTCCAACCCAGGGATCAAATCTGGGTCTCCTGCACTGCAGGTGGATTCTTTACCATCTGAGCCACCAGTATCTTTGAACAAAAAAAATTGCAACCTATTGCGAAATTGGAAAGTAAAGATCCCTTAAGATGTTTTAATGGGATTTTTTTTAGAGTAAATGGACATCAGTGTTGACTTTGAAAATTATGTCCACATCCTTTTAAAGAAGGATCCCAGAAACTCATAAGCTAGGGCAGAGAAGTTGATGCAACTTTCTTATTTATTTCAGAGAATAGTAGTTGCTCATATTTAAGGTGGGCTTGTCATATGGCAGCATTAAGGTAAGAAGCTTACACAAATTATACAAAGTATCATATTTACTTTTAATTCTATGAATATGCATTGAATCCTAATATTTGTCAGGCACTGATAGTAGGAACATATGTGGATTGATGCATAAGGATGAGAAAAAATGATACCTGCCCTCAAAGAGCTTTCAGTCTACTACCCAAAGAATGCCCTGAAGAAGCAGCAGAAGGTAAGTGTCCTCTGGGGTATCAGATGCTGTAGGAGTTCATAGACAGGTTAGGCAGGCATCTTTTGTCTTGGGTGATCTCCAAACTTTATTGCAAAGTAGGTGCTTCAGCCGAATCTTAAAATGCAGAGAAATTTTAAATTAAAAGACGGATATTATTACAAGGATATTTTGAGCTGAACGGATGGCATGAGTACATTTGAGAGTGGAGATGTAAAAATTCCTATTTATATCAAGGAAATTAACCTACGTTAAATGTAAACTATGTTTACGATTTTAATCTTAGAAATAGTTTCAAAAATATGATTTAAGCATATACACACTCATCTCCTAGTGAGTTTGGCTGTATTCCAAGCCCAAATAGAAAATATTAATAAAAACCTGTATGGTCACTTGAGGGCATAACTGCCCTTATTTGCACATTAAATATCAGCTGGATTCATCATTGTTTCATTTTTACCCTGACATTTTTCACATGTAGTTTTCACCAACAGACTTTTGTTTGTTTCTTTTAAGTTCTTGATTAGAAATATCACTGGCTGGGCTGCCTGGAAGATAAATTAATTGGGCTTCCTGACAGCTTCTATTAACTAAATGTATGTAAAATATTTGTCCTGTCTTTGTGTATGTCTCAATTACCGTCGTATATCTCTGGCTGGAAAGGTTGGTGAATGCACCTGTGTGTCCTAGAGGGGAAACTAGCCAAACGGTATCCCTGGAGTGGCCAAAGGGATGGCAGAGAATAGGTGTGGTCAGTGTGAGATGGAACCAGGCTCCATGAAAGGGCAGTGGTTACTCCCGAGGAGGAGTGCGCAGTCCGCTCCTAGGGATGGATGCAACAGTCACATGGTTGGTGAGAAACAAAGCTGGACTCTTACTGTGCACGGTTTACAAGGAAAAAGAGAGCCTATTCTAAAATGTAGGTAGGGGGGAAAAAGACGTCAGTGCTCTGCAGGAACTCCTACATGAAATTTTGCGTGTGTATGAAAGATATTGTGCCTATTTCTATAGCACTCCTGAATGCTGTCATACCACTTTAGACTGGTGATAGCCCTTTTCCTTTGCAAAATGCCTCAGTTTTCAAAGATGGGAACATTACTTCAATGACTTCAGTTTTCATTCTTACAACAGTCCTAGGAGATAGAAAAGACAAATATCATCCTCATTTCTCAAAGAGGGAAAGTTGGTATTAAGCGGGTCTGTTAGTGGAAAGGGAGGGTCAAAAATGTTTTGTCACATAGCACGACTGATTCTCGGCTTGGAACGCCACTGGCTTTCCACAGCCAGGAGTTAGGACACAGCTGCATCCAAGCTTCCCAGCTTGCCTCAAGCCCACGCACCTGTGTCTGCAGTGGTTGCCATCCCGGGGTGAAATATGAATTGGCCATGGAGCTCCTGAGTTCTAGGCTCAGCTATTTGAGTTATTTGGCCTGAGCTTCAGAGCAAGTGGCCTGGTCAAAAGTCAGGCTCTTGGCATTGTTTAAATCTTTTAAAAGGGACCCTAGAGGAAGATGATGGGACTTTTCTGCAAGTAAGGTCTCCAGCAATAACCTTCAGCAATAATGGTCTACCATGCGTGTTCCAGTGCTAATGATCTTCAGAGGTGAGATTACTTATTGCTGGGCTTATTGCAGCAGGCACTTGCAGAGAAAAGGGGGAGAGCCATCTCTTCCACCTCTTTAATTGCCTTATGCCTATGAAACTAGTTGAAAATAATACTAAGTATGGTCTCACTCAAAGGAATCTAGAGCTTCAACTTTGGGGAGCAGCGGTAGTCAAACTGAAGGGATGCCTTGTTGACTCCAATGGATTTTATTTGCTCAAGGATTATAATAGAGTTACCAGCTATTATTGCCTTTTCTACTTCTTCTAACTTTTGGGTGTGGGGATGAGGTTGAGGTGGGAGAAGGGAGCAGAGGAGAGTTTGCCACATACTAGGGAGATTGCTGGGAGAAATATCAATAACCTCAGATATGCAGATGACACCATCCTTACGGCAGAAACTGAAGAGGAACTAAAAAGCCTCTTGATGAAAGTGAAAGTGGAGAATGAAAAAGTTGGCTTAAAGCTCAACATTCAGAAAATGAAGATCATGGCATCCTGTCCCATCACTTCATGGGAAATAGATGGGGAAACAGTGGAAACAGTGTCAGACTTTATTTTTCTGGGCTCCAAAATCACTGCAGATGGTGACTGCAGCCATGAAATTAAAAGACGCTTACTCCTTGGAAGCAAAGTTATGACCAACTTAGATAGCATATTCAAAAGCAGAGACATTACTTTGCCAACAAAGGTTCATCTAGTTAAGGCTATGGTTTTTCCTGTGGTCATGTATGGATGTGAGAGTTGGACTGTGAAGAAGGCTGAGCACCGAAGAATTGATGCCTTTGAACTGTAGTGTTGGAGAAGACTCTTGAGAGTCCCTTGGACTGCAAGGAGATCCAACCAGTCCATTCTGAAGGAGATCAGCCCTGGGGTTTCTTTGGAAGGAATGATGCTAAAGCTGAAACTCCAGTACTTTGGCCACCTGATGTGAAGAGTTGACTCATTGGAAAAGACTCTGATGCTGGGAGGGATTGGGGGCAGGAGGAGAAGGGGACGACAGAGGATGAGATGGCTGGATGGCATCACTGACTCGATGACGTGAGTCTTGGTGAACTCTGGGAGTTGGTGATGGACAGGGAGGCCTGGCGTGCTGCGATTCATGGGGTCGCAAACAGTCGGACACGAATGAGCGACTGATCTGATCTGAGGGAGACTCTCTGCAGCCAGATAAGCTGTATTGATTATAACAGAAATCGCTGTTAAAAATAATAGCATAAATAACCACCAATTTAGTGACCAGATTCCCTGGAAGTACATTCTGGAGCATCTCCATGTTATTTCACTTCATCCTCACACCAGTCTTACACACTAGATATCATTATCCTTGTTCTAAAGCTGAGGAAGTCAAGGCTTAACGATTTGGCCCGAGTTCACCCAGCTCGAAGTTGGTGGCAGTGATAGAATTTGATTTTTGCCCTTTCTGGCTCCAGAACCTTTTCTGTTTGATCATGCTGTCTCTTCATCAGGGTTTACCTCTGAGTTTCTTTTAGAGATAATTCCATAAGTCAGTGCGGAGAACTGTGGGAGAACTCTTGGCAAGAGTGCCCCACTTTGGGGTGCTTCCTTTCATGTCATCCCGATCTGAGGTCTGTGACCTGATATACTGTACTTGGAAATAACCTGCTCCATGATGGAGCTTGATCAAAGCCCTCCTCTCCACTTATCCTGTCCCCAGGAGTGGCTTGTCTGGGGTTATTAATATGTGTTACCTTGTTATCTGGGAGGATGTGTGGATGTGCTGATTGGTTTCTCCCTGCTGGCTGATGACCCATGAGTGACAGTGAGGACAACGTGAACAGTCTTTAAGGGAGGTGCTAATAAGAATCAGGTTTTCAGACAACCAACTAATCATGTTGTGCCCTGAAGCCAGTGAATTGATGCCTGCAGTGGTCTTCCCCTAATCAGACTTGCAGAGGCTATTGAGGCACAAAACTGTGGGCCGTGGATCCTGCTCCAGAGCCTGTAGCGGGAGGTGAAAAGCAAAAGGTCTTTCCCTATCTCTGCCCATTCCAAAACACACTCTTGATTAAAATCATTAAAGGGGAGAAAAAGCTATTTTAGGCACGGTTATCACTTTGCTTAGAAACCTATCTGCAGCCCTGTTTACACTGCCATGCATTTTGCTGAATTGACAGAGGATTTCTTAGCTGAGTGGCCATGGGCTCCCTCCTTTGGCACCTAGGGCAGCATTTTTCAATTCATCTTTTTGGGACCTGCTTTTAAATCTGCTGATGGGGGCTGGGAATCTATGTTTTTCAACACAGATTTTTCAACGCCCTTAGGAACACTGAAGTTTGAAAATAATTTTCCTAAAATTTGTGTGTGAGTTTTGGGGTCTATGAACCCCTTCCGTTGTCTGCACAATCCTAGGTCAGTACGCTTTCCTTTTCTGCAAGGAGAGCTGAAGCCCAACACTTTAATCACCTGCTCAATGAAAATTATGTCCCCAGTGGTGAGAGCCTGGTGGAAGGCTCTGTAAGAGAAAGAGAGAGAAAATGGCACAGCACAGGTGCCCCAGGCAGAGAAAGATGGTGCCTTTATGCAGATGGTGATGTTTCTGTCACTGAGTCTATCCTATGCAGTTATCTTTCCTGGATGTCCATATGTCCTTGGGCAAAACAAGTGGCTAAAAGAGTATATTGTAAATATGACATAAGATTTAATGATTGGTTTGAGCTCCTGTTCCTAGATACCTGAACTCTGGTGGTTAGCTTTGTAACTTTGTGTCTTAGCTGCCTCATGTGTTTAATGGGAGTAATAGTGTGTCCTTTCTCTATGGTATTCTGATGGGTAAAAGAGACAACAGATAGAAAAATGCTGATAATGGCATCTGCCGTATAGCAAGAAATCAATAAAGGTTACCTATTATTATTGTTGTTATCATCATTATTTTGTTAGTATTACTGTTACTAACAATGCTTGAGTATGACTTACTAAGAGATGTTTGTAATATGTTGCTCATTGCTTCTGTTTCTCCGTTCATGTTTTTGTTTTTTTTTTTTTTAAATTCCGGTTCCATTTTCTTATGATGATGCCAGGACTCTCGTCTATTTGTCATGCCTTTCATCATCTCTAACTATTTGCACATGCTAGTCATTGTAGGGTTCCAGACCAAGTTTCCAGTGTGTGAGTGGGAGGTTGGTAGTTTATACACCAATAAGCGTTTCTCTGACACCAGTTGCATGTCCAATGCTTTAATACTGACACTGTCTACCCAGAGGTCACATCAGAGTTCACAGGTTAAGGACTCAGTCCCACAAGACCATGCCCCACACTTCCCACTTCCAAGGTCAGCCCCAATCTAGGTGACCACCTGCACTTCGGGCTGACAGGTTATAGATGGGAGGCTTCAACAACTTCCTCTTCGTGTTTGTTTAATTTGTTAGAGTTGCTCCCAGAACTCAGAGACGCTTTTTACTTACTAGATCACCAGTTTATCATAAATGAATATAACTCAGGGACAGTAGATGGAAGAGATGCCCAGGACAAGGCATGGGGGAAGGGTGTGGGGCCTTCCTGTGCTGAGTGCACCACCCTCCTTGATCTCCAACTATTCACCAACCCAGAAGCTCTTGGAACCCTGTCTTGAGTTTTTATGGAGGTTTCATTACACAGGAGCAATTAAATCATTGGCCACTGGGCACTGATTCAAACTTCTGCCCTCCTCCCCTCCCCAGAGGTCATGGGGGTTGGACTGAAAGTTTCAACCCTCTAATCACATGGTTAGTATTTTGGCAATCAGCCTATACCCTTTGTTGTGGTCCAGAGTCACCTCATTGACATCTCATCACAGGCAAATCCAGGAGTTGTAGAAGTTCTGTGTCAGAAATGGGGACTGAGGCAAAGTAATATAGTTTTATTATGAATCACGACATCACAACTAGCTTACTAAATATTTACTGTTTTGTTTGATATTTCCATGGGAAAACTGGCTTTCACCTAGAAGAGACAACTCATGACCTTCCATATGAGTGTTTTAGAATATTCAGCCATTAAAAGATTGCTTATGTGTCTCATATATATATATATATATATGAACCTTCCACAAAATATATATATGTAAATAAATATATATATATATATATGAACCTTCCACAAAATATAAGAAAGGGGAAATAAACAAATATGTAAAAATAAAATTTAAAAAATAGTACAAATGTAAGTGCGTCCCAGGTGACTCAGTGGTAAAGCATCCTCCTGCCATTGCAGGAAATGCAGGTTCAATCCTTGGGTCGGGAAGATCCCCTGGAGGAGGAAATGGCAACTCACTCCAGTATTCTTGCCTGAGAAATCCCATGGGCAGAGGAAACTGGTGGGCTACAGTCTATGGGGTTGCAAAAGAGTCGGACACAACTTAGTGACTAAAAAACAACAACAGATGCAGGCCCCACAAAGTGTTTCTTCTTTTTTTTAATGACTGTGTTGTTCCCTTATATATCCCAAGACCCTAGAAATATACTTAGAAGTGGCTCAATACTTTACAAAATATTATATAAAATTTCACTTGTGTATAGAAATAGAGGGAAGGTATGGTTCAAAATGCTTGCCTACGATTATGAATGCTAGAATTGAAGCTGATTTTCTTTGCCCATAGTTTTGGTTTTATTGTTTTCCCATAAATGTGCATCGCTTGGTTATTTCTAAAGGTTATTTGAGAAATGAAAAAAAGAAAAAGAAACAAAACAGGAGAGAACAAGCAAGTTTGTGAACTTGGCCTCATCAGAATTGCATTCCAGGCAAACTGAACTAGACAAAGAGGCCACGTTCAAGTTGCCTGATTTGCTGCCAGTCGATATTGTTGGAAAGGAGCTGGTGCCCGGGGTTTTGTTTTTGTTTTGTTTTGTTCAAAGCTGCAGGATCACTCACCTCTCTTCTAGTTGTGCAGCAGCAGGGGCTTCAGGACCATTTGCATATCGTCCTCTATGTAGATTCCAGACAAAGAGATCTGGATAATTTCACCTACCTGACTATACTCTGGGAAATTCGAGTAGCTTCTTCTCTCCAATAAAGAAGCATGCCTTTTATTTGCATGTCAGTCTCTTTCTTGATCTTGGGCTCCATCTCTCTATCATATATGTTTATATTAGTGCATGCGTCAGAGTTGTGGGCATCTCTGTGTGTTCACAGCACTGGTGTCTTTAAGTTTCCTCTCTTAAAAGTGAACTACTAGATGCTGCTGTATGGCCACAGTGAGGATGTTCGCTGATTGTGAGAGATGAATGGACAGGGATCTCCAGAATGAGGAAAGAGAACAAAGAAACCAAGAAGAAGAGATTGAGAGACAATGGAAACAGTGAGATGGAAAAAGAGAAGGAATAAGGGAGAGGACGAGAGAGCACGAGACTATGATAGAGGCAGAGAGAGACAGAGAGCAAGATGTAGACAGGAAAAGTGGACTAAGAAAGAGGATTATAAAGAGAAGATGAGGTGCGATGAGCCAGTGACACTGTGGATTGAGAAAGGAAAACAGAGGGACAAAGATGGGCTTGTAACCAAGGCGTAGAGACAGAGTAAATCAGAGAGTTAGAGATCAAAACAAGAGAGGAAAATGTCAGTGAGTGGAGAGAGAAGTAGTGAAACTGAAAGTTTCTCAGCAGCATCCGACTCTTTACGACGCCATGGACGGTAGCCCATCAGGCTCCTCTGTTCACGGAATTCTCCAGGCAAGAATACTGGAGTAGGTTGCCATGCCCTTCTTCAGGGGATCTTCCTGACCCAGGGATCAAATCTGGGTCTCCTGCATTGCAGGCAGTTTCTTTACCATCTGAGCCACCAGGGAAGCCCTGAGTAGAGAGAACTTGTTATCAATTCATAATGTAGAACTAATTTCTACCTAGTCTGGCTGTATATTTCCCACTATAGTAACAGCACACCTCTGGCCTTTGCTCTGGAGGTTTTCACACCCAGCCGGGTCGTGTTGCTAGCAGCAGCCCGTCTTGCGTGCTGGATAGCTTTTAGAGCCAAATACGCTGGTGAGTGGAGTGTGCAGTGGAAGAGGTGCATGTAGTGTTTATGTATTTTGAAAAACCTCTTAGATCCCATTGGGGAATAGGACTGATGGTCTGGATGATAGGCAGCTTCTAACCTTTTCTTCTATACTAGTCCATGCTATTTTGAATTTTTAACATGGGCATGCATTTCTTTAATAATAAAAATCCTAAAACATGTTTTAAGTGGTTGACGTGTCAGCACGCTACTGAGTGCTGGGAATACAAGATAAATAAGACCTGATCTTTACCCTTGAGGGTGCATATTCTTGTGGAAATAGACAGACACATAAACAGATAAATAGCAATTTAGTGTGGTAAGTGCATAATAGCTATAGTAGAGTTCAGTGCAAAGTGCTATGGGAGCGAAGATGAGTTGGGGACAATTAATTTTTTTCTGGGAGTGGAGGCAAGGCTTGAGGAAATGACATTTAAGCCAGGTCTTTATGCAAGGTTAAGAGTTTGCAGACAGAATAGGGCTGGGCAGGAGGTAAGGCCACTCCTACCGATTTTAAACTCTCCAGATCTTGAATCAACAAGCTGTGGTTAGAATGGTACTTTCCTTCATCATCTCAGTTCCCAAGATGTTTGGAATCAAAACTCACAGTGTATTTTGGTATCAGGTTAGACACCCCAGTTTGAAATGTCCTCTTAAGTACTTGGTCTCAAACTGGCCAAAGGAATCTGATTTTTCCAAAGGGTGAAGTTATTCACCTGAATCCTTTCACAGCCGTGAGTGCCTGCCTATGCACACACGCAAGCGCACAATTTAAAATGATTTCTGTCTTCTCTAGTCACAATAGAATTTGACTAAATAAACACTTGAGGGATTTTTCCTTGGTCATTCTGTATGTTTTAGTGTTCAAAGTGAGTGTTTATGTCATTTTCTTGATCTCGCTTCCCTAGGCAATATGTGGAACTCATTCAGAATGAGTTGGATGGTCACCACTTAGGATTGCAGTGTGATTATTCAAGGCAGTAGGGGAAAGCAGTGGACTATTTCCTGTCAGGGCCATCCGGACTTAAGTGGTTATGCCTTGCAAAGAGGACATAAAGTATACATAAAGTAAATACATAGAACATTTCCAAAGAATAGATTTGGCTTTTCACTGATTGTTCCCTTTACCTCCTTCTTGTCCACAAAGAAGAAATAAGATTAAAAAAAGAACATAAGACAGTAGCTGGTGAGGAAAGGCATGGTTAGAGCTGAGGGAGCATGTGTCCTTAGAACCAGAGCACCACTTCATAAGTGCTGGAAAGACACTTCCTGGACTTTGAGTTCTGCCCTTTCCATGGATATAACTTTCAAACAGACTATGGCTTGAGCTGATGTTACAATATCCAGATCTGCCTCTGAGGTATCATGATTTAGGAATTTTTTACTAACATTTTGTGCTACTGTAGTAGATTAAATGACTCAGGAATTTTATCATTTTGACAGAGAAGTGACTTGGGAATGATTTTTTCAGCTGATAGCAAATATGTCCTTAGATATATAAATGGCTATCCCTGAGAGTAGGATAAAATCTGCTATGATCTGAATGTTTGTATGTTGAAACCTAACTCCACATTGATGGTGTTAGGAGACAAGCTTTTCAGGAGGTAATTATATTATGAAGATGGAGCCCTTATGAATGACATTCAGTATATGTAAATGTCCTTAATTTCTCAGTCATGTCCGAATCTTTGCAACCACATGGACTGTAGCCCTCCAGATTCCTCTGTCCATGGGGATTCTCCAGGCAAGAATACTGGAGTGGGTTGCTATGTCCTCCTCCAGGGGATCTTCCCAATCCAGGGATCAAACCCAGGTCTCCCACATTGCAGATGGATTCTTTACCATCTGAGCCACCAGAGAAGCCATTAGCACCCTTATAAAAGTGACTTATGATGCTCCCTTGTCCTCTCTGTCACGTGAGGACACAGCAAGAAGGCACCAGTCTATGAATTAGGAAGGGGGCCCTTACCAGATACTGGATCTTATGACATTTTGATCTTAGGCTTCCTAGACTACAGAGCCACAGAAAGAAATGTCTGTTGTTTATAAATCACTTAATCTATGGTATTTTCTCACAGGTCTGAACAGAATAAGACAGGCTCTCTTCCAGTCACCTGTTTGTTTAATTTTATGTATGAGACTCTCCTTGATATTCATTTAACTTAAAGCCTAGGGAAAAAGAAGGAAACATTATATTTGCCTTAAAAGCTCACCACCTTTAGAAAGTACCTGAGTACCTCATATTCAGCCTAAATGTTGGTCTTGAAAATATCTGTAAAGAAGCAACAATGATTTCCCATTTGAAAATTAATATATCTTTCCTTTGTAGGTGAGGTTTGCAGTAGTTTATTTCAGGCAAGGGTTGACAAACTACACCCCATGGGCCTAAAATGTCCTATTACTGAGTATGATTTTTTTTGTAGTTTTAAATGACTAAGAAAAATAAGAGTGATATATTGTGACACTTTAAATTTTTTGATACAAAGTTTTATTGGAACCTGATAATTTATTGTCTACAACTACTTTCACTCAAAAGTGATAAAGTTGAGTAGTTGTGACAGAGACTGTATAGCTCATTAAGTCTCAAAACTTTGTCCTCTGGTCCTTACAGGAAGAGTTTGCTGATCCTGATTTGGGAAATTGGAGGTAATTAAGCCGTGAGGCACAATAAGATACTGCAGATGCCATTGTTTCATAGGCATAATACTCTTAGCCACTGGAATTCCCAGGCCCAACACGGACCTTTCATTCTCACATCTTGTCCCTTTGCTCATACTGCTTCGTGCCCAGTTAAATCTGTTTCATATGTTAAGTCCTTCCTTGGATATCGCCTCCTGAGAATTTATCCATCACTTCCAAGGAGAAGCGATACCTGATTCTTATGAAAAGAGATCTTATGCCCTGTTCAATCACTAAACATCATCTGGTTTGTATTCCAGTTAATGGTGAACTCCTTGAGGGAAAGACTGCAGTTCATTCATTTTTACATACCAATATCTGGCACATAGGAGATGCTTGATAAATGTACTTTAAAATATCAAGACACTAAAGCAGTATGCTGCTGCTGCTAAGTCGCTTCAGTCGTGTCCGACTCTGTGCGACCCCACAGACGGCAGCCCACCAGGCTCCCCGATCCCTGGGATTCTCCAGGCAAGAACACTGGAGTGGGTTTCCATTTCCTTCTCCAATGCATGAAAGTGAAACGTGAAAGTGAAGTCACTCAGTCGTGTCCGACTCTTAGCGACCCCATGGACTGCAGCCCACCAGGCTCCTCCGTCCATGGGATTTGCCAGGCAAGAGTACTGGAGTGGGGTGCCATTGCCTTCTCCAAAAGCAGTATAGTATTGTTTTATTGACACTTTTTACAGTCGGGAAGATAAATGGTCAGTATTAAGATAGCAGGATGATGGGCTTTCTGGCTATTTTTCACTGTCTCAATTCCTAAAGTATAAACTATGCAGATTACCTCATCCAAATAATTCTAGTATGACCCCAGTGTAGAGAGATTGAGATAGAGATTGAGAGTGAGAGGGAGAGACATGCAGAGTCACAGCTTTCTCATAGCAGGAAGGGTAGGAATGCCTCTTAAAGAGTTCTGATGAGCCAGCTACCAGGATGCTCTGATGGCTGATGGACGGTTGCACTGTCTCAGGCCTGAAGGGGAAAATGCCTTCATGCTCTTCATTTAAGTAGCTGGACTGAGAACCAGTCCCCATCATACAGAAGTCTCAGAAGAGCCAGAACATTTGAGAAAAAGATGAGCAGTTATTGCATTGTGAAAGATAAAATTGTGTTGTGGTAATGTACTGAAATAAGAGCACCGTGACAATGAGAAAAGAATTATGGGTTAAAAAACTGCGTGGTCCTTCAGGCACATTTACCTGAGAGGGTAACTTGAGCCTTGCTGGCTTTCCCAAGTGAGTTTAGACATAATAAGATTTCAATTAAAGGTGGGTGAGGACTGCTATTTATCTAGGGCTCAGGTCTAATATGATTTTAACCAATACATGTTGGGTGTTTGCAGTGTGCCAGGCACTATTCCTGGTAATACACATATTAGTAACAATAGGGAGTAAATACTGTCATTATCCCCATTTTAGGAATAAAGTAACTGAAAGATGGGAAGTTCAGTAACTCACCCAACATCACAGGGATAGCAGAATATAGAATTGAAATTTAAATCCAGATAGTTGTGATCTAAAAATTCTCAGCTCTTGGACATTATATTCTACTGCATTTAGGACAGTATGGTGTTCTATCTTCAAGTAGCTTCACATTTTTCATGTATTCAGCCATTCATTACTGAGTGCTGGATACATGGCAAGCATATGCCAGACACTGGGAATTTATTCGTGATCAAACCCAGTGATAGTCCTTTGACTGAGAGCTTAGTGGTCCACCTGCTAACTCTACACGGTCTGAGAGGTTACGATCCAGGAGTATTTTTGAAAAGTAAACTTTTCAGAATTCTCAAAACTTCCTCATTGCTTAGGGGTTAATTGAAAAAGTATAAAGGAAAAAAACTTTTTTTTTAATTAGGTAAGTATTATTGAGCAACAGGTAGCATATTGGTTGGCATGGTTAAGATAATGCAAAAAAATGTATTCATAGAAATCTGTATCTAAATAAATAGAAACATTTACAGTTCTCTTTATCATGGACATTGACAAACTAGTATTTGTGTGTATGTGAAGGACAGTTATATGTCCACACATATTTGCTTCTGCCTCTATATCTATATCACAGGCATACTTATAGCTAGATAATCTCTTTCAGTGCCTTTGCATTATTTTCACATTTTGAGTCAAATTCTGTTCTTTAAGGATATAATAAAACTATGGGATATATTTTCTATGAAAACCAAAATGCTTACCTCAGTTGTATGATGAAGCAAACATTTTATGTGTAGATTAAAAAAATGATAAAACTATTTCAAACCTAGTAGTAGCTATAAGCACTGAATTAAAAATAGAGTTCAAATGAAGTTATCTAGCAAAGAATTTGGGATCTTTGCTTTTTGCTATAGTTCCTTCTCTCACTTGGAAAATACCCACTTTCTATTTAAGAATGAGAAAGAAGTTTTTTCTCCAGATCAAGGATTGTTTAAGCTGTATTGTGATGTGTACAACCTGCTGCATTTCAACCTAACAGCTAAGTTGTCTTAATTCATTCAGAACAAATTTGAATGGTCTGACCTTGATTTATTATTAAAACTAACTTATAGCCAAGTTGTTTGTGTTTTTAATAGACTTTCTTATTTTTAGGACTGCTACCATTTTATTTATGCCAAACTGCTTGCAAAAGCATGGGCTTCTAATTAAGACCTATCATCTTTTTTTGTTAAAACATTTGGTGCATGCTGGTTCATTTTCCTGCACAGTAATCTCATACTGGACAGAGTTTCTTAAAATGCAGTATCTGTACTGTGATAGAGACAGAAAACCAGAATAGTAAATGGGCTTTGCATCCTTTTGACAAGACCATTTCTGCAACCTGGGGTGACTGACAAAATATTTCCTTCCCAGAAGTTCTTGGTCTCTGGCCTTCCTCCAGTCTCCTCATTTTCTTCTTTAGGTGATTCAATTCAGCCACATACACTTCACTATTTCTGGTAATTCAAATAACTTGTACCATTAGGGAATGCCTAGTGTGTTTGCCCAGGATTTTCCTACCAAACAATCTGCTTTATTCATTGCTTGCCCATGTTTTAACACCACCTACCACCCACATCAGTATTTATCACATTATTTGCTGGTGGATATGAGCAGAGAATTTGGAATGCTTTTCACACCTCCTGCTTCATCCACAGAAAGACAGAGATTATCACCACTTTGCAGAAGAGGGAGGTAGATTAAATAGCACCAGGTACCCTGATGGCTTAATTCTTAAAAAAAAAAAAAAAAAAGGCAATGCGGAAAGGCTTGGCATACTGACATAGCTGCTCCTTTCTTTTCGAGAGGTGATGTGGATATTTGTCACACTGTGTTCTTATTGTCCCATAAAAAATGCAGGCGAGGAAACAAATGCAAAATTCCTGTGTGTCTCTTCTGTGATACTATTGTTTCTCAAAAATCCTGGCCACTCCTACACAGAAGAAAACTGATTAAGGGGGAGAGGAATGTGCAGGAGTTCAGCAGGTGGAGCTGTTCTCTATGAGATGGCGCTGAACCTGGCTTCTGCCTTGGGCCGCAGCCACCCACTGCTGAGTGCAGGCTAAGCCAAGGCCACAGGCTCTTATTTGTTTGGCAGAGACAAACTAGCTGCAGGATCTTGTTCTGTCTTTAAATTCAGGTCGTGTTCCACAAGGGCTTCCCAGGTGGCTCAAGGGTAAAGAACCCATCTGCCAGTGCAGGAGACACAGGTTCGATCCCTGGGTCGGGAAGATTCCCTGGAGAAGGAATTGGCAACCCACTCCAGTATTCTTGCCTGAAGAATCCCATGGACAATGGAGCCTGGCGGGCTACAATCCAGAGTGTCACAAAGAGTGGTACTCAACTGCGTGATGTTCCACAAGTGTATGTCCTTGTATACAATAAGATGGGGACAGGGTTTGTGTGACTTACTCTGTGGCTGACCATTCCGGTACTCATCATCTACAGTCAGTAAAGTCTTAATTAAGAGGAAGTAGAGGGTAGTAATTAAAAATATAGGCTGTGGTGCCCTGTACTTGTTTTCCGTTTACTGACGCTGTGCTTTTTGTTGTCGCATGTAAATCGTACCATGCACTTAACTGTCTGGTGGAGCTGAGAATATAGAACTAGTCCTCCTCTCAAATGGCTTACAGTTTAAGGGGGAATAAATAGTTAAAATACAACTCGTTAAGTGCAATACATACAGAGGAGAGGAATTAGCCAGTTGATAGTGGGGCGAGGTAATGATATTAGCAAGGACTTCCAAGAAGAGGTAGCATATTATGTCCTTAGTAAACAAAAAGGGATAGATAAGAGTTTTCAGGTGAAAAAAAAAAAAGTAGAAAATGTGCTATATAGAAATGTAGAAATCCCTATGTAAGGATTGACACATGTGGCAACTTATAGGCATGAGAAGGAATAGCCCATCAAAGATATGGAATGGAAGTCAGGGGAGGGAGATGAGGCCAGAGACTAAGCTGGCATCCTATCACGGAGGGCCTTGCAAACCAAACTGAAGGGACCAGGGAGAGGCCTGATGAGCATTTCAGTTTGAAAGAATTGGATAGATTGGATGGGTGCAATATTGGAGAAAGAGAGACTGGGTGGACAACTCCTTGGAGAACCCATTCCTCCACTGCTTCCATTTGAGAGGTACTGAGTGGGCAGCTGGTGCCTGACTGTGGATGCTGGTGGTGCTTGGTGGCCATAACACATACTTTTCCAAGGTAACACTACAGAGGGCAGGACCAACACCCACAGTCTGTCAATCACAAGATGTGCATCATCAGTTGTGAGATATCTTGTCTGGTATACACTTTGCAAGGCCAGAAGCTAACTAGAGGGAAGCCTGTGCTGGGAGTCAGGGTGCCTGGGTGTGGGCACCTGTGCTATCACATGTGCCCTGTGTGCCCAACGAGAGTCATTTTTAGTTCTCTGGGGCTGTGTCCTCCATTTTAGAATGAAAATGTCAGACTGCACAATAGCAAAGATCTCACCCATTTTATAGACTTATAAACATGACCCTACTTATGATCTAGTGATGAGAAGGACTTGAGCTGGTATTTAAGAAGAACTTGAAGAAGAGCCCCAGGGGAAACTGGAATTTAGACAGAAGTACTAACTACTGAGGAGACTTTGTAGGGATAAAGTATGAATTTGAATCATGCAAAAATATTTTCCTATGGGTCACTACACACTTGAGTTCAGTACAGTTCAGTCACTCAGTCGTGTCTGACTCTTTGCAACCCCATGAACTGAAGCACACCAGGCCACCCTGTTCATCACCAACTCCTGGAGCTTACTCAAACTCATGTCCATTGAGTAGCTGATGCCGTCCAACCATCTCATCCTCTGTCATCCACTTCTCCTCCTGTCTTCCATCTTTCCCAGCATCAGGGTCTTTTCAAATGAGTCAGTTCTTCATATCAGGTGGACAAAGTATTGGAGTTTCAGCTTCAACATCAGGCCTTCCAATGAATATTCAGGACTGGTTTCCTTTAGGATGGGCTGGTTGGATCTCTTTGCAGTCCAAGGGACTCTCAAGAGTCTTCTCCAACACCACAGTTCAAAAGCATCAATTCTACACTCAGCTTTCTTTATAGTTCAACTTTCACATCCATACATGACTACTGGAAAAACAATAGCCTTAACTAGACTGACCTTTGTTGGCAAAGTAATGTCTCTGTTTTTTAATATGCTGTCTAGGTTAGTCATAACTCTTCTTCCAAGGAGTAAGCATCTTTTAATGTCATGGCTGCAGTCACCATCTGCAGTGATTTTGAAGCCCCAAAAAATAAAGTCTCTCACTGTTTCCCCATCTTTTTGCCATGAAGTGATGGGACCGGATGCCATGATCTTAGTTTTCTGAATGTTGAACTTTAATCCAACTTTTTCACTCTCCTGTTTCATTTTCATTAAGAGGCTCTTTAGTTCTTCTTCACCTTCTGCCATAAGGATGGTGTCATCTGCATATGTGAGATTATTGATATTTCTCCTGGCAATCTTGATTCCAGCTTGTGCTTCATCCAGCCCAGAATTTCTCATGATGTACTATGCGTATAAGTTAAATAAACAGGGTGACAATATATAGCCTTAATGTACTCCTTTCCCTATTTGGAACCAGTCTGTTGCTCCATGTACCATTTTAACTGTTGCTTCCTGACCTGCATACAGATTTCTCAAGAGGCAGGTCAGGTGGTCTGGTATGCCCATCTCTTTAAGAACTTTCCACAGTTTGTGATCATCCACACAGTCAAAGGCTTTGGCATAGTCAATAAAGCAGTAGTAGATATTTTTCTAGAACTCTTGCTTTTTCAATGATCCAGCGGATGTTGGCAATTTGATCTCTGGTTCCTCTGCCTTTTCTAAAACCAGCTTGAACATCTGGAAGTTCACGGTTCACATACTGTTGAAACCTGGCTTGGAGAATTTTGAACATTACTTTACTAGCATGTGAGTTGAGTGCAATTGTGCGGTAGTTTGAGCATTCTTTGGCATTGCCTTTCTTTGGGATTGCAATAAAAACTGACCTTTTACAGTCCTGTGGCCACTGTTGAGTTTCCATATTTGCTGGCATATTGAGTGTAGCACTTTCACAGCATCATCTTTTAGGATTTGAAATAGCTGAACTGGAATTCCATTCCCTCTACTAGCTTTGTTCGTAGTGATGCTTCCTAAGGCCCACTTGACTTCACATTCCAGGATGTCTGGTTCTAGGTGAGTGATCACACCATTATGGTTATCTGGATAATGAAGATCTTTTTTTATAAAGTTCTTCTGTGTGTTCTTGCCACCTCTTCTTAATATCTTCTGCTTCTGTTAGGTCCATGCCATTTCTGTCCTTTACTGAGCCCCTTTTTGCATGAAATGTTCCGTTAGTATCTCTAATTTTCTTGAAGACATCTCTAGTCTTTCCCATTCTATTGTTTTCCTCTATTTCTTTGTACTGATAACTGAGGAAGGCTTTCTTATCTCTCCTTGCTATTCTTTGGAACTCTGCATTCAAATGGGTATATCTTTCCTTTTCTCCTTTGCTTTTTGCTTCTCTTCATTTCACAGTTTTTTGTAAGGCCTCCTCAGACAGCCATTTTCCTTTTTTGCATTTGTTTTTCTTGGGGATGGTCTTGCTCCCTGTCTCCCATACAATTTCACCTCTGTCCATAGTTCCTCAGGTACTGTATCAAATATAATCCCTTAAATCTATTTCTTACTTCTACTATATAATTGTAAGGGATTTCATTTAGGTTCTACCTGAATGATCTAGTGGTTTTCCCTACTTTCTTCAGTTTAATATGAACTTGACAATAAGGAGTTCATGATCCGAACCACAGTCAGCTCTCGGTCTTGTTTTTGCTGACTGTGTAAAGCTTCTCCATCTTTGTCTGCAAAGAATATAATCAGTTTGATTTCGGTATTGATCATCTGGTGATGTCCATGGTGTTGTTGGAAGAGAGTGTTTGCTATGACCAGTGCATTCTCTTGGCAAAACTCTATTAGCCTTTTCCCTGCTTCATTCTGTACTCCAAGGCCAAATTTGCCTGTTACTCCAGGTGTTTCTTGACTTCCTACTTTTGCAGTCCAGTTCCCTATAATGAAAAGGAAATCTTTTTTTGGATGTTAGTTCTAGAAGGTCTTGTAGGTCTTCATAGAACTGTTCAACTTCAGCTTCTTCAACATTACTGTTGGAGCATGGACTTGGATTACCATGATACTGAATGGTTTGCCTTGGAAACGAACAGAGATCATTGTGTCATTTTTGAGATTGCATCCAAGTACTGCATTTTGGACTCTTGTTGACCATGATGGCCACTCCATTTCTTCTAAGGGATTCCTGCCCACAGTAGTAGATATAATGGTCATCTGAGTTAAATTCACCCATTCCAGTCCATTTTAGTTCGCTGATTCCTAGAATGTCGACATTCACTCTTGCCATCTCCTGTTTGACCACTTCCAATGTGCCTTGATTCATGGACCTAACATTCCAGGTTCCTATGCAATATTGCTCTTTACAGCATCTGACTTTGCTTCCATCATCAGTCACATCCACAACTGGGTGTTGTTTTTGCTTTGGTTCCCTCTCTTCATTCTTTCTGGAGTTATTTCTCCACTGATCTCCAGTAGCATATTGGGCACCCACTGACCTAGGGAGTTCATCTTTCGGTGTCCTATTTTTTTTTTTTCTTTTTTGCCTTTTCATGCTGTTTATGGGTTCTCAAGGCATGAATACTGAAGTGGTTTGCCATTCCCTTCTCCAGTGGACCACATCTGTCAGAACTCTCCACCATGACTCGTCCATCTTGGGTGACCCTACACAGCATGGCTCATAGTTTCATCGAGTTAGACAAGGGTTTGGTCCATGTGATCAGATTGGTTAGTTTTCTGTGATTGTGGTTTTCAGTCTCTCTGCCCTATGATGGAGAAGAATAAGAGGCTTATGGAAGCTTCCTGATAGGAGAGACTGACTGAGGGGGAAACTGGGTCTTGTTCTGATGGGTGGGGTCATCACTACACAAACAGTGTGTAAATATAGGCTGTGGATAAATCTACTGAGCATACAAGTGGTGCTTAATAAATATTCAAATTTTAAGCAGCTTTAAGGAACAGATGACATCTATTTTTCCCTATTCACCATGCCTAATGCCAGAGCCCTTCTCACACTAATGCTCAAGAACATGTCAGTGAAGGAAGATGCAAATGTCCTCTTCTGAGCATTGCTGAACATTTATGCAAGACCAGCATTTGTGGTTTCAGCTGCTCTGACAGTGCATCTCTCTGTGCTACAAAGTCCAGATTCCCCTCCTCTATCTCCAGTAGGGTTCATAAAGTCAATCAGCTGTAGGAACTCTCTAGAAGTCTTATCTCCCAAGCTCACATTTTAATATCTTTCCTCTTCCCAAACCTCTGCTGCATTTGGACACAAGAAAATGGAGAATGGCCGCTGGTAGGCAGCCGGTGAGAGGGCTAACCCAGGATCCATGTTGTCAGAGTTGAATGAGAAAGCTTTGGATGACTAAAGGATCTTCCCTAGTGGCTTAGATTGGAAAGAATCTGCATGCAGTGCAGGAGACCAGGGTTTTATCCCTGGGTCAGGAAGATCTCCTGGGGAAGGGAACGGCAACCCACTCCAGTATTCTTGCCTGGATAATTCCATGGACAGAGGAACCTGGTGGGCTAAGTCCATGGGATTGCAAAGAGTTGGACATGACTGAGTGACTAACACAAGGGAACCAAACTGGTTGAGAGGATACTACACTGTACCCCATTCCTTGTCCACCATCTTTTCCCACTGCTCAGAATGAAGATGCTTCAAATGTTCCGAGTCATCAAGAACACTTTTCCTTGTGGTGTTCAAATCAAGGGGAACAAATGGAGCTGTCTTATAGGAAGACGAACACTGGTGTTCACGATTGTACTTTATTCAAGGAAGGCAGGGGGTGGTGATGAAGACAGATAAAGACACTGCTGCCTCAGCAGAGTTCCCCGAATGCAAGGCACACCACTGGGACCCTGCTGGGGAAAGCGCCTGTGTTCAGCAGGAAGCCTGGCATCCAGGGAGTCGCGATCAAAGGCGACAAATCCTCTCTGCCACCACCAGCCTTTAAAATAGACCCAATTAGTCCCAGAACTAGGAACCCAAGGGATTCCTCTGTCCCATGCCTGTTTTCATTCCACTCTGCCTAAGACTTGGGCATGCACACAGGCAAGACATTGTGATAATAACTGTTTTTGGTATGCCACGATAAAGGGCCAGGAACAATTTTGAGTCAGTGATCTGAGGACTGCCCCAAAGCAAGTCTGCATTACGTAACCACCAACTTCTTGAAAATAGTCTAATAATCCCTGTGGGGCACACTGCATCCCTTCTCAGCTTGTTCTGGTTGGAGAATGTAACAGTGCTAACAGTTGGCCTGGGAGGAAATGGTGATGTGTATGTTTATACCTGGAAGAAAGAGTCATAAGTTTAATTGTTCTAGTGTTAAATAACATGTGTGCCCCTCCTTCCATGATATCCATCTCTGCGATAGTGACCAAGACAAAGCTTTGCCCGTGGGATGCTCAGTGCAGATTCTTATGGACTCAATTTGAGTTCACATGGGGATTTTGCTAGACACTTTGAGTCCTTCTTTTTCCACCAGTCTGATCTTGGTAATTGAGTGTTGTAAACTGTTGGGTCCCTTATGAAGTAGAAAGATCTCTGAGGTCAGTCCCTCCAGTGCTGTTGTTTTACAGATGAGAAATCTGAGGACTGTGGAGACTGAACTAAATATGCTGTGAAAAACTTCAGAGTGTCGATGCCCTTGACTTTTCTAAACAGTTTAACACACTAGTGATGTGTTATGATGGTGAAAGATTGAGTTCAGATTCTTGGTTCTGGCATTTACTACTTGGGCAACACTGGATAGGTCATTTAATTTTTCCATGACTGTTTGTTCATCCATAAAATGAAATTAATGTCACTTCTACCTAACAGGGTTAACCAGAGTATTACCAGAGATCATGTATGTCAAGCATTTTGCACAATTCCAAGTCCAAATTAAGTACTTTGCATGTTCAATATTGAGATAATAAAATACCTTTGAAGAGATCATAATTATAGATGTCTTGAAAAGAATTTGTTATAGAAATATATATATATTCCTTATCTGAAAGACTGATTAGATAGAAAGCCTTCATAATATAAGAATTTTCTACTAAAAGCAAGCCACAGAATGCATTCACTTAAAAAACAACAGTCATTGAGAACATTCAGAATTTTTGCTCAGTCTGTGACAACACAGTCCAATAAGAACAATTGTGTGTTCATTTGTTTAGAAAACTAACACTTAAAAGTCAACCACAAAGAAAGAGACCACAGAAATGATAGTGTGAAATTATTGCTGATAGTAAAACTGTCATGAAATTAAAAGCTTGAATTTTAACTGTTTTTAACAGAGAACTCTTTTTCAAGGCTCCTTTGAAACACTGTGTTGCTGGAATCTATATGTATGAAGGATTTGTGATGGTAGTAGTAGACTTAATTTCACAGATTTTTCAAGGAAATTTTGGTTGTCAAACCTTTAGATACTTAGTGTTTGTTCAGATAAACATAATTTTTCACATACTTTCTTTTTCAACAATAGGCAAATGAAACTTGCAAATGACTGGGATGAAGACCGAGATGGTTTATTACAGGATTTAGTTTGCTGCTTCATCATTGCCTTCGTACAAATGGAGGAGGGACATGTAACGGTGACGAGAATCACTAGAGGCCTGAACACTGGGTGTGCATCTTGTCTCCACTTTTCACCAGCCAGGTGACCTTGAACAAATCATGTGAACACTCTAGACATTTCTTCATCTTCAATTTCTTAAAATATAATTAGTGTTGATAGTGACAAGAACACAGGGGTGTTGTAAGAAACAAATGAGAGAACATACATGAAGCTCTTTGTGTTCAGTTAGGTGTGTGGAGGTTCTGAAAACCTGCTGCTTATAATTAGCTTTATGTCTAGGCTGTTATTAGGTCTTGGTGACTCCGGGTTTCTCAGAAAGAACTGTGCAATCCCTGGAAATAGTTCAAGGAAGAGCCTGCCAAGGGGGTGGTACCCTTTTGTTTTAGAGAGTATGGATTACATCAAAGAAGTCAGTTAGCAATGGGGCTGCCTAGAGCGCACATGCTTCATTGAGTCCTCCGTCTCGGTGTCTGTGTGAGGACCTGACTGTACCATTAAGGATCTACTTTCCCTTTCCCTCTGTCTTTCCTTTTCTCTTTCTTTCCCCCTCTCTCTTCCCTGTCCCTGTCCTTTATGTCCCTAGGATTTGTTAGTTCACTGCTACGTGACCAGTTGATTGCGAGGCCAGACCACAGGGTCTAGGCGGCAGTGTCTTTATTTCATTTGGAAAGATCTTAAAAGGATAAACAAATAATGGAAATTGTGTTTTGTTTTGGCTTTTTTTTTTTTTTCCTCCCAGACTTTTCAAATTAGCTAGTCTTCCATCAATAAGGCTAAAACTAAGTGCACACCACTGTCTGTTACCAGCTTGGTTTGTAATTTTAAAAATTGTGTTCGTATATGTCTTTTCAAAGCCAGTGACTTCAATGTCCTCTTTTTTTTTTTTACCTGGAATTTCTATCTAAAGGAAAAAAGAATATCCAGATGATTTAAGCAAATGAGGATTTAATTCATCAGATTTAATCTTATTTCTGTGCTTAGATTCATAGCTTTAATCTGTAAACAAGCACATCATTAGGGAGATAGGTAATTACACAAATTAGATTGGGGAAACTTTGCCAGGGGAGATGGATTTTGTTTACCCTCATTTGTTTGGCACCAGAGGAATTTCTCACACAAAGAGAACATCTTGTGTGGCTCAAGAAGGGGAAAATAGTGAATAGTCTAGGAAAGGAATTCTTTTGTCCCTGGGACTGAATCTTGTAGCAATGGGCTTTTGTCCAGCCACTTCATGGGGGTCAGTCTGAGGTGAAGGACAGCAGAGAGCATGGAGCAGATAGAAGCACTGAGGTATCCGCTTCTCAGGAGCCTGACACATGTTTGTTGGTTAAAATATGTTCTTTGACTTAAATGGAAAGACTTCTAAAATTTTAAGATGTGCTCTCCACATGTTGAAGTACATCCATGAAAAATCAGTCAAATTGCTTTGGGGATCTTTACTCTTTCAAAGGATTTCTTAGATTTAGTGAGTACATGTTGTTCTCAAAGGGTGATTAGTCTACATGAGAAGAAAAATGTAAATGTGAATTGATGTCTCTTTCTGCTCATTTTAAATGGAGGGCCTGTAAGACTTGATGAGGGGTGTAGACCATAACCTTTGGAAGGACTTTATAGGCAGACATGATTGCTGAGGGTTGTGGCAGGCATAGAAGGAGAAAAGGAAGGAATCATATTCTCTTTAGACAGATGGGTCCTCATGAAGAATAATAATAAATTTACCAAGACAGTTTGGCTCATGGAATCCACATGTTGTCTTTCTCTTATTAGCATTAGGGAGCCAGTAAATACTGACAGTAAAATGTGACCAACAGATAATCACAGTAAAATAATAATGGTCAGGCATGAACTTCAGAAAGGATTGGAGGGGTGGAGAGATCATTTAAAAAATGAAGCATTCATTTTTCATTTTTTTAAAATTGTAAGTTGAGTACCTACTATATCAGTTCAGTTAGTTCAGTCGCTCATCGTGTCCGACTGTTTGCGACCCCATGAATCACAGCATGCCAGGCCTCCGTGTCCATCACCAACTCCCGGAGTTCACTCAAACTCACGTTCATCAAGTCAGTGATGCCATCCAGCCATCTCATCCTCTGTCGTCCCCTTCCCCTCCTGCCCCCAATCCCTCCCAGCATCAGAGTCTTTTCCAATGAGCCAGCTCTTCACATGAGGTGGCCAAAGTACTGGAGTTTCAGCTTTAGCATCATTCCTTCCAAAGAAATCCCAGGGCTGATCTCCTTTAGAATGGACTGGTTGGATCTCCTTGCAGACCAAGGGACTCTCAAGAGTCTTCTCCAACACTACAGTTCAAAAGCATCAATTCTTCAGCGCTCAGCCTTCTTCACAGTCCAACTCTCATCCATACATGACCACAGGAAAAACCATAGCCTTGATAGATGGACCTTTGTTGGCAAAGTAATGTCTCTGCTTTTGAATATGCTATCTAGGTTGGTGATAACTTTCCTTCCAAGGAGTAAGTGTCTTTTAATTTAATGTCTGCAATCACCATCTGCAGTGATTTTGGAGCCCCAAGAAATAAAGTCTGACACTGTTTCCACTGTTTCCCCATCTATTTCCCATGAAGTGATGGGACCAGATGCCATGATCTTCGTTTTCTGAATGTTGAGTTTTAAGCCAACTTTTTCACTTTCATCAAGAGGCTTTTTAGTTCCTCTTCACTTTCTGCCATAAGGGTGGTATCATCTGCCTAACTGAGGTTATTGATATTTCTCCTGGCAATCTTGATTCCAGCTTGTGCTTCTTCCAACCCAGCGTTTCTCATGATGTACTCTGCATATAAGTTAACTAAGCAGGGTGACAATATACAGCCTTGAGTACTCCTTTCCCTATTTGGAACCAGTCTGTTGTTCCATGTCCAGTTCTAACTGTTGCTTCCTGACCTGCATATAGGTTTCTCAAGAGGCAGATCAGGTGGTCTGGTATTTCCATCTCTCTCAGAATTTTCCACAGTTTATACTGGGCACCATATCAGAAATAGGAGTTTCGTAAGTAACAAATCAAATATGAATTTTGCCCTGAAAAATTTTAGAAATCACGACCTGAGAGAGATGATTATGTCTTTAATTATTTTGGTGATAATGAGATTAGAAAGGCAAAATATTAATGTTGCCTATTTATGAACTTTCTGTAAATGGAACCATTACTATACATACTGTCTTGTAACTGGATTCTTCTGTGACATTCGTATGGATCACTCCATATAGTGGCAATAGTTTGTTCATTCTTGTTGCTGTATTCCATCCTGAGTATACCACAGTTTATCCACTCCCCCAAAGATGTACCTGAGTACCTTCCAGGTTTTGGCCAAATATTGCTGCTATGAACATTCTTATAAATAATATTTACATTCTCGTAAATAACAGTATTTACATTCTTGTAAATAGCAGGAATTGTGATACATTCTGTGAAAGTGCAGATCAAGAGGGTTTAACCTAATTGGATATGGCAGAAGAAACTTTTTGAGGATGTGAAATTTGAGTTAGGGGCAGTTCAATTCAGCCAGAAGGAATGGTATTTACTGACATCCAGGGCAGGAAGAAGATTCAATTGGAGAACTCCTTTAGAGCAAGAATGTCTGGAAATACGTGGGACCAATGCAGTGGGCCTCATTCAGCGTGCCCTTCATTCAGCGTGCCCTCGGAACCTGTTGCCCATGGCACCCAAGGTCCACCGCATCCTCTCTGCCCTTCCCACTGTCCAGCCCCCTCCTCCTGTTCCTGGCTTCCAGGCTGGACGAATGATTTCTGAGGCTCCAGATTGGTAACTACAGAATGCAGGGATTCCCTGTGGGAGACAGAAGATGAGAGTGGCCCTGGGGAGCTCTGTGATTGCAAAGCCCCAGATTCTTCTGCTGGTGAAATACTTCCAAAATGGAACCCTGGACATGGTATTTTATTAGGAGAGTTCAATCTTCGATCTTAGACTATCTGATGGAGTGATTTGAAGGGAATTTGTTCTAAATAGAATTGGATGAAACTGATTCTCCCAAAGGTGTTTTGCAAATGGAAAAAAAAAAAAAACGGAAGTAGCGGAGGCTCGGTAGTGGGTGGGGAAGCAGTAAGTGTGCACTGGGCTAAGGGAGGTGTGCAAAGGCCAAGAGAAGAACAGCAAACTTGACCTCGCATCTGTTTCTACTTGGTTGTGAGACAACTACAAATGGCTTACTCAGCAGATTCCTGTTCCTGGGCAAGGCACTATTGCAGAGAGGCTAAGAAGAGGACCCTGAGATCAGATGGCCTGGACTTGAACCCTGACGCCTCTGTTTATTAGCTGGGTAATCTCGAGCATGCTTCAGCCTACCCATATCTCCATTCCTTCATATTTAACATGGACATAATATCAATAATAAAGGTGGTTCTGAGGGTTAGATGATTACATATGAGGCACTTAGAACAGTGCCTGCTACATCTCGGCACCTTTGTAATTGTTAGATATTACTGTTAGTCAGACCCCATCACTTTTCCGCTGCAATTTTATATAAGACACAGTCTCTCTTTGAGCCTCAGTTTCTTCATCTTTACTCACAATCTGAGCTCCTGGAGACATTTATGTACCATTTATAATTCTCCAAAGCTCAGATGGTGTAATCACATGGCCTGGTGCTGTGGGATGTTTTGTGTGCACCTAATGTTGACAACCGCACCCCCAAATTTGTCTAGCAGAACCCACTACTGTCAAGATGTGATGGAATGCAATCTGAACGCGATGCATTTTGTTTTCTTTGCGAGCTGTGTAGAACCCTAGTTTGGATCAGAAAATAAAGATTTGTGGTTTGTGTTCTATTCTCTCACTCCTTTTGGTTGTTATGATTTCAGTAGGTCCCTCTCATGGAAAGAAGCGGGGATTCTCTGTCTCTTTCTTGCATATGGGTTCACAAGCCACTCCTGTGGAAAGTCTTGGCTGAAAGGTCCCCATAAGTTTTGCATAAACATATTTCCAGCTTCCACTTTCTTGATTTCAAGTTATCTTTTCCTTTTTTAAAACAATTTTCCTCTAGGACTTCAGGGTCTTTACAGTTAAACAGGGGCTGTGGTTTACTTTCATTGTTATGAAGAACTTAAAAGAAAAACCAGAGGTTATTTATCTGAAAACAGGATCATGCCAAGGGTGGGAAGAGATGAGAGAGAGCTCTGGAGATGCCTTCAGTTGCTATAACAACCATATGCACTATCTTATTTTTCCTTCCCTCTTTGCTTTTAGTAGCCTATCTAATCTATCTTCTGGTTCTGATTCTAAAAATCACCTGGGATCATTTTACAAAAGGACATGAGATTTTCTTCTTTAACAATGCTTGAAAAGAAGCACAAATGCAACAATGGCTCTCAAGTATTGTGGGTCTCCTACCTGCCAGGCGCTTTACTAGGTGTTTAATGTATGTCATTTTGCCGTAATTTCCTCTTTCTTCTAGAACACTGTGGAGAATATATTGCTTTCTGGCCATACAGTGTTAATCTGATACATTTATAGCCAGAGCCATTAGGAAATTCCCAGTGTGTGTTCTGAGTCTGAGCTTTAGAAGGAGCAGCAGGTGGTTGTGGGGAAGATAGTTTGATCACTGTCCTTTCATGATTTGTCCAGTGACTTCTGTTCATTATGTAGTGCATTTGATCACATAACTGGTTATCTCTCTTCTTTGTTTCCTGGTCTGTGTGCATGAGGCTCTAACCTCTTGCATGCTTTATCAGAAGAGAATACTGACCACTGTTACACTTCGGTGCATCCACTTTTGCACCTACTGTATGCAAAACACTGTGCTCGTTGCCAAGGAGGGTGAGTAGACACTGTACACAGCCTGCTGGAATTCCTATTCCAAATGGAGAGAGAGTGACATATACAAATAATGCAAATAATCTTGCAGTTGTGCTAAGTCCTAAAAGAAATATGCACTGATTCAAGGAAGATGAAGACCGTATTTTCCTCAGAATAAATTTACCATCACAAACATTTACCTGTCATTGTATAATAGTTCTTTCTGAACTTTATAGACTAGAACTTTCTGAGTGTCCTTTTTTGGCTCTTTGAATTCAAGGTGCAGACTTTCAGGAAGCACCTACTATGCATGAGGCTCTGTTCAGCACAGAGGTTGCATATTTACATATGGAGTAGCATGGGTATGTTTTCAAAGCAACTTCTTTCAAAATTTTCACTGTATCACATCTTCCTTATCTTAGGCAAAGTCACAGACGCAAGACTAATGGCCAAGGCAATACAGCTATAAGCCACAATTAGGTTTTTAAAGATAAATTGGCTTTTGTCATTCTGCTGAAAGTCTTACATGCTTCGTTTTTGGCGTATCTGGGCACCAGAATGGAATGGCCCTGAGCTTTCCATGGGCCATTCCACCCCAGCCCTCACACTGTGGTCTGGATACATTAACCTGCTGTACAATGATGGGACTTAAAGCCTAGATGAGCCTGTAGTCGGAGGCAGAGGGAAGGAAGGCTGGTTAGTAGGAGTTAATAGCATAGTTTAAAAGTTATAAGAAATTTTTAGTTAAACGATAGTTATTTCTCTATGCAGTGAGTTGTAACCCCCATGATTTCTTCCTTCCCCACATGTGTTCCCCACGCCCAGCCCTCATTCGCTTAGAATGAAAGCATGCTAGTTATTTGCCCAGGGCCAGTGAGACCCTCTGACCCCTTTATCGTTTTTAGTAGTAGTAGTTGAAGCATCAGTATGTAGGGAGAAGAAGCTAAAAGACTCACACAGAAATTCCAGCAATTGGTGGGTTGGTGGCAGAAGTATTGGAGTCCATAGCTCTGAATACCTTCCTTCTCTCAGGGGCTCTTTTTCAGAGTGAAACAGAGCTGGAGAAAGCCAGTTATGTTTGCTAGAGAGAGAGAAACAGACAGGTGATGTTAACTGGAATTGAAATCTGGGCATTTATTTAGGATTTCTCTTCTTTTCGAGATGTGGCTAGACCCTATTCTGGTTTGCAGATTCCTGAGGTTCTGATTATTAAAGATTTTCAAAAGTTGTGGTTGTATTCCGGAGTAGTGAAAGAGACACAAAGGGAAGGATGTCAGAAAAGCATCAGGGCTGAGTTGAAGGGCTCTTCCCACAAAGTCCTTCCTGCCGCCTGGATTTCTAACTCCTTCAAAGACGTCTTCTATTCCTGACAAGGGAAAATGAAGACAAAACTGCTCTAAGAGTCTTCCACAAGTGTGGCTGTTTTATCAAAGCAAAGAAAAGCCTGTGTGTTTGCTGAGGTAAGCTGTCCATGGGCTCATTTTCCTGTATTTTATTCTACAATATAGGGGACAGAGGAAATAACAGAAATATGGTTACATACATGGAGTACCAACAGGGCTAGTGAAGATGGTAATCTTTGTGAATCTTGTTAATGCTTTAACAAACAGACAATACTCACAATCAGCACATTGATTCTTTGAATGGAAGCGGGCACGGAAGTGCTGCTTAAAATAAGTGTGTTGATTTTCACATTAAAGTAGGCCAAACTCTCTCTGTTTACAGTATTAATTTGCTTAGCAAGCCCTTTATTTCATTGACAGTAAGGAGATAAGCTTCAGCCCAGCTGTGACTGAATTATCTATCAAGCAACAAGTGTTCGTTGTCTGCTGTTTGTGTGCTAGCGATTGCTGCACATCGTGGTGTGTGCATAAGATAAAAAGTGGAAGTGTTAGTCACTCAGTCGTGTCTGACTCTGCAACCCTGAAGACTGAAGTCTGCCAGACTCCTCTGTTCATGGAATTCTCCAGGCAAGAATACTGGAGTGGGTTGCCATTTCCTTCTCTAGGGAATCTTCCTGACCTAGGGTTAGAACCCAGGTCTCCTGCATTGCAAGAAGATTCGTTACCACCTGAGCCACTGTTCCAACTCTGTAAGATATATATATATATATCTTATTTATCTCCAGTTTTCTTTTTTTTTTTTTAAGAGATTTACTCTCGAACTTAGGATACTATGTTAGCTCATTTAAAATTAAATGCTTCCTAGTAGAAATGAACACATAGCCTACTAAACATTCAGTGGAGATATTGATACAGTGCTTTGTAGACCAAGGTGGGGTTCTCCCTGTATGTTTAAAGCTAAGTAGCTTTGGGTAGGAAACATGGAATTTTCCATTAATGGGGACAGGCCTGGAAATAGGAATAAAAAATGGGATTTCCTGGAGTTCACAGAAATTTGACTTTGTGGTGAGGAGGTGTGGATGAAGGGTGGAGATAATGAAAGAAGGGAGAGGGTGAGAAAGGGAGAGACATGGGGAGCAGGGTGGGGATGTTGAGAGAGCCTGACGATTGTAGGAGTCTTCAAATGCTAGGCGAAAGAGGATCATCATCCATTCTTACACATTTGACTCTGAGAGGATTAATTTTTGAGGTTTTGTTTTACTGTTTCTTACATGAAAGAAAGAAAAACTGAGGGGAAATAATTTTTCTTTGTTTTGGTCAATAGCTGCCATTCATGTTGGAAGGAGGCCCCCTAGGGAGCAGGCAAGGGAGATGAGAGATATTCCTTATCTTCGGCTGTGCCTTAGTTTCCAGTCTATAAAATGGATGGGAAACAACTCAGTCAAAATAATTGTCCTGAGAGTATCCATTGTTCAGTATGGACTCTGCCGAGAAATATTCTAAATGGTGAAAGGGTGAAGCACCTTTTCCAAGGTGCCACGTCACCCTAGAGGAGCGCTGAAGCCCAGCTGTGAGGATCAACAGTGTTTGAAGGAGTCTCTGCAGTTGGCAGTTTAGTTTTAGGAGAAGAAAGTGAGACTTGGAGGAGCTGGAACTGGTTAGAGAATAAAGCAGAAATGTGATTTGAAAGATCTCAGTAAGAGACCTAGGAAAGGAGGGCATGCCAGTAATAATGGTTTTGTAAACTGGGATGTGTGTGCTAAGTTGCTTTAGTCATGTCCAGCTCTTTGCGATCCCATGGACTGTAGCCTGCCAGACTCAACTGTTCATGGGATTCTCCAGGCAAGAATACTGGAGTGGGTTGCCATGCCCTCCTCCAGGGCATCTTCCCGACTCAGCTATGGAACCCCGTCTCTAGCACGTAGATTAGCATGCAGGTTCTTTACCGCTAGGGCCACCTGGGAAACAAATTGCTGGACAAGTGCTGATAATAAGCCCAAATACAAGATCGCTCAGAATTAGGAGAAGTAGTATAAGGGGCAGGAGAAGGCACAGAGGGCCTGGCAACCTATGTGTGGTGTCGGCAACAAGGAAGCCCTGAAAGCGAGTTCAGCTTCTAGCCCTTTCCACTTATATGGAGGTAAAAGTAAAACAACAGTTACTAGTGGTTGGGAGATGGAGGGATGGAGGGGTGATCGTTTTAGGGGTCCAGAGTTTCTGTATTGATGACATTACCATTCTGGAAATAGATAGTGGTAATGGACAGACAACACTGTTATTGTATCTAATGCCACTGAATTGCACACTTAAAAATGGTTAAAATGGTAAATTTTATGTTATGCTTCAGTTCAGTTCAGTTCAGTCGCTCAGTCGTGTCCAACTCTTTGCGACCCCATGAATTGCAGCATGCCAGGCCTCCTTGTCCATCACCAGCTCCCAGAGTTCACCCAAACTCATGTGCATCGAGTCGGTGATGCCATCCAGCCATCTCATCCTCTGTCGTCCCCTTCCCCTCCTGCCCCCAATCCCTCCCAGCATCAGAGCCTTTTCCAATGAGTCAATTCTTCACATGAGGTGGCCAAAGTACTGGAGTTTCAGCTTTAGCATCATTTGCTCCAAAGAACACCCAGGACTGATCTCCTTTAGGATGGACTGGTTGGATCTCCTTGCAGTCCAAGGGACTCTCAAGAGTCTTCTCCAACACCACAGTTCAAAAGCATCAATTCTTTGGTGCTCAGCCTTCTTCACAGTCCAACTCTCACATCTATACATGACCACAGAAAAAACCATAGCCTTGACTAGATGGACCTTTGTTTGCCAAGTAATGTCTCTGCTTTTGAATATGCTATCTAGATTGGTCATAACTTTCCTTCCAAGGAGTAAGCGTCTTTTAATTTCGTGGCTGCAGTCACCATCTGCAGTGATTTTGGAGCCCAAAAAATAAAGTCTGACACTGTTTCCACTGTTTCCCCATCTATTTGCCACAAAGTGATGGGAACAGATGCCATGATCTTTGTTTTCTGAACGTTGAGCTTTAAGCCAAGTTTTTCACTCTCCTCTTTCACTTTCATCAAGAGGCTCTTTAGCTCCTCTTCACTTTCTGCCATAAGGGTGGTGTCATCTGCATAGTGGTAAAAATGTTATGCTTATTTTACCACAATAAAAGATCTATTCCTTTCAGGATAAACAAAATAACTCCCAGAGTTGGAGGAACTCTGGTGTTCAAAATTCACAAGGAAATCTGTTCAACTTTAAGCTGTGTTAAGAACCAAAAGTGTTGGTGGGAATGCAAACTAGTACAGCCACTATGGAGAACAGTGTGGAGATTCCTTAAAAAACTGGAAATAGAACTGCCTTATGATCCAGCAATCGCACTGCTGGGCATACACACTGAGGAAACCAGAAGGGAAAGAGACACGTGTACCCCAATGTTCATCACAGCACTGTTTATAATAGCCAGGACATGGAAGCAACCTGGATGTCCATCAGCAGATGAATGGATAAGAAAGCAGTGGTACATATACACAATGGAGTATTACTCAGCCATTAAAAAGAATTCATTTGAATCACTTCTAATGAGATGGATGAAACTAGAGCCTATTATACAGAGTGAAGTAAGCCAGAACGAAAAACACCAATACGGTATACTAACACATATATATGGAATTTAGAAAGATGGTAACAATAACCCTGTGTACGAGACAGCAAAAGAGACACCGATGTATAGAACAGTCTTATGGACTCTGTGGGAGAGGGAGAGGGAGAGGGTGGGATGATTTGGGAGAATGGCGTTGAAACATGTAAAATATCATGTACGAAACGAGATGCCAGTCCAGGTTCGATGCACCATACTGGATGCTTGGGGCTAGTGCACTGGGACGACCCAGAAGGATGGTATGGGGAGGGAGGAGGGAGGAGGGTTCAGGATGGGGAACACATATATACCTGTGGCGGATTCATTGTGATATTTGGCAAAACTAATACAATTATGTAAAGTTTAAAAATAAAATAAAATTAAAAAAAAAAAAAGAACCAAAAGTAGGAACAGGAGTTGATATCAGAAAGATCCTAAGTCTTAAGATCTTTGTATTTTTATTTTCCTGTTGTTGCCTGTGTGCTGCACAAAAGCTCATCACAGCCATGAGACGCCGCCATTATGATGCTGAATTTATTGCAATTATAGACACGTTTTTTCCCAATCTGCTCCTCTGGATAGATTTGGACATTTTTGGTTAATTATTTAAAGTATGATATGACTCTTACAATTATTTTTCTTCTGTCTCTGCTTGGAGAATATTTTTCACTTTCCATTTTAAAGATGTTAGAAGTATTGACCTTAATTACAAGAAATACTGATTATTTGTTGCTGGGCAGTCAACTCTATAGCAGAGTCCACTTGTTCCTTCTGCAAATAAAAGCAGCTAGAAGACAAAGAATCCCAGTTTTTTTGGAAAATTTTGCTTTACCCCTAAGGGCCCTTGTGTGGCTAGGTTTTCCAGATTTTCTCCCCACTGGTGGTTCTAATGAGAGTGTTTGGGTTCTCTGAACCCACAACGAAGTTTCCCCTGCAGGATTGGAAACCAGTGATTCCTTACTGCATATGAAACTCATCCTTTGTTCTCTGATAGTTTGGTCTTTTTTCCTCTGGATTCTATAGAAAACTTGGATATGTCTGAAGACATCATGTCTGTTGGTTGTAGGGGGTGGACTCGCCTCTGTAATACAGAACAATGTAAGTCCATCTGCACTACATAAATGAACTGACACTGACAGCCCAGAAACCCCCACTTCAGCAGGGGAGCGCTCCTGTGGACGTCAGAGCATCGTCAGTGGTCTCTCATGTAGAACCCAACAATAGCAATAGTGCCAGTGAGAGTGAAACTAAAATCAATAAAGAGAAGACGTTTCAGCCAAGGCATCGTAGAAGTTATTAGGGGGACAGTGAGAAGGAATTAGAGGAGCAGTTGGAAAAGGCCTTAAAAATCTTCCTTTGAGGAGTTTGTTCAGAGAGCTTCTTGAATGTAAGATGACAAGTCCACATTCCCATCTTCAAATAAGTGGGGAAAAGAGGATGAAATATAAGTAAACTTAAATCATGCCCACATGAAACATGTGACTAACTAACGACTAATATGACTAATTAACTAACGAGTTAATCCATCCCCTACCTGGTTTCTCCCTAATGAACAAAGGCTGTTGCGTTGGTGTTCAGACTCCTGTGGAGCCGTTGAGAACAACAGGATTATTTGTAAATACGTTCCTTTTCCTCCCTCCGTTTTATGCCAGTGTGCAATTGAGCCCAATCATTGTATTTCTACAAACGTTGAAGGAACTGGCAGCTCTTGCTTGAGCCTGACTGATTTATTCCATGTTCTTTCGTCCCACGGCAACTAAATTCTAGTTAAATTTATTTTTGAACAAAGATAGTCAGCCTCCGAGAGAGGTTTTCTTTTAAATGAATGACAGCAGACAGTTCCAAGACCATTCATTTGCTTATATCTATTTGCTGTATCTAGACAGCTATTATCATGCATGTGGTACTTCAGAACAATATCCCCCAGCCCGCTGTCAGTAGCAACCAGCTGAAGAAGCCTGCTTCAGCCAGACTTGTGCTTGGCATCTTGAATCTGAACCACAGCTTTCCATATTGCCTTGGTATTTGGCCAAGCTCATCCTTGGAAACTCGTGCTGCGAAAGACCCTCCTTATTGCAAATAACTGATTGACTTAAGGGACTATAAATGCATATTTTATGTTTTTCTCCAGCCATCTTATAAACAAGTTTGCAGAAATGAAGTGTGTTCCTTCCCAGAGCCTCTTCACTAGACATAGTGGCATCATATAGAAGTAAAACCCAGGAAACCTTACCAGGTACTGGATAATAATAGGTAAAGGTCAGGGAGAGAACTAGTGTTATCCAATAGCTTGGATCAGCATTATGAAGCAGGGAGAGGACTAGGGAAATATTGTACTCCATCTCCAAGTTAAAGGGATATTAGAATTCAAGAAGTTCCAGGTAGGAACAGGTGTCCTTAAAAAAATAGTGTTACTGATTCGGTAACACCCTGTGTGATGGGAGTGGGCAATGCTGTGTGATGGTGAGGGTTTTTGTATGTTTGCTTATTTGTCTTTGTAAACATATCACATGGATCTTATCCTTAGATTTATTCCTCACAAGATTTTCTTCTTACTTGCATTTTACAGAAGAGAAAACTGAGGTTCCATGAGGCTCAGAAACTTGTTTAGAGCCAAACAGCTGGTCCATGGCAGAGATGGAATCTCTGGGCTGATGATTCCAATATCTTAACTATAAAGCCCATTTGGCCTTTCCTCCTTGTCCATGCCAGTAAAAGTTCACTCTTGCATTTTGCAGGCTTCCCTAATTGTGAAAGGAGAAAGGAACATACTGTCAAGCCTGCATTCTTTTCTCCCAAAGGACACTTTGGTCTCTGGTTGCTTTTGTGTGAATCCTGTCTCATATAGGGCATAATTTAGGTTAAATTTATATTTATCTGGAAGAAGGGATTAACACTCTGGAGCAGAAAAATGGTGCTCCATTAATATAATTATGTTGAGATCACAGCTCCTTGCCTAAAGAGATTTGTAGGAACTTATGCTTATCTTGGGGCTTCCCTGATGGCTCAGTGGTAAAGAAACTGCCTGCCAATGCAGGAGACGTAGGTTTGACCCCTGGGTTTAGGAAGATCCTCTGGAGAAGGAAAGGGCAACCCAATCTAGTATTCTTGCCTGGGAAATCCCATGAACAGAGGAGCCTGGTGGGCTACAGTCCATGGAATCGTGAAAGAGTTGGACATGACTTAGCCACTAAACCAACAATGCTTATCTTGGAGAACTTATAATCTAGTAGAAACTTTGGGAGGAAAAGAAAGTAATGTGTGTTGAGACTCTTTTGAGTTCCAGTCGTTTTGACTCTTTTGCATAACTATTTTTATTCAGTCCTTGAAATAGTAAAGACACTATTAGCATCCCCATTTTACAGTGAGACAAGTTTCCAAGATGATACATTATTGACCACAGATTATAGCTAGTAAGTGAGAGGCAAGATTTAAACCCATGTGTGCCTGATTCCAAAACTGGTCTTTGTTGTCATATTCACCCAACTGCCTACAGTATAAGACAGAGTGCCACAGATTCAGAAATGGTAACTGGTCCTACTAGAATGTGAGCATGAGGGGGATGTGTGCTCCATACAGGAAGAAAGTATATGTGAGGTGACACAGAATCAGAAAGGGATGGAGTGTGTACAGAAGACATGATTAGAGCTTGCTCTATTTTTTAAGTTCCTCCACTATCTTCTGGAAAATGTTTCCATCTTCCTACTATCTTAAAAATTAATCAGACAGTAGCCAAGATTATACCATGTGGGAAAGATACACAAAAAGGATGCAGGAACACTTAAGAAAATGAACTAAAAGAAATACCAGTTACATTGGAAGCCCTACAGACAGCACGTCTCCTGAGAAAATCGAAGTACGGTGGAGTCAAACGAAGATGGAGTTAAGCAGACATACCTGGAGAATTAGAATTCAAGGCATGGCATGGAAAGCAAAGAGAGCTGTAGGTAAGTGAAAATGCATTTATTGGTCCAAGCAATGTAACAAAAAGAAATGTCCTAAATGGCAGCATAAAATCCTGGACCAGTTAATTTCTCTTACCTGGCAAGATCAGGTTCATTATCAGCAAGCTTCCTTGAAGAGCCAATGTACCATGGGCATTTTTTGCAGTTACACATCTTCTCTGAATAATCAGCCTGTCATGAACAGGATTGAAGTTGGCAACTCATTTGCTGCTGAAGTCACCCAAGATCTGTAAATCATGTTAACCACCTCTGGGCTCAAAGAAGCGGGTGGAGGGTGTGGGGAAGGCTACTTGCCCATGGGGCTAAGTTGTACATTCTTCCCTTGCTGTTGCTATTTATGGTAAGTGGCCTGCTTACAAGTATTCTCCCGATTTGCTCATTAGTTTCTAACAAATCTTTTAGAGTCTTTTTTCTGTCATGGACAGACTGTGTCCCTTCTGCTTGGAATTGATTCATTAATACAATTATGTTGAGGTCACAGACCCTCCCTCATAACTGGGATACAGGGAAATGCCCACAATTAAAGAAGATAAAATCCACATCCATCAAAAGAAGTGCTCTGGCAGGGAGCAGAACTATTGTGTCCCCTCTCCTTGGCATTTCATAATGAGCCTAGATACATGGAGACAGACTCTCTGCAGACAGGCAGGGAGAGGGTCCTAAGGAAAATGTCTGACTTCATTCCAGACACTGAGGGGACTTTAAGTCAAATTACTAGAATGCAGGAAATAATGGGGGTTCTTCTCTTAATGGTCAATGGGAGGTTAGATTTTTTTGTTTGTTTCTTATTAAGTTTTTATTTCAGTCTAGATTCCAGGAATTTTAATGAATTAGATACTTGTCTAAGATTTTTCTTGTGAACTACAGTATTATAAGTGGTACAGGAAAGCTGTCAAAGATGCTGACCATATGTCCTAAAAGTCCTTGAAATTTATCTTTATCGGGGCTGATAATCGAAATATTTTATTTAATTGCAGTTTTAAAATTTAGGAGCAGGCATTAGAGAGAGATTTGTTGTTTGTTTGTTTGTTTGTTTTAGAAAGGGTGAAGTAATTATTTGCTTCCTTGGAGGAGGTCAGGCTTAAAGTGAGCTAAAAGTGAAAGGGAATATTGTGACAAAGACATATACCAGAAGGAAAGAAAAGGGACGAGTAGGTCAAAGAAGAGATAATAAAGTCAAGCAGAGATAAATGTGACCTTAAATAGTTATTTAATCACATTGAATCATGTTTAATCATGTATTATAGACAGTTACCGACATGTTAGTTTATTGGCAAATCACCTTAGGGACAGAGGAAGGAAGAGCATTCCAATTTAGAAGCATTGGTAGCATTTCTTCTGGGACCCGAAGCATTTCCCATAATGATGGTTTAATACAATCTTGGTCAATTACCTTTCTGTGAGCGCTGGGAATGTGTGCCACCTTGCTGGAAATGTTAAAATCCCATTAAACTTCAGTTATTAGTAGCAGAAAGGAAAAAAAAAAAAAGAAACCTGAGTGATTCAATTAAGACACAAGCAGCCAGATGTCTGTGGCACTGAATGAATTTTCCTGTTATGACCAAGAAATACTGATTTTCAAGTTGGCTGTTTTCCCCCTTATTCACTGTTATCATTGGCTTCCCAGCCTTCTAATGCTGCCCCAGTTGCCAGATTTTCATATCCAAACACATTAAGCAACTTCTTGTGTATACAAAGACGATACAGCCACCACCGGGAAGACTGCTGAGCCATGACTAAGTATTCACACCCCCTCCCTTGCTTTGTTTCAAGAGTATAGATGAGGTGATATTGCTGGGGTTTGAAATACTGCTTCTTGGGACCAAGAAGTTGGATCAGACTACATGACTTATGTGTAGGATGTATTTGTGTGTAGCTCTCTAGCAATTTCTAAAAACGAATATCCTCGTGCAGAATAAGCCGCACAATGCAGGTTTGTTAGGGAAGGGAGTAAATCACCTCCAAAGGAGGCTCTTAGGTCCAGCTTTGCTGGTACTCAGTGGTGGGTAAAGTGCTTAATTCTTGAGAACATCTGTTGTTCTATAAATGTGTTCTATAAATTGAGGAGTGAGGTCTATGTGATTTCGAGGGATTCTTCTAGCAACCGTGTTACATAATTTTGTGAAAAGATTCTACAAACACCAGGAAAGGCCAATACAAACCAATCAACAAACAAAAAGTACCCCCAAATCCTCGGATCTGCATATTAGATATCAGTGGATTTTCCCATAAGGTTAATTTTTATACTGACTCGTGTCCTCCTGTGTGTGTGTGTGTGTGTGTGTGTGTGTGTGTGTCGGGGGCGGGGCCCCTTAACTATTAATTCTGGAGGAAATCTAGCTGATTTTAATCATGTTGTGGTACTCAAGGGCATTGTGTGAATGGATTCATTTTGGTTTGCCATTAATTTATAATTGATTAGTATTGCATTGGTAATATAAAATCAGGCTGATCTAGCAAGCTTGAGTGAAGCTCAGTATCTCTCGTCTCTGTTATTAATAAGTAGGATCCGGAGAGGCAGGCTCTTCTGGGCTGACTTGCTGAGGAAACCCTTCTAGTGAGGATAGTCACAGATTGGTGGGATGCTTCAGGTTCATCCCAACTTCCCAATGGCACGGCCAAAACAATTTTCATGTTGAACCTGCCAAATATCACTTTCATCCTTTTAAATTTTGGGCTGAACAAATGAGCAAAGCTTCCAAGCCTTTCTGGAAAACAAAAAAAGAAAATGGGCATTTTCGTTTTGAGAAAGCTTGGAGGAGTAGGCATTGAGTATTCAGCTCTCAACAATTGCATCTTGCTGACCAAAAGGCTGACGGTTCCTTTGATCAAGTGGGAGAAATGCTGTATGCCTTGTGAGTTTTGTTAAGGGAAAGTTATACATTTCATACAAAGCCTGGCCAGTTATTTACAAGGTTTGGATGTTTTTTTGTTCTTTATTTTTTTTTGGTACTACAACAGTGCTCAGATCAAACTGACTACCAATTCCCAGGAAAAAGTAGACAGGGAGGAGGTTACACTATTCATGATGTATTTACCTTCCTTTTCAGCTTTCTGTGACCAGTTATGAACACTTTGGGGCTAGCTTCAAGTCACCCTTTTGAGAGACCTAAATTTCAAATCCGATCAGGTTTGATTCTTTTTTACATCAGCTGTCTGACAGGTTTCCCATGACATACCTGATCCTAACATTGCAATCAGGCTTGCTGAGAAAGTATGACTTAAATACATTTAATAGAGGCTTGTCTCCACTGCTGTGGTCAAAATTGGGAACTCGAGCGTTGTATCATGCCGTGGTATTGAGGCCACCTGCACACATCTCTGTTTTTTTGAGGCTCAACAAAAAATATCTTCACGACCCAGATAATCACAATGGTGTGATAACTCACCTAGAGCCAGACATCCTGGAATGTTAAGTCAAGTGGGCCTTAGGAAGCATCACTCTGAACAAAGTTAGTGGAGGTGATGGAATTCCAGTTGAGCTATTTCAAATCCTAAAAGATGATGCTGTGAAAGGGCTGCACTTAATATGTCAGAAAATTTGGAAAACTCAGCAGTGGCCACAGGACTGGAAAAGGTCAGTTTTCATTCCAATCCCAAAGAAAGGCAATGTCAAAGAATGCTCAAACTACCGCACAATTGTACTCGTCTCACACACTAGTAAAGTAATGCTCAAAATTCTCCAAGCCAGGCTTCAGCAATACATGAACCGTGAACTTCCTGATGTTCAAGCTGGCTTTAAAAAAGGCAGAGGAACCAGAGATCAAATTTCCAATATCTGCTGGATCATTGAAAAAGCATGAGTTCCAGAAAAACATCTGTTTCTGCTTTATTGACTATGCCAAAGCCTTTGACTGTGTGGATCACAATAAACTGGAAAATTCTGAAAGAGATGGGAATACCAGACCACCTGACCTTCCTCCTGAGAAATCTGTATGTAGGTCAGGAAGCAACAGTTAGAACTGGACATGGGACAACAGACTGGTTCAAAATAGGAAAAGGAGTACGTCAAGGCTGTATATTGTCACCCTGCTTATTTAACTTATATACAGAGTACATCATGAGAGACGCTGGGTTGAATGAAGCACAAGTTGGAATCCAGATTGTGGGGAAAAATATCAATAACCTCAGATATGCAGATGACACCACCCTTATGGCAGAAAGTGAAGAAGAACTAAAGAGCCTCTTGATGAAAGTGAAAGAGGAGAGTGAAAATGTTGGCTTAAAGCTCAACATACAGAAAACTAAGATCATGGCATCTGGTCCTATCACTTCATATCAAATAGATGGGGAAACAGTGGAAACAGTGGCTGACTTTATTTTGGGGGGCTCCAAAATCACTGCAGATGGTGACTGCAGCCATGAAATTAAAAGACGCTTACTCCTCGGAAGGAAAGTTATGACCAACCTAGACAGCATATTAAAAAGCAAAGACATTACTTTGTCAACAAAGGTCCATCTAGTAAGGCTATGGTTTTTCCAATAGTCATGTATGGATGTGAGAGTTGGACTATAATGAAAGCTGAGCATAGAAGAATTGATGCTATTGAACTGTGGTGTTGGAGACGACTCTTGAGAGTCCCTTGGACTGCAAGGAGATCCAACCAGTCCATCCTAAAGGAGGTCAATCCTGGGTGTTCATTGAAAGGCCTGATGTTGAAGCTGAAACTCCAATACTTTGGCCACCTGATGCAAAGAGCTGACTCATTGCAAAAGATCCTGATGCTGGGAAAGATTGAGAGCAAGAGGAGAAGGGGACGACAGGGGATGATGTGGTTGGATGGCATCACCTACACAATGGACATGAGTTTGAGTAAACTCCAGGAATTGGTGATGGACAGGGAGGCCTGGCATGCTGCAGTTTATGGGGTCACAAAGAGTCCGACATGACTGAGCAACTGAGCTGAACTGAACTGAAGCTCAACCAGAACAATGACAGTGCATTCTACAAGCACACAAACTGTAGAGCATGGTGCAAAGGAGTTTTCATACATTTTATTATTGAATCCTCCTTCTAATCTCTATGGATAGATTTTAACTTGGTCTCTATTTTGCAGGCAAGAAAACTGAGGCTTAGTAAGGCAATGTGTTCAAGTCATCTAGCTAATAAATGGTAAAGCAAAGATTTTAACCCTTTTTTTTTTGCTGTCTTCAGGGCCCCTACATTTAAATACTAAGCTGTATCCTATAGTATAAGAAGGAGGTCAAAGATTAACTTTGAGTTAAATTACACATTAAAAATCCAGTTAAAATATCATCTTCAACACTGGACCAGAGTCTTTTTATAATCTTGACATTGATTTGTGATAAATTATGCTTATTGAGTATATCTCATGTGCTAGATTCTGGGCTAATATGGGGGATGTACAAATGAGTTTAAACTAATTTCATATTTGTTGCTTTCAAAGCCTTCTGCCTTTCACTTCCCATGTAGTCACTTCAACTTTCTCTAGTTGAACTACTTTCAAGAATTACCATTCATGTAGAGCTAGTCCATTTTAGTTTCTGTGTTCCTATTTATTGAATGGTATGGTTAGGGCTTCCCTGGTAGCTCAGTGGTAAAGAATCCACCTGCCGATGCAGGAGACTTGGGTTTGATCCCTGGGTCAGGAAGATCCCCTGAAGAAGGAAATGGCAACCTGCTCCAATATTCTTGCCTGGAAAATCCTATGGACAGAGAAATCTGGTGGGCTACAGTCCCTGGGTTAGCGAAGAGTCAGGCATGACTGAGCAACTAAAAGCCAACAGTGGTTATCTGGCATATGGCTTCACTACTATATACACATTATTTCATCTATTTTAAGCATTCAGCATTGTGTGGGGACAAATCTGTAAATGCAACAACCAATGATTTCATTTTATAGTGGGAAGATGCAGCTACATTTAGAAGCTTTTACCATGTCCTCACTTCCAAGGTGGGTCTGTAAACACTTTGGACCTCATTCAGTTTGCTGCTTGTTGTTTTTTGTTTGAGTTTGTTTGTTTGGCAATTTGTCTCTGCCCTATAATTTTTAGAAGTCAGAAGAAATTGAAAAAGAGAGGGGGGAAGAATTGTGGATGTAAAGGAATGTATTTTTTCATCTTGAATGTGAGTGAAATCATCACTGGGAAAGCAGTGACAGTGAACATAAGGGGCTTGTCAAAATGACTGAGATTGTCTCTGCATCTCTAACTATGTCTAGAATGACATCAACAACACTGAGGATTTGCTTATCATTATGCCGACTTGAGTTTTCTTTCCTGTTCCTCTTCGTGCCCAATTCATAGCTTATCTCTAGCTGCAGAACTCAGGCTTTTAAGAAAAGTGCTAAATTGGTGCTTCACTTTAGACCATGAAACAAAAAGATTTCTCCTGTTTTTGTTTTTACTTCGTAAAGAGATGATAGCCATTTTATGATGGCACTGAGTTTTCCCTGAAGCTGCCATCGTGCTATTGTGCTGCCAATATCAAAGCTAAAGACAGTGAACTTGAAAACTTTTTTATTCAATAAGTAACTAAATACTGCAGTTCTTCATTTATGAGTCATTTAAATTAGGTGTCTTGTGTTCTTCAGATTTACACACACATGCACACACCAACACTCACAGTCCTGTTTTTTGTTTTAATCTATATTTGAGTAGCTTTTTCCCCATCTTTCCTGGTTCAGCGATCAGAGAGGCAGAACCTTGACATTAGAGTAGAACTCCTGCTACTTTCTGCTCAGCAGTTCTCTTTCTGAATGGAAAAAAAGAAAGAGGAAGGAAATGAAAAACAGCCTTCTGATGGATTTACCTGAGGGGAAAAAAAAAAGACAATGGAAGAAATAGCAGGGTTGACAAGGTCAGGAAAGCAGGCACTTGGTGTGTTTGGCTTAGGAGTGAGAATAGAGATGGAAATAATTTGAAAGGATATTCTTCTTATGAAGTGACCTCTTCATACCCCCTGAAATGGATGGGACCAGAACCAGGCTGATCTGCATTCATGGGCATCTAGTTCCTAATGGCCTCCTACGGGGGTGTGCCCTCTCCACCAGCCAGTTTCTGCATGGAGATACACTTTCCTCCTCCTTTGGGTTTTTTTTTTTTGGTTGTACAGTCAATGCATGAGCAGATTATTGTTGTAAAAGATGAAAACAACATAAAATAGTGGTTTCCTTAGGTCCCTTCTTGCTGTGCCCAAGCCACAGTTCTCTTACCAGAGTGAACCACTATACATCTTTTTCAGATAGTTTATATTTGTTATGCATAGACATACATATGCAAGGCAATAAAACTGCATGTTTTTTTTTTTTTGTTTTTAAAATAACTAGTATCATGCTGTCTATATTGTTATGCAAATTTTATCTTTTCTCTAAATGGTATTTCTTGGGCATTTGCCATGATGTTACTTAAAGAATACCATATAACAATTTTAGTATAGAATGGGGTTTAAAATGTGGCTAAATCACACTTAGCCATTTTACTGTTAACGTGTTTAATAATAAAGTGATAATAGACACTATCTAGCCTTCTCTGTTAGGTTTTTCTTGAAACAACTCCAAAGCTAGGTGGTGGTGGTGGTGTTCATTCAGCAAGTCATGTCGGACTCTCTGAGACCCCATGGACTGCAGCATGCCAGGCCTCCCTGTCCGTCATCATCTCCTGGAGTTTGCCCAAGTTCATATCCATTGAATTGGTGATGCTATCCAACCATCTCCTCCTCTGCCACCATATTCTCCCTCTGCCTTCAATCTTTCCCAGTGTCAGGGTCTTTTCTAGTGAGTCAGCTCTTTACATCAGGTGGCCAAAGTATTGGAGCTTCAGCATCAGTCCTTCCAATGAATATTTAGGGTTGATTTCCATTAGATTGACTGGTTTGATCTCCTTGCTGTCCAAGTGACTCTGAAGTATCTTCTCTACCTCCAATCACTGCCTTGTCATGGGAAGGGACTTGTGTAACTCAGTGAAGCTATGAGCCATGACGTATGTGCAGGGCCACTGAAGATGGTCATATGGAGAGCTCTGACCAAATACGGTTCACTGGAGGAAGTTGTGGCAAACCACTCCAGTATTCTTGCTGTGAGAACCCCATGAACTGTATAAAAAGCTAGGCGGGATCTTCCCAAATCCACCATCATATGAATTTTGTACTGGGAAAACCTAGTTCGTGGAGAGCAGGGAGAATGCTTGTTTTCTTATGGTCAGTTCAGCTCTGGACTCCTGCTCTGCTTAAATCTGTATACTTTATGGTTCTTTTCAACATCTCATACATTTTTTGCTTAATCAAAAATCTCCCTGAGGAGAGCCAGAAAGGAATTGTATTTTTCTGAGTTTCTGTGGTATGTCAGGCAAATTTTTTTAAAAAATATAAATTTATTTATTTTAATTGGAGGCTAATTACTTTAAAATATTGTAGTGGTTTTGCCATACATTGACATGGATCTGCCACGGGTGTACATGTGTTCCCCATCCTGAACCCCCCTCCCATCTCCCTCCCCATCCCATCCCTCTAGGTCATCCCAGTGCATCAACCCCGAGCACCCTGTCTTATGCATCGAACCTGGACTGGCAATCCATTTCACTTATGATAATATACATGTTTCAATGCCATTCTCCCAAATCATCCCACCCTCGTCCTCTCCCACAGAGTCCAAAAGACTGTTCTGTACATCCGTGTCTCTTTTGCTGTCTCACATATGGGGTTATCGTTACCATCTTTCTAGATTCCATTTATGCAGATGACACAAACCTTATGGCAGAAAGTGAAGAGGAACTAAAAAGCCTCTTGATGAAAGTGGAGAGTGAAAAAGTTGGCTTAAAGCTCAACATTCAGAAAATGAAGATCATGGCATCTGGTCCCATCACTTCATGGGAAATAGATGGGGAAAGAGTGGAAACAGTGTCAGGCTTTATTGTTGGGGCTCCAAAATCACTGAATGGTGACTGCAGCTGTGAAATTAAAAGACGCTTACTCCTTGGAAGGAAAGTTATGACCAACCTAGATAGCATATTCAAAAGCAGAGACATTACTTTGCCAACAAAGGTCCATCTAGTCAAGGCTATGGTTTTTCCAGTGGTCATGTATGGATGTGAGGGTTGGACTGTGAAGAAAGCTGAGCGCCAAAGAATTGATGCTTTTGAACTGTGGTGTTGGAGATGACTCTTGAGAGTCCCTTGGACTGCAAAGAGATCCAACCAGTCCATTCTGAAGGAGATCAGCCCTGGGATTTCTTTGGAGGGAATAATGCTAAAGTTGAAACTCCAGTACTTTGGGCACCTCATGAGAAGAGTTGACTCACTGGAAAAGACTCTGATGCTAGGAGGGATTGGGGGCAGGAGGAGAAGGGGACGACAGAGGATGAGATGGCTGGATAGCATCACTGACTTGAAGGACGTGAGTCTGAGTGAATTCTGGGAGTTGGTGACGGACAGGACGGCCTGGCGTGCTGCGATTCATGGGGTCACAAAGAATCGGACACGACTGAGCGGCTGAACTGAACTGAACTGACTGATACTGTATTGGTGTTTTTGTTTCTGGCTTACTTCACTCTGTATAACAGGCTCCAGTTTCATCCACCTCATTAGAACTGATTCAAATGTATTCTTTTTTAATGGCTGAGTAATATTTCATTGTGTATATGTACCACAGCTTTCTTTTCCACTCATCTGCTGATGTACATCTAGGTTAATTCAATGTCCTGGCTATCATAAACAGTGCTGTGATGAACATTGGGGTACACGTGTCTATTTTGATTCTGGTTTCCTTGGTGTGTATGCCCAGCAGTGGGATTGCTGGGTCATATGTCAGTTCTATTTCCAGTTTTTTAAGGAATCTCCACACTGTTCTCCATAGTGGGTCAGGCACACTTATGAATGACATAATGTCATCCTGTGGCAATTCTGAGAAACAAGTGGTACTATCCTTAGTTTATAAAGGGAATGAAGTAACCTGCCTGATATTACATACACTAAGTGGTGCATTCTAAAATTGAAATACTCTGGCTCCAAAGACATTTGGGATTTCCACTAGGCCATGCTGCCTTCTGGTTGAACTTTATCTTCAAAGTGCCTGCTTTTTGGCTCTTTGTGTGCATGTGTGCTAAGTTGCTTCAGTTGTGTCTGATACTTTGTGACCCAATGGACTGTACTTTACTAGGCTCCTCTGTCCATGGGATTCTCCAGGGAAGAATACTGGAGTGGGTTTCCATGCCCTCCTCCATAGAATCTTCCTGACCCAGGGATCGAACCCACATCTCTTGTGTCTCCTGCATTGGCAGGCGGGCTTTTTTTTTTTTTTTTTAACCACTTGTGTCACCTGGGAAACCCCTTTTTCCCTTTAAGTTCAGTCAATTGAGTCACTGTCATGTCTGACTGTGACCCCATGGACTGCAGTACGCCAGGCTTCACTGTCCATCACCAACTCCCGGAGCTTGCTCAAACTCATGTCCTTTGGTGATGCCATCCAACCATTTCATCCTCTGTCGTCCCCTTCTCCTGCTTTCAATCTTTCCAAGCATCAGGCTCTTTTCCAGTGAGTCAGATCTTCACATCAGGTGGCAAAAGTATTGGAGCTTCAGCTTCAGCATCAGTCTTTTCAATGAATATTCAGGGTTGATTTCCTTTAGGATTGACTGGTTTGAGCTCCTTGCAGTCCAAGGGGCTCTGAAGAGTCTTCTCCAACACAACAGTTCAAAAGCATCAGTTCTCTTCATTTCTCCATGCAGACCCTAAGCAAAGCAATCACATCCCCATCTTCCTCTGCTTCTCTGTATAGATCAGTGTCTGCTGCTATTTGTACTTGAGACTTGAAATACAGAACCTAGGGTTTTTCTCACTGTGGTCTCTCCTACAAGGAATGTGTAAAAGGAAGGAATGTTCTGTGGAAATTAAATGGGTTTTCTTGAATGTGGTTAGCCTGCTTACCGCATTTTCAGTTGTAGCAATTTGGTGCCAGTGATGCATGGCTGGTTAAGCAAGCATGCTTTGCCTCTTAAGTTAGTCATCACTGGTTTCATGGAAAGAATCCTCCCTTAGAGAAATAACAGGTGGGAAAGATCTATTAGGTTATTCTGTGCATTATGAGATTGCTTACTGCTGTGAATTTGCCAGGTCTTTGCTTTTTCCCTATTTCAACTGACCCATGTGATGTCTGTCATCTCTTTCTGTAAACTAATATCTATTACTGTTGGGATTTGCTTAGTCTAAGTGTCCTCTTATTTTGAATCTGCTAGTATAATCACTTTTACCATCAAAGAATAAAATAATCTAGCAATATACAATCATATCTCTCAAGCTCTTGTCTATAGGCAGATTAATTTTTTTATTAATTTGTTTCCTTATTCATGAGTTCATTTATTTGTTCAGCAAATACAAACTAAATGCCTTCTCTGTATATCTCTATAAGAGATACCTTATGACCTGGCAATGGATATTGTGATGTATAATGGATTTCATGATGTATAATGATGCACGGTAGTTAACATCCAATACCAGCCCTCCAAGAGTTTGGCTTCTCATTATTTCTGACACTAAATGTTCTCACTTGCAAAGGTAATGACAGTATGAAGTGGAATTAATAACAGTGATGTAACATAGGAGATACGTTACAAAGCAGGCCATGATTAAAAGCCTGGTATTTATCCTTGATGGCATGTGTTTCGGAAAAGGCAATGGCACCCCACTCCAGTACTTTTGCCTGGAAAATCCCATGGGCAGAGGAGCCTGGTGGGCTGCAGTCCATGGGGTCGCCCGGAGTCGGACACGGCTGAGCGACTTCACTTTCACTTTTCACTTTCATAGGAAATGGCAACCCACTCCAGTGTTCTTGCCTGGAGAAACCCAGGGATGGAGGAGCCTGGTGGGCTGCCATCTATGGGGTTGCACAGAGTCGGACAGGACTGAAGCGACTTAGCAGCAGTAGCAGTAGCAGTCATGTGTTTTGTGCTCTGAACAGGTAGATGTCAGAATGAGCTGGAAGAGGTAATGGACAGCTTACTAAGTGCATGGCAGGTTTTGGAGGGCTATGATCAGTTTGGCTCTAAATGGACAGTTCCATGCATAAAGACTCTCCAGCCTCCTTCATTTTCTACCACTGCATTGCCTGATGATCAATACACATACTGTTTTGTCTGAAGATTATTTTGACTTAATTTGTTACAGATCTAAGAATTACTGAGCTTTCCTCTTTGGTCAAGGATTAGGGGTTTATTTAATTTTACTGTCTCAACAATAACATAAGCTAGTCAAGATACTCTTCGTGTTACTAATAAAACAAAAGTCAAGGCCTGCTGCTAAGTCACTTCAGTCGTGTCTGACTCTGTGTGATCCCACAGACGGCAGCCACCAGGCTCCCCCGTCCCTGGGATTCTCCAGGCGAGAACACTGGAGTGGGTTGCCATTTCCTTCTCCAGTGCATGAAAGTGAAAAGTGAAAGTGAAGTCGCTCAGTCGTGTCCGACTCTTAGCGACCCCATGGACTGAAGCCTACGAGGCTCCTCCGTCCATGGGATTTTCCAGGCAAGAGTACTGGAGTGGGGTGCCATTGCCTTCTCCCAACTGGAGTATGCTAGGGGCCCTTGAAATGCAAATTTTACCTAAATCATATTCCTTCTTTAAAATCAAATGTATACTTCAGCAAAGTGCATGGAATGTACAAAGCAGCAAAATTCTGTAGATAAGCAATTACAGTACTTCAAATATGTATCTGAGTCCATCCTAATAACTTTTATCATTCATCTCTGAACCCTTACTAATTTTTTTCACAATTTGGAAAGTATACTTCAATGTTGGAAACTATATGCAATGATATTTTGATATTTTGCCTTCTTCTCTTGCTTCCTTTGCTAATGGATTTGTTACTTTAGGGATTTACTATCTTAATTGTGCTGGCTCTATGGTAAATTTAATTAGGGTATATAACAGTCAGAATAGATTAGTTGATGCTGCAGTAACAAACAACCCCAAATTATCAGAGACTTGAAGCAGGAAAAGTTTGTATCTTATATTATATGTCCAGTTTGAGTTATTTATGGAGGCTCTGCTCTGCATAATTATCACTCCAGGACCCAGGCATTAAAGAGTCCACTCTCTGTAACTTTTCTAATTGTTGAGCCTGGAGGAGAGAGCCTATGGAGGATCTCACATTATAATTAAATGTTCTAATGTGGACGTTATACATGTCACTTCTTGTAATTGCTCATTGCCCAGGTCTAGTCACATGGCTCATTGATGTCCAGAAATAGATGGAACACTGAAGATGATGGAGTACTCAGGATATGGTTATTTTCACAGGAGAGAACGTGGCTGATATTGCACCTATCCTCAAAAGCTAAAAGAAGTAGAAGTAGGCAAGAGCATAAAACCAGAATAGATATAATGTACCTAGATATCATTTAGTCTGTGCAGTTATCCATTGATCTGTTTATCCTTTTACATAAGTTTGTATAAAGTTTCTCACAACCTTATGGAATAAAGGAGGGATACTTTTTAAATTGAAGGACCTTGGATGTTAGGTAAATCAGCAGAGGAAAGTAATAAAGTGCGGGGATAAATCTGTTGTGGGCATGTGCATGTGCTATGACCCTATTCAGTTCTTGGATTATTCCCTAAATTCACTGTCAACTTTCTGGTAGCTAAATAACAAAATAATGCTCATGCTTTATAAGATTAGTAATATTTTGATTTAAAAAATCTGCTTAAGGAGAAGAATCTTTATTCCTGGTACTAAGAGCTGACTGGAGTTTTTTCTTCAGAACTCTGCAGAGGCCATCTCCTCAAGAGACACAATAACTTTTTATCATTCCACTCAAAATTTAGATGAATGCCGTATGGAAGAGTGGCATTTCTTTGGGAGCTAAATAAATGCAGAATAAATTGGTAGTTCTCAAGTATGTCTGGTATCTTCTCCTAAAGCTTCTTTGCTGTAAACATCTTTGCCACAAACATTTTTGACACATTTTTTACTGCATAACTGATTGGCTCTAAAGCAATTTTGCCATAAAAAAATAAAACAACTGATTGGCTGGTTGGTTAGACAGTTTGATTTCAACTGGTTGACTGGTTTCATTTCTCCATTGATGCAGTATTCCCATTTGTATATTATGTAAATCTGAAAGAGGCTGAGGGACTCAAAGTCTCCGAGTTGAACCTACATTTCCCTAGAACGTTGGAATGTTTATCAACAGACATGTAACAGTATGCCAAGAAGAAACAGCAGTGCAGAAGGCTTTCACACTGTGACACAAAACTCATTTACAAATATACATTTCAGTGTTCTGAAACTAATACCCCTCTTAATGAAGGAAGACATTTGAGAAAAAGAAAAAAGTGTGATTCCTAGCATGGAAATGGATCAATGAGCAAAAAGAACAGTATAAAATACTATAAATGAAAGACTCTGAAGACAAGTGCTTAGACAGGACCCACAAAATAAAATCAGTCATTTGCCAGTGTTGCCATGAATCTATGGAGCTTTCCTGGTGACTTAGTGGTAAAGAATCTGCTGCAGTGCAGGAGACCCAGGTTCCATCCCTGGGTCAGGAAGATCTCCTGGAAGAGGACATGGCAACCCACTCCAATACTCTTGCCTGGAGAATTCCATGGACAGAGGAGCCTGGCGGGCTACAGTCTATAGGTTTGCATAGAGTCGGACACGACTGAAGTGACCAAGCAGCAGCCGCCGCCGCCATGAATCTACACCATTTTAAATGTATTCAAATATTTGGTGGCTGCAAAGGTCTTTTTAATTTTGTTATGAAAAAGGAATATCATTGAATGACCCTCTTTTATTTTTTATTATTGTATCTTTTATGGTGAAATTACCCTAGGGCCAATTAGTTATGTGGCAAAAATATCTGCAGTGAAAATGCTGTGGCAGAGATGTTAATAGTAAAGAAGCTTAAGGTAAAAATACTTAAAACTCCCTCTCACGTTTGGTTTGGGCTCAATAAAAGACATTTAATATTATCTGTCCATTGCATCTTTTCAACAACATATATTGAGCTTGTGATATGCTGGGCTGGATTTAGAGAATACCAAGACTAGGTGTGTAACTGGATTAATTGGCCTATTGTATGATTATTATTGAAGGGGCATCTTGTCCTTGTCAAATGAAGAATGATGGTCCAGCACAAAATTATCCTAAGAGTGAGTCTAATTTATATCGTCTGACTGTACACAGTAATGAGAATATTTCTCTCACTACAAAGTTAACTGTTAGTATTATTATACCTTCAAAAATATATGTTGATAATCAAGAAATAAAATTGGGCTTTCTGTCCAGCTTTTCCTCTCCTTATCACTTCTTCTGGATACAGTGTGGGCATCCAGGCTGTTCCTGAATGGTCTTCTCTTCTTGATTCTGTCTTCCTCGCAACTGAGGTGGTTTTACACTTGCCAGCCCCCTATGTCTTAGATCTGGCCACTGCCTTCTGACCAGCTCTTTCCTGCAATCTAGACCCAGAGATGACTCTTAAAAATGTGAGCCATACCTGTGTATCTGAATGGAACTTTCTTTCCTCCACCACTCAGAGAATTTGGTGAAGGAGGGCTGAGCAAAGGAAAGAAATTTTTCATCCTAGTATCAGATAAGGTTAAGGACTTTTCCAAAATGCCAAATCCTGGGAAGTCTTGCGAATTTCCCTCTTTTGGAGTGGACATCTTTGGTTTGACCTATGAAACATGCTTTTCTTCTGGGAAAATCATGGTGATGATCTTTACCTTCCCACACTCCCAGTCCATGTGGTTATAGCAGAGCAGATCTCACAATCCAGATTCTGAGAGATACATGACTCGGGTCTGTCACTGAACGTACAGCATCCCCTTGGCAGAAACATTGGCTCAAGAGAAGGAAGGTGACTAAAGCCAGTCTGTCCAAGCCATGGAGACTCACTTTCTAGACTGTTGTTGGAACTTATGGGTAATAGGGAATTTTTTTCAAATTAAGGCAGCTAAGCAGGGAAGATATAAATTAAGTATAAGAAGATAGCAACTTGGTGAGAATTTGCTTAAGTATTATCCAACAGCGAGGAGAGCTGAGCTGAGAGGTGTGGAGAGGCTGATTTCTGACAACATCCGAGCACTTGCAGGCAGTCGTACCTGAGGATTCACTCCTTGAACTTCTCAGATCCATGGACAGTGTACTTCTTTGTTACTTAAGTTAAATAGAGTTGGGTTTCTGCCATTTGTGTCTAAACGTATTCTGACTAGCCCTCCCATCCACTGAAGCAGAGGAAAAACCACATCTGCAACACTTTTTCCAAATAGAGCAGTGGCTGATAACTCAATGCACGATGAAATGATGGCCTGTTTAGAACTTGAGTTTGCTGTGCCCCTGGCCATGGCCACAGGTGGTCTGGAGGATTTGGTCTCTGAGTCATGCAGGAAGGAGCACAAAGGGGCATTATAGGGCTAATGGATGCCTCTCTGGGATTCCCTCCTCTGCTTCCTGCTGGAATGTAAAAGCCTACACAATGCAGATGGCATATTTCATTAATACAAACAGAAGTCCAGGCAACAGATGCTTTTGGGACTGAGGGGAAAGGAGATCTCTCTATTTCTCCAACAGCAACAACTTGGATGACAAATTTCTCCCACTGAGCATATTGAACCGAAAGCAAGGAAACATGTAGTTTTCAAGCCTTAGGCGCTCTATGATATTTAAAAGTAGGAAGATCAAATTTAGTATTTTGGGACAAAGATTGCTTATGCAGAGGAAGCCATGGTGAAAAGGAATGAGCAGGAAAAAGTGAGACATCTTTGTGAATTTCCCAGGGCTTCAGGTTGGGTACCGCGTGTTGTGTTCTGTATCTGTCTAGAGAGCATATATTAATAAATCTTTGTCGGCACCACTTCCCTTCACAGTGACAAAAGCCAAGCCAGGCCAATTATTTGCACATCAAGGGTTGGATTAGGATGGTTCCTGTTTCTTAGATCATTTTGTGAGAAATGTAATGCACAGATGATTAATTACAGAGCAGATCCAGGCTTCTTTCTCTTTGTGATCAGGTTAAATCAAAATGCCCAAGTTTAATTTATGAAATGATGTCTAGGTGTAGTGATTAAAGAATTATAACAATTGCATAATACTTTGTGTCCATATTCTCCTGAGCTCACTGTGACTTTGGACAGCTTCCCAGGAAGGAGTGTGGAAAAAAAGAGTGGTATGGGGATAGAAAGAATAAAATAGGCAGACAATGTTTTTGCACTATTTGGTTCTATTTCACTGAAGGGGGAAGGAAGACTGATCACAAGCATATGATGGAAGTATTATTTCAACTTTTGTGACTCCTCAAATGCCAGTAGGCTTAATGCCAGTAAAATATTGTGGATAGTGATCACAGGACATCCTTCTGCTCACAAAAAGTAAAGATTACACACATATATGTAGGTGTGTATGTGTGTACTTTTTAGGAATCTTGCCCCTCTAATTGTGTGTGTACATTTTTAGCCTATTCAATTGTCAGAGTAGAAAAGGCTGAGTTAGTCTGAAGAACTATGTGTCTCTGCTAAGTGTCTTCAGTCGTATCTGACTCTTTGAGGCCCTAGGGACTGTAGCCTGCCAGGCTCCTGTGTTCATGGGATTCTCCAGGGAAGAAAACTGGAATGGGTTGCCATGCCCTCCTCCAGGTGATAGTCCCAACCCAGGGATCGAACCCACGTCTCTTGTGTCTCCTGCATTGGCAGGCACCGCCTAGGAAGCCCAAAGAACTATAATTGATGGCTTTTTCCTTATTTATTTATTTACTCTTTTGCCTGTAATAGGTATATGGTCTGACTCCTCTGGTTTTGCAATGATTTTTCTTTCTTTTTTCTTTTTAGTGCTAAAGTAAAATCTTCAGCAATAACCACTCAGATATAGGAAGCAAAATAAAACACCTTTAACAAATCCGTTAGGTTCTCTTTTCATGTGTATCTCAGTGGAGATGATAACCATTAAAACTGTGAGCCATGTAGGAGTCAATACTACACGGCTGCTAGAAACCAGTCTTCACTTGGTAGGACTTGTTTGTTCTTAGTGTCCTGGCCTAGATCCCTCACACCTTACATTTTTGATTGATTTCCCTGAATTCAGAGGTCTCCTCAAATCTATCCAGGAAGGTGAGACATGCAGCTTAGTTTACATGAGAAAAGCCACACATTTTCCTCTCTGTACTTAAAATCCTCTCATCATATGCGCAGTATTTGAATAGTAAAATAAAGTGATGAGAAGTGCCTAAAATGCAGTGATTATTAATCATCCATTTACTTGCTCATGCTTTACTTATTGATGCAACAGATACAGATTATATGATGCATTATGTCAGTTCTAGTCATTAGGAGAAAATGGTGAACAAGATAAATATAGTCTCTTACGATCTAGAAAGGAAAGTTCCCTTTCTGTTTTGTCTAATCTGTGCTGAAAAAGTACATTGAGTATTTCATAGCAAGGGAAAAAAGATAGCAAATAGAGTCACTGTAAGTCAAGAACTGCATACTCAAAAGACTAAAGTGACCAGGTAGATTACATGTATGTACAAACTGGGTCAGCTGAGAATTGATTGGACATGATGAAACTTGTAGGTAACTAGAGAATGTCATGCTTAAAGATGTTCAAGTTTTTATTTTAAAGATTATTGAGTCAACTTTTCCCAAACACACACACACGTATTTAGTCCCTGGAAATCTTGTTTCTGGAAGTATGTTATATAACAATTCTCAAATTTGAGGCTATTGTTTTCATTCAAGAACATATGTCAAAAAAAGAAAAAAAGGGAACATATGTCTATTGTTCCTCTGCAGAAAGAATTAGTATTTTTTTCTTAGGAAGGGAGACTTTTGAAGTAACATTAAGAATCTTGGCAGATAAACGTTTACTCTTAAGTGGATATTTTATTATCCTTTCTCCTGACTCCTCTTTAGGAGAGAGAGTTTAAAAACAATGTCAGGAGAGAATAATCAAGATGCAGCCCACTAACTACCAAGGTTGTGGGTTAGAACTAGTGCTGACTCCTGTGGGTAATGCTCAGCTTGAATAACTAAAGAGAAAAACTGTTACCTACCAACAAGGAAAACTTAAACCAACCCAATCAGGCTGATTTTCAGGCTTTTTTTGAGATTCTCGCTAAATGCTGTTTTATTGTGTTCCTGGGCACAGCAATAGCTTTGACTCTGTCATAAAGCCTGCCTAAGAGACTATTGACTTACTTATTATTACAGTTTACAAAATGCATCCATGCTTGAGAAACTTTCATTTGAATCTATATGAAGCAAAACCACTGAAATGCTTATTAAACTCACACCTCAAAAGCTTATAGAAGTTTCTTGAAGAATTTTTTCTTTATTTAGCAGAAGTGGTTATGTGACTCAGAAGGAGTAAAGCCTCTTAGGGGACAAAACTGTCTGTTTCTCTTTGCATGTGCAAATGTAAGACAGTTGTCATTTGTGGTTACGATTGCAACAAAATTAGCAGTAGAGGTAAATAATCACATAAATATATTACAGTTACAGAACCTGTCTGCCAATGTAGGAGATGTAAGAGATGCGGGTTTGATCCGTGGGTCAAGAACATCCCCTGGAGGAGGGCATGGCAACCCACTCCATGCCTGGAGAATCCCATGGACAGAGGAGCCTTGTGGACTGCAGTCCATAGGGTCACAAAGAGTCAGACACAACTGAAGTGACTTAGCATGCAGGCATGTAATTACATATTTTACTGTATTTCCTCTAGGATTTAAGATGAATGAGGTCAGGAGTCATGTCTGCTTTACTCATTATATTTCCTACTACAAATACAATGCCTGGCATATAGTATACACTTAATACATATCTGTTTGATCCATATAGAACAAATGAATGAATTAATCTGGGTTACTTTCAGCTATAATATCATCATGAATTTCTACTTTATCATTTTATTATATGAACCCATAGTTCTTTGGTGCAACAATTTTAAGGAAAATGTATATGCCCTGGTGCCTCAGGTGGTAATGAATCTGCCTGCAATGTAGAAGATTTGGATCCCATCCCTGGGTCTGAAAGATCCCCTGGAGAAGAGAATGGCTATCCACTCAATATTCTTGCCTGGAGAATTCCATGGACCAAGGAGCCTGGTGGGTTACAGTCCATGGGGTTGCAAAGAGTTGAACACGACTGAATGACTAACACTTTCACTTTTCATATTAAAAATATCTGAACACTGTTCAATAGAACATTCCATAATGATGAAAATATTTATACCTGATCTCATCAATATAGTAACCAACAGCCACATATGACTATTAGCAGTTTAAATGTAACTAGTGTTACTGAGAAACTGAATTTGTAATTTATTTTTATTTAATTTATATGGCTGCCGTATTTGTATGGTGCATAGACCATTGACTTGAGGAAACATATTTTTTTCCTATGGAATAGGGGCTCTGTGTATGAACCTGCTTATGGAAAGGATCACATTTGTGTGTTTTTTAATTATTCCTTGCTCAAAAACTTTGTCAATCAAGATCAGCATCTGAATTAAAATACAAAAAGACATATTATGTAGCATGCAGTTGATAGAGGAAGAACATATCATGTATCAAGTTGCCTCTGAAGAACTTGCATTTGCTAATCAAGACCAAACCCAGCTGTTACTCTTCTGTGAAGCCTTCCTTTTCTGTGTCTTCTAGAGCCCCATAGAACTTTGTCAATACCTCTAACCCTAAATGGCTCTACTGTAGATTGTTTTCAAGGCAACTAAAACTTCCTTAATTAAATGGGCACTTTATCTTTAAAAAAAAAAAAAAAAATGTACGGAAGCTCATAGCAGGTCTATGAACTCACACATGGTTGGTCTTTCATGAATAGTTACTGAGTGAAAAAGAACTTCCAGATGTTTAAGCTCATTTTAGAAAAGGCAGAAGAACCAGAGATCAAATTGCCAACATCTGCTGGTTGTTGGCAGTGAAATAGTGTGAAATGGCAGTGAAAAAGAGTGAAATAGTTCCAGAAAAACATCTATTTCTGCTTTATTGACTATGCCAAAGCCTTTGACTGTGTGGATCACAATAAACTGTGGAAAATTCTTCAAGACATGGGAATACCAGACCACCTGTGCCTCTTGAGAAATCTGTATGCAGGTCAGGAAGCAACAGTTAGAACTGGACATGGGACAACAGACTGGTTCCAAATAAGAAAAGGAGTATGTCAAGACTGTATATTGTCACCCTGCTTATTTAACTTATATGCAGAGTACATCATGAGAAATGCTGGGCTGGATGAAGCACAAGCTGGAATCAAGATTGCCGGGAGAAATACCAATAACCTCAGATATGCAGATGACACCACCCTTCTGGCAGAAAGTGAAGAGGAACTAAAGAGCCTCTTGATGAAAGTGGAAGAGGAGAGTGAAAAAGTTGGCTTAAAGCTCAACATTCAAACTAAGATCATGGCATCTGGTCCCATCACTTCATGGGAAATAGATGGGGAAACAGTGGAAACAGTGTCAGACTTTATTTTTCTGGGCTCCAAAATCACTGCAGATGGTGATTGCAGCCATGAAATTAAAAGATGCTTACTCCTTGGAAGGAAAGTTATGACCAACCTAGACAGCATATTCAAAAGCAGAGACATTACTTTGCTAACAAAGGTCTGTCTAGTCAAGGCTATGGTTTTTCCAGTGGTCATGTATGGATGTGAGAGTTGGACTATAACGAAAACTGAGCACAGAATTGATGCTTTTGAACAATGGTGTTGGAGAATACTCTTGAGAGTCTCTTGGACTGCAAGGAGATCCAACCAGTCCATCCTAAAGGAGATCAGTCCTGGGTGTTCATTGGAAGGACTGATGTTGAAACTGAAACTCCAATACTTTGGCCACCTGATGCGATGAGCTGACTCATTGGAAAAGACACTGATGCTGGGAAAATTGAAGGCCGGAGGAGAAGGGGATGGCAGAGGATGAGATGGTTGGATGGCATCACCGACCCAATGGACATGGATTTGGGTCGACTCCAGGAGTTGGTGATGGACAGGGAGGCCTGGCGTGCTGTGGTTCATGGGGTCGCAAAGAGTTGGACACGACTGAGCAACTGAACTGAACTGAACTGAAAAAGAATGAGGTTTGGGGTCAGCAAATGTGGGTTATAGACCAGTTCTGAGTCTCTGCCATTTACTTAGTGACTTACTTAATACTTCTAAGTTTCAGTTTTCTTATTTTTAAAACAGAGATATTAATATATGTTTCCCAAGGATAACAGATGAGGATCACATGGGAGAAAGCATACCGTTGTAACAACCATTAAAAGTAGATCTAACTGTTGTCAGAATGGCCTTCAGATAGAAATCTCCAAGGAACTTATTTCAGTTCCAGGAAGAAGTTATACCGAAAGTGTTGGAAGCCAAGCCACAAGGCATTAGTAGAATTCCTCCCATTGCTTATAAAATTGTGTCATCTCCAAAAACAAGGTATTAGGGAAACCCAAGCAGAGAACAATAAATTTCCTATTTTGACATACCTCCCTGCCATATGATACACACTCATATGCCAGGTCCTTTATTTTTACAATTGATGAAGATAGCCTAAATACCTCATGGGCGAGAAAACCAAAACATACAGGTATTGCTCTGAACCATGGAGTCAGCTCATCAGACTACATCAGGAAAACTACTTGCTTTTAGTATGGCTAGCAACTCCTGGAAAAGTGATTAATTCTGGGCCCCTCATTTTCTGCTGTGTGACCTTCTGGGTGTTCAGAGAAGAGCCATAGGATTAAGAGGCTGGGATGGATTGACTTGGGAGGCAAGATGAAACCACTAAATATACAGAAGTTGGCAAAGAAAGGTCCAATGAGAAATATTGTAGTTGTCTGCCAATCATTGTCTAACATAATATGAAGAACAACCTAGATAGTATGCCAGAAAAAAAAAAAAAAAAAAAAGACGCATTATAAAAAGAGGCTATTTTGTAGCTTATCTAATGATTGCATAAAAGTAAGGCATGACCTGCACAGGAAAGAATCCCATCACAATAGTGCTTTGCATAAAATGTTCTTTCACATGGAGGATGTAACAGATATTCATTGATGATCCTGCTGTGTAACAGGGAAAGAATGGGGAATTTTCACTTACTTTATCTGATAGCATTCTTACAAAGTCTCAATGATGTAGACTTTTGTATGAGTTGGTCCTGGTAGCAAAGAGAAGCGGAAATAAAGGAGAGTTTAGTGAAGGGACTATTCAGGGGCTGTTATTAGAGTTAAAGGAAACCAGTAAGCAATGAGGAAGCACAGAGGCCCTAGCAACAGTGTCTAGTCATTACCTCTGACCCTGAAGAGGCAGAGAGAGAGCAAGGTGAACAGAGTGGAGAGGAAGCCAGAGCAGTGTGGGAAACAGGAAGTGGGAGAGACGCCGGCACAGACAGAAGAGTGTGGCCACTGCTAATCAGTAGAGGGGCAGATGCTAAAGGGTGAAGTAGAACAAATGTGGTCTCTCTCTCCAGTCTTGGAACTCTTGCCAGTCCCTCCCATTGACCCAGCCAGCAGCCACAGGGAAAAGGGGGCCCTGTTGATACAGCTCCTAATGTCAGCATCCTTTGGTCCACAGTATGAGGAAGGAGGGTAGGAAAGGATCTGGACTAGCAAATGGATATTATCCAACGAGTTTTGGGTCTTTATTTTATGAAAAGGGAAAATGCAATCCAGAATAAGTAGATGATTTACTTAATGCCATGCAACAGAGAACTCAGACCACAGATTTCTGATTCCAGAGTGTTTGTTTCTTAAGTTCTCCATTTCTCTTTCCCTTGTTTAAAATAAAGTGCCAGGTTCAATGCACGATACTGGATGCTTGGGGCTGGTGCACTGGGACAACCCAGAGGGATGGTACGGGGAGGGAAGAGGGAGGAGGGTTCAGGATGAGGAACACGTGTGTGCCTGTGGTGGATTCATGTTGATATATGGCAAAGCCAATACAATATTGTAAAGTTAAAAAATTTAAAAAAAGAAAAAAAAATAAAGTGCAGATTGGACTAAGTTCCTAGATTCCATCGCATGAGCACCGAGGGTCTTGTTCAGTTCCTCGACTGAAGACTGTGTCCTAACATGACCCTCTTTATGTCCAGTTCTATATCCCAGAATTTTACATTCATCACAAGTAGGTATGCTGAGAATGAGCCTGAGTTTCTCTGTGTTGGAGTGAAGATTTCAATACTGAGGGAGGTTTTTCTCTTTAAATACAGAATGAGGGGTTGAGGAAAATCAGTGTTGAGATAGTATATAAAATTGAATGGGGGAAGGGAAATGGGAGATTTAACCAGGAATTGGGGGTGGAGGTGATGTGAGTTTCTGATTGGTTATGTTAGGAATTTGGCCTTTAAAAATATTGATTATTTTAGCAAACCTTTAACTGAGTGTACATGATATGGCAAGCTGTGTTCTAAAACCTCTGTCTTTATGTACATAATCTGTGTTCCCAATAGGTAGCTGTGTACCTACTTACAGGTGAGAAAATGGAGGCATTAAAAAAGTTGAAATTCATACCAATAGTTTATGGTAATCAGGATTTGACCCAAGTCATCTAGCTTACCTCATAGCAGGCTCCTTCAACCTTTTAATACCTATTGAAGCAAAAGACAGAGGCTTTAAGATCATATTCCTCATTAAACGTGGATGAAAAATAACTTCATCTATTTCTTCTGCAGTATGGCAATAACTTAGTCGTATATTATCTGCCTTTAGAGTTATTGCAAACACTGGATAAGATATAATTTGTCTATTAGCAAATAGGAGTGATTGTGCCATTTTAGTATATTTTATAATGGAGGCTTGTCATTGTTTCTAGTTGGATGAAAATAGGGACTAGGCAGTGAGGGTTTCATAAATACAAAAGGAAAATTCCTGGGCAAGTTGTGAAATGTATCTTTATTCTTGGGTTTTTATGCAAATTGAATCCCACACACCATTTGAAAATAACTGTGTTGGGGTTATATGGTTTATTGTAAGCAGGGCATGTACTATTTTTCATATTTGGTTTTATAATATTTTTATCTGAATCATTTTTACCGTGCTCCTTGGAGAAGAGGTAACTTTTTTTTTAATTCCTCATGATTTCTGCCCTATACTTAGCCTTTTGGTAACTTTCTAAAATTTTATTTTACTGAAAAATGCAGCACTGATAAATCATTGGTCTTCCATATAGAGTGGATTTAAAATTTATACACTCTGACTCAGGTAGGTAGAAATACAACTTTATTCCTTCATAACTGAATATTGCTTGCTCACCAATACCCATTTCTGCTTAAGGAAGGAATACTCTTATGCCACTTGAATTTATCTCACCCACTTCCAGTCTAAGTCTCTTGATTTTAGGTTAAATCCAACTCTCTAGAGAAGATGTTTACTCTTTCAGAGTTTTTTCCTTGCCCCTTCTCTTTGCCTTTTACTGTGGTCTGGTGGGACTGTGAGTTCAATGTTACATGTAGCATGATGAAGTGGAGAGGAGGCCTGAGGTTCTTGCAGACTTTGGTTCTTGCGGACTTCCACCAAAGAGTGTCACTCCTGGCTCTTCCATGTTGACTGACTGGTGCAGTGGATGAGATCAGTTACCTACTCTTTCCTTTTGTGTTATGCTTTGAGATCCATCTCCTGGTAGACTAAGCTCCCATCTTAATGTTTACTTGCACTTTCCCCCGCCAAGATCAGCTTGGCTGCCATTTAATCCCTAGCTTGGACCATCTACCCTAACTTCTTCTCGGAGTTACCACCTCTTGATTAATGACCAGCTGCTGCCTTTAGGAAAGATCTGTGTCTTACACTGGAGCCTTACATTAGGCCAAGTGGAATTTCCACATCTTTACACATTGAAGCTGCCCTATGTTAATGTAAGGCACTCTGAAAGACTGCCTCTGCCCATATTCTAGAAAGAAATCCCATGAGTCTGTCCTTCCCACAGATCACCAAACCTATCTGTGAGACTTCTGTTGTTCCCTCAACTGAAGATTTCCTCTGTAAATGGTGCAAGACTGGCTGTGTCAGGGGCCATGCTTACATCTGTGTTGTTCCTTGAATTCTTAGGGCTCCTCCCTCCAGGTCAAATGCCTTTCTCTCTCTCTCTTTTTATTTGGTCTGGCAAACTGCTCCTGTTTTATTCCCTACTCAGTGCTTATCCTGCTCTCTGATTCTACCAACCACTGATATATGGAAGCTTAAGACAATCAAAACAAAAGGCACTTCTCTCTTTCTTGTCTAATTGTTGCCAGCCAGAATGTCTTGGGCTCTAAATCTCTTGTGTGGGCTGAGTCTTTGAAAAAATAACTACCTTTGGAAGTTGCAGTTGAATGAGGAATTTACTTCTCTAGGCTGTATCTCCTGCTTCCTCTTTTGAACTTATATTGTCTCACTCTCCTGGTCTATTTTTAGTAAAAAAGGACTGTATGGGGGAAAAAAAAAACTGCAGAGAAAGAATATAATTTGGGTAATATTTATAAATATTAGCCAACTTTACTAGTAGATTGGAGCTGCTTTAATGCCAATTTGGAAAAATACTTAATTTCCCAGTGAGTTAAGATTCTCTCCCTGATTGAGAGATGTCCCTTAGCATGTTAAGATTATGTATTAAGCTTTCTGTAGCAAGTATTTACCATGCATCACTATTGGGGGGCTGGGGATATAGCAGAAAATAAAATAAACAAAAAAGTTGCACTCATAGAGTTGATAGTCTAAAAAGAAATAGAAAATGTATAGATAGCAAAACATGAAGGACTTTATATAGTTATCAATGTTATGGAGACAATATAGTGAGGAAGAATGGCAAAAAGTCTGGAAGAAGCAAAGCCTTTTGAAGTTTTAAATAAAGTGATGAAAGCTGAAAAATCTTCAAGAGGTGAGGGAGCAAGCCATATGGCAGATGGATGTTGGTTCAGGCAGAGGAATAGCAAGTAGAAAGTTTCTGAGGCAGGAATAACCTTGTTGTGTTCAAGCAAGAGCAAGAAAACAGCAGCTGAAGCAGAGTAAGGCAGGGAAAAGATAGAAAGGAATGAAGTACAGAGGTCATGAAGGGAGAGAAGTGATGGGCAGATCGTGGAAACCCTTGCAGACCATCAGAGGGAATGTGGCTTTGATTCTGAGGGAGAAGGAGATCCAATGGAAGTTTTTAGTCAAGAAATGGCATGAATGGCTCACTTTTTAACAGACTTTCCCTAGTTGGGAATAGACTGGAGCAAAGGGTAAAATGAAGAGATTCCATGCAGGAAGCTGTTTTAGAAACTGAAATAAGTGAGAGAGCTCGTTCAGAACAGGGATGCAGTGCTGTGAGTTATGTAAAGTGTGGGTGTGTTGGTTATATGTGTGGAGATCACCCAGACATTTGGGGAACCCACCCTGCATAATGGTTAAAACACACAGGGTCTCTGTGGTCAGGCTGCTTGTAGTTCAAGCACTTACTGTGAAGTCTTGGAGAATTCCACTACAGCCTAAGGCGCATGGGGCTTTAATGAGGATTAAATGAGAAATAACATGAAAAGCAAAAAAAAAAATCGTGCCTAGCTCATAAAATTCCAACCATTATCTGGCACCATTAATGTCACAGTTTCTTTTATTGTTGAACTCGAAAAAAGCAAAGTTGTGACCATTTAGGGTTTGTTTTTCGTTTTTGTTTTTCTCCCCATGATTTGCTTTCAGTCCGTGTACCTAACGTTCTCCTCCCCCTTGAAAAAACAATCAGCAACAAAAAAAAACTTTCAGTACTTTCAAGATTTATCTGGTATAGGTGCTGAGAAGTAAAATACAGACCTTCTGCTTCTTGAGCCCTGCACTTGGTTTTCAATTTGAAAGCCATGCAAAGATGCACTTGAGTATCAAATAATACATAAAAGTAAAAATTTGATAGATTTCTCATATCAGGTTACTAAGTTGTTAAATAATTTCTTTGCTGATGCATAGTATACATTTGGTTCCTGAGTGGGAACTCTGTAGGAAGAATAAAGGCTCTTAAGAGCCATTTGATTGGCAGGTGTATTGGACTGCATCCTAATCATGCGCAAGCAGGGAGCATGATGAGAGTCAACACCAATAGCTGCCATGCAGGTAGCACTGAGTGTGTGCCAGGCCCTGGGCCACGTCCATGAACTCTCATCCTGTAATACAGGTGATATTACTCCTACTATCTAGATAAGTGAGGCTCAGCACTACAGTTTCCAGAGATGTAAATAGCCATCTCTAGAAGAATTCTTATTTCACATCTTGGTTTTTCATTGCAGAATGCTGCTGCTGCTAAGTCGCTTCAGTCGTGTCCGACTCTGTGCCACCCCATAGATGGCAGCCCACCAGGCTCCCCCATCCCTGGGATTCTCCAGACAAGAATACTGGAGTGGGTTTCCATTTCCTTCTCCAATGCATGAAAGTGAAAAGTGAAAGTGAAGTCGCTCAGTCATGTCGGACTCTTAGCAACCCCATGGACTGCAGCCTACCAGGCTCCTCCATCCATGGGATTTTCCAAGCAAGAGTACTGGAGTGGGGTGCCATTGCCTTCTCCGCATTGCAGAATAGCTCACTCAATCTTGGGCAGCATTCACTCTTGATGTGCCCTTGGCATCTTATAATCTAACAGAGGATGCATATAATAGTGAGGCTTTCCCTTTTCTGAGCTCACACTTTTCAGTTGCACTTAGAATGGTTTCCAATCTTCCTACATAGGAGCATGTCTGAACTTCAGGTGTATGCATGTGCTCTCTTTAAAACCACATTTCCATAGTTGGTTTAAGTGCGAGTTCTTCTCATGTTCCTTCATAAGCCAGCTTTCAATACTGTTAAAACATTTTTGCAGCTCTTTTTAAAATTCTTTTGGAGTTTCTTGCATCTTCTGGTCCTATCGGTGCTCCCAAATGCTCTGAGGTACAGACTATTTTGCACTCTGATGGTGTTCTTGGGGGGCTCACTCATGCACAAAGACAGGATCATCAGAAAGTGAGTGATGGGTCATGAACACATGCAGCAGCTACGTGGCTGTTGGGAGACAAGATGTTGCGTTTCACCACTCCATCTTCACTGTGGAGTGAGCTGAAGAAAATACTGAAGCCATATGGGCCATTTAGGCTGTGAGGGAGCAGGTTCCAGCTGTTAGATACAGATGGGGGTCTCCAGAGGTTATGATATCCTCAGCATTTGAAAGCTTTTAGGCTAGGAACTCAGAAGTAAGCATTACTGCAGAATATGATTGACTTGTTTTCCACCTGGTACCTTAATGTAGCAACAAATGAACTCAGTCTCTGGAATTTCAAAGTCATGCTTAAACTGTTAAAGATGACTTTAAAAGAAACACGCCATTCATTTTCCTGAGTTTGCAGAACTGCCCAAAGACCAGAGATGCAGGTGAGAAATGTCATAAGACTTATCCTCCCGGAAATGAAAATCAATACCCCATTCTAAATCTACACCCCTCTGTCTATATGAACCCATTAAATGATGCAACGATAGATTATCATAATCAGAATCCTGATTCCATTTAAAGGGAGAAGGAGCAGAGTTTACTTCGAATCCTAAGCCATCAGTCATCATTGATGCTGGGGACTCATAAACAAGTGGTGAGGATTAAAGGATTTATCAGAGAAGGCTCAGATGGGGCTACTCACCAGCTCCACTGCACAGGCAGTAAGGGATTAGTAGAGGAGTTACTGTCAGTAACAGCTGCAGGACAAGATTTTTGATAAAATGTGGTTAAGGACAGCTTTATTAACTACTTTTGTTGGTGTTTTCTCCAAGTTGCACCATAATGCAGGGCTGGAGTCTCTCTCTTTTTTTCCTCCAGAAACCCCATGCAGGGGGTAGATTTTTTCCCTATACGATTGCTCTCTTTTAGTTCGCTGGCGATCTCTCCTTTCATCATTTTACTTACCATATTGTGTGTGTGTGTGTGTGTGTGTATACACATTAGAATAAATTTCTGGCTGTGTTGTTTTGCTCCGCCAATCCTAGATCCAGCGTGTCTCTCCACATCATGTCAGCTGTGAGATGGTGTGGTCCAGGGCAGGAGAGCACAGAGTGAAAAGCCTGGCTCGTGTGCCAGGCAGACTTGGGTTTTGCATCCCAGATTAGCATTTTACCAGTCAACCTCACTGGAACCCTGCTTCATCACAATAAAGGCTTTGGTCCAAATTAAGTGTGAGGTCAAAGAGGCTGTTATTATTTATAAATTTAGCATCTCTCCCAGGCCCAGTGTCTCCCAACCCCAGATAAGCATCTAGGTTTAGTGTTGCTCTCCAGCACAGCTGGAAAAGAATAACTAATGGCTACACATAGCTTTGAATGTTGTAATTTCATACACTCATTTAATATTGGAAGATATAAACTATAATTCTTATTAGTCATCATCATCATTACTACTACCATCATTTTACGTATGAGAAAGGGAAGGTAAGCAAAGCAGTGATCCAGTCCAAATTACAAATCTAAAGCACTCTCTCTTCCTAAAAAAAAAACAAAAAGAGAGAGATATTAGTCACACAACAAACCACTTAATTTGTCCCCAACTTATATGTTAACTAGAGCCCACTGCCTCCCATTCCACTTTCTTCCCCCAATTTACTCCCTCCCTCATAGAGCCCAATGAGACTCACACTTCTCTAGGGTTCTCTCCCAAGATGGGTAGATTGTGACAGGCCACTGGTGAGAAAAGTACTCTTCATTCCTCATCTCCTTACAAGGAACTGTGAGCAAGAGGAAAGGAGATCAAGAAGGCTTACTCGTCTCAGAGAGAGGCATGGGCCGCTCTGTATGGGAGCCACCCTGGCTCGCCACCTCTTTTCACTCTATGATGCCATCCTGTCATTGTCAGCTGAGTTATGAAGTGAAGTAAACACAGACTTAAGGGATTTGGTGGGCCTACAGATAATTCATTTTTCCTTAAAGTTTTCTGTTCAGAATTTTAAGTCTGAAAAGAGCTTTGGCAGTTTTAGAGTCATTTTGAAAATTGTAAAGACGGATAAATAGGTATTGCTAGACTTTGGTGGGTTTAAAAGACTGTAAGAACTTAGAGTATCTTGAATCTGGCTTTCTGCCATTTTTCGGAGTTCAGTGTATTGATGGATAAAGATGGGGCTTGGAAAGGTATAGAGGTGACAGATAACATATCCATTTTACACCTGGGAGACCTGATTTGCCTTGGCTTTACTGCATTTACCTTGAATCTTGTTGTCTTTGTATTGCATTATTTTACCCTCTGCTTCGTTCATTTGTCCTTTCATTTATCATTTATACACTCACCAGTTTGAGTGCCTGCTCAAGGCTTGGTTCTGTGTTTAGTGATGGGGGCATAGCGGTGAGAAGGACCCACCTTTTCTTACTCCTCAGAGATAGAGGAGTCTTTATTACTCCTTAAAATTCTGTGTTAGATGATATTAAAGCACAGGAATATTTTAGCTTCTGCAGGTTTTTCAGGATTTTCAAAAGTCTACAGTTCTTTTTATTCCACCCCACTTCGGATTTTAGATTTTCATATTCCTGGGTTTAATTTAGACTGGTCTTTCCTAAAATACAGAGGAGTAGACAATGGACAGCATTAACAGAATTGGATGAAAATCACATAAAAGCTCAAAAATCTAGGCTGTTTGTTCACTCCGAAAAAAGCATTCTTAGTTCATGTCAAGTACATCAGCTTTGCTATTTATTAGTGTATTCTATGAAAACATTGGTTTTAGCTTTTATTTTATTTCAGCAAAAATGCCAACAAAATAAAATTAGCGATTAAAATGCTCAAAAAAGACAATTTTTCATTGATTTAGTTTGGGATGATTACTGATATTTTAGAAGTTAACCATTGGTTAGTACAGACTGTTTTTCAGGAGTGACTTGTACATCATAGATTCTAAGTCAGATTCTTACTGCAATTTGAGTTTAGATAATAGCAGTGATTAAAATTAGTAGTAGTGATAAATTATAGTAACATTGATAGTAATTTTTCAAAAAGCCTAGATAAAGAGGCAGGAGGGAAATGTGCAGATCTCTTTCCTATAATCTAAGAAAAAGCTGAAGAGGAAGGTTCAGGAAAGGAGGAGGACAACATGAGGGCCTACAGTATAAGTTGTTAATGAATTTTTATTCTCAGACCCTGATATTGATGTAACTTAAACTCTGCATCTAAATTACAAATGACTAGAAGAGACACTGGAGAAGGCAATGGCACCCCACTCCACTACTCTTGCCTGGAAAATCCCATGGACGGAGGAGCCTCGTAGGCTGCAGTCCATGGGGTCTCTAAGAGTCAGACATGACTGAGCAACTGCATTTTCACTTTTCACTTTCATGCATTGGAGAAGGAAATGGCAACCCACTCCAGTGTTTTTGCCTGGAGAATCCCAGGGACCGGGGAGCCTGGTGGGCTGCTGTCTATGGGGTCACACAGAGTTGGATACGACTGAAGCAACTTAGCAGCAGCAGCAGCAGAAGAGACACTGTAATAGTTTCAGTTTGGTCCAATTCCCCTTGAGCTGTGCCCAGAGAGACAGGGGCAAAAAGTTGCTGGTCACCAAATAGTGGCTTTGTGAGCTGATGTTCTGATAAAAAATGAGTCAGGCAGTTGAACAATATGCCTTCTTCATTACACCTTTGAGCCTGCCTTACTTATTTACACAGCTTCTCTTATATGTCAGAGGTACCCTAGCTTACCAATTCAGCTATCACACAAGATAAGCAGAGTGCCAGTCATCCTCTACCCAACCAGGAAAAAAACTGAGTCTCATCCAGAGGCTGTATCTAGATGCCGTGTGATGAGTAGCTATAAAACCTGCTTGTTAGTCACTGAGGTTCCTAGGTGATGTGCTCACCTCCCTAATTTTTCACTTGACCTTGTCACGCAGTACGGAGATCTCTAGACAAAATGGTCAATGTACCTATCACTAGTCGCACAGAGTTGAACATGACTGAAGCTACTTAGCAGCAGCAGCAGCAGTGCAACAATGGCACCCCACTCCAGTACTCTTGCCTGGAAAATCCCATGGATGGAGGAGGCTGGTAGGCTACAGTCCATGGGGTTGCTAAGAGTTGGACACGACTGAGCGACTTCACTTTCCCTTTTCACATTCATGCACTGGAGAAGGAAATGGCAACCCGCTCCAGTGCTCTTGTCTGGAAAATCCCAGGGACGGGGGAGCCTGGTGCGTGCCATCTATGGGGTCGCACGGAGTTGGACACGACTGAAGCGACTTAGCAGCACAGCAGCAGTGCAACATGTATATAGTCTTTGGGGAAAAGAGTGGGAACAAAATAATTCAAACCATTTGAAAAATTAAAAATCACTTCAGTAAGACAATCACTTAACCCACAGCAACTAAGAAACTCAAGGAACCGAAAGGAAAACAGGCAGAGCCTTATAAGGAAGCTTTCTGTAGACACTAGTCCTTTGCTAGTATTTATCTTTTGTCTACCCTTCATTCTAGATTTTTTATGTCTTTATGTTGAATGCAATGTTTACTGCTCAAGTGTTTGACTCCCTGGTGGCTCTGCCTGTATAAGGTCCTTGTAATCTTTCAATTAATCCTTGTTTCCTTGTTACTTGTCATCACCTTCATCATCACTCTTACATAATACTGTGCATATACCAGGTACAAGGAATTATTAGGCTTGGTGAGATCTACATATGTGTTTATGTAAGTCTGTAATGTGTATATAAATATATATTTTACATATGTATGTATATATATATATATATATACATATACTGTTGTTTAGTTGCTCAGTCATGTCCAACTCTTTGTGACCCCATGGATGGCAGCACGCCAGGCTTCCCTGTCTTTCACCATCTCCCCGGAGCTTGCTCAAACTCATGTCCATTGAGTCAGTGATGCCATCCAACCATCTCATCCTCTGTCATCCCCTTCTCCTCCTGCCTTCAATCTTTCCCAGCATCAGGGTCTTTTCTAATGAATTGGCTCTTTGCTATTGGAGCTTCAGCTTCAGCATCAGTCCTTCCAATGAATATTCAGGACTGGTTTCCTTTAGGATTGACTGGTTTGATCTCCTTGCAGTCCAAGGGACTCTCAAAAGTCTTCTCCAACACCACAGTTCAAAAGGATCAATTCTTCGGCATTTAGCCTTTTTTATGGCCCACCTCTCACATCCATACATGACTACTGGAAAAACCATAGCTTTGACTAGACAGACCTTTGTTGGTAAAGTAATGTCTCTGCTTTGTAATACACTGTCTAGGTTTGTCATAGCTTTTCTTTCAAGGAGCAAGCATCTTTTAATTTCATGGCTGCAGTCACCATTTGCAGTGATTTCGGAACCCAAGAAAATAAAGTTTTTCACTGTTTCCATTGTTGTCCCATCTATTTGCCTTGAGGTGATGGGACTGGATGCCATGATTTTTGTTTTTTGAATGTTGAGTTTTAAGCCAGCTTTTTCACTCTCCTCTTTCACCTTCATCAAGAGGCCCTTTAGTTCCTCTTCGCTTTCTGCCATAAGGGTGGTGTCATCTGCATATCTGAGCTTATTGATATTTCCCCCAGAAATCTTGATTCCAGCTTGTGCTTCATCCAGCCTGGCATTTTGCATGATGTACTCTGCATATAATTTAAATACAGCTTTTTTTTTGTATATTGTCAAAAAAATACCAGCTTTTTTTTGTATACTGTGTATTGTATATTTGTGTTTATGGCTAAGCATAGTGAGGTATATTATCCCAGTATAGGTCTTAGCTATTGTCTGTCAGTAACCTTAAAGTTACTTTTATCATTTATTTTTATTATAATTATGGCTTTTTACAGCTTAATTAAAATTTAACTTTATTTTGTATTATTATTTTTTAACACACTTTACACTGAACTTCTATTAATTCAGCTATTTGTAAGGCCAGCTATTTGTAAGGCCTCCTCAGACAACCATTTTTACTTTCTTTTTCTTGAGAATGGTCTTGATTACCACCTTCTGTACAATGTCACGAACTTCCATCCATAGTTCTTCAGGCAATCTGTCTATCAAATCTAATCCTGTGAATCTATTTCTCACGTCCACTGTACATACCTGAATGGTCTAGTGGTTTTCCCTGTTTTCTTCAATTTGTCTGAATTTGGCAATTAGGAGCTCATGATCTGAGCCACAGTCAGTTCCCAGTCTTGTTTTTGCTGACTGTATAGAGCTTTTCCATCTTCTGCTACAAAGAATATAATCAATCTGATTTCGGTATTGACCATTTGCTATTGTCCATGTGTAGAGTTGTCTTCTGTGTTGTTGGAAGAGGGTATTTTCTATGACCAGTGTGTTCTCTTGGCAAAACTCAGTTAGCCTTTGCCCTGCTTCATTTTGTACTCCAAGGTCAAACTTGCCTGTTACTCCAGGTATCTGTTAACTTCCTACTGTTGCATTCCAGTCACCTGTGATGAAAAGGACATCTTTTTTTGGTGTTAGTTCTAGAAAATTTTGTAGGTCTTCATAGAACCATTCAACTCAGCTTCTTTGGTGTTAGTGGTTAGGGCATAATAGTGGATTATTGTGATTTTGAATGGTTTGCCTTGGAGATGAACAGAGGTCATTCTCGTTTTTGAGACTGCACCCAAGTACTGCATTTCAGACTCTTTTGTTGACTGTGAGGGCTACTCCATTTCTTCTAAGGGATTCTCACCCACAGTAGTAGATATAATGGTCATCTGAATTAAATTCACTCATTCCAGTCCACTTTATATGTGTGTGTGTGTGTGTGTATAACTTATTCTATCTTTAAAACAGTTCAAGAGATGATTTTTATAGGGAAAGATTCTTGTCTATTAAGATAGATTAAATTGTTTCCTAATATAACAGCTAGGAAGTCATAAAACTAATCTACAGAACTCTTTCGGGGTCTTTCCATTATACTCTATTGCCTTTTACTTACAGAATGAAAACGTTTTTCTCCAGGAAAACTGAACATGTAGGCAAAAGATAAAGCTACTTAATAAAAACAGACTTGGCTAGTGCCACTATGGAATTCTTGTTTCCCAGAAAAAAAAAGAAAAAAATGAATCACCGTAATCTGCTGATAATGCTCTAAATTTGAGGGGCAAGCAAGCCACATGGTGGGAGGTTAAATGTAGTGGGTTTCTTGAATTTTATTCAGGACAGGTATGTATCCTTACCGAGAATGAGACCGAGACTCACAAAGTTAAAAGACAGGAATCACAGGGCAATAAAAATGAAATCTAGATTCTGTAACTCTTAGTCTAGTGTTCTTTATATCACTGCTAGTAGTTCTAGCTGGAATTAAATAGTGTCATGTAATAGAGCTCTCTATTTCAAAGCCACGCTTTAGATCATTTAGTCTACCCAAAAACAATGATATACATATTATTTCCATAGCTTTTTAATTTTCTTTTAACCATGAGAAAGGAAAACAAACAAACAAGAGTTTGGTTAGTTTACCCACGATCACACTGCTCTGTGACACCGTCAAAATGTTTAATTTAGATCTACCTCACTCCTAATTCATGATGTTTCCACTCTGACATACTATTTACAGCTTGATAAATTTATTGTTTGAAGAGATAAAAGACCTAGGATAGATGTTTCAAAATATCTCAATATTTTAAGCTGTTAAATATTAACTTCTTTTGTTTATTAAAAACTCTAATCTCTTAGACTTCAGACATCCCCACTCACTCCACCAAAATAATCCATCTGTGTGACTCCGTGTATCATCTGTTCACACTGGAGATTTGATAGTGGATTAATTTTGCATCTGTATATTCACAACTTGGACTTTTTGTGGTCTTGGCTAAGTTTTACCTTACTATACAGTGGATTAGGACTCTTAAATAATGATATGTCTCTAGAAAGCAATGAACACTCTAGGTATCATGCTTATATGAGAGTCCTCAGATGCTTCTCCAGTCCCTGAATTCTCTACACTGTGAAAGCAAGCTTTGAAAATCTGTATTTTGACAGCATCTGTGGAAGTGCTTTAAACTCGAAGTCACTTCCAGGCTTTAGAGTTCTTTATTCAGTCACATTCTCCTTTTGAACAATACGGCTTAGAAATTTGTCTGGTAATGGGGGAAAGGCCTTGGTTTCTTTTATTGTCAAATTCCAATTGCTTTGTGAGTGATTGTAAAATGTAGAGCTAGTGTCTGTAATGCAATTGCCTCAGCATAATACAAAATGCTTATTGTCAACTTCTCCTGAGAAAAAAACAGTGTACTGCTGTTGTAAAGGATTCTGTTTATACTTCTCCAGTGTTCAGCCGAGTAGTATCTTTAAATGTGTAGGACCATCAACGTGTAACATACATCTGGGTGTCACCAAACTTCTGTCTTTTCTGAGCTGGAAAATGGAGCAGATGCTCTTGGGAACCTGATTTACTTGCCCTATTTCTCTTCAAAAGAGACCCTGGAATTTTTTTCTCTCACATTTCCCCACAGTTGTGGTGTGCCTCCCTTATTGTGGTTTCTAATTAGGATACTGCTGCTGCTGCCGATGCTGCTAAGTCGCTTCTGTCGTGTCCGACCCTGTGCGACCCCAGAGATGGCAGCCCACCAGGCTCCCCCGTCGCTGGGATTCTCCAGGCAAGAACACTGGAGTGGGTTGCCATTTCCTTCTCCAATAATTAGGATACTGCTGCTGCTGCTAAGTCGCTTCAGTCCTGTCTGACTCTGTGTGACCCTGTAGATGGCAGCCCACCAGGCTCCCCCGTCCCTGGGGTTCTCCAGGCAAGAACACTGGAGTGGGTTGCCATTTCTTTCTCCAAAAATTAGGATACTCCTTGATACTAAATACATTATTTAAGAGTTTCATCAAAATAAAGCACCGTGTGAGTTATCCATAAAGGACAATCTATAAAGTGAGCCTTTATCATGTTTCTGTATGTTTATTTGCAGAAGGTGAAACATTAAATTCTGCATAAGAATTCGCTCTCATCTGAGGACCCATGTTGAGTCAATTCAGTTATATGTTGATGTTCTAGCCAGCTTTAGCTGGTTGAGTTTAAATGGGATTAGCTGAGGACAAATCCAGCTTTCCTGAAAAGCACACAATGTAGTTTTCAGAATTTTTGAGATATGATGGTTTAGAAAAGCTTAGTCAGAAGGCATCTGGAATGACATCTCTTTCTTTCTCTGTCTCTCTTTCTCTCTCCCTTTCTTCAAATGTGCATAAGTTAAAGGACTTCCCTCTTGCGTCCCTAAGATTTTATGTACTTGGACCTTGAGGTCTCTTCAGTAAAACAGAGGCTTTGGGGGCAATCATGCTTCTCTAACCTTTCACCAAGACCTGATATTGTATTGAGATATGCTAAAGCTATAACTCCAGTACTTTGGCCACCTCATGCGAAGAGTTGACTCATTGGAAAAGACTCTGATGCTGGGAGGGATTGGGGGCAGGAGGAGAAGGGGACGACAGAGGATGAGATGGCTGGATGGCATCACTGACTCAATGGACATGAGTTTGAGTGAATTCCGGGAGTTGGTGATGGACAGGGAGGCCTGTCGTGCTGCGATTCATGGGGTCGCAAAGAGTCGGACACGACTGAGCGACTGAACTGAACTGAACTGATGAGCGCATGATTTTAGAAGCTGTGCTTTAGAAAATTTGCATGACCTCAGGAATCATGATTCTGCTGTTTTTTTAGATGGAATAGAGTAGAGCTCCAAATAATTTGGACACTGTATTATTCTTTTTAGATAACTTCACAGTATCTTTTGAATGATTTATATTTGAAGTTTATGAGTTATAAGATTGATAGTCCTCAGAAATTTTACATGATAAGATGTTGCTTTAGACTTAGGTATTCTTCTCTTCACGTATGCTCACCAAAATTTCAAGTTCCCCTCGATGATGTGGGGCTGAGCCTTACCTGTAATAATACCAAACCTTTTCAAATATGGAAGCATCTAACTTTCATGGATCCCTTCGCACATCAGGTAATCCAGCTCTTGGATTTTAAAGATCTTATGTAATAATAATAATAAAAAGTATTTATCTGTGTAGTAAAAAAAGTAAACTATTCACCTTTGAACAAAACAGGATCTAAATTAAAAAAAAACAATTAAAGCTTGGCTAACAATGTTTAAAATGTGAAATAAAATAAGCTCATCTTTAAGAGAAATGTGAAAGTTAAGTTACAAACACATAAGGCTATTTCATTTCCACCTCAGAGCCCTTGAGGGCAGAGACAGCCCTGTTATGAGAGCTGGGAAATCATGCTCTGACGACAGGCAACTCTTTGCTCCGAGGGTTTGTGGACATGTAGGTGTGCTTAAAAAGCAAATGAACCCTGAAATGAATGTGAAGGAAAACTGTGCAATTCCACAACAAATTATACAATTACAAGTAACTCTGCTGCTTCAAACATGCCAAATGGAAACTGATCCATTTGGCAAACTGTCTCTTTGGAGGGATCTCTTTTTATCAGTTTTAAACAGGTTATTTTCTTCACAGACATAGAAACACTATCAGGTATATTATATTTGTGTGAGTTGAAAGACGATGAGAGGATTTTTCTAGCACTTTCCCATTGGTCCAGGTAGCTTACTACGATGGTGTGCTTTGTGGATTCTTCTCTATCATCGCCACAGATGGGACCAGTGACTACTGAGTAGCTCTTGTTTTTGTTTTTGTTTTTTTCCTCATTGATGTTACTCCTTTTTATTCTGTTTCTCTCCATTATACATTGCTTTTTTTTCCTTTATGCATCTTCATGTATTTATGAGTTCTAAAAACCTGCTACATCAAGAAATAGACTGATAGCCTAAGCAGGAACTACATAAAATATGATTAGCTTTTCTGAATATGAGAGGATGCAGTGGTTATAAAATGCATAGAGGAGAAAACAGTGCTGAGAGGAACTCAAGTCTCTCACCTACAGGAGGCTGACTTGGGGAGCAGTAGTTGAGAACCATTCTCAACATGGCAAATTTTGTGGGTAAGTGATAGAGTGGTACATTACAGTGGTCAGCATGTCCCAGCATTCACACTCCGTTCACATCATGTATAAAAAGCAGTCAAGTCAGTTCTCTTTATTTAAGTGAATTATACAAAATTCCCTGTGAAGAAATGCACTTCTTAGAAACAATTTCTTCTTAGACATCTTATCTTGGGTCAGCCTGTGACTTGGTGACCTGAGACTTGTTTCAGGAGATGTTTTCTTACTTTAGCATGATCCACTGAGTAATCAAGTTATGATGAGATTGACTTCCTGCAACACAACTATAATTCACAAATAAACACATACCTCTTATATTCATAGCGGCACTGGTCACAAGAGCCAAAACATGGAAGCAACTTAAATGTCCACCAACAGATGAAGGGATAAAGAATATGTGGTACCTATATACATTGGAATATTAGTCATAAAAAAGAATGAAATGCTGCCATTTGCTGCAACATGGACCTAGAGATTATCATACCAAGTGAAGTGAGTCAGAAAGAGAAAGACAAACACTATATGATATCACCTATATTTGGGATCCAGACATAGAGAACAGACTTACTGTTGCCAAGGTGGAGTGGGGATGAATTGGAACTTTGGCATTAGCAAAGGCAAACTGCTGTGTATAGAAAAGGTCCTACCATACAGTACAGGGAACTATATCCAATATCCTGTGATAAACCATAATGAAGAATATTAAAAAGAAGAATGTACATACATATGCAAATGTACTTCAATAAAAATATTAAAAAAATGATTGGCCTCCTGTAGAACAGAAAGGAAAAGATTAAAGAGGTAGTTTAGGGGTGGCTTCCCTGATATCTCAGCTGGTAAAGAATCCATCTACAATGCAGAACACCATGGTTTGATTCCTGGGTCTTCCTGGAAAAGGGATAGGCCACCCTCTCCAGTATTCTTGGCTTCCCTTGTGGCTCAGATGGTAAAGAACCCACCCACAATGCAGGAGACCTGGGTTTGATCAATAGGTTTGGAAGACCCCCTGGAGGAGGGCATGGCAACCCACTCCAGTATTCTTGCCAGGAGAATCCCCATGGACAGAGAAACCTGGAAGGCTACAGTCCATGGGGTCATAGAGTTGGACACAACTGAGTGACTAAGCACAGCACAGGCCTGCAGGTTCTGGAATAAGACAGACTTGAAACTGAGTTGTCTCTACAGTACTTCATAGCTTTGTGATGAAGTTGACAACCTCTCTGAACCTCTGTGGATTCAGTTATAAAATTCATCAGTAAGATGATAAGTGTAATGCATGTAACACCCTGTTTCTTAAGGAGTATATCAGCTATGATCAGGAAAGACAGATGGAGGAATAGAGAGAAGGTTCTAATGTAGAATAGCACCCTAGGGACCAACGGTGTCTTTTGAATTTTCTACAATCTCTTACTTTAAATATAATGTTTAAGGCATTCAGATAGACTGTAATTAATTTAGGATATTGTATATTACTTTTATTGTTTTAACAATTGAGTTTTAAAGATGAATAAAGAGTAAAACTTGTTAAAATTTGCTTTTCTAATTTTCATAACAATGGGCCAACTTTTAGGTCTCTGTGTTTGAAGTGTTTCTGGTGGAAGTGTGATACCTTCTTCATGTTTTGATTAGAGAAGGTCCTTCACATGCAGAGCTCTTTATAAAATGTTGCCCTGGTTGATTACCAAGGAGCAGATCGTACCAAGAAGTATGTTTTTACGAGACCACTCAGGGAGATACTAAAGGGCAGGGAAGCCTTGGCATGCTGCAGTCCATGGAGGCTGCAAAGAGTCAGACATAACTTAGTGACCGAATGACAACACAGGGACTTGGAGATGGAATCACGGTTGTCAAAGAGTGTATGATTTTTTTTTTTTAATGTAATGTAAGGAAGTAAGTTGCCTTTAAATTGGAGGCATGATTGATGTTCAGAATCCCTCCTGGCTAATGCTAGAGTGACTCGAGTTCAAGGGAGATCATTTCATTTCACTGGTTGCCTGCAGATTGCAGAGGGTATCTCAGGGAGAGATTTAGTGCCAGGGAACTTAGCAGAAAGCCCTCTCTTGGCAGCGGGATGACTACACACTGAAAACAACATTATTGTTTAGTGGCAGCCACTCAGAAAAAGCACTGGGGGTTTTGTCATTCATTGGAAGACTTGGAGGGTGCTAATAAAATACATTAGAGGCAGGTTGTTCAAAATAGTTCTAAAAATGGAAAAGAATCCAAATGTTTATTGCAGCAATTTTATTGCTGGGAAACACGGGCTTTATGATCAGAGTGTTTGTAATATATTCAGTTGGGTCTCTGAAGAATTTCAGGCTGGTGAGAATTATTTGGATTGCATGAGCATAATTATGTTACAATTTGAGAGCTAAATCTCTCTTTGTTTTTATCATACATTTTATTTTATTAATCTTTTAGATGGGAGCTGCTCATGAGGAAAATTGTTCGCCCGCCAAAGGCAAGAGCTGGGGTCTGTCCAAGACCTTCATTATTAGCCAGTAAATCCGGGTTTTGTGTCAGCTCAGAGTTCTCCCTTTGGTGAGGTTTTCGTGGCATCTGTGTTAAATTCCACTGAGTCGTCACTCCACCAAGGATTCTAGTCAGAGACAATGAGTTTCTTACACAGAATCTTCCTGGTTTGTTTCTGGAGAATCTCTTGCCTCAAATTTTTGTTATCCACGTTCCAGAATTAGGGAGTCAAATATTTTTAGAGGGTTAATCAGCTGACATCCTGGCATCCAGCAAACTCTCTCTTTTCTTTTCTTCCCTTGTTCTGTAAGATAAAGCAGCAAGTCTTTGGTAATGGTGGTTATTGGAGCAAATGGTGATTGTTCACTCCCTTGGTGTCTCCTGCAGGAATAAATGCTATGATCGACTGACGCAGCACACAAAGCCAACCCTCCACTCAAGCCAACGTTATAGAATGGGGCTATTTAAAATATTTAAAAGATGTACAGTTATTTAAAAGATACATAGCTCTCGTTTACTTAACATGGGACCCAGTTACTAATCGGATCTTTGTTAGCATACCTGTGGAACACCTCCCAAGAATGGTGACAATTATATTTTGTCAGAGATATTACCACCTTCAGAGCATTGCCTTATGATCCTACCACTATTTTTAATCAATAAAGTCTTGAGTGACTATTATGTATTTCATGAGAGATACAGTATCATAAAATGTGGCAAGTGGATTCAGTGAATTTAAGGCTAGTTTCAGAGAGACCTTACATAAATACAACCACAGTGAAGCAATAAATGACTTTATAATTGTTCAGTACTAAATTATAAGATATAGGATGTTGTTGCTTTGGACTTTCAGAAGAGAGGGATGGTGGTTAGACAGTGGTGGTCCTAGAAGAATGGTCAAGTACAAACGTATAAGTGATTCAAAGTGTGAGGAGTTTCCTAAACACAGATGGTGGAGAAAAATGCAAAGAGCAGCTTGTGGGAGAAAACTGGGTGCTGAGGGAGGGTTAGAGAACTGGGTTGAATAGGAGAGGTGTGTCCAGACCAAAGGCATTCATTATTTTTGGAAGTGTTTTCATCGCTAGAAAACTCTTCAGTCTGGGATCTGGCCAAGACTGTTATGCAGGAGGATTTCACATGCAAAGTCCGTACCCCATAATTCAATGTCAAAGACAGTCTCCCCTCCCTTGAGTGACAAATTACCTTCTCTTTTCTAATCTTGTTTTGAATTCTCTGCAAGCTGAGTTAGAACGCTGGTGAATTGAATTAGTATTTTTTATCCCAAACATTTGTACTGTTCTAGGGTGGAACCCCCCTTTTTTTTCTATTTAACACTGTGACCTTTTTCTCCAAAAAGTTAACATTCTACAATGGAAGGTTTTCTTGCTGAATTAAAGAAAAGAGAATCATTTTCCCAAATAATTCTGTGACAGTATTTAATGCTGTGCATCACATAGGAAAGACACTTCAAAGTTAATATACTGGGCTTCCTCTAAATTTTTGAATCTCTGTTAATACTCATAGCACTTTATATTGATTATAAGTGATGAAGAAATAGCAGTTCCATTTAACAGGTGGGAACCATGAGTTTTCCAGGCCTTGAATGCTGGTTTGGAATTTTAAAAATTTGTGAAAAAGGCTTATCTGATTTCCCAAATTATCAACCCAATTCTCTTCCTAAATTCTGACCTCTTTTCCTAAATGTTCTCTTCTCCCCTAGTTGCCATATTCTCATCTAAATCTCTTCTTTCCCCCTTGATACATACAGCATGCGTAGAGTAGATTGTCATTTGCTAGACTCAGCAAAGGGAAGCACTGTGTTCAAGAAGAGGGGAAGCTCTGGAGTCAGATCGAGTTTGAGAACTGGCTCTGTGTTTCACATCAGTGTGGCCTCGATCCAGTTATTCAGCTCTTCTGTGTTTCATTTCTCTTAACTGTAAAAACATACAGTACTGGTGCCTGCATAATACATTGCTGTGGGGATTAAATGAGATATGATGTATCAAATGCTTAGTACGAGGCTTGTTTTATAATAGTAAACGTCGGCAGTTATTAATAACTTTATATTATGCTTGGTACAGCTGCTGCTGCTGCTGCTAAGTCGCTTCAGTCATGTCCAGCTCTGTGCGACCCCATAGACGGCATCCCACCAGGCTCCCCGGTTCCTGGGATTCTCCAGGCAAGAACACTGGAGTGGGTTGCCATTTCCTTCACCAATGCATGAAAGTGAAAAGTGAAAGTGAAGTCACTCAGTCGTGTCCGACTCTTAGCGACCCCATGGACTGCAGCCTACCAGGCTCCTCCGTCCATGGGATTTTCCAGGCAAGAGTACTGGAGTGGGGTTCCATTGCCTTCTCCTGGGTACAGCTAGTCTATTTTTATTGTATGGTTATCTTTGTTTTATGTTTTCCTAAGCTCCATCTTGCATTTCTTTTTGTGTAAACGTCTAGAAAATACCATAGTAAAGTGATACCTGTTAATTTATGTTTGACAATAACTAGTGGTGGGCTAAGTAGTAAGCTTAAAAGAATGATATAATTTTATAGTATGTATTTTTTAAACATTTTAAGATTGAGTTTAGAATTCATACAGCAGGTAACATTGATTATGTCACCTAATTCAAACTGTAAGTGTTTGTAAAAATGGTATTCAATTTTGGAAATCTGATTACTGAATGAAATGTTTAAGTATATTCAAGACTGGAAACATGGCTACACTATGCAGAAGACCTCAGAGATGCATCACAGGATAGAAACTAATAAAACATCAGAGGGGGGAAATGAAAAAAACAAAAAACACATGAAAGTCTAAGTCAGTGGAGACAGAAAGTATGAAGGAAGAGGACTGGCGATGAAAAATAGGACACATCCCTCCGAGGTAGAGTCATTAGAAGTAACAGATGCAGATAATCAACGAGCTGCTTTCATCTTGAAAAGCAGAACAGATAAAGGATGCATGTCACATCTGAGTGATGCAGTAGAAAGTCCTTCTCAAGATTTACTGAACAAACTATTCTGATGAAAAAAATGTTTCATTCATTCTAAAGTCCTAGACCTCCAGTATTGTGTGTGAGAAATGGCTTTGGGGATAGTAACACCTACCACTAGAATAGTTAGAAAAATAAACTCCAGTGAATATCTAGGATGATGTTCACCCTGTTCGCCTAGGATGATGTTCACCAGCTCACCATGAAGTTCACCTCACTGGGAATCAAAATCATATGTATCTATTTCCTCACAAAAACTTGTATGATGCTCTCCCCAAAGCTCCATCACTGGACTTATTAAGTGTTGATTCTGAGAACAAAGAGTAGATTATGCTTAGACTGAACCACATGAATACACAACATTTCTTTACACGCTGTTGATTATTAGTAAATATTTGTTGGAAGAAGGAATTAAACTTTGTTCAAATGCTGCATGTTATGCTGGTACAGACAGTTTTGTGATTTTGGGGGGTGATATGTTTATTGTTTAGATGAGATACCACAAGAAATATCCATGGTACGGGATGATATGTGCTAAGAAAAATATTTTAAAAGTCTTCTGTAGTCAGATAGGTTTGGGATATTCTGACTTATGCAGTGTTAAATAGATTTCTTGACTGTAGGACTTCAGAGAATTTAATATGCCTGAGTGCCCTGTGAATCATCAAGAAGTCTATATTGCTAAGCTTATTTCGCTATAGGCAAGCTTTTCAAAGTATCTCACAGTACTATGTTTTGCTAAACACAGTCAAAAGCCTAGCAGGAGACTTTGATATTCACAATGTCATTAACTGCTTAGCGGCCCTCAGAAGCTGATGATCTGAGATAATGTGTAGTCAGCATCTAGGTTTCAGCCCTTGTATAGAATATTTCTTTGTTTGTTTGTTAGTGCTGATGTTGCTACTGCTGCTAAGTCGCTTCAGTCGTGTCCGACTCTGTGCGACCCCATAGATGGCAGCCCACCGGGCTCCCCTGTCCCTGGGATTCTCCAGGCAAGAACACTGGAGTGGGTTGCCATTTCCTTCTCCAATGAATGAAAGTGAAAAGTGAAAGTAAAGTCACTCAGTCACGTTTGACTCTTCATGACCCCATGGACTGCAGCCTACCAGGCTCCTCCGTCCATGGGATTTTCCAGGCAAGAGTACTGGAGTGGGGTGCCACTGCCTTCTCTGTGTTTGTTAGTGAGTCCAGCTATTTGCCACCTTCTCAATTTTCCTTCCAGGTGGTGTCACAATTTTCAAGTAATAAAACGTTGTTTCTTTATTGGGAAAAAAAAAGATATAAGAAGAAAAATTTTAGCTAGAAAATGGAAATTGTAGAGATATTAAGGAATAAAAAATTGAATTCAGCTGTGATTTTTTTAAACAGCAACATGTCCACCATGTGATTTGTATAGAAACAAGAGTGATTCGAGAACAGATTGTACTAAATGCTCCAGCTAGTGCAAAAGTTGCTCTTCATATAGCAAATAGAACTTTACTGAAACTTAGACAGACCATTTGTATATGAAACTATGCATAAGAAGTGGACAGCTTTAGAAACATGAATTGAGAAATTCAGGACTCTGAAGGAAGTGTTCTGTATTTGTGAATTTCTGATGATTGTCATGATTTTTCCACTGAGGGTATTAATCTAGCTTCTGTTGGGTGGTAAGTTTACCCAGTTCTCTGTGCTATCTTTGGTGCCAAGAACATTTACTCTAAAAAAGGCATTGGCTTCATTTTGTAGCCAAGGAAACTGAGGTCCAGAGAGATCAAGACACTTGATAACCTCATCATACAGGACTGGAGTTTCAAAGCAAAGCCTGCCTACCTCCAAACTCTCTCGACTGCACTATACTTCTTTTTAATGAGAAAGCAACTTTCTTAAATTAGGATTAACTGAAGAGTCTGAATGGTCTAGTGGTTTTCCCTACTTTCTTCAATTTAAGTCTGAATTTGTCAAGGAGGAGTTCATGATCTGAGCCATAGTCAACTCCCGGTCTTGTTTTTGCTGACTGTATAGAGCTTCGCCATCTTTGGCTGCAAAGAATATAATCAATCTGATTTCGGTGTTGACCATCTGGTGATGCCCATGTGTAGAGTCTTCTCTTGTGTTGTTGGAAGAGGGTGTTTGCTATGACCAGTGCGTTCTCTTGGCAAAACTCTGTTACCCTTTTCCCTGCTTCATTCCATATTCCAAGGCCAAATTTGCCTGTTACTCCAGGTGTTTCTTAACTTCCTACTTTTGCATTCCAGTCCCCTATAATGAAAAGGACATCTTTTTTGGGTGTTAGTTCTAAAAGGTCTTGTAGGTCTTCATAGAACCGTTCAACTTCAGCTTCTTCAGCATTACTGGTTGGGGCATAGACTTGGATTACTGTGATATTGAATGGTTTGCCTTGGATACAAACAGATCATTCTGTCATTTTTGAGATTGCATCCAAGTAGTGCATTTCGGACTCTTTTGTTGACCATGATGGCTACTCCATTTCTTCTAAGGGATTCCTGCCCACAGTAGTACATATAATAGTCATCTGAGTTAAATTCAACCATTCCAGTCCATTTCAGTTCACTGATTCCTAGAATGTTGACCTTCACTCTTGCCATCTCCTGTTTGACCACTTCCAATTTGCCTTGATTCATGGACCTAACATTCCAGGTTCCTATGCAATATTGCTCTTTACAGCATTGGGCCTTGCTTTTATCACCAGTCACATCCACAACTGGCTATTGTTTTTGCTTTGGCTCCATCCCTTCATTCTTTCTGGAGTTATTTCTCCACTGATCTCCAGTAGCATACTGGGCACCTATTGACCTGGGGAGTTTCTCTTTCAGTATCCTATCATTTTGCCTTTTCATACTGTTCATGGGGTTCTCAAGGCAAGAATACTGAAGTGGTTTGCCATTCCCTTCTCCAGTGGACCACATTCTGACAGCCCTCTCTACCATGACCCGCCCGTCTTGGGTGGCCCCACGGGCATGGCTTAGTTTCATTGAGTTAGACAAGGCTGTGGTCCTAGTGTGATTAGATTGACTAGTTTTCTGTGACTATGGTTTCAGTGTGTCTGCCCTCTGAGGCCCTCTTGCAACACCTACCATCTTACCTGGGTTTCTCTTACCTTGGACGTGGGGTATCTCTTCATGGCTGCTCCAGAAAAGTGCAGCCACTGCTCCTTACCTTGGATGAGGGGTATCTCCTCCTGACGCCCCTCCTGACCTTGAACATGGAATAGCTCCTCTAGGCCCTCCTGCTCCCATGCAGCCACCGCTCCTTGGATGTGGGGTTGCTCCTCTCGGCAGCCGCTCCTGACCTTGGGAATGGGGTTCCAATGCCCTTGGTCGTGGGGTTGCTCCTCTCCGTCACCACCCCTGACCACTAGACCATTCAGGTGTGACCTAAATCAAATCCCTTATGATTATACAGTGGAAGTGAGAAATAGATTTAAGGGCCTAGATCTGATAGATAGAGTGCCTGATGAACTATGGACTGAGGTTCATGACACTGAACAGGAGACAGGGATAAAGACCATCCCCATGGAAAAGAAATGCAAACAAGCAAAATGGCTGTCTGGGGAGACCTTACAAATAGCTGTGAAAAGAAGAGAAGTGAAAAGCAAAGGAGAAAAGGAAAGATATAAGCATCTGAATGCAGAGTTCCAAAGAATAGCAAGGAGAGATAAGAAAGCCTTCCTCAGCAATCAATGCAAAGAAATAGAGGAAAACAACAGAATGGGGAAGACTAGAGATCTCTTCAAGAAAATTAGAGATACCAAGGGAACATTTCATGCAAAGATGGGCTCAATAAAGGACAGAAATGGTATGGACCTAACAGAAGCAGAAGATATTAAGAAGAGGTGGCAAGAATACACAGAAGAACTGTACAAAAAAGATCTTCATGACCAAGATAACCACGATGGTGTGATCACTCACCTAGAGCCAGACATCCTGGAATGTGAAGCCAAGTGGGTCTTAGAAAACATCACTATGAACAAAGCTAGTGGTGCTGATAGAATTCCAGTTGAGCTATTTCAATCCTGAAAGATGATGCTGTGAAAGTGCTGCACTCAATATGCCAGCAAATTTGGAAAACTCAGCAGTGGCCACAGGACTGGAAAAGGTCAGTTTTCATTCTAATCCCAAAGAAAGGCAATGCCAAAGAATGCTCAAACTACTGCACAATTGCACTCATCTCACACGCTAGTAAAGTAATGCTCAAAATTCTCCAAGCCAGGCTTCAGCAACATGTGAACTGTGAACTTCCCGATGTTCAAGCTGGTTTTAGAAAAGGCAGAGGAACCAGAGATCAAATTGCCAACATCCTCTGGATCATTGAAAAAGCAAGAGAGTTTGAGAAAAACATCTGTTTTTGCTTTATTTACTATGCCAAAGCCTTTGACTGTGTGGATCACAATAAACTGTGGAAAATTCTTCAAGACATGGGAATACCAGACCACCTGACCTGCCTCTTCAGAAACCTGTATGCAGGTCAGGAAGCAACAGTTAGAACTGGGCATGGAACAACAGACTGGTTCTAAGTAGGAAAATGAGTATGTCAAGGCTCTATATTGTCACCCTGCTTATTTAACTTATATTCAGAATACATCATGAGAAACGCTGGGCTGGATGAAGCACGAGCTGGAATCAAGATTGCCGGGAGAAATATCAATAACCTCACATATGCAGATGACACCACCCTTATGGCAGAAAGTGAAGAGGAACTAAAGAGCCTCTTGATGAACGTGAAAGTGGAGAGTAAAAAAGTTGGCTTAAAGCTCAACATTCAGAAAACCAAGGTCAGGCATCTGGTCCCATCCGTTCATGGGAAATAATTGGGGAAACAGTGGAAACAGTGACAGACTTAATTTTTTTGAGCTCCAAAATCACTGCAGATGGTGACTGCAGCCATGAAATTAAAAGACGCTTACTCCTTGGAAGAAAAGTTACGACCAACCTAGATAGCATATTCAAAAGCAGAGACATTACTTTGCCAACAAAGGTCCGTCTAGTCAAGGCTATTGTTTTTCCAGTGGTCATGTATGGATGTGAGAGTTGGACTGTGAAGAAAGCTGAGTGCCAAAGAATTGATGCTTTTGAACTGTGGTGTTGGAGAAGACTCTTGAGAGTCCCTTGGACTGCAAAGAGATCCAACCAGTCCATTCTAGAGGAGATCAGCCCTGGATGTTCTTTGGAAGGAATGATGCTAAGGCTGAAACTCCAATACTTTGGCCACCTCATGCGAAGAGTTGACTCATTAGAAAAGACTCTGATGCTGGGAGGGATTGGTGGCAGGAGGAAAAGGGGACGACAGAGGATGAGATGGCTGGATGGCATCGCCTACTTGATGGACATGAGTTTGAGTGCACTCCGGGAGTTGGTCATGGACAGGGAGGCTTGGCGTGCTGTGATTCATGGGTCACAAAGAGTCGGACACGACTGAATGACTGAACTGAACTGAACTGAAGAGTCACTATTTCTGACTTGTGGTATCAGAATTTCAAGCCCTTTATTTTAATATCTAAAATCCAGTATAATATGATTAGTTCTAAAACTTCACTATCTGATTTAGGAAACTCACAGTAATTATCTTTAATTTTCTTCCAGGTTGTACTCAATAAGGCTGATTTTTATAGATGCCCACTGCCCCATTTTTGGATAGTTATGCCTTGAATAGCTACTGTCTAACAAATAGTGAACATTCAATAAATGTGAGTTACCATTATCAGAAACAGACATAGAGAATAGACTTAGGGGCATGGGGAAAGGAGAGGAGAGGGTGAGATGTATGGAAACTCACATTACCCTATGTAAAATAGATAGCCAACAGGAATTTGCTGTATGGCTCAGGAAGCTCAAACAGGGGCTCTGTATCAACCTAGAGGGGTGGGATGGGAGGCAGATGGGAGGGAGGTTCTAAAGGGAGGGGATGTATGCCTACCTATGGCTGATTCGTGCTGAGGTTTGACAGAAAACAACAACATTCTGTAAAGCAATTATCCTTTAATAAAAACAAAATTACATGTAACTTTGAAAAAAATAAAATATCAGGCAAAAATAAAATAAAAAACAAATATGAGTTATCATTATCTATGGTAACAGGTAGTGACAGAAATTCTGCTATAGAATGCATCTTATTTAGATGCATGATGCTGGATGCTTGGGGCTGGTGTACTGGGACGGCCCAGAGGGATGGTATGGGGAGGGAGGAGGGAGGAGGGTTCGGGATGGGGAACACATGTATACCTGTGGCGGATTCATTTTGATATTTGGCAAAACTAATACAATTATGTAAAGTTTAAAAATAAAATAAAATTAGAAAAAAAAAAAGAACAATGTAAAAAAATAAAAAAATAAAAAGTATCCAAGCCCACATTAAATGTTATGTTCTCCATGTAAGCTTCTCTAGTCTCCTGATTTAGAATATCTCTCCATATCTTAAGTGTACATAGTGCTATATTTAGCATTTATAAATAGTGATATTTAGCATTTCTTTATTGTTTTTATAAGAGCTAGTGTAGTCTAGGTAAGCACAGAGGGTTTGGAGTCAGAATGCCTGGCATTAAACGTTCCTCCACCATTTATTATCTATATGACTTGGGTAATGTATTGATAGCTTAAATTTTCTATGCTTCAGTTTCCTTGTCTGTAAAATGGAGATGCATACTAAAAATATCTCTTACATGCCATTGCGAACATTCAGTGTGTTAGCATCTGTTAGGCTTCCAGGTGGTTCAGAGGTAAAGAATCCACCTGCCAACATAGGAGCCGCAGGAGACATGGGTTTGATCCCTGTGTCAGGAAGATCCCCTAGAGGAGGAAATGGCAACCCACTCCAGTATTCTCGCTGGGAAGTCCGATGGACAGAGGGGCCTGGCAGGCTGCAGTCCATGGGGTCGCAAAGAGTCAGACATGGCTGAACGATTGAGCATGCATGCATGCAACCATATGTTAGACATTTGGATGAGTGACTGGCAGGTGTTTCTACTCAGTAAATGGTAGCTGTTATTGAATTCAAGGAAAGCTTTACCCTCAACTGGATTATAAGCTCCTTAAGGACTAGGGCCAAACCTAATTCACCTCTGTCTGGCAAATTATAGGCACCAGATAAATATTTCCATTTGAGACATGCATTGAATGAATGCTTATGGAGATTTTCTCACAGTTTTGCTGTATTTTTCATTGCATTTTTAAAGAACTGTAAATGTCAGCTGAATATTCCTTAGAAAATTAGTTGCACCTCTTTACCCTTTTATTCATGTCCTTTCCACCTTGGCTGATCCCATCTCTCCAAATCTTTCTGTCTGTTTAAAGTGGTATCCTTAGGGAAGAATTATATAAGAATATCTGTGCTACATGTAATTGAAGTTGTAGCTCATTGTAATTAAAAGTAATTGAGACCCTACAGTGAATGGATTTTAGCAGGAGCACAGCAGGCATCATCTAGACAGAGTATCTGGGTGCTTTCCCAGCCTGCTGAACCCCAGTAACTGCAGTGTTGGGGAACAATGAGCTTTTGTGTCAGTGTCCCCGAACATCACTGAGCGCCCTTCTGGGGAAGTGACCTTTTAGACAGAGACCTGGTGTGTCCCTTGCTAGCTTTGAGTAGTAGTGTAGATAGAGAGTATTTAAGAGACCAGGGTTGAGGGTCAGATCTGCAATTGGCTACTGGAGCAATTATTTAAACTCCCCCAGTCTTTCCAGCTTCCTTTTTTATTGTTATTTGTTTTGTTTTATTTTGTTTAGAAATGAGTATTATACTCGATCTCTAGAGTTGATCCAAATAACACATGCACTTTTATTTTTCTCTCTTTATGCAGTATTGTCTTACTTCTCACTCTCTGTAAATATCCATATGTATATGTGTCTTTCTCCACACACACACACACACACACGTACATACATACACACCATACACAGAGGGAGACAGCAAGAGTGACAGCAAGAGAAGGAAAGGGAGGGAAGTTTGTGTTACAGAGATTAAATGAAATAGTGCAGGTTAAATTAACTAAATCACTACACTGTCTAGCATGTAGCAAGTGTTTAATGCATGTTGTTAGTATGTTAGATGTTCTAAGGCAACTGCATGGGTTAGGTGGGTAAAAACTTGTTTAATTACTGATTTGAAAATTAAAAAAAACAATTCTAGGGACCGTCACTGAGAGAATTTGGCTTGCCAGTTATTACGGCTCCAAACTCACTCCTCTGTAGTTAGTTGGCTTTGAGAAGCTGCAGCTGGGTCTACTTAACAGCCTTCCTGCTTCCTCGGGGCTCCGTGTTAGGCTCTGCCCATAAAGGACGCTAGAGAAAACCTACTAGGTTGGATGGGAAAGTAAGGACTCTTCTTTGCTTGCTTCCTTTGGGCCCCCTATCTTCCAGTTTCTGTGAACATTACCCAATTAAAGAGCAAAGCTTCATCACCTGGGCAGCAGGAACACTTTCCTGTAGTGGCAGTTGAATCTGGTTTGTAGTCTTTCCAACTCAGAGAATCAAGTTCTTCATGCCCCTCAGTGATGCCACGTCAAGTATGGTTTTTCCAGTGGTCATGTATAGCTATGAGAGTTGGACTATAAAGAAAGCAGAGTGCCAAAGAATTGATGCTTCTGAACTGTGGTATTGGAGAAGACTCTTGAGAGTCCCTTGGACTGCAAGGAGATCCAACCAGTCCATCCTAAAGGAGATCAGTCCTGCGTGTTCATTGGAAGGGCTGATGCTGAAGCTGACACTCCAATACTTTGGCCACCTCATGTGAAGAGTTGACTCATTGGAAAAGATCCTGATGCTGGGAGGGATTGGGGGCAGGAGGAGAAGGGGATGATAGAGGATGAGCTGGTTGGATGGCATCACTGACTCGATGAACATGGGTTTGGGTAGACTCCGGGAGTTGGTGATGGACAGGGAGGCCTGGCATGTTGCGGTTCATGGGGTCGCAAAGAGTCGGACATGACTGAATGACTGAACTTAACTGAACAGTGATACCACAAGAGCCAAGAGCACCTCCCCATAACAGGTCTGTTTCTAAGCTTTGATAATTCCAACCTCTTTTCACCTTCCTCTCAGCTTTCCATGATTATTACCTCCGTGATACCTTTTAGTTCTCTTGTGACACCTTCAGTTTCCTAGTTAGCAATTTTATGCCTAGCTAACAGTTCTTCATTTTAAACTCCCTCTGTCATAAATGCTGTGGTTTCTGCCTGGTGAGTGGCCTGAGTGATACGTGTGTTAGGACCCGTCTCTGTTAATAATGCCAAAGTTAATTCTAGTTGGCTAAATGCTAATTGGGTAATGACTTACCAAGTATAGTTCTTAGATCCAAGGAAGAGGATTAATCTGGAGGAACAATTTTTCTGGGGCTATTTATGGTACCCTTTGCGTTGTTGTTTAGTTGCCAAGTTGTGTCTCACTTTTTGCCGCCCCGTGGACTGTAGTCTGCCAGGCTCCTCTGTCCAGTGGATTTCTAGGCAAGAATACTGGAATGGGTAGCCATTTCCTTCTCTGGGGGATCTTCCTGACCCAGGGATCGAACCTGCTGCTCCTGCATTGGCAGGCAGCTTCCTTACCGCTGAACCACCAGGGTCAGTTAATGTTTCTTAAAAAAATTATCGCATGTATTGTGTGAACCTTAATTGTAGAGGATGTTCTCTTCCACACAGCAAGGTCCACAGAGGTGACATGACTGGCCCTAAGGCAGGTGTCCCTGAGTAAGTTCATTGTTACTTCCGTATAATCTCTTACATTTGTGTGCAAAAGTTGAGTTCATGGAAACTTTTTGAAGGAGAGGTTTGTCTTTTCAGTAGTTTGGAGCCTTGGCCCATAAAATAGAGAAGGAAATGGCAACCCGCCCACGTATTTGTGCCTGAAGAATCCCATGGATAGAGGAGCTGGGTGGGCTATAGTCTGTAGGGTCACAAAGATTTGGGCACAACTGAAGCAACTTAGAGTGCATGCATCAGCCATAAAAACTTGAGACACTTGCAGTTGGGTTATTTGAGATGAGGACAAAAAAAAAAAAAGAAACTCAAAACTTATTTTGGGAGTGAATATAAAATAAGTATGTAGAAATCCTGAGAGCAGGATATGTCCTGCCCTGGAGGTTGCTGTTAGGGCGAGTAATTCCTCTTGCCTGCCAAGATCCATGCTGCCTCTTTTGGCAGCATGGTTCTGAGCCTGATGGGTTGTGATTCTGACTTTTACTGGTCATTCCAGTGTGCCTGACCTCGAACTGGATAGAGCCAAAGCAAGTGTTTATATTTTGCTTCTTTGCATTTTTGGTGTTAATGCTTAGTAAATGCTGAGTGAAAACTTCCCTGTCACTTGACTCCAGGTCAATAGCAAGCTTCATTTATGGAACCTTTTTTTTTTTTTTTTTTAGGTATATTCTCTTGAAATGATCATTGGGAGATTTATATCACTCTCTTTTATAGCACATATATTCAGAGGATAAATATGTATTTTTAAATAAAATATAAACATATATTCAAATATAAACATATATATGAATTAGGCTGGACAGGGAGGCCTGGCGTGCTGCGATTCATGGGGTCGCAAAGAGTCGGACACCACTGAACAACTGAACTGAACTGAATACTCAGTTATATAATAATGAAATAACTAAGAATGATCATTTTTGTTTTGAGACTTTTCCAACAATCCATACAGTTATACAAATCAGGTATTATTTTTCTGTATTACTCATACCCTATTAGAGTTGGTAGAGTAATTGAAAGAAAAAGGCATTTTAAAAATGGGAAAACTAAATTATTTGTCTTTCTTGAACTTTGACTTTGCAGCTACTGGTCTGAACACAGTAGGAAGCCTAGTAAAAGATGCTTTAAATGGAGGATAAGTGCTCAAAACGGAGGTTTTAAATTCTGCAATTCTGCTCTGTTATTTTTCATTAACTCTTATTCTCTCAGAGTGAGGAAAGAGGCAGTTGAGTGAGACTGTACAATGGTGCAGTCACTGTGGAATAGTTCAGCAGTTCCTCAAAATTTAAACTTATTTACCATATGACCCAGCAATTCCATTTGTAGGTATAGACCCAAAAGAATTTAAAACATATATTCACACACAAACAATTGTACATGAATGTTCATAACAGCATTATTCCTATTAGCCAAAATATGGAAACAGCCAATAAGTGTCAAGAAGTGAAGTGAAGTCAAGTCACTCAGTTGTGTCCAACTCTTTGCGACCCCATGGACTGTAGCCTACCAGGTTCCTCCACCCATGGGATTTTCCAGGCAAGAATACTGGAGTGGGTTGCCATTTCCTTCTCCAGGGGAACTTCCTGACCCAGGGATCGAAGCCAGGTCTCTTGCATTGTAGGCAGACACTTTATCGTCTGAGCCACAAGAGATTCCCTAAGATTAGCTTCCCTAATCTTAGAAAGCGATTTCTCCAAGCTAGGAAGGGGAGAAGGATTCCAGTTACCAAAAGCTAGGCAGTCCTTGCCTTGGTTCCCAGCAGTGTTTTTGCAATACTGGCGAGGATTTTGAGAGGGAAAGAGAGAAGGGGTCTTAAGAGGGCAAAGCCAGGCTATTCCAAGCTTGCCATGGAGACAGCAGAGAGTTTGCTTTTCTTTTTTTTTTCCTTCCTTTTTCTCTGTTGACAGTTTTGTGGAATAGGGACTTAGAACCACCAAGGTCATCATCCACGTTATCACAGCCAATGCTTATGATAGTGCTCTTAATGTGCCAGATATGTTCTAAGCACATTACACATATTGCTTTAATTCTCACACCTATATGAAGTAGATACTCTTTATTATTTCTATTTTATTAATGAGGAAAATGAGTGAGGATCACAGAATTAGAGTGAGTTGTCCAAGGTAACACAGTGAATGATTGAATGAACGGGATTCCAGTTGCTTTTAAGGTTACATGCCTTTCTTATTGATAAGTTACATCTTGTATAAAAGAAGGAATCTAGTATTTCCTTAAAAAGAAAAAAAAAAAAGACAATTGTTTTTATGAACCAAATTTCACACTTGCTCTGCCTGAATGCCTGAAACACAGCATTTCATAAATCTTATTAATATAACAATATGAATACAAAAATTATACTAAGATGTCTTGGAATACTAAACTAGTTGATATCCCATTCCCAAGGAAGTGTTCATGACCAGTTCCTTGCAGAAGGGACAAGTCTAGGAGGCCAGTATGACCTTCTCCCAGACTACTGGGCAAGGATCAGAAGATGGTAATCCGGATGGGTATTCAGAGACTAGCCAACATGTTGCCTGGGAAAAAAATTTGAATCAACCATCCACTTTTCTCCATAGGATTTGCATCTGTACCCACTGGGTAGTAGGAGACAAGGCAGGGTACATTTAGAGAACAGATGAGTTCATGAATGACAGAACCAGGGGATGACTTCAGACTCCCACGGCTAAAAGCCCTGCCATGTTCTCCTCTCCAGAATGATTTTCAGTTTCAGCCTGGCCCCAAAGAAATCATGCTGCCCTATCAACTCTGTGTAGTTTTACCATAATTCCACATGCCTTACCCATTTCAACATTCTTAGATTGTTTGAGTTTCTCAACCTAGCAGAGAAGTGTGTATCTAATGTAGTGTTCAACCATTTCTGTATTAACCCCACATTTGAAGTATTAAGCAAGATTATGTTATAGGCGGCCCACTTATAGCCAGTAACAGGATTTTTCATACCCCAGTAGTAACAAATCAACATCTGTCATTTCTCTGTTTCATTCACTTGTATGGTTGGAAATACACTATTTATTCTCCCTTCTTTTCTCTCTCAGTATTTAACAGAGACCTGTTTTGGGTTTCTTCTTAGAAACATTTCAGCAGTGTTGAAAAAATAATAATCAAAATGATTAAATTATGATAACACAGTAGTCATTTGAATCATATGATGTAGGAGTCCAGGCTTAATCATCATTAACTAAATGGCTTTTGATCCTTGAACTTCATTTCTGTCTAGCCTTGGGTCTCCAGCGCCTAGGGCGATAGATTCATTTGTGGAGCCTTGTAGCAGATGGCTGACTTTCCACTTTCAGATAGCTATTATCTTTGAAAAGGAAGACTGAAGATGCTAAGTAATATTTACAGGCCTCCTTATGGTTTGCATAACACATTCTCATTTCAGTCAAAACCATTTTTATTTGGTAAAACGACTGCAGGATAATGAACATGGTAGCAACTCACAGAGTAGTTTTCTGCCTGAAGGAATTTGAGGTTCTTTGGAACACAGGGTCCAAAAACAACTCCACAGTGAAATGTAGGAGCTATTTTATGGCTAAATGACAACAGAAAATACTTGTGATGCTTGGAACCCCAGGGTGGACAGATGCCCTCTCAGTTTCAGACAAAATGAGAAAAGGAGTCATCTAGGTTGATTTGATACAAACTTAAGACTTGGAGAAAAATCATTAAAAAGTATTAATAACCATTAAAATTTCCACTTTTCTTCAAAGAAGTGTTTCCCTAGGGACTGATAACTTCCTTTTTGAAGGTTGAAAAATATGTTTTTGTTATAATAAGATGGTAAGTTGTCCTAGCATCAAACAAGTTGGATTTGAATCCCATCTCTGCAATTTATTAGGCTTGGGAGCTTAAAAATTTAGGGAAATTTATGAAATGAGGGAAATAATAGTACTCACATTTAGAGTTTCTGTCACGATTAAATAAGATTATGTATGAGAATATTCAGTATGGTATTAAAAGCCTGCAGCACTCACTAAATGTTAATGCTGATCTGTTTTATTACTGTCTTTTGCCACATTCTCATGACTGAGTCAAAACATACTAGTTACGTATGCTGAATCCCCTTAGGATTTGTGGTTTTGGTAGGAGAAGAAAATGCTCACTCAAATACAGTTATTTCTGAGATTTCAAAAGAAAGTGGTGTTGCCTTTTTTTGAGTTCCATACTCTGCTTTGACACTGTTTAGGAGGTGTCCTTATACCAGAAACCTGAGACTCAAAACTATCTCCTATTAAGTGGGAATCACAGTGAATGACATTTCCTGGTTGTCCTGAAGATGAATGGAGATGGATGGAAGCTATCTGCAAAAATAGCACTACAGAAATGCCACTTCCTTTCATCTGTACCAGTACCAGTAGGGGTTTATAATAAAGTCTGTGGATCGAGTTTCCAGAGATGATGTAATTACTCAAAAATACAGCAGCACGTCAACAACCTCAAGAGGAAAGCGTGTCTGCTGAGAGATGGGTAGGAGCAGAAAGGTGGATCCCACTTCTAGATATATTGTTGATAAGCACATCTTCACAGAGAGTCAGTATGAATGAAATTCCAGCATTTAAAGTGCAAATCAGTGTTCAGCAAGCTATTTACATAAACTGGAGTTCAATATGAGGCAGGCTAGAGGGAAAGCTTCAGAGAGGAGTCACTGTACTGGCTATGACTTCTTGCCCTAAGTTCTGTTTCCTTGGAAACAGCTGGTAAATGAGCCAGAGTGGATCTGCTGCTCCTCACTCTTTCTCTCCTTCAGGTAGAAAATTCATAATTTTGCACAACAAGCTATTGAAGACATAGAATTAATCAAGCCAAATGTGTTGATTGGGGGTTGGGTAGACAGGAAAGGACAGATAAATTTATCCCTTTCAGTTCAGGGCTTCCCTGATAGCTCAGCTGGTAAAGAATCCACCTGCAATGCAGGAGACCTGGGTTTGATCCCTGGGTTGGAAAGATCCCCTGGAGAAGGGAATGGCTACCCACACCAGTATTCTGGCCTAGAGAATTCCATGGACTGTATAGTCTGTGGGGTTGCAAAGAGTCGGACATGACTGAGCAATTTTCACTTTTCAGTTCAGAGTTTAGAATCCTAAGATGGTGGGCCCAGTTGCTGGTACCTTATTTAATCTTTTCTATTCTTAACCAAGATAATTGTTTAAATGTTAAAATAGAAATGAGTTGAACTTCTTGAGAAAGCTGCAAGTAGCTGCCTAAAACAATTTTAAATATTTGTGAACAAAAACTACTAATTAGTGGAGGGAGTGAGGATGGAGTGGGGTGCTAGTGAACAGTTGCTTAATGTCATTCAACTCAATGAGTTTTAGCAAGTATTGAACTACTGTACATTTTCAGCTTTTTTTTTTTTATTGTTCTGCCTATTCTTCACTTATTTGAAATATTTTAAAATGGATTCATTTTGATATTTGGCAAAACTAATACAATTATGTAAAGTTTAAAAATAAAATAAAATAAATTTAAAAAATTAAAAAAAAAAATTCATCCTGATTTCATTGTGACTGAAGAGTTACATCATGAGCTTGGACAAGTACCCAGTGAGTTTCCATTTTTAATTGGGAATGAGGGAACTGAAAAAAAAAAAAAGACAGTTGCAAATTCATTCAAGTGTTTCACTGTGGTGTGAGAAAGTTTAGGCTTTATCAAAATCTAAGCATACATACTTTCATATGTACATAAATGTGAGAACACACACATATTTTATCCAGTGTTCTAGTGTCTAGCAGTTATTTCTTTGGTTCAAGGAAAGATCATCTGCTTCAACTATCTGATTTTTTGGTTTTATGGAAGCATATTTATTCCTGTATAGTTTGAAACAAGCAGTGTGGAATTTCTCCCTTTGCAAAAAAGAATTGTTTTGAAAAAAAGAAAAACAATAAAAATCAAAAACAAAACATTTCACTGAACCACAGTAAAACTCTAATGTCAAAACCCATACTTATCACTGACTTCACATTTCAAGATGCTGTATCTCTGACCTTGTTAAATTTATGGGAACTGGAAAGAAAAGAGGTATTAACATAGGAGAGAGGAAGTGATAAAAGCGTGACATGAATCCAGATGATTTGCAGATTCATTCCCATGTACCCATGGAGTGGTCTTGTTTCCTTTGGTGGCAGTCTCTCTAGGGTGTTGGAACACCTAATGTCTATTTTCTTGACCCTGAAATTCAGACCTCATGTCTCAGTGAGGCTGTATTTTTCTGAGCTATGACAGGTAGGTTAGCAATAGTTTTAGCTCCCTATGACTTTTTAATCTTAAATCTCCTTATGTTTTCATGAGTATTTGAATTAAAAAAAAGTGCCTTCAGTTAGTTGTAATTAGAACCTAAATGTGCCCCACCCCAAATTAATTTCAACTATCTAACTCATCTGTAATACTATGGATGAAATAATAGAAAATGATACTATGGAGATATTAATAAATTTGAACATGTTAATGTTAATAAAAATATAGTGAAGATGAAAGGAATGGTTGTTTCCTTCAGCTTGAGAAATTAAATTCAGTATTCATTGCTTTTATGAATATTATTATTATGAATATAAACTCCTTAAAGGAAATAAAACTGTATTTAAAATTATATACATGTAGCCTGAAAACTGTGTGGTTTCGGAGAGATTATTTAGCTTCTCTGGGCCTCAGTGTCCTCATTGATAGATGAGCAAGTGGGGGCTACTGATGCTATTTTAGAGGGTTGCTGTGTTCATTCACTGATATAAGAAAATGTTAAATACATTTAACAATGTTTCATACAGAGGAAAAATGTAATAATGTTTAGCTACTAATTTTATTACCCATTCATATCAGTTTTTAATATTTGTTTCTCACTTATTATTCACTTAACCTTATTCTGTTAATGTTTCTCTAGTTTAATATAATCAGTATGCAATTTTTAATGATTCATTCATGCACTTGTTATGCCCTACTTATTTCCAAAATAACTTTAGATATTTTACATTATATGATACAGATAAAATGAAGCCATAGGTTATATGAGTGAAATAAAACAACTGAATTATTAAAAGGATGAAAGAATAATTATATCAGAACCTAGATTTGGACAGCTATTATATTGGAACCCTGAATTTTGCTCTGAACTGCCCACACAAAGACAAAAAGGAAAAAGTGAATTATGGAACTTTCACTGTCTTATGAAGAGAAATATGTTGGTTTTCTAAGCATAGTTATTTCTCTTATATTGCAGTCTAAATGGGATGTATTGCATTGGCTTTTATGTAAGGGATGTTGAAAAACCTAATAGGTGTCTTTGTTACCAATTTTTCTACTGAAAAAGATCATGACTGGTCTTAAAACCATGTTCTTTTGATTTTTATAAGGTGGAAATACGGATTTTTGATTAGATATGTAGAATTTTGCTATGATATCGAGTGATGTTTACTTGGGAATTGTTTTACTCAAGTTGTTTCTCCTGTGCTAAGCATCCATTATGGATGCTTTTGTGAGCGCATTATTTTTTCTTTAATTTTTGATTATTTATCTGAATCCATTCTTTTACAATATAGATTATAGTTGCTAAGAATTGAGATTCATAGGAATTCTTGTTGAGTACCATTAGATTCCTTGGTAGAGACTGAATTGCTTTCTTTTTTTTCAAGTTTCAAACCTTTTATTTTGTATTGGGATATAGCCAATTAACAATATGATGGTAGTTTCAGGAGAACAGTGATGGGACTCAGCCAAACATATAAATGAATCTATTCTCTCCCAAACCACCCTCCCATCCAGGCAGGCACATAACGCTGAGTTCCATGTGCTGTGGGGGGAATGAGTAGAGGGGCTTCTCCTGTGGCTCAAATGGTAAAGAATCTGCCTGCAATGTAGGGGACCCCAGTTCAATCCCTGGCTTGGGAAGATCCCCTGGAGGAGGAAATGGCAACCCACTCCAGTATTCTTGCTGGAGTTCCATGGACAGAAGAGTCTAGCAGGCCACAATCCATATGGGGTCGCAAAGAGTTGGACACCGCTAAGCAAATAACACACACACATACACACACACACCGTGTTCTATACAGTAGGTCTTTGTTGGTTATCCATTCTGAATATGGCAGCATGTACATCTGTTGTTCAGTCATTCAGTCCTGTCTGACATTTTATGACCCCATGGACTGCAGCACATCAGGCTTTCCTGTCGTTCACCATCTCCCTGAGTTTGCTTAAACTCATGTCCATTGAGTTGGTGATACCATCCAACCATCTCATCCTCTATCACCCCCTACTCCTCCTGCCTTCAATTTTTCTTAGCATCAGGGTCTTTTCCAGTCAGTCAGCTCTTCACATCAGGTGGCCAAAGTATTGGAGCTTCAGCTTCAGCATCAGTCCTTCCAGTGAATATTCAGGGTTAATCTCCTTTAGGATCTCCTTGCAGTCCAAGGGACTCTCAAGATTCTTCTCCAAAACCATAGTTCAAAAGTATCAATTCTTTGGCTCTCAGCCTGAAAGAAATGGTCCAACTCTCATATTCGTACATGACTCTTGGGAAAACCATAGTTCTTACTATATGGACCTTTGTAGGCAAAGTAATGTCTCTGCTTTTTAATATGCTGTCTATGTTTGTCATTGCTTTTCCTCCACGGAGCAAGTGTCTTTTAACTTTGTGGCTGCGGTCACTATCTGCAGTGATTTTGGAGCCCAAGAAAATAAAGTTTGCCACTGTTTCCATTGTTAACCCATCTATTTGCTATGAAGTGATGGAACCGGTGCCATGATCTTAGTTTTCTGAATGTTGAGCTTTAAGTCAACTTTTTCACTCTCCTCTTTCACCTTCATCAAGAGGTTCTTTAGTTTCTCCTTGCTTTCTGCCATGAGGGTGGTGTCATCTGCATATATGAAGTTATTGATATTTCTCCCGGCAATCTTGATTCTAACTTATGCTTCTTCCAGCCTAGCATTTCACATTTTGTACTTTGCATATAAGTTAAATAAGCAGGGTGACAATATACAGCCTTGACATACTCCTTTCCCAGTCCATTGTTTCATGTCCAGTTCTAACTGTTGCTTCTTGACCTGCATACAGGTTTCTTAGAAGAGAAGTCAGGTGGTCTGGTATTCTCATCTCTTTAAGAATTTTCCACAGTTTGTTTTGATCCACACAGTCAAATTCTTTAGCATAATCAGTGAAGAAGAAGAATTTTTTTTTCTGGAATTCTCTTGCTTTTTTTATGATCCAACAAATGTTGACAATGTGATCTTTGGTTCTTCTGCCTTTTCTAAATCCAGCTTGCACATCTGGAAGTTCTTGGTCCATGTAGTGTTGAAGCCTAGCTTGGAGGATTTTGCCTAGCTAGCATGTGAAATGAGTGCAATTGTGTGGTAGTTTTAACATTCTTTGGCATTACTCTTTTTAGGATTGAGATAAAAACTGACCTTTTCCAGTCCTGTGTACTTTGCTGAGTTTTCCAAATTTGCTGGCATATTGAGTGTAGCACTTTAATAGCATCATCTTTTAGAATTTGAAATAGCTCAGCTGGAGTTCTATCAACTCCACTAGCTGTGTTCATAGTGATGCTTCCTAAGGCCCACTTGGCTCACAATCCAGGATGTCTGGCTCTAGGTGAGTGATCACACCATCGTAGTTATCTGAGTTAAGATCTCTTTTGTATAGTTCTCATGTGTATTCTTGCCACCTCTTCTTAGCATTTGCTTCTGTTAGGTCCATACCATTTCTGTCCTTTATTGTATCAATTCTTTCGTGAAATGTTCCTTTGGTATCTCTGATTTTCTTTTTTTTTTAATTTAATTAATTAGTTTATTTTACATTACAATATTGTATTGGTTTTGCCATACATTGACTTGAATCTGCCATGGGTGTACATGTGTTCCCCATCCTGAACCCCCCCTCCCACCTCCCTCCCCATCCCATCCCTCTGGATCATCCCAGTGCACCAGCCCCAAGCACCCTGTATCATGCATCAAACCTGGACTGGCGATTTGTTTCACATGTGATATTATATATGTTTGAATGCCATTCTCCCATATCATCCCACCCTCGCCCTCTCCCACAGAGTCCAGAAAACTGTTCAATACATCTGTGTCGCTTTTGCTGTCTCTCATACAGGGTTATCGTTACCTTCTTTCTAAATTCCATATATATACATTAGTATACTGTATTGGTGTTTTTCTTTCTGGCTTCACTCTGTATAATAGGCTCCAGTTTCATCCACCTCATTAGAACTTATTCAAAAGTATTCTTTTTAGTAGCTGAGTAATATTCCATTGTGTATATGTACCACAGCTTTCTTATCCATTCATCTGATGATGGACATCTAGGTTGCTTCCATGTCCTGGCTATTATAAACGGTGCTGTGATGAACATCGGGGTACATGTGTCTCTTTCAATTCTGGTTTCCTCGGTGTGTATGCCCAGCAGTGGGATTGCTGGGTCATAAGGCAGTTCTATTTCCAGTTTTTTAAGGACTCTCCACACTGTTCTCCATAGTGGCTGTGCTCGTTTGCATTCCCACCAACAGTGTAAGAGGGTTCCCTTTTCTCTTCACCCTCTCCAGCATTTATTGCTTGTAGACTTTTGGATCACAGCCATTCTGACTGGCGTGAAATGGTACCTCATTGTGATTTTGATTTGCATTTTTCTGATAATGAGTAATGTTGAGCATCTTTTCATGTGTTTGTTAGCTATCTGTATGTCTTCTTTGGAGAAATGTCTATTTAGTTCTTTGGCCCATTTTTTGATTGGGTCTTTTATTTTTCTGGAATTGAGCTGCAGGAGTTGCTTGTATATTTTTGAGATTAGTTGTTTGTCAGTTGCTTCATTTTCTATTCTTTTCTTCCATTCTGAAGGCTGTCTTTTCACCTTGCTAATAGTTTCCTTTGTTGTGCAGAAGCTTTTAATTTTAATTAGGTCCCATTTGTTTATTTTTGCTTTTATTTCCAATATTCTGGGAGGTGGGTCATAGAGGATCCTGCTGTGGTTCATGTCGGAGAGTGTTTTGCCTATGTTTTCCTCTAGGAGTTTAATAGTTTCTGGTCTTACGTTTAGATCTTTAATCCATTTTGAATTTATTTTTGTGTACGGTGTTAGAAGGTGTTCTAGTTTCATTCTTTTACAAGTGGTTGACCAGTTTTCCCAGCACCACTTGTTAAAGAGATTGTCTTTTCTCCATGGTATATTCTTGCCTCCTTTGTCAAAGATGTCTTTCCCTGTCTGTTGTTTTCTTCTATTTCTTTGCATTTTTTACCTTGGAAGACTGACTTTTCTAAGTTCCCTGACTATTCCCCTCAACCATAAGTTTTAAATTGGTTCATTTTTATGTCTAATTTTCCTTCCCCCCCAAAAAAAAGTTGTTTTTCCTTTTCTTGACAAAACTCATCACTAGTACATTTCAGATATTTATCAGCACGGTTACTATTATTTTTTACTCATAACTGTTTCTGGGAGGAATAGAGATAGAAAATACATTTTCTTGAATTAACTTCAAAACAGAAGGTATATTTGGAACTGTGAGTACTTGAGAATTTTTAAGTCATTGGTTTAGGTGCTGGTGATGAAATAAAATTAAAAAATATGAATTTTTAAAAACTCTTTGAAAAATCTGGAGGAAAGGGAGGTAACCAAATATGATAGGAGGCAGTAAAGAGAAAGCAAAAATGAGTTATATTCAATATTTTATTTTTCTCATGTAAAAAATATTGTTTAATTTAGAATGAACTTGTAAGCTGGGGGTGTGTGGTCACAGTCTCCACAAGGTAAAGGGAAGGGTTGTTGGCAAAGGTATTGAATTGAGTGGCTCCCTTTCATGATCACTTTCCAGGTGACGATAGTGGTAAAGAATCTGCATGCCAGTGCAGGAGATGCACGAGTCATGGGTTCAATCCCTGGGTTGAAAAGATCCCCTGGAGTAGGAAATGGCAACCCATTCCAGCCTGGGAAATTCCATGGACAGAGAAGCCTGGTGGGCTATAAGTCCATGGGGCCGCAGAGGATCGGACATGCTGAGCTTAGCACACAGTACACTTTCATGATCACAGGGAGTGGTTTTGAACAAAATGGGCTTCTCAGGGGCTGAGGGCCTGTTGGAGAAATAAGGACAGAACAATGCTGTGTGAGCAGAAGGCAGAGTAGGTCTGGCAGGCTCCTTTTGCATGTTTGGGACCCTAACTAAGTACAGGGCAATACAAATTATAGCCAAGAAATTCACTTGCGTGTGTAAAATTAATTAATTTTAACCTCTTCAGAACCTCCCTCAATCCTTTTATCTCAGTTTTGCAGGTAAGATAAAAAAAAAAAAAAAAAAAGGTTGGATAGATGATAAGTTATTGAGAAACAGATAAAAAGCCCTGAAGGTAGCAGGAGAACCCAGGCTTCCTGAGTGCTCACTGTCATTTCCACCACCCTCTGCATTGTAACACAGGGTCTTCATGTGTACATACATGATTGTGTGTCTGTGTATGTGTGTGTACAGTGTGATGTGGCAGGGGATTTGTTAACTAAGTACAGCCATGTGCTGTCACCTATAAGGAATCTGTGTATGAGGACAAGTGCTAAATTAAGATCATTGTATCTGTCAGAAACAGTCTTTGACCCTCATGATAATCAAATCCAATGCACTTTGGCATTCTGATGTACTTTGTAATTGAATTTTATTTCATTTGATAGACTGTCTACTGCTGGGTCTATGAGTAGATTATGAGGTTTTTTAATTTACTGTTTTTTTGACATCCCCAAAACATGATGTAAAGTAGAATTTCTTCTGTCTGGGCTCGTGGAGCATAAGCTGGCTTGATGGCGGAAGGATGGGCCAGATGGACTTCTGAGGTCCCTTTCATTTTACAGAATTCATTATTGTCTCATCTCCTGTTGCTCCAAAGGTCCTTTCATAATAAAGCTCATAGGCAAAGCTCTAAACAGGCCCGTCCTTTATACAGCATCCCCTGAATTCTTTACAACAGCAGCACTGCAGGTCCTTGGATCTGACATCCACAGCATTTCTGCAATGTTCTCTTTCGTTGTCAGTTATGACCTCGCATGAAATCCAGGCTTCTTGTTTTACTGGGATTTTGAGCATCTCCTCTGTCATCTGAGCAGTTCCCAGGCGGCAGAGAGCCTTTGTCTCCACCAGAGATAATATGCCTTTAAACAGTGTGAAACATCGCTAAGTAATTGCTCTTGTTTTAAGGTCCTTATCCTGGCATAGAAAACATTGAAAAATAAGATTGTGTGGGAAACTATAGCCACTTCATGTCACAGTTTCAGTGAAACTAGACTGTTTGCATTTGTCACTTTTGCTGAAAGAGTGTCTTTATAATGTGTGCGTGGGATTTGCTTTCGCCCTCATGGTAGGAGCCAGCTCTATGGAGTGAAGCCCCTTGTTCTGAGCTTATTGGCTGGCCTTCCTGTAACCCTAGGCTCCAATGAGAAAACAACAAAGATAGGTTTTATGTTCTGTGTTAGAGATGATTTAGATTATGAGAAGGAATTTTCATACAGACACTAGTCATAGGAAGCATATTCAGATCAATGAAAACATAATGGCTTATGGGTTTCCTGTCATAAGATACATTACAGGGAAGAGTTTTAGTCTATGAAAAAAAAACAAAAAAACAAAAAAAAGCAAAAAACGGCACTACTATTAGCAATGTGCTTTTATAGTCAGTCATTTCCCTAGTTTTCTCTGAAAGGTTGAAAAATGGATATCAGATTCAGATTTTCAGTGCTTTCAGTTGTACTACTTGAAAATAAAATCTTAAACAGTTGGAATCATTAGCCATAATTCTGTTAACTGATACTTTAATGATATTTAATAGTTGCAGCGTTTGTGATTGCTAGCCTTTATTTTCTAGTTCCCATGTGCCAGACACAGTTCTACATATACTGATTCATTACTGTGTGTGGTCAGTAGAATTGTCACTTCCATTTTTAACCCATAAGGATCCTGAAGCCTGGAGATGGTGAGCAGCTTACTTATTAGACCAAACAGATGAGCAAGAGGGCTGGGATTCATGCTCGGACATTCTGAGTGGGGAGTCTCTGCTTCCTGAGACAGTACAGCATACAGCCTGGAGCACTATCTGAATCACCAAAGAAAATTAGAGTTAAGGTAATTTTATTGTTCATAATTTATCACCTTCTATATTTTTTGAATGACAGTCTTTGCTGACTATGTAATAAAAAGCCTCTGTTAGCTAGAATATTAATTAGTCAGAAATACCTGTTTATCTGTCATGCTGGGTAAAAGTTGACTTTAGGTGTGTCAAATATCTTCGAAATAGGGCTGATAGATAGATTTCTCTTATAGGAAGGCTGTGAGTCCTGTTCTATAATAGCTGTGTTATAAGAGTCTGTGTTCTCTTTCTTTTGTCAATAACAACAAAAATGTTCTGCAGATCAATGAGTTTCTTTTCATTTAAAGTGCTGTACAATGAATGTCTGTGCCCACTCCCACCCCTCCCAGAACTGTGTGCTGAAAGCTAATCCCCAAGGTGATGGTGTCTTCAGGTGAGGCTTTGGGGGAGGTGATTAGGTCATGAGAGTAGATCCCTCATGGATAGAGTTAATTGCCTTATGAAAGAGGCTCCAGAGAGCTCCTTGCTCTTCTGACGGTGTCCAGAAGACAGCTCACTAGAGCTAGGAAGCGAACAGAAGAATAAGAACTAATATATTGATTCCACTATGCTTCTATTTCCATGTGTCATTTAAGAATGTAATTTTCAAGTGAACTGACTATAGCATTTGGAATCTCTAAGTTGAAAACAAGTCTTGTCTAAACTTTAATATTTTTCCTATGATTGCCCTTTGTTAAATGGTGGAATCTTTGAGTGAAATAAGATAGTGAAGGTCAGTTCTATTGGACATTGTGAGACACTGGAATCGGAGAAGGAAGGAAGAAGAGAGGGAGGAAAAGAGTAAGAGACACGGCCACAGATAATGTGTAGAAACTCTATACCTGACTCTAGTTTAACATGAGAAAGAATTACCTTGTTCAGGTTCAGGGGTTGGATGCACTTGGGTCCTTGGAGGAGGTAAAAATTGGGAAAGGTGAGCCTGTGATTTGGGGCTGTGACTCCAAAGAGGCAGAGACTGATAATGTTTTATAGGACAGACCTTTATCCCAGTTGATTCCTTTTTCTAACAGACTTGTTTATGGGGTTGTGTTTTTGTGTGTATAAGAAAGAATACATTTACTAGCTTTATAATAATCACTGGAAATTGATATTTGTGTTCAAGATACTCATTTTATGAGCAAACTTTTTTTTTCTGGGGGAAGTGTCTGTTCCATAAAGTGATTATGCCCTGATTACTTGAGAATAAACAATGTTGATTGTATCCTTTTCTTGTCTTTTGAGCTCTGATGGTGTGTTTTTTACTTCTCTGTGTGATCCAGTCACATTCTTTGAAGTTTAATGAAGACATTTAGAATACAGAGAGAGGTCAGTGATCAAGCTGAGAATTCAGGACCAGGGAGGTTGTATGCTAGAGCTGATATGGAAAGTTTCTGGGCATATGATGACAAGAAAACCACCAGGGCATGGTAAAAGAGGGATGGACAGAAAAGACATTCAGAAAATAAAAATAAACTCAACTAAAAATGTTTCATTGTGAGCATATCAGTTAACTGTGGCCTTAGTGACATAAGCCTCCCATGTATGACTGGGCTGTGGATATTCACTGGAAAACTATAGTAAGATCAGAGATAGAACCCCAGCTTTCTCTCTCTGCCCTGAAAGAAGTTTGGGCAAACAAAGAATAAATTTCATCCTTGCATCAGCCAATTGAATCAACTCATTTCCCTTATTTCTTGCCCTCTTGCCCTTTGCCACTAATAAATGTGTTGAATGAAAAAGAAAACACTATTCTGCTTCCTATAAATCTTTGAATTAGCTACAAATGGGTCTGTGTTGATGACATGAGAGATGGTTTTCTCCTGTACTCATCAGCCATCTCATTTTGCAAACTACAGTTTCTGTGCCACCAGGATGCATAGTGCATTGTTCTGTTTCCCAATAATTGGCAGAGAACAATTGAAACTCAAAGAAAAGATCAGTGGCTGAGGAAGACATTATGTCTGTGTCTCCCTGACTGATGGCCCATAGCTCTCCCATCCTGCCCCGCACAGTGGGGCAGTGGCCATGTTCCCTGCTTTCCCCATGCAGAAAGAGACTGAGCAGAGGCTGGTAAGTAACTTGTTCTTCTAGGACATGGGGGCGGTTTGTCATCTCAAGTCCTGGCCCATTGCTCAGCTCACTGAACCATACAAATACATCTCTTCATCGAGGCTTTTTATGATCTCCTTTCCTCTTCCTAAGCACATTTTTATATAATGGTTGATGGGATGTGTGTTGTGATTAAAGCCCCCCAGACGGGGTTACTCTGTACCAGACAATGTGTACAAGGAGCTAGTTCCACAACTTCTCGCATTACTTTCTGCCAAATGTCATAAAGAAACTACTGGTTTCCAAAATTAAATAGCTTTGTTTCCTCATGCTTAGAGCCCAGAATGTCCAAGGGGGTGTGTAAAGAAGGGTAATCTCTCAAAGTAATCCCTCACGGGTGACTTTAGCCTTCAGGAAGGAGAAGGTAGTTACCAACTGGCTCCAATAGCAACTCCTTCAAATGGATATTTCTCCTCATTTCTGCCCTGATACAGCTCACACTGAAGCAACCTGGTTCCGTGGCCATATCCTGATAATCTACACTATTGCTGAAGAAACCACGAGACAGCTCTAGGTGTTAATTAGAAATGCCTGGCTGTATTATTTTTCCTGTCTCCCATCACCCTGATGGGCTGCCCTTCCCTTTGAATCACACTGCCATTGTGGCGTCTGGTAGGAACTTAGTATACTACTGATCCAGTGCTGTCACCAGGCTGGCCCTGCAGAGTGCCCTTATACAACGCTGTTATGCTCAGAGGAATAGTCCCTGCCCCCTGGTGAAGTGTAAAAATCTAAGATGAACTCTGTGCCCTAGAAACTAGCACAGCATTGTAAATTAGCTATACTTCAATAATGAAAGAAAAAAAACAGGAATGTGTAAGCTGACAGCGACAAAAACTGTACAATGAATATTGCTTTGAACAAGGGTTTTCCTTATATTGCTTGCAAGTTATAAAAATGTACCAGTCTAAATCATCTTCTTTGCAAGTAACAGACAAAATATTTGGGTAAGTATGAAGTACTCTTCATCTCTTTTTCTGTCACTTTTTTTTTTTATTTTGAACTTTTTATTTTGTACTGGGGTATAGCCGAATAACATTGTGATAGTTTTAGATGACCAGCTAAAGGACTCAGCCATACATATACACGCATTCATTCTCTCCCAAACCCACTCCTCTCTGGGCTGCCACATAACATGGAGTGGAGTTCCCTGTGCTATACAGTAGGCCCCTGTTGGTTTTCCATTTTGAATATAGCAGTGTGTACACGTCTGTCCTCAGCTCCCTAACTATCCCTTCCTCCTTAGCAACCGTAAGTTCATTTCCTAAGTCTGTGAGTCTCTTTCTGTTTTGTAAGTTCATTTGTATATTTCCTTTTACCATCCACATATAAGAGGTGCCATACAATATTTCTTCTCTGTCTGACTTACTCTACTCAGTATGACACTTTCTGAGTCCATCTATGTTGATGCAAATGGCATTATTTCACTCTTTTTAATAGCTGAGTAATATTCCATTGTATATATGTATCACATCTTCTTGATCCATTCCTCTGCCGATGGACATTTAGGTTGGGAAGCACTCTTCTTTATTAAACCTGCCTGTAGAAATTGAACTCAGCACCTCTACTCTGTGTTGGTGTCTTTCCTTTATACCAGATCTCTGCTGCTCTTCTGCTCTCTGGCTTGATGTGAAAGGAGACTTGTACTTGACTGTTGTTTACAACACAGAAAGTAACAGGGATGAAAGAGTGGGCAGCAAAATAAACCAGAGGAGAACAGGAGGATGGTATTGTTTGCTCTTCAAGGTTTTGTTAAGGCATCTTCTCTCCCCCTGAAGTCTTTTTCAGTTCCTTGATTCAAAATCAGTCCCTTTCTACTTCTGTGCTCTTACTGGATTTTATTTCAGGTCCCCAATGGTCCTCACTGCATTCTCCATTTGTTGGATCTGAAGTATCTGTGGTTATGTCTGATCTCTGATTCAAGCAGACTCTGGAGAGTCCTAATAAGAATAACTAACACTTAATAGGCATGTCTTAGTGACAGGGGTTCAAGAAATGTGATCTCGATGAATCTTTACCTAGTACGCCTTAGGAGCAGAGTCCACTATTCTTTGTATTCTATAGATAAAGAAATGCTAAATGATTTGCTCAAGTCGGAGAGGAAATTAGTGTCAAGACTGAGGTTGACAACCCAGAACCCACTGTGGTCTGTGCACAGCTGCTGCCCTGTGGTTTCTGCTTGGCTATCAATTAATGAATATCCAAGGGAGCAGAGTGCCCACACTTAGCCCGGCCATTTCACTCCCTGCCTCGGGCTGTCGTGTTAGTCTTTCAGCAAGGCTCTAAATGTGACATTCCCCTGGACACCTGTGACTCCCAGTTAAAATCTCCCCTTTTTGTGCTCAGTCCCTGCCAAACTTTCCTTCTTCTATCATCGAACATGTGCTGATCCCTGTGGGCACTCCTGCCCTCTTCACCTGGTTCATTTCTTATCTGCCTTCTGATCTCAACTGAAAGTTCCTCATTTAATTTGCCAACAAAAACACCCAATTGCATGTTGTCACAGAACTTTTCTTTTACTAAAGTTGTTACAGTTAGAAGTCTTTGTTGTCTTAGGGCCCATGGCTGGTTTTGTTCATCACTGGATCCCCACAACTTATCGCAGTGAAAATATCGAAGTTAAAAATATTCAGAAAACGAAGATCATGGCATCCAGTCCCATCACTTCATGGCAAATAGATGGGGAAACGGTGGAAACAGTGGCAGACTTTATTTTTGGGGGCTCCAAAATCACTGCAGATGGTGACTGCAGCCATGAAATTAAAAGACGCTTACTCATTGAAAGAAAAGTTATGACCAACCTAGACAGCATATTAAAAAGCAGAGACATTACTTTGCTAACAAAGGTCCGTCTAGTCAAGGCTATGGTTTTTCCAGTGGTCATGTATAGATGTGAGAGTTGGAGTGTGAAGAAAGCTGAGCGCCGAAGAATTGATGCTTTTGAACTGTGGTGTTGGAGATGACTCTTGAGAGTCCCTTGGACTGCAAGGAGATCCAACCAGTCCATCCTAAAGGAAATCAGTCCTGAATATTCAATGGAAGGACTGATGCTGAAGCTGAAACTCCAATACTTTGGCTACCTGATTCGAAGAATTGACTCACTTGAAAAGACCCTGATGCTGGGAAGGATTGAAGACAGGAGGAGAAGGGGACGACAGAGGATGAGGTGGTTGAATGGCATCACCAACTCAATGGACATGAGTTTGAGTGAACTCCAGGAGTTGGTGATGGACAGGGAGGCCTGGCGAGCTGCAGCCCATGGGGTTGCAAAGAGTCTGAACTGAGCGACTGAACTGAACTGAAGACTCTGTTACCTTTCCACTTGGGTCTTACCTGTTGTGAAGGTTTCTGCTTCCTGTTTCTCCTTTTTTGCACCACAACCTTTATCTTTCTCTAGCCAATTATTGGCATCCAGTCCCATCACTTCATAGGAAATAGATGGGAAATCAGTGGAAATAGTGTCAGACTTTATTTTTCTGGGCTCCAAAATCACTGCAGATGGTGACTGCAGCCATGAAATTAAAAGATGCTTACTCCTTGGAAGGAAAGTTATGACCAACCTAGATAGCATATTCAAAAGCAGAGACATTACTTTGCCAACAAAGGTTCGTCTAGTCAAGGCTATGGTTTTTCCAGTGGTCATGTATGGATGTGAGAGTTGGACTGTGAAGAAGGCTGAGCACCAAAGAATTGATGCTTTTGAACTGTGGTGTTGGAGAAGACTCTTGAGAGTCTCTTGGACTGCAAGGAGATCCAACCAGTCCATTCTGAAGGAGATCAGCCCTGGGATTTCTTTGGAAGGAATGATGCTAAAGCTGAAACTCCAGTACTTTGGCCACCTCATGTGAAGAGTTGACTCATTGGAAAAGACTCTGATGCTGGGAGGGATTGGAGGCAAGGGGAGAAGGGGACGATAGAGGATGAGATAGCTGGATGGCATCACTGACTCGATGGACATGAGTCTGGGTGAACTCCGGGAGTTGGTGATGGACAGGGAGGCCTGACGTGCTGTGATTCATGGGGTCACAAAGAGTCGGACACGACTGAGCAACTGATCTGATTTGATCTGATCTGAGCCAATTATTGTGGGACATTTCAAAATACACATCACCCAAATCAGAGGTCTTCAACACTTGATGACTATTAAAGTCACCTAGAGAGCTCTTAAAAATGTTATAGCTGCACCCACTCCTGTTCAGTTACATTGGAATCTGTTTGGACTGCATTCCTTGTATAGGCATTTTTTATTCCCTTAGAGGATTCTTAAGTGAGAACTACTAATTTGAATAGTAATTGTGCACGATAGGGGCTCTGTAAAGACATGCTCTTTGCCACACAGGTATGTGGATCTCCTAAATACAGACAAGTGAAGTTCAGCAGGAGGTGAACTTGTATGATTGAAGGGACTCTTGCAAACTTCTCAGAGTGATGGGAAGAAACCAACTTTTTGTAAGACACAAGGGTTTCTGCTTGCTTGTGTTTTTAATGAAATCTCTTTGACTTCTGAATCATTTGATTTGCCTGTTCTTTTGCCCTAGGCAGATTTTTGTAAGCATTTTCAGTAAACTCGGCATGAGGACTTTTGTATAGCTGTCTATATATATATATGTTTCAAATAGTCTATTTAGCTCTTCAAAGTTGCAAACTAACCTTCCTTTCCAATTGGAGTGACTTTTTCAATTGACTGTGTTTTTCTGATTCAAAAAAAAAAAGTACACAAATGATAAAGAATAAATATTCGTATTTGATACACTGTGCAGTTCATATTTGACTACCTACTTAACCTTGGCCTGTCTGATTTCATTTACCAACAGCAAAATGTGACCTGTATTTTTACTTTTATTTATTTTTTTTAGCAATAGACTTTAAATACTTAGAGTGATGTTTTAAAACGTCTTCTAAAAGCTGTTCTTATTTCAATATAATAAATCATAGATATATAAACCCTGGAAGTATGCATTTTAAAACTTAAGTGGGGGGCACACATTGGAGAGACTAATGCATCGGGGCTCATAGAAATCACAATTAAAGATTTTAAATAGAATTTGGCTTGAGACAGGGTTTCATAAGCATTTGAGGGAATGATTGAGTGGCTTTTAAGTGAGGGAAAAGCAATGGGTTTTGCCTGTAGGCTTTTAATTTACACATAGAGAATGTATTCCCAAGTGAGATATGTTGTTACCTCATGATTTTGCCACACCTAAAAAGTAGCTGATTCCTGCTTTGTGCTGATTATGTCCTTAAAGTAATAATAAGCCACAGGGCTTCCAGTAAAAATGCAGAGAGAGGAGGGAGGAGAGTTCCTTTTTTGGTTATGTGTTTCTAGAGTTCAATGGGGCGAGGGGTGGGGGGAGTATTTTCTGCAACTATTGATCTCAAGACTTTTCCTGTCACTAATATTCTAAAAGGACCTATTCTGCTAGAATATAATCCACAAAATTTGATGAAAAAAGTTCCCATTGTAGGATAGAAGTTGCCAAGTAGCCAAAAAAAAAAAAAAAGAAAGAAAAGAAAAAAGAATTCATAGGGGACAAGTGAAAAGAAGACATATGCATGGGAAACTAGGGAACAGATTTGGGATTTCTGTAATATTGTTGTTCTGAAGAGTGCTTCTGTGACTTTGGAGACCGGAAGTCAATGTATGTCTTTGCATTATCTTTTAAGGATGTGTGTTATATATATATATATATACACACATATACACACACATGTGTGTATACATATATATGTGTATACATTTATATATATATATGTATATACATGTGTATATATATACACACACACACATATACACACACATACACACACATACATACACACAAACATACACACACACACATTATTTATGGGCTTCCCAGGTGGCACAGTGGTAAAGATTCCCCTGCCAGTGCAGCAGATGCAGGAGATGTGGATTCGATCCCTGGGTCGGGAAGATGCTCTGGAGAAGGAAATGGCAATCCATTCCAGGATTCTTACCTGAAAAATCAGGCACAACTTAGCAACTAAGCATTGACAATAATGTGTGTGTGTGTATGTGTATTCATTTATACCTGCCACATACTTGGTGCCTGGTAAATCTTACAAGAATCTGAAGGTACAAAAATCTAAGACAACCATCCCGGCTTGTTTTGAATGGCTTTTATTTTATATCTGTTACTGTGGGGTATTATTTACAGTGCCCATCTCAAAAACATCCTAGTAAATTGATAATATATATGGTCACTTTCCTTAGAAGCAATATGTCCAACCTCTTGGGCTTGATTCCCTAAGGTGCAATTGATTAGGCAAATCCTGAAATTTGAAAATGATCTTTGATTTGGGCTGAAACATCATCCTCATGTCTGAAGTTGTCCCTAGGTTCCCAGCACTGAGAAATGATAAATGAGTCTCTGTGTAACCAGCAGGCATCCTCAGAGGTGGGTGAGGACCCGAGATATTTAACAGCTCCATTAATGACCTGGAAGAGCTTGATAAGCAGCTTGCTAATGAAACCTGCAGATGACACTTAATTGTGTAGGTGTTGGAAGTGACAACTGAAGCATGAATTGAAAAAAAGGCTCCAAGCCCAGGCAGGAGCTGGAACACAAAAGTCCATTTAGGCTAACTTTGTGAAGTAGTTCTGCATCTCTGAGATTGTCAGCTCCTATGTAAACATTACATTAGTGATGCATCTGAAAATGCTTGGGATGAATGTACAACTCAGTACGAATTAGTTAATTCAGATTTTAAGAGCAGCGTCGTAACACCAAAAGTCATTCTTTCTTCCACTATTTCAAGAGTCCCTCAGTCTACAGTAAATCTACTGCTGGGCATCACGGGATCCATGACCCTCTTGAGATAGTTTGCCTGGTATTTGGTGTGTGCCTGTGAGCACTGTGAGTGCATGGCTGGGTGTTTTTCTGGGGAGGGTATCTGTAACTCTCATCATGCATTCAATGGTGTTGTCAATGAGAAACACATTTAGAATCTCTATATTGGTCTGATGTGAATTGACGACTCATTGGAAAAGACCCCGATGCTGGGAAGGATTGAGGGCAGGAGGAGAAGGGGATGACACAGGGTGAGATGGTTGGATGGTATCATCAACTCAGTGGTCATGAGTTTGAGCAAACTCCGGGAAGTGGTGAAGGACAGGCCGGGTGTGTTGCAGAGTCGGACAGACCACAACAGCAACTGCTCTGTGAGCTTCTTGTAAGTTGTTCTTGTTGTTGTTTTTCACTGTTCTGCCCACACACTGAATTTCTATGCCCTCAACATGCCAAAATGGCTCTGAGCTCAGGGCTTGGGCAGTTGCTGTTACTGTGCCATTCCCGAGATGTTAATATTTTCTTGACTGGTAAAACTTCAGCTGTTTGGAAAGGTCTAAACTGTTAAGCCATCTTCAGGCACTTGCTATCACTATGCCTTCCTTTGTTTTCCTAACAAGACAAGAGTAGCTAAATATGGCATGTTCTTGTTTATTTTTTCTGTTCCCCTGTGTGCTGCCATCCAGTAAACCACCAGTCCCTTGAGAATAGTGTCCTTGACTTTCTTGCTCATGGATCTATGATAGATCCTCAATGGTTATTTGTGCCAGGGAAGGAGGAAGGAAAGAAGGAAATGATTGTAGATTACATAGTATCTGTCACATAGTATATACAGTTTATATATAAATGGTTTAATGACTAAAGAACTGACAGGATATATGAATGATAAGTAAGACTCACTGAAAGTGAAAGTTGCTCATTCGTGTCTGACCCTTCACCCCCATGAACTATGCAGTCCATGGAATTCTCCAGGCCAGAATACTGGAGTGGGTAGCCTTTCCCTTCTCCAGGGGAATCTTCCCAACCCAGAGATTGAACCTAATTCTCCCACATTGCAGGTGGATTCTTTTACCAGCTGAGCCACAAGGGAAGCCCAAGATTCACTGAGATTGTTTTAAAGATGTGATGGGAAGGGTGAGACCTGAGCAGTGGAAAAATCCACCCTATTTTTCTTTGACACAATAGTGATTTTTACTCTCTAGCCTATAAAACCTTTTACATTATCCAGTTCATAGATAGTTCTAGGTGGTGCCTTTGGTTCTAAAAAGAAACCATCCAGTCACACTTTCTCTGTGTTGTAAGGATGAACTGATCCATTTCTTGGATACACACAGGTGCTTTGTTTCAACAGCTGACAAGATGAACTCCTGGCATATCGAATTCTATCCAGAATTCAGTTTTGAGGAGAGATACACTAAAAGCATTGTGTGTCTGCTTTCATTTAACAGGACTAGAATTTTCCAGGAATGCAGCCTAAATGGAGTGGCATTTTTATCATGGGGTTTCTGTTCTACAATCAAAATACACCCTTCAAATCAGAAAGCAATGTCCTAAATTCTCCTCCTCACAGGAGTCATTCTCTTCTGATTGTGGAAAATGAATTTTTCCTTTTTGGCTGAAACCTTTACTCCTATTCTTATTGATGGATTCATATCTCACATCTGATTTACCCTGTCAAGTGTTTAAAAGTGACCATTTACTCTGAAAGCCTGAGAGCCTTGGATACTACGTTGCAGAATAAAAGAAAATATCTGACCTTTATATGTAAGCATCAGTTATTGAGCCAAATCTAGCAGTATCTAAGATTTGGAAAGATTAACAAATGTATTGATATCTGTTTAGCTAAATCTCTCCCTTAGGCTAGTTTTTAAGAGTTAAGTCTTTTGGTTGGTGAGACCTCTTCCCATAGGAACCTGTGCTTGTGGGACCAGTTCTTTGAAATTCTTGGGATAAAATTATGTACTTGTGGAGCAACAAATCCAATTTCATATACTAATACTCTTTATTAAATGGGCTTGAAGTCAGAATTTGAAACTGAGGGATATAGCATTCATTTACTGATTATCCTCTCTTTATACAAGCCATTAGCTAGAGCTGGCATTTTAGTGGTATCATGTATATGCCAAAAATACTGGAAAAAAGATTTCCCCTAAAAATCCAGATTCATTTCTAGACTCTTGTAGTTTTTACTGAATAATTAACAATAGTGTTTGACACTGTCATCCTCTTGACAAGACTCTAACTTGGAACATCTGGTGTTATTTAGCCAAGAGCCTGGTTCTATTCTCCCAGTACAAAAGGGTTCTGATTAATTAATCATTGCCCAACCTGAATAATACATTAAAGATAAACTTCAATGCTTAGGAAAAAAACAAAGGGGAAAGTTTTCTTATGTTACAGAAGATGGAATTTCCTATGAATAGAAATATTAAAATGAGTAAGTTTTAGCACCTACCCGAGGTCCTCAGCTGGAAGTGAAAGAGACAGAGTGTCTTCTTAGATAGCTATGGTTTTGGGTTCAACCAGCAGAGCTTACCACCTGCCCCAGGGTGTTTATATCTCCTGTCTCGGTACCCCTTCTTGACTTCGGTCAGTGCTTTTGTCTCACACCAAGTGCATTCTGTGCCAAGAAGGACTCAAGGAGAGGGGAGTTCAGTGAGAGTCTAGGTGGCGAATTCTGTATGAACTTTATCTGTCATTCCCTATTGTGTACCCAGTGCCCATTGAAATCCCTGATCCCAGAAGGTGCTCAGTGGGTTGTTTGTTCAATTTACAAATGGAGATCCTTTTGCTGTGCCCACCAGGTTCCCAAGCGATCATTACCCTCTTATCAAAGGCTAGAAGTTGGTGCAATGTCTTTCTGTTTTTCTCTGTATGAATGTTGCTCTGTGACTCACAGAGATTTTATATCCAGAATCTTATAAAATGCCTAAAGTGTATGATCTTCATTGGGTTAAATAATAACCTGTTTATGATTTGTGTTGCTTTTTCTCTCTTTTTAAGAGCGCTTTACATTGGTTTTTCAAACAGAGTCTCTGTTACTGGCATTAAATGTGGCCCTCTTGCGTGGCTTTGTCAAAATACACCCCCCTCCATAAATACCATCTTTTGATTCTCTAGTTATGTCCCTTTTGCGGCCTTTCATTTAGGCCTAATACAGACTGCTTTTCTATTCCATCCCAAAAGTTATCTCACCTGCAGTCTGAATGAGTATGAAAAGTTGCACATAACTAACTTATATTTAGCTGTGAGATATCCCACGGACAGAGGAGCCTGATGGTTTACATCCTGTGGGGTCACAAAGAGTTAGATATGATCTAGCGACTAAACAACAGCAACAACTTACACTCCTGTATTCTTACCTGGAAAATCCCCTGGAGAGAGGAGCCCAGTGGGCCTCAATCCATGGGGTCACAAAAGAGTCAGATGTAACTTAGAGACTAAACATCAGCTTACAGTTATTTATCCACTCAAACATATTTACTTTGCAAATATTAATCCAAGGCAAGGTCCTCATCACTGGAGATACAGCAGTGAATAAAAGAGAAGGTTCCTGCTTTCATGGATCTTACATTCCTAATTGGAAGACAAATTAACAAATTAATGTAGGTTATGCTATTTCAAGTGGTGGTAAGTGCTGTGAAGAAAAGTAAGGCAGAGTAAGTAGAAAGACAGTGAGATGCTGTTCTCAGGTTATTTGTGTTTTTTCGAAGGAACTTACTGGGCATTACTTCCCTGGTAGCTCAATTGGTAAAGAATCCACCTGCAATGCAGGAGACCCTGGTTCGATTCCTGGTTCAGGAAGATCCCCTGGAGAAGGGAAAGGCTACCCACTCCAGTATTCTGGCCTGGAGAATTTCATGGGCTGTGTAGTCCATGGGGTCGCAGAGTCGGACACGACTGAGCGACTTTCACTTCTCTGACTATGCTGTATAATGTAACAGGCCCCATCCTCATACTCCATCCTCCTCTCTCTGTTTCCTTTACTTTCATAGTATTTACTGTCACCTGAATAATTATTTATACATTTATTTATGGGGTTCCTGGGTAGCTCAGATGGTAAAGAATCTGCCTGCATTGCAGGAGGCCCGGATTCAATCCCTGAATCAGGAGTCAGAAAGATCCCCTGGTGAAAGGAATGCATCCCACTCTAGTATTCTTGCCTGGAGAATTCCATGGACAGACCATGAGTTTGCAAACAGTTGGATACGACTGAGCGACTAATACCTATGTCTCATTCTTTGTACTTAACTTTCAGTCTAATGATGTAGATAGGAAATACACAAAAATAGCTAAAACATAATATGGAAAATAAGCAAGCCGATAAGAGAGGTACAGAACAGTATCAAGGGGCATTGAAAAAGTGAAAGGGCCCACCTGAGTGGCAGTAAAGGCTTCTCAGAAGAGGGGTGTCAGCATGGGCCCAGGTAAAGACGGGACTCCATTCACAGGAACAACTTGATCAAGGACATGGCATTGGGAAAATTCTGGCAATGCACCGAAGTAACACATGGTCCACTTTGGCTTGAGTGCAGGGAGAGAGCCGGATACTACCGAGAGAACAGCATAAAGTTCCCTTGGTGCCAAATTTTAAAGGGCTTCAAATGCCAAAGTGAAAAATTTGAATACAAGAGCCACTTATAAAATATGTATTTGAAACGTGTCTCCTGATTATCAGAGTAATTGATTTTCATTATGTAAAATGTAGTCAGTTCCTAATAATAAAGTTTCAGGCCAACACATGACTTAATCAGAGCTATGGTAACAAAATAATAACCGATCAGTAGTGTATAGACAATTTCAGACTGAAAAGAGTTGCAGAATAATCATGTAAGTTTATTGACGTCACCCACAGTAGTTTTGTTTTGTTTTTAACTATGTGTTCTGCTGACATCTGGGTTCTGTCTAAAATAAAATTGAATGCCAGATGGGCCTTTTCCAGAAACCTTATGAAATTCAAATACATAGCCACTATCATGGTTAAGGGACTGTTTGAGAGACGTCAGGTTTTCTCTGTTTACTGCTCTTTCCTGCACCTTCTCCTTGAATGGCTGTCCAGAGCGTTGTGAATCCTCAAGGGATATTGATCCTAATTAAAGACTGAACTCTGGAAGGATTTCATTTTATTTTGAAATGTTTATTTTGTATTGGGGTACAGCCGATTAATGATGTTGTGACAGTTTCAGGTGAACAGTGAAGGGACTCAGCCATGCATGTATCCATTCTCTCCCAAACCCCCTCACAACCAGACTTCCACGTAACATTGAGCAGCGTTCCCTGTGCTATACAGTAGGTCCTTGGGGTTAATGCCATTTTAAATATAACAGTGTGTGCATGTCCATCCCGAACTCCCTAAGTACTCCTTCCTCCCGGCAACCATAAGTTCATTCTCTGAGTCTGTGAGTCTCTGTTTTATAAGTAAGTTCATCTGTATCATTTCTTTTTAGATTCTGGGAGGATTTTAAATCCCAACAATTAATAGATGGATTTAGAAAGCCAAATCATCTCTTCCTGGGAATCCAAGTCCTTTATCTTTTTCAGATTCTTTGCTGGAATAATAAATGTCTTCCTTCTGATACACAAGAGAAGCAGTTCAGTATCTAATGTAAAGAGTTTATATTCCTTTTGCATTTCTTCATCCTCTTTCTTGGCTGCATGCTGACTTTTATGGGTTCTAGGCACTTTGCCTTTGGGACCTCTTTCTCTATAAAAATATATTACAATTATATTTCATGACTGCATTGGTATAAAAACAAATGTATAATGTTATGTACTAAATCATTTTTTGAGCTAAAATTTATATATGTATTTTCTCTTTTGTGTCAAAATAAAACATTGCTCTGGTCTCCTAAAACTATTGTGAGCCTCAGGACTCTACATGATGTGACTAAAGAGCCTGTTGGTCCTTTTTCCTACTTATGGAGAATTGATGGTAAGTAGAATTGAAAACCAGTATGCATGGCTGAGCCCAAAGTCATCCATAGCCCCTAAAACTATAGACACAGACTTCAGGTTAGATATTGCATACTTTGAAAACACCTCCAACTTGTACACTAGAAACATGAGGAAAGGTCAGATTCATTTTACTGACCTTTTACTTCCCATCAGTAGTGGCAGCTGCAATCTTTTATTTGCAGTGAATCGAGGAAAAAAAGGTGAGGGGGCTCAGTACTTATGTGAGAACCACCAGAGCCAGTTAACAAGGTCCCTTTTAATGGAATTTCAGTTTTCTAGGCCCCATTTAATGGAATCAGATATTTTGGATCAGAATCTCAAGTGTTAGAGGCATACAAATCTTATGTACACTTAAGCTTGTAGCCACTGTCCTACCAAACATCTGTCTTTCACAGGTTGTCAGTTTCATGTTCATTCCTAAAGAGTCATTATTGTTGTTATTGTTCAGTTGCTAAGTTGTACCTGACTCTGCGTCCCCATGGACTGCAGCATGCCAGGCTGCCCTGGTCTTCACTATCTCCCAGAGTTTGCTCAGATTCATGTCCACTGAGTTAGTGATGTTGTCTAAAACTCATACGAATGCCATCCCCTTTCCAAAGCTCCTTTGGACACTTTAATATAAAACTGGCCCCTCCAATATAAAATCGGCCCCTCCTTTCCTCGTGCCCTGCCTGCATATCTGATATACCACCTATGGCACATTAGTGCATTTCTGTAGTTGTGACTATTAACACACACACACACACACACAGTGTGAGAGCTGTGAGTTGAGTTTTATTTGGGGATTTACTGAGGATTATAGCCCAGGAGTCAGCCTCTCAGATAGCTCTGAGGAACTGTGTCAAAGAGGTGAGGGGGAGGCCAGTATATATAGGATTTTGGCAAAGGGGTACATTCAAATCAAGCATAATCTCGGTAGAAGTTTAGTCACAAGGAACTGATACCTCATTTAATAGTTTTAGTGCTTTTCTAAGTATGGGACGATGCAAGAATCTGGATTCATAAAAATTTTTCCTAAAAATATCTGTCTGAAGGCATTTTCTGCTAGTTTTCCCAGAGCACAGAGTGTCTTGTTCTCAATTCTTCACCCTGAATTCTTCTCAGGGTATACTGCAGGTCAGCAATTGCAGTGACAAATGACTCATTTCTTAGAGAACTGGATGACAAGCGGGATTCCTTAGATGGCATGACTTTTACTTTACCAGTTAGAATGTTTGTTGAAAGCAGGGCTTATTTCTCATTTACTTGTTCATTTTACAAATTACAGCACTAGTTTCTTATAGGCAGAATACTTTTATTATTTAACTATATTTGCTTTTTGTGTTTATGTGAACGTGTCTGTGAAAGTGAAAATGTCAGTCATGTCCAACTCTTTGAGGCCCCATGGACTATACAGTCCATGAAATTCTCCAGGCCAGGATACTGGAGAAGGTAGCCTTTCCCTTCCCCCGGGGATCTTCCCAACCCAGGGATAGAACCCAGGTCTCCCGCATTGCAGGTGGATTCTTTACCAGCTGAGCCACAAGGGAAGCCCAAGAATACTAGAGCGGGTAGCCTATCCCTTCTCCAGCAGATCTTCCTGACCCAGGAATCAAGAAGAAAGTGTCTGTATATTTGTTTGTTTATGTATCTTGTCTATTTGTATTCTTAATCTTTAAGGCTAAACACAGAATCTAGCTAATGAGAAGCATGCAGGGTGAGATATCTTGATTTCTTTCTTTATTTTTATTTATTTATTTTTAATAAGAATATAGCCAGTCATGTAATGGGTTACATAAGATTGAGATTCAGAAGCAAGGTGAAAATCATCAGAAAAATATTGCAAACAAAAGTGAAAAGATTGCCTTCACCATAAACAGTTCTAGTAACAGGTCTTTTATTTTTTTCTGTAAAAGGAAGAAAAACCTAGAAAGGAATTAACACTGAGTGTTGTAGGTGATCTGTGGTTGATATGAGCATGGGTCAGGAAGCTGCTGTGGGAAAGGTGTGAGTGTCTAGTTGAGAGAATATAAAAATGGACAAGCTCCACAACCCCTCCTTTATGGAATTCACAGTCTAATGCAGACACATTATCAAAGACCCAGGGACAGACAGAGGCAGAGTTGTGGGGTGGGGTGGTGGGGGGGAGATGTAGTTCAATTCATTGGATATTTATTGAACAAAACAAAGACACAGATCTTTCTTATGGAATGTTTGCTCTAGTAGGTAGACCGACATTAAGCATCAAATCCTACAATGAAAATTATAATCATGGGGAATTCCCTGGTTGTCTAATGGTTAGGACTCTGCACTTTTACTGCCTACTGCCTAATGTTCAGTCTCTGGTTTCAGAACCAAGGTCCCACAAGCCATGCAGCATGGCCGAATAAATAAATAATTAAAGTTATAATCACAAATTCTGGTAAGCCTATAGGTCATTTCCCATGGAAAGGCTGGGGTCAAGGGGATAAGATGGTGAAGCATGAGACTGAAAAAATAAGATAGGACCAGATTTTGGCAGCAAGGGGGAGAATGGCTTTGAAGGCCTCGATAACAAGCCCTGTAAGGAAGCGGAGAAAATAAGACACTATCTAGCTTTAGGGCCATGGGAGGAAGAGAAGATGCCCGTCACCAGCTAAGAAATATTCATTAAGTCATCAATAGCTTTAAAGAAAATAAAAAAGGCTATTGCTCTTTGTGTCTGTAGAGTTATTCTTCCTATAAATTCAGTGCAACTCTATCATATTTCCTGTGTGTCTTCATAAAAAGACCCTTGTTTCATCTGGCAAGGAAGAACATGAACTGTTCGAATGGCCAAATCAACATCTTTCAACATGAATCCTTCAGGTTGAATAACAACTTGTGACAGAAAAGACCTGTCAAACTACCCATTACTAATACTATGCCTTCCTCCTTGAGAACGTGAATAAAAGTTTATTCCTTTTCCTTCGATTCTTTCTAGCTCTTTGCCTAGTCTAGATTTGAATGACCAAGGATCCAGAGGTCTTTTAACAGGTCCTTGGAAATATTTTCTGGCAATTTGTTTTCTCCTAGGAAAGAGTTCTATGCTTAATTGAATTCTCTGTTTGAAGGATGACAGAAGATAACAAGGAATTCATCTTCTGGAATCTTCAGAATACTATTAAGATGGAATCCTCTAGCTCAAAAACTTGAATAAATAGATTTATGTTGAAATGGCCTAAGGGTCTCTAACATGGTGTTCATGCCCATCAGAGCTGTATCAGTATTTAGTGGTCAATCATTGCTTGCTCACTGGCAAAATAAAAGTTGGAGCTAAATCAGAGGTTTCCTATGCACAGTGTGAGAGCTCCATCTCTGCCTTTCCATGCCAAGGCAAATATCATTAGTCTTTTGTGACACATTCACACAACCTCGAAAAACATTCACTAAAAACAAATTTGAATTAGCATCAGAGAGAAAACTTACTTACCAGTCTAGTTCTTGATGATTGCCATGGCTGTTTATCATTCTACATGATACATGTCTCCTTGAAGTCTTCATTTTAGAATTTGGTGGATACCAGACCCCTTCCTGCCAGATGTGAGCTATTAAGTATTATTATTCTTGTTTGTAGTTCTTGTTTTTGTTGATTTACCGGACCATTTTTCTTAGTACAATGCCAGAACTGATTACACCAGACTCAAAGACAAAGTGAAATCTATAGGTATGCATTCTAAATCACAATGGAAGATTTGTGGCTGTCGAGTTTTCCTCACCTTTTATTTAGTGTCATGGTTACAAGCCTAATTACAGAGGGTATGCTGAAGAGTTTGCTGTACTTTGAAGTTGAGATTATTGTCAGTTTTGAATCGTGTCATCTCTTTGCTTGAGATGGTGCATTTTCTCCTGCATTGCAGGCAGTCTTCACTGTCTGAGTCACCAGGAAAGCCCATTTTAAGGTTAATGAATCTTTATTATAGACTCAGAGTTGATACTGGAACAGGGATTTAAATTTTAAAAAAGTTTTACATATTCCCCAAATGCCTTAAGAGCTCTTCTTTTTTTTCTTAACAAAACCTAAAAGATAGATAGGAAACATATCATTATACCCATTTGAGATAAAGACATTGAGGCAGTGAATGTTTAATTGGTTTGTCTTGGGAACACAGATACACCCTCTGAAAGTCCTATTTGAAACACAGTGCTCAGCCCAGCTGGCTCAGAGGACTGGGATCTCACCCCTCTTCACTTTTCACTACTAGCTGGATTTACACACTGGACCTTTATATGTAATTCTATTTGAATATAGGGCTAAAGATATTTTTTAAAAAAATCATTGGTAGAGAGGAAGGAGAAATTACCTGGGTTTTTGAGTACATTTCATTTGCAAGTGAAAAACACAAATGGGACCCAAACTGACTCCTTCACAGATGGAAGGTACCGCTCCTGGAACTACAATGTCAAGGGATAGCCCTAGCTTGTGGCCTCCTTGGATCCCAGGGCTTAACTCAGCAGAGATCTCCCTGCCCGGCTTTCATCTCCATACTTCTCTAAATTCGTCTTATCCTTGGCCAGAATCTTTCAGAACGTGTCCAAGATAGCCAGCAGTCATGAAGTGCTTCACCCACAGCAGGAAAGAGCCTCTTCCCAATGGCATTAACCAGAGTCCTATGGCTGCCCCTCATTGCTTTCAATAGGGCTTTGTGTTCTCCTGGATAAATCACCATGGAGGAATACATATATGTTTTACACATGTGGCTTTTCCCCCCAAATACAAATTGTGTCATATTAAACATTTGTTCTGAACTTGGATTTTTCTTCCTACTAACAACACATTTTAGGGATTTTTTTTTAAGCTGTCAATACATGGAGATCAGTGTTTTCAACTGTTGTATGATATTACACTGAAAGAATGTAATATTGATTATTTAATAATTTTACCAATAATGAACATGTAAATAATTTCAGTTACCTTTGTGATAGCAAATGATACATTAACAGCATTTTACATAGCCCTTGGGCTGCATATGAGATTATTTCTCTAGGATAGACACCAGGAGATAGTTACGATGGATTAAAAGCTATAACATTTACAACAATTTTACCAGTCTCATGTTTTTCAGGTTGTCACTGCTGCTGCTAGTAGCAAATCCTTACAGAATACTCGCTCTTGACCAGGTAGTATGCTAAGTATTCTCATTTAATCCTTACTACAGCCCTAATGAGACAGGTGGCCCAGATGGTAAAGAATCTGCCTACAATGCAGGAGACCTAGGTTCAATCCCTGGGTCAGGAAAATAGCCTGAAGAAGGAAATGACAACCCACTCCAGTATTCTTGCCTGGAAAATCCCATGAACAGAGGAGCCTGGTGGGCTACAGTCCATGGGGTCGCAAAGAATCGGACATGACTGAGTCACTAACTTTAACAGCCCTAATAGGATTAGCCTGTGAGATACATGCTAATATCATCATTATCCTTTTACAGAAGAGTGTATTGTGGCTTGGGTTTCCCAGATGGCGTTAGTGGTAAAGAACCCGCCTGCCAGTGCAGGTGATATAAGAGATGTGGGTTCAATCCCTGGGTTGGGAAGATCCCCTGGAGAAGGAAATTGCAACCCACTCCAGGATTCTTGCCTTGAGAATCCCATGGAGAGAAGAGTCTGGTGGGCTATATAGTCCATAGAGTTACAAAGAGTCAGACATGACTTGAAGCTACTTAGCGCAGCACAGCACATATTGAGGCTTAGAGAATTTTAGTTACTGGCCTAAATTTAGAAAGGTGTTTGTCTTGTTTTGATGAACTAAAGATGAACTTTATATTCTAAAGTTAGAGAGAATATTACTTGGACTATCCTAAGTACTCAGGGAAGAAATTTATCCCTGAGTCTTGAGCCAAATACATTAAGGACAGAATCTACAAACTTTCCGCCCTTGTGTTCAGTATATGTGATTTGGATTCCATATAATATTCCTGCAGCTATTATCTGGCATAATTAAATGTGAAATGAAATAAAGTCAATAAAACAAAATCTCTGCTAACTTTCTCACTGATCTAAACATTAGCCACCCAGAGAAAATTAACATCGCAAGAAGAAAACTGGAAAACAAAACAAAACAGGCCATTAGTTAGAGCAATATACACATTTCCTAGAGTAGGATACGTTTCTCTGTGGAATCACTGGCGTTTGTGTAACAAGGTTACTATACTGATGACAGTAGCTTAGAATCCTTACAAGGAGTGTTATCCTTACAGGTGTTGGCTACCTGGACTCAGTTGGCACTAAGAAGCCTTACTTTACTTAATCCTGGAGGAAATGTGTTTGTTTAACCTTCAGTCATAGTGTTCAGAATGTTTAGTTCTATTTAATGAAGATTGCAGTAGTGGGAGATTGTCTGGTCTCTTTAAAATATAGACCAGCTGCTGAGCTCTTAGGAGGTGGTTAATTGGTAACTGCTGAGTGGAAAAGGTGCCCACATGCCTCCCAACTGAACCCAGAGGAGAGTTGGAGAGAAAAAGAAGTCCACTTCCAATGATTCTGGAAAAAATGAGCTGAGCTCAGTTATTATGATAACCAGGAAATCAGACCAGATTATTCTGAGAACCAGGAAATAATCAACCAGATTATTCAATCAAAGTGTCTTAAATTTAAGTCAAAGTGTCTTAAGACACTTTGATTCACATTAGAGAGTTTTAAAATATTCTTAGCACATTCCAATTTTAGAAGTTTCTATAGAACAAACAAGAAAGCAGTGTTATATGGGGCCAGAAATTGCATTTAATAAAGAGGTTTGATATACTCTTTATTGCAACTCTTTGGAGTATCTCCATATTGCTTAAGCTTAATCATGTTTGATAATTTACTTATGTTTTGCTCTGGTAAATTAGTCCTCTTTATTTTGCTATAAACTTTTGTGACATTTCTTTAGCATATTTTAGCATTCTAGAATTAAAGCCTATCATGTTGTGACTATGGTATTTTTTTTTCCTGCTATGTTGAAGAACAAATTGATGCTGACCTGTTGGCAGGATTAGAAAGAGCAGTATAATATTGAATATTATAAAGATCTTAACTGATTCAGCCAACAGGAGGCCAACTCCCTTCCCATAGGTGGTAGATATTTAGTTATAGCTTTTAGTATCCATGCAGTGCAAGTTCCTGTCCCATTTGTGACACAAGTACTAACACGTTTAGCCTTTGTTGCACTTGGAATGTGTGTCATGCACTGGGCCATCTTAAATGTGTTTTATTTCATTTGATTCATGCCACCCCATCAGGGAGGCTCTAAATTCACCTTCATCCCCATTCTACCAGTTAAAAGCAAACCAGATTTAAACTGCTCAACTGGAACCATAGTTATCAAGCAGCTAATTCAAAGCTACATCTCCCCCATCTGACTCCAGGATTCATTATACTACTGAGAGCTTGCTTTGCCTTCCCGGCCATTTCCTTTTTTCCCCTACTCATGTTCTACAACTTTAGGAGGAATTTCTTATGTTTTTTTGCTTGTTTGTTTGTTTTCTGTTTTAGTTTTCAATTTAGAAAAACTTATGGAATCTCAATTTGCTACCTTTCACAAATGTTCTTTTTCCCTCTATAGCTTTGTTTGGTGACACATGGTCATGAAATCACTAAGCGGAGAAGTGAACAAATAAAGTGTCCTCCACACAAAGAACATAGGAAGTTCCTTCTTTTAAAATTTTCTTTGGAAGTTCGTTTCTCCTTTTAGTCTCTTCAACTGAAGCAATTGGGACTAATAATCCTTTTCTGGTGTTTCTCTCAAAGGGATGCTGTAAGAATTGGATGAGTTGTTTTGCAGGAATAACAATATAATATTCAGTAATTTGAGGTTGCACCAAGTCTCCCCATGACTTCTGCCTGGAAATAATTTTATTTGAGAAAAACATTGGGTTACCTTACTCCCACAGCTCATTTATAAAATATGCCAATATTTATTCAAGCTTCTTCAGAATAAGAAGCCAGATAGAAATGCAAACAGATTATGGGTGTTTAATTCTTACTAAGATGCCATCAGGGCTGGCTACCTGTAGACCTCTCCTCCCTCTCTAGGAGCTTGGATGCAGTGTATGCCCCACAGTTCTGTAACTTGAGTCACCATGGGAACATATTACAATAACCGAGTCTATTGGAAGGCCAGCTTCATTTCTTTAGTTTTAATTGAAAACAAAAGTGACCAGATAGAATACTAGCAAAAAATGGAGCCTTCTTTATAAATGGAACCCTGAACAGTAAGACAATGATGAGCGTACTACTTAAATATTCTATAACTTGAAATTTTTTTCACCAAGGTTTCTTTCACCATAGTGAGTTGGGCAGTCTGAGTCTAGATATTTTAATAGGGGATATTCAGGAGATGTGGAAAAGGAGAAAACATTTTCTAAGGAGATCCCTAAAATCTCAGAGCTAAAGCTGTAGTTTTAACCAGTTCTTAACAGCTGTGGTTCTCACTTGGGTTGAAATCAGCATTGTGAACGTTTCCTGTGGAACCAGCTCGTAGAGAAACAATGACTGTCTGGGCCAGGCAACCTAAATAGCTTGATGAGGTCACCTAGAGGCTTGAGGGACCAGAGAATTTTAAGTTCACATATGTAAATATCAGGAACTCCCTCCTCAGCGTAAGTGTGTATGTGTGTGTATGTGAGCATGAAGTGTAGTGCCTATGGTTCCTCATTTCTACCTCTCAAATACTCCCTGTAATTGGTATCTAAAATGAAAGGACTGAAGATTTAGCATTTTTTAACATAAAATTACAAGAACACTTTCTCCTTCATAATCGCGAAATTAAACAAAAAAAATTTGCACCCAGGGCAAGCTATTAATGTCACGCTATCCCTAGCAGATATAACCAAGGCATAATATAAACATGGAAGCTTTAGGAATCACACTGTCTGGGTTCTAAGCCTGATTCTGCCACTTAAAATAAATAAGAGTCTGAACTATAAAATGGGGATAGTAATTATGTCAATTTCATAGGCAGTTTGTGAGAATTAAAGGAAACCATCCGCATGTGGCACTTAAGAGTGTCAGAATTTTAGAAGTGTTATTCCTTTAGCTATTAGTCAGTTCTAAAACCATTTGGAGGTTTAATGATCTTCAGATGTGAAATAACTTAATTGACATGAGATTTCCCATTGACAGACAAAACAAAAAGCAAAAAAGAGAAAAAAGGCCAAATTACAGGTGGCCTTTGCAGTCAATCAGTGAACCCTGAACTTCATCTCTGGAAATTTTCATTGGCACTTGAGCCCCAGATGATCAAATACTATAAATAGCATCCTGATTAACTTTTAATCTGCAACTAACGTGAAGTATCCTAGCAAACACCCTCTTCCAACAACACAAGAGAAGTCTCTACACATGGCCATCACGAGATAGTCAATACCAAAACCAGATTGATTATATTCTTTGCAGCCAAAGATAAAGAAGCTCTATACAGTCAGCAAAAACAAGACCAGGAGCTGATTGTGGCTCAGAACATGAACTCCTTATTGCCAAATTCAGACTTAAATTGAAGAAAGTAGAGAAAACCACTAGGCCATTCAGGTATGACCTAAATGAAATCCCTTACTATTATATAGCTACTACTACTACTAAGTCGCTTCAGTCGTGTCCGACTCTGTGCAACCCCATAGAGGGCAGCCCAACAGGCTCCCCCGTCCCTGGGATTCTCCAGGCAAGAACACTAGAGTGGGTTGCCATTTCTTTCTCCAATGCATGAAAGTGAAAAGTGAAAGTGAAGTCACTCAGTCATGTCCAACTCTTAGCGACCCCAGGGACTGCAGCCTACCAGGCTCCTCTGCCCATGAATTTTCCAGGCAAGAGTACTGGAGTGGGGTGCCATCGCCTTCTCTGATAATACAGTGGAAGTGACAAATAGATTCAAGGGATTAGATCTGATAGACAGAGTACCTGAAAAACTATGGACAGAGGTTCATGACATTGTACAGGAGGCAGTGATCAAGACCATCCCTAAGAAAAAGAAATGCAAAAAGGTAAAATGGTTGTCTGATAAGGCCTAAAAAATAGCTGAGGAAAGAACAGGAGCTAAAGGCAAAGGAGAAAAGGAAAGATATACCCATTTAAATGCAGAGTTCCAAAGAATAGCAAGGAGAGATAAGAAAGCCTTCCTCAGCGATCAATGCAAAGAAATAGAGGAAAACAATAGAATGCAAAAGACTAGGGATTTCTTCAAGAAAATTAGAGATACCAAGGGAACTTCTCATGCAAAAATGAGCACATTAAAGGACAGAAATGGTAAAGAACTCACAGAAAAAGAAGATACTAAGAAAAGGTGGCAAGAATACACACGAGAACTACACAAAAAAGATCTTCATGACCCACATAATCATGATGATATGATCACTCACCTAGAGCCAGACATCCTGGAATGCGAAGTCAAGTGAGCCTTAGGAAGCATCACTACGAACAAAGCTAGTGGAGGTGATGGAATTCCAGTTGACCTATTCCAAATCTTAAAAGATGATGCTGTGAAAGTGCTGCACTCAATATACCAGCAAATTTGGAAAACTCCAGCAGTGGCCACAGGACTGGAAAAGGTCAGTTTTCATTCCAATCCCAAAGAAAGACAATGCCAAAGAATGCCCAAACTACCACACAATTGTACTCATCTCACACGCTAGCAAAGTAATGCTCAAAAATCTCCAAGCCAGGCTTCAACAGTATGTGAACCATGAACTTCCACATGTTCAAGCTGGATGTAGAAAAGGCAGAAGAACCAGAGATCAAATTGCCAACATCCACTGGATCATCGAAAAAGCAGGAGAGCTCCAGAAAAACATCTACTTTTGCTTTATTGACTATGCCAAAGCATTTGTGTGGATCACAACAATCTGTGGAAAATTATTCAAGAGATGGGGATACCAGATCACCTGACCTGCCTCCTGAGAAATCTATATGCAGGTCAAGAAGCAACAGTTACACTGGACATGGAACAACAGACTGGTTACAAATCTGGAAAGGAGTACATCAAGGCTGTATATTGTTACTCTGCTTATTTAATTTATATGCAGAGTACATCATGCAAAACGCTGGGCTGGATGAAGCACAAGCTGGATATTGCCGGGAGAAATATCAATAACCTCAGATATGCAGATGACACGAACCTTATGCCAGAAAATGAAGAAGAACTAAAGAACCTCTTGAAAGTGAAAGAGGAGAGTGAAAAAGTTGGCTTAAAACTCAACATTCAGAAAACTAAGACCATAGCATCCAGTCCCATCACTTCATAGCAAATAGATGGGGAAACAGTGAGAGATTTTATTTTTATGGGCTCCAAAATCACTGCAGATGGTGACTGAAGGGATGAAATTAAAAGACGCTTACTCCTTGGAAGAAAAGTTATGACCAACCTAGACAGCATATTAAAAAGCTGAGACATTACTTTACCAAGAAAGGTCCATCCAGTCAAAGCTATAGTTTTTCCAGTAGTCACACATGGATGTGAGAGTTGGACCATAAAGAAAACTGAGCTCCAAAGAATTGATGCTTTTGAACAGTGGTGTTGGAGAAGACTCTTGAGAGTCCCTTGGACTGCAAGGAGATCCAACCAGTCCATCCTAAAGGAAATCAGTCCTGAAATTCTTTGGGATGACTGATGCTAAAGCTGAAACTCCAATACTTTGGCCATCTGATGCGAAGAACAGACTCGTTGGAAAAGACCCTGATGGTGGGAAGGACTGGAGGTGGGAGGGAAAGGGGATCACAGAGGATGAGATGGTTGGATGGCATCATCAACGTGATGGACATGAGTTTGAGTAGGCTCTTGGAGTTGGTAATGGACAGGAAAGCCTTGCATGCTGCAGTCCATGGGGTTATAAAGAGTTGGACATGACTGAGCGACTGAACTGAACTGAACCAGGTATTTATTTAAAAACAGAAGTGTATAAAGTATGGTGTTTATGGAGGGAAATTTTGAAAGAATTTCTCGTAGAAAAGAGTATAAGAGGCAATGTATTAGAAACCCACACCTGTCAGAGATGTTTTTTCCATTGTTTAGCTTTTAGATGGAGTTGGAGAGAGCCTCCGTTTTCTCCACTGGAATTGTTAGTGTTGTTTGAAGTTCACAGATGAAGGAAGGACAGGTAGCATGCTCATGGATGCCTCTCACCCATAATACCTCATGGAGCCTCTGGGTTCCTCACTCCTGGCTCTTTTCTGATACTTGGAGCATGGCCACTGGTATTGACTCAATATTCTTGAGCTCCCTCCAGACCCCTCCCTTCCGTTTCTGTTTATGAGATCTTTACTACACAATCTAATTAAGACTGAATCAAGGTGCTTACAGATGTGACCAATAAGTGATTCTCCTGTTGGATTGGTCTGTCTCTCTCAGTATTTTCCAAACTGTCCTGTGGAAATCCCTTTCCGAATGTGGTTATGACGCTGATTAGGTTTCCCCAACCCACCACCAGTGAACTAGGGGAGTAACTGGCTTATAATTGTATCTCATGTCTCCCAGAGCATCAGGAGTGATTAATGGACCACATGCAGCTGCCTTCCCAAACTCTGTATTTCATTATCCAGGAGGCGCAGCGCCTCCAGGCCCCCTCACTCCACATGTCTGAAGAGTTCTTCTGGAAGCAGAAAACCTGCTTGTACTGTATACAGTAGAACTTGGAAACTAGGCGAATGGGGCTGAGGATTTAAGAAAAGGAGAAAAATTTAACAAACTTCAAAGAAGTTAAGCAGCCAGCTAAACTCCAGAAGCTTTCTTTATATTATTAATGGGAGTATTTAATCTTTCTCATCTGTACTTTTTTTTCTGTGTGTAAAATGAAGGATTCCCTACCTTATTGAATTGTTATGCAATCCTTTACTGATGGAAGGAAGAGTTTAGCCTAGTTCTTGGCACCTAGAACTTGGTGTTTACTGTTAGCTGTCAGTGCTTTTCCTCAAGGTCTTCATTGTCACCTGTTGGCTGTAGAGACCACACTTCAGATAGCCTGTGCTATGTTCCAGTCTGGAATCAAAGCATTGCATTTTGTAGCTGTGAGACTGAGGCCCAATGGGAAATGAGAATCTGAAACAGGATAGCGCATGACATTGATATTGGTTGTTGGAATTGTACCTTCCTTTCAAAAGGAAGATGATGAGTTTTTTCTGCTGTCAGATTGTAGGATCGTCAAGTGTGGTAGTTACTGTGGCAAGAAATCCTTCCAGTCGTCAGATTTTGCTTCTAGATTGCTGGCTGCCATAGTAAGTTGAAAGGTGTGATGCCATCTGAACTGTGTGGTGAGCAGGGGATCAAAGGGACCTTGCTTGTGTTATTCCAGCCTCATCTGATTGCTTCGGCCAGTGAACAGCTTCAGGTGACAACATCTCTGTTGTCATTTTTCTTCGGCATTGGACCCTGTGGCTGTTGTTTTGTCACTAAGTTGTGTCTGACTCTTTTGCCACCCCATGGAATGTAGCCCTCCAGGCTCCTCTGCCCATGCAATTTTCCAGGCAAGAATACTGGAGTGGGTAGCCATGTCCTTCTCCAGGCAGCCTTTCTGACCCAGGGATTGAACTCAGGTCTCCAGCATCGGCAGGCAAAGTCTACCACTGAGCCACCAGGGAAGCCCAGACCCTGTGGAGAGGCACTCAATTCATAAGAACCCTCTTTTCTGGAGACATCTCTGCATATTTGGGGCAATGAGGAGAGGTTCCCAGCAGCTTTGTTTATAGTAAGTGACTTACTTCAAACATATAGTTGATGGAAATCAAATAGATTTCCCATCCCAGGGAGGGAATTGGCACTTAGGGAGACTGACTGTGTCTATAACTGCTAGAAACCCTGGTTGTTTTGAGGAGGCCATTTTCCACCCAGCATTTGGACTCAGAAGCAGGAGAGGAAATAAAATGCAGATAAACAGAGAGAAATCAAGAAAAAAAAAAAAAAAAAGAAAAAAGGACCAGGAGTACTCTTGGGATCGTCATGATTTTCATGTCTCATTTCAGGCCAAGGCTTTCAATCCTTACCAGGCTCCTTTGTGCCTATGGTACCTTCCCTTGTATTTTCTCTTTCTTGTTTAATCTAGTTCCAGGTAGTGTCTGTTAATTGTTGCAATGGCAAGAGTCCTTACTGTATATGTATGTCTATGCTGCAGTCCATGGGGTTGCAGAGTCAGACATGACTGAGTGACTGAACTCATGTAAGAACTACGTGTCTTACACGTATTTATGCATCTTGAAAGGAGGCCTGGGGAACAGGTCCACAGAGAAGAGGTGAGGCTGTGCTTTTGGGTCTGATTGTCAAAAGGTCACAGATACTGCTGCTGAGTCCAGTGGGCTCTCCTTTCTGTCGTTGGCACCACCAGATTATGCATATGTCTGAGGTTCTGATGATCATGATAGAATAGCATATGGGGAAGAGCAGCATAGCAGAGTTTGGCCAGATTTCTGATACTGGAAAATAGAAACACAGGGTCCTAGTGCAGAAAAGTTGGGAAAGGGAACCAAGGAGCAGCAGAGAGGTACTGAGTTTAGTGTGGAACACAAATATGCTTTCAAGTGTCAGAGGATGGCCCAGAGAGGATGTCCTCTGAGCAGTTAAAAATATGGTCAAACGGTCTTTCCCATTTTGAGGCTATAATGCAAAGTTCTTTTTTTCCTGTGAATATCATGGAAACCTTCCCCCAAAGTCAATCATTTTCAATAATAATGGAACAAAACTCTTTCAGGGCAATTTGCCAAATGATATTACTTTGTGTCTCCAAGCCCTCGGTATTGATTCCTTAAATGACTGTGGACATGATCAATTGCTTTCAGATCGCTAATTTGATGAGTATTATGGGCTCTGGCTAGAAAAAAAAAATGTATTAGAAATGGAAAAAAAAAAAATCTTGCAGAGGTTGTAAAGGATCACTGCAAAGTTACTTTTTAATGGAACCCAGTGAGGTAACATAGCCATAATGAAATAAGAGACTTATTGACATGCCTAATAGTTTTCACAATCTCTGATTATTGCAAGGGTTAGGGAAAGAAAAGATGGTGATATCAGTATTTTCACATAGGGGTGAGAAATGTCTGACTTTGATGTGATTTCATCTGTTTAGACATCTGCTTTAGCCTAGATAATAATGTCCTCCAGGGGAGCTAACTTGGCTCATTTGGACACATGCCAGTTTCTGGGAAAAGAACAGTTTGGAACCCTAGTTCTTTGTTCCTTTGTTTCTCTAAGGACAGAGATGAGAGGGACGAGGTTCTGAGGTTCAGGTGAATTGCACAGATGTTCTTAGAAGACTCAGGACCCACTGTGTATCCATCTTGTGTCATTTCTCACTCCTGATGTCTCTCCTGTTCCTTTTTCGTTTGTGATTTTGTGTCTAATTCCCCTAGTTCTTTCCCAGCTGATCTTTCTCCTCTCTTGTAACATATTTCACCTTCTGTCCATTTTTTCTCTGTATTTTTGATATCTTCTCAGTTTTAACCTCAGTGTGATGCAAAAATGAATTTTGCCCTTAAAATGATTATTGTATTCCTTGGGTACTTAGCTGCAAAATAAGCTCTTACTCTAACCTTTCATTATTCCTTCAAACAAACAAAACCCCACTAATTAAATTTGCTCTTTTACTTCTGTGAAATTAGATTTAAATATGTCTTATTAATACATGTCTACACCTATCATGTTTGTGATTTTCTCTTTCAGAGCATAGCTATGGGTATGGAAAACTTAGATACATAAAGTAGCACATAAAAAGCACAGAGGAGTTTTGAATTGTGCAAATTTTGGATTTTGATGTGATTCGATTACTTAGTATGTAATTGACCTCAAGCTGTATGACCTCAAGCACGATGTTGAACTGTTTTTGTATCTTTCACGTAGGCGTCAATATAATGCCTATCTCCTGGTGTAGTTAGGAGAATGAAGCCCTGTTTTGTGATGCTGGTAGAGTACGTAGCCCAGGACTTTAAGCAGTGTCAATAAATGTTTGCCATTATTATTAATATTATTATTATTAAACTTGTCTGAAATCACCTGGTACCAAGTACTAAATGTGGATACTGGCACTTGACCAGCAAAAGAGATGATCTTGTGACTAAAAGAGAGAACAGAGAGTAGGCCACTCTTGATGTCTTTAATTTTTTCAAGTGAAAGATGGTTAAAATAATTTCAGAATCTGTAAGTTCTTATATGTCATGGCAGTTTCCTTAGGACCTGCATAGCCCTCCAAAACTCACCTTTGACACCTCTGTTTTCCTTTAGCTGCACTCCAGACATAATTTACTTCAGCTCTTTACTGCCATGATGTGCCTTTCTGCCTCAGAGATATTCTCTCTGCCTTGAATGCAGTTGATGTTTTAGCACAGTCTGAAACAAGAATTAAGAGCCTACCTACCAACTTGAGAGTCCCTTGGACTGCAAGGAGATCCAACCAGTCCATCCTAAAGGAGATCAGTCCTGGGTATTCATTGGAAGGGCTGATGTTGAAGCTGAAACTCCAATACTTTGGCCACCTGATGCAAAGAGACCCTGTTGCTGGGAAAGATTGAGAGCAGGAGGAGAAGGGGACAACAGGATGAGATGGATGGATGGCATCACTGACTCAATGGACGTGAGTTTGGGTAAACTCTGGGAGTTGGTGATGGACAGGGAAGCCTGGCGTGCTGCAGTTCATGGGGTCACAAAGAGTCGGACACAACTGAGCAACTGAACTGACTGACTGACCAACCTAGAATTTGTGTAAGAGTGAGATAGAGACAGAATGAATTTGTATGTGTGTTTAAACATTCTGTTGTGTGTGCTTGTATTTGATTAATGTCTATTCCACACCCTTAACTGCAGCATCTGTGAAGTCAAGGGCCTCATTTCTTTATTTCTTCCCATATCCAGAATACCTAGTCCTGGCCTGACACAAGATAAGAGTTCAGTGCTTATTTATTGAGTTAATTGAATGTCCCATTGAGAATGTAAGTAGTATGCTTACCATATAGAGGCTTTCCTGTCAACCTTGGGTTTGTGTTGTGAATGAGCAAGGTAACATTTACTGTGTGTTTACCGCATACGGTGGTTTGCAAGAATTGTAGGAAGAGGGACGTGAAGACTGATGTTTGCAATAGAATGTTTGAATAAGTAGTGCATGGGCAGGAGGCTATGAGTAGGTGGATTTCATGGGATGTTTTCTGACTAATGAAACTGATAAACCCACGCTCTTGACTAGTGGAACGGAACATTAACCAGAATGAAAATGCTTTATGGTACTCCCCCAGTATTACAGAAAGATGCCCATTGGCCAGGGAATGACCCGAACATCCTCTTAGAAAAGCAAGCATAAACTCATGCTTGCCTTAGGGAATTTTCTTTTATTGAGGGTTAGCTTCTGATGGAAATCCTGTATGAGAGCACTTAGTACAATATTTGTATATCCTGTGGGCTTAATATATATATACTAATCTCCCCAATAAGCCACGTTAAGAACATTGTAGGGCTTCATTTGACTTAATATTTTAACGTGGTCTGACTTCTTGATTTGTTATCTAGGAACTATGAGTGTTCATTTCCCAGAATCAGAGATCTTTGAATCAGAAAGACTTTAGAGATTGCCTAGTCCAACTGATTCATTTAAATGATGAGCCAAGAGAAGCCATGAGAGGTAAAGTAACTTGGCAAAGGTCACTTGGCTGCTTCTTTGATTGAGAAGTAAGCAGATGTAATCTGTAATGCCCCTACAGTGAAATGAAGCGGAGAGTGAAAGAAAATGAGAATTGCTTAGAGGTAAGAAACTCGGGGGTACACATGATAACTGGATCACAATCCTGTTTCCCATGATTGATTGGTTGATTTTTTTTTTTATATATAATAATGCTTAGTTGAGTTGTAAATGGTTTTCTGAGGATTTACCCAGTATAGCCAACCACTCACCCAAACCAAGTATTGCTAATCTCCCTCAAAAAAAAAAAAAAAAAATGGATTAACAGTGTTAGCTTCCACTTAATGAGCACCTGCCAAGCCCCAGGCAGTACGTTAGAACCTTTACACTCAGTATTTCCCTTATAGTAGTCACTGCAATCACGTGCAGGATAGAAGAGTTTTAAGAAAACTGAGGTTCCAAAGTCAAAATTACAAAAAAGGAAGTTGTACAGATGGGAGTCTAACACAGATCTGTCTGAATAGGAACTATTTTCTGTTCCCTGTCTGCTAACCCAAGTGAAGAAAGGATGGGGGATTCAACATTTAAGACTGGTCAGTGGAGCACATTTATTGCTGCCTTCATATGTAAAGTCTGCCCTCCCAAATCTGTGGAGGTGGAACCCATGGATACAAAGGGACTTGTATACTTGTATACAAAGGATACTATAAGGGACTTGAGCATCCAGGGCTTTTGGTATCCTCAGGGAGCCCTGAATCCAATACCCACAGATACCAGGGGGGAACTGTATGTTAGGCTAAACCCTGAACTTTCTTTTGAACTAGCTGAGTAGTTTCACCGGGTGAAAATACAGTGACCCCTGTTCTACCTGGCAGGAGTCAGTTGCTCTGGACAGCACCTCCCTCCCCATTAAGAATTGCTTAATTAAGTCAGTTTACGAGGAATAGAATAAAAAAGAGTAGCAAATACAACCCTAGTGTCTGTATAAAAGTAACTGGTATTTCATTCACCGAAACTCAGATATTCATTCTTTTGCTCACTCACCAAACATAGTTTGAGAACTTCTTTTGTACCAAACACATATAGAGAAGTGAGGATTCAAATGAATAGGTCTCTGTTTTTCCCATCAAAGTGCTCACATTCTCACTGGGGCATGACAGGCAGGCCAACACATAATCATGATGCAGGGAGATGAATACCTTGACAGAAATCCTTTTGCCACCGAGCCAGCGGGTTGTGTTTGGGTCTTGGATAATTCTATATATAAGGACCTGCCAGCAGAGTTGAGGATGGGTACCTTTGCCTGCAGCACTTGGGTGATTGAAACTTCTGTGCTGCCCTTGCCCACTCTGCTAATAAATCAGGCTGGATCACCAGTGTGGCTTTCCATGGCTGTCCTTGAGGAAGGGTGTCACACAGCTGCTCAGGGATGAGTGTAATGGTTTATGACTTCAGCACCTGAAGTCCTATCACACAGCAACTTCCCTGGAGATGGTGATCATACAGAACGAATATTGCTTAGCTGGTGATAATGTCACGCTGCCATGCTGAGTTACACGGATTGCCTGATTCCTGCAGCTAAAAAACTCCTGGCTGATTAATTCTGATGCCATGTAAATAGAGTCGGTGTCAAGGAGATCGTAAATGAGAAAATGGATGCTTGGATGGGGACATTAGTGAGGAATAGAGAGCCACCATCACCCCTTTCATCCCTCAGGCGGCCCCTGACAACATCATTATCCAGGTGAGAGGAGGCTTATCACTCAGCCAGGTCCTGGAAGGCTTCCAAGGCTTCTTCCCCAACCCCGACCCTCCAGCCCTATTTTAAACAGTTAATATTTTACAAATCATGTAATCTGGCTTTCTCTTGCTTGCCAGGTCTCCAGGAATACTGGGACCACCCCAGTATAAGAAAGCCTGATCGTCAAGCACCTAAATTACTAACCAGATAAATTAGGGCATGAGTTATTCATACTGTTAAAGGACTCATTAGAGAATTCCTTTAAGACATACTCTCACACTTGACTTACAGAAATTTAATTGCTCACATAAGCTAGATTTCAAGTCTGCTGACACTCAGCTCATTAATTGGTTTAGAGCCAAGATGTGCATGTTCACCCGTGTCAGTTATGTTGTATGTTTGGTAACATCACTGCCAATGTGAAGGGTCACGGGGAGGTGTCACATCACGCTGGGTGCTGTCTCCCATTATGCTTCTCTTTTCTCTTTTTACCCTGGTCCTTCCCATTCTTTCCTTTCCAGTCTGTCTCTCTGTCTCTGGAAGAAAATATTTTGAGGATAGCCTCTGCTTCAAGCTTTAATCAAGGCACCCCTTCCAAATAAATCCATCGTTCTTCCAAATAAACCCATCAGTCTGTTCACTTGAAGATTTTCATATTGTTAAAGACATTCAGGTAAATAATATTTTTCTCCAACTTGTTAAACTTCTTGGAAACATTCCAGTGTGTAAGTGAAGTTTAACTCAGACTCATTGGAAAGTCTGTAGAGATTTGGAATCATGTATCCCTTACCACGATGCTTGAGATTTCCCTATAATGTGAGAGATCACATTCCTGTGGATGGTGGATTTTTAGGTTGGCTCCTGCCAACCTAGATAGCATATTCAAAAGCAGAGACATTACTTCGCCAACAAAGGTTCGTCTAGTCAAGGCTATGGTTTTTCCTGTGGTCATGTATGGATGTGAGAGTTGGACTGTGAAGAAGGCTGAGCACTGAAGAATTGATGCTTTTGAACTGTGGTGTTGGAAAGGACTCTTGAGAGTCCCTTGGACTGCAAAGAGATCCAACCAGTCCATTCTGAAGGAGATCAGCCCTGGGATTTCTTTGGAAGGAATGATGCTGAAGGTGAAACTCCAGTACTTTGGCCACCTCATGTGAAGAACTGATTCATTGGAAAAGACTCTGATGCTGGGAGGGATTGGGGGCAGGAGGAGAAGGGGACGACAGAGGATGAGATGGCTGGATGGCATCACTGACTCGATGGACGTGAGTCTGAGTGAACTCCAGGAGTTGGTGATGGACAGGGAGGCCTGGCATGCTGTGATTCATGGGGTCGCAAAGAGTCAGACACGACTGAGCGACTGATCTGATCTGATCTGATCGGGTCCTGGGTGGGAGAGAGGAGAGCTTTTAATGTTGCACAGAGAGAGGTTGATATCACTCTCAAGGCTGACATTCAGATGACCCTCTCCAGCCATGCACTGCTTATCTCTTCATGCCAGGATTATTTCTGCAATCCCTTCACTGGTCCTCCCACTTCTAGGCTCTTGCTCTTACTTACTGCTGTTTTCAGATGCACCTTCCTGAGGGGCTGTTTTATCCCATTAAAGACTCTCATGGCTTCCTGCTGCCTGTGGAATTAAGTTCCATCTCCTATTCTGACATCTAGGGTCCTCCAGAAATTAACCTGCCCCTGACTGAATTTATCTTCCTGAAACACACCATGGTTTTTAGATTCCCCTTGGAATACCCTTGAGAAATTGACCATTTTGTTATACTCTGTAATCAATTGGTTTTGTTTGGGGCCTAATTTCCAGGGTATCTGATTCTCTCCATCTTCTCTACATACAAATATATTAAGCATTATAAAACTTAATGCTATTATGCCTCTCTCCCACACCTTAACCCCCCAAATAGCTTTTGATAGTTTATTTCATCTTTAAGCTTCCAATATAAATTCAGTCACCTGATTCAGTAGAAGGAGATTATCCTTGAGAGCCCCCTGAGTTAACAGGTCTTCCCACAAGTCTTAGCCACATCTCTGCAGTCTCTTTGAACCTTAAGCACTATTTATACCCATGCTGGCATTTCCTGGGTTTGTTCCCTTCTTTTGAGACAGACTTTGTCATGATGGTAGTTCTAAATCTGGGTTTTAACTAGAATTTTCAAGCAGTTTTGCTTTACATTAAGTTTTCTATATAACCTAACCATTCACAGAGGGTTTAAAAAAAAAAAAATTTTGCATTTTGACTTCCTTTTTCTCCCTTGGCAAGCCATTTATAACAATGCTTCTCTCGCCTTTTAGGTTGCAGTTTTGTGACCCCTTTTATAGCATCTGACATAAGTCATTTGACATAATATGATTAGTAACATACTGTGCTTTACATCAGGTAATTTTGTGGGGATTGTTCAGCTTCACAGCTCTCCAATACTGAGAAGACTAACCCTCAGCTCCAAGCAAGCTAGTTAAATCTCCACAGATTATTCTAAAATAGAATATCTTTCTCATTCCTTACCTATTCGAATCCTTCCAGAATGTTTAATGATACTCAAGAATTATTATATTTCAAATGTGGCAAATGTCTTGCAGTTACTTTTCTTTCTAAGGGACCATGTCTTCTAAAGATGCACTCTCTGAAACAAGCACAGATGAAATTTATGACACAGTGGGTTTCCTTTAATCCAAAATGCAGATGAGAATGTGGGCAGAAGTACAAAGAAAACATGATATACTATGCACTGTTCAACATAAATAAAGAGACAACGGGATACAAGTTCAATTACTGGAAATTGAGTTTATTTGGGAATAGCAGAGAAGTTACAGTTCAGGAATTGCGCGTTATAGCAAGCAACAGGCAAGTTCCCTGAGGGTTGAGGGAGGCTGCACTCAAGCCAGTGGTGCAAAAAGTAGGAGTTCAGCTGGAGTCCAAGCAGCGAACTCATTAGCTTGAGGATGGCGAGGGATTCCTGGTGGATGTTCATTGGTCAGGAGGTAAGTCTTGGTCTTCTATAAGTTAGACATTTACGGAAATCATTCTCTCAGTTCTTAAGGACTGCTCCCAGGGTATATGTCTGAGAGTCTCCATTTCATAAACCTCTGATTCCATATTAGAGTGGAATCCTTTCACAGTTGGTAATTGCTGAGACTTGCTGATAGTACTGTGTGCTAATAAGCACTTGTATAGTACTAATATCTCTCAAACTTAATGCATACAAATCACTTGAGGATCTTGTTAAAATGCAGATTCTGATTAGGGAAATCTGGGGCTGGGCATGGAATCTTGTGTAGGTGGCCCTACTCCATATTTGGATTTCACATCTTCACATTCAACTAACCAAGGATCAAACATATTTGAAAAAAAAATCTAGCAAATTCCAAATTGCTAAACTTGAATTTGGCATGTGCTGGCAATTATTTAATAGCATTTACTTTCTGTTAGATATTATAAGTAGCCTAGGTCGTATAGAGTCGGACACGACTGAAGTGACTTAGCATCAGCAGCAGCAGAGATGATTTAAGGTATATGTAAGTAAGTGCATAGCTTGTGTGCAAATATGACTCTGTTTTGTAAGGGACTTGAGAATCTGCAGATTTGGGTATCTGGGGGGGGGGGGGGTCCTGGAACCAATCCTCACCCATCCCTCATGGATACCATGGGACGAGACAACTGTATTTCTAAGAAAACTCTAGGTAATGCTGATGTAACTGATCCTCTGACTATACTTTTGAAAGCCCTGAGAAGTACAGTGTAATAATATTCTCTTTTCATTACTAAGTATTCACCATTTTCCAAAACAATCACAATTTCCTTCCATCCTTCTTTACCTAACTCAGATTCCATGACTTCCTTCAGGTATTTTCCCCTACTTTCAGAACAAATTGATTTCTCTATGTTTTAAGATTCACTAGGCCTTCTGGTCTCTACATTATATTGATATATAACCAGATACTATCTTGAATTGTTAGTTTAAATGTGTGTTTTATTATTTTCTGAGACTGCAAAAATCTCATGTCACAAGTTCTGCCTTAGGTATTTTATACCATTATATCCTCCGCACATTTTTATGTAGGGTTTGATTTGACTCATGGGGAGAAAAAAGTAGATATTGTCTAACTACTGAAATGCTAAAATGAGTACAACCAATTAAAAACTCTAGAAAGATAGTTGGAGATAGGGAGTGGCAGAAAATGAAAGAAAAGTTCTTATTAGCCTGAGAGGGAGAGCCCCTGGTCATTTCAGTTTGAGGTAAGAAGGTCAACCTTTCCTGGAAACTGTGGCATAGAGGTGACAGAGCCCTGTGCTGGCAATCAGAAAACCTGGGGTCCCCCCGACTGCAGTAGTGAGCTGTGTGGCTGCAGCTTATGATACAATTCGGTAGATGGTGTCTAGAATTATATGCCATGCTGTAGACTCAGTAATTGACACACATCATCATTCACATACGACTCTCCTTCTAATACTGTAGGTAGTTATTATCACTTCTGGTTGCCCAAGTGCACGTTTCCCTCTGAACCAGACAGACCCTTTAACCTCTTTGAATCTGGGCCACGTCAGGGTGCAAACCTAGACCTCTGACTCTGAACCCAAGCCCTTCTGTAGTAGGGTCTCACTCTACTGAAAAGTATCTCAAGTGTGGTCTGTTGAACTCAAGAGAGGACCACCTCGTTCCTGTTTCTCTCTCCCCATCACCTAAATCAAAATGTTAGGGATGGGGGGGACTAGAAATGGACATTTAATGAAATTATTCAGATAGGTTTGGACACCCTTAAGCCTGTATAACCACTATGTTGTTCTCACTGGTTGAATTATACACACACGTCATGTAGACTGAAATTCTGTTGACTTTAGGCGTGCCCTCTGGGTCTGTTTTCCTAGCTCTACATTTTTTTTTTAATCATTGTGACATTTATGAGATTTTGTATATAAAATATCAGGCCTAAAATAGACACTCAAAAGTGTTAGGACTTTCTTTAAAAATTGGCTCAGTTTTTTTTTTTTTTAATGGGGACAGAAGAAAACTTAGTTAACCCAAATGAAATTTCTACATTTTGTAAGTATGTATGTATGTATGTATGTATGTAGTCTGTGTGTGTAGAGAGAGTTAAATTAGGCAGAGTTAAGGCAGATTTGATTGAAAATTTAGTTCCCCTGTGGGAGGTGGTGGGGCGGTGGGAGAGTGGCGGTGGGCAGTGCAGGAATCTTTTGTTTGGTAAGTTTAGGCATTACTACCTTCTGCTATCTAAAATTTCAAAAAATCACTTTCTATAAATCAACCACCTAGTCTAAAATGTGAAATTTTGCATAGCTCCCAAAATCCATTAGAAAAGACTATTTCTAAATGTGTAGGAAAGAGAAACTTGGCACAAATTGAAAGCATTTCTTTTCCACACTGTCTGACGGTTTCGATACAAAAATAAGCCCTAAAACTTATTTTAATAAGAGTTCCTTTAAAGTGCCTTTTGAGGAATATTGATTCCATCAGAATAAATAGCTGATGTTAATCACAAAAACATTTAGCATTGCCAGATTTAAACAGATTTCCTCACAGAAGAAGTGCTTTGGGTCTTTGATATACTCACATCTGTAGGAGCAAAAGTTTAATTCCTCAAACATGTAGGTATCAGATATTTTCCCTCTCTCATCCCTTCTCTCTCCTCTAGGCATTGTAGAGAATAGATAATCCAGAAAATACATCTGGACATCAGATTGGTGAAGTGAGTTACCCCAAATTACAAAGTGAAAGTGTTATTTGCTTCAGTTCAGTTCAGTTCAGTTGCTCAGTCGTGTCTCTTTGCGACCCTATGAATCACAGCACACCAGGCCTCCCTGTCCATCACCAACTCCCGGAGTTTACCCAAACTCATGTCCATTGAGTTGGTGATGCCATCCAGCCATCTCATCCTCTGTTGCCCGCTTCTCCTCCTGCCCTCAATCCCTCCCAGCATCAGAGTCTTTTCCAATGAGTCAACTCTTCACATCAGGTGGCCAAAGTATTGGAGTTTCAGCTTTAGCATCAGTCCTTCCAATGAACACCCAGGACTGATCTCCTTTAGGATGGACTGGTTGGATCTCCTTGCAGTCCAAGGGACTCTCAAGAGTCTTCTCCAACACCACAGTTCAAAAGCATCAATTCTTCAGTGCTCAATTTTCTTCACAGTCCAACTCTCACATCCATACATGACCACTGGAAAAACCATAGCCTTGACTAGACGAACCTTTGTTGGCAAAGTAATGTCTCTGCTTTTGAATATGCTATCTAGGTTGGTGATAACTTTCCTTCCAAGGAGTAAGCGTCTTTTAATCTCATGGCTGCAATCACCATCTGCAGTGATTTTGGAGCCCCTCAAAATGAAGTCTGACACTGTTTCCACTGTTTCCCCATCTATTTCCCATGAAGTGATGAGACCAGATGCCATGATCTTAGTTTTCTGAATGTTGAGCTTTAAGCCACCTTTTTCACTCTCCTCTTGCCTAGTCGTGTCCAAATCTTCACAACCCCATGGAGTGTAGCATACCAGGCTCCTGTCTGTGGAATTCTCCAGGCAAGAATTCTCTATTTTTGAACAAAATCCTACAGGCCCAAGCCATTTTGGGATTGTTTTCATTTCATACTACACTTCATTTACTACATGTAATTCTAACTAAAGGAGCTATTTAAACCCATTAGTGAAATCTTGAGATTAGAGACTGTGTATTTGGTTAGCGTAAGAGATAATGTCATCTGTCCTATTTGTATCTCCTTTTAGTCATTCTTGTCTGGACAGAGTAACTTGGATAATTTGAGGTAAAAGCACTCATCCCAAATTGACTTCAGTTCAGTGGTCATCATCACAGGGGACATAGGGTGACTCTTGATAGAAAGAGAAACTAGAATGGCCTTGGCTCATTGAATTTTATTCTCAATGACTTCATTGCTTCTAAAAAGCCTTCTCGGACTTTCTGTAACTTTCAATGATTGCTTCTTCTTGGAATCCCAGAACACTCACTCTGTTTGCAACTCTTGTTCTGGCATTTACTTTCCTTGTCAGACCAGCAGATTCCCATGTTGGAGCTGCAGGGCAGAGTCATGTCCCAGTGGGCTCAGCACAGAGAACCACAGGCATCACAATTCTGACAGATACCTGCTGCTAGAATGGAATGCACAGCCCATCTGTACGTGGCATTTGAGAAATTCCAGTGCTACATTTTGATTGAATGGTACTCTCCCTTTTGAGCTGTTAGGACTTTAAAAGGAACAACTTCTATAAGGAGCTTGCAGAGACTGAAGTAGGTAGCACAAGGAAAGGAATGGCAGAGTGCATGGGCACCTCTTTGGTTCAGTCTAGAACTTTGCAATGCAATTGCCTTTTCTGATTTGGAAAACTTTTAAAAAATCTTAATGATAACATGTTTTTGTGGATCCCAAACTCCTATTCCTATAATAGACAGTCTAGTAATAAAAATGGATAGGGGAGGCAACTGTGAGCCTGAGAATACACACTCCATTGACAGAGGAGGAGACACTTCTAAACATAGTTGTCACCATCAGGAATTTGAGCCAAGCATGATATGATCTTCAAATGTTAAAAATAGCAATACAAAGTTTAAAAAATAAGAATAACCTGAAATCATTGTTCATAAGGACAAATCTCCTGATTTTTGAGAAGTTTGTTTATTGAAATTTTACAATCTAACTCTGCATCCTAAATGTACAATTTACTACTAGTCAGCATCATATATTTATACGTTGCTTAAGAGGCTCAAGAAAGAGGTGGTATATGTATAATTATGGCTGATTTTCATCATTGGACAGCAGAAAACAACACAACATTATAAAGCAATTTTCCTCCAATTAATAAAGAATTTACAAAATAGTTTTTAATCATCTCATGTAGTATTTACAGTATCCTATGAGATGGGCAGGAATCCCCTTCACAGATGTAAAACTTAAGGTTCAGATGGGTGAAGTGTGTTACCCAAAATTATACAAAGTGAGAGTGTTAGTTGCTCAGTGGTGTCCGACTTTCACAACCCCATGGACTGTAGCCCACCTGGCTCCTCTGTCCATGGAATTCTCCAGGCAAAAATTTTCTATTGCCTGGAGAATTCCATGGAGTGGGTAGCCATTTACATCTCCAGGGAATCTTCCCAACCCAGAGAGTGAAGCCAGGTCTCCTGCATTGCAGACAACATTTTCTACTGTCTGAGCCATCAGGGAAGTCCATTTATAACAGAGCTGGGACTAGAACCTGGGACTCCCAATTTTTTCATTTGGTGTCCTCTCTAACAAACTGCCTTGTCACAAGCCTATATTTATATTTTTCTTTGTTTTTAAAATATATTTCTTATAAAGTATAGCATATGCCTATAAAAATGTACTAATCATGAATTCACTGCACAATGAATGCTCACTAAGGGAATGTGCCTAGAAAGCCTCACCCGTCACAGAGATAGCACATTCCCAGCATTCCAGGATCCCCTGCCGTATCCCTGCCTTTCTCTCCAAGGCTAGCCAGTCTTCCCACTTCTAACTCAGTAGACTTGAGTGTGTTAGATTTTGCCTGTTCTTTTTTCTTCGTGTAAAGAGAACTATCCATTTTGTATTATTTCACGTCTGGTTTCTTCTGCCCAGAGTTGTGTTACTGAAATTTACGTTTGCCCTTTTATATAGCAGTAGTTTGTTCATTTCAATGCTTTGTAACATTTCATTGTATAAATATTCCACTGTTTATCAGGTTCACTCTTTATGGATATATGCATGGTTTGTGGTTGCTACAAATAATGCTGAAATAAACATTCTTGCACTTGTCTTTGGCACCCAAACATATATAGTTTTGTTGGATTATATATAGAAGTGGAATTTCTGGGTTGTATATAAAGCACTATTTATTTATTATTTTTATTTTTAAGTGTACAGGTTCGTCATTGCTGTGTGTGGGCCTTCTCGAGCTGCTGTGAGTGGTGTCTGCTTTCTAGCTGTGGCGCACAGGCCTCTCCTTACAGTGACTTCTCCTGTGGCAGAGCATGGCCTCTATGGTGCCCGGGCTTCAGTAGTTACGGCACACGGGCTCGGTAGTTGTGGCTTGTGGGCCTAGAGCTTGGGCTCAGTAGAGCTTACGGTGCACGGGATTAGTTGTCCACCAGGTGCGGAGTCTTCCCAGACCAGGGTTCAAACCTGTGTCCCGTGCATTGGCAGGTTGGTTCTTAACCATTGGACACCCAGGGAAGTCCCAGCACTATTTATTTTGAATAAACACTGCCAAATAGTTTTCCAAAGTAATTAAATCAATGATCATATTCCCACTAGTAGTTTAGGAGAAATCCAGTGGCTCCACATTTCATGAATATAGTTTTGTCATGTCTTTCTAATTTTAACTATTCTGGTGGATATGTCTAGTTATATCCTTATGGGCTTTCATTTGTATTTCCCCAAATAATGAAATTAAGCCTTTTTTCAATCATTTGTTAGCTACCTGCCTGTCCTCTTTTGTCAACTCCTTGTTCATGTCCTCTCTCTCTCTCTCTCTTTTTTTTGTGTTCATCTTTTATTTTGATCAAAGTGTTCTGGATATATTCTAGACATGAGTCCTTTACCATTTATGTGTATTGCAAATATCTTTTCCCCACTTGATACCTTCTTTTTTCATTCTGTTAGTGGTTTTCTTTCATGAGTAGAGCCTTCTCATTTTGAAATAGTCAATTTACCTTTCCTTGCCTTGCTGGTTAATAATTTGTGAGTCCTGTTTAAGAAGTCCCCTTGTTTACTCCAAGGTCACAAAAAATATTCTTTTGTATTATCATCCAGAAATTTTATTGTGTTGCCTTTCATGTTTACATCTACAGTTCACCTAGAATTGATTTCTGTGTATGATACAAGTTAAAGGTTAGGAACTACTTTTTACCCTGTAGATGTATCCAGTTGACCTGGTGCCATTTATTGAAAAGACCATATTTCTCCCACTGTTCTGCTGTACAACCTGGTTATAAATCATATGTATATCTCTATGAACCTTTTTCTTAATTATCTGTTCTTTCCAGTGGATTTATCCTTTCATATCATCTTAATTAATTGTAGCTTTCTAGAAAATCCTAATATCTGGTAGTGAAAGACTTCTAAATTTCCCTTCCTATTTATGACACCCTTGGATCTTAGCTGTTTTGTTTCCATCCATATTTGTTTATAATCAACTGCTAATAGTATATTTTTGACTTAGGCATTTTTTAGTTCAAAGTTGTTCCCTTGAGATTTTTACCAATTTGCTGCCTTCAATTAGAAATGGTAGAAATAAAATTCTCACTCCTAATTTGTGCACGTGTTCACAGGGATATAATAGGGAAGATTTCGTGCTAAACATACATCTTTATTGTTTAAGAACATTGCTTATTCAGAAAGCCAGGGAGCCCCAGGTTAAATGTCACTACATTATTTCTGTTACTATTCTGAATTTATTTCAAAGCCCTTATATTATTTTCAGATGTAATACATCAATTCTCCACATTTTGTTTCTAGGAGAGCTGTCTTTGTCCAAGCCAAGGGTGCTTCTACATTCAACCCTTTTCACTGGCTGTGTCCTGGGTCTAGAACACCTTTCCCTCAGCTACAAGGGCTCCCCAGCTGGTCCTAGTGGTAAAGAACCTGCTTACCAATGCAGGAGATGCTTGAGACAAGGGTTTGATCCCTGGGTTGGGAAGATTCCCCAGAGGAGGGCATGGCAGCCCTGGAGAATTCCATGGACAAAGGAGCTTGGGGGGGTCTACAGTCCATAGGGTCTCAAAGAGTCAGACATGACTGGAGCAACTTAGCATGCATGCACTGGTGTGCCTCACTCTCTCATCTTTCTCCAAACCATGCTTAAACATCACCTTGTCAATGAAGCCTAATTCTTGTTGAAATGGTAACTTCTAACCCCCTTGCCTGCTCTATTTTGTGTGTGTGGTTACAGTAACTCTTTCTGACCCAATCTAATGTACTTCCTGATAAGGTTCCATCTAGTGTCTATCTTTCCACAATAGCAAATGTCTTGGCTTTGTAGCTACTGTATCCCAAGGGAAGAAAAGCATCCTGCATATAGCACATGCTTAACAAATATTTGCAGAATGAATTAAATGAATGAAAGGTTTCCTTCTTAAGCTGTGTCTCTCTGTGTTATTATATGGGACAGTCTGGTGATGGAATGTTGCCTGGATAAGTCAGTTGGTGTGCCTGAGGATCTGCGGGGCTTTTTGGAAAGAACATCTTAATCCTAAGTGTGGCATTTCAATCCAGTAAGATGTGGTTTTAGTGTTTTTAGGGAAAGGATGACTCTGGCCACACTGTAACATCAGCTATTCCTTCCTTTAGGAATTCATGTCTACATCCCAGATGAACCTTGGAAATAAAACATGATTTTTTTTTTCTATAGAAATTCTGTAAAATAAGATGTTCTCAAACTTGAGTATTCATCAGAATCATTTGGTACTGTTAGAGTCTAACCCCAGTATTTATTAATTTCTCAAAATTTTGTCATGGGGCCAGATAATTTGTATTTCTACCTCATTCCTAGATTATGCAGATGCTGCTGATCCAGGCCCCACATTTGAGAACCCTTGCTGTAAGGTATCAGAGAGCAAAGGAGCTGGTTTCAGTACCTCCTTAAGTTGTGACCCTAGGGAGGAAAGAAAATGGCTTGGTATGCTCCAGTCTTCCACTTTGCGATAGACCAGTTTCCAAACTTTGACACTTTGAAGCATCTTAAGAGCTCTGAAGTACTCACTGAGAAGGACAGTGGTGCTTGGTGCCCTGCAGCACCAAACAAAGGCCAGAAAAAAGGGTAGAAGGAGGTGGTGGATGCCTCATGATGGAAGATCTTTCCTCCCGCCCCCGCTCCCTCCACTCCTCTGTTCCTTTTTTTTTTTTTTGCTGAGCACGTTTGAGACACCTCCAAAGATGACCTGATAAAACTGAGCAGACCTGTTCATGGGGACCTAGAGATTCTGAATGAGCAGGAGTCAAGAATTGCAGTGGTTACACATTTTACAGACCTTTGAGCCCTGATAAGCTTGTTAGAAACAAAATCTTCAGTAACCTGGGGCTGCATCCTTACAGCATGAGGAGGTCAGGCGCACTGGCGGGAGGAGGCCTAGAGGGAATTTATAGTGTCATTGCAGAGTCGATGTTTTATTTCATCCTGTCTTCCAACCACTGGCCAGAGATAGTTTGCAGACTGAGGTGACTCTACATCCTAATAAATACCCCTATAGAGTTATTTGCTTAGGCTTAATTACAGTGTGTAAATATGCAGACAGCCCGTTATTGGGCAGGTGTGGAAGGGAGAGGATGGCCACGGAATACAGTATAGGTGGGTAATGACCTCCTATTAGCTCATCCACAGTATGAGTGAGTCTCCTGCTGGCTACCTGTGATTTGAGGTTACCTCAGAACTAATTATCTTCCTTGTGGTGTCAGGTTCCATCTCAGTGCTCTGTGGAGTTCTTGGCTAACTCTGAAACCTTTCCATGCCATTTACTTTAACTTCTGCCAGGCTTCTTGTTGAATTTCAATGAGGCCTGGGCTCTGGGTTAAATGCCATCGGAGTTATCCAACTTTTCCTAGATATTTGATTTCTCACGCTTCTCCAAACCTATTTAAGGCAGATGCAGTTTAGTTTGTGAATGGAATCCACCAGGTGCTATGGAGCAGTAACTAAACTTTGTTTTGTTCATCAATTCATCATTAATTAGCTATCTACTGTGTACCAGGTGCTCCCGTCAGCCCCTGGGGATACAGAAGTGAATGCTATTCTCCTGCTCTTTAGGAGCTCAGTCAAGGGAGGAAATTGGACACATTGACAAGGCAGTGATGTGAACAGCCATTAAGGGATTATAGAAGAGCAACAAGCAGCTCAGCCCAGAAGGGGCAGGGGCAAGCTTCTTAGTGAGGTCACGCCTTGTGATGCTTCTTTACTATTCTGTAGGAATTAGTCGGGGAAATGAGAAAGGAGCAAGCCAAATACAGACAAAATGTTACAAATAAAAGCATGGACATGGTGAGTCGTGTGGTTATCTATGGGGAATTATAGTGTTAAGGTGGCAGAGGAGAAAGGATCACAATGAGTTAACAGTCATTTTAACAGTCATTCAGTTTTATAGTATTATTGGCTGAAAAAATACATGTCGCCTAAAAGTTGAGAGTTAGGTTATTTGGTGGAAATCATGAGGACTTCAAGCCTGGGAGACAGCAGCTCAGGTGACCAAGAGAGAAGTGTTTCTGAGGAGGTGCAGAGAGGAGCCAGGCTATGTAGAAGTTTACTGCAAGGGGCAGGTAATATGAATATTAAAAGATTACTGTTAATTAAAGAAAACCAGATTTCTTGCATTAAGAAATTTAGTGCTCTTCTATGTATGGAAAGATGCAAGCATTCAGGCTTACTGAAATCAGCTCTTTCATATGCATCTCAGCTATCTGAGGCCAAATCCTACTTTTTGATTGTTCTCATCCTTCATTCCTCATTTACCATAAGTGGTGGCGGATGTGGCAGATGGCTGCCTCCTATACTTTCTCACATTCCCCCACCCCCAACTCCTCAGCATTTAACAGGGAGGAAGTGGCTGATGGCTGCTGGATGGCTGGTATTGTTTCATCTGCATTTGGAAGGCTGGAATCCCTCATGGCTGTGACATGACTTGTTTACTGGTATAACAGAAAAGATTTCATTTCACAGAAATATTTCATTTCACAGTATAATATAGTATAAAATAGTGATAGAGTACATGGATTTTGAAAACAGATTGCCTGAGTTCAAATTCTAATTCTTCAACCAGCTAGCTGTGTGGCCGTGGAGAAGTAACTTCTCTGTGCAGGTTGCTTTCCCTCTTGAGTCTTAGTCATTGCATGTAAAGTAGGGAGAATGATACTAACTTTCTCACAGAGTTATTGTGAAAGCAAAATAAGTTGATGCATGGAAAGTGCTTAAGCATACTGCTGCTGCTGCTAAGTCGTTTGTCGTGTCCAACTCTGTGCGACCCCATAGACGGCAGCCTACCAGGCTCCCCTGTCCCTGGGATTCTCCAGGCAAGAGTACTGGAGTGGGTTGCCATTTCCTTCTCCAATGCATGAAAGTGAAAAGTGAAAGTGAAGTCACTCAGTCGTGTCCAACTCTTAGCAACCTCATGGACTATAGTAGGAGATAAACAAATATTAGTAGCTATTATGCTTACCTACAGCTAGATATCCTGGAATGTGAAGTCAAGTGGGCCTTAGGAAGCATCACTGTGAACAAAGCTAGTGGAGGCTCTATCTTGAAAGCAGGACTCCATTTTGGGCCAGACTGTGGACTTTGAGCTATATGCCCAGTATCTATGGAAACAACATATTAACTGGAAAACCAGGCCCCCAGAAGGAAGACCCCAGGGCTGTCCATCGCCTAAAAGAATACCCTCATTATCTCTGTATCCAAATAGAATTATACATTCTATTATGCTTACTGGGGTATGACCACAGGCCTATTGATAACTGTCCACTGTTAACTACCTAGGCTTAAGGCATATGATCACAGGTTAACTTTGATTGTATCTTTTTTTTTGCCTTTGTTCAGACTGGTTTCAGGGAACCATATACACTTAGGGTATACAAGGTTTTCACAAAAACTGGTCCAGGTCCTTGGCTAAGAGGAGACTCTGCCTTGGGCCCACCAGTGTAATAAACTGCACTCCACTATCTGTATTGTCCTTCTGAGTGAGTTTGTTTCCTGGAACACGTGGCTACAACAGAGCTATTTCAAATCCTAAAAGATGATGCTGTGAAAGTGCTGCACTCAATACGCCAGCAAATCTGGAAAACTCAGCAGTGGCCACACGGCTGGAAAAAGTCAGTTTTCATTCCAATCCTAAAGAAAGGCAGTGCCAAAGAATGTTCAAACTACTGCACAATTGCACTCATCTCACAGGCTAGCAAAGTAATGCTCAAAATTCTCCAAGCCAGACTTCAACAGTACGTGAACCATGAATTTCCAGATGTTCAAGCTGGATTTAGAAAAGGCAGAGGAACCAGAGATCAAATTGCAAACATCTGTTGGATCATCAAAAAAGTGAGAGAGTTCCAGAAAAACATCTGCTTCTGCTTTATTGACTATGCCAAAGCCTTTGACTGTGTGGATCACTGCAAACTGTTGAAAATTCTTCAAGAGATAGGAATTTCAGACTACCTGACCTGCTTCCTGAGAAATCTGTATGCAGGTCAAGAATCAACAGTTAGAACTGGACATGGAACAACAGACTGGTTCCACATTGGGAAAGTAGTATGTCAAGGCTGTATATTGTCACCCTGCTTATTTAACTTATATGCAGAGTACATCATGAGAAATGCTAGACTGGCTGAAGCACAAGCTGGAATCAAGATTGCCTTGAAAAATATCAATAACCTCAGATATGCAGGTGACACCACAATTATGGCAGAAAGCGAAGAAGAACTAAAGAGCCTCTTGATGAAAGTGAAAGCGGAGAGTGAAAAAGTTGGCTTAAAACTCAACATTCAGAAGACTAAGATCATGCAATCTGGCCCCATATCTTCATGGCAAATAGATGGGGAAACAATGGAAACAGTGACAGACAGTGCTGGGAAAGATTGAAGGCAGGAGAAGAAGGGGGCCAATAGAGGATGAGGTGGTTGGATGGCATCACCGATGCGATGGACATGAGGTTGAGTAGGCTCCAGGAGTTGGTGATGGACAGGGAAGCCTGGCATGCTGCAGTCCATGGGGTTGCAAAGAGCCAGACATGACTGAGCAAGTGAACTGAGCTATTATAAATAAATGTTAGTAGCTAAATAAATGTTAGTACCACTCAAAATATGAGAATTCCAAAATTACCCTATTAAAGTATTTTGTGACTGTCCCTTTTGGCATATACCTTACTTCCCTGGTGGCTCAGATGATAAAGCATCTGTCTGCAATGTGGGAGACCCAGGTTCAAGCCCTGGGTTGGGAAGATCCCCTGGAGAAGGAAATGGCAATCCACTCCAGTACTATTGCCTGGAAATTCCAATGGACAGAGGAGCCTGGTAGGCTACAGTCCGTGGGATTGCAAAGAGTCGGACACAACTGAGCAACTTCACTGGCACTAGTGACCTTAATCCCTTCCTTCAGAGAAGGCGATGGCACCCCACTCCAGTACTCTTGCTTGGAAAATCCCATGGATGGAGGAGCCTGGTAGGCTGTAGTCCATGGGGTTGCTAAGAGTCAGACACAACTGAGCGACTTCACTTTCACTTTTCACTTTACTTAACATTATCTCACTTCCATCAGTTATTGACTATACAACATTGGGCAAATTATGCAATGTCTGAGTTCCTCAGTTTACTTATTTTTAAGTAGTGATAATTATGGGCTAACCTAATAATAACTCTGCCCTAATAGAGTTTTTTGTGAGGACTGTCAGAAATTTTATATAAAGCCCATGCTCAATTAATATTAGTTATTATCATTAATAACATTATTACTCTTAAGGACATGAGTCCTAGGGTGACTCAGATGTTAAAGAATCTGCCTGCAATCCTGGAGACAGGAGTTTAATCCTTTGGTTGGAAAGATACCCTGGAGAAGGGAATGGCAACCCAATCCAATATTCTTGCCTGGAGAATCCCATGGACAGAGGAGCCTGGTGGGCTACAGTCCATGGGGTCACAAAGAGTCAGACACAACTGAGCGACTAGGCATTATTATTATTTATTAATGATACTGAGCTAAACGTTGGTCGGATCACCTGATGCACAGCAAAGCTAATCTACTGATGCTGGGTTGTGGTGAAGGAATGTTATGGAGTCCAAGCTCACTCTGCTTACTACAGAAGAGGCCATGGATCTGAAGGACAAGGTGTTGAGGCAGGGTATACAATTTCATTTGGAAAGCCAGATCATTGAAAAGATGGCAGACTAATATCTCAAAATAACCATCTTATAGGAATCTGGATGCCAGTTTCTTTTATGGATCAGCGATGGGGAGAGGTGAGGAAACAACATGAAAAGACCATTTAATTCTTGCAAATATCTTCTGGAATGGCAAGCCTCAGGTAGGGGGAGGTGTTAGTTTCTTTTCCTTATAGTCATTCATAGGTGGGCAGGGTCAGATTATCTGCATGTGAACTAAACAAAAGCACTTTAGTTCAAGGGTCAGGCAGAGGAGACAGGGTTCTCTGAGACAGGCCATTATGTGTGATTATAATAACAAAGAAGAAAAGTTATGACCAACCTAGACAGCATATTAAAAAGCAGAGACATTACTTTGCCAACAAAGGTCCATGTAGTCAAAGCTTTGGTTTTTCCAGTAGTCATGTATGGATGTGAGAGTTGGACTTAAAGAAAGCTGAGCACCAAAGAATTGATCCTTTTGAACTGTGGTGTTGGAGAAGAATCTTGAGAGTTGCTTGGACTGCAAGGAGATACAACCAGTCCATTCTAAAGGAGATCAGTCCTGAATATTCATTGGAAGGACTGATGCTAAAGCTGAAACTCCAGTACTTTGGCCACCTGATGCAAAGAACTGACTCATTTGAAAGGACCCTAATGCTGGGAATGACTGAAGGCAGGAGGAGAAGGGGACCCAGAGGATCAGATGGTTGGATGGCATCATCGACTTTATGGACATGAGTTTAAGTAAGCTCCGGGAGTTGGTGATGGACAGGGAAGCCTGGCATACTGCAGTCCATGGGGTTGCAAAGAGCTGGACACAACTGAGCAACTGAACTGAACTGACTGATAATAACAAAAATTACAGAAACAAAGGTTAAAGTCATAGATATAGATCTAGCAAATTCACCCTTCCTGGTTACAGGAAAGCACCACGTTTATCTGCAGGGCACCAAGCAAGGTGAATGGGCAGCTCAGGCTCAAGAATACCCAAACTCCCTTATGGCTTTCAGGGAAGGGTTTTTAAGGGCAACATTTTGCAGTGAGGCTTGCCCCTGGTGGGCTTTCTTCTGATTGGTTGGTGGTGAGATAACAGGGTGATGTTTTGGGAATCTTACCCATCAGCCTTCTGGTTCCAACCAGTGTGAATTCTGCCTGCTTGTGCTCAGCGTGTAGTCCATCTTCCACTGGGTGGGAGTGTTAGTTTCTTAGAACAACTCAAAGATATGCATCTGATTGCTATGCATATCACTTGAGGAGGAACTAGAGCTCTGTTTTACCACTGAGCTATTTAAGCTATCTTTACTTTTCTTTCTTCACTGTTCTGCCTTTGTTTCTGCATTCCCTCACTTCCCTAATTACTGCCTGCTTGGATCTGCTCTTAGGAACTCAGGGAATGTGCCTAGGAGGCTAAAGCCTTTTTCTACAATAAAATGAATGGGAGGAGGGGAAAGGTGGAAGACTGAAACTTTAGTTCCCAGGAGGGCCTCATATCTCCTGCTCAGTTTTAACCCTCCCCTTGAAGATTTGATACTCCTCAATTTTGAGGGTAATAGGGATGGTACTAGAAAGGGAATACGGTTTTAGATAGGGAGGTTAATCATAAACTCAGAAAAGGAACTTGGTTTAGGGGAACTTGGTTTTATTATTATTAAATATTTTTTATGCATCATCTCCCAACAGCCCTGTAAGCTGTAAGTATCTGCTTTAAAAATATTTTTTTTTTTTACAAACCTGTCTGACTCCAGGACTTTGGCTTTTAATCATTATATTACACTTCAGTTCCACAGATCTCTGTGGTATGCTTCATTAGTCTAGCGCAAAAAAAAAAAAAAAAAAAAAAAAAATCAGGAAGGAAGTGTGTGAAATGAAACTAGTTTGAAACTCAAGGCTATTCCTTGAGGCCAAACCACAACTTGGGTATTGGGAGGCAGATGTAAAACTGAAGCCAAACTACTGTCTCCGTTTCAGCCTTAGACGAAGTAACGTAGGAACACCTGAGATCCAGGACCATTGCAGTCATGTGTCACTCTGCCTGTTGCCTGGACAAAAATCCACATGCCAGATCATGTCATTCTCAGGCAGTTGCTTCTGATGTTAAAATTTTTCACACAAGAGGGTGAAATATAATCATCTTTTATGACTTGTTTTACCTTTTAGAAACTTATGATCTGACACTGATTATAAAGGTGGTGAAATCTCAAAGTTTTAACAAATTCACCTTCTCAGTCCAGTATCTTCTAACCCAATATACTCCAAGTGTAGTAAATGAACTGGTTCACTGTGACACACGCAGAAGGAGCTTGGGGAGAGAGAACCCCTTGTTCGGGCAATGACTTTTAGTGTTCAGGGAAGTCAACAATAACTAAGCAGAAGTTGTGTAGGGAGAAGAGGGTACATTCTCTCAGGTTCTCTGTAGTATTCTACTGTACTGTCTAAAAAAATCTCATACCTCCTTGGGTCAGGCTTTTAGGAAGTGGGTACCTGTCAGGCTCTCCAGGGAGCTAGCATCCTAGGTTGTGGAGAGATGCAGGGTAAATCTTCTAGCCACCAAGAATGAACAGGGGTCCAGGAAGCATGTAAAGGAGCCATCAGCAGGTGGTTTGCAGGGCAGAAGCAAAGACACAGCTTTTGCAGGAGAGAGAGAGCAACTCTTTGAAGTTTGCATGGATTTCTGTTAAGAAGACCAGGACATGCTTTTCTCTCTTATATGGCGGAAGGTCTCTTCTTGTAACCTGCTCTTGGTTAGTTCAACCTTGTTATTTCCCCTCAGACTTTCCAATTAGCACATTCTTCCTGCAGAAGGCAGCATTTGAATAAAGAGTGAAAGCGGTTTGAGAAATATAAACTGGCATGTTTTTCTCACTGTGGCTGATGCTCTGTGAAAGTGAGAGTGGAACAAACCCAAAGGGGACTTCATTTTGTCCATGGCCAAAAAGTGGAGAGGTTGCTCAAGGGAGCTGCTGTTCATGGGGCACCCATCGGCATGACACAGTGATTACGGCAGCAGCACACCTTTCTTTCCTCCTGAAGTTGTTCTGCTCAGCTGAGCACACGGGAATTGCACCTGTCATAGTAGGCCGCTCTTACAGTGTCTCCAGAATAACAGGGCTTCCCTCCAGATGGTCCAGTTGACTTAGACATTTTTCTGGTGAGGCATGTGAACAATCATTGTGTTCTTGTCTCTGTTGGGAAGATATGTGATTTGAAAGTGCCGATGTGAGAGAAGCTAAAATGATCTGCAGGATGTGTTTGATATAGTGGGGGAAAACAGACAGACAGTGCAGGGCAGCTCTGCCAGTAGATACTGCCATAGCCATAGCCATCAGAACTTTGAGCTCTGCTTTAGAAAAGAGATGCCAATGTATTCAAAGATGTGAAAAGTGAAAGTTGCTGTCGAGACCAACTCTTTGCGACCCCATGGACTATACAGTCCATGGAATTCTCCAGGCCAGAATATTGGAGTGGGTAGCCTTTCCATTCTCCAGGAGATCTTCCCAACCCAGGGATCGAACCCAGGTCTCTCACATTGCAGGTGGATTCTTTATCAGATGAGCCACAAGTGAGCCCTCCCCGAATGATCACAGCGCTAAAGCGAACTTTGTTATTCCCACCATTCCTACTCAGCTTCCTTGAGCTGGGCTGATTTCCCAAGTTTTGGTTTTGGTGGCGGAGGGAGGCTCCTAATGGAAGCTGATGCCACAGTCTTTGACGTTACAGAGCTGTGGATAAACACATCTGCAGGAGAGATGAGCTGAGTGATGAATGTTGCTCCCAATGCAGGATGTTTAACTGAATGGCGTTTTCTTTTCAAGAGTCATTCAGAGAAAACTGGAAAAGGAAAAAAAAAAAAAATCCTCTGCCTTGTGAGCAAGAAACTGGGTCTCAGATCAGTGGAGCATGATCAAGTGCAGCTGAAGTTTTCTTTCATACTCTGTCCTATAGAACAACTGTTTGAAAATGTTTATGGCTCAGTGGGTTTTCAAACTTACTTAGCTGAGAACCCATATTATAAATGAAACCTTTTGTGAAATCTCCTTCACTTCACCCTCCCCAAAAGGTTTAAACAACATTTCATTGAACTTCAGATTTCCATGTGCTTAGTAAACCTCTGAGTTCAAACGAGGTTATTTTGATGAACACAAATTTGAAACAGGTGTGATGGGTGACTATTGCTCATATTAACCATATGATTGATACCATTGTTGTTGATGCTACTTTATTTTTTTCAGAAATAAGATTATACTGGTTCATATAGTTAAGTAGTTACACATTGTAACAATTTTTCGACAACTGAAATCTCAGCCTCAAATTTTCCTATTGATCTTTGCAAATTGAATCACTCCCATCATTTAATAATTATTTGCATTCTTCAATAAGTAAAATCCCAATTTAAAAAAGTTGAAAAGCAGATCCCTCAGCACGTTAAAAATATTTTGGTTAGAAAATATTTTTGTATATATTATGAGATAGTAATACTTTTCAGTCGTTTTTTACATGTGTATATTTTAGTACATTTCTCAGTGACTCAATTAATATTTCAAAATGTGAAATTTTATTTTGTTTTGTTTGCCAAGTGCAAACTGTAAATTTTCAGTAGCATTGTCTATGGTTGTAAACATTATGTCCTGCATTACCAGACTGTGCAGGCTCTGCTTACTAAAAACTTCACAATTCACAAGAATCTTGTTATATTCTATTTTAGAGAGAAACCAACAAAATGTAGTGATTTCTTGTCTTATTTGAAGTATACACACTTGCACCCTGTTTTGATCAGAATTAATGAAGGGCTTCAGTGAAAAAATAGAAATTGTAACTCACTGCCCAAATAATTCTAAATGCCTCATCTAGTGAACAGTGTACAATGCATTATCCAATGCAGTTCTGATAGACGAGAGCATCTTACAAAGTGATGCTAGTCCAGGAAAGATGCAAAGATTGCTTGAATCTATGTGGGGAATAACTTTTTAAGGGCCATGATATTTTAGTTTCTCTTTTTTTTTTTTTTTCCAACACCAAAACATATGTGAGTACATTTTTGCCATACTGGATCATGTGTTAAAAAAATTAACAAACAAAAAATCTGATCCATATTCTTAAGTGTTTCTATTGTATAAATACAGACAAATGTAACCAAATTAAAAAATCAGCCTGATATCTCCTTATATGATCAAAAATTTACCAAAACAAGTAAAATGGAGAGAAAGCCATAATAACCCTTTTAATATACAGTTGCATTTTCATGATCTCATATAACTCAGACTTCAAGCAAATTCATCCAGAACGTAGAATTCACTTTCTTAGCTCCATCCTTGTACTACATTATCAAATAATGTTTTAAATTATACCATAACCTATATATCAAACTACTTATTGAGGTGTCAATATCGGAAGAGGCATTCATAAACTTTTTTTCTATTGTGAGCACATGTCACTTTTATGTGATGAAGCAATTTATACTGAACAATATTATGACAAAATATTCATCAACATATTTGAATTTTCTTAGTATACATTTTTTTAAAGTAATATTAGTATGTTTAATTGATCCTGAGAGAATCTGGGTTACGTATTTGTGTTTTGTGTATCAATGACCTTGTGATTTGCCTAGAACACTATTTTGTAAAATTTTACTATATAAATTACATTGACTTGGACTTACATCACCTTAAACAGTGAAAGGACTGAGAAATGCTTATTGTGCTGTATTTTTATGAGTGACTTTATGGAAAATATTGGATACCCTGCTATTTTAGGTATTATTGAAATTGCCATTGGCACCAGTTGAAGAATCATAGGATGTCAGTATAGTATGAATTGCTATGTCATTTTGAAGCTGATCAATGTCATCACAGTCATTCTAATTTTTAAAAAATCCCTAAATGTAATGATACATTTCTAATGTAATTACTTAACCTGCAGTAAATAAAATGATATCAAAATTTAGATGACAGAAAAAAATTGTATAATGATTATTATGACAATACCTAAAACTTCAATAAGCACTGAAATTCTGTAATATGCTCTGCATTCATTTGTTACTACACATTTTTCAAACGGTCATGACAAGGGCCTAAGCTTTGCATGGCCCTTAGCTGGGTGTGGCTCAGCGTGCTGGAGGAGCACATTTACTGCCAGTATGCTCATACACAATGGACAAGCACAGGTCTGATTTTTCAAATCTTATTTAAAGATTCATGCAGAATATTCCACTTATTTATTTCTGAGTTATGAACCACTCTAAAACATTATGACCTAAAACCTCAACATTTATTTATCTTCATCATGGGTCTGAAATTAGGGCAGGGCTTGGCAGTGGCATTGCCATGCAGTGTCAGCTGGTGAGACTCACCTAGGACTGACTGGAGGATGTATGTTCAAGGTGCTCATTCATGTGACTATCGAATGGTTCTGGCTGTTAACTGTGAGCTCATCCAGGACTGACAGCCAGGTGTCTTCTTTCTCTCCCGGGGCCTCCATAGGGTTACTTGGGCTTCCTCATGGCATGGAAGCTGGGCTTCAAGAGAGACTGTTTAAAGAGACAGGAAGTGGAAGCTGACCTGGTAAGGCCTTGTCTAGAATTTGGTACAGTCTCACTTATGTTATATCATATTGTCAAAGCATTGAAAGAGCCTGTGCAGATTCCCAGGATGAGGCAAGAGACCCTCTTTCTTCTTAGTGTGTGTATCTTAAGTTGCTTCTGTTGTGCCTCACTCTGCGACCCTATAGAGCCCACCAGGCTCCTTTGTTCTTCTTAGAAGTGGTGTCAGAGAATCTGCGACCATCTTTAATCACCACATAGAGTTACCACCTTGATAGTCAATGACTCTTCTCAAGGAATTTCAAATAATTACACCAGGATTGCAGTTAAAGTTGTAAACTGAGGTTAACACCAGAAAACAACTTAAACTAGAAAAAAAAAAAAAAAATGAACACTCCCTCTCTGGAGTGTTAATGTTTGCTATAGAACACATTTGAGAACATAATTTTTTTTAATTATAACCATTAAAATTTATCAAAAATAGTTTTAAAAGGAATGAGAATATTAGAAGAATCTAGGGTTCAGATCAGATCAGATCAGTCGCTCAGTCGTGTCCGACTCTTTGCGACCCCATGAATCACAGCACGCCAGGCCTCCCTGTCCATCATCAACTCCCGGAGTTCACTGAGACTCACGTCCATGTGGAATATAATTTGAAACTTACTATTTTTATGTACTCTTCTTTCAAAACCCAACACTTCTTCTTTCCTTAAATACATGTTTTGGGTTTCCTCCTTGTTCCCCTCCCGAGTTTCTTTTATTTCTTCATTGTACTTTACAGAGTGTTCCTGTACTACCTGTTCTTTTTTTGTTTTGTTTTAATATATCATATCATCATTTACTAATTTACTTAACACATGTTTATTGATACCTCTGTGTGTGTGTTTGTGTGCATGTGTGCTGGGTCAGTCAATTGTGTCCAGTTCTTTGTGACCCCATGTTGTAGCCCACAAGGCTCCTCTGTTCATGGGATTCTCCAGGCAAGAATACTGGAGTGGGTTGCCATTCCCTTCTCTAGGGAATCTTCCTGACCCAGGGATCAAACCTGGGTCTCCTGCATTGCAGATGAATTCTGTACTGTCTGAGCCACCAAGAAAGCCCCTATTGATACCTACTGCATGCTAATCACAGGGTTGGCTGGGAATCCAAGACACAAGGCCATAAGTTGTTTTCGATCTCTTTATCCTCACTGTTCTATCACAGGTTCTACAGCAGGACCTATATAATATGTTGTCAATTAGTATGTGTTGAGTGAGGGAATGAGAGTTTCCAGTCTTCCATAAACTGAACACCTAATAGGAGAGACAGAAGTAAATCAGTTATTAAAACTTGCTGTGATGATGTATTATAATAGGTATATAAGGTGTTATGGACATATGATAAGGAGCCTCAAGATTATACATCCTAGCCAAAGCAAATTATCACAAAATCAAGAATAGACAATTGATATAATTTTTAATCATAATAGTATATAAGTGGAGTATTTATTGACTCAAGTAATTACTAGATCTTCATTCAGATGGTTATCATTAGGCATCAAAAGATAGGTAAAAGGAGAACTATAGCTTCATTAATTGTAATGCCAGAAGATATCTCAAAGTCTTATGCCTATTTTTGTTATTCATCATTATTTTTATGATCCCACCTCGTTAAAAGAAAATTTCCCTATGATTACACTGAAATCATATTGTATATGATATGAAATCATATTGTGAAATATTCTTACTGTAGAAACTGTAAAGTACAAAAAAGTACAAAAAGAAAGTAAAATTGCCTATAAACCTCCAAGATAACTATGTTAACATATATATATATATATATATATATATATCTGTATACATCTATAGAGATACTTATATAGATATGTCTATGTATTTCAGATAAATTCTATATCCTTTATGAAATACTTTTTAAAAAACTATAATTTTACTATCTATATTATTGTTATTTAAAATTTCTGTAATTTACTCAACCTCTGTTTTTAAAGTTTATACATTATTCAGCTTCTTTTTCTATTACAAATAATGCTGTGATGAACTTTCTTATGCACATATCTTTGACCTTCTTTCAATTATTTGTTTTGAATTGTTTGCTGTATTTGTCTTTTTGATAACAGCCATGAATATTCTAGGACTCTTTGTGCAGACATATTCTTTTTCAGATATTTGCATTAAAATATCTGTGTAGGTAACTATTTGATTGGTCAGCAACTGAAGAAAGTTCCTTCAGGACCAGATGACTTGCTGTTTTGTTTTGTTAGGTTAGTTCTTTGGCTGTCTTTAGAAACTTACTTTTACATACATACGTGTGCACGTGCATGCACACACACACACAGGTGTGCATATGAGGATTGATCTTTTTCTTTTATAAATATTTCTACTATGATGGAGGCGACATGATCTACAGTTTTACAGATATTCAGCTCACAAGCCCAAGAGTGGGCCTATAGAAGTCCAAGAGGGACTTCTCAGAGGAGTAGACACTTGAACAAAGTCAGGAAGAATATCTGGGAATTAACCAAAGAAGGGACCTGAAGGATTGTTGTGTAAAGAAGGCTGTTTAACAATCCAAACTTTCGTGTGGGAAATTAGAACACACAGTGACAATAGGATTCTCTGCTTTAAAAATGGATATGCCATGGGTTGCTTTTTATTTGTTAATTTTGGGGCGAGGAAGTTTAAGAAATTATTAACTTTTGCTTTTTGCACAGTGCTCTATAAAATGCACTTTTGATGGTGTCACCAGATAAGTCATTCAAAGGCACTTTTTTTGAGTATATAAGGACATTAAAGTTTATTCATATAGTAAAACACATTGTGGGGATTATTCTGGTGAAATATTTCTGTGTATATTTATAATGGACATTTACTGGAAATTATACAGTAAAAGAGATTAGAAAATCGAAGGCATAATTAAATCACATTTATTTCTTGACAAATATAATTGTATGTATTTAAGATGTAAAATGTGATGATTTGATATCCATATATGTTATGAAAAGATGGCCAAAGTCAAGATAATTAGCATATCCATTACCTCACAGAATTAACTCTGTGTGTAAGTGTGTGTGTACTGAGAATATGTAAGATCTGCTCTCAGTAACTTTAAGTGTACAAAACCAAATTATTAATTACAGTCATGGATCACTTTTTAATGGTGAAATTCCATAGTCACAGTATTTCCCTCCCTCTCCCTTCTCTTCCTCCGTCTCTCCTTTCCTTTACCCCTTCCTTGCTCCCAAATATTTAGAACTGTATTAATTATGTAATGAGAGGCAGAGTGGTCCTGATCAGGAGTCAAGACCTTCCCTGGAACATGGTCTCCATCTCTTACAACTGCTGTCCTCACGGGCCAGAGACTCCTTCCAGAATCACACAGACCCTGCAGGTAATGTCATCACCATGAGGGTTGTGGTGCAGGAGAGTTGGCACATTTTTTATGCCTAGAATTTTAGATCTGAAAGAAATACCAGGAAAACATCAGACCTATTATTCCTTCTCAGGCATTTATCTAAATGATTGATATCCTTGTTTTATGGGACAGCTAAAGCAGGAAGTGACTTCTCAGGATAGACATAGATACAAATAGAAATGTAGAAATATACTTTATACCTAAACATATAAACATACATGTTCTTATATTGTTGCTCCATTGGAAGAATGCAAAATGAAAAAAGTTTTATGCAGATGAGTACTTTCTATAAGGGGCTTCCCTGGTGGCTCAGACAGTCAAGAATCTGCCTGCAATAGGGGAGACCTGGGTTTGACCCTTGGGTTGGGAAGATCCCCTGGAGAAGAGAAGAATGGGCACCCACTCCAGTATTCTTGCCTGGAAAATTCCATAGACAGAGGACCCTGGTGGGCTTTAGTCCATGGGGTCGCAAAGAGACAGACACAACTGAGGGACTGACACTTAGATTTATAGAATAACTTCTTGTTGTAAGGAGTGGGCCCGAGGGATACAGCCCTCAGCTGACTGTCATCAGAACACCAGTCCCCTCATGGGATCTCAGTAACAGCTCCCACACTCACTGAGACGTGTCAGCAAATAGTGGGACAAAGACACGGGACACCTTTGTACTTTGGTGTAAAAGTACCCATGTTATTTCTTCTAGGATTTAAACTCAGAGCTAAATTATGAAGTGACATAATTTTATGGTTGAGCTCTCCATAGACACAGGTGAGATTCTCTGCTGAATGCAGCCTGGATTTGCTAGACATGATTATCTTAGTTCATTTGTAGGCAAGTGCAACATACATACAATTCATGTGAGATAGCATATTCAGGGAAGTTATGCTCTGTTTTCTTAAATTCTCCCAGGTTTTTGCAGCTGTAGAAATGAGGACTCATTAGCTACAGTTTCTGCTTCAGTATGTGCTGTGTGGGTTGGAAAAAGTTGCACACAGCGAGAGAGACAGGGCATCTAACAGCCCCCAAAAGTGACTGTTTCCGAAGCTTCCTAAATTCGTCCTTGGGTAGGAGCTTTCCCAGGGCCTGGGTCTGACAGAATAATTAAAGGAGAATGGGAAGATTCACTCAATCCATAATTATTTTTTAGTTTCCATATAGTCTGACCTTACAAATTCAGAATTATTGAGAGAGATATTAGTTTGGCTTAATGAGAAGCATGAAAAATGTAACGTTTTAAATTGAAACACGGCTTTATTACTTCGGGCGATATTCAAAACCACAAACTAATAGCTTAACACCTTTTGTGGTGATGCTCGTGGGCCTGCTTTAATGATGAGATAAAGATGATTTTTAATTCACTCGAGGCCATTCCTTTCCCTGATTCGGCATACAAAGCCAGTGGTGTTTGCCGTGTTCACTTACTATGTAACACTTTTTTGTTTAATTTACATATTCTTGGTTTTTTTTTTCCCCAAAATCATAAAAGTGACACATCACCACTGTAAGAAGACAAAGGAAAATTAATTCTGTGAGGGAAAAGAGTTAATAAATTTCTTCCCTTCCAACTCAAATCTCAGGTATAACCACTAATAACAGCTTGGCATGAATCCTTGTGGTGCCAGGTTTAACTGCCTTGGACAGAGCACCCAGGAGATGCTCAGTGAATAGTTGTTAAGCTGACCTGAAGCAATCCCCTGCCTCTCAACAGCCTAAGTCTGTCACTAACAGTGTCCCATTATTTTTCATTCCTGTTAACCCAACCTCAGCTTGAAAGTCTATGGCTTCGTTTTTAACTGAATTCTCCTCTACTGGGCTTCCCACGGACAGATTTGTCCCCGTGTATCCTTCATATGACATTGGAATAATGGGTCTGAAATGTGCCTGTGCTGTCTTCCCTTGACCAAGAACCTTCCCACCACACCCCCTCAGTGCATAAAGAAAAGAGGACAATTTGAGTCTAGATGCTTCTACCTCTGGCCCCAGTCTAGCCTGACCACATATCCCATGCAGTTTTCTACTTTACATTTTAAGTTCTAGACAAACTAGACTTTTGACATTTCTTGTCCATTCCTTGCCCCATTCTGCTTCTCTGCTTATGTTTATGCCGATCCTCATCCTGGGATTCAATTAAATATTAATTGTAAGGAACTACTATGTTTAAGACAATGTAGAGGTTCATAAGATAGTATTACTATCCTTTAATATGAGAAATGTTGGGATAATTATACAAGAAGCTCTAATAAGATGATCTTTCCCCCACTTCCCACTATTTGTTTCCATACCGGTAACGTCTTCATGTAGTATTCTCTCAAAAGAATCACTGACACCTTTCTCTTCTCCCCTCTTTGAAATTGGCATCGGTCCTTCTCCACAATCCACATTCCCATACTTCATATTTTGCTTCATGTTATAACTGTGTCTATATCTTATTTCACCCACTAGACTGTAAATTTCCTTGAGGACAGGGATTGTGCCATTCATTCATGGGTCTTTTGAAGCAAGCAAGTACTGAGAATAATGTGTTAAAATATGAGTTTATAAAAAAAAAGAAAAAAAAGAGCTTATTAATTTGTATTGTTCAGTGTCGTCTGTACCATCTAATTTAAATACTCACTTTGTGTAAGCTAGATGCTAGCGTGAGGCTTACTGAAACTCAAGTTTCAGGTAAAATTGTAGTTAAGGTTTCTGTTAGTTCTTAGGATGTGGTTGCAGAGTATGTTCTCAGGACCACTTGGTATCCAGTTCCTGGGTGTGCATCAGACACCATAAAATACAAATCATTGTCTGGTTGCTATAGTAACAGCTTTGGGGGGGAAAAATCACTTATTTCCGGTCTTTGTTAGTCTTGTAGGTTTAATTGAGGACTTGGCAGGAAATGGGGAGAAATTAGTGACACAGGCGCATAGGTTTCTACCATGACTCTTGTTGGATTTTTCTTTCTTTCCTCTCTACCAGTCCTCTCTTCCCCTCACCTGCTCCTTTCTAGTTTGTTCCAGAAACTCCAAACTTTGTCTCCCATGGCCCAGCTGGCATCTGCTGAGACCTTTTTAAAAAATCACTAAGAGAAAACAAATAGGAACAAAGAAAATAAAACACACAAAAGATAAAAACCCACAATCCAGGTCTATTTCCAAAGACATTTCCTCCTAGGAGGAATTCTGGTGTCACTTGTGAAGATAATACAATTTTCCCTTTCTTGTTACTGAGAAATTCATCTTCATCATGCATAAGTAAAATTCCAAACTCAGCCCTTGGCTGAATTTGTCAGGCCTAAATTAAGGAGGTGTAGTCTTGAGGCTACTGCCTGATCTGGAAACAAGAATGGTTCAGGAGTCCCTGAAGCTAAGTTATTGTTCGAAAGAGCTGAGCTTCTGCTGGTACAAATGGAAACAGTTTGTCTTAGAAGTCAACTGAAAGTGATTTCTCTTCTGACAAAGTGAAAAGATGGGCGAATAAATATGTACTCTGAACTCTGAAATCCTGTTTCTGCTGTGTAATTTAAGGCCAGGGACTAAGCCCGTTTTCTTAAATGAAACAAATGGTGCTATAAATGGTAATAGGAACAATGCATCTTCACTATTTGATGTGACTCTGATGAGCTCCTGTTAATGAAACAGGACACAGCAGATGGAAAACGATCAGAGTTGAAGATAGAAGATAGGATTCCATATGAAAAACAGACTCGAGTGTCTGGAGAGATCAGATTTCAGAGAAGAAAAATGATCTTTGTCTATATGGGTGTATATGGATTGTGTCTGGCATTGTGTATGTGTATGATGTGTGTGTGTGTGTGTGTGTGTGTGATGGGATGTGGGTGTATATCCATGTATGTGTTAGGTAGTGGTGGTAAATGGGGTGTGTGTGTGTGTGTGTCTGGTACTATATGTGCGTATGCTGGGATATGTGTATTTGATGTATGTTTAAGTGCATATTTAGTGGTCTGAGATGCTGGGCATTATGTGTGGGTTTCCATTAAGCCTGACTCCTATAAATCTATAGCTGTGGCTTCACTCTGGCTCTTAGGTAGATATTTAAGGACCTGCCTTCATTTGACCAACTGTAAACTTTAAAAGTTTAGTTGCTAGTTCTTCCTTTTTTTCCTGAGTAATTAAATTTTTATTGTTTTAATGATTTGTTTTATGTTGAAGTATAGCCGATTGTGCTGCAATTCATGGGGTCGCAAAGAGTCGGACATGACTGAGCGACTGATCTGATCTGATCTGATAGTCAATTAATGATGCTGTGATAGTTTCAGGTGCCCAGCTAGTTGTTTCTTAAGATTTTAATTTGAGCTCTTCTCGGCTAACCTCAGATCTCAAGAATTATTCAGCACTGAAGTCCTATAGTCAGTGACAAATGGGAGAACTGAAAAAGAACACAGGGGGGCTGCTATTTAATTGCTCATTTATTATCTTTACCATTTGATTCTACTCTAGGGGCTGTTAGCTTTACTAGCCACAGAAATTAATTTTTGCAAAGTCCAAAACTGTAGAGGCTCAATGTATCAGAGGGGTTATTTTTAGAAGCGATAAAGCCATTCCATTCGTTGTTTAAAATGAGGTAATGCTATGTGTGTATGGAGCGGGACAGAGTTTGGAAATATTTAGTGCTAATGAATAATTCAGTTTGATTTACTAGAGAAATGAAAGGGTATGGCATTCTGCCCTTCTCTTAATGTAAAAAAGATAATGGCTGTTTCGCTTTAATGGTGTATCAGAAAGTATCTAATATAGCTTATTTTAATTCCAGGTCAAGTCATCAGCCTTTAAAAGTAGTTTAAGATTGGCTGTCATATTAAAGAACACTCTTAAAAAGAAAAGGAGAGAGAGATGAAATTGTGCTCAATAGTTCCTTTACCTCACCCATACCCAGGCCTCCTTACAGAAAGCAAAATGTGTTGCTTTCTTTTGGTTTTATCTCTGCTGTATAGCTTTAAAATTTTAAGTGTCATTGATTTACAGTATTGTGTATGTTTCAGGTGTATAGCGCAGAGACTCAGTTACACACACATATTTGTTGTTATTCAGTCGCTAAGCTGTGTCTGACTGTTTGTGACCCCATTGACTGCAGCACGCCAGGCTTCCATGTCGTCCACTGTCTCCTGGAGTTTGCTCAGATTTATGTGCATTGAGTCAGTGATGCTATCTAACCATCTCATCCTCTGCTGCCCTCTTCTCCTTTTGCTTTTTTTTTAATGTGTACATATTTATAATCTTTTTTGAATTTGTTTCCCTTACAGATTATTACATAATTTTGAGCATAGTTTTCTGTACTGTACAGTAAGTCTTCCTTGGTTATCAAAATGTGTTCTTAACTGAAAAAAGCAGCCAGAGGTTGGGAATCCTGATCAGAAGAAAGGTGTTGTGAATGACCCCAGCAATTAAGGTGACCCAGCAGCTTCATTTGTGCTGTTAGGCTGACACCTCAGAGGCTGAGTTTTCAGAAGCTAAGCTTCATCCTGTAGCTGTTACTTGGTACAGAAAGTTCTATACCCCTTGACTCAGGAGCATTTTAATAAAAGCCTAACAAGTCATGTAAAGGCAATGGATATGACCATGTGTGATTTATGTCTGTTAGAAGATGCTTATGAAGTTTGTGAGCCTGACATCATCAATCCCAGGAGGCTTTGCAGGTTAGGCTTCTGTTTTGTTTTGTTTTGTTTCCTTCTAGTTGCATTGAATTGCAATTAGAAGTTGCATTGAATTACAACTAGAAGTTGCATTGAATTGCTTCCTAAAGCAGAAGCAGACAGTGAAAGTATCTGCTGAATCCCTGAGCAGTAACCAGTATAAATGGTCTTAAAAGCAGAGTCCATCCGTCCTTTCTCCTCTCCCTACCTGTGCAGCTGTGAATAGGGAAGGTGGGTGTCAGGGACAGGGATACTTGGGAGGCAGTTTAGTGTGATGCGGAGAAGCCGTTCACCAAACGAAAGCATGCTTTTGAATTTACTGATGCTTATTTTTACTGAAAAAATGGTCAAATCATATTCTCCCACTTTGAACCACATTGTGTGTGTAGACTTAGGAAAAGTCATTCAGAGAGCGGCGCACACTTCTCTGGCTTCTGATGCCCCTTGGGAGGTTTCCTGAAAAAGGGAAATCTCTCTGTCCTGGTTTTAGTTTTTCTTCAGATGACTTGGAACGTGTACCCTATTTTGCATGAGTATAAAGTGTTTGGAAATGATATGAGTTGAAGGAGTTACTTTTTTGCAGGCTGAGTTAGGAGATGATTCGGTGGCAATATGTCTGCAACAGGAGAGGCTCGCTGTGGTCAGAGAGAACCAGGGGGTCAGATTCGGTGATTTTGTGCCAGCAGTGAGGTTCCAGGAGCCTGGCTAAGCTGCAGGCATGGGAAAATATGTTAGAAATTCAGAAGCAGTGGCCCTCATGAGCAGGACTGGGCATACTGTAAGCAGCTCAGGCCAGAAACTGAGAGCAAGGTGAAGGCTGGGTTCATCAACCACTTGTAACACATCTACTATATACCAGACATTGTGCTGAGGATAAAGATAAATAATGTGAAGTTCTTCTCTCAGGGTAGTTAACATTACGGAGAAAGAGGATATCAGAGCACTATTTTATGTAATTCCAGCTTTGTGGTCACAACACTACCCGACAACTTAAAGGCACCGACTGTTCTGGTGCAGTTTTGTAAAGAAAAAAAAAGGATGTAAAAATAATTTTATATATTCCTCCTCCTCTTTCCTTTTCCCTAAATGAAGATCCAAAAAAATGCAATGAGAATGGAGTTCCATATGCTTCTTTTGTAATTTTCAGCATATTTCCTTTCATTTTAGAAAACATGATAGATATTCCTTTTTAACTGCCCTGGGCACTGGGCAAGTTTCCCTGAGTGGTAGAGACATGGAGTTTAAGTTCCTTATAAACTGGACTTTGTCATTTCCCCCAAAAGTACTTTCACTAATCACATTATGTAGGTGACACACTCTGGTCAAATCATCCAGAATGATCACCATATTGCCTGATGCTGTTGTATCATTAAGATCCCTCATTTGCAAATGGAATAATTGTAGCTCTGAAAACAGTATGCTTCTGATTTCTTGGTACAGATAGAGACAGGTAGAGGAGGGTGGGTAGTGGCTGTGAGAAGTTATGCCTGTGACTTTAATGTGGAACTCAAACTGATTTCTAAGGATCCTAGGTTTCTAGTTTCCCTGTTATAGGGGAAAATCTGTGACTTGGTGGAAAATTATACATCATAGCACACCCTTCTGGTAGTTCTCCGATTCCGATTTTGTGAGAGCTAGTTTTTAAGTGTTTAAATTGTATGTAGATAAATGATAACAATGAAACACAATTTTGTCTATGAAAAACGTATCACATCCTGACCTGTAGCTGCTGCTGCTGCTAAGTCACTTCAGTCGTGTCCAACTCTGTGCGACCCCATAGACGGCAGCCCACCAGGCTCCCCCGTCCCTGGGATTCTCCAGGCAAGAACACTGGAGTGGGTTGCCATTGCCTTCTCCAATGTGTGAAAGTGAAAAGTGAAAGTGAAGTTGCTCAGTCTTCCGACTCTTAGCGACCCCATGGACTGCAGCCTACCAGGCTCTTGACCTGTAGAGACTCTACCAATTCTCTCAAGCCTCTGAAGGTAGTTTTGCCTCCTTTTGCATATTCATTTCAACACACTGTTAATCTATATACGATAAGTTGATACTGTGTTGCACTTCTCCTTTGATTGGTTAACACATCTTCCAAGTTCCCCCTTTATGAGTGTATATGGTTATATATCTGTGTATGTTACTGATTGACTCACTTGGGCCTTATATGTAAATTGTGTTGTGAAAATTCTAGTGTTTCTATTCAAATTAAAGCCCAAGTATGTTGAACACATTATTCTAATGGTGGTGGAAAAAAAAAAAGCCAAATAAATGCCATTGTTATTTATTTTTATATCTATATGATTTTACCATTTTTTGAAAAGTTACCTTTCAAAGCTGTGTTCTTATCACCATTGCTACTGTTCTGACTATTACTGTTGCTACAACTTCTGCTTCCACCATGACTGATATTTTGGGGACAGTATTTTAGTGCTCAACTTCCCATGTAGTCCTCACTTTGGAAGAAAAAGAGCAATGTAATGCTCCAGAAAAGCAGCACCTTTATTAGCTTTTATTTAACTTTTAGTAACTAGTATTAACCTACCTCACCTGGCAAAATGAAGCTGAAATTCCCCATTCCTACACGTACTTTCCTGCTGCCCCTTCCCAATTTATAGGAGAACGTGGTGTTCGCTTTGTCTATAGTAATCCCCACCAGAACTTAGCAACTTGATGAATGGATCCCATTAGTTTTCTTGCCTACCCAGACAGATGTGTAACTCTAAGATTCAGCAGGTTTGTTTCAGATTTCTAATTCATTCCTAAAACTGTTCCTTTTTCTTCCTTCTGTTATTCTACTCTCATTTTTTAACCCCTAGTACCCACATGTGTTTTATACCTCTTTTCCGTTACTACTAAGTCTTCCCATTGACGAGGCTTCTGTTTGATCTTTGTGGGATTTACTGGTATGGTTTACTTCGCCTTCTTTGCCCAAAGGGTAGAGAGGAAGCAAAAATGCATTTTGGTGCCTGCCTCTGCGGTGTTTGTCAACGCTTAGCCAGATTGTTGCCAATGAGTTATTGCCTGTTCATCTTTCCCTTCTCCTCAAAAATATTCAGCACCATTTCAGAATGTTATATCGTGAGTTCTTAAACCGTCACTGGTATTTTCACATTCAAGTAATGCTGCATAACACCTTTGCCAGCAAAGTTTAAGAATGATTACTTTTACTGCAGGGCAAAAACAGTTCAGTGGCATATACTTCTGTCCAAAATAGTTTTAATCAGCTGTTAAAATTGAAATCATCACTTAAATCGATTGCATTTTTAAGAAAAATGGCTTAGAATATTTTCTCAAAGTGTCTGTTGACTTAAATATGGATCAACTGCTATAATTGTATCTCTGTAATCTTTGATATTTTTGTGATACCCTATTTTTTTAATTTCCTGATTACTTACAACTGAATTATATGCTGAGCAGTAACACGTGCTGTTCTGTGCTTAGTCACTCGATCCTGTCTAGCTCTTTGTGACCCTATGGACTGTAGCCTACCAGGCTGCTCTGTCCATGATTATTCTTCAGGCAAGAAAACTGGAGTGGATTGCCATGCCCTCCTCCAGTGGATCTTCCCAACCTAGGAACCAAACCTAGGTCTCTTGAATTGCAGGCAGATATTTTACCATCTGAGCTACCAGGGAAGCCCAAGAATACTGGAGTGGGTAACCTATCCCTTCTCCACAGGATCTTCCTGACCCACGAATCGAACTGGGGTCTCCTGAACTGCAGGCAGATTCTTTATCATCTGAGCTACCAGGAAAGCCCAAGCAGTGACTTACTGTTAGAAAAATTGATGCCTGATTATGTTCTTTTTCTCCGACTCTTGTTTTTAAGACATTCAGCATATTTCCTAAGGATTTTTGTCATGCTGTGGTCATTTTACATAAAGAATTGACCACAAAAGGGTCAATTCTGTAGGTAGGAGAATTTGAATAGCATACAAATTGCTTGAAACTCCTTGGGACTACATTTAATTAGAGTTTGAATGAGCCTATATTAATTTTATCTTTCTTATCAGGATCATGAATTAGGAATATGTTTATTTTGAATGTTTCCTTTCATGTATCTTATTTCTCCTTTTTCTTACCACATCCTTAGATGAATTAAATTTGCTTGGTTGATTGTATTCTTAGTCACTCAGTTGTGGCCAACTCTCTGTGGCCCCAGGGGTTGTAACCCAACAGGCTCCTCTGCCCAGGGAATTTTTCAGGCAAGAATTCCAGAGCAGGTTGCCATTTCCTCTTCCAGAAGGATCTTCCTGACGCAGGAATCGAATCACTCCTCTTATGTCCCCTGCATTGGCAGGGGGATCCTTTACCATTAGTGCCATCTGGCAACTTGGTTGCTTATTAATTTCCAAAAGGGTAGGGTTTTTTCCCTCCTATATACATTCAAATAAAGCATTGGTAGTTTCAGCTGTGAGTATTGGGGTTATGGCACAATGTCAGATTGACGGTGATGTTTGTTACAGAATGAAAAAAAAAATTATCTAGTTTTCCAGCTTTAAAAATTTTTTTGTTTGAAAAAGGAATTCTTGGGCAATCCTCTAGAATCCAGTGTTCTAATTCACAGCCCTGCCTGTATCATGTCCCCTCTGTCTTTGATAATTAAATCTTTTATTTCTTTGGGCCTTATATTTTCTGTGAAATAGCAATGATAAATAGTAACAGGATGCTTTGAGGGTTATACTGAATACAGTTTGCATTCAAATATAACCCAAACTACCAGTACAGCTCCATGTAAAATTGTTGTCACAAACTGAAGCAAGTGATCAGTCTGCTGTCAGAGTGCAGTCATGAAGACTTTCTGAAAACAGAGGCATGGGAAGAGCTTCCAGCCCTACCGGGGGAACTGAAGAGGCATTCATAACCTTGGCCCTGGAAATAGTATCTAGACTTAACTTGAAAGTCCTATGAGAAATTTGCTGGATCTTATAATTGACAAGAAAGCCTAGTATTGGGGTCTGCAATACACATCATGAAACCACTGTGCAGTTTCCCCATTGTAGAAAAAGCTATAGGAAATGCATGATATGTTTCACTCTATTATAATCCCTTGCTATTAAGGCCTCTATCTTCCTGGCTTGAGCCTATACAGAAGAGCACTCCAGTTCCTCATTGTCGTGACTAGGAGAGGAGGACTGAGCACTGTGAATGTTGGGGAAGCATCTCTTGTACAAAGCCAGGGGCTCCTTTGTCATTGCCAGTGCTTTTAAGCCCATGCAGACTCTAGCTCTGAAGAGATGTACCCAAAGCAAATTACAAACAAGCATCCAACAGCTTGGCTATTATGATCCTGTGTTGATTGCTCAGGCCTCACCTTTTATTTCCTGTATCTCTCTTCCCTTTAAGTTATTGAAACAGTATTCATACTGAGTCACATTGTGTAACATGGGCTATTTAATTGGGTAAACTATTTCATCTCTTTCAGATCTGTCACTGGTAGAAGTGGAAATAAGAAGACTGTAAAGAGTAATTTACTTTTACCATCAGAATCAGATTCTCAGTGTAGAAATTAATGAGACGTTTGCATAATTTCAAAATGAAGCTGCAAGAAGAAAATGGAAAAATGATTTTATATACCCTCAATGTCTTGCTTTTTCTTTTTCCTCTTAGCTCTCCTCTTTTCTTCCTGTTCTCTTTCTCCCTGGATAGGCTTTCCTTTTCCACCTTCTAGTGTTTTCTGTAACATACCTTGGAGTTAAAATCCAGCTCTGCTTCAAGGGTAATGATCTTTTAGTCAAAGGCTGGTAATTATTTGTGATGCTCAAGGTGGAAATCAAGGATTCATCTTCTCTTGGTTCTCTTGACTTTGTTCCAAAGGCATAACTACTTTTTTTTTAGTATAGCTGGCGGGCATAAGTTGAGGACTCATACAGAGAAGATCTGTTCAGAGAAAATCAGTTTTCAAGTTAGAGTTGCCCACTACAATTAAGATTTGGCACTTTTAAGCATTTCAGCCAAGCTCACTAATTAATCTGGCTAGACATCTATTCTTCTTGTTTCAGGTTCTGGTCCCTTATATTTGAGGAATGGAAAGGCCAGGATAAGGGTGTCAACTCCCATCCAGCTTGTCTAACACATCACTGTGGAGAGAATTATTAAGCCATTTAACTTCTGCAACCAGAACACGGGCAAGCTAAAATAACACTCTAGAACACATGCTGAGTAGGCATCAGCTTGGGTAGAAAGTTTTCTTGTATCCCAAGGGCCTTACATGTCAAATATAAAATGGAAGTCAAAGGCAATGGAACATCAAACTCTGTGCTGACCTTGTATTTGACAAATGGCTAAACATAAGCAGAAGTCAGATTAGTTAGGCTTACAGAATATTGAACAGCTGAAAAGGTAGCAGCTTTCATTTCAACATGGTGTAGAATATGTGCTCTGATGTGCTCCAGCTATCAGTGATTATGGATGTTGTGGTAGTTCAGTCATTCAGTCATGTCCAACTCTGTGACCCCATGGACTGCAGCACGCCAGGCTTCCCTGTCCTTCACCATCCCTCAGAGCTTGCTCAAACTCATGAACATTGAGTTGGTGATGCCATCCAACCATCTCATCCTCTGGCGTCCCCTTCACCTCCTGCCTTCAGTCTTTCCCAGCATCAGGGTCTTTTCCAATGAGTCGGCACTTTGTATCAGGTGGCCAAAATATTGGAGCTTCAGCTTCAGCATCAGTTCTTCCAATGAATATTTGGGGTTTATTTCCTTTAAGATTGACTGGTTTGATCTCCTTGCTGTCCTTGCTGGATGACTCTTGCTGGATGTGATTATGGATGAGTCTTCCTCTAAGCAAAACCTATTTTGTCTTCCTCTAAGCAAAGACTATGAAAAGCACAAATGTTCATCATTCATTTTACAAAGGATAATCTACCACAATGAAAAGAAATGTCTAATAATGTTTCTAAATTATAAACTGTTTTAATGGAATTATAATCATTTTTGAATTTTTCTTTGGTCATGTTTGCCTCTTTTATTTTAGGAATCAATTTACTCAGTGTCTTAAAAGTAGACCTTTTTCATTAAGTGTGTGTGTGAGTGCAAAATGAAGAGGATTATAGGTAGAAATAGAAAGTGGAAAATGAAGGCTTAAATGCTCTCCAGTCTTCTTAAATCCTGTTATTCTTAATTGCAACTATGTGCTCCCCATTTACCTTTGTCATCTATGCAGTCATATACTATGACATCAGTAGCAGCATTCTTTCTGGTGAAAGAATCATTTAAAACATGCAGGAGGCTCCCAAAGCTGTGTCGACTGTGAGAAGAATTTGAGTTTTCAGAGTAGAATGAAAGTTTGGTTCTTTCAGTCCTGGACTGGATAAGATGTATTGGTTTAAAGGGACCTAAAGAGACTATCTCTTTGCCTCTGAGTGGATTATCTTAAAAGCTATATGCTATTTCAGAGATGTCTTCATTACAAGGGTGTTTTTTGCAAGGTGACCCTTTTTTTGTACCTGTTCAGTAAATAAATGACCTTTAATATTAACAACTGCAGATGACTTATGCCTGCAGATGGTGACTGCAGCCATGAAATTAAAAGACACTTAGACTCCTTAGAAGAAAAGCTATGACCATCCTAGACAGAATATTAAAAAGCAGAGACAGTACTTTGCCAACAAAGGTCCATCTAGTCAAGGCTATGGTTTTTCCAGTAGTCATGTATGGATGTGAGAGTTGGACTATAAAGAAAGCTGAGCACCGACGAATTGGTGGTTTTGAACTGTGGTGTTGGAGAAGACTCTTAAGAGTCACTTGGACTGCAAGGAGATCCAACCAGTCCATCCTAAAGGAAATCAGTCCCGGGTGTTCATTGGAAGGACTGATGTTGAAGCTGAAACTCCAATACTTTGGCCACCTGATGTGAAGAACTGACTCATTTGAAAAGACCCTAATGCTGGGAAAGATTGAAGGCAGGAGGAGAAGGGGCTAACAGAGGATGAGATGGTTGGATGGCATCACTGACTCAATGGACGTGAGTTTGAGTAAACTCCGAGAGCTGGTGATGGACAGGGAGGCCTGGTGTGCTGCAGTCCATGGGGTTGCAAAGAGTCGGACATGACTGAGCGACTGAACTGAACTGAATATTAGCAGCAGCATGGATGGAGCTGCATTATCAATATGTGCACATAAAGAGACATTCTGCTTCAGAATGGACGATGGCAGTGAGGTCATAGCCAGGACCAATTGCTTCAGCTTGGGAAGTACTGTGTGATGAGGGAGGGAGAATGGTGATGGTGGATAATGAGAAGAGGCTGTGCTGGGGAAACTGCACTATGGGTCTGAGTTAAAGTGTCAGCACTGTACTACTGAATGGAGACAGCATGGAGATGAGTGGTAGTGAAAAGAAGTAAGAGAGAGTGAACTACCCATACATCAAGGTCAATGCTTACTATTAGTGAACGTGACAGAATGAGGACACTGCCAAGGGGGATAGACAGCCTGAAGAGGGGGTTTAGGGAAGGCACTTGGAGTATTCTAATGTCGTTTAAATTAGAGCAAAAAAGTCCCTCCTAAGGACATTTGATCCTTGTCTCATCAGCACAAGATTGTGTTTTATAGAATAACCTCCTCCTCGTTGCTCGGTATACTATAAGTTTACATGATGTGACTTCTGGCTGATTCCCCTGGAGGTTATTACAAAGTCTAAAGATATTTCTGTGTTACAATTGTGTTAAGGCATATTTTGAGACGTGATTTTATTTATTGTAGAACATTGCAAGCGTTTATACTGCTGTATGAGTGCTAAATATTAATGCCTTTTTTTCTCCCCCCTCTACTGATACCCAAGCATCAGGTTAGAGTATAATTCTGGGAAAGCAGTCAAACACTTCCTAGGAACTGCCCTACTTTACTCTTAAGAGGCTACTCTCTTGCAGAGTATTCTAAAAAAAAAATAAATGTTTATCTACCCATTTTTCAATCCAGTGGCTCCCCTGGAAATGTTGAATTTCTCTCTAGAAGTAGACAGATTTTCTTGGATACTGAAAAATCCAGCTGATGAACTGGCATAATCTCAGCCCTCTAGCTCCAGGTTTTACGGAGCAGCCTTACCTTAGCCAGCAGCAAGCAGAGAGAATGTATATTTCATCCACCACCTGTCAGCTGAGATATGGATACTGCCCTTTTGCTGGTACCTCTCTGAGAAAGCAATAATTTAAAACCCGCCTGTGTTTTAGATCTTAGGAGTAAGTAAATAGATTGATCCCTTTGCCTTGTGTAAATGTGGGTATGGTGTAACTCACGTTTTATAGAATAAAGGTGCTCTTCAAAGTTGACATGTGAGGTAGAGTTCACATCTACCTTTCCCATTACTTCTTTTGATGACTTAATTGGACACATTACAGGAAATTCACCAAGCATGGGAAGAAGTGGCAGATGGATGGCTTCTCATATTCTTCTGTAATACAATGAAAGGAAAGGAGGATGAGTCTGGTGAAATGGCCTTACTCTAATAGAGTCAGTATATTTCTGTTTTTGTCACTTTTTGTTACACTTGGCAGCGACAGAATCCACCTTGAACAAAAGCAGAAAAGAATGAAAAGTATTCTAGAACATAAGTAAAAAAAGTTATTTTGTAATAATAATAACAGCAACACTAATCTTCCAAAGGTTGATTAGAATTGAAAGGAGGATTTGGCACTTGTAAAAGATAAGAGCTTTTGTTTGTTTACTTTTAAGAAGGAGCCTTTAGGGTGAGAGAGGAATAGCTTGTATTGGACTAGTCTTCCTGTAGGTAATAATTATAATCTTAGAAGGAAAAGAAAAACTGCTTCATTGGAGAGGGAGTGAAGAGCAGAAACAGAAGGAGATTTAGCTCATGAGAAAAGGGAAAGGGACTAGGTGAGATCTGTGTTTACAGTTTTTCCCTGAGGGTCTTCCCGCATCCGTATGGCACAGGGTGGTTAGACCTCAAGCAGAGGGTCAGTGGATGGAATTTGGGACTTTCAGAGGCTAGTGATTGTGGAGGTAGCTAAGAAATGAAGAAGCCACAGACATGGGAGCCTCAAAAATCTGTATCAAATTGTTGATTCCTGAATTCCAAGGAGCCAGCAGATGGGAACAGCTTAAAGACTAAAAGGGCTGAAAAAGGGTTTCAGCTGCTATTTACTGCAGGGGAAACAGAGATAAGAGCTTGAATCTCAACTAAGAGGCTTAGTAAATACCTTGAGCCTACCATTAAGACACAGAAGGGATACACCTTATGTATAAAGACTATGTACCAGGTTAAGGAATTTTCCAGAAGCTAAGTGAAGAGCTGACTCATTTGAAAAGACCCTGATGCTGGGAAAGATTGAGGGCAGGGGAAGAAGGGGACAACAGGGGATGAGATGGTTGGATGGCATCACCGACTTAATAGACATGGGTCTGGGTGGACTCCGGGAGTTGGTGATGGACAGGAAGGCCTGGCGTGCTGTGGTTCATGGGGTCACAAAGAGTCAGACACAACTGAGTGACTGAACTGAACTGAAGTGAAAATACAAACTGCCTCATCAGTAAAGTGTAAAAAGCTCCTACAAGCTCCAGGGCTTCCCTTGTGGCTCAGCTGGTAAAGAATCTGTCTGCAATGTGGGAAACCTGGGTTTGATCCCTGGGTTGGGAAGATCCCCTGGAGAAGGGAAAGGCTACCCACTCCAGTATTCTGGTCTGGAGAATTCCATGGACTATATAGTCCATGGGTTTGCAAAGAGTCAGACACAGATGAGTGACTTTCACTCTCACAAGCTCCAGATGATCAGCCAGTGATTTTATTATTATTTTTATTTTTTAGCTATCTATTAGGAATTTAAAAAAATAAAAACTTCATGAAAAGCTAACACAGTCTATTTTCCATACCACACATCATCCACAGTATTCAATGGATAGTAAAAGATTACTAGTCATGCAAAGAAAAGGGAAAGTGCCATCTATGGTCAAGGGGAAAAGTAGTCAAAACAAACCAACCTGAGGATGGTCCAGATGTTAGAGTTAACAACAAAGATTTCAAACTATTGCAAATATGTTCAAGAACTTAAAGAAGATGGTCATGCTGAGAGAATAGATGAAGATCTTAGAAGAGAAATGGCAACTGTCAAAAAAGAGCCAAATGGAAGTTCTAGAAGTGAAAAATACTATATGAAATGAAAATATGTATTGGTGAGGAGAATAGAGAGAGTGTAAGGAACTGTAAGAGAGGTGATAGAAATTATCCAATCTGAAGAACAAAGAGAAAAAAACTTCACCTCCAAAAACATACATGTAAAACTCTCCGATTTGATTTAAAAATTAAGTATCTAAGAAGCTCAGCAAACACCAAATTGGATAGATATAAAGAAGCCACATTTAGCCACCTCATAGCCAAGTCAAGTTGCTGAAAAACAGTATTCATGTTTGAAAATTTATTTTAGACAAGACTGTTACTTAATATGGAGTTGGTTAAGAAACTTGTAATTGTTCCATCACAGTCACCGGTAGAGCTTAAGGATGTGGAAGGATTGCTTGATCTGTGAGCAAAGAGATCAGGATTTGAATTCTGGCATTCATGCTGAATGACTGACCTTTGGAGAAAAGGGCCCTCTGTATCACATTTCATAATCTCTAAGATTATTGATAAGCAGAACTGGCCCTAGAGCTGGGATCAAGATTGACTGAGATTATAGTATATGCACAGACTTAACAGAATGCCACATAAAACACGCCCTGTAAATGTTCACTTCCTTCCTTCTTTTCTTCTTTCTAGGCATTTGAAGTGTCTGTGAATATAAATGATTTTGGTTATTTTATATGGTAAAGACATATAGACATTTTATATGGTAAAGACATCTTTCTCAGGCAAGAATACTGGAGTGGGTTGCCGTTTCCTTCTCCAGGGGATCTTCTTGACCCAGAGATTAAACCAGGATCTCCTGCATTGCAGGCAAGTTCTTTACAACTGAGCCACCAAGGAAGCCTGAAAGACATAGGGGTATATTTATGAGACAGAAAAATCCACTTTCTAAATCAAATGCCTAGTTATTTCATCCCTGATTTTTCAAATATTTATTTCCACTTGCAAGGTGTGTTTCTACTTGTAAGGTTTTGGAGGACATGCATGGAAAACATAGAACCCTGAAAATTTGCATATTTTTAAGCAACTTAATGAGAAAGTAGCTCATGCTTGCTAGTGTTGTCATTGTATTTTGTGTGTCTGTGAGGTTTCAGGATTTTAAGCATCTCTGAAATATGTTCATAAGTATATGCTTGTAAAGATAAAAGTCACTTCTGTATCATCTAGTACTGCATGGACAATGGTCAGAATGGTAACTCTTCCTATTAAGAATAGGAAGATCACTATTACTGCTTCATTTCTGGAAAATTAAGTTGGCTTAGTTGTAGCTCAAGCCTGGCATGCTGTAGTTCATGGGGTCACAAAGAGTTGGACGTGACTTAGTGACTGAACAACAACAAAGCTTTGCAGGGAAATCTGAGAAATACTTAAGATTGGTTAGACAACTTACATGTTAGTAAATAAGCTTGTGTCATTGGCAATATATTTCCAAACTGGTTTAAAAATAAACTAATTTCTCTCACCTGTGTATTAGTCTATCCTCTTGAAATCTTACTTTTGATTATTGAAATCATGCTTTAGTGGCACTTCTTTGCTTTATGATTCTCTCTTAAAACTGATTAAAATATATAGGCCTGTCTACGTATGCGGTCTGTTGTTACACTCTAGTTCCTCTGGTGCATTGGTAAGTTCCATTTACCCAGAAATTGGTAAAAGTACCTAGATCCTGCATTAAAATTTCTTAACAATTGGTCTCTTCATACTGTTCATGGGGTTCTCAAGGCAAGAATACTGAAATGGTTTGCCATGCCCTTCTCCAGTGTCGGACACGACTGAGCAACTGAACTGAACTGAACAGTTGGTCTTTATAAAACCTTTTGTCAATTTTATTTATTTTTTAAATTAATTGTTGCCCTATGTATAAACACCAAGTTAGATGTGACCTTTACAAATTGCCATTAGGGCCCTGGACAAGTTGGAGATAGCAGGAATTATGCCATTGGTTCCCCTACTGGAAAACCCCTCACAATTCCTGCTGTTTAGATGACTTTGCTGTTGCTGCTATTTTGTATTAAGTTCTTCAATTCAGAATTTTGTGAGAAAGGCAGAGATGGCAGTGTATACTGTATAGGCTTAAATAAGTCCTTACCAGCAGTTATTATTTATAAGAATGGTTACTGATATAGGCACAATCTGGTTTCAAGGACCATGGGCAGTGTTACTTAGGGAAACTCTTGTAGTGATAAAAAGGCAAATAAATCCCTGGAAAGCAGGACACACTTTTTACTTGAATAGTTGACCATATTCAATTGTTATATCACAGAAAAAAAAAAAAAATGCTGTTTTTGGTGGTCCCCCCGTTGACTTATGGAAAGCAAAGAATGAATTATTTATTTTACTTTACTATAGATTTTCTAAAGTAAATAGATATGCCATGTCTATCCACTATAGATTTTGGGGTTGTCTCCTGCCCATAAGATACATTAAATAAGAAACTAACATAAAAATGTGACGGTATATATAATTATTCTGAGTTGGTAAGGCAAAGCATTGTATACTATTGCCAAGGTAAATATTTAAAAGCTAGCGATATTTGGAATGTCTTTTTTTAGCGCCTTTGGTATTTAATTCATTTGGCCAAAAGTTATAAATACCCCTGTGCCTGGAAGCTAAGCACCAGTGATGTAAGATGAATATAAAAACATATTACTGGGTGCGTTTTAACCAAGTTCTGGTTAAAATAATACCCCAATAACATTAAAAGGCATTAAAATATGCTGGTAAGCTTACAACCAGCAAACCAGACCTTTGCCTTTTCTAGAGTATTTAACTGCTCTAGTTTTATCTTTTACCTGTGAAACTGATCCCTTTATGAAACTGAGAGCAAAATAAGCAGAAAGAGAAGGCAACAGAGATCTTGTCTCAAGAGCCAAGTACCTTGAAAAGATGTTTTTCTTACTGTTGAGTTCAGATAGATTTCTGGAAATGGTAATAGCTTGATAAAAGAGGAGTGCACCCTTCCTCCCCATCCTTAAAATCTAAATTAGTTGTCTTGTCCTTGCAACTGGGCACGGTTCTCTATGTTTCCACATTCTGTGGACTAATACTGTTAAAGCCTGGCTGTCTTGGTTAATGAATAGACAGTGTATTGAAGAAGCATGATCCTTACCCTGGAAAGCAGAAGCACAACTTTGTTAACAATCCTTCATATCAATATTTATTTGGCTCATTACATATATTCCCCCTGTGATTAATGTGATTAATATATATTTAGATGTACTAATAAGTATTCATATTATTCTAATTAGTCAGTACAGTGAGAGTTATATGCATTAAGTTGTGATTGAGTCTAAAATTTGTATTTCCTTTGATCAGATTTCAGTAATGGCTTTTCTTGTTAAAGAATCCAATTCAGTCTCTTGCTGCTGCTGCTGCTGCTGCTGCTAAGTCACTTAAGTCGTGTCCGACTCTGTGCGACCCCATAGACGACAGCCCACCAGGTTCTGCCGTCCCTGGGATTCTCCAGGCAAGAACATTGGAGTGGGTTGCCATTTTCTTCTGCAGTGCGTGAAAGTCAATCAGTCTCTTACACACAATCTAATCCAAGACTAAGACTACTTCTAGGTACCAAGATCCTTACATAAATAATGACTATGGTTTGGCTAATATATTGATGTCTGATTCTTGGTGACCTGGGATTTGGAATTTTACAAAAATGGAAACCCATAGATTTGAATGGGTCTTGGAGTCAGAAACTCAGGAATGCTCAGTGAATGTTTGGTGCTTATAGGCGGAGAAGGCAATGGCACCCCACTCCAGTACTCTTGCCTGGAAAATCCCATGGATGGAGGAGCCTGGAAGGCTGCAGTCCATGGGGTTGCTGAAGGTCGGACATGACTGAGCGACTTCACTTTCACTTTTCACTTTCATGCATTGGAGGAGGAAATGGCAACCCACTCCAGTGTTCTTGCCTGAAGAATCCCAGGGACAGGGGAGCCTGGTGGGCTGCCGTCTATGGGGTCACACAGAGTCTGACACGACTGAATCGACTTAGCAGCAGTAGCAGCAGCAGGCTTGTCTAAGCTTCTCACAGGAGATCCCTGAGAGTTTCCCCTCCTAAGGAACACTGAAGAATCCAATAGTCACGGACACATTTACAGGGAAGGAGTTGACAGGAAGAACAGACAAACACAAAGCAAATAGTCTGTTAAAAGCCCCCTGGTACTGTGATGAGAAGCCCTGTCCTACCTGCCCTCTCTTTGGATAAATGGCTATTTTTCTGAGCTCTGCCATTTTGTATGTGCCTCAACCTGAAGCTGAAGACAGGGAACAATATTATCAAAGATGAAAAATCAATTATTCTTTTGAATCCTGTGACTGTAAGTACCCAGGAAAGGTGATTTCCTCATGTCCATCTATCCTCTGTTTTAAAGGCATATTGGTTGTATGAAAAGATCAACTGCATCTCTATCACCAAAGATCTTTACCCAGAGTTAAATGAATGAGCTTCTGAAGGTTGCCTGAGAATTTTGTTTACATCTGTCATTCATGAGGGGCTTTTCTAATGGCTCAGACAGTAAAGAATCTGCCTTCAGTGCAGGAGACCTGGGTTAGATGAGAAGTAGTGTATGCAGTGTCCATAGCTGTCATCAGATACTTCAAGTTTATAACCTCCCCCAAATCCAGGTGCAACAAGTTTGGTACTCATAATCTCACTAGACTTTAAATTTAATTATCTTCCCAAATAAAGCATTTGGACAAACTCCTGTCAGAGCACAATTACAGCAAATATATTCTTATAAACAGGCTGAACCTCCTTGAGCTTTTGGTATGTGGTGCATTTCAGCAACTTTTCACTCCTCTATTTATTTATTCATTTGTTTGCTTGTTTAGGGGACGGCAAGGATGGATGTTAAGCCTCATGTATATAACGTAAACACATTTTCTGGATCTTTGGGTTCCTGGGAAAATAGCCTTTATGCTACCACTGCTATCTGAACTATGGTCTTAATTGGTTCAAATGCCTTGACACTTGTTAAAGAATTAGGTATGATGTACCATTCTGTTTTTTTTTTTTTTACCCCCTTCCTCATAAACATATGAAACCTTTAGTTCAAAGTTCAAGGAATCACACTTCAGTGAAATAAGTTAAAGCTGTTGGGGGAATGAATGTTGAAAGAAAAGAGTGAAGAATTGATGACTTATTAACACTTGTAGTTCTCCACCTTGAGTTATTGATGGTATGTGACATTATAACCTTACAAATTGCAATCTATAAACAGCTTAGCAAATATGACCTTTGCATTACAATTGGTTTCACAAAGTCTTCAGCTTCTTACAAACAGCTGCCGCCAGCATATTTTCTTATAGGCTGAGAAAAAGAGGGGGGCATATAACCAGAGAACTGGGTGCTGTTTGGACAGAGCTCCGTGAGGCCACTTAACAGCAGATGTGATGGATGCTGAGTGACAGCAAACTTCCCAGCCAGGGTGAACGTCTTAGAAGTTTGCCCGTCATTGACTTACAGTCACCAAATAGAAAGAACTAATTAGCTGAAGTTGGTTGACTTAGCACTTTCTCTCCTCCACTTTTGAAACAAGCAGGGACTTAGAATTCATAAACAGGACAAAATCGCTCCAGGGTATTTTTGCCAGTCTTTCTACCTACACCTGTTCCCCAGAATAGGAAGCGAGTCACCAAACTTTGATTTGAGATAGGGCTTGGTTGTTACTCTGTGTCACAAATGGTAGATTAAATGTTTAGAATTCCTTTATATGACTTTGGCAGAAAAGTAAGTTGCAGACATGTAATTATCCTATGTTTGCTCTAATATGCTATGTGTGGGTATAACACCTAGATATGGTCCAACATATTGGCCCGTCATTATATCTGACTTACTCTTTTTTCTTTTTCTTCTTGGTTCAGTGCATACCTTTGTTAGGTTTTTCAAACATCCCCATTGCGTTTGTGCTGGAATACACTCAAGAGTGTTTGAAATTCCTCTGGAGTCATGAGAAATGAGTTCTACTACTCATCTGCTACCATTCAATAGTTTCGACTCGGGCAATTTTTGTAACTTGTCTGGGCTGCAATTTCTCATAATGATAAAAATCATGGTATCTAACATTTTGAGGGACTACTGTGTGCCAGTGCTTTACATATAATACTTCAGTTAATCCTTATAATAATCCTATAAAGTAGGTGCTAACATTATTCCACACCTCTTGATGAGGAAACTTATGGAAGTTAACTGATCACTCAGGATGATCACAGCCAGGACACAAGCCTTGCAGTCTGATTCCAAGGCCCAGACACTGAAGTTAAGGCTCACAAACTCAGATGTCCACAGGACCATACAAGGGTGGTCAGAGAGTAATGGTATGGAGTTTGCCCCGGAGAATGGAGAGCCCATATCCTATAAGCAAAAGCTACTGCCTCATCCTTCAAGCTGATTTTGCTGTGTAGGAATGTCACTTTAGCCACTTTAGTTTTTTCTCCAAGAGAAGCAAGAATTCCAGCTTGGTATAAACTCCTTATTTTGAAATGCTGGCAACCAACTGTCTTTGCTTTTAAAACACATTGAAAATCAATATTGTATAGGACAAGCAAAACATGATTTGGGCCTGCTGTGGTTTGACAATCACCTACTGATCTGTGATTTAAATGCCACCTACCCTGCTGTATTATAAAATGACTAAATAATCTCTTAAGTACCTCCATCACCAAAATTCTCTAGAATAGCTCAAGCTTCCAGTTTCCATATGTGAGTGTTTTCAAATTGCTTTCTTCCAGCCCTTTTAGGAAAGTTTTTACAGCTAACAAAGAAGAATCTATCCTATTAGTGATGCTTCTATTCTTCTTAGCCTCATTTTTTCAAAACCTTAAAAAGTTATCGTAAATTCTTCCTCCTTTTTTTCTGTAATATCCAGTTAGTCCCACTTTCTTTTTTCCTGTGTAATCTCTCTTCCTTTTGTTCTTTTCTTTCCATTTCTATTCTGCCACCCTGGTACAAGCCTCCAAAATTTTACATCAGTATGTTTAAATAGACTCTTAAGTGTTGTCTTAACTTTCAGGCACTTGTTGCTCTAATCCAGGAGTTGGCAAACTACAGCATGGGAGGCGGCCAGATTTGGCCCATGGCCTGTTTTGTAAATAAAGGATTTTGGAACTCAGGCATTCCCATTTATAGTCACATCCTCTATGACTGCTTTCATGATCCAACTGCAGAACGAGTAGTTGCAACAAGTGCTTTGTCACCCACAAGCCTAAAATGTTTGACACTGTGTTCTTTAAGAAAAAGCTTGATAATACCTGCTAATCCATTCATCACTGTCAAATCTAACTTTGTATCCTCGGTATCTTGTGTATTACCTCTGTGCTCAAAATCTTTACTTGCGTTCCTATTTCACATACACACACAGTGACTACTCAAGACTTCACAACCTGGTATTAGAGATGGGTCTAAAATGACCCTAGTCTATGTTTACAGCCGTGTCACAGCCTAGTCCGTGTTATGCATCACTTTGACTGGAGTGGGGTGCCATTGCCTTCTCCATGATCTCTGATAAGGCTGGTTTAAATTATGAACCACACTATGCTCACCCTATGTCTGAACTTTTGAGAATGTGCTACAACCTAATGAGCAGAATAGTTTGCCCATCATACTTTGACTATGATTTCAGTGGGTATTTATGATTATAATTTATTACTGAGAACCTACTGTATATTAAGGATGGCAATAGTCTTGCACAATAATTTCTTTTGTCCTGGATTGACACATGTTTTTAAACACACATATCTGTGTGTTTAAAACTAAAAACTACTACATTAAGTATTTACTCTTTGATCATAAACTGAGAGTTCTTTTATGTCAGACTCTATCCTAGCACAAGAAATTATATTAAAAAAAAATAGCAACTAGATCACAATCTAATGAAAGAGACAGGTATGTCAGTAATAAAAATGATGTGCTTAACCGTAGTTGCTGTTGCTGCTAAGTTACTCCAGTTGTGTCTGACTCTATGCGACCCCAGAGACAGCAGCCCACCAGGCTCCCCCGTCCCTGGGATTCTCCAGGCAAGAACACTGGAGTGGGTTGCCATTTCCTTTTCCAATGCATGAAAGTGAAAAGTGAAAGTGAAGTCGCTCAGTCGTGTCTGACTCCTAGCGACCCCGTGGACTGCAGCCCACCAGGCTCCTCCATCCGTCGGATTTTCCAGGCAAGAGTACTGGAGCGGGGTGCCATTGCCTTCTCTGTTAACTGTAGTAGAAGCATACAATACTAAAGAAGGACAGACGAAGCAACAAACTCTATCCAGAGAGGCTGTGGTGGCTTCATGGAGGCAATGGCATTGGAGCTGTGTATCAGAAGTTGAAAAAGCCAGAGACCTGAATATTTACAGTGGTTCAAAGAATAACAAGGAGGTCAGGGTTGTAGGAGATTGCATGAAGAATTGGCAAACAGATAAAACTAGAAAAGAGACATGTGCTATATAGAATGGACCTTGGATGTCTTGTTGAAGAATAAGGAGTTAATCCTGTTGAGACAAGGGAAACCCTGAGAGTTTCTGAGCAGGAGTGTGACAATAAGATTTTACCTTTATTGTAGATTCCTGGGTGGCAGAAATTACATTTTATGTGTCTCTTTGTCTCTCGTGGGTTCTACCGGCTCTACCTTGAACATAGTGAACCTGCAATAGAGCCGTCTATTGATTAATTTCTTCCTGAGAGAGAAGTGTTTCTGGCTGACTGGTAGCCAACAACATTTTGAATTTTCTCTGAGTTTGATAAAATGCTGACACCTAGTTTTTATTTTATTTTTTTTAAGCAGCAAATATCATTAAGGTGATGAGAAGCATCAAATTCATGACATTTCTCTGCCTGTCACCTTCACTCTAGTAACCAGAAATGTTTGCAGTGTTCAGCAGATTTTTGGCAAAGTTGAAACTATCCAAAATAAGTTGCAAGTTCATTCTTTCTTAAACCACTTTGAAGTAGAGATGGGAAATACTGGCTCTCTAAACTCTTTTAAGGATGACATGCTTTTAATAACTATTATTTAAGCCAAAGGGAAATGAGATAATTCAGAAACCTTTTAAGCTATTGATAGAATGGAAAGATTTTGTTCTTCCTATAGTTGCCTAAACACTAAGCCCTCAGCCTTTTGAACTGTGACAGGAACGATCAACCTGCACTAATTGTCACAAGCTACCAGGAGTAATGGAGGTCTCTGAGCATCACAGCTTAGACCGTCAGACCTCAGGTTATGCTTATGATGGTGACTTTTAAGAAAGGGAAAAAAAGTTCAGAATTTGTAATCTGAGATAATTTAGCCCTGTGGAAACTGTTTTTGTTTTGTTCCCTAACAAAAACTAGGGTTATGGTTTTATTCTGAGAACTTTATAAAGCTGGGGCGGCAGAGCAGTTGCATCTCCAGTTTGACTATGAGAAAAGTAGCAATCTGTCTTCAACCTAAACTGGTTTCTCTTGCTATGTTAGATTTGGTGATCAGCAAGTCTGGTGAAGAATAGCACCAGCATCCTTGCCTTGCAGACTGAAACTGGTCTACATTTCTGGTCCGTAGGGCCAACTTACCTAGGCGGCACAGCATCTAGGAGGCACGGGGATGCACTTGCATCCCCTGAAGCCTCTTCTGCCACCTTCCTCTTGTTTCTTTCTCCACCCCTGGGATCTGCACCATGTCAACACACACCTCTCCACTCAGATATCGCATGGGCTTCATACTCGCCATCCTCTGGTCCCTCGCATGCTTCTGTAGTGATTGTTCTCCTTTTTCTAGCCCCTTGACTAAACCAAGGTCTGAATACAGGGAAACCACCTCTGTGAAAACTTTTCAGATTCCCGCCCTCCTACTAGGCAAGTAAGTCATCAGAGCGTTTTGTATAATACTCCGTCATATCATATAAAGTGGTCTGAAGCCTATAGGATAGTGATCAACTCAAGGGCATAAAACTCACTGTTTTGTTTCAGTAATGTGTCCAGGACACTTAGCTGTGCTTGGTCCACAGTCATTGCAATAATAAAATAATCATAGCTGTGATACAATAGCTCAGTTACACCGTGTTTGTCACCATGTCAGATGCATTAGCTCAAGTAGGTGCTCATTTAATTAAGTCTTATGGGTAAAGAAAAAGGTATCGTTACTGAATCTCATTCAGACCTCGCCTCCTCCAGATCCAGAGAATCCCTTTGTGCAGGCGTATCAGCTTACCGTTATTGGGTCTGCCTCCTGCCAGCAACTGCCATTCAATAATTCTGGCAAGTGGTATCTTTTCCTCGAGACAGAGTGCTAAACAGTGATTTATTGCTTGAATACACATTGCTTTCATGGAAGTGATTTGTTTAAAACAACAGTAAAGCGCTAAATAAATTATTCATTCCATGCTAATTCTTCACTTTTATGCGCTGTAGTAAGCGGCAAAATAAGCAGCCTGTAGGGCATTTTATTTTTTGCCACATTAATCTTGGACAGTTTAGAGGGGGGCAAAGTAAGAGGGAGTCTAAATAAGAAGTTCCATTTTCAAGAAAACAGATCTCCTGTTTCCTACTGCCTCGTTCAGCGGCCAGGCAGGGGCGCTGGCTGAGATGTCCTCCTTCCGCCTGTGGCTCTGAGTCTCTCGCTGAACCGCTGATTAGGCCAGGGATGCCTTCACAGTCCTGTATCCTGCGGGGAGCACCTGGCTCCCTTTCTCTGCAGACAGTCATTTGCAATGGCCCAGTCCTGTCCCAAGGCCAGGAACCTGGTTCTTTCCTGGGAGATTTGCATTCCCTCTGGTACATTGGGTGTTGGGTGGTGGTGTTGTTCAGTCACTCAGTCATGTCCAACTCTTTGCGACCCCATGGACTGCAGCATGTCAGGCTTCCCTGTCCTTTAGTATCTCCTGGTGTTTGTCCAGACTCATGTCCGTTGAGTTGATGATGCCATCCAACCATCTCATTTTCTGTTGCCCCCTTCTCCTCCTACCCTCAATCTTTCCCAACATCAGGCTCTTTTCCAACACTGGGTGCTGGGTTCCTAAATCTCACTGTTTGTCTTGATTAGGATTAAAGCATTGAAAAGTAAGGGAAGCAGCAGTGATATACTTTTCCATTTTTGCAACTGATTTCCCCTGTGGAATAGAGATACCATTTTTTCGGGCTTTACTTATTCTTCTTTACTGAAGTCTCATTTCCTGTGTTGGACATTTGAGTGACTCTCAGTTTATGAAGTCTTCATTATCAGAGTAGCAGATGGCTGGTCTTGTTGTAGATCTAGGGAGAGTCTGTTTCATCTTGTCTGACTATGAGACCTCCATGTTTTATCCCTGCTGATCGGTAAGAACTGTGTCTTTCCAGCCTGTGAAATCCAGAGAGGTTCAGTGAGTGAGATGCTAAATTGATCCCTCTGCTTAGGATGCTGAAAGAGCTCATCCATCAAGACCCCTGGCTCTAGATCAAAAGCCAGGAAGATCAAGGCGTAAATATGTGTGACTCAAGTCCCATCCCATCCCATCTCCTATGTGAGAATAACTAAAACCATCACCCTAGGGTTGCATAGTGAATTTGTGTAGTGTGTGAAGCACCCAGCTTGTAAGAGCTTGGAAAGATCCCATTTACATCTAGCTAGAGACTGTTCCTTTCTCTTTATTGCCATGGTGCTTAGTTCCCAAAGCATTCAATTCTAACCTGGCATATCTCTCTCTCCTGTGGCCTTAATGTGTAATGAGAGCAAGTACCTGTTTCTTATTTTTGCATCTGTGATAGCACTTAGAAGAAGAAATACACATTGTGGTCAGTGCCTAGAGAAAGAGTTGAATGAATGGATGGATGCATGGATGGATGGATACATAGATAGAACCAACATGCATAAACACAGACAGAGCTTAGTCTCAGACTAATTAAAAGCAAGAAGTATAATCTTTGAAACTTTAAAGCTGCTTCTTTCCATGCTAAAGACACCATGTTCAGTTCAGTTTAGTCACTCAGTCGTGTCCAACTCTTTGTGACCCCATGGACTGCAGCACGCCAGGCTTCCTTGTCCATCACCAACTCCCAGAGCTTACTCAAACTCATGTCCATCCAGTTGGTGATGCCATCCAAACATCTCATCCTATTTTCCCCTTCTCCTCCCACCTTCAATCTTTCCCAGAATCAGGGTCTTTTCCAATGAGTCAGCGATTCACATCAGGTAGCCAAAGTATTGGAGTTTCAGGTTCAGCATCAGTCCTTCCAATGAATATTCAGAACTGATTTCCTTTAGGATGAACTGGTTGGGTCTCCTTGCAGTCCAAGGGACTTCTCCAACACCACAGTTCAAAACATCAATTCTTTGGCACTCAGCTTTCTTTATAGTCGAACTTTCACATCTATACATGACTACTGGAAAAACCATAGCTTTGACTAGATGGACCTTTTTTGGCAAGGTAGTGTCTCTGCTTTTTAATATGCTGTCTATGTTGATCATAGCTTTTCTTCCAAGGAACAAGCATTTTTAATTTCATGGCTTCAGTCAGTGATTTTGGATCCCCCAAAAGTAAAGTCTGTCACTGTTTCCATTTTTTCCCCATATATTTGCCATGAAGTGAAGGAACTGGATGCCATGATCTTAGTTTTCTGAATGTTGAGCTTTAAGCCAACTTTTTCACTCCCTTCTTTCACTTTCATCAAGGGGCTTTTTAGTTCTTCTTCACTTTCTCCCATAACTGTGGTGTCATCTGCATATCTGAGGTTATTGATATTTCTCCCGGCAATCTTGATTCCAACCTGTGCTTCATCCAGCCCAACATTTCACATGATGTACTCCGTATATAAGTAAAATAAGCAGGATGACAAAATACAGCCTTGACGTACTCTTTTCCCTATTTGGAACCAATCTGTTGTTCTCTGTCCAGTTCTAACTGTTGCTTCTTGACATGCCTACAGATTTTCAGGAGGCAGGTCAGGTGGTCTGGTATTCCCATCTCTTTCAGAATTTTCCACACAGTCAAAGGCTTTGGCATAGTCATTAAAGCAGAAGTAGGTGGTTTTCTGTAACTCTCTTGCTTTTTTGATGGTCTGACAGATGTTTGGAATTTGATCTCTGGTTCCTCTGCCTTTTCTAAAACCAGCTTGAACATCTGGAAGTTCATGGTTCACATATTGCTGAAGCCTGTCCTGGAGAATTTTGAGCATTATTTTGCTAGCATGTAAGATGAGTGCAATTGTGCAGTAGTTGGAGCATTGTTTGTCTTTGACTTTCTTTGGGATTGGAATGAAAACTGACCTTTTCCAGTCCTTTGGACTTGCTGAGTTTCCAAAGTTGCTGGCATATTGAGTACAGCACTTTAACAGCATCATCTTGCAGGATTTGAAATAGCTCAACTGGAATTCCATCACCTTCACTAGCTTTGTTCGTAGTGATGCTTTCTAAGGCCCACTCGACTTCACATTCCAGGATGTCTGGCTCTAGGTGAGTGATCACACCATCGTGATTATCTGGGTCATGAAGATCTTTTTTGTATAGTTCTTCTGTGTATTCTTGCCACTTCTTCTTAATATCTTCTGCTTCTGTTAGGTCCATACCATTTCTGTCCTTTATTGAGCCCATCTTTGCATGAAATATTCCCTTGGTATCTCACACTTTCTTGAAGAGATCTCTAGTCTTTTGCAATCTATTGTTTTCCTCTATTTCTTTGCATTGATCACTGAGGAAGGCTTTCTTATCTCTCATTTCTGTTCTTTGGAATTCTGCATTCAAATGGGCATATCTTTCTTTTTCTCCTTTGCCTTTTGCTTCTCTTCTTTTCACAGCTATTTGTAAGGCACCCTCAGACAACCATTTTGCCTTTTTTCATTTCTTTTTCTTGGGGACGGTCTGAGCCCAGTCTCCTGTACAGTGTCATGAACCTCTGTCCATACTTCTTCAGGCACTCTGTCTATCATATCTAATCACTTGAATCTATTTGTCACTTCCACTGTATAATCCTAAGGGATTTGATTTAAGTCATACCTGAATGATCAAGTCATTTTCCCTACTTTCTTCAATTTACATCTGATTTTGGTAATAAAGAGTTCATGATCTGAGACAGTCAGCTCCCGGACTTGTTTTTGCTGACTGTATAGAGCTTCTCTGTCTTTGGTTGCAAAGAGTATAATCAATCTGATTTTGGTATTGATCATCTGGTGATGTCCATGTATAGAGTCTTCTCTTGTGTTGTTGGAAGAGGGTGTTTGCTATGACCAGTGCGTTCTCTTGGCAAAATTCTATTAACCTTTGCCCTGCTTCATTCTGTACTCCAAGGCCAAATTTGCTTGTTACACCAAGTATTTCTTGACTTCCTACGTTTGCATTCCAGTCTCCTATAATGAAAAGGACATCTTTTTTGGGTGTTAGTTCTAGAAAGTCTTGTAGGTCTTCATAGAACCATTCAACTTAAGCTCCTTCAGGATTACTGGTCAGGGCATAGACTTGGATTATTGTGATACTGAATGATTTGCCTTGGAAACTGACAGAGATCATTCTCATTTTTGAGACTTCATCCAAATACTGCATTTCAGACTCTCTTTGTTGACCATGATGGCTACTCCATTTCTTCTAAGGAATTCTTGCCCACAGTAGTAGGTGAGTAGAAAGAGGCTATGTTCAGTTCAGTTCAGTTGCTCAGTTGTGTCTGACTCTTTGAGACCCCATGAATCACAGCACGCCAGGCCTTCCTGTCAGACACCAACTCCCGGAGTTCACTCAAACTCATGTCCATCGAGTTGGTGATGCCATCTAGCCATCTCATCCTCTATCGTCCCCTTCTCCTCCTGCCCCCAATCCCTCCCAGCATCAGAGTCTTTTCCATACAGTCAACTCTTCCCATGAGGTGGCAAAGTACTGGAGTTTCAGCTTTAGCATCACTCCTTCCAAAGAAATTCCAGGGCTAATCTCCTTCAGAATGGACTGGTTGGATCTCCTTGCAGTCCAAGGGACTCTCAAGAGTCATCTCCAACACCACAGTTAAAAAGCATCAATTTTTCAGTGCTCAGCTTTCTTCACAGTCCAACTCTCACATCCATACATGACTACTGGAAAAACCATAGCCTTGACTAGATGGACCTTTGTTGGCAAAGTAATGTCTCTGCTTTTGAATATGCTATCTAGGTTGGTGATAACTTTCCTTCCAAGGAGTAAGTGTCTTTTAATTTCATGGCTGCAATCACCATCTGCAGTGATTTTGGAGCCCCCCAAAAATGAAGTCTGACACTGTTTCCACTGTTTCCCCATCTATTTGCCATGAAGTGATGGGGCCAGAAGCCATGATCTTCATTTTCTGAATGTTGAAGTTTAAGCCAACTTTTTCACTCTCCTCTTTCACTTTCATCAAGAGGCTTTTTAGTTCCTCTTCACTTTCTGCCATAAGGGTGGTGTCATCTGCGTATCTGAGGTTATTGATATTTCTCCCAGCAATCTTGATTCCAGCTTGTGCTTCTTCCAGCCCAGCATTTCTCATGATGTACTCTGCATAGAAGTTAAATAAGCTGGGTGACAATATACAGCCTTGACGCACTCCTTTTCCTATTTGGAACCAGTCTGTTGTTCTCTGTCCAGTTCTAACTGTTGCTTCCTGACCTGCATACAGGTTTCTCAAGAGGCAGGTCAGGTGGTCTAGTATTCCCATCTCTTTCAGAATTTTCCACAGTTTATTGTGATCCACACAGTCAGAGGCTTTGGTATAGTCAATAAATTGAAGAAAGTAGGGAAAACCACTAGAAAATTCAGGTATGACCTAAATCGAATCTTTTATGATTATACAGTGGAAGTGAGAAATAGATTTAAGGGACTAGATCTGATAGATAGAGTGCCTGATGAACTATGGACAGAGGTTCGTGACATTGTAGAGGAGACAGAGATCAAGACCATCCTCATGGAAAAGAAATGCAAAAAAGCAAAATGGCTGTCTAAGGAGGCCTTACAAATAGCTGTGAAAAGAAGAGACGTGAAAAGCAAAGGAGAAAAGGAAAGATATAAGCATCTGAATGCAGAGTTCCAAAAAATAGCAAGGAGAGATAAGAAAGCCTTCCTTAGTGATCAATGCAAAGAAATAGAGGAAAACAACAGAATGGGAAAGACTAGAGATCTCTTCAAGAAAATTAGAGATACCAAGGGAACATTTCATGCTAAGATGGGCTCGATAAAAGACAGAAATGGTATGGACCTAACAGAAGCAGAAGATATTAAGAAGAGGTGGCAAGAATACAGAAAACTGTACAAAAAAGATCTTCACAACCAAGATAATCACGATGGTGTGATCACTCACCTAGAGCCAGACATCCTGGAATGTGGAGTCAAGTGGGCCTTAGGAAGCATCACTACGAACAAAGCTAGAGGAGGTGATGGAATTCCAGTTGAGCTATTTCAAATCCTGCAAGATGATGCTGTGAAAGTGCTGCACTCAATATGCCAGCAAATTTGGAAAACTCAGCAGTGGCCACAGGACTGGAAAAGGTCAGTTTTCATTCCAATCCCAAAGAAAGGCAATGCCAAAGAATGCTCCAACTACTGCACAATTTGCACTCATCTCACACGCTAGTAAAGTAATGTTCAAAATTCTCCAAGCCACGCTTCAGCAATACATGAACTTTGAACTTCCAAATATTCAAGCTGGTTTTAGAAAAGGCAGAGGAACCAGAGATCAAATTTCCAATACCCTCTGGATCATGGAAAAAGCAAGAGAGTTCCAGAAAAACATCTATTTATGATTTATTGACTATGCCAAATAAAGAGGCTATGTAGCATGGTATTAATAGTGAAGGACCTGAGCTCTGGTCTCAGTTTATTTGAGTTTAAATCCCAACTTTCCTACTTATGTTACTACCTGATATTAGGCAAATTCCTTAAAGTTTCTATAATCTTTTTTCTGAAAAGAGACCATAAAAAGAAAGGAAGACGTATTGGCTTCACAGGATATTTAAAAATGAATATGTAGTATGTTATTCCAAATGCTTAGCAGAGTGACAGATTTTTCTTCTTAAGTACTCAATAAGATAGTAAACTGGTGATAATGGTTCAGTTAGAAAAAACAATTCTAATTTTGTTGTTTTTCAGTTGCTCAGTCATATACAACTCTTTGTGACCCCATGGACTGTAGTACACCAGCCTTCTAATTTTATCAATCCTATTTAATAAGAAAAAGGATAAGAACAAAAGTTAAAAATTAACTAAAGTCATAAAAGGAATTAAAATTGGGTCCTTAACCAAAATCAGTCCTTCTCAACTCCTAAGTTTGTGTCTCTACCCTGCCACCTAATCAGACTTTACTTGACTTTGTCCCTGTTGTACAGAGGAAGCTTTGAGAGGCCCATAGGAAATTATTGAAAGTCCTAGCATTCAGATTTTGATTTCAGATCTGAACACTGACATATTTACACATACCCAGGGCTGTCCTTTCTTAGGCAGAAGAAATTCACAGAATGGGAATTGGGCCTATGCAGTGTCCTGGCCAACCTTCGGGTATCTCACAGGTCTGTGCATGAAAGCTAATACTTTTGAATGAAAGGACAGGAAAATCAATAAATCTTTTGATTCGATCATAGACATGTTTTACAACTACTCACCCCTCCCAAAAGAGATACACAGCATTGCGTTATCTGTAGCATTTAATCCTTTAATCAGCTTGGACTTCTAAATGGATCCAAAGTGTTTGAAATGTCTTTCCTAAAATTGGAATTTCATGAAACAGCAGTGCTCTTGTGTTGCAATTACTCAGGTTTTTTCAGCCTACTCTGTTCCAGAGGCTTGCTGCAATAATTGCTCCTGTAACTGGAACATGTTTTCTATGCCTGGAAAAGTCCATCACCGATATCACTACAGTCAGTCAGACCATCAACAAATATTGATGTTCTTTAGGTCAGCAGGAGACTGCTGTGTCTAAGGAGGCATTAACATGATGTTGATTTGAATGTGAGTGTTAAGAGGCAGGTCATGCTTGGCCTTGTAGGTCATATGAAATTTAAACTCTAAGATCAGTGGGGGGCCATAGAAGTGCTCTAAAGAGTGGGAAAAGATAACTAGATTGCTATTTTCATAGAGATTATAGTGGTAGCAGCACAGAGGGTGGCTTGAAAGGGAAACAAGATGAGGTCCTGGCAGAGATGTCTCAGGCATTGCGTTGGGCTAGACCAGGCTCAAATGAGATTAGAGGGCAGAGGTTTGTGAAACTTAGTGATTGATTTCAATTTGGGGAGAAAAGAGAGGAATGGCATCAGGGAAGACTCAGAACTCAAGCTTTAGAAATGACAGTGGCACTTGCTAATAAGCCTGGTGACCTTGAAGATTGAGCACTGAATGGGCATTCAGTTCAGTTTGTGTCTGACTCTTTGTAACCCCATGAATCACAGCACACCAGGCCTCCCTGTCCATGACCAACTCCCAGAGTTCACTCAAACTCATGTCCATCGAGTCGGTGATGCCATGCAATCATCTCATCCTCTGTCGTCCTCTTCTCCTCCTGCCCCCAATCCCTCCCAGCATCAGGGTCTTTTCCAATGAGTCAGCTCTTCACATGAGGTGACTAAAGTATTGGAGCTTCAGCTTTAGCATCAGTTCTTCCAATGAACACCCGGGACTGATCTCCTTTAGAATGGACTTGTTGGATCTCCTTGCAGTCCAAGGGACTCTCAAGAGTCTTCTCCAATACCACAGTTCAAAAGCATCAATTCTTCGGTACTCAGTTTTCTCTATAGTCCAACTCTCACATCCATACATGACTACTGGAAAAACCATAGCCTTGGCTAGACAGACCTTTGTTGGCAAAGTAATATCTCTGATTTTGAATATGCTATCTAGGTTGGTTGTAGTAAGCGTCTTTTAATTTCATGGCTGCAATGACCATCTTCAGTGATTTTGGAGCCCCCCAAAATGAAGTCTGACACTGTTTCCACTGTTTCCCCATCTATTTTCCATGAAGTGATGGGCCCAGATGCCATGATCTTCGTTTTCTGAATGTTGAGCTTTAAGCCAACTTTTTCACTCTCTTCTTTCATTTTCATCAAGAGGGTTTTTAGTTCCTCTTCACTCTCTGCCATAAGGGTGGTGTCATCTGCGTATCTGAGGTTATTGATATTTCTCCTGGCAATCTTGATTCCAGCTTGTGCTTCTCCCAGCCCAATGTTTCTCATGATGTACTCTGCATAGAAGTTATATAAGCAGGGTGACAATATACAGCCTTGACGTACTCCTTTTCCTATTTGGAACCAGTCTGTAGTTCCATGTCCAGTTCTAACTGTTGCTTCCTGACCTGCATACAGGTTTCTCAAGAGGCAGGTCGGGTGGTCTGGTATTCCCATCTCTTTCAGAATTTTCCACAGTTTATTGTGATCCATATAGTCAAAGGCTTTGGCATAGTCAGTAAAGCAGAAATAGATGTTTTTCTGGAACTCTCTTGCTTTTTCGATGATCCAGTGGATGCTGGCAATTTGATCTCTGGCTCCTCCGCCTTTTCTAAAACCAGCTTGAACATGTGGAAGTTCACGGTTCATGTACTGCTGAAGCCTGGCTTGGAGAATTTTGAGCATTACTTTACTAGCGTGTGAGATGAGTGCAGTTGTGCAATAGTTTGGGCATTCTTTGGCATTGCCTTTCTTTGGGATTGGAATGAAAACTGGCATTAGATGTTATTATAATGGGAGCAGACCTCACATGCTTTTAGTGTGCCCGTGGAGGAAACTGAAGCCCAAAGTGGTACCTTGGCTTCCTCAGTGTCACATTATGTTATCAGCAGAGATCAGACTCTAGTCTGTGTCTCCTGTTTCATACCCAGAACTACCGAAATGGAGAACTCGATTGAAAAGATTTAATGAGCATCTAGTGTGGAATCTAAGAGGCCTTCCCTGGTGGTTCAGATGCGGAATCTCCCCAAAAGGCGGGAGACACGGGTTCAACCCCTGGGTCAGGAGGATCCCTTGGAGAAGGAAATGGTAACCCACGCCAGTATTCTTGGCCGGAGAATTCCATGGACAGAGTAGCTTGGCGGGCTACAGCCCATGGTGTCACAAAGAGTTGGACATGACTGAGCCACTAACAGTATGGAATTCTACTTAAAGGTGGATTTACAGTGCAGTTAAGGAAGCTTAAGATTCACAGCCTTCATAGGCATGGCTCCTGTGAGTGTTGGCAGTTTGAGGGAGTTGTAGATTGTCGCAGGTGGAGAGGAGAAGTTAGGTTGAAATCAGAAGACATTCCTATTTCCTCATTTTCTGCCAAACTGCCTAAAGGTATCTCAGAATAAAAATATGCAAATCTTTAACACACTGGTAATTTGTTGTCATCTAATTTGTCATTCTAATAAATATTGATTGATAAATATCACTTTATTAACAATTCTGTATTACTTTTAAAATGAGGCCCCGTCAAGTTGCATGACTTTCATCCTCAGAAGACCTGGGTCTATGCTTGGTCCTACCAATTTGTTAGCCCTTCCAACTCTCCCAGCTCAGAACTGTCCCAATCCAGTCCTTCCTCCTGGACTTAGGGGCCCCTGCTTCACACCCCAAATTAGCATATGGTTTGTTAAGACTCTTCTTTACTCTCAGAAACTGCTTATTCAAAAACTGGTTCTTCTAAAAGTGTAACCTACTGCATTTGTCAAATGAGGTGGTCAAAATTAGATCTTTCCAGTCCCTTCCTTCCAATTTTGTCCTAAGTTTCTTTTCAAAGAGTGGCAAAATGCTATTTTTTTTTATAACCACCCACTGGCCATCTAGATGCCCTTGTAGAGGATTAGAATTAGAATCTTGTAGAAGCATTTTGATTCCATGTGTAAATGACAAGGATCATATAAAGATCTCTTGACTTCTATAGGATTTTTCCTCCAACAGAAACCTTGATTATTTATTAAGGTATTTGGCTTGGGATTTCAAGATGTTATTCGAATTTCACTTTTAAGTCAGCTTTTTTAAAGCTCTGAATTTCCTTTTAAGCAAATTGTGTCTCACCACACATTAGCACTCAGATAAGGCGGATAAAAAACCTGCTCATAGAGATGTCAGTGGTTATTGTTTATTTACCGCTCTTCATTTCTGGTCCACTTTAAGACATTCCCATAGTAAAGGAAAACATTTGAACTTACCTTGTTTGAACTATCTCTCATGTTCCAGTGTGTTATTCTTGTTGCCTTGGTTAGTTGCAGTGCATATTAAATGAGAAAATTAAAAAAAAAAAAAAGGAGAGGTTACTTTTTCTTTTCATTTTCATTCTATTAACTTACTAAAATTCATATTCTGTTGCTTGGATCACCATAATATGCATATCTGTTAATTAGCTTTCTGTGTGTTGTCTTAACCTTGAAAAGTGATATTAAAAAAAAAAAAAAAAGAAATGAGTTCACCTTTTCAGACCCAGGAATAACTGTATAAAACCAAAGATAGAGAAGTAGAAAGGGAAAGTCTTGCTTTGTTTCTTTCTTTCAAAGCTAAATATAAGGAAACATGAACAGAAGGGCCCCTCATTGTTAACACACTGTTTGCTGTTTAATGGTGCGTTCACCTTGCATGTGCGTTCTCACATAGGAAGAGGCTTAATATTTGGATAGCATCTCTACTTCAGACAGTGATTTGAGAGCTTGCAGATCTATCTTTCTCAGATCAGCACCTCAGAGAAGTTGAAAAGGAATATCTCCATTATTCACATCCCCCCTCTTTCCCTCCTACTCAGACTCAGATTTGTACCCCTTTTACTTCAGTATATGGAAGGTTACGTCTCTTTCATTTTCTGGATTTCCAGAGGGAAGATAGTGTACATTTTTTTTTATTGTTTTGAAATTCTGAATTAACAGTTCTCTGAATTATGCGTGTTTCTATGCAAAGTACCAGGCAACCTAATTTGAATAGAGCCTAACTCAGGGGAGAATGGTTTGGATATCATCTCCATTCCTTTCTAAGCCCTAAGAGAAGAATGAGGAGAATGCGGTATATAGTTTGTTTCTTTATGAAACAGTGGACTTGCTGACAACATTTCCAGTAGGTTGTTTGTTCTAGAGTTCCAGACCACCCACTTGGCTGCCAGCTTCTCTCCACCTATACTCTAGCTTCATTTGCTTTCATGTCTTGAGACTTTGGCTTTAGGTTTCTGTTTCTTTTTACTATTTCTATTTTACTATCATTTTAATATTTTCTATTTCCCTATATAGTGAGATTTTGGCTTGAATATGCATTTCCTCATATTTTGTGCAATCATTTTATCTCAATACTCTTCCAGGATGACATTGATGCTGACATCTGGCTCTTCTTGAAAAAATACATCATTTAATTTAGCATCTCCCTACTTCCTCTGCTATAATGCAGACGATTAAAATGGAGTATCATTTTGGGCAGAGTAATTTAAATAAAGGAAGGAGAGTATAGAATGGCCAACATTATCTACCAGATATGGATCTATGTTTGGAAAATTATCTTCTTTTTTATTTTTATTCAAAGAAGAGAAGGAAAAGGAAAGAAAAAAAAGTATAAGAATGACATATCTCAGTCAGTCTGTTTTGGTTTGGCGTTCTAAGATAAATAGATTTTGAAGGGAGTGCTTTTTTTTTTTTTTTCCAAATTGATAGCATCCCCCACTTTGGGAAACAGAAAAGCAAGTTGATGATCAAAGTTTCTGTTTTCAAGATTTTCTTTCAAAAGCAACTTAGGTCTGGTGGGTTTAAGGATCTTGGATTTGTTTGTGAAATATAATGACCTGGCTCTAGGCTTATTACTAACAGGAGAAACCTTGACTTTCTCTAGACAGGGGGCAAGAGATACAAGTTGCCTCCAATGTTATTCGTTGCCAAATCTTATCTGACTCTTTGTGACCCCATGAACTGCGGCATTTTAGGCTTCTCTGTCCCCCACTATCTCCCTGAGTTTGCTCAAACTCATGTCCATTGAGTCAGCGATGCGACCCAACCATCTCATCCTCAGCCGCCCCCTTCTCCTCCTGCCTTCAATGTTTCCCAGCATCAAGGTCTTTTCTAATGAGTTGGTTCTTCCTATCAGGTGGCCAAAGTATTGGATCTTCAGCTTCAGCATCAGTCCTCCAATGAGATTTACAGTTTTTCCTACATGCAAACTACTGAGACAATGGCCCACAGCTCCTAGACCAGCCTTTCATATTAGCCGCAAATGACCCCTACTGGGAAACAGACTCAGAGGAAGGACACATAGCAAATTTTACTAAAGATTGTTCCACTTTCCGTGAAACCTTCTGTACTACAATTTGCCCTGTGTCTAGTGTTGACTAGATTATCTGCATGCCCTCTTTGTGTCTACATCTCTGTTGTCTGTCTTATCTTTTAAGTTCCCCGGGGAGGGATCCAGTGACTGACTCAGACCATTTTAGTGCCCTGTAGAGGATATCATATGAATAAACATTACACTAAATGATGTGCAGGCTTCTATAAAACTGGAAGGTCACTTGGGGATTAAGAACTTTCCAGGGGCAAAAATCTACTAACAGCTTTCTAGCTGGCCCTGCACCCCACATTCATCTCACTCTTTCTACTGGTTTTTCATTTCAAATTATGTTTGTGTGCACTGGATTACTTCTGTATGATGACTTCAAGCGTACTTCCGTCTGATGACTTCAATGTGTGGTTGTGAGTGTGTGTGGGCATCATACCAACCTTTGAACTTCCCTCTGGGGCTTCTTAATCTAGGTTATTAGCAGTTATTGATTTCTTTGCCCTTTGATAGCTCAAATGGAACACAAGTATACATTTACATAAATCTTCTGAAAACGTTGATATTAGAAAACAGTCTGTTGAAATTGCAGTGAGATATGTGCACATTCACTGTCAGGAACACCTAATCTGGGAACAGCCAAATTCTATTGTGAGGTCAGTGGAAGGATCAGCTCTTCAACAAAGGATTTCCAGGGTTCAACAATTTTTTAAAAAATTTAAAAATGAAAAAAATGCCATTGATCTGAGGTGAGTAAAAAGGTAAAACTCATGTTAGTCCATTATAAGGAAAAAATATTCTAGGGATTTTTGGCAGAAGGCAGAACAAGAGAGGAGTTTGTGTTTAGCCCCATGACATCTGATAGGTAACAGGACTTCAGTACTATTGAATCGAAGGTAAAGTGAGGATACTTCAGTGGTTCTGTCTTGCCACTATGATCAGTCATATGCATATTAAGCAATATACCATAGGGAGAGGTAAGCACAGTGATTAAGAATCTAATGTGAGTTAAACTTGTCCCCCACTTACTGCTGCTGCTACGTTGCTTCAGTCGTGTCCAACTCTGTGCGACCCCAGAGACGGCAGCCCACCAGGCTCCCCCGTCCCTGGGATTCTCCAGGCAAGAACACTGGAGTGGGTTGCCATTTCCTTCTCCAATGCATGAAAGTGAAAAGTGAAAGTGAAGTCCCTCAGTCGTGTCCGACTCTTAGTGACCCCATGGACTGCAGCCTACCAGGCTCCTCCGTCCATGGGATTTTCCAGGCAAGAGTCCTGGAGTGGGGTGCCATTGCCTTCTCCCCCACTTACTAGCTGAGTAATTTAAGTTTTTTAGCCTCTGCATGCCTCGATTTTCTCATCAGAAAAAAGCAAATCATATAATTAGTTGAAATGCCCTTAATGATAGAATTTGTCTGGCACAAAAAGTAGGAAACCAAGAAATGCTAGATGTTATTAATAATAGCAATTGCTTATATTTGCGTAGGACTTTTAACATTTGCAGTTTTCCCACTTTCTACTGTTTACTTCCCCTAACACTACAAGAAAAAAAAAAAAAAAGATAACATTATGTCCTTATTTTTTTCTGATGTTTGTTTAAATAAGAGAAGTCAGTTCAGCATTTAAGGGCTTTATTCAAGGTCAAGCAGTGGCAGATAGGACTGGTTGTAGTGGCCACTCCCCACATTTTCTTTGCTGGCAGAGCCCACCTTGCTTTCTTTGTTTTTATTGCACGTACTCTGTGTGCATGTGGCTGGATCCTGGTCACAGAAACTGCAGAGATTTTGCTGTTGGGGCTTTGGGGAAAGTGTTTCCTTTATAAGTAAAAACAAAACAAGCGCATATACACTGGAGGCTCTTTTTTCTTTGCTGGAAGTAACTATGTCTGCACAAGATGCAGAGAAGTGTCAGAGCCTCCTTGCAAACACGAGGGCAGGTAGCACCCAGTGCTGACACTGTCAGAGAGGAAATATGTGTATCACTTGAGTCCTTGATGACATTGTTAGACCAACTTAGTCTTGGAACCCCATGAACCCTGGACCACTTGTTGCATGAGATAATACATCCGTATCATTTGAGTCATTTTTAATACTCTGCTTCTTACACTAAAGTTATACTAACAGAATATGGTGGCTAAACCAAGAATCAAAATCTGGTCTTCTTCTGATTCCTAGGCCTTTGTTCTTTTCAGCAAAGCACACTGCCATCCTGATATTAAGGCCAATCGCAATAGAGCCAAATGTATCTCCCTGTTCTGATATTTATGTGTCCCTGCCCATAATCTCAGAGAAGGCAATGGGATCCCATGGATGGAGGAGCCTGGAAGGCTGCAGTCCATGGGGTCGCTAAGAGTCGTACATGACTGAGCAGCTTCCCTTTCACTTTTCACTTTCATGCATTGGAGAAGGCAATGGCAACCCACTCCAGTGTTCTTGTCTGGAGAATCCCAGGGGCAGGGGAGCCTGGCGGGCTGCCGTCTATGGGGTCGCACAGAGTCGGACACGACTGAAGTGACTTAGCAGCAGCAGCAGCAGCCGCCCATAGTCTAAGCTTGAGCTAAGCCTGGGGACCTGCTCTCTTTCTCTTGCAGTGTGAGCTTTCTCCTCTCTGGTCCCCTGCCGTCATGCTCCCTTCCCTTAGAATATCATCCAGGTAGCCCCTTGACTCCATTAGAATCACACATGTCCTTCTGGATCTAGCCTGAATGCCTCCTTTATAAGATGCTGTTCTTGATGATACTTTTCTTTCTTGCCCTCTAAAAGACATGCACGTTTTTCTCCTGCTGCATATCTTTTCCTTCCTTATTTTTAAACATCTTTGTACAGCTCAGCCTCTCTACTAGACTGTGAGTTTCCAGAAACTGGTACTGAGTCTCATTCCCTCATTGAGTCTTCATAGCACACATTTTTTATCCCTGCTTCTTAAGAAGGCATAATAAATGTTTATTGAATTAAATATGTAGAATTTTACAGCTGAAAGTTCTTTCTTCTGAACAAAGCTCCCATTTTCTGGAAATTATAGAAAGTTCTTATCCTTGGATTCATGATCCCCGTAGGATTCAGGAGATCAGGGGAATCGTTAATGGTATATTCATTGTTTTATGCTCATAGCTTTTATTAGATCAGATTCGTAAAGAATTCATGGCTCCTTAAAAGAATGAGAACCTCTGTTTAAGTTGGAAAGTTGAGTAAAGGCTTTCTGAGCCAAACACACGCTCCAGAGCATGCATGTTTTAGGAAAACCAGTGTTGTGAGTTTTCTTGCTTTCCCTAAAATTGGAGTACAAGGGAAACAACCAAAAACAAAACAACTTTCTGGCTGTTGAATATTCCTCTTACATTTTATCCCACTGTGCTATCCCCGTGAAAGATTATTCCACATCTCTTTGGGACCCTGATTATCCTGTCTCCATATTCACTTCCATACACATCTTTAAAAACATCCAACCTATTGTCTCTGGCAGGGTGGTGCAGGGAGCAGAAAAGGGTCATGTGCGACTGGGTGATGAGGGGACAGCAGGGCCTACATGAGGCCAGTTAAGGAAGAACGCAGGTAACCAGCTTCAGCCCCTGAACCAGCCTGCTGACATCACCCGTGTGGTTTTGCCAGTGCTCATTCAGAAGTGAATGAAGCCTCCTTCAGGAGAGCAGGGTTATAAGCTCTGACAAGCCTGAGTTCTTATGGAGTCTCCTTGTGCTGTACAGAGGCAGAACCCTGAATCACTAATGACTGAGAACATTACACAAGAAAATGTCTTGTTTTATAGACTAGGACCCCTGTTACCCTCTTCATTATTCAGGATTTGGAACTATAGACCCTTAGGAATGAAAAGACTTTAGAATCCCGTATTCAAAGTGCTCGCTATCAAGAAGCCCAGGGCACAGTTTTGTTTCTCTTATGATTAGATTCTACCTCCACAGTTGGACACAGAGCAAGGAAAAAAAAAAAGATTAAAAAGCATTCATAACTGAAAAATGAAAAAATGAGGAGACATGTCCTACTTAGAAATTCTAAGATTTCTCAGGGATGAGGGAGAGATGAGGTGAAGGTCAGTGGCCAGGCCAGGTGTCCTAGAGGGACTCAGATCTCCCTAAGTGTCCACTGGTTCTCCCAGCAAGCAGCATGCTGTCACTTCAGTCATGTGTGACTCTTGTGACGCCATGGACTGTAGCCTACCAGACTCCTCTGTTCATGGGATTCTCCAGGTAAAAATACTGAGATGGGTTGCCATACCCTTCTCCAGGGCATATTCCTGACCCAGGGATCGAACCTGGGTCTCCTGCATTGGCAGGCAGGTTCTTTACCATGAGCTCCAACTGGGAAGCCTAAGAGCTACCCTAAATTCATAGTTTAAGAAGAACAGAAAGCTTACTAAACTCCTTCAGGAAAGCGTCTTAGTCCACTGCTGCTACCCGCTGCGTTGCTACTCATGAGCAAAATAATTAGGAGAGGCCACGCAAGAGAGTTCCGGAAAGATCTATTTCTGCTTTATTGACTATGCCAAAGCCTTTGACTGTGTGGATCACAATAAACTGTGGAAAATTCTGAAAGAGATGGGAATACCAGACCACCTGACCTGCCTCATGAGAAACCTGTATACAGGTCAGGAAGCAACAGTTAGAACTGGACATGGAACAACAGACTGGTTCCAAATAGGAAAAGGAGTATGTCAAGGCTGTATATTGTCACCCTGCTTGTTTAACTTTAGAGTACATCATGAGAAATGCTGGGCTGGAAGAAGCACAAGCTGGAATCAAGATTGCCGGGAGAAATATCAATAACCTCAGATATGCAGATGACACCACCCTTATGGCAGAAAGTGAAGAGGAACTAAAAAGCCTCTTGATGAAGGTAAAAGTGGAGAGTGAAAAAGTTGGCTTAAAGCTCAACATTCAGAAAACGAAGACCATGGCATCTGGTCTCATCACTTCATGGCAAATAGATGGGGAAACAGTGGAAACAGTGACTGACTTTATTTTTGGGGGCTCCAAAATCACTGCAGATGGTGACTTCAGCCATGAAATTAAAAGACACTTACTCCTTAGAAAGTTATGACCAACCTAGACAGCATATTAAAAAGCAGAGACATTACTTTGCCAACAAAGGTCCGTCTAGTCAAGGCTATGGTTTTTCCAGTGGTCATGTATGGATGTGAGAGTTGGACTGTGAAGAAAGCTGAGTGCCAAAGAATTGATGCTTTTGAACTGTGGTGTTGGAGAAGACTCTTGAGAACCCCCTGGACTGCAAGGAGATCCAACCAGTCCATCCTAAAGGAGATCAGTCCTGGGTGTTCTTTGGAAGGAATGATGTTGAAGCTGAAACTCCAGTACTTTGGCCACCTCATGTGAATAGCTGATGCATTGGAAAAGACCCTGATGCTGGGAAAGATTGAAGGCAAGAGGAGAAGGGGACGACAGAGGATGAGATGATTGGATGGCATCACTGACTCAGTGGACATGGGTTTGGGTTTTTCCCTAACAAACTTTTTGGTCAAACCCAATATTTATCAAATCAGCCTTGATCACATTGACTGGAATTTATACTTAAATGCTATATACTTGAACTTGGAATTAAATCTGTACATTAAAAGTATTTACCAAATGAATAAAAGTAAATGACCATTTATATGTATTTTTAAGTACATATGTTTTACTTGATTAATAGGTTCCAGTGTTTTTTGTTTTATTTGAAAAATACACAGAAATGATAGACAATAAAACTAGAATAGATGGACAATTGTGTTAACCTCTTTTACTCATCTAATGGTGGTAGTTTTGGCTGTGGCCCTTTAACAGATGCTAATTCTATAAAACAGTATTGATAATTAACCATAACAGAAAAACAAACAATAACAAATCAACCTTATATAGTGACATATCATCATTCAGGAGTAAGGTGGTGAATAATCCATGTAGATAGAAAAGGGGAAAAACAGAGGGGAAAAGAAACTTCAAATAATCGATTGAAGCATAACTAAAGGTTAGCAGTTCTCCCTTCTTTCTTGCTTTCATTCTGAAAACGAAAGATTAGATTGATTCAAGCAGATATGCTTTGAAATGCCATAAAGTATTGGTGCAGTATTGACAAGCTGCCTGAGTGTATCACTGGCATTTTCATTTTACTAGCCCAGCAAGAAGAATCAGGGAGTGGATTTTTACCTCCCTGCCCACCTGCCTGTGAATTGCTCAAACAGCTTCTGCGTGTGCATGTGAGCGGCTCCACACTGTTACATGCTGGGTTAAAAAGGTTCCTTCTCTGGGGCTCCAGTGGCTTCCCTCATCAGATGGATGGGAAATGCAGTTTGTGGCCGGCTGAACTTCATTATTTAGTTTACTGCCGTCTTGTATCAAGAGAGCAACTACCGAGAAACGCTTTATGCCCACACCCCCGTTTTCTTGGTGGGGAATTTGTAGGCCTGTTCTGCAAAATCATACCGAGGTAGAGCAACGACATCTCTGTGTCTTCAAACAAACAGCCACCCCGCTGTCGCTGATCAGCGTTCCTGGGATGGCGGTGATTGAAATTTAGCACTTAGAGCAACTTATTTGGCACACGGATCTGTTAAGCATATGCCCCCACCGCAGGCCTGCCATCTGACATGCCCATAGGGCACCCAGCACCTCGCACATGCTCACATTTTGCTAAGAAAGTCAGTTTTGAACAGATCCTTGAAGGAAGTCTGTGCAGTGGTTAAAGAGAGGGGTGGCCTTAGAGCTCAGGTCCTCAGATTTGTGCCTGTTTTGGGGTGACCGTGGTCCTTCATCCCCTTGAAGTTGGAACAAACCTAAGGCATGGAGTTCCAGTTCGCTTGCTGTGAAAGAAGTGATCAGAATCCTCTCACTGGTGCCTGTGTCTTCAGTAAAGCAAGCCTTGTGCTAGCAGAGTAGAACCATGAAGGATTCAGCAGCTCCTTGGTAGCTTGCTGGCTTGGAATTCAAGGTTAGACCGTTCTGTGCTCACTGTGGCTACAACTGATCCCTTGGCCTTCAGAGGAAATCCAAAAATCAATGTCAACATTTTTATGCTAAGCTGGAAACAACAGGACTGGGCCGAATGTTCTAGGTTATGACTATCAAGAGAGAAATACGAACCTCAACAGAAAACAAGGCAGAGCTATTAGGCTCTTCTCATTATGTAAGGAGAGCAAATAAGGGCTGAGACCATCCATGGTTAGAAACACGCTGCTCTGTTGAATCTTCCCCAGTGTCGTGGCACTCCTACGCTTCACTTAACCAGGCAGAGCTAGGTCAGGGCTGCCGGCAACAAAGGCAGCCGCTTTCTGATGCTGCCATGATGGGCGTGAGTTCTGGTGTGTCCCAGTCCACCAGGCCTTATCTGTATTTATGTTCTTTTCTGGTGTCAGGCAAAATTCTGGGCTCCTAGTAAATGCTTAAGAGGTGTTGAATTCTGAAAGAATGAGCTAAATTGTTTGGGTTCCTCTGAATGAGGTTGAAGAAAAGCAACAAGTTAAAATTATAGGAAGATTTGCCGAGAAGCAAATAAAGCTTAAGTTTCAGTGTTAATTACACAGACCCTTTCCCAGGCTGTGCAGATCGGAACTCATGACTTTGTGTTTTGTTTCTTATAAAGAGATACCTAAATTCTGTAAGCTCTAGGACCCAGGGTCCAGTTTTAGCTGTTTAAGGGAAGGCACTGACAACTGAAGTGAAAGTTGCTCAGTTGTGTCCGACTCTTTGCAACCCCATGGACTATGCAGTCCATGGAATTCTCTAGGCCAGAATACTGGAGTGGGTAGCCTTTCCCGTCTCCAGGGGATCGTCCCATCCCAGGGATTGAACCGAGGTCTCCTGCATTGCAGGCGGATTCTTTATCAGCTGAACCACAAGGAAAGCCCAGGCACTGGTAAACCCTTCCCCAATCAGTGTAAGTGGATGCTGCAACAATTCATTCAATTATGTTAAGCACCAGTTAAAGGAATTCTAAGTCCTCCCTTGGGCCATTTCAGTTCTATGAAATTGTAATTGTTTGAAACTAACCGTGATGTCTTCTTTTGCCTTCAGGTGATTCTCATTTTGACAAAGCTGTTTGACTATAACCTGGGGAGCATCACTGAGAGCTCGCTTTGGAGGTAAGGAAATTGAGCTAACAGTTACAGTCTTATTTCAACATGATGCCCTCGGCCAGGCTGCTCCCTCCTCACCCCTGTTTCCTAGTGAGAAGGTTTCTGGTTATGTGTACCCTTTCTTCTCTGTCTGCTCTTTGTTTTCCTAACCATGGGTAGGGTTTTTGTTGTTGTTTTTACCAGAAGGGCCAGATCCTTTCTTTGTATAGACCTCTTCTTTTGGTCAGAAGTCTTTTTGCTAAGGTGTTCATTAGGTTGTCTTTATGGATGTTGGTTCCCATAGTTCTCACCAATCGTGAGCTTATTGGGGTGGAAATGAAAGAATAAGGATGTCTTTGCAGAGGGGATCAGTATAACTCAAGGCCTGAAAAACCCAGGCAGGCTCCCAGGGCAACACTTTCACAGCTGCTTTTCTGTGGTTCTGCAGCACAGAGGTGTGCACACACACATGCATGCGTGGGATTCACACTACTGGGCCATATATATATATATATATATAAAGTGTATAGTGAGTGATTTTTCAAATGGATGAACAAATCCTTTAAGAGGGTAGACTAACTCATTGGATTTGGCACAAAAGCAAGTCCTCGGATACCCAGACAGTTATTCTGTCCTCCTTTATTCTTGAAAACTATACATTCTCTTGTTTCATTTTGTTTCTTAAAAAAATCTGCTTGATTTATCTCATTCCTCTTTGGCTCTTCTCCAGTAGCCTGGGTCATGTGCTCAAACCCGAACTAGTCCCTGAAGTCTCAGAGAGAGCCTTCTCTAATTGGCCAGGTCTGGATCACATGATGATCCCTGAGCCTGAAAGGATGGAGACAGACTTCAGAGATGAAATTCATACATAGACACATGGACTCTTTTACATACATGCACACACACAAAGGCAGGAGTGGTCTGGACAGACCAAACTTAGTAGTGACCACATAAGATCAGTGGGAGGTTCCATTAACTCAGTTCTCAAGACCAGGAGAGACTGGCTGCTGGCTCTGAGTCTCAATGCTGAGGTCTAGGGAGAAAGACTCCAGTCACCCTATTTGACAGCTGTTCCCCCTGCTCCCAGTACACTCGACAGTGGCTGGGGAGGGAAAGCTGATTTTCATGGTAGCAGTTTGGTTGTAGGGCCTTCCTCTGTTGGGGAATGTGGTGGTCATACAAGAGGTGGCTCATGGATTGAATAGACACCCCAAAAGAATGTACCAGACCCCACAAGAAGATTGTTCATTAAATTTCATTTTCACTTGATGTCTATTTTTTATTAGACTTGACACCATGTATAAGAAGCTCCAAATAAGTTGTCCTATGCTCTGGGAGAGCCCTACTATACTAAAGAAAAGGCTAGATTCTGTTATTTTATTTGTTGTCAGGCATTTCAATTAGTGAGCTCTTTTCCCGATGAAGAGGCCAATTATGCAGAGTTTCTGTCCCAAGGAAATTTATGTAACTGAATTCAAGTGTAGGAGGTTTGGTAGGAGCCTCTAAAAGTACAGTTCTTTAATACATTAAGGGCCTGACTCCTGCTGTATTGTTTAAATTCAGTACCTGTTTGTCAGCATCTCTGAGTAAGCTTATGCTTCCTTGATCAATTTCTCTAATGTATGTGCATAAATGAAAATAAAAGCCAGCTTTTACTCTGTGGTGCATCTGCCATCTAAAGTGTTATTGGTGTATTAGAAAATTAAAAGATGTGCAGTTCTGTTTCCGTGGGATAGAGGCAGAGCAGCCATAACTGTCACTCTGAATAGTCCTAGGAAGGGCACTCTGGAGGGATATGAGGAACAGCTTGTCCTGGACTGCAGAAGCACACGTCCAGCACGCATCTCTCTCTCTGTTGGGGCACTATTACTGATGCCCCAGTCTAGGAGGACTATTCTTTTCTGATCTTAAGGAATCAGGTTAGTGAAATAAAAATGATATCTCATTCTAGCGGTATCAGACCTCCCTTCTGAGGGAGCAAACTCTGTGGGCTTTAGCTTGGGAAAGTGTGGCAAGAGTGACCTGCTTACTTTTCCATCTTAGAACCAATTTCACTGGAGAATATATACGTATATGTACACAAACACACACACATTCATAAAAACACACATATACATACATACACATATACACACATGCATGAAAAAGTAAAGTGTTAGTCGCACAGTTGTGTCTGACTCTTTGCAGGCTCCTTTGTCCATGGAATTCTCCTGGCAGGAATACTGGAGTGTGTTGCCATGCCCCCCTCCAGGGGATTGTTCCGACCCAGGAATTAAACTCGGGTCTCCTGCATTGCAGGCAGATTCTTTACCATCTGAGCCTCCTAGGAAACCTATATGCATATGTGTGAAAGTAGATCAGTCATCTCCGCCTGTTTGCAACTCCATGGACTATACAGTCCATGGAATTCTCCAGGCCAAAATACTGGAGTGGGTAGCCTTTCCCTTCTCCAGGGGATCTTTCCAACCCAGGAATCGAACCCAGGTCTCCCTCTTTGCAGGCGGATTCCTTACCAGCTGAGCCACCAGGGAAGCCCCATATATATGCATGTGTACCTATAATATGTATGTGTATATACGCATATATATTTGCTTTTCTAACATACCCAAAGTAATCATTTGCCTCATATGCCATGTTCTACATGTCTTATCATGTTCTGCATGTTTTGTCATGTTCTACATGTCATATGTGGCAAATTATTACTGTGGGTGTTCTATTCTATTGCAACTGCTCATTTTAATACTTTATAGGAGACTACATGCTTGAGTTAAAATATAATTTAGAGAAGAGGAAAGGAGAAAGAAAAATTATTTATAAAACTTCCTAGTTGCATTTCAGGGCTGCATTTTTTGAGTGGCTTATGGTACCCATATTCAGTCTTTAGGGAGCCTTTTCTGGGTGTTAACTTAGGACAGGGACAGGCCTGGATGGGTCAAGAATGGGGACCAGGAAATGAGGTCCTCAGGGCCCTGTGTCTTCTAATTCAGTCCTACTGAAGGAGACTAGACTGCTCGGCGTTGGCTCATTTTCTCCTGCACAAGCTTGTACTTTCTTCTCAGAAAACCTGCCTATGCCTACAGTTGGGGGTTTACTAGGGGCACAGACCATATTTTAGAAATTCTCATGGCACTCACGGCACTGGATTCAGGACATAGCACATAGATAATGCTCAATAAATATCTGGTTTTGGACAGGCTAGGAAGTACTACAATTTTATCTCTACTGCATGGTCACGAACATACAACTCTGTTTCTCACTCATTTATTCAACACAGATGAATTGATTAACTCCTCTAGGCCTTGTATTGTTCTTGTCTGGGAAAGGGAGGGTGATTAAATACACAGATCCACAGCATATAGGCTTTGCCTTCTAGGACTTCGTTGTTTAGAGAGGCTAAGCTCTATGGACAGTTAAAATGAGAGAGAACTGTACTTGTCTGTAATCTGCCTTGTGTAATTACATTGAATAAGGTCCTTACACAGCACCCGGAGCTGCCAGATCCCAGAATGTGTTTAATCTAATGTAAATAGACAAACTGTCATACAAATATTAAGTGTTAGCATAAAGATATGAGATAAGTGTTGCTTCTTTACTTTGCTCATGCTTGTATTTTCTCTTTGCAACTAGACTTTATGTCCTTAAACCCAACACCTTTCTGGTTTCATGGTAATGGCAGTGATACTTTGCTAATGAAAATAATGACAACAATAATAAAAGTTAACTTTGATCAGGCTCTAAGTTCAGTGCTTGACATGCATTATTGCATCCTCCTAGTTCATTTTTACAGTATGCCAAGGTCACACAATTTGTAAATAATAGCCCACACACTTACAGGCACATTAGTTAATAAACTTCATTCATTTCACTGCTTATTGATCATCTAGAGTCCTGTCTGCCTTCGGGTAGATCTTGCTGTACCTAAACAAACAACATTTTAATCATACATACATATATGATTATTATCTATCTGTTTATCTTAAAATCAGAGTTTTCAAAGCATTATAACATTTTGAACAGCATTTTCCCTATTCCAGAAAAATACTGCGCAACAGGGAAATGGTTTCTTGTCCAGCAAACAGATACATGGACTTTCTGATTGAGCCTGTATTCTTTATGACTTTTACCAGCTGCGTAGTCCCAAAAGGGCAAGTGGCAGATGCCTCCAGGGTGTTAGGGTAGGAAAGAAGCCAGAAAAACAGCTGACCTTGCACTGGTGTTCTAGGGTTTTCAACCTTGCTAATCAACAAACCTAGGCTGACGGAGCAAGATGCCACTCTTCCAAATTAATGAGGTTCGGCTCCCAGTTGGTCTTGTCATTGATTACACCTTAATCCTGGAGCTGGTTGTTGATTTTGTTTTGTTTTGTGTGGTCCTTCACTCCAGGAGTCAAACTGAGAGGCAAAGGGGATGATCTGCCCCAGAACAATTAATTACACCTCAGGATCTTCTTCATTTTCCAGAGGATTAAGCTGTGAGACTTGGTAGAGCTGGTGGTTTTACCATATTGAAGCAAGATAAGCTTAAAGGTTGAGATAAATAAAATGTCAAAATCTAGATACAGTATCTCTTGAGAAGAAATGTATTAATCCCTGTGCCAGGGTAATCAGCACTCTGCTGAGAGGCTTAGCTGGTGAGAAAGCCTCAGGCAGTTGCGAAGGGCCTAAAGGTGTACTCTCTTAAAGGGACGCACAGCCTACCAAGGGCCTGTTGTAGAGCTTGCCCGGCCTGACTGATGCTCAAATTCACTGCTGTCCTATTTTCCGATCCACATGAAACATAAGCTTATGAAAAGATCTCCACTATTATGGACGACTCAAGCAGCAGTTCCTGCTTTTGTGGAACGAAGGTTAAAGTGGGGAAATGGATCAGGTCATTTGATTCAGCACTGGGAGCCAGCCCTGTTTCCTTGTCACCTGAGTTGCTTTGTTTCATGTTGGGTGTTACAGCGACTGTCAAGAGAAGCGTCCCCATCACATCTTTGTGGAGAGAATGCTGCAGAGGGCTTTGAGGCAGCTTCTGTGTGGGGTTGGCTGCAGCTAGTACTTCCTGGAGAACTCCAGGGATTCAGGCTGACAGAAGCTGACCTGAAGATGCTGACTTTCGGCCAACCCTGTGGATAATTCCCACTAGCTGGAAGTCTCTTCCTTCCCACTCCTCCTCCAGGGGAAAAGCAGAGAGTGACATGAATAGGCTGTTAGACTCAGCTTGGAAGGATGTTTTGCCACACAATTCAGCTTTCAGTCAGTTACAGATACAAAGATTTAGAACAGGGATATGTGGGTGTGCTGTCAGATCAGACTCTTTGTGACCTCATGGACTGTAGCCCACCAGGCTCCTCTGTCCATGGGGTTTTCCAGGCAAGAATACTGAAGTGGATTGCCATTTCCTTCTCTAGGAGATCTTCCCAACCTAGGGATTGAACCTGTGTCTCTTGAGGCTCCTGCATTGGCAGGTGGATTCTTTAGCACTGAGCTACCTGGGAAGCCCCTGGCCAATGCAAGTGCTGCCAATGGCAGCCTACTCCAGGACTCCATGGACAGAGGAGCCTGGTGGGCTGCAATCCATGGGATCACAGAGAGTTGGACATGACTGAGAGTGCGGGCGTGCGCAAATGCGCAAGCGCGCGCACACACACACACACGCCCTATACATCCTGAAAAAGAAAAATCGAATAAAGCTAGAGTGTGAAATTTCTGTGTAAGAGGGCTCTTCATGTCACACAAGTCCAGTGATGTTAATCATCCCTGTGTTGCAAGTGTTTAGTGCCTGCCTAATGGCCCCCAGGAGAGAGTCAGGCTCCCCAGCCGGATCAGGAGGTGCCTTGGGAGTCTGGACTCCTTTGACTTAATAACTCCTATTCCCACCCAATGTATTTGTGTCATAGAGAGCTACTTGTAGTTCCTGGGCTTACAAATTCAGTTTTTAATCTTATTGTTTTTAAGAAATCAAAAGGAATGTGTGCTCATTATAATAAACCATACAGTTAGAGGCAGAAGAATTGTTAGTCTTTTCCTTCTCACACAGATTCAGCTTCCCTGAGGTCAGTGATGCTAAGCATTTTGGGTGATTCTGTCCGCATCATTGTGACCAGACTCAAAAATACCAGGAGATATATACACATATCAAGACCACTTTTTTTGTTTGTTTGAGCAAATAGGAGTAACTATTCACAGGACTCTGACAACCTGTTATTTTCACTTACCAGTGAGTCATGAGTGTCCGTCCAGACGAATACATTAAGAAAAATAGGTCAGGTTTATAAGCATCAATTAGTACGGATGTTGTATACTGAATTTAACTACTGCATGCTTAATTAACTTATGTAGTGCTTCTTTTGAGCCAAGAAGTGTTCTCAGTGCTTTTTTACCTTCATAAAAACCCTTTAAAGTGAAAATTACTAGTATCCCAGGTTTACAGATGGGAGAACTGAGGCTTAGAAAAATTAAGTACTGGGCCCAATGGTCATGCAGTTGGTGAGTGTGAGCTGGATCCTGGGTGTGCTCTCTTAAGTCCAAGCTACACTGCTTCTCTATGCCTTTTTATTTGATTTTTATTCTAATTTCTACAATATTACTATTACATATGTGTGTGTTAGCCCCTCAGTTGTGTCCAACTCTTTGTGACCCCATGAACTGTAGCCCACCAGGCTCCTCTATTCATGGATTCTCCAGGCAAGAATATTGGAGTGAGCAGCCAATCCCTTCTCCAGGGGATCTTCCCTACCCAGGGATCAAACCCAGGTCTCCTACATTGCAAGCAGATTCTTTACCATCGGAGCCATCAGGGAAGCCCTATTTATTACATATAGTGCTTCAATCAGCATGTTTGTAAACATGTTCTTACATTCTGCTAATTTTATCTCTGTAAATTACTCTAGAGTCCTAAAGGTTGTATTGCTGTTTCAAAACCTAATGCATTTATAGTGTTAACAGATACCTGAGATTACTTTCCAAGATGGATGGGATAATTCATATACCCACAGGCAACAAGAGACTGTACATTTCCCTATAATGTCACCAGAACTGGCTATTTTTTATACTTAAAATTTTGCTGTCTGTTTAGTGAAAATGATGTCTTGATTGCAGTGTTTAAAGGGATTTTCTGTGACTACCAGTGACACTGAGTATCTTTTCATATGTGTATTGGTCTGTGACACTCTTGAACCCCTGTCTCCATCTCTCCTCTCTTTCTAAGCAAAGGTAATTGCTTCTTCCTCAGTAATCCTGAATGTATTATATAAATGGTTATCAGGTGTATATTTATTTGGTTTGTTTTAATAAACATCTACTAGCCTGGTGGGCTGCTGTCTATGGGGTCTCACAGAGCCGGACACGATCGAAGAGACTTAGCAGCAGCAGCAGCAGCAGCCCCCTTTTTTATGCCAGGCACTGTGCTAGGTAGACACTAGGAGTAACAGATTGCTTGTTTCATAAAGAAATTCAAAACTAGTGAACGGCAGACACTCACTGGGTGATCATAGAAGTGTGACAAATGCAGTGCCAAAGTTATGCACACGTTATTGTCCATGTTCATTTATTTCCACACTAGCCTGGAAACTCAAAGACTGTGACTGTCTCTTACTTATTTTTGTTCACTTGGCACCTGAAATATAACTTCACATGTATTATCTTTTTTTGTTTTTTTGTTTTTTTTGCTTAGAAATAGTATGTTGAGTATTGGTTCAGGGTCTTCTCTGAAAGTCAGATCTGTGCTGTGTACTTATTTAATCCTAAATTTTTAAACTCAAGCCTTCCGTATAGGAAATACTGTTTTCAATAATGTGCTACATGACCTTGTGAAATATCACTGCATTGCACTCAAAGAGTAAGAACACAGGCAGTACCAAGTGTGAAGAGTCCAGATTCAAGTCAGGGAATCCACTAATATCCATCGAACACTAGGCATGCACATTGGAGGTTGTCAAAATCTTCCTGCATACCTCCTATTTCTGTAGGGATCTGGCTGAGTTCTGCCCAAAGATGCTGTTGGCTTTCCTGAGATGTCTGTGAGGGTCTGGACTCAGATCGCATGTTTTCACTTCTCATTTGCCTTGGTGATTGGCTATGCTGAGTTCTCCACTTCTCCTTTTAGTAAGTAATAGATGAGATACACACAAAAGCTATCATTGCCCTGAGGGTGTAGTAATTTTATCAGTGTGACCTTAGGAAAGAGTAAAGCAAATGCAGAACAACTGGCATTCCAATATCAAGTCTGGTTATAAACTCAGAAAGTGGTTTCGGATGTCAGTTTTGGTTTTCCTACCTTGCCATTGAACAGTACATGATGGAATCCTAACATCTATGTTGTCCCTTGAGATTGAGGTCACCACCATCCAATTCCAATAGGAACCCAATCCTTCCATATCCTCATAACCTCTCAAAGGAATTTCTTCCTCACTTGATGCTTTGTTCTGTCCTTTGAAGTCAAAACTTGAGCTTATCATTAATAAGTAAGTAAACAGGGGCAGTGGATGTTCTTTGGGTCTAGAGCTCTGCCCTGGGTACAAGGAAGGTCAAAAGATACCCAAGATACAATTAAATTCTTACCTTTCACCAGCATACAATCTCATTATTCAGTCAACATGACTAGCTTGTCATCATTTTTTAGGTCTCAACCTGAATACCATCTTATTTTTAAAAACTTATCGGTGCCCACTTATTAAAAGGAGACTCTTGTTTCTTTTTACCATAGCTCTTTGTTCCTTTCATTTACTGTGTGTCCTGATGTCTAATGATTCTAGTTATCATTTATTCAGTGGCCGATGCCACCAGTATTTCAATTGTATTTCAAACGCCAAGGAAAGTGCATGGCCCGTAGACAGACATTCAAGTGAGATTTCTCAATTCATTGAATGTGTAAGTAAATACATGCCTAGAATCATGGTAAATTGTGTGAATCCAGATACATAAAAGATTTGATTGTGCTCTTAAGGAATTCACAGTGGGAGAGAGATAAATAAATGAGAAATTAGTGCATCAAATGTCATAATAGAGGTATTGTAATATGACCCAGGTTGAAGAAGGGAAAGGATATCTGATTTGAATCTTGAGGAACAAGTAAGAATCACACTAGTAAATGGGGCTGTTTATTTACTGAGAATATACTGTATTCTAAGCACCTTTAAGTGATGATAGTCTGGCATATTGAGGAAACTGTACAAGATTGGAATATACTCTATGTGTGTAATATTGGAATATATTCTGTGTATGGAGAGGATGTTTGGAGATGATTTTGGAAAAATAGAAGTGGGGTAATTCATATTTTTCTGTGCTAATTATTCTGATATTTATCCCCATTGAAGTATCATTTTTTTGGTTTGGGGCAAGAGGGAAACTTGATGAAGTGTGAATTTTAGGAAAATAAATGAATCATGGTGTCCTGTTGAGAATTTCACTTGGGAAACAACAAAACTGGTGACCGTGGGAATAGCAGTCAGTGGTATCAGAGGAGCTGAGAAGGGATTGACTTATTTTAGGCCACGAAGGAAAGGAATATGAGGTATGGAAGTGGGTAGTGGTGGTGATTTCAATAAATCTTTTAAAGTGAAAATGAATAGGGCCATTTGGATGAGGGAGAAGGTGAAAGGGAGACATGGTTTTCTTGCCTTGGTCTTGGATAGTCCAGTGGGTGGCGAGGTTATTTACTACATACATCTGCTCTGTTGACAACTCCTGAGCACTTTCTCTTAGTGAAGGAGAAAAGGATATGGAGGCAACTCTTTCAAGGAAGAAGATTTGAAGGGACATAAAGGAAGACATATAAAAATATAAAAGAGGTCATAGACTAAAGGCATATCTTCCTTTCCGTAAGTGAGGACAACCCTGTTTTATGGGGGTTGAATCCATGGAAAGAGATTAAAAATGTAGAACTTAGGAGGGAGTAAAACTGGTCCAGGATTGAGCGGCAGAGAGTATATGGATTTGGAGCTTCTATGGTTGGGGGGCGGGTAATCCAGCTATGGTGATCAAGGTGGATGAGGAGTAGACCAGAGCAGGAGCATTGCTTCTCTTTTAGCAAGAAGGGAAGCCAGGTGGTTTGGAGCAGCTGCTAAGGAGCCATGAGGAAGGCCTACTCAGGGAAAGCAGGGGTAGCTCTGGGTGATGCTGAGAGCCCAGCTGGGGCCACGGCCTAGGGGTCAGTGTGGCTGTTTTCACTCCAGTGAGCAGGGGTCATCCTCAAGAAGGCACTTGGTTGTGTTTTTCTGGAGCAGTGTTAGAGGACAGGACAGCAAGATGGTTGGGGGCAGTGAGTGGTAGATGAGGGGATCTGTGCCAAACAGAGAAGAAAGTGAAGCTGGGAGTTGGGAGAGGACAAAGAGTGAATAGTAGGACCTCCCCCTCCCAATCCAAGCATGTCTAAAAGCCTAAAGAACACTGAAGAAATAATATCCAGACTTTTTATAATATTAAACTTAGACTGTATCTAGCTTCCAGGGGACTCTGTGAAAAGGACCTGGTAAGAGAAGATGGTGTTAATCAGAAAAATATTTTCTTAAAAGATACTGTTAAGAAATCCACCCAGATCTGTAGGAGAAGGAGCTGCTATTTCTCCACGTGTATATGAAACAGCTAGATCTGTTTATCAGGCCCCCAACATTCTGAGCGAAAACGCACATTGTGGGGAAACACCGGGCAGCCTTCTCTGGTTGAGTTATATTAGATTTTTCTCTGGGGAGCTGCTGACTCCAAGGCTAAGACTTGTGGACCATGTCTGGTAGCCACCGTGATGCCTTTAAGAAAATAGTGCCAGCCTAGATATCACATTGAAGTGATGTTGGTTTCCTTTCTGGTTACTTTTTTCTTCTTATCACAATTTGCTCTGGAGCCCATGCCAAAAATGTGCTTCTTTGATATTAAAGTCTGCTTTTCAGAATTTAATTTTCTGGACTCTCAGTTGACCTTGGCTTCTCGTTTTTATCCTGTTAGGTATTTATGGTCCTTGACTTTGATCACTCCATTTAGTAGAATTCTCAATAAAGGAAGCTCATTATGTGTTCCAGACATGGTGAACTACGTGTGGGTTCTGCCAAACAACATGTGCCCTTGGAAGGCTGTCCGTAAACAGGTCAGCACTTGGGCTCAAGCATCGGATGCCAAGACATGAATCCAGGCTCTGTCCACTAACTAGCTCTGAGATGATGGGGAAGTTTTCTAACCTCTGCTTCATTTTCTCATCATAAAAGGGGATGCAGTAGTATTTATCTAGTAGAATTACAGTGACACTTATATTAAAAAAATGTGCATCACTTACTAATCACACAGTAAATAAAGTAAATAATCTAAAACCAATAAAAATCTTAGATCTTGTACTTCTATGGTCTTTCCTTTTTCATCTGAAATGCCTTTTCCCTTTAGGCTATTTGTCTAATAAATAATAATGGTAGCCATTTATACAGATGATTTACTATGTGTTAGACTCAGCTGGTAAAGAACCTGCCTGCCAGTGCAGAAGATGCAAGAGATATGGGTCGAGAAGATCCCCTGGGAAAGGAAATGGCAACCCACTCCAGTATTCTTGCCTGGGAAATCCCATGGACAAAGGAACCTGGTGGGCTACAGTCCATGGAGTCGCAGAGAGTCTGACGCGACCTAGTGACAAGAACAACAATAAAGACACTCCTCTAAGAACTTTATATGTATTAACCATAAGTGAATCTTCTCAGTACCATCCAAGTTTGGTTATATCATTATACACATTTTATTTTTTTATTTTTTAAATATTTTTTTAATTTTATTTTTTAACTTTACAATATTGTATTGGTTTTGCCATATATCAAAATGAATCCGCCACAGGTATACATGTGTTCCCCATCCTGAACCCTTCTCCCTCCTCCCTCCCCATACCATCCCTCTGGGTCAAGATAAGGATACTGCTCAGAGTCACAAGAATACTAGGCAGTAGAGAAGAGATCTGAATTCAAGCAGTCTGGCTCCAGAGCCTGGCTTTGAACCCCAGAGGGACCATCTCTTGTGTGATCCCTTTCTTGACCAGCACCTTCCACACAGAATAAATCACTGCTCACGTACTCTTTCTGTTGTACATATTTTCCTTTTTTGATGTATTACTTTGAGTCGTTAGTACTTTCTGTATATTTATTCTCCTTACAGGGACCATCTTGAAGGTTGCCTATTACGTTATTAACCTTTGTATCCATAGCACCAGGTATAGTTCTTGGCCCATAGTAGTTGTTCAGTAAAAAGAGCACCAGGACAATAGATTGGGAAGTTCAGTTAGTTCAGTTCAGTCGCTCAGTCGTGTCTGACTCTTTGCAACTCCAGAGATTGCAGCATGCCAGGCTTCCCTGTCCATTACCAGTTCCCAGAGCTTTCTCAAACTCATGTCCATCGAGTCGGTGATGCCATCCAACCACCTCATCCTCTGTCGTCCCCTTCTCCTCACACCTTCAATCTTTCCCGGCATCAGAGTCTTTTCAAATGAGTCAGTTCTTCGCATCAGGTGGCAAAAGTATTGGAGTTTCAGCTTCAACATCAGTCCTTCTAATGAATATTCAGGACTGATTTCCTTTAGGATTGACTGGTTGGATCTCCTTGCAGTCCAAGGGACTCTCAAGAGTCTTCTCCAACATCACAGTTCAAAAGCATCAATTCTTCAGTGCTCAACTTTCTTTATAGTCCAACTCTCACATCCATACATGACCACTGGAAAAACCATAGCCTTGACTAGATGGACCTTTATTGGCAAAGTAATATCTCTGCTTTTTAATATGCTGTCAAGGTTGGTCATAGCTTTTCTTCCAAGGAGCAAGTGTCTTTTAATTTCATGGCTGCAGTCACCATCTGCAATGATTTTGGAGCCCCCCAAAATAAAGTCTGTCACTGTTTCCATTGTTTCCCCATGTATTTGCCATGAAGTGATGGGAGTGGATGCCATGATTGAGGAGAGACGACTTAAAAAACAAATGCCATAGTTGGGGAGAGAAGACTTAAGAAACAAATGAACTGTGTCATCTGTGGATATAATTAATTGATGCAAAGCTTGCTGCTTACTGTATATCACAAGTAATCAAAGGGTAACAGGAGTAGTTTAATCAAATATCAGGTCTTGCTCTCATTCATTGCCATTGTACATGAAGGAGGTGACAAATATTAATTTGATTCTGCCATGTAGGTTGACACTGCCATGTGGCTTGTCTGTAATTATGCTTCAGTGTATGTTGGAAGATGGTATTGTTGTAAAGGGGAGATGAATTTATCCCTGTTAGTATCTCCTAGGGGTTTCCCTGATAGCTCAGTTGGTAAAGAATCCACCTGCAATGCAGGAGACCCCATTTCAATTCCTGGGTCGGGAAGATCTGCTGGAGAAGGGATAGGCTATCCACTCCAGTATTCTTGGGCTTCCCTTGTGGATCAGCTGGTAAAGAATCTGCCTACAATGCAGGAGACCTAGTTTAATTCCTGGGTTGGGAAGATCCCCTGGAGAAGGGAAAGGCTACCAACTCCAGAATTCTGGCCTGGAGAATTCCATGGACTAGTCCATGGAGTTGAAAAGGGTAGGACATGGAGTCAAAAAGGGTGAGCAATTTTCACTTTCACTTCCTTTCAGTATCTCCTAGTTTCTTTTCCTTTAGCTACCATTGGGGGGTTGTTTAAAAACAAATGTAATGTTGAGCCCATTTGAATCCCTAATTCTGAGCCCTGAACACTGCGCTGTCACCAGAGAATAAACTTCACCTGCGGGAAATAGGGGCCCCCCATCAGAGAGCAATATGGTCTCCAACCAAAGCTGGGGAAGCCTTGTGTGTCAACGAAGCTGGCACCTAGGGGTGGGGACTTCGTCCTGTGTGTCGTAGGGCACAAGGGATGAAACAGCACTACTGGAGAGTTTTAGGAAACCCGTTTTCTTATTTCAGGTGAAGTTTCTGAACTACTGTTCATCCATAAATCAAGCTGGGGCATTTTCAGCTCTGTTCTCTTCTTTCCAAAGGGAAATGGTGTGCTGAAGAGTTATTCCTCAGCACGGCTTTATTTCTTTCTCCTGCTGGGATGTATTAGCAAGGTCATCACCTTTGGTTTATTGGCTTCAAACAATCTGTGATTGCAGAGGATTATGACTTCTTAGCTTGCAGAAGCAGGAGATGCAATCAATTCATGAAAGGCACAGGACTTTTTTTTTTCTCCCTTTTAAAAAATGTATATTTATTTCTGCCAGCATTTCTGGGGACCACGACTTAAAAGAGCTTTTTGAAAAGAATTTATCATTGAATGTCCTGCTTCATTGCTTCTTTCAAATAAGAACACTGAGCCAAGCCAATGTGAACTTAGATTTAACTCTTTGAGTTTGAAAGAAATGAGATGACTTCACAAAAGTCTTTCCCCCTTTCCTGACTTTCCAATTAATTTCCCAAATTAATTGGGAAATGTATACTCATTACAGTATGCCAAACAGATACCCTTTGAAATAACTGGGGACTCAGATTAGTAATAGCTACTGGTTGATGAATACGTTCTCTTTGGTAAGGCAAGAAATTTTTTTGTCTGAAAACTCTTAGAATTTGATCAGTATTTATTGAAATATCAGTTTTCTGACTTATATTGACTATATATCCAGCTTCTTGGATCACCCTTTCTCAGGCTGTTGCTGCCTTTCTCCTGGGTGGGAATCTATCACTTCTGACTCAGACATGTCAGCATTTAAACCCTCTTTCTTCTACATTGCATGGGATGTTTCCTCTTTGGAGGTCGCAGAAAACAATCACAAAGACCTGTGTTTTCAGAACTGAGCAAACTGATGTTTTCACATGGAAACTATACTTGTACCAGGGTGCAGTGGGCGCTGGTCTGCAGTAGCCTTGGCAAGCAGAGTTTTGCTGACACCAAGTACTTACTGCTGCACTCTTGATAGAGGCCTGGCCTGTGAGTTCCCCTTCTTGGCAGCTCTACAGAGGTCAGAGGCTGATGCTCTGGGGCTGAGATGATACATGAATCTGTGTATTATGCCTTTACCCACCCCTATTTTTGTTTAGGTCACTTTTATAGTACCTGTGAAACTGGAAAACTCTTCTTAAACAAAAACCCTGCTTACTTACTCACTGGGCAGTATAAGCTCGTGATTCATGACTCCTCCAATCACCAGGAAGCATGTGACATCAGGGAGTTGCGGGTGGTGAAGTCAACTATTATCTCGACTCAGAGCCTTTGATTCACCTGTGTTTCTCACCTTCTCTAGGTATAACTCTTAAAGACAAATTCAAAATGAAAATCAGGGCCACTTCTCTTATTCCAAAGATTCACTGTAGCAGGGCAAATGTCAGGGTCTGGTACCATTCTGGTTTATAACATGTGTGAGCTTAGTTGCTCAGCCGTGTCCGATTCTTTATGACCCCATGGACTGTACCCTGCCAGGTTCCTCTGTCCATGGGGATTCTCCAGGTAAGGATACTGGAGTGGGTTGCCATGCCCTCCTCCAAGGGATCTTCCCAACCCAGGGATCAAACTTAGGTCTCCCACATTGCAGATTGGTTCTTTACTGTCTCAGCCACTGGGAAAGCCCAAGAATACTGGAATGGATAGCCTATGCCTTCTCCAGGGGAACTTTCTGACCCAGGAGTCAAACTGGGGTCTCCTGCATTGCAGGCAGATTCTTTACCAGCTGAGCTACCAGGGAAGCCCTGGAGTTGAACTGGGGTCTCCTGCAGTGCAGGCAGATTCTTCACCAACTGAACTACCAGGAAAGCCCAGCTTCTGGTTTATAAAGGCAAACATCAAATGGATGGGTAAGCCCCTGACATAGGCCTTGTAGATTAAAGCAGAGCAAGACTGTGACTTGGGTTCCTCTTCCCTCTACTTCCCAGGCCTGCTTTTGTCACTGCTTTGATACTTTCTGCTACCCAGTAGTCCCTATGGCCATTGGAAATAATGCTACCCTTCCTTTCTTTATGGATTCTTTATGTTTATAGGAAAGATAGCTGAGATGGTTATTTAGTCTCTTCAAGCCTCAGGCAAGGCTACCATTTCTGGTTCTCCTTTTCATCATCTGATCAGTTGGAGTGATAATAGTTCAGCATTTCAGATTTAAGAGAACACACATATACTATTTGAAGATTTGATTGTGTTCCATTGTATTTAACCAAGGGCAGCACTTTACCAAAAACAAGGTGGTTACAAAGAGCTCCTAGCGACTTTGTGTAGGACTGTGCCTTGGCACGGCTGACAGGCCTACTGTTTGATTTTCCACAATGCTTTTAAAGTTGAGCCTTTCATTATATTCAAGGACAGTCTTTGCACTTGACGCTTTCTCTTGAGGAAATGCAGATACCATTTTCTTGTGGGGCTTGTGTCAAACCCGTCATCATCAAGGCCACATCTGTCTGGCAGAGGAAATCAGAGTTCAGTAAATTCCTGAACATTATCTCTGCTTCCAGTTTACCAGTGTGGACACTGTGGACAGTGTGCAGTGTGGAGCACCTGCTCCTCCGTGTCAGGTAGATATATTGTGAGGAAAAATGTATTTGAAGCTGCAGATGCATAGAAGGGTCTCATTACATGTAAATGTCCTTTATTAATAGCATTTTCCCATACATTCTCCTTTCTGTGGTGCCTGCAGTTATTAGTATCGACCACCAGAAAGATGTCCTGGGTCTGAGACAGAGTCAGATGTTAGATCCACTAACAAAACTAAAGCTCCTGCTTAGATTTGAATGTCTCTTCTGTACATTTCTTTTTAGATGTGTGTTGTTTGTGGATGCTGGATCTGGGGACGTGATTTATTTGTTTTGCTCAAGTCATGCAAGTAGTGCCCACAAGATACTGGTCAGGTCCCACGTGAAAAGAAGGAAAAAGCTCACTAAAGTGCGTGTGTCCCAACTCATGGCCTGGGGCCAAGTCACAATTTAGAAAAGAAGGGGACTGGCTATTACGTATATAATAAGTAAGCTGCAACACGGGAATATACAAGGATAACTGTAGCTGGAGTACAATCTTTAACAAGTTGCAAATCACTTTGTTGTACACCTTTAACATATAATATTGAACATCAACTATACTTTAATCTAAAAAAAATAGAATTCCTATAATCATGGATACCAAGGCCCAAAAGCTTAATGACTAGTAGGTGGCAGAGCTAGCACCATAATCTACCCAGGTAGCACTCAGACCTCCTACCTGCACACATAAACAGAAATTGAGATTTTCAGCAATGAATCAGTATGTAAGAATAGTTGACTTCCTGCACCATCTGGCAAAGATCACTTTGGCAGATTTTCAGGAGGTAGTTAACATTCAGATGTGTCCAATCAGATGATAATAGGGGTGTGTATTTAAAAGAATGGAGCCTATCGGCTGGCAGTTCTTAAGTTTAATTTTGAAGGGTCAAAATACTTTCTAGAAATGTTAGAAATTCTAGATGAAAATTGAATATGCTTCATCTCCTTGAATTTTTCTCAAACTTTTGTGAATATAATCAAAATTGAAAATCTATTAGAGAGAGAACTGCTTTGGTCCATCCTATGAAAAGTAAATAATATGTCCTGGGCATGTTTGAGATTTGGTGGGAACATGTCTTGTGTTCTAATCTTAGCACTGCCATTAATTGTGTGATCGTAGGCAAATGGTTTTGTTTCATAGAGTCTTGGACTCCTCATTTATAACAAGAAAAGTTTGTACTACCTGATCTCTAATATTTAACCTAGCTTTAACATTCATATCTCTAAGAACTGTTGCCCCAAATTTTGCCATGTTTAAAGCTGATGTCCTCGTATATTTTGGAATGTGAATGAGATTAGTACCCCCATTTCTTGAAGTATTTTTTTTTCCTTAAATGTGTCCATCACAGCTCATTACTAGCTGATTGGAGACAGGCCAGTAAACTCTGGTTTTACAGGTAGTAAGACTCGTATTTCATGGTTATTATATTAGAGAATCTATATGCCAAGTGAAAATGATAGAAAACAGAGAATTAATGACCTTTACTAAATTGTTTTATATCTTTGAAATTTAATTTGCATATTATATATAGGGGATGATAATGATTCTATCCATTAGGCTATTGTAAAGAGTAAACATGTTTTTAAGAACTTGCCTGTTATATTTTAAGTGGTAGAAACATAGCTGAAACCTAGGTCTTTTGATTGTAAAGGAAAAGAAGAAAAAGAATTAGTGATCATTTCCTGAAAAGCCTGTGAGAGCCTCAGTATCCTCACCGTAAAATGGGTATGCCAAAAATTCTTTCCTTATCTAAGGTTACTATAAATACAAGATATCATGGGCTTCCTTGGTGGCTCAGATGGTAAAGAATCCGCCTGCAATGCAGGAGACCTGGGTTCGATCCCTGGAGGAAGATCTCCTGGAGGAGGGCATGCCATCCCACTCCAGTATTCTTGCCTGGAGAATCCCCATGGACAGAGGAGCCTGTTGGGCTACAGTCCATAGGGTCCCAAAGAGGCAGACATGACTGAGTGACTAAGCACACACACGACCAGGTATCATGATAGCCCACAGGCTCTGCAATTTTATAAAGTGCTCTGAGGGTGTTAGGGATGTTGTTATCCCTAGTTGGGAGTAGGAGCGGGGAAAACTTGTATTCAGTGATTTCCTACACTGTGGCTGAGGGCACCCCAGATGCAACTGTCCAAGTACCATTATAATTCACTAGATAATGGACTCCTGGAGAGTATTTAGTTTGCAACTTTTTTGCCTTGTAGCATTGAAGCAGAGAACAATGCCTGCCACATAATGAGTCCTCAGTAAGTATTTCTTTAATGATTCTGTGAATTAATGAATCACTGATTTATTTTAGTTTCTATCCTATTGATCATGGGCCTGCCAATATGCTGAGTACATTTCATACTCAGTGGCTCTTAATCCTGGGTACATTAGAATCTCCTGGGGAGCTTTTAAAAATATTATATATGTGGGCTCACCCAGGACTAATTGAATCAGAATCTCTGGGACTGAGCCTGGGCCATAAGTAGTTTAAAAGCTACCCAAGTGATTTTAATGTGAGAGAGACACATAGAATCAATGACACTTGATCCATTGTTTTCCTGGGGTTTGTTTGACTGGGTTTTTTGCTAGCATTGCCAATTACTTAACTTCTGGGCATGCAACTTTCAGTGACCATGTATTCCCATCTTGCCATTTGTCATGTCTAAGAATTTTCTACATTAACAATGGTGCAAATTTATTATCCACATTAAGAGTGTGATCTGTTTTGCTTCTAGTCCTGAAACACAGTCATGCTGTCCATGTAAATCATAAAGTTAGATCCTTTTGTAGTGTGCAGGAAAACATGTCAATCAGGATGGAGAAAATTAATGTTGACTAAGATCACTGACATGCTGTAAATTGCAGAGGCCTGGGTCTCAGACTGGTTTCAGAATAAAATAATCGGTAATCTCACTATAACATTATGAGATAAGGCAGTGCCTAGGAGGTGTTTTAAATTAGAGCTTGATTCCTTTTTAAGCATTTATTTGCAACTTTATTGGTATAAACCAGCTAAATATTGCCATTGCCTTTAGGGGGAGTACTTATGTCAAAGGTATTTTGATTCTTCAAAGAGCAGACTCAATTTACATGTTTGTTGAAGATGTCATTGAAGTAAACCTGTCTGGATTAATCATAATTATGTTATTTTGTTTTTCATGGATGGTTAACATGTTCATTCTTTTTTCATTCCTGGTCCCACTAAAGTGTCTTTTGCCCAAGAACCTAACATAAGTCATTTCATAGACAGGCATACACCCGTGTGGTGAGGGCTAGGAGAAGAGATAGCTATCACTCTAAAGCAACAACACATACCTCTGCTTTGTCACCCCATGAAAAGTTAAATAACAACTCAGGACTCCAGTTATAACACGGGGTGACAGGAGTACTGGGAGGTGCTTCAAGGAAGGATGATTAGATGCCAAATTAATGGTATCAGGGGAGCTCTCTGCAGCCAAATGTGAAGTTATTTTTACTCAAGGCACTGATTTCTACTCTGTTTTTTAAAAGCCCTGAGGTATCTCCAGGTATTTCAAAAAATGTCATATAATTCTCAAAAAAATAACATAAAGCATATTGATATCATAATATGGGGCTTCCCTCATAGCTTAGTCAGTAAAGAATCTGTCTGCAATGCAGGAGACCCAGTTTCGATTCCTGGGTCAGGAAGATCCCCTGGAGAAGGAAATGGCAATCTACTCCAATATTGTTGCCTGGAGAATCCCATGGACAAAGGATCCTGGCAGGCTACAGTCCATGGGGTTGCAAGAGTCGGACATGACTTAGCGACTAAATAGAGAGAGAGAATCTCTTCTGTAACTGCTTGCTGCTGCTGTAGAGATGGGTGAAATTCACATTGTGTCACTGTTCCAAAAAGCAAGGAATGGACAGCCAATCAGCTCAACACATCATCTCCCCATTAAGAACACCCCCAGAGTGTAACTGTCAGTGTTCCCAAGTCCTGTGATTCCTTCAATCTTCTGGAACATGCAAGTCTGTGACTATTCCTGCTGTTCTGGAAGAATCTGCATATTTCCCCCTAGACATTTTACCTATTTCATTGGCACACGTGACCCAGATTTGGAAGTGCGTTCATCTTGGATCACCCTTTTCTCTTTTTGCTCTTTCCTTTGGTTCCAGAAATTCTTTAAAAATAATGGATGGTAATTAATAAACCACATGGCAGGCAGGAAAAGAAGGAGCAGCAGTGGGCTCATTTTGATAGACTGTGCTGTCTGCAGATCGCTTACCAGGGCAGAGTGGTGACATACCCAGCCCCACAAGAAGGTCTTATCCCTGGTCTTAAACCAAAATCATTCTTGAAATTCCTGTTATTCGTAAGGTGTCATCCATGAAAACTGCAGGAGGCTGCCCCATGATGATGGCTCTGAGCTGGTGGCTGTCCAGTTCAGGAGTCAGAAACAAGCAAACATCTGTATTTGTGCACTTGGGGAGGTTGCCAACTTTCAGAGAAAGAACTTTACACTGGAGTCAAGCATGGTGAAACCGAGTTTTCTGCTCTTCTTACCCAGTATTTTCCCTACCCCCTCCACACTCTCCCCAGGGAGTTCTGAGACCCTTCTCTTGCAGCTGCTTTCCGCCCCACCCCATTGAAAGTATTCCATTACTTTTCTGTCTCACCTGTATTGTACAGCCTTTGCTGACAGGACAGCCTTTCTTTGTATGTCCCTCACCTACCGGAGTGCCTGACACATTAAGTAGGCTCATTAAAATTCATTAAATGAATAACTGAATGAATGAATAAAGACCCAGAAGAATATTTCTGGAATTCTCTAGGTATCGAGTGTAAGTGTAGTCTTCTCCAAAGTATCACTGACCCCTCAGAGTCTGCCAGGAGGGGAAGGGCAAGACAGGGATTTGCAAGTCTTCTCAAAATTAGGAACGAAATCAAGACAGTATTTTCCCAGGATTCTACTCCACACGGCACGTCTTCCAGAATCACACACTTGCCGTTTGAGGGAATCCCAAAGCCACTGTGTCTGCATAAATGTATCTCACAGTCAGCTCTACCGCAATGACCCTCGGAAATCTGACTGCAAAGCTCCACTGAAATCTGCTGAGACTGTCCTCTCTTGGAAAGGCAGATTCCCTCACATCTGTCCTTGATTTGCTAAGGCTTTTTTGATCAGATATGACTTGTGGAGGTCATGGGAACATTAGACCTCTAGGCTTCCTGGACTTCTGATAGAAATTTATCTGAGATAAATCTCAGATAAATCTGAGATTATTTAATCTCACTGTGAGATTAAAGCAAACAAAATAAGAGCCCTGACTCTTGAAGACAACCATGCTTTCCCAGATTCTATTAAGAAAAAAAAAAAAAAAATGCAGAACAAGATGCACCTGATCCAAGCACTTGCCACCCAGGCACAGCTCTCCTGTATTGATGCTGTGCCTGTGGAGTTCTTTTTCTATACAAAGATAATAATGTATAATGAGATGCATAAATGCATACATCCAGGCATAAAGCTGCAGATTCCAGCTTCTGCATATCCCCAGTGGCAAAATGAGGCAAGGTAGCAGAGGGTTCTGCAAATAATTTGTATTCAGCAGCCAGGCCACTCACTTTGCAGGGTAAGCTGATGGCCGTTTACTCTAAGTTTAATGACTCTGTTAGGAGTGACCTTTCTGGTGGTTTTCTAACCAATCAGTCTTAACCCTTTAACTGATTAATTTTCTTAAGCAGAAGGAGCCCCATCACCCCTTCTCTCTTAGCAATCATTCGTTTTACACCACACTCAAAATGATTAGTATGGGAATTTTAGTGACCCTGCACCATTTATCTTCATCTTCCTGGCTAGAATCTAAACAAATGCATATTCAGATATATGCTGCATGGAGGTGGGGGTGAGGGGTGGGGGTAGGGTCATTTGTTTGTTACAGAACCTTGCTGAGTACTCTAAAATTCAGCCAAGAATAGCAGCTTAAGTGACAAAATCTGATTTTCCATACATTCAGGTCACTAAAACAATGGAGGCAAAATGAACCAGAAAGTCTGCAAAACAGCCTTTCTTGGGGATCTGCTTTTCCAGAAACTGATTAGAACTCTTGTCTGTCTTGATGTGGCTTCATTAGCAGACAGAAAGAAAGGGGAAGAAAAAGCCAGCACATTTTCTTTCATAAAAAAGCCATTTTAATATGGACAGAAAGTAAACACAAGCCATATTTCGGTGGAACTCAGTTATCTCTAATGGGCCAATTCATATCTTTTTCTGTTCTCAGATCTCAGACCTTTCCCCCTTCATTTTTAAAATATAATTTGAATTTTTCTATTAACTGTTACAGAGAGGCCTACATGTAATACACGGTGGAAAGGAAATGGAAAACGAATGAGCAATTTTAGAAGATTTTAGAAATCTTTTGTTCTGGAAAACTTCATTCTCTTCTGATCTTCAATGTAATCCCCTTCTAAGTCCCTCCTCTAAGGCTAAGCCATCCCTGAACATGAAGCAGCTCCTAACCATTGAAGCATATTCAGGGAGAAAGAATGACACAGAAGGAACCATCAGTTTCTCTCTTGTGAGAGTCACGTCTTTCCTATGAATGTTGTCATGTGTCTTGTCATTGATGTGCTTTAATAATATTCTTTAATTAGATGCAATTGCAAGAACAAATTTTTCCAAAAAATTATGTATATACACATACCTAATTTAGAAAAAAACATGTAAACTGTGGAAAGTTTATATGCTAAGAAAAAAGACAAGAGTGAGAAAAAGTAGACCTAGCAGGTAGGTGGGTGGAAGCTGACATCCCCGTCCTCCTCTGTGTGGGGCAGACTTGCTTATCCTTGCTGCTCTCCGCCTCCTCCTGGGCGATTGGAACAGCTCTGCCCATAGTCCCTCCAAATGCCAGATCACACACTCAGGTGGGATTACTGCTTCAGTGAACCTGGACCTGGCCAGGACAGGATGCTGCACACTCCTCTTGTCTGGCCTCTGCCTCCCATCCATGTACCTAGCTCAGAAGAACCCTGGCTATAACCATAAAATATATTATTTTTCTTTTATGTTCTACTCCTAGTAACTGGATAAAGTCCATCATAACATACTTAAGCATTAGTCATTGTCTCTTGGCTATATATATCTCCCTTAGAAATATTTTGGGAAGAATGGTTATTGTGTAAGACGCTTGGCCTAATATCATCATAATACTACTAAGAAGTAGTGAAGTAGTGATGTTGCTCAGTCGTGTGTGAATCTTTGCAACCCCATGGACTATACAGTCCATGGAATTCTCCAGGCCAGAATACTGGAGTGTTCTGGAAGATTTCCCTTCTCCAGGGGATCTTCCCAACCCAGGGATCAAACCCAGGTCTCCCGCATTGCAGACGGATTCTTCATCAGCTGAGCCACAAGGGAAGCCCAAGAATACTGGAGTGGGTAGCCTGTCCCTTCTCCACCAGATCTTCCCAACCCAGGAATCAAACCGGCGTCTCCGGCCTTGTAGGTGGATTCTTTACCAACTGAGCTATGAGGGAAATATTACTAAAGAATTGAATAATTCTCTTACATCAGACTTAACTGTTAGATATGTGCCTATTTATACTTCTAGATAAGATTTCAGAATCTACTTCTGTATCTTACCTTCTTTCTTAATATTATATTAGTTTTAACCATTTGAGATTCCCAATTTTAACCTTTTTTAAAAAAATATATAGTTGACTTACAATATTGTGTTAGTTTTAGGTGTACAGCAAAGTGATTGAGTTATACATATATACATATTCTTTTTCAGATTTTTTTTCATTATAGTTTTACAAGGTATTGAATATAGCTCCCTGTACTATACAGTAAAGGGGGCTTCCCAGGTGGCATAGTGATAAAGAATCTGCTTACCAAGCAGGAGACACAGGTTTGATTCCTGGATCAGTAAGATCCCCTGGAGAAGGAAATGGCCACGAACTCTAGTATTCTTGCCTGGAAAATCCTATGGCAGGCTACAGGCTACAGTCTGTACAGGCTACAGTCCACGGGGTCGCAAGAGTTAGATATGACTTAGCAACTAAACCACCACCACCGTTGTAGTTCGTTTCTGTTAATCTCATACTCCTAATTTATCCCCCTCTTTTCCCCTCTATAAACTACAGGGTGATTCTGTCACCAACCCTCTCATATCAGGTGGACTCCAGCGGGGTCCTTCCCTTGCCTAGTGGCATTTGAGCCAATTGCCTTCAACACAATGCTCAGCAAAGCAGAGCAGAAACTTTATTCCTTGATCGAAGAATGGAGAAAGGACAGCTTATGCTCTAAAGATACCTGCTCTCCAAAGGGAGGAAAGTGGGAGACTTTCAGGGGTAATAAGGCAGTTGGGTCTTCAAACTGGGGGAAAGGGTGGAGATCTCCAGGAATAGGCAGGGCATGCCTGGTCCCTCAGGCATTCTTGCAAATTGTACTAATTGTGCCCAGCAAAGTACAAGCTCCTCCTTTGAGTGGGGATCTTAGCTTAGTAACAAAGCAAAGGCAACTTTCTGACACTTGTAGGTTTCCTCTGCACTGCCCATCCCTTGCAGTTAGCCTGGATGGGGGTCTTAGCATAGTAACAAAGCAAAGGCAACTTTCTGACACTTTAGGTTTCCTCTGCACTGCCCATCTCTTGCAGTTAGCCTGGATGGGGGGTCTTAGCATAGTAACAAAGCAAAGGCAACTTTCTGACACTTGTAGGTTTCCTCTGCACTGCCCATCCCTTGCAGTTAGCCTGGAACTGGTTCAGGGCAGTGGGTTGTCAGGTTGCCTCTGAGATGTAACAGATAAACACCTTTGACAAACATCAGATGTTTAGGAACAAGAATAGAAATGGATGAAAACAGATCTTCCTGTTTCCTGAATTATATATGGGTGGCAGTTCAATGTAATGATATTGATAAAAGTTAACTTTATCATTTGCTAAGGACTTCACACAGATCATCTCATTTTGTTCCCTGAAATATCCTCCCAGGTAATCACAGTTGACCCTTAAACAATGTGAGCATTAGGGGTAACCCTCCACACACTTGAAAATCTGTAAAAACTTACATCTAACCTTCTGTATACACAGTTCTTCTGTGTGTGTGCTTTTTCTCTATATCTGTGATTCAGCATCCAAAGATTTAACTGACCATGGATCATATTGTAGAAAAATCTGCATATCAGTGCACCAGCACAGTTCTAACCTGTGTTGTTCAAGGGCCAGGCACATTTTTTTTTTTTTTTTTATTCTCCACTTTTCAAATGAGACATTGAGTCTCAGAAAGACAAAGTGACTAATCCAATATTAAATGAATGGTAAGGAGGCAAATCAGTATTAAAATGCAGTTCTCTTTGGCTCTAGAGGTTTTTTTTTTTTTTTTTTTTTTACCCCCAAGGCACACCCGTTATTTTAAATATGCATATGCTTAATGGAGAAGGCAATGGCACCCCACTCCAGTACTCTTGCCTGGAAAATTCCATGGAGGGAGGACATTGGAAGGCTGCAGTCCATGGGGTTGCTGAGGGTTGGGCTTGACTGAGCGACTTCACTTTCACTTTTCACTTTCCTGCATTGGAGAAGGAAATGGCAGCCCACTCCAGTGTTCTTGCCTGGAAAATCCCAGGGATCGGGGAGCCTGGTGGGATGCTGTCTGTGGGGTTGCACAGAGTCGGACATGACTGAAGCGACTTAGCAGCAGCAGCAGCAGCATTCTTAATGGCTGTGGCATAGTTTGTTGTATGGATCTACTTTAGTATTTTTTGTCTTAAAAATATAGTCTCTTGATTAACATTTATGTTGTTTCTATTTTTTCATTACTATAAAGGATGCTACAATGAATATAACTCCCAGTACATATGGTAGTGTATGCTGTAGCTGGAATTAAATGCATTCGCTGTCTCCAGATTTACTCCTGTATTCTCTTTAGATGGATAATATCCCATATGAACCTCAAGATTTACCAATAATGAAGTTACTATTTTTTTTAATGTCATGTTCTACTTTCATTTAATTTTATGATCTTTTCTTAATAGCAGAGTCCTGGTAATGTGTTTATATGAAACGTTGGTTTTGTGCACAGATTTCTAGGAACACCACTCTTTCAGAGTCTGATATGCTTGTCAAGGCAATAACTCCTTTCCATCAAGGAAATGTTAACAAAATCATCAGCTTCATTTTTCCACCAAATATACTCTCCCCAGGGCTCTAGTATTACCCCTAAAGATTCAGGACGATTGTTCTCTGTTGAGTTGTTTTGTGGAAAGGAACACTTTCATCATAAAAAAAAACACAGAAATAGACTTGAAGCAATTATATGCAAAATGCTGCATGAACGAATTGCAGGTTATTTAGACATGAAAGGAAAAACTAATTGTCTGAGCTGCAGCACATTAATTCTCTCAAGCAGTTGTTCAAAAGAGGGGACAGTGAGGGGAAGAATTGTATTCAGGGTTGGGTAGACTCTGGCACTTGTCCTGGGGCTTTTGAGCAGCTACACATCAATGAGAAAACCTGAGACCATCAAGAGGGGATGTTTAAGAGCATGTGTATTTCAAGCCAATTTCATGCTAAGCAGGGAGCTGGTGTTATTTGGGTTTTAAACTTTTGCTTCAGGGACAGCCAGTTAAATGTGGCGGTGGGTCCCATCCAGGAGTCTGAAAGCAGGAAGTGAATACCCTTCCATGTGGAAACATGGCATCCAGAGAGGATGGCATGGGTGGGGGCTGGTCAGCAGTGGACCTAGGGCAGGGTCTGAAGCTGCTCTCTCTGGTTGTCGTGGAAGATAGAATAGGGGACCAGGTCTTTGTGCTATACAACAGAAAACAACATAGAAGAATTGTCATTTATCCAGGATTGTGGTGCTTTTCCTGCTCCAAATTGGCATTATTGCCAGAATTTCGGTATTTTAGTTTGCAAAGACTCACTGATTACAGAATGGAATTTCTGCTGTGTACTCTGTGATGCATACTACAGGATCAAGTAAAAGGATAATTAAAAAATAATATTTTAAGTAGATGTTTTAGAAACTATCTGTGTGTTTCTTTAAATATGTCTTGCGTCTTGATGAAAGTGAAAGAGGAGAGTGAAAAAGTTGGCTTAGAGCTCAACATTCAGAAAACTAAGATCATGGCGTCTGGTCCCATCACTTCATGGCAAATAGATGGGGAAAACAGTGGAAACAGTGGCTGACTTTATTTTTATGGGCTCCAAAATCACTGCAGATGGTGACTGCAGCCATGAAATTAAAAGACAGTTACTCCTTGGAAGGAAAGTTATGACCAACCTAAACAGCATATTCAAAAGCAGAGACATTACTTTGTCAACAAAGGTCCGTCTAGTCAAGGCTATGGTTTTTCCAGTGGTCATGTATGGATGTGAGATTTGGACTATAAAGAAAGCTGAGTGCCGAAGAATTGATGCTTTTGAACTGTGGTGTTGGAGAAGACTCTTAAGAGTCACTTGGACTGCAAGGAGATCCAATCAGTCCACACTAAAGAAGATCAATCCCGGGTGTTCATTGGAAGGACTGATGTTGATTGAAGCTGAAACTCCAATACTTTGGCCACCTGATGCAAAGAGCTGACTCATTTGAAAAGACCCTGATGCTGGGAAAGATTGAGGGCAGGAGGAGAAGGGGATGACAGAGGATGAGATGGTTGGATGGCATCACCAACTCAATGGACATGGGTTTGGGTGTATTCCAGGAGTTGGTGATGGACAGGGAGGCCTGGTGGCTATGGTTCATGGGGTTGCGAAGAGTGGGACACGACTGAGCGACTGAACTGAACTGAACTGTCTTGCAAGTGAGCCAACAAATTGTCATTTTTCAGAAATCAGAAGATCTGAAATTTGTTAACAGCAGAACAGCAATTAATATAACCCTAGATATTTATGAAATTTACACAAATAGTACATTTTGCTTGTCTGTTGTTTCAGAATAAAAAAGTGAATTCATGCTATAATTGTGTTAACCCAAAATGCAAAAACTAAAACAAAACAAAATGTAGTTAAATGTAAAACATTTTTAAAATAAGTGGGGATTTCTGTTTAATCTGTCTCTCAGGGGTTCTTCAGCATCAGCATTAATATCTGCAGAAATAGATAGAGGATGATGGGCAACTTGTCCGACAAGGTCCTTATGAAGCATAATGTCTATATGATATTGAGGTTTGTGGGATTTTTATATTATTAACAAATGTTAGAGTTTTGTTTGTTTTGGTTTTGTTTGGCTTAGTTTTATATTTTTACCAGATTGGGCAGTTTTATCATATCCAGTCAACTAAAAGATTCCTTTAAATCATTGAGCAGTTTATCAGACACCACCAGCATGCATTTCTTATTAAAACAAATTATTTTTAATGGAAAAGTAGATGATCATTAAGAAAGCTTTGCAAAAGAATGGGAAGCCACAGACTGACAGAAAATAGTTGCAAAAAGCATCTGACATAGGGATGTTATCCAAAATATACAAAGTATGCTTAAAACTCAACTGTAAAGAATGAACTGAAGTAGGTATGCAGATTGAAAATAAGCATGTGAATAGATGTCCATAATCATATGATATAAAGAAATTGAAAATTATAATAACAGTATTTCACTACACATTTTTAGAATGGCTAAAATCCACAACATTGACAAAACCAAATGCTCTGGAGGATGTAGGGTAACAGGAACTCTCATTTGTTGCTGTTGCGAGTACAAAAAATGGCATAGCCACTTTTGAGACAGTTTGACAGTTTTTTGTTTTATAAAACTAAACATAATTTTGCCATATGATTCAGTAATTTTGCTCCTTCATATTTGCCCAAATAACTTGAAAATTTATTTCCGCACAAAAACCCTGCACATGGATGTTTATAGCAGTTTCATATATAATTGCCGAAACTTGGATGCAACAAGATTTCCTTTGTGGGTGAATGGATAAATAAACTGTGGTGTATCCAGACAATGAGTTATCAGTCACTTCTGAAAAGAGATGAGCTATCATACCATGAAAAGATGTGGAGGGCCCTTAAATGCATGTTGCATAGCGAAAGCAGCTTATCTGAAAAGGCTTCATGGTTCCAACTGTATGGCATTCTGGAAGGTATTAATACTATGGAGGCTATAAAAGAATCAGTCATTTCCAGGATCTTGGGAGAGAAATAGTTGGAATATAGGGGGTATATTTAGGTCATTGAAACTATTCTGTAAGATACTACAATGATGAGTTGTTTAGTCACTAAGTGGTGTCCAACTCTTTTGTGATCCATGGACTGCAACCTGCCAGGTTCCTCTGTCCATGGGATTTCCCAGGCAAGAATATAGGAGTGGGTTATCATTTCCTTCTTCTGGACAATGGTTGGTACCTGTCATTATATACATTTGCCAAAAACCATATAATAAACACCAAGGGTGGACCCTAATGTGAGCTATGGGTTTACAATGATGTTGGTGTGTCAGTGTTTGTTCTTCCTTTATAACCAATTTACCACTCTGGTGCAGACGTTGATGATGAAGAGGACTGGGGGTGTTTGGAGGCCAAGGACATATAGGAACTCTTTGGACTTTCCACTTATTTTTGTGATGAATCTAAACCTTCTCTAAGAAAATGTGCTTTTTTTTTGCCAAAAAGCCTTCGAACAATTCTATTATTTGATGGTCTCAATGACTTTCTGATCAGCAGTTTTGTCTGCTTGTATTGTATGTTTACACTTATAAACATTTCAAAGGGGGATTGGGGATCTTCATGTTGAAGTGAAGCTAACTCACAATCCAGCCCTGTAATTTCTTTCTCTGTTGAGGTTCTACATTACTGCACAGTGATGGTTGCATGTTGAGTACATGACCCATGAAACCTGCCCCAAGGTAATAAAACCTTTGTTCTTGGCACAAAACAAAAGAGCCCAAAGTAGCTTATCCCTCTCATTCCTTTTCAAACCTTAATCTTCACCACCTGAGGAGACCTGGCTATTCACTGAGTCTGTCCACTTACAAGTGGCATTTTCAGATTCTTGACCTTTTTAATATATTTCTTAGTGTTTTCTACTTCTGGGACTTCAAAAATTCAGCAGATCAAAGGGGATTTCTCAACTTGGTGTAAGATAGAGCACACAGGAAAGCAATTTCTTAGATTTCCCTGGTGGCAGTGAGGTGCTTGGATTGTAGGAAGTAAGGCCATAGAGAGTGACTTTCTGGAAATTCAGGCAACTTAGAAAGAAATAAGCATTGTTCAGATTGAATTTGTAATGGACAGAGGAAGGGTGTCAGCCTGCTTAGGTGGTTTTGCCTTCCTGGACACCAGACACTTGATATTAATACTCACAAAGGGCTATAGGTACTTACAGCTTCTACTGAGTGTATATAATTTCTACTGAGGTGCCTGTGCAATAGGTTCCAAGGGTAACGGTGAGATAGCCACTCCCCTCCCTCTTCAACCCTTGCTAGCTGTTTGCTAGTTTACTACAGAAATGACTGTGGGAAACTGTTTTAGGGCATTCATACTCTTCAAGCAAATAGAGAATATGCAAACAGGTCAGGAGGGTGAGAGAATTGTGTAAGGTTGATATCCTTACAAAGAGATCTAGAGAAAGTTATACTCTGAATCCCATCTTCCCTATTTCAGAAGTTCGATGACGGTCACATCAGTTGAACCTGGTAAAGATCAGGGAGGGAGAAACACTCAGTGGGACTTGCAGTGTGAGGAGATAGATGAAGAGGATTTCATGAGAAAGAGTTGACAGAGTACTGGGCTGTTTCCTGTCCCCGTGATGTTGTGATGAAGGCATGGACATACCCCCACCTCAAATTTGGCAATGCAAAAGATGGGCACTGGACCCTTGACTGGTACAATTAAAGTGGCATAACAATTGGGATCTGACTCTTGCCTATAAAGTCTAGAGGGCGAGGCAGGAGCTGACCACCTGCTGGATGGTGGGTCAAATAGCGTGTTGGTCCTGTGGTGCATTGAGTCTGGGGAAGCAGGGGTGTTTAGAAAGGACAGTGAAGGAGACAGGGGCCCGGGGTCCTCTCAAGTCATGTTTAGCAAGCCTGTCTGAAGGCACAAGGTGACCTCACAGTGGAATGAATGCCTTGGAATTGGACTTCTAGGTAACCATCCTTGGGGGAGAGGGGCTCCAAGAGCTGTAACCCTCCTGGTCATGGGAATTCAGGATAGGGGGCCAGCTGAAGGCTCTGAAAACCTCATCAAGGAAAGAGTTATTTTCACCATCTGCTATGCCCAGAGTGCTAGATCCCACGCACAAGGAAGAAAGGCCCTTGTTCCGTGTCCTTCCACCCTCTGGTGCTGTCCTGGAACAAGGCAGTGGGGAGAGATTTGAAGAAGCTTGATTAGATGACTCAGAGAGTTCCACAATACAAGCATCAACCTGAAAGGAGTCAGGGAGCCCAACGTGGGAGGTATGAGCTGGAGGGGGAGAAAAGGAAGAGGATTTAATACAGTCCAATGCAGCTTTTTGATTACTGTCTTCAGCTGACTTTTTATTTATTGAATTAAGACCATGCATATGTTATAAAGTAACTTTGGCACTATCTGTTATGTTAAAATAAACATAAAATAAATAAACATAAAAGGGATATGTCAGTCATTTCATTCAAGACTATGGGAAGTTTGCTCCCAAAGAATAAAATTTAAGAGAAGATAGAAACAAAACTGTGTTTTAAGTCACTGGTCATGTTTGTTTAGCACCTGCTTACAGATACAGGTATGAACCTGGATGTTGGTCCTGGGCCGCCCCCTGCAGCTCATGCTCAGCATCTGGTTTTCTCTCTGCAGTGGCCTCTTGTTCCCTGGAACCCTGTGGTGATGGGGGTAACAGTGGTTTGAGTATTGTTGTTGTTCAGTCACTCAGTTGTTTCTGAATCTTTGTGACCCCATGGACTGCAGCACCCCATTAGGGTGGTGTCATCTGCATATCTGAGGTCATTGATATTTCTCCAGGCAATCTTGATTCCAGCTTGTGCTTCATCCAGCCCGGCATTTTGCATAATGTACTCTGGGTATAAGTTAAATAAGCAGGATGACAGTATACAGCCTTGATGTTCTCATTTCCCAATTTGGAACCAGTCCTTTGCTCCATGTCCAGTTCTAACTGTTCCTTCTTGACTTGCATACAGATTTATCAGGAGGCAGGTAAGGTGGTCTGGTATTCCCATCTCTTTAAGAATTTTTCCACAGTTTGTTGTGATCTCATAGTCAAAGGCCTTAGCATAGTCAATGAATCAGAAGTAGATATTTTTTCTGGAATTCTCTAGCTTTTTCTGTGATCCAAAAGATGTTGGCAATTTAATCTCTGAGTATAAAGCTCCTTTTTTGAGAAGTGATATTGTAGCCTTCAAAGACGGGGGGAGGAATTTGTCACCTACCCCCTAAAACCCTATCTAATGTCATGAACAACCTCTGGGAATGAAGCATGACCATTTTCAATGTGATTATACCTTAAACTTGAAGATACACTAAACCTGTCATGCGCAATGTGAAATTGTGCTAAACTATATTTAGCATGACGGTGCCATTAGCTTCCAAATGGAAACCCTTTAGAGAAGGGACACTAGAACTAATCGTGTTGAAACCACAGGAATAATTGGGATTGTCTTGAGCAAGCCAGGACATATATGGTCAGTCCACCCATATCCTGCTGCTCCTAATCTATGGGGAAAAGTTGCTGTTTTTTTTTTTTTTTTAATTTTGTTGTTTTTGTTTTGCTAGAGGTGAGAGCTAAAATCCTATCCAGCTTTTGTGCAGCTTTGTGCCATTTACTATGTAGCACTATTAAGCCTCCCTTGAAGCAAGTAGCTCGGGGAATTTCCTGTTTATTCACATCACAGATGATGGTACTGTGGGTCACACACAGCCCTGTCATAATCCAGACAAAGCACTTCAATTGAGGTTTCAGATTATGGAGTGATGTATATGTCCTAGGAATCCCTACATGCTCTTGGTTTGAGGTCTCAGCAGATACTCTTTTCAAAGGCAGACCGTGCTCAAGAGTAAGAAAGTAAAATGACCACAACTGGCAGAAGAAAAGATAGGGAGCCAGAAGGATTATTAGGTTTGTTCCCTATGAGAGACAGTGGGGTCAGGGTGGAAAGTATGTAAGATTTAAAATCAGAAGACTGGAATTTAAGTAAGTTGCCTAGTGCTTTACTGTTGTTCATTTTCTAAGTCCTGTCCAACTCGTTGTAACCCCACGGACTGCAGCACACCAGGCTTCCCTGTCCTTCACCATCTCCCAGAGTTTGCTCAAACTCATGTCCATTAAGTCGGTGATGCCATCCAACTATCTCATCCTCTGTCTCCTTCTTCTCTTCCTGCCCTCAATCTTTCCCAGCAACAGGCTCTTTTCCAGTGAGTGTCTCCTTCTTCTCTTCCTGCCCTCAATTTTTCCCAGCATCAGGCTCTTTTCCAGTGAGTTGGCTCTTTACATCAGGTGGCCAAAGTATTGGAGCTTCAGCTTCAGCATCAGTCCTTCCAGTGAATATTCAGGGTTGATTTCCTTTAGGATTGGCTGGTTTGATCTCCTTGCTGTCCAAGGGACTCTCAAGAGTCTTCTCCAGCACCGCGATTTGAAAGCATCAATTCTTTGCCCCCAAGCCTTCTTCATGGCCAAGGCTCACATCCATGCATGACTACTGGAAAAACCCTAGCTTTAACTATATAGACTTTTGCCTGCAAAGTGGTATCTCTAATTTTTAGTACACTGTCTAGGTTTGTCATAGATTTTCTTCCAAGGAGCAAGTGTCTTTTAATTTCATGGCTGCAGTCACCATTTACAGTGATTTTGGAGTTCAAGAAAATAAAATTTGCCACGAAGTGATGGGACTGGGTACCATGATCTTCGTTTTTTGAATGTTGAGTTTTAACCCTGCTTTTTCTCACTCTCCTCTTTCACCTTCATCAAGAGGGTCTTTAGTTCCTTTCCACTTTCTGCCATTAGTGTAGTATCATCTAATGGGTAAGATATAACAAGCATTAAATTTTCCAATGAAAACAACATTGACATCATTTATTCCCTCTTTGTAAAGAGGTGTTTTAAGTGATAAGTATTATAGAGGACATTAAAATGCATTCTGTATTATACAACTTTCAAGCCATTCATTATGAAAGTTCCTGCTGGTTCTTCTCAACTACCACTAAAAATAAGAATTGAAGTTTTTTCCAGTCTTGCCTCTTCCTCTCTCTGCCTCTGAGCCCAGATGTCAAAACTTATGGTAAGGAGATAATTACTTGTTTTTCAGCCCTGTCACAATTTTAGACCAATACACTACTCAATTCATCTTCCATCTCTCTCTCTCTCTCTCTCTCTCTCTCTCTGTGTATGTATCTTTCACTGTTTGATTAAAAAAAAATGTATGTACAGAGCAAATGGCAAAGTTCACCAAAAATTCTTTATTAAGGAGCCACTTTGCTCAGGTCCTCTAGAGTATTGCAGAAGGCAGCACAATGAAACATATTCTTACCCCTCAGGAGGATGTAGCAGACTGGAAGATAAAAAAAAAAATAGTTACAATGATGAGAACTTAATTGGTGAGTTCAGGGAATAGAAAACAAGATATAAATTCACCTAGTGTTCCAAGGATGTTCCAATGAGTTGCAGCTATTGAGAAACCAATTACTAAGGCAGAAGTTACATAGGCTCCTGGCCAAGTTGGCTTCAGTTTCTAGCACTTGAAGTGTGCACTGCTCATAGGTACTTGTTCTGTTCCTTGGCTATATTGAAGTAATTCCACCAAGATATTGAGGGATTCTGTAGATCCCAGAGGTGAAGCCAGTTTGCCATCTGTTAATCAATATTGAGCAAATTAAGTATTTAATCCAGTGATTCTCAGCAGGGTTCTAGGGATGATTTTTGCTCTCAAGGATATTTGGCAATGTCTGGGCTCATTTTTGGTTGTTACGACTGATGGTGGGTGTTTGCTACCAGCATCTGGTGGGTGGAGGCCAGGGATGTCACTACAGTATGCAGGGCAGCCACATGCAACAAAGGATTATTAGGTCAACAAAGAATTATTGGACCCAAATGTCTCTGGTGCCAGAGCTGACAAAGCCTGGCCTCACCTAATTATGAGGGATACAAAACAAGTGAGACACATGATTTCAGACCTTGAGTGATTTAGAGCCCTAATCCAGAGGCTGGAACAATACACCCATCCATTAGTTGAAATAATTCCACATCCAGAAATATTTACTGAGCACTTGCAATGTGCCAGGGACTCTGCAAGATTTTAGATGGTTTGTAGCTGTGCTAGGACCTTTTTTCAAGAGCTTTAGAATTTACGGAGTAGGACACCTGTTAAAAAGAAGAAGACACACAAAATTCACTGTGTAATGGGAGAAATCATATTTAGAAGGGAAAAATCACTCTTGCCCTGAGAAAGAATGACAGGAAGAATTTCTTTAAATTTGATGATCAGGGCAAACCTCTCTGAGAACAGGCTATTTAAGCTGAAAAAGCAAAGGAAGAGAAAGATAAGCAGACAGAGGCAGGCATGTGCCTCAGGCTCTGAGGGAGGGGAAATACATTTGATTTTGAGTGATTTGTGTGTGTGTGTGGAGGTATGTGCCTGTGTGTGTGTGTATAGATTCAGTATAGCCAAGCTAATAAACCTGGTAAGAATTCGGAAAAGGGAGAAATGAATAGAGATAAAAGTCACCAAGGAGTATCTGGAGGAGGGCATAGGAAGTTGGCTGGGGTGGGGTTGCACAGCAACAATTTGGAGAGAGACGTAAGTAGGTCTCATTTTTTTTAAAGGGAAATAGAAAAATCTGAACAAGTTGGGCTGAAATAAGACAAGGGAGTCATAAACGTTGATTTTTAGCAGCATGCTTTTAAAGTGGGCTTTTTCTATTGGGACACTGCATGTGAGTGACCAAAAAAAAAAAAAAAGAAGAAGAATTTTTTTGAAAAGCAAGTCCTTCTTTTTAAAGGTGTTGGTGTAGGCAACTTGGTGTTAAGATCTCTAGGCAAGGAAAAATCACATACTAAAAGCAAAGACTTGGACCTGGAATGGCCAATGGTGCTATGGAAAAAAAAATAAAATTTAACTGCTATCATCAACCATCCACTTCATTCATTCAATAAATACGTTTGAGTGCTTTTGATATACTAGACCCTGAGAGCATATTGGTGGGCAAAATCAGAAATGGTTTCAGCTTTCAGAAAGGTTACAGTTTAGTGGGAGAGCCACCACGGAAATAAAAACAAAAATAAGTATTCATGTAGAGTTAAGTGCTGAGAGGAATGAATATTTGTCCTTATAAGAACCTATGATTGCAGCCATGATATTAAAAGATGCTTACTCCTTGGAAGGAAAGTTATGACCAACCTAAACAGCATATTCAAAAGCAGAGACATTACTTTGTCAACAACGGTTCATCTAGTCAAGGCTGTGGTTTTTCCAGTGGTCATGTATGAATGTGAGAGTTAGACTATAAAGAAAGCTGAGCACCAAAGAATTGATGCTTTTGAACTGTGGTGTTGGAGAAGACTCATGAGAGTCCCTTGGACAGCAAGGAGGTCCAACCAGTCCATCCTAAAGGAGATCAGTCCTGGGTGTTCATTGGAAGGACTGATGTTGAAGCTGAAACTTCAGTACTTTGGCCACCTGATACGAAGAGCTGACTCATTGGAAAAGACCCTGATGCTGGGAAAGATTGAGGGCAGGAGGGGAAGGGGACGACAGAGGATGAGATGGTTGGATAGTATCGCTGACTCAATGGACATGGATTTGGGTGGATTCTGGCAGTTGGTGATGGACAGGGAGGCCTGGCATGCTACGGTTCATGGGGTCACAAAGAGTGGGACACAACTGAGTGACTGAATTGAGCTGAACCTATCGTTAGAGGATTCTCACTGGATAGTAGTGACAAGGCAGATTTTCAGAGAAAGTGTTGAGCAAGAGGCAAGTAGAAATTGCCCAGGTGAAGTGGGGTGAAAAGGAAGCGTGCAAAGACTTCTGCAGAGGTATTGGCATGTGGAGGGAGGAACCATGCAAGAAAGAAGGGAAGGAACTCCAGTGTTACTGGGAGGGAGAGGGATCATGGGAAGTAGGGTGTGAAATGTGACCACACCAGTAGGCAAGAGTAGGAAGGAGGAGGGAGGGAAGGCAAGTAGAGTTGGGATCCGGAGGAGGGGGGGGTGGGGGGCAGGGCGGGGGAGGGTGCAGAGAAGGGGACAAATATGCACTTTGGAAGATCCAAGAGAAAATACTGTCAAGTCATGTAGGAAAATAGTGCAGAAAATCAGGAGAGGGATAGTGCATAGGTTAAGTTTATATTGATGGGAATGCATCAGTTTGTTCATATTCAAGAAATGCTCATGGAGTAAGTGGTACGGATTGGGATAAACCAGTAAAAACAAATAAATAGGGGAGTTAAGGATAAAAATGATGGGGGAGTCGAGGATAAAGGCTAGATGTCTTGCCTGACAGCAGGGTAGATGAGGGTACTTTTCACCCAGAGAAGAATCTCTGAAACAGGATCCATTTTGGGGAAGATCACAAGCTCAATTTTAGAAAAGCTGATTTTGACGTGTATTTGAGACATCAAGGGGAATTATCAAATACAGAGTTTCTGCTGCTGATAAGCAACAACTATGCTCCTGCCTAACTAAAAGGTGATGCTGTTCAGTAGCAGCTGGCACGTTGCCCCCATCACAGTTCCATTTTTGTTAATCTGTAGACTTAAAAATTGGTGCATCCCAGCCCTGCCAGCAGAAAGTGCTGCTAACCTGAAACTAAGCAGAGAGCCAAGGGAGTTTAAATCAAAAATCAATGTTGAGCATGTGTTGAGGGGAGAAAGAAAGTGAAGGATAAGGAATCAGATTTGCCAGGGCAAAGTGGAAGACACTTCCAGGGCACATAATTTGGAGGGAGGGACATTGGGGAGTCTCACATTAGCCATTCATATAAGCCCTGAAGTCGCTGATTAATACTTTGCTGTCTAATGAGCTGATTGAATAATCGTTTATTTTGGAAAGGGATCTTCAGAGTTACCTAGATTAATCATGCCTGTTCAGTTCAGTTCAGTTCAGTCCAGTCGCTCAGTCATGTCCGACTCTTTGTGACTCCATGAATTACAGCACTCCAGGCCTCCCTGTCCATCACCAACTCCCGGAGTTTACTCAAACTCATGTCCATCGAGTCAGTGATGCCATCCAGCCATCTCATCCTCTGCCGTTCCCTTTTCCTCCTGCCCCCAATCCCTCCCAGCATCAGGATCTTTTCCAATGAGTCAACTCTTCTCATGAGGTGGCCAAAGTACTGGAGTTTCAGCTTTAGCATCAGTCCTTCCAAAGAAATCCCAGGGCTGATCTCCTTCAGAATGGACTGGTTGGATCTCTTTGCAGTCCAAGGGACTCTCAAGAGTCTTCTCCAACACCACAGTTCAAAAGCATCAATTCTTCGGTGCTCAGCTTTCTTCACAGTCCGACTCTCACATCCATACATGCCTGTTACTGTTGAGCAAATGGAAGTCTGGAGGGGATAAATGACTTATCCAGGTTTGCCCCACTTGTTAGTGATGTGTGTGACTACCATCTAACTCAGTCTGTTTCACAGTTAGATTTGGCTTTGTCCCCCAGGATTTTGACTGTGAAGGGAGTGACCTGCAACATTATTTCACTACCTTGAATTTTGAATATAGATGTTGATCAAACAGTCCTGGGCCCCATTAGTAAAGGACACCATGTTTTTTGGCTTGTTGCCAGCACACACTTATAAATCACCCCACTGAAATCCAGAGTACTTCAGTTGATGATATGAACCCTAACCATGAATTTAGCAGTCTGTTAGGACATTCAACAATTTTAGTTTATCACTATTTCAGGGGGAAGAGAAGGGGAAAACCCAGGACAAGAAACAAGCTAATAAATTTGTTTTTAAAACCCCGCAACTTCTCTCCACCCTCAGCAAATGTTGTAAATTCTGGGCATTTATGATTTGCTGGAGGAAGCAAGCTCAATGTCAGAAGTGTTTTAATAGCCCTTGATTTACTGTTTAAGTGCTTGTTAGGATGATTGATGACAGTGTTTTGAAGCCAATCACAGAATTGGGAGAGATGGAAAATCATGACTGCCTTCCTCGTGATTGGCTGTGTGTGGGGGTTGGTTTAGTTTGGTCAGGGAACTTAGAAGCAGTGCAAGGGCTCAACCTGTATTTCCTTTTCTCTTTGAGTGACAGCTGGCTCTTATTTTTCCCTTTCGTCACCTATAAGAATGTGCGTTTACCACAAGGACATTTCTTAGGCTTTTGTTCCTCAAATCCACTTCCAGGAGTCACCCTGTTGAGTGGTAATAGTGTGGCTTGCTCTGGGGGCTTCACCCTGCCTTCAGGATTTACAGGAAAAATTATCCTTCTGTGTTAAGTCGTGAACTCAGGCCAGACTGGCACTCCATCTCCCATGCCTCAAAGTCCAAAAGCAAACCAGGCGGTGGAAGTGGTAATCACCTTCGGTTTCCATTTGTCCAGGCCTTAATGACTGCCTCACCACACACACCACCCAACAGGGTGAGCTATGAAACCTGTCTCTCCTTGATGGAGAGAATTAAGTTGCATTTCACCCTGTGCCCATTTTTCCAAATCCCCAGTGTCTGACATCACAGAGAAGGCAGAAGCGGGCTTTTGAGATGTAAATGCTGTCACCAGCTATATGAAACTCCATGAAGTCAGTTCCTGAGTCTTTACTCACAAGACATTCAGATGAAGAATCATTGTGTTTCAGTTCCAGCAGCATTCTTCTTCCCTCTAAATCCAGTCACATTGTTCATCAATTTGTTTAATAATGCCTGGGGAGCCTTTGGTTCCTGTGTTGAATAATGAACGGTCAGACTGCCCACTGCTTTAAATACTTTGTAAATCTGTGTTCCCTTCTGTGCAGAAGGCAAATTGACAGGAAGTCTTTCTTTTTCTCATTCTAAAGAGAATTGGCATGGAGGAATTAGTTTTGGTAATGACACCTGACCAAAGGAAAGATACTTTTGAAATACAGCTCCTGCATATTTTTCTTTATTTTTTTTTTTTTTAGTAGCATTGCCTTTGTAACAGAGGTTCACAGTCTATCAAAATCCTATATAAAGCTTTAGAAAAAATTCATTAATGCAGGTCCTATACCCGGATGCCTGGCTGGAACCCAGGTATGTATTTTTAAAGCTCATATAGTTGGGTTCCTCTTGTACAACCAGAGCAGAGACCCCTTTCCCACCCCCAACCCCCCGCTGCAAAAAAAAAAAAAAAGGATTACATTGCCTCCCCCCAAAAAAAGTATGCAACAGCTCTTTAATTAATGTAATCACATGGAGAGCAATGGTCCTAAGCTTTTGTGGACTTCGATGCTCTGGGGAGCCTGTTGAAATGCAAATTCAAATCAGAGATTCTCTGATTCTTGTGGGTCAGGGTGAGGACTGGAATCTATAACAAGATCTGTGCAGGCAGTAAAAAGATCATCTAATGAGAAAAAGTGTCCTGGCTGACTGTCAGTGGTTTCTATTGTATTTTGCTTGATTTTCTTTGGTTTCTTGTTTAATTATTGTGACTTAGAGGATTTGATCACATTAAGTATATGCTGCTGCTGCTGCTAAGTCGCTTCAGTTGTGTCCGACTCTGAGTGACCCCATAGGTGAATTTTATTCCTACTTCTCTCCAGGTTCAGTAGAGACAATCTTACAGTCTGGCTATGGTTTGCTATAAGTGATGATTCCCCAAGAAGGCTTTGTATCTGAGGAGCTTTGATGTAAACTGATGTTTACCTCCACGAGTGATCCTAGGTAAACTGCTCTGGGATGAGGCTCAGACTGGTATTAAAAAAATAAATTCCTCATAGAATTCTAATGTGCAGCCAGGATTGAAGTCCATTGGCCTAAAGAAAGACACGAAGCCAGAGAATATCTCAGGCTGGCACAGAAATGCTAAGTTCTGTAGCACTGACGGTGCCAGTGGGGTCAGGTCTCGGGGTCTGTACTGCCCAGTACTGAGTTTAGGATCCTGGTCCTCTGATACTATGGCATGAAGCTCATCTGTTGATTGAATAGGGCTGAGGCTGTGTGACTGAAAGGAAAAAAAATAAAATGTCAAGAGAAGGAAAAAAGACATTTGCCAGTTTTGTTCTCATTTCTGAACTCTGTACCAAGACCCCAGGGCATCCCAGTGTGGCACTGGCTGGGCCACTCTCCCCCATGGAGTCCTTAGGAATGCATCATCCGGGGATCCGGTGGGTGAAGGAAACTCTCTTTCTCTGGAAAAGCCAGCTAGCTGTTTAGTTGTTGAAGTTAAATCTACAACACCGAAGAATTCTTGGACATCTCCTGAAAATCAGCACCATCCACTGGCACAGATCTTTACAGTTTACAAAACACTTTCATGTACATTTTCTTCCTTGACCTTTACAAAACATCAGTGAACAGTTCCAAACAAGACAAAGGGAACTTAGAGAGTTTAGATGACTCTAAAATGGCAGACAACAATAGTATATTGGATGGTACTTGGGGGCAGTATTTCAAGTCTTCTGCTTCCTCTTCCGAATGCAGAAACTGTCATCATCGTTGGAACGTGGATAAACACATTTAAAATGTTTGTTTCCAGCCCTTATTTTATGAATGCTAAGCAGTGATTAACATCCCATGAGATCTATAATTTTCTTGTTATTATCTTAGAGCAGGCCTAAGAAAAATACTTCAGTTGATTTAAAGAAGGAAAAAAAAAGGCAAAGTAAATAGGAGCATGTGTTGTGGTCCAGAGACCAGGTGGAATCCTGGCAGTGACTCACAAATGACCGGAGCTGGAGCAATATTGCTCCAGCCACGCTGTCATTGGGTGCGTATACATGTGCAGTAGATAATAGTCGTTTAACAGGTTAAAACTGTGCAGTGTAAATACAGGTTACTTGAGCTTTGTTTACGTTCTGTGGGGAGACACTTGTATTAGCTGATGTTATTCATAATAATTTATCTACATACTGCATACTTCTTACAGAGAGTGGTAAGATGGGATATAAACTCATGTGTGGTTCTCTAAGGTGAACATTAAAGAGGGCTTACCCTATGCCAGGTAACCGACAATCACGTTTCCTGCATCATCTCATTTATGACTCATACAGACACTTCACTCAATATTGTCATCAGCTGAATTTTGTGTATAAAGAGTCTAAGGCATGGAGTTGTGAAGTAGCTTATCTCAAATGACACACTGGTAGAAAATAAAGCTCTTCATTTCAAGACCCCAGTTTTCAACTATATTCCTCCACTTCTACCATCAGTTCTGTTCAGTTCAGTTCAGTCGCTCAGTCATGTCTGACTCTTTGCAACCCCATGAATTGCAGCATGCCAGGCCTCCCTGTCCATCACCAACTCCCGGAGTTCACTCAGACTCACGTCCATCGAGTCAGTGATGCCATCCAGCCATCTCATCCTCTGTCGTCCCCTTCTCCTCCTGCCCCCAATCCCTCCCAGCATCAGAGTCTTTTCCAATGAGTCAACTCTTCCCATGAGGTGGTCAGAGTACTGGAGTTTCAGCTTTAGCATCAGTCCTTCCAAAGAACACCCAGGAATGATCTCCTTCAGAATGGACTGGTTGGATCTCCTTGCAGTCCAAAAGACTCTCAAGGGTCTTCTCCAACATCACAGTTCAAAAGCATCAATTCTTTGGCACTCAGCTTTCTTCACAGTCCAACTCTCACATCCATACATGACTACAGGAAAAACCATAGCCTTGACTGGATGGACCTATGTTGGCAAAGTAATGTCTCTGCTTTTGAATATGCTATCTAGGTTGGTCATAACTTTCCATCCAAGGAGTAAGCATCTTTTAATTTCATGGCTGCAGTCACCATCTGCAGTGATTTTGGAGCCCCCAAAAATAAAGTCTGACACTGTTTCCACTGTTTCCCCATCTATTTCCCATGAAGTAATGGGACCAGATGCCATGATCTTCATTTTCTGAATGTTGAGCTTTAAGCCAACTTTTTCAGTCTCCTCTTTCACCTTCATCAAGAGGCTTTTTAGTTCTTCTTCACTTTCTGCCATAAGGGTGGTATCATCTGCATATCTGAGGTTATTGATATTTCTCCCGACAAACTTGATTGTAGCTTGTGCTTCTTCCAGCCCAATGTTTCTCATGATGTACTCTGCATAGAAGTTAAATAAGCAGGGTGACAATATACAGCCTTGACGTACTCCTTTTCCTATTTGGAACCAGTCTGTAGTTCCATGTCCAGTTCTAACTGTTGCTTCCTGACCTGCATACGGGTTTCTGAAGAGGCAGGTCAGGTGGTCTGGTATTCCCATCTCTTTCAGAATTTTCCACAGTTTATTGTGATCCATATAGTCAAAGGCTTTGGCATAGTCAATAAATCAGAAATAGATGATTTTCTGAAACTCTCTTGCTTTTTCCATGATCCAGTGGATGTTGGCAATTTGATCTCTGGTTCCTCTGCCTTTTCTAAAACCAGCTTGAACATCTGGAAGTTCACAGTTCACGTATTGCTGAAGTCTGGCTTGGAGAATTTTGAGTATTACTTTACTAGAGTGTGAGATGAGTGCAATTGTGCGGTAGTTTGAGAATTCTTTGGCCTTGCCTTTCTTTGGGATTGGAATGAAAACTGACCTTTTCCAGTCCTGTGGCCACTGCTGAGTTTTCCAAATTTGCTGGCATATTGAGTACAGCACTTTCACAACATCATCTTTCAGGATTTGAAATAGCTCGACTGGAATTCCATCACCTCCACTAGCTTTGTTCGAAGTGATGCTTTCTAAGGTCCACTTGACTTCACATTCCAGGATGTCTGGCTTTAGGTGAGTGATCACACCATCATGATTATCTTGGTCGTGAAGATCTTTTCTGTACAGTTCTTCTGTGTATTCTTGCCAGCTCTTCTTAATATCTTCTGCTTCTGTTAGGTCCATACCATTTCTGTCCTTTATCGAGCCCATCTTTGCATGAAATATTCCCTTGGTATCTCTAATTTTCTTGAAAAGATTTCTAGTCTTTCCCATTCTGTTGTTTTCCTCTATTTCTTTTCACAGATCACTGAGGAAGCTTTCTTATCTCTTCTTGCTATTTTTGGAACTGTGCATTCAGATGCTTATATCTTTCCTTTTCTCCTTGCTTTTCGCTTCTCTTCTTTTCACAGCTATTTGTAAGGCCTCCCCAAACAGCCATTTTGGTTTTTTGCATTTCTTTTCCACAGGAAAGGTCTTGATCCCTGTTTCCTGTACAATGTCACGAACCTCAGCCCATAGTTCATCAGGCACTCTATCTATCAGATCTAGGCCCTTAAATCTATTTCTCACTTCCACTGTATAATCATAAGGGATTTGATTTAGGTCATACCTGAATGGTCTAGTGGTTTTCCCTACTTTCTTCAATTTCAGTCTGAATTTGGCAATAAGGAGTTCATGATCTGAGCCACAGTCAGCTCCCAGTCTTGTTTTTGCTGACTGTATAGAGCTTCTCCATCTTTGGTTGCAAAGAATATAATCAGTCTTATTTCGGTGTTGACCATCTGGTGATGTCCATGTGTAGAGTCTTCTCTTGTGTTGTTGATGAGGGTGTTTGCTATGACCAGTGTGTTCTCTTCGCAAAACTCTATTAGCCTTTGCCCTGCTTCATTCTGTATTTAAAGGCCAAATTTACCTGTTACTCCAGGTGTTTCTTGACTTCCTACTTTTGCATTCCAGTCCCGTATAATGAACAGGACATCTTTTTGGGGTGTTAGTTCTAAAAGGTCTTGTAGGTCTTCATAGAACGGTTCAACTTCAGCTTCTTTAGCGTTACTGGTTGGGGCATAGACTTGGATTACTGTGATATTGAATGGTTTGCCTTGGAAACGAACAGAGATCATTCTGTCATTTTTGAGATTGCATCCAAGTACTGCATTTCGGACTCTTTTGTTGACCATGGTGGCTACTCCATTTCTTCTAAGCAATTCCTGCCCATAGTAGTAGATATAATGGTTATCTGATTTAAATTCACCCATTCCAGTCCATTTTAGTTAGCTGATTCCTAGAATGCTGATGTTCACTCTTGCCATCTCCTGTTTGACCACTTCCAATTTGCCTCGATTCATGGACCTAACATTCCAGGTTCCTATGCAATATTGCTCTTTTCAGCATCGGACCTTGCTTCTATCACCAGTCGCATGCACAACTAACTGGCTATTGTTTTTGCTTTGGCTCCATCCCTTCATTCTTTCTGGAGTTATTTCTCCACTGATTTCCAGTAGCGTATTGGGCACTTACCGACCTGGGGAATTCCTCTTTCAGTATCGTATCATTTTACCTTTTCATTCTGTTCATGGGGTTCTCAAGGCAAGAATACTGAAGTGGTTTTCCATTCCCTTCTCCAGTGGACCATATTCTGTCAGACCTCTCCACCATGACCCGCCCATCTTGGGTGGCCCCACATGGCATGGCTTAGTTTCATTGAGTTAGACAAGGCTGTGGCCCTAGTGTGATTAGATTGACTAGTTTTCTGTGATTATGGTTTCAGTGTGTCTGCCTTCTGATGCCCTCTCGCAACACTTACCATCTTACTTGAGTTTCTCTTACCTTGGATGTGGGGTATCTCCTCACAGCTGCCCCAGCAAAGCGCAGCCGCTGCTCCTTACCTTGGACGATGGGTATCTCCTCACCACCACCCCTCCTGACCTTGAACGTAGAGTAGCTCCTCTCGGCCCTCCTGCGCCCATGCAGCCACCGCTTCTCGGGTGTGGTATAGCTCTTCCTGGCTGCCGGCCCTGGAGGCCTTTTTCAAATGGAGAGCAAAATCAGATTTCACCTTGGAAGTAGGGGCTACAGAAAAGAGAATTGTTTAGTATAACCAATTTAGAAAAGTTGTTTTGCCTTGCTAAAGTGAAATGGTGTGGCTAAAAAAAAATCCCCACTAAGTAGATGGGAGTGAGTGGAAATTGCTGGAGAACTTTTAAAGTCATTTTCCCTGCTGTGATATAAGCATGAATTCCTTCCCACTGTGCCAAGCTCTGGACACTTAACTTTCCCCACGAATCAGTGACTGCATCACAGCAATACCTGCAGATATATTGTGCTGGTAGATATTTTTGGGTCTCTGTGTGGGGGAGTGTATATATACAGAGATGTCAAGGGAAGGGGACAGAATTTCATGGATTAGAAGCAAAGAAATAGCCACTGGATGTAATAAGTAAGAGAGACAGGGAAACCAGCTTGGGGCTGTATTAATTTTAAATATGAAACATTATGAGAATGCATAAAAATCTCAAGAAGGAAGTGGGATAAAGAGAGGAAGATGTTAACTGGGATAGATAAGCACACTCCCCTACTTGTACAGTACTGCCCATACAGTAACTAGAAAAGGCACATCTTGTGCTGCTTGGCAGAGGTGAAGTGGGGAATGTGGGTTTCAGAGTGTGTATGATGCTGTGGTCTGCGGGTAATGGATCCCTCTCTAACTGTGTGCATGTGAGTCGGCATTTCTCTCTCTGATTTTCTATTCCTGAGAATATTGTCTCGCTCTCTTCTCATCAATTTTTCTCCATCATGTATTCCGCTACTTTATACCTGTAGCCACTTTGTAAGGAAAAGATGGTGACTTCTGACAAAAGGAAATGCATTCTTTTCACCCCAGTGAAATCAGTGAGAGTCCTTAGCATGAGATCAGTGGATTGAGGGCAAGCCAGGTAGCAAGGCAGCCAGCATGAAATTGAATGCAATCCTCAAAAACCATGTGGTTCTGCAAATTTTTAAAAGGCTGTGTCAGAGCCTTCTTCCCAAATACCCAGGAGGCTAGGATCCTACCCCCAGGGAAGGAAGGGTGGTGAGGGCAAGCTACTGATGCTTGCTGGCTGTGGTGTGCTCTCAAGGAAAAGCTGACTCCAGAAGATAGATGCTTTTCTTTTAAAGCATCTGAAAGAGCAAGGAAGTCAGGGAAGCTACAAGAACCATGAAGACTAAAAAAATTAAAAAAAAATGAAATGTTGAAAGATGGCAGGACAGGCTTGGGTGGTAGAGCCTGAAGATCCCCGGAGCAGTCTTTAGAGGCATCCCTAGATGGTTCCTGAGGTCATCAGTGAACCACGTGGGAGCTGACTTGGGAAGCAGCGCATGCAGCCTGTCTCTTTAGGATGGCTTCCTTTACCGCAAGGGGAGCAGTTGTTGTGAGTTCCCTTCCGTGTTCTGGGTGTGCTGTGGCGGGGCCTGGGAGGGGACCCTCACCCACACAGTAAGTTCATCAGCTGTGCAGCTGAAGCAGGGATGCACTCTCCATGGTATCCACACCAGCCCAGAGAAGGGGCAAAACTGGTCATTGAAATAAAAGAGGATCCATGCTAAGGGCTCCTGGAAGCCCTCAGGATTGATAGATAAGTTACGTTAGCTTCAGATTTAACCGCTAAATGCTCCATAATTGTGTGTCTGTGAAATGTCTTAGTACACCTTAGTGGTTAAAAATACCTATCCTATTTATTAGACATTTCCAAGACTGTTGGGAAGTTAGGACAAGGGGCCCTGGCATATGACCACAGATCATAACCCACGGAACTGTTTAGCTGACAATACTGGGGAGAATGCAAATACTTGAATGTGACTGTGTGTATGTGTGTGTGTGTATGTGTGTGTGTGTAAACTGTCATGTTGGGTGTGGAGGTGGGAGGGTAGAGGCACAAATACACAAAGAGACATATAAGAACGTACATATAAATCATGGGTTTCTGACCGCAAAAGGGAGACCTACAGCTAGATAAAGTGGTTCCATAAGAAGTCAAAGCAGCATATGCTGAGAGTCAAATGATGGGTACATTCAGGCTTTCAGAGGAACAGTAATGATCTGTGTCTAATTCAGCTTTCCTGGGAGACTTGGAAGCAGGACTGTCCTTACAGTGTGGGTAGAGTTTATATATGTAGCATAATGGTTTTTGACTTGATTCATAATACCATTATTTTGTTTTAAGCAAATGGGTATACTTTTATCACTATTCAGATTATCAGAGTAATATTTACTTTTTAAATATTAGAAAATTGAAAACATGTGCAATCCACTGTAATCCCAGCACCCTCAGACAAGTACTTTTATTATGTATATATGTTCTTTATTTCTATGTGTGTAGACACAGAGTTTAATCATAAAACATTTGATCTATATCCTTTATTTTTTTCTCAGATCAGTATATACTAATCACATTTCCATGTCACGAAAAATCAATCTACCTCATTACTTTAACATTCTGTGATATTTATTTAATGGATATATCAAGCAATACTTACACCAACATCATCATCATTGGACATTAGGTTCCTTCTGATGTGTTACTGTTGTGTGTCATATCAGGATAACATCCTTTGACCTGGCAATTTCACTGCTGGGAAATAATGAGGAAATATTGTACATTTTCACTCAAAATGGTGTGAATGATTGCTCTGTGGAACTGTTGCAGTGAATGTACACCTACAGAAAGTTATCTGAGTAACTGTTTCCCTGTACGCCTGACAGAAACAGTTACTACCATTCTTTTCAGTCCTTGTCTGTCTGTTGGCTTGAATAGGGCACGGAGAAGTAGCATTTGGGGTCGGTATGACCTTCAGAGTGTCTGGAGGCTGATTCTTTTGTATTACAGCAAGTTGGTTGCTTGGCACATCCCTCTGTTAGGTTCAGCCCCTTCCCCAGCAAGTTATAGCAGAACACTGCACTCTGTTAATCAAAGTTACTTCGGGGCTCAAGCAGAACATTGAATTTCTGGTTTGTATTTAAACTAGACTCACCTGTTGTTATAACTTATGGTTGTTGAACCTAACTATTTCCCAGAAGAAGGGAAAAGTGTTGATATGAGATAGTTGAGACTGAGGTTTTAAGAGGATAGAAATTGACTTGGGGACAACATCAGAGATGGTGCAGACTATGGAAAGGAGCGATAGTAAAAATAGTAAAGTGAGATTGTTTTAAAGCATTCTAGAGCTTCCTGACTCTAAAATTCAGTATTTCCAGAACTTATGAAGACTTGGCTGACTTTTGATACAATTCAGTCTTTCAACCTGTACATGCTCTGACACTTACATTACAGAGGGAGAAAGTGAGAATCAGAGAAGTGAAGTAATTTGACCAGAGTTACACAATGAAGTGTTAGAAAACCAGAGTCCTGAAATACTAGGCTTATTTATTCTTTCTTCCATTTTTATTAATAACTGACCATTTCAATTATAAAATTACTTGGAGCAAAAATACCATATTTTTAAATAATTTGCAAATTATCCTTAAACCATAACCTTTTAAGGGAGAGAGGAGATAGGAAAGAAGGACTAATAGTTTGTTAACTTTTAATAATCTTGCCCCACATTTCTGATAAGGTGTTAAGATTTTTCTTTATTATATTTTGATTATATTTATTTTTTTTTAGAAATGTATTTGTCCTAGGCTTTCAAATATTCTGCTGTCAAATTGAATAGAGGGCTTTATATATTGTTTAAACACTATGTATTTTTTCCTTTTCTAATTTTATTTTTCTAATAATAAAATCACCAGATTCATATATTAAAGCTCACATTAATGTTTCCCTAAGAAGCAACTCCTGAACAATTTATTGAACAATTTTCATCTTTTTATTTTTTCTCTTCCTAAGTCTTTCTTTTGTCTTTATTTTTTATTATTTTCTTCTTCCTGCTTTTCTAAGTATTGTAGTTATTTTTCTACCTTATTAGATTTAATAAATATACATTTTTACTTTCACTTCAATTATTAAAACATTTTGAGTTTAAACATTTGCTTAGTTAAGCTGTGTTATATCACATCTTTTGATAGTAGTATTTGCATTTTCATTATTTTCTAATTAGTTTCTAATTGACGTTTTTATTTGCTCTTTCACTCAGTAATTCTTTTTGGAAAGTGTTTCTGATTTCTTATTGTAATACTTCTTTTATTTAATACTTTTTTAAATCTAATTTTACTTCTTGAAGTTAACAAAAAATGTGGCTCAGTAAAAAGTCATGGATCCTGGCTTTCCTTCTTATTCTAGATCAGATATCTAAATACAGGTTGACCTACAGGGATCCATCACATAGACCCATCTCCCATTTATGGGAAACTTGGGTAGGATTTCTCCAAACTTGGCCAGGTTTAGCAGTAACTTTACTTTCCTACTTCTAAGGCTGTTCATCTTTCTCTGATTTCATGGGTTTTTCCAAGGAAGGGGAGGAAGATCTGGATGCCATTAGAACCCTGAAGTTATGTCAAGAACAGTAAATAATCTATTTCAAGTCTCAGTGTAAGTACCCAAGGTATGTGCCCTCCACTCTTCACCAGCTCAGGGATGTAATTTTTCTCACCACTAGCCCTGAGCTTCCCTGGTGGCTCAGACAGTAAAGAATCTGCCTGCAGTGCAGGAGACTCGAGTTCAATCCCTGGGTTGGGAAGACCCCCCTGGAGAAGGAAATGGCAACCCACTCCAGTATTCTTGCCTGGAGAATTCCATGGACAGAGGAGCCTGGTAGGCTATAGTCCACAGGGTCACAAAGAGTGAGACACGACTGAGTGACTAACATTTTCACTTTCAACCATGTGTATTTTTGATGCATTCTTCTCTTAGGACTTTGTACTTTTCATCTTCCTGTTGACATATGGATCCCCTTTCCTCTAAGCTTCTATAGGCTGTCTGGTTCTTACATGTCTTGATATTGTTATTGTTCAGTTACTAAGTCATATCTGACTCTTTGCAATTCTATGACCATATTAAGCATGCCAAGCTTTTCTGACCTTCACCATCTCCTCCAGTTTGCTCAAATTCATGTCCATTGAGTCAGTGATGCCATCCAACCATCTCATCCTCTGTCTCCCCCTTCTCCTCCCGCTCTCAATCTTTCGCAGCATGAGTATTTTCCAATGAGTCAGCTCTTTGCATCAGGTGGCCAAAGCACTGAAGCTTCAGCATCAGCCCTTCCAATGAATATTCAGGACTGATTTCCTTTAGGATTGACTGGTTTGATTTCCTTGCTGTCCAAGGGACTCTCAATAGTCTTCTCCAGCAACACAACTTGAAAGCATCAGTTTTTTGGTGCTTAGCCTTCTTTATGGTCCAACTCTCGCATCTGTATATGATTGCTGATAAAAAGAAACAGCTTTGACAATATGGACCTTTGTTGGCAAAGTGATGTCTTTGCTTTTTTAATACACTGTTTCAGTTTGCATAGTTTTTCTTCCCAGGAGCAAGTGTCTTTTAATTTCATGGCTGCAGTCACCATCCACAGTGATTTTGGAGCCCAAGAAAATAAAATCTGTCAGTTTCCACTTTTTCCCCATATATTTGACATCAAGTGATGGGACTAGATGCCATGATCTTAGTTTATTGAATGTTGAGTTTTAAGCCAATTTTTCCACTCTCACTCTCATCAGTTGGCTCTTTAGTTCCTCTTTGCTTTCTGCCATTAAAGTGGTGGTGTCTGCATATCTGAGGTTGTTGATATTTCTCCCAACAATCTTGATTCCAGCTTGTGATCCTAAGTAGGCATTTCCCATGATGTACTCTATAGAAGTTAAATAAGCAAGGTGACAGTGTACAGCCTTGATGTACGGCTTTCCCAATTTTGATCCAGTCCGTTGTCCCATGTCCAGATCTAACTGTTGTTTCTTGACATGCATACAGGTTTCTCAGGAGACAGGTATGGTGGTCTGGTATTCCCATCTCTTTAAGAATTTTCCACATACCTAAATATATGCCATGCACACAAAAAGCACCGAATAGAAGTTACTGTTTTTAAATGGAAGTATATTTGATTTACAATATCATGTTAATTTCAGGTGTGCAACAAAGTAATTCAGTTACATATGTATTTTTTTCGGGTTATTTCCACCATGGGTTATTAGAAAATATTAGAGTGAATGTGGAGACCAAATTCAAATTTTAAATTGATGCAAATCTTGATTGAAAAATTTTGTGACTACCTATGATACAGGTGGGACTAGGCAGAGCTATATCTCTACTGACTGGAGAATTTCCCTGGTGTCAACTGTTGGAATTATTCCAGAGAAGTTTGAAGAAGTTGGATAACATCCATGATTCTAGTAGCAAATACATGAACTAGGCAATGTCAATTAACTTTTCTCTAAACCAAAAGATTCTTTGTTCTCTTAGAGCTGAGAGTCTTGATTTCTAGACTCTGAGTCAGGGTTGGGGAAAGAAGCGTGATTTTTCTTAATTATTAAATAGCAAATAACAGCAATGATGCAAAGCCACAGTAGCAAACAGGAAAATGAAACTATCTATCCCTATGTGTTTAGCCATGGATATAAATTATTAGAATTGCACATATCTCCAGTCCAGTTCTAAAACAAAATCAAACAAATGAAGAAAGGAAGCCTTTTCCCAAGCTAATGAGAAATCTCATAGTAAGTAGGATTTGATTTCTTTGTCCCACTGAGAATGTTGTTATTAATGTAATTTAAAGGTAATTAAAAATGCATTTGGTTTAGTTGTTTTCCCTTCAAAATCTTTACTCTTCCTTGTCTCTGACAAAGTCCTGCTGAGTCAGTTTGATCTTACAAAATAAATACTGTTCATTAATTTAGAAAATTTTAGGCAAAATTAGTAAGAAGTGATTCTGTGGGAAGTCAACACAGAGCCAGATCACAACAGGGTTGTCTTGGTTAGTATATGTATACATTTTTTTAAACAGTTATTCTGCTGTAACTCTTGGAGATGGCAAGGAGCAGCCAGGACTCAGTGAACCTCATTTTTCTCAATGCAAGGAAGCAGTTCATTACCAGCTGTATAGGCTTGGCTTTGCTGCTTCTTATTCCTGACAGTCGCCACCCTAATTGAAATTGCAAAAATAAAGGCCTCTAGAGGGGTCCATGCAGAGAAGGCAATGGCACCCGACTCCAGTACTCTTGCCTGGAGAATCCCATGGACGGAGGAGCCTGGTGGGCTGCAGTCCATGGGGTTGCTAAGAGTCGGATGCGACTGAACGACTTCACTTTGACTTTTCACTTTCATGCATTGGAGAAGGAAATGGCAACCCACTCCAGTGTTCTTGCCTGGAGAATCCCAGGGACGGGGGAGCCTGGTGGGCTGCCGTCTATGGGGTCGTACAGAGTCAGACACGACTGAAGCGACTTAGCAGCAGCAGCAGCAGAGGGGTCCATGAACACTTAGAATTAGCACATGCCCAATAGCCACAAGACTGTCCAATGGTGAGTGTTATGACTGAAAACATGGAAGAGGAAAGGGGCATGAAGCAGCCAGATCTGGAGGATTAACTAGACAAAAGGAGCACCGTATAAATTTGTATTTTTATTTCACTTACTAAGATTTATTCTTGATTCAGTGCTTGGGATCTCATAGGGCAGGAATAACCACCCATAGATTCACTTCCCAGGCATAGCCAATCAATATTTTTAAATAACTTCATATAAACATAAAAATTATGTGTGTATATTACAGAAAGTTTTGAAATTTCAAACATGTAAATAATAAAAATATGTAACTTATAATCCCATTACCAATTGTAATACTTATGAATCACTCACTATTTTCCTCCTGTCTTTTTTCTAGGTTTACTATCATTAAAAAGTAAGTTCATACCATATATAAAACCATAAAACCTACATCTTTTTAATTTTTATATATTATTTTTCATGTCAGTCCTAGTTTTCAAAACCTCATATTTTAGTGTTTACCCTAAGTATTGTAATGTGTGGTTGACTAGTATTTTTTTTTCTTTTTTTTTTTGGTTGACATTTAGGTAATTTCTTCTTAATTGGCCATTATAAGTAACACTGTGGTGATTTTCAGGATGTATTTTTATTTGTATATGTGGGTGTTTTATATATATTCTTAAGGTAAATCTGTAAGGAAAGAAAGATACTGGATTAAAGGTTAGGGACTATTTTAAAAATTACTGCATCAAATTATAGGGTCTATATTAAGACTTCTATTATAAAAGGCTGAATTAATTTTCAAATATGTTCTACAAATTTATACTCCCACCAACATTATGCCAATTGCCTATATTACTAAATTTGCACAAGCATTGCACATTATCTTATTTTAATCTTGGCTTATTTTTTTGAGCACTTGGTACAGCTTTGCTTGCTTAGGAAGTTGAACATTTTAATGTGTTCTCCTTCCCATCTTTCATGTTGTAGATATATTTCTCTCTCTTACATGCCTTTCTCCTTTGACTGGTTTTCATTAAGCAATCTATAGAAATATATTCTGCCTTGAGTGTTACATTGGACTGCTCTCTAGTTATTATGGATTAATCCCTCAGATCCTGGATGATCACTGTGATGGCAAGATTGTTCCTGCCAACTCTCTTGGTTGATGCCTGTGTTTGGCCCTATTGTTCTCTTAAGGAGAGAATTTAGCTTTCAACTCTAATGCGTTGCTTGCTCAGCCATTTTAGGTGCTGGGCTGTAACCTCTCCACGGTCACCCTTTTGGACAGAGGGCAACATCAGCAACTGATGTGTGAACTTTTTAATTAAAGATGCTCAAGTGTTAGTCACTCAGCTGTATCCAACTCTTTGCGATTGTAGCCCACCAGGCTCCTCTGTCCATGGAATTCTCTAGGCAAGAATACTGGAGTGGGTTACCATTCTCTTCTCCAGGGCATCTTCCCCACCCAAGGATGGAACCCAGGTCTCCTGCATTGCAGGTGGGTTCTTTACAATCTGGGGCATGTTCCAGGGACGAGCAAAAGAACTGAGCAGGTGGGGAAAGAGCCCAGGCAACCCCTTAAGATAGACTGTCCCTTCAAAGGGATGCTCTGAACTTAAGGGAAGTTTAACCTGTCTGTTCCTTGGTTTCCTCATATGTATAATAAGGACAATATCAATTTCTACTTCATAGAGTTATATAACTGTTTTTAAACTTAAAAAAAATTAGTATCAGATACTGTCTTAACAGATTCTGACAGTAAGATTCTAGTACATAATTTATTTGCAGATGATTCCTGGAAACAAAATTTGGAGGGCAGGGAAGTGAGTCAGGTATAGAAAGTCATCCAACAAAAGATACATTATCCAACCAGTCAACACTGTGGGTGAATGAAACTTAATCTTATTGGGGAGCCTGGGAGTCAGTGTAAAACTGCCACCCTTGAGGTGTCCTATATAAGGAGTGTGGGAATTAGATTATTTGTATACCAAGACTTGTAAGTCATTGATTGAGGGCTGCTGCATTGGGGTGGGAGGGGTTCATCCTCTGACACCTTTTGCCTACCTCTGTGATCATTGGTGGGGGAGGGGGACTCCTGCCACCAGAGCAAAGCCACAGGCAGTTGGAAGTAGGGCCATTAGTACATTATAGTGGTGAGGCCAAGGAGACGTGGGGAGAGGCCCAGCAGCTTTGATACTGTTCCAATTCCAGAGAAATTAAAGAGCCCTGGAGAGTTTATAACCTGAACATCGCTGTGATCATCATGCTCAAAGCAAGTAGTACTTGTGATTTTAGTTCTAGTATTCAACAGACACTGTCGCCAGACACAGTGAAAGCCACTGGGAATATAATGACTAAGATATAGTTTCTGAACTCAGATCGCTCACAGTCTGGTTATTAGAAACAAAGGAGTAAGTCAACAAAAACTATGATATATGCATGCTGTTTCAAATTCAAGAAAAGGTGCAATGAAAATTCATAGGCGAGACAACTGTGAGAACTCTTAAGGGAAAGCCATGACTATTGACTGTGTGGTTTGTGGGGAGGTGGGGAGTGGTTCTGGTAGAGATGATTTTTTAGCTTCTTTGTGAATATGAGTAGATGATATAGCTTTGCAAAGAGGGAAGGGATGGACATCCTAGGGAGAAAAATCTACATAATATGATGGGAATAGTAAATGAGAATGGCTTAACCTAGGATTTAAAGTAGTACTGCATACCTGGAAGGAAGGATTCACTTAGTCAAGTAGTAATTTTTGGGTCTAGAGAGCCATACTGGTGCCAGGTCATGAAAGACCTTGTGAAGGAAGTTGTGGGGACCTTGTGGAATTCGGGGGTTGGGGGAGAAGGTGGGGCAAAGATTTTTACACAGAGAGCTCTTCGGTAAATACTTTCAGTGTGGAGATGTTATTTTTGGGAACAAGGAGACCAATTTAGGGGCAACTGTAGAAGTTTTAGCAAAAAGGGTATTAAGCCCTGGTGAAAGTGAAAGTCGCTCAGTTGTGTCCAACTCTTTGTGACCCCATGGAATTCTTTAGGCCAGAATAACGGAATGGGTAGCTTTTCACTCCTCCAGGGGATCTTCCCAACCCAGGCAGAATGGATTTAAGTACCAGGCTCCTCCGTCGATGGGATTTTTCCAGGCAAGAGTACTGGAGTGGGGTGCCATTGCCTTCTCCACAGTAAAGACAATCAGATGGTAAAGCATCCACCTGCAATGCAGGAGACCTGGGTTCGATCCCCGGGTAGGGAAGATGCCCTGGAGGAGGACATGGCAACCCACTCCAGTATTCTTGCCTGGAGAATCCCATGGGGTCACATAGAGTCAGACACTACTGAGCCACTGACACACAAAGAAAATCAAAGGAAGTGAGTTAGGCCTTGAGAGTTGGCAGTGAGATGAGTGAAATGAATTAGCCCTGGATAATTTTTCAAATTTCAGACTAGGGAACTGACTGCATGGCTATGCTACTCATCCTGTGGATATGTTGGACACAGAGATTGACAGTTTAGGGGTGGGAGAACTGAAAGATGTAATAGGACAGTCAGTTCAATTCAGTCATTCAGTTGTGTCCAACTTTTTGCAACACCATGGACTGCAGAATGCCAGGCTTCCCTGTCAGTCAGCAATTCACAGAGCTTACTCAAACTCATGTCCATTGAGTCGATGATGCCATCCAACCATCTCATCCTCTGTCGTCCCCTTCTCCTTCCACCTTCAATCTTTCCCAGCCTCAGGTCTTTTCCAATGAGTCAGTTCTTCGCATGAGGTGGCCAAAGTATCGGAGTTTCACCTTCAGCATCAGTCCTTCTAATGAATATTCAGGACTGATTGCCTTTAGGATGGACTGGTTGGATCTCCTTGCAGTCCAAGGGACTCTCAAGAGTCTTTTCCAACACCACAGTTTGAAAGCATCAATTCTTCAACACTCAGCTTTCTTTATAGTCCAGTTCTTACATCCATGCATGACTACTGGAAAAACTATAACTTTGACTAGACAGACTTTTGTTGGCAAAGTAATGTCTCTGCTTTTTAATAGGCTCTCTAGGTTAGTCATAACTTTTCTTCCAAGGAGCAAGCGTCTTTTAATTTCATGGCTGCAGTCACCATCTGCAGTGATTTTGGAGCTGCAAAAAACAAAGTCTGTCATTGTTTCCACTGTTTCCCCATCTATTTCCCATGAAGTGATGGGACCAGATGCCATGATCTTAGTTTTCTGAATGTTGAGTTTTAAGCCAGCATTTTCACTTTCCTCTTTCACTTTCATCAAGAGGCTCTTTAGTTCTTTACTAATAGGACAGGGTGGTACTTACTTTTCTTTCTTTGGTCTCTACCATTCCTTCCTTCCTTCTTTTCTCATTAGTGCCTAGTTGAATCCTCAGCCCCAATAGAACACATTTCACTTTTCTTGCCAAACCCATATTGTTAAATACCAGGGGCTCAGTGTGTAATTGATACAGGAAGTTTCATGGCTGCCTCTTGGGTGTCAACTGAAAGGAAGAGCGAGTGGGTTGGGGTAGGGTTGGTTTTTAACTACTATAGAAAAACAAACAAACATGATTTGGTCCTGAATTTCCATCCCAGCAGTACCACTACCTACAAGTAGGAGTACACTACCCAGAAAGATGGTTGTGAGAACTGAATGACATAAGGAGTAAAAAGCTGTCTGACTTCCCTGGTAGCTTCCCTGGTAGCCTGCAATGTAGGAGACCTGCGATCAATCCCTGGATTGGGAAGATCCCCTGGAGAAAGGCATGGCAACCCACTCCAGTGTTCTTGCTTGGAGAAACCACATGGACAGAGGTGGGCGACAGTCCATGGGGTCGCAAAGAGTTGGACGCGACTGAGCGTCTAACACATACACACATGAACTTGTAAGGTCTGTCCAATTACAAAAGCAAGTAATTCATAAATTAAGGCAAATAAATTAATAATAAGCCAGCATCGCCCTGATCAGAGGAGCCAAGACCATACAGTGGGTCCCTTGCTTATGAACTAGGGAGAGACCACAAATAATTGTGCTTTAAGGTTTTTTGGGAAAAAAAAATAATAATAAAGGTGGAAATGGGTGGCTTAGAAGAGAGCAAGAAACCACGAGCATAACAAATATTAATAAATTCAGGAGCCATTTTGTAGGGAGAAAGTAAGGAAGGGAAAAGAGAGATTAAGAAGAATGATATAATCAGGCTAGCAGCCTCATGTATCTTTCACTCCCCCACAAGTCTGGCTGTGGCTCCTGTCACCACACCACCTACCTCTCAGCAGTATAACCTAGATCTGCACCCTGAGAACCCCCTCCCCCACACATGCAAAAAACTTTATCTTCTAATCAGTGATAATGGCCATTTGTTTAACAGTGGGACAGCAGCTTCCTGCGCCAAAGAGGTTTTGGAATGGTTGGTCTCTCATGAATAAACAGAGGCAGAAGATTGTGGATGTGGGCAATTAACTAGTTTCTAATCTACCTGTGAAATTCCTGTATAGAAAGCCCAACAGAAGGACAGAAATCCTGCTGAAGAAATTAGCTGTCAGACATCTAATTAGGTAGGAGGATGATTAGCAGGCTTGGTGCTGTAGGTGGGTTTATTTTAATAGTGTTTGGGACATAGTTGGGCAGAACAGCAGCTGATCAGCATGGATTTAAAGAAATCTGAAGAGCAACAAGACAAGAGTAGAAATAGAGACATGGAGACCTTTTCAGAACTTTTCCATCAAAGACCTGAGGCAGTGAGAGGCTTTCAGAGTGCTCTGGGAGCTTCTTGAGATGGTGGCCACGGCATTGCTCTCTTAAAGTTACCTGCATATATGGTCAAGCCACTCAGGACTGCCATTCTCTTGTTCTCTGTACATCCCCTGCCTGACCAGTACCTGCTTCACCTATACCCTATTCACAAGACTGACCTTCCAACATACTTGCCCCAGGCCCCAGCCATCGAATGTTCTTATCAAAGATAGTAACTGATGAGCCAAGCTTACATCAATTCCCAAATAACTGGCAGTTCCCCCCACCCACTCTCCAGGAGTGAAGACTGTCGCTGTGTCCTGTCCGCTGTCCACTGCACTCGGTGGGGTGGTGCGGTGTTGCTCCAGGACCTTGCTTTCAACATGCAAGATCCCCCATCCATGAAACCTCTGATGTCTCTGTTGCTGCCTCCGGGCTCTTTCTTGGGTCTTGGGTGGGCAAAGATCGACTTCAGGCCTGTGGGGTATAGCCTAACAGTATGCAAATAAACATTGCCAAGTACTTCGATAGGGTTGAAATCCCAGCTAAGGAATAGAGGTGGCCAAGCCAGCACCAGAGAACTGGAAGCAGGAACTTCGGTGACTGTCAGGTCAGGATACTGATAGCAAATGACCAAATTCCAAATGTTTCTTCCAATCTTATGTTTCTTTCTTAAAGTCAAAATTCTGGGCTAGTGTGTCCCATTGTCTGAGCTTTGGCTGCTAGGTTCCCTCTTTGGCTCTACAGAATGGAGAGAAGAAGGTTCTGAGCACCTTTGAATTCTACTTCTTCCTGAAAGTTGCTCAGTCCTGTCTGACTCTTTGCGACCCCGTGGACTATGCAGTCCATGGAATTCTCTAGGCCAGAATACTGGAGTGGGTGGCCTTTGCCTTCCCCAGGATTGAATTCTATAGAGAGAAGTAAACACCTGTTTGAAGCACCCAAACCAAGATTCCCCTCAGTGGTGGAGAGTTAATTCCCTATAAGGGAATTTGGATGTTGGGAAGGAGAAGTCGATTTTGAGTCATGCACACAGTCACAAAGGCAAATATCCAGTGTGGAGGTGGTATGGAGATAGTAGAAAAGTGTAACCATAAAAATCTACGGTTTTATGATAGGACTGTCAAATATTAAGATTTCAGACCAGGGGGTTAATGAATAGACAAGGTCCATCCTTTTTTATGGGGGACATAGATTAAGAGTAAACTGAAAGAAAGTCGAGAAAAGCAACAGCAGATTATTTATGGGCAATCAAATATCTTCAGCGCCTTCTGACATTTCTGGGCTCAGTAACATAAATTAAAATAGTATTTGGGGCATGAACGTTTGAAATAGACTGGGAAGGGTGTCGGAATATTTCACCTCTCTCCATAAACTCCAACACAGGTCCAGCTCCGTCATCTGTTTTGGGTGCTTTAGGTGGGAAAACTTTCCCAAGAATGAGCATCTAAAATGTCTACAAAGTTTATCTTTTTTTAAACCTTGTGGTAAAAAAAAAATGCATAATAGAAAATTTAACCATTTATAGGTGCATCAGTTCAGTTCAGTTCAGTCTCTCAGCTGTGTTCGACTCCTTGCGACCTGATGAACCGCAGTACGCCAGGCCTCCCTGTCCATCACCAACTCCCGGAGTCCACCCAAACCCATGTCCATTGTGTCGGTGATGCCATCCAACCATCTCATCCTCTGTCGTCCCCTTCTGCACCTGCCCTCAATCTTTCTCAGCATCAGGGTTTTTTCAGATGAGTCAGCTCTCTGCATCAGGTGGCAAAAGTACTGGAGTTTCAGCTTCAACATCAGTCCCTTCGATGAACATCCAGGGCTGATCTCCTTTAGGATGGACTGGTTGGATCTCCTTGCAGTCCAAGGGACCCTCATGAGCCCTCTCCAACACCACAGTTCAAAAGCATCAATTCTTCTGCACTCAGCTTTCTTTATAGTCCAACTCTCACATCCATACATGACCACTGGAAAAACCATAGCTTTGACTTGACGGACCTTTGTTGGCAAAGTAATGTCTCTGCTTTTTAATATGCTGTCTAGGTTGGTCATAACTTTGCTTCCAGGGAACAAGCGTCTTTTAATCTCATGGCTGCAATCATCATCTGCAGTGATTTTGGAGCCCAGAAAAATAAAGTCAGCCACTGTTTCCACTGTTTCCCCATCTATTTCCCATGAAGTGATGGGACCAGATGCCATGATCTTCGTTTTCTGAATGTTGAGCTTTAAGCCAACTCTTTCACTTTCATCAAGAGGCTCTTTAGTTCTTCATTACTTTCTGCCATAAGGGTGGTATCATCTGCATATCTGAGGTTATTGATATTTCTCCCGGCAATCTTGATTCCAGCTTGTGCTTCTTCCAGTCCAGCGTTTCTCATGATGTACTCTGCATATAAGTTAAATAAGCAGGGTGACAATATATAGCCTTGATGTACTCCTTTTCCTATTTGGAACCAGTCTGTTGTTCCATGTCTAGTTCTAACAGTTGCTTCCTGACCTGTATACAGGTTTCTCAAGAGGCAGATCAGGTGTCTAGTATTGCCATCTCTTTAAGAATTTCCCACAGTTTATTGTGATCCATACAGTCAAAGGCTTTGGCATAGTCAATAAAGCAGAAATAGATGTTTTTATGGAACTCTCTTGCTTTTTGGATGATCCAGCGAATGTTGGCAATTTGATCTCTGGTTCCTCTGCCTTTTCTAAAGCCAGTTTGAACATCTGAAAGTTCACAGTTCACATATTTCTGAAGCCTGGCTTGGAGAATTTTGAGCATTACTCTACTAGCGTGTGAGATGAGTGCAATTGTGCAGTAGTTGGAGCATTCTTTGGCATTGCCTTTCTTTGGGATTGGAATGAAAACTGACCTTTTCCAGTCCTATGGCTACTGCTGAGTTCTCCAAATTTGTTTATTAAATCTATTTACATTGTGTTAAATATATTCACATTGCTCTAAAGCAGATCTCCAAAACTTTTTCTTCCTGCATATATGAAGCTCTACACCCATTAGACAAAGATCACTCTTTACTCCTCACCACAACTTTTGGTAACCACCACTCTACTTGCTCTTTCTATGAATTTGACTACATCAGATTCCTCAAATAAAAGGAATCATATAGTATCTGTCTTTTTGTGACAGCTTATGTCACTTAATATCCTCAAGGTTCATCCATGTTGTAGCATGTGACAGAACTTCCTTTCTTTTCCACTGAATATATAACTCACATTTGTCCATACATTTATCCACTGATGGACATTTGGATTGCTTCCAACTCTGTTGTGAATAGTGCTGTTACAGACACAAGTGTGAAAATATTTTCTGAATCTGCTTTCATTTATGTTGACTTTATATGCAGAAGTAGAATAGCAGGATCATTGTAGTCATCAATCATGACAGTTCTATATCAGTTCAGTTCAGTTGCTCAGTCGTGTCTGACTCTTTGCAGCAGCATGCCAGGCCTCCCTGTCCATCACCAACTCCCAGAGTCTACCCAAACTCATGTCCATTGAGTCGGTGATGCCATCCAACCATCTCATCCTCTGTCGTCCCCTTCTCCTCCTGCCTTCAATCTTTCCCAACATCAGGGTCTTTTCAAATGAGTCAGCTCTTCACATCAGGTGACCAAAATATTGGAGTTTCAGCTTCAACATCAGTGCTTCCAATGAACACCCAGGAATGATTTCCTTTAGGATGGACTGGTTGGATCGCCTTGCAGCCCAAGGGACGCTCAAGATTCTTCTCCAACACCACAGTTCAAAAGCATCAATTCTTCTGCACTCAGCTTTCTTTATAGTCCAACTCTCACTTCCATACATGACCACTCGTGGTAATTCTATCTTCAATTTCTTTGAGTAACCACCATACAGTTTTCTATCGTGGTTGTACCATTTTATAACCCACCAGTAGTGTACAAGGTTTGCAATTTCTTCACCTCTTTGTCAGCTTCATTTTTATCTTTTATGGAAAACTCCTCTAACTGTGGAAGAATTAGTATCTAGAGTAGGTGGGAATCCCTAAAATGCTGTTTTCCATCATTTCTTGGGAGTCCCCAGAGGTTTCAAAACCCCTGCTGAGAAGAGACAGGGCAGAAAAAGCCTATGAGGGACTTAAGGAAGGTAAGCAAGTGATCATCTAACTTTGGGGTCTTAGCTACACTGAAATGACAAGTAAAGTAAGGTGAGTGAAGTCCAAAAGCTTGACTAGACCAAGTTTACCTGGGTATCCCTGTCAGGAAGGCTCTCATATGTCATAGTATGCTGTCATAATAGACAGTATCTATTATGGAAAAAGCTAATATGTTGGAATACTTACAAAAGAAAGGTACATGGAGCTCTGCTAGTAGCCATAGGAAACACAAGTCTGATTATCCCTGTTTTATGGGTTGAGAGAGCTGAGGTTTGTGGGAAGACAGCTTACCCAAAATTACACTGAGTGTTTTGTTTCTGAATCCAGCCAGATCTCTCAGCTTTTCTTCCAGGGCTTGGGATTCTTCATAACATGAGAGAATAACAAGTCACTGCTCATCTTATCTGTTTAGAACGCTTTGTCTTGCTGGTATTATAAATATCAAAACTAGGTGTAACTATGTTTGAAACTGAAGAGCAACTGCTTTTCTTGGTGGAAAATGTCCAGTCGACAGCTCCCTCAGTCTCTTCTTCCTTTGTAGGCTACACAGGTTTGTTCCATATAATCTTTGTAATCTTATCTTGGAGTTTTCTTCAGAGTTGCTGCAATCAGTCATTTTTTTTTTCTTTTCTTTTAATGAACCATAGTTGATTTACAATGTGTTAATTTCTTCTGTACAGCAGAAAGATTCAGTTATATATAAACATAAACTCTTTTTTGGCGTTCTTTTCCATTATGGTTTATCACAGGATATTGAATATAGTTCCCTATGCTATACAGTAGGACCTTGTTTATCAGTCCTAGGGTTATTTTTGAAATAACCCTCAGTTTCTTTAAGGACCTGGCCAAAGATAACCACATCTCATTTAATAAAGATGGTCTCTCCAGCCCATCATATAATGGTCTTAGAATGTTCTCAGTATGGGTTGGAACTAGTGACTTAAAAGAAAAGTCTCCTACACAGGGCATAGAACAGCAGCCGTCTTCTTCCCCCACCTTCACCACGTTCAGTTCAGTTCAGTCGCTCAGTAGTGTCTGACTCTTTGCGACCCCATGAATTGCAGCATGCCAGGCCTCCCTGTCCATCACCAACTCCTGGAGTTCAGCCAAACTCATGTCCATTGAGTTGGTGATGCCCTTCAGCCATCTCATCCTCTGTCGTCCCCTTCTCCTCCTGCCCCCAATCCCTCCCAGCATCAGAGTCTTTTCCAATGAGTCAACTCTTTACATGAGGTGGCCAAAGTACTGGAGTTTCAGCTTTAGCATCAGTCCTTCCAAAGAACACCCAGGACTGATCTCCTTTAGAATGTAAGCCTTCTCAATCTCTCTACATGCACACAGCATACATACACATCCCTACTAACTCCCCACATGCTGGCAGATTTTCCTAATTTTCTATTTATTAAGTTACATTAACTGAAAATAAAATGTGTCACATGATCAAATGTTGCTAGATAAATATGAATTTGCCACCTGCTGCTTCACTCCTGCCCTTCTGGGAAATAAAAGGGATTGAATTTGCTGAGAAATTCCTCTGACTTTACTTTTCCCCCCCCTTAAAGAGGCTCCATATGCAGGGAGAAAGAGCTCCAGCTGTAGTAAGTAGTCAAGAGTCCATCTCTGTTATTAATGAAGAACTTCTGTGTAAATAAAAGCTCTATTATATAAGACAAACTTCCTGTTTACTTGCAAACTCATGTTTTATATCAGAACTGATGGTGTATTTCAACCTCATGCTGCTGTCCTGAAGAGCTGGGGAGATCATTATATATTTTTGAAGACTATGAAGTGTTGAATAAAAATGTTTAGTTTTTCATTTGAGCTAAACTCTCCCTTTGCTCCCCCTTTTTTTAATTCTTTTCCACTCACATATATATATATACACATATATATATATATATGTATATACACACTCTTTTCCACTCACATATATATATACATATATATATATATATACACACACACACTCTTTCACACACACACTCTTTTTCTCTGTAAATCTTTTAGGGGAGAAAAAAAGGAAATTACCTTTGCTGGTCCTTTGAAATTATCTGCAAGTATTTTCTATTGATTTTTCACTGGATTAGATGTAGCATGTTGACAATAGCATCTTTTAATTTTAAAGCTGTTTGCATCTTTGTGAAATTGCTTTAGTTTATTTCATTCATTCCATAAATAATTATTAAGTGTTTGCATCTTTGTGAAATTGCTTTAGTTTATTTCATTCATTCCATAAATAATTATTAAGTGTAGTATGTGCTAAGGCACCGTGCTAGGTGCAGATAGTAAATTAATGATGAGGAGTATACATATCCCTTGCCCTCAGGGAGCTTTTAGGCAAAAGGAGAAGGAAAAAATATAGATAACTAGCTTTAAATGAATTTAGCATTATAAAATCTGAGCTGAACTACATATTTTAGATCAAAAGAAGGGTTTTTCATTTGTTTTATTGATTTTATACATTATAATTTTTTAAAGTACTTATTGAAATGTAACCAGATTTTGTATCCGACAGCAAAAACTTTATCCTTTGAACCAGGCTCTGAGGAAATGGAAAAAGAAAGCTCCATCCTTTGGTGAGAGGAGGGGAATGGCAGTTGATAAACTTTTCAAATGAGTCCTTTTTCCCTTGTGATTCTATTGAGAGAGTTTTTGAAAAAAAATATATTATTTTTAAGACCCCAAAATATTCATTTAAAACAGAGTTCCTGTATATGGAGTTTAATTTATCTAAAGCCCTTTAGAATGTTAATACCACACAGTATAACTCTACAAGGATAAGACATATCCTTATTTGTATTTACATCTTGCCTGAAGGTGGCTTTATGAAAGATTGTGAAATAATTTGAATTAATATACATATGAATGAATGAGTAAATAGATGGATGAATCAGGGGCTTTGATAAAGTCCCAAAACATGTGCCTACAACCTTTCTTATCCAAGTGTAAAGGCTTTGAACCTTGATAGCACTTTGGTAAACTATGGCACAGAGTAGTTGAATGTGCTAGGTATTCTATACGAGCATAGGAATGGTAGAGTCCCTGAGCTTTCCCAGCTAATACTATGCAGTGATTGATTGAGGGGACTGTCTAGGGACCATCTGAAATGGGGAAACAGCCACGTCTTTCTAAAATAAGTCAGGTTCTAGATGACTTAGTTGTTTCAAGTCAGAGAAATAGCATGCAGTTGCAATCTTATTTGAACAGTTGTTTAATTCTAGCATCAGCAAGGAGTGTTGGTGACCCATTGACAGGTATCCTGGTTGATTTGACTGCAAGGGAAATCTTGGTCCATTTTGTTCAATTTTACATCTGAAGATTAGCCTAGTAGCAAACTCATATAGAGTATAAATTGCTAAGAAACTTTAATCAAAGATATGGAGAAGGCTTTGTATCAGGCATATTCAGAGTCACGTGGAAATGTCCTCTGTCATAGCGTGCTAGATTTGGAGTGAATTGATTGGAATTAAGACCACATCAGTGCTTACCAAATTGGGAACTCTGCAGTGGGATGAATAGTTGATCTCTTGCCCAACAGGAAATGAAAGAATATATCTCTTAAAAAAGTTAGGCATGGGAGTAGATAGTCGAATAAAGCTAGAGGTCTTTTAATTCTTCTTTTATGTCTTTGAAAAATAATGGATGGATGGATTTGTTTAGTCAAAACTCTAAATTAAGGCAAAGTCTATGGTGATGCTTCTTTTTTCATCTGTTTTAATCTATTATTCTGTATAATTGTTAAAGAGGAAATCATGATATCCAAATTCAAACTTCTGACTACTTCAATGTAATGATATGGGTAAAGGAAAACTCCAACCTCAAATCTGTTCACTTAGTCATATATTTGGCACCTGCTGCATACAAGCATTATTGTTATTTCTGATCCCTCTATCAACTTTCTGCTCACTTGTTTATTTCTCATCCCAAAATATTTTTTCCTTAAATTTCAAAGGGATCACTGGTTAATAACACAATTTACCAGGTGCACTGTAAAAACAGCTTCCTATCCCCTCCAGACCAATCATCAGCTTGATTAATCAAACACTCCAGTGTGACAGTTCACACTAATTAGCTAATAATATTCTATCCCTCAGCACTCTTGGAACGGAGGTATTTTTGTTGTGTAAAACGATGTAGTTACCATATTACATTTCTGGTCTTGAAGGCCTGGGGGCTACACAAGTGTGGGATAAATTTAGAAGATGTGCTTCACTGAAAATGAGTTGGAGAAGAAAATGGGTCATAAATAATACTAAATAATCCCTGAATCTGGAACACATGCTGAGTGCTGGCCTTTTGCTGGAGCATTTGTGGTTGCTAGGATGTGGTACTGATGTTCTGAACTCTGTTCCATAGGACAACTTATTCAGTCCCCTTGAGATATGGACCCAAGATTCTATTTTAACCATAGTTGTCCAGAAAAGGAAAAAAAAAAATTTCACTCATATAATCACAAACAGTGCCAATAACGGGCATTCTTTTTGGGTTTATAGTACCAAAAATGGGGGCCAGTTAACTGTGTTCTTCCCTCCTTAAACCAAGAATGGACTTTGTTAATGTCAAAGTTTCTGGCGTGTAGAACTGAGAAAAGTCCTTTAGGTTTCTGTTCAGCATACTCCCTTAGTTGCCCACTGATTTATGTGACTGTCCTGTGTTCCTTTGTCTTCCTAAGATGTCATTTAGAAAAGTTTTCCCATCACTAATGCCTCTCAGGGCTGATTTTACATACTCATCACCAGTGATCACATTTTAATTACATGGGCCTTTGTTTTGTTTTCTTTCTTTTCTTTTTTTTTTATTAAGGTTCCTCTGAGGAAATTTTCCCCTTTCTGGGCCTAATCAGGTTGTCAGATCAATTAAGGTAATTGACAGCAGGTTTATCACTTTCCTTAATCAGTAGTGTAGCCATTTTATTAGAGGGAAACAATCCCCAGATGATTTAGAGATACAAAAAAAGTTTCAATCTGTATGAATAGAAGGAAAAAGAAAGTCAACCTGAAATGTCTGCATTCTGAATGAGAGAGGGAAATGGAGGGAAGACATAGTCAACGGTCTTTAGAGCCAGCCTCCATCAAAGGATAAGGCAGTGGTCCTCAGAACTGAGTATGCATCAAAATCACCTGGTAGGATTATTTAAAAATTCAGACTGCAGCTCCCACACCAATGTAGGTATTTTGTAGAGCCCAGAAATCTGTCTTTTTATGAACATCTTAGATGATTCACCCCAGAAGGTTGTTCTTTGCACAGCAAGCTTTGAGAGGAAACATTAGTGCACAGCTTTCGAAAAAGTAGGGTATTTAAATATACAGTGAGGCCTGGGGCAGTGCTTCTTTTGTGTGAATGTGTGCACAAGTCAGCTGGGGCTCTTGTTCCTCAGGTGTGTGTATGGTATCACTATATATCTTGCGGATTTGCAGGTGGTGGTGCTATTACTGCTGGGCAGTGGAAAGCATTTGAGGTGGCAGGGTCCTTGAACCGTGGTCTCTTTTTTTTTTTGTGGTTCTTTAGCGCTGTGCCAAAAGGAGAGTTGGCAGGGGTGGTGGTCATGTCTGCCCATTAGAGCTACTAATGGTCATAAGGCAAGGAGGTTGGGCTTCCTGCCAATGTCGGCTGCCAGGGAAACCAGAGAATGGGGCTTCATCCCTGAATGCCTCAGCCTGTTGTCTCAGAAAGTAGCATCATGATTTTCTCCATCATTCTCTAAAACTATAAAAGGATTATGTCTAATTTCTGAATACATAACACAAAGACAGGCCTTTTTTAAAAAAAATCAATCTCCTACTGAAAGGAAATTTTATTGCAATGACCTTGATGTTTTGCAAATAATTTTCTCCAGCAGTTCTTGTGGCACATAGGCCTCTTTAAAGACAGCACCTTGGGATTTTAACTACCTTAGAATTTTCCCAGATGCTTTCATATCTGTGGTAATTAATTTCTTATAGACGAGTTCTGTTTTATTCTGCGAGTGCCTAATTCAGGGCTTGGATAAGGTCTGGGACTTAATGGATTCTTCTGTCTTTATGAACCTACAGTCTAATCAAGGAGGAAAGATGCCATTCCCTGCTTTGTATCATTGGCTTTATTTTTTTACATGCAAATAGCATATTCAGTCTGCAGAGAAGGCAATGGCAGCCCACTCCAGTACTCTTGCCTGAAAAATCCCATGGATGGAGGAGCCTGGTAGGCTGTAGTCCATGGGGTCGCTAAGAGTCAGACATGACTGAACGACTTCACTTTCACTTTTCACTTTCATGCATTGGAGAAGGAAATGGCAACCCACTCCAGTGTTCTTGCCTGGAGAATCCCAGGGACAGGGGAGCCTGGTGGGCTTCCGTCTATGGGGTCGCATAGAGTTGGACATGACTGAAGTGACTTAGCAGCAGCAGCAGCAGCAACAGCATATTCAGTCAAGTGGAGAGTAGGTTATACCTATCTGAGATAGTCATTGAAGTGACACTTAATTCATCATAGAATAAAAACCTGTGAGGCCAACAAAGCAAAATATTGTTTACCCTCATTTTATTTAATATCACCAATTTATTTAATTGATTTCTCAAGGGTTAAAACTAGGATTCAAAATTTTCATTTAAGAAATACTTACTGGTCATCTGCTGTTTGTGGATACACACCATATCTGTGTTCCTCATGGCCTCCATCTTTTGATTTCCTATTGTTGCAGGAAGGCAGACCCCTTCCAGGGCCTGAAACTGGGCTCTTGTTTAACACTCAGAAATGGATTGTCCGAGGAGACACAAGTGCTGACAAAGCCAGAGACTTTATTGGGAAAGGGCACCCGGGTGGAGAGCAGTAGGGTTAGGGAAACCAGGAAGACTGCTCTGCCCTGTGGCTCACAGTCTTGGGTTTTATGGTGATGGGATTAGTTTCTGGGTGGTCTTTGGCCAATCATTCTAATTCAGAGTCTTTCCCGGTGGCGCATGCATCACTCAGCCAAGATGGATGCTAGCGAGAGGGATTCTGGGAAGTGGACGGACACGCGGTGTCTCCTTAGACCTTTCCGGAACTCTTCTGGTTGGTGGTGGCTTATTAGTTCCGTATTTCTTATCAGGATCTCCTGTCATAAAACAACTCATGCAAATGGTTACTATGGTGCCTGGCCAGGGACCAGTGTGCTTCCCCCAACACTATCAGTGCTGTTTCTCCCATAAGAAAAGACTCTAATCTCCTTAATAAACAGGCAACCAGCCTCTCAAATACCTTCAAAATGTTGAGCAGGCCTTGGTCAGCTGGATCTTATCAACAAGTCTAGAAAGTTAGAAGCCTGGAGGATTTACTTTATTAGACCACTGATATTATATTCTCTGCATTCACTCTATAAATATATACTAATTTATGCCAGCTCTGAAGAATGGAAAAAATGCTTGTGTTCCATGTATTTTCCTCTAAGAAACCAAAATGATTCTCAACTTCTATTTTATTTGTCTTTATGACACCATGGACAGCTGGAAGGAGACGGCACTGATCCCGTTTGTAGTTGATGAAACAAAAGCCCAGATAATTGGAGATTTGCTTCGTGCCATCCAGGTCAGTAATAGAGGAAAATCTAGAAACCAGTCCTGGTGACACAGAGTTTGGGTCTTTTTCTACTAGTCACTTCTTTAGGTACAGTGTATCTGTATGTGAGAGAAATAACAAACACACTGGGTATTCAGTAAATTGCCAACACATTAGGAAAAATAAATTTGTAATGAAAATAATAGTCAAATGAAAATAATAGTCATTTAAACATTACAGAGTGCAGTTTAAGAAAGTAAATCTCTAAAGTGTTCAACCCTAGATCCTTTGTCTTTTAAGAGCGATTCTGTAACTGCCACATAGACTATTTTATAAACTAATTCTTTGTCCAACTACTACTAATTGACATTTATTGAAAGCCCACTATGTGCTAAGAACGTTGTATCTGCTTCTTTACTGGGAGGTTATATTTTAATCTGGAGTTTCACAACTGTGCTACAGTAATAACGTTTTTCATTTTCCTATAACCCTTTAATCCATCTAAGATTGCTGTATGTCTGGTATAATACTGTCATATTAATCTCTATTCTTTTTAGCTCAAAATACAGTAAAGGCAGAATGTGAATTATGGCTGAAATGAAATAGTGATATTATTACAAAATAGTGTAAATCAACCTACTTCTAATTTGATTTTTTATTATTCTATAGTTTTAACAATGTATTTAATTTTCTTGAATTATTGAAATACCTCAGTCATGATCAGTTCTTATTAGTTGATATTGATGTTTATTATCATTAATATATTTAATTCATGCTGTCTTATGTGATTGATGAGTGTGTCCATTGGTAATCTATTTGCAGGACTTGTGGTAACTGATATACTTCATTTCAAGAGACTTTGACCCTTTGCGTACCACTGTGTTTTCAGAGTCATAGACCTTTCCTATGTCCCTGGTTATCTCTTTCTATATATTCTCTGCTTGGTGCCTGGCATATCTCTGGACACATGATAGCTTAATAAATAACTGCAGAGTACTGAAGCCCACCACACCAGTCCTGACTTTGCTCAGTTATTTGCATTGTCTAATAAAGTTGAGCTTCCATATCCCACTTTGAGAGTAGGTGCTTCCACTTAAACCTGTCTGTACTTTTGCACATTAGAGCTTCTAGATTCCGGCGACTGAATGGATCTGCTACATAATTTCTCTATACAGTTGGAAGTCAGTGTATTTAGTTTACTTCTAATGAATGATACCTGAAGAGGAGCTCCTCAGGATCTTTAATAACATCCATCCTTCTTCCATGACCAGCCTGGTAAGGCTGAGTTACAATGAGCTGAGCAGATCAATAGTAATCACAGGGTGCTTGGAAGAGACAGCCTCCCCTATAATCTTGGGACAGCTTAGTTAGCGTTGCCACTCAACCCAAGATGAGGGTATGTGTGCGTGTGTCGTGTGTGTGTGTGTTGTATTCAATTTTGATGATTTCTAAGAAAATAATCCCCCATGGCCTCCTCTCCTTCCTTATTAAATAAGCATGTTAATGAGGCAGTGAGCATCTCTGCTTCTCCTACTCTGAGGCTTCCCTTCACTTCTTCCCCTAGCAGTGCTCGGGCAGCCATATTAGTTGATCGTATGTGCTAGACAATGAATGCAGTCTTTTTGTAAAATGTTCTAAATCTTGGTCCTTTGCGGTTGACCTTATGGTCAAATATCATCTTTAAATATTTGGCCATGAGCCTTTTTCTTTGGAATAAAATATGAACTAATTAATAATTGAAGGCCAAAAAAGAAGGACATCCAGTCCTGTTTGATCTGAGACTGACCTGAGGAAATTGAAAAATATCCTTTTTATTTCTCTTTTCTCTAAGTTTGCTCTCTCTTAATTTTATTATTTTTTAAATAAAATAATTCATGTATGATGTACAAAATCAGAAGACATAGAGAAGCAAAAGGAAAAATATCCATAATGTGAACACTATTTGTCTAAATTATTTAAGATATTTTTTTTGTTCCATAAAGCTTTCCCCAGAAATTCAAAACAACATAGATTTTTTTTTTTTTTTCCAACCAAAACACAAATTGTCTTCAGCATGACATGGGGACTGGGATTTTATCAAATGCTATCCTTAGTGATGATTACATGTTAATTTCCAATTGTTCATGGGTGCTTTGTATCCCCAGAGAGGATTCATAAACTTCAGTATGTGCTTAAAAGCTCTCTCTACTTCTTTTCTCAATACTACATGCTCAAGTGCTGTGGTATTGAACTGATTTTAATTATCCAGTAAGATAATGTTTTATTTTGTGTTTCCATTACCATATTCAGATAACCTTTTAATTTGAAAAACAAATCCTAACTCTTGAATAAATAATTATTTAGGTCTTCTTAAAAAAAAAAATATTCTCAGTCTGCATTGTTATTTGGGTGGCTTTCCTAATTGACAGCCAGTGGTGATATTCAGCATGGAAAGTGTTTGTGTCCAGATGAGTGCATGAAATGTAATTTGTCTGGTATGGGCTTTAACTGGCAAATGTTAGAAATTGACCTTTTCAACAGAAATTTACTTGGAAGTCCTAAGTGAAGCTCTGCTTTAAGCTAAATTTGTCACTAAGACATGATTAAATTCTCTTAAATGTAGATCAATTACACATATTATTAATGGGAATTGAAATCTCCCTAAACGGTAACCATAAATTTAAAGGGGAGGGGAAGAATGTGAAGGCTAAGGTGCCTCATTCACCAGCTGGATAATCTTATGCTATCATGAAACTCTGTTTGAGACAAAGAAAGTTGTTTGTTCCACAGTAGGCTGTGGCTAGACTTCAGAGTCTTGTAAAAGGAGGTGGAATGTTAGATTTTCACATCACTGGAATCCAGGAACTCCACATCTCACAGCACATGGCCAGAAGTCCATACAGGTGTTTAGAATGAAAGAAAGAAGGAAGAAAGGAAGATAAAGAATGAGGGGACTAAGATCCCACAAGCCTCATGACTTGGCAAAAAAGAAAAAAAAAAAAAAAAAGATGTAGAAAAAAATCCCTGGTGGTTACACTGCAGGGAGAGGGAGCAGGAATCAGCTGAGAGATTCGGACTGACATATGAACCCTACTGTATGTAAAATAGATACCTAATAAGGACCTATCTACTGTAGAACAAGGAGCTCTTCTCAATACTCTATATTGACCTATAAATATAGAAAAAGAATCTAGAAAAGAGTGGATATGTGTATCTGTATAACTGGTTCACTTTGCTGTACAGTAGAAACTAACACAGCATTTTAAATCAACTATACTCCAGATTTTTTTTTTAAGAGTAGTTTCACTGGAAAAAAGAGTGATGGAGGAAGGAGTCAAGTTTTGATCCTTTCCTAGATGATAATTTACTATAGAATTAAGGAGAGGAAGAAACGATATAGAAACGTGATCTGAGAAATGACTGACGTTCTCAGCAGGGAAAATAACAATGTGTTGGCTCAGAACTCCAGCTACTGGTGTATTATGAAGTTTGAGTGATGCTTTCTACCTTGATTAGAGATGCTAACCTCTGAAAACAGTGAACAAACCAGTTTCTTCCAGCTGTGACGCTGTATAAGGGGTCAACTTACCTGTGTAAGGTCAGAAACATTGTAATTTTCTTTACTCTGGTGAGTCAGAGAAGCTTAAGTCAAAGATATGAGTAGTGCTGGCAACAGGAATGCATATCAGCTCCTATGCCCATTTAATCTTTGAACATGACATGGCATCTGCAAGATGAAAGAGACATGAAAACTCAAAGGGAAAAGGAAAAAAAAATATGAAGGTGTTATTAACATTGCTAATAATATATTCTAAACTTGTGAACATCACCTCTCATTCAGAGGTACTCTTAAGATTTATAATGTGCTTATGGAGATCAGACACATATCTCAGATTGTCGGCAAGTGGCTCTTCTAAAATCAAATCAGATCGAAAGACATCTGCTTACTCTGAAATGTCAATGACTTTCTACAAATGGCAAGGGGAGCTGGCTGGGTGCATAGCTCCCAAGTATGCTTGGGACACCTTATGCCAAATCTCTTCTGAGTCTTTCAGCAATTATTTTTGTAGATCATCTGGCTTTAGTGGACAGAGTGATGTAATCTCTAATGTATATGTGGTGATAATTGTTCAATAGAGAGTCAGAATGAGACTTGACTCTGTGGTGGTTTTTCTGTGTTTTTGTGTTTAAATTTAGTCATTCAACCTCAACAATCATCAAGGAGTCATTTAGTACAGAGCTTAGTACTGGCTGTAATCTCTAGACAATATAATTTGATATTTATCCTATTCTTACTAAAATTCTTTAGGAAAACCCTCTGTCAGGAAGACCACTGCTTTTTTTGTTTATTGTTTGTTTTGCTACCCATCCCCCCATTTAGATTTTGTGTATGTTTGTAATCTCAGGGTGAAAAGCAAAGGATCTGCAACTAGGAATTCTGGTCTAGAGAATCTAGAGCAGGGTCAGCAAGCTTTGGCCAAAATCTACCTACCATGTGTTTTCATGAATTAAAATTTATTGGAAAATGGCCACACCCATCTGTTTACATCTTGTCTATGACTGCTTTTCAGCTACAACCACAGAGTTGAATAATTCCAAGAGAGACCCTTTATTTAGTGCTTCATATTTATTGCTTCATATTTGGTGTCTGGCTACTTACAGAAAGAAAAAAAAAAAAGTTGTCAGACCCTGACTGAGATTGTATTCCCAATAGTTTCCCCAGGTTGGTAACAGCAGGTTGAGTTACAAGCCATTCTCCAGGCATCTTGTTAAAGATGAGAGTTATGCACAGACATCCCAGGTACAACCACAATACAATTTCACAGTAAATTCCGAGGCAGAGAATTTAGGCATTTATTGCCTTCATTGCCCATCTGAAAGAGATAGTAACTTAGATTTCACTTTAGATGAACTTGCCCTCAGTGATCCCAGAGGAGATGGACCAATTCATATTCATTTATGTGTTCAGTGAATGCCTAGGGCCTGTGGCATACAATTATGTTCAGTACATGTTGGTTGAGTGAATACAGGCATATCAAAGGGCCATAATCATTCTAATCCACTGGGGATTAATAGGATACCAGGTGAGAAATCTGTTCCTAGAATAGTGAGCTAGTAGAGCAGCAGCAAAGTTTCATCTTCTCAGCTCTTGACGTTAAGCCTATTGATCTTTAAGTAACTCAACTGTTCTTTTTTTTTTTTTCCATCGTAAGTACACCTTGGGATAGATAATAGGCCTGAGTTTTGTTATGTGGGATTTGAAGAAGGCATTGTTAGTATAAATCATGTTACTGGAACACATGACTAGAGATGTTAATGGATTTCGTTTTCTGGCCTTTAAAAAATAATGTGATGCCAGCTCTTCTCTCTGAAAAGGTTAAAGACCAGGGGCAGGATTTAGTCAACTTAGACTCTATTTATCACCCTTGAAACTTTTGTTTCTAAGAGGGACCAGATGAATAGATATTTATTAAACAGTTACAGTATCCCAAAGTCATAATAGTTCTTTTAATCTTCATCAAAATCCTAAGCAGTAGTTAACTATTGTTCTTCTTTTGTAGAGAAAGAAACCCAAACCTAGAGAAGATGGAAAAATTACCTGTAGTCACCTTGTGAATGAGGGTCTAGCTGTCTTCTCCCAAGCCCTAGTTCTTTCCATTGGACCATTGCAGCCTGTCCTTTTCAAAGGAATTTATTTTGCTTTTAGACAGTGAGACTACTGCTTAGTTCTGAAGGTAGTAGCTGATTCTGGCACAAAAAGAAATTCTAATATTTTTTCCACTTTCTTCTACGTTTTTGTTTGTTAACCTACTCTTTGTTCATTTCGTATAGTTTCAAACACTCGAGACTTTTTCTCAAAATAGGTCATTCCACTTCTAGGAAGCTTAGTAAGCTGTAGATTCCTGGGCACTTCTAGGACCTATTGGATTATTAGCTCTGGGGTAGAGACCCAGGAATCTAAATGTTTAACAGTCTCCTTTCCTTACCCATACATCATAAATATCAAGCAGACTATCCTAGAGAGTTTGTTCTTTAATGCCTTCAAAGACATGACATAAGATTTTGGAACTCCTCAACTTAGAAATATTTTTCCTAATTATATTTTTAGGATTTGTGTTCTTCTTTTTTTTTTAAATACAAAAAAGATTTTGTTCTAGTCCTTTAGTTCCAAGGCTAGTCTCCGGCTCATAATATTTTTAACAACAGTATTGCTGAAATGCAATAACTCTTTTTATGACTCACTGTCAGGAAGAACAAAGCACGCTTGTATAACAAGTGAAATGGAGTCCTTGTACACAAAGACTTCATTTTGCACTATCATTGGAGTCTGATCAATATCTGTCCTGGGTTCCAAATAAGGGCAGGGACTACATTTTGCATTCCATCCACCTTAGCTACCAAGTGCCTGGTGCTGTCATTATCAATCTTGTCAGAACTAACCTCTCACATGAAATTGTGTTATATTTGTTTTGCTGTCTAGCAAAGTACTATAAATTTAGCTGCCAGAAAGGCATGTGCTCACAGTTGTGTAGATCAAAAGCTCAGGTGAATCCTGCTGGTGTGCTGCTCAGGGTTTCACAAGGCTGAAATCAAAATCTCTACTGGCTGGACTTCCAGCTGGAGGCTGGCTGGACTTCCAGCTGGAGGCTTGGGGGAAGCATTCTCTCCCATGCTTCTGAGGCTGTAGGTCTGAGGTCATTGGCTGTGACTTTTTCTTTGCTGGCTGTCATCTGGTCCTGTTCTCTGCTCCTGGAGACCACCCACATCAGCTCTCACATGGCCTCTCCATCTTCGGCCCAACAATGTCACCTGGAGTCAATCTTCCTCATGCTCACTCTCCAACTTACTCTTCTGTTTATTTATTTGTCTTTAAGAATGCATGATATTGGGTCTGCCCAGATAATTTGGGATAATCTCCCCATTTAACCAATCCATAATCTCAATTATAAATACAAAGTCCTTTTTGTCATGTAATATAACATATCCACTAGGAAGAGGACATCTTTGGAGGGGGAGGCAATATTCTGCCAACCACACTCACCTACACACATCATTAAAAATAAATAAGAATACATTTCTTAACTGTAATGTAGGGATAAAAGAGTATAATGATGCAGTTTCAGTTCAGTTCAGTCACTCAGTCATGTCTGACTTTTTGCGACCCCATGAACTGCAACATGCCAGGCCTCCCTGTCTACACCAACTCCCGGAGTTTACTCAAACTCATGTCCATTGAGTCAGTGATGCCATCCAACCATTTCATCCTCTGTTGTCCCCTCCTCCTCCTGCCCTCAACCTTTCCCAGAATCAGGGTCTTTTCAAATGAGTCAGTTCTTTGCATCAGGTGGCCAAAATATTGAAGTTTCAGCTTCAGAATCAATCAGGACTGATTTCCTTTAGTATGGACTGGTTGGATCTCCTTGCTGTCCAAGGAACTCTCAAGAGTCTTCTCCAACACCACAGTTCAAAAACATCAATTCTTAAGCACTCAGCTTTCTTTATAATCCAACTCTCACATCCATATATGACTACTGGAAAAACCATAGCTTTGACTAGATGGACCTTTGTTGGCAAAGTAATGTCTCTGGTTTTTAATATACTGTCTAGGTTGGTCATAACTTTTCTTTCAAGGAGCAAGTGTCCTTTAATTTCATGGCTGCCGTCACCATTTTCAGTGATTTTGGAGCCCCCAAAATAAAGTCTGTCACTGTTTCCACTGTTTAAAAGTATTTTAATATTTCAGTGTTTAGACAGTACACTATTAGAAGTAAAATTGTCAGAAAGAAGAGCTACAGTGAAGATAGACACAAGTGATTAGGTTTGGAAGCCTAAGTTCCCTGAGTAGCATGGTCATCAGTTATGTAATTTTTAGAAATGGTGAACCTCTCAGTTTAAAAAAAAATAGAATATAATCTTCCCCCTAGTTACACTGGAGCCAGAGTTTATAAAATGTAGTATATTTTAATAATTGGAAAATTATGTTTCTATATAAAATGAAGTTTGCTGTTAGAGATATTTTTCTAGCTATGTAAAGAGAACCTAGTGGGACATTTCAAAATTATATGTGATGACACCTAGCATCACCAGGCCCCCATCCTCAATCATTATGACAATGTTAGTACATCTGACACTTTTACAGAGGATCTCCTAGGGGAGAGTGGCACCCCAGCTGAAAAGCACTGGGAGAGTGAGAAGGGGATTTTTTCAGCTCAGAAGTATTGATTGGTTGTATCTGGATTTTTAAAAGAAGCTCTTTCTGTTCTTGGGCTGTTCACAAACTTTAGTAACTCCCCAAAACAAATTCTCTAGGTCTTATATGACCTGGCCATGACTACCACAGGGCCGTGTGTAGGTAAGGGGTACGGGTTGAGGGAGACCTGAAATCTTCAGTTCGTTCTTGGATGAGAGTGTTGAGGAGATAATCTAAGACAGAGGTTGTGAGTATGGACTTTGATGCCAGGACTGACACTTGAAACTGGGTCCTGCCTGTGAAGAAGTTGTGTGAGTGTGGCCACAGTCTCATGTCTTTTGGAGCCCTTTTTTCCCCCGCTGTCTATACAGTACAGAAGTCTGTCTGTACGAATTTCTTGCCAGGGGTTGTAGAAGAAGCCTTTGCTTTTTTCAGTCATGGCCCTCCTATTGCACCTTTTCTCTGCTCTACTGTTTCAGAGCAAGGTTCTGTACATAGCAGTTGCTCCATCTTTGGTGGGCAATGCTTGTTGAATCTGCATAGTTGCCATGCACATTGGTTTCCCAGACTATGCTCCTCCAGAATCTGCAAATTCCCAGGTTCTTCTCCAGAATTCTAATCAGGCTGGTCCCAGAAGTCCATCATGATACGTATATCAAACCGTTACTTTATTTTCCACTGTTCACAAGAATTTTGCTGAGGACTGTGACTCTCTCTTGAATAGAGTTCCACCTCTTAAAGAGTAGATTAATGCTTGATTTTGCTCCTAAAGCCCATGAAACAGCCCAATTTTGTTCCTTGAATTTTAGAAAAGATTGGTTCTTACTAATAATTGGTATAAAAAGCAAGCTTTGGCAAAAAGAATAGTTCTTTCTCAGGAACTTCAAACACATTTTACAGCAAACAAGGGTTGAAATGCCTTTGGGAGTATGAAAATAGTAACTGAGTCTCATTAGTCTCATCACTGTCAGAAATATTTGGTACATGGCTAATTACTTAAGGCCTGATGTTAGACACTGTATAAAGGAAACTGCCTCTATCCAAGGAAAGCTCCTTCTAGAAAAAAAAAAAAAAACCTCTTAAAGATATGAAAACATCACATCTTCAGTACATGCATGCTAAGTTGGTTCAGTCATGTCCTATTCTTTGCGACCCTATGGGCTGTAGCCCTCCAGGCTTCTCTGCCTGTGGGATTCTCCAGGCTAGAATACTGGAGTGGGTTGTCTTGCACTACTCCAGGGGATATTCCCAACCCAGGGATGGAAACCTGCATCTCCTGTGTCTCCTGCACTGCAGGCAGATTCTTTACCACTAGTGTCACCTGGGGAGTCCTACATCTTAAGGTACCGGGATGGAAAATGATCAGGTAGGTGTTCACGGTGGTGGTATTTGCAAGAGACACAAGACGTTGCATGGTAATATGGGAGGGAAGTTTAGCTCCCAGTTAACTACATAAACGATGCTGAGCATTGAATGACTTAAGTAAGGAGTCCTGGAGACTCCTTTCCTAAGGCAAACTCTGAACAGGATTTTGGGTGATCACTCTTCATTTTGAGAAAATTTGGTTCATACACCCTGATGTGAAAACGCCAGGGCACCCTGCCTGTCATTTCTCTGTCACCCCTCAGGTAGCTGTGACACACAATCTGCACTTCTGACCATTTTTCATCTGGGAAGCAGCCAAAGAGCATGTTCTCTTGGCCCTTGCCCTGGCATCAGTCTCCAGCTATGTGCTTTCATCTCACTTCCTGTAAAAATTCATCTGGAGATCCTGTGCGTCACCTAAGGTTAGGTGTCAGGGGACCAGCATACTGATTCATATTTTGAATCACAATCGTTGCTATATAGCAGACTTTGTAATCTGGTAGATCCCTTGGATGCATAGTGATGGATGAGCTTCTGGTGATTAAAAAAAAAAAAGTCCATAACTCTCAAACTGTAGCTCAAGTTGAAGTGAGCGATAATCATAAAGCATAACTAATACACTGCTGAATTATTCATTTTGATTATACAAACTGCACCCTCAATGTCAAAGAAGTCATACTCCTTCTAGGGTCTCTGTAAGCAGAATGTCTCAGGAACTGTATGGTCCTAAGAAAAAAGGGACTGTCAAGTATTGAATCAGGCCTGTGCTAAGAGTGTGAGTTGAAGAAATTATTATATAAATTATACCTAGAAAAAATTATGCATAATGAATATGAAATTATTATGAAATGTTCATAGAAATAGTCATAGGTTACTAGGTTTTGGTACAATTGATAACTTTCTGGTAGCCTGCAGGTATTCCTCACTGAAAAATCAAGCCCAGGAGTGACTCCTGGCCTGAGTCCCTCGTCTGGGCCGTATTTCTCATTTACTTGGTCTCTGCTTTTTTACTTCTTGTATTTTCTAGTTTATTCTCCATACAGTAGCCAAAATGATCCTTATAAAATGTAGTCAACTTCAGACTTGGCTTTGACCACACCTTTCCTATGCCTTATGGTCTCACCTGGGAGAAAATCTAAACTTCTTACCATGTACTTTAAGGAAGACCTTACATGATCTAGGTCCTGTGTATTTCTCTGTATTCATCCCCCTCTAAGCTAAGAGCACACAAGTTTCTTATGGTTTCTTGAATACACCTTAAGGCCTCTGCATTTGTAGCTTCCTCTGCTTCCAGTGCATGCTTGCATCATCTACTCATCGAGGTCTCCCAAAGCCATCCGATCTATGTAGCCACCACACTGTCACTGTATACAGCAGGACCCTCTTTTGTTTTCATCCAAGTATTTATGTAAACAGGAAAATATAAACAGTTTTATTGAAGGGGTTGATTATCTTATGCTAAAATGCAGCCTCCTTGAGAATAGGATCCTTGCTTGGTTTATTGAATATTTTTTGCCTCATGTCCAGAACTGGACAACTCACTCCAGTATTCTTGCCTGGAGAACTTCATGGACAGAGGAGCCTGGCAAGCTACAGTCCATGGGGTCGCAAAGAGTCGGACACAACTGAGCAAGTAACACACCTGTCCAGAACTGTATCTGTAATATATTATCCTCAGTTTACCTAGTTGTTGAGTGACAAGCTCGGTGGTACACACAATTTTTATAGAAGTGGCGTGCATACATTTTTCCTTGCATGCACTATTCCCACTTTAGTGATCTAGAGGCATTGCTTTCTTTGGTTAGTAGGTGACTAAGGCTTCACTGATCTGATTCTTTCCCCTCTCTTAGGATTCAAAATGGAAACCATCCCAGAATGCTGATAGCCTTAAATTTTAAGAGAAAGAAACCATGTCAGGCACCATGTTGATGGTTATTCTGGGGTCCAGACAGGGTTTTCTGTGATTATGCAAATCTTTTTACTCTCATATGCGGTGAGCTCCTTGTATATTAGTAAATATTTATAAAGCTCTCTATATTGACTGCTCCCCAATCAGGTTGATTAGTGTTTCTTCTCAGCAACCTTGTGAGGTCAATCACCATTATTACTGAACAGCTCAGAGAGGTTGGGCAACTTGCCCAAGGTCACTCAGCAGGTCATTGGCAAAGCCTCATAGGCAACTTCAGAGCCCATTACTGTGACAAGTCCTGGCATTGATTCCTCCAGGAAGGGTGACCCCTAATCACTTTTCTTGTAAGGTAGGCATATAAACACTAAATGTTCTGAAGTGAGAGAAATGTGAAGGCCTTGAGTTGAAGGAGTTATTGGTGCAATTAGAAACTGGAGCCAGATATTGAAAATTGAAAATGCTGCTTAATGGAGGTGAATTGGAGGACATATTATTTTTGAGAGAATGAGAGAAATGTAGTTTGAAAAATAGGACTGTGAAAAGCAGAGATGTATGTAGAAAATCAATTTGGGTGGCTTTGGGAGATGAAAAATAGTAAGTTATAGGGCAAAACCTTTCAGAAGAGTCTGGGTCAGGGTATTGGAAATAAGTTCTGTTCAGAAATAAGTTTAGTTCTCTAAAATAATGTGTCACCAACTCACCTCCATCAAGCAGAGTTTCGTGATGTTCTGTGAGGGTGAAATCTGGTTTTCAAATACATAGTATTTCAGCCCTTGAAGCCCAGCAGGTGCCACTTGTAATCAACTTGCTCTACTGTATCTCCTGCAGGAATATGTATCAAGGAACATGATCTCAGTTTTAAGAAATCATGCTGCATCTCACGTTCCATTATTATTTTGGTGTTCTTCCCTTCCTTTAGGATTTAAGATAAGTAGTTCTTGAATAAATGGAGCTACATACTAAAAAAAATAAATGTAGTTCTGAATTGGTGGACTAACCATTTGTTGTTCAGTCGCTCAGTCATGTCCAACTCTTTGTGACCCCATGGACTGTAGCACGCCAGGCTTTCCTGTACTTCACCATCTCCTGGAGCTTGCTCAGACTCATGTCCATTGATTCACTGATGCCATCCAACCATCTCTTCCTCTGTCGTCCTCTTCTCCTCCTGCCCTCAATCTTTCCCAGCACCAGGGTCTTCGTACCAGGTGGCCAAAGTATTGGAGCTTTAGTTTCAGCATCAGTCCTTCCAGTGAATATTCTGGGTTGATTTCCTTTAGGATAGACTGGTTGGATCTTCTTGTAGTCCAAGGGACTCTCAAGAGGTCTTTTCCAACACCACAATTCGATTTGAAAGCATCTATTCTTCGATGCTCAGCCTTCTTTATGATCCAACTCCCACATCTGTGCATGACTACTGGGAAAACCATAGCTTTGAGTATATGGACCTTTATCAACTAAATGATGTCTCTGCTTTTTAATATGCTGTCCAGCCATAAATCAGACATCCAGAACTTGGACCTGACCCTATGCCCTTGCACTTGCTTTTTCCTCTGCTTGTAACAGTCTTTCTCAACATGCGTACCTTCCCACATATATCATTCAGATTTATCCTCAAATGTCTTATTAGTAAGGCCTTCTCTGACTACAGGGCTTCCCTAGTAGCTCAGTTGGTAAAAAATTCACCAGCAATTCCGGAGACCCTGGTTCGATTCCTGGGTCAGGAAAATCCCCTCGAGAAGGGATAGGCTAGCCACTCCAGTATTCTTGGGCTTCTCTTGTGGCTCAGCTGGTAAAGAACCCGCCTGCAATGCAGGAGACCTGGGTTCGATCCCTGGATTGGGAAGATCCCCTGGAGAAGGGAAAGGCTACTCACTCCAGTATTCTTGCTTGGAGGATCCATGGACAGACCATGGGTTTGCAAAGAGTTGGACACGACTGAGCGACTAATACTTATATGTTTCTAATGTGTCTCTTTCTGCTAGAGTGTAAGCAAAGGAACAGCGATGTTGTATTTGTTTTTTGTTTTTCTGTTTTATTGCCAGTGTCAGAAACAAGGCCTGGAACCTAGGAGACACAGTACAAATAATTGTTGAATTAATGAATGGGCCATTATACTATATCAGTGCACTCTAATATGTAGATTAACTACACGTTGTGTGTGATTATGAAGAATCAGAGTCTTGGACTTCTGGTGAGCATTTTTTAGCACCTATTACTAAGTATTCTGGTGCTACCAATGCCACAATAAGTTTCAAGCCAAGAAACACCTGGGTGTTTTAATTTATATTGTGGTCATCTTGACATATTTAATAATGCAATGAAGGGACCGTGGTAAGATTGTGGGTAGGATTGCCAGTTTTTCCTGGATTTTTGAATAAAATTGGCAAAGCTGAGGGAAGTAGGACCTGACAGTTTTCCTGGATATTTATGGACAAGTGTCAGTGTGGCCTGGAGTCATGGTGTAGGTTAGAGCTCCAGTTGGCTGGACCATCAGATTTTCTGAGCAGAGTATTGCCTGTGAGTGGGTTCGATATCACTGCATAAAGACTGGCAGGGATAAAGATCAATGACTAAAGTGTTTCTGGGCTTTCCTTTCAAATTTCATTCCACGAGGGATTCTGAAATGTATTCTCAGTAAGCACTATATATATTTGTGATTTTTAATATCCTCTTTGACTGTCATCCCTCATCCTGGTCCCTTTCCTGAATGTAACCACTATTTTCAGTTTGATATGATTCCAAAGTGTGGTTACACATAGTTTTGTATATATCTAGGGTTCTGATTTAGTTTATTTTGTAATTATTTTTATTATTATTTTAAATTTTTATGTTTTATTTGTTTTTAGTTTTGGAGGAGAATTAACTTTTATATGTAGAATCGTGTTTCTTACAGTATTAATTCTAGGATGATTAAGCTTTATAATTATTTTTCTCTAATGAGATAATGGTACTTTGCATATTTTATAGCCTGAAATTCTGAAAAATGCCTTAGCACATGAATCAGAAAACCTGTGTTCTCTTCATGACTTGGTCTCAACTGAATTCTTGGCTTACTTTACACTGAGTCTTAGCTTCTTTATCTGCAGAATCATAAGGTCAGACCTATTCAATTGTGTAGAAACTGTACTATATTGATTTCTGGAGGTTGTGTGAAAGTGTTAAAGGGTTACTAAAAGAGGCAAACCAGGGTATCTGGGTATGGGCTAGAGTGGACAACAGGGGGTTCAATGAATTTAACTCCTATGTGTCTACTGTACAATTTGAAATATGTTTTAAATACCCCACTACTTTAATAAAAAATAAGAATAAAAACCACTAAACAGATCAAATTACCTCTAAGATTTTATTGAAGATCCATTTTAGAATCTTTAGCTTCCTTCACGTTAATAGATGGAGATCCCCCATAAATAGTGATTATTTAAGAAACTATACGGTGTAATGAGGGCTTCCCAGGTGGCTCAGATGGTAAAGAATCTACCTGCAATGCAGGAGAATCAGGTTAGATCCCTGGGTCAGGAAGATCCCATGGGGAAGGCAATGGCAACCCACTCCAGTATTCTTGCCTGGAGAATACCATGGACAGAGGAATCTGGCAGGCTATAGTCCATGGGGTCACAAAGAGTCAGACACAACTGAATGACTAAAACGTTCACTTCACTTTTCATGCAGTAATGAACAAATCATGTTTTCTCTCCAGGCTCAATCATTTCGTCTTTAAAGAAGCTAAATAGAAAGTAGACAACATGTAAAAGGCAAAGAGGGTATACCCTCCTCTTGAAACTCCAGCCCCTGGTTGTCTCCTGTGATTTGGGGATGGTGTTTTTCTCTAAGCCTTACTCCAGGCTTCACTATGGATGTCAAGTTCCTCAAAACCACTCCTGCTACAGAAATCCTTGAATTTTGCAGTCATGACTAGAGATCAGTGGTTCAGTCCTCTCCAATTACATGTGGGGAAATAATTTACTCATTTCCAATTCACTTAATTTTTAGTCATCATGTGAGGTTGAGGCTCCTACCATGTATAGAAAAAAAAAAAAAAAAAACTCATAAAATACCCTTATATCATGACTCCCAGAGAACAACTTCCATAATTTAGGATAATTAATCATTTAAATATCAGGGAATCAAATAAATCCTATTATCACCACTAAATGACTAGTTGCTTAGCTTCCAGAATGCATTTTTTTTTCATAGTTTTCACTATGTTCTGATTGAAGGACTAGGAGGACTGATTTACATTGGCTTCATTTGATAAATATTTTACTTATTTTTGCCTATTTCCAGGCAAGATAATCATAGTGCTCCTTTAGTCAACCAGCATACCATGTGAGAGTGAAGTGAAGCACTCTGCCAGAAATAGCAAATGCTGATGAGCAGTTGCAGGTTAAATTCATTTTCTGATAAGGATTCTAAAGCAAGGAATATACATGTGGATGTCCTTTCATGTCTGATACCGTTCAGTCTTCACAAGCAAAGGCACAAGCTGCAGTAGTCCCTAGAGCCATCAATGCCTTTAGAGTCTTGGTTTATTAGATGCTTGGGCTCAGGGTCCTTATTCAAATAGAAAATTGACTTTAGAATGATAATTGGCAAATGTCATAAACAGTAGTGGTTCCTCACTGGGGAAGAAGGTGATCTACATTCTGGGAGCTCTCTTAGAAAATGCTGTTGTTTTCCAGACAAACTATTCCATCTTCCTATAACGAGCTGCTGCTGCTAAGTCACTTCAGTCGTGTCCGACTCTGTGCAACCCCATAGACGGCAGCCCACCAGGCTCCCCCGTCTCTGGGATTCTCCAGGCAAGAACACTGGAGTGGGTTGCCATTTCCTTCTCCAATGCATGAAAGTGAAAAGTGAAAGTGAAGTCGCTCAGTCATGTCCGACTCTTCGCGACCCCATGGACTGCAGCCCACCAGGCTCCTCTGTCTATGGGATTTTCCCGGCAAGAGTACTGGAGTGGGTTGCCATTACCCTCTCCGCCTATAATGAGCATAAAGCTTAAATGGACAAGCCACATTGTGTCTGTATGAAGCTGGCTTTGGAGACTAAATGCCCAAGTTTGAATCCAGTCCCTGCTCATCATTGTTGTGTGGTATTGGCAAGTTGCTCATCCTCTTTAAGTCTCAATCTCTACATCTGTAAAATGTAGATCGTCCCAGTTCTTAACTCATAGGGTGTTATGAGGATTAAATGAGCTAATCCTTACAAAGTGCTTGTCAGCCCAGGGTGTGGGATGTTTTAAGCATTTGGTGAATGTCCACTATTATTATTCATAAAATATTTGGCACAGCCAGTTATGAGTGTAGCGTATTGCAGCTTGTGGGGATGTGACCTCAGCGTGGTCATGGAAGCTTTGCATTGGATCAAAAATGCCTGGGGATTAGGGTCATGTCAAAAGAGAGACCGCTTTAAAAAGCTAAGCAGACTTCCCTTTTCCTAAATTTGTCTGTATCCTTGTAACTGATAAATGCATATTATGTTTTGCATTGCTCTATTTGTATATAATATTTAGTACATTAATGCATAATACATTTTACGTACACATTTGTATGTGTGCTTCCTAAGTCAGCCCCTAATTTCTCTTATATTTCTGCCTCAGCATTAATCCTGTCTGACTCAAACCCAGCAGGGAATCCTGAAATTTTCTTGCTCCCTCATCCTCCAAAAAGAAATGCATAAAAAGAGAATAATGTGAAATTTCTTGAATGATAGCTTCTGGTAATAGAGGAAAAGGTCTCAGGGTGTTCAATCAGCAACATTGTTTGAGCATCTTTTGAACACCATGGAGAAGCTACAATGGTGGAGGGAGAGACAGAGAGTAAGCATTAATACAGCTTGTTGTCCAGCCGCTGGCCATCAGATGAGAGGGGAGCAGACCTAGATGAGGGTAATGTATGGCAAATATGGAACGTAACAGGAGAGGATTCAAGTGAGTTATGTGGGATATAAAGGAGAGTCATCCCATTCAGCAGAGGGCCGTGAGAAGGCTCAATAAAGGAAGGGAGAAAGTATATGAGTGAATTTTGATGGGGGGAAAAAAGGGTGAAAAGAGAAATGTAAACTAGCCCTGCCTTCAGAGAAGGTAGTCTATTAGCACTGAACACTTTGAGCATTGACAATTTTAGGACAGCATAGACAGGTATGGGATGTTGTAGAAGAAACAGCAAAGGCTGCCAGTCAGCTGGCGTTGTCAGGAGAGGCATCCAGGGAAAGGAAAAGATGATAAGGAGTGTGTGTCCTCTGCCCGCCCCACTGCTGTCTCTTGGGCAGTGCGTATTATATTTGCGAAGACAGAGAGGGATAAGTGAGGCTGCCTCTATGAGAAGGAGTGAGTAGTAGTTTCTCCTGGACTATTGCAACAAGATCTAGCCAGTGCAAAGATGGCAATGTTCTGCCCCAGGGATGGAAGGAGAGCTGAAGTGGAGGGTACAGATAAGAGACAGTGAGGCTAGACAATCCTCTGTGTGTTTGTCAGAAGGAAACTCGTGGACATCACCTTGTTAAGAAAATTACTCTTCCCTGTACCTATGCCCCAAAAAGCTGAACAGAAAACATCTGACTAAATTAATTTGCACTCCCTTTTTTAAGCAAAATACTCTAGGTATTAGTACCAGTTTTGGTTATTTTTATACTCACTCAAAATGAACTGGGAGATATTTCAGAGGTAAGGGTAACTCCTTTCTTTAATGTTAAGTATCATAGATCTTTACTTACTGCAGAACTGTATGTGGGTGGCAATGTCTTCTATTCTATATCACCACTTTCCCACAGAGCAATATGCATGCAGTTATAATCAGATATATTCCAGTTTCTTAGCTATCCTGTGTGACTAGAAACATCAAGAATACAGTGCAATGCAGGGAACTATATTCAATATCCTGTGATAAACTGTAATGGAAAAGAGTGTGTGTGTGTGTAATTGAATCAGTTTTTTTATACAGCAGAAATTAATACAACATTGTAAATTAACTATACTTTAATAAAATAAAAGAATGCAGTGTGATGATACAAGGAAGGGAAGAATGATGACAAAGAAAGACCAAGAAGATGAGAGGGGACTTTCACAGCTTATCGTTTAATGACACATAAGTACTGTCCCTTCCATTAAAAAAATAAACACTTCTTTTCTATTAAAAATTAAATGACATTCCAAATACTGTGTCATATGGCAAAGTGGAAAGTATCTGTATAGTACATTGACATGCCTCCCTCAATTCTGCTGTTTAACCCCCTTTCCTCTGATTCTGCAGGTTAATCTGAAAAGCTCAGGGAATCCAAGAAAACAGAGGGAAGCTTGTTCAGCTCTGGATGCACCATAATGTCTCAGCAGCACTTTTAAATTATATGTTTAGGCTGACAGGCAAATGTATTTCAGGACAGAATCCTTAGAAAGCAGGAGACAATTTCCTTCAGCTCCACGTCATCGTTTGATGTAGATTGCCTATTATATTCTCGAGGTATTATGAAAAATGGTTTGGGAGATATTTTCTTGACAGTGGGTAGACTAATGGAATCTGGTGACTGTATTTAAAATGTGCAGGGGTTTGTTATAACATGGTAATAGAAATATCAATTGCACTGACAGGTTAAAAAAACCTGTCAATGAATGATAATGAAGTTATTTAAATGTCGACTCACTCGCAAACATTTTCCAAACCCTAAATTATTCTCACTGCTGTAACCTCATGCATCCTAAGTTCTACAGGAACAGAGTCTGGGACGTAGCCAGTGCACCCTTGCCTCTGGAAGCTATTTTTATGCCACCAAATTCACCAGGGACAGTGGAGGTGTCTGCTCTTAATGATTTTAGGAAAGAAAACACAGAAGCCGCAGACACTTGATTTAGAGTTAAACACTGTTCCTCCTTCAGGATATCTCATTTGAGCTGATTTGAGTGATGCCTTGATATTTTTTGTCCCCGGACTTCTCTCTACAGCTTCAGTCTTCATTTTGTGACTTTGGCATTATGGCATGGTGTGTCTGGGAGAGAGTATATTCCGTCTCTGGGGCCTGGAAGTGGAGAAGGAAGTTGTCAAGTTATGTGGATACTTTCTAAAAGCCTTTTTCAAGAAGAAGCCTAGCTTATCCTCAATTCAAAGAGGGTGTCCATCAGGCTTAATGCATTCATTCACCCTCTGTCTGTAGAAGGCACCTGCTATGTACCAGAATTGTGCTGAGGACTGGGGACTTGGACATGAACAGAGATGTGTGCTTTCCTATGGTGCTTCCAGTGGCCAGGTTATAAATGCCAGGCAGAGGTTGCTCCATTAAACAATAGAGGAGCATAGAGCATGCTGACCACCCTAGTCCCACTTCAGCCTGCAGAGCTCATTGTATCTGCTCATAGCAAGGACTTCAGTGGTTCTTGCCTGAATAGCTGAGCTTCTTAATTTTGACTTCGTGGAAATCCAGTGGGCCACATGAAAAGAGCAAACATCTGTGAAGTCAGTCACTCAGCCAAAATAATCAGGTTCCACAAGTGCGTAGGGCGCTCTTCTGAGAGCTCGGAAGACAGCAGTCCACAAGACATCTTTCCTACCCTCATGGAGCTTGTATTCTGGTGGGAGAATTTTATTTTTATAATAAAAAATAAGTAAAAATCTTTCAGATGTGGGTAAATACTATGAATAAAAAATAAAAGAGGCTAAGGAGGAGCAGTGTCCTAGGAGAGGGGTCGCTGAAAGAAGTGAGGGGCCATCTGTCAGGGTATCTAGATAAAGAGCTCTGCAAGTACAAGAATAACAAGGCAGGAGTGGGCAGGAATCAGGGGCGAGGGGAAAAGGAGAGGTACTAGGAATGGAAATCTCAGGATTATACTGCAGTCCTATTAGATACAGAGTCAATATTATTTGTCTATAGCAAGTCTGGAGTTTGTATGGAGACAGGACACTGACTGGTGACCCAGCTTGTGAGCTCGTAAGTCCCCTTCTGTTTGACTTCAAGTCATTGCTCTTGCCATTCAGCTGTGACATCTTGGTAATCTTCACGAGCCATCATCACATCATTAAAAGGTTGACCCATTCACCTTGTCCGTATTTCTAGCCTCCCCAGGAGCCTAAGTGGGCCACATCAAGGCACACTTTCTTTGTGCAGCATTGTGAGAGTTTCTGGTTAGACTTCTCTTAATATGGCTTCTGGCAGGTCCTCTGGATTTTTACTAAGTATGAAGAGAATCCAGTCTTGGGCCTACCCCATGGGGAACTTCTAATAATTTCAGTTCATATTCCTTTTGTAGAATTAGGTTTTGTGCATACATTTCCTTTTTCCTCTTGTAGCTTTTGAGAGAGGAAATGCAGCATGTGGTTAAAGATACAGCCCTTAGTGAGTGCTCCACTTCCAAGTTCTGTGGCTTTAGTTTAAGTAGGTTGGTTATACATGTGGGCCTTCCTTATCGGTAACATGTGACTAATACCAGTGTCCCTCTCATGGGATTCTGAAGGAGCCGAAGAGCTTAGATCACATTGTAAGCACCCAATAAATGTACATTTATAATATCTGTTAGGATTCTTAAATGTAATAGTCTATTCAGCAGTAGAATCCTGACACAGTTGTTATAGAAGCAGAGTACAGAATCTTTTATCAAGTGCTTACCTTACCTCTCTGATCCAAGTTCCGCACAAAACTACTAACATTTATGCCTCAAAATATGATAGGCTAAATGTGGTTACATTTTAAAATTGTAATAGCTTCATGAGATAGTCTTATCTTCTAAGCAAACTAACTCTAACTCATTTTCAGTGATTGAGATTTTCCTTGAGGATTCACATGATGGGTTTTAGTGAATGTTGGCCAAAGAATACTAAAAATCATCAAGAAAAAGAATGAGTGGTAAAAGGAGTAACAAAAGCTATAATTTGTAGATGGTTTATTACATATCAGCCATTGTGCTCAGCACTTTTTATGGATTAATTTAGTTTACAGATGATTCTGTGCTTATTTATATCCAATTTGATGATACTATAAGATTATAGTAGAGGAAATCCAATCATACATTTTATTTCTGCCACTCCTTGTGGAAACTAGCTGTGCCCGGTGTTCATCCCTTGGAAACTCTGTCATCTCAAAGAGATCATAAGTTCTTGGAAAGCAGGGGCCATGCCTTGAATGTGGTTTCTCTACCCCTCAGAGAAGCTCTTCTCAGGTCTATGCATATAGTAAATACTTAAATAGAGACATGCTTTCAAATGTTCTAAAAGTCACTATTTAAGATGCATTTGTCAAAAAGGGTAAAGATTAAGGATCAAACACAAGAGCCTGCAGTCCTTGATTTAATCATTTGCTATTTATTTTCCTGATACTCTTATTTTTTAAGCTTTCTGTATCTTCTAGCACAGTATAGGTGTTGACAGAAGCTATGTTTTTAATCTGTAATAAGCCAACTTATAAACACAACTGGAAAAAATGTTTGCTTTGGAATGTTTTAAAAAATGGTACAATTGGAGGATTCAAGGCTGCTTATGTTGCATCTTAAATATGTCTGTGTATGGTACCTATTTTTAAGATTGCTTCCTTTTTGCCTTCACAGCAACAGTCACTTTATAGTTAGCATAACTGACATTTCTCTTGGCAAATTTGATTTGTTTTAAATATTTTTATTGTTCTCCTTTTCTTATGAAACCAAGAGCCATAATCTTTGTTTGGCTTTTTTTTTTTTTTTTTGGTCTTTCATATTGTTTCCCAAAGTATATTGTTCAGAAGACTAATCTCATTAGATATCTCTCACGAATGGATCCTGTAATCAAATATGTTTTGAATATGCTTCATGAAATATGCATGTAAGAGGTTTGCAGTGTATAATAGAATAATAAAATTTATGTATGTATATAAGAATAATAAAAATTCTAAGTTCTGAAGTTAAGAAACATTAAATTTTGCCTAATCAAGTGTTTCCTAACATTTTTTTGATCTCGGATGATACTCCTCTCCCCTGTATTTAGAGATGACACTTAAAATATTTAACAGCTAGTGCACTGGCTCCACAGCCAGCCTGCTGCTCAACTGTCTGTCTCTTCTCTGTTCTTTCCTAGCCCACATCCCTAGGAGACTGAATTTCCCACATTTGACTGTGCAGGCATGACTGGAAGCATCTGTTGGCTGTGAAGGGGAGTTTGGGTTTGCAGATGGACCCTAGGAATTGCCTTCCAGGGTGCAGTCCCTCCTCCAAGGTCACTGTCTCCTCCGCTGGGGCTCAGGCTGACTGTCATAGGAAGTGGCATTCAGAACAGGTGCTGGAGCAAGTGTCTTGGGTCACACAGTGACACTTTGCTATTTCAGCCCTCAATCTTTCGGTTGCTGGGACTGAAAGGCGATCTGGGCATTTTCCAAGGAGAGGCCCTGGTGATGAGGCTGGTAGAAGTAGCTACTCAGAGAATGTGGTGCAGTAAACTATTTGCCAACTGGTTCGCAATCGTCAAGCGTCTTCACTCCTGTATCACTGTACCAGTGTATCCCAGCTGGTTGGTTGTTTTACCCATGAAACTTGTCAACACTCTATATAATTCTGGTTCTGCGGGACAGCCACAGACAATTGCTTGTCTGTGACATTTGGGGTATATGGAAATGCATCAGTTTTTTTCTATTAGTTACTATAATACCACAATGTTTAAACATTTAATTTTGCTTGAATTGACAATTAACAAATTTTGATTCACTTTTTGAGCTTTGAAAAATCAAGGGGCAAAAATGGCACAAAAAGTCATGGCAGATACCTGAACTTTCTGGGCTACTGATGTTACAATAAGAGAAAAGTTCCTAGTTACATTGTAAGTTATCTGAAAAGGAAGTCGTTCACGTAAATCTGAATTAGTCACTCCATTATCATCTTTCACACTTGGATTTCAGTTAAGTGTGCGCGTGCGCACACACACACACACACACACACACACGAGTTTTCCCTTGTAGTTGTAGTTTGTGTTTTGAATGTAAAAATATTCTTTGAGTAGCTCAGAGATTGAGTTGATAGAAATTACGGGAAACTATTTTTCATGCTTTTATAAACTGATCCCTGCTTCTCCTTTCTTTTATCGCACTAGAAAAACATAAACTGTTCTCGCATCCCCAACACAGTTCTATTAATTTCTGCCTACACAAAATTTATAAATGTGGAAGTATTTGTACATTTAATCCTCTTCTCATCACCCCTCCATAGGTTTTGCATCTATGTTTTTTGTTCTTGAACTTGTATCATTAAGAATACAAATAGAAAAAGTTATCCAATAAAAGGAGCTAGAGAAAGACTATTGAAATTTTGGAGACAAGCGAGTTGCAGTAAGAAGAGAAAGTTGACTCAGTATAACCACGGTGAGAGTGGGAAAGACTGGTCAAACACCAGGATTAGACTGAGTAAGGAAAGAAGCCTCAGATATTTCTTAGAAAGTAACAGGAATTTTCATGTCCAGATAAGTCTGATGAGAAAAAAAATATATGGAAGGAGAATTTAAAGAAGTTTGTCGTGGTTAATAGATAAGCTCTTCTGCAAAGAGATTAGGAATATTCTTCAAATATTCTTGGTTATTAAGCAAGCATTTGTTCGATTGAGCTAAAGCCCAGACTGGTCCTGAGGAAATCTAGTTATATATTTGGATTATATGAGGTGACTTCTATTTTTGGATGCTCTGACTACAGCTGACCCCTGAGCAACACAAATTTGAACTCTATGTGTATCCACTTATACACATTTTTTTAGTAGTAAATACTGTAGATTCTACGATGTGTGTTTGGTTGAATCCTTGGATGCAGAACCACAGATGTGGAGAAACTGTGTATATAGAAGGCCAGTGATAAGTTGTATGCTGATTTTTGACTACAGGAATTGTTGGCACCCCTAACCCCCTTATTATTCAATTATCAACTCTACATTCCTTTTCTAAAACCCTACCCATTTTCCATTTTCAAGATCCAAAGTCCTTCTAAGAAACTTTTCATAATACCCCAATCTTCAGTGATTTGGAGTGTAATCTAAATTCTATAAAGTGTTGTCTATATTTGCTTACTTATAATTTATGTATATAATATGTATTATAGTCTAATATAATCTAAAATTTTTATCTATCTTATATAAATATTTTTTGGTAAAGAGCTCCCTGTATCTCCAGCTGTAGTAAATTCTTAATTCTTTAATTCCTAGCTAATATGTTTTATAGCTTTCTAGCTCTGGTGCCTGATCCTGAGTAGGCTCTTAATGTATGACATTGAGGTTGATAACAGACAACTCTTCTATTTCATCTTTATGGTGTATGGAAATATGAAACTTCTATCATATAAATAAGTTTAAATAATTGCATTTTTGTGATTTTTCTGACTAAACCAACTTTATTTTCCGAGTCTTGTTAATTTTCATCTCTTTTGTTACATATAACACATTACCACTTTATTTTTCTGCCTTTTAAAGCTATTGGATTCTTGAAAGTAGGGGCTGTATCCTGGAACATAGCACAGAGCCTGTTCGTTTTAGAGGCTCTACAAATGTGAATGGATGAACTGCATTTTCCTTGGGAATCTCCTATATGTGTAAAGAAACTGACAGATTTTATATTTGTTCCCTTTAAATTAAAAAAAAAAAAAAGCTGTGGTATAATGTAACACAGAGCTTAGAGTCAAAATACCTAGAGTCAAATTCTAACTGACTTTGAAAAGATCATTCATGTTCTCTCAACCACTTTCTTCAAATACACATAATATTTCCTACTGAACTTGGTTGCAACGATGATCTAATAAGATGTACAATTCTGAAATATATAATAGACTTATATAGAGAAGGTAATTAAGGCCTGTTTATTCAGTCTAAATTAATAAGTCATTGACCAATGTCAAGAAAAGATGAGAGAATCTCCAAAAATGACCAGAGTCAGTGCCAAGAAGTAATATCCTCCCAACTCCAGGTGGCTTAACACTGGAAAAGGCCACCGATTAGAACTGTGAAATCTCACTTACTATTAAGACATCTTCTTATTCTTAAATAATAAGAAAAGACTGAATGACCTTTGGAGGGACTAGCCCACCATATATCCTATGACTCATGAAAGAAAACACAATTTGTAGATAAATCAGGAGAACCTACTTTTCCACTGTGCCAAAGATAAAGCAGAAGTTTGGAAATGTCAGATCTAAGTAAAAGGTCTTTATTTCTTAGTCTGGTTTCAAGGGATACCCTCATTCTTAATCTTTGAAAATTAAACACATTCTCTACGCAATGCACGAATCTTAAGGAGCAGTGAGAGATGGAGTTTTAATTTTTACCAATTCAATTTAAATGCAAATGTTAACCACTCACATGATGCTACTGTGTACATAATTAAGCATCATTATATACTACATGAATCATTTAGAAACCTCTGGAGAGCCATTCTACTAGGTAAAACATGCATTACATTGACAAGCAGGCAAATGATGTATACTTCTGTCCTCATTAATGCTCCTTTTGAATTATAGGTCAACCGATTATGGGACAACCTATGAGAAGCTGAATGATAAAGTTGGGTTGAAAACGATTTTAAGCTATCTCTACGTGTGTCCTACCAACAAGCGTAAGGTAAGAAGTGTGTATTCAGCATGCTGTTTATTCATGATGTGACTTCTGTCTTGGCTGGCTCATCTCTCTAAACCACCTAAAAATCCATTACAGTTAAGCTTCAAGAGATATAAAGATGAGTTGATGGATGTTAAGGTGGTAAAATGTCTGACACATCATAATTTTCAGATCAGCAGCTGTGAATGTAGGAGAGAGAGAGGCAGGCATATCATTATCATTTCCAAAAGGCAGCTATAGGGAATGTCCTGTTGTCTGGATGCTCCAGACTCTTACAAGAGCTCTGACCAGTAAGTGGCAGGAATCAGAATAAAGCTTGACAAAACAAAAGAAAAGATAGCATTTTCATGGAACGTCCACCTCTATTCCCTTGACATGGAATAAATAGATTGACTAGAATTGAAGTGAATGCATTGTCCTAAGCAGGTTGGAAGTTTCCTTTCTAAAGTTTATTCAGATTGCATACAAATGTCAGGTTGGAGGCAATGCGGGAAGAAACCCTGAAGATCATCATCATATATGACATACTAATTTTACAGATGAGGAAACTAGAGTTCAAAGAAAGGAAATCACTTGCCTCCATCACAGAGTTATAGGCACAGTTGGGACAAGAATCCAGCTTTCTTGCTTGGCGATCATCCTGTTTCCACTGCATTATACTGCTGTCATGATGAGAGGTTATTTATTCTTCAGTGAAAGTGTTATTGCTCAATCATGTCCAGCTCTTAGCAACCTCATGGACTCTCCTCTGTCTAGGCTCCTCTGTCCTAGGAATTCTCCAGGCAAGGATACAGGAGTGGGTAGCCATTCCCTTCTCCAGGGGATCTTCCTGACCTAGAGTCTCCTGCTTTGCAGGCAGATTCTTTACCATCTGATGCACCAGGGAGCTGTCATGAAGATAGGGTTTATTTATTCTTCAGAGAGGGATGTTATTTTCTTAGGAAGAAAATAATATTTGCTTTTAAATGAGAAAAACCTATTTGTTTTAGGAGGAGAGTGGTGTTACATTCATTGTCTGGTTTAAAAAATTTGCACTATATGATTCTGACATATAATTTCTAAGTATTATATAAGTTATATGAACAGATAAGAATATCTATCAAGAAATTTACAAAGGTTGTTCATTTGTCCCAAGCCAAATTCTCTTATGTTGGTAGCCCTGATACCTATGTTCTCATTTCAGATCTGTCAATAGGTACTATCATTGACTTTGAGTAGGTAGGTACTACATTTTGTCATCTGGCCCGTGGAAGGTAGATTAGGACATCTCTAAATAGTCATCCTCAACTCTAGCTGTAGACGCAGAGCAGTGGGCATGGTAGGGTGTGCAAACCTCTGCCCTACCCCTGTTGCTCTAGCTTAGGGCTCAGGGAACTGTATCTTGTGCAATTCCTCAGGTGCTTCTGATATATATCTGGGTTTAAGAACCACCTAGATAGGGTGTAATGTTTCTTCTGGCTCTAAACATTTCAAGTTTTTCAGTTGGAGCAGCATAATTTCTCATTGTGCATAGACTCTGAAGTCAGATGGCTTGACTAAAAACCCAACTAAGCCAATTAACAAGTATATAACTAAGGCGATTTCCTTAATCTCTCCTAGCACAGTGTCATCAAATTGAAAATAAGGATAATTATAGTACCTACCTCAGGAGGAAAGTTTTAAGGACTACATTAACTAAGGCACTTCAAGTGTTTAGCACAGAATAGCTAAGGCCTTATCATGTTTTCTCTTCACTTTATTCTCCTTTGCTCATCTTTATTCTCCTCCTCCATCAAATAATTACTGGAAATAATAGTAGTGACCGTCCTCTCTAAATATCAGTGTTTAGTAGACTTTCTACAATGATAGAAATGTTCCTCTAAGCTGTCCAGTGCTATAGACACTAAGCACTTGGGGCTATTACTTAAATTATGGCTAGTGTGCCTGTGGAGCCAGATTTTACATTTAATTTCATTTTAGTTAGTTTGAATGTAAATAGGCACGTGTGGCTCTTGGCCACAGTATTGGGCAGCACAGTTAAATAATGTCAGCCTCACAAATTTCGAGATTTACCCTGAATGTTCCTATCTTGCCCTTCCTGGCTGATGACTGGTCCAGCATCAACAATCACATCTAAACCATTTTGATCTGTTGTATATGGTCCTAAATTGAGGAGCTGAACTTATATCCCTTATTTTTTATAATGAGATTTAGCTGTGTTTGTTGGCTTTGAATCAATTCTTGTAATCTCTATTGATTTTTCCTCTAGTTCACATTTTTAGTAAATTTTATTTAACAATCAACCAATTGTAGGCACCATAAGATATAGAAAGAAATAAGCCAGCTCTCCACCTTCAAAGATCCTATATTCTAGTAGTAAATGCAGTGTGAGTTTTTTTGTAACTAAGAAGTCTCTGACTCTGCTTCCACCTAGCAGGTGTCTTTGGGTGAGTCGTTTACATTTGTAAAGTGATATAGTCAAAATAAAGGAATTTACATCTAGAAGACACCTTAGAATTGTTCTGATCTAGGGATAGTCTCTGTTTTATTAATGCCATTAGAAGGAAATATGGTTTTTAAAAGTCACGTGTCACATATTGAATGTCAGCATAGGCTTTTCTGTAGCAGCAGAGTATGTGGTAGTGACTGAAAGCTACAAGATGGTTAGCAGGAACAGGACTTGAAGAATGAGATCTAAAGTCCAAACGTAGCTCCTAAAACTAGAAGGAAAGCTTAGAAGTAATACAGAAGGGAGTTATTTCTCCACTGATCTCCAGTAGCATATTGGGCACTTACTGACCTAGGGAGTTCCTCTTTCAGTATCCTATCATTTTGCCTTTTCATACTGTTCATGGGGTTCTCAAAGCAAGAATACTGAAGTGGTTTGCCATTCCCTTCTCCAGTGGACCACATTGTGTCAGACCTCTCCACCACGCCCGCCCGTCTTGGGTGGCCCCACACGGCATGGCTTAGTTTCATTGAGTTAGACAAGGCTGTTGTCCTAGTGTGATTAGATTGACTAGTTTTCTGTGACTGTGGTTTCAGTGTGTCTGCCCTCTGATGCCCTTTTGTAACACCTACCATCTTATTGGGTTTATCTTACCTTGGACGTGGGGTATCTCTTCACGGCTGCTCCAGCAAAGCGCAGCCACTGCTCCTTACCTTGGACAAGGGGTATCTTCTCACCGCTGACCTTGAACGTGGAGTAGCTCCTCTCGGCCCTCCTGCGCCTGTGCAGCCACCGCTCCTTGGATGTGGGGTTGCACCTCTTGGCCGCCACCCCATGATAGAAGCAAGGTCTGATGCTGTAAAGAGCAATAATGCAATGGGACCTGGAATATTAGGTCCAGGAATCAAGGAAAATTGGAAGTGGTCAAACAGGAGATGGCAAGAGTAAATGTCGACATTCTAGGAATCAGCGAACTCAAATGGACTGGAATGGGTGAATTTAACTCAGATGACCATTATATCTACTACTATGGGCAGGAATCCCTCAGAAGAAATGGAGTAGCCAACATGGTCAACAGAAGAGTCTGAAATGCAGTACTTGGATGCAATCTCAAAAACGACAGAATGATCTCTGTTCCTTTCCAAGGCAAACCATTCAGTATCACAGTAATCCAAGTCTATGCCCCAACCAGTAATGCTGAAGAAGCTGAAGTTGAATGGTTCTATGAAGACCTACAAGGCTTTTTAGAACTAACACTCAAAAAAGATGTCCTGTTCATTGTAGGGGACTGGAATGGAAAAGTAGGAAGTCAAGAAACACCTGGAGTAACAGGCAAATTTGGCCTTGGAATACAGAATGAAGCAGGGCAAAGGCTAATAGAATTTTGCAAAGAGAACGCACTGGTCATAGCAAACACCCTCACCAACAACACAAGAGAAGACTCTACACATGGACATCACCAGATGGTCAACACCGAAATCAGATTGATTATATTCTTTGCAGCCAAAAATGGAAAAGCTCTATACAGTCAGCAAAAACAAGACCGGGAGCTGACTGTGGCTCAGATCATGAGCTCCTTATTGCCAAATTAAGACTTAAATTGAAGAAAATAGGGAAAACAACAAGACCATTCAAGTATGACCTAAATCAAATCCCTTATGATTATACAGTGGAAGTGAGAAATAGATTTAAGGGACTAGATCTGATAGAGTGCCTGATGAACTATGGACTGAGGTTCATGACACTGTACAGGAGACAGGGATCAAGACCATCCCCATGGAAAAGATATGCAAACAAGCAAAATGGCTGTTTGGGGAGGCCTTACAAATAGCTGTGAAAAGAAGAGAAGCGAAAAGCAAGGAGAAAAGGAAAGCTATAAGCATCTGAATGCAGAGTTCCAAAGAATAACAAGAAGAGATAAGAAAGCCTTCCTCAGCGATCAATGCAAAGAAATAGAGGAAAACAACAGAATGGGAAAGACTAGAGATCTCTTCAAGGAAATTAGAGATACCAAGAGAACATTTCATGCAAAGATGGGCTTGATAAAGGACAGAAATGGTATGGGCCTAACAGAAGCAGAAGATATTAAGAAGAGGTGGCAAGAATACACAGAAGAACTGTACAAAAAAGATCTTCATGATTGAGATAATCATGATGGTGTTATCATTCACCTAGAGCCAGACATCCTGGAATATGAAGTCAAGTGGGCCTTAGAAAGCATCACTACGAACAAAGCTAGTGAATGTGATGGAATTCCAGTTGAGCTATTTCACATCCTGAAAGATGATGCTGTGAAAGTGCTGCACTCAGTATGCCAGCAAATTTGGAAAAGTCAGCAGTGGCCACAGGACTGGAAAAGGTCAGTTTTCATTCCAATCCCAAAGAAAGGCAATGCCAAAGAATGCTCCAACTACTGCACAGTTGGACTCATCTCACATGCTAGTAAAGTAATGCTCAAAATTCTCCAAGCCAGGCTTCAGCAATATGTGAACCATGAACTTCCAGATGTTCAAGCTGGTTTTAGAAAAGGCAGAGGGACTAGAGATCAAATTGCCAACATCTGCTGGATCATCAAAAAAGGAAAAGAGTTCCAGACAAACATCTATTTCTGCTTTATTGACTACGCCAAAGCCTTTGACTGTTTGGATCACAATAAAGTGTGGAAAATTCTGAAAGAGATGGGAATACCAGACCACCTGACCTGCCTCTTGAGAAACCTGTATGCAGGTCAGGAAACAATAGTTAGAACTGGACATGGAACAACAGACTGGTTCCAAATAGGAAAAGCAGTACGTCAAGGCTGTACATTGTCACCCTGCTTATTTAACTTCTATGCAGAGTACATCATGAGAAATGCTGGGCTGGAAGAAGCACAAGCTGGAATCAAGATTGCCGGGAGAAATATCAATAACCTCAGATATGCAGATGACACCACCCTTCTGGCAGAAAGTGAAGAGAACTAAAGAGCCTCTTGATGAAAGTAAAAGAGGAGAGTGAAAAAGTTGGCTTAAAGCTCAACATTCAGAAAACAAAGATCATGGCATCTGGGCCCATCACTTCATGGCAAATAGATGGGGAAACAGTGGAAACAGTGTCATACTTTATCTTTTTGGGCTCCAAAATCACTGCAGATGGTGACTGCAGCCATGAAATTAAAAGACGCTTACTCCTTGGAAAGAAAGTTATGACCAACCTAGATAGCATATTGAAAAGCAGAGACATTACTTTGCCAGCAAAGGTCCATCTAGTCAAGGCTATGGTTTTTCCAGTCGTCATGTATGGATGTGAGAGTTGGACTGTGAAGAAAGCTGAGCGCTGAAGAACTGATGCTTTTGAACTGTGGTGTTGGAGAAGACTCTTGAGAGTCCCTTGGACTGCAAGGAGATCCAACCAGTCCATCCTAAAGGAGATCGTTCCTGGGTGTTCTTTGGAAGGAATGATGCTAAAGCTGAAACTCCAGTACTTTGGCCACCTCACGCGAAGACTTGACTCATTGGAAAAGACTCTGATGCTGGGAGGGATTGGGGGCAGGAGGAAAAGTGGACGACAGAAGATGAGATGGCTGGATGGCATCACCGATTCGATGGACGTTTGAGTGAACTCCAGGAGATGGTAATGGACAGGGAGGCCTGGTGTGCTGTGATTCATGGGGTGGCAAAGAGTCAGACACGACTGAGCGACTGAACTGAACTGAATACAAAAAGGAGCCCTGCAATCAAACCTATTGATGTCAATGTATCAATGTCAATCAAGGTGCATGGTTAACTATATTCACAGGACTTTCAAAAAGACATTTGGCTATGGGCATTTAGCTGAAATTAACACCCAGCTATTCTTTTTTCCAGAGAAAAAGAAACTGTTGCCCATGCCTCTGAGAACTGCTTTCTCAGTACAGGTTCCCTTCCAGAAGCAGAGGCAGGCCTGAGCTGTTTAAATCACAGTGTTTATGGGTGAACCTAAGAGAAGGGATCTTTTCCTCTACAGATAAATGAGGCTTTCAGGGTCACTTTCTGAGATGCTGATAGATTTAAGAAATATTGGAGGACGATGAAGGTCTTTACAATGGTGCAAAAATCAATAAAGTTGACATAGCAGTATATTTGTGTTCAGTTTTTCTACTTATGAGGTGAATTTATCACCATGAAATATGGACTTTCCCCCCCAAAGGGACATACTTGAACCAAAGAGATAGTACCTGCCCAACATTTTACAGTGTGAATATATTTCCCCCAATCAATGAGAGTTTATGTTTTAAAAAAATATATAGAAGAAGAAGAAAAGAAATACCAGGCTCTATTAATTATGCAGGACAAAGGCATTCAGCTTTGCTCTGATTCTCCTAGGACTTTTGCATCCTCCAGTGAAATGGCAGTCTCCTTTAAAGGGTTGTATTAATTCTTTTAAGTCTCCGGGGTGCTGTCTAGGAAGTTAACATCTTTTGTACCAGATACTTCTTTCTCCTCTTCATATCAGTGAGAGCAATTGGAATAAAACTGACATCGGAGTAACTGTCTTACATTCCCAGGAACCTGTTTTGCCTTCCTGTTCTTCTTGTTATTTTTAGCAGCTTGTCAGGACAAGCACAGTTCTTCAATCAACATGTCTCCAGCAGTGGGCATCATGCCCTGGCTTTCCAGGCAGCTTGTTAGGGGCATTACTGGGATCAGCCTCCAGAACAAAACAGGCCCATATTTTCTGTTTAAACTGATGATCATTCATTGGCTGTTTCTCTGCAAGCCTGCTGTAAATTACAGCAGCTTTCCTTGGATTTGTCTGTTACAGTAAAAACTGTAATCTCATCTTAGGTAAGTCTAGGCATTCTGAACTGACTGAGAGACATAGAAATCTGGCTCCCAGGTATTATCCTAGCTCAAGCACCCTCTATGTCAGAGGAACTCAGCACCTGGCCTCAGATATATGAGGTAGGCTCAGAAGTTATAGGAGTGAGTGGGTACAGGTGCCAGAGGAGAGGCAGGCTACCTATCTGTCACCATGCCTCCAAGGGAATGCACTCCCCCACCCACCCAGTTCATGATAAATCCCAAGGCTTGCTGGATTCAGAAGTAGTTTATTGGCTACCTATATATAATCTTCTTTGAGGAAAGATGATTTAACCTGTACCTGAAATGGACATCTGGGATGTAGAGGGTGATGGGGAAAAGTAATACAAATGTATCATAGAAAAAAAAATCAATACTGAAATCTAAGTCTTACTCTTATATTCTCACTGAGTTTATTTCCTTTCTGCCTAAAAAAGGAAAACTTCTTATACTCCATGTGCATCTGTCCGTAAAACCTTACCCATCACTCCCAACCAACCTTGGCTATGCTCCTTCCTGCAGTGTTGTAGAACATCTTCAAGAATTAAAGAATACAAAATCTTAAGTGGAATCCATTGGGAGAGAGAAGAAAAAACAGTGTTTTGTTTTGCTTTTTTTAAAAACTCAGAACAGCCAATTCATTTAGTTGTTATATGCTTGTACTCTCTGTATAGTGTGTTCCCAGCAAAGAAAAGACCTAGAGATTATTTGTTCTTTATGTTTCCTGTGCCCCCTGCATATCCCAGTTCCTTCTCCGTTCTGTGTTACCACCACTTAATTAATATCGTTCCTGCTAAGAGAGCCTTCCAAGACTTTTATCCTATAAATAGGATCCTGGCTCTCCAGAACACATTGATCATTCTTGCTGGTCTCTTGATACATGCCAACATGAAACACTGTTTGCATTTTCTCCAGATGTTTAGGTTTTAATTACCATACTGTATGTGGCACTTTCTAAATAAGCATGTGATTATTGACTTGTTGCCTCTTCCTTTTATATCCTGGGCTTAATTCCTCTTGTCATTTGCTTGGGTGGTCTATATCATGTATATATGTAACCTTTTCCTGGAGAAGGAAATGGCAGCCCACTCCAGCGTTCTTGCCTGGAGAATCCCATGGGCAGAGGAGCCTGGCGGGCTACAGTCCATAGGGTCACAAAGAGTTGGATATGATTGAAGTGACTTAGCATGCATGTGACCTTTTGGGACAGAAAAGAAGTGTGCTTGGCAGTGTCCTCATCTTCTCTTAGGAAGAATGATGAAATTGTTGAATCAGGACCTAAAAGATGTTGGACGTTTTAACATGCTGCTTTTGCATTTAACAGATAGGGTAACTGAATCTTGAGAGTTTAGTATCTTGCCTGAGGCTGCATGCAGCTGGCAAATAAAGAACAAAGATGATTAAACCTTTAAGTGGTAGTCGCTCAGTCATGTCCCATTCTTAGCAGACCCCATGGACTGTAGCCCACCAGGCTTCTCTGTCCATGGGATTCTCCAGGCAAGAATACTGGAGTGGGTTGCCATTCCTTCTCCAGAGGAATCTTCCCGACCCAGGGATCTGACCCAGGTCTTCTGCATTGCAAGTAGATTCTTTACTGTCTGAGTTAAAGTCATCCTCAAATGCCACCTATTTCATAAAACTGAATCAATTCTGCTAACAAAACTTTCTCACTCCCCCGATCTCCCAGGCATCTGCTTCTGTTTCTAGCACTTCTCTCTCCTGATTATAATTGTTCTTGACCCTGTGTAATCACCCCTTTAGAACGCAGGGTCCTAGATGGGATATTGTGACTTGATCCACTTTCTTGTCTCTAACAATCAGAACACAAGGTTTTGGGGTCCAGTCATACCCAACACATGGCTGAGGATTTGAATTGAACTTAGGTGGGTTTTGGACTCCTAGGCTGGATCTTGAAAAGAAAAATACAGTGTAAAACTAGCTTTGACTCATTGATTTTCTCTAATTATAAAATTAATTTTCTATGTAAATAAATAAGGACAGTTAAAAAGAAAAAAAAAATCCCTGTAGGTTTGAATAATTTCTAAGTCATAGTTTTATCTTTTTTTATAATTATATATATAATTTTATCTTTTCTAGCCAAGAAGAGCATGATTAATATTTAAAATTCCAGGACTTTGCATAGCACTCACTCGGCATTATCTGGTGAGGCCGAGGGGAGCAAGTGTATTGTATAATACATCAAAGGGGGTGCGTGGCATTTCCCTTGGCAGACAGACAACACTTGCTCATTCTACCCTAAGTCTTTTATCTGTCCCTTTGTATACAAGATCATGCATTTGCCTGTAATCTTTTAAAAAATAATGTATGTTTCATTCATAAAGAAGTACAATGCAGGAATCCAGAAACAGAACGGAAGTTGTATTTTCCAAACTTCAGTAGAAGTGACTTTTCTGTGGGTTTTTTTTTTTTTTTTTTGGAAACAAATACTAACTTGCCTGCATTTAGCCTGGGCAATGATGGCTAAAGGGAGTAAGGGAAAGATCACATCCTTTGATCCTTCCTGGGTACAGCTGAGTGTTTATACTGTTTCAGTCCATCAAACATTGTTCTGTTCTTTTCTTGAGCCTTCAAAAATCAAATCCAAGAAAGCATGCCATATCTACATTTTTTTTCCTCTGGGTGATGTTCCAACAGTCGTCCAAACCCCTGGGTTTCAAATAAGCTACAGAATAATAAGTGTAAAGTGCTCTGTTTGAAATGGGCAGAGCACCAGGAGTAGTGCCCACCTGCAAACTTCCCTGTCACTCCAAGGTGGCCCTGGGGAGCCCTCTGGAACTCCTGGGATCCACAGAACACAGTGGTAAAACAGAAAGAAAAAAAGAAAAAAAATGAAACCACTGATCTAAGCCATTCTCCCTCTGTATGGGGAACTACACTTGAAACAGCCATATACTTTGTACTATTTTATATAAATCAAAGCACTTATGATAACACTCATAGATTGAAAAATCTTATCAAACCAGTCTATTTTATTTTAACACAGTGTGGTACAGAGTAAGTACACAGTTGATTTTTATTGACTTTTATCTCTAACACTAATTTAAAAAGAAAAGAAAAGAAAGGCAGATTTAGAATGTGCCTGGTTTTCCAGAACTTACCAGGTTAACTAGTAATTCACTGTTTTATTTCATGAAGCTTTAAGTAGCAATGCATATCATTTTGTTGTTCTTAGAAGCTTCTTGCATAAGTAAGATCATGTATTTATTATTCCTCATTTGTAAGATGTTGTGTCTATCACATATAATAAGTGTCTGATACAGTAAATATTAATTATGAATCACTGATCTAAAAGGAAACAACTAACTTATATCTGCATAAAGGTGAGTTTGTAATGTTGATGCTATAATTCAGAGTTTTATTAGCCATATTAAAGTAACTATCTAGATTTCAAATAAGTAGAATGGTTATAAATACCCTGTAGTGAGTGTAGTGAAAGTTGCTCTGTTGTGTCCAGCTCTTTGTGACCCCATGGACTGTAGTGTGCCAGGCTCCTTTGTCCATGGGATTCTCCAGGCAAGAATATTGGAGTGGGTAGCTGTTCCCCTTTCCAGGGAATTTTCCCAACCCAGGGATCGAACCCAGGTCTCCTGCATTACAGGTAGATTCTTTACCATCTGAGCCACCAAGGAAGCCCTATAGATACCCAGAGGTCAACCATTTCTAAGTTTAGGTAATGCCTTCTAGTTGACTTTAGGTGGTATTTTTTTCCCAAAGAGGGGGAAATAGAACTCTGTCTTTTGGTGTTATTCCTTTTTAACAAATGTATTTAATGAGAGTAGAGATAGCCTGAATTAATCTGGAAATATCATAAAGTAAGAGTGATCTGGAAACTGTATGCTTCTTATACCAACAAATGGGTCTCAGAAGATAGTTTTTTCTGTGGGCCAGTGGACAGAAGTTTTCTCAAAAATGGAAAAAAATCTGTATCAGAGGCTGGTCATCCTTCAAATATGCCAAATAGGCTACCTGTGTAACCTTCTTTGGGGAGCAGATCTTTTTTTATTTAGTTACCTACCTCCTTATTTATTTATTTTTGACTCATCTTCTGTCCTTATTAGAATTCTTGTTCTCTGAAGTCTGACTGGCCTAATGTTAAATGCCCATCCATTACCCTTTTATGAAGGTCAGATGCATTATTTCAGGTTGATTCCAAGCTATACTGCGCTGTGGAAAATGGTCAGAGGTCTTTTCAACATTCTGGTCTGTTTGCTTCCTGCATACTCCCTGTGGTTTCTCAGAGGTTTCCATCAATTGGTGTTTGACACACTGTATCTAGAACATTTGTTTCTGGTGAACAGCCCTTGCTGCTCTCATGATGGATGGAGATGAATGCCCGCTGCTACAGGAAATGTGCCGTATTTACTAGGGTGGGGATGTTTCACTCCAATATATCAGATCTACTCCAAGCTTTCTTTTGGTGCTGTCAGGAAAAACAGAGTCGATGTTGATGAATCTTTAATAAAATCACTATTTTTTTTTTTCCTTCCCAGGAGAAATTAAGAGAATACCTCTAGCCTCAGGAGCTGGACTGCTTCCATTTAAACAATTCCTTTCTCTGACCTGACCTTCCTCTTGACCAAATCTTCTTTTGATGGTTTTTCCCTCTGTTCTTCTAGGAATCCACTTCTCATTGTGCCAGGTCCTTAGCTGCTAACATGTTTCTCGTTCTATAACCCTCGAAGTCAACTACTTACAATAGGTTTCACAGGACAAAATACCATAACTTGTTGGTACAAGATGGACTACGATCTTCACAGGCAAAAAGGCCTGTAGTACAGCGTATACAGTCTGATGCCTGGGCCAGAGCAGTCTCTTCTTTACCTGCTTGGGGTTGTGTGTGCTTGTTTGGGCACTGGAATACTAAGTGTCTCCATGATTGACAGCATCTCCCAACCAGGAAATGAGCATACCTGTTGTGGAGAAAAGGACGATTGCAGATGAATCCAAAAAGTATAGAATGGGGGAAAATAAAACAGCCTCAATACACTGTCTCTCACAGATAAGAGAAAAGTTATAGGAGGAAAGACACAGGCATTAAGCTCAGAGGTTAGTACAAAACATTTAGAAAACAAAATGCTGATGATAGAAAGGTAGTAAAAGCACAGCAAACTCATAAGGTTGAAGAAAAAGAAATAATAAAATCATATGTATTCTCAGCAGTATATTAAGAATGTCTTGAGATCTATGAGAAAGGAGGACTGGCTCATTCACTAGGAACTTATTAAGATTTTCAGAGGGAGTACAATTTACCTTTATCTCTCTGCTCTTCCTGAGTACTTTCAAAGGGGGAAAAGATGTTGATGGCTGTGGCCGAAATTGGTTTTTCCAGGAAGGAAAAACAATTTAGACTCAAGTGTGGAGGAGCAGCAGACCTCGATCCAGGCTCCCCAGCTCCCCAGTGGCAGATTCAAATATCATCGCCACTGCCTGGGCTTAATGAACTTTTGTCCTTTTAATGCTGCCTCCCTTAGCTGCTCCCCATCCCTTTATGGAATGGGCTCTTCTCTGTATGTGGACATCTGCTGGTTTCTGCACTTGTCAGGTGCTTCAACTCAGCATCTATCTTCAGTTACCATGGAGCTACACTTTGTCATTTGAAGGCAGTCATTGTGAATTTTTGCTTAGTAGAGTTGTGTCCGACTCTTTGCGACCCCGTGGACTGTAGACCGACAGGTTCCTCTCTGTTCATGGGATTCTCCAGGCAAGAATACTGGAGTGGATTGCCCTGCCTTTCTCCAGGGGATCTTCCCTTTCTCCAGGGACCAAACCTACATCTCTTACATCTCCCAGGTGGGTTCTTTACCACTAAGGCCATATGAGAAGCCCTAGAAGAGTCATTAATCATGTGTAATAGTTAATCTAATACACCCTGAAGCTGGTCTGACTGACTTTAAATTCCAGCTAGGCCACATACTAGGTACGTACCCTTAGACAAGATTTCATTTGTTGGTTTGTTTGTTATTAACCTCACCGCAATACTGTTTCCTTATCTGTAAAACAAAATGATTGTGTCCATATCAAGAGTTATTGATAGTTAGGAGAAGAGTTATATCAGGCGAAGAACAGCAGTGCCTGACACATAGCAAGTAGTTAGTCTCATTGTTATCATTTTTATCTCTTCAAATTATATGGTCATGCCTGATGCTATCATCTGTCAACTCAGCCAATCTTTTTAAATGACTATATTGTGCCATATCTTTTTTAAGAACCAGGAAGCAGAATAGAAATAGAAGACTTTGTCTTTGCTCTTAAGGATTGTACCGTCTGGCAGAGGAGATGAGTATATAAACAGTCAACTACAGCATAGAAGTTATGAATCATAAGAGTTATGTACATAGAACTCTATTTTGGGGACCCAAGAAAGGCTTCACAGAGGAGCAAATATTTGTCAAAGGGGAAGGGAAAAAGAAGATGAAGAGTATCTTTCAGTGTATGTGTTGTGAGAAACCAGTGTTCACAGATCACAGTGCATACACAGCATTGATTGATTTGCAGATATTAAATAGATAAGTATGTACTTATTTTGACTATCTGTACCTATTTTCTATACATATATAAATGGAAATATAGATGACTATACTGACTAATCAAACCCAAATTAAAGTCCTCATGAGCCAATTAAATTAGAATTCTAACATAATAATAAAATTTTTACATTTATTATAAATTTTCACCTGTCTTTATAAAATCAATAAACAGGCAAGGATGACATTATTAAAATTGAATTAATAAAACTAAAATTTACCTTATAAATTTGATATATTCAGTATTTATCTCAACTATTTATCAGACAGAACTATTGATGAGGTTTGGAGGTACACATTTAAGAAATCAATTGACATATTTTATTGAACACCTTGGCTTGTACTCAGTTCTTTGCAAGTGTTCGGAGCAGTTCAGTCACTCAGTCGTGTCTGACTCTGCAACCACATGGACTGCAGCTTGCCAGGCCTCCCTGTCCAACACCAACTCCTGGAGTTTACTCAAACTCATGTCCATTGAGTTGGTGATGCCATCCAACCATCTCATCCTCTGTCATCCCCTTATCCTCCCGCCTTCAATCTTTCCCAGCATCAGGGTCTTTTCAAATAAGTCGGCTCTTCACATCAGGTGGCCAAAGTATTGGAGTTTCAGCATCATTCCTTCCAATGAATGCTCCTGCTGCTAAGTCTCTTCAGTCATATCCGACTCTATGCGACCCCATAGACAGCAGCCCACCAGGCTCTGCCATCCCTGGGATTCTCCAGGCAAGAACACTGGAGTGGGTTGCCATTTCCTTCTCCAATGCATGAAAGTGAAAAATGAAAGTGAAGTCACTCAGTCGTGTCCAACTCTTCGAAACCCCATGGACTGCAGCCTACCAGGCTCCTCCATCCGTGGGATTTTCCAGGCAAGAGTACTAGAGTGGGTTGCCATTGCCTTCTCCGAATATTCAGGACTGATTCCCTTTAGGATGGGCGGGTTGGATCTCCTTGCTATCCAAGGCACTCTCAAGAGTCTTCTCCAACACCACAGTTCAAAAACATCAGTTCTTTGGTGCTCAGCTTTCTTTATAGTCCAAGTCTCACATCCATACATGACTACTGGAAAAAGTGTAAATGTATTGGTGAATTAAAAAAAAAAAACACAGTGTGAACTTCACATTGCCCTTATGGAGTTTGCATTCCCTTTGTGAGGATGCACTTAACGAACAGTGCTGGATAGAAGAGATGGATTATGTGGTACAGATGGCAAAGGCGCTAAGAATCTGGAGAGGACTGTAGTCTGGGATGATTAGAAAAACATCAGGAGAAGGCTTAGATTGACCAGTGAAGCACACCAGTATTACAGAGGGTCATGGCATTCACAACAAAAAAAGTACAATTATTTGTACCAACAATTACTGAGTGCTAGGCAGTAGATAACCACAGAGGTGGTGGCTCAGTTGTTAAAAAAAAAAAAAAAAAATCCATCTGCCGATTCAGGAGACACAGGAGACTTAGTGACTTAGCATGCAGGCACAGGCAGGCAGTAGAAATACAAACATGCATACAGCAGGGCCCTGTCTGCAAAGACAGGCAGGTAGAGGTGAGTATGGGGCTGGCATTGGTTTAGGCACTGTATCTTTGGTTTTCTGAAATCTCAACAATCTGATTAATATATTTTATATGCCTTATTCTTCTTGCATCTTAGAAGTGCTCCTTACAATGCTCCTTTGACACATTGTTTATCCTAATCAGTCCAGTTCAGTCACTCAGCCATGTCCGACTCTTTGCGACCCCATGAACCACAGCACGCCAGGCCTCCCTGTCCATCACCAACTCCTGGAGTCCACCCAAACCCATGTCCATTGAGTCGGTGATGCCATCCAACCATCTCATCCTCTGTTGTCCCCTTCTCCTCCTGCCTTCAATCTTTCCCAGCATCAGGGTCTTTTCAAATGAGTCAGCTCTTTGCATCAGGTGGCCAAAGTATTGGAGTTTCTGCTTCAACATCAGTCCTACCAATGAACACCCAGGACTGATCTCCTTTAGGATAGACTGGTTGGATCTCCTTGTCATCCAAGGGACTCTCAAGAGTCTTCTCCAACACCACAGTTCAAAAGCATCAATTCTTCAGTGCTCAGCCTTCTTTATAGTCCAACTCTCACATCCATACATGACCACTGGAAAAACCATAGCCTTGACTAGACAGACATTTGCTGACAAAGTAATGTCTCTGGTTTTTAATGTGCTGTCTAGGTTGGTCACAACTTTCCTTCCAAGGAGTAAGCGTCTTTTAATTTCATGGCTGCAATCACCATCTGCAGTGATTTTGGAGCCCAGGAAAATAAAAAGTCAGCCACTGTTTCCACTGTTTCCCCATCTATTTGCCAGGAAGTGACAGGGCTGGATGCCATGATCTTAGTTTTCTGAATGTTGAGCTTTAAGCCAACTTTTTCACTCTCCTGTTTCACTTTCATCAAGAGGTTTTTTAGTTCCTCTTCACTTTCTGCCATAAGGGTGGTGTCATCTGCATATCTGAGTTTATTGATATTTCTCCCAGCAATCTTGATTCCAGCTTGTGCTTCTCCCAGCCCAATGTTTCTCATGATGTACTCTGCATATAAGTTAAATAAGCAGGGTGACAATATACAGCCTTGACGTGCTGCTTTTCCTATTTGGAACCAGTCTGTTGTTCCATGTCCAGTTCTAACTGTTGCTTCCCAATCTGCATACAGGTTTCTCAAGAGGCAGGTCAGGTGGTCTGGTATTCCCATCTCTTTCAGAATTTTCCACAGTTAGCCTAATAGTTGATTTTAAAAATATAGGAAACTTATTAAACACTTAGGAGAGCACCCAGATCAGGGGAGTAGGTGAATATTGGGGGATGATGGTGAAATGAGAAGAATGGAGTGAAACATGGCCATAAGAGAAGCAGTCTAAATAGTCAAGGGGGCTCAGTCAGGTCCTTCTGATTTGGGGGATCTGCAGGGAATGTTGGTGTTTCAATTAGTAGTTGTTCATCTTTTTTGCCACTACTTTTAAAAAGGGGCCAAAAAGTCTCTTGGAAAAGCAGCAATAATAAATGCTGATGCTTTCCTCTCCAGTAACCCCAATTTCACAAGGATGATTGTAGCTTTAGGAGCCAAACCACCCATCCAGCTTGACTCACATAATCAGCGTGTTTGAATTCCGGAGGCATCTAGGAAAAGAGCCAACTTCTGCTGGACTTCGCTGGTGGCTCAGGCAGTAAAGAATCCACCTGCTGTGCAGGAGATGTGGGTTCGATTCCTGGGTCAGGAAGATCCCCTGGAGGAGGACATGGCAACCCACTCCAGTATACTTGACTGCAGAATCCCATGGACAGAGGATCCTGGCAGGCTACAGTCCATGGGGTCCCACAGAGCCACACACAATTGAGCGACTAAGCACATCTGCTGGGAAAAAAGACACTGGACCTCAGGAAGACACTTGTCCGATACGAGAAGCAGTCTGTTTGCTTTTGAAACCTTTTGTGGTGTGTTTGTGTGTACGCACCTCTTATGGTTTATGACTGCGTTATTTAACCATCAGATTTACGTATTTTCTCAACTGGTTACTGCTGTCTCTGTTTCCAGGGCCCAAGCCCTTCCTGCTCCTATTTGGAAGTGCATTACTGACATTTACAAACTCCCATGGAGGACTCAGTCAATTACCACCATAGAGGCCCATTGTTCCAAGAGAGTTGACCTTTACCCCTAGGCACCAATTAAAATCTATTGCTTCTTACCCCTGCAGTGCTTGCTGTAATTCTGGCTCCATGCCTGGTGTAATTGGTGGGATGCTTTCTTGTTAGATGAAGAATCTTGTTTTTCCTCCCCAAACCCTAAGACGTTGACTTGTGAATGGAAACGTATGTTTTCTCTGGAAGAAAAAGCAGCAGACCCCCAGAGTTAACAAGTTTTCAATTCAATCACCTTTTGTGTCAACACAGAAGAGGACCCTAAGTAAATAAAATAATTAGGCAAAAATTGGGACATTGCCTGCAGGTTTACTCTAGACCCACATGTCAGCAGAGCTCACCAATTACTTCAAGATGGTGATTTGTTGCTAATTGCGGGGCCGTTCTGCCTTAGGCATAGTTGGCCTGTTCCATGGCAGGCTGTCAGAGGGACTGAAGCCCCAGAGTGCAGATGTCAGGCACAGAGCCCTCTGCACATTAAATTTATGTATTACTAGTGCATATCTAGGATGGTAGCCTTTTAGGTAATCTTAAATTTCTTTCTTTCTTTAATGGAATGTGAGATCAGGGCATTTAGAGCCAGAGTAGTTTGTCAGATCACAGATGTTCATCATGAGAAGATTGATATCTCTAGTCGACAATAGCTTTAAGATGTGCTAATTTAACGGAATAAACTTGATAATGTATTCAGAGGTTTATCATCTCCTTTGTAATCATTTCCACTCTTGACTTCTATTTCCTCCATCTTCTGTTGTGATGGAGGTGTGATGCTACTGACATTTTGATGAAGTATGAAGCCAAATTCTACCAAACCAGTTATTTTAGTAGAAATGGCCATCTGTAAACACAGTGGCCCAGGAAGGAGTCTCTCTGTACTCACATTGAGACAAGAAGTCCTGATTTGCTAGAAGTAAATGGAGCTTGAAATTTGCCTCTCATTGTTCAGTTTGAAATTCCAGATCTAAGCAAGTTGAAGTTGGACAGAAAGCACCATCCTCTTCTTACTTTCTCCCACCTTCTCCCTGCACTGCTAGTGCAAACAACCAGACAGAAAATGAAATTAATTATTTGATTTGCAGAAAGGAAAACGGTTCCCACAGTTTTATTATCCTCCCCCATTTCCCCTGTCTTTACTAGTTGAAATTTTATAGACTCGTGAAGATTATACTTGTATGAGGGCTTAAATTTCCCAGGAGCTACAACACTGTTTTTCCCACTTCAGAGGTCTTGGTAGAGCCCAAGAGTCTAGCACGTTGAGTGGGGATCATCTGGATCCCTGGAGGGCCATGTGAGCATCCCATTTCCCAGCAACCAATGGGAGCTGGTTAAGTTCATATGATAAAGCCCAGAAGATTATCCAGTCCAAACCATTTGGCTCCATTTATTACAAAGTTTCACCCATGGTTCATTATGTTCTTCCTATACAAACCCAACTTGGGGGAATTACAAAGAAGTCTGAAATAAATACATAGGAGAGAACAGTGTTGAAATTGGATATTACCTGTCTACAACTGCTTAGTTCATTTCTCCTTTCATTTCCATCCCTTCTTCTCACCCACCCTCCTTTCTTCTTCCCTTCTTTGTGCCCATCTTTCCTTCCTTCTCTCCCAAAGCTCATTTATATGAAAGAGGGAGTAATGAGAACACTTTATATATTTAAAACAGAATAGGTTTTCAAAATGTTTAGATAAATGTGTATGTGTGTAATCATCTCATCTTTACAAAAACTTTGTGAGGTAGGGATAGGAAAAGTTACATTATTTTACATCTGACACCTAGTTAATAGCTGATAGTCTTTAACTCGGAAAAGGCAATGGCACCCCACTCCAGTACTCTTGCCTGGCAAATCCCATGGACGGAGGAGCCTGGTGGGCTGCAGTCCATGGGGTTGCTAGGAGTTGGACACGACTGAGTGACTTCACTTTTACTTTTCACTTTCATGCATTGGAGAAGGCAATGGCAACCCACTCCAGTGTTTTTGCCTGGAGAATCCCAGGGACGGGGCTGCTGTCTCTGGGGTTGCACAGAGTCGGACACAACTGAAGCGACTGAGGAGTCTTTAACTAGACTTTGCATTTTGGGTCTGTATTTATTCTCTCTTAGTTTACATTTTCCAAACATTGCTGCAGTTTTCTAGTCTAAGGCTAAGAGCTGATTCCTCTATAGAACTTTAATGAATTTCATATATTAAATATGAATTGTATAATCCCAGATAAAATGCAAAGCACAGAGCAAATGTAAAGGCAAAACCATATGTCATATTTTAAGTCAGCTTGTATAAAATCATCCAGCCTCCAGCTTATCATTTCTTGATAGCAGCCTTGACAGCTTTACAGGATAACCTGATGTCTTAAAAAATCTGACAAAGATTCCACATAGAGAGTCCTTATTTTAACCCCAGGTTCTGGTAATGGCTCCCAGGAAGAACTCAGTCAATATTTGCTGCTAAAAAAAAACAAAACAACAACAACAACAAAACTTAAGCAAACAATAAATGAATGAATGAATGAGTAAGTAAAAGAAAATTGAAGAATTTTTTTTTCCCTTAGTATCTCTAAGGTTAGAGGTGCCAACAATAATCAGGATAGATTTGCTATGGCAGGAGGCTGGGCGGTGACCCTTACAGTACTTTCCTCCTCTGTCATACAACTCCTGTAATGGGCATTATCCCTCGCCTGGCCTCTGAGCTTCCCTGGAGGCCCAATAGGCCTTCTGTGTGCTTACAATTTATATCATTCTGGGTGGTTATTTTCTACCAGAAGGAATGCAGATCAGAAACGCACCCATCCCATGACCATATCCATGACCAGTGACATGAAGAATAAGGCAACCAGCCAGTTTGGGGCATAGGATCTGCTTAAAGGTAGATTCCATTGTCCTGAATGATGCTCTTTGGAGAAATCGCAACTGAGCAATGGTCCTTCCATCACTGCAGGCATACACTGCCGTGGACTTATTCTTCTTCTCGTAGAGCTTCATTCATGGGTTCTGATTAGACCCGTGACCCCATCATTGCCTTTAATCATTGAACTACTATACCATCACTGAATCTCTAGGTACCCACTTCTTCTGTAGGAGCCACATTTTTTTAGAAAAGAGACTCTCTTCTTCCCAGGCAACTTCTTCTATACCATCAGTGAGAAACAAAAAGTATTATTTACTCTTCTATGATTGGGCACATGGACCCTCATAAATAAACCTCTTGCACCCAGCCACAATGTTTTCTTTCTTTTATTCTATATCAAGTATACATGATTAAAACTGTGAGAGGGAGAAATATAAAAGGAAGTATTAGAAAGGCCATTCTTTAAATTATACCTAAGTTGAGAGCAAAAGGAGAAGAGGGTGGCAGAGGAAGAGATGATTGGATAGCATCACTGAGTCAATGGACATGAACTTAGGCAAACTCTAGGACATAGTGAAGGACACGGAGGCCTGGCATGCTGCAATCCATGGGGTTGCAAAGAGTTAGCCATGACTTATTGATGAATAACAGCTAGTTATAACCGGAAACTTCCCTTAAGCCTCTTAAATTAAGTGGTGTTTGAAGTAACCCAGACTCACACTTTTCAAAAAAATAGTAGAACAACAACAGTGCATACTTCTCAAGTCGGTGATTGTAATAAACTATAAGCTGTAAGATATGCACATGTGAAATGTGCTGAGAACATTCCCACGCGTGATGATAGTTGATGCAGAAAGGAAACAAAACAAAACTTTCAAACCAGGGTAACTGCCATTAGTGACATTTTATGCTGAGAAAACTAAGGCTCAGAGAGTGGCTTGTCCAGATTGTGTAGTTGATACTTACACAAAGACTTGACAACATGGAAATTTCCCTAAGCTTTTTGCTTAACATTTACCCTCCCTGAATATTAACTAAAGAGTATAATCTCCCTAGGGCCACAGTTATTTCCTCTAATTGTGCATGTGAGATACTTCCTTCTGCTCAATGAAGCAAGAGCAGTAACAATAATTCTATTTTTGGCCATTTATAAAGACTACTGTGATTTCCCTGGTGGCTCAGACGGTGAAGAATCTGCCTGCATTGCAGGAAGCCCAGGTTCAGTCCCTGGGTCAGGAAGATCCCCTGGAGAAGGGAATGGCTACCCACTCCAATATCCTTGCCTGGAGAATTCCATGGACAGAGGAGCCTAGTGGGCTACAGTCCTTGGGGTCGCAAGGAGTCAGACACGACTTCACAACTAACACACATTCATCCACCACACTGTGGCCTGAATGTTCTAGTGTCTTTGGGTTTCTCTATGCATATATATGAAAATACTTGAAGATATGTCCACTTGTCTTTCTGAGATTCATAGGAAGTAGTGGCTAAATTAGTACTGCTGCTAAGTTGCTTCAGTCGTGTACAACTCTGTGCAACCCCATGGACGGCAGCCCACCAGGCTCCCCCGTCCCTGGGATTCTCCAGGCAAGAACACTGGAGTGGGTTGCCATTTCCTTCTCCAATGCAGTAAAGTGAAAAGTGAAAGTGAAGTCGCTCAGTCGTGCCAGACTCTTAGCGACCCCATGGACTGCAGCCTACCAGATTCCTCCGTCCATGGGATTTTCCAGGCAAGAGTACTGGAGTGGGGTGCCATTGCCTTCTCCGAAATTAGTACTGAGATACCTAAATCTCAGCATATATGAGAATCATCTAGAGAATTTGTTAAAATTGTAGACTCTGAGGGCCTCTTTCAGAAATTCTGGGTCAGAAGCTCTGAGAATCTGCATTTTCCAGCCAGGCACCCCCTGCCATCCCTCTGCCTATAATTCTTTTGCATATGGACCTAGGGTCAGGCTTTACTGAACAGAGATGAACTGTCCTGACAGTAACATGTCATTTTTTCAAGAAATCTCTTGGTTTTGTTTTTCTTTATAAAAATAATTAGGTAAAATTCTTAATGTTGGTGTTGCTAAGTCGCTTCAGTTGTGTCCGACTCTGTACGACCCAATATACAGCAGCCCACCAGGCTCCCCATCCCTGGGATTCTCCAGGCAAGAACACTAGAGTGGATTGCCATTTCCTTCTCCAATGCATGAAAGTGAAAAGTGAAAGTGAAGTCACTCAGTCGTGTCCGACTCCTATCGACCCCATGGACTGCAGCCCATCAGGCTCCTCCATCCATGGGATTTTCCAGGCAAGAGTACTGGAGTGGGGTGCCATCGCCTTCTCCAAGTCCATGACTATAAAACACACGTTATGTATTTGGAACCAGCTGCCCTCTACTGGACAGTGGAAAATTTGATGTGAAATTAGATTGTTTCTCTCCATGTGTCCCTTTGACATTAAGACTGGGCTCCTTATGCCCCTAGCAGAAAGACGGCAGTGGTCGGCACTCGGCCACTGTATGGAATAAAGGTCCTGAACACACAGATGTATTTGGGGCATCTCTGAGATTTAAGGAAGTGATGAAACCCAGTCTCAGGAGTGGATTAGGAAAGCTCAAGGCGCAGGTGGCATGGTGCCCTTCTACTCTTCTACCGGAGAATGTAGTGGAGGGGCTAGAATAAATCATTCACAGAACAGCTTACTAGCAATGTAACTTTGCAGAGGTGCGGGAGGCTGCTTTTATAGTATTTTCTAAGATGTGTGATAAGCTCAGGGAGGGGAGCTTCTCGAAATTTTATTTTTTGAGAGTTCCACTCCATTATTCCAGAATTCTAATTCCATTCCTTTGCACGGCAAGTGACTCTGTCTTGGTATGAAACACAGGCAGCCCACACAGGCTTATTAGATACAAACTGCTATTCAAAGATCCCATGAGAAAGCTACATGAAAAAATGCAGGTGTTTTTTGAAAAACGAGTTTGGGAGTAAATTCTAACACATGCCGTGGCCTTCAGGAAGAGTGAAAAGAGGGGTTATCATTGCTTTGAGATTGGACCAGTGAAAGGGTAATTTTAAGGAAGCATTGATATGTGAACTTTCATCTATCACTGAACTCTATCTAACTTTTCCAGCTTCCAAGAAAGAAGAATGGTAGTAAACATGGATGCTTTTTATTTCATGTCTACGAGATCTCTTCTTCCCCACCCAATAACACTAGTTAAGCAAAATGTATTAAAACACACACACACACACACACACACAGCATTAACAAGGGGAGAAGATGACTCTTGTTTGAAAATAGACATGAATGCACAGAGAGGGTTCTCTCACTTTCATCCAGGGCTGGGTGCTCAGACCAGCCTACCAAAGAGATTCTCAAGATTTTGGTCACAGTGAAGGAGAGTTTGTGAAGGCTGTAGAATGAGTGGAAGAATAAATGCATTGGACACTGCCAGATGCTCCTTTTCTAGCCCCTTTCTTTGTACTCAGCAGCTCAGCCTTCCTCTGCCCCAGCATCTCCAAAGCTAAGCTGCCACTCATCTCTGCTTTGTGGTTTGGCTGTCATGTCTTTCCAGTCCCTGCCTTTTGACAAGTGGAATTGAACAGGCCTGGCAAGGGGATCCTGGCAAGATGTGAGAGCTCCATGGGAGACCAATACAGATAGGATCCCGCTGTCTTCTCAAAAGGGCAGCCTGACTGTCGAGTCTCTCAGCCAAGTGAAGAATGAGTTCCTCCGTCCCTGGCACCTCTGTCCCTTTGCCAAGGCCAAAGTCAAACTTCATTTCTGATGTCCAGGAACTTGGAAGACGCTGTTAGTCTGGGAGGATTTTTCCCTTTTGTTTTGTTTTTATGTATTTTTTTTTAATTGCATATCTACATAGCCCCTCCCTCCAAAGCAAACAAACAAAATTTAAAAAAAAAAAAAAAAAAAAACAGAGAAAGTGTAGCTTGGCTAGGAGAAAATTATGTAAAGAAGGAATCTGAGTCTGATGACCGAGCTGGAATCTCCCATCTTGTTTTCTTTACAACTGGCCGTAAAATGGACAACTGCTTTGAAACCTCTCCACTTCTCTCTGAACAGGTTCAGTATCCTTTTTATTTCCATTTGCTCTTCTGGTTTAACTCTAAAGTTTTGTAGGAAAACAGGAAGAAATACTGTGACTGCTGTATGTGGCAGCAGGGAAGGGACTCAAAGCATCAGGGTATGTGATAACTGTCCTCCCTGCTCTAGGTGACGGGTGAAGAGTGGCTGGTTAAGAGTGTGGCTCCTGGAGGCAGCCAGCCTCCACCCAAATCCCAGCTTCAGTGGCTTTAGCACGTGTGCTGGAGGACATACTCCTCCGTGCAGTGGGGGAGATCACATGGATGAGGGGTGTGAATATGAAATGAAACAACACACTCTGTATACCTGGTATTAATATAATACTGTAAATAAACTATACCTCAATAAAAATAAAAAAGGAAATGACACAAATAAGCTGAACTGTGACTGCGCTTGAGTACAGACTGTATGTTAGACCCTCATCTTCTTTCAAGGTACTAGCTTTTTGCCTTTTGTAAGCTCAAAATCCAGTGGACATTTCGATTCGGATGTGCCCTTTGTGGGCAAATTCAAAGTGCAATTGAAAAGTAGATTTCCTCCTCACCATGGAAGATCATGTAGGGAGCTTTTGCTACAAGGGACAGATGGTCCTATTTTAGGCAATCATGAGGAGTGCTTGGACCAGTCTTGGAGAAAGTGAAGCCCAGAGGGGTTTGAGCCATTTCTTTTGAGATGCAAATAAAGTGGTTTTATTTCAGAACCCTGAACATCTTATTCCATCTAGAATATGGAGAAAGTACTAATTCTCCTTCATCTCAGGATCATTAAGAGAAAAATGCAATTGTATATCAAAAGACACTTTGATAGTTGAAAAATAAGGTTCAGATATACACAATCAATGATTTTATAGTTATTTGCAAGATGATTTTTTGGGAAAAATTTGACCATGGAGAAGGAGGATGTGTTTTATATGGAAGTTGAGATATGGACAATGTGAATGGGGAAAGTAAAAAGAAGAAGGAAGCAGGATTACATTTTGTGGTCATTGGGAAAGAGGCGGGGGGCTCATTTTTTGCAAAATTATAACAGGAAACGACCGCCTATAATGCAGAAGGAATTTTAGAAAGAAAACAAAGACACCTAACTAGCATGAACGCAGCAGAATCTTCTGGTTTTAATTACCACCCTTGTTAACAAAAGTCATCATCCATCACTTTGCCTTAAATATACTCTTCTCTGATGTACGTGCAAAGCCACAGTTTGGGTACCACTATTTCTTCATCTGTGAGTAGGGATAATACATGTATCCTGTTAGCTCATTATATGGTGGCAAGGACCAGGAAGTCACGAACACAGAGGGGCACATATTTATTGAATTGAACTACATATTCTAAAACTACATTAATACTATAATGAGGAAACTTGAGAGAGTGTGTGATTAATCCCTACAGGACAGGCTTTTGGAGGGCTGTTTGAAAGAGAAAATTTTTGAGCTGGAAATCAGACAATGGGAAGACTTTAAGAATGCTTTGATATTGTAAGCTAATGAAGGAATCATTGTAGATGATGAAGGAGGCTATGGTGACGAGGTCTACTGTACATATTCTGCAAGTGACTTAACTCCAGAAACACGATTTTAACCCAAAGGCAGTTGAAGCTCAGCAGCTGGTATCTTATTGGCAGAAGAACACATGAAGATGGCAGGAGAATAGGCTTTTGTCATAAAGTGCCTAGTGGAATCCAATTACTTGGAATTAATATCACAACCCTTGCAGAATGTTTCCAGGGAGCCTTAATGACTCCGAGTGGTCAGGACCTCCTTTTACATCTCAGTGAAAAGCCTGCAAAACTACAGCCAGAAATCAGCAGGCAAGAGAAGTCACTATTTTTGTATAGAGCTGCAAACTCAACATCTGAGCCCAAAGGGGAGGGGCAGACAATAGGGCCTTTGGGCTTTTGAGGTGGAGGTAGCAACCAGAGTCCCAGTGCTTAGTCAGTGAACCAGTTTATTATATCATGTCTTACGGACCATTTAAACTGAAGTTTACATTTTCAAAAGGGACAACTTCGTATTCAATGTTGTGGTTTGGTCTCTAGCCAGACACAAACATCAGGAGGAGAAAAGTGTTGTTGTTGTTGTTGTTGTTTTTTAAACATATCCAGCCCTGATCCTCCTGTGGGCTTCTAATGTGGAGCTGGTGGTAAAGAATCTGCCAGGTGGCACTAGCGATAAAGAATCGGCCTGCCAATTCAGGAGATGTAAAACATGCAGGTTCAATCCCTGGGTCAAGAAGATCCCCTGGAGGAGGGCATGGCAACCCACTCTAGTGCACTTGACTGGAGAATCCCATGGACAGAGGAGACTGGTGGGCTACAGGCCATGGGGCTCACAAAGAGTTGGACACAACTGAAGTGACTTAGCACAGCACACAGCAGCACACTACATCCTCCTAAGTGATGGAAACCCTGTCTCCCTTATTTATTTCTTTTCTTCCTAAGCAGATCCATGTTAGCAAAAAAAAAAAAAACTTTGGTAGTGTCATTGACCTACATTACACTACAAGCTAAGCAGCTACAGAAGTAATCTAAAGGGAAAGATGAGAAAGAAAGGGAAAGCTTGTTAGGTTCCCCTGAGTTAATCTCATTGTGCTTAATTTCCAAGAGAAGGATGGTAAACATATGTGCTTTTCTCGCATGCCTTTATTGATATTCTATTCAGGGATCTGAAAATTAAAATACAGTGTCTCAGCTCCACTTATAGCAGGATACTAAGTGAGTGGGACAGGATGTTGAAAAGAGCCAAGCAATTATGCATTTGTCATGGGTAATAGGGAAGGTGGAGTTTCCTTCTTTATTTAAAAGGCTTCCTCTCCCATCAAATAGGCTCTCGTCCCACAGGACTTTGCTTGCTGAATAATTTGTAGTTTCGGCATTGTTCTGAATACCCAAGTGTAGAGGTGACTCCATCAGACACTGTTTTCTTTATTTCCTGTAGATTATTGTGATATGCAAAAGATATATTAATAAGATAAAATAAAAACTAATAAATGCCATACCCAAATGCCACATGGGCACATAAATCAGTTTTCTGATGGCATGACTGTTGGGAACTCTGCATGACAAGCCAGTCAACAGGCTGAATGACCTTGAGCAACTTGTCTAATCTTCCTGGCATGTGGGAATAAAACAACATCGTAGGATTTTTTTTTTTTTTTTAAGGAGTTAAACGGATAGTAACCTTAAGATCCCATGTAAATGCTGTGGGTCCTTACTAATTAACATACTGTAGTTTCTTTGATGCCTACTGCAATCTATTCTCTTTACCTGATCTTTATACTTTGTAAACTAAGTAGCAATTTGCAGCTGCTGGCTTTCTGCATGGGGGCCCTGAAGGTAATAGATTCCAAGACTTACCTCTTCAAGGAGTAAGTTAATCCTTTAAAATCTCATCATCCTTATCCTTCTGATACTTGTTTGATAACATCCTTTAATCTAACCAATTGATTTGTTATCTCTAAACACCATTTTCATATAATTTGCAGCTATGATGTCCATTAGCAAGTGATTACAGTGAGTAAACTTAAATGCTGTATATTGAGAAATAAAATGCCTTTTCAAGTTCTTTGAAAGGCCCAGAAGTGATAAATCTGTAATTCTTAGGAAGGCTTTAAAGGTTATGACAATTGGATCCTAAGGTTGATACAAATGGTTTTGCTGTTCAATATCTCATATTTATAGTTCTCACATAATCTTCGGGCATGAGTGAAAGGTCATTCTGGAAATATGAAATAACCAAGAACTATTTGCAAAAAGTATATATAAATAAGTACCCTTTTCATAGAGCACTTATATCCCATATCATGGGTTATCTATCTTTAGAAATAGTGATATTCTTTCCCAGAATGTCTACTTTATCTCTGAGTATATCTCTGTGTTGTGGGGTTGCTACAATATAGTATGTTTATTAAGAGATCCACATATTTGAATATCATTTGTGGGTGTGACATGCTAGGGGATTTTAGTGCTCTATTTAGGTGAATGTTCAGATAACTGAAGCTTATCTTTAGAAGGCGATAGTGCCTTCCCTCCTTTTATTTTACTTAAAAAGTTTTCAAAATTATATCCTCACCTTCCTTATTAAACAAAGCATTCTATATTCATTATTTCCTCATTATATGAAGCTTAAATGTATTATTATTCTTCCCAGTGGCTGTGGTATGTAAGTGTTATCTATCTCCTTTATTGATTGTTTTTTTCCCTTTTCAGTAACCTGCTTCTCTTACTTCTGTTTATCATACAGAAGAACTTGTCCTTGGAAAAATAGCTTTCTCAAAGCTACATTCTTAAGGTTTCACTATGCTACTTTTAAAAGGAATTTTTGAATATGAAATAGAAAAAAAAATGAAAGTTTTGTAAAGACTTAAATTGAAACAATTATATTTTGATTAGGTGCTTATTAAAGCGAAGGACTTCTGTGAACCTCTGAACTTGCACCTTTCGTATTAACCTGTAGCATTCCTCTGACAAAGAGGCCCATTCTTTCTAAATGCCATCAATTTTCCCTGCCTGGCTTCTTATTCGCATCCTGTAATACTTTCAGATGCTGGTGTTTGCTTATTACTGATGCATCACTGTGAAACTTTAGCTTGATTCTCCCAATCTTCTAGGATGCAGATTTGCTAGAACGATAGCTATATTGGAAGTTCCTTGCAGAATCTTCAGAGTAGAGTCACCCAGTAATCTAAAGCAGAGAAGAACTGGGTACCTTCTGATGAAAAATAAAAAGAATCGGGAAGCATCTTCTTGCCCCTGCTTCCATCCTCCCTTCTTCCAGAATGGGTGACAGAACCCCAAAGAAACGGGCCAGATTTCCATCATTGTGACATTGCTAGGTTGGCCAAGAGCCTTCCATTGAGAAAAGAGCATGACCCAGAGTCACACCACACGCTCAACTAATGACACCCAGCTGAGTGAATGACGCGCTTCCTTCTCTGGGGTGGGGATGTTAACAATGGGCTTCGAAGGGCAATGTAAAATATATCTGAAGGGAAGCACATGCGATCATGGGTTTTCAAATTGCTTTCAGGCCACTCAGCTCTGTTTGTCAAGGTTTTATGGTCCTCTGCCAAACACCCAGCCATGTCACAGACAAAGCCGCCCTCTTTAATTGATTGAGCCATCACTTATCGACCATCTACTATGTGTGAGGTGATAGTCTGGGTATGGAATAAGGTGAGCAGGGTATATTTTCTCTATATTAGCAATCTAGTAAAAGATGTATGTTATACCATATCGGAAATACTTAATTTCTAATTGATATGTAGAATGCAGGTTTCCTTAAATAAAAGCTCATGGGAGGAGAATCTGACCCAGATTTAGGGTAGGCAGAGGGTTAGGAAAAGGGCTTCCCTGATAGCTCAGTTAGTAAAGAATCCACCTGCAGTGTAGGAGACTGGGTCTGATCCCTGGGTTGGAAAGATCCCCTGGTGAAGGGAAAGGCTACCTACTCCAGTATTCTGTCCTGGAGAATTCCATGGACTGTATAGTCCAAGGAGTCGCAAAGAGTCAGACACGACTGAGCGACTTTAAGGCATTCCAGGGGAGTGATAAGTGGAATTAGGAAAATAAAGAGGATTCAGTTTATTCTTAGTGCAGGAGGAAAGAAAATCCATCTGGCTGAGCAAACAGCAGTGAGAAAGAACAGTCAAGGCTGCCAGACAGTCCGGAGAGTCACTTAGAGTTGTGGTTGGAGAAACTGGGTTATGCAAACCAGGGGTCAGATCATGAAAGGTTTTGGATACCATGCTGAGGATGTTAAATGCTATGCTGAAAGGGATAGGATTACATTGTAAATTTTAGACAGAAGATGAACACAATCATATATCTGTAAAGTGCTGGTGCAAAAGGCTAAGAGGTGGGAGGAGTTTTCACCCTGAAGAATTTTAAGAATTCCCTCATTCCTTCATTGCCTTTCCAAGATTCTGAGATGAAAGCTATGTTTCCACTGCTATTAATAAAAAACTCTTTATACTTACTTAATATTTGCTCAGAGACTTCTGTGGAAGAATTTAGCTTTGGTGATTTAAACACAAAATTTCTCTGAATCTGGGAGTAGTATTACCTGAGCTTAGAGTTCAGGAAGATTGCAGGGGTATCTGTAGATGTTTTGCTTTCCTGAAACAAGGTGTTTGGGTGTGCAGCTAGTGTACTTTCCTTCATCTCTTGTCCTGGGTGACATCCAAGGCACATGCAGGCTGGATCCATGACATCACTGACCTAGAAGTTTCTTCTTCTCAAGCGTTGTTTCCAGATGTCCAAATCTCAGAACATAATCCTCCCTTGTCTGTTCTGAAAAACATTTCACTATACATTTTCTCCCAGAGCATGAGATTAATTATTTCCATACACACAGCTGTTAATTATGTATCCAAACTGCGATTGATGTGGCAACTTGCCGAATTAGTCCCCAGGCACACTGTCTCCGTTTTTGAATAAGAAGAGATTTTCTTTGATGCAGTGATTATGACAAGTACTTTTCCTCTCTGTCTCTCACACATCAATTTGTTTGAATAACTTGCACCTTGCCCAACTTTCTCTAACAAAACATTGGGATTCTAAATGCTCTGCTTTTTTGACACTATTCCCACAAATTGGCCCTGTATCCTTCTCAATTTTAACCTGTAAGATAGGCTGACTGGTAAATGGTTGCATGTCAGTTTCACTCACAGAAATCATCCATACAGTAGATGTTTGGAGATTTTGATATGAAAAATGTCCTTGTACAAATCAACCATAATAAAAAACTTTCTCCACTAATTCTTTGCTGCAAGCCTAGATTGGGAACCAGGGAGAAGATGTACAGTAATCTATCTCGTTGCATCCCTTGGCTGTTACAATTCCGACAGATACTGCACTCTGAACCTCTTTTTGTCAGTGCTTCATAACTTGCAGAGAATGTTCTACTCTTCCTACCTTATTCTCATCAATCAATAAACAATATACTAGCTGGAGAGAAGCCAAGATGTGTCATTGCGATAATGAGGCCTAAAGAGCTGATAGATGTTAGGGAAGAGATACTGAGCATTTCCAGTACCCAGAACAGCTTGGATTCTAACAACCTTCAGCCATTGCTATCAAGAGGACAGGATCTAATTATTCAAAGGTACAAAGTATTGTGAGAGTGAAAGTCTGGCAGCAAGATTGTGTGTGTTTCTGTGTGTGTGTGTGTTGGTGAATGCTTATAAGCCTGTTATAATAAATGCACTAAGAAGTATAGAGAGGTGCCCCAACTTTGCATATTTCCTCACTATACAGTATTTCCCAAATAACTATCTGCTTCTTTTACAACATAAAATGTACTTGTTTGTAGAGGCATGGGTGTTTACAGGATTGATTTTGTCATCATAAATCATCTATTTCATCAAAAACTCTTATTTTAAACCCATGATTTTCACCTCTTGGCAAATTGTTTAAGTGTCTCCTTTTCACTCTTGCAAGCAAGTTGATTTCACTTTGGTGAACAGAGCTCTGGGCCTAAGGTCTGTGCTTCATTTTGGTTTCCACTTATCTTACAGACAGTGAGGCCCTCACGTGTGATCAGGTAAAGAGAGGTAACCCAGTCCTACTAACCAGAAGGGACAAGATATCCCTGAATGAAGGATCGTTCTTCCTGTGTCACCTGCATTTATACCAGCAGGTCCTGCAGGGTTTTTGTTTGTTTGTTTTTAATTGTATAAAGTCAATGAGCACTACTTCATTGCCTGCTTTTCTCTAGAGGCAAATCCCCCCTGGAACCAAGCTTACTTTACCTCCTCATACTCCCTGTGCTGCCCCTTTGGCAGCACATTTTCTAATCCTCTCTTCTAGAGCATCTATACCCTGTGTGGACTTTGTCTTCATTCTTGGGATGCTTACTTTCTATTTTAGAAGTTATAACCTACACTTCAGTAAAGAAACTGACAACATAAGGTGTCACGGGTCAGTAGCTTAGAGCCATACATCCCTCACGTGCCTGAGTAACTAGCACATTGAATCTCCTCCACATTGTTGTTCAGTTGCCCAGTCGTATTCCAGCTCTTTGCAATCCTGTGGACTACAGCATGCCAGGCCTCCCTGTCCCTCACCATCTCCTGGAGTTTGCCCAAGTTCATGTTCATTGCATCAGTGATGCCATCCAGCCAGCTCATCCTCTGATGCACTCTCCTCCTTCTGCCCTCAATCTTTACCAGCATCGGTGAATTTTTTGATGAGTCATCTGTTCACACCAGGTGACCAAAATACTGGATCTTCAGCTTCAGCATTGTCTTTCCAGTGAATATGCAGGGTTGATCTCCCTTAAGATTGACTGGTTTGATTTCTTTGCTGTCGAAGGGACTTTTAGGAGTCTTCTCCAGCACCACAGTTCAAAGGCATCAATTCTTTGGCATTCTGCCTTTTGTATGGTCCAGTTCTCACAATCATACACGATCACTGGGAAGACCATAGCCTTAACTATATGGACCTTTGCCGGCAGAGTAATGTCTCTGCTTTTCAACACACTATCCGGGTTTTTCATCACCTTCCTGCCAAGAAGCAATCATCTTCTGATTTCATGGCTGCAGTCACCATCCAGAGTGATTTTGGAGCCCAAGAAGAGGAAATCTGTCATTATTTCCAACTTTCCCCCTTCTATTTGCCATGCAGTAATGGGGCTGGATGCCGTGATCTTCGTTTTGTTAATATTTAGTCTTAAGACTGCTCTTTCACTCTCCTCCTTCACCCTCATCAAGGGTCTCTTTAGTTCCTCTCTGCTCTCTGCCATTAGAATGGTATCATCTGCCTATCTGAGGTTGTTGATGTTTCTCCCACCTGTTTTGACTCCAGCTTGTAATTCATCCAGGCTGGCATGTCTCATGATGTGCTCAGCATATAGGTTAACCAAACCAAACAGGGTGACAACAGACAGCCCTCTTGTCATCCTTTCTCGATCTTGAACCAGTCAGTTGTTCCATACAGGGTTTTAACAGTTGCTTCTTGACCTGTATACAGGTTTCTCAAGAGGCAGGTAAGATGGTCTGGTATTCCCATCTCTCTAAGAGCTTTCCACAGTTGTCATGATCCACACAGTCAAAGGCTTTAGCGTCGTCAATGAAACAGAGATAGATGTTTTCCTGAAATGTCCTTGCTTTATCTACAATCCAGCGAATGTTGGCAATTTGCTCTCTAGTTCCTCTTCCTTTTCTAAACCCAGCTTGGACATCTGGAATTTCTTGATTTGCATAATGCTGAAGGCTAGCATGCAAGATTTTAAGCATGACCTTACTAGCATGGGACATGAGTACAATTGTCTGATGGTTAGCACATTCTTTGGTGTGAATTGGGATTTGGGAATTGGGAGGATGACGGCCCTTTTCCAGTCCTGTGGCCACTGCTGGATCTTCCAGATTTGCTGACATAATGAATGCAAAACCTTGATGGCATCATCCATTAGGAATTTGAATAGTTCTTCTGAAATTTTATTGCATCCACTAGCTTTATTAACTGGAGAAGGCAATGGCACCCCACTCCAGTACTCTTGCCTGGAAAATCCCATGGACGGAGGAGCCTGGTAGGCTGCAGTCCATGGGGTCGCTAAGAGTCGGACACAACTGAGCGACTTCACTTTCTCTTTTCACTTTCATGCATTGGGGAAGGAGATGGCAACCCACTCCAGTGTTCTTGCCTGGAGAATCCCAGGGACAGGGAAGCCTGGTGGGCTGCCGTCTATGGGGTCACACAGAGTCAGACACGACTGAAGTGACTTAGCATAGCATAGCATAGCTTTATTAACAGAGGTGCTTCTTAAGGCCCACTTGACTTTGCACTCCAGAATGTCTGGCCCTGGGTGACTAACCACACCATCATAGTAATCTGGTTCATTAGGATCTATTTTTATACAGTTCTTCTGTGTATTCTTTTCATTTCTTCTTGATCTCTTCAGCATCTACTAGGGCTTTACCATTTTTATCCTTTATTGTGCCCATCTTTGGGCAGAATGCTCCCTTGGTATTTCCAGTTTTCCTGATGAGATCTCAAGTCTTTCCCTTTTTGTTGTTTTCTTCTATTTTTAAGCATTGTTCATTGAGGAAGGCCTTCTCATCTCTTCTAGCTATTTTTTGGAACTCTTGAGTTTAATTGGATATACTCTTCCTCTCTCCTTTGCTTTTTGTTTCTCTTTATTCCGATATTTTGTAAAGCCTCCTCAGATAACCATTTTGGCTTCTTACTTTTCTTTTTCTTTGGGATGGTTTTGTTCACCCCTCCTGTACAATATTACAGATCTCTATCCATAGTTCTTCAGGCATGCTAACTAGATCTAGCCCCTTGAATCTATTTGTTACCTCTACTGCGAATTTATACGGGATTTGATTTAAGTCTTACCTAGCTGGCCTATTGTTTTTCTGTGTTCTCTTTAGTTTAAGCTGAATTTTACTATGAGAAGTTGATGATCTGAGTCAGGTCTTGCTTGTGCTGTGTACAGCTTCTCCATCTTTGTCTACAAAGAATGTAATCAGTTTTATTTTGGTATTGACCATTTGGTGGTGTACCTGTGTAAAGTCATTTCTTGTGTTGTTGAAAAGGGGTCTTTTCTATGACTAGTGCGTACTCTTGGCAGAATTCAGTTAACCTTTACTCTGCTTCATTTTGTTCTCCAAGGTCAAACCTGCCTGTTACTCCATGTATATCTTGACTTCCTACTTCTGTATTCCAATTCCCGATGATGAATAGAACATTTTTTTTAGGTGTTAGTTCTAGGAAGTCTTCATAGAAAGATCTTCTATGAAGATCTTTGAATCTCCTTAATAAATGCTTATAAATTCAAGATGAGGCTGAAAAACTTTGACACTGCCTACACTGAATCCTGGTTTGGCCACTTATTATCTGTATAATGTTAGGTTGGTCACTAAATTTCTCTGTCTCTGTATAGTAATCCATAAAATGGTAATATTAATAGTAACTGACTGATACCTCTTCCCAGGTGGTTCAGTGGTAAAGAATCCACTTGCCAATGCAAAAGATGCAGAGACGTTGTTTTTATCCCTGGGTTGGGAAGATCCCTGGAGAAGGGCATGGCAACCCACTCTCGCATTCTTGCCTGGAGAATCCCATGGACAGAGGAGCCTGGTGGGCTAAAGTTCCTGGGATTGTAAAAAGTCAGACACAACTGAGCATGCACACATGCCAAACCCTTAGAATGGGTCCTAGCACTTAGTAAGGCCTCTTAAATGTGATGCTATGTGAATTAGTAAAAATATGAAAATTATAGTTCAGTTATAAAGTGTATGGGCTTCCCTGGTGGCGCTAGTAGTAAAGAATCTGCCTGCCCATGTAGGAGACATAAAAGATATATAAAGCACACAGATGAATTTAGTTTAATGCCCCAAACAGTACTACTTAGAGACTTTCTCCCTCCTTCTCTTTCCTTTCTTCCCTACTCTCCCTCCTTTATTATTTTTCTCTCCTTTTCTTTCTTTGTCCCAACTGCTCTCCCTAAAATTTGAACTGGGATACATATGTAATATAATAATATGCAAATATTCAGCACTCATCTAAATACTTAATGAGTTAATTAATGAATAAAATATCCTAAAGTGTTTTTTTTTTGCTTGTTTGTTTTATTAAATTATGTTTCTGTCCATTTTATCACCAAATATCGATTACCAATATACTATGTAGAAGACAGTAGAGGAAGATGAAAGATCCCATGTCTGGTATCCGTACTCCAGTCTGGTAGAGGAGACACACAAACCAAGCAACAGCAACAACAGCATTGAGTGCTTGGCTTGGGGAGATAGTGTTGCACCCAGTGTGCTTTTGAAGAATAGGGGAAAGTCACCTCACCAGCTTGCTGTTTCTTCCCAAGATGGCACTATAACCTGTTGGGCCAACTTTTTGACCCCTCAGTCTCTGGTGTTGGTGGTTCCCTTGTAAACCACAACATGTGGACACAGCAGCCCCTATGGTTTTGTTTACAGTCCTAGAAGTGTTCTGGCAGACATGACATCAGCCTTTAGGAAGTCTTGCATTTGTATATTGACTTTATATAAATATTGTTTAGGGAATACTTAATTATTTTCGTGATTATTAATGGAGGTAGACAGTTACTTCAACAGTGTATGAGTCCTTCTTGTGTGTGTAGTTATTTATTAATAGACCACCTTTTCTTGCTTAAGAGACTGCAGCCATAACTTAGAGCCAAAGCGCTAGAAGACACCAATCACTACAAGTCGATTACAGATGAGACCGCATATTCAGTTGCAGTGGTGCATCAAAATCAGGAGTCCAGTCTGTGTAAATTGCAGCAAAATAGGGCAGGCAGACACTTTTGATTCCTTGTACTAGGGCTTGATTTATCCCTTTAACCAAATACTACACTTACGGCAATACAGGTGGCAATTCTGTCTTCAGTCATGGAGATCTTTTCCTGGCTCTAAGAATCCTAGGTTTCCTCGCAGGAAGTTGAAGGATAAAGTGACAGAAGGTAGTTCCGCTTTTAAGAAATGGTACCTCATATTTCAAAGAAAGGTCAAATAAACTTTTGTGTCAGCTTTGTTTCTTGGCCAGTCTTTGCCTATTGTTCAATTATATACATACATAGCTCTTATGGACTGTTGTGTGCTTATTAGCTTTACTTTCTACACATTTATGCCACTCTGGGGATGTACTCTTCCCTCAGTGTCCGGATTTCTCTATCATCAGAGCCCCTGGCTCATAGGCTTAAAAGGTGGTAAAAGCAAATTGACCATCTGTCTGGAGCTGGTGTAGATGCATAACAGAGATGATTCTGGATAATATTCAGTTTGATGTTTTACCCCAAAGGTGGTTAGAGGGGTTTTGTTTTCTGTGTTTTTTCAGTAGACCTGGTTTAAAAATTCATGGCTGCACCTGGCTGTTTGTTTCTATCCTCTGTTTTTCAAATATTCTGGCACAGCCAAAACCCTCCTCAGCAAGAGACTAAATTGGAAAAGGATTGTATTCAGAGCTTAGAAGAAAATCTGTGCAATTTTCAGGAAAATCACCTAAGTGTAGGTATCATGAACTGAGAAGATGGGGTGTTTTTCAGGTCAAGATTTCCAAAAGTTAGCATCATGTGGTTCAATTTTCAATCAGTCTTAAAGCAAAGCATCCTTTAACTGAGTAATATATTTGAAACATGGAAATTTGGGTTAGATCCTATTGCCTATGATTTCCAAAATGGCTCAGAAATGTTTGATGGACTAGATGCAGACGAGAAGAGCCAGAGCAAAATGGCACTATTTTCCCCAGTAGACAATCTTCCTAAATCTCTTAAAGATGATAGATGAGTGAGAAAAAACAGTAGTTATTTAATCAGAGAAAGATTCCTATCTCTTCTGTGTAAAATTTATTCTTGATTGGAATTGAAAACTCTGGTTCAGCTATGGATGAGCCAGATTAAATTTGGTGAGGATCCAGAGATCTCAGTTTCCGATCAATTAATCTGTAATGGTTTCTATTTCCCAGACTTCTCTGTCTTTCTCTCTACCCTTTTCTTCAGGGAAAGTGAAGAAAGATACTTAGCCTCAAGGCTGAACTTTAATAAACAAAGTGACCTTTACATTTTAGCTCAAAGAGGTAAATATAATCTTATAGGTTTCATTGACAGCTGAGCCTGGATGGGGTGGGACTTAAGCTTATAATGCAGCACTAGAAGAATTTACCTTCAGGGAAAAAACAAATTTGATAACTGGTGAGAAATGCCTTATGTCAAGAAGATCTATATCTTCTTAAAAATTTGCAATTCTAGATTGAGAAGCATACTAAAGTTTCTGTGATTTAAAACTTCCATTTAGCACAAAACTTTCTTTCTGCTGTTCTTCTTACCATAGGTTAACTTGATTTCAGCAAACCTGAGCTGTCAATATGTAAATTAAGAAATTATCCACTCGGCACAAAGAAACAGCGCATACTTCTTTTAAGTAACAGGTGTTCCTTGCACATTATGCTAATAAGGGCACAACTTAAGACTCAAATGCCAGGATATAGTGCCAAGAAAAGATCATTTGAAGATGAGCAGAGTGATATTTTTTGGACTAGGTAATATTATTTATAGGTATTAGGAATTTGATTTACTAAAATTTGATTTGTCTACCTCATTAGAATGTATCTTTCACCCCAAAATAGTTGCATGTTGTGTGAACTGAAAGAGATACTAGAAACTAACTTTATCTTCCAACTCAGCATTTTAAGATAATGACACCTGGGCTCAGAGAGGTTTAGGTGACTTTTTAATGTCCCAGAACCAGCCAGTGGCAGAAGTGGGCCATACTTCCCATTTCACTGTACACTTCCTTCCCCCTTGACCATCAAGTAGTTCAACCATTTACAGGCTATTCCCTTTTGGAACACTGGACTCCCCTAACTTGAATACATGGACCAAGCATCTTGTTCCCCATAAACACCAAGGATAACAAAAAGGACCATCATTCAGAATAGATTTGGTTTTGGCCATCTTTCCCAACAAGAAGGATCATAAGAGCCAAAGCTTTTCACACTGGGAACAGGACAGCATCGCCTCATCTGTTCCTTAGTATCCCCATCCTTATTCTTTTGTATCTTGAGATTGATCTAAAGCCACAGAAAGCCCAGAGCCAGCTATAAGAGTGAACTAACAACTTTCCCATGTCTTCTGTGAGCCAGCAATGAAGACAATCAATTGGTAGTTCCTAAAGTCTGTTTCTCAGGGGCCTAGTTCTCTAGGAGCTCTGTGAACAAAAACAGATTTTGTCCCCAAATACATTCAGCAGATGTTAAAAAAGTATCTCCCTTTTTGCTTCCAAATGTGCTTTTCAGACACTTTAGTGAGTCAAATAAACCTTATTTTTTTTTATTCGACTTCCTCAAATTTACATGAATATTAAATCTTTATGATATTGTAACTATGAATTTTGCTTAGAAAATGCTGAGCTCTGTGCTTCGGTTTCGTGTGATTGGAGTAGACATTCTGTGAAATGGACATTTTCAGCTGCATTTCATAGCCATGGAGATAAAGAATCAGATAGTAAGTGATTTGTCAATGTCTCATCAGTAGTAGAATTAAGAATCAAAGTCAAGTCTGTGTTCATAGCCCCTGCAGAAGTCTCAGTTCCAACACCTGTTGGCTTGAACAGGTAACTGAGATGTGACTAGGGATTCTCTGGACACAGGATTTTTATTTCAAAGAAAAAAAAATGAGATAGCATATGAATTGAGGAAATGAGGAATATCCCCAGTGCCTAATGTAATCTGTGTCTCTCAATCTGTTGTTGATGTCCCATTTTTAATTGCAACAAGAACATAGTACTTTTCTCTTTTATTTAAGCTCTGAATTTACACTGTTTTGTTTCTCTCTCTCTCTCTCTCTTATTAATGACAGAAACCAATAGATCCAGCTTTTAGTACTGAAAAGGCAACAGAGGATAATGTGGAGTGCAGTAAACCAGAGAACGTATGACCTCTCTCTATAGGAGACAGCAGCTCTAAAGCTTTTGTCGATTCTGACCTTATGGGAATATGGTCCCAGTCATTCTGGACATTGCTGGAAAATCGGCTGATCAACAGTTCTCTTTGAGTTAGCATTATTTACATCAAAAAGAACTTGGGGGCTGGTCGGAGTCACCCTATAGACCATGAGTTTTAGCCTCTGATTTTCACTGTGCTACTCGCCAAGAGGGAGTAGGGGGTGGGGAAGGCTCTCACTGAAATGATTCTTTGTAGCTTTATGGTGTTCTTTGTGACAATTCCACATTGTGTGGCTTGAGGAATTTGTTGAACATTGAAAAGGTACTGTGCTCATTTACATTGGCAAGTGTTAAACTGGGGAGACATATGTTTTCTTTATTCTCCCCTCCTGTTAAATCCTTGAAGAGCTTCGGTTGTGAGACTTGGCTTTCTTTTTCAAGGGGCATGTTTCTGAATCTTTTTTTTCTTTTTTCCTGAATCTCCAACACTTTCACATTTGGCTGGAAATAGCTATAAATATGATTGGCATTCTGGTATATTGGAATCATTGTGGTAATGCTGAATCACCCAACTCTGAGGATAGCTTTATTTGGTCTAAGATCATTTGTGTGTGTTCTTGATACTTCTCTTAGCTGAACCAATAGAACAACCTTTTAAGTGAGTGTCTTGCCTCCAAATTCTTTTCTCTTTAATCCAACCTCTATATTACCTCCACAGTGGTCATTCTGCATGACCTACAATGGAGTCTTTTTTTCCTACTTTAAAACCTTGAATTTGTGTGTATGGCTCAGAATAAATAGACTCTCTTGCTATTTAAGTCAAAACCCCTTTAAGTGGCTAGTAAAGATCTTTTGACTGTAGATTGCTTTTAGGTTGTAGCGCACCAGTGCTGCAATGGGAAGTTGCAAAAGAATTTCAAAGAATCTGCCTGCAATGCAGTAGACTCGAGTCCCATCACTGGGCTGGAAAGATCCCCTAAAGAAGAAAATGACTACCCACTTCGGTATTCTTGCCTGGAGAATTCCATGACAGAAGAGCCTACATTGTGCCCCATGGCTACAGTCCATGGGGTCACAAATAGTTGGACACAACTGACCGACCTCAGACCATGTTACCTAACTTCTGCCATGCTGAGGAACTTGCCATTACCTGAGCATACTGTGTGCGCTCACACTTCTCTGATCTTGTTTAGGTTGATTCCTCTGCCATGAGATCCTTCCCACCCCTTCTGTCAAGTACCTGTACATCCTTCAAAATCCACTATAGCATCAAATGCCCTATGGCTCCTTCCCTCATTCCAACACGAGGAAAAGAAGTGCGTCTTTGTTTTCTCACAAGGTTTTGTATGTGTTAGTACCTGTATGACTGCACTTTTCCTGCTGAGTTTTATCTGTTTCTGTGTCAGAGCCAGTTGTAAAGGATTCACACTGCAGTAAGGCATTTAGTGTCTCATTTGTAATTTAGTCCCCAGTCTTAAAAACAGTAGTTATCACTTGGTACCTAAAACTTACTTAAATAAATTAGAAGGCTGGGAGAGAAGAAAGAAATGGGGGTAAAGTAAAAAATTTTTTCACAACGAATTGTTTTTCTATCCACTCTTGAAATACCTGAAGCCTGAATTTAAGAATTTTAATTGTTGAGGTCATTTCTGTATTTTTGGTAAAATATCCTGTAGATAAGACAGGCTTTATAATGTTCTGTTTAGTGCCTTGATTATGAATTGACTGTAAATTGTATTGAAGAAGGAAAATACAGTTTAGTTGACATTTTCTCTTGTGTTTTAGACAAATTTACACATGTTGGTTAATAACCAGTCCAAGCTCATGCTCATTGGTTAGAAGACCTGCTTATTTTGTGGGCTTATGTTTAGAAGGCAGACCTGGGGACCAGGTTCTTGGGTGTGAGCCATGCAAATGCCAGAAATGCTCTGAAATTGTCTTGAAGAAATTATCACGTCCTTCCCTGCCTAATTTCACTCCCTTGAGGTTTGCTTCAATTTCCGGTTGGAATATCTTAATTAACATTTGTAAAGCACTGTGTACTGCTTCAGTGAAAATGTCATGTATGTATAAAATCTTAAATAGTAACTTAACAAATCTGTGGAATTTTTGTATATGTAGTGAAATCTTTTTTAACATCTTACAATTTATGATAAATGGATGACAGGGAAAGTTTACCTGTGAATTGATGATTTAGTCAAAATGGAGAAATCATGTTTTTCTGGGGCTGCTTCATTCAGGGAACACAATTACTGAGGTGCCATGCAGTTCAGTTTTTAATCTCATAAATGTCTTCAAACTTGAAATGCTCACCTGGGTCCCCTATGTGTGTGGATGTATAATATGTGCAGATGATGCTTTATTACTTTTTTCGAGAAACTTAGATGAAGATTGAAAATGTGCATAAATAGACTGTTAAAAATAAACTATGAAGTAGGAATGGCATTCTAATATAAATCAGTTAGAAAAGGAGAAACAATTATGATTTAAAATGGGGAAAATATGAACTTGGCAATCTACCAGATGAAGATATTCAAATGACTAAAAACACATGACAAAAGGAAGGAAATGAGAAAAAACAAATTCATTATCATTAGTAATGTGTCTTGACACAACATGCACCATTTCCAAAGTTAGCTTAGAGAGCATTATAAAAAGAAAGCAAGAATAAACAAAGGTATTGGTGATAGGTACTTCCCATGTCCCTGATGAGGGAACCATGAATTAGCATTCTCTTTATCTAAAAGACATTTGGTAATATCTATCAAGAGGGGTAACAAAATTCCTGTTCTTTGATCCATAAATTCAGTTGTACTCTGAGGAAATTGTTGTTGTTGTTCAGTCACTCAGTCATGTCTGACTCTTTGCGACACCATAGACTGCAGCATGCCAGGCCTCCCTGTTCTTCACTATCTCTTGGAGTTTGTTCAAACTCATGTCCATTGAGTCGGTGATGCCATCTAACCATCTCATCCCCTGTCGTCCCCTTCTCCTCCTGCCTTCAATCTTTCCCAGCGTCAGGGTCTTTTCCAATGAGTTAGCTCTTTGCACCAGGTGGCCAAAGTATTGGAGTTTGAGCTTCAACAACAGTCCTTTGAAGAAATAATAGTTGATGTACAGAAGTATTGGTGTTTTCTTTATCATCTGATGGCTCAGACAGTAAAGAATCTGTCAGCAGTGTAGGAGATTCAGGTTCAATCCCTGGGTTGAGAAGATCCCCTGCAGAAGAGAATGGATACCCGCTCCAGTATTCTTGCCTGGAGAATCCCATGGACAGAGGAGCCTGGCAAGCTACAGTCCACGAGGTTGCAAAGAATCAGACATGACTAAATGACTAAGACTTCACTTCACAGAAGTATTAATTTACATTAGGTCATAACATTATCATAGTGAAATTTAAGAGCCTTCTAATAAGGGATTAATTGTATAGTAGTATATCTATACAATCAAAGTCTGTGTAGCCAATAAAAAATGATAATACTGAAGAATATTCAATAGCCTGGAAAAATGTTTGTAATGTAGTTTTAAAGTGGCTAAAGCAGGTTAAAAAGCAGAAAGTATCACTTGGTACTCTCTCTTGCTATGTAAATCAATTGCTCCCTTTTTTCCTCCTCCACCGTGTGTGTGTGTGTGTGTGTGTGTGTCTGTCTGTCTGTCTTTCTCTGTCTCCTCTCCTATTTATGTATGTTTATATCTATGTATTTGTAGAAGCAAAGATTGAAAGTCGCTCAGTCATGTCCACTTCTTTGTGACCCCATGGAGTATACAGTCCATGGAATTCTCAAGTGGCCAGAAAACTCGAGTGGCCTTTTCCTTCTCCAAGGGATCTTCCCAACCCAGGGATCGAACCCAGGTCTCCCACATTGCAGGTGGATTCTTTACCAGCTGAGCCACAAGGGAAGCTCCTACATACATAAAAGATGTTTTAGGAAGAACATACATAAAAGATGTTTGCAAAGATTTTATGAAGGCAAAATTTTTGTTCTTTTGAACTCTTTTTGGGGGAACCCTTTTATTCCTTTTGAATCAGTGGACTGAAAAATACCACTGAAGTCAAGAGGGCTGGTTTTGTGGGTATTTTCTTAAAGTGTGGATTCCCCATTGGTAGTAACATGGAGCAGATGAGTGTTTTATAGGGCTGGAGTAGTAGCAGTAAGAATTGAGCTACGCAGCAGGATGCATATAAAATAAAAAATATATAATAAAAATTGTAGACAGTTTTATACCAGCCTGTGTATGATGAAAATTGAACTTGGTGTATGTTTCTGGGACATGTTTACCATTCAGCCATTCACCTTCAGACCCAAATGGTCTTTTGTTGTTTTTGTTGGTCCAAGGCTACCTAAAAGTCACTGAGTTTATTTTAAGACCTAAGAGAACAATAAATATTCTGTTTTCAACTGCTAGATTGTGTCATAATTGGTATCAGTGCTTTTGTTGTGACTATAAAAGGACAAGAGTTGTTTTTGCTCTTAAGAAACCCATTTTTTTTTTTATATATATAGCATGAGATCCTTAATTAAATGACAGGGTTGTAATGCCAAGGTAAGGGCTGTTATATTGAAGAGTTATATATGTACATTTTAATGAACAGATCTATTCTTCTATAATTTAATCTGGGTAATTTATATACCCTGAAAATCCACAGACTGGAGTTTCTTGACCTTGGGTTTCTTGATGTCTCTGAGACTAATGATAAATTCATTTAGGCTTCAATAAATATGCACCTTGAATTGATACCAGATTGGGAATCTATAGCCTTCAAAAATTTAAGGTAATAGCTATTTCACAGTCAAAATCCAATGAAAAGTCTGAAAATCTCAAAATTATCTGTATTCCAGATGTATTATGATTATGTGAAGACTTTTTGCGACCTGATGAACTGCAGGGTTCCCTATCCTTCACTCTCTCCCGGAGTTTATTCAAACTCATGTCCACTGAGTCACTGATAACATCCAGCCATCTCTTCCTCTGCTGCCCCCTTCTCCTCTTGCCCTCAATCTTCCCAGCATCAGGATCTTTTCAAATTAGTTGACTGTTTGCATCAGGTGTCCAAAGTATTGGAGCTTCAGGTCCAGCGTCATTCCTTCCAATGAATATTCAGGGTTGATTTCCTTTACGATTGACTAGTTTTATCTCCTTCCTGTCCAAGGGACTGTAAAGAGTCTTCTTCAGCACCACAATTGAAAAGCATCAGTTCTTTAGCCCTCAGCCTTCTTTATGATCCAACTCTCACATCCATACATGGCCACCATCAATTCTTGCCATCCTGTATGTGCGTATGCCTTTTCCATCTTGAGAGCTGGAGTTAATTTTTTTCTTCCCTTTAAATCTAACTCAGAATTAGTGATGTGTTTTATCAATAGAACGGGGCAAAATGGATACGTAGAACTTCTGAGGGTAGGTCATAAGAAGCCTTGCAGCTTCCACTGGAGTTTCCTGAAACACTCACTCTTGGGACCCTCATACTGCAAGAAGCCAGCCACCAATTACGAAGCCCAACGACCATGAAAGTATAGTATTCTGTGAAGTTCAAGCCACATGGAAAGGGCCTGGAGGATGGGATTCAACATAGAGAGAGAGAGAGAGGCTAAGATACAACCCTGAGTGAAAAAACCATTTAGAACGTGGAACCTCCAGTTCCAGCCACCACAGTTGACATCAAGTGGATGTGAGGCTCACTACCCAGCTGAGCATTTACAGAATCCTTGACCCATAAAACCAAGAAAAAAACAGATGGTTGTCTTAAGCCCTTTTCTGATATAGTATGTTGCACAGCAGTCAATAAGTGAACAGAGGTCGTTTTCTCTATCATGATGAGTTCTACTGCTTCTGAGTTACATGTTTTGAAATGGAATTAACCCAAGGTATAGAACTGCCATGCAATCATGGGGAAAAAAAAAACAACCTAAAACATTGCATTATTATATATTGTTTGCTCTAAAGGAAGGGAAAGAAGAAAAGAGAAGCAGCGGCAGCAGAATGTAATTATGCTCTGGGGCAGCTTGATGAAGCATATTCACCCTGTTCTGCCTCTCAGAAACAACTTGATCAGTGTCTATCATTACATAATTAAGGAACTAAAAAAAAATCACATGAAATAGATTTCCTTGTTAACTTCTGGATGATGCCCTCCAGCAGGGTCTTCCTGAGAGCTCTGCAGAAGAGCCAGGAGGCAATTCACACTCCACCAATTTGCAAATCTCATTGAAGAGAAACCCCTGGTAGTCGCCACTGTCTTCTCAGAAAAGCTTTCATAGCCAAATACATTAGAAAGGTCTCATGTGTCTGACTTTTCATTATAGGGGACTGCAATGCAAAAGTAGGAAGTCAAGAAACACCTGGAGTAACAGGCAAATTTGGCCTTGAAGTACAGAATGAAGCAGGGCAAAGGCTAATAGAGTTTTGCCAAGAGAAGTCACTGGTCATAGCAAACATCCTCTTCCAACAACACAAAAGAAGACTCTACACATGGACATCGCCAGATAGTCGACAGTGAAATCAGATTGATTATATTCTTTGCAGCCAAAGATGGAGAAGCTCTATACAGTCAGCGAAAACAAGACCGGGAACTGACTGTGGCTCAGATCATGAACTCCTTATTGCCAAATTCAGACTTAAATTGAAGAAAGTGGAGAAAACCACTAGACCATTCAGGTATGACCTAAATCAAATCCCTTATGGCTATACAGTGGATGTGAGAAATAGATATAAGGGACTAGATCTGATAGAGTGACTGATGCCCTATGGATGGAGGTTCGTGACATTGTACAGCAAACAGGAATCAAGACGATCCCCAAGAAAAAGAAATGCAAAAAAATAAAATGGATGGCCTTACAAATTGCTGTGAAAGGAAGGGAAGTGAAAAGCAAAGGAGAAAAGGAAAAGTATACTCATTTGAATGCAAAGTTCCAAAGAATAGCAAGGAGAGATAAGAAAGCCTTCCTCAACGATCAGTGCAAAGAAATAGACGAAAAGAATAGAATGGGAAAGACTAGAGATCTCTTCAAGAAAATTAGAGATACCAAGGGAACATTTCATGCAAAGATGGGCTTGATGAAGGACAGAAATGGTATGGACCTAACTGAAGCAGACGATATTAAGAGGTGGCAAGAATTCACAGAACAACTGTACAAAAAAGATCTTCATGACCCAGATAATCACGATGATGTGATCACTCACACTCACCTAGAGCCAGACATCCCAGAATGTGAAGTCAAGTGGGCCTTAGGAAGCATCACTACGAACAAAGCTAGGGGAGGTGATGGAATTCCAGTTGAGCTATTTCAAATCCTGAAAGATGATGCTGTGAAAGGGCTGCACTCAATATGCCAGCACATTTGGAAAGCTCAGCAGTGGCCACAGGACTGGAAAAGGTCAGTTTTCATTCCAATCCCAAAGAAAGGCAATGCCAAAGAATGCTCAAACTACTGCACAGTTGCACTCATCTCACATGCTAGTAAAGTAATGCTCAAATTCTTCAAGCCAGGCTTCAGCAATACGTGAACCATGAACTTCCAGATGTTTAAGCTGGTTTTAGAAAAGGCAGAGGAACCAGAGATCAAATTACCAACATCCGCTGGATCATCAAAAAAGCAAGAGAGTTCCAGAAAAACATCTATTTCTGCTTTAATGATTATGCCAAAGCCTTTGACTGTGTAGATCATGATAGACTGTGGAAAATTCTGAAAGAGATGGGAATCCCAGACCACCTGACCTGCCTCTTGAGAAACTTACATGCAGGTCAAGAAGCAACAGTTAGAGCTGGAGATGGAACAACAGACTGGTTCCAAATAGGAAAAGGAGTATGTCAAGGCTGTGTACTGTCACCCTGCTTATTTAACTTATATGCAGAATACATCATGAGAAACGCTGGGCTGGAAGAAGCACAAGCTGGAATATAAATTGCCAGGAGAAATATCAATAACCTCAGATATGCAGATGACATCACCCTTCTGGCAGAAAATGAAGAGGAACTAAAGAGCCTCTTGATGAAAGTGAAAGAGGAGAGTGAAAAAATTGGCTTAAAGCTCAACATGCAGAAAATGAAGATCATGGCATCTGGTCCCATCACTTCATGGGAAATAGATGGGGAAACATTGGAAACAGTGGCTGACTTTATTTTTCTGGGCTCCAAAATCACTGCAGATGGTGATTGCAGCCATGAAATTAAAAGACGCTTACTCCTTAGAAGGAAAGTTATAACCAGCCTAGACAACTTATTGAAAAGCAGAGGTTATTTGTTCAACAAAGGTCCATCTAATCAAGGCTATGGTTTTTCCAGTGGTCAGGTATGGATGTGAAAGTTGGACTGTAAAGAAAGCTGAGCACTGAAGAATTGTGGTGTTGGAGAAGACTCTTGAGAGTCCCTTAGACTTCACGGAGGTCCAACCAGTCCATCCTAAAGGAGATCAGTCCTGGGTGTTCATTGGTAGGACTGATGTTGAAGCTGAAACTCCAATACTTTGGACACCTGATGTGAAGAGCTGACTGATTTGAAATAGACCCTGATTCTGGGAAAGATTGAGGGCAGTAAGAGAAGGGGATGACAAAGGATGAGATAGTTGGATGGCATCACCGATTCAATGGACATGGGTTTGGGTGAACTCTGGGAGTTGGTGATGGACAAGGAAGCCTGGCATGCTGTGGTTCATAGGGTGCAAAGAGTTGGACACGACTGAACGACTGAACTGAACTGAACTGAACATGTGTCTGAGACTTCATTAATCTTCCCCAATACACCCTGGTATATTTGTCTGCTTACCATGAAACATTAACACAAGTAAATAAAATTAACCATACCCCTGAGGATGATGACCCTTGGTGTGCAAAGGATGAAGAATCTGTTCACTGATTTTCAGAGTGGATTCATTCCTATTGGCTCTTCCTCTCATTCTCCTGATTTTCAACTTGACATTTATTCAAACTCTAAAATCAAATACAGTTTAAGAGATTTTACCCCAAATGGTGTGTCTCTCACCTAAATCAATGTTAAAATATACTAATAGCTTCTCTTCTTGCTCTTTCTCTCCATCTCCTTCTCCTTTATCATTTCTAGTGGAATAAAAAGATTTCTTATCATTAAATGAACATCATTTCTTGTAAAGTTTCCCATGAGCAAAGAAGATGAATGTCCATTTCTCCCAGCATCACGGCTCCCTCTGATAGCAGCTAACATTTTAAAATGATGTGACCTTTTGCCATTCATAGATCTTCGGGGATTTAAGAGAGAAGTTACTCTGGGACTTGTAATGACCATGGAAGTGTATTCTGATTGAGTTTGAGCTGAGGCTATGGATAATGCTGCGGTTTTTTAAGTTGACGCAAATATTCTCAAGGTATTTAATCAGCCTCCATAGTGACTGCAAAAATAAAAATGTCTCTCAAATTTTTACATCATTCTTTTCCTTTAAAATACCTTTAAAAAAAGTAGATGACACAATACTTAGCATCAGTGAATAGTTCTCATGCTCTACTATACCCTTAGCATGATAATAGCAATTTCTCCCTCCAGCAAAGATAGTTTATTTTTAAAATGCCAATTAGACTTAGGGTCTGTTTGTGAAGAAAATTACATTACATTGTAATGGTTTTTATTGGCTTTTAGCGTAAACTTTTTTGAGAACAAGCTGTACTGTCATTCGATCAGGGCTTTTTTGACCATTTCTATAATTTATTTTTTCACCCATTATTCTAATAAAGCATAAATCCATTTCTATGGAGGAGTGATGCTGAAGAATAAAGGAGGCCAGCACCATTGTAAAATATCTGAGTGCGAGCCAGGACTGGGCATTTTGCTTCAGTAGATTTATATTTAAAGCCCCTCCCCAAATTCTCTATATTTTTTCAAGAATATCTTACCAATCATCTTGTTATTGAAACTCCAGCATTTAAGTCCTGGTCCCTTATTGTCCCATCCTTCTTCCCATCTACACAATATTGTCATGAGATATTTGTAATACAAGGTTTTTTTCTTTCTTTTTTGAACTTGACCATTTTATTTTATCTGAACATTCAGTACTAAATGTGACATTCTTTGTGAAGTACTAATGGTAACATTGGTGCAAAACTCAACTTTGCTTTCACACAGATGGGCTTATTTGACCCCATAAACAGTTTTACCACTGATTAGCTGTGTGCCCTTGCACAAATCACCTCATTCCTCAAAGCCTCCTTTCCTCATCTGTCACATGCACATAATATCTGTCTGAAGTATTTTAACAGTCTAATGAGGTACTGGTACTGTGTTTTAAAAGTTTAGTGGAGGGTGTGGTACATAGCACATGTTCAGTGAATGTAAACTTGTGTGTAGTATCCCTACCCTCAATGCTGAAATGGAGGCTCAGAATGAGATTGAATAGTGAGCTCTTAAAAATGGCTTAACCAATATGGCAGAAATGAAACTCAAATCTGCCTTTGCGGTTAGGGGTCATGAGACATTGTGATTATTGGTTTGTCACATTATGGTTTGTTTTTTCTTCTTCTCATGGCATGAATGGGATTCACTAAACTCACCTTCTTTCTCTTTTCTGAGGAAGTGCACACATCCACAGCAACATTGACAAGGGGCATGTTTAGGATTTGGTCGTGGAGCTTCTTGTGGAAAACAAGTGTGTGGTTCAGGCTCCCCACCTTCAGGCCTGCATACCAACCTTCCTCTGTGCATGCAGAGGGTCATAGCAGTGGGAGCATAGTCTCACAGTGAAATGGTGTATTTTAGTTTGAGATTGTCTGAGTTAGCTCAGAAGAGAGGGTTGTTGTCTGTAGTCCCAAGAGAATCAGAAGCAGTCTTCTATAAACTTTCTTTCTTGAATTGTCTTCCAAGAAGTATAACACATATTTTATTACTGGTGAATCTTACTCTTCTGTGTACCTCATGGGGTTTGGCAAAATGAGTGCTGAATGAATTATTGCTATCATTACATGATAAGTAGTAGGTCTTCGATTAAGAGAAGTATGAAGGGCTGAACTTGTTGGATACACTTCTTGAAAACCCCCTTTATTCCCCCTGAGACATCAAAGTCTTTATTAAAGTAAAAAGACTTCATTAAAGAAAAAAATAGCTTAAAAGTAAACTTAAAGAATACAATGAAAAAGTTTCTCTGCAATTTCATTGAATCCATACTGCAGGTCACAGGAAGCTGATCTATTGCTCAAGTGGTCTCTTGGCCTCTTAGTATTGGATGACTCTCCCTTGTGTTAATGAACATGGGTGGGTTAAGGAACGTGAGCTGAGCTTTACTGAGTTCATGGGAGAGGGTGAGAGTGGGACTCATATCGAGTATTTGCTTGCTGGGTCCATCTTTCTACAGACTCACTTCTGACAGTGTTTACTTGATTAAACCTTTTTCTTTTTCATCACTTTCCTCTCCTTTTCTCACTGTTGTGTACGCTCCTGTCATTTATGTTTCACGAATCATGTTGGAAGCCTGTATGACTTTCTTTAATACCGTCCTCTAAACAGCTGCCAGTTGCTAAGCACTTGTTGCTCTCACCCTCAACTCATCCATCCACATTGGCCAACCTATTATTCACTTGCTCTGATTACATTTCACTTAATTTGTTTTTTAAACTGGAGCCAGAGGTTTGCAAATAGCCTCTTACACTATTTTATAGATTTTTGTTTGAATAGAGTGGCTAGATAACTAGAGTGCCCAATCGCTGCCATTGCTATTATTCTTGGTCATTGTCATTATCACTATGGAAATTATTTATTGTGCACCTGTGACATGGGCATCTGGATCTGAGTAAGCCTTGGGCAAAGAAACAGATGACACTGGTGCACTCCCTCTTCTTGGTTCTACTATGAACAGCAAGGGAGTGACAAACAAGCAAATGAATAGTGAACAGCATATAAAATAAATACTCTTTGCTTAAGGACCAAGGAAATGGTGGGGAAACATACATGCCTAGTGGTTGTGAGTGTCTGTTAGGCACTCAGTCATGGCTGACTCTGTGACCCCATGGACTGTAGCCCGTGGAATCCTCCAGGCAAGAATATGGGAGTGAGTAGCCATTTCCTTCTCCAGCTGCCTCTTATTAACTCCATGCTGCCTTAACAGGTATATGATGCAAATCTAAGAACAACATACACCTAGGAAAAGAATCGGGTGAGCGAAATAGGAGGACGTTCCTTAGGAATGTCCTGAGTAGACGCCTGGAAGGATCAGAAAGCTGCGAGGCAACCTTTTGTAGAAGTACATCATGTAGCCATAAGTTGAATCTGGAGCAAGTCACAGAGACATTTAGTTTTTGATGACACTGAGCTTTCAGGGGGACTAATATCAAAAAAAAGAGAGAAGTGACATATTTGAAATCTATAACTTGCATTTCATGTTCATTTGTCACCTCTGGGAAAAGCACACAAAGTCTCTTCTTTCCCCCTGAAGTGGCTGATGAATGATTGCTTAGCGTTGGGTGGTGTAAGCCCTTGTCGCCATTATTGACTTGCTGTAGAAAGTAGTTCGTCTATAGTTGTAATGCATGCAGTGCGCCCTCCAAGGCATGAGTGAACTGGTTCTAATCACTAATGGGCTGATCTGAACAGACTAATTACTTTCCTATTAAAGACAGACTCTTCCTGATGTCTCTACCCTCTTTGCTTCCAAGTAGAAAGCAGGGACTTGTTTAAGAGACTCAAACTCTCAATGGCACAGGGATCCAAGGACAAAGAGGACTCATTCATTGTTCATTTACAAAGATGTATGGACCTACTATGGATCAAGCTTTATGCTAAGCAAATAAGTCCTCCTTTTAGAGAGCTCACTTCAGGAATCCTGCTGACTTTGGAGTCATGCCTTTTATAGAGGTCTTTTAGAGTTCTATCACTCAGATCATATCACTCTACATATCATATGCAGAGGATTAAACATAGCAAAACATTATTATTCAAACTAATAGGAAGAGCCAAAGGAAGGTAAAGAACCAATGTAAACTGACAAAAACAGGGATCACTGACCACATTTAAGGAATATAATTGATTATTTTTTGAAGAATAGTCACTAATTTGAAGTTACGATTTTGATAATATTTCCTAGTAGAATACCTTCTTGAGAAGATAGGACTTTATCTGTAAATGGCATTATTTACATCTAACGATTGGATCACACTTATTACTTACACTGTATCCTTTTTTCTCAAATGGGTTAGACATTTTCTATTTAGATCTTACTTAAATTCTTTGTTTGCTTATTGACATATTTAATTTTCATAACCTACAAAATGACAGAACAAACCTGAACTCGTTGGAAATATAATTACTGAAGGATCCTAATTTGAAGACTGAAATAATAAGATTCCACTAATCCTGTTAATGAAAAAGTTGGCTTAAAACTCAACATTCAGAAAACTAAGATCATGGCATCCAGTCCCATCACTTCATGGCAAGTAGATGGGGAAACAATGGAAACAATGACAGACTTTATTTTTTTAGGCTCCCAAATCACTGCAGATGGTGACTGCAGCCATGAAATTAAAAGACGCTTGCTCCTTGGAAGAAAAGACATGACCAATCTAGACAGCATATTAAAAGCAGAGACATTACTTTGCCAACAAAGGTCCGTCTAGTCAAAGCTATGATTTTTCCAATAGTCATGTATGGATGTGAGAGTTGGACTATAAAGAAAGCTGAGCGGCAAAGAATTGATGCTTTTGAACTGTGGCGTTGGAGAAGACTTGAGAGTCCCTTGGACTGCAAGGAGATCCAACCAGTCCATCCTAAAGGAAATCAGTCCTGAATATTCATTGGAAGCACTCAAGCTGAAACTCCAATACTTTGGCCACCTGATGCAAAGAACTGACTCATTGAAAAAGATCCTGATTCTGGGAAAGATTGAAGGTGGGAGGAGAAGGGGAAGCAGAGGATGAGGTGGTTGGATGGCATCACCAACGTGATGGACATGAGTTTGAGTAGGCTCCGGGAGTTGGCGATGGACAGGGAGGCCTGGCGTGCTGCAGTGCATGGGGTCAGAAAGAGTCAGACACGACTGAGTGACTGAACTGAACTGAACTGAATCCAGTTAATAATTCATCAGGTTCTTTCTATGGTTCAACCACTGAGTCAGTTGTAACCTAATTGTGTTGAAGGTTGTGATTAACTAATTGAAATACATTGTATACAGTGGTGTGTATTAATTAACGTGTATATGCATTTGTAATTTTATTGTTCAGGTAGAAATGAATATAGGTAATAATACTAAATGAAAAAAAGGAAAACAATGAAAAGTTCAATCCATGATATGATATGTAGCTGTGGATATAGAAGTAGTAGAAGGGGGCACAAACATAATTTAACTTGTTGAAGGGATAGGGTCAATGCATTTTTCATTTATTTTGAATTCTACTGGCAGTCTTACAAAATTGTTTTTGCAATAAAAATGACTAAATAAAAATGGATCTAGACTGACCTGTTTGTTTTGAGTAAATTGAAGCAGAGATATGAAAGAGGAACCGTTGGAAAGTTTGTGTAGTGCAGATACATCTAAAATTCTTATAGAGGGATCTCCTGACATCTTCTATAATATCTGAAGTGTCAAGTTCCCAAACAGAGGGTTTTATGTAAGAATGTATAGAAATTATGAGATTTTGACCTACATATTTTTCACACCCAGAAGAAAAACACGGAAGCCAGCAGTTTTATTTAATATTAAATATCCATATGTTTGAAAATATTTGCATCATTTTACCTCTCCCATCCCAAGTTACTTGGATACAGAATATCTCATACAGATGACTCAGAGCATAAATGAGTATCAAAATATTCTAAATAAATGATAAATAAAAAGCAACTTGATATCAGTATATTCTGTAGGCCCAGGGTTTTTATTTTGATGAAGTAGTCTGCCAAGAGAAGCAGGTGGTGGGATCCACACTCGTGGGAAGAGAGTAAAACATATTCTGCTTTACAGAGAAATAGAAAATCAGAGGGGGAAAATCACCTTGCCTGAGACAATAGATGTTCTATAAAATTGAACCTCTTCATATTATCATGGAAATTACTTGCTGGCAGTAGTGCAAAAAGGCTGTTATATATTATTGTTAATTGTGGTTGGAGACACAAAGCAATATGATCATTTGATGACTTATTTGTTATTTAGAAAATGACAGCTTTTATGTGTCAGTAAATAGGAAATCACCTGGAAATATTCTTGTGAATTTAGGAACCATCTGATCCTCCTTGCTTAATGCATACAATAGACTTTAATGATGCCACAGGAGTTTGTACTTAGCAGATTATCTGCTGGTTCCACACCAGCCATCCAAAGGGGGAACACTGTCTGCTTGGTGACTGCAAGACAGAGAAACCTATAACTTTGTCAGGATTTCTGTTTGATGGACAGTGGCTTCACTGGAACACAGGATGAGAGGCAATTAGTCTCCAGTTTTGTGTGCGCTCTCCAACTTGTCCAGACAGGGGCTGACAGCCTTGGCGTTCCGCTCATTCCACCACATCCCGTTCCCCTCTTCAAGAAGGGCAGGGAGAAAAACAGCAAGGAACCTGAAATCCATCCTTGATTACATAAACATATTCCAGCTGAGTGTGTCTGGTGTGCGGTCCTTATGTACCATTTGCCGTGACAGGACACGTCTTTGGAAGATGACACTATCTTGAGGTTTTAATATGATTGCCTCCAATGCCTGAGAAAGCCCTGTGTGTTTGCCTGACACTCAGCTCTTTTATGGCAGGGCTCTAGTTTTTTCTTTCTTTCTTTTTTTTTTTTCTTTCTCTCTCTGTCTCTGGTTTCCCTGGAATGCAGCATCCTCAGCTGGTAATCTTTAAACCCTCGGCTGCTGAGGTTTCTCTTCATACGGCCACACATTAAGCACATCTTTCATGCCTCTCTGAACCAAACTCGGAGAGTGCCAATTAATAAGTTGATGGGGAAGAAGTCCATGGGTATCATTAAGGCCACCTGTCTGGAGGCGTTAGGTGTGCACTTTGAGTGAAGGGCAACCTGCAGAGTCTGGAATGAGGTGCTTATCACATTCCTAGAGGCAGAAAATGAGAGAATAAAAAGAAGTTTACAGGGCAGCTCCTCATCTTGCTCCCATTGTGGATTCTTCACACTGCTGTGGCCAAGGTTAACCCTCAAAAGGAGAAAATCCCAGGCCTCTGGAGCTGTGACTTTTTACATGGGTCTAGTGTATTCTGGTGTCAAAGGCTAAAGATGGAGAGGGCATTCAATGACTTTTTTTTCCCATGGAACTTCCATTTATATCTGTTCAAACTGCTCTGAGCATCTTTCTAAGTCTTTGTGACTACTCTGAAAACTCTTTTCACCAATCCCTTTAACTCATGTTCATTAATTTGGTAAATATCTATTGAGTATATAATATATGCTGGACCTCATTCTAGCTGCTGGGAATGTACCTGTCGGGGATAAAAACAGAGAAATGTCAAGTATCACTATTCTCATGGAGTTTATTTTCTAAAGAAAGTATATAGACAACAAATAAATACTCAGAGAAGGCATTTGAATACACAGCCTTTGACTCAAGATTCAGAAAACCAGGCTAAAGGCAGGATGATGTGGGACATTGTTAATATGAATAGAAGTGTAAGGCGAGTGCAGAGAAAGAGAGCGAGCCGGGCAGTCAGGCAAGAAAAGGAAAATTTATTAGAGGGAAAAGAGAGGGTGACTGGCCCTTAAGGAGAACCAGCATCCTCCTTTCTGACGGAGTCCCCACCAATGAAAAATTCTCTAAAGGAATGGTCACGTAGCCAGAGGTCTGGAATCTGGTGGTCTATCAGCTTTGAGAAGATAGGCACCAGTGAGGTAACAGGATGCCATTTGGGCAATTTGGTCAGTCTCAAGGATCACTGTGATTTATTCTTTGTTTGCAAGGTCAACATAATGAGCCATCTTGTCAGTGAGAACCCATGTGGGCCCTATCAAGAAGGGCTTGTAATAAGAGAAAGATCTAATGGACTCCAATCCTATTCCTGTTGGTATTCCTTTCCACCTTTCTCACAAATACCAGTGACAAGTCTTGCTCTCTCATCCCCCCAAATGGAGACTAGACAGGGCTCGAAGGAAGGAGGGTTGAGATCAGGAGAATAATAGAAAATATTTCAGATTAAGGAAATAACATTTGGGGAGGGGGGTCAAGGAGCCCTATGGGAGGAAAGAAAACTCACTCCTCCATTTCTTCTCACCCACCACCCCCGACCCACTCCAACCTCTGCTTTCAACTTGTCCTGTCACTTTCATTTCTTGGTGAAAACATTTTGATGACCTTGGTCCAAGGCAGGAGAGTGACCCTGACATTCAAGGTCATTGTTTGGGCAATTGTTCTTCACCTGCTCCTTTTCCCTTTCTTGTCAAAAATTTAGCTCATCTTTAAGCTTTGTAAATTTACTTTTCTCTTGTTTTCTTTCCCATAATCTGCCACAGATTATGTTGCTCACAGACCCAGAGATTGAGAGCAGTTTACTGATCAGCTCGGATGAAGGGGCAACCTATCAAAAATACCGGCTGAACTTTTACATCCAGAGCTTACTTTTCCACCCCAAACAAGAGGACTGGATTCTGGCATACAGCCAAGACCAAAAGGTGAGTGTGATCACCTTGCTCGAGACAGTGGTGCATGGTTGTCCTAGGGAACAACAACCACTTAGTCATCTCTGTATTTCTTCTCAGTGGTCAGGCTTGTTATGTGCAGGCGCTTGACCCCTATGCCAGTGGGGCAAGGAGCAGGAATGTGGATCTCAGGCTGCTTGTCTGAGCTGTGCAAATGTCTGAAACAGCATGCAAAGGAAAAGCTAGACCAGGAAGATGTTGTGGAGAAGCAGTTCTTACCTGGAAGTTTCAGTCCATCAACAGCCCCAGACCCCCATGAAATCTGAGACAGTTTTGTGTGTGTGAGATATAATCATGTTTGTAAAGGACCCCATAGGTTTTCTCAGAGCCTTAAAGGGCAGGATGGCTCTGAAAGAGTTAAGAGCAATAGCTGGCGACTTGTTAAAATAGTGACAGAAATGTACATATAGATGACATTCATAATCAGGTAATCCAGGACTTTCCTTCTCTTGGTGGTTAGGCTGAAGGATAAGTCTATTTTTTAAGAAGGCATTGATCGATGTTATGCAATTGTATGTTATAAGCATGTTATATTTATTGTATGTTTATGTGTATATGCAAGTGCATGGCAATATGTATATGTATTTTATGGGATAAATACTGTAAAATATATCATGTACTCTGTACTGCAGTTGGGCTTCTTTAGTGACTCAAATGTTAGAGAATTCACCTGCAATGCAGGAGACTCATGTTCGATCCCTGAGTCAGGAAGATCACCTGGAGAAGGGATGGCTACCCACTCCAGTATTCTTGCTTGAGAATTCCATGGACAGAGAAGCCTAGCAGGCTACAGTTATAAAATACATATAGCCCCTGCTTTTAAGGAACGTACATTTTCAGGTAGACTATAAGGCTGACAAGAGCAAATACAATCAGATTAGAATTAGAAGAAACAAAATATACAGAGGCAAATGTGAGAGAAAACCTAAAAAAAAAAAGTCAAAAAGAACATAGATAAAATATTGGAACGCTTTTTGTGAAATGCATGGTTCAGTGAGGTCATTCTGAACATTCTCTTAAGAGGACTTGTAAGTTACAAAGGACATATATTTAAAGAAATACTGGACTTAGCTGAGTGAGGAGGGTGTTTGAGGATTTTATCCATCTGGACTGGTATAGACATGTGGGGGTTCTTCCTGATGAGAGAGGAATGATACTAGCAATTTTTCAAGGTCTCTAAGCGACATGAGCATTTTTTGAGGAGGCAAATTAAAATTCTTAGGATTGGAACTTTATTCATGCTGCCCTTACTGCCAAATAAAATCACATTAGCCTAAAAATAGAAAAGATTTGCAATTAGTATTTTTTCCTCTTGAGCAGCCTGGCTCCCCTTTCAGCAGAATGTACAATTTCATTCCTGGAGTCAAGCCACCACGCATTTGGTCCAGGATGGTGCAGTTACCAGAGGCAAAGCTGAGCAGCTCGGAACACAGAGTATTAGACATTTATTCCACTGGGCTTTTGTATTGTATTTGACAGTTGGTTAATTTTCCCCTGATGCCAGAGGCACAGTGAGGGCCAGATTCACCTGGCTGAGTGAAAACTCTGCATCTTTGCAGTTGTGTTGGAAGAAAAGGCCAAAAATGTAACCCTTCATGTGCCAGCACTTCAGACAGCGGCCCCATGACCGCAGTGGCAGAGTGAATTACCTCGGAGAAGTTAGGGCGTGTGGGAGCCCTACTCAGCCAATGTATGGAACTTGGGGTCAGCCTTCTTTGCCTTAAAATGTGTTTGTGTGGGTACTTATAATTGCAGGTGCACTTCCACTGAGACTGAAAAAAGATTAGGCTCTGTTTTACGTGCTCAGTGTGGTGCATTGTTGGTCTAAAATAGCTATATCGAGAAGCATTTGGTCAACCTAGGGAAAGAAAATTAACACACATGAGTTCAGTAGTCTAAGACAGACTAACAGAGAGAGCCTTCATTCACACATAGTAGAAACCCAATCAGAGTTAGCTGGATGGATTCTGTGAAACTGGCAGCCCAAAGTTTAGGAGATGGAGGTCTTATAAAATGATTGCACCTGGACTTTAATGAATATGTCATATTTCTTTTTTTGGAGAGGCACACTTTACACAAGAGGAATGTCATAAACAATAATGTAAGTTTGTATAGTTAGAAAACTCATGTTAACAGGATCATGAATATGTTGATTTGGCTGAAACTGAAATTATGGAAAGTTAATTATGCATGTACTCCTGGACCCAATCTTTTTTTTTTTTTTTTTTAACTGTTTAGACTGTTAGGAAAAATAATTCTTGTTTTTCCAATTAGGAGCCTTTTGAACATTTTGGTCAGTGGATTTATGTGTTCAGAGCTATAGATTACAAAAAATTAACCTGGCAGTAGAATTACGATGAACTGAGGCAATATGAGGTCAAAACCAAGACCAGTTAGGGTGATATCATTGAATTCTTGGTCTGGACCAGATCGAATGAATTCTGTCATTTTATAGGTAGAGGAAGCCTTAACAGTCTTTGTTCTCTATGTAGCTGACAAATCAGAAATCTGAGAAGATTTTTCCCCAAAGGGGAAAACACTCATTAGTATCACATGTTTAAGTTAGGCAACTGGAATCTGAGTATAAAACTTAGTTCTACTGAATGGATGGTGATGTCTGGAGATATCACCAAAGGGGTGGAAGCCAGCCTATCTGCTAAGCTCTGTTTTTCTAGAGGAGAAGGAAGGAGAGATGATCCTGGGAACAAAGAATTATGAGAAACCCACTAACAGAAGTAGGGGTTGGGTAAGGGCTCCATATGCCAGGATTTGAATCACAGAATGAGAAGTGGTCCATTAACAATGAGGGGATTGGGGTGCAGTCATCCGATGAGCTGGTGGAGTTGGCCTAAAGTCAAGTGGAGAAGATGTGTGGCCACTCCAGTGGGCCAGTGATATGGAAATAACAGCTGTCAGTCACCCACAAATCACAGAGCTTTTAGCTCCAATGAGAGGCAGCAGTAGGCCCCAGTGAGGGGCCCATGCCGGTGTTGGCAGGTGAGTGACTTTTGGAAACAGGAACGTTCATTCTTCCATGTAAGTATTGCTCATCACTGTGTCTGACAGTCACTGCTGCTGCAGAGCTCTCAGCAAAGATGGTGGCTTAAGTGCTGGGATTCACTCTGCTGAGTGCTATTTCCCATCAGTCTGTGGTGAAAGACTGGGTTAGAAAGCACAGAGGTGGCAGTTCCATTAGAGCTCCCCTGCGCACAGACCTCCTCACCTCTCTCCCATCGTTGGCTGTCAGACTTTTGAAGCATACTTCCTCTTTTGAAGATGCAGCCACCTTTACTTTTCCCTTATTTTCCTGCCATGGCTTGCTTTCTCCTTCCGTGAATGAGGCTTTGAGGGCCCCAAGGACACAGTCTGGATCTCTGGCTCACAGGAGAGAGTCCATATGGGCCGCGGCGCTCTGCCCTGACTGCAACTCATCTTGAGTGTCTGGACTCTCAGCGGAGGTTTTTTGATGTGAGCATTTTAAGGGACTTGAAAGAGTTTGGTTGAACAGATTGTCCTTTCTGGCCCAAGATAGAGTTTTACTGGCCATCAATTCCATAGGAAGCCAGATTAAAAAAAAAAAAGAAAAGCTTTTAATCAGAGAGAAATGTGTATAGCCAAATGCCCTTGAAATCCATAAAACCAGGATATTTTGATATTTTAGCCTTTTTTCTTATATTTTCTTAGATAAAGAAATCTACCTGTGATATTCAATATCTAGGTGGTTGCTAAGAGGTAAAACTTTTCTTGAATGAGCACGTGACTCTCCAGCCACCACTAGAATAATTGAAGAGAAAAGGCTTGAGACCCATTGAAGCTCTAAAAGAAGTAACCTGCCTTCTTAAAAAGCCCTGTTGGGGAACTTCCGTGGTCTAGACACAGGTGATAGATTCCCTGGCCTCTGAATATGAGGCTGTGCCTTTCGAAAGCCCTGAGATTTTCAGAAAAATAAGTGTTATAGACATCATGGAAAGTTTGTGCCAAATGGGCCAAGGTAAGCCCGTCACGTACAGTCACACCCTTTCAGCTTCTTACAAACCAGCAGTGAATCACTGTGGATGTCGTGAAGAATTCTGAGGTGTTTATTCCAGAAGCACCCACCATCTCACACTCCTTTATTTGTTATTTCTGTAATTAAGTGGTAGGCAGACCAAACATTCTGCTCATAGCTTTCGTGTCTTTGCATTTGGAAACCGAGCAGCCAGGAAAACAAGGACACAGAGCTTCCCCTTCCTTCCGTGTTTCCCTGCCTCCTCTTGCCTCAGTGCAGGAAACCACCCAAGCAAGGCTTAGCAGCCGGCCGAGTCTGCCAGATTACATCTTTATTTTAATTTGGCAATAAACTAGTGTACAAGCTCTGCTATAAAACATTGCTTCCAACAGCATCTCTCAGTCTGTCTTAAACACCTCACTAAACATGATGTGTTGGGAAACATTGGAAATGAGAGAAAACAAGACGCAGATGTGACTGAAAGGAAAGAAAAAATAGGAATTTGTAAGAATAGGCATCTAAATCAGTTCTGCTGACCATCCTGGGGCGCTGGGCTCGAGGCCTGTCTGTTAGGGGTTGCACTGAGGAGTGATTTGTACAGGGGAGGGTCTGCAGTGTTGTGAAATCAATGTGAACACTCCCCGGGCTCAGACTGCCTGGTTGCTGGGGAGGAGAGACCCTCTGGCTTGGCTTATTGAGACTGGCAAGGCCCTTTCCTTGGGCAGCTTTGCAGACCTACCTGCTGCCCCGACCATGAGCAGAAGGAATCACTTTTCTCCCATCCTCTACAGCCAGCTTCTTCTCCCCACCCTGTGGATGCCCATGTCCTTCTAGGCCACAAACTCAGTTCCTCCACAGACAAGCAGGAATCTGACTGAACGGAGCATCTGGGTTTGGGCTGTGGGAGACTGGGGAGCAGGTGTGCATTCAGGAGGGTGGGTGGATCGAGGTGGGGGGTCTTGGTCAGCTTCAGCCTACTGTTCTTGACACCAAGAAAGACTCATCTGATGTCATCAGACTTTTCAGAGTTTTTCGAGAGGATTAATTCTGTTTTGTTTGAAATGTGATATTTGTAAATTGTTTGTAACGAACTCAAAAACTTAAAGCAGAGAACTGTGCAGAGCAAGTGAACCTCATCTGCTGCCTTGTATTAGTCCCTAAATCACTTTTTTTTTCTTATTTCTCCATCTTTCTCATCATCTTTGTTTTCCTCTTGTTCGTGTTCGTGGATCTTCCTGTCAGTTTTATTTCAGGAGGTGTTCGGTTGTTTTGTGAATTAAAAAAAAAATGCATCCAAATAAGTGATCAATTCTGTGGAGGGAGGACAAGACCGTTAGGACAGTTTGGTGGGTCACTGTTCATTTAGTGGCAGTTCTAGAATATTCATGAGTTTGTATGGTCTCACTTGTTCCTAAGCCCTATGAGTCAACAGTCCAAGTAATACCATGTGGGAGCTTTCAGAATCTCTGTTCTCCTTTATATTACAAACTATCAAAGTTTATGAATTAAATGAGAAATCTTCAGGCTTGCAGAGTGGCCTCACCTTCAGGATTTTGGTAAATATGTGTAGGATATACAAAAGACACAGCTGTTAAGGAGGAGAACGTGTTTTGATAAGGACACCCTTTTCACAAAGAATTGAAACCCTGAATATTAACAGAGACATTCTCTATATAAATGAAGACTGAATTTGAGTAAAATCATATATTGATAGAAAAGGAAAATTATACTGCAAGTATGTTTGAGGGCATACAATAGAATTTTAGTAACTTGCATAATAGTACATTTTTAAAAGAACTGCTTTTAGTTTTCTCTTTTCTTTCTTTATATGAGTCCAGAACTTTTATTTAAACAGTTTTATATGTATTTCTTAAAAAACAAACAAAAACAACACTTTCTTTTATTTATTTTAATCCTTTCTACTTTTCCTGACTGGGCACTAACAGGAGGCCATTGCTAATCACAACTGCTTTGAATGCTAGAAATTCCCTGGGAAATAATGACTGCTCAACAAGAGAAGAGATGTCAGCAGTTTCCAAAACTCTGTAATATTAGTTTCTCACCAGTGATAGAAAGCACAGCAAGTGAGGCAGGAACATCAGCTCTCTCCTCTGTCAGGCCCTGCGGATGGCTGTGTGACCTTCAGCAAGTCACTTAACTTTTAGAGTTTCTCCAACTGTGAAATGGAAGTAATAATAGTACCTGGCTCACAGGACTGTTTGAAGATGCTGAGATAATGTATGCAAAACACTCAACACAGAGCCTGGCACATGGTTATTCAAAGACCTAGGAGAGAGAGCCACCTGGTGTGGCCCAACGAGATATAGACACAAGGCTGCCTTCGCAGTAATCCAGGATTGTCTTCCCCACATACGAGAAGTTATAGACACTTTAGTCAACGTTGACTATACTCTTAGTCACTAAAAGGTACCATTGAACCAGAATGAATGGAGCAAGCAAGAACCCGATATTTGGTCCTAAGAAAATATTGATTATAATAGCAGTACGCCATTAAATATTAAAGTATTTGCCTTCACAGCAACTCTATTCGTTTTTGAATAGACCTAGCAGCCCTTTCATGTCAAAAGGGCAAGATTGAAATAAAATATAAATAGATCCTTCAAATTCAGCCCCCAGGGGATATTCAAATGATTTCTGCAGGAGCACAAACACTTAGGAGACTGATACCTACCTAAAGCCATCACGTTTCCTAAGGCACTGCATTAAGTAAAAAGGCACTCAGTTATTTATAAGAAATATGTACAGTGTTATATGCCATGCTGCTTTGGCAATATTTCCATGTGCTTGAAATTTCCCAATGTCAGAGCTGATTTCTAATCTCATGAATATGTTAGTAATTTAAGTATCCAAGTACAAAACTGGCAATTAGACTGGAAACCAGGGAGCTTGCTAAATGTCAACCCCAATGCTTGTTTATAAAACAAATTCTCAAGCTGAAATGTCATCCTATGCAAACACAGAAGGCCTGTGTTCACCTTAGCTAACTTGTTTAACCAGGTTGTATCATTATTTTTCAGTTGCTACATAAAGCAGATTGATCTATCTATTCCCAACTTTGAAAAAACAGGCTGCGAGAATTAGGAGAAATAGACATTTTAAAATGAGTGATTAGGGCTAAGGTTTGGACACACAGAATTATGCTCTTTGGTAGCTATTTGAGCTTACTTTATTTCAAATAAATTACCTTTTTGCTTGTGTATTTTGTAGCTAGCTTTTTTGATCTGTTCTAACCACCAATTGTCTAAATGGATTAAGATGCCTCTTAAATCCAGGCATCCGTCTGGGGAACTTTTAAAGACATTTGACATCCTAAGAGGACATGGACCTCTTTCTTAAACCTGTCTCTCAGAGTGGTCCTTTAGAAATCCAATAACACTGACATTTTCCTGTATTCTTCCTTTTCAAGAGTGTTTGTAACCAACAGTGTTGCCACGAGGGGAGTGGTTTGGGGAGAAGGAAGTCTTGGCCTTATAAATAGACGCATTTTGTGAATTTATTACTCTGAATTTCATATTAAAAAAAATTCAGTGTTACCTTGTCCAACTTCCTCTCTTCAGCATAAGAGGATATAAATACAAATTATAAATGGCACATTCAGTGGTCTAAGAGACCCAGAGGCCCAGCCAGGATCTCATAGCTGGCAAGAGGAAGAGAAACCAGAAGTCAGAAACCAGCCTCCTGAAATGACCAGATCCTGTACTGTAAAATAGTATCAGATGAAAAGTCACAAATTCAAATCGGCAAGGCTCTCACTCGCCTGACTTGCTTAATTTCAGTGCCTGCCTGCTGATCTCGCTGCAGGCATGATGAGAAAATGTCCCAGAATAAGACTTGTGGTCCAAAGTCAGACGGCCTCAGCTACTCCAGGAGCAGCCAAGCTAAGCGGTATCCAACCTCAGAGGCAAGGGACACAGAAGTGTTGTCTAGGATCCTTCCTTGCTTCCTGAAAGTCAGGAAGAAAATAGCAGTCACACCTGCTTCTCCTTGCCATTCCTTGTTTTTTTTCAGGGTCTGTGGGCAGTTCAGGCTGGAGGCAATGATCAGCAGGAAGAGGAAAGGCTGAGAACTAGCACTGACCCTTCACTCCGTAGTAAGCCCTCTGCCAGGCTTTTCGCATTGACTCCTCAACTTCTTTCTTACATGAAACGTTGACTTTATCTTTATGCCTATTTAATATTTGGGGAATCTGAGGCTCCAAAAGGTTAAGAAAATTCCCCAGGGTGGTTGATAGAGCCAGGAGTCTAATCCAGGTTTGATTCTCTTCATACTCTGTCCTCACTGCACCAAACACTGCCTCCCTAGAAAAGCCATTGTGATATTTTCTTTTCTTTAATTGCCTTTTTTTTTTTTTCAATTTTCTTTAACCATCTTCCCCATGTCCAACCTACTGTGAGACCTGTTCCCTCTGACAGATGCTGTGGTATGCATTTCAAAGCTGAGTTTCACAGCAGAGGGAAAACTGCTGTTTGAAGATCAGGCAACAGAGGAAGGGAGAGCAAGAAGGGAATTGTCCCTGGCTGATTCCCGGGCAGCCAACAGTCCCTCGTGACTCAGCAGGCCAGCTTGTGTCACAAGCACTGTGACCCCTGCTTACCTCCTCCAACCTTGCACCAGCTCTGGTCCCAGAGGTCTATGTGTAAAATTTCCCCTTGCCCAGCAAAATGACTAGAGCTTTCAGAAGTGACTCCTTCTGTAAATTGGTGCAGCCACTGTGGAAAACAGTATGGAATTCCTTTAAAAATTGAAAATAGAACTACCGTATGATCCAGCAATCCCACTCCTGGGCATTTATCCAGAAAAGACTCTCAAAAAGATACATACACTTCATGGGGTTTCTCTGGTGGCTGAGCGGTAAAGAATCTGCCTGCCAGTGCATGAGACACAGGTTCAATCTCTGATCTGGGGAGATCCCACATGCCACAGAGCAGCTAAGCCTGTATGCCTCAACTGTGCTCTAGAGCCTGGGAGCCACGGCTACTGAGGCCATGTGCTGCAGCTACTGAAGCCCACATGCCCCAGAGCCTGTGCTCTGTAACAAGAAAAGCCACCACAATGAGAAGTTTATATACCACAACTAGGGAGTAGCCCATGCAGCCTGAAGACCAAGCACAGCCAAAAGTAAACAGAATTGTTTTAAAGAAGATACATACACCCCAATGTTCATAGCAGCACCTTTTGCAACAGTCAAGACATGGAAGCAGTCTAAATGTCCATCGACAAATGAATAGATAGGTATGTGACACACACGTACACACACACACAAACACACATGCACAGATACAATCACTCAGCCATAAAAAAAGAATGAAATAATGCCATTTGCAGCAACACGGATGGACCTAGAGATTCTCATATTAAGTAGAGTAAGTCTGGCAGACAGATATCGTATATCACTTATATGTGGAATCTTAAAAAATGACACAGATAAACTTATTTACAAAACAGAAACAGGCTCACAGATATAAAAAAGCAAACTTATGGTTATCAAAGGGGAGTGGGGGAAAGATAAAACAGGAGTTTGAGATTAACAGATATCCACTACTATATATAAAATTGATAAACTTCTATTATATATTATAGGGAACTATATTCAAAATCTTGTTATAACCTATAGTGCAAAGAGTATGTAAAAAGAACGTATTTATGAATAAAACAATCACTTTGCTGTACACCAAATGCTAGCACAACATTGTAAACCGATTATACTTCAATGAAAAATTAAAAACTGGAATGAAATAAATAAAAATAAATCAGTAGTCCTTGGAATTGTTAGATGAAATATTTAGATATTCTAGAAAAGTCTCTAAAGCCCATCATTCAAATTTAAGACAAAATTTATAGTTGCCTGTGTATGTATAGCACAGGGAGTCATAGTCATTTTCTTGAAATACCCTATAATAGAAAAGAATCTGAAATAGAATACACACACACCCCCGTGTATGTGTGTGTATATATATAAGTATACCTAAATGAAATGACCCTCTCTTATGCTCAGTCCTGGTCAGAATTTTTCTTTTTAAAATTTTGTTTATTGTTATTATTGTTGTTGCTCTTCTTCCCTTGCCTCCTTCCCACATCTAGGGGCCCTTGCTCATCCAGGCACCCATCTCTTCCCTGCTCTGCTCAGCCACTTGCTAACTGCTCTCTCCCCTCTGTCCCATCTCCACACGGCTGATGGATCTGTCTTATGTAAGCACACTTCCAATATGTTCCAAGCAACAAGTTTTTCCTCCTGCTTATTTTTATCTCTCAAAACTTGCTAAGTTTCATCATCTATGCATTTGAATAATGGGACAATTACATGGTTATTGAGAGCTATTCATTTTTTCCTGTCAGTGTCTAGATATGGGGGATTTGTGATATAGATGCTTAGCATCTAATTATTTTATCTACTCTCTATTTCTACATCTATATTATAGAACCTTTAAGGCTAAGATTCCCTTTGAAAATTTCCCTAAGTACCCCCAGATCTGGGAGCACAGGAAATGGCCACAAGTTGACCTGGTCCTCTGTCACCTACTGACCCTTGCTGCCCAGCCCACCCAAGTTCCGTATGTTTAATCCCCCAATCCTGCCAAACAGGACTGTGGGGCATGTGACAGATTTCATTGCCAGCTGGGGGCTGGCCAGTGACAGGTTTGATAAATCCAACCTCGGGAGAATTTTATGGAGCTGGTGACTGGTCATCATTCCTGCTCACTCCATCAGCAAAGCTTTGGGGGCCCTTGTTTTTTGACCTCCTTGTCGTTGAGTCCCGTCTCCATTAGCTCCCCACGAGTTTGCTTGGATTGCCTCCACCCAACCTGCTCCCAGGCTGTGTTTATAGCCTCTGCTCCCACTTCACTTTCCTTTACCCATCCCCGCCAAGCTGGGTCTCCCGTAGTTGACAGAACAAAGAAGAACAAAGACACCGCTCTAACTTTTTTTTCAGGCTTCCCTGGTGGCTCAGATGGTAAAGCGTCTGCCTGCAATTCAGGAGACCCAGGTTCAATCCCCAGGTCAGGAAGATCCTCTGGAGAAGGAATTGGCAACCCACTCCAGTTCTGTTGCCTGGAAAATTCCATGGACAGAGGAGCCTGGTAGGCTACAGTCCATGGGGTCGCAAAGAGTCAGACACGACTAAGTGACTTCACTTTCACTTTTTCTGCTCTGTTTATTTGCTCAGATTGACCCACTTCTCCTGGAACACTCTTTCCTCACATTGTCATACTGAGAGATTTTAACTGTTTTCCCAGTCCCACCTTGAGAACTTGGGGAGACTTCCTGCTTTTACTGTCTTACATAAGCCACCACAGCAATCTGGACAAAATATAACACATTACTACATCTCATGTATGACAGATGCTGAGAAGTTAGCCTTTTCTTTGAGGAACTTGCATCTCTTAGAGGTTGGGGAGCTGGTCTGGGAAGGTCATCATGGTTCTGTAACTATTCCTGTCCCCACTAGCCAAGGAGAAGACTTGTGTCAGAACTGGGTGAAGCTTAAGGTCCCTTATGATGTGATTTCCCACTAAGAGTGTACTCTGGCCTCCTTTGCTGTGCAACCAGAGCATCAGAGCCCATCTCTGAAGACTATGGATTTCTCTGGATTGCTCCTCTTCTTCCTGTGGAGGCTAGTAGAGGAAGGAGCTTGATATTTGCAATGCCCCAGGGCTGGCACTATAAATTTACTGAAAGTCCTCAAGGCCCCATCTCTTTTCTTGTTAAAAAGAATGCAGTAACAGCAGTGAGAACTGGAGAGTCATGAGGTGACTGAGTGCTTTGTACCCAGACCATCCCCAGGGTGGTATTAGGATGAGGCAGATCAAATAGAACTGGCAGGGTTTTCTGTCAGCCTTTTCAGGAAAGGCAATTTGCAAGCCTCCTGCCTCTGAAGCTATTAAGGGCAGAGCCACAGAGGGGAGGGACCAGGCAGCCTTGAAGAGAGCCAACCGCAGGAAGTGTTCCTCCAACCTGGAAGCCTCTGCAGGAGACCATGTGGAGGAGACCCAGGACCTGCCTCCTGATGAGAAAATCACCATGGGAACCTTTGTGGTGAAAGCATCCAAACCCATCAGCCAAAGACTGAAACTCTTCCCTGGTGGCTCAGATGGTAAAGAATCTGCTTGCGATGCAGGAGACCTGGGTTCAGTTCCTGGGATGAGAAGATCCCTGGAGAAGGAAATGGCAACTCGCTCCAATATTCTTGTCTGGAGAATTCCCATGGACACTGGAGCCTGGCAGGCTACACTCCATGGGGCACAAAGAATCAGACCTGACTGAGCAGCTTTCACTTTCAAAGACTGAAACATGCTATCACCCTTACCTTCTGCCAAATGATATCCTTGCACTGATTTCCTAGCTGCAAAAGAAAATTCCCGATAGGTCCCTGTCTTAATGCTATAAAATGAGGGGCTGCACTGATCTGATTTAGAACAATTGAGAAGACGTTCCAGGGACAACAGTGCTTGCAAGCTTTTGCATCACCACAAGGAAGTTGAATTTCTATTAAAAAAAAAAGACGTTGTTCTGCTCGCGATTCAGCCAAAATGTGAAAGGTAAGAAGATGGAAGATGAAAGTTAGAAGGAGCTGCTCTCATATCCGCCTTCTTCCAGCCCTTCTTATTTTGCTGTCGATTAAGAATCCTGAGCACAGTTGGTGGATCTCACTCTTGCCCACCCCCAAGCTGTTTGTCCCCCTGTGGCTTCCTCTTTATTCTCCATTGGAGCCTTTGCCTCTCAGCCAACTTGCAGCTCTCCAGGATGGCACCAGAGAGGATTGTACATTTGGTTGAAAGCTGGTAATAAAACCAACCCTTGAAATTGCATCCTTTGCAATTAATTGCTTTTTTATCTGCACTCTTCATATGGCAGACAAAGACAGATTGCAAGAAAACAAGCCAATGTGATGATGATCAAGTTATCAAAAAAAAAAAAAAAAGGAAAGAAGGACTGACTAACTCTTCAGGGGAGGAACATGGCAGGAAGAAGTTTTGAAAGCCCCCACACTAGGGTAATAACAGAGTGGAGAGTTGGACCTTGAGCTGCTAATACATCTTGAGCTTAGATGAGCAATGAGTTTGTGCATGAGTTTGTGCTCATTAACTTACATTTACTGAGATGGAGAGGCAGTCTCAGGCAGTTTAGAGTGATTCTAAACTGGAAGAATCATCTGCCTTGCATTCTTTTGTTAACCAGAATCCTTCCCTTCTCCCTTTCTAAAATGTCTACTCCTTCCATTTTTTCGCTAATATTTTGTACCAGGATTAGTAAAAGAACAAAACAAAACAACAGATCTAAACCCTTCCAAGAAGGCATCTGGGGAGGTCATGACAGAGGATTAGAGACAAGCACTGCTCTCCTAAAACTAGTTCAGATATTCTTTTCTGCCCCCTGATCATTCTCCTTCTCTCTTTCTCTAGATTTGGCACTGCTGGCGAAAGCTGTGGATGCTTTCTCTGATGTGACAGGTAGCAGTGATAGATCTCAGTTCTGTGTTCTGACAGTCAAAAGAAACCTTGGAGCTGGAGACAGACAGGGAGGGAAATAAATCTTATTTAGGTGCTGCCACCACTATGAATTGTATTAAAGGACATTGACTCATTCTACACAGAAAGCCTTCCACTGGTGGCTGAGATAGTCACTGGGTGGGAAAAAAAAAAAAAAAAAGGTTTGGGTAGCACTCTCTATTTTGTGGAGGAAAACTTTGCTGTCAGACTCTGCAGGTTTAATGAACACATTAACTTGGATTGCTGTGAGTTGTTTTCTCCTTTTCTTGGTGTGACATCAGGCTGGACAATTAAATTCTTAGAGAGGAAAGGTTTGAAGTAGGAGGTGGAATATACAGAGCAGCTCTTTCTAGGGGTGAATATATAAGACCCTGGCTGCAAGTCCTTGGGAATTTCAAATGTGCTGATATTTATAGTTTTGTTTGTTGGTTTTAGGTACAGGCCTCTAGCTATGGATCCATGGAAGTAAAACATCGTCCTCTGCTAAATTACCTTTGTCTGTTCTTTGGGAAACCTGAGTGTTTTACTAGGTAGATCCATCACTAGGGAATTTTCATGATGTAAAGTCAATACTTTATTTCCCCACCTTGGTCTTCTACTATGTACAAGGCAATGTATAGATACAAAAAGATGGAATTCCAGACACATAAAAACTTTGTGATCTCATCAGAGAGGGAAGGGATGATCTCAGCTATTTTAGAGTGAGTTTAGATGGGTAGGGATTTCTGTCTTGCATTATAAAAGGCTCTCTTGAAAGGCTACTAAGAAAGTTAAATATATGGACTATAGTTTGATAGCATTTCTTGTACCATAGTTCTTTGGAAATGAGGCCTCTAGAAAATCTCAGTGTGTAGGAGAGGGTTCATAGAAAAGATGTCCTCTCGTCTGGACCTAAAAAGAAGACTGGCATTGTGGTAGGCAAGCCTTGAAGCCACCTCTGCCAGAGTGGGTAGCACCAGGGAAGGCATGGCAGGGGGCATGTGCCCAGGTGGGAATGGAAAAGGGAGAAGACACGAGAGGGGACCTTTTGAGATAGGAAACTATAAAAAATGTCACTGAGCTGAATAAGAGAGGCTTGGTTTATTGGATTGTTTGATGTACCCACTGCTTGAGGGGCCTCTAGATGCTCACAAATAACAAAGCATCTCCTTGAAGAGGATAAAAACAAATATCATGGGACATACCTGACTGGTCCACAGGTTCTGAATCCAAGCCTAGAGGGATCAATTTAAAAAGACATAGAGGAAAACACACACACACACACACGTAGATGCTGGCACCCAACAGTTCCTCACTGTGATGAATTTTATGTGAAGACAGAGGTAGCAATCCCTTGGTGTAGCTGTAGGAGAGCTCAGAATTTATATATGATTTTCAGAATATATATGAGTCTAGCCTTCACACAGAATTATTATTTCAAACCACCCTGATTCTCTTATATTTGCATAAATCTTTGTATATAAATATAGATACTAACATGCATTTATAAATAGCTATAGGGCATACACAGTGGCATGATTTCTGTTCCCTTTGAACTCATAGAAAGCAGTGCAGCTCTGGGTTTTAATTAAAAAAAAAAAAAGATGGTGCAAGAGCAGAGGAAGCCACAGACACTCAGGATCAAATGATCACTGTTCTGATCCAAGTTTGAATATTAAAATGCAAGTGTTCGGGACATAGTGGGAAGCAGGACATGCACCCTCTGTCTGCTTGGCGTCTGAATTAAGAGGGAAGATGTTGTTGTGTCTTCTGTTATCCCATGAGGGGAACTGTCTCCCCTTTCTCCTCAGCACTCTTAAAATGAATCAAGCATGAAATGTACCCAGGAAGCCTCCCCCCAACCCAGGCTTTGTAGGGCAAGGAAAAATAATAAGACTTGAAAGGAAAAGTCACAGATTCTTCTTGGCTGAATGCCCAAATACTGTGTAGCTGGGGCCAAGGGAGCGCCTCGCTTTGGTAGCCAAATACTTCAGCCTCTTTTTTGACTTCAGGATGTGTTTTGATCCAGTGTACACAATGTCGTAGCAGGCTCTTCCAAGGGTCAGTAAATCCTCACTTGAGCTGACTTACTTCTTGGACATGCCTGGTACATCTGCAGCCGCGGTGAGTCACTTGGTGAGTCATTTGACCCTCCATTGAGCGCCGAGGCTGGAGAGGGCGGACAGTCATGGTACTCAGTACACAGTGACTCACCATCCATTCACTGTAGGATCTGGCACGCGCAGTGGTGGATGACTGGGATGTGAGTGGGTTACAGACCAGGCACACAGCAGAAAGGAGATGTTCCAAAATGATATTTTCAAATCATCCAGCCAAACATCCGTGGGAACCGGAATGCCTCAAGCAATAGGAATCTCTGGGCTGCCATCAGAGGACACTTCTAGAAGCAAAAGAACAAGAACAACAAAAACAAGGAAAAACACAAAGAAAGGTTCCTGTAAAACCATCCTGGTGCTGTGAGACCACTGGAGAGGAGCAGGAGTAGGAGTGAGCCAACAATGAAGAGCAAGATAGAAGAGAAGAAAGACACTTGGAGGGGAAGGAGTATGCGGAGGGTTAGACCCTGGGTCATGAGCAGTGTTTCTTTGTGGTTGCCCTTGGACAGCACTGTAGCAAATGGACTTGAAATCTCCCCGGCTGTGTAAGCATTGGCAAAATGGCCATAATAGCTGTATATATTACTGGGAGGGATGGTATGTGGATTAAATGAAGGAATGCATGAGAAGCACTTGAATTATAGTAAAAGCTTAGTCCATGTGGGCTGCTGTTAGAGCCTAAAGTTCCTCTATTCTCTGTTTAAAAAGACATCAACTGGCTCCTTCTGCCAGCACGACCGGATTTTCTTCTCCCTAACTTGTCATTCAAAGCCTTTTCAAGTTGCCAGTTCAGTTCAGTTGCTCAGTTGTGTCCAACTCTTTGCAACCCCATGGACTGTAGCACGCCAGACTTCCCTGCCCATCACCAACTCTCAGAGTTTGCTCAAGCTCATGTCCATCGAGTCAGTGATGCCATCCAACCATCTCATCCTCTGTTGTCCCCTTCTCCTCCTGACTTCCATCTTCCCCAGCATCAGGGTCTTTTCCAATGAGTCAGTTCTTCACATCATGTCTCCAAAGTATTGGAGATTCAGCTTCAGCGTCAGTCCTTCCAATGAATATTCAAGACTGATTCCCTTTAAGATGGTCTGGTTTGATCTCCTTGCAGTCCAGGGGACTCTCAAGAGTCTTCTCTAACACCACAGTTCAAAAGCATCAGTTCTTTGGTGCTCAGCTTTCTTTATGGATCAACTCTCACATCCATACGTGACTACTGGAAAAAGCATAGCTTTGACTACATGTGCCTTTGATAAGCCACATTTATTCATATACCATCCCTGATTTTCTCACTTCTTATCCATGTTATTCCCTTTGTGAGTCCTGCTTGTCTTCTCTTTGTCAGTTTGAATTCTGCCATTCATTCACATCCATGGTGAATCACCATACATCTCAGAAGCATCCCTAATTGATTTCTGAATCCCCTTCCTTTGAATTCCTTCATCTGGTGATTGCATGCATTGCTCATTATTTTTTGTCAGATTTGGGTTATATTATTGGCTTTCTGAGAGCCAGGTCTAGATTTTGGACTTCTTTGTATTTCAGACAACAGTCTGCATATTCCAGGGCAAGTAATACAGCTTACCAGGCAGAATGGGGTATGAATCCCAATTTATTTTAATATTTAGAGGGCATGTGATTTCCAACAAATCACTTAATCTTTGTGAGCTTCAGTTTGCTCAACTATAAAATGGAAATATCAATGTCTTGCAGGATCTATATGGAGAATAGAAATGATACATGGGGCACTCATCTGGCATAGGAAGGGTGATTAATAAATGGAAGACGTTATTATTATTATCATTATCATTAATCCAGTGAATCATGTTTTATGCATTCAGTGTACCATGACGTCCTGGTGCTGAATATTTTGTCTTCTCTACAGTTATACAGCTCTGCTGAATTTGGGAGAAGGTGGCAGCTTATCCAGGAAGCGGTTGTTCCAAACAGATTCTACTGGTAAGTCTCACTCTGTTAACTAGCAAATGGAGATATCACCCGAGAAAATGAGCGTTGAAATCTTCCCACCCAGAGCTCTCACATGACGTCTGTTCTTATTGGGATATACCCACATTCTGTAGGGCAGAAGGGGACATTGGAGTGGTAAACACGGCAAGGGATTGTTAAAGCAGTATCATAAATTACTTTTAAAAAATGAGATCAATGGCAGCAAGAGCGATGAAAATGTTGTTTTGTTATATTTTGATGAAACTTTAAGACAGACACTTTAAAACATTTTAATAGTGATTTTTTTATTACTAAAAGCA